>NC_140483.1:38747500-41257500 GCF_964271855.1 Acomys minous
TGGATCAGTGAACCGAGATTCAGGAACAAAAAGGAACCTGCTGAGGACTGGGTAGGAGGTAAAGGTAAAACAGGACATGGGGGACTCGCTCCTTTGTTGTTATTTTGCTTTGTTGAGATGATCTCAGTAGGTAGCCTTAGTTGGCCTGGAAAGCACTTAACCAGGCTGGCCTCAAACTCACTGAGATCCATCTGCCTTTGCCTCCTAAGTGCTGGGATTACAGGCATGAACCGCCACGCCCAGCTCACAGTACAAATTTTTAAATGTAACAAAAATAAATCTTAAAAGCCATGTCTGGCTGCCTTGGAATTTTTTCCTAAAACACTTGGGTTGGACTCAGGCCTTGAGTGGTCATGTCCACAAAGCATGGCTTGCCAGGTGCAGCTAACTTGCCCAACGTGCCCTTTATACCACCTCGGGACCCTTCTCTGCTTAATCTTCCTTAGCTACAGACAATTCTTTTGAAAACTGCAGACTTTTTGTTTAGTTGTTTGGTTGGTTGGTTGGTTTTTCCAGATAGGATTTCTCTGTATAGCCTTGGTTGTCCTGGACCTGCTTTGTAGACTAGGCTAGCCTCAAACTCACAGAGAATCACCTGCCTCTGCCTCCCTAAATACTGGGATTATAAGTGTGTGCCACCATGCCTGGCCAAAAGTTGTAGACTTTTTAACCCCAATCTATACTGAGAATTAAAACAAAGTCTAGATTAGGCATGGTGGTGTAATCTCATCACTTGGGCTGGAGAGATGGCTCAGAGGCTAAGAGCACTGGCTGCTCTTCTGGAGGTCCAGAGTTCAATTCCCAGCAACCACATGGTGGCTTACAACCATCTATAATGTGATCCAATGCCCTCTTCTGTCATTCAGGCCTACATGCAAACAGGACACTGTACACATAACAAATAAATAATTCTTTAAAAGCCCATCACTTGGGAGGTGGAGGCCGGAGCATCCAGATTTCAAAGTTGAATCTCAATTAAAAGTATATTTTACATAGAAACCCTGTCTCAGGAAGAAAAAAAAAAGCCAGGCAGTGGTGGCACATGCCTTTAATCCCAGCACTCAGGAGGCAGAGGCAAGTGGATCGCTGCGTTTGAGGCCAGCCTGGTCTTCAAAGTGAGTCCAGGACAGCCAAGGCTACACAGAGAAACCATGTCTCAAAAAAAAAAAAAAAAAAAAAAAAAAAAAAAAACCAAAAACAAAACAACAACAACAAAAAATAAATAAATAAAAAATAAAGGAGAGAGAGAATGAGAGATCCATCTGCCTTTGCCTCCTACGTGCTGGGATTACAGGCATGAACCACCATGCCCAGCTCACAGTACAAATTTTTTAATGTAACAAAAATAAATTTTAAAAGCCATGTCTGGCTGCCTTGGAAGTTTTTCCTGAAATATTTGGGTTGAGCTCAGGCCTTGAGTGGCCATGTCCACAAAGCATAACTTGCTAACTGCAAGTCAGGTATAGTGGCTCATTCTTCTAATCCCAATAGTTAAACATGGAAGGCCAGAGGACGCCTGAGAGTTCAAGGCCAGCCTGAGCTACATAGGAAATTCTAGGGCAGCCTGAGCTACAACAGTGTAAGACCCAGTCTCAAAGCAAGCAAGTATCAGACTAAAAGTGGGCTGGTGGGGTTGCCGCAGAAGCCTAGAATTCTGACTGTCGGTCCCCAGAATCCATGCTGGAAGAAGAAACCAAAGTAGTCCCAGCAGTTGGGAGGCTGAGGCAGGAGAAGGAATCCAGGACCACCCTGGGCTACATAATGAGTCATTGTATCTTTGTTATTGTCATTTTGCTTTGTCGAGTTTGTTGAGTTTTGCCTTGTTTTTCTTAGGGGGTGGGAGTGTTCACACAGTGTGTAACTCGGACCTTTGGAAATAGATGCATTTTAAAACAAAGTCACGTTGGTTTTTTGTTTGTTTGTTTGTTTGTTTGTTTGTTTAGAATTGGTTGAGTGCCAAGGAGTTTAATGTCTCTGTGGTACAGGGAAAAGATAACCCCTGTCTCCCCTCTCAACTCCGCTCCATCCCACCTCATCTCACCCATCCCACCTCTCCCCACCCCAACCCCATCTTAAGATCAGGACTCTGCCTCTACATGGTTATCAGATCCAACTTGTATGAAGCATGTGAGGCCACCGGGTGTAATGTCACATGCCTGTGATGCCAGCACTCGGGAGGCAGAGGCAGGCTGATCACTGTGAGTTCAAGGCCAGCCTGGTCTACAAAAGTGAGTCCAGCATAGCCAGGACTGTTACACAGAGAAACCCTTCTCAAAAGAACCTAGAAAGAGCAGAGGCAGGTGGATTGCTGTGAGTTCGAGGCCAGCCTGGTCTACAAAGTGAGTCCAGAAAGCCGGGCGTGGTGGTGCACGCCTTTAATCCCAGCACTCTACAAAGTGAGTCCAGGATGGCCAAGGCTACACAGAGAAACCCTGTCTCGAAAAAACAAAAAACAACAACAACAAAAAACCAAAGTGAGTCCAGGACAGCCAAGGCTACACAGAGAAACCCTGTCTCAAAAAACAAAAACAAAAAACAAACAAACAAACAAAAAGAACCTAGAAAGAAAGAGAAGGAAGGAAAGAAGGAAAGAAAAGAAAAGAAAAGAAACATGTGGGACCTGGACAGATTGAAATTGCGCAGTGGCAAAGTATCTGATAGGTCAGGAGACAGCACACTGTCTTTCTAGTCCTTGTTCATTGATGACTCTTCAGCCTCTTCTCTCCCTTTCTTACTAAAACTTGTCTTCATAGCTAATGAAGATAATGTCACTGCCTCAAAGTGGCTGCTTTGCCAAAAGAGTATTTTATTTTTCAAAAGGTGCTACAACCCCTCCCCACACAGAGCGTGAGCTTGGGCGGAGGCGTCCCTCTTGATTCTATCCCCACAGATCAGTGGTTGTCAAGCCGGCGGTCAGGACCATGCCCATCAGCAAACACGGATTTCGGATGGTCTTAGGAACTGAGCTATTGCTCAGTAACAAAATTTCACTTATGAAGTAGCAACAAAAATAATTCTATGGTCAGGGTCACCACAACGTGAGGAACCGTATTAAAGATCGGCAGCATCAAGAAGGTTGAGTGAGAACTGCTGTCATAGATAAACCCTCTATGTCTGCCTGCATGTACACCTGCAGGCCAGAAGAGGGCACCAGACCTCATTATAGATGGTTGTGAGCTACAATGTGGTTGCTGGGAATTGAACTCAGGACCTTTGGAAAAGCAGCCAGTGCTCTTAAGCTCTGAGCCATCTCTGCGGCTCCCTCAGTTACTTTTGTATTGTCATGACAAACACCATGACTAAGGCAACTTATAAAAGAGAGCATTTAATTTTGGGGTCACCTATCCAGAGGGCTGAAATCCGTGACCACATGGCAGGGAGCATGGCAGCAGGCAGGCCTGATGCTGGAGCTAAGAGTTAGCATCTCATGGGAGCTTTGGGAATCTCAAAGACCTCCCCCACTGACACACTGCCTCCAACAAGGCCACACCTTTTACTCCTTCCCAAAGTTCCACCAACACATATATGAGCCAATGGGAGCCGTTCTCATTCAAATCACCATATCCCCTAAATAATACAAATAAATAAATAAGAGTCAGGTGTGGTGGCATGTGCTTGTAATCTCAATACTCAGGGGGGCAGAGGTTGGAGGTACAGAAGTTTGAAACCATCCTTAGGTTTATATCAAGTCTGAGGCCAGCTTACACAACAACAAAAACAAAACAAACAAAACCAAAAATAAATCAAGCACAAGAGAAAATAATTTAAGCAAGAGTACATCCAGTAAACATATGGTATAAGAGGCACCATTGATAGGACACAGGGTATCATTTTACAGTTATTTAAGTATACGTTTATATGTGCATAAACATATATATATATATATATATATATATATATATATATACACACATATTTAAATATACATGGTGGTTTGTAAAAGAATGACCCCCATAGGCTCATATATTTGAATGCTTGGGGATTTGGGGGTGGTGCTATTTAACAGGGATTAGGAGGTGTTGCCTTCTGGGAGTAGGTGTGGTCTTGTTGAAAAAGTGTATCTGTGGGTGGTCTGTGGGGTTTCAGGAGCCCAGGCCAAACCCAGTGTTTTCTCTCTCTTCCTGCTGCCTTCAGATGCCAATGTAGAACTCTTAGTCTCCATGCTGGCCTGTGCGCCTCCATGCTTCCTGCCATGAAGATAATGGACTAACCCTCTGAAACTGTAAGCCAGCCCCTCCTCCACAAGTTATAGATAGGCACACACTCTAAAACAATGATCATGATTGATGTGTGAGCCAGCAACACAGACTTGTGTTGTCATGATCAAGTATTATGGTCTGTACCTGACACAAGTACTATAATTTTTTTTTTTGGTGACTAGCCACACAGTAGGCTGGTTCACAGGTCATTATCACAAGTGCATGAGAAATGCACAAGGGAAGTGACATCACTAAGCAATAGGCATTCTCAGCCCAGCGGGCCACCATTATATATGCAATCCTTCAGTGACCAAAACGCGGAGCCTGGTGGTGTTTTAGTGTGGTGCTGATGGGATCCACTGCAGGAATCAGCTCTCGGGTACATCCCCTGGTCCAGCATGAGCGGCCCCTGGAGCCTGTTAGACACGCCCTCCCCCTAACAGGAACCAGGAGCTCTAACAGTGAAGATTATGTAGTTTTGTAAATGTTCCCTGGGATGATTGGATGCATACTATAGACTGAGAACCCTGGCTCTCAAGAAATCTCCTTTACACATTTATTTGTTCTACAAATATTTGCTAACAGCTGACTAGAGTAGAGTGGAGTACCACGAGGGCCTTAACTGGAGGGAATTCACAATAAATTGATACTACACAGATGTATAAACAAGACCATTGAAGGTAGAGTGGTAGACAAAATAAAGGAGAGTGGTTCAGAGAGAGGAGAAAACAAAAGATTCTCTGAGGAGCTGACATCTGAGGTGAGACGTATAAGAGTGAGAGACACCTGTATAAGGAGACAAAGGGGATGCTGGGGTCTCAGAGGAAGAGAGAGAGGGGACCTAGAGACAGGAAGAACTTAGAGCTCACCAAGGGACAAAAGCCTACACTCCATCCATTGTGTTCCCAACTCAGTGGGTTTTCCAATCTGCATCTCAGAGCATTCACCCAAATTAGGGACAGCACTGTACTTTTAAAAATATATATATAGTTTATTAATTTATTCATATTACATCTCAATTGTTATCCAATCCCTTGTATCCTCCCATTCCTCCCTAACACTGTCCTTTTGAAGTCACACACCTACAGAAATGTCAGAACTGAAGGGGCATCAGGCATTATGCTTCCAAGGTGGGGACCTGAGATTTAGACTTCCCCTGTCCAGAGTACTTGGCTCTAAGGAAAGATGCCCTGTTTTATGTTTATAATAAAAAAATGATTTTTTAAAAAAAGATACCAAGTACCAGATATTAGATTATATAAGGTTTATTAAGTGAGCATGGGGAGAGAAGGAAAGGGGGAGGGGTACCCCAGAGAAAGAGAGAGTCAGAGACAGAGGAAGAGAAAGAGTAAGAGGGAGGGTTGAGGTTGGACTGTCCTTTTAAATAGCCCTGGGCACGGCCATTCTCCCCCCACCCCCCACCCCACCCCTGTGGCAGGTAGGCAATGACATCACAAGTAGGCAGACTGAAGCAGAATCCTAACACCCTGGGTCAATCTGAAACTGAGCCCCAGTGCACCCCACCTTGCTGGTCTCCTGAGCTTTCAGCGCTGTCAACAAACGTAACCACTGGGCTTCCTGAAGGATGACTGTGTGATGACGCTGTGGACCTCCTGACATTTGTCCAAAGAAATCTTGCATGAAGAAACATTGAGATTTTAGATGCCTCCTTGGCCTTCCAAAGGGATGTCGCCGAGAGGCAAAATAACAAAGAGAACTATAGTCAATATGGCCTGAAAGAGGGACAGGCTGAAGACGTAGCCTCCCCAGGGCCTAGGGTGTGGGAGAGGGGATGGTTATATCCTGCGTTCCTGGGAGCTGGGGACCCCAATCCTTTAGCAGGCATTCTATAAATACAAGACAAGTATTGATCAGAGAAAGAGAAAGGATCGAGGCACCCCTGAGAGCATCTCTCTATATAGACTGGATTCTGGATCCAGTCATGTCCTCAAAAGGAACAGAACTGCTACCTCACTAACATGTCCACCCCCTTCCTCTAGGAGCCCTAACATGGAGCTCTGTGTGAGTTAAGTGTTTCTCCTGTGCTTTCCAGCCACTAGGCCATTATGCTCTGATCAGGAGATGGCGTAAAGCCTAAAGATAGCATTTGCTTTATGTCTACCAAACTTGGTTGCTGCACTGCATCGTGCACTTTTGTTTGTTTGTTTGTTTGTTTTTGTTTTTCAAGGCAGAGTCTCTCTGTGTTAGTCTTGGCTGTCCTGGACTTGCTCTGTAGACCAGGCTGGCCTTGAACTCATGCCAATCTGCCTGCCTCTGCCTCCCGAGTGCTGGGATTAAAGGCGTGTGCCACCACGCCCGGCCTCTAATGCATTCTTGCTTCTATTGTCTCCCAGCTCTCCCAGATGCTTGCTCACATTGAAGATAGAGGCTTCCCAGTCATAGTTTCCCTCAAAGTCACTGTCTATTCCTTCATTCTCTTATCTCCCAAGGAGCACTTAACACAATTGGTGCTTATCTGCTATCCCCTTGTGGGTCCTCTGGATACCTAGCCTAGGTTCTATGGGGACAGGATTGCTTCTATCTTATTTGCATCACGCCGCACCTGGGAAGAGCCTGCATAAAGTAGGGGCTTGGCCCTTGATAGTAATAAATGGAAAGAACAACCATTCTTAGGCAGATGTGGGTCAGAGGACAGAAAATAAGTGAGCTGCCTGGCCCTCGGTGACTGGGCAGTGGTAGAACCTGTACCAGAGCTGGCGTTTTCTGTTCTGGAAGAGAGAGATGAGGAAGATGAGGAAGGACCAGGGATGGGTCTAAAGTCAACCACAGTCTGTTCTTGCTATCACCCATGATTCTAAATAATGTCTTCACTCAATGCTGGCCCTGGAGCCCTGTGAGCTGTAACCTGAACATCCTCCCACACCAGAGGCTCCCTTCCTGCCTGAGCCTCGTTGGTTCAGGCCCTTACAATAAACCACGTAGACTGTTGCCTGGACAACAGACATTTGTTTATCATAGTTTGGGAGATGGGAAGTCTGAGGTCTGAGCGCTGGCTCGTCACAGGGTGAGTGGCCTACTACAGGGGACTTCCTGTTTTGCCGCCTCTATCTCTTTCCCTTCCACCGTGTCTCATGCTTTCTTCCCAGGAAGGCGCTAACCCCATCATGGGTGCCCCCACCCTCATCACCTCTTCTGAACTGGAAAGTCACCCAAAGGTCCCACCATCCAACACCGTCACCTCCGGGGATAAGGGTTTCTGTATATGAATTTGAAAGTAAGAGACAAAAAAATATTCAGTCCACGGCTAGGATCTTCAAAATAGCAGGCCCAGGGCAAATCGGAACTGAGCGTGAACCTGTCTGTTCCTCAGCCAAAGGCAGAAGGGGAAGAGGAACTAGGAAGTGAGCGAGGGAGCGGGAGAATTCCACTGGCCAGGACAGTTCCCTGAGCTCAGTGACATTTGCCAGAGTCACTGGGAAAGGGAGTCTGTCATCTGGACCCCATTAGCAAGAATTGTTTTCCATTCCAATTTCTCTGCCCCCCTGAGGCTGGGAAATAGCTGGGCACTACCTTGGTGCTGAGTCACCCCACTTAGTGACCAGGAAGCTTACATAACCAGACAGATTCTGTGGGTTTGCACACTGGGCTCAGGCAACAGGACTGGGGAGGAAAGAGGTGAGGGTGGGACCATTGGAAGGGAGTGATGGGTAGTGGCCATAGGGTCCCAGAGACGAAGTCTACTTATGCCAGGAAGTCACTATGGACCCAGGAGACTGTGTGAGGGCACACAGCACATCTAGAACTTATAGATAGCATAGACGCCCATTAAAGAAAGCAACACAAAACCTGAGCTTTAAGTCAGGGCTTTCGGGACTTGCTGCCCTGCGCTCCAAGGTTTGGGGAACGTTGAACTCACATGACTCATATGGGGAAGGAACTGAGGCCTCCGTGACCTCCTGAGCTAAGATATATCTGCAAGGCATTGCCGCTGTCATAAGAGACAGCACTACGGTGCCACACAAGGTTGTTTGTTAGGGAGGGAAACGGTCTCTGTGGGTTAGAAACAGTCAAGTGGCGGCTGCTTCAACGTCACTGCCAAGCTCCATCCAGGCAGGACCCTTTTGTAGATGAAATGAGGAGACAGTAGGAAACCAGGAGATGTTTCTAAGTTTGATGTGAAGAGGAGATTCCCTTTGTAAGAATCTGTTACCTGCTGGGCAAGGTGGCACATGCCTGTAACCCCAGCACTCTGGGACGCAGAGGCAGGTGGATCTCTGTGAGTTCGAAGCCAGCCTGGTCTACAAAGTGAGTCCAGGACAGCCAAGGCTACACAGAGAAACCCTGTCTGGAAAAAAAAAAGGAAGAAAGAAAGAAAGAATCTATTACCCTCCTAGTCTTTCAGTGGCCTCCAGTGAACTGATGGTGCCCAACGGAAGATGGCCCAAAGGCAAGTTGCTTACAAATAACCAGAGCCCTTCTTTCCTACCAAATTGACAGCTTCAGTGTATTTTTCCTCCATAAACCTAACCTACCTTTTTCTTGGCATTCTGGTACAAATAGAGTAGTGGCGTGCTGTACTTGCCATTTCTGCCCTGGGCAGAGGAAGAACAGAATGACTGCCAGAGAAAGAGCTGAGTCGGACCCTTGTCCAGCTTGCTTTATCTCCCTCTACTCCCCTGAGACTTGGCTTTTCTTCTCTGTAAAATAGGGTTAACAGTCACCCATCCTCAATAAGCCGACTAAATAATTTAGCAATGGCGGGACACGTAGAGGAAGGAGCTTTACTTAATGCAGCCATGTTAGGAAGGGGAACAAATAGAGAAGTCTAGTGGACCCCTCCCCCACTTCAGGACACTGAGATGAGGGTTAGGTTTAAACACAGAGCAGGAGGTATATGTAACCAAGCAGCCCTGTCAAGCGTAGTCTTGATCGTTGCTGACCTATCGTTGTCTGGGATCTAGTCTGTCCTACGAGATGGTCTGACAAATGGTCAGTACTCTGCGAAGTCTCTTTCTGAGAGATAAGCTCCTCCTCTTTCTCCTCCTTCCGGCTCTAGGCTTCAGGTGTTCCCTTCTCCCTACATGAGATTTTTTTTTTCCTGGAAAATTTCCAATTCCTTGGAGTCCTTTGTTTCACCATTCAAATAGCTGAGATGGGCGGGACACAAGTGTCTAGAGTATCTTTGTTTCTGCCAGGACAGTTACTGTTGTACTCAGTCTCAAGGGGTCTAGTGAAAGCTGAAAGAGAATGAAGGCTTTGCTTACTCTCCAGCCCTGGGCAAACATTTGCAAGTTTACCAGTGTCTTTTCTGCATCGCTTTGCATTGGTTTGCTGTTTTGTCTTATATTTATATATTCTATTTTATGCGTCCTGGTATATATGTGTGGGCATGCGTGGCACAGCACACATGTGGAGGTTAGGAAACCGCCCTCAGAAGTCGGCTTTCTCCTTTTACAATATGGGTTCTGAGCTGGCCTTGGCTTGGTTTTTCTGAGACATTCTCTCCAGGCTGGGCTGGCATGTATGATTCTCCTGCCTCAGCCAAACAAGTGCTGGCCTTTCACAAGGACGTGTTCAAAGTATAGTGTGGAGAGGTGTGTGTGGGCGTTCTCTACAGGTGTCGCTGAAGACAGCAAAATGATCCTCGAAGAGGTGAGAAAAACTCAGTCAGTCTGACTTCCTCAGCCGGGATCGAACTTGGGGAGTCCGATGCCAGGTGGTTTACTGCCAGCATACTTGAACAGAGTACAATCTTTGGGAAAACTTCATGGTGTAATATAATCCCCAGTTCATGAGGGAAGAGGCATAATTACATCAAAATTCAACTCAAAGTCTGTGTCGTTTCTTTCCAGAAGGGATTCTAGAGATAGGCTACCTGAACTAGCTTGAGAACCCAAGGAAGGATCCAGCGTGACCTCAGTCATACAGAGAGCAAAGTAGAAATTATTTGGCTGTTAGGCACCTCTGGTCCTGGTTGAGGGATCTTGGGAGCGCCCCTAGCTATACAGATAATGAAAGGTTCATTTAGACCATTAGGCACCTCTGGTTGTAGGAGCTTGATATGTCCAGGCCCAACAGATAACACAAATCACCAGGCTGTTAATCACCTCCAATTCCCTTCTGGATGGAAAAACAGGTTACAGATCCTTTCATTTGTGAGGGAACTCCTGAGCGCTTAACAGTCACGGTTCCCTGCAGCCCTGGGGGCCCAAGGACTTTGAGCTCCCAGTATTTAGGTTTCTGGGGGGGGGGTTGTTTGTTTGTTTGTTGTTTGTTTGTGTATGTGATTATAATTGACAACTAGTTGAACCTTGTGTACCGGGAAGTAAAAAGAGAAATATTGCCTCTTGTGGGAATAATAGAAGAGTAAAAGGACAGTTTTGGTGCTTTTATTAACACTTCAAGGATTCAAGGACACACAATACACACACCAAATTAAAGATATTGGCAGGGAGTTATAGAGATTATTTAGTGGTTAAGAGCATTGGATGCCCTTCCAGAGGAGCAAGACTTGATTCCCAGCACCCACCTGCAGCTCACAACCATATACACTCTGTTCCGGGATCTCTGACTTGCATGGGCACCAAGTACACATGTGGGCACAGACACGCATGCAGGAAGGAACAAAACAAAACCAAAAACATACATGTAAACTAAAGGGGGAAGGATTTTTTTCCTCTCAATTAAAAAATAAAAATAAGGGGCTGGAGAGATGGCTCAGAGGTTAAGGGCACTGGCTGCTCCTCCAGAGGTCCTGAGTTCAATTCCCAGCAACCACATGGTGGCTCACAACCATCTATAATGAGATCTAATGCTCTCTTCTGGCCTGCCGGTGTACATGCAGCCAGAGTGCTGCATATTAAATAAATTAAATAAATAAATAAATAAGAAAAGAATGAACATGCTCACTGAATATTGGCTCAAAGATGACTCTAGAAGGCTGCATGTTGACACTGCCTAGTGTGGGCATGAAAGTGAAATGGGTCTGTCCACACCTCCAAGCTCCAGGCTCACTAGATGGATGCAGCTTCCTGCCATTAACAGGAGGATCTGTTCAGACAGGTGACTGAGCTCTGTGCACAGGGTATAGAGAACTGAAGATTCAGTGCTCAAAAGGAAGCAAAGTACACATAGGCAATGCCTCCATCAGCAGTGCCTCTACTTATTACCTTTGTCTGGGAATGATACAGAAACTACGGGTGGATTCTAGTGAATTCTCCCCTACATACTTGTGCCTTTGAGCCCAATCTAGGCCCAGGAAAGAGTGGCTAGACCCGATCCAAAGTTGATAAACTCATCCCAAGACTATCCTGGAAAACCCTTCTGAAGCTGGGAATAACCATCCCCACCCTCACCCCCGCCCACTCCTCCAAGTTTGTCTCTCAGTGCTCAGTGGCTCACAGGTCACTGTCCTTGGGTGATAGACTTGAGTCCACTGTAGCCAAGAGACTAAGATGGTTGTGGATGAGGATCCCAGTAGAGGAAATACTTCCACTGCCAACAGAGCAGCAACCTGAGCTTACTCGTGTGTGTGTGTGTGTGTGTGTGTGTGTGTGTGTGTGTGTATGTGTGTGTGGTTTTTGGAGACAAGATTTCTATGTGTAACAGCCTTGGCTGTCCTAGATTTGCTTTGTAGACCAGCCTGGCCTCGAACTCACAGACATCCTCTTGCCTCTGTCTCCCAATCGCTGGGATTAAAGGAGTGGGCCACCACACTCGGCTAGAGCTTACTCTTTTTTTTTTTTAATTAATTTATTCATATTACATCTCAATGGTTATCCCATTTCTTGTATCCTCCCATTCCTCCCTCCCTCCCTCCCATTTTCCCCTTACTCCCCTCCCCTATGACTGTGACTGAGGGGGACCTCCTCCCCCTGTATATGCTCATAGGGTATCAAGTCTCTTCTTGGTAGCCTGCTATCCTTCCTCTGAGGGGAAGAGTCAAGAAATTAGAGCTTATTCTTAAACAAGACCCCCAGAGAGGCCTTTGTTTGCCAGAGCCGGAGCTTCCTGCATAGGTGCTGTGGTTGGCTACTTCTGCTGAGTGCCAGTGTTTTCCTCCAACTTCCTTCTCTGAGTCCTAGACAAAAATATATACAAGGGCTGGAGTGGCGCCAGATAGACATGCTTGCCACCAAGCCTGGCGACCTGAGTGCAAGTTACAGGACCCACATGGAGGGAGAAAGGCGGGTTCTATAGGACGTCCTCTGACTTCACGTTCATGCCATGGTAAGCATGTGCCCACGCCCACACCCCCACAAGCACACTAAATAAGTGAATGAAATCGGTGATAAGCACTCTGATAAGCACATGAATCATTGCTGAAAAGACAAAAGTGGACCATGTCCAAGTAGCTCCCACTAATCTAATACAATCTGGTTTCTATTATCTATTGGATAAATTTGTAGGGTTCGGGCTGAGAAATGGGATTCAGGGCAAGTACGCCAAGACAGTGTGAACAAAGCTGAACACCAAATGCAGCCTGAAAAAGCTGATCTGGGTGAGGTTCTTAAGTTCAGCGCTGACAGGATGCCAGCAGTCTGCACTGAACTGAGTAAGGCCCAGCATTATCACCCACCAGCACCTAAGTGGGAGACTATTTGGAAATGCAATCTTTGCAAACTTTAACCAGTTTAAGATGAGTTCATATTAGACTCACTTAGACCCTAAATCCAATATGACCATTATCTTTATAAAAAGAGCATTTGTGCTGGGCATGGTGGCACACCTTTAACCCCAGGTCTCTATGAGGCTAAGGCCAGCCTGATTTACAGAGTGAGTTCCAGGCCACCCAGAGTTATATGTCTCAAAAAAGAAAAAAAAAATTTTTTTTGAAAAGCCATTTGGACGCACATATACATGGGAAAATGGTCTCAATGGAGAGAGACCTTGAATTGAGAAGGCGTGTCTACAGACCAAGGAATGAAAGGATTGCCAGAAGCCTGGAGAAACCTGGAGAAAGGCATGGAACAGATGGCTCTTCAGAGCACCCAGGAAGAACTGATCTCACCGACACCTTGGTTTCTAATCTTCTGAACTGTGAGAATGGTTGAGGTTTGAAATAACTCGGCGTGTGGCACGCTCTTTCGGCAGCCCTGGGAAACCCTCAGAGATCCTCCGATGATGTCTTTACTGCATTAAATAAAAAGGTACTGGCTCCTGAGCATTTCATGACTGGACTTGGAGGATCTGATGACAAGGCGCCCTCAGCCATGTAGTGAGACTGAGGCTACCCCGAGCTGCATGAGACCTTGTCTCTCTACACAGACAGACAAAAAAAAAAAAATCATTTAAAGTGACTATAATGTTTAAGTTTTTGAATATTTATTCATGGAGGTGTGTGTGTGCATGTGTAACAATCAGGGGCTAGCCTACAGAATTCGGGTGCCTTCTTCTCCCATGTGGGCCTAGGGATTGAACTCAGGGTGTCAGGCTTGGTAGCAAATGCCTGGACCCTCCAAGCCCTATTGTTGACATCAAAACATTTAATATTTTTGAAAAGTGTTAAATACAAAGTAGAGTTTTTGTCTAGCATGTGTGAGGCCAGCAGTTCAGTCCCCAGTAACACACATACACAACTCCTCATGAAAAGAAAGAAGAGAGTGGCGCAGTCCTTCATGCTGAGGGAGGAGGCTACAGATCCTCCTACCCTCCTTCAGGGGTTGCAGGTACATGACTGGTTACTTTTTTCTTTTCATTATTCCTTTGTTTGTTTGTTTTTGAGAAAGGGTTTCTCTGTGTAGCCCTAGCTGCCCTGAACTCACTTTGTAGACCTGGCTGGCCTCAAACTGACAGAGATCTGTCTGCCTCTGCCTCCCGTGATTAAAAATTATTTTTTTTTTAATCTATCTTCCTCTTGTCACAACAGAAAACCCCTGAAGATGGGAATAAGAAGTCTGCTTTGTTGCTGCGTATGTCAGGCAGACAGAATGAGGTCTGACAGACATAGCTGCCGAGTAACTGCGTGACTGAATAAATGAAGCAGCCAAGACAGCCCCTGGGGATCTCCTTCAGTGATGTCACCGTGTCCATCTTCCCCTGCTCAGGCTTCTTCGGTACCATGGACTGCCAGGCAGTGTTTTGTCCCGAGCCTTCCTAATTCCCAGAAGGCAGAGAGTGTCAGAAACACTCTTTCTAGGAGTTCGGAGTTCAGCCCAAGCCATAAATAGCACTCGCCATGTGCCTCCTGGCAACTCAGGAGGCATCTCCTCCTCATCCCCTTAAAACTGCAAGGAAGAGCCCCAGAAGCTGGAAACAGGGGCAACCTCAGGCTTTGGCAAAGGACTGGTGGTGGTGTGAGGACAAAATGGGGTGCTGGGTTCCCACCTATGTGCTGAGCATTAAGGAAGGCCTGTGCGCTGTGTCCCCATCACCGGGTCCCTTCCTGTCTGTAATTTACTTGATTCCCAGCTTAGCCTGAGGGGGCAGATGTCCCTTTGCTCCTTTTCTTCCTGTCCTAGCACAGACAATGAAGTCAGGATTGAGCACACCTGCTCTGGGGTCTATAGAGGGATGTTAATTCAGAACATGGCTGTTCTGGCACGAGATCACATCCAAAGACCTTCTAGGTCTCTGTGATATGCCTGGAATACAAACACACCTTTAATCCAGGAGACGGAGGCAAACACATCTGAATTCAAGGCCAGCTTGGCATAGAGCAAGTATCAGGTAAAGAAAAGCTGAGATCCAGATGTGATGGCACATGCCTTTAATCCCAAACAATGAAGGTAAAGTTAGTTTGTAGAAGGCAGCACTGCTGTTTAAAAAGTGATGCCTGATTGAGTGGCAGAAAGGGTAGTAAATCAGAGAAAGGTTTGACAGAATAAGATATGCCGAACTCTTAGGAGAAGAGAGAGGAAAGGGAAGCTACTTAAAGGGCAATGTAAAGGGGAGAGGAGATGGTTTTACTAGGACAGTAGTAGACTGCTTGTAGAGAGAGAACACAGGTGAAGGCGGAACAAGCCAGAGAATTAGAAGAAGCCAGAAGGTCAGAAAGGCTTGTTGGAAGCTGGGCGGTGGTGGTGCACACCTATAATCCCAGCACTCAGGAGGCAGAGGAAGGCGGAGTTGGAGGCCAGCCTGGTCTACAAAGAGCATCCAGGACAGCCAAGATAATAGAGAAACCCTGTCTCAAAAAACAAACAAGATAAGATTGTTGGAGTTCGTTTGAGGCCAAGCAGAGCAATTAAGAGGCCAACAGAAAAGCCAGATTGAATAAGTCAGCTGGGAGAGCAGTCTGAGTGAGAAAGGTTGAGTTGAACCAGCTGGAACAAGATGGTAGCAAGATGAACCACTAAGAACAAGAAAGGGTGAGCTCATTAAGCAGGAAGCCTCAGAAGCTGAAAACATTCTGGGCCTAAGTTAGATAACACAGAGGAAGAGAAGCTTCCAGGATTACGCCCAGGTTAGTAGAAGGAGCCAGTAAGCCTTCCAGACAACAACTGAGCCAGGAGAATATTCCTTTTACAGAGCTCATCAGTTTTACCTTCTGAGAAAGCCCTGTCATCCTCCTCCGGAGTGGAGTCCCTTCCCCGCTGTTCTCAGGCTCCTGCACTGAGCGTACCCTCCTGAGTTCTGATTCATCTTGGAAAGTGTTCCTGGAGCTCACATGCCTGTCGGAGCGCTCAGCAAAAGAAGTCATGTGATCTCCAGGGACATCTCTCAACAGCCTCCCCCACGTTTTATTTACATATAAGTTGTGGTATGTCTATTTGTATTGCTACATCTTTTGAGACAAAGCCTCCAGGGTCTTACTATGTAGACCGGGCTGTCCTCAAACCTGGAGTGATTCTCTTGCCTCTGCCTCCAGAGTGCTGGGATTATATAGCTGGATGTCACAGCAGGCCAATTTATAATATATGCCTTTATATTTTTTTAGGTAGTTTTGGAAGAAGATTTATTTTCTTTTTAAATCCCTGTATGCACACGTGAGAGAAGCTGCCTGAGGAGGAGGGTGGCATCAGATCCCCGACGAGAATTTCAGACAGCTAGTTGTAAATTGACCAATGTGGGGGCTGGGGACGGAAGTAGGGTTCTCTGTAAGAGTGGTACATGCTCTTAGCCACTGAGCCATTTCTTCTTCCCCCTTTAGGTAGAGTTTTAAATGCTCTCAGAGGAGACGGGATGAGGAAGCCCTGCTTGGCTCGGCAGCTGCAGGATGCTTGCAGAAGAGCAGGCAGCTGCACTGGCCTTGGCAGGGTTCTTGGGATTCTGATGGCAGGTTAGAGTAGCTCCCGCCCACCCGGGTGCCCTGAGGCTTACGTGGTGAAGAGTGAGTGACAGCTGACGGCCACTAGTTCTATACACACATATATACATAAATAAATATAAAGTGTTTTAAAGCCGGGCGGTGGTGGCGCACACCTTTAATTCCAGCACTCAGGAGGCAGAGGCAGGTGGATTGCTGTGAGTTCAAGGCCAGCCTGGTCTACAAAGTGAGTCCAGGATAGTCAAGGCTACACAGAGAAAACTTGTCTCTAAAAATCCAAACTCAAAAAACAAAAAAACACACCCAAAAAATGAAGTGTTTTAAAAGTTAAACTTTATGGGTTGGAGAGATGGTTTAACAGTAGAGTAAAGAGCACTGACTGCTCTTCCAAAGGACCCGGGTTCAATTCTCAGCACCCACATTGCAGCTGACAACTGTCTGTAACTCCAAGATCGGACACCCTCACACAGACATACATGCAGGCAAAACACTAATGTACATCAAAGTTTTAAATTTTTATTTTTTTAAAAAAGTTAAAATTTTAAAACGGGGCCGGAGAAAAAGAGACTCCATAGCCCTCTTCCCCTTCCTCCCCTGAGGCCAGTGGCCAGTCCTAAAACCAAAACACATTTGCAGAGTCACCAAAGTAAAAACTAAACTTCTGATGCAGAATTAGTCAGCCAAAATGTAGGTACAGGATGAAGATGTAACTCAGTTGGTAGAAAACCTGCCTGTGAAGCACAAAACCCTGGATTCATTCACCAGGAGAGGAAAAAAGAAAAAAAGACAGACAGACAGACAGACAGACGGTGGTAGATTTCTATAATCCCAGAATTTGGGAGGTGGAAACAGGAAGAATAGAAGTTCAAGATCATCTGCTGATGTGTAGTAGGTCTGAGGCCATCCTGGAACATATGAGTCTCATTTATAAATATAAAAATAAAAATAAAGGAAGAAGACCGGGCGTGGTGGCGCACGCCTTATTTCCCAGCACTCGGGAGGCAGAGGCAGGTGGATCGCTGTGAGTTCAAGGACAGCCTGGTCTACAAAGTGAGTCCAGGACAGCCAAGGCTACACAGAGAAACCCTGTCTCGAAAAACCAAAAATAAATAAATAAATAAATAAAATAAAATAAATAAAGGAAGGGAAGGAAAATAAAGGAGAGAGGGGGGAATACGATTTAATTATGTATGAAAATGTTTCAACTTCATAAAGCTCCCTTTGACATTTAATGGGAAGCATGGCACTGTGCACACCAAATAACTCACCAGCCGGAGAAAAACAAGCAATGTCTGAGATGACCCACTGCTTAAATATATCAACCAAATCAGAGACATCCTCATCCAACTGCTTTACCATCGACTCCCACACCTTGTTTACGCTGACCAACAGGAGCATATTGGTTTTATACAAGCAAGCAATTCCCACTGGAGAGGAAGCTGGAACTGCTTCCCCCGTGCTTGGGGATAGTGACCGAAGACCGCGAGGAGGTGCTGCTTTGCCTCTTTCTGCTCTACCTCCTAGGGCCCATCTGGAAACATCTGCAGACTGCCACAGAGGGAGGGAGTGCTGCTGGCATCTATGAGCAAACACCAGAGATAAGGCACAGGGCAGTCCCTGGAATCTGGTCACTCCTCCCAAGACGCCAGTCAGTGCTGAGGTCAAAAACTCTTACAAGAACTCTAGGAGCAGCTCACCTAGGAAAGAGGAGGGTCTTGCAAAGCAGAAGGCAAAGGGATTTAGAGCTTCGATAGCTTTCTTATATCATAGACTCTGAAGAGAGGCAGAGACTTCAAATGAAAAAAAGAAAAAAAAAAAAAAGAAACCCCACAGCAGTTTGTGACCAGCAGAAGGAGGGAGCTGCCAACAGTTTCCCAGACCACCATTTCCATGAGGCTGCGCAGGCCTTGCCTTTTTTTTTTTTTTTAAAGATTTATTTATTATGTATACAGCATTTGTCTCTGCACCAGAAGAAAACACCAGATCTCGTTATAAATGGTTGTGAGCCACCATGTGGTTGCTGGGAACTGAACTCATGACCTTTGGAAGAGCAGGAGGTGCCCTTAACCTCTGAGCCATCTCTCCAGCCCCCTGTGCGGGCCTTGCCTTAAGATTAGATTTTATGGGGTTGGAGAGATGGCTCAGCTGTTGAGAGCCCCTGTTGCTCTACCTGAGTTCAGTTCATTCCCAGAACCCACTGTTGTGGGGCCCTCACCGGAGAAGACTGCCTGGACATGGGTTTAAATCAGTATCAAGTCTTTTGTTTGTTTGTTTGTTTGGTTTTTTGAGACAAGGTTTCTCTGTGTAGCCTTGGCTGTCCTAGACTCGCTTTGTAGACCAGGCTGGCCTTGAACTCACAGTGGTCCGCCTGCCTCTTCCTCCCGAGTGCTAGGATTAAAGGTGTGCCCACCACACCTGGCTATGAGTATCAAGTCCTTATCAGCTGGCTGGTGACTACACTGAGTGCTCAGGAGCCCACTGTAGCCCCAGGCCTTTCTTAGGGTGAGCTTCTAAGCACAAAAACCATGTTCTGGGTCGACAGACTTCAGTTCACAAGAACAGTTAGCCAGAAGTGCACCAACAGAAGCCAAAAAGCAAGGTTAGTACATTTAGAAACTTCCCAGAGCCATGAGCGTTGATGCATCAGGCCTTTGTTTTACTTTTGGCAGGTGGTGCTGTGCTGTCTATGTGCTGAGTTTTACCCCCTGAACAGTACACTTCCATCTTGGAGTCAGTTGTGCTAAGGTCTGGGGGCCTGTTACACCACACCAGGTTCACAACGACCTGTAACTCCAGAAGGGTTCAGCACACGAGTAAACACATACATACACATGATTAAAAAATAAAAGAAAACAAAGCTTTTGTTTTTGTTTTCTTGAAACAGGGTGTCTCTGTGTAGCCTTGACTGTCCTAGACTCACTTTGTAGACCAGGCTAGCCTCGAACTCACAAAGATCTGCCTGCCTCTGCCTCCCAGTGCTGGGATTACAGGCATGTACCACTGTGCCTGGCTTACAAAGCTTCTTGCCAAGCATGGTGGCACACGCCTTTAATTCCAGCACTCGGGAGGCAGAGTCAGGCGGATCGCTGTGCGTTCAAGGCCAGCCTGGTCTACAAAGTGAGTCCAGGACAGCCAAGGCTACACAGAGAAACCCTGTCTCGAAAAACCAAAAATAAATAAATAAATAAATAAAATAAAAAATAAAGGAAGAGAAAGGAAGGGAAGGAAAATAAAGGAGAGAGGGGGGAATACGATTTAATTATGTATAAAAATGTTTCAACTTCATAAAGCTCCCTTTGACATTTAATGGGAAGCATGGCACTGTGCACACCAAATGACTCACCAGCCAGAGAAAAACAAGCAATGTCTGAGATGACCCACTGCTTAAATATATCAACCAAATCAGAGACATCCTCATCCAACTGCTTTACCATCGACTCCCACACCTTGTTTACGCTGACCAACAGGAGCATATTGGTTTTATACAAGCAAGCAATTCCCACTGGAGAGGAAGCTGGAACTGCTTCCCCGTGCTTGGGGATAGCGACCGAAGACCGTGAGGAGGTGCTGCTTTGCCTCTTTCTGCTCTACCTCCTAGGGCCCATCTGGAAACATCTGCAGACTGCCACGGAGGGAGGGAGGGCTGCTGGCATCTAGGAGCAAACACCAGAGATAAGGCACAGGGCAGCCCCTGGAATCTGGTCACTCCTCCCAAGACGCCAGTCAGTGCTGAGGTCAAAAACTCTTACAAGAACTCTAGGAGCAGCTCACCTAGGAAAGAGGAGGGTCTTGCAAAGCAGAAGGCAAAGGGATTTAGAGCTTCGATAGCTTTCTTATATCATAGACTCTGAAGAGAGGCAGAGACTTCAAATGAAAAAAAGAAAAAAAAAAAAAAGAAACCCCACAGCAGTTTGTGACCAGCAGAAGGAGGGAGCTGCCAACAGTTTCCCAGACCACCATTTCCATGAGGCTGCGCAGGCCTTGCCTTTTTTTTTTTTTTTAAAGATTTATTTATTATGTATACAGCATTTGTCTCTGCACCAGAAGAAAACACCAGATCTCGTTATAAATGGTTGTGAGCCACCATGTGGTTGCTGGGAACTGAACTCATGACCTTTGGAAGAGCAGGAGGTGCCCTTAACCTCTGAGCCATCTCTCCAGCCCCCTGTGCGGGCCTTGCCTTAAGATTAGATTTTATGGGGTTGGAGAGATGGCTCAGCTGTTGAGAGCCCCTGTTGCTCTACCTGAGTTCAGTTCATTCCCAGAACCCACTGTTGTGGGGCCCTCACCGGAGAAGACTGCCTGGACATGGGTTTAAATCAGTATCAAGTCTTTTGTTTGTTTGTTTGGTTGGTTTTTTGAGACAAGGTTTCTCTGTGTAGCCTTGGCTGTCCTAGACTCGCTTTGTAGACCAGGCTGGCCTTGAACTCACAGTGGTCCGCCTGCCTCTTCCTCCCGAGTGCTAGGATTAAAGGTGTGCGCCACCACGCCTGGCTATCAGTATCAAGTCTTTATCAGCTGGCTGGTGACTACACTGAGTGCTCAGGAGCCCACTGTAGCCCCAGGCCTTTCTTAGGGTGAGCTTCTAAGCACAAAAACCATGTTCTGGGTCGACAGACTTCAGTTCACAAGAACAGTTAGCCAGAAGTGCACCAACAGAAGCCAAAAGGCAAGGTTAGTACATTTAGAAACTTCCCAGAGCCATGAGCGTTGATGCATCAGGCCTTTGTTTTACTTTTGGCAGGTGGTGCTGTGCTGTCTATGTGCTGAGTTTTACCCCCTGAACAGTACACTTCCATCTTGGAGTCAGTTGTGCTAAGGCCTGGGGGCCTGTTACACCACACCAGGTTCACAACGTCCTGTAACTCCAGAAGGGTTCAGCACACTAGTAAACACATACATACACATGATTAAAAAATAAAAGAAAACAAAGCTTTTGTTTTTGTTTTCTTGAAACAGGGTGTCTCTGTGTAGCCTTGACTGTCCTAGACTCACTTTGTAGACCAGGCTGGCCTCGAACTCACAAAGATCTGCCTGCTCTGCCTCCCAGTGCTGGGATTACAGGCATGTACCACTGTGCCCGGCTTACAAAGCTTCTTGCCAAGCATGGTGGTGCATGCCTTTAATCCCAGCACTCTTGGCAGAGTCAGGTGGATCGCTGTGAGTTCAAGGCCAGCCTGGTCTACAAAGCAAGTCCAGGACAGCCAAGGCTACACAGAGAAACCCTGTCTCGAAAAACCAAAAATAAATAAATAAATAAAATAAAAAAATAAAGGAAGAGAAAGGAAGGGAAGGAAAATAAAGGAGAGAGGGGCAATACGATTTAATTATGTATAAAAATGTTTCAACTTCATAAAGCTCCCTTTGACATTTAATGGGAAGCATGGCACTGTGCACACCAAATGACTCACCAGCCAGAGAAAAACAAGCAATGTCTGAGATGACCCACTGCTTAAATATATCAACCAAATCAGAGACATCCTCATCCAACTGCTTTACCATCGACTCCCACACCTTGTTTACGCTGACCAACAGGAGCATATTGGTTTTATACAAGCAAGCAATTCCCGCTGGAGAGGAAGCTGGAACTGCTTCCCCCGTGCTTGGGGATAGCGACCGAAGACCGTGAGGAGGTGCTGCTTTGCCTCTTTCTGCTCTACCTCCTAGGGCCCATCTGGAAACATCTGCAGACTGCCACGGAGGGAGGGAGTGCTGCTGGCATCTAGGAGCAAACACCAGAGATAAGGCACAGGGCAGTCCCTGGAATCTGGTCACTCCTCCCAAGACGCCAGTCAGTGCTGAGGTCAAAAACTCTTACAAGAACTCTTGGAGCAGCTCACCTAGGAAAGAGGAGGGTCTTGCAAAGCAGAAGGCAAAGGGATTTAGAGCTTCGATAGCTTTCTTATATCATAGACTCTGAAGAGAGGCAGAGACTTCAAATGAAAAAAAAAAAAGAAAGAAAGAAAAAAGAAACCCCACAGCAGTTTGTGACCAGCAGAAGGAGGGAGCTGCCAACAGTTTCCCAGACCACCATTTCCATGAGGCTGCGCAGGCCTTGCCTTTTTTTTTTTTTTTTTTAAGATTTATTTATTATGTATACAGCATTTGTCTCTGCACCAGAAGAAAACACCAGATCTCGTTATAAATGGTTGTGAGCCACCGTGTGGTTGCTGGGAATTGAACTCATGACTTTTGGAAGAGCAGGAGGTGCCCTTAACCTCTGAGCCATCTCTCCAGCCCCCTGTGCGGGCCTTGCCTTAAGATTAGATTTTATGGGGTTGGAGAGATGGCTCAGCTGTTGAGAGCCCCTGTTGCTCTACCTGAGTTCAGTTCATTCCCAGAACCCACTGTTGTGGGGCCCTCACCGGAGAAGACTGCCTGGACATGGGTTTAAATCAGTATCAAGTCTTTTGTTTGTTTGTTTGTTTTTTTGAGACAAGGTTTCTCTGTGTAGCCTTGGCTGTCCTAGACTAGCTTTGTAGACCAGGCTGGCCTTGAACTCACAGTGGTCCGCCTGCCTCTTCCTCCCGAGTGCTGGGATTAAAGGTGTGCCCACCACACCTGGCTATGAGTATCAAGTCCTTATCAGCTGGCTGGTGACTACACTGAGTGCTCAGGAGCCCACTGTAGCCCAGGCCTTTCTTAGGGTGAGCTTCTAAGCACAAAAACCATGTTCTGGGTCGACAGACTTCAGTTCACAAGAACAGTTAGCCAGAAGTGCACCAACAGAAGCCAAAAAGCAAGGTTAGTACATTTAGAAACTTCCCAGAGCCATGAGCATTGATGCATCAGGCCTTTGTTTTACTTTTGGCAGGTGGTGCTGTGCTGTCTATGTGCTGAGTTTTACCCCCTGAACAGTACACTTCCATCTTGGAGTCAGTTGTGCTAAGGCCTGGGGGCCTGTTACACCACACCAGGTTCACAACGACCTGTAACTCCAGAAGGGTTCGGCACACGAGTAAACACATACATACACATGATTAAAAAATAAAAGAAAACAAAGCTTTTGTTTTTGTTTTCTTGAAACAGGGTGTCTCTGTGTAGCCTTGACTGTCCTAGACTCACTTTGTAGACCAGGCTGGCCTCGAACTCACAAAGATCTGCCTGCCTCTGCCTCCCAGTGCTGGGATTACAGGCATGTACCACTGTGCCTGGTTTACAAAGCTTCTTGCCAAGCATGGTGGCACATGCCTTTAATCCCAGCACTCTCGGCAGAGTCAGGTGGATCGCTGTGAGTTCAAGGCCAGCCTGGTCTACAAAGCAAGTCCAGGACAGCCAGAGCTACACACAGAGAAACCCTGTATCAACACCCCTACCCCGACCTCAAAAAATAAGCTTCTTTTAAAAAGATTAGATCTTATGAACTCCAGGTTTAAACACCTTCTCTTTTCTGCTTTGTGAAATTATTATCTGCAACTATACATGTCCAGCTTAAAAAAAAAGAAGAAGAAGCCAGGCATGGTGCAGGATAGCCAAGGCTACATAGAGAAACTCTGTCAACAACAACAACAAAATTAGACAGAATCTCACTGTGTTTCCTTAGCTAGCCAGGAACTCTCTATGTAAACAAGACTAGCCTTAAGCTCAAGATATCTGCATGCGTCTGCCTCCTGAGTGCTGGAGCTAAGGGTGTGCACCACTGCAACCAAGTCATGTCCAACTTATTGACACAGCAGCTAACAGTGTCATTTACAAAGTATGTTCTCAGAAACAACATAGTTAAGTTACAAAAGAAATTACAGAAATCTTTGGATATTTTAGTCAAGTCCATGATATTTCTTTCTTTCTTTTTTTTCAGAGACAGGGTTTCTCTTGTAGTCCTGTCCTGGACTAGCTTTGTAGACCAAGTTGGCCTCAAACTCACAGAGACCCTCCTGTCTCTGTGTCCCAAGAGCTGGGATTAAAGGTGTGTGCCACCACCCCCAGCCAAGTCTATGATTTTTACTGACCTAAATTCACAGCTCTCATTAGTCTATTATATCCAGATATGTCCCACACCGTAGGTTGGAAAAACCTGATAAATGCATGCACACAAGAAGCTATTCCTAGTTGTTAAAAATAATTTCACCACAGAAATAATTATGCATTCACAGAACACTGGTCCGATAAATTGTGATCTGAAACATGGCACTGTTTACCTGTTATCTCGGTATTCAAAAGATAGAGGCGGGAGGGTCAGGAGTTCAAGGCCAGCCTTCTCTAAATAGCAAGTTCTAGCCTAGTCAGGGTTACATAGTGAGGCCCTGTCTGAAAACAAAAACAAACAAAATGCAAAAACAGAAGGAAAAAAAAAACCTTAAGTAGTTAACAAATAATATGATATACCAATCTGTATAATAGGACTTGTTCTGTCCATTAAAAAGCCAGGCGTGGTGGTGCACGCCTTTAATCCCAGCTCTCGGGAGGCAGAGGCAGGTGAATTGCTGTGAATTCGAGGCCAGCCTGGTCTACAAAGCAAGTCCAGGACAGCCAAGGCTGTCGTATCCCGTTTACTGATGATCCTCTGTACTGCTTTCCATGGTCACAGGCTTTGACATTCTCAGTGTTTCCCCAATGATTAGGGATGGCAAGCCTTTTCTCTCATGTCTATTGGCCAGTGAATACCTTTTTATATTTTATCATGTTCATTAGTTGTGTGTGTGTGTGTGTGTGTGTGTGTGTGTGTGTGTTCACACCCATGCCTATGCTACTGTAAATGTGACGTGAAAGTCACAGGACAACTGCAGGCATCTGTTCCCTTTTTCCACCGCCTGGGTCCAGGGAATTGAGCACAGGTCATTGGAACACATGATATAATCCTCACAAACTTAAAACTAAGCCAGATATTGTGGCTTGAGCTTGTAATCCAAGCACTTGAGAAGCGAAGGCAGGAGGATTTCTGTGAGTGTCAGTCAGGTCAGCCTAAGCTACCGTATGAGACTCTGCCTCAGAAACATCTAACTGCAAATTAGTATATCCAAGCTGGGGCGGGGGTAGTGGGGGGGGGGACACACTAATTTTACTTATGCCTACCCTGGGAACGCACGCACTCCTGCTCCGCTTACATTCCAACCTTGAAAAGAACTGGTGGTGCTTTCACAGATTAGCTCATTTATCTTCACAAAAACACTGAACAATTAACCGAGGGCGGTGGCGGGGGTGGAGGCAGGAATCTGAGTTTGTTACAGGGTTGGCACACCGTGTGAAATGGCACGGGATAAGATCTGTTCTCTCTGCTTCTGAGGGGTGGCAAGGGCTCAGTGGACAATGTTAGGAGAACATTCGATTCAACAGGGAATTTTCTTTTTTTTTCCTCTCTCCATTAGCTTATTTATTCACTTTACATCCTGATTGCAGGCTCCAGCACCCCCCCCCAACACACACACCCCTCTCCCTCCCTCCAAAGGGAGGCATCAGAGTTAGAGAGGACCCCGGTTCCATTTTCTGGGGGACCCACATGAAGACCAAGCTGTGAATCTGCTGGATATTCAAACACCAGTCCATGCATGCTCTTTGGTTGGTGGTTCAGTCTCTGTGAGCCACCATGGTCCCAGGTTAGTTGACTCTGTAGGCTTTCTTTTGGAATCCTTGACCCAGAGGGAAATTTCTTTTCCTTTCTTTTTTTTATTCTTCCTGGCTGTCCTGGCTGGACTCGCTTTGTAGACCAGGCTGACATCGAACTCACAGAGATCAGCCTGCCTCTGCCTCCCAAGCATTGGGACTAAAGGTATGCTCCATCATATCAGGCCTAGAGGGAAATGTTTAAATCAGAAAGCAATGTAAACTGGTCCTGGTGGTGCATACCTACAATCCTAGCTGCTAGAAAAGCTGAGGCAGGAGAATCACAGGAGGATCAGTCCCTACGTGGGCTACAGTGTGAAAGCACAGCTCACCTGGACAGCTTAGTGAGCCCTGACCTCAAAAAGAAACAAGGAAGAGATGGCTGGGCAACCAAGTACGGTGTCACAGCCTGTAATCACAAGAATCAGAGGAGTCTAAGGCTAGCCCGAGTTACACGAGATGCTCTAAAAGCAGTCAGCTGTGGAGGCGCCTGCTTTTAATCTCAGCACTCAAGCAGAGACAGGCTGATCTCTGTGAGTTCTAAGACCAGTCTGGCCCACATAGTAAGTTTCGACCAGCCAGGGCTACAAAAGGAAAGCATGTCTCAAAAAAAAAAAAAAAAATCAAACCAAACTGGGCATGGTAACACGCACCTGCACTTCCGGGGTGTTGTAGGTGGGGGCAGGGGAATCAGGAATTCAAGATCATCTTTGGCCAATTAGGGTTCAAGACCAGCCCAAGCTACTCATGAGATCCTGTCCCCACGCCCCAAAAAAAGAAGTGGAAAGAAAGAAAGAAAGAAAGAAAGAAAGAAAGAAAGAAAGAAAGAAAGATGTAATCAAAGCCAGCCCCAGTGGTGAAGGCCTAAAGTCTCAGCTATTCAGGAGACTGAGGCAGGAGGATTGCCTCCTTCATGGTCTGCCTGAGTACATAATGAATTCAAGCCCAGCATAGATAACTTAGTAAGACCCTGTCTTAAAATAAAACGTTGGAAGAGAAGGTGCTGGGAAGATGATGGTTCAGCAAGTAAGAGCACTTGCTGCTCTTCTAGAAGGTTCAGTTCCCAGCACATGGCAGCTCACATGCATGTGTAACTGCAGCCCCGGTGGATCTTTGTTTCTGGCTTCCAAGTGTTCTTGCACTCATGTGCACATGCATACCCATATGCAGACACACACACCTATACACTCATTTTAAATTTTGTTTATTTAAAGTTTACAAGTATTTTGTCTGCATATATGTCTGCAGATCCCATGGCAGCCACAGAGGCTGGAAGAGGGCGTTGGGTCCCCTGGGAGTGGTGTTACAGGTGGCTATGAGCTGCCATATAGGTGTTAGGAATTGAGCTTGAGTTCTTTGGAAGAACAGTCTGTGCTCTTGGCCACTGAGCCACCTCTCCAGCCCTAGCTATACATTATTTTAAAAAGTAATCTTATAAAAAGTTTCCATCAGTGGGGTGGGATGGCTCACACCTTTAATCTCAGCACTGTAAACCCGGTCTTGAAAAAACAACAAAGGAAAAGAGGAATGTGGCAGAGGGCTTGCCTCGTATCTGCAAGGTTCTTTACTCTACCTCCTGTACAGGAAGGAAGGAAAAAGGAAGAGAGAAGATTGAAGAATGACTTCCAATTAACATTTTTACTACTTCCTATTTCCCACATGTGGTGTATTAACATATCTAAAGGAAAGGCCTGAGGGAAGACGACGGGTGTTAGGATAGGATTGTTAAAAGGGGACTTTAGCCTTCTCTGTTATGTTTTAAATTTTTACAGGGAAATTAAAATGGTTGCTTTCAATGTTTAAATGACACCAGGAGGAGAAGGGAGCGCCTGACTTTTCACAAACATGTTCAAATATAATTCAGTATGATCTATGCAGCAAGTGAACATTTTAATTATATCTGTAATTTATCAATCATCCATCTGTATGTGTATATGTGTGTGTGTGTGTGTGTGTGTGTGTGTGTGTGTGTATGCCATGTCACTGATCCAGCATCTAAATAATTTTATGAACATTAACCGAGGTTTGGCTTTTATTTTGTTTTTGAGACAAGGTCACTCCGTGTAGCCCTCGTTGTCCTGAAACTCTCTATGTTGCTGGGCGTGTGGTGCACGCCTTTAATCCCAGCACTTGAGAGGCAGAGGCAAGTGGATAGCTGTGAGTTCGAGGTCAGCCTGGTCTACAAAGCAAGTCCAGGACAGCCAAGGCTACACAGAGAGACCCTGTCTCAAAAAACCAAACCAAACCAAACAAACAAACAAACAAACAAAAAAAAACTCTCTATATAGACCAGCCTGGCCTTGAACTCACAGAGATCCACCTGCCTCTGCCTCCCGAATGCTAGGATTAAAAGTGTGTGCCGCTGGGCCAACTTTGAGTTTTTATTATGTACCATGAGCTCTATATTTAAACTATTTAATTCTTAACACAACTCTAGGAAGCAGAAATAACCATCACCCTTTATCGGTAAGAAAACCTAAGTCCAGCATGACTTGTCTATGTCCACAGGGCTGGCGTGTGGCAGAGTAGAGATTCGAACATGTGTTTCTGACTCCACCATTTGGACTCTCGTGCTTAGGATTAAAGCGGGACTCCATACATGCTACGGAAGTCCCCTGTCCTTAGGGGATATCCCCAGCCAGTATGGACCCTTAACTGCGAAGCTGTACACTGTGTAAAGTTGTCTCAACAGTCAGGACTTAGGGATGTTTGTATACTTGATTAAGGATGCTGTCAGAAGAGTCTTGGGTGTGGTAGGAGGGGGTAACCACCTACAAAGTGTTAATTTTTCCATCTCCTTCTTAGAGAGAGAATTCTGACTCATGGCCAAGTGGGAGAGTCAACAGTAAGGCTTCTTCACAGCCTCCTTCACAAGCAGCCAGGTGACAAGGCCCTGGCCAATGAGATTCAGCCTGCAAAAGGGACAAGTTCAGCTGGTGAGTGACACTTGGGCCCCTCGCCCTTCACCACTGGTCCCTTTTGTGTGCCTAGAATACAGGAATGGTGCTGAGGTGTCAAAGGCACCTTTAACCAGGAGGACAGGTGCATTCACTAAGGATACTGGAGCAAACCGACAAGCAAATCTCTGGCACATTAGTTGCCTCTGGGTGCTGAGGTTGCCCTCCAGCTGATGTGTGTTCTGAAGCCCATAGTCAGATTTCATTCAGTGCTAACACATGGAACTGAATGAACACGTTGGGAGCTACACAGCCTAATACTTAGGGAATAACAGGAAGGCCTGGATTTGAATAGGGGGAAAGGGTCTGCTACCTCACCCTCAGCGTTCCTAGCATCTTCAGCTCAGAACATGCGTCGGCCACTTGACCCCACTATACAGAGCTCCAACACACAACAGAATGTGGACTTGTGCCAGGAATCTACGGGATTTCAGACCTTCCTGAGCAAAGGCACAGGGAAGCTGAGTGTGATGCCACACATATGTAACCACTGGTACTCAGGAGGCAGAGGCTGGAGGGTCAGGAGTTCAAGTCCGTCCTTGGCCACATAGCAAATTCCAGATCAGCCTGCATGAGACTGTGTCTCCAAGGAAAGCAAAGCAAACCAAACAGAGCAAGCCCTGCAGAGAGAGAGAAGGAGAGCTTGCTAGAGGGTTGGGTGTGGGTAATTTAACTCTAGTGTTCCGAGCTATGGATCCCAGTCCGCTTATAGCACTGGCAAGTGGGGGATGGGAAGGAGGGAAATGCGGCTCTTGACAGCTGCTTGTTTGAACCTGCCCAGGCAGCTCCCTGAACATTTGTTTCAAAGACAAGCTAGGAACTGGGATGAGGGAGGAGTTGGAAGGAATCTTGGAGGAGAGGAAAACAATTGTTTTCACCTAAAATATGTGTCTCAGGGTTTCAGTTACTGTGAAGAGAGACCATGTCCATGGCAGCAACTCATATATATATTATATATAATTATATGTTTTAATATATTACATAAAATTTATTTATTCTTATTTTATGTACATTGGTGTTCTGCCTGCATGTATGTTGCGTGAGAGCATCAGATCTTGGAGTTAAAGACAATTGTAAGCATCGTGTGGGTGCTGGAAATTGAACCTTTGGAAGACCAACCAGTGCTCTTAACCACTGAGCCATCTGTCCAACTCCAACGCTGAAAACTCTTTTTTGTTTTGTTGAGACATGGTTTCTCTGTATAATAGCCCTGGCTGCCCTGGAACTCACAGAGATCCACCTGCCTCTGCCTCCCAAGTGCTGGAATTAAAGGCATGCACCACTACGCCCAGCTTTCCAGGGCAACAACTCTCAATAATTGTTTACAGGTTTACAGTTTCACAGGTTTCGTCCATTATGATCAAGGCAGGAAGCATGGCGGCATGCAGGCAGACATCGTGCTGGAGAAGGGGGAGGGGAGGGGATAAAGTTAAAAAGGAGACCATAAAAGAGACAAGAATACCAGTTTACTAATATTAAAGGGGAAAAGCATTTGGAGAGGTGAATTAGCCAAGCTCTTTGGAAGGGCAAGGAGGAAGGATGAGACCAGCTTACCAGATAGATGTGTGGGTAGCTGGGTTTGTCCACCCTTTTTTGTATGCTGTTGTTGTTGTTATTGTTATTGTTGTTGCTTTGTTTTGTTGCGCAGCTCTGGCTATCCCGGAACTCACTCTGTAGACCAGGCTGGACTTGAACTCTGAGAGATCTTCCTGCCTCTCCCCCGCTAGTACTGGGATTAAAGGTGCATGCCACCACCATCTGGCTCTCCACTGAGGGCAGACACACTAACAGCCTAGCAGCGGCACATTTAAGGAGAAGAGGAAGGCAGGGCTGTCTAGGTGAAAGTAGCCTGTTTGACTCTAGCTGACTGGGGATTTGGTGTTTGTGACAAGCCACACCACACCACACCCTCAGCCATTCCACCTTAAAAGTAGGTGCCCTTTGTTTCTTTTTCACTTAGAGTCCATTCGTCTCTTATTTATTTTATGGTCTCCCAGAAATATGAACTTCAAATGAACACCCTTTAAAAACCTGAAACCAGCACAGAAAAGAGGAAGTGGATACAAAGTCCCCCTCCTAAGCAAGAGGCTATAAATTGAGGCCTGCTGGAACAGGGGAAATCAGTGTAGTCAGCCAACAAAATAGACACCATGTTTTTGTGTGCATTTTATTTTGTCTTGTCTTGTTTTGTTTTGTTTGTTTGTCTTCATGGGTTTTTGTTTGTTTAGATTTTTCATCTTATTTGAGATAGAGAAAAAACATGAGCAGGAAGAGTAGAGAGGCAGGGAGGAGTTGGGGGATGGGAAAGAATATGATCAAAACATATTACACGAAAAAGATTTAATTAAAAGCTTTACTAGGGGCTGGAGAGATGGCTCAGAGGTTAAGAACACTGAGTGCTCTTCCAGAGGTCCTGAGTTCAACTCCCAGCAACCACATGGTGGCTCACAACCGTCTATAATGTGATCTGATGCCCTCTTCTGATAGGCATCAGGCAGAGCACTGTATACATAATAATAGTAAATAAATAATAAATCTTTTTTAAAAGTTTTATTAGTTAAGGAAAATGGTTATTAATAAAAACCTATAGTATTTTGCTTGTATGTTTTAAACATTGATTTTTGAAATAAAAAGTGACTTTGTAAACAACCAAAAAAAAAAAAAAACCCCTAAACTATGTACAATTCTAAAGACATAAACTCATAATAGTAGGTGCCAAGTGAGCAGAGTAAATATGACCATTTACGTTAGACTGCAGGCTGGGGCTATACAGCTGAGCGGTACAGTGTTGGTCTAGCATGCGTGAGACCTTGGGCTCAATCCCCAGCAGCTCAGAATAAATTAAGTAATAAATACAGTAGGGGCTACATTGCCCAGCCAGACCTTGATAGAAACGTGAGAGTGCTTTCCAGTTGACTGAGAAGTAGCCAGAAGCCTAGGCCTTGAAAGTTGGAAAAGAACATGGGTCATCCAATCCAACCCTCTTACTTCATACCTAGGAAAAACAAAGGTCAGAGGGGAAGTGAGTTACCCAAGATGCAAAGCTAGTTTGGGGTCTGTAAAAGCAAATGCTGGGTGTGCACACCATGAGCTCCCAGGAGCTGGGTTCTCAGACAGCCTAAGAAAGTCGCATACATTAATGTAGACCCTTAGGGGCAGAGCTGGGGCTTGATGGTGAATAACCTGGCTTCAGAGCTTTGCCTGTGCACCTGACTACTACTTTTAATTCCCCCAGTAGCGTTTTCCCCACTGTCCCAGAAAGTAGCAGCAAAAGGTTGGAGTTAGCAGGAGCGATGGTTCAAATCCTGACTCTGCCTCTTGCCCATCTGTGAAGAGTTAGGCAAATCATCCTTTCTGTAGCTTTGGTTTCTCCATCAGTTTGTTTAGGCTTTTAGAAGAAAGAAAGAAAGAAAGAAAGAAAGAAAGAAAGAAAGAAAGAAAGAAAGAAGGAAGGAAGGAAGCTGGCAAGGGCTACCTCTGTGGTAAAGTAGTAGAATACTTGCTAGAATATGTGAGGTCCTTGGTTTGAGCCCCAGTGCCACAGAAGGAATCTGGGGTGGGGGAGACAAGAATGAGGCTCATGTAAGCCGGGCGTGGTGGCACACGCCTTTAATCCCAGCACTCGGGAGGCAGAGGCAGGCGGATCGCTGTGAGTTTGAGACCAGCCTGGTCTACAAAGCGAGTCCAGGACAGCCAGGGCTACACAGAGAAACCCTGTCTTGAAAAAAACAAAAACAAAAACAAAAAAGAATGAGTCTCATATATGTGTGAAAGCTTTGTGTCCAAAGTCTGATGAGTAAACCAGCTGACTACACACTCAGCGAAGAGTGGCAACCTGCGCCCAAAGGTGGTCAGGTCACAGCACCCATTTTTCACTACTTAGTTTTATCTAAGACTTTCTTCTTCTTCTTTTTTTTTTTTGTTTGTTTGTTTGTTTGTGGGGTTTTGGAGACAGGGTTTCTCTGTGTAACAGTTCTGGCTGTCCTGGAACTCGCTTTGTAGACCAGGTGGAACTTGAACTCACAGCGATCTACCTGCCTCTGGAATGCTGGGATTAAAGGCATGTGCCACCACACCTGGCCTTATTTAAGACTTTCAATTGGTTGGGTGCGGCCCACACACATTAGGGAGTGAAACCGCTTTCATTCAATGCCTATCTATGCAAATGCTAATCTCATTTAAAAAAAATAAAAATAAAAAAACCCACCTGCACTGGCAAAATCCCAAACTGTGAGCTGAACATCTAGGCATCTTCCAGGCTGATACATAACACACTTTTCTACACACCCAACACACTTTCCTAAAAGCTTTGTGTAAATAGCAGCTGTGAAGATCAAAGGGGCTTTGTACAGCTGCTTCTCATGCCTTACTGGTGTCTGCGTAAGGCTTTGGAGAAACCACCTGAGGTGTTCTAGGAGTTCTAGGAGGCTGGCAGAGTTTCCTAGCAATTGTAATTGTCCATCTGATACGGTTTTATTGTCTCCGGCAGAGGTTCTCAACCTGTGGGTTGCGACCCCTTGGGGTTTGAACAATTCTTTCACAGGTGTCACATATCAGATAGCCTTCATATTATATATTTACATTATGATTCATAACACTAAAAAAATTACAGTTATGAAGCAGCAACAAAAATAATTTTATGAAGGCCAGGCATGGTGGCACACGCCTTTAATCCCAGCACTCGGGAGGCAGAGGCAGGTGGATCGCTATGAGTTCAAGGCCAGCCTGGTCAACAAAGAGAGTTCAGGACAGTCAAGGCTACAAAGAGAGACCCTGTCTTGAAAAACCAGAAGAAGAAGAAGAAGAATAAGAAGAAGAAGAAGAAGAAGAAGAAGAAGAAGAAGAAGAAGAAGAAGAAGAAGAAGAAAGAAAGAAAGAAAAAGAAAAAAGAAAAACCAACCAACATAAACAAACAAAAAATAACTTTATGGTTGGGGCCACCACAGCATAAGGAACAGTAATAGAGGGTCCCTGTGTCAGGAAGGTTGAGAACCACTGCTCTAGAGAGAGCAAGCACATTGTGGGGTCTTGTTGTTGTTTTCTGCTTTGCGGGGCTGAGATTTGAACCTGGAGCCTTGCACAGAGCTCTGCCCCTATTCTGTGGTGCTGGGGAGTTGAACCCAGGACTTGTAAGGCACATAAAGCAAGCTTTCTCCCATTGAGGTATATCCTCACCAAACACCCTCTCCAGGTCTTCTTGTTTTGTTTTCTTATTTGCAAGGGGGTTGTTGGCTTGTTTGTCTTTTGAGACATGGTCTTACACGTCTTAGGCCAGCTCAGAACTGGCTATGTAGCCAAAGATGACTTGGAGCTTCTTTTTCTCCTGCCTCCTCCTCGTGTGATGAGATGATAAGTATGTACTGCCTTATCTGATTTCACGTGATGCTAAACAAGTAAACGACACCCAGCACTAACCGTTAGCTCTTTTCTCAATTCTGGCTTGATACAGTCTTTCTTGCTAAATTGCACAGGCTGGTCCCCAACTCTCTTAATCCTCCAAGGTGGCTGCAATTACAGACTTGCACCACTGGGTTTGACAAAACACTGCATTTGTTTATTGGATGCCAGTGCAGTGAATCAGGAGCCTGGGTCTCCTGGGGGGGATGCTAGCACTGGAAGAACGGGCAGGAAGATCTGGAGAGCAAGGTCATGTCCAACTATGAGGAATCTGAGCACACAGCCTGCACCACTTAAGACCATGCCCAAAGTAAACAGCCCTTCTTTTGATGGGATCTCTGAGTTTTCAGGAACCAGACAAGAAAACGGGCTCCTGCCAGTGCCCGCTCTAGAAAAGGATGAGGCAGGTTTTCCAGATCACGTGTCTTCTGGAATGCCTGTCTGCCAAGCCCATAGTTGCTTCTCTGACAAGACTCCATGACCCCCCCCCCCCAGGAGAGGGCTCAAGGCAGCAAGAAGGAAACCAAAGCTCTAGCTGCATTGGGCCAAAGGGAGGAGGGGACCTGGAACCCAAAGCTGCTATTTTTGTCTTCTCCAAGATTGCTGGCAGGCAGGCATCTCCAGCAGGAGAAATCTGCAGAGCCCAGGAGCCAGGAGGTCATATGGGTCTGACAAATGCAGGGGCCCCACCCCTGCCCCACCTCCCAACACACCCCCCAGGAACCTCTGTCATCAGCCATCTTCGTCATCACCAGCCTAAGAGAGAGGCGTCCTGGAGCCTTTGCAGGAAAGGTCAGTTGACTTAAATAGCTGTCACCGAAGCAACGACAGCGACTTTCCTGGCTAGAGAAAGGAAACCCAAGCCATGAAAGATGAGGTGCCCCAGGGCCTCTGCCCACCTCTGAGGTAGGGGCTCCGAGGACAGACTAACAAGATGTGTCAGACATCCTGACACAGTGCTTTGGCACGGCCGCACAATGCCCTTACTTAGTCCCCGAGGGCTGCACGTCCACAGAAGCACTTCAGAGGTGACGAAACAATCTCAGAAAGATTAATAAGGTGGCGTCCCCAAAGGTGACAGGGTCCGATGCTTTTCTCTGCCACCTGAGTGGCCCAGAATCTCAAACCTCCAAACTGTAAAGAAAGATAGCAACAAGCAGTTCTTTCCTAGCCCTGTCTTCAGGTTATCTGCCCCCAAATGGCATTGCTATCAGTAACTGTTATTTTGGGTTTTGCTTTTCCTTTCGGTTTTGGTGGAAGGGTGTGTGTGGTTTTTCCTTTCTTTCTTTCTTTCTTTCTTTCTTTCTTTTTCTCCAGACAGTGTTTGGCTGTCCTGGACTCCCTTTGTAGACCAGGCTGGCCTCGAGCTCAGAAAGATCTGTCTGCCTCTGCCTCCCGAGTGCTGGGATTAAAGGCATGCGCCACCACTGCCTGGCTGGAGGTGGCTTTTTCTTTTTTTCTTTTTTCTTTTTTTTTCCGAGACAGGGTTTCTCTGTGTGGCTTTTTCAAGACACAGTTTCTCTACATGTATTCCTTGATGACCTGGAACTCACTCTGTACACCAGGCTGATCTCGAACTTAGAGATGGCCTTACATTTTGGCACTATAAGCCTGAGTCTAGGTTTTGTTTGTTCCTTTGTCTTCTTGACACAACCTAGGGTTATTTTGGGAGAGGAATCTCAGTTGAGAAAGGCCTCCCTCAGATTGTCCTGTAGTCAAGTCTGTAGGGCATTTCTTGATCCATGATTGATGGGGGAGGGCCCAGGCCACTGTGGGTAGTGCTATCCATGGCCAGGTGGTCCCGGTGAATATGAAAGCAGGTTGAGCCATGGCGGGCAAGCCAGTAAGCAGCATTACTCCTCGGTTCCTGCCCTGACTTCCCTTCTCTTCACAACTGTAAGCTGAAATAAGCCCTTTCCTTTAACCAGATGGTGGTGGCACAGGCCACCCAGCCCTCAGGAGCAGAGGCAGGAGGATCTCTGAGTTTGAGGCCAGCCTGGTCTACAGAGTGAGTTCCAGGATAGCCAAGGCTACACAGAGAAACGATGTCTCGAAAACCCCCCAGAATTAATAAATTTAAAACTCAATAAATAAACCTTTTCCTCCAGATGTTGCTTTTGGTTGTGGTGTTTGTCACAGCAATAGAAACCTAACTGGGACAGCATGCAGAACCACTGCAGGGTTGTCAATAATTATATACATTCCAGGAATAATCTATGAATAAAAGCACGTATTATGTGTTTGATGTCTGTATATAAGCATACATATATGTATATTTATATACAACAGAATATATTTTACATATTTATATATAAATATGTTATAACATAAATAAGTTCTACTGCATATAAATATATGCATATGCACCCCACCCCCACAGTGCTCTCGAATCTAGAGCATCGATCATCTGAGGTTAAACTCCACCTGAAAACACTCAGTGAGGCCGGGCGTGGTGGCGCACGCCTTTAATCCCAGCACTCGGGAGGCAGAGGCGGACGGATCGATGTGAGTTCAAGGCCAGCCTGGTCTACAAAGTGAGTCCAGGACAGCCCAGGCTAACACAGAAAGACCCTGTCTCGAAAAACCAAAAAAAAAAAAAACACTCAGTGAAAAATCCCTGGGCCATGGTGGGGTGCAAGTGAGGACCCGGGTTTGACCCTCTTCCTCCCAAAGACAAGCAAACAAGCCTTAAGCATCGAGTTGTACGCATGGCATTCTGAGGAGCAAGAACAGCCAGCCTACGCTCTGTCCTCCCTGGGTCCTGAATCATCCTTTGTTAAGTATTTGTGCCAGCAATGCTAATTAGCGACTCCATCATCAGAACACTGTGGCCGTGTTAAGTAAAGGAAGGACTGGTGGCCGATACGTAGATAATATCTAAGAGAAGCCTTGAGCTGCCCTTAGTGACAAGGTCAAAGTTCTCAAATCAGTGACAGAAAAAACCAAGTGCTGAACCTGTTAAAATATACAATGAAAACAAGTTTTTTGTCGGTAAACTAATACAGGAAAAAGAAATGTGTGCTCCTTTTACTATAAGGCCTTGAGCTGTAAAAGTTCCAGGCAAAGTAGGCGTGTGGTGGCGCACGCCTTTAATCAATCCAAGCAACTTGGGAAGCAGAGACAGGCGGATTTCTGTGAGTTCGAGGCCAGTCTGGTCTACAAAGAGAGATCCAGGACAGTCAGGGCTACTACACAGAGAAACTTTGTCTTGAAACACCAAAAACAAACAAACAAACAAAACAAAACAAAACAAAATTCCAGGCAAGAACAAGGTAAGCAGTTAAGAAAATTCAGCTTCTCAGAGCCTAAGGCAGGAAAACGGCCTCTGGTTTGAGTCCCATGGGGGTGGTTTTATTATTCAATGATTTCCTTTTATGGGGGTGGGGTATGTGCACCTTGGAGGCCAGTAGAGGCCTACAGAGACCAGAAGGTGCAGGCTCCCTGAAACTAGAGGCACAGGTGGTTCAGGTGGTTGCTGGGACCTGAGTTTAGGTCTTCTGCAAGGATCTCTGTGTGCTCTTAACCACGGACACATCCCCTGGGCCCTGAGTGTCGAGTTTTATGAGACCCTATCAGCAGAGAGACAGAGACAAAGACAGAGAGACACAGAGAGTCGACAAACCTGTGTGTGGTTAAGGAAAACATGGTATATATGGGACCCACTGCTTTCTGAACTTTCTTTTTTTTCTTTTCTTTTCTTTTCTTTTCTTTTTTTTTTTTTTTTTGGTTTTGGTTTTTATGTTCATTGGTGTTTTGCTTGCATGTATGTCTGTGTGAAGGTGTCAGATCTTGGAGTTACAGACAGTTGTGAGCTGCCATGTTGGTACTGGGAATTGAACTCAGAGCCTCTGGAAGAGCAGTCACTGCTCTTAACCTCTGAGCCATCTTTCCAGCCCAACTTACTTACTTCCTTTTTTTTTTTTTTTGCTTTTTTGAAACAGAGTTTCTCTGTGTAGCCTTGCCTGTCCTGGACTCACTTTATAGACCAGGCTGGCTTCGAACTCACAGAGATCTACCTGTCTCTGCCTCCCCAGTGCTGGGATTAAAGGCGTGTACCACCATGCCCGACTTCTGAACTTTCAAGAATCCGCCAAGGCCACTGATTTGTCAGGACCTTACTCTCTAATAATTCTATCTGTAATGACAATCAAAAGCGGCCCTGTCCTCACACCTGGAGTGTCCTGGGCCTTGAGCCCCAGTTCCTGTCAGCTTTGAAGCAGATTCTATCTGGAAATTTCTAGAGTCTCAGGCCCTGTCAGAGCCAAAAATAAAGAACTAGGCAAAAATGTGACAAGTGACTGCTGCTGCAGGGTACCCACGTCTCCAAAGCCGCCTGTCCAGCCTTCTCAATGCTCCCTACAGCCCCTTCCCTTAGGAGAAACCATTGTCTTTCCTCACCCCCCAAAACAAGTCAATGTCCTTTCTGACTTGAAAAATCCCTTCTCCGAAGCTTCTAGAAACCACCTTTTCTGTTTCCTTCCCCATATGTTTCCCTGTTTGTTCTTTCTCTGGGGACTGTTGGAGCAAGGTCTCCTTGCAGTCTCCAGGGTCCACCTAGCCACTAAACTTCCCCCACAGGCAAAAAAAAAACAGAAAGCTCCTTAACTGCTAGCTGGGGTGCATGTATGGGGCTGCTAATGTGTTCTGGAAGCATCTTGGTGGTGACACCTAGAACAGAAGCTTGGCCAGGACACAGTGCACTGGGTGTGGGGATCTCCAATCATTACCAAATAGGCTGAAGGGGACATTGTGACAGCCTGGACTTGTTTTGCGTCTGTTACTTTTTTGTTTTCTGTTTTCACTTCTTCTCTTCTCCTATTTCTTTTCGTTTTTTCTTTCTTCTTCCTTTTTTTGTCTTGTAACACAGTTTCTAACCAGGCACAGAAATAGTGTGTGCCTTAATCCCAGGACTCAGGAAACAGAGGCAGGCAGGCCTCTGTATATTCAAGGGCAGCCTTGTTTGGTTTTTGAGACAGGGTTTTCTCTGTGTAGCCCTGGCTGTCTTGGACCCACTTTGCAGTCTGGGCTGGCCTCGAACTCACAGAGATCCACCTGCCTCTGCCTCTGGAGTGTTGGGATTATAGGCGTATGTCACCCCACCTGGCTGCGTTCCCTTTACTTAGTGCACCAACAGCAGAATAAAGTAATTAGTCCACCCAAGTCAGGCCTCAGGAACCAGTGAGCTGATGGGCTTGCAGGAGCAGGGGATGAGGATGACAGCTTTCCTGTAGCTTCGCAGGTGGTGCTCTGATAAGGGCTAGGGATAATGCCGAGAGGGCATTCCACAACACCAGGCCTGTTTAGTCCCTACTGAACCTCTAGCACCGCATCCTATCATCCTGTATCTGCCTCCAATAAGGACAGTCCTTAGAATAGACCCTGAGGTGATACCCGCAGGCTGCTGACATACTGTTCAGTCATGCAGAGTAAAAGCTAAAAGATGACCTAATGCCTAGATAAATGGAAAGAGTACTTTTCAGGAACATATAGTCGGTCCCTAGGGACCAAGAACTATGAACAGGCAGCGGATATTAAATAACATCACCTCACTGCCACTGTCACCTCTATTTTTCTCCTCCCTTCTTCTTATTCCTCTTCCTCACTGTCTGTCCAGTTCCTTGATTATCCTCTTTCCCCCTTTCCCTCCTGATGTGACCTCTAGGTTGGCCCAGCTCCACTGTTCAAGATGTCAGTTATATAATACGGCTTATGAAAGTAAAAAACAACCTGCCGCCGGCCCTGCCAGACTGGGAAGGCCTGCACGGAGGGGAAGAGCCTGTGTGATCATGTGCTTCTTGGGGGCTTGTTGAGGCTGGTGGCAGGACGCACGCACACAAACAGGCGTGGAGGGGGGGAGACTCAGGGATAGAGACAGACAGGGACAGACAGACAGGAAGGACTTCCAGATTCTATCTGTACCAGTCTCTCTTCTCCTCCCCCTCCCTCCTTGCTTCCTTCCCGCCCTCCCCCTCCCTCCTTGTTTCCTTCCCTCCTCCCCCCTCCTTCTCTTCCCCACTCTCTTCCTCCCTCCCTCCCCCCAGGGTTTCAAGTAGCCCAGGCTGGCCTTGATTTACTTCTGACCCTCCCTCTTTCACCCCTACCCCCAACCCGAGCGTGCTGAAATTACAGGGGTGTGACGTCAAACCTGATTTACGCAGAACTGGGGACCGTATGCAGGGCCTAGTGCATGCCAAACAGACATTTTACCAAAGTAGTTATAGCCTCAGTTCTCACTCTCTTAAAAGAACCCCTGCCAGATCTGCAGAGGGAGCCTGTCTAAAGTGAACCTGGGAAACCAGTAATATGGGGGCTAGGGCAGCGTCTTGTGCTTGTCCGGTCCTGTGACTTAGCTCTGGGGTTCTCCTGAGAACTTTGCATGCTCCACATTAGTTCAATACTTCTTACAAGTTGTGTGTGTGTGTGTGTGTGTGTGTGTGTGTGTGTGTGTGTGTGTGTGTGTGCAGGTGGTGTTTATCTTTCTGTATGCTAGGCAAGCACTCTATCCCGTAGCAACATCCCTGTTCTCTGAGCAAAAGGGCAGAGCCTTAGCAATATTTACAGAGTCCCAGGAGTGACTTTCAGGAGTCTTGCCTGCGCCCCCCACCCCCACCACACACACACACACACACACACACACACACACACACACACACACACCATGGGGTATGTCCTGGTTATTCAAACAGAAATGTCAGTAAGGCACAGTAAGTCTCGCTCCTGAGAAGGCTTCATCGAAACCACAACAGAAGTCTGAAGCTTCTGGGTTCTTTCTTTCTTTCGTTATTTTTTATTTCTGCTGAGGATTTAACTTTCTTCTCTGAGGACCAAAAGAAAGACTGACCTATAGGGTTACTTTTTAGGGTTAGAGAGCTTAGACTAGGGCACAAACGAAATTATTGCATATGTGTTTCTACAATTAAAAATGTTTATATGTGTGTGTGTTTTCAAGACAGGGTTTCTTTGTGTAACGTCCCTAGCTGTCCTACAGCTAACTCTCTTTGTAAACCAAGCTGACCTGGAACTCATAGAAATCGGATTGCCTCTGCCTTCCGAGTGCTGGGATTAAAGGTTGGCAGGCCTGGCTTTTTTTCTTTTTCTTGTTTGTTTTGAGACAAGGTCTCAGGTAACCCTCCACTCTTCCTGAGTGCTGGGATTACAGAAGTGAAACACCTTATCTGTCTATTTATTTGTTTGTTTTTTTAAGATAAGATTTTACTCCGTAGCTCAGGGTGTTCTAGGAATTGATATGTAGCACAGGCCGACCTCAAACTTGCAGCAAGCATCTTGTTTTAGCTTCCCAGGTTCTGGAATATAAACATGAGCCACCACCCTCTCAGTCTGTCCAAATATTTTAATATGAGTAAAAACTAGGCCTTTCCAGATATCTTAATATGAGTGAAGTTTGCTAACAACTATTATCAAGGAGGCTTGGATGGGAAGGGTTTAATCTCATGGAAGACCTGAGTTTGGGGATTGCGATGATCAGGCTGATGAGGATATAGAACTTGCAACTGGATTTGTAAGCTACGGGAGCCTAACTTACCAGCTCTCTTCAGTGCCGGATGCCTTCGGAGGTTCTGCGCTCCGATGTGTGCTGCATTCAGGTGGTTGCTGCCTCTTTATTCTTCCCTGCTCTTAGTGTGCTCAGTAGCCTCTAGTGGGCCCCTCTGGTGCCTGGGGCGGAGAAACAGACAGAAGTACTCAACAAGTGTGTGTGTGTGTGTGTGTGTGTGTGTGTGTGTGTGTGTGTGTGTTGCTGGGACTCTTGACAGTCCCACAGCTGGGGCAGCACTGTACAACTGAACTACCTGCCTCCGAAGCCCTCCTGAACTAGACTCTTAACTCTCCAACAAAGAAGAGGGTGTAATGAAAGGATTTATAGGATTAAAGGGATTAAATACATCGAAAGAAACCAGACACCTTAAATAAATGACTTTCTCTAGGGTAACACTTTAACCTGGGCTATGGTTTCAGGGGACAAAGTGCCCACTATAAATGTAAAGATGTGCCTACAGTTTTGTTTTGTTTTGTGTGGTTTGTTTGTTTATTGGTTTTTTTGAGACAGCGTTGCTCTGTGTCACCCTGACTGTCCCAGACTCACTTTGTAGACCAGGTTGGCCTGGAACTCACAGAGATCCGCCTGTCTCTGGGATTAACGGCGTCTGCCGCCACGCTGAGTTTCGGCAGATTCTTTGATTGGCCTTCTGAATGAAAACGAGGACGCCGCGACTGCTCCAAGATGCGGTTGTGCAGAAGGGTTTTCTTGTAGGTGTGGGAGAGAGTTCAGCCAGAGGCATCTGGTAGGGTCCAGACTGAACCGGAGAGGAGGGGGAGGGGCAAGTGAGCGGACCAAGAGAGCACCCTAGGGCCAAAGAGAGCTTCCGGCCTAGTAAAGAGAAGGGGTGGGGCACTGACGGCCTGGACAGGAGAGGTTGAGGGCAGTGGGTGGGTTGAGAAGCTTCAGGTACTTTGGGAGAAGCCATAGGTACTGAGTGAGCCTTGACTTGTCTTTGGGACCTGACACCTTCCTTAAGATGCTCTCCCTCTGACCACAAATCCGGGCAGAAACTTGCCAGGGGACAGCAATATGTAGGGGCCCCTGTCCCAAGGAACTGAACCCAATCTACTTCAGAGACTGCATGTGGCCCCCACAGATAACCTGCAGCCTCTGAAGAGACCCCCCCCCCCCAAGACAGAGCCACTCAGTAAAGCGTTTGCACATTCCTCATTCTTGGGGCTGGGCATTTGTTTGCCCCTTCAGCTGCTGTTTGGGCAAAACTCGCTAAGCGGTGATAGAGAGAGCAGGATTCAATCAATGACTTCCTCCGTCATGGAAAGTGCTGGGTTAGCTCTCTGACTTGTGTAAGAACTGGTACAGCACGTAGAGGCAGAGTTCTCGGAGACAAATGGACCTCCCTGAAGAAACGGGTCAAAGGTCCCTGGGTCAGGCACTCCCTGTGCTGACAGAAGATACTGGCTCGTAATTTTTCTTTTTTCCCCAAAAGAAATACAGACAGCATTATACATTGGAAGGGCACTCTTAGCCTCCAAAACACAAATTTGACTCAGCTGTTTCTTTCAGTGTGGGTAATGATGGCTCATGGAATGGGATTCTAAATTTAGAAAGAAATTTTGTGTGTGTGTGTGTGGGGGGGGAGTCGATGTCTCTGCTTATCATAGTCAGATTCCATAAGGATGTTACCAGTTTCTGTAGAAATTTAGTCAGTTAATAGATCAATAACCACATTTGGAATCAAGGAGAAGGAAAACTGGTTTACGGTGAGGTAACTGACATTAAGTGTGATCACATATAAACTGTTAAGACCACAGACCATTAGGATGGTGAGTTAACTGCAGCTCCACCCACCCACCCCTCTGCGCACCCCAACCTGCTTTGTATACACTTCCAGGGGGCCTGGTAATAACCTTCCTCTGAGAACTTGTGTTCGTGTTATTAAAGATTTCCTTGGCTGAGTAACCAGCCCCAAGTGTATTTCTAGAAACGTTAATAAGTTGGCAGTTTCTAGGCCTTAAATTCGATTAGGAATGAGCTTGTTTTACAAGGTGAGTTGTTTTACAAGAAAGCTTGATTGGATTCTTCGCCTATTGAATTGCCTCTAAATTTAGCTCCTAATTGGATCACAAGTCGCTTCCCAGAGACAAGAGCCATGTTGACGTCTCTGAAAAACTTCCCTCACACCGCAATATGATATTTACTAGTTTCATTGCATTGAGTAGTTGCCCAAACAGCCCACACAGTCATTTGAAGATTGGCCTGTGTACATAGCAGGAAGTTCCAGAGACCCCGTCCTTCTTGGAAGTGCCAATGCAACATGCATGCCCTAAGAATGGGGCAGAAGAGGAAGAGGAAGTAAGGAAGAGGAAGAAAAGGAACTATCCTTCATTGGTCACCCCCACTCCTCAGTCATAAGCTCGCATCGAAACATCAAATAGTGCCTATTTGGGCCCCAGTTTGCTCACATGTTCATTTGGTTGGTTAAGACAGGGTCTCATGTAGCCCAGGCTGACCTCGAACTGGCTATGGAGCAGAGCACAGACTTGAACTTTTGAGCCTTGTCTCCTCTACATCCTGAGTGCTGGGATCAGGCATCTCACAACACTTTTGATTTTTTTTTTAATGAAGTGCCCAGGGTTTGCGCATACTAGGTAAAGTATAAACTGGGCTGTATTCCAATCCACCCCCCTTTATTTATTAAATCTTAGGCAGTATCTTGAATGTCTCTCTAACGTCAACAAGGCAGAATGAAAGAGTCACAAGAGAGGAGTTATCTGTTGTTGTTCAAGACAGGGTTTCTCTGTGTAACAGCCCTGGCTGTCCCGAAACTCTTTGTAGGCCAGGCTGGCCTCGAACTCAACACAGTTTACATGTAGCGGTTAAGTGACCACTGAGTTAAATCCCTAGATCTGTGTGCCATGCAGCAGGGCAGAGAGGCTAGCCAAGCGGAGACGCACTGCCACACCAGAATAACCCAAGTAACTTGCTGAGGGACAAGGCTCCCAGAAAAGCAAATCATGGAATGACAACAGAAACTGGAAGGATACTTCCTCTGTCAGGTAGGACTGAGACACTGCTTTATTTTTTATTTTTTATTTTTTTTGAGACAGGGTTTCTCTGTGTACCCTTGGCTGTCCTAGACTCACTTTGTAGACCAGGCTGGCCTCAAACTCACAATGATTTGCCTGCCTCTGCCTCCTGAGTGCTGGGATTACAGGCATGCGCCACCACGCCCGGCATCACTCCCTTTTATTAGTAGACTCCATGCAGTAAGTCACTGCAGACAAGGTCTAAGGACCTCTTATTGATTGGACATAAGCGGGGAGAGGACCCGGGGGCCTTGCTTTTAGAAGGGTTAGGAAGCTGAGCATGATAACACGGGCCTGCAGTCCCAGCACTCAGGAGCCTGAGGCAGGAGATTACTACAGATTTCAGTCCAGCCTGGGTATACAGTAAAACCCTATCTTGAAATACATTTTCAAAATTTAGTTTGTCAGCTGGGCGAGGTGCATGCCTGTAATCCCAGCACTCGGGGAGACAGAGGCAGAGGCAGGCAGATCTTTGTGAGTTCAAGGCCAGCCTGGTCTATAAAGCAAGTCCAGGACGGCCAAGGCTACACAGAGAAACCTTGTCTCAGAAAACAAAAACAAAAACAAAAAGACCAGTACTGTGTATTTAGTGTTGTGTGTATATATAATATATAGCATATATATGTGCGTGTGTGTGTGTGTGTATATATATATATATATATATATGCTTTAACAAACTTGATACTGTGCACATGTGTATATCATTTGCATATGTGAAGTGTGAGTCGTCTTTATTCCTCACATGTTTTTAGTATATTTTTATGGTGACTGACCTAAAGCTATCAAGTATCAATGCTCTCTATTCTGCTCACTTTGCTTACAGTAGCCATTTGCTTGAAGTCTTTGGGGATATATGAGGAATGGCCACTTTATATTAGTTATAACCCTTAAGGCAACATGGAGCTCTTGGCAGCTTGATCGCAGCTGGACTCAAAAGCAAACAGACATACTTACCCTCAACACAGGCTTTCGGCTGGGTCATAATGCTGAGAGTGAAAAATAGCAAGTTCGATCCCTTAAGCTCATTAAAGCAGGGCTTTGCCTTGTCGGACCCCCCACGACTGGAGCTACACACCCAGACAACCATGGCCTTATTGATCTGACAACCATCCAGTTGAGTCACAGGCTTCAAGCTCACGAGAAACTGACAGACCCTTACACATAAATCATGAAAACAAGCACTGCAGGAGAAGCGGCAGGTCTGGGGACATCACAGTGAGCAAGCAAAGTCAAGTCTCTTCTTTGCTAAGGTTGACAACTAACTGCACAGCCCTTCTGAGGGAAGAAGCATCTGCTTTCCTGGGATAGCGCTCGACTCTGCAGACTTCACACTGTGATGCAACAGGGGTCGAGCGATAGCTGGAGTTGTGAAACTTTGGGTGAGGTCTAACTCCTTATCACCAGGGTGCCATCCTAACCCAGATGTAAGGACCTGACTTTCCCATGGTGAGGAACTCCTTAAAACCCTGTTAGCCTGGGAGGCCTTTCAGCTCTTACCTGGTAACTGACAGGACACTAAACTCATGGGTTTTTGTTTGTTTGGTTTCGTTTGGTTTTCAAGGAGTATCTGAGGTAACCCAGGCTAGCCTCAAGCTGGCTACGTAGTGGAGAGTGACCTTGAAATGAACTTGTGATCTGCTGTCTCTGCTGGGATTATGGGTTTGCACCACCACATACCTGATTTACAATAGTTTCCTGCTTGCTAGGCAAGTGTCAACCAGCTAAGCTCCAGCTCTGGGAATTTATGTCTTAAGAGCTTGTGGAGAATTTTGGCCAAATACCTGACAGAACTGAGGCCTCACACACCCTAAGGCATCACTCCATTGAGCTAGAGCCCCACTCTGGCTTTTTTTTTTTAAGGCTGAAGGCTTGGCAAACATTACTTAGTACAGCCCCCCTCGTTCTGTTTAATCTATCACTGCGAGAAAGTTAGCATGTAACTGTGTCTGTTAAATGAGCAATAAAAAGAAAGAAAGAAAAACCTTAGCAACACAAAGGGATTAAACTATGACCTGGGGGTCAAACCTCCTTCTAGGTACCAGGGTGGAGAAGGAAATACTTCCCACCCAGATCCTGATCTCATTAAGCTAGAACCGGTTACAATCAACCACAATCTAAAATGCTTTCAGTCCACCTGTGGAGTCTGCGGCTGCTCGGGAGGAAGTAAGGGGAGAGGGGCTCTACACTTTAAACAAGAAACCCGGAAAATGCTGAGGGCAGAAGAGCAAACTTAGGGTGACACACTTTGTGTGTGTGTGTGTACGCAGCATTTGCATGCCCAACTCTCAGGAACACTAGGTGCTACCAGATCTCCTGAATCTGCAGTTACAAGAGGTTGTGAGCTTTCTGATGGGTGCTGAGATCTGAACTGGGGTCCTCCCAAGAGTATAGCACCTGCTTCTAACTGATGAGCCATCTCTCCAGCACGAGGGCAGTCAGGCTAGACTAACAGGTGGTAAAGCTGGGGCCATGCTCAGCAAGCTACTAGGCTTACATCTACTTTATAAAAGAGAACACTTGCCTGGAGTGTTATAAAATAAAAAGAGAACATTTATTTGCCTGAAGAAAACTGCCACTTTAAGAACTGCTACAACAGGCCTCCCCTAGCTCCAAAGTGATAGTATGTACCGTTTTTAAATTACTATTGCCCACAACAGCAATCCTGCTATTAATAGTATTAGCAGGCTACAGTGGTACACGTGGGAGGCAGAGTGGCATATCTATCAGATTAGCCTGGTCTATATAGAGAACTCCACGGTTGAGACCCTTCCTCAAAATCCAACCACATAAAGCAGGAACAGTGGCTCTAGTGCGTCACTAGATAGCTATTTTTACTGTCTGTACATATGCACAGCAGCATGGCTAAGGAGGAAGCCAGAGCCACTTACTTTTAGCCTAGTGAGGAAAGTGCTTAATTAGCAACAGGACAAAGTAAGTGTGAGAACTTAGCCAGGCTTGGTAGCGCAATGTGGGATGGGGGGGTTGGGGGGGGAGGGGAAGAGGGACCAAAAAACTTCAAGACCAGCCTGGATTAATGAATTCCAAACTGGACCCCCCACGGAGCTGAGAGGTGCAAATGTGGGGGGTCTGGAACCCAGGCTCAATGGTACACAGAAACTGCTCTGAAGTCTGGGAACCCGGGATTTTTAAAGTAGGCTGGACAATTTGAGGAGACCCCCATCTCATAACAACAAAACCAAAACCAAACACACACACACACACACAAACCAGGACAAACTAGAGAACCCCAAATTCACCAGCCTAGTTAGTTTTTGGCAAAATAAAACCTAGGACATGTCTATGCCGCGGTGGGCACACCAGGCTTCAACAAGGAAGCTAGTTTACCGTGTAGATGGCTCCCTGCATCTGGGCAGAGGAAGAACTCAAGAACAGAGGTATGTTATTAAATAATCTGACAAGCCAGGACTAACATTGTCAGATCAACCAAGCCTTGGTCCCAGAAGTGAAGCCGAGGTTCCAACTTGCCAGCAAATTTTGGCAATCTAGTCATAGTGAGCCAAAGGCAGCTGTGAAAGTGACCAGGCCCAGCGCAAAACTCTTCCCCCTCCCCGCCCCGAGAGAGGGTTTCTCTGTGTAGCCTTGGTTGTCTTGGACTTCCTCTGTAGACCAGGCTGGCCTCGAACTTACTTCATTCCGTCTGCCTCTGGCTCCAAGTGCTGGGATTAAAGGCGTGCACCACCACACCCGGTGATAGCATGACTCTTGAGCTTGACTTCTTTAAAATTAAACATGGATCTAGGAATTACCAAGACTAATTGTATAAGCAGAACTAGTAAGCTAGAGGCCAGCCTGGTCTACTTACCCCTTATCTCAACTTATAGATGCTAGTTAACATGACTTGTTTTAAAAACTAAAAAGCAGACAAACAGCTGGATGTGGTGGTGCATGCTTTTAATCCCAGCAGAGACAGGAGGATCACTGGGAGTTCAAGGCCAGCCTGGTCTACAAAGTGAGTCCAGGACAGCCAGGGCTACACAGAGAAACCCTGTCCTGAAAAACAAAAAAAACAAAAAGCTTATTTTTTTTCCCTTGTAACCAACACAAAACCACCCCCCCTCTTTCTTTCGATAGGAAATGAAAATAAAAACAAAACAGCACGTAGGTTCTTTTTTTTTCTCCTTCTTTTTAACCACAAAGAAACAAGTCAGAGGAAATCTTATAAATGTTAGGTTGATTTCTAAGCGCTGCTCTGGCAGTTACAGTCTGTTTACAACGAGGAGTTGTCTAACCGAACATACTACACATGGCAATCAGAAATCATCATGGCAAGAGAAAACCACAGCTGGCTTGCTGCCAGCAGCGACAGCACACAACCGACCAGGAAACAGCAGGGCAAGCTGGGATGGAGGTGGGGTACGTTTATTATAAAAGAACAAAACTCCATAGGATTTTTAAGGAGAGAAAGTATTATTGTGCTGGGAGAAAAGACACTAGGATACAAAATGGCAAGTGTTTAAAACTCCAGGCCTGTCCTCATTTCCTCCAAGAGACAAGTGGTGGACACATTGAAGCAAACAAACAGGCAATTTAGTAAAGTCAGAAACCCTGCGGAGTTGATTAAAACCTAAACTTGTTTTGCTTTTAAAAATTGAACATATCAAAAGTGACCTGCTTTAGTGACATGCTAGTCCCACCAAAAACAAAAACCCCAGTAACACCCACCCCACCCCCCACCCCCCCATCAGTAACAATGTTCAAGTTGACCAGCCAACTCATACTTGGAACTTGTGTGTGCGGATAGGTATGAATCTTCTACACCTACGCCCAGGGACAGGTGGCGGCAAGGTGTGCCACCTGACCTGCTACCTGCCCCGCACCTGCTCCTGCAGAGTGGGCAGGGAAACCCTAAGTAGTAATGAAGCTGAGCCCCAGATAACCAACTTCCCTGGTACCGCATGCCCACCCCCTCCCCGAGAGGGCCTGGCCAAGCTCCTCACTCTAACTTGGCACCCAGTGGCTAGGATGGTTTTCTCAATTAGAAACATATATATCCACACACAGCCATATATATAACTTTTTTTGTTTTTAACATTTAAATATAAAAATACTACTTACTCTGCTTTGTGTTATAAATGGAGGACCAAGAAATAGAAACCTTTTCTTCCTTTATGGTAGGGCCATCAGCTATCAAGTGACACACTGAGCCGTGTTCATGGAGGGCACCAACTCCCCTCCCCCAAGCAAGGGGGAAGCATGGCACAAGGGACCAACTTCCAACGCCTTCTCACAGAACTTCCATTTGGAATAGAAAGTTGGTTTCACCTCAAGAAATAACAGCTTCTCTACCAACAGGGGAAATGTCAAATCTTAGCCGTTGGATCTGTCCTTTCAACTATCCTGAAGAAAAAAAAAAAGTCCTCCACCTCACAAATACACCCGCTTCGTGTGACAGTTATGCCCACTGGACATGCATTCCTGATGAGATGATGCAGAGTGTTACTTTTCCCTACCCAACTCCCCTAGAAAGCTAGATAGGGGGAAAAAATAATAACCCAAAGGGTTGGGTGTGTAGAGATTAAGAACCTGACCCCTCTATTCTGACCAATAAAAATAAAAGCAAGATTAACTGGGCACAAGGAATAAAAAGACCTTGATATTCCATCCTTTGAGTTACAAGGGGACAAGTGGGAGAGGGAACAGTTGCAGTGGGTGAACTAGGAAGGGCTCAAGATCACTGGAAGTCTAGTCCACTTAGTTTTTGTACTGGAAGGGCTCGTTGCCGGTCTCGTTGAGAAGACACGTGCGCACGATGGCTTCTGTCACCGCATAGGGGTCACAATTGGCAGAAGGGCGCCGGTCTTCAAAGTAACCCCTCTTCTCCTGGCCGACAGTCCGGGGAATGCGGATGCTGGCACCGCGGTTGGCAACGCCAGCAGAAAAGTCGTTGATGTTGGAGGTTTCGTGGAATCCAGTCAGACGCCGGGCGTTGTCCAGGCCCCCCTTGGGATCGTAGGCGCGAATGTGGTACTGGTGCCTCTTGCTTAGTTTGTCAATGGCTTCCTCAATATACCTAGTGGAAACAGTAGGGATGAGGGTCCGACCTTGTCACCAGAAACCGGTCCTTCAAGGGCAGGACAGAGCACAAACCCCAAAAGGCGGCTGTATCATATCAGCCTTGCGACCTGAGTCCTCACTGCCTCCCTTAGACAAGTCCTTAGCACGCAGCACAAATTATCTGTTGGATGGAAAGACCTCTACCACTCACCTCTCCCCTTCAGTAAGGATTTCAGTTACCCACACTTTTTACTTAGTTCTTTTTTTGGTTTTTTTGAGACAGGGTTTCTCTGTGTAGTCCTGGCTGTCCTGGACTCACTTTGTAGACCAGGCTGGCCTTGAACTCACAGCCACCAGCCCACCTCTTCCTCCTGAGTGCCGGGATTAAAGGCGTGCGGCACCACCGCCCAGCTTTTACTTCTTACTAACGACTTTCGAACGGCTGAACTCACCCGTCAACTTTTCCGTACCACACCTGTAATCCCATTCCTAGAGAATTACTCCATTACCTTGAGTACTACCTCTCCAACGGGTACAAAATGTCAGGCTGACACGGAAAAGCGTGGTGTGTGTGGTCTGTGAGAAGCCCTCCACCTCCACAAGAGTACAAGATCCCGGGACTTACTTGAGACCGTTCTCCTCACGCATGGCCTTGGTGCTGAAGTTGGTATGACAGCCAGCACCGTTCCAGTTGCCAGGAATGGGTTTGGGGTCAAAGGTTGCTATCACCCCGAAGTCTTCACACACACGATGCAAGATGAAGCGGGCCACCCAGAGATGGTCTCCCATGCGGATTCCTTCACAGGGTCCTATTTGGAACTCCCACTAGAAAAGGAAAGGGAAAGTCAACCTTCAAAACAAGGCCAAGTAGCTGTTCAACCCAACTCAAGCTCCTAGCTTGCTCTGCTCACCTCTTCTGTGACGCACTTGTAAGCCACCACCCTTGCTAGTCAAAGTCCCCAGGGGTCTGCCAACCCTAAAGTCTTCAGGTGGAGAAAGAGAGAGGAGCGCCATTTACCTGGGCTGGCATGACCTCAGCGTTTGTCCCTGTGATCTTGACTCCTGCATACAAGCAGGCTCGGTAGTGAGCCTCCACGATGTCTCTGCCATAGGCTTTGTCTGCTCCTACTCCACAGTAATATGGACCTGCAGGAGAATCAAGACAAAACAGTTTTAGTCAGGGAGCCCAGAAAACCTCAAAGCCAGGAAGCAAGACAGCCCTAATACTGGCTTTCCCAAATCACTAGGCCCATCTTCACTCCCACAGGTGGGAGAAGTGACGCAGTTTCTTCTTTGCCATGGCCTCCCTCTGTGGAGCAGCTGCTTATTCTGAAATCGCTTTATTTTTTGTGTATATGGGCCAGAGGGCCACTTGAGGGAGCCATTGCTTGCCTTTCACCATATGGGCCCCAGGGGTTAGGATTCAAGTTGTCAAGCCTAGTGACTAACCGCTGACCCATCCCACCACCCTGTCACTTTAAACCTCATCACCTCTGGATTTGAGAGATGCCAAGAGCAGTCTACTGTTAGTTTCTGCTGCCAGTCTCCATTTTGTGATTCAAGAGTTGCCCCTATCTCTGGGTTTCCTGAACAGCAAGAATTTAGGAAGCTCGGAGCGGTGGCACACACCTTTAATCCCAGCACTAGGGAGGCAGAAGCAGGTGGATCTTTGTGAGTTCGAGGCCAGCCTGGTCTACAAAGAGTCCAGGACAGCCTAGGCTGCACAGAGAAACCCTGTCTCAAAAAACTAAAACCAAAAAACCTTACAAGAGGAAACTTTTTTACCCAGAGACACTTACCTTGGGGCCCAGGGAAGCCATTGGAAGGCCAGCCAAAAGGGTGCCCATCTGTTCCCATGAGAGTATATTCCTGTTCCATTCCGAACCAGGGGTGCTGGTTGCTCACCATGTCCATTATCCGCTTACAGCTGTGCCTTAGATTGGTCTCTAGAAATTAAAAAAAAAAAATCAACATGCCATCAGGAACAGGAAGGGACTCTCACACGGCTGAAGCCATCACAGGCTGGACTGGCCCTAGCCCAACCACTGTGCTCTATCACCAAGGAAAATGGAAGAAGTGATGATAATTGTATGCTCTCAGGGAAAGGCTGATAAGACTTTTTATAGTTAAAGTCGGCTATGCTATCTCACGGGAAGGGAGTCAGAAGCAAACACGTGTGCATCCTATCTGCACACTGGCCACCTTCCAAGCACCATGCGCAAGAGACACTCACACCCTGTTCACAAGACAGCTGCTCCTAGTTGTCAAATGCATTCCCTTAGTTTCCTAGGCACTTAATGCCAGGTCATTTTATTGAGAGTAATTTGTCCACTAGGTTTACCTTCCAGGTGAGTTTAAGTGCTAACTCATACAGTATTGACTGCTTAAAAACAACAACAACAACAACAAAACAAAACAAAAACAAAAAACACCAGATGAGGTTAACTGAAAACAAATCCCAAGCTAGAAAAAACAAAAAACAAACAAAAACAAAAACAAAAAAAAAACCTGTCAGAGTCTGAGGTGAGTATTAGCAAACTTCATATCACAAATGAGAAAACAAAGCCCTGAGAGAGGGTGTTAGGTGACATGCCCAGGTTGCAGGGCCAGGAACCCCAGTGGCTGCCATGCTCTGGGTGCATGCCCTTCACCAACACTACGACCTGACCTTTCGAAACAGAGGCACTGAAGGCACAGGGCCACAAACAAGCCTTGCTGGCAGTGCTGGAAGAGATTTCAGAAGCCAGACTTCCCCGGTTTAAAAAACTATCAAAACTGAAAGTGATGGCACGGCACAAACAAAAAATCCACAGTGCCATAAGGTTGGCAAGCCTCGGGGCAAGCGGCTTATCCAGGAATCTCATGTTCATACTTGCGAGTGTACTGACTCAACAAGCCGTCTGGGATAAGCTAGCCACCAACAGTTTGGGGAAGAATCAGCTCCACAAAAGTTGCTCGTTCACTTCCACATACCCGCATGGCATGTCTTCCCGAGCACGTTCTCCATCTCCCCACACAGCACACACAATTCAGAAAAGACAAACCAGGGTTTCAAGGAAAACAAAAACATAAAACAAAAACCCTTAATTGCAGAACATAGGTCATTCAATCTATAAGGGAGTAGAGGCTGTCCCTTAATTGCAGAACATAGGTCATTAAATCTGTAAGGGGATAGAGGCTGTCCGTGGGGACTCCTATCAGCAAACGAACAGATGGAAGAATATTGAACACCATTTGTACAACCGATAAAAGGGAGTATGGAAGGATGGACCACTGTTTTCAGCACGGAAAGTTCAGGGTAGAAGGATGGACATCTTATCTTCCCTAGATTCTTAAAGACAGACTTATCAATTAGTTTCAGAATGGCATCTCTCTTTTCAGGAACCACAGACTGGGGTAGATTATCCACACCCATCCCACACACACCTGCAGGCTTCCGGTTATACTTGAAAACTTCACAGAACACCAGCTTGTTGGGTTCTTTGCGGAAGGGGTCCCGAAACATGGCGACAGGGCTGAGATACATGTCACTGTTGGATCCTTCAGATTGAAAGGTGCTCGAGCCGTCAAAATTCCACTCAGGTAACTCTGGGTCAAATAAAGACGGAAAATTAATTTTTTTTTTTAAAGGAAGATGTTCTCATCTCTATGTGCATTAGGTATTTCGCTTGCATGTAAGTGGGAAGTTTAAGGTGTGTACCTGGACCCCACAGAAGACAGAAAAAGAAGGTCGGATGCCCCGGAACCAGGAGTTACAGATGGTTCCAGCCACCATGTGGGTGTTGGTAACTGAACCCAGGACTTTCTGAAAGAGCAACAAGTGCTCTTACGCGCATGATAGCTCACAACTGCCTGTAACTTCAGTTCCTGGGGCTCTCACACTAGCTTTTCACTTCTGCTGGCACTGCACGCAGGCAGGCAGAAAACTAAAACACCTTATTAGTGTGTGCAAGAACACGGCCGTCCAAAGTCGCTCAATCTCTACCAGCAAGGAAGGGTATGCGAATGCACCGTCACCAGGGACAGCCTATGGTTTCTCTTATCTGAGATTTTTAGTGGCCAGGTTGTCCCTCTGAGTTCTTAGAAGGCAGAGACCAAAAAACCTGCACTCTGCCAGGTAACAAGCACGCACCATCCGCCGCATTACTGGGCCACTCACTCAAACAGAAACACCTTGACAAGAGTAACCTATCCTACACCAGGTGGACGGGGATGATGGCGCCCCTCTTTCCCTGAATGGGGACAGCTGTGGCTTGCTTGTTCTACGCTTGAAAAACACAGACCACAGCTAAAAATAAAGTAGGTCCTGGAAGTCTATAGGACACATCGTTTAAAAGTTTATAAGAGTCGCCCCAGCTAAAAACAAACGGCCAGTCCCAGAGAAACTTCGGAGCAGGCGCTTTGCATCGGGAACTCCGCTGTACGCGCACTAAACACAGTACTCAACAGTGGTTCTCACCCTGGAGATTGTGAGCCTTTGGAGGGAGTCGACAGCCCTTTCAGAGGGGAGTCACCAAAGACCATTGGAAAACATAGATAGCCGCGTTACGGTAGCAAAGCTACACTTATAAAGTAGCAATGAAAATAATGTTATGGTGGGGTCACCACACCACCAGCAGCCTTCCGGAGGTTGAGAACCACTGTTCTACAAGACTAGGTAACATACTCTAGTTACAGCAGGTTCTTTCAAAACTAGGACCCCGGGGTTGGCCACGTTAGCAACACACCAGCCTTCTACCCCCTACCAATGCGACCCAGTATTTTCCCTCAATGCACACACAAGATTCCATCTGAATAAAGGCTTCCATTGTTGCTGCGCCCCAAGAGTACACAGCAGCTTACTTACGGGTGACCGACTAAGGGCTGAAAAGTCCTGCTTTTGAAAAGCTTTGCAAACAAAACATAAGGTCGAACCTAAGGCCCCCGCGCATGTGCATACTCCCAGGAGCATGTTCCGCTCGGGCCAACACTCACCCTCTACACACTTGGGCTCACAGTCCAGCGTGCGGGTCTTGCAGCGCAGTCCTTCTCCGGTCCCATCAACCCAGATATACATGGCTTGGACTTTCTCACCCTGAGGCAGGGACATGTACATTTGCTTGATGCCTTTGTTCAAGTGGGAACTTGCTGAGGTGGCCATGGTGGAAGGTGTTCTAGAGAGACAAAAAGTAATTTTTATTAACATCTACCCTCATCAGACTCCACTGTAGAAACGGACGGAAGAGTCAAGTCAGAGTGTGTGGCGGGCGAGCTCCCCTTCAGAACTCAACACACTTAAAGGTGCATTATTCGCTCCGCTTTCAGAAGGTTGAGAGTTTTATATTAGACAAAGATCATCCTTTAACTTTGATAACAGGAGGGGGGAAAAGATTACAAAGTCATCAATAGAATATCATATTCCACCCAGCAGAATCACATTATCGCTTTGGAAGGACTTGTGACTGTTTTGTCTTTGTCTTCTAGTCTTGCTATGGCCTTATAATGGACACCCACCCTACCAACTCCCCAGGTCCCCGCATTTGGACTATTTACTTTTTTTTTTTTTTTTTTTTTTTTTTGGTTTTTCGAGACAGGATTTCTCTGTGTAGCCTTGACTGTCCTGGACTCACTTTGTAGTCCAGGCTGGCCTTGAACTCACAGCCATCCACCTGCCTCTGCCTCCCGAGTGCTGGGATTAAAGGCGTGCACCACCACGCCCGGCTCATTTACTTATTATTTGAGACAAGGTCTCACTGTGTAGCCCTGGAACTTGCTAGGCACATCAGAGAGATCTGCCAGCTTCAGCTTCCTGAACGCTAGGATTAAAGGTGTGTGCCACTACCATGCCCCAAAATGAAACAAACAGTGGGCCTGTAAAGATTTAAAAGGATAACAACAACACCCAAACCAACCAAACAAAAACCGTGTATTAGCCGGGCGTGGTGGCGCACGCCTTTAATCCCAGCACTCGGGAGGCAGAGGCAGGCGGATTGCTGCGAGTTCGAGGCCAACCTGGTCTACAGAGTGAGTCCAGGACAGTCAAGGCTACACAGAGAGACCCTGTCTTGAAAAACCAAAAAAAAAAAAACAAAAACAAAAAAAACCCGTGTATTATATATGCCAGCTGCCAAGATAGTAAATAGTAAAGCTGCTGACTTCTTTTTTCTTGACACTGGGGATTTCTACAACCCTGGCTGTCCTCAGAATCTGAGGATCTACCTGTGTCTGTGCCAGGCTTCTGGCTTTTCATTAAGTGTGAGGAAAAGCCCCCTGCTATAGGAGTGGGGAGGAAATCCTTTAAGACTCTAAAGCTAGCCAGGCATGACGGCCTGTAATCCCAGCACTCAGAGAGGCAGAAGCAGGTAGATCTGAGTTCAAGGCCGCACAGAGCAAAGAAATCTGGGAGGGGGAAAAAAAAAAAGAATCGAACCTACAAAACCAGCTTCAACACAAGAGGAAATGCCCCCCTCCCTACTTGCCCAGGTAGGCTGGAAAGGGAACACATTGTTCTCCTCCAATGACTTGGGCAACTATCTGAAGTACAGTGGCAAAGTTTCTATGGGCAACAGTCCATGTTTGCCCAAGTGAAAACAACTGCTTCTCCCTCCAAAAGCCTCACCCTTCCCCTGGGGAACAGATGAAGCTCCGCTGTCAAGTCCTCTGCGGAACCAAAACCTCTGCCCACACCACTCTTCTAGGTGGATTCTAGGTGGCGTCGGCTTATACCACCCCGTCTCTCAGCTTTCCTCTCCTGTGAGTTACACAGCCAGCACTAATCAATTGTCCGGTGAAGGTGGGTTCCTCCTCTGGTCCTGTCCCTCGACACCAGCTGGATGCCAGCGGCTTATTCTACACAGCACCAAGTGATGGCCCCGTGTTGCCAAGTGGAATGGGTTCTTAAGCTCTGAAGAGTTTCTGCTCTTGCCAGATGCAGCGGGGTCCTCCTCCTCCTCCTCCTCCTCGCCCTTTTACTCACCCCAGAGACAGAGAAGCAAATGTATTGACGGGGTTGCACTCTCTAGCCCTCCTCTTTTTAAAGCCGTATTCCTGCCTCTCGTCGCTCTCGGTATCTCGCTGGTCCAAGCAACGTGGCTTTCTGGGCGATGGGATAGGGGACCCAGGGCAATCGGAGGGGGTGCTGTTGGTGTAAGTAGGCTGGTAGGATTTAGCCCTAACCCGGGATTTCTCCCCGGAGTTCACAGAGTAGGGAACGAAACCAAAGCAATTAGCAGGGTACTCTGAGGACTTAAATTCTCCATCCTCTTCCTCTTCGGTGGATGTTTTTCTTGAGAATTTGCGGTTGGGGGAGGATCCTCGCCCCCCGCCCCTGGGGGAGTTGGGGCAATCCACTTTGACAGCAGCCCCTTCCCACTGAAATGTCCTAAAAATCGGCGCCCCGACCCTCGGGCCCGCGTAGGTCTCAAGGCCTCTCCCAGGAGGCCATACCCCGCGAGGGCTGAGGCCGGGTGGAGAGAGTGGGGCGACCGCGGGAGGCACCGCGCGCCGCTGCTGCCTCCGCCCGGCCCGGCCTCTCCACTGCGGGAGCCCTCGGGCCACTCCCGGGCTCTGGCTCTCCATTGTTCGGTCACACAGTAAAGGCCCAGGACCCCACGTTGGGAGCAGAAGAGTGGCGCCACCGACCTCAACCAGACCACCCACGGCCTGACGACGCCCTCCAAAAGGCGCAGCCCAGAAAGCCAGGATCAAGAAGCCTGCGCCCACCTAAGTAAGGCATGAGTGCACTCACGCAGGGACCACCGGGCCGCCCCATGGTGGAGTGTTCTTTAACCCAAGGACGTCCGCCTCCTGGGGCGGCGCCTCCGGCTACAAGTGAAGACCAGATCAAAACAACCCGCGACCCCGCCCTTCCTGGAGCCTGGCTCACAGCGCGCCCTAGGATCCCCAAGCCCAGCTAGCCCGGGTCGCACGCCGCAAGCATGCGAGAGGCACGAGCGCAGCAACCCCGGGCCGGGCGGCTGCAGACTGGAAATGAGAGGCAGAGTGCGGTGCCACAGCCCGGGAGGCCGTGCATCCCTGGACCCTCCGCGTGCTTACCTGTGCGGTGGCCGGCGAGATGATCGGTGGGTGGACAGGCCGCGAGAGCAAGGTGAAGAGCGGAGAGGAGACCGGTGGGGTGGTCAGAAGCTCGGCTCTACTACCATGCTCGGCTCTGCAGGGTCGCAGGCTGCTCAGTACTTTTTATTGGCAGCCCGTGCCCGCCCCCAGGCGTCCTGATTGGCTGGCCTAGGCTAGGAAACCCGCGCCCATCTGCTGCTGCGCGCCGGGGCCCGGAGGCCATTGGCGGAGGAACTGGACCGCGGGGTGGGGCAAGCGAGACCGAGAAGAAAGAAAGAAAGAAAAAAATAGGGGGAGGGGGGAGGAGTGGGGGAGGGGAGGCAGCGGAGACTGAGGAGGACAGGGGCTGAAAGTACTGGAAGCCTTGGCAGCCTTCGTTCTTTTAGCGACCTCTGGACCCTCTGACCCAGACTGAGGCTTTCTCTCAGTCACTCGGGCCTCGGCCCTTGTCTTCACCGTGGAAAGGTTTTCGAGGAGAGCTGCCGGTGCAAAATCCAGAATCCCAGAACCGAATTGTACCCTTTGTTTGTTGAGCGAGCCTGGGTGAGGTTGGAGACAGTGTGGAAGTCCCGATCAGGCATGGAGAGAGACGACACGGTTCCTGAATCCTGGAGGACCCTGTCTATCTTCCTGGCTTCTTGAGTGGGTTTGGGGAAGTGGTCAGACTGTGATTTCACGGTTTAAACACAAGCGCACTGTTTCTATAAAGAGGATTTTGGAGATCCGTAAGATTTGTTTGATATTGTCTTGTGCCCACCATAGGCAAGCCTCTTAGCGTTTGGATCTGAACCTTTAGTTCCTAGGATCTGCCAAATAAAGCAGATGGAAGGACCTTCAGAGCGGTCCACCTGGCTTGAAGTCAGGGTGCATGCACCCTGTGCTAAAGGGAAGCCGTTCTTCCCAGGACCCTTTGAGACGTGGAATTCATCAAACATTTAAGATTTCCTAAAGAAAAGTTAGCCAGCCGGGGGTAGGAACACGCCTTTCATCCCAATACTCAGAAGGCAGATTTCGTAGTTAGTGGCCAGTGTGGTCCACAGATCAAGATCCAGGACCAACCAAGGTTTCGTAGAGAAGCCTTGTCTCAAGAAACTAAAAAAAAAAAACAAGAAAAGAAACGGGGGAAAAAAAAAATCCCTGGCTTTGTTTTCCAAGTCACTTATTAAGTTGGGTGCTGTGATGGCAGAGATAATAATGTGTGAATACTGCAATGAGATGAACTGAAAACAGAAATCACCTGTAAGAATAGACATGGCCCAGCAGGGCATGGTGGTGCACGCCTTTAATCCCAGCAGAGGCATGGTGGTGCACGCCTTTAATCCCAGCAGAGGCATGGTGGTGCACGCCTTTAATTCCAGCAGAGGCATGGTGGTGCATGCCTTTAATCCCAGCAGAGGCAGGCACATCTCTATGAGTTCAAGGCCAGCCTGGTCTACAAAGGGATTCTAGGACAGCCAGGACTACAAGAGAAACCCTGTCTCAAAAACAAAACGAACAAACAAAAACAAAAGAATAGACTTGGCCCATATATTATTATCCCTATGTCCTGAGCAGTTTGTTTCTGGTGCATGAAATTCACCTGATGGGATCTAGGCTTTGTTTTATCTTTCAAGAGCCCTGGTATTTTCTATTTAAATACCAGAAATCCATGCTCCTAGTGCCCTTGGAAGGGGAAGAGGTTTGTTCTCCTGGTTACAGTTTGCACCACAAATATGAAAAGTAAATGTTGCCTGTGACCACACACACACATAACTCTGCTTCTTGGGTCAGTCTCTTTCTATCCCTTTAAGTGTGTGTAATACTGTGGTCGTGGAGGCGCCATCCATCTCAAACAGGGTTTTTGGTATGCTTTGGACTGGAAAGGCACCTTGCAAATTCCGTGTCACACTCAGTGCTGTGTGGAACAGTTTACTGTGATGGTCAATAGCTGGGTTTCAGTCAGACCCAAGTTCAGATCCAAGGCCTCACCTTTGCCTCCATGCCTTAGCCACAGGAAGCCTCGGTCTTAGCATCTGTAGCAGGGATAGCGGTGGGGCCTGGGACATGATGAAGAGTGTTTAGAAAACACTATCATCTCATGGGTCAATATAACCTGAAGAGAGTAGGTCATTTCTTTCTCCATGATTACTGCGTGTGTGTGTGTGTGTGTGTACACGTTGCATGCATGTAGAAGTCAGAGGCTGACTTTAGGTGTCTTCCTCTCTACCCTCTCTCTCTCTCTCTCTCTTTTTTTTTTTTTTTTTTTTTTTTTTTTTTTTGAGGTTGGGCTTTTCACTGAGCCTATAATTTACCAGCTTAGATAGACTGGCTGGCTGGTGACTCCCAGCATGAATTACACGAATTACACTTACCTGCTATTGCACCTGACTCTTTACATGGTTTCTGGGGATGAACTGGGGTCCCCGTTTTTATCAAAAGAGCACCCACCAACTGAGCCATCTCCCCCCCCTCCCCCATGACCACTCCTGAAATGCAACTTTCTATGTCCGTCCCACGCTGTGCCACTCCACTGTTTTTCTTTTGTTCTTGTTTTGAGACAGAATTTCTTTGTGCAGCCCTGGCTCTCCTTGACTCCCTTTGTAGACCAGGCTGGCCTTGAATGTACAGACATCCGCCCGCCTCTGCCTTTCTGAGTGCTGGGATTACACTGGCCCAGCTACTGCACCATTACTTTAATAAAGGAAGTAAGTTTTAAACCCAACAACAGGGTAAACTGTCTTTCCAGCTCTTTCTCCTTTCCTTCCTTTCTTTCTTCTTAACTCTTCAGCTTAGGTGGTTGGAAAAGGGGTCATAAAAAGGGAGAGGTGATGGGGCATGGGGTGCATGCCTTTGATCCCAACACCAGCAGGGGTAGAGGCAGGCGGATCTCTGTGAGTTCAAGGCCAGCGGTTCTACAGTTCCAGTCTAGGCTAGCCAAGGCTACACAGAGAAACCCTGTCTCGAAAAACCAGCCAACCAAACAAACAAAAAGGGAGAGGGATGTTCTGATTCTAGAAGACAGCCAATTCCAGATACCAACTGCCAAAGCATAAACCAGAGCTGTCAGCACTCTTCCCCACTGTCCCAAGTGGGGCAGTGGTCGTAATAGAAGATGCAATCTCTGGGAGCAAATGTGTTGCTTCTCCTAGGTTCCTTGTATGTCTGCTGTGTGAGTGCTTACTTCCCTTGCTAGACAGATGACCTCCTTGGCTGCTTACTCACTTCCACATCCCCTGGTAGCATCCAGGCAGAGTGTTCAATAAACAGTTATTGACCACACAGAACAGTCAGCGGCAGCATCAAGAGAGCATTTGCTCTGTTTCCAAGAATAGAAGTGGATTTGCTTTGATCTTTTCATGTGACCGGGGACATCTCACAGGACCACAGACTTTCAGGGGTAAACAAGAGGCTTTGCCCCCTTGGGCAGCCCCACGTAGGTTTAAAGTGACCAAAGTCGGGCCCAGACAAGTCCAAGGACTGGACTGGGGAACTTTGAGTGCACCACGGAAGAAAAAGCAGAACCGACTCCTTTAACTGGTTTGCCCTCAGAAAAAGCGACTTATACTTTTAGAGAAGTTAAAAGAACAACCTGTTCCTCCACTTGGACTTTGCTATGTCTCTGTCCTTTATTCTTCCCTAAATTGCCACCCCACCTCCAAATTTCTGCCCCCTCCTAAAAGCAGGGAACTTTTCAGTCTAGGTCCACACAGTATCAAAGCCAATAGGGGCCCTGATGGCAAGCACTTTGAAGTGGAGGTTCTCACTGAGTGGAGTTCCTCTGTCGAGAGGGTTTGTGGAGTGGGAGAGCAATAGTGCAGGGCCAGACAAAATTTTCAGAAATAGCCCAGAGCTAAACACATTTCATCAGCGGTGTTCAGACACCTAAACTGATGTCTTTGTCTGGCTGGGCTTTCTTTGTGAATAATTCTTCTTCTTCTCCTTCTTCTCCTTCTTCTCCTTCTTCTTCTTCTCCTTCTTCTTCTTCTTCTTCTTCTTCTTCTTCTTCTTCTTGGTTTTTTGAGACAGGGGTTTCTCGGTGTAGCCTTGGCTGTCCTGCTCTCACTTTGTAAACTGGGAGAGCCTGGAACTTACAGTGATCCACCTGCCCCTGCCTCCCAAGTGCTGGGATTAAAGGTGACCACGATGCCAGGCCTAGTTCTTACTACTACTTTCTCTGCAAGCCTGAACCTGTTAGTCTGGTGTCATAAGAGTACAGCCTGCCCGGTTGCCTTGTACCCGCGATGCAAAGTTTAGCATATGGCTCCATTGAAGCCAAACCTTCAACTCCAACATGCCTCTGGGACGCGGGGTTTGCTGCAAGTGTGGCTGATTTCCACGGGAGAAAGCTGTAAACCAGGCTACGGAAATAACCATGGGGACTCGGTTGCAGTTACCCTGAAAACCCAACCCAGAATGTAACCTGTTTTGTTTCTTATAAACCCAAATTAACTCCGGCCAAAAGAACAGAGTATAACAGATGTCCAGTCAAGCCCAAACAAAGACTAAAGGGAGAACACTGGAAGCCGACCGCATTCCTGGACCCTGTAACATGTGCTTTTTTGGGGGAGGGAGGAGGAGGAAGTTGTATTAAGTCAGCTTTTCAAATTCCACTCCACACAAGGAAAGAAGGCAAGGTCAGCTTATACTTTGAACTTGATAACCTAAGACTGAGTGTGATAGGGAGTTTTCTTTCCATAGCTTGATACTTGATGCTCGTCAATTTTAGAAGCTCAATGTTGGAATGTCAACTAGCTCTCACCTGATCTGAGTTTTGTCAAATGCGCCCCATTTCTCACCCTGCACATTAGGGTGGAAGGTTTAGGTCTGCTTGAGCTCTCGCTCACATCTTACCTCTGCTAGGAAGTCACGTTGAAGGCTTTGGGAAGAGCAGGGCTCATGTGCCATAGAGTGGGAAAGCGAGTCCTATTGAGACCTCTGAGATCACAAGCACAGCTGTGGAACTGGACCCTCACGTCCGTCTGTCTATCCCACTTGTTTCTGGGCCATGACACACAAGTGATCTATTGCTGAGCTGTATTCCCAGCCCATTTCTTATTTTTCCCAGAGACATGGTTTCTCTGTGTAGGCCTGGCTGTCTTAAAACTCACTCAGTAGACCAGGATGGCCTCAAACTCAGAAAGATCCACCTGCCTCTGCCAAGTGGTGGGAAGACACTGTGTTGTCGCTGCCGCCACCTCCGCCTCCACCACCGGGCTTTGACAAAGATTAACTTTTCAGCAAGTTTTCACTTACAATAACCTGTTCTTAATTAATTTACTGTGTGTGTGTGTGTGTGTGTGTGTGTGTGTGTGTGTGTGAGATGAGGGGGCACACATGTGTGGTGCATGTGTGTCCGTGGTCACAACTTTTGGGAGTCAGTTTTTTCCTCCCACCATGGATTTGGGGACTAATGCTGTCAGGTTTGCACAGTGAATGCCTTTGCCCGCTGAGCCATCTCACTGGCCTGTACGTTTTTTGTTTTTTATTTCCCGGTGGATACATAGCTCTGTTTTTGTTCTCTAGATTGGCTGCTAGATGGTGTGGAACCTTTACTGAAGCTTACTTACAAGTTTAGGAAAGTTGCCCTGTGGTAGAAAAATTACTCAGATCAAAATGTGTCCTTCAGTTGGTACTTGTCTCAAAGGAACCCTCAGCTGGACCTACATATAGCCTTTTATCCCTCACCCCTGACCCCATTAGCTGGTTTGGATCCCTGTTTATTTCGTGTTTGTCAAATTTTAACTGGAAACACACAGCCCTGTGGTACGTGTTTTGGATTCTTGAGCAACATCTAGCCTGCTCCTGGACTTTTTCTCCCGTCTTCTCTCCTCCCCCATTTCTTTTAAAACTGGTTCTTGAGAGGCTTGTTTACTGGGACTGTAGCACTAAGTGCTTGGACAGGGTGATGGTGCCATACTGCCCTCTGGTGGGCACTTGGGAGAATGTCAAACAACTCCCCAGAAGGCTTGAGCGTGAAGGAGGCTCTTAACTTGTCTCTGTTACATATTATATATGATAATTTAATAGTGCCCAAGTGACGCCTACACTGGCTGTTGGAGAGACATTATTTTGGCATTATTGCCTGATTACTAGGAGTTTAATCATAAAACTAGCCTAAAGATACCCAGAAATGGTCACCAACTGTGCTTGCTCCTCACCCCACATCAGGTCGCAAGGAAGGTGAAGAGGAAAGGACTCTTTGCAAAATTAATTGAGAAGATCCTAGGAACCAAGAATAGAGGAGAAATGGGCTCAGACGCTTGGCTGTAAACAAGCCTTATCCTTACCCCTCACCTGGATCTGAGCCCAGAAACCTAAACCAAGCCAACAGTTGAGCGTATGCCAGACTTTACTCTCAGGAGGATAGGAGTTGGTCAGGGGTGCCACAGATATACGAGCCATGCCATCTTCTCTACCAGGATCTCTAGTTATCCCTTCATGTCCTCCGTCCTCCATCCTTCTCTTCAGTCCTTGCTTAATATTGGGGGGCCATTTTTTCTCCATTGCTATTAGGGAGGGACTAATATTATATTATATTATACTATATATTATTATATTATATTTCTCACTCCATAACCTGGGTGACACTGTCATAGACTGAGGTCGGACACAAGGCTTGAACTGATGGCTTCTCTCTTGCCTCCAGCAAGCGGACGTGCAGCAGAGCCAGCTTCCTAGAGTTTCCCCTAGAGAAGCACTTTATGATCGCAGTGACAATGGTGAGGACTGGCTAAGGGTGTGGCCCTGCGGGAGAGCAGGAGCAGGCTCAGGTCTAAACAACAACACAACCAAAGCACCAACACTGACATCAAAAGACTAAACACTTTGGGGGAAATCTGGGTTGTTGTTGTTGTTTTTTGCTTTGGTATGTTTTTGTTGTTGTTGTTGTTGTTGCTGCTGCTGCTGCTGTTGTTGTTTTCACTCTTCCCCAAGAGCAAAGAAGAGAGTAGGCCGTGACCAAGAAGATGACCTTAGGCTTTAGGATGGTCAGGAATGCCCAGAGGTGGGCAACGCCTCTTACCTGTGGAGCAACACAGTTAGAAGGAGGGAGAGAGGAAGGGGCGGGCCTCTGGTAACCAGGAGCTGTCACACAGATGGGAGACACACGGGGAATTATGAGGCTTGGACACAGCTAAGTCCTTGTTCTTCTGAGACCTACATGTTAGCTGGTGAGGGAAAAACACCCCGAGGGAGATTCTTTCAAAACCAGGACAAAGACAGATGTGTCAGCTGTTTAGGAAAAAATAAGGCAGATTTCCTGCAAGCGCCCCAGTGCTAGAACAAGAGCTCTGTTTGAGCTCTCAGAGAAAGCTGCCTTGTGGGTGTTCACTGCCTCCGGTGGCTGAAGGGGTTACAGCCTGTGTATCTAGTGACAGGCAGAATTGAGACTGTGGGATGGCTTCTTGTGAAATGCAAGGCAGAAAAGTTGCCCAAGGGTAATGCGTAATAAAGCCCATGTGTAAGGGGGTAAAGCTTGCTTTTGCTATAGTACTAAAACTCAGGTTTGGGAAGGTACCCAGCATGGGCATTCTATAAAAGCTTGGATAATGCAAATTTATGCTATTAAACTATTTTAAATTACTATGCAAAATTTGAAAGGAAGCCAATCATTAAGGGGGGGCAGTAAAAAAGAGAGATGAAATGTATTTATTAGTTCTAAGGTAGGATTTACCCCAGTTGGTCTCAGATTCAATATGTAACCAAGTATGAGCTTGAACTGTTGATCTTCCTGCCTCTATCTTGAGGGCTGAGATTGTTCGTGTGACCCACCATGCCTGCTTTTTGTGGCACTGGGAGTTGAACCCAGGGCTGCGGAAATGCTAAGCAAGCAGTCTGTCAACAGAGCTCAAATACCAGCCCACAAGAATATCCTCCCAACCTGTGCCATACCAACCTGTTATCCGAGCACTCAGGAAGCAGAGGCAGACAGACCCCTGAGTTTGAGGCCAGCCTGGTCTACAAATATATGGAGTGCCAGGCCACCCGGGGCAATGTCATGAGACCTTGGCTCAAAAATAAAATAATAAAAAGAATCAATCTGCTTTATCAGAATAAGACAACTGACTCCAGTTTCGAGCTGTGACACGTCTTTATTCACTCAGGTGAAAGCAATCAGTGGTGCCCACGAGAAACAGCTTTGCGTGCAGAATTCTGGGTTCTAGTGGAGGCTCTCACCCTAAAGCCACGCTGTTGCGTTCTCTTCCACCCGGCTTTACTTCCATGCTCATATTTTCCCCAGTCTTCTTCCCTCCCGTTCCTCAAGTTCCACCAGCATCCCTTTTGTCGAGGGTGGGGGGGATGCGGGGTGGGGGGGAGGCTGCGCTTTTCTCCTCAGCATCTACTGAAAGCTCAGAGACAGGAAGTGCAACAGCAAATCGGAACCAACCTCCACCAAGGAACAAAGAGTATAGACTAAAAGTGCTCAGGAGAGCCCGGAGGAGGAAGACGAGGGCCACATGTACCCAGATAGTCTAGGCCCTGTCACAGGAAGAGCTCGTTGGAAGGAGAAGAGCCTGCTCATCTTTGTCCTGCTGCTTTGCCTCCTGCAGCAGCTTGTAGAAGCTTCCCGAAGAGCTCTCGTGATACAGCGCTTCCTTGGGCCCCATCAGCCTCCAGCTGGGACTGTAGCAATGGTGCCAAAAGGAAGAGACGCCATAGATTCCCAACATGCACAAGGCGTCGGTCATCACATGCCAGCAGAAGAAGGTGGTGACAAACATGATGTCACTGATGTCATCATCCTCCCATGGGAAGCCAGAGACCGGTCTAAATAGGATAAAGCCTGCCTGAATCAGCCACGAGCCCATCACCAGGAACAGGAAGGTCTCTATCATCCAGAGGCAAACCGCCTCGGGGGCCCACAGCTCTGCCGTCAGCACCAGCAGCAGCAGGAACACCACCAGGATGAGGAGAGAGTGAACCTGCAGCTCCACCCCAGATGAATCTTTAACATGAGACACCAGCAGCAGTAGGAGCACGTAGACACCCAGGACCGTGGTAACTCTTTCTAGGACCACACACCTCTGCCGCAGGACGTTCTTGCTCGCCACTTCTATACAGCCGTCAAGGGTGAGGAGGGTGAACATGGTCAGGTGCTGCCACTCCTTGGGGTACATAAACCTTGGTGGCAGCCCTTCGGTCATAAACTTTAGCCCTTCCTCAACACAATTGACCTCATAAACTATCAAGAGGGAGCCAGCCACTATCTTCAGCCAGCCTGCGTGGGCTATTTGCCACAGCCTGGCCCATCTTCCCTTCTTAGAAAGGTAGGAAGGATACAGAAGAGAGTCATTGACTAGCACGGCTCTGGAGACTGTTACTGCTTGATACACTCCATAGAAGAGCAGAAACAAGCCTGGACATATATGGCCAATAAAGTCTCCCATGGAGCTACCAAAATGTAACAAAGTGCAAAACCTGGGCACACGCGCCTCAAGTTCTGGGCTGCGGGAAGGACTGCCTTCTACTTGGTTTTATCATCTCACTTTGCCCACTGCTTCCCCCACAGACAGGAAACGTTTCTTGAGTCAAGCCTACATGTTTGGCAGAACCATGGCCTCACTGTCCCGTTCCACTCTGGTGCACCGGGGACTGAGTGGGGGTTTCGGGGCCTTCTCCATAGCTCCTGAGCAGCTTTGGCTCATGCTTGGCCCCTGCCTCAGGTTCTCCTTCCTCTCCTCCCACCCGGTGCTCAGTGGAAAGGAAGTGGTGGGGTGGCCTGCAGTGGTATCTGCAGAAGGCCTGTCTGTGCTCGCTCATGCTCCCAAGTGTCTGCTAGTGTTGCCCAGACTTCAGTCTACTTGTAAAGATGGATGCCTTTGCTCTGGTCACAGGCATATAAGCATTTAGATATGAGACCATACATTGGTGTCCACCTGGCTTTTCTCATCTTCTGCAGTTGACAAATCTTGAGGACCACTCCCCTTCCTCTACCCTCCTTCACCTCTCCCTGGCTGCCACCGCCAAACCACCACCATCTTGGTGGCCTGTAGACAAACCTGCAGAAGTACATTTTGAGTTTTGGGGACTGTAGTGGTAAACCTGTGCCAGTAAAACTGACTGGAATGGTGGTTCCCAGAATTCCCCTCCCACCCCCCCACCCCCCATGGCTCCGAGCGAAGGTTGGCTACTAGTGGAGTTTTCATAAGAGTCTGAAGCCGGGAATGGACCGGAAGGCAAGTACACTGAAAAGAGTACAGTGCCAGGCACTACTGCCACCCACGTATCTTGGTAGACCTGTAGCTCCCCCAGACCCTGCTGCAGTCTGCCTGCCATCGAGTGACAATGCGGGTGACAGGCAGACGCTGGCTGCGGTTGATCTTGAGGGGTTTCAGGTTGTCCTTTCCTTCCTTACTGCCACTCTGTTGGTCTGAAATTACCTCAGGCCCACCACACAGCAGAGTAGCCGCAGCCTTCCCTAGGTTTCATCACCAGCTTCCACAAGTACACAAAGCCTGCCTTTTAAGAAGACATCCACTTCCTACAGCATTCTGTATTCCTCTGTTTCTATAACCTATTTCTAATGTGAGAAATTAAGGCACAGTTCCTATAATGTGGATAATATTGACAGAAGTGACCCCAGCAAGCGGGAATTAGCCATTTATAGTGTTCAGCTGCTTCGTTTCTCTCTGACACTGGTTAGTGGCCAGTGAGCATAGGCAGAGGGAATTGTGAGGAGCCAGGTACAGGAAGTGGAAAGTATGTGCATAGTCCAGGATTTATTGCAGAGGGTACGTGGAATAGGAGTGTCCCAGGGAACATAGGTGTCCTGAGGGAGAAGGAAATGCATCACAGAGCATGTATGGGGGGGGGGCTCACATTAATCATTTGCATAAGCATTTATCTCCACTCTCCCAGCCAGTGCAGACCAGAGGCTACAGCATCTGGGTGCTGGCAAGGAGGAAGGACATTTATACTCACATCACTCCTGAGCCTTCACTCCTATCCAAATACGACATTCCTTAACTTCTGGTGGAGTCACATCCTGATAAACCTACCAGAGCAGGAGTGAACCCTATCTCAAAACAAACAAACAAACAAACAAAATGTAAACCATACCAAACAAAAAAACAAAAACAAAATGGCTGGTGCCTAAGAAGCAACACCTAATATGGCCTTCACAAGCACCTGTGCTCATGTAGCTATATGCACACACACACACACACCCACACACACGCACACACATACTACAGAACATCATAGCCACAAAGAGCACTGTGGGTATCATTGTTTGACCCTGTGATTTCAAACTGACTAGAAACTGTCAGTTTACCCAATGTTGAAAAAAAAATTCCTACCTGTAGGAACCAGGTCCGACTGGGCTGCCTGCCTGTCTTGCTGTTTCATGTCCTGTTTCTAGCAGCTTCCGTGTCTGTGTTTATGTTGGTTAGCTAGTCATGTTTACTGCTCTGAGAATGCACTCCTCCCCTCCTTGGGACTTTTCCTCCTGTGTGCAATCACCTCTTGAGGGATTTCACCTGCGAGTGGCATTCCTGTTTTGCTGCCTATAAGAAGGCTCTTTGAACACTGAATAAATGTTGAAGCTGCTGCTGCTGCTGTTGCTCTCTTAGCATGAAGGACCCACTGTGTTAGTGTGTGTGTGTGTGTGTGTGTGTGTGTGTGTGTGTGTGTGTGTGTGTGTGTTTTAAATCCGCAGTCCTTCACCCTTGACTCGGTATCATGGTGGTGTGGGCACCACACCTACCCAGCCATTTTAAAGCAGGAAGGACCTCCAATCTGCTCTTTCTCAAGGTGGCTTAATGCCTGAAAGCTGAGCCATCCCCTAAACCCTTAAAGATGGCTATAACACAGATTGCTTCTGCCTGCCTGCTGAGAGCTTCCATAGGCTGGGGAAGTGAGTGTGAAGACAAATGGGGAAAATAAAGCTTCATTCTGCCTTCTTAGTGAACCTACCTTCCTTATTTGAATTTAAAATTGCTTACTGTGCAGTCATTGTAGAACAATCAAGGAACCTATATAAGCAAAAGGAACATTGCAAATTGCCCATAGGGTAACTCTTTTTTGTTTGTTTGTTTGTTTGTTTTTCAAGACAAGGTCTCTCTGTGTAGCCTTGACTGTCTTGGATTCACTTTGTAGATCAGGCTGGCCTCGAACTCACAGGGATCTGCCTGCCTCTGCCTCCCAAGTGCTGAGATTAAAGGCATGTGCCACCACCACCCGGCATAACTCTTTTTTGTTTGTTTGTTTGTTTGCTTGCTTATTTGTTTTTGTTTTTGTTTTCCAGCTCTTCTGGTTACAGGGAATTTCCTTCTCAATCAACTTTTCTTGTTTTCCTTTCAAAAACACAAAAACCACCTGTAATTTTTTTTAAGATTAATTTATTATTATGTATACAACCCTCTGCCTGCAGGTGCAGGCCAGAAGAGGGTGTCAAATCACATTATAGATGGTTGTGAGCCACCATGTGGTTGCTGGGAATTGAACTCAGGACCTCTGGAATAGCAGTCAGTGTTCTTAAGTTCCGAGCCATTTCTCCAGCCCCCACCTGTAATCTTAAAACCTGCTTGTAACCATTGCCACCAATGAGGTGATGAGGAAGTGGGCACAAACAAGTGGAAAATGCATTTGTATATTTGGAAGTCAGATTTTGGATTCTATTATTAGCTCTCTCTTGTATGTCTGACAGGGTCTGACTATGTAGCTCTGGCTAGCTTGGAACTCAATATGTAGACCAGGCTGGCCTTGAACTCACAGATATCTGCCTGCCTCTGCTTTCCACATGCTGAGATGAAAGAGGAGGAAGAGGACGAGGAGAAGGAGGAGGAGGAAGAGATGGTAGGTTGTACTTGATTTTCTGTAAAGTGGAAGTAAGGTACGGATGCTGCCATGTAGAGGTGAGCGGTCTTTTCTCCCTTTTGGTGAATTACCAAAACACCCAACCAATGGTAGACCCGAACCTGCAGCAGGAGGCCATTCAAAGGGAAAAAAATCGATAGTGACACAACTGAAATTAACCAGGGGGAGGTGACTCCCTGATTCTCTTCAGCTCTTGGATTCACCTTGGAAGAAGCACAGAGCTCATTGCTCTGAATGTCATCAAGGTCAGGTCAGGGCCTGTGGGGGTTAGGGTCCCACATAGCCCAGGCTTGCCTCAAACTCCAAATAGAACCAAGAATAGCCTTGAACTTCTGGTCCCTCTGGCTCCCTCCAGGGGGTCGGGATTGCAGGCGTGCACCACCAGGTTTATGTGGTGCTTCATAAATGTTAGGCAAGCACTCTACCAACTGAGCTACATGCCCAGACCTTAACGTTGCCTCTCATCTGCCAGGGCTGTGGTAAGATGGGAGCAGCTGTGAGCTGAGCATCAGCAGTCAGAGGAAGCAGCCCTGTCCTCACAGCAGTGAGAGGCTGGGCTGGAGCCTGCATGTATGCAGGGCACATTGTCCCTATAAGCTCCCATCTGGGGTGACAGGATCCCCCATTTTGGCCTAACGCCGAAGGACACATTCTACTTATTAACATATGAGCATCCTGCTCTCAGGACTTCAAAGAAAGACAGGATTTGTCCATCCCAAACTAGACCTGCCCACAGAAGTCCAAGCAAGCCAAGTGTGGTGAATGATTAGCAGGCCGTCCAGACAGCCCCACAGTCTGGGAACACAGAGTACCTGAAAACTTGTTCCGCTGGGGAAAATGCGGCTTAACCACAGGAACCTGCAAAGGTCTGCCGTGGTCTAGCTGCGCCACACTTAGACTCACCCCAGACCTAATGCTTCTACCAAAGGGTCTCCACTTCCTGAGAGACCCTCAAGTGGCCATTTATACGACATCACGAGTACAAGCAGGAGGGCCCTCAGGAATGATTGACTGATGGAACACGTGTGTGTGTGTGTGTGTGTGTGTGTGTGTGTGTGTGTGTGTGTGAAGAACTGGGTGGTATAGTTCTTACCCTCAGAGCTTACAATTCAGCTGAACGCACAATACAGTTCTACACATGAGCATACCTTAAGACCATGTAGGTTGCCTTTAGAATTCAACTATTTTAATTTTCTAAATATAAAAGCTAGAATTAGTGGGATATTATAATTGTTTTACTTTATTTTAAGTTTTAAAATTTGTTTTATACAATGTATTTTGATCATTTTCCCCCATCCCCCAACTCTTCCCAGATCTTCCTCACCTATCCAACTTCATGTTCATCTCTCTCTCTCTCTCTCTCTCTCTCTCTCTCTCTCTCTCTCCACAAACACAAACTCGGAGAACCCTGACTTCCCCTTTGCCAGCAGCAGGCATCAATTGCAAGTAGCCTCTTGGTTAGGGGTGCGACCTCCATGTCTGCTCTTCCTTCTCGGTGCTGTGGCCCCATCTGGCTTAAACATGTGAAGCTTCTGTGCATGCTGCCACACACAGTCTCTGTGAGTTCACATGTGCATCAGTCCTGCTGTGTCTGGAAGACTCTGTCACCATGGCATTATTCATCACCTCTGGGTCTTACAATCTTCCAGTCTCCTCTTCTGCCTAAATCCCCGAGCCTTGAGATGGAGGATTGATAAAGACATCCAAAATCCCCCACTCTCCACTCATGGTCCAGTTAGGGGGTCTCTGTGTTAATCCCCATCTACTGAAAAAAAATCCTCTCTGATGAGGATTGAGCAATGCACTGATCTATGGGTATAGCAATATGCCATGGGGCTATATTTAACATATATTTCATTGTATAACATTATTTCAACAAGTAATTTATATATACATTAAGAACTGGTTAATGTTAAGTTTCTGAATTCTGGTACTTCTACTTTATACTCTCCACACATCTCAACACAGGTGAGAGCTCAGGATTCCAGTCACATGTGTGCTCTCGTGTTGGTGAGCAATATGTATCCTTTGATGTCTGGCCAGACTGGGGACCCGATCACCCCAGACAGCAGCCGCGGAGGGTGGTGTGCCCTGCATACATGTCGGTTCCAGTCTCTCATTGTGAGGTTAGGGCTGCTGTCTATCTTCCTCCTCTGACCACGGATGCTCAGTTCACAGCTGCCAGGCACACCTCAGGAAATGAGGACAGGACAAGGGTAAGCTCTGGTACCCCATTTCATGTGGACCGTGGCCCTGAAAGATGAGAAGCAATATTAAGAGTGATTGCCATAACGGGCTGTACACATTTAGACAAAATAACACCCACGTTAAGTGAAATGTGTGTTTTAAATTAACAAGGCAGGGTATAGTGGTGCCAGCCTTTAAATCCAGCATGAACAAGGCAAAGGTGGGCAGATCTCCGTGAGTTTGAGGCCAGCCTGGTCTACATTGTGAGTTCCAGGACAACCAGGGCTACACAGAGAAACCTTGTCTCTGGAAAAACAAACAAAATGAAGAAACGAAAGTCCCTGATTTTTAGTTAGCAAACCCGAGGATGTAGCTGAACTGCCAGAGTGTGTGTCTAGCATGCTTGAAGGCTGTTCCTGTCCATGCATGAAAGTTCTGTCTTTAGCATCTCATCATCTGGGCATGGTGGCTCATGCCTCCACCAGCACTGGAGAAATAGAAGCAAGAGGATCCGAGGTTTAGCAGAGATCTTATCCTCTGCTACATCGCCAGGTCTAGGCCAGCATGGGCTACATAAGCCCCTGCCCCATGAAACAGCAATGACAAAAACAGCAGCCAATGTTTCAGTAAAAGGACCAGCTCATTGGAAAGGTAGACGCTTGGTCAGAAAGGGCATCTTGAGAACCGGACTATGTAAACTTAATGGATACTGGATTCTATTTTAACTTAACCCTTTTATGTTTAGGGGTATGTCATTATTATTTTAAAAAATTTTTTTGATTGCAATCCAGCATGCTACAAGGCCAAAAGACACCCAGGAAAAAAGAAGGCAAGAAAATGTAGGCTTGAGCGGTTCACAGGAGCACAGAGTCCTTCGACACCAGCACAGGGCCTGAGGCAGCCCTTCTGCTCACTTTTATTCTACGTGAGGCTTACTAACCTGTGAGGTTTTTAACTGCCGAACTGAGGCTCACAAGATGTGGGTCCCACTTCAAAAGGGTCCACAGCTTTGACTTTCCCCCAACACACCAGCTCAAAACTCTCTTTCCTCAGTGAGCCTGTCAGTCATTGCATAACCATGACTGAGGCGGTTTGGCCACCTCTAGCATTGATCTCAAGTACTTTCCAACTACTGTACTCCAACTGCTGCGACTTTGCTTTTACTTCCTGAAACTACAAGCCCTAGCCGCTCTCCCCCACACTGTTTCTCCCTGTGTCTGCATTATCCCCCACACAGCAGGATATAACAGGGTACACACCCTTACATTAGGACTTAATCTTTGCTCTTTTTTTTTTTCCCTTTTCAAGACAGGGTTTCTCTGGGTAACCTTGGCTGTCCTGGACTTGTTTTGCAGACCAGGATGGCCTCAAACTCACAGCAATCAGCCTGGCTCTGTCTCCTGAGTGCTGGGATCAAAGGCACGTGCCACCATGCCCGGCTAATCATTGCTCCTTTTGTACAGAATTATTTTGGCCATATTTAGGATATTGAAAAAAAAAAGCTTGATGTAAGCTAGTGTACGTATATATGTACATATGTATATATATATATATATATATATATATATATATATATATATATAGAGAGAGAGAGAGAGAGAGAGAGAGAGAGAGAGAGAGCTTACATGAAGCTTTATATATAAGTATATATATTTATATATACTTTTTTGAAGCAGGGTCTCTCTATTATCTAGCTCTGGCTGTCTTAGAACTCAACATGTAAACTGGATGGCCTCAAAAATCACAGAGACCCACATGTTGCTTCTCCCCAAGTGCCAGGATTATAGGAGTGTGCCACCATACCTAGCTAGCCTCAAACTTGTCATTCTCCTGTCTCAGCCCCCTGAACATTGAGATTACATGCAAGTACCCCTATGCCTAGCTTTCTCTTTTTATTCAATTTTTAAATTGCTTAAAAGCTAAAGTAAAATAAAATAAAAGAAGGAAAGAAAGAAAAAGAAAAGAGAAAAGAAAGAGAAATATCTTTAAATCACAAAGTAAGTAGTATATGTGTATTCCATAATTTTTATCAGCCTCTCAGTTCCCAAACTGAATCATGCTGTTCTAAAAAGTACTCAGTCACTGATGGTGGTGTTAGTAATGGGAAGACTATCAATGACACAATCCCAACATAGCAAAGCCTACTTGTGTTGCCATGGCAACACTCTGGAATTCTTTTCTATCAGATTTGGCACATCTTTTAACCGGTTAAATCTAGTTCTTCCTAAACTGCGGACATGGGATTTGTTACTGACTTACACTACTAGTCCCGACCCACGCCTGCGTGGCCCAGCATCACGTCGGAGGCCAGGGGACTTTCCAGGAGTCTAAATTCTTCAATGTGGGAACCCTAAACTTGAAATTCCTTGAGGGAAATACAGCCCCCTGTCTTCCAAAGAGTCTCAGTCCTTCCCGTGGGGTGGCTTGCTGCTGGGAAGCCCGTGCACAGGCAAGAGCAGTGTCCCCAAACCTCCCAGGGAGGGACACCGTGTGAGCCACCCAGGGAGTCTCTTGTTCAGAGCCAACTGATTAGTAACTGCTTATAAGAGCGATGCCCCAGGGCATGGGGGTGTAGATCAGTCGGTAAAGTGCTTGCATGGGGCTGATTTGATAAAAGGATCCAAACAAACCTGGTGTGATGATGCCTCCTTCCAGTCCCAGCTCTTGGAGGGGTGGAGGTAAGAGAATTTAAATTCAAGATCATCCTGAAACTGCTGTTTCAGGTAGGGGGGCACAGGAGGGAATACATGGAAACCCAAATATATAGTTGCTTGGAGAACATTTGATAACTACTTCTTACATAGGGAGAGTAATAAGACATCCCTGACCCTGTCTCAACCCTCCCTATCAAAAAAAAAAAAAAAAAAAAAGGTTATGCTCTGTTTCAACAATCCTCCCACACTCAGGAGGAAAGTGTGCATGCTGGGAAGAAGCTTGCAGGTTGTCTTAGAGCCACGCTGGCTGTGCCACGCAGGTCTCTATTCACGGCCATCACTTGTGATATAATTGTGCATCTCTGTTTCTCATTATATTGTTGATCCTTGCACACCAGAAAATAGCTTCTAAGGATTTCCTAAAAGATGAATTCATCACTCAGGCATTTTGATAGGCTGTCTGTGTGGAATATTTTAATTTATTAACCGTGTTTCCAAACGAGCCTCCACTGTGGGTTCACCTTTGTGAAATGTAGCTGTAAAAGGCAGCCTTCCTGACAGTGGCTCGTCAATCTTGTTGACGGCTCTTGCTTTTCAGGTAGGAAGCCCAGGAGGGACTACACAGAACCCCAAACGGTAGTTTGGAGAACATTTGATAAATCCTTCTTTCTTATATAGAAAGGGAAGAATAAAGACAAGGGGTCGTTGAGTAGCAGATAGAGCTGTTACCGTCTCTAGGCCCCAAGGGACATAGGACACAGGAGGGAGAAACTCCTGGTATGTGTGAGGATGGACTAGCAGGTTCAATGGTGGCTCTCAAACCGATAAGTCCTAAAACCCAAACATTGTATGCTTATCCTTTTCCTTAAAGCTCCCTTTCAGGTCTAGTTAAGAGTCTCAAAATGAGATCATCCTGGCTTTCTTGTGAGTCCTGAGTCCAATGGTAGGCATCCTCAGAAAATACAGAGGGACATTTAAGGCACAAAGACACATAGTGATAATACAAGGTAGAGATAGTGGCAGAAACCGGAGTGATATGTCTAGGAGCCAGGGTGTCAAAAATTGGCAGCAGCCACCAGAAGCTAGGAAAATGTGCCACAGAGTCTACTTTGGAGTCTCCTCCTTCATTGCAGAGTTCTAACACTCAGGGATGCCAGCGTTTGCTGCCTGGCTTGTGCGGTTTTCCCACCAGCACTGCGGCAGTGCAGTGGGGTCAAGTGAAAACGTCACAGCTGGTGTCATGGTGGCGGGACAAGATAGTCACATGCTGAGAATGCCCCTCCTTAGTCTCCTACTTATTTCTAGGCTCCTGTTGGGGCTCATTACCGCCAAAGGCCTGCCACAGGCTAGAGGATTGGGTAGCTCACCGGTGTGCTAGAGGGCCAGTCAGCCTGCTGGGAAGGTGGCTCTGCAGGACAAGCAGAGGATAAGCTGTGCAGCTCTGCTGTGTGGGGAGTAACCAGAAGCCCCAAGCTGTTTGGAGCAGTTTGGCTTTTTCATGTTTTCTCAGTTCCCCCAACTAAAGGCTGTTTTTTTGTTGTTGTTTTTTTTTTAACTCTAAGTGCCCAGGATTAAGTAATTAATCACAGAGTCACAGGCCGGGCGTGGTGGCGCACACCTTTAATCCCAGCACTTGGGAGGCAGAGGCAGGCGGATCGCTGCGAGTTCGAGGCCAGCCTGGTCTACAAAGGGAGTCCAGGACAGCCAAGACTACACAGAGAGACCCTGTCTCAAAACACCAAAACAAACAAACAAACAAAACAAAAAAAAACACAAAAAAAACCAAAATAATCACAGAGTCACTTTAGTTATAGGTTACAATTCAATTGTGTCATTATTTAAATAGAGGCGGTTTGCTATAGGATATGGTGAGTCAGATGACCACAATCACCAAAATACACACACACACACACACACACACACACACACACACACACTACATACACACATTGTCTCTTCTGACTGCCCTGCAGTATTCACCTTTTTTTGATAGGTGTTATGTCTTGGAGGTAAAATATTCTCTCTATGCTAAGATGTGATACCCAGTGATGCTATTTTGGGAATTGGTGACTTTGGAAAGTGGTGCCCAGCTGGAAGGAGTTGGCCACTGAAGGCACGGTACCTTTGCCCTTTGAAGGGTTTCTTTGTCCTGGCCTGCTCCTTTCTGTTCTCTGCTCTCTGGCTGCCATAAGGTAAACAGCCGCACTCTGCTCTCTATGATTTTACATTTTGCTTCGCAGTGGCTCAGATGCAAGGGAGCCAGATGCTCATGGACTAAAACCATGGCCCCAAGTAAACCTTCCTTCCTTTAGACTGTTTCTCCTCGGGTATCAGTCACAGGGGTGAAAAGTGTGGCTAACACACATGAAATGGGTGCCAGGACTGGGGTCCTTTCTGTGACTGCCTTCTCATGTGAAAAGAAGCATTTGAAGTTGTTTAAAAGAAGGGTTTGGAAGAATTTAAAGATAAGGGCTAGATAAGCATTAAAATGTACTTAGTTCAGCTTAATAGGTAATTCTATTAATTCTTGATTCTAGGTCATTTAGATCAGAAGACAAGAACACAGCTAAGAATGTGAGGCACTCATGGATTACATATGGGAATAAGGACTCTACTATAGATTTTCAAATATAGAGTTTCAAATATATCATAGAGGCCATGTATTTTACACTGTGGCAGGAAACTTGGCTATTTTTTGTATGTGCCCCATACCTTGCCTTTCAGGAGATGAGACTGATTTGCTTTTCTAGACCAGGTCTCATCTAGCCCAGGCTAGCCTTGACTTTACAATGTAGCCAAGGCCGGGATTAAAAGTGTTACCTGGCTTCTCTCCTTTTAAGTCTATAATTCTGGCTGGTGGTCATTTATTATTGAAACTTTCCCATGGAAACTGTTTTAGCAACCATTCTGCTGCACTCTGTTACATGCCTTGGTGTGTGCAGGTATTTCTGGAGTAGATATATTAGCGCTATCAGCTACAGACGGCAGGAATCTATCCTGGCTACTTTAAGAGAAAAGGACTTTATTAAAACAGACTAGTTAGCAGCATCATTGTGAGGGCTGGATAGGGTTAAGTATGAAAGTCCATTGTCTAGCACCTCACTGTTGAGTGGACCTAAGCTGCTTTCTCTGCTGGCCCCATGGACCACTTTGTACTATGGACAACCTCAAGAGGCTGCCACCTTTGTCTTTCCTGTGTGGCAGAACTGAAGTCCCGTGCAGATCCCGTTTCCTATAACGCTTACTTCTAGGTTGAAGTCTTGAGTAGATTGTATAAACAGATTGGTCATGGGCCTTTACGCTAGCTAAGACTATTCTATTAAGAATAACATTCTACCAATGTGTTCCTTTCCATCGCTCTGCCTGGATAGATACCTGACTGAACAGCCTGACAGAGGAAAGCTTTATTTTGGCTTATGGTTGCTCAGCTCACGTGCACAGGACATCACGGCGGTGGGAGCATACAGGGAAAGAAGGCGATTTCACAGCACGATGGACAGAAAACAGAACGTCAGACAGGAAGCAAGCTTGGACTGAACCTTCAGAAGATGGCACAGTTCTCTATTTTCTCCATTGAGGTTCCACCTCCTTAAAAAAATTCAGTCCCCGAAAAGAGTCATTTAAATGCATGAGCAGATACATCGCAGTCAAAGCAAACAAGTTCTTTTTCCTTTTTTTTTCTTTTTTCTTTTTCCTTTTGGTTTTGTTTTTGAGACAGTGCTTCTCTGTGTAGCCTTGGTAGTCCTGGAATGTAGACCAGGCTGGCCTCCAATTCACAGAAATCCACCTGCCTCTGCTGGGATTAAAGGTGTGCGATCCCAGCATGCATGATCCCAGCATGTGCCACCACGTCCGGCGCAAACAAGTTCTTAACCAGGAAAGTGGGCCTGGTGGTGTACAGCTGATCAAGAAATGGGACTGTTTACTCAAAAGATGTTTGTACTTAACATTGTGACATGCTGTCACACCGATTTTAAAAACTGTGGGCCAATTTCCATTGCTGCCTACACTATATGGCTTCCTTTCCCTACATCTTCTCCCATGATAAATATAATTTCTTTAGTATTTTGACTGTGTAATAGAAAAAAAAAACCCCAGAGATCTCAGTTTATTAAAATCTGTTTTCCAAAAAATAAATTATGCTAAAATTCTTAGCAAGGCCTGGTGATACAGGCCTGTAATATCAGTTGCTCCCGAGGCTGACGCAGGAAAATCATAAGTTAAGAAGACAAGCCCAGTAGAATGAGTGGAAGGCCAGTCTAGGCAACTTACTGAGACCCTAAGTGAGAAGCAGGGAGATTAAAAGTACTGGGCATTAAGGTGGACTCGGAGAGATGGCTTAGTGGCTAAGAACTTATTGGGCTCTTACAGAAGACCTGAGTTCATCTCTCTGCACCCACATCTGCCATGGGCATCTGCACTCAAGTGTACACAGCCCCATACAGGTATATACCCATTACACATTCTTAAAATAAACTGTGGAAACGAATGACTGAAAAAGCTGGGAGTGTACCCCAGTGGTGGAGTGCTCGCCTAACCTAACCTGCGCCAGGTCCAGGCCTGATCTTCCCCATCAGGGCAGCAAACAAAGGGGCCAGTGAAAATTGTCACTCTTATGACACATCTACTTGCATCTTTTTACCTTGTTTGTTTGTTTTGTTTTTCAAGACAGAGTTTCTCTATGTAGCCCTTTCTGTCCTGAAACTTGTTCTGTTAGACCAGGCTGGCCTTGAACTCACAACGATACGCCTGCCTCTGCTTCCTACGTGCTGGGATTAAAGGTGTGTGCCACCATCACCCAGGCTCTTTTTGTCTTTCTTAGGTTACCTTTCTGATTGTTAATGTTTGAACATATCTATGCATTTGGAGATTTTTTTTTTTTTTTTTTTTGGCCTGCTGTGTATGGTGTATGGTGCAAAGCATTTCTTCACAGTGCCCCTGGGATCTTTTTGGTTTGGTTTGGTTTTGAGACAGTGTCTCATTATATAGCATAAGTGCCCTCAAACTCACCATCTAACCCAGGCTGTCCTCAAGCTCACAAGCTTTTAGCTCTGTTTCCCAAGTGTTATAATTACAAACACTGTGCTACCAAACCCAGCTCTAACCATATCAAATTTAGATAATTTTTAAAAGTCTTTTTTATGGTTATTATATTTATTGTCAAGTGACATACATTTATCAAAATTCATACAATTTATTTTAAAATATATTTATCCTCTGACAGCATTACACGTGTGTATATAATGTATTTTGATTATAATCACACATCCTGACTCCATCTTATCCCCCCTCAACTGCCTCAGGACCCCTTTTCCTCTCCAACACATGCCCTCCGACAACACATCCCCTCTGACAACACAACTTCTCCGACTTTCAGTACACTTTTGGTAAGCCACCACATGTAATTTTGGCTGCTTGCATGCTCATCGTTATGGGGTTACTTACTGGAATATAAGAAATTTGCCAATGGCTGCCTTCCTGGAGAAAGATGACCCCTACTCCACCAGAAGCTGACTGCCAACAGCTCCTGAGCGATGGACAAGCCTGCCTCAGTGTCCCTTCCCTGTCCATTCTGTAATGTTGACTCCACCTTGGTCAGGTCTTCTGCAGGTAACCGCAGGTGCTATGGCCTCCTTAGGAAATGTGTAATCTTTCTTATTATTCAAGAAGACTTTTTCGTGCTTTCTATTATAACATAAATACTCTCCAGAACATATTTAGAGGCTGGTTGCTCGTTTTTAACCTTTTGACCTACCTAGCATTTACTTTGTGCATTTTTATGAGACAGTCATTGAGGCTGGATAGAAATGCACAGAAATTGTAAGGACATGAGGAGAGAGAGGAGCCACTCAGCCTGGGGGGCTGGCTGAAGCCTCCAGCCAGCTGACAGGAGTTCCAGAACAACTCACAACACTTGCACATACAGAGTTAACATTTCTTTCAGATGCTGATATTTTATGTTAAAATAGCAATGACATGAGTCTAATTGTATAAATACATGACCTTGGGTAGGGTCTTACTCTTCTTCCCCGATGTGCCTGGGAATTTCAAACTAAACAGCCTTGTGTACCCCCAAAAGATATCCTAACTTCCTGAATCTCTGCTGCTACTCAGATTTCTACCTCAGTTGTAATTCCATCAGGTACCCCTCCAGGACCACCCAGAGATAAAATAGCAGCTGCTGACCCCTACCCAAATCTTGTGTATGACCACTGGAGAAACACTGAGGAGTCCAAACCCTTACTTGGGTTGGTCTTACTCTGGGACAGCCATCTCTGAGAAGCCCACACCGTGCTCCTCTGTGTGGCTTGCTTACTTTCTTCCAAGGGTAGTTTTGTTGTTGTTTTTTTTCTTCCCTCCTAACCCTTGTGCGTAAGCCTATATTAATACATCTGCAATAAGATCTCTTACTCTGTTCATAAGCCGCCTGGCTCTCAAATTTGTTTCAGCACTAAAACCACGAGTCCTGGTTTGATCTGAGTTGAGGCCTCTGACCTCTAGGATGTCTCCCCGCTGCTGAGGGTGGCTAGTGGAGAACACTGCACATTCTTTAGGGCAGCGGTTCTCAGCCTTCCTAGCGCTGCGACCCTTTAATGTTGCATTCATGTTCATGTTGTGGGGATGCGTCCCCCCCCCCGAAACATAAAATTCTTTTCGTTGCTACTTCATAACTATAACTTTGCTACATCTGTCTTTTCTGATGGTCTTAGGCAACCCCTGTGAAAAGGGTATTTCAACCCCCGCCCCCTAGTAGGGTCATGACCCACAGACTGAGAACCACTGCTTTAGGGGTGCCTAGAATGATTTCATCATCCAACTTCTGCAAACTAGTGCCTTTGCCACCTGCTTTCTACCCACTCTGTTCTGTAAATCAGTCACAGATCCATTCTCAGCAAAGGAGCCACAACAGAAGGGCTCGAGTCATATACCCATCCCAGACCTGACCATAGGTCCTTGTGCAAATTCACCTGTTGGAGTCTTTGATTTTTTTTTCATGACCTTTATTGAAAGTCAACTTGGAACACCTCAAAGAAGTGCAGTAAATGGTAGTACAGTGGAGTGGAAGACATCCCAAGCAAATCAGTGGAATTCATTTTACACGTAAACAAGGAAACAAATGGGCCTCGTACTTACACTATTTGGGTTATATTTTGTGAAGAGAGTTCACAGAGCAGTCAGACATTACATTTCGAAAGGGAAGAAAGGAGGGCCCTGTAAATAAACTTTATGAAGCATAAACTACATAGAAAATAATGGTGCTGGGCATGGTGGCACACACCTTTAATCCCAACACTCGGGAGGCAGGCAAATCACTGTGAGTTTGAGGTCAGCCTGGTCTACAAAGTGAGTTCAGGACAGCCAAGGCTACACAGAGAAACCCTATCTTGAACAAAACAAAACAAAACAAAACAAAACTGTGACTAGAAACAGGTTTGGTTGTTTGGAAAAGACTCTCCCACATAAGGTTCTGGTGGAGTTGGTCATACAACTATCACTTAGCCACTTTGATTTGGCCTGATTGGGTTCAGGAATAAGAAATAGGACAGGAGTCCACGGAAGCCTTAAAAAACGAGTTATGAAAGAATTATTTATTTGTATTTGAAACAATGCTAATCTACCCACATTAAATTATACACATGGGATTCTTATAATTCCATCCAACTGGGGTAGTGAATTGTACAATATGTTAAGCTGTTTCCACACAGTATCCCCACTCTAGTTGGCCAACAGGGACACCCACTTCTGTCATTTCTGTTTGTGAGAAGTCTTTATTCCTTTGCTAACTTCGAGCAACATTAGTGGTAACACCCTGCTGAAACACCCTCTCCTCAGAGGTTTCCTGCCATTATCTTTCCACTATGGATAGTTCTGGTAGCCTGCTCATCTCAACCTTCTCCGGCCTTTGCCCTCCTCACTCCTCCTGACCTGCATAATACAGGCTATTTCACGTCCCCAGATCATCCTTTTATTGCCTCAACACTTATAGGGTCAATGACAAGCCTAATAGTTAGGAATAATCATCATTTTCCAGGGCCATTACCTTCACCAAGAAACAAAAAGTACATTGCAAGTGCATAAGGGAGCCCACAGGAGGAAGATGGAATGGTATGGGTGCCCAGGTATTCTAGGCTTGTTGTAGGGAGAGCTCTTTGAAAGAAGAGGCTGCTCATCTTTGTCCTGTTGCTTTGCCTCCTGCAGCAGCTTGTAGAAGCTTCCTGAAGAGCTCTCATGATATAGCGCTTCCTTGGACCCCAATCAGCCTCCAGCTGGGACTGTAGCAATGGTGCCAAAGGGAAGAGACGCCATAGATTCCCAACATACACAAGGCATTGACCATCACATGCCAGCAGAAGAAGGTGGTGACAAACGTGATGTCACTGATGTCATCATCTTTCCATGGATAGCCAGAGATCGGTCTAAATAGAATAAAGCCTGTGTGCATCAACCAGGAACCCATCATCAGGAACAGAAAGTTCTTCATCAGCTGGAGGCAAAAAGACCCATGGGCCCACAGCTCTGCCGTCAACACCAGCATCAGCAGGAATACCACTAGGATGAGCAGAGAGTGCACGTGCAGCTCTACCTTTGATGAGACCTGAACGTGAGACACCAGCAGCAGCAGGACCACGTAGATGCCCAGGACTGTGACACCTCTTTCTAGGACCAGACACCTCTGCCGCAGCACGTTCTTGCTCATGACATCTACACAGCCATCAAGGGTGAGGAGGATAAACATGGTGAGGTGCTGCCACTCTTGAGGGTACATAAACCTCGGAGGCATCTCTTTGTTAATCAACACCATGCCATCATCAAGACAGAAGACCACATAGAATGCTAGGAGGGAGCCAGTGACTATCTTCAGCCAGCCTCCATAGGATATCTTCCACAGCTTGGAACATCTCTTTTTGTTCTTGAGAAAGTATGAGAGAGATGCGGGAGAGTCATTGACTATCATGGCCTTAGAGACCACTGTTGCCTGATACAGTCCATAAAAGAAAATGTATAAGCCTGGGTAGAAATGGCCACCAAACTTTCCATTCCCCATGAAATTATGGGTCTGTTTGTATAAAAACTAAAGAATGGAACTCCAGGTTTCTCAGTCTTCCTCTCTCTCTCATGGGCCCATCAAGTTTTGGTTGTATACACGGAGATAATGGCTACCTATTTTTATCATCTCCTTCTGCCCACTTCTCTCTCCCACAGAATGGAAAGTTCTGGACAGGAGCCCTATGCTTCGGGCGAGGGGCGCCTCAGCATCTCATTCCCTTCTGGTACATGGTGAATTGGCTGTTTGCCGCCAAAGGAGGAGGCGTGAATGTTCCTGAGAGGGCACCTGTGGGATTGTGTGCTTGCATTAGCTCTGCTCTGGGGCCCTGCTGGAGACTCTACCAACCCGTGTCCCCTCCCCCATGGCTTGGCCTCTCCTGAGACTGATGTAGAGGTACCTGAGCATGGGGAACATCCGGGGAAAGACTGACTGACTCAGCCTGTGCGTACCCCTAAAGATTCCTGCTCATTTATTGGTCCATATACTGAAGGCAAATATTCGTAACTTTTGTTTTGCAAAGGCCTCTCTCCTCTCTGTGGCCCAGACTAGCCTCTAACTCCTGGTTTCCCTGCCCTAGTCTCTCCAGTGCTGGGATTACAGGTGTGCACCACCACAGCCAGACAATATTTGGGTTTGTGCTCACATAAGTAAATCTCCTCCTGAACTCCTACTTGGCATCTTCATTCTTTTGCAGCAGGAGACGTAAGGGCCACCAGGAGAGCTGCTCCCCTGCCCTTCAGCGTTTCTCAGCTGGATCATAGATGAACTCGCATAGCCAGCCTCTGAGGACAATTTTGGGGCACTGTGGTAGAATAGCTTAGTAAAAGGAAGATGCACATATCGTGGGACATGTAAGTCTTGTCAGCTCGGCTACTTATATTTTTAATGTGAATTAATGCCTCTCTTTAATTATAATTGTTTTGTGTCTAATACCTACTGTACCAGGCACTAAATGTCAGCTGGCTGTATACATGGAATTTCAACCAAGCCAAGAGTCTTTGTACTTTTTGTCTTGTTTTGTTTTTGAGATAGAGTCTCGGGCCGGCCTCAAACACCTGATCCCACTGCCTCTACCTCCTAAGTGCTGAGTCAACAGGTATGGACCACCATGCATTTGTGTGTGTGTGTATGTGTGTGTGTGTGTGTGTATGAATTAAGGTGTACAATCTATTATAACACACACACACACACATATGTAATGGCATAGTTACTGTAGCCACCAAGATAAGCTGCCCACCATCTCACATAGTCATATTTGTTTGTGGCTAAACCGCTAAAATCTACACTCAGCAAATTTCAACTGCACACTATACTATAATGAAATATGCTGTATATCAAAGCTCTAGCACTTATCCATCTCCCCTTATTGAAAGTCTGCAGCGTGACTGACATCTCCCTGTTTCTGAACCCTTCCCTCTGTCCCTGGTACCTGTCATTTGTTCTCTGCTTCTGTAAATTCAACACATAAAAAGATGCTTCTTCTAAGTGAGATAATACAGTATTTGCCTCTGTCTTGCTTATTTGACTTTAACACGGGGCATTCTGGGTTCATTTGTGTTGTTAAAGACTCTCCTAATTGGGGGCGGGGCTGAATACGATAGCACTTCTGTAAACTAAGCTTTAGCGTGTATAAGGCTTGATTCTATCTATGCCCCTCAGATTCAGGCATCCACTAAGAGCAGACCCCCATGGGCAAGGTGAAACTTATAGCAGGGAAATTCAGTCTCCTGATGCCCGGTAGTTCAGGCCTTCTTTTTCACCAGTGAAACTCACCTCCCTTATTCCATCGTAGCCTTGAATTTCTTTCTTTCTTTCTTTTTCTTTTCCCATTCAAGTGTGGTGTAGCCTAGTGAGCAAGCTGAAGGATTTTTCTCTCTTAAAAATTTTAAGCTGGGCATGGTGGCACATGCCTGTAATCCCAGTACTCAGGAGGCAGAGGTGGGTGGATCATTGTGAGTTCGAAGCCAGCATGGTCTACAAAGGGAGTTCAGGACAGCCAAGCCTACACAGAGAAACCTGTTTTGAAAAAACAAACAAACAAAAATGTTTATTGTTTTCAACTATATGTATGTATGCATGTCTTCTGAATGTGAATATGTGCATGTAAGTGGAGGTGCCCACAGAATCTAGAGACATTGGACCCCCTGGAGTTGGAGCTACAGAGGGTCATGAGACACCTGACATAGGCTCTGGGAACCACACTTGGGTCCTCTAGAAGAGGCTGCGCCATCTCTCCAGCTCTTTACTTAAACATACTATGTTGGGGGCTGTTCACACATGTTACAATGCACATGTGGGCCTCCGTGGGTAACTTGCAGTCTCCTTCAACCACATTGATCCCAGAGATTCAGCACTCAGCCAGGCTTGCCAGTCAGCGCCTTTATCTAGTGTAGTGGCTTTCAACCAGTGGGTCTCAACTCCTTCAGCAACCTACCATCTCCAAATAGATTCACACTGTGACTTCTAACAGTATCAAAATTACAGTTATAATATAGTGACAAAAATGATTTTATGGTGGTGGTGGGGATCACCACAACATGTATTAAAGGGCTGAAGCATTAGGAAGGTTGAAAACCCCAGAATTCAAGTGGACTGCCTTGCAGACTCCCAGGATTCCTTTTGTATATTGGTTGACTACATCCTTTCCCTTTCACAGTTACATGTATCCCCACAGCTGAGTTCCTGCCCACAGAATATGAGTGATCTATATTACTGTCTGGCCTCACTTTCCTTTCCTTTAGCTTTATACAAAGCACCTCAGAGTTAGATGCTGAGCTCATCACGTCTGACAAACAAATGTGAATAAAAGCTCTTAGTGGGCCAGGCATGGTGGTGCAAGCCTTTAATGCCAGCACTCAGGAGGCAGAGGCAGGCTGATCTCTATGAGTTAGAGGTCATCCTGGTCTACAAAGTGAGTCCAGGACAGCCGAAGCTATGCAGAGAAACCCTGTATTTAAAAAAAAAAAAATCTCTTCTTTGCATTGTTGAGGAGTGAAAATTATCACCAAATTAAACTCTACTCCTAAGTTCTCCTAACTAGCAGATGTTTTTCTTACATTTTTAAAAGATTCTGTTTCTTTACCATAGAAAAGTAAGCGTTTTGACTTCTGTGTTCTCTGAGTGAGAAGGAGTGTACTTCTGTTTTGTTTTGTTTTGTTTTTGTTTTGTTTTGTAGCTGCATCTCACTGTCCAGGCTAGTCTAGATGTCACGGGGTAGACCAGGCTGCCTTCATCTTCCAGATCGAAGAGATCCACCTTCTTTGCCCTTTGAGCTCTGGGATTAAAGTTGCCACATGCCCAGCTATATAAGTGAGTATTCTTAAGTGTCCTTATGGAACAAAAAATGGAGAGAGAATAAAATGTAGTGTTTATAACTCCCCACAAGTTTTTGTTTTTAGCCAATGAAAAGATATTAAGAAAAACCTCACTGGGCAGTGGTGGCACACGCCTTTGATCCGAGCACTCTGGGAGGCAGAGGCAGGGGGAATCTCTGTGTGTTCGAAGCCAGTCTGATCTACAAAATGAGCCCAGGACAGCCGAGGCCACACAGAGACCCCCTGTCTGGAAAAAACAAAAACCAGCAGCAACAACAACAAACAAACAAGCAAAAGAAAACCGCATGATCATAAATAGCCGAAAGAAAAACAAAACAAAACAAAACGCTCCAAAGGGTGCTTGTCCAGATAGAAGAGGAACAAAAGGAATCTATAACGTCTCCTTGGCTCTTGTCTTTGTTCTGGGAAACCCTGAGCTACTCTTGGTGAAACTGGCCCCTTGTGGTCTGTGCTTCCACTGTTTTCCATGAACAGAGAGCCAGATCACCCTTCAGAGTGTCCCAGTTCTAGCTGAGACAGGCTGTAATGTGAGGAGTGGCAATGGCACTTCTTGTGCCCTGGGGCTGTAGGTCTAGGGCCACAATGAATATAGGGGCAGAATCAGATAGCATCCATCTCTTAAGCGCCACTTCCATCTCCTAACTTCCTGAAGCCTGGGATGAGGGTGTCAACAGTCCAGAGGAGGAGAACAGAACATTCTCCACGACACCAGAAGTTCAAGGTTGAAAGCAGCACGTATGCAGAACAAGTAACCCCACAGAAGGTTCCGTTTGTGAAATGCAGCCCTGCGCATTGGCTTAACATCAAGGCTGTGTACTGCTCATTAAGACATGAGCATCCTGATCGGGACTTTGAGTCACTCATCCCAAACCAGACACAGCCCACAGAAGCTGAGAAGGAAGCCAACCATGGTAAATGATTAGTAGAATGGCCAGACAGCTCCAGGGGCTGGGATGCTGACGACGTGGAAGTTATTTTGAGGGGAAAACCAGCCTGACCACAGAAGTTCATGGAGGCTCTTCTCTCGAACTTGCCTCCCACATCTGAAGGTCTCCCATATTTCTGAGTAGCCCAGGCATAGCCAATGACATTTTTCTGACTCCATTAGGTGAAAGAATGGGGTGAGGGAGTCCCTCAGAATTCAGTTCAAATGACTTTATTAACTGCAATGACAGATGCTTGTCCTCACAAAGCCTAAATAAAACACACACACACACACACACACACACACACACACACACACACACACATAAATGTACATTAAGACTTCAGAGTTAGGGAATAGCAAGCCAGGTGTGGTGGCTCATATGTGTAATCCCAGCACTTGAGAGGCTGAGGCAGAAGGACTTGCATAAATTTCAGGACATCTTGAGCTACACAATAAGGTTTAGGCCTGCATAGAAAACAAAACAACACCACCAAAACCAAAGCAAAACCAGGAAGAGGAGGACAATCACAGCGTGTCGTGGGTGCTGTCTAGAATACATTTTAAGAGTATTTCTCAGGCCAGAGTTAATCATGGGAGAGACACAAGGTCAGAATCACCGCCAGATGTGCATGCAAAACTGATTACTTGGGGTCGTTGTAGCATAAGGTAGCTCTGTCTTCCAGTCTGCCTTTGGTGGCTTGGCTTGCCATCATTAGCATCACCGCGGTCATCAGGGTTTCATCTGGAAATTGTTCCAGTGGCAGGAAGACAGGCTGTGTGGCCAAGGCTTGGTGAGGGACCCATGGGTGACATTTGATGAGGACTCTAAGCCGAGATTTTTCTGAACAAAGGGATGATAAATGTCTTGTCTACTATTCTAGAACCCTCTCCCTCCAGTCTGTTTGTGTACCTCAAGAGTCAGTGCTTATGGAGAGCAGTGATGGTCTTCACTCTGTGCTTCCACTTGGGTTTGCCAGTGAGAGGAATGGGCAGGACTCTGGTAAACAGAAAACAAGTGGGCCTGACGCAGCCTTTGCCTGGAGCCCCTCCATACTGGTCCCTGGTAGGTTGGCTCTTTCATGTACAGAGAAGGCCATAGCTCCAGCAGGAGGCCAGCTCCCATAGCTTGAGCTGCCCACTTCCCTGGTCACCAGGTAGATGTAGTTACTAGCCACTCACCATGAGTGCTTTTAGCAGCCAGACCAGCATGCCTAAATGGTTCTTTAGTTAATGTTTTTAATACTTTTGCCCCATCGGAATTATCAGCAGATAATACAATAGTAGCTATCTAGAGTGGCCTCAGGAGTGACCCTCAAGAGAGAATTCTGGGACGAGGTCAGGGTTATTATTGCTGTGATGAAACACCATGATCAAAGCAACCTGGGGAAGAATGGGTTAATTCATCTTATGCTTCCACAGCACAGTTAATTTCAAAGGAAGTTAGGACGGGAACTCAAACAGGAAAGAAAACTGGAGGCAGGAGCTGACGCAGAGGCCTTGGAGAAACGCTGCTTGGTGGCTTGCTTGCTATGCTTGTGTTCTTTTCGTTCTTTCTTTTTTGATTTTTTTCAAGACCAGGTTTCTGTATGTAGGCTTGGCTGTCTTGGACTTGCTTTGTGGACCAGGCTAGCCTTGAACTCACAGAGATCCACCTGCCTCTGCCTTCCAGAGTGCTGGGATTACAAGCATGAGCTACCTACCATGCTCGCCTTCAGCCTGTTAGAGAACCCAGGACCACCAGCCCAGAGATGGCACCACCCACAATGGGCTCGCTAGTTAAGAAAATGCCCTACAGCCACGTCTTATGAAGGCATCTTCTCAACTGAGGCTCTCTTCTCTGTGATGACTCTAGCTTTCAAGTTGACTTAAAACTAGCCATTTATCGTCCCTCGTATATCTGAGAAATACACATATAATCTTCTCAGAGAAAAGTGAGACTTTTAACTTTTAGCACACAGTGACATCACAATTCCCCAGTAGGCTGCGACACTTGAGTTGAGTTGAAAATGAGAGGGCTGAGGGCTGAGAGAGGAAATGACTCTGGCAACAGTGATTACAAACATTTGGTATCAGCTTCTCCTGTCCGGCCTCGTGCTATCCAATATGGGTACACACGAAGTGACACTATTTACATTAAAACTAATTAAAAATCAAATAAAACGTACGAGGAAGGGGGGGTGAGTTGGAACAAAGTATAACGATACTTATGTATAAAAGTGTCACCATGAAACCCATTACTTTGCACTTTAACCTAAAACATTTATTTGGAGCTGGTGAGATGGCTCGGCAGATAAAGCACCTGCTATGCAAAGCCGACGGCCAAGTTCAATCCCTGGGACCCGCGCAGAAAGGCCAGAAGTAACTCTGGAAAGTTGTCCTCTGACTTTCACACTCAAGTAAATAAAAAAATAATAATTTAAATGTGAAAAAAATACAAAATTCAGTTGCCTTAGTGACAATCAAATGGTCAAGTGAGCATCATGCTACAGCACAGCATAGACACACAACGTCTTTATTTTTGCAGAGAGTTATGCTGGGAAATGCAGTCCAAGACAGTGCATGGAGCAAGGAGACAACGTGAAAGCCTCAAACATACAACTTCGAAGATGAGAATGATCCCAAAGGAATTGCTCACTTCTCTTTTGTTTGTTTTTGTTTTTGTTTTTCTAGACAGGGTTTCTCCATGTAACAGAGCCCTGGCTGCCTTGGGCTTGTTTTGTGAACCAGGCTGGCTTTGAACTCAGAGATCTGGCTATCTCTGCCTCCCAAGCCCTGGGATTAAAGGTGTGTGCCACTATGCCCAGCTGGAATTGCTCACTTGTAGTTAGTCATACGACAGATATGGTAAAGAATAATGTCATGTTATATGGGGTATATACAACAGATCCAATTAAGTGTTTGTCTCTGTCAGTCTCTCTCTTTTGGGGGTGTGGGAGAGTTTCAAGACAGGGTTTCACTGTGTAGCCTTGGCTGTCCTCGACTCACTTTGTAGACCAGTCTGGCCTCGAACTCACAGCAATCCACCAGCCTCTACCTCTTGAGTGCTGGGATTAAAGGCATGCGCCACCACACCCGGCGCCTCTGTCAGTCTCTTAAAGTTAAGTCAAGGGTATTGGTGGGAGAAGAAAGAAGATTTTTCCTGCCCTCCCCTACACACACCCTACACACACAATTTTAAAATATTTTAAACAATGAGATTAAATAAAAAATTATGCCTCACTGTCCCCCCTAAATTGGAGGGACAGCACAAAACACAGCCATTACTAGTTAGTGTCTTTGCTGTCACTGAGAAAGACTGAACTATTCTTAGACACCCCAAGAATCAATGGAGAGAGATGGTGAGTTGTGCCTACTCCGGGAGTCTACCCATATGCTAGAATCCCACCCTTATCACAGCAGCTCTGTAAAGACCACTCAGCAAAACCCTTGGCATACCAGAAGAATTCTGGGAGTGGTGACTGGCATCAACATTAAGCATATTAGCCCAAGCCCAGGATGCTGGACATGACCATTTTCACACAAATTCCCCAAGCAGGAGAGCTGTGGAGCTTCTTGAAAACTCATACTGTCTCTGTGAAGAGACAGTCCTCAGTGTGCCAGCATCCCCTAGTCCACTGAAGATGCAGCCTGTGTGTGACAGAGGGTCTGAGATTTAACCAGGTGCGCAACTGACTGACTTTATGCTTGCAACTTTTGCCCTATTTTTTTTTTTTTTTTACCTGTTTCGTCTTCAGTGGCTGCATTAGGAAGACCTGGCCTTAATGAAATATTCAGTCCCGGCCCCTTTTCATGTTCCAAATTAACTTTAATGAGCAAACAAAGAGAGATCAAGAGGACCCGGCTGGGACTTGGGGGAGCTTTGAAGCAGACGCCAGGATGGGGTAGATGCCCTCTGGCAATCGACCAGCGTTTGCTTTTGATGACAGCAAAAACCCTCAGATCTCCTCCATCTGAGCTGCAAACAAGGGGCTGTGTGGTACCAGAATACCAGGACTTCATCTTTTGCAATGCCCTCTGTGTGCCGCACTCAGCAAACAAAGGTCAAACATCTGCTGCAAGCAAGGTCTTGATCTGGTGCTCCAACTGAGCGCAGGAGGTAGTAAGTACCTGATGATGAAGACATGGTGTCAGCTCTCAAGAATCGCATGATCAGGAGAGGCAATAGGATGTACACAAATAGCAACGCGGTCCTCCCCAGGAATAGGGGGCTATAGTAGATCATAAAAGAGATTCAAGCTTCCATCAGACAGAGGAAAGCACAGATGCTCCCACTTTAGGGGGACTGGTCTATGTAGGAAGTCAGAGGGGCAGCTACCTTTTAGGAATACAAAATCGGAGGCAATGTGCCAGGTGAAATGCACTGCCTCAGAAGTCCAGAGAATGTTCTGTGAACAATGAATGGTACCTCCCTGATTTCCTCCTTCCTTGCATTTTGGTATGTGTGTGTGTGTGTGCGTGTGCATGTGCGTGTGCGTGTGCGTGTGTGTGTGTGTGTGTGTGTGTGTATTGGAGCCAGGGTCTTGCTCCATAGCTCAGGTTGGCCACAAGCTCGTTATCTTCCTACTTCCAAGTACAGAGATCATGCGTGTGTACCACCTGGCTCTATGCGTAGTTTCAAAATATTTTGACATAAATGTATACGGTATATGCCCGTGTGACGTATGTGCATGTGTACACATGTGCAGAGGTCAGAGAACGATCTTCTATGCTAGTCTAACTACTCTCTTTCATTCCTGTGAGGCAGGGGCTCTCCCTGGAGTTGCCTGGCAGGTAGCAGTCCCCAGCAACCCTTCTGTGACCTCTACCACCACCACCATAGCATTAGGGTTGCAGGTGCTCGGGTAGCCATGCTTGGCTTTTTGGATGGGTTCTGGGGATTTGAACTCCGCTCCACTTACTTATACAGCAAGTGCACTTACCCACTGTGCAGTCTCTCAAGTTCTTTATGTTTTTATGGGTAACTTTGCTCGGTCGTGCTTACCTTTGGTTTCCTCATAAGAAAGATGGGGCTAGGTCTATCTTTATTGTAAAGATCAGGTGATGTGTAGCATAATAGCTAAACTCAGAGGATATTGATAACAAAAAGTAAACAAGCAGTGGTGTGTGTGTGTGTATGGTGTGTATGTGTGTGTATGGTGTGTATGTGTGTGTGTGGTGTGTATGTGTGTGTGTACGTGTGTATGTGTATGTGTGTGTGGGTGTGTATGTAATTAGGTGCTACTAGTAGAGAAAGAAATCAAGGAGGGCCTTCAAGATGAGAAATTACTCCAGAATTTTGAGCTATAAAATCACTTAATAAGATGAAATTTTAAATAAAATCATTGCGAGTGCTGTGTTTTAAAATGCTTTTAGCAGCTAGAGAGATGGCTTGGTGGTTTAGAGCACTGGTTACAGAAGACCCAGGTTTGGTTCCTGGTGTTGACATGGTGGCTCACACCCATCCATAACTCCAGTTCAAGGAGAGCCAATGCCCTTTTCTGGCCTCCTCAGGCACTGGGCATCCAGGGGGTGCATAGATACACTGCATACACATAAGATTTCTAAAAATATAAAAAATTACATATATATATATTTTTTTTTTCCACAGGCTTTTGGTGAGCCAGAAAGAAAACAGGGAGATCAGTTGGGAGCTGTTGGCAATTAATTATCTAGAAGGGAACCGTTGCGGGGAAGGGGAAGACAAGTACCAAGATGAGGGAGATGAGGAAGGAGAGTGTTCAGATTCTGTGTGGTTTTGAAGGCAACGTCAAAAAGACAAGCAGCTCAGTCGGCTGTTTGGCATGGGTGACAGAGCACAATAAAGGGAATGGCGAAGCCTTTAGGGCAAGAGATGGAAAGATGAATCTGCATTTTTTTTTTAAGATGGAAAAAGAAGTAGTATGATTTGGGAGGTTACAATGTAAACCCATCCATATGAGATATTTTAAGTCAATTCAGGTTTTGATAGCAAGCTGCCATAAATGCCTGGGACTTGGGAATAGGCTAAGACAAGGCTAGACCTTGGGGAGGTAACCTATACTTCTCATGAGTCTGTCTTTGTTAGGTTTTGGCTTTTTGAGGCAGGAGCTTGCCATATAGGCCATGCTGGCTTCAAACTTGCTTCTAACTTCCAGTCTGTGTTTCATACTAGGATTACAGATGTGTGAGACCACAACTGGCTCTGGAGATTTTCAAGGAAGCAGTTGTCTAGAACCCTAAAAGAATAAACCTTTTATTTTTACCCTGTTTGCAAGTGGAAAATTAGCCTGATGCAGTCTTGTGCGTGTTTGTAGTCGACAAGAGGCTCCTAGTTCACAAGCTGCAAACTTTATGCCAATAGCAGAAAACAGAGCACCCTCACTTTTCTGCCCCACTCCCGAGCCTCAGTTCTCAGGGACAGTGTGAAGAGCATCAGAAGACGCTTAGCCACACAAGAGGCTGGCCTTTAGGAAGGAACCCCAACCTTAGCAACACCGGGTCTTCTGCAATAGCCAAGCAGCATGCTACCTTCTGCTCTGAGAGGTCACAGACCCAAAGCTGTTTGCCTTTTAATCATCATTGAAAGAAAGTTCATACCTAAGCCAGTCAGTATGGATTAGAACCCATAAAAAGTGCCTTGAGCCAAGCACTTGGGTAGCAGAGGCAGGCAGAGCTTTGTGAGTTCAAGGCCAGCTTGATCTACAGAGCTAGGTCTAAGCCAGCCAGGGCAACTTAGTGAGGTTTTATGTCACAAAATAAAATGTTTTAGTTGGGCATGGTGGCACATGCCTTTAACCCCAGCACTCGGGAGCAGAAGCAGGTGGTTATTTGACTCAGGCATTTGTAGCCATCGCTAATCCATGTGCACAAAATATACTAGAGTTAAAAGTAGTGTGAGCTGCCTAACATGGGTGCTGGGAGTCGAACTCAGGTCCTCTGCATGCGCAGCAAGCACTCTCAACCAAGCACTCTCTACACCTCCCTGCCCAGTTCTTTTACTTTTAAACTTCATGCCCCCATTCACAGTGCAAACTGGAGCGGCAGGGGGAGGGTGGTGGTGAAGGGGGGAGTGCAGCTGGAGTGTACCCTTCTGGAGGAGGACAAAAAGGCACATGATATCTTTATCATGGTTTCGTAAGCATCTTCGTCTTCAGTTTTCATGACGTCCTAGTGACTACGAATTAGCACTCAAAGATCTGGCTGCTTTTACCTCCCAAGCTGGGATTAAAGGTGTGCGCCACCACACCTGAATTAGCACTCTTTTTAAATAGGTGCTGACTACCACATTCAGATCACCTATGTTGCTTTCCAGGTTTATGTAGTTTTAAAAAAAAAAATCAGGAATTGAACTTCGTGGTCCAGCCATGCTGTCAGCGTGCACAGAAGGCACAGGCCAGTGTTAGATGGGAGACGGAGTACACGGAGAAAGGACAAATGAAAAGGTGCCCCTAATGGACTCTTTAAGTTAGATGTTAAATAGTAGGACATTTGAGGGGAAATACAGTTCTATGCTTCCGTGATCTGGTGGGTCATTTTCAGGAAAGTGCACAGAAGACGAAGAACGTCCAAAAAGAACAGAAGGCCGCCCTTACACACCTCAGTGCTCCTAAGTTGTAAGGATGAAACCTGTGCAGATGACCACATAACTTACAAACGGTCCACAGTGTTAACCATTTGCCCAGATGATTCATTTCTAAGACTATGGAAAACTGTAAGAAGCATACTAATTGAAGAATAGGGTTAAAATTGACAGCAGGAAGAGTTAGGTAGTATACTGACAAAAGATTGAAAAACTCTAAACATGACTAAACGTTTGGGATTTCATGGAGATAATCACAGAACACCCCCCCCCACACACACACACACAGACACATACACACATAGACATACGCAGAGAGAGACACACACGGACACACAGAGACAGACACACACACAGAGACAGACACACACAGACAGACCACACCACACACACACACACACACACACACACACACACACACACACACACACTGTCCTGCTCCCCCTCACTGCTGGTCCATCCCTGTGTCCATTCCAAATAATGGAATAGGACAAGTGAGTGAGACAGAAGGAACCGACATTAAACTAGATCCAACATACTTTATTAAAGGTGGCAGGGAAGGGGTACAGCACTTGCCTGGCATTCAGGAAGCCCCAGTACTGCCAGGAATTACTAGTGGAGGGGCTGGAGAGATGGCTTAGCAGTAAGAGCACTTGCTGCTCTTTGAGAGGACCCCAGGTTGGGGCGCAGCACCCACATCAGATGGCATACAGCTGCCTGTAATTCCAGATCCAGGAAATCTGGCGCCACCATCCTGGTCTCCATGGGTGACCACCTACCTGCTTAGATTCGGCGCACAGACACCTGTAGACACAAACACAGAAAATAAATCTTTTTAGAAACAGTGGCAGAGATTTCCAAATAACATTTTAGCAACACTTTCCTTGAAACTGAATTAAATTTAAGGAAAAAGAAAAAGACGGCCTTTCGCCTTTATTCTATCTCCGATCTAGTCTTTTGAGCAATTTGGTGGCAGGTAAGTTGGCTTTCCCATCACTAAGAAGCTTGCTCAGAGGGCGAGCCGAAAGGGAAGCCCTCCAAGTCACGGTCCATCGTCTTCCACGTTGATGCAAGTGGAGAGCGCTCAAGACTTTGAAGTAGCAGGCGCACACACACTTCCTTTTCCTTTTGTGAGAAATCACACGAGCAGATTAACTCCTGCTCGAAGTGATGTTGACAAGAGAGAGAAGGTCTCCTAAGTCATGATCATTAACAGATTCCAGGGTTCAACCGATACAATCAAGACGGCTCCCATGCTGACTCCGGAAGCTTGGACATTTTGTTCTCGGTTTCTTTAGTCTCTCTTTCCAAGAGAGGAGGCTGAGACATCCCTTCCAGATGACCTGGGACTCAGTAGCTATGTGTCATTCTTCTCTGACTCCCTGAGTACTGATGGTCAATGGAGGAAACATGGGAAGAACCTCGGCCCCCAGAAGTAGCTCTTTCCCATAGCCCCTGCCCTGAGAAGGAAGAAGAGACCCATATAAATGTGAAGACTGTCCCAAGCCCAGGATCTCCATCCTCCCTAGAACACAAGAGCCTCTTAGGTCCCACGCCAAGGACCTATGCTGAGCTAACCTGCCGCCTTCCCCTCCTTCAGGAAAAGACATGCTAGACTGGAAAAAAAAAAAGACAGTGAGAAAATTTGTTTTTAGTCAAAATCAAAAGAAAACTCCAACCCTCATATGATAAACTATTAAATAGTACTGATAATTAGATGTCAATCTTCTGGGTTGATTCCAGGGCAAGCCAGGAATCATGGGAATTTAATGTTAGTATGGGAACAGGATTCCTACATAAAGGCTGGATTTGGAAGCGTGGGCCTCTCAGCATGAAAAAGACTACAGAAACCCATGGGTTCACAAAAGACAAGGAAGCTGCTCCCTGCTAGGTCAAGAAAGAAATTGAAACAAGGCTGTGATTATAGCTCACTTGGGTAGTTTGCTTACCCAGCATGCATGAAGCCATGGGTTCCATCCGCAGCACTACAAAAAAAAAAAAAAAAAAAAAAAAAAAATCCAGCACAGTGACACACACCTATATTCTAGCACTGTAGAGGTGGAGGAGGATGAGGATCAGACGTTCAAAGCCATCCTTGGAAACATCGAAAGATCAAAGAGGGGGGACCAAGGAACAAACAAAGCAGGCTTCCGAGAGATCTGGAACATCTCCAAAATCATGGTATCCAAGTGTAGGCAATGCAAAAACTCCTACCAGTGATGTAAGTCTGACGCCAGATTGGTAAAGTTTTGGGAGTGCCTTGCAAGAGCAGAGGACGCTCCCAGATGGCAAGGCATCCTCGGTTGCAGTGGGTTTCCGATGCATTTGCTACGGCTGTTATAACAAGATACAAAAGGCTGAGTGACTTAAACAATAGGAAGTCTTACTGTTAGTTCTAGAGGCAAAGAGTAAGAGAGCAAGGCCTCAGCACACTGACTCCCGAAGGCCATAGAAATACAACATAGATTGTTTGCTGGTCCACGTGTGTGCTGTATGTATGTACAAATCCCCTGCCTTCCTCACTTTCTCTCTCTCTGGTTTTTTGAGACAGGGTTTCTCTGTGTAATGTTAACTGTCCTGGAACTCACTGTGTAGACCAGGCTGGCCTCGAACTCACAGAGATGTACCTGCCTCTGCCTCTTAAGTACTGGAATCAAAGATGTGTGCCACCACTGCCCAGCCCAAAAGTTATACTGGATCAGGGCCACGCCCTACCCCAGTAGGGCCTCAACTTAAGAAAACAAAAATCATATCTGTAACAATCTCTTTTTTTCCATGTAAGATTATCTTCTGTAGTATTAGAGCCTTCAGTCTATGAGTATACAAGTCACCCCATAACAGAGTGATGAGGAGGCTCAGCTGGAAAAGAAAAGAAACTCCCCAGTCATGAAATACAGTAATCTGTCCAGGGCAAGTCTCTGGCACTCAGGCTCAGACTCAGTTTCCCCAGCTGTTATGGAGAGGGAGCACCCTTCTCTTAATGCAGTTGTTACCAAGGTCAGACTTCATAAGAGCCTCACGAGCTCCTTGCAAACTGTGGCATACCATGCAATGTTTTAATTTTAAATTTAGTTCACTCAAAATAATAATTTCTACTACTTCAGCGTTGTGATAACCCTACATATTATGGCAGGGAAGGGCCTCCCCTGGTCAGTCATGTGATTTCCCTCACTGGTGAGGAGTTCAGGAATGGTGCAAAACGAAGACTCTATCAGAGAAATTGCAGGGGTAGTTTGCAACAGGGCCTCTGAGTAAGGCCTGCCCCTATCATATCATATATAATATATATTTTATATATATGTTGCATTATATCATATATATATGAAGAAATATGCATCTATATAAAGACAGCCACAGGTATGTAAAGTAAAGCTGAGAGGGTATGGTATCTCAAAGCTTGGCCATCTTGAAACTCGCAATCTAAAGACAAAGGCCAGTAAGAGCAGCTGAGAGAAAAATTAGAAATGACATGGGTCCTAATCACTTCTTCCTCCAGATTAGCCAGCTCAGATGGTGTGTTTTCTCTAGAACTCGTGTTAAGTTAAAGTAAATGTTTGTTTTGTGTAAAAATAAATAAATAAGTAAATTCTTGCTGGTTGATGGTGGTGTATGCCTTTGCCTTTGATCCCAGCACTCAGGAGGCACAGGCAGGCAGATCTGTTAGTTCGAGACCAGCTTGGCCTACAAAGTGAGTTCCAGGACAGCCAGGCCTTCACAGAGAAACCCTGTCTCAAAAACAAAAAAAAACAAAACAAAAACAAAAAAAAACAACGAAAAACAAAAAACAAAACAAAAAACCAACATGGAATAAAATAGTAAAAGAGCCAGGTGGTGGCAGCGGCGGTGCACGCCTTTAATCCCAGCACTTGGGAGGCAGAGGCAAGTGGGCCCCTGTGAGTTCGAGGCCAGCCTGGTTTATAAAATTAGGGGAGACTGCACCATGGCCCTGGACCCCTGGTTCTCCACATACAATTCTACTTGTCAAATTGCCCAAGAACTTGCCGAGAAGATTCAACAACGAAATCAATGTGAAAGAAGAGGTGAAAAGACACCTAAGCTTGCCTTGACAATCAGAACTTTGCTGAAGAATCTGAAGAAGAAATCGACGTTTTGAAGGACTTACTGCTAAGAGCTGTATCAACACGTCAGACGTATCCACCTAAACACTTCCGCCTTTTCTGGAGTGGGAGGAGAAGCAGTCTTACGTAAGAGACAAGGCATCTGGGCCGCCCAGATTTTCCCACGGCTCAAGGAGGACTTGGTCTCGACACTTTGAGCTTGCATTCTGTCTTAAGTCTGTTCACTGTTCTACAGTGACTGTGCTGGCAAGGGAAGACTTACCTAAGGAATGAATCTGTCCGGGTGTAACCTTGGCAGGCAGGAAGCTAATGCTTTCAGTCAGTGCTCTGTCTGTGCAGCTGCCCACTGCTCTGTCTCCTGCCGTGAGGATGGCTAGCTGCTGCTCCAGCCACAAGGACTTCCATGATAATCCTGAGCAGAGATTCCCTGCTGGACTTTCAGAACGTTTCCCCCGCCTTGAGACAGAGTCTCGGTAGCCCAAGCTGGACTCGAACTCACTTTGTAGCCAAGGAAGGTTTGATCCTTAGCCCTCGCCTGAGAACTCAGATGAAGGCACACTCCAGTGCGCCCAGTTTTGTGTGGCGCTGGGGATGGAACCCAGGGCCTCGTGCATCCCAGCCAAAGGCTCAGGAATGTGTCAGCCCTCGGGATGGCTGGTAATCGTTTTCACTTCGTAAAATTTCAGCTGCAGACTAGTGAGATAGGACTTTGCCTACTCGATTCTCTTAGGGACACAGATAAAAGTCCCTAGTTTGGGAGTTTTGGGGGTGAAGAGTGTGTTGGGGTTTTGTTAAGGCAAGTTGGTCGTCTTAACCTCTTTTGAGTTGTCAAGCACTCAAGCTTTTTTTTTTTAAGCTATGTGTGATTGTACACACCTGTAATTCCAGTACTGAAGAGTGAGGCAAGATAGAGCATTAAAGGCCAACCTAGGCTACAGAGGGAGCTTGAGGCTACCCTGAGCTACATAATTAGGCACCCTACCCCACCCCACCCCCGTCTCAAAACAAACATTTAAAAAAGAAATCCACAATGTGACCTGTTACCAAACTAATTCTTCAAACCTAGTTTATATTGAGTTGAAAATTGATCCCACATATTTGCGGTTTTGTTTTTTTTTTTTTTTTTTTAATTGTCTATGATTTAGGCCAAAGATCTGACTTTTAATATCAGGAAACCGTGTGTCCTGGCTTTGAATGTAGGGAAATGTAGAAATACAGCTTAAAAAAAAAATTGAAGGTGTTTCAGAAGTTTGTTGTCTCCTGAATAAACCCTTTTACATTAGCAGGAAATTCAGCATGATTTAGTTGCATGGTTTTCCAAGTGTTCAATTATTAATCTACTAAGGTTTCAAATAAAAGTCTAATTTTAGTAAAAAAAATAAAATAAAATAAAGTTAGTCCAGGACAGCCAAGAACAAAATTCCCCAACCCAGTGCAATCAGGTTTTCCTATTATTTCCCAACATCGTCCACAATGAGTTATTTCATAGATTTGTGTGGAACGAACAAAGTATTTCCTATAAAGTGTTTAGCTTTGTGAAATGTTAGAATTGTTAATAAAACACTTTATTGTGGAAATTTTCTTAGCTTGTTTACTAATAAGTTTCTGACTCTTCCCCAAAATGTACATCAGAACACTTGGCCAGAACATTCTGTTTCCAAACAAACACTGTGGGTAGGTTTTTTTTTTCTTTTTAATTTTTATGAATAAAAGGGATATATTTGCTCCCTAGATGGTTAATAACCAACATATCATTAGCCAACAGAGTTCCCCCAAGAAGTAACTTCAGTGGATGCCCCCAAGCAAACACTGCCCTTGTGATATGGGTGGAGACCGTGTCCCACAAAAGAATGTTATAATTTTGACACTTGTAAGTGAATTTAAAGAAAATGCAAGTGCTTTGAAAAAGAGAAAAATGGCAGACCTTCCCAAAATTGTCTAGATGATGCCAGAACTCTAGGCTGTCAGGGTTGGACGGGACACATGCTCCCAAGCAAGCGTTCCTTTCCCATATTTTTTCACTACTTTTCTACTTTCTCTAGAGCCAACTTCTCTTCTGATCTGTATGAGAGGAAACCTTCTCCACATAGGCTGTTTAGGCTGCCTGGAAGCCACGTGGATCCTGCACCCACATCTTACCACATCCTCAGAGTTGCTGCCAGGGACCGGATGGCCTGGCACGAGATCTGAGACTTGGTACCCTTTGCTGATTGCAAACATTAGCCCCTTCTCCCTGAGGGGTCACTGAGGGTGAGGATCTGGGAGGCCCCTCCTCATCCCCACACTGAACAGCAACCAGCCAGGAAGTCAGGTGACAAGGGACTTATATAAGTCAGTGCCAAGGATATATGGGACCTACCGGTTGGGCAGTCCTGCCTATGCCAGATAGACATTTGGGAGCTCTTGAAAAACTTTTGTCCTATTCTGACAATGTGATCTGTTGGGTGTTGCCCCTGCACCCTCCCCCAATGACCCTTAACACCAGAAATCGCCTACCTTTACTGACCCCCATGCAACCAAATGCTCGTCTATTCAAATCCAATTTCAACGCAAATGCTGACTACGTTATAAGGATTATCCTAACCCCTCTCATCAGAAGTAATCCCATTTGTTTGTTGGATTGGCACCACCACCATCATAAAATTTAAATAAAGACCACTTGTGTTAAATATAAACCAATGGTTTTCAAATGTCTCACACACCTGAGTCAAACAGAGAACTAACTTGGTCAAACACAGATTTGGGTTCAGTGGGTCTGTGATTCTACATATCCCTCTTCCCCTGGGTGATATTGACACTGGGAGGTCTGTGGACCACTTTGCGTGGTGACGCTACAGCTTTTGAGTTCCTTAAAAGGCAGGTGGAATGTCTTCTGTATCTACTACCTGCTTTCAACACAGGGCCGGCTGATAGCAGGTGGCTCACACATCTTTGCTGAGTAGCAATGGAGAGGCCAAGGCTTCCGGGATGTCTCTTTTAAGTGAAAAATATAAGAATTGGACAGTCTCAGAGTGTTCTTACAGCTGAGACGGCAGAAAGTCAGACTGTGGGGGCTGGATGAGGTTCACAAGAGCAAGGATAAAATTTTAAACAAAATCGGCATGGTTACTTGACAGATCCAGAAACCCTACTAAATTGCTGGTCTTAGACTGTAAACAAGGCCGACTTATTAGTCAACACTGAAGTCTGCTTTTCCAGTAGCTGAACACTCATGACTGCTTAGGAAAGTCCCTGACTCCTATACCTATCACATTTTCCTCCTCCTCAAACCCTGGGTCAAGGTTATTACTGTTAAAAAATAATTTGTAGGTGGTCACCACTGAGGTTAGTGGTTTGGTCTGAGCTAGTACAACAGGCCCAACAGACCAAGACAAAATGGAGTCAACTGAAGCTGAAGTTCCATGCTATCACTCTGTCTGATATCCCAAGCGCTCTGGAGAGATAGTTGTCAGTTTAAGCTGACATGATAATGAAGCTTACAAAGAAAGTGACCACGAAATGACTATATATATATATATATATATATATATATATATATATATATATATTTGTTGTTGTTGTTGTTGTTCTATTTCTGCTGTCCTCAGCCCTTTTGTTTGCTCCGTTCTACTTTATAGAATGAGATGTTCCCTGATTCTAGACTTGTGAAATCTGACTGAGATGCTTAAATTCATTTTCATTTTGTCCCTTTGATTGTGTGGGTAACTTGGCCTCACACTGCCTTGGGACATAGATGAATGGATGGCCCTGTGGAAGAATTACAGCAGATGAAGGAACAGCTTCAGAAGTTGTCTCTCCTGCAAAAGGAGCTCACTTCTGTGGTACAGACTTTATTTTTCTCCCGAGCAAAGCACTCATGCTTGGGCAGCACCAGGTGAAGTCTGATAATGTCTTGCCTTTTAAGTACCTGTGTATCTAGGCTGCTGTTAGGCAGCTTCCTGCCTCACTTCGATTTGCATGTATCTGTTCTGTCCTGAGAACTACACTATGAGGTATTTTATGGTGGAGACCATGTGTTCGTATCTGATGATGTACTTATTCATCATCCATGCTCACCTCCAGACTTAGAGCCCATGAGGATAAACACACACTAAAGATTTCCCAGGTAATCAACGGGCATGGAATGGCGAGACAAAGGCAATGATAGTTTGCACAGGGAAGTGCCCTGTTCAGCTGAGAGGAGGTGGAGCTTACGCTGAGCTTTGAAGGACAAGTGAGGAAGCAGAGCAGGATGAGCTGGGGACAGAAAGAAGCAAGCTGACCTAAAACTTCAGACACACGTGCAAAGGGACTGGAAATGAGACCAGGCCAAAGCGCCAGGCCTTGAAAGTTACTCAAGTATGGATCTTACCTGTTAAGCCATGGGATGCCACGGGAGAATTCAAATCTGTCGCTTTCTTTCCTCAAAGCTCACCTGACTGCAATAGAGAGAGAGGAGTAAAGGGGGCTTTGAGAGATGTTTTAGTAACACAGAGTTGCTGGTGCCGAAGCTAGGGAAGTTGAGTGAAGATGAAGTAGACAAAACTGACTGGAAAGTTATTTGGGAAGAAAAACACATTGATTAATAGGCTGTGAAGAGTGGTGCAGGACGGTGCCTGCCACTCAATGTACCACATAGGTACGTCAAGAGTCCAAGGGTAGCCACTGAGGAGCAAGACTGAAGTGAAAAAAGAAATTAAAAAAAAAAAAGTGACTAGTGAGCTGTCAACACATTCCTCAAATCAATATTGGCTAAATTGATCCCATTCAAGCAACGAAAGGCACTAACTTCTGTTCTTCAACTGGGGATGTTGCTCAGTGGTTAGAGCACTTGCTTATCATGTGGCAAGCAACGGGGATAGGGGTAGGTAGGAGGTAAATTAAATTCTGGTTATTATGCTTCTTTCTTCAATACATTACATATGGATGAATAAAATAAAAATAGAAAGCCTGTTGCAAATGACATAGCAACAGCTGATGCTCCAGAACAAAATGCATTTTGATATTTTGAGGGAGAAGCTCTCTTTCTCTCTCTTTCTTGCTTTAAAGTAGACTTATCAGGTATTAACTCTTGCCTACATATGAGTATTGCTTAGGTTTCTTTCTGTAAAAGTAAACTTTTATGTGCCCGATGCAATTGTCATCTCAGAGGTTTACTGATGAATCAGCTCACCCTTTATAGCTCTTTCTGAACTCTGGCTGGCTGGTTCAACTCAGCTGTTCTGGCTCAAACTACTCTCTCCAAGCTGAGTGGTTTAGACTGGCTTCTCAGTTTCTGACGGAATTGTTCTGTTTGGCCTCAAATTAACTCTAGCAATATGTTCTAATCTTCTGGCTGCTTCTCATTCTCTGGCTTGTTCTGTCTTCACTTCAACCTGTCTCTGTAAAACTCTCCCAGTAAAACTGCCTCTGAACTGAATTCCACTGCACCATCTCTCAACCGACTCTCAACTGACTGCCTTCTGCGTGACAGGTGTCGGTGGCCAACTGATTCTCTCTTCACTGCTCTCTTAAGTTTCTTTTTCCGGTCATGAGAGCAGAGCATATCCCATTCTGTCACTCTTTCTCTGACTCCAATTATACATCACTTTCAAGCATGGCTGCTTCCTTCTACAAACTAACCTTCCCTACATTGTTTGGGATTAAAAGTGTGTACGAAGGGCGTGTCTGCATTCCAGGCATACGGTACTGCAATCCAGGACACATCTGCACTCCAGCCAGATCACATAGAGCTAGTAGGTCCTTGGAAGTGATCTCTCATCAAAGCAGCCATGTTGCTGGATTAAAATTCCTCGACATCTTTCTAATTAAAAAATGAATAGATATAAAATAATATTTCTAGAATGTATATAAACTATACAGTTGTAATCCTATCCATACTATCACATTCCCCACTAACTCTAAGAACAGGAAAGTCTTTGTCTTCAAAGTCTTTGTTTCCCTTTCAAATCTCTCATTCCCCACCTCCCCTTAGAGGTGACTGTGTCCTTGTTATTTATCTTTGTACGGTTTTTAAACTTTACATATGGAATCACACAGGGTACAAAAGAAAGACAAAAGTACCTCACAAAGGAAGTGCATTTTATTCTTTGAAGATGGTATGACTTTATTAAATCATTGAAAATTAGGACAGTGATAATCCAACAAGAGGATTAATATAAAGATCAATATAAAAACATAGCTTTTCATATCAGCAATGATTACCAAATAAAATAAATTATTCTCTCTCTCTCTCTCCCTCCCCCCCCTCTCTCTTGACACAGAGTTTCCTCTGTGTAGCCCTGGCTGTCCTGGAACTCACTCTGTAATCCAGGCTGGGCTTGAACTCAGAGATCTACCTGCCACTGCTCGGCTAAAATAGAACATTCTTTACAGCAACAAAACATAGTTTATCAACTGATAAACCGAAAGGGAAAGCAGTGGAATTTTTTGTGAAACAAAACTTGAAGCCTCCCAAGCTCCCTCCCTCTCCCATATTTGGTTGGCTGTCATGAAGGGTAACATTCTAAATAAATGTTTGCTTTATAAGAGAAACTATTTCACAGCAAACTCACACTAAGTCTTTACCTTATAGGATTTCATGCATGCTAGGTAAGCATTGTGTCCACTGAGTGACAGCCCCAGCCCTCAGTAAGGAATCTCAAGGAACATACACTGTAGTGTATCTTTATTCTGTGAGTTTAGAGCTATCACGATCAGAAGTTTGTGTCCCTTAAAATTCATGTATTGCAAGAGCGAGACTGTCAACGATCTGTCACAGAAGAGGGAGGACTCGTGAGGCCTCACCCCTGAGAACTACAGGGGTTACAGATTGATGATGGAGGAAGAGACCTTTTCTTCAATGTACTAACCACTGGTAGGTGCCATTGGATCACATCCACCAGAAAGCATGAAAGGAGAGATGAGGCCAGCTAGGAAAAGGGAGATTAGCTCAAGTGAGAGGAAGCTGGAAGAGAGTGATGGAGTTAACATGACTGAAATAGTATGTGCATGCACAAAGATGTTATCATGAAACCTGTTGCTATTGACAAATAATTTGTGCTAATAACACATTTTTTGGAAAATGCATGTGTTGGTACAAGATGAGATTAGGAACTGAGGTTCTCTGGGGGAGGTGATTAGGTCATGAGGGCAAAACCTTTTAATAAATGGTATAGTCACCCTAATTAAAGAGACTCTGGAGAACAGGATTGCTGCTCAGAAGATATGAGGACACAGTGAGAAAGTGCTGTTTGTGAGAAAGCATGCCTCACTAGGTACTGAATCTTCTGTCATCTTCACCTTGAACATCCAGCCTCCAGAAATTAAATATTCTCTGTTGTTTATAAGCCAAAAATGGTCTAATAATTAGTGCTATTCATAGTATTTTGCACCCTGAATGAACCAAGACAGGAAGAAGTCGAGGAAGGTAGCAAAGGAACCAAGGTCAGATGGACAGAGAGACAGGGGGCCCAAGTCATAGTATCTGAGAATAGTTGATACCCAAGCATTGAGTTGGAGACATACTGATTTCATTGTTTGTCAGTGGTTAGCTGGTTATCAGTGAACCAGAGCAGAGGACAAGAACGGAAACCATGACACCCACCCCACCCTAAGTTTGGGTTTTCTCCAAAACCATTTCCCTTCTTCGAGTGGATGCACTGGGGTGGGTAGAGGTTATAAGTAAGCTTTGGAGAGCTCCCACCATGCTCTGGAGCCCTGTGTGAATAGCCATTTGCTTTTGCTTCTGCCTTTGGTCACATCTACCTTGGGATCCATGGGAGGGTTTGAGGGGCATCTGTTCCCAGGCCTGTCCTTATTCCTCTATGGACTTTATCAGGCAGGACTTCTCTCCAGGGCCATAGTATGCAACTCCCCTGTCCAATACCCGCCGCACCGTCCTTGGAGCAAAGGAGGATGGGCAAGGTTACGGCAAATGTATTATATCGGCTTTCTGAAGATACTGAGTTCTTGCATCTTAGTAGCCCAGGAGTTGAATAGCATTCATTGGCACTTGATACTCATCAGCAAGAAGTATCACCAGAGAAACTTCATGTACCGTAAGCAGTGGCAGCATCTTACTCTCTACCTGTCCTTCTTTCTGAGTGGGTGTACAGATGTGGTCAGCCAGAACCTGCTGCCCAAGAGGTGTGTGGTTCTGGAGCAAGGCGCCCAAGCGTTGAGCATGTGTCTGTTTTTGCCCCTGATGGTGTCTCATATGCAGGACACAGAAGGAGTGGAGCTACAGACTCACTTGCTGCTCATCCAGGCCATGATTTTGCTGACCCTCGTGGTGACTGTAGAGCTGTGGGTGCCCAATGTGCTGCTGGTCTGGATGCTGAAGGCCTTTCTGTACCTTGTCACAGGCTCCTGGCTGATACAGATAGGCTTCATGCTGTACAAACCAATCTCTGGCTATAAATGGATGGACGATGACCAAAATGACATAGCATTTGCCACCACTTTCTTCTGCTGGCACGTGGCCTCCAACGCTCTCTTGATGATCTGGATCTATGGTTTCTCCACTTTGTGGTATTGTTACCTTGGTGCTGATGCCTGAACCTGGACTCGTCCAAGTGGTTTCATATTGCCTGCACACTCTAAGGACATCTGGATGCCAAGTCATGAGAGAGGAGCTGCCAGAAAGGAGGATCAGACATCCTTTAGAGGTGCTCCATCTTGAGGCAGTAGACTGTAGAGGGATGGACATATCTTTTCTCCCCTCTGGCTTCTCTTCATCTAATTTGCTGATGGACTCAGATGAAAGAGGAATGAAACAAGGGAGGCACACAGCTATGACCTTCACTCTTAGCTCCCCACAATCCTCTCCCATTCCCACCTCCAACCACAGCACCTGCTTGGCCTGCACCTCTTTGCACCCTTCCCTCCTCCCCCATGAGAACACAACACATTTACTAAACCCTGCCTTTGGAACTTTTCATTGCTATCTTTTACTTTGTCCCGCAGAACATTAACCAGAAGTCACGTTTAGCACATCATAATCCAGCCATCATAATAAACATCTTCTCGTCTCTTGTGCTTGACTTCTGTGATGTTCATTCCAAATCTAGGCTGTCTCTTTGGCTACGTGAAGCTCAGAACTGTCCCTGGTTCTTTCCTCTGACCACTCTGTGGTTTGTCTGACTCAAAGTCAGACCCCTGTGAACAGTGCCTTCCTTTGCAGGGTCTGGTATAATGCATCAAGCCCCTACACATGGGAGAAGGCCTCAGGGGCCTCTCCAAGAAGTCAGGCTCACTTAGGCATCTCATCCCATTGCTCTGGACTCATCTCAGTAAGTTTCCAAATAGTCCATTTGCCCAGCCCCAGCCCTCTATGGTTCCATGGATAATATTGAGTGGATTACTTGTTCAGCCTCACAGCAGTCCTGTTGGTGAATGTCACTGTTGGTGAATGTCACTGAAAGTGCCAAAGCAGCTTAGTACTAAGTTCCATCATGCTATAGCTGGGTGCCAAGGGACTGAAATCCCAGTTGATCTAAAGCACTGGTTGTGGGGGTGGTGGTGAGGGATATGGTAGGAATGCCATCTGCCACACTGATGGAGAGTACAACATCTAATTGGGACAAAGTGGACTTGGAGCAAGGCTTCCAAAAGTCATCCTATTTATTATTGATTGAATGGCTGGCTGGCTGGCTGGCTGGCTGGTTGGCTATTCTAGTTTCTAGAAGAACTAGATGTGTCCTCTGTTTCTGATCCATTCTTTCTGATTAATTTCTTGTTTGGAAGTCAAGGTGTATCAGCAGTAAGTTGCTTTCTGGTGGTCAGGAACCCTCATCCTCTGGTTTGGGGGCCTTGTGAGAAGTCTAAGCCATTGCCAAGAGGGAAGTTGGATTTCCAGAGCCACTTAGGTGCAGTCAACCACATCTTTGCATGTGCTCAGACATCTAGCTCATGGCCAACAAGCCACAGTGGCTTGTCCTGCATCAGTAGAGTCATTAAGCCAAAATGCTCCTCTCCAGTGGAGGAGAGGGGGGCCTGGTGTGGAAGTGAGGGATGCCTCAGACTTAACTCAGCTTCCACGCTTCCACATAGTCCTAGGGACACTGGGGTACTACAGTGTCCTAAAAGGATTTTTCCAAGTTGTCACAGCTAAGTCCAAGTCCCTTTTTGCTCCTTCACATCATGGATGTCTTTGAGCCTTGTGCTTTATCAAGTGTCTTGAGTTTGGGGTGCTAGGTTCAGAACCCACTTTTCTTCCACACATTTTCCTATTGATGTAGCACAATTCGTATTTCTGCCCCACTGGACATCACTCCTTTAGAGAAAGAGCAACTTTTGAAGTCAGAAATAATGGTACATCCTTGTAGTTCCAGCACTTGGGCGGCAGAAGCGAGATGCTTCCATGATCAAGGGGCAGCCTGGACCACACAGCTAGACATGGTGGTAATGTACTGTACCACCTAGTACTGTGCTGTAATCCTAGTACCTGGGGAAGTGAATGAGAGAGAATCAGGCTACATGAAACAGAGCCCCAAAGCAACAACAAAACAAGTAACCATTTGAGCTATGTAGTGAGTCCTATTTAAGGGGGGTTAGGGGTATAGCTTAGTGGCAGAGCACTTGCCTAGCATGTACAAGGCCCCAGGTTCAAACTCTAGCATTACACAAAAGCATTTTTAATTTTTCTCATTTAAAATAAACTTTTTTCATTGATTATAATTTGATCTCACCACACACATACATAATTGAAAGATCTCATGGACTGAATTCTGTACATACTCATGTCTCAGAGTTATTTTAAGATGATATCTTTGGCCAAACAGACAGGAGACACCAAAACCAGTTCATGCTTAGATGTGTCCAACACTGAATCCTTTGGTAAATACTGACAAGCAATACTCTTGTAGCAGATTACTGCTTCCAGATCCTTTGTCTCAACACATAACTTCTATGTAAGGTAATAAACTTCAAGGCCACAAAAAATTCTACTTGGTGCCTGATAAGGTTGAGGGATTAATAGGTAGGTTTGCTATTTGATTGACAGGGATATTCCTTTCATTTAAATTTTATTATTTTTATTATTCTTTTTTTTTAAATACCTTTTTATTAATTTATACATATTACATCTCAGTTGTTAGCCCATCCCATGTATCCTCCCACTCCTCCCTTCCTCCCACTTCCCCCCTACTCCCCTCCCCTCCCCTAAGTCTGTGTCTGAGGGGGACCTCCTCCCCCTGAATATGCTCATACGGTATCGAGTCTCTCCTTGGTGACCTATTATCTTTCCTCTGAGTGCCACCAGGCATCTCCGTCCAAGGGACATGTTCAAATATGGGGCACCAGAGTTTGTGTGAAAGTTAGATCTCCTTCTCCACTCAACAGTGGAGAATGTCCATCGGCTAGTCCGGGTAGGGGTTCAAGGTTTTTACTGCCTATTTTTTCCTTGGCTGTTGCCACAGTTTGCGGAGGGCCCCAGGGCCCAGACTCGCCTGTAGTTTTCCAGGACCCACTGGGTCCTTCCATTTCCTCTTTCTCCCAGGCTTCTCACACCTAAAGTTTCAATAGGATGTCCTCCCCTCTTACCCACTATTCTGGTAGGTACAGTTTTTCATGGGGACGTACACCTTGGACTAGTGTCTCGATATAAGTGAGTATATACCATTTAGCTCTTTTTGCTTCTGTGTGAACTCACTCATTATGACAATTTCTAGTTCAATCCATTTGTCCACAAATTTTGGAAATTCCTTGTTTTTAATAGCTGAGTAGTATTCCATAGTGTAAATGTACCACAGTTTCTTTATCCATTCTTCTATAGAGGGACACGTAGGTTGTTTCCAAGTTCTGGCTATTATGAATAAGGCAGCTATGAACATGGTTGAGCATATGTCCCTGTTGTGTAGTAGTACATCCTCTGGGTATATTCCAAGGAGTGGAATAGCTGGGTCTTGAGGAAGCCCTATTCCCATTTTTCTGAGAAAGCACCAGATAGCTTTCCAAAGTGGTTGTACTAGTTTGCATTCCCACCAGCAATGCAGGAGTGTTCCTCTTTCTCCACACCCTCGCCAGCATGAGGTGTCAGTTGAGTTATTGATCTTAGCCATTCTGATGGGTGTAAGATGGAATCTCAGTGTCGTTTTGATTTGCATTTCTCTGATGACTAAGGAGGTCGAGCATTTCTTTAAGTGTTTCTCAGCCATTTGATATTCCTCTGTTGAGAATTCTCTGTTTAGCTCTGCGCCCCATTTCTCTATTGGGTTATTTGGTTTGGTGGTGTTTAATTTCTTAAGTTCTTTATATATTTTGGATATTAGACCTTTGTCAGATGAAGAGTCGGTGAAGATCTTTTCCCAGTCTGTAGGCTGTCGCTTTGTTCTCTTGACAGTGTCACCTGCCTTACAGAAGCTTCTCAGCCTCATGAGGTCCCATTTATTAATTGTTGATGTTAAGGCCTGGGCTGTTGGTGTTCTGTTCAGGAAGTTGTCTCCTGTGCCTATGAGTTCCAGACTCTTCCCCACTTTTTCCTCTAATTGGGTTAATTATTTTTATTATTCTTAATATGTCTAAGTGTGTGCATATAAGTGCAGGTGCCTGAGGATACTGGAGATATCAGAGGCCCTGGAGTTGTAAGCCACCTGACGTAGGTACTGGGGACTGAACTTGGGTCCTTTGGAAGAGCACTAAGTGCTCTTCACCACTGAGCCATCTCCCCAGTTCTGGCTGTGCTTTCTATACTCCTCTTGTCACAGTTGCTAAGAGCACCAATGAATGCTAATCTACGTTGACAGTAAAACTCTAAATTACAGGTTTCAGAAGAACGGCATAATGTTTGTCATCTTCCACCAGAGGGCACCATCTTCACGTGAGCTGGAAAGACGTGTGCTCTCCAGTTGGGATTAACCTACCTATTTTTAAAAAGAGACAGGAGAAAGTCAGGAAAAACACATAAGCAAATGTGAAAACATCCAGAAACATGGTGTTGATTTGTTTCACTATATATGTGTGGACACAAATAAGCACAAAATCCTACTGATGAGCTGTGTGTGTGTGTGTGTGTGTGTGTGTGTGTGTGTGTGTGTGTGTGTAACCTCCTCTTGGTCATTTAGTCTCTGACAATCCCTTATAACTTGTATTAAAAATAATGGGATGAGTTTTTAAGAAGAAGAAAAAAATCCATCATGCTGTGGACAGCAGAGGGAATCATTGCTTTCCTCTTTTAGTAGTAAGGGTTTGGACAAGTACATCTATCCTAGATGCAGAAGCCACTGGCGCAAACCTAGACTATTTCATCTTAGAGAAGAGGTACCAAGATCAATGCCAGTAGCCATGACTACTCAGCACAGTGAGCTCGTGGTAGTAACACAGTGGGGAGACATGCCGGGAGAACATGCAGTAGCTGAAAACTGGCTCTGATTTCCATGGAAAGGTGGAGCTGACTGCTCAAAGACAAAAATCACGATTATAATAAGAAAAGGCTATGCAGTGTAGAAATGAGAATGATTCAACACAAGTATTATTTCAGTGGTGACTGACGATGGCGGGGGAGAATGGCACAAGTGACCCAATAAAATCATTGCAGAGAATATAGCTCTGTGGTGGGAGATAATTTTGACTGTTCTTTTCTTTGGTGCATCCAAAACATATTGGAAAGTTTCTGAAAGATGGAGTGCTCAGTAAATATATGTTGAATGGGTAGACTGACAAATAAGAAGCTAGCACAAGCAATCCTAGAAGAGGAGGCCAGAACCAGGACCTCCATCCAGTTTACAGCCTTGACTCTGACTTTAAATAGAAATAATATTTCCCTTATGCAGAAGGCTTTCAATATCTTTTCATGCATTTGTTATGAATTCTCTTCCTAATATCTGCTGATGACTTCCTGTCACTTCCAGGAAAAGTGTGCACTGGGGTAAGAAGATGCCCAGAAGTTTTGAGAAGTGTAGGAACCTGTAAGGAACCACACCTGGGAAGTATCTGAGCTGAGAGGTAAACTCGGCCTTATTTGCCTGATGACAATAGTTGCCCAGGATACTTGCAAATCAAATAGGCTGCTGGGTCTCATCTCAACACATAATCAAGATTGCCAGGGAAAAGCTGTGGTGATGATGAGTGAGAAGAGAGAGCAGAAACCAGTCAGGTAGCGAAGGACCCTGAGGCAACAGTCCTAGGACTGTCCTTGCCAGAGGGAGGCCAGCATTGCCAGAAGAGGGTTCTGCCTCCACATTCCTTGAGATCTTTTCTTCCAAGTAAGCATTTCTGCCTAGAGGCTAAATTTCGGGGTAGGACTGAACCCCAGCCTGGATACCAATCCCTCTGGTATCCAGTTTTAGATCTTCATAGGGAAAATGGGTTATATCCACTCCCAAATTTCAACCTGTCATATGAATGATTTTTAGAGTTTCCTCCTCAGAAGGGGGATAACACAGTAGCCATGACCAAGGGCTCCATTGAGGCCATTAAAGCAAAGCTACTGACTCCTGGTCAAAAAGAACCCAAGTTCTATCTTTGGCCCTGGGTAGAGTCCTAACATTGCAAGCTACACCAAACACAGGAGTTAGTAAAGCTGTGCGTGTCAATCACCCAGCAGAGACCTCCCCTCAGGAAGGCTGAGTCTCCCTTAGCCATGTTAAAACCATAGGAGGAATAATTAGCCCTTAATGAGATTATGTACTTCTCCTTCCCAATACAGTTGTGTAATTCTTTCCCCTCCTTTCTGTCTCTTTGCTTTGGATGCTGGCCAAAGCCCATGAATGCTTTCTTTGGTCCTTTAGTCTTTTTCTTTAAAACAAAACATTGTTTTTATTTATTTGTACAGTACTTTATTTATTTATACAATGTTCTGTCTGCACGTATGCCTGCGGGCCAGAAGAGGGCATCAAATCTCATTATAGATGGTTGTGAGCCACCATGTGGCTGGTGGGAATTGAAGTCAGGACCACTGGAAGAACTGCCAGGTTTCTTAACCATCTCTCCAGGCCCCTTTGGTCTTTTTCATTCTCTCCCTGCAGCTACCTCACGTTTGCTGTGTAGCTATTTGTTGAGCCTCCACACCAAACTCAAAAAAGGTGTGGCTTTCTCTCCTCCTCTTCTCCATCCCCCGCCTCCTGGCTCCTCCAGCTTACAACAATGTCTGAACTGTGCTTTTTTGTTTAAGCACTAACAAACTTGTCGCTGAGCTTCCTCCTGTGTTTGGTCTTCAATTCTTTTACTAGTGAGACTAAGAACCCTGAGGGGGGGTTCCAGTTTCCTTGGTAACGTGTGGTATCCTGGGGGACTATTTCTGGCAATAGTAACTTATGTTTTTAATTTTAAAAAGAAAGTTGTATACATCTTCCTGTGTCTCCAGGGATATGTGGAAGGCAGAGGTCATGCTTCAGTGCTTCGTCTGGAGCTTAGACTGGGTCTTAGTATGTCGCCTCAGCTGGCCTGGAACTGTGAGCTGCCAGCCCTTTTACATTCTTGGAATTTCTCTTAGGGTTGATACTGAAAAATGCTATTCTCAGGCGTTTGGGAGACATTCTTGGTTATATCCTTGATGTATAGAGGCCTCATGGTCTTTCATTGTAATGTCCACTTCCTATCAGAAACAGACAGTGAGAGGGAAACAAAAGTTGTTTTGTTGTTTTGTTTGTCAAGACAGGGTTTCTCTGTGTAACAGCCCTGGCTGTCCTAGACTCACTCTATAGGCCAGGCTGGCCTTGAACTCACAGAGATCCACCTGCTTCTGCCTCCTGAGTGCTGGGATTAAAGGTATGTGTCACCAGAACAAAGAATTGATGAACACCAAGTGCCCGATGAACTTTCAGATGTGGAAATTCAAGACTTCGGAAACTTGATGCTTTAAGTCAGAGCTTCTCAACCTGTGGATCCCGACCCCTTTGGAGAGCTGAACAACCCTTTCACAGGGATCGTATATCAGACATCCTGCACATCAGATATTGACATTATGATCCATAACAGTGGCAAGATTACAGATACGAAGCAGCAACGAAAATAATTTTATGGTGGGAGGTGGTCACCACAACATGAGGAACTGTGTCAAAGGGTGGCAGCGTTGGGAAGGTTGGGGACCACTGCTCTTAGTGGACTGGTTATCCAGGAGAAACATTTTAGGAAGGATGCAAGCCAAGTTCAGCAATGTGACCATATTCAGCTGACGGGAGGAGATAAGACAGACTCGGGAAGAAGTTTCCAATGCACACACGAGTATGGACCAAGTATAGGATGGGTCTGGTTTCTTCAAGGGGATCCCAGAGATGAAGAAAGATAGATTTACCTTCACACTGAGGTCCGCCCGCGCCGGAGATGAGTCAAACGGAACGGAATTGGGAATGGAACAGTGGAGTGTGCTCGCGTTCTGTTCTGTTCTGTGGTAGGAAGAGCATGGCAACATGAGCAACGCTGGTGAGTCTCTGGGCCTTCCTGGTGAACATCAGTTGAGCCATTCAGGGGCACCTCCTGGGACTTCGGTGTCATTCCTGGGCTTGGTTTTCCTGTCCTCTTTCCTTCTTCCCCACTCCTGACATCACACCCGGAAGGACAGGACAGGAAGGCTTTGATCCTAAGCCTAAAACAAGAGGGAGGAAGTCAACTTTAGGTCCAGTCATCTGTGCCTTACCTCCTCCTGGGAGGAGACCCCATATGAGGCTCAGGATTAGCCAGAGATTTCTTTTGTTGTCAAATTTATATTGCTAAGGTGTGAGGTGACCGCAGTTGTAAGTCTGAAGGCAGAAAGGGGGGGAGGGGGGCTGGAAAAACAGGAATGCGGAAACGTCAGGGTTGAGAAGAGTCTGTCTTGCCTGTGGCAATGAACTAGGAAACCTGTGCCAAGCCTCACTTTCCTGCACTCAGATGGCTTCCATTACATTCTCATCCAATAAACATCTGCTTAATTAATAGAAATGATTAGTATAAAGTTTGAAAAACAGAAGAACCGAAAATTGTATTAGTGTGTGTGTGTGAGTGAGTGAGCGAGCACACGCTCACATTCATGTCAGGTCACATGTATAGAAGTCCAAGTGAAAACTTCTGGGAACCATTTTTTGCCTTTTACCTTGGGGCAGCATCTTTCTTGTTTCTGCTAATGAACTGTGGATCCCAGGCTGGCTGGTCCAGGAGCTCTGCCAGATACTCTTGTCTCTTCCTTCATCTCTCCCCGATGCTCTGGGATCATTGATGGGTGTTACCACACCCAGATTTTACGTGAGTTCTGGGGATTGAGCTTGGGCTTTCAGGCTTATGAAGCACTTTTACCAGGTGAGCCATTTTCCCAGCCAAAACCAGATTAATGACCATCTAATGGCGGGGGCAGAATTCATTCACAGGGCTGGAGAAATACCTCTGCAGTTGAGAGCATATACTGGCATTCCAGAGGACTTGAATTGATTCCCAGCACCTATATAACCCTAGTGTCAGGGAATCTGAGTCCCTTTCTAGCCTCCACGGACACCTATATATCATAGCATGTGTGTGCACATGTGTGCAAATCCACACAAATAAGTGCTTTTTAAAAATCACACATCTGTGGCAGATCTTAAAAAAAAAAAAAACCAAGTACTTTTCGTGTCTGAGAGTATAAGGATGAAAAGATCAATGCCCGGTGCCCTAGTGCTCAGTTTGGTGAGAAACTTGCATACATAAATGGAGAAAAATAAGGTTTACTGCCTGTAATAATAATGGTGCAGCAGGAAGTGAGCCCTTGTACCACTGTGGTAGATTCTGTAGGAAGATTACATGTAAGCCAGTTCTTTTTATTCTCTCTCTCTCTCTCTCTCTCTCTCTCTCTCTCTCTCTCTCTCTCTCTCCCTCCCTCCCTCTTTCTTTCTTTCTTTCTTTCTTTCTTTCTTTCTGTTTTTCATGGCAGGGTTTCTCTGTGTAGCCTTAGATGTTCTGGATTCACTTTGTAGAACAGGCTGGCCTCGAACTCACAGAGATACAGTTGCCTCAGCCTCCCAAGTGGCGTGTGCCACTGCTAAGCAAGTTCTCCATGGCAGCTGATACTTTGGGAAGCCATTTGGGTTGAGAGGGTATTTTGAGCAGTGAGAATCTGGAACAAACCCAAGGAGGCTTGAAGTGTTTCTGCAGCATGCTCAGGAGGCGACAGTGGCTTGGTTTGGGCTTTTAAATGGAGTGTGGAAACATGGCGGGAGGCAAACAGCACGTAAAACACCCCGAGAGACCACGCCAAGGAGTTTGTATTTCATTCTGTAGGACACTGAGGAGGCTTCGAGGGGGTTTAACAGTAGTAATGCTAACATGCTCTGGTGACTGTGTGAGGGTCTTTGGGGGACGACCCTGGAACTAGGGAGACCATTTAATAAACTGAGGTAATAAACAGAGAGATGGTGGAGCATCTCTCCACCATGAGAGGACTCTGAATGGAGAAGAGAGAGAAGATGCCAGAAATACGCAAAAGAGGAGAAGCCACACAGCACGGACTACTTCTGTGGGGGATGGGGGATGGGGCAGCAGGACAGACTGAGGCACAGGAAGAGAGAGAGGAGAGAGAGTTTCTCGAGTTAGATGATTAATTTAATGCTCAGTGGAGTATTTAAACTAGATGACTGGGTTAAGAGCTGGAGTTACAGCACAGCCAGTAGAGGGCATGCCTCACATGCATGGAGCTCAGAGTTCAATCCCCAGCATCCTACAAAGAGGACATGCTCACCCCAGAGGATGGTGCCACGCCCCTGCACACAGGGAAAGCACTAACCGGACTCAGCTGGTTACTAAGAACAACAACAAGAAGGGAGACATGAAGTTGGGAGATGGAGAAGGGGAATTGGAGGGAGGTAGTGGTAGATGGACATGATCAAAATGCATTGTACAAATGTATGGAGTTTTCACAACAAAAGTACTGCTTTAAAAAGTAATTTAAGCACACGCCTATAACCCCAGCACTGAAGAGGACCAGAGCTTCAAGGTCATCCTCAGGTTGCAATGTAAACTTTGAACCAGCGTGGGATACATGAGACTCTGCAGGAAAAAAAAAATAAAGAAGAAATAGGATAAAATAAAATAAGACAAAAAGAAGAGAGAAAAAGAAAACAAAACAGAAAAAGGAAAAGAAACGCTGAGCCAAAAGGGAGACACACCCAGCCTGAAAATACAGGCCCCATAATAATGTGTGTCGTAAATTAAACAAACTAGGGAATTCTCCTGAAAATCAAAGAAGGCCTAGTGAGTGACACAGGCCAACACTCGTGAAGTGTACGTTGCTCGGGAAAAGATGGCTGTCGAGATAGAAGAGTCGATGCCAGGTCCACTGCACACGCCATATTTGACTAGGTTTCTACTTCTGTCAGGCAAAGACAAGCATCATCTGGTATTAGTCATGGGAAATGCCAGAGGCCGCTACTCAGTTTGTATTTTTGTTTGTTTGTTTGGTTGGTTGGTTGGTTGGTTTTCTTCAAGACAGGGTTTCTCTGTGTAGCCCCATCTGTCCTGAAACTCACTCTGTAGCTCAGGCTGGTCTTAGACTCAGAGACCCTCCTGCCTCTGTCTCTGAGTGCTGGGATTAAAGGCCTGTTTCACCATGCCTAGCTATTTTGTTTTTACACTTATTTTAATTATGATTACTATTACTATTGTTTTATTATTGGGGAGAAGATCTTGTATAGCCTAAGCTGACCTCAAACTTGTTACGTATTTTCCTGTACTTGTTTATTAATTTCCTCTTTAAAGGCCTCTTTCATCTTCATAAGATTAGATTTAAGGTGGTTTTCTTGCACTTGAGCTGTGTTAGAGTATCTAGGGTTTGTTGTAGTAGAGGATAGCTGGGCTCCAGTGGTGCCATATTGCCCTGGGTTTTGTTGAGTGTGCTCTTACGCTGGCCTTTAGCCATCTGGTTGTCCCTGGTGTTGGCAGACTTGGATGTCCCTGATGGTAATAGCCCTCTGGGATTGCAGGCAAGGAATTGTGGGAAAGGTCTCACCTGATAGTCACTGATGGCTGCCACCTGTGGGGTTGCAGGTAGAGCTGGGGCCTGGGGCCTGGGGTGCAGAGGGCATGGGGCAGCCCTCACTGCCACAAACTTGCTTTGAACTTCTGATTCTCTTGCCTCCACTCCCTAAGAGTTGGGATTAGAAGCATGCAACATCATGCTTGGTTTATGCATGTCTGGGGATTGAACCCAGAACTTCATGTACTACCAGGCAAGCACTCTCCCAGCTGAGCCACGTCTTCAGCTCTTATGTTATCAAAACTGTGTTACACTGACATCAATTTTACTCGTCAGATGCTTAAGGATGCCGAGACAAGGGCCTAATTTGGGCTATTGATGCACTGATTAGTTCACTAAACTTCGATATCTAACGAGCATACATAAACCCTGGCATGGTGGTCCACACCCATAATCTGAGCACTTGAGAAGCTGAGGCAGGAAAATTATTGAGTGTTATTTTAATAATAATTAGTATATATTGTTATTATTACTATTATTAATATTGGGGTTTTGGGGACAGGGTTTCTCTGTATAGCCCTGGCTGTCTCAGAACTCAGAGACCAGGCTGACTTCAAACTCAGAGATTCACCTGCCTCTGCCTCTGCCTCCCAAGTGCTGGGATTAAAGGCATGAGCCATGACTGGCCAGATGATTATTATTATTTGAGGCCACTCTGAGCTATATAGTAAATTCTAGGCCAGCCTGAGCTAGATTGCAAGACTTTGCCTCAAAAATCAATTAATCAACCAACCAATCAATAGTTTAAACAATGAATTGGAACAAACTTAAAGGGATCATCTAGCCTCGTGCTGGGCTTTATGACATTTATCATGTATTTTATTATTTCACCGTTTTTGTTTATTCTGTGTGCTGCACACATGTGTCGGTCAGAGGACGATTCGCAGGAATGAGTCTCCCTCCACGGCCTCAGACGATCAGGGTTGGTGGCCAGTGCCGCTGCCCACTGAGCTGTCTCATCAGCCCACATTTAGCATCCATTATCTTCTGACTCGTTTGAGCAAAACAATGATCAAATTTGAGCCGAGGAACAAATGACTCACAGGTCCAAGTCAGTATCCAAGAAAGCTGGAGTGCTCAGCTCAGACTATCCAGGGGAAATTCCATTGGAACACACACACACACATTCTTCCTTTGTCTTCTGAAAGGCAACAGATTAAGGAAGGCAGAGGTAACACTGTCATGTGCCAGCCCTCAAAGTCAGCCCTGAGTCAGGAAACACTCATGTCACATGCTTGCACATAGGCAGCCCCACCCCGGGAAGCACTTATGGTGCTTGGGTTAATGGGGCAGCTCCAGGCAATGAGAGAGGACGTGGGTAGAAAAGAGGTGAGCATGAGAGATGGAGGTGAGCAGACGGCTGGGGGCGGGGCTCTGAAAGGCTGGAGTCCTGTAAGGGGATTTAGACAAATTCCATTACTTTGCAGAGGGAAGAATGCCCACAAAAACAAGGTAAAGGCAATGCGCATTAAAAAACAAAAACAAAACAACAACAAAACCCTCTTGGTTCTTATCTCTTCATAAACAGAATAGGCTCCTGTGTAAGGTAGTGAGTTCCCCACAGGTAGGAGTATGGAAGAGAGTAACAGTGAGGAGGGACACAAGGTCAGATCTGAAGGCCACTATGCTGAGACTGTCTCATCTGCCCATAGGCTTAGTTTTTTTCCCCATCAGACACAACCCCATCATGGTCTCTTTTGTTTTCTTTTCTCTATACGCAGAAATAATCGCTTCTACAAACCTTATAATTCTTTTGGAGGATGAAAACTTTGCTGACTTTTTCAACACATTTCTTTCTCTCCCGGTAAGCATTCTCAGGCCTGAATCCAAATGTTCCACCAGCGTGCCTAAGTGTCTGGTTTGTTCTGTTAATTTCCTTTTCAAATTGAGAAATTTTTTTTTCTGTTTTTAAATTTCTTTATTATGTTTAGTTAGTGTGTTGGGTGGGTGGGTGGGTGTGGTGGGCATGTGGGTGTGTCTGTCTGTCTGTCTGACTGACTGTCACAGTGTATGTGTAGAGGTCAAAATAAAACTTGTAAGAGTCAGCTCCCTCCCGCCATCCTGTGAGACGCAAGGATCAAAATCAGGTCATGAGACTAGGTGAATAGCAACTTTGCCTGCTGAGCCACCTTGGCGTCCCTGAAATTTAATTTGAGTAAGTAAACAGGAACTAGAATCCGTTCTCAAGCTTCCAAGAACTTCTCAATGAAATCCTAAATGCAAAAGCGTACCTTTCTTATCCAGAACCATCCTGTGCCTCTGCCTCTGCCCCCGGGGCTCAGGAGCGACCTTAAGACATGTTAATTATCCAGTTCACTGATAGTTCGTGTGATGTTATGTAGTTCATGATAATGTTCTAGAAACAATAGTACGAGAGGGTGACATTTCAGCCAGGGATACAGGTAGATATAAAGCTATTTCTAAGGGGTGGGGCAAGCGCAGCCCAAGATGGCCGCTCTCTGCTACTCCTTAAGCTCTGTGAGAAATGGCCAGTGGATAAGACCAAATGGGGCGGGGACTTGGGTGCTTACCCTTGGCAGCGGGTAGCACAGGGCTTTCGGGAGAGAGAGACCACCCAGCTTGCAGAACCTGAGGCCTGTGATCAGGTGTAGGAAAGCTTAGCACGACTGAATCCAAACTACTATAAACACAAGTACCCACAACCCAGAGACACCAATTTTAGTGGCCTGTCCGTGGAAGAGTACAAGCTGATCCTGTCCACAGACACTCTGGAAGAGTTTCAGGAGATGAGTAAGAGCATGTGGAAGACACTACCTGCAAGTTTGCAGCCACAAGGCCAGAGGAAAAGCCTAAAGCTTGGGCTGGGGTCTTGTCCCGCCCATGTACCTCATCTCCTGATACTCATCAGTAAAAATGCCTACCTTTCCCTCCAAAAAACCAAAACAAAACGAACAAAAAAAAAAAAAGCTATTTCTAGTTAGAAAAAGGATTAGACCTTTATTTTCTAAGTCCACAAAAAGGTAAATATAGCAATATTGGTAGATGTATTCTACTCTCAAGGGTCTTAGCTTTTACACACAGCAAGAGGACCCCCAGGTTATCAACTTAATGTTCTTGTGCAGGGTAAGCTGTTAAAGTGGAAAATGTCGTTTGACATTTCAAAGCTGAGGAGCCTCTCTTTCCTCATGGCTGAAGATGAACCTTACTATATGCATGAAGGCTCCTTTTACATTAGCAGGCTTTGTTGTCATTGTCTTGTTTTGTGTTGTGTTTGTTTGATTTTTAGCTTTCTGGACTAGTTGCTTTTCTATTGCTGTGATAAAACCCCATGACCAAGGCAACTTAATAAAGAAAAAGTTTATTTTGGCTTATGGTTCCAAAGAGATTCAAGTTCATCACAAGTTCATGATGGTAAAGCAGAGGCAGCAGGTGGCAAAGCATTGTGGGTGGCTAGGGAAGATGCTGAGGGCTCACGTCATGAACCACAAAGACAGAACAGAGAGGGGGCGGGGCAAGTGAGCCAGCCGTAAAGCCCACATCCAGTGACACACTTCCTTCAACAAGACCACACCATCTAAGCCTACCCAAACAGGGCCACCACCCGGAGACCAAATATTCAAATGCAGACTTTTGGTTACTTCGTTGGGTTCTTTTTTCTACCTCCCCACACCACCCCATCCCTTCCGACTTCCCTAACACTAGGTAGGAAAGAAAGAAAGTTAGAGGGGAAAGGGGGCATCAGCATCGTTAGACTACTTCCTGCTGAGTAGGGGCTTCGAGTTCCTTGGGGCAAGTATGATTGATCTTCATTGTCAGGATATCTCCAGCCAGCAGCAGCAGCAGGAGGGGAAGCAGCTGCCAAGCCTCTCAGAGCTCTGGCAGTTTTACACCCTCTCCAGAGTTCCCTAGAATTCCAAATGTAAACTATTTGCCCCTGGCAAAATCACGCTCCTGCTAGAGCACGAGACTAACTATAGTCAGCTACTGTGGACAGTCTGAAGCAGCCCATATCCCACACCTGGAATTAAAGCGAAAACATAACATTTCTATGTTCTTAAAAAAAAAAAAACAAAAAACAAAAAACAAAATTCTCACTGCATTCAAACATCTGAGTCTATGAAGGCTATTTTGTTTTTTTTTACATTTTTTTTCTTTTTTCCCCTGAGACAGGGTTTCTTTGTGTAGTCTTGGCTGACCTAGACTCACACCAATCCACCTGCCTCTGCCTGCTGAGTGCTGGGATTATAGGCGTGTGCCACTGAACCTGGCTGAGACTGCATTTTAATCACAACATTTCTCCCTTCCTTTTCCTCCTTTCAAACCCTTCCATATACCCTTGCCCAACTTCCTTCAAATTCATGGCCTCTTATTTCTTATGAATTGTTTTTTGCACATGTGTATTTGAATATTCATAAATACAACCTGTTCAGTCCATAAAATGATACTTGTATGCATATTTTCGGGGCTGATCATTTGGCACTGGACAACCAATTGGTGCGCTCTTCTCCGGAAAGGACTGCCTCTCTCAGTCCCATGGTCACTCAGTTGTCTACAGTTCTTTGTGTGGGTTGAAGGCTGGTGGACTTCTTGTCCAGCTTGGCATGTCCATTGTCATTTTCCTTGTACAGTTCACATTCAGGCAGTTGTTGGTGAGACTTTGTGAGTAGGACTTCAGATATCACAAGGAGACTCAGTCTCACAGAAAAGTCCTTCATCCTCTGGCTCTTACACTCTTTCTGCCCCCTCTTCCACAATGCTCCCTGAGCCTTAGGCGTGGGAGTGTTTAGTAGCTCTATCAGCTAGCATGGGGTTTTTGGAGATATTCTTATTCAAATCACATTTTCCTTTACAGGTCTTTGGTCAGACACCATTTTATAACGTTGAGAATTCACAATGGAGCTTATGGCCAGAAATACCTTATGACTTGGTAAGATTCTTTGTGTGTTTTGTTTTTCAAGACAGGGTTTTTCTTGGCTGTCCTGGACTCACTTTGTAGACCAGCTTGGCCTTGAACTCACAGAGATGCACCTGCCTCTGCCTCCCAAGTGCACCACCACTGCCTGGCCTTGGTAAGATTCTTAATGGCAAAAGATTCAGGGCAGAGGACAGGGGTGGTTATCTGAAGAATTTAGAGATGGGGAGAAAGAAGATGACTAGAGGGTGGCCATGGAAGAAGATGTAAGACAGGTGAGTAGGAGTAGCAAAGCCAGGGAGACAGTTCACAGTCTTAGGTACCTGAGTACAAGTAATTGCTGCTAAATTCTTTCTTTATATTCTAGTCAACAGTAAGGAAATTTCTCATGTCTGTTGTGATTGTTCAGTAGTAGATGCTTGCACCCCTCTGCTGAGAAATCTGAGATCACCCAGCTAAGCAAGAAAGAATGTAAAGTGTAGTTGGCATAGTGTGAGGCAGGAAACTGGGGCCATGGCTGTGATCAGATATGAGCTACAGATACTGACCAAGGCCAAATGCCTCTTCTCAAAGCATGCCTTTCTCTTCTCCTTTTCCATTATGTGGACTTAGATCTGACAGTGGCTTTCTGTGCTACAGTAGAGGTGGGTGTTACTGGAGAGATCACTCTAAGACAGTGGTTCTCAGCCCCCCCCCCCATCCCTGTGACCCTTTAATACAGTTCCTAATGTTGTGGTGGCCCCCAACCATCACATTATTTTCTTTTTTTCTTTCTTTCTTTCTTTCTTTTTTTTTTTTTTTTTTTTTTTTTTTTTTTTTTTTTTTTGGTTTTTCGAGACAGGGTTTCTCTGTGTAGCCTTGACTATCCTGGACTCGCTTTGTAGACCAGGCTGGCCTCGAACTCACAGCGATCCGCCTGCCTCTGCCTCCCGAGTGCTGGGATTAAAGGCGTGCGCCACCACGCCCGGCCATCACATTATTTTCATTGCTACTTTATAACTGTAATTCTGCTTCTGTTATGAACTGTAATGTAAAATACCTGCACTTTCCAATGGTCTTAGGCAACTCCTGTGAAAGGTTTGACCCGCAGGTGAGAACCACTGCTCTAAGACAGCAAGAGTTTGTTTCTCTGTGGCTTCTAGAGATTTATTTTAATTACTGTATTTGGTTTCTTCTCCACTTACACTCAAAACTTCACTTTTTTTTTTTTAATCTCTCTCTGGTGGATTATCTCTCAGGGTGCCCTCCTCTCCTCTAAATGGTGCTATGTTTATGTTTTTCTTATGTGTATTTTGTGTAGTTGTTGAAAGAAGAGCCTGCTATGTAGCTTAACTAGGCTAGAGTTCTGAATTCTCCTGCCAGGAGCTGGGATTAGAGTTATGTACCATCACACTCAGGGTTTTTTTTGGGGGGGGGGTTGTTTGTTTGTTTTTTTGAGGGGGTTGCATCTTTTCATACATGTGCAGTTGACATAGGTTGGGGGTTTTATGAGAAGTTATTTTGGAAAAAAAAAAAAAGGCAAGTTAGTAGAGCTTTCCCTGACATCACAGAATAAGACTTTTGCTCCTTCTTTTTCTGTCAAACAAAACTTAGCTGTTTTCTTACATCCATTTGGGAATAAGGAAAACTTTCTGGGGACACGGGTTTTGTTGTTGTTTGGTTGGTTATTTTTGATTGTGTGTGTGTTAATTTTTTTTATTTCTAACTTAACAACCTTCATCTTGGGGAACCTCAGCTCAAGTCTCCACTCCCCTTAGGTACAACTTTTAATCAGCACACTTCTCCTTCCAGCCAGGTATTACAAATGCATCATGACTTCACACCCTTTCCCATGCTGCATTTCTTAACCACCGAGCCACCTCTCCAGGTCCCTTTTGCTGCATTTCTTACGGGTTCAGTTCCATTCATCTTTCTCTTATTTTGTTTGAACTCTAGATTTCCAAGTACAAAGGATTATTGACCTGGTTGGAAAAATACCGGCTACCTTTCTTCTGCAAAACAAACTTGTGTTTCTATTACATCCTCTGCCAGGAACTCATCAGCTTTATTAAGTCCCCGGAAGGAGGTAAGCGTAGGTGTGAAAGCGTGCGGAGCACTACGGGAAGCCATACCGCGTAATGATCCTATGCTCATCAGTTCTGTGGTGTGATACAAATACGGCCTGCATTAGAAGAAATGTGGAAGAAGCCCAACATCCTTTGCATTAAGCGGTGACACCACTAGCTTCCATAAGCATCCACCTTCATATGCATTTACCCACACATAGATACTTGCATATACATAATCAAAAATGTTTTTTTAAAAAAAGATAATCTTTTAAAAAGATAATTGTGAAGAGAATGTAATCTTGCTTTAGTCTGGGCCCAAGGTGAAAACAGTCTTGGGATGCTTGATCCCACTGAGACGTTGTCTCTACAAACTGATAAACATCTTAGAATAGACTCAGAGGAAGGAAGGATCAGTCCAAGACAAAAGACAGGGGTCCATGATTCCAGCTGGGGTATTGTATTGCAGAAATGACCACTGATTGGGCAGAAGACAGACCAGGGAAGAGAGGAGAAGAAGGAGGCCATCATAGGTTAGGTGGGGGAGAAGCACATGGCTGGTGTGGATGGAGGATTTGACCCAGATGAAGAACATTAACAAGTATTTGGGATTATGGATGGGAGGTAGCTTGATAGAAATTATTAGAAGCAGATGGCATGGGATTGAAGCACCTGCCCCACTATGGGAAGTAGTTTAGGGGATTAATATCTGATCTGCCCCAGGTTAACTAAGGCTATTTTAAAATATAACAGGTGTCTGTGTCATGATTCATTGCTAGTGGGTTAGAAAACACTGCTGTAGTAATAATTATGGCATAATAATAATTATTATTATATTATATAATTATATATAATATATTATATGTAATATATTATATTATAAAAATAATAATAATTATTATTTTTTATTATTATTACTACTACTACTACTAATTACTGGTAAATTAACCACAACAGATAATTCTCTTAGGGAAGAAAGAAAAAACTGGAGGATAGTGTCAGGATGTGACATACTGTCTTGAGGAATAGCACAGCTATTACCAGCATGGACTTAGCAGCCTCAGCTACTTGCTCTAGACCTGCTCAATACTGACCCTGGCATCAACTATAGTTGGAAGAAGGGCTCATGAGGCCTTACCCCTTACCACTAAACTATTGACTATTGAAAGATTATGGGAAAGGAAGAGATTGTCTTGAGTTGTGTAACCACTGCTGAACTCACCGGACTCCAAACTTGTGGTCACAGAGATGCTTGTGGTTAACTACAAGGGGTCACAAAACAAGACAAGTAGACAGAAATGTGAAAAAGAGATCTATAGAAGGGCTGGAGAGATGGCTCAGCAGTTAAGACCACTGGCTGCTCTTCCACAGGTCCTGAGTTCAATTCCCAACACCCATATGGTGGCTCACAACCATCTATACCCTCTAATGCCCTCTACAGGTAAGCAGATAGAGCAGACAAATACATAAAAAATTAAAAAAAAAAAAAGAGAGAGATCTATAGAAAAGGGAAGTGGAGGCAGAGGTGAGAGGGGAATAAAAGAGTGGAGGTGAGAGTAATCAGTATGCAGTATGTACATGTATGAAATTATCAAAAAGTAAGTTTAATCTGTAATAATAATAATTCTTTCAGATGTGCGTGATTGAAAGTGAGTGGATGGAGCCCTTCTGGTGCCACCATAGTTATGACCCAAACCTAAATATTGAGAGAGGCTCCAGGTAGCTAGCTCTTTATTGTTTTTTGGACACTGATCTTAGGAGCAGTTGTGAGGACAATACTGGACCTGGAAGCAGAAATGGAGTCTGTGTAAGTTGGGCAGTGATGGCACACGCCTGTGATTCCAGCCCTCAGGAGGCAGAGGCAGGTGGATCACTATGAGTTTGAGGCTAGCCTGATCTACAAAATGAGTCCAGGACAGCCAAGATAACACAGAGAAATGCTGTCTCAAAACACACATGGCGGGGGGGGGGGGGGGGGAGAGAAGGAAAGAAAAAGAAAGGGAGTCTGTGACCTTTGAAATGGGATTATGAACTTTACCTGGAGGGACGGACTTTGTTGGACCATTCTCAAGAGGACAAGAGGACCTCCACCGAGATGTGATACAGAAAGCCTTTAGGGCCTGGATGTTATTGGAAAAAAAAATACAGGAAGACCAGAACACCGAAGATGGATTCAACAATTCAAGAGAAATTAAGACGTCAAATGGAGAAAAGATTATGTGAACGCAATGAAGATAGTCAATGGGGAGAGAAATCCAGTTGTGTTCTAGATCCTCTTGTCAACAACAACAACAACAAAATCCTTGTGGAGTAAAACAGTGTAAGAAGGAAGGTGTGTGGAGGTGTACTCAACGTTCATTTGTTCCTAAGTGTTCCTAAGTGTCACATATTAGAATGGTCACAAACCAGATGAGAGTGTCATGAGTATGAGGAGGAACTATAAACGCAAGGGACGTGGAAACAGCCTTAGTTCTTTCCAGGGACTTCTGAAGCATGAGAAGACTGACACTGGAGGAAAACTATCGATGCAAGCAATGTAGAAACACCTTCAGCGTACATATCCGTGTCCAAAAGTCATCAAAGAAACTATGCTAGCAGGAAACCTTCTGTGCCTGGGTCACGTGACACACAGCAGAGCAGGATCACATAAGTACCTCTGCAGGAGCACTTGCACCTTTCAGTCATGAAGGAAGTTGCAGTGGGAAAAATACTTTATATATGTAAGAAATGTGAGAATGCCTTTGCTTATCCCTTTCCCCCTCAGAACTTTGAAGAGAATCACTGGAAAGAAACCTTGTGAATGTGAGCGATGCAGGGAAAGAATTCACTTGTTCCATTTCCTTCTGACACCAAGGGGAAAAAAACAAAAGCCATAATGAAGAGAGAACCTATGAGTGAAGAAATTCCCTTATTCCAGGTTCTCACCTCTATCAACAGAGCCACAACAGAGAAAATTCCCTATATACGTAAACAATGTGAAAAGCCTTTGGTAACCACACTTAATTTCCCATACCTGTGGTGGTTTGAATGAAATTGGCCCCCAGAGTCTCATGTGTTTGCATGTTTGGTCCCCAGTTAAACTACTTACTGTTCAGAAAGATTAGGAGGTGTGGAGTGGGTATGGCCTTGTTGGAGGAGGTGTGTCCCTGGGAGAGGGCTTTGAAGTTTCAAAAGCCTACACCAGGCCTAGTGTGGCTTTCCCGATGGACCAGTGCCTGGCTGTGTGCCACCAGTGCTCCCCTTCATGGTGACAACGGAGTGTGCCTCTGAAACTGTAAGCAAGCTCCTAATTAAATGCTATTTAAAATAAGAGTTGTCTTCTTGGTCATGGTGTCTCTTCTTAGGAATAGAACAGTGCCTACCACAATGCTATGGAAGGATTCCCACTGGATTCAAACACTCCGTGTGTGTAAGCATGGAGGTAAAGCCTTTAACAAGCTGCAGTTGCTATTGATACCATGAAAAGATTCACAGAGGAGAGAAGTGCTGTGTGGAATGCATTGTGGGAAAGCCTTCACTCACCACAGTTGCCTTAGGTGCCACCAAAAGATTCACAATGGTGAGAAACCCTATATACATAAACAATGCAAGAAAACATTCATCCTTCCCAATGTTCTTCAATGTCATAGAGCGATTCAGCGTTGGGAAACGCTGAGTGTTAACTAATGTGGGAAAGCCTTAACTATCACAGGTCAAGTCCACGAAAAGCTTCACAGTGGAGAAAAACCTTAGGGTGTATGAGATGCGGGAAAGCCTTCCATCCTTTGAATGAATTGTGAACATATGAATCTGAGTATATTAAAGATCAACCATATGGGCGTAAGCAGTGTGGGAGAGCCTTCCTCTTGTCTAGTTCCCTTTGAAAATATGTAAAAAGTCACAACCGAGAGAATCTCTAAATATACAATGTAAGTAGGCCCCATTATCACAACATATTTATAGAGACATGACAATGCATAACGACAAAAACTCCTATCAACATAAAACATTCAGGGCAGTCTCTAGTTAACTCAGTTTGAATGCAAATATGAAAGAGTAGACTGTGGTAAGAAATGGAGATGTACAGGTCTTTAAGCCCACAGATGTGCTACACACTGAGTCAGAGCTGTGCAAAAGTGAGAAAGAAACGTGTCCATTATGTCAAACAGCTCATAGATTTAAAGAAAATCTTTCTGTAGCGGAATAGTATCAACATAAGTAATACAAAGAACATTATGCAGCATAGTTTGTGTAGAATGTTCTAGAAATAACATAACCCGCAATAAATGTTATAAAAAAAACTTTAAATATATTGCTTGTCAGTCACTCATTTCTAAGGTAAATCTCTGGACTATGCAGCCTAATTTCATTCTTGAAAATAAATGTTGAAGTAAGGCAGTTTTATAAGTGGAATAAAAATGCCAAACACACTGAGAGACATTATTTTTATGTACCTTTTAAGTGCTTGTGCCTAAAGGACATTTGATTGGGCTCATGTGATAAGTAAGCACTTATCTTTTAAAAATTTTTTTATTTAATTAATTTATTCAGATTAGCAATTATGCTTTATATATGTACTTTGCCTTTTCAGATCAAATGATATTATCATTAGCTTTTGCAATTGCTACTATTGGATTATCATTTTTTCATAGAATATATATTATATATTTATTATGAATATATAATAAGATAATGTTTATACTATAAACATATAATAACTAATAATAAATTAATAGTATATTTAGGAGTTTGTTAGCTGTTTCATACACTATATGAATTAACATATTGTCTTAGGGTTTCTATAAAAAACAAGTTAGGGAGGAAAGGGTTTATTTGGCTTACACATTCACATTGATGATCAACTCCAAAGGAAATCAGGACAAGAACTCAAATAGGGCAAGAACCTGGAGGCAAGAGTTGATGGAGAGGCCATGGAGGGGTGCTGCTTACTGGACTGCTTGCCAATTCTTGCTCTGCCTGTTTTCTTATAGAACCCAGGACAACCAGCCCAGGGATGGCACCACCCACAATGGGTTGGGCCCTGCTCTATTGATCACTAATTGAGAAAATGCATTACAACTGGATCTTATGGAGGCATTTCCTCAACTGAGGCTCCTTTCTCTCTGATAACTCTGGCTTGGGTCAAGTTGATACAAAACCAGCCAGCACATATATGTTCATGAATTACATTCAAGTTTACAAGGTTTTTTAGAGAAATAAAGGTGAATGAATGAAAAATATTACATACAAATAGAAGCTAAAAGAGAGCTGGAGTGGCTAGAATAAAATCAGACAAAACAAACTTTATATCAGAAAAAAGAGACACATAAGGACATTATATTCAATGCATGCAAAGTCCAAAATATCAAGATGATGTAATAACTACACACCTTTACTTCTCTCTTGGAGACCATCAAATATATGAAGCAAAATTTTACATAGCTAAACACAGAGGCTGATAGCCCATCTACAACTGAACCACCCTGGATGCCAAACCTCACCTGGTCTCAGAGGCTATGAAACACCCAAGGTCCTTGGTCCTTCTCAAACTGTTCCAAGGATTTAACAAGATTACTTAAAAATTCATTCTATGAAGACAGTATTACCCTGATACATAAGCCAGACAAAGCTGTGAGAAAAAACCCCAGCTCAGTGACCTTTATCAATATTGGTACAAAAATCCACAATAAAATAACAAGCTACCCGAATTTGGCGTGATGATGAGAGGCTTCTGCACTGTGAGCAAAGAGAACTTATTCATGGAAGACAAGGGTGGGTCTGTGTGGAAAAATAATCACTTTAGCATCCCACAATAACAGAATGAGATAAGATTCCCATGACCAGTATTCCTAGTCAGCAGAGTAGTGGAAGTCTTTACCAGAGCAATTAAGAAAAGAAAGATTTTGTTTCTAGAAGGTAATACAAAGCCAAACATAAAATTATTCACTGTTCACATGATACGATGTTTTATGTTTAAAAAAATCTCTAATGTTTATGCAAAATTTCCTGTTAGAACTAATGAGTGAATTCTGTAAAATAGTAGGGTATAAAGTCACACAAAAATCAGTTGCAATTATATACACTCACCATAAACAATTGAAAAAGAAATGACAAAACAATTTATAAGAATATTAAAAATGACAAAGCATTAAATTTTTAGGAATTAATTTATCCCTATGGGTGAAATACTTGCACAATGAAAATTACAAAACTTTTAAGAGATAACCTAAGGAATAAATAAATATAATCACCTCCCATTTTCATAGATTGAAAAACAATATTGCTAAGACATCAGTACTCCTTAAAAACCACAGATTCCCAAAATCTCTTTAAAAATCCCAATAGCATCTTTTACTGAAAAAGGAAAGTCAGTTCTAAAATTCATATAGCATCTCAATGGATCCTGAGTAGCTATAATAATTTTGAAATTAGAAAGAATGGAGGTCTCATACATCCTTGGTTTTTTCGAGACAGGGTTTCTCTGTGTAGCCTTGGCTGTGCTGAACTCATTTTGTAGACCAAGCTGGCCTCAAACTCACAGTGATCTACCTGTCTCTGCCTCTTGAGTGCTGGGATTACAGGTGTGTGCCGTTGTGCCTGGCATGAGAAGAGTGCCAAAATTACTTTGTGGGGTGAAAGAACAGTCTCCCATTAGGCAATGCTAAATGCTGGGCAAATGGCCTAGTCAGCAAGATGCTTGCCTTACAAGTGGGAGGGCCTGAGTTTAATCACAGAAACATGTAAGCCAGCTGGGCACAGTGGTACATGCTTGTAATCCTAGTCCTGGGGAGGTGGATGCAGGTGGGTCTCTGAGGGACTCTGTTCAGTCAGCCTGTCCTAGTAGGTAAGTGCCAGCCCAGGGAAAGATCCTGTCTCAAAATCACAAGGTGGATAGTGTCTGAAGAGCGGTACCAAAGGTTGTCCTCTGGCCTCTGCATGCACATGTGTATACACAAATGTGTGCACACCTGGGCATATACACAGAGAGTAAAAGAAAATGAGACACTGGGACAAATACATAAGAAGGAAGTTGGACCTATATAAAACTTGGTAGATAACTAACAAAAATCAAAGACCTAATATTCTATCTAAAACTATAAAACCAACAGAAAGTACAGGCCCAGGGGTGCACATCATTGGATTTGGCAGTGACTTCTTGGCTGTGGAATCAGTGACAGAGTTAATGACAGAAAGTTGAAATATATATATATATACAGCCTTAAAATTTAGACTTCAAAAGATATTATCAACAGAGGAAAAAGGAGCAGCATAGAGTAGAAAAAATATTTAAAAGTGGCATAATTTGGTAGAGGACTGAGACCCATAATATATTATATATATTTCTACATGGTGGACATTGAAAAGACCGTTCTACATGAACTAAGTAATTAGAAAAGAAAAAAACACTCCATTTATACAAGATGCTGAGTCAAAAACAAAAAAATCACAAAAACCAGAAGTGCCTTGGTACCTGCCAGGAGCTGGGGGGACTGAGAAGCGCAGAGTGACTGCTTAGTGGTTACGGTTTTGATTTTTACAGGAAGAAAAAAAAAAACGTTTAAGCTAAATGGTGATTTTAGTTGCATGTTACAAATGTATTTTATGTGACTGAAAGGTACTCTTAAATAGTTAAAATAGTCATTTTTGTTAAATATATTTTAATGCAATAAAAATGGGAAAATGGGGATGGAGAGATGGCTCAGAGGTTAAGAGCACTGGCTGTTCTTCCAAAGGTCCTGAGTTCAATTCCCAACAACCACATGATGGCTTATAACCATATAATGAGATCCGGTGCTCTCTACCGGCAAACATGTAGGCAGAATACTGTATAAATAATAAATAAACAAATCTACTCTTTTAACGGGAAAATGTAATTCAGAACAGACACACATCTGCTAAATGCCTGTCTCCCCTAACCCCTGCATGCCACACACACACACAATATCTACCCACACACCCCAATACTTCCTGTCTCTGTACAAATCCAGCACCCCTGCACCCTTAGGGGCTTACAGACCAGTCTCCCTCTTATCTTGGACCTCATCTCGTCTCCTCACCCCCAGTCACTCTATTCTAGCCTCACTGACTGAGCCAGCAGCTCATCAAGCATGCCAGACGCCTTCCTGCTGCTCTGTTCTGCACTAGCTCAGCCTCGGGTGCTCTCCACCAGATAGCCACAGGCCTCACCTGCTCACCTTCGCAAACATTCGTGCAAATCTCAGCCTCCAGAAGGCTATCCTAATGATCCCATGGAATCCTGTTCATTCTGCTCACCTAGAATTCCCGGCATGCTTTATTTTGCTCTACCATGTTCTAGCAGTTCTTTCTGTCTTACTAACCAATGTGCGCATCATACATATTTATGGCACGTCCCTTTCACAGGAGCGTAAATCCTCAGGACGGGGGGGGGGGGGGGGGGGGGGACGGGACGGGGGGGGGGACGGGGGGACGGGGGGACGGGGGGACTTTTGCTTGATATTGCAAGCATCTGGGCTAGGGCTTGGCATCTAGTGGTCATTTTAAATCAATATTTGTTGAATGAATGAACAACATTTTTGTATAGGGTTGAATTGACAACCTTTGGCTCACTAGCCAAAGAAAGCTACGTTCAGGGACATCTGTGAGATTCAAATGGATCTTAAGGACAATGCCATTATCAGGTGGAGGCTGCAGTGGGGAAGAGGGTATTTTTGAGCTATGGATTATACCCATACATGGAGGCACCCAATAAGGCCCCGACACTGACCACAGGGCCCAGCGACTAGTTTCAAAAGCACCACAGTCAGGACCCCCATTCATCTAGCTGACTTACACTGAATGTATGGCGCTCCGGTTGTGCGCAAGGCTGAGAAGGGGGAGGGGAGGAGTCACGCGCCCTCTCTCACGGACTTTTTCTGACAGCTAAGATGATGAGATGGAAAGTGGCGGACCAGTGGCTTCTGGAGAAATGCATCGCTGGGGTCAGAGGGATATGGCGGTTCTGCTCCTACCTCACCGGCAGTGCGGGTCAGTTTCTGAAGCTCTTCCTGAAGTCTGAAAGCTCTTAATAGTTTCCAGGGTGTTGGAATCCCAGATGGCAGTCATGTGATTCTGTGGAAAATCTAGGATATGCTTAATAGTGCAGCTTGGGTGAAAGCCTTGGGAAACTGGGATCCATAAGATAAGTTACAGAAATAGCAATCCAACCCCTTTTATTCATCCATGTAACAGTATTTGTTAACCGTCTCTATGTAATAACCACTGTGCTAGTCGGATGGAATATAAAGATGCACAAGGCCATAAGTTCCTGCTTCTTAAATCTTCCACAATGGTAGGAAGCAGACATGGAGCCTGTGGTGACAGAGTACTGCTTCCTATTCTATTAGGTCCAGTAGTGTCAGGGTGCTGAGAGGCTGTTGGCCCAGGATGACACTCCAGCCCAGTACGGAAAAGAATTCTTTCCCCCAAGGAAAAGAATTTTTCCCTTCTTTTCCTAACAACACGACAGCCCATGGTTTGTACTGCCATAGTTTTCCCTAAAGTAACTTTGTTTTTTAAAAGCAAAAGCAAAGAAGGACATGAAGGACACTTTCCCATTGAGAACCTTTCCCTCTGCCTCCCATCCTCACACACTAGAGACCTTGTGGAGACACTCTGTGTAGCCTTGGCTGTCCTGGACACACTTTGTAGACTAGGATGGTCTCGAACTCACAGCGATTCACTTGCCTCTGCCTCCCGAGTGTTGGGCTTAAAGGTACGTGCCAACACGCCCGGCTCAGGGAGACATGTCTTAACTGGAAGTAGGCTAGTGATGGATGGTGTTTGGTGCAGCAGAGCAAGCCTTGGGAAGGCATGAGCAGCCGCACAACGATTCATTCACCAAAAGGGGCGGGACTAGAGTACAGCTCTGACTCTATCTCTCCTGCCTGACTTGTAGGTGAAGAGTTGCTGGACTTCTGGATCCTTGCCGAGAAGATCCTGAGCATAGATGAGACAGACTTGTACATGAGAGACTACTACCTGTCCCTCTTGCTCGTGCTCAAGGCCACTCATCTGCAGGAAGGCTCCAGAGTAGTGACTCTCTGCAACATGAACATCAGTAAGGATCACAGAGGGTGTGTGAAATGGAGTTCCTGTGGGATGGAATCAGCAAAAGTCACTCTGGTATCTGGTGAACACCCCCCCCCCCCATCTTTTGCTTTCCACGCTGGTACCCTTCTCCATCTACTCAGTATCAGGGTGCAAGTGGAAGTCATAGCCCGTAGCAGAAAAAAAAGGGTTGAAAGACACCAGCCGTGCTTAGGGTGGAGCTCATTGCCTTCCTGAGATACAGCTGGCCAGTGCAGGTTGCCTAGAAGAATAAGAATTGAGACAGGATCGCTGAGAAATCACTGTGTCTTCTGAGTTTGCCTAGCTTTGCTGTATTTTTTTTTCAAAAGATGTATTTATTTTTAAAGATGTATTTATTATGTATACAGTGTTTGCCTGCAGGCCAGAAGAGGGCACCAGATCTCATGACAAATGGTTGTGAGCCACCATGTGGTGGCTGGGAATTGAACTCAGGACCTTTGGGAAAGCAAGCAGCCAGTGCTCTTAGCCTCTGAGCCATCTCTCCAGGCGCCCCCCTCCCCACTTTGCTGTATTTTTATATAAATGAAATCCTTTAGAACAAATAGCAGTTGGGCCCAAGGCAGTACTTGTGACCGCCCTTTGCAAGCAAAGAATGTCTTAAATATTGAAAGAGTTCAACAGAAATTATTTGTAGTTTAAAGAGCTTAAGATAATTTCCTGTTTGGCCTACTGTCTGAGACATTGTCTACTCTCTCCAGACTATTGGGTTCATCCCTCTTAGGCACTTCCAACCCATTAGCACTATGTTCCAGAAGATATGCTGTCTGAGACTAGCTGTATTCTTCTCACTCCTAAGAATAATTAAAAATTGATAACATCATCTGGGTGTGGGTGCATATGCCTGTAATCCCAACATTGGGAGGTAGAGATGGGAGGATCACAAGGGTCATCTTGGCTACATAATGAGAGTAGCCTGTGCTCTAGGAGATACTTAAAAAGCCCCATACTATTAAATCCAGGGCTAGCAATGGCTGGCTATTATTTGAGGGCTTTGATTCCTTGGGATTATCCATTCTAATTTTTTTTTTTTTGGTTATTGTTTAAAATCATGAGCCCTAGTTTCATTTATATAATCTTGGTTTTATTTTTACCACATTTTCTTGTATCTTTTGCTTTTGTTTATAATACATTCTTTTAAAAAATGTGCTCAAGAAAGTCCACAAACTGTGTTGTCTCCATTGGGAAGAAAAAAAAAGTAATGAGAGAAAAGCAGTTACTGTCTACTAAGTAGACATCAAAGGCATGCCACAGCCAGGTGTGGTGGCACACATCTTTTACCCCAGCACTTGGGAGGCAGAGGCAGGCACATTACTGTGAGTTCGAGGCCAGCCTGGTCTACAAAGTGAGTTCCAGGACAGCCAGAGCTGTTACACAGAGAAACCCTGTCTTGGAAAAAAAAAAAAAGCTTGCCACTGGGTTCTTCTTGCTTTTACCTTGAGGACTTCACTCAGAATGAGCAACATGCTATACATAAAGACATTTAGAAAGCCTCCAGCCTCCTGCTCACCATCCCCACCACTTCATCCTTGGCCTTTCTCTCTTCTTTCAGAATCCCTCCTGAACCTCTCCATCTGGCACCCCAACCAGTCCACTACCCGAAGGGAGATCCTAAGCCACATGCAGAAGATGGCTCTGTTCAAAATCCAGAGCTACTGGCTCCCCAACTTTTACAACCATGCCAAGACGGCAATGGCCAGTGAGGAAGCATGCCACGGCCTGATGCAGGAGTACGAGACTCGCCTATGCAGCGTTTGCTGCACGCATGCAGGGGGCCTCCCTCTAAACATGAGCATCAAGAAATCCCACTGCTCCCAAAAGAAGTATTCAAGCAGGAAGGCCAAGAAGAAGATGTGGCAGCTGACTGATCCTATCTTGTCCATGGAAATAGACTCTAAGCCAGAAGCCTCCACAAATGCCCAAGAAGAGGCGAGTCTTCTAGAAAAGGTAGTTTTACAGACGCCTTCCCTGGGGGGAGGAGATTCCTCAGAGGAGACAATAATCCATGTTTTGAACAAGGATACTCAGTGGGCCAAGAAACCCACTGTGAAGAAGAAACCGAAGATCCAATTCCACATGGAGGGCCTCTTTGAGACAAAGTTCTCCACCCACCTGAGAGCTTCCACCCCCATCATCAACCACCCTGCCCCACTGGCAGTCAAGAAGTCCCTCAAGCGAAGCCTCTCCTTTGGGTACACTCACTGGGCCCTGTGCGCTGACGCCTGCGCAGGGAGTCCCTTCCGGTTTCACCTGAAGAAAATGAATTTGAAGGTGGAAGTCCACCTCCTGGACCTTTGGCAGGACCTGCAGCATTTCCTCGGTGTTCTGATGAATAACAGGAAGAACGGGAATGCGCTCTTTCGCCACATGCTTGGTAACAGAATCTGCGAGCTCTACTTGAATGAGCAGATCGGACCGCCGTTACCACTCAAACCTCAGATCGTCCAGGGCCTGAAGAAGCTTCTGCCATCTGGGGATGTGAACCCCTGGATCCCCAAAGCCCAGATGGAGATCTGCAAGGTAGGCCCCATGTCTCAAAGAAATGAGTTAGCATCTGGCAGATTAGCTCAAGACTGATTTTTAAAAAAAAAAAAAATGGTGTCTGGTCCTCTCGACTCACCTTGTTGAAGGGAGAATTGTCCACGCAAACCTTCACACGTTGGGGATCTGGCTAATCTTCTAAGGTAAAAGTACAATGGATTCATGTGTGGTCAGTAGCCATCTCCCATTCCTTTTCATGCCTTCCTCTGGTGCACCCTTCCCAAACCACACAGCTCAGAGCATCTTCCTGAAGTCTTTAAGAACTCTGCACTAGACATTACGAAGCAAGGGCCTGTCATTCGAATTTTGTTTCCGCTGCTGTGACAAAACACCCTGATAGAAGGCCACACGGGAGGAAAATGTTTGCTTGGCTTACCGTTTTAGGTTGCAGTTTCCTGTTTCAGGAAAGTCAAGATGGGGACTTAGAACCTCCCATCCACAGTCAAGAGCCAGAGAGGACAGTTGTACCCATGCTGCCTGCTTGCTTTCAGGAGCTTTCCGCACCTCCAGTTAGCCAGCCTAGAGGACCCCACTCCTGGAATTTATTCTTTGACCAGGCCCAGAGCTCACAGACAGAGGTTACAGCATGGCTTCTGCCACGTGCCTCCGCCTCTGTGGATCTTCCTTAGAACAGCAGTATATCAGAGAGTACCCATCGTCCTCCACTAAGCCCTTTCTCTACTCTGTGCCTTTGCCTAAGCACCTCCTACTGCCCAGAATGCCCTTTCTTTGCCTTCCCTCTGTCAAACCCCTACTTATACTGGAAGGTGCAAACTTGAAGTTTTCTTGCCTTTGGAAACTCCTCTTGGGTTTTCCTGACTCAACCACATACAACAGTTCCCTTCTCTCTCTTCCGGGAGAACTCTGCCTACGTGTCTGTCACCCATGTGCCACATATGCCACACTGCTGCTCACCCTGCTGGGAGGTGAGCCCCTTGGAACAGGTCTGAGGCCAGCAATTTGGACAGCGCCCGGCACATGGGAGGCATGTGGAGAATATTTGCCAAGTAAAGAATGTGGGCGGATAAATTCAGCTTAGGTTTTGTTTGCCCGCTCCTCCCAAGCGGGAGGTGTGAGAGCAGAGTTGACTGGTTTTCATAGCCATTTTTGGAGAACCAAAGCTAGAGCTCCGGGAAGACACTTAAATGCTCTGAGTTACTTTGCCCTTTCAAAGAACTTTTCATTGCCATTTTCTGATGCTTACGGAGAGGTTTTGAGAGCTGCTGTATTAAAAACAAAACAGAAAAACAACAACAAAGAAGGACTGCCCACTGAATGTTGCAGCACTAGATCTCCCACTGTGGGAAGTCAGACTCTGGGTGGGTTGGCCACAGTCACTCTGCTGTGTGGGGTGGCCACAGGGAGCTTCGGCCAGCTGAGGGCCTGTCCCCTAATGCCCGCGCTGTGCTTGCGTTCCAGGTGCTCAGCCCCTGGTATGACGAGTTCCTGAGTGAAGAGGACTACTGGTTCCTCGTCTTCACAGTAGGAGGGACTTTGGGTTGTGGAGGACACAGGAGGGATGGGGGAAATACTTCTGTGTTAGAGGCTCAAAGGAAATGAAATTAAGACTGTTTTCCTGGAGACAACTGGAGATGGGTGCATTCCTTGATGTTTAAAGACTATAAACTTAAGGGCTTGGAGGGCCGGCTCAGAGATTTGGAGTGCTTGCTGTTACTTCCGGCGGACTCAAGTTCCCAACACTCACATTGAATAGCCCATGACTATGTATAACTCCAGCTCAGAAGTTTCTGAGGCCTTCTTCTGAACCTCTCTCTCTCTCTCTCTCTCTCTCTCTCTCTCTCTCTCTCTCTCTCTCTCTTTCATGTGTGTGTGTGTGTGTGTGTGTGTGTGTGTGTGTGTGTGTGTTTGTGAGAGATTGAGAGAGAGGGAGAGGGACAAAGGAAGGGGGAGGGAGAAAGAGAGGAGGAGGGAGGGAGAGAGAGAAATTATTATTATTATTTTTAGCATGTAAAAACAAAGAGTGTTTGTTCTGCAAAAACAGCTTGCATGCAGAGGTCAGCCAACCATACAAAATGGCGGCATCTGAGAAATTACTTTTTTTTTTTTTAAGAATATAAAACTTTCAAGGAAAAAGACTTGGTACATATTTAACTCTAAGGAAGTTATATTCCTGTAGATTTCTCAGAGAAAATAAAATACATTGGGAGGATGTAGCATATAAAGGTGCAATAACTCCAAAGACTTATCAGACTACGTCTATGTGACCAGGATCCGTGGGGGACTGAGTTCCCACAAATCGCTTGCTTCTGCCTGACTCCTGCCACCATTGTTCTCTCTCCCTTCTACTCCCAATTCCTTTCAGACTCAAACGCGGTTCATCAAAGCCCGATGGCATAAAAGAGAACCTACAAGCAAAGAAGAGTATATTTTTCTTTATAAAAGGATTCAGGAATCTCTAACATTAAGCCAGGGCTTGGCTAACATGCAGGAAATGGATTCTATGCAGTGGAAAAAAGTGGCGACTCAGAACCTGAGACAGAATGGGTCTCTTCAGGTAGAAAAGACAACCCCGGTGTTCTTAACAGGTAAAGGCAGTCACTTTATTATTGTTGTTGTTATTGCTATTTAGGTTTTTTTTTTCAAGACAGGGTTTCTCTGTGTAACAGCCTTGGCTTTCTTAGACTCGCTCTGTAGACCAGGCTGGCCTCAAACTCATAGAGATCCACCTGCCTCTGCCTCCCGAGTGCTGGGATTAAAGGTGTGCGCCACCACGCCCGGCAAATCATTATGTTTAGGGGACTAAGAAAATAAAACCCATTATATCAGCAAGCACTTATTATGAGTCAGCGCTGTGCACTGTGAAGGTTCCCTCACTTGATCTTCAAAATAACACATCAAACCAGCTCCAGACAACTAAAAACCAACGCCCGGATGATGTCACCCTTCAAGGTCACACTGAGAATGACCATCAGGATCTGAATCCAGGCACACTGACTGTGGTCTCTACTGGCTCTGGAAGCCAGGGCACTGAAGTTGGAAAACTTCTGCCCACCAAAACCATCCCCGCAGTTAGCATGCCACACTCCATGCCATGCATCTGATGCTCGATGCCACCACACGTCTTGCAGAGGCAGCTCCACGGGGTCTCTAACTTTGCTCCAGGTTTCCCTGCAGACTCCAGCCACACAGCCATACTGGATGATCTGTGGAACTCCACATGAACTCTGCACAAGCAGATATACTTTTTTTTTTTTTTTACTATTTTAATTTTTTTTCAAGACAAGGTTTTTCTGGGTAGCTGTGGCTGTCCTGGACTGTCTTTGTAGCCCAGGCAGGTCTCAAGCTTACATAGAGCCTCCTGCCTCTGCCTCCCAGAGTGCTGGGATTACAGGCGTGCGCCACCATGCCTGGCTGCAGATACACTTCTAAACCCCAAGAACCCAGCCCAGTGAGGCAAAAGCTGCTTTCTGCTTCACATCTCTTGCTATTGTGGCCTTATTGTCACACCATACTGCGACTGTGAAGTTAACTCTGCTCAGTTCACCACATGTTACTAGGATTAATATGTGGCAGCTTTTAGAAAAAGAAAGCAAGCCTACATCCAAAGAACAAGGATTTACAATTACTGGTGGTATCTTTGAGGCATGGGCTATTTCACACTAGACAGCAAGGAGAAAGGATCATATCCCAAACTACAAGTTTTGTGCATACTCTACAGTAGAAATAGATGTTATGGTTTAAAAAAACGTAGGGGGGGTATAAGACTTAAAACACTGAAGTCAGAAGCACTAAAGGATGAGAGACAGTGGTGCTTGCAGTTGGGTGTGAGGTGGCCACTGGACCTGAGAAGAGCTGAATGGCTTTAAGAAGCTAAGGCTAGTGCTGACAGACTGACTGACTAGCTCACAAGAGGCCTTTTCTCATTAGGACACCCACGCTAGGCAATGTTGCTTCTTTACACACTCATGCTTTTAACACGGTGCTTCTAAGGGAGCTGACTGCAATAGACTAAGCTTTAAGGGCGGATTCTGAGGAGCCCAATCCATCTCAGGAAGAGACACCCCCCCCCCGCCCCCACCGGTCATTCTGTAGGACAAAGAGATTGCCAAGAACGCTGCAGCTGCTTCTTGGTAGCTGTGAGAAGAAAGAGAGCTCAGAATGTTAATGGCATTTGAGACACCCTGCAAGGTTAAGGTAGCCACACCAGCTGGTAACTAATGTCCAGGAGGGTCAAGAATTAACAAAGCCGGAGATCTCAGTCTAATCAACAGCAAGACATCTGCAAGGTCAGAGATGGTAATGCTCTTGCTTCAAGTTAATTTGTTAAGACCTTTCTTATTTGGGGATCTGAATTTTTGAGCTTATTTCAGAACTAGCTGCTCACATACCAGGATGGTGTAGGGCTTTTGAGAGTGATCAGACTTGGCCAAGTGACCAACAGCTTAGCAGATAGCCAAGGTCAATTACTAAAAAAATAAAAAAATAAAAAAATAAAAAATAAAAAATAAAAAAAAGCCAGAGTCAGAGGTGGATAAGGAAGGCGTCAACCATCCCTAACTGAGAGACACATGAACCAAGAATAACTAGCTCCCTGGTTGCAGCAGGGGCACATACATGCATAGGAAATGCAGGCCCTCCACCAGCTCAGCCCCTAACCCAGAAAACTAAACAACCTCAGTAGAGACTACCTCAGCCTTTGTTCATTTTTTATTATTGCCCTCCAAAAGCCTTGGACAGAGAAAAGCTAGCCGTTTCCCCACACTTGAGACTTCCTTTCTTACTCTCAAAAGTTCTACTCACTTTTATTCAATGTTTTACTTTCTTTTAATAATTCTTAATACAGCCTTATTCTAGCTGGGCTGTGGTGGTGCACACCTTTAATGCCAGCACTTGGGCGGCAGGGCAGAGGAAGGTGGATCTCTGGGAGTTCGAGGCCAGCCTGGTCTATAGAGTGAGTTCCAGGACAGCCAGAGCTACAAAGAAATCCTATCTCAAAAAACCTAAGTAACAACTAAAAAAACTAACACCTTATTCTGCTTTGCTTACTTCCTAGAGTCTGTGTCTTTAATATTCATTGGCATGAAACAATGAGCCATTAATCCAGGTTGGTCTTGGAAGACTGCTCAGTCAGTACCAAGTATCCTTGGTCCTTGAGTCGTGCACAACTGGACCATGAAAGGTCCTGTTATTCTCAAAAACAAGAAAAATCCTAACAAATTATTTACTATGTGTGAAAAAAAAATTAAAGCAATAGCTGAGTATTTGGATGATTGTTTCTAAGGGATCAAAGGCATTTGCATGAATGAGTTACTTCTTATATTGAATTAACAATTGTTCCTTCGAGGGCATATCTCTGTACTAGCTGAGAAAGGGAAACCCACACACATGTTCTGGAGTGGAGAGGAATCTGTGTTTTCTTGGTTCTAATTTAACTTAGACAGTTGTATTCTTTAGACACTATTGCCTGAGTCAATACTATGTTAAAGGCATTCTCTTCAAGAAAGGTGCTGGATATTGAACCTTAGAATGGACACCTAAACACTGCCTCTGGTTTTCCTTCACAGACTTTAGTAAAATGACCTTTGAGGAGCTTTCCTACAAGAACCCAAAGTTGGCCATAGAAAAGATCAGTGAAGACTACAAAATATACTGTGAAAGGGCACCTCAAAAAGGCAAGTATTTAAGGTTAGAGGGAAGGCAAGTGTTTGGCTTTTGTTGGTTTGTTTTTGTTGTTGTTGTCTTTCAAATCTAAGAATTTTCAAATTGTAGAGACCTAAGTCAAAAGAGGACCCATACCTTGTTTGTAAGGAGATAATACCCCAGAGGTAACCACCGTTTGTTCCCACTCCTACAAAGTCCTGGAGGGTGTAGTGCAAATAAAAGGCAATTATAAATTGAAGGTGGTAACAATTAAGACAATTCACTTTTCTTTTATTATTTAACAGACATTTTAAATAATGTGACTTCATCTTCCTGCCAAGTTTTCCTGGAGTTAAAGACCTTTGTTGTTTCTTTCTGGAGTCAAGGATTTGCGGAGGAATATTAGGATGGATGTTTTGAGTGAGGAAGGCCTTGAGGCTTTCTCAACACAACTCTCCAGATATCAGGGGAAACTCAGAAGTTACAATGGCCATTTAGAGTTGTCCCTCATTGAGGGCAGGTACCTGGGCCTTGGTACTGCCACCTTGACCCGGATGGAATGGGTCAGGGGTCTGGGCACAGATATAACTTTGGGCCATTTAGTTTCCTTTGGTTCCCGTAACAGAGGGAGCAGTGAGCTACCAATGGCCAGTACTGTTGGGAAGATGAGAGCTTTGACGCTAAGGGGAAGATTCAAGCAGCACCCTTTGTGCCCACTTGCTTCTTACAGAAATTCCATCGTGTCTTGGAGCAGCCTCTCCGGAGACTGGGTTGGTTTCATGGAGAACTTATCCTAGAAAGGGAATTGCACCGTTGCAATGTATATGGACAGGAAGGCTTCTCCCCTCTGCTCCCCATGCTGGGCTCCCCTCACACTCAGCTGGCACTTCTGCTGGTCTTGAGGAGCTTAGCAGGCTGGGCAGAACGACCTAGACTCTCACCCCCAATTTATATGACACCCCCCATTGTCATGAGTTCTCTTGCTGTTGCTGTTTTTGCTTGATGATGTATCATCAACATTGGGCTGAGGAGTGCCAAAGAGTGACAAGAAAATTGTCCCTTTACCCTAATATTCCCAAATGCTGGGCCCACTCTAGTTTTCTCCTTTTTCTATACTTAGGCTCTCCTTCTCTGATGATGAGAAACCTGATTCCTATCGTCATAAATTTATTTACTTTTTTATAACCCTGTCATGTGGCTAATCTGTCTTCATCAGCATCCCTTTGATCTCACAAATGCCCTTTACCCTCTCCTGGTCTTATGTGTGTTGCTCCAGAACCTCCATGCAAGAGCAACTCTGTACTTTGCTAGAACTCCACAGTCACCTTCAGGCTGGTCCTTTAAAGAAAAACTCTCATCCCGCATCCCCCACCTCTCTGTCTCTGTCTCTGTGTCTGTCTCTCTCTCTCTCTCATTGACCTGAACCAGCAGGAATAAGGGACATAGACTGCCAAGTGTTGAGTGGAAGTACCAGGGTTGAGAAAGAAAGAAGACAAGATATACAGACAAAAGCAACAGCTGGGACCAGGAGGTCTTGCATAAGCTGACGATTTATGCCAAGCAAGTTTATTAAGAACTATAGCATTATATATACTATTTGCAGGGGGCGGGGAAAGACAGGGTCAGCAAAGAGCTGTCAGACAATGTTAGCTAAGAGAATCCACGATACCTCAGACACAGCTGCCTAAGGATTGAGAATCACAGTCCAGGGGCATGAATTGGATCCCCAGAAACCACAACCTTGACTCCTACGAGGGACCAGCTCCAGCCGAAGGCCAGCCTTTGTCCTTTCATGGGGGCCTCTGAGAAAGTCTTTGGTGTGTCTGGCTCTCCACATCTAATGGTTTGTGGCAGGCCATCATGGCGTGTATTCACTCTTCCTGCCACTTAGGCTCTGACCACCACCCTTAACCTGGCTATCCCCTCATGGGGCTGTATTCCTCATCCTTGTTAGGGGCCTTGTCCATTCCCTGTATGGGTTCTCTCCTCATCTTCCTTGGACTTTCTTACTAAACGTATGATCACACCTTAACATGGATGCTTCAGCTAGCTCAGGTTCTGACACCTCATGCAGGCTCACAGCCAAGGGGATTATCATTGCCATTCTACGTAGGCCTGTTGGCTTAGGCAGAATCTTGTTCCATGTCAGCTTGCTAGCTTTCCTTTGTGAAAATGGGCATTCTTTCTCAGTCCACTTGGGCTCCTCTCACAGGACCTGCCTTTGGTGATGCACCCCCTTTTTCTGCTTCAGGTGTGGATTCTCCAGCTAAGTAGCCCTTCTTTTCCTGTGAGGGATCCTCCGTTCACCTTGGTTGGGCTTCTCAGCTCAGTGGAAGGAAGCCATTTATAGGGAAGTTGTCTTACTCTGCTAGGTGTCTGGTATCCCACTGGGTCACTGTGGCTCATTCCTCTTTTTGGTGCTAGCATTTATCTACCTTTTTCTTTATTTTAGTCCTAATGATTTTATAATTTAATTGTTAAGACTATGGAGCCAGGGATGGAGAGATGGCAGAAGGGTTAAGAGCACTTGCTGCTCTTGCAGAGGACCCGGATTCTGTTCCCAGCACCCATACGGCCTCTCACAACTGTAACTCCAGTTCCAATGGATCTGACACCCTCTTCTGGTCCCCATGGGCACTGCACACACATGGTGCACATACATCCATTCAGGAAAAAACACTCATACAAGTAAATATAAATAAATAAATTGTTTGTTAAAAAGAATACAAAGCCATAACTTAAGTTTTAAGAGTTTCACTGGTATCAGTTATTATTTTAGGATACGATATCTGTTCTGATTTTATTACCTTAACTGGAAGCATAAATAGTGTTCTAGGTAATTCCAATTGGTCATTCTTACTGCCCCAGCACCCCCTTAGACCAAAGATATGATGTGGTAAGTCTGTTGATTTCAAAACCACCCCCATTTACAAGTAAACATTTTAGGGGCTGAAGAAGTGACTTGTATAGATCCATGGACCTGTGCTAGAACTTCATCTCAATCCTACCACTAATAAGCATCCTCTTTAATGACCTTCCGGGATGACATTCCAGATATCTCCGCAACGGTGCTGACTGGCATCACCGTTCTACAAGTGTTTTAGTTTCCTTCCCAGCTGTCATGAGAAAATATCTGACTGAGCAGCTCTAGAGGAGAAAGGGTTTATTTGGCTTTCAATCCGGGTAGAACCAAAGCAGGAACGTGAGGAACAAGTCATGTCTGCTGTCTGTGAGTAAAGAGTGTTCCTTGTTCTTTTACTTTTTGAAGGGATGTGCAGCTTCTTAAGCTTCGTGCCTTTAGAAAATTGCCAACATCATAAGAAAAAAATATAGTGTAGGAAGTTTTCTATTTTTTTTCAAGTCCTGAGCATTGCTTTGTGCTCAGTGTGGCTTAAACACTGAAAAGTGTCATTTAAGTATCCTCTTACCATTTTAAACATCTTTTTCTAATGTTCATGTTTTGACTGAGTTCCTTACAGGTTTATTTATGACTTTGAATTATATTTTGTCCTAGTCCAACATTGTGTTTGTTCTTAGGAAAGGTTGTTGTTTATAGAGCTTGGTGGGTTTTCTTCTTCTTTTATATCAACTCTTCTATAGTCTGAATTTTCTTTTCTTTTATTTTTTTCTTGGCTTTTCAAGACAGGGTTTCTCTGTGTAGCCTTGGATGCCCTGGAATCGCTTTGTAGACCAGGCTGGCCTGGAACGCACAGAGATCCACCTGCCTCTGCCTCCAGAGGGCTGGGATTAAAGGCGCGCATCACTACACCTGGCAATTTTTTTTTCCAATAAATTTAGTTGCATTTATTTAGAACTAATGTGGATATCTATTGCTTTCAATAATTTTTATATGCTTCCTATCACAGAAATATTATCAAATCACTAGATCATGTCCTTATTTCAAGTAATAAGATGACCCTATGCCTGCCCTTGATGATTTATTCAGTGTTTTTCCTCTGTAAAATTAAAGAATCTTAGATAGTCAAGGTTAGCTTCAAATTCACTTTGTAACCAACAATGACTTTGAACTTCAGATCTCCTGCCTCCACATTGCAAATTACAGGCAAGGACATCATGTTGTGCTGGGGATTGAACCCAGAGCTTCATGAATGCTAGGCAAGAACTCTGTCAACTAAACGACATCTCAAACCCTCAAAGGGTTTTGATAATGGTGAGATCTATAGAATTTATTATTTTTCAAAAACACTTCAATGCATTTCTTAGAATAATTTTTCTAAAGTGCATCACAGGGTAAGGCACCTATTCTGAACTGTGTGAGTTGCCAGAACACCCTTGCAACAGAATCCATATTCTTGGAAAGAAATGGTTTTAATTAAAGCAAGAAGTTGAATGGAGCCTCTTTAAGTTGAGGTCAACAATCAGAAAGTTTGACGATTACAAAGTAAAACTTCCAAATGGAAAACAGAAGTGTTTCCAAGAGGACAGCCAAAGTGTCAACAAAGATAGAATGCCATATGCATTGTGGCTGAATTAAAGAATCAGACTGGAAGGCAGGTGACGTCTCATCTTCACTAATGTACCAAGAAGTACAGTGGAATTGGTCATAACGGTCTCTTAGGAAGGTGGGCTCTAGGACTGATGGCCAACATGCATAGCTAACACACCTTGACTGGATGTCAGCATCCAGTTATCCAATGGCCTGACACAGTAGTGACTAACGCCTGATAAATGCCCCTTCTTATTCTTTCTTTATAAAATATTGTTACCTAACTTTGTGGTCTTTCTCAGATATCACAGTGGAAATTGTCAAGCAAGCAAAATATACACACTCACAAAGGAAGCCGTCCTTTGTTAAAAGATCTGTCATAAGAAAGCCTTCCATAAGACCCAGGTAAGATGGGAGAATCTGGCCACAACAACATCTCTAGGAACAGAGTTTTGTATGGAGTTTCCTAGACTTTTTTCTTTCTTTTCTTTTCTTTTTCTTTTTTTCTTTTTTGATTTTTTAACACAGACCTTTTCTATAGATCATAACCATATGAACAAGACACTCTGCATGTTAAATGCTGTGTAGCATATATTACAAAATAACTTCTTAAAATTTAAACTATAAGCCAGTTGTGGTGGTACATGCCTGTAATCCCAATACGTGGAAGGCAGAGGCAGGCAGATCTCTGTGAGTTCAAGACCAGCCTGGTCTACAAAGCAAGTCCGGGACAGCCAAAGCTACACAGAGAACTCTGTCTCAAACAAACAAGCAGACAAACAAACAAACAAACTTTCAACTATCATAGACAACTTTAAATATATATATATATATATATATATATATATATATATATATATTATACATATATGTATGTATACATGCTTGTTGATGGGCCCAATCTTGTGCAGGTGGGTCACTACTGATATTGTGGGTGCACAGGTGCAACAGTCATGCTATGTTCAAAGGACAGCACTCCCTCCCATTCTTTCTGCCTTCTCTTCTGAGATGTTCCCTGAGCCTTGGAGAGGGTTGATATAGATGTTCCATTTCGGGCTGAGCACTCAACAATCACTTATTCTGAACACTTTGACCAATTATGAGACACCACATTAGGGTGTCACGATCATGGACACCCTTCTGTGTTAGCCTGCAGGGATCTGCTGCCCTCCACACTGTAGGTGAAGCATATTTTATTTAACCCTTTCTCTAGGCATTTACATTGTTTCTTTTTGTTGTTGTTGTTGTTGTTGTTGCTGTAAATAGCACATGCACTCAATAGATCAATACTCATCTAAGGGCTTTAGGTTCCATCCTGTATCCTCCAGTCTCTTACTCCGTGTTCCTCCACTTTCCAAACAGTCTAAGAGTCAGTCTCTTCTGGGAGAAGATTCTGTGGCCTTCCCTGTAGAGGCAGCATCTGTCTTTCTCTCCACTTCTTAGCAGAAATTCCACTTAGAGATAAAAAAGCTCTCCAAGTGTTACATGCGCTATAGGTCCCTGCTCTGAGACTGCATCTCCAGAGACCACCAGTACCATGTGCTACTTTCTAGTGCTTTATCCTTTCGGTAGGCTTCGTTCTTTCTTGACTCTTATTTTCTCTTGGGCCAGTTTATTCATTTTACTCCATTTTTGTCTAATTGCTAGCTCCATGAAAAGTTCGTCTCTAGATTATGAAATCATAATAGTATATAAAGAAGACAGTCAAATCTTTAGAAAAATATCTTGTATAGGAAAAAAATGCCTTCAGAAATACTAGTTACTGTACCATTCACAAGTGGTTGCGAATCTTCTGTCTGTCCCGAACAGTCTGGATAAATCTTCCTCCCTTTGGCTAATGGAAACTGTTTCCTGACAGGCAGTCCCCTATTCCTCCTGATGTTCTAGTCTGGGCTAGTCATGGTGCTCTACTCAGACTACAGAGATACTTCCAAGTTAGTTGAACATGACTTATGATCACAGCTCAGGTCAGAGACAGCACAGTAGCAATCCTTCTAAGCGTGTCTCTAGCCCTCATTCAGTGTGAGTTATTATTGACCATATGCTGTGTCTTGGACATTCTAATGATATAGAAGATAATGGTATAATAGAATGCATACATACTAATAAGACAGCTCTCATCCTTTTCTATTTGTTGTTTGTTTGTTTGTTTGTCTTAGTTTTCGAGACAGGGTCTCTCTGTGTTGGCCTTGGCTGTCCTGGACTCGCTTTGTAGACCAGGCTGGCCTCAAACTCACAGAAGTCCGCCTGCCTCTGCCTCCCAAGTGCTGGGATTAAAGGCACGCACCACCACGCCCAGCTTTTTTTAGTTTTTGTTTTTTCAAGACAGGGTCTCATTATGTAGCCCTGGCTGTCCTGGAACTCACTGTGTAGACTAAGCTGGCCTTGAACACACAGAGATTTGCCTGCCTCTGCTTCTAAAGTCCTGGGATTAAAGGTGTGTGCCACCACACCCAAATAAAACAAGGATGGGACCCAGTTAGCTATTTCGCTTGGCTTCCCAGAAGGCCTTAAAACTCTAATTAAAAATGAAAAGAATGGGGCCTTGAGAGACGGCGTAGCGGCTAAGGGACTTTGTTGCTTTTGTAGAAGACCTGAGTTCAGTTCCTGGTACCTGTATGATGCTCACAACCACTAGTTTCAAGGCCCTAACACCTTATTCTGGCCTTTACAGGTACCAGATATACACGTGTTATCCAAACAATCAGGCAAAAAGCCCATACATATAAAGCAACAATAAATACATCTTTAATTTTTTTTTTAATTTTTGTGGTGGATAAGTGCATAAAATGCATTCAATAGTAAAAGTACAAAATGCACTGTGAAGCCCCTCAGCTTCTGTCTTGAATTACTACTTGAACTGTGTTATGCATTCTTTGAGCCTGGTTAATTTCAATGTGTGATTTTTTTTTTCTTTAATTTACACCCTTTTTACTATAAAGTTTAAAGTAAAATAAAAATAATGTAAAATACTTAAGAAAAGGCAGAGCAGGTGCCTTGTGAAAACACCCTGTGGGGAGCAGTGCTCTCAAGAATTACTCCTGTAAATCAGGAGTTAAAGAAAACAAACTAGGGGATTAAAAAAACAAAAAAGCAAATAAAACCATCAACAGCAACCGCCTGTGGTGAGAGAAGAATGAGGGTGTACCCCAACTCCAGGGTTATTGCAAAGTCATACAAAACAAAACCAGGAGAGCACAGGCAGGCGGCAGAAAGAAACTGGTTCCGAGGTGGCTTCTATTTGGACTTATCAAAAACATCTAAGAGATTATTCAGCAAAGTAAATGAAACTGTGTTTAAAGACTTGAAGGAACATGTGAGAGCAATCAGGAATCAACTAAAGAAAAATCAACAATGAGGCCAATTATAAAAACAAGGAGGATCTGGCATAGAGAAGCCTAACAGCTGCGTGGAAAGCCTGCTAGACACAATCAGCAGACTTCACCCGAAAGAAGAGCCAGGGAGCTGGAAGATGGCTCAGTATACATTATCTGGTCTGGAGGACCAGGATCCACACAGTAGAAGGAGCCAACTCCCTGTACTTATCCTTTAGCCTCCATATGTGTACCAGGAAACACACAACACAGACAGAAAGACAGACATGGACACACAGACATACAAGCACACAAAAATAAATAAGTGCCATTTAATTTTTGTTTAAAATCAGGATTGAAAACCAGAACCGTACAAACATCGAGATTGTCAGGAAATACAAGGTCCAAAGTCAACAGCTTAATGTAATAAACTCCTAGAAATGTCCAGATTTCTAAAAAGCCGACTCAAAGACAAGTTGAAAGAGTGGGTAAATCCTTAGAGACAACAACAAAATCGGGGGTGGGGGGGTGGGGGGGTGGGGGGAAAGCAGTCAGAAAATTTGGGTCTCCTTCAAGCAGCATCAAAAAAGTAGTGTTTTTGTCAAGTGTAATGGTGCACACCTTTAATCTCAGCACTTGGGAGGCAGAAGCAGGCAGATCTCTGTGAGTTCAAGGCCAGCCTGGTCCATGAAGCAATTTCCAGGATAGCCAGGGATAGACAGTTAAGCCCGGTCTCAAAAATGAAAAAAAAAAAAAGATGTTTAATACTGTAATTTTTTATATAGCATAGCATGGGCAGTGGCACTGGAGCATTCCCATAGATATTTAAAGCAAAGACAGTACCAACATTACAATGGCTCTTTGAGGAAATAGAAGAAACCCTTAGAAACTCTTACTTATCCTATGAGGCCGCTGTCATCCTAACTCCCAAAACAGAGGCATCATAAAAACTGCTTCCCTTTTCATATAGACACACACAGCCTTAACAAATGGCAAACTCAAACCAGTATCAGCAACAACCAAAGTATCGTGTAGCGTAAACCATTGGAATTTATCTAAGGAACACATGATACAGTTAACATCCAAAAATCAAAATAATATTCTGTATTAGTTGGGCTTCCCTAGAATGACAGAGCCAAAAGAATGAGCATATATGGTAGAAGAACTTTTTTCCCCCCAAGACTGTCTTATACAACATAGTCCAGCAGTGGCCATCTCACACTGGAGCAGTTGAGAACCCAGCAGTTGCTCAGTTCATGAGGCTGTGTACCTCAGGAGTCCCAGTCTGGTGTTGAAGACCTGGAAAGTTATTCACTGGTCCTCAATTGTAAACCTGAAAAAGCTAATTCTAATATCAATGCAAAAATGCAGCAGCAAGTGGATAGAGGAACTTGCCAGCGAGCCTGGCAAGGTAGGCAAAAACAAATTTTTTCTCTTTCATTTCCCCTTTACCTGGGCTGACAATGAAAAGTACCACCTGTATTTAGGATAGGCCTTGCCACATCAAATCATCTGATCCAGAAAACCTCTCACAGGAGGGTCCACGCGGCTACCTTTCTTTTTAGTCCGTTCCAGATCCAGTCAATTCGATGACAAGATTACCCACCATGAATGTCATATTTAAAAAATGAAGTAGAAAACTTACATGATTATCGCAATTGATACAGCCTCTTATGCCAATCAGTCATAATTTTTTAAAAACTTTCAAAATGAAAATAGAATAAAGCTAACTCATCCTGATAACCGATATCTATCAAAAACCTATTGCTATTATCTAATACCAAAGCATACGTGTACATAAAGGAGATGGGTAAAGTGGTCAAAAGCTGGTTACATGAAGAGAGCTTTGAATAATAACTGTGACGTCAGATGAGATTAAATGTGCCCTTAAAACTGGAGAGCGAGCAGCTAAAGATACAGCTGCACCATGCCCATGGAGATGAAACCCCACAGGGAGCACAGCCTACTCAGGAAAGACTGTGAGAGAAAAGCGAAGAGGACTGTCAGTGAAACATTAGTTGATTCCCTTCCAGGAGCAGCCAGGTGTGGTGGGGGCGTGCCTCGCTCAGGCATAGAGGCTATCCTGTGACTCGGGGGTGTGTGGCGGGCGTTGGGGGTGAGGTGGGGAGAGGGGGGCTGTTCTGCTTCCTACTCAGAGCAGTCTCCGCGGTCAGTGTCCTGTCCCTTCTCCTAGCAACGCAATGCTCTGTTTTCCAGGAACATCACAGAGGTCCTCCTAAACATGCCACACCTTGAGTACTTCAAGGATTTCCTCAAAGACCGGAAGGCTGAAAGCCCGTTGCAGTTCCTGATAGCCGTACAGAAGATCATGATGGAGACCAATGAAAAGGCATACAAGACAGCCTTGGAAAATATAAGCAAGACGTACTTCCACGGCAAGATCCCTGCCGGTGTGCCTCTTTTTCTCCTGATTCTTGCTTCGGTTTCTTGGAGGAGAAAAAGTGTGGAAAATAACCCGACTCCATAAAAACCTCTAGAGAGGGCAGAAGAGGGGAAGAGCCACATGGGATTAATAATGAGCAGCCTGTGGGGACGAGTGCCAAGATCAGTATTAAGCCCAAAGCCATAAAATAGTGAAAGGAGCCACGCATGAGATGCATTCATAAACACACTCATTCCTTTCACTTACTGTCGGAAATCGAACCTTAATTTCTGTAAAGCAGGAATTAAATAGCTTTCTAAACAAACAAGAAAAATGTACAACACGTTGAAATTAACTAACTTATTCATTTAGTTGATTTTTAATGAAAATTCCAATTACCTAATCATCAAATCGACTGACATGATGCTAGCTATAAGCAAGTGCATGGTACATCCCCCAGCCACGAGGAGTTGAGCTGAGTGGAAAATGGTCTATCTGACCACCACTCATAAATGTTGTCTTGTTTTCCTGTCTAAAGTGGCGGTGAACTTGGCCCATGGAAATACATCTTAGCTGGAGGTTGCAAGTAGAGTATTACCTCGTAACTCTAGCAAAAAGGGGTGAGCACAGCGCCCCCTAAAGTTGTAGAACTGAGCTTCCTGCCTGTCACAGGGAGCAGGCGGAGTTTACGTAGGCAGGAAGGGGCTCACGTGTATAGTGGTTTTCACTTGTTTGTTTGCTTGGTTTAGTTTCGTTTATCCAAGACAAGCTTCTAAATACAAAAATAGGAAAGCTTCAAAAATAACAAGTCTCTCTAGTTCATTTGTTTGTTTGTTTTGAAACAGGGTCTTGCCACATATTCCAGGCTGGCGTGAAACTCACCTGTGTAGCCCAGACTGGCTGGCCTTAAACGCCCAAACTTCCTTCCTGCCAAGTGCTAGGATGTACAGACACGCCCACGCTCAGCAAGCCAGCTCGTAGGTGCAGTTCAAATGCCGTAGCAATAAGCTCAGAATCACCAACATTGCCTTGAGGCTGCATTAATGCAGTTATGGATAAGATGTTATAAAACATTTCCCCTTGGTGTAACTTAGACAAGAGGGGACCCAGACTTGAATTGTCTACTTTTATCCCTGTGTCTTGCACCGTCCTCTGTCTGTGGGCCAAATCTGAACCGGTGCCTGCCTCAAGGCTGTCTTGCGAATCTGTGCCTGTGTCTGTGTGTTCCTGTGTATGGCCCTGGCAAAGGGCTCTGTTCTTTGCTACTGAACAGCACAGACACCACACCACATGGGGGAAGGAATGGGGCACTGTACAGAAGCCTTTAACAGACTCTGATTCCAACTGACCCCAGCCAACCCAGATAACAAATCTATTAAGCAATATCCATACAGTGCTCCAACATTTATTGTGGACATTCATTTTATAAAAGCTGGTTTGGTCCTATTTTTTTGTCCTCAGCAAATGATGATCACAGCATACGTAGGCACATAAATTCATCTTGAGACAGGGGCATGGGAGAGTATACAATTGAAAGTTGCTACTACGAATTTGCTTCAGTTGTAAAAATTCATTACATGGGAAATTTAAGGCAAGGAAGGTTGGTTGTTACATTGTTCTTGTCAAGGTGGGTTAGACAGCCCAAGTGTATAGCAGCAGCAATCTTAAACCATAAGTGACCTCAAGGGACATTGTTAACTCTGGCTGTGAGGTCCACCCAAAACTCCTGTCTTTTAGAATGTAAGAGATATTTTTATCACAATGGGTTGCCTTATCTAAGAACTATTTATTTGCTGAGTTTCAGGATGAAGTCTATACATCGTTCTGGAGGGTCTCAAAGAGAAAAGAGCACCCTGTGCACCTCTGATATGTTTTCAAATCTCATTGACAAACCCGCTGTCTCTGGGCACAAGGAGTGCCGAGATGTGCTCAGCACTGATATGGGTATCTTGGACTCTCCTTCTGCATCCAGTAATTTTGTTTTGTTCCTTTCCTCCTGAGCCTCTTTCTAAACTGAAAACTTCACCTCAGCTACAGAAAAGAATTTATATTAAGATTTTATTTCCTTTTAACTTTCATCTTTGAAATAGGACTAAGGACAGTATTTTGTCTGAAAAACAAAACAAACCAAAACAAACAAGCAAACAAAACAATTCCCCATAATATTTGAAATAGTCTTTGGAGATTTGCAAATTGTGAGGCCGGAGTGAGAACAGAGGGTCATGGGACTCTCACGTGAAACCACCAAGCAAAAGCAAAAGACAGAAATGACTGACTCTCTCTCTCCCTCTCTCTCTCTCTCTCTCTCTCTTTAGAAGAAATGCTGCAGTGTGATGCTCCTCTTATCAAAGAAATTATTAACACGCGTCACATCACCACCACCGCATTGCTGATGCTCCAGAGTTACGTCATGAAATCTTTGGAAGAGAAGTGGTGAGCGTGCTCAGAGAGGGCAGGGCTCCTTCTGGAGTTGCTTCCTCACAAAGTACTGCCGGAGTCCTCCTCCAAAAGAAACACCAAACTTACTTTGAAATCTCCTGCCTGCCTGTGTTTGCAACACACACACACACACACACACACACACACACACACCCCACCCAAACACAGGCACATATATACAAATATAGACACACACATACACAAACACAAATACACACATACACAAGCACACACACACACACACACACACACACACACAAGCACACACATATACAAACTGAGGAAGACTACAGTGTTGAGAAGGAAAGACAGGCTGACTTTATATAAGAATTGAGCTAGCGGTAGGAGTGCTTTTGAGGGTCTCGCCATCCCCACTGTAAGTCGGGTGGGAGCTGACTTGGAGCAAGGCTACCTTGTGATGTCTCATGCGCCCTTGTTTTGTCCTCTTTGACAATTCTCAATCTGCTTCCTGGTAGGTTTAAAGAATACCAAGACATGTTCCCACCACGTCCTGTGGAGATGGACATTGAAACACAAATTGCCCCTAGGAAGCCCTCAAAGTCAGCAATGCACATACAGGAATTTCAGGTCAGTGAGGAGGGAGAGGGAAGGACATCACAGACGGGAGAGCCATTGTCCACGTACTCTCCGCTGGACAAAAGAGTACCCCCCCCCAACTTGATACTGTCACTGAAAGAATTACACTTGCGTGCGGGAGTCGTGTTGTAACACCCATTTTAGGGAAGTTCCTTTCTGCTCCGCCTCCCTTTGGCACCAACTAAGTGATAGGCACAAGGGTGAGATACAGGGAGAGGGTGAAACTGCCAGTGTTCTTGCTGGTCGCGCTTATTCAAAGGGTGTGGCTTGGCCACCAGGCCAAATGGTTTTGCTAATCTTTCTGCACTGAGATTAGATTGATTAGACTGGATTGCACCCCCAGTCACTGGCAGCAGCGTATGCAGTATGACAAAGGGTAGGCCTGGAACAAGTGTCCCACAGAACAGCAAATCCCAAAAAGACAATGCCAACAGTTGGCACTGAGAATGCCCATATCCTTCTCCCAAACACAAATATCCCTCTTACCCTTTGCCCTATACAATAGAGGAATGGTACTCAGAGAAATCTTTTCATGTGGTTTGAGGAAGCATACATGCTCCTTTAAGGAACCTCATGTTCAGTTTGAGGTGGTTAGACAGAAAACATTGAGCCCAGTCCTATCAGATTCCAAAGATCTAGTTAAGATGTATCTGAAAGTAAGATTTAAGCCCAATACTGTAAACATGAAAATGTGCTGTTTCCACCCCCTCTCCACTCTCTCTGTTTTTGAGCCAAATCTGGCAGGGCACTGTGGATGGTGAATATTTGAAAGAACATGTGTGCGGAACCAGTTAGCTTTGTTGTAATTTCAGCCTTTCCAAGTCAGATAAAAGGAAACCAAAGTGTTCTTACTCCCTGCTGTGGGCCACACAGTGTGTTAGACACACACACACACACACACACACACACACACACACACACACACACACACACACACACACACACGCTCACCACAGCCCTGAAGGCTGATGTTTTCATCTTACGAAGAGACACAGATCAAGTAAATTGACCCAAATTACACATCTATAGAGAAGCTAGGCTCTTCCTTAGAAGTTTCTAGCCTCTAAATCCAGTGCATTTTATTACTTCACCAGGGGCTCTCTAAAGCCAGGTTTGCATTGGCCTCCCCTCTCCGAGGACCAGGGTAGAGGAATGAGTGAGCATTCTCATCAAAAAGATGCTTTTTAGCTCAATGTATCAAATTTCCTGGAGGCAAATGAACCAGAGGCTGCCTCCCAGTACCTATTAAAGGAAAGCAGACATGGACACATTTTTCTTGTGCATGGGAGGGGGCAAGGGTGTGAGAACGGGGACCTGTAAATTTGTCTTAATGGTTAGAAGCAGGCTCACTCCTTGGCTCTGTTCCTTTACCGCTTTAAGATCTGCTGAGCCATCATTTCCTCCTTGTGAGCAGCAACAGGTCCTCCGTTCCTTCCTTCTGGTGATGAGTGCTGACTTCTGCCACTGAAAGGCGGTGGGTGTGGTAGAAGGAGTTTAAGGAAGTGGTTCCGTGATGGTTGGAGCTAGACTCTTCAATCACTTAATCCGAGGCGGACTCATCCTTGAAACGGGAGCTCAAGAGGATCCCTGTGTAGGGATGAGGACCTTAACTGTGACAGACGGCAGGTCTGTGGTACACAACAGGTTCTCAGTGACCAGGGGCCGCGCTAATGCAGCCCTCTTCCTTCCCCCAGAGGAAAGGGTGGATGAAGATGATCGGCTTCATCAAGAGTTTTTGCAAGTACCGCAGACTCATGACAAATCCCAAGATGCGGCAACAGTTTATAGATTTCATCCACCTGGAAATGTACAACAATAAAGAGAGTGAGTCACTTCCCCGCCAGGATAGTCAGCCCCCTGCCCTGGGAGCTCAGGCTACTTGCTTTGAGCCAGGCCTGCATCAGCCACAGTGACTAAGAACAGCAGGGCTTGGGTGCCCAGGACTGCCTGGACTGTGGCGTTTCTCAAAGAGCCAGCAAGTGTGGAACATAACAAAGGCACTTCAGCGGCCTCACATTTTAAATATAACATTATTTTTTTTATTCCCTGAGAATTTTATATATGTGTTCATTGTATAATTTTGGGTGTTTTTTGTTTGTTTTTCATTGTTGTTGATTGGGGGTTTGGGGGGATTTTTTATTTTGGTTTTGTTTTGTTTTGTTTTGTTTTGAGACAGGGTTTTCTGTGTAGTCTTGGCTGTCCTGAACACACTTTGTAGACCAGGCTGGCCTCGAACTCATAGAGATCTGCCTGGCCCTTCCCCCTCTGAATGCTGGGATTAAAGGCATGTGTAAAAGTAACTTTTTTATTCTCACAACTCAGTTGTTGTCCGTAAGGCTTTCTCACTCCTGCTAACCTAGGCCTAGACCTGGAAGCTTCTAGCCTCCATACAATCTAAACTAGGCCTAGAATATTTTTAGCCTTTGAGACTTAACTGCTTAATAAGTTTGCCCTTGTTCTTTCTGAGCTCTGGGCTCAGAGCTCTGGTTCAACTCAGCTGTTCTGCCTCAAACTCTTCTCAAAGCTGACTTACTCTGGCTTCTCTCTCAGCTCGGAATTGCTCTGCTCTGCCTCAAACTAACTCAGCAATCTGCTCTAATCTGCTCTGGCTTCTTCTCATTTTCTGGTCTGTTCCATCTCTGCAACCGTCTCTCTATTACTATCCTGGAAAAACTGCGCCCTCTCTCTGAAAACCTGCCTCTGAAGTAGCTTCCCCTTTCCTCTCTTCTCATGAGAGTTGGGCGTATCCTATTCTGCCACATCGTCTCTGATTCATCACCTTTTCTGCCACTCAATTAGACATCATTTTCATGCATGGGTGCTTTCCTCTACAAACTAATTTTACCTTCATTTGGGATTAAAGGCATGTACCACCATACTTGGATCTCATCTTTTCTTTACCTGATACTCGCTCTATACCAGGCTGGCCTTGAACTCAGATCTGTTTGCCTCTCTCTCCTAGATTAAAGGCGTATTTGTATTTCAGCTGGATCACATGGACCTAGAAGGTCTTTGGATGTGATCTCTTGTTAGAATAGCCATGTTCTGAATTAACATTCTTCTACAGGCATGTGCCACTGCACCCAGCACGTACAATATTTTGACCATTAGCCTCTTGTTAATTCCTCTCAGACACACTCCCCCTTCTGTACCCCTCCCAACTTTATGCATTTTGTGTTTTTACAACCCACCACATCAAATCTGTGTAGCTGATATCTTCACAAATGTGAGGCCATCCACTATAGCACTGCCCTCTCACCAAGGACTCACTCTTTATGAAATGGCTTCATAGTGTTGTTTACTGTAGTCTTTAAAAATATATTTAAATGTTTCCTGGCTATATAATCAATACATGCTATTAATAGAGGCAGCAAAATTACAAGAACATGTAGGATACAAATGGAAATCATCAGAGATAACACCACCAATGCTTTAAAGCATATGTTCTGATTATATATACACACACATATATGTCTCTATATAAATTATATCTAACATATATAGTCTCCGTACTTTCCGTTTATTACTTACCATTTTCCTTAATATAGATTAAACATCACTTTCTGTCAGTACTCATTTATCTTGCCTAGCTTTTGACTGGCACAAAGTGTCCATTGAATTGACTTATTCAACCGCTTCTAATTCCATCGTTCATGACCGTTGCCGAGAATGCTTTAGGGTGCGCACTTCACCAGGTGCTGAGACGTCAACGGGAAATATACAAACAAGGCTCGACCCGTCTGATCTACAGGTTTTCTCCATAACTCTCTGTAAAGTGCCCACCACATGCCTTCTGCTCAGAGTCCCACCCTGTTGTTGCCTGTCAGTCTACCCATCCAAGGTGTGAACAGCTCTCTCAGATAACTGTCTAACCCCCAGCCATCCACCTCAGTGGCCCCTGAAGCCTACACCTGAAAACTTTGATTCTCTGCTTCAGCTTTCTAGTCTCTCTCCTTTGACCAAACTTCTCCTGCGTTCTGACGTTTGTTGCTTCTTGAATTTCCTCCCAGATGACCTAACCCGTGATTCTTCCCTGATAAGCCTTGAGTTTGCTCTTGCCCACAACTACCCTCCCATATGCAGTTGTCACTGTCTCTTCAGGGAGCCTGTGGATTAGCTTGCTCACACCCATGGTCGTTGCTAATTAGGCAAGTGCCACGAAGACATCCTGTGACACTCCATTGCTCCTGTGATCAATTAGTCAATTATCTTTTGATATGAGTGTTGTCACACACCTGAGCAGATACCCCCGTCAGCAGCCATTCAAGTCTGAGTAAGAAAGCTGCGCTAGACATAGGGTGTGGCGCTCTCAGTAGGTACAAACGTGAGTCCTCGGTGGGCAAGCCCAGCGCGAAGGTTTAGGACCCCTGAGAGATGCTTGGTCAAACCAGATTGTAACTCCTTGTTTCTCTGCTAGATTTCTCCGCGTCCCCCACCACCACATCTGCGCGTCAGACTCCTGTACTCCCTGGTACCCGGGGCATGGAACAGGAAAATGGGGACCTAGTCCTTGTAAAACGCCGGATATTTGGCCACAGAATTATCACTATCAACTTCGCTATCAACGATCTTTTTTTCTTTTCTGAAATGGAAAAGTAAGTTCTCATCTTCCTTCCCTCTTGTGGCTTTCACGCTGTACCACTTCTCAGCCGGGGCTGAGGAGAAGTAGGAACCTAAGATCCCATGGGGTGGGGTGGGAGGAAGCTGGGCCCAGCAATGCTCATCTGGAACCCTAGCGCTGAGAAGACGGAGGACAGAGGTGTCACAGGGCTTGCTGGCTAAGCACCCTAGCCCAAGGTGAGCTCCAGGTTCAGTGAGAGACTGCACCAAAAACTAAGGCAGAGGGTGGTCAAGGAAGTCACTAGACATTGATCTCTGACCTACACACACACACACACACACACACACACACACACACACACACACACGAGCGCGCGCGCGCGCGGACACCTCCTAGCAAAAGGTGGCTTGGCATATCAAAGCCACAGTAATTGAATGTGAGAAACACAGCAGTTTAGCTCTGCCTGAGAAGATCGTCCTGAAAACCTCCTGGACTTCAGTGACCCTCACAGTTTCTATCCTTCTGTGGGCTCTAAGGGTCTCTTCAGTGTCCTGGAGGTCCCACAGCTATAATGCACTTACTTACTGCCAGGAAGTGGATTTTTCTCTATTTAAAAATATGAAAGAGGTTGTCTCACGTAACACCCATGGGCTAATAATTCTTCACAGTGTGTGTGTGTGTGTGTCTAGGTTAAGTAGATATTTTTAGGTCAGATGGGCTAATGCATATTCATTTATTTGCCAAACCTCAACCTACTAATAGGCTTATACATGTTTCTTGTATCAACTCTAAGTTATGCTCCAAATACTGTCAACCAACTCTAATTCCATTTTTTTTTTCTTTTTTAAAGTGGAACAAGGCCTTGGCCTTTAAAGGCCAGGCTTACAACCAAAAAGGTAAAAGTGGAACCCAACACGTTAAAAAAAAAATCACTCCGAAGCAACTTAAGGTTTCTGGATTTTGTTAGTTTGTTCATGTATGTGTTTTGTAGGGGCAGGATCCTACCCAGGGCCACACCCATGTAAGACCGAAGCTGAAGAGATGAGCTATGGTCCTGGCCAAATCCTGTCTTTCATTCTCGCTTTTTCAGTGATTTAAAGTTCTTTGCAGTACCTAACTGAACAAGTTGTTTGCTTGTTTGTCTTTGTTTTTAAAGTCTAATACATATCTTTGTTGCACTATTTCAAAGAGTCCTCCCTCTCTTCTCCCTCTTTTTTTAAATTTTATTTATTTATTACATATACAGTCTTCTACCTGCATATAACTCCTTACGCCAGAAGAGGGCGCCAGATCTCATTATAGATGGTTGCTGGGAACTGAACTCAAGACTTTTTACTCTTAACCTCTGAGCCATCTCTCCAGCCCCCTCTTCTTCCTCTTAGGTGGATCTGACTATACAGTCTAGGCTGAACTAAAGATGCCCCGGTCTCTTCATCCCTAGATTGTAATTACAGGCATATACCAGCATGCCTTGCTCTAGTTTATTTTTATAGAAAGAAGAAAATTTGTTTTCCTTATTAGATTTTAGATTCTCCTCTGTCGTATGAATGAGTTAAAACATAGAGTAAAAAGCACAACAGAGAAAAATATTTGGAAAAAAAAATTAGTAACTCCTAGAAAACACCTCCACTGGGAGAAGTGTAAGAGTGAGCTAAGGCTAGCCCACCAGTCTAGGCTTATCATGCCAGGGACATCAGTTAATTTGATTCTCAGAAATGTAGATGCCCAGTATTCTCACATCAGGGGAAGTTTGACCCATTGCACTCCATGGAGGGACTTAGCTCAGTCCTAAACATGTTCACCGACCGTCCGTCTTCTCCTTACCGAGCACAGCCCCCATCTTTCTAGACATCCATCTCTATCAGCCCCAGACTAAGAATGTAGACAAGACACACATAAAAGGTGGCAAAGTCTCTTGTGATGACAGGTCCTAGGTAAAACTGGGCACAGGAAACACAATTACACACCTGTGAGTCCTTAAGCATGGAGTCTTGGCCCTGGAGCTCACCTGGACCAGCTGTGTCAGAGTCCCAAACAGGGTCCCAAGGGGGAAGGATCAGAGATGAAAAAGAAATAAAGAGATAATGAAAGGAAAGACCAAAACATGGGCTCAGGAGGGCTGCAAAGGCTGACCTGAGCCAGCAACTTTATTAACAGCACAGCTCTTTTTTTTATTCCCCTCAAATGGGGAAGCGAAAAAGAAAAAAATGTCAGCAGAGATTGTCAGACAATAGCATAACAGGGCGCTCAGCATATCTCGGTTCTCTTTAGCAGGGTGCATTCTGGGATAGCTAACAAAGCAGTTCACAGCTCTCAGTGTCTGGACCATTGAACTACATACAAAAAGGGGACATGTCAAGCACCAGTTCCTGGATTATGCCCTCCCACGCCCGAGGCCCTGGTGCCAGTCCATAGCCAGCCTTGTCTGGTAGGTCTCTGGCTAGGTGAGGGGTTAAAAGTCCACATCTCATTATCAGATCCTCGCAGGAGTCTCCAATCCAAGCAAGACCATCCCATGGAGACAAGAGACAGGCTGAACTTGGAAAGATGAGTGGGGCTAACAAGATAGCAAGGTTGTTAAGGGAAGTCATGGGACATGGAGGAAGAGCAGCCAGCCCACAGCTACCTCTGCTGCTGCTCCCACTGTCCCCCACCCCCACCCCATCCTCTCTGCTTTCTTGAAAACTATTTCAAGCCAGGTGTGGTGGCGCACACCTTTAATCCCAGCACTTGGGAGGCAGAGGCAGGCGGATTGCTGTGAGTTCAAGGCCAGCCTGGTGTATAAAGAGAGTCCAGGGCAGTTACACAGAGAAACCCTGTCTCGAAAAACAAACAAAACAAAATAGAAAGAAAAAAAAAAAGGGAAAGAAAGAAAGAAAACAATGTACACAAACTAGTTGGTAGAGAATTGGTTCTCAACCTGTGGGTCACAACCCCCTACAGGAATTGTGTATCTGATATCCTGCATATTGGATATTTACACCACATATTACAATAGCAAAATTAGTTATGAAGTAGCAACATAATTCCACAGTTTGGGGTCCATAAAATTCAACAACATGAAGAATTATATTACAGGGTTCCAGCATTAGGAAGGTTGACAACTACTGTTGTAGAGCACCCAGAGACGCCAATAAAAAAAATCATGAAATCAATTGTTCCTCTCCTGCTGAGAATGCTAAGGTGGCTCCCCTGTCACCACTGAGATTCAGTCTCCGCCATTGCCTAAGGTGTTCCACATGAAAGGACTCCGACTTCACCTCAGGGCTGGCCTCCAGCCAGGGCAGAAGGGCGAAGAGCAGGAGAGCCCTCATGTTCTTGAATTAGTTATGAATGAGATCTTCGGCAGGATATGAGGAGGCTGTGGGATGCAGGAGTGGAGGTAGGGATTGTGATGAAGAGATGCCCTAGACAGAGAACTTGGCATGTGACCTGGCATGTGGGCTGTGCTCAGTTTTTGCTAGCGGAAGAATTGAGATTGAGTGAATGAAATCAACGCTCTGGCTCAGAACCGGTCTGACCTTCGCTTGTTGGAAATAGGTCTGAGTGAGGCACCCTGTCCAGCACCTGCTTTTGCCTTCTCTCTTATGTCTGCCTCTTTTGTAGATTTAATGACCTGGTGAGTTCGGCTCAGATGCTGCAGATCAACAGAGCATACACTGAAAATGACATCGTCCTGATGCGGTCTAAACTTAATATTATTGTAAAGCTCTACCTGACTTCCGATGTCCCTCCGAAGCTGAGGGTAAGACATCCCCAGCTACACTGTGACCCTTTCCCCGATAAAAACCCTAAAGTTAGGTCCTGGGTCAACAAGGTGACCTTTGCCTAGCAAAACCACAAGAAACTGTGCCTTCTAGAGAGGTGGTGTTTTGGGGAGTGTTAGGTGTCAAGAGAAGTCGTTTCCCCTCCCTGGGGCTTCTGACAGTGACATGCTCGCACCCTACGGGTAGGTGAACATCTCCGAGTCTCAGAAGGATATCATCTTTGCTGCCATCGCAGACGGCCACCTAGACCGGACCATCTTCCATGGCGCTATTATGTCCATCTTCCCTGTCATCATGTACTTCTGGAAAAGGTACTTATATCCTCTTACACACTGACCACCAAGGCAAATGACTCTCTGTCTTCCTGTGCCCCATAGTTTCCAGTTTTGTGAGGAACTGAGATGGCGGCTCTGTCTCTACCCACTGAACTCCACCATCCTGCACTGAGATAAAGGAGGGGACGGTCCAGGAGGAGCCACTCCTTCTCTTGTGCTTTCTTGGCTCAGGGACATCTGATGAACTAAGCCCAGACTTCCCCCACTAAGCACGAGATAGACCGTAGTTCCTGGGAGACTAAGTTTATCAAGGGAGGAACTATTTACAATAAAGAACCTCACAGGCCTCTCTTACTCCTCTTTCCCTCTCCCTCTCCCTCTCTCTCTCTCTCTTCCTCTTCCTCTCTCTGGGGGCACCCCTTCTCCCTTTCCTACTCCCCTTATGCTCATTTAATAAACTCCGTATAACATAAAAAAAAAAAAAAGAACCTCATGGAGGGGGCAGGCCAGAGCAGTTTACCATTCTTTCCAATCCAATCACCCCACTGTTGGCTGTTTCTTAACAATTAAACTTTGTTATACAACCCAACTAGCTTACACAAGAGGGAAAAAGGGTTAAAGGGAAAAAAGAGTGAACTTTCCGGTATCTGTTCCACGGGCCAAAATTCAAAACGGTAGATAAAACACAACCTGTACCCCTGGTTCACAACCTGTCCTGCCATGAGTTGTGCTCAGAGTCTGACTTGAGATGTCTCAGCTGATGTCAAGTTTTCTGAGAGCCCTCTTCTGTGTCTCCCCTGTGCTGTGCATGGTCGGTGACACAATAGTTGGCAAAAAATATTCCTACAGAAGCCTGATGGGAATGCTTATATTGTGACTCTGGTTACTAGATTTACTTTTTTCTTTAAAAAAAAAAAAAAGCAGCTTTCCACATCAGGCCACTTAGAGCCAACCACCTACCACCTACAACTCTAGCTATAGGGGATGTGACTCCCTCTTCTGCTCCCTTTGTGAGCATTGTATGCATGTGGTGCACATGCAGGCCAACAGGTACACATGCATACACATGAGTAAAAATACATTTTTTTTTTTAGGCAGGGTAGCACATGCCTTTAATCCCAGTACTCGGCGAGACAGAGGTAGGTTGGTCTCTGTGAGTTCAAAGCCAGCCTGGTCTACAAAGTAAGTTCCAGGACAGCCAAGGCTACAAAAAAGAATCCCTGTCTTGGAAAAAAATACATTTTTTTAAAAATGTGTCCTTTGTTAAAATGAAGGTACAGGTTTCTGTGACATCAGAATCTATACCCTATAAAGACATGGCTGCCTAAACATTAACTGAGCAAGGACACCAACAGACGTGCTAAAGTGAACAAGGGAAAGCCCACGTAGCTGCAGGCCCACAATAAGAACTACAGGCAACTAAGAAATACTCAGAGTGGGAGTATTAGTCTTTCCCGGAGAAGAGATCACCAACATCAATTTTCCAGGTATCTAGTACCAGATCCTCAGCCCCAGAAACATACATACAAGTACCATTATACAGAACGGGCAAATTATATTTAGTAATATGTGTGTATATACATGTGTGTATATGTGTGCATGTAACCACAATTAATAAATTAAAAAAAAACAGGTCATGAGTTTGGAAGAAAGCAAAGGGTGTTTGGAGGAAGGAAAGGGCAGGGAGAAATGATGTATTGTTATCTCAAAAATTAAAAAAAAATGTTAAAAATAAATTAATAGGAACTGGAACAATTATTTAGTGATTAAGAGCACTGGCTGATCTTCCAGAGGACCTGGGTTCAGTTCCCAGCACCCACATGGCAGCTCACAACCATTTGTAATTAGAATTCCAGAGGACCTGATGCCCTATTCTGGCCTTATGCACACACCTGGTGCACACATACAGGGAGGCAAAACACCCCTGCCCACAAAATAAGAATAACGTATTTAACAAATAGTTACCAGGGTTGCTTACCAGTCACTCACTTTCATTGTCCAATCCCCCAAGGCAAGTTACTTCAGTCAAAACTTTAAAAAGCAAGCACAAAATCTTGATTTAAGCTGAACAATGAGAACTTTTGGCTATCACTTGTTATCTAGAACCTCATTCTGCTTCTATCAAGGGCTTCATAGAAATTCATCCTGAGTTGTTCAAGGGGTCAGAAACATCTAGAAAATATATGCTTCTTGTTTGCTCGGTGCTCAGCTTCCCTACCCCCACTGCGGACTCAGGAAGATTGGACTTTGTGGATGCTTATATACTTATTGACATTTACATTGTGCAAAGCTGTGGTGATGTGTTTCATCACAAAACCACACTCAGCATCATGAGAAGAAGATGGGGATGAAGTATCGTTATCCCTGTTTCACATGTGAGGGAATTTAGGTTCAGAATTATTAAGGGGCTAGGCATGGTGGTGCACACCTTTAATCCCAGCACTCAGGAGACAAAGGCAGGTGGACCTCTGTGAGTTTAAGGCCAGCCTGGTCTACAAAGAGAGTTCCAGGACAGCCAAGGCTATTTCACAGAGAAACCCTGTCTGGCCGGCAGGGGGGGGGCGGGGGGACGACACTAGGCTAGAATCACTTAGAAAGCAATTAACTCAGGATTCTACAATGCATCTTTGTATATTGGAGCAAAGCAACTGAAATGGAATAGTCTTGCTTTTGAGCAGCAGGTAGATGGGGGCAGACAAGAACCATACCCCTGCCTACCTCAAGCCAAGGAAGCTCAAGTGCACGCAATTAAACCTAATCTAACTAATCAAGGAGTCCTGGGAGGAAGGAACCAAAGAGGAAGTGATGCATGTTTCACAATCCTTGGGGAAGCAACATCTCTCAAGTGACAGTAAGTACACAAGGTCTGAGGAACCAGTTATCTAGCAGGGCAAGGCCTGCTGGGATCAAAGAAAGGATCAGGGCTCTCAGGAAGGGGAGTATGGCAACCCAGCTGGCTACCCTGGATGACTTAGTAGGAGATTGGACAGAGGTTATATAGACTGACGTTCAAATGGGCACAGCTAATTATACCCCAGACATGGGCAGAGTGCCTCTTCACAGACCCCATTGACTGTGCTTCCAGAAGGAACCACATCACGTTCAGATCAGTCCTTCACCGGAGCGAAGCCTGGACAAGGAGAATGTTCCTTGGATAGACAGCTCTCCCAGGGCAGTGTACCATACTTCTCTCTGTCCAACCCCCCACAGTCTGGGATGACTGGTCCCGCCCAAGCTGTTGTTCCTTCCAGCCCTTGTGTGTGACTGTGTGACATTCTTCCCACAGGTTTTGTGCTTGGAAGGCAAAACGCTCTTACGTAGAGTACAGGGGGAAGAAGTTTAAAGATGGAAGAAGTCCCCCCAAGTCTACATACAAGTACCCACCATGGAGTGGTGGTAAGTCCACTCTAGGCCCATGGTCCCATTTCTCCAGCCAGAGACGTAATGAAGAGAGAACACAGGTCTGAAGAGCTAAGTCTAAGACCTAAAGGGCACAAGGGAAGTAGCTAGTGTAGTGGTCATCACCTTAAGTTAGTGGCCTCTGAGAAATAGTAACACTAGTGCTGAAGTGTGTGGTGTTAGTGACAAGGACTGTGACCCAGAGCAAACCTAGTAGGGGATCTGGGGATGCTTCTGGATGCTGAGCACCTGGCAGTGGTTACTTCTTTGGCTGCTGTTTAAGAGGCTCCCATCTGACTAACACCGTGGAAACCTTACCATTCAATGAAGTGTTTATTTTGTAGTGATAAGTGAGAAAACTAGATACACAATGATAAATATATGTGTTTTCATGCATACACATATACACACATATGCATACAGTTTTAGGAAAATGTAGAAGTTAAGATTAAAGTATTGGTAGGATTATATCTAGGTGCTCTGATTATTAGTGAGATATATTTTTAATAGGCTATGTTTATAGAACATATATTTATAAAACATATGTGTATGTGTGTGAGTGTGTGATGGTTTGAATGAGACCGGCCCCCATAAGTTCATATTTTTGAGTTCTTGGTGCCCAATCTGTGAAATTGTTTGTTTGGGAAGACTCAGAAGATGTGGCCTTGTTGGAGGAGGTATTTCACTAGGGAGTGGGTTTTGAGGCTTCAAAAGATTTGCACCATTTTCAGAGTGCCCTCTGTCTCATGGTAGAGGATCAAGATGTGAGCTCCCAGTGATTCCTTGACCCTGCTATCATAGGCACTAACTCACTGAAGCCGTAAGCATAATTAAACACTTTTATAAATTGCCCTGGTCATGGTGTTTTAGCACAGCAACAGAAAAGCAATACAAACACAAAGGTGCACACACACACACACACACACACACACAGAGAGAGAGAGAGAGAGAGAGAGAGAGAGAGAGAGAGAGAGTTCTACCTCATTGGCTTCTTATCCACAGGTAGTGTCTTATTGGCACAAATTCATTATGCTGATTAGACCATTTTTTTAACTTGACGCAAGCTAGAGTCATCAGAGAAGAGGAAACCTCAATTGAGAAAATTCCTCTATTGGATTACCTTTAGGCATGTCTGTAGAGCATTTTCTAGATTAATGATTGATTTCAAAGTGCACACTACACTAGGGACAGTGCCACTCCTGGGCAGGTGTCCTGGGGTGTATAAGAAAGCACGCTGAGTAAGCCATGGAAGGCCAATAAGCACCATCCCTCCATGGTCTGTGCTTCGATTTTTGCCTCCAGGCTCCTGCCCTGAGTTCCTGCCCCAGCTTCCTTTCATGATGGATTGTAAGTTATAAGATGAAATAGACCCCTTTCTTCCCAAGGTGCTTTGGTCATGGAAATTTAATGTTGGAGCTAAGTCTTGTGCCAGAAGAGAAAAGGAGACCAAAGGGACGCCTGGTCTGGGTTGAGGTAAAGAGGGGGAGTGCCTTTATGGCAAGGACCCACCCAATTAAGATGGTAACTCATGAAAGGAAAAGGCCTAGATGCCTCTAAAAAGTACCAAGGGAAAGCTTCTGCAAAGTTATTCAAGCAGGGGAAAGAGAGTGGAGGCCATTAGGCATCATCGGAAAGGACTCGGAGCTCTATCAGGAACTGCACTGGGAGCCATTTGTATGATGCTCTGACCAAGAATATGGTTTCCTTCTACCCTTGTCCAGAGAATTTGAATGAAGTTGGATTTAAAGACAGTGGATTGGTTTGTAGGAGAGAGGAGGTTTCAAGATGAGAGACCATTCAGACAGGTGCTTAGAAAACAGCTGTAGTTGTTAAAGAGGGGCCAAAGAGAGCTGCACTGAGACAGCAGGAAAGGTGTCCTTTGGGCAGAACCCCACACATCAAAGGCTCTAAACTTGTGAGTGCAGGCTTGTTTCAAAGGAGAGCGGAAGATGATGCAATTGTGGTCCTAGGGGATCAGACTTTATCCAAGCAGGCAGCAAAATTTAGGAATTTCAACCATATAGTAATATGGATATATTGGAGGCATGAAAGACACAGTATTGAGAGGGGCATGTAGCCTTATTCCACTGTTTCAGAGATCAGCTAAGGCCAGTCAAGGTTTTTCAAAATGAGAGTCCCTTCACGGAGGCATTGAGAGGCTACTGTGTTAAGATGTGAAAGTGGAATTTAAGTTGCTGCGGAGACTCTAAGATACTGGATGCCAGAACTGTGGCATGTCAGGGAGATCTGTGGAAGGGTAGAGCTGTCCTAACAAAGAGGTTATGTGCCCTGAAGATGGCAGAGCTGAAGTCGGGGACCTGCTTAACCCCTTTGGAGCCCAGTCAAGTTTATCACAAGCCCCAGATGCCAAATATGGAATTGCAGGATTTGGTGTTCCCCCTGCTGGATTTTGGGTTGGCTTTGTTCTCATCACTTTTTGCTATGACTCAATTCTTCAACTGTGTTTGTGTTTGTGTTTGTGTTTGTTTATCAAGACAGGATTTCTCTGTGTAGTTCTGGCCCTGGCTATCCTGGAACTCACTCTGTACACCACGCTTCCCATGAACTAAAAGATCCTCCTGCCTCTATCATGGTGTGTGACACTATGCCCAGCTCCAGTTCTTCAGTTTTGAAGAAGGAAGGTTTATTATGTGCTATTTTATATTGCAAGTATGTTCTTTGTTTTCATTTTCATTTTATGCAAGTGAATCTTTTGCACCGCTGTATGTATGTATGTATATATACACACATATACATATATGTGTATATATGCATATATATACATATATGTGTGTGTTTATACATATATGTGTGTGTGCCACGTATATGTCTTGTGCCCAAGGAGTAAAGAACAGTTACCAGAGCTGCTAAAACTTCAGTTACAAACAGTAGTGAGCTGCCATGTGGGTGCTAGGAACTGAACCAGGTCCTCTGCAAGAGAAGAGCTAAGAGTGCTCTTATCTGTGAAGCCATCTCTCCAGACTCTGTTTTTGTTACTTGATTGTTTGTTCATTTGTGTATGTTTTTATAGAAGGTCAACAGTTAAGACTTCGGAATCTTAAAGTTTGGAAATTTTAATGACTATGGGAACTTTTGATGTCGAGCCAAACACAATGTACTACAAGGCAGTCGTGAGCCAATGGGCACAAGGACTAGGTTATGGCTTAACGTTGATGTTCTTGAAGCCGGTAAGATGGCTCAGTTGGTAAAGATGCCTGATGACCTGAGTTTGTTCCCTGGAACCCACAAAGTGGAAGGAGATAACTGACTTCTGCAAGTGTGCTGTGGCACGTACGTACATACATACATACATACATACATACATACATACATACATAAAAATGTAATTTTTTTTGTAACATGATATGTCTGGATGTCAAGTTGACAATGCATAGAGTGTGACTGTTAGTATTAATTGTCAACTTGACAGAATCTTCTGTCACCTGAGAGACAAGCCTCTAAGCATGTGTGTGGAGGAGCATCTTGATTACATTAATTCAAGGAGAATACCCGCCCACTGAGGGTGGCACCATTCCCCAACTGAGATCCTAGACTGGATAAATGGAGAAGTGGAGCTGGGCAAAACATTCACTCATGGCTCCCTGTTTTCTAATTGTGGGTGCGTCCTGACCAGTTGCTTCAGGTTTCTGCCACCTTAACTGCGCTGCCGTGATTGGCTTCTACTCTTGATGTATAAACCCTTTCTCCCTTGAGTAGATTTTTTTTCTAGGTGCTTTATCATAGCAAAAGAAAAAGCAACTAAGGCATCGGTGGTCAAATACCTGGCAACAAGCAACTCAAAAGAAGGGTTTCGTTTTGCCTAAGTTTCAAGGAGAAAAACAACCCATCTTGGAGGGGACCGTCAGCAGAAGTGTGAAGTGGCCACATCGCATCATCATCAGGAAGCAGCGAGAGAAGAATGCCAGCTCTCAGCTCACTTCCTCTTTCTTACTCAGTCCAGGGTCCTAGCCCATGGGTCTTTCCCCATGGACTAAACATCTCTGAAAACACCTTCACAGAAACACACAGGAACATGTTTCCTAGATGCTTAGGAAGCCAATCAAATTGACAACGAATATTAACTATGGGAGACAGAGTGGAAACCGAGGTAGGAAATGGTGTGAATGAAAAGGAAGAAGTGGGCAGGCAGGGCAAGCAAAGAATTCTCCTGTACAGGAGTGGCCCCGAGACCACATGCCTTAGCGGTAGGTGAAGAGCTCCCCACCTCTGTTGTAGTTCTTAGAACAGGACTCCAGAGAAATAAGCTCCAATCTCATTTGGTAGCCAACATAAAGAAGAAGGCAACAGAAGACTCGGTATTATGATGTCAGGGTCCCAAGCCTGGAGAGTCACATGATCTGAGGAGCCCTGAGATCTGCTTCCTATTCTCAGCCCTAGAGGCCTGATCACAGATACAAAGGTTTGGCTATCAACAATGTTCTGCCATTGACATTCTATAACCTGAGGATGTTAAACAGGAGTGTCGTCTTTACTCGAGAAGATTTGTTGTTGTTGTTGTTGTTGTTGTTGTTGCTGTTGTTGTTTTGTTTCACAGATGCTATCGATTTTTAATGTGCTTTCTTCTTTCCTCCCAGGTGAACATACTGTCTTAAGGTTCACCTTGCTCAGAGGTACCGAATGGTTTCGACCTCAGCATCCCCGGGATATAGCGGCCAATTCAATCCAAAACTGTGAGTTGGAGCTTCACCCATTGCAAAAGGTCCCTGGCTAACTAGAGAATGGTTCTGAGACCAAATTAGCCCATTCTCTTATTAATTATCAGGAGACTAAGCTCCTCCAATGGAAATGAATTGCTCAACCAAATTGACAACAGCCTGTGGGTAGGAGAGATGGGTAAGAAGAGCTCTATAGGCTCTGCGCCCTTGCCTGAACAATTTTGTCTTGGTTCATTTGTAGCTCCTTGAAGGTACATAAGCCCCTCTGTCTCTGATCATTTCAGGCATCACATGCAGTCTTTAGTAAGAGAGCACCAAAAGCTTTCTCCTTACACAGAGTCCACCTGCTGCTTGGAAGGGCATCTTCATCCCATCCCTCCTGCTTTCTGGAGACCCCCACTGAGCTTCTCACTACTGTAACAATTCCCCTGGTCCTGGCCTCCCATATTGAGAGCACAGTATATGCATTTCTTCCCTATCTTCTACATCAAGGAGTCAGCTTCACACTTGCCTTTTTTCACACACAGCCTCTCCCAATAGGTCTTATTATTAGCTTTCGTTATTATTAGCTTTTACTTGGCAAAAAAAAATTTGGCTGCTGCTTTTCTGTATCTCTAAAGCATGAAATGTCAAGATGAATGTGAATCTAGTGTGTATCTTGTCTGATCTTTACTTCCATGGGTTTATATGACAGACATTGTAGCCTCTGTAACCATATGAAAGATCTTCCAAGGGAAAAAAATGAATCATACAAACCAGGATTCCTATACCCTCTCACAGCATCAGAGCATACCTTCACTTGCCCAGCCCTTCCCTGGAATGTGAAAGCAGGCAACTTTGCATCTAAAAATTTCTTACTGCAAAAGTAGAAGTGAATGCAATGCACCCTTTCTATACTAATAATAAATTTCAAACCTAATGGCAACTGATTGATTTGAACCACACACATGGCCATTAACTATTTTATGAAATGTATGTATTTATACAGAATGAAGATATCTCTAAATTTACATCCTTATAGCTGGCAAATAAAAAATATTACTGGGCTAGAGAGATGGCTTGGTGAGTAAGAACATGTACTGCTCTTGCAGAGGATCTGAGTTCAATTTCCCAGCGTCCATATCAGGTAGCTCGTATAATTTCAGCTGCAAAACAATCTGACACCTCTGTAGGCTCCTGCTCTGACATGGTGCACACACACACACACACACACACACACACACACACACACACAGAGAGAGAGAGAGAGAGAGACAGACAGACAGACAGAGACAGAGAGACAGAGAGAGAGAGAGAGAGAGAGAGAGAGGGAGAGAGAGAGAGAGAGAGAGAGAGAGAGAGAATAATAAGCATAAATTTAATTACAGCACGCAGGAGGCAGAAGCAGGCAGATCTCTGTGAGTTCAAGTCCAGCCTGGTCTACTTAGTAAGTTCCAGGACATCAAGGGCTTCATACAGAAACTCTCAAAAAGAAGAGAAAAAGAGGAGAAGAATCTTTAAAATTTTAGAAAAAAAATATTTCTAATTCCACTCATTCATAAACATTCTTTTTTTTCACTTCTAAGAATGCCAGCATATTTTTGTTGTTGTTGTTTATTGTTATTGTTGTTGTTTTGAAGCAGGGTTTCTTTGTATAGCCTTGGCTGTTCTGGACTCACTTTGTAGACCAGGCTGGCCTTGAACTCACAGAGATCTCCATCTCTGATTCTGAGTTTTGGGATTACAGGTATGTGCCACTGTGCTCACCTTACCAGTATATTTATTAAGCAACTAAATAGAGTTTAGGGGCCTTTACATGGGTTACAATGCTGTTACAACAAGGTACCCCTTGGTATTCAGAAAAGCAAAGCAAAGTATTTCCAAAACACATAACATAGTGTGGTGATTTGAATAAGAATGATTCCCCCATGGGCCCATGTATTTGAATGCCTAGTTATCAGGAAGTGGCACTATTTGAAAGGATTAGAAGGATTAAGAGGTGTGGACTTGTTGGAGGAAATATGTCACTGGGGGTGGGCTTTGAGGTTTCAAAAGCCCATGCCAGGTCCATTGTCTCTTTTTCTGGCTGCTGCCTTCTGATCAAGATGTAAAGCTCTCAGCTACTGCTTCAGCACCATGCGTATCTACCTGCCGCCTTGATGATCATAAGGCTTTCTAAGACTGTGAGCAAGGCCCCAATTAAATGCTTTCTTTTATAAGTTACCTCAACCATGGTGTCTCCTCATAAGTAAGTAAGTAAGTAAGATACATGATGCTTAGTTGATGTCTATAATAATTAAAAGTATCACTCTGTGCTCTTAGTTTTTCCATAGGTCACAACTCAAAAATGTGGTGCATAATCGGTTAACTAAAAATCTTTCCTCAAAACGACAAGAAAATAATCTAGTTTAGAAATAAATGTGAAAAAGAAGCCAAGAATGTATCTGACCTGTTCACATCTATTCAATATTCTGGTAGAGTACTGCAGAAGCAGGGTATGCAGTGTGCTGTGCATTCTGACTTTTTTGTTTGTATCTGTCTTAAGCTTCTTCTAGCAACCTCACCCAGCCAATCCGAACTGCCGGCTCGGTAGTGCATTTGAGCTCTTCTGCCCTGAGGTAGGTATGAGCTGAGTGTTCCGACTACATACACAGTGCGTGACAGGATGAACTTCCCAGAGTCCTGCTCCATGCTCTGACACTACCCTTGCATGTAGGACCAAGTGAAGCTTAGTATACCCCAAGTCCCAGCAACCAGGGGAAGAATAACTCTCTGCGGGGGGAGGTGTTTTTGCTCACTTTCAGATAGGACAAGCATTTCAAAGTATTTTCATTCTGGTCATGCCAGCATTTTGTGTAATTTTAGTTATTTTATTTTATGGTTTATCGCCCTCTCCCTATGTATGTGTACATGTATGCATATACGTGTGCACAGGCACACATGCACATTTGTGGGTACACATGTGGAGGTCAGAGGTCAACACTAGGTGTCTTCCTTGGTCACTTTCCACCTTTTTTTTTAAGTAGCTTTTTTCATTGTATTTGGAGTCTCCAGTTCAGCTAAACCAGCTGTCCAATGAATCTTAGAGATTACTCTGTCTCTGCCTACCCAGGGATGGGATTCCACGCACACACCATCACGCTTGGCTTTTGACGTGGATGCTCAGAACCCAAACTCAGGGCTTCATGCTTGTTCAGCAAGCATTTTGCCAACTGAACCCTCTCCCCAGCCTTGCCCTGCTCCCCCTTTATCTCTTCTTTTAGACCAAAAATGCCCTACATCCAAAAAAAGAAAAGAAGTAATCAAGTCAGGGCCAGATCAGAAGCAAACCATCCCTTAGCAGCCTCCTAACACTGACAGAATCCTTTTTGGTCAGAAATGAAGTGTCTTGGCACCATCCTGAAAGAGCAAAGAGAATTGGGCATCCCATACAAAGCAATACCAGACTCCAGCAGGTAAGATATGGACAGAGAGTGTGAGAGACAGCCCCTGGGACCTCTAAGAGATTGGGGGCCTGTGAGTTTGTGGACCAGCTCGTCTGACCTAGGCTTAAGATATTACTCTACAGTTCCGTAGCCTTGCACAAATCCTTGCTCCAGGTTGCTGAGAAATCTCAATGATAGGTGGTCAGATAGAGATGTCACCAAGTACCACAGGAAGTGAGGTTCCACAGGAAGTGAGGTTCCACAGGAAGTGAGGTTCCACAGGAAGTGAAGTGCTGTTACTCTGAGCTCCATTTGCACAATGACTCCTGTCCGTTATTTAAGAAAATCTTGACTTTTAGGCAAGTGCTCTGAGCAAGTAAATGACTTTCTGAGTGGACCACTTCTGGTTCTTTGTCACGTCCTCACCCCGTGGTAAACACTTCTGCAAATTTCCGTGTGCGGAAACAGTTGCTCTTCCCTGAGCTATGAAATCTATTAGTTGTTTTTTAAACCAAAGCACCCAAACAATGGCCTTTGCTTTAGAGTAACTAGACTTTTTTTTTAAATGTCTATTTTTAAAAAGTCAGGAGTAAAATGACGGGATTTTATAAACAGTCCCTCAGTTGAAAGGAACTGAACAGCTAGCTCAATGTATCTGCAGATTACAGGATACAGAGCTACAGAGCTTACTAGAGAATCCTTGCCAATGCCCACAGGTGTGTCCTGTACTGACAGCTTTCATGCTAGACTCCCAAAGGATGAGCTATGCTATAATGTTACAACAGGGCTTATGTGACCCTGAGACTGGAGCTGTCTGGTGAGGCTCAAGTCACAGCAGGTAGGGAAAGACAGCAGGGACATTTGTCCTCAGAGGAGGTCAGAGATAGGCTAGAGTACCTCAAGATCTGTGTCCATCCCCTCCTCACCTCCCCTGCAAGACACCCCGGCTAAAGCAGGAACTCAGCACAAGAAAGGCTCCGAAGGAAGGAAAGAAGCACTCCTTGCCTCACAAGGCTGAAGTTTAAGAACAAGACCTTAACTCATAACAAGACTCATGACAATGAAACAGAATTATAATTCATTTTTATGTATATTGTATTTATTATCATTTATTCACATTGCATCCCCGTTGTTATCCCCTCGCTCTTATCTTCCCACTTCCGCCCTCCCTCCCTCTTCTGCCCTCCTCGCATCCTGTCCCTTAGACCTCTGATGGGGGAGGGGGAGCGCATCCTATCCCACTGTCTGGTCACAGCCTATTAGGTCTCATCAGGATAGCCTACATCCCCTTCCTCTGTGTACCTGAAAGGCCATCTTGCCAAGGGGCAGTGAGCAAATCATTGGCACCAGAGTGCATGTCAGAGGGTCAGCAAAAGTCCCCTCGCCCTCCCCATGTGGAGAATCAGCTGTCCATTGCCTGCATCTGAACATGGGGCCTTGGCTCTCTGCATGCATCGTCCTTGGTTGGTGCACCAGTTGGTGCAGGCCCCCTGTGCCCAGATCCACAGGCCTTGATGGTCTCTCAGCGGAGCTCCTGCTTCCTCCCTGACCTTCCATCCCTGCACTCTTCCCTACAACCCCCAGAGCTCCACCCAGACTCCAGTCTCGGTATCTGTCCCTATAATTCTTAAGAACTGGGTAAAAATTAAGACCCCAGGCAAGGAATAAAGAAGTGCCTGGTTACTGGGATTGAGATCTGAAGGAAGAACTTTAAAAAAAAAAAAAAAAGAGCAAGAGGCCAGCACATGAGACCAGAGAGGATTTGAGGCTAGCCACAGGGTGGCTGATGAGAATCTAGTAAATGTATCTTTGGGGACACACTAAACGCCCTCCAGGTACATTAAGATGTGGCTGAGTGCCTACATATTGGCAGTAGGTGAGTCTCACTCAAGGAAACGAAAGGTAGCTATATTCATTTGAGAGCAATCTTCGGCCGGTTTTCTCACTGATCATTAACAAAAGGATAAGCAGGCGTTTGTCCCTTGCCCCTTATAGGTGTGTGCTGTATAATCTGTAGGACAAAGGACACGTCCTGCTTTTCAATACCTGACACAGTGACACATTCATAGTTTCTCCATTAAAAAAAAAGTACCAAATACATGGGTAAATGAATTGGGCATACTGCTGGGAACGTAATAGAGAACGCTTTTGCTTTTCCTGATCTGTTACTGGAAAATCAGATCAATAATCAGTTACAGTCGTGATGACCACGGCAAAGAGGAAATGAGTGTTTCTTTAGTGAATATCTTCTATATTCCAATAATTCTTGGTGCTTTATGAAGTTTTAATTTTTTTAGGAAGTTAATACAGCCCAATCAGAGTAAGGGGTGATCAAAAGAGACAGAAAGAAGGAAGGAAGGCAAGAGAGACTGGAGGATGTGCCCTCACCTTCAGAGAAGCCTCTGCAGGTACACACATCAGAGAGTGACACGAGGAACGTGAAGACGTCCGTCCCTCATTTCCACTGGATCCAGATGTTTCCTCAAGAGGGATTGGCTTGTGTGTACAGCACCTTGGGGTGCCAGCCCTCACCCCTATACAGTAATCAGGGCTGAAAAAATAAAGGATATGCCCTATTTACTATCTTACATTCTCACTTACATGTTGAAGCTGAAGTAGACAAGCTCACAGAAATAAGGGATAAGGTATAGATTACCAAAAGCCTGGGAGGTCGGGGTGGCTCAAGATGGTTAGCAGAAGGAACAGGCACGCTGTTGGGTAGAAAGAAGAAAGCCCACATGTTTATAACGCAGTATGGTAACTATGATAGAAAACAATACATCTCTATATAATAGAAAGAAATTTGAGTGTCCCCAACAAAGAAATAAATATCTGAAGACATGGACATGATGATGACCTGATACAGACAGTACATATTTTGTATGAGAGTTGAAATGCCATACTGTGCCCCACAAACACATATAATTACAATCAATTCGGGGGGGGGGGGGGGGGAAACTGGGCTAAGTATGTTCAGTCGCAGAGTCCTTGCTTAGTGTATTCAATCCCTAGCGCCCTTCTCGTTTTGTTTAAAAACACACACACACACACACACACACACACACACACAGAATACCTAGTGTGGTGGTTAATCCCATCTGCTTGATTACATTGAGAGCAACCTTAGAGACCACTAAGTCGTCTGCTTCTGTATCTGTCTGATGGCTTTCCCAGCCACCAGGAGATCCCGAGGGCTCTGACCTAATGAGTGAGTCGATCCACTGATGACTCCGTAACGGGGTAGATTACTGGGAGGTAGTAAAAGGTAGAAGGTGGGTGGGTGGGTGGGTAGGTCATTTGGAGGCATAGCTTTCCCTGGCCCCTTCTTGTTCTCCCTCTCTCCACTTCCTTCTAACATGAGTTGAGGAGCCTTCCCCACCACACACGGCCACCATCATGAAGCCCTGCCCAAACTGGGCCAAGTAACCATGAACTGAACTCCTTAAAACTGTGAGGCAGGATAAACAATGCCCCTTTAAATTGTTCTCAGATAGTCTTTTACCACTATGATGGATGAAACCTAGAAACCTGGATAAATAGGAATTGCATATAATCAATGAATAATTTTTAGCATAAGCATATCTAAGTGCTGTATGAAAAAAAATTAGCCTTACTAAAAGAATTACTTTTTTTGTTTAATATTCAGATTTAATTTAGTGACCTATATAATAGATTTCTCAACCCTCCAAAAATAGCATGGGCCTGAGAGGTTTTTTTTTTGTTGTTGTTTTTGTTTTGTTTTTTTGTTTTTTTGGGTTTTTTGGGGGGGGGGCCTGAGAGTTTTGATCCCTAACACTGGAGCTGGAACTGGGGTGGGTTGCTCAACAAGGAAGGTTCCTCTTCGGTGAAGGGAATTTCTCTTCTCCAGTCCTGTGCCCTGAGGCATTGCTCTGGACTTTCCAGGAGTGATGGAGAACTACAAGTGCTGAAAATCTGTAGGTAAAGTGAGGCTATGAGTAAAGAGGTGGGCTCACCTGCGCTGCAGGACGGTCACTGGCGAGGACTGGTTCCTGTAGAGATGGGTGGCTGTGCTGGGTGTTAGTCTAAATGAGCACTTGATGGCCTCATTTGACAATTCTAAGTCCATTGCGATACTGCGTATAGCCACGATCTGTCTGAAAATTCAGGAACTCACTCATGTGCCGAGAACCGGAAACCTATGTAGGGTCAGCGGAAGTGGGGAAGGACAAAGGTCACAAGGAAACGTGGATGACCCCAGGCCAGGTAGTAAAAGGACCATTTGCAAAGGCCCAAGAAAGAACTGTTGTCCTAACAGCATTTGCACTGTGTCAACATTTTAGCATCTTACAATTTTGAATCTGCCTGTCCATGAACATGGGATAACTTGCTGTTTTGATTTCCTAGTTTCCCCCTATGTACTTCTTACTCATGTACTTTAGTATTTATAACTAAGCAGTTCATTCGGGGAGGAGTTAACACACTACAGGCAAATTATTGTAGAGCCCGTGAAAAGCCATTCAGCAAACCAAGCAGATGAGTGCAGGAAAGAAAGCATCCTGGGAAATCTCAGGCTTGCCATCTTATTCTGTGTTTGGAGGAGCATGTTATATGTTGAATGCTTTTTACCTGCCATATGGCTATGGGTACTGGGTTAGGAGCAGCCAGGAGAACTCTTGCTGAGTTCTATTTAGCTAAGATGGAAAGTAAGGGTAGCATTCGGCCACTGCACAGGGCAGCCATTACTGTGGGCTGGTCAGGTCAGTGCCCAGTTGCTGCTGAAGAAAGAGCAAAGAAATTAGAGGTTACAACTCGCAAAGGATAGGCATCTGCCTCCCTCCCTCTCTCACACTTTCTCATCAGCCTGAGGACACTTAGTCTATCATTTTGTGTGACTGAAAGGAAACAGACAAAACCAGATCATTTCACAATCTGTGGCATGCAAAGAATTTGAATCCCTGCAAGAGTGAGAAACAACCTGTAGTTGAAGCAGCTGGGGATAGAGATGCTCCTGCCTAGGAGCAAAGGTTCATGAAATTCCAATGCAGGAGCTGTCCCGCTCACGAGACTGGGATTGAGACTGGGACTGCCACTGTGGAACTGTTAGATATTTTGAAAACTTCCAAACTCCCCTCCATGAGAGTCTTGTCTGCCTACATGGTGAGATTCTGCAACATGATAGAAGGTGACCTTCCTCTGGTATGAAATGTATCTGAGAGAACTAGTGATATTGCAGTTTAGTAGGGCAGTGGTTCTCAACCCGTGGGTCATGACCTTTGGGGAAGATTCAAGGACCTTTTCACAGGGGTCACATTTCAGATATCCTGCATAGCAGACATTTATATTTGATTCGATTCATAACAGTAGGAAGAGTACAGTAATGAAGTAGGAACAAAATTATGTTATGGTTGGGGTCACCACAACATGAGGAATTGTATTAAAGGGTCGCAGCAGAAGGAAGGCTGAGAACCACTGGACTAGGGCCTTAGAGAACACCTACACAATCCCTACCGGATCCAAGGAAATGTCCCCTTGTAGGCTGAATTAGCCTAAGCATGAGAAAGGAGTGGCCAAATCAAAGGTCTGACTGGGAAATGTAGTCCATAGAACATCACTGAGAGAGACCACAGCATTGCTTGGAAACTCAACACACAGTGAGCCATCCATGTTCAGGGCTTTCAAGGACTGAATATAACTCATTTTTACAGCTAGAATTATAAAAAGTAAAAATGACACACTCCCTCCTGGGTGGTATGCCCTCTCCAGGGGTGTGGCCACCATTAAGTTTCCATGAGCTAGTAAAAAACCCCAACACCCATACAAGACCAACAGCTCTACCTAGACTCACTAGGTTATTAAAGAGGTACACATGATAGTAGGAGGGAGTGTACTGGGAAGAAGAAAGATCTTAGGAGGGAGAGTGGAATAATAAGTGGGAATGGGAAATGAATATGATCAAAATATATTATGTACATGTATGAAATTGTTAAGAAATAAATTAGAAATTATTTTTCAAAAAAAAAAAAAAACGGTATGTCCCTTTTCTCTGTCTCCTTAGCCCAGTTGTTGAGTGAGACATTTAAGATGCAGTCAAGGCTGTTTGTTAGCCTGAGGGAAAGGAAATGTGCTCAGGACAGAGGGCATAGTGTCACACAGTCTGATAAGAAAAAAAAATGAGCAAATAAAAATGGCAAAGAAATGAGTCAGTTAGGATATCGAGAAAGCAGATGGTCTATTGTTTGTTTCATGCCCGTGCCACCCGAGAAAAGAGAAGGAAACCAAGTAACATCTTGGCAGTTTCATGTAAGAAATCTGAACAACTTCTCTTTCCCTTTTCTTCTTCTGGCACTCACTGCTGGCTCTGAGGATAAATCTCCTCATCCTCTGTGACTGGAGATGAAATAGAAGTCACCCCCAAAATAAGGGCCATAGAGATGACCAGAAATCAGCATATCTCTGTTGTCTGACTCCTCAAAAACACAGGGAAGTTCATCCAAATAAGCCAAACATTATCGCACTGAAGAGAACCCCTCACTCCATATTTGGTGCCAATCTCACCCTGAAAAACTCCCTGGGAATGGCTCATCTTGTGAGAAAGACATTGCAGAACTCTGAGGCTGGGAAGGGGGAGAGATGGGCTTGGACTCAAAGCTCAGGTAGTAAGGGCAATACAGACCCTGTTAGCGCTACAGCCTCTAGGGTAAATACCAGGTTCTGGAAGCTGTCAGGCAGGCATGTAGAGATTGGAGGGACTGTAAAAGAATGGCAGGAAGTTGAGATTTTATGGCATGCCCAGTACCTTCAATAGTTCTGGGTGAATTGTATACAAAATTTCCAATCCAACTAGCACTTGGAGATTAACTATAGACTTGCAAAAACAGTTTGTGCTTACCTAGGAGGGAAGGCAGTGGGCATTCTGGGCATGACTTGGTGTCCTGTCACTGGTTACAGCATGATGGCTTGAATCAGACCTCATCCTTCTCCCATTCCCTTCTGCCTCTGTATCACTGATGTCATGCCAAGCGATGGGGACTCATGGGGGACTGCACTCGTGGGAGACTCATGGGAGACTATACATGACAATATGAGCTGTCAACTCCAACAAAGTTCTGGAACTCAGAAGTCAGACCAACATGAGATTCCTAGGGCTGGTCTGGTTGGATAAGAACCACTTGGCTCAAGGCATGGTGCAAGATAAAATACAACCCTTCCCCATCTTCCTTGTGGTAAAGGATGGCTAGGGTTCTGTTGGGCTCCTGGGTTATTAGTAGGCTTTCATTATTCATTAGACCTATACCTAGTGTATTTGCTAAGAACGGAGCTACATGGAACTGGTATAGATCCCAAGCAAGAAGCATCTGGAAACACCAAGGTGCAGGCTCTTGGCATTCCTCTGCCATGAAGTGACTCATCAACAGTGATCATATGAAGTGGGTTCTCTAGCAAAAGTAAGGACAAAAACTACCACTAGGTTCTTGGTCACAGCTCTGAAAAGGAACAGAGAACAGACACATCCTCCAAAACAGCATTTGTTTTTGTTTTTGCTCTTAAAGCAATATCCTGAACCACTAACCATGACTTTACCCATCATGATGTGAACTGTCCTTCCAAAAGGTGTGCTCAGGAGCCTAGCTAATAACCCTCAGCCCTCGACATTGCACACTCCAACTCAAAATAGCACCTTGCGTATTAAAAACAACGCAATATATATTTTAACAGCTCATTGACTATATAGAACTACAGCCTGTTTTTGGCCCTTTTACCTATGAAACTACCTACTGGGTCCCTAGGTGACTATCTTGCAAATCTTCAAACTCTTGAACGCAAGAGGAGGTGGCCAGTCCATCCCTGAGTCAGGTAAAAGAAGGAATCACTTGGCAGCCCAAGACTCCTCTACCTGAATCAAGGTACCCCTCCCCAAGCAAAGCAATGGCCACTTCACCCTAACAGCTTTCTGGCAGTTCCTTAGTAAGCACGCTTACTCTTAGAGCCCATCTCAAAACTAGAGGTAATGGGCTGGTCCAGCCTGGACTAGTTTGGTGTGTGGTCCTTTGAGGGAATTTGGTGGTTCTGGTTTTGTTTCTTTAGATGGGTCCCACTAGAACCCACTTTTAAATCAGGCCATCCTCAAAAATCACATAGATGGCTGGGTGTGGTGGTGCACGCCTTTAATGCCAGCACTCAGGAGGCAGAGGCAGGAGGATCACTGTGAGTTCGAGGCCAGCCTGGTCTACAAAGTGAGTCTAGGACAGGCAGGGCTACACAGGGAAACCTTGTCTCAAAAAACAAACAAACAGAAAATTACAGAGATGTGCCTGCCTCTTCTTCCCAAATGCCGTCATGCCCTCTCTCTCTCTCTCTCAGTGAACGTTTAGGGGAACTCCCTATCCACTGTCTCATGCCCGTGCAGGACTTGGAATGCATGTCAACAAAATCAGTTGCATTGTGACAGCAATGGCTATTAATAAACTTTAACGTACACAAATACAGCTACTGGCCTCATCCAAGTTTCTAGACAAAGAGAAGTCACCAGGGCACCCATTTCATAGAGCGTGTTGCCCAGAACTGGGTTCAAACACATGCTGTGCTAGGGCAGTCTTGCCTCCCATACAGCTCTGCAGTAGTAAGGTTGGTGGAGAGAGAGAACAGCTTGCAAAGCAACAGATGTGGGCCCTGAAGCAAACCCATCTTGGTCAGATGGACTGAAGTCCTTGGGGGCAGGTATTAATACATGTAAATGCCCACACAATTGACACGCCTTCTTCCCTTTATGAGCACATAGGGGCCCTGATGCCTGCCCCCTAAGACTGACTATCTCCTAGATGTACATCTTGATACTGTCCAGACAGCACGGATACACAGAGTGTATGTCTGTCTCATGTTATAAACATCAAATGCATGGTAAAGGATAATTCAAAGGGCACACAAGATAGATTAGCTATTTCTTGGCACAGTGTAAGGAGTCACTAGTCCTTCAGATTTGGTCCCCCAAGGAACCTGACAGGACTCTAGACCTGTCATTATGATGAATGCCCTGAGTAGGCTAAAATAAATACTGTGGTACTACAGTGAGCCTCTTGGTCTATCATCCCACTTTGCCTTTAGTTCAGGGAATCGTTTATGGGTTTTCCCCTGTTTGCCAGCATATGTGATGTACTTCCTAATATCTGATGCCAGATGCTGTTCATTACATTGTCTAAAGTCGATGCCACCAGGCTTGGTTTTGTTTAAGCATTCGTTTTCCCATCTGCAGCTGTAGTCCTCTGCTGCTTTTCTTTTCTTTTTTTTAGATATTTATTTATTTATTTATTATGTACACAGTGCTCTGCTTACATGTACACCTGCAGGCAAGAAGAGGGCATCATATCACATTACAGATGGCCGTGAGCCACCATGTGGTTGCCGGGAACTGAAGTCAGGACCTTTGGAAAAGCAGACAGTGCTCTTAACCTCTGAGCCATCTCTCCAGCCCCCTCTGCTGCTTTTCTTAATCTTCAGATCTGTGCTGCTCAGGTCTGAGGTGCTCCTCTTCATGAAGGGCAGCCTTTTTTTATACCGGAAGTCATGATTTTCAGGTCCAGCATACGTAGAATGATTACTAATATTTAATAATGAGTCACATAGTTATTAGTGTGACAGTAACTCTGTGTAGCCTTGGCTCTCCTAGACTCACTTTGTAGACCAGGCTGGCCTTGAACTCACAGTGATCCACCTGCCTCTGCCTCCCGAGGCACGGGCCACCACGCCCGGCATGGCAGTCACTCTTTAGCCAGCTGTTTCCCCGAACAACGGCATAAGGAGACCATGAGTTGTTTATTTAGGCTTGAGCACAATACTGAGCAACTATTATTCCATCCTAAACCTCCAAGCTGGCCTAGCTTCCTTTCAGCCACAATGCACATTATACTTGCATTTGCAATCCTCTGGTTAACTTCTCCCAACCCTTCCTAGACCTCTCCTCGTGGCTCAATATCCTCACTTCTTCTCTCTGTCTCTCCTCCCCTTGCTGGACCCAGATGTTCCACCCTATTCTCTGTACTGCTCAGTACTGGCTGGTTGGTGTTTTATGGACAGAACAGAGAACAAATGGTGGGCATGTTTACAAAAACTTGAGACAGGAGATACTTATAAGAAACATTACAATCCCATGTCCAGATTGAACACAGATAGTGGGGTACAGAAATCAGCATTTGAATGAACAAGGTAAACTTTACACAATACACAAAATATTATGCCAAAATTTCTCCCTTTAAGTCCAATAAAAGGCTCTTTTCCTTTCAATAATAAACTAATATACAAAAATAATAATTATGATACAATTATGGAAACTATTAGGTAAGTTTTACATTCACAATGTTCAGTCCAAATGCATTTGGCAACTTAGGAGAAAGTATTCTACCATCTATTCTATCTTGGTGTGTTTAGAGTTCTGTACCTAAATTAATTCATCTTTACTAGTATTACCTATCTAAAAACATCTTCTTAGATCCCAAACAACTTAACCTAATTGTAAAACTATAACTGTTTAGTCTTCAGTCCCATCAGAGACTTGAGAAAGAAATAAACTCTTACAGTCCCCAATACCAAGTAGTGAAAATAATCCCCCACAAAACAAACACCACTGCCCTGAAAACAGACGTTAATAAACCATATATCAAAATCAGAGCAAGTTCTATAGATAAAATGAAAAAAATCCGGGAACCAAAAAACCCAAATGTTTTAGCAAAGTTCTATAGATGATTAGAGGCCATAATTAAAGGTACTTATAAATTATATTGAAATTGAAGGAATGGTGATTATTGGAGATGATAGCACCATTATCTCTCCAAAATCTTGGCCTCCAGATTGGCCACTTCAAGAGGTGGCGCACGCGTAATCTCAGCACTCAGGGAGGCAGAGGCAGGCTGATCTCTGTGAGTTCCAGGCCAGCCTGATCTACAAAGTGAATCCAGAATAGTCAAAGCTACACAGAGAAATCTTGTCTTGAAACACAAACAAACAAACAAAGAGGTAGACATCCAATTTCAAGGAGTTAGAACTTTATTCCAGATAAAATAAAGTATCAAATGACTTAACTGTACAGATCCTGAAGGTCAAATAGGAAAATTAAGTCCATGCATGGCTAATAGAGCCATAAACCTATGGGGAAGAGATCTGTTACAACAGTGGAAAACACATATTAACATCCCTCCAACGTCAGAGGCAAGACACAAAACAGGTGATACTCCTGATTTTAAAAAATTAAATTAATTAAAAAACATTATCAAAGACAGTTACAGACTGTCCAGGCTGTCCATAAGCAAGACACAGCAGAAGATGACACTTCGACTTTACACTGGGGAGCCACTGCTGATAAAACACCAACAACCTTACCACTAAAGTGGTTGATTGACCACCATATTTGGACTGAACAATGGTCTATGACAAAGGAAAAATTACAGGTACAAGAACAGCTAGAGGCTCAATATCTAGAAGGCTCGACCAGCCTTTGAAATTCTCCTATGTTTGTCATTAAAAAGAAATCTGGGAAATGGAGGATGTTGACAGATCTCAGAGCAATTAATAAAATTATTCAGCTGGCAAGATGTGAAGAGGATGGTACCTGGTGCCTGAGCACAGGTAACCACCCACGAGTTAGAATTAAGGATAGTACAAATGGGGTATTTTAAGTTATAAGCTGGTCAGAGAAGAATCTCGCTATATGGCCTAGGTATTTGTATAGTATTTTTGAGTCTCTTGTGTCATCGTTCTGGGAGCTTGGGGATGGGAAGAAAAATCACCCACTTCAGGAATAGAAGTAGAGGCCAAAAGGTGGTTGTACACGATGCTGCTACAGAAGGAGTGAAGGGAACAAATTTTTCAGTTATGTGTGACCCTCTGAGGAGTGAGAAACTTCCTACAATGTGAACTCAAGGAAAGTAGGCATGAGGCCTTGTTTCCTGCCTCCTCCCTCCTCCCTGTGGTCTCCCTAAAAACAAATGCGAGTGTCTCACTTCCATGCTAAAGACCCTTCCAGAGTTTACCCTGTTGCTCTCAGATGAAACTCAAAGTCTTTTGCCCAGTAAGGCCACAGAGGACCTGCTTCCTACCTCCTTCATCCACTGTACTAGTCTCCAGTCAGTCCAAAGCGTGTTCTGCACCATAAATCTTCTGCCACGAAGGCATCCACCCTCTTCTACTCTGCCCCGCTGAAGTCTGTTCACGGAGAAGCCAGAGCAATTCTCTCTTAAAATTTAAATGGATCATGCCACGCCTTGCTCTCAGTTCTCCAAGAATTCTTATCCTGAATCATAGAAGTCCAAACTCTCTGTTTCCTTTCCTCCCTGCTGTGGGCGTCTCGTAGATGGCCTCTCTATTTGGTTCACCACACCTTCATATTCCACGAGCAGGTCGGGTGTGAACGTGGCCCAGGACCTTTCAACTTGCTGTTTCCTTTCCTCAATCCTTCAATATCTCTGCATGTGATTCTGTTGCTTCCTTCGGGTTTCTGCTTAGTTAGCTCCCTGTGATGCAGCTCGGCTAATACCCGACCCCTCTCTATGCTGATTAACTTCCTTCCTACACATTATTCACATCTAGCAAGCTGTATCTTTACTAGCACATCTTTATACTGTATCTTTATTACCACATCCAACCCAGCCCCACACCTAGCCAGGTTTTATGAGCTCAGTGATTAGGACCTGATTTGCCTCCTGTGGTATGTCTATTATTTGGACAGCAAGGGCAGAATAGCTCTGTTCTGTAGATGATTCATAACATAATTCTCTACTTCCTCGGTTGCCCAGCCACTGAGGCCCCAACATATCAGAAGCAAACCTTCCACCTGTGTGAGTCACTATCACTTGATCTATGTTTTAAAAGGCAAGAAAAACAAAACAGAAAACAAGACGTGGATAACCTCCGTGTTATAAAATATGCCCCAGGAGGGGGAAAAAGGCACATACTTGAAACTCAGAAGATAAGAGAGCCTTGTATATCTGGCTCATTCACGAGCTCTGAGGATTGAACTCAAGTCCTGACGCTTGCGTAGCAAGCACTTTGACCCACTGAGCCATCTTCCCAGCTTGTCCTTTTCACATTTTCAAAGCACAAGAGATAGCTCTGTATGTAGAGCCTTACCTTCTATTTTGTTTAAGAGGTGGGGTTTGTTCGCCTCTGTGTACCCCAGGCTAGCCAGCCTCCTAGCCTGTGGTAGTTCTCCTGTCTCTGCTCCGATCTTGCCATAGAAGAGCCAGGATTACGGTCACATGCTACTAAGCACATCTTTCCTTAAAAAATGTACCCCTGGATGTGTTGTCGTTTCTAGACATTTTCTGATAGAATCTTTAGTTGTGTATAACATTATATCATCTGTAAACAGGGATAATTTAACTACTTTTCCTATCTGCATCCCTTTGGTTTGCTTCATTCGCCTCACTGTTCCAGCTAGTGCTTTGAGCACACTATTGATTACAGGTGGGGATTACAGGTGGGGATTGTCAACAGCCCCCCCCCCAAGTAATTTATTTAGTTTATATGCATTAGTGTGAATGTGTCAGATCCCTTACAAGTGGAGTTAGACAGTTGTGAGCTGCCATGTGGGAGCTGGGAATTGAACCTGGGTCCTTTGGAAGAGCAGACAGTACTCTTAACCACTGAGCCATCTCTCCAGCCCCAGTACCCCCTGTCTCTTTCCTGAGCTCAGTGGGATTGCTTCAAGCTTTTCTCTATCTAGGATGATGTTGGCTGTGGGTTTCTCTATATTGCTTTTATTACATTGAAATATGCCTCCCGTGGTCCCTAAACGTTGTTCCCTACATTCTCTGGGACTTTTATCATGCAGGCATGTTGGATTCTATCAAAGACTTTCTCTGCTTCTATTGAGATGACCGTGTGGCTTTTTGTCTTTAAGTCCATTCGTGTGGTTTATTATATGTATTCACTTACATATGTTGACCCATCCCTGCATTTCAGGGATAAATCCAACCTGGTCATGGTGGAAGATCTTTTGGATGTGTCAGTGCTCTGTTTGCAACCATTTTGCTGAGAATTTTTGAATTTACATTCACCAGAAATATTGGTGTAGTTTTCTTCTTTTGTTGTGTCTTTACATGGTTTTGGTATTAGAGTGATAATAGAAGGATTTTCAGAGTGTCCCTTCTGTCACCGACATGACTGCCTGAACATGAGCTGGCAAGAATGACACCAATGGGCATGCTAACCAAAAGGGGGAAACTCATGAGGTCTCAACTGTACACAAAGAACTGCAAGTAACTAAGGGATGCTGAGAGCAGGAGAAATGGCCTTCCCCAGGGAAGAACGCACCGGTTAGTTATCCAATGCCAAAGAAAGCCATATACAGAATAAATAACATTCTATAGACTGAGTAGGGTGTATTGTGCATTCAAAGATATTATATTGCCATATGTTCTGACCTTTTTTATTTATTGATATATATCAATTAATTACTAATGGATATATTTGATATAACATATACATCAATTGATATTGATAAAGATATATCAATGAAAAAGAGGTCATGAGTTGGAAAGCAAGGAGGGGGTATATGAAAGGGTTTGAAGGAGGGTAAGGAAAGATGGAAATGATGCAGTTATACTCTCAAAAAAGGGAGGGGGTGGCTGGAGAGATGGCTCAGAGGTTAAGAACACTGACTGCTCTTTCGGAGGTCCTGAGTTCAATTCCCAGCAACCACATAGTGGCTCACAACCACCTACAATGTGATCTCATGCCCCCTTCTAGCCTGCAGATGTATACAGAGGAAGAACACCATATAATAAATAAATAAATAAATATTTTTAAAAAAGCCAGGCGGTGGTGGCACACGCCTTTAATCTCAGCACTTAGGAGGCAGAGACGGGTGGATCGATGTGAGTTTGCGGCCAGTCTGGTCTACAAAGTGAGGCCAGGACAGCCAAGGCTATACAGAGAAACCCTCGAAAAACAAACAACAAAACCACTCATACACATAAAATAAAAATAAATAAATCTTTTTTAAAATTTTTAAGTAAAACACTGACTATTTGGAAAGATTTCTCCTGTAACACTGACAGTGTGGGACACTCTGTGAGAGCTGTGTGACCTGTGCAGCGTTCAATCCAGCATTCTATCTAAGGAATATTTAAAATTCTATTGTTCCAAAAGTATTTTTCTCTCCTTAAACATAAAAAGTAATTGTAAAGGGTAATATTTCTCTTAGGAAAATGAAGTCCACTCCATTTTCAGCAAAACCAGGAGATGACCTTGGGCACATGTTTTTTTCATCTCTCCATTTACAGTCCTTGTGTGCAGCACCAATTAAAGCACACAAGATAGGAAAGATAGCTTTACTCTAACATATTCAAGAGGCGGAGCTTAGACATTTCACCCACAAAATTTCTTGAAAGCCCTCCAGCTGAAAACTCATAAGGAAAATGCTTTCATACAACAAAATTAATAATCAGGTGACTACTGATTACTGGCTCAAATGGGGAGGTTCCACCACTTCCTTATGTGTATGTGTTTAGTATTTCTCCTTTCCTTCTATGACTAATCTTCTTAACCAAAGTATGTATATTAAACCACCCAGGAAGTGCTTGGTTAATATATTCTATCACAAGTCACTCACAGAAAATCCAACTTCATGAAATGATTCAATTTTTTATTGAGTATTCTTCATACATGAACATTTAAATTGACATATCCAAGTCAGACAACAAAGCTCAATTTTGAACCCTAAAGTGACCGTTCTGCCCAGAAAGCATCTTTCGAGCCATTCACTTGTTTCTTCTGGTGTACCTTAGCTCTTTGCACTGACAGCCAACTATTCATTTCCGGATACCTCCTTTTTGGAAAGAGTCGAAGATATCACTTAATTTCCATTCAAAATCTCCATCTTAGCCACCAAAATGATACGTGAAAAGAACACTAGATGTCACACTGGAAAGTCTGTCCAAATCAAGACAGTGACACCTCCCTGTCATATACCTAGAGTAAATTGAAATATTTCTAGCCTTCATTTCCTCATTACTAAAATAAAGATCACAAAGCACACCTTTACAATACTGTTTTCAAAACAAAATTTGATTTAAAAGTATGTACACCATGGAGTGTTGGGAAGTCAGGGAAGATGAGGACTCCTGCATGGACACCAGAAAGAGCCGCTTCATTTCAGACCCAGCATCAAGAAAACACACTCGAGTCATTCTTCTGGGAGATGTTCCATGGACTCCACAGTCCTGAGTCCAGTCTCTCTGGGCCTCAGCACCACTGATACTTAGTCTGCATAATGCGGTGTTGGGGGCAGCTGCTTTGTGCATCACAAAGTGGTTGATGGCATCGCTGGTCCCTACTTACTCAGTGCCTGTAGAACCAGTCCCCGCACGCCCTAGCTGTGACACTGACAAATGACCCCAAGTGAGAACCATCTCCTTGAAGTCATGAGAAACCAGTACAGGTGCTTCCAAAAGGAATGGAATTCATTTAGCTAATACCTAGACTTCCATGGTTCTCAACAGATGCTGAGCGACTGACTAACGGAGCCTCCTGGGGCCCTTTGCAGATGCTATCCTACTCCTTCTGAGTTTCATCCAGAAGAGAGATGTTGATTGTTTTTAAAGCCCCCAATGTGAAAGGCAACAACAGACAAAGAGAGGCATCTTTTTGTACAGAGCTTTGCACAGGCAATATGATCTTGGGCAAGTCACTCAGATGCTTTACACCTCAGCTTTTTAATGGAGATAATAAAATTATCTCTTTTGCAAGCTCATTGGAAGAACTAAATGGGAGAAAACGTACAGCCACAGTCTGTACTCATTCCTTCAGTGCAATTAATAATAGGACTCATGCTGGAAGCATGATTCAGAGGTACAGGTGCTTGCCACGCGAGCCTCACGACATAAACTTGGTCCCCCAAGCCCATGTAAAGGTAGAAGGAGACAACCAAGTACACAAAGCTGTACTCAGACTTCCACATGTAGTCTGTGTGCCCCTAATCTCACACACACCAAACACACACACACACACACACACACACACACACACACACACATACACGATAAAGTATTTTTATGAAATCTTAACCAAAGGCCCTCCCAATTTCATTCATTAAAATGGAATAATACAGTTTTATAATACACTGCTTTTGTAATCATGCAAATATGTGGAACTTACTGTATTTGAAACTGACACACAGGCTACCTAACTCAGCCCTCCCAAGTAGTCAGGCTGCTTAAGAGACCAGAGATGTGTTCCTTGCTAAGAACTATATTGATTTAAAAAATGGTTCCTTGAATTTGTAAGATTCAGCTCTATAGGGCCACCGGTCCCACTGCCTCCAGCACACCGGAGTTTGCTTGAGTCTGGGGGAAATGTTTTTCGTATTCTGTTTTCTTTAGTTTTGTGTAGACGTACATTATGAGATCTGGAAAGGTCTTCTGAAAGTAATGAGAGGGGTCTCCAATTCTTTCCTTCATTCTGAAAGAAAAGACAAATAGTTCAGCCCACTGGCCCCACACTCTTCCTCCTCAGAGTATACGCGGGCAGCTCACTGGACTTGATTCCATAGAGAGAACAATAAGGACTTTGGAATCTGATGGACAAGATGCTTCCTGACTCTTTAATAGCTGTGCCACTTAATCTTTCTGAAAAATGCTAATAGCACAGGAGCCACTCTCACCAGGGCCCATCCCTAGAGGAATGGCTGTTACAGGCAATTGATGTGTGCTGAGAGAGGGGGACTCCGGCTTCTCCAGAAACAGGACCCCTCTGAGAGGTTCCGATCCCGGGTGCTAATCACTAAACAAATACACATATAAGTAGCACTAAGTGGACTCAGCAGGCTGTATTTATACATAAGCATGTATATATGCAGCGGTAATTTAAAATGAGGTCATGATTTGAGAGGGAGATGAGGAGAACGTGGGAAGAACTGGAAGAGAGAGGGAAGGCTGCAAACGATTTCAACACAGTACTTATGTATGAAATTCTAAAAAGATAAACTAAACAAAATGCTAATGATGGTAATACAGTTCCACAATCCCTTATATACAATCTCTAATAATAAAGAAAGAAAACATACTGAATTGTAAGGGGTGTGTGTGTGTGTGTGTGTGTGTGTGTGTGTGTGTGTGTGTTTTACAGCTAACATTTTTGACAGCAAAAGATGATTTAACTAATGCGGGGCTGTGCTCAGCTTTTGTGAGTCTACGTTTGCTTTCCACAGCCGCCCTGTTGTCTGTTATTCACACAGGAAGCTACATCTGTTCAATAGAACTCAGCAGAGCTGGAAAGGAGGATGAGAGCCTGCTGGGCAAGCCCGTAAGAGAAAAGCAACCGGCTCTCCCTACGTAGCCCTGGCTGGCCTGGAACTTGCTGTGTAGACCAGGCTGACCTCGCACTGATCCATGGCCTCTGCCTCCTGAGTTGCAGAATTAAAGGCAAGTGCCGCCATCACCAACTTGCTTTTCTTTACCAAAGTAAGCTTTCTTCTTTCCATTCTGACAGACATAGAATTGGATTTTCTACCTGTTCTCACTCCACATATGACTTGCCACAATGAAAGCAACACTTACTGCTTATTATTTTCCTCATCGATGTGTTCCCCTATATTCCGAATAAACTTCAGTAGGTCACCTACAGTATTCTTATAAGAAGCTTTCTGTCTTTTTTTGTAGAAATCATCCATTGTTTCCATAACATATCTGTCGATCTAAAAAACAGAACATTACCCCAAGACATGATAGCAACATAAAGCAAATCTTGATGTTGTGTTAATATCAGAAGTCCAAATACAAATGTGAATAAATGCCCTCTACCAATGAACAAAACACATAGAAACAATGCTACATGCTATGCAACATGGTACAGCTATGTTTTGTTTGAATGAGTGATTATAAGTTACTAACTTCTTTTTTTTTTCTATACTTACCAAGTTCCCAAGAAATTGTGCCTATTAAAAACCTGGTGGGAGTGTTGACTAGTTTGGCCACTATGAAAATCAGGATTGAGCCTTCTCAGAAAACTAAATCTATATCTGCCATAAGAATGGCTACAATTCTGCTGGGTATTTATCCAAAGGACTCTCAGTCAACGTATCGATCACAGGGATATTGCACTGCTCACAGTAGCCAAGGCATGGAGCCAACCTAGTTGTCCTTCAATGGTGAAATGGTTAAAGAAAATGTGCTTTATATGCTCAAAAGGATCTTTTCAACCATAAAAAGAACAAAGTTATGTCACTAGCATGAAAACGGATGCAAACGGAGATAGTCATAGTAAGCAAATTAGTTACTCTCAGATAAAGAACATGAGATTTTGCTTAGACACATAAAACCAGGTATGTATATTTGACATGAAACAGAAGCAAAACTGTCTCTAGACAACAGAGACTAAGGAAAGGAGGAGGGCTGTGAGGAAGAGTAGAAAGGCATGGGGGAATATGCTCAAGGTATATCATATATGTGGTAGTTTGAATAGGTTTGGCCTCCATAGACTTGTGTTTGAATGTGGCTTTGTTGGAGGAAGTCTGTCACTGTGGGTGCAGGCTTTGAGGTCATATATGTTCAAGCTACACTCAGTGTAAAAAAAAAATCAGTCCCCTTCTGTTGCCTGCAAATCACAATGTAGAACTCTCAGCTCCTTCTCCAGCATCATGTCTGCCTGGATGCCGCCATGCTTCCAACCATGACGTTAATGGACTAACTCTCTGAACTGTAAGCCAGCCCCAATTAAATGTTTTCCTTTATATAAGAGTTGCCAAGGTCATGGTGTCTCTTCACAGCAATAAAATCCTAACTAAGACAATATCCTTGTATAAAAGTGTCTTTACTTTCAAGTCTGTCCACTTGTAAAAATTTAAAGTTTGAGCTAACGTCCCATACATATGCACTAGGCAATGAGTCATGGCACACGTACTCCATGCTATGACCTAGCAAGGCAGTGGCTGTCTCTGGCCCCATGGAAGTTGTGGACTAGAAATGAAAACATACATTAATCCACCAATTACAGGTGGAGACAAGGGAAGCAGAGGCCTGAGACAGAAGCTGTTGGTCTCAAAGATCATGGATTCTCCCAGAATGCTTTGCACATGCCTGTGGGGCACCCATCATGCACCACACAGCATGAGCTCTGCAGTTATCTCAGCCCCATAGGGAGCGTGAGTATTCTGCTTTATGGAGCTCAGACACTGATGCTAGCCTAAAACATAACTGAATTTGAGAAATGCTTGTAAATTTATAATAATGAAAGTGCAAGGTTGAGATGGTGATTAATTTTATAGAGTTCCCCTAAATTCCAGCTTGCTAAAATTTGCCTTGAAGAGGAAGAATCTGAAAGGTCATCTTTTCCTTAAAACGTGTTGTCTCAACACAATGTGGGTCCTTGGAGCTGGGGCTGCTCACAGGCCACAGAGGTGCCTGGTCTGTGCTAGGCGATGGCCTCTTGGTAGAGAACCTCCTCGGCTTAGGCTCTGCTTAGTCAGTTGTCTTGTCACAGTAGAATTTTTGGCCAGAGTTGAGGGAATGGATAATAGTTTGAGTCAAGGCCATCCTAAGGCAGAACTTAAATGACAGTGGCTTGGGGACCCTGGACTCTGAAGGAGAGGGTTCTTGACTCAAAAGAGTCAAGAGGGCTCATTTGGAGAAAAGAAAATTATCTCATTCACTTCCTGGTAGCAATTGGCTGATGTATTAAAATAAGATAGAAAAAGCAGCATAAACTCTTATACACTCCTTTTCCTGGCCCACAGAAGATAAATGTTTATACCTTAGATGTCCACTGATAAAAACTTTGGGAAGGCCTGGGTGTCCCAGACTGTAGTTTTTTGAGAAGCTCACTTTGTTTATTTCGCCTTTTGATGTCAGATTCATTGCCCACATTCCGAAGTGTTCTGTAGCGGCTGAGAATGATAGAATTTTCATAGTCATTCCATTGATTTTCAAAAAGAGAACACTGATATGCTTTGATTTTTAGTAAAATTTCTACACAGTGGGAGAAGCTGCCCTGTTGTTTCCCATCTATTCTCCAGGAGTTAAAGCCAGAACCCCGTAGGTTGTAACCCCCTCCCAAGGACACACTGCCAACAATGCTAAAGTGAGAAAAAGGCCCTGCTGGCTTCCCACGCCACTGAAATCAGTTCTCAACCTGTGGGTCGCGACCCCTGTAGGGAGTCAAACAGCACAATCACAGGGGTCGCATGTCAGATATGCTCCATATCAGACAGTCACATTATGATTCATAACAGTAGCAAAGTTACAGTTATGAAGTAGCAACAAAAATAAGTTTATGGTTGTTGGGGCGGGTAAGTCACACCACCACGAAGGACTATATTAAAGGGTCGCATCACTAGGAAGGCTGAGAACCACCCACTGCTGTAACACATGCTCAACTTCTACGTACTTCTCCCATGTCCAAAAGAAAGGATGGCCAAGCAGGTCCACCAGGCAGTTCTTTACATTTCCTCCAGGAGAAAGCAGGCGTTGAACCAGGTCCTTAGTCTCCTCATCTGGCGACAGTTTTACCGCCTCTTTATTATTCTGAGCCTTCAGTGTCTCAAAGGGGATCTCGCCTTTCTTTACCACATAAAGAACCAGCCGTCCAAGGTCCTGCACAGAAGCCATAAATGAAGCCCCCCCGCAAAAAAAAAAAAAAAAATCCACAGTGTGTTACCTCTCTACTTGGGTAACCTTGGAAGATTTGAGTGTTAACGTCACTATTGTCAACTTCACTGGGCAGGGGCAGACATCGGCCTAGAGGATTAGTAAAGGGCAGCTCTAGCTCTAGGTCTGTCTGTGGCAGCATTTGCAGAGGAGACTAAGATCACGAGGACTCTGATGGATTCCAAATTTCAGGAGACTTATGTGGAAGTAGCAGGACATTAGAAGGTGGGACCTGTTTGGGAGAAGCGGTTCAGTAGGAGCATGCCTTGATGGGGGTACCTTGCCCTGGTCCCTTCCAATCATGGCTCAGCTTTGCTTCCTGTCCATGAAACCCTCACTTCCCTCTGAGACCGCGGTCTAAACAAACCCTTCTTCCTTTAGGCTCTTCTCAGAGTGACACAGCATGGGGATGCTTCAAGGAACCTGTAGGCTATATTCCTGTGGTCCCATGGTGTCATGGTTAACACCCTGAACTCTGAATCTGCAAGATTCTAGGGAAGAAAGACAAAGTTCCGGGCACAAAGGAGCTTAGGCTCCTGAAAGATAACCCTGGCCCACAGTGAATGGCATAGACTTGGTGGCAGCAGAAGGATTCTTCCTGGGTCTTGAATGTTCTGACAGAATATAGGTAATTCAAGAGAGGGAGGACGATTTAGACAAAGGAGACAAGCTGGGGACAAGCTAGGAACTGGATCCAGCATCATGTGAGGAGGCAGATGATAATGGAGTCGTTCCTAGTCAGGCAAGACACGGTGCTAGCGCAGGGAACTATGCTTTGGTAGGACAGAGAAGTAGGCAGTGGTCTGCACAGGAAACAGCCACACTGGATACCAGAGAAGCCACCAAACTCAGAACCAAAGCTATTGCCCATTGGCTACTATCCAGGACAGAATTACCCAATGGTGACTGAACAAGCACAGGAGGAGCTTCCATACACAGGGCCTGGGTCCCTGTCCTCTGAGGACCACTGCCTGTTTTACAACCTTAACACTGTTCTGAGTTCTGTTTCCTCTGAGCTAAAGAAAGCTACCCATCCCTCCCAGGAATTGTTCCTGAGGAGCCTCAGTATCGGGCTTTCTTTTTTTTTTTTTTTAAATTAACTTATTCATATTACATCTCAATTGTTATCCCATCCCTTGCATCCTCCCATTCCTCCCTCTCTCCTGCTTTCCCCTTACTCCCCTCCCTTATGTCTGTGACTGAGGGGGACCTCCTACCCCACCCCCCACCCCCGTGTATGCTCATAGGGTATCAAGTCTCTTCTTGGTAGCCTGCTATCCTTCTTCTGAGTGCCACCAGGCCTCCCCATCAAGGGGACGTGGTCAAATATGGGGCACCAGAGTTTGTGTGAAAGTCAGTCCCCACTCTCCACAGTATCTGGCTTTCTTTGGTGCTCAGCGGGGCAGGTTTGAGTAGAGTTGGGAGGAAATCTTATTTGCTTTATCCTTAGGCAGAAAAATATTTGAGGTCTTATTCAGAAATGCCTCCTGGGAGTCTTTGAGGAAAAGGCATCCTTTGTCTAGTTATTTATTTAGCTAGTGGAAGAAGAAGGAGATAAAGAAAGGGCCCCAGTGGAAGGCAGCTCCCCACCAGCCCTGCGGTTAGACCTATCCCTCTGCCCAGCGAAAGGTCTCCTGCAGGAAAGACGCACAGAAATGCCACTGGATGCAAGGGAGTGAGGACAGTGGGCAGGGTGAGGTGCCTTAGGAAATCTCTTCTTCCGGGTTAAAATAAGAAGTTCTTTACCACAAGAAGTGAAGTAATGAACAAATAAGGAAGCAGAGGGGGGAAAAACTTTAACTAGGCCACAGAAATTACCTCCAAGTCTCTCTTGACTGGCTGTGAGTCTCCCAAACACTGGACACTCTGATCAAAATCTGCCAGGCAAACGGCTTTCTTGGAATCTAAGGGACAGTTTCAGAGGTGCATAAAAAAAATTTTTTTTATGGTGTGATAGTCAAATCATATGTAATGTGTTATACAATCTGTCATCTCTGAAGATCAATAATAATGCTATTTACCCATATCCAGCCTCATTTGACCTATTGGGTATCTGTCAGCAGGACACACATTTTTATTTTTTACACGTCAGACAGCAGGAAAAGATGAGGGTAAAGTCAACCAGCTCACCACTCACACACGCCTGCTGGGGCACAGCACAATAAAGGGGCTGCTGTGTAACTAACAGCTAACCAACAAGGTCCTGAGCCTAAGGATGTCTAGGCATTGATTTCCATCCACTGAAGCCCATGAGCTACTCTGGTACTTGGAACTTCCATCATGGGTCAGAGATGTGCTGGTTCTGAGCCACCGTTCTCTGCCCTTCTCGGGCCCTTCTTCCTTCTTGAAGAAGTCACTGAGGAGTCCCCAGAAAGAGAAATGAAAACAAAATGATAGAAGTTGGGAATAAGATCTAAAGGCAAGTAAATAAGGAATTTAGCCTAGAAGAAATAACCCCCGCTAGCCTCCGTGATTATCAGAAATAAATCTCCATTCATTACAAATCTCTTAGTCTGTGATGCATAAAAGACCACCACAAGGCCTCACCTATTAAGATGTTTTGTGGTTGCAGATCCTGATGGGCGTATCCATGCGAGTGTAGGTTTTGAACAGCCTCAAATATAGACAACAAGACCCTGCGGGCAAACGTATCTTCCCGGTTCTCCACAGGTCCCTTTCTGGGCTCACCTAGGAACTCTTCCAACGTCCACTCACACAGGGACACACACACATAGAAACTGCCCTTGTTGGTTTCGCTTCCATAGAAAGTCACGAAGTTACTATGGCCAGGGCAGTCCTGAAAGCAAGAGACTTCCTTACGTCCGCGGGCACTGTCCTCACAGAAGAGCTTCACAGCCACCTCTCGATTGTCATAGATCCCTAGGTAGATGCCCCCTTCGGAAGTGTCAGAAATTTTAAAGTCGCCATCCATAAAGAGCTTGAGTTTGCCAATCATCATCGGTTGATGCATACGGTGGAGTCTTTTCAAGGCGTGCCCCCAACGCAAACTGTGAGGCGACCAGTCTCTAGCAGGAGGGTCAGTGTGATGATCAGCTCCATAGCCGAGAAGAAGCTTTACAAGCGAGTTGTCGTAATTCCGAGTGGCTATCCAAACAAGATCCCCACACTTGGTGTTGGCTCCCTTTTCACACAGCAACTGAACGATTTCCTTCTGTTTGAGTTCAACCGCAATTAGCAGAGCTGTCTTGCCCTCACTATCTTTGTCATCGATGTTTATGCCCTCCCGACTCAGGAGCATCTTCACCAAACCTGCGTGCTTCCTCTCCACTGCCGAGATCAGGGGCGTCTTCCCTCTTTCTCCTCTCGCATTAACGTCAGCTCCGTGCCGGAGCAGAAGGTTAGTGATCTCCTCCACATTTTCACCTTCACGGTTCAGCAGAGTACGGATCAAGGCATTTCTGCCCATATTGTCCCGAGCGTCGACTTCCGCCCCCATATCGTTGAGGAGAATACTCAAGACTTCTGTGTGGCCATTTTCAGCAGCACTCATGAGAGCTGTGGCCCCCCCTTGCTTCAGTCGTAGTTTGTCCTCCGTTGTCTCCCGCCTCAAATTCACATTGGCTCCCTTATCAAAGAGGAATCTTAAGGCTTCGACTTTACCGTACTCGGCAGCTTCCATGAACGCCGTGAAGCCATTAAAGTCACATTCATTGACATCTGCACCCTTAGACAGGAGAATCTGCAGCAGCCTTACATCTCCGTGGATCCCGGCGACGATCAGGGGTGTGGCCCCGTTCCTCTTCCTCCGACGCGGGTCAGCACCACGATCAAGCAGGAGTTCCACAATGTCTACCAGGCCAGACTGCACTGCGTTGTGCAAAGGTGTCCAGCCCCAGCTGTCACAGACATTGACATCAGCCCCTTGTTCCAGTAATTGCTGGATCCTGTTAACATCCCCCCTTTTAACAGCTTCAATCAAGCCACCTTGGCCGATGGCCCGCTGACTACTTGATGGTGCAGCTCCATCCTGCGGTGTGTTACGTTCTGTGCTCTCCATCATAGCCAGTGGCAATGCCTAACGTTTTCAGCCTTTTCCCTGAGAAATGAACACGTGTGCCTTTGGGATGTGACGAGAGGCTTGGGGTAGGAAATGGGCTTCTGTGTTCTGTCTTCTGGCATCTCACCTGTACACAAGTAAAGAGCGGGCTTTGTCATTTCAGACAGGAGAAATTCGCTTGTCTCAGACCTCGGCTTTACCTGTATGTAACCTTTTCTAAACACAGTTACTTGCTTAATTAAGAATTTCTACTAAACTGTAGACTATTATGAGTGCATGTAAATTCAAAGTGAGGAACTATTACGTCTTAGTCCCACTCCCCCAAAGCAACTGCTACCAATATTTAGTATATGTGTATAGATTTATTTCCAGGCTGGGGTCAAGCTATGCTAAGTGACTCTGCACTTGCATCCTTATTTCAATTTTCCAATCTTGAATATTTTATTATTTGTAGCCATATTTTGAAAAGTAACTATTTTAAAGCAATTCTGAATGATGTTGGGGGAAATTTAGCTCATTTTTATCTGGTTTTCCTATTACAGATTTCTTAAAATAGAAATCCTAAAATTTCATGACTAGTTATGAAAACTAAATACTTTTTTCAGTATTCTATAAACGTACTTACCTAGTAATTGGCAGCTTCTGGAGGCAGGGTGAGCGCAAGCAAGCTCCTTTAAGAAGAAAAGTGCATTTCTTTGTCTTTGTCCATCTGACTTTCTTTACCGCAGGTGAAGCCAGTCACCCCACACTGTTGGCTACCTCTGTTCTCTTCATACTCCTGCACGCTTTTATTGAAGTAGTCTCAGGAAAAAATGTGAGTTATGAACTCAACTTTGAGTTTCTGGGTGTGCAACTTCTGATTGTCACTTCCTGGTTGCACACTCCTAAACTGACTCACGATTTTGTTTCCTCAACAGAGGACAACAATGAACAGGGCCCTTGAAGACAGCGTGTCAAGAAGTGTAGCAAATACCGCGCATTGGATGAATGGCAGAGCGAATTTTGCCTCTTTGTGAAATATTTTTGTATCAGATACCCCCTCCCCCATCCACCCATGTGCCCTACACGGAATGTCTTTTAGCCCAGGGGACTCTAGGTTTACATCCAATTCAGTCACGGGGCATCCTGCGGTAACCTGAACATCTACGTAAGCTGTACCGGCTACAAATGCACAACGCCTCCTTCTTGAGATCTACGTAGGCAGCACGTTCTGAATACTAAGCACCACTTTGTAGTCCGAAGCGTCTGTGGAACCGGCCCTAACTGCCGCAGGCTGTGAGGTGGGTTGGTGTAATATAAGACAGGTTAGAGGGAAGAAAACCAGGGAGAGCTACAAGAATCCCAGAACCTAGAATGCAGCAAACAAGCCTGCGTTCACTTTCGTTTTCTCCTTCCCCACTCCAGAGCTGCCTCAGAAGCAGAGGACATAAATAAACAGCCTATGAGCCGAGGCAGGACCTTAGGAGGAAGGACCACAGGGCTGCTGCCCAGTTGTCATCAGTTCCGGTTCCCTAACTCTCCGGATCGGTTCTTCCCCGCCCCTCACCCCAGCCAGAGAGATTCGGCAAGGAACCACGCCTCAGCCCTTTAGCCGCCGCCCTGCTCTCCTCCCCGCCCACCCACCCTACCTTCCAAATTCTTTCCTCAGCGGTCATTCCTTTGGCAGAAACAATCCCTTGGGACCGCCCCGTAGAAGAAACATTTCCTTGCTGCTTATCATTGAATTATCGGGGCGGAGCCAAGAAAGGAGGGAGAAAACAGAAGACCGGAAGATGGGCAGCTCAAGCACAGCCTGAGAAATCTTCACCCTGGAGGAAAACAAGGGCTGTACCCTGACTACGGAGGACAGACTTGATAGGCATCACAGTGTTTGCCTTTCAGGTTATAGGACCCAACTTCACCCATCACTCTGTGTCCTCTCTGTAATCACAAATCCCTCTGTTCTTGGAAAGAAACAAGGAAAGAAACACATAACCCACGATGCGGTCTGTTAGTAGTACATGGCAGGCAGAGAGGCTGTGGCCAGTGATGGGTGTAAGTGCTTGGGAGACAAACCCGAAGCTCTCTGAGAGCTTGCTTCTTAATGGGAACTGGGAAATCATAAGCCATCACACAGCTAGTGGGGGAATATTGTGCATGGACATGCTGTGTGTGTGTGTGTGTGTGTGTGTGTGTGTGTGTGTGTGTGTGTGTAGGTGTATGTGTAGGTGTATGTGTGTGTGGACATGGTGTGTGCGTGTGTGTATGTTTATGTGTAGGTGTGTGTGCATGCATGTATATGTGTGTCATGGTGTGTGAATCTGTGTGTGCACATGAGTATGTGTGTAGAGATGGTGTGTGCGTGCATGTATGTATGTGGACATGATGTGTGTGTGTGTGTGTGTGTGTGTGTGTGTGTGTGTCCCCGTGTGTTAGGGTAGGTTGGTAGGGATCAGAAGACACCTTGGGTGTCTGTTCTCTCCTTCCATCTGTACATGGTTCCACGGCTCAGTCTCAGGTTACCAGGCTTACCTGACAAGCTGAATCTTTACCTGCTGAGTTTCTATGTAGTACCATAAACACATTTTTAATAGCATATAATAAGATGTCCAGGTATGCTGTAGTCCCTGGCAGTCCATATCTTATGGGCTTTACAGCTGCTGTCTTCGACTGCCTCAATACATCCTACTGTTTCCACTCCGTCTTAGTGTGTGCTATTTTGCTACCTGAACAGATAATAGTAACAGCGATTATGATGGTGGTGGTGGTGGTGGTAGTGATGGTGGTGGTGGTGACGGTGGTGGTGGAGATGGTGGTGGTTGTGGTGTTAGTTGTAGTGGTGATGATGGTGGTTGCGGCAGCGGTGGAGGTAATTATGCTAATAACAGAAAACATTGGCATCGCTCTTCGGGAGCTGTTCTGAGCACTTTACGGATACTAACTCATTGAAGTAGGTCTTGTGACAGCTACCGTTCTTCACCCCACCTTACAGGTAGGGAAAACAAGGAACAAAGTGATGAAGTAGCTTGCTGTGCTTTGGAGACTGGGCTACACCACAGAGAGAGACCCATCTACATTCCCAGACAGGGAACAAAATCAGTTCAGCCATGTAGTGTGTCTTATGTGGGAAAAGCCACAGAGGAAAATAAAGTAGCTATGGAGGGTTTTCAGTACTGAAATGGGAGCCCTGGAGACATAGGTCAGTCAGCCGAGTGTTTGCCTCGCAAGCACAGGAGCTGAATTCAATCCCAGAACCCATCCTATAAAGAAAAGAGAGACAGTGATGCCATCCCCAGATGAGTGTAACGGATCGCTCAGTCTCAGTCTATCACTGCCGCCAAACTTTGGCTAATGTCAGGAGGTTGGCTGACAGGTCAAGCCATAATGACGTATGCTGTCACTGTGCCTCATTTCCATTTTTTGTATCGAGATGCCAATCTTAATGTCCTCTGTCGCTGTGGTAAGCAACTGGTTAAAAACAACTTGGAGAGGAAGGCTTTATTAGGCTTGCGGATTGTGTACTCTGTCACCAAGGGAAGGCAAAGCAGAACCCGAGGCAGGAACTGAGGCAGAGAACAAGAGGGATGTTACTGTTTACTGGCTTGTTTGCACGGCCTGCTTAGTTTGTTTTCCTTGTACAGCCCAAGACCTCCTGCTCAGAGGTGACATCACTGACGTTGATCATTAATCAGTCAAGGAAATGACATCCCACCCCTCCCCCCACCCGCAAGACCTGCTGGCAGGCCAAATTGATGGGGCCAATTCCCCAACTGAGATTTCCTCTTCCATGTGACTGCAATTTGGATCTAATTGACAAAAACTAACCAGCTATGTGAACCACGGCTGTGGGTTGGAGTTCCTCTAAAATTTTTCTAATATCGACTGCCACCTGATCCACAAATTATTTCTGACTCATCTGAGCACTGCTGAGTGGACTGCCTAAGTGCTTCCTTTAACAGAGTGTGTTAGAATTATACGACCAACGTCAGCAGGGAGCTGGGCGGAGCCTAGAGGTAGCAGGTGAGCTCAGTTTGTCCTGAGCAGACGCTGTGACCCGGAGAACGCTGACTCCTCTCCCCCACTCAGAGCAGCACAACTCGGAAGTAGCTACAACTCGGAAGAGCTCAGCCCAGAAACCACTGACCGTCTCGAAGGAAATCTGGGCCTTGGTTACATGGTCCTGATAGGTTTGGGCTGTGTCTGGCACAGGAAAATAAAGAGCCGTCAGCACCTGGATGCTGTTTGGCCACTTCGTTTTCTAGGAACTACAACGAGCAAAGAGGCGCTAGACTGACGTAGAAGCAGCAGGCACTCAGCTTCGCCAGCAGAGGGCGACGTTTAGCTACTTTTGTGGTGAGACAGGGCCTCCTGTATGTCTAGCGGTTGGACCTTGTTTTTGTCTTTGCCCCCTTTCCCCACCACCCCACCACCCCCCAGTCACGGGATGACTTCTCTAATTCTCTGGGGTTGGGGGAAGCACTTCGTAAAGCCGCTGAGCGGAGGGTTGCCAGGGCTGTTTTGCTCACGTGTGTGTTTTCTCTCATATTTAGTGCTGAGCTACAGTTGACACATTGGAGAGTAAGTTCCGCTTGCAAAAAAAAAAAAAATCCAGCTAGAGTGAACGGGGTCCACAGGAGAGTTTTAAACAACCCAGGCTAGACTCCAGAGCCCTTTACAGATCTAACCTGTATGTATGAGGTAAGACTGGCACACTGGTTTATTACAGTTTTTTTAAAAAAATGATTCCCAAACCCTAATTTTAAAATGATTTGAGGCCACTCGTAATAGAAAGCATGCATATAATAAAACTCTAAACTACTGACACAAGATCGAAAGACTCCATGACTAACATAGAAAAGCAAGCATGGGATTCTAACAGAAAACTCAACCCTGGACCAAGGCCAAGGGAGAAAATAAAAGTCTCCCCTGTAAAGAAAACACAGTAACTATTTACCCGTCATATCCCATGAGCATGAGAGGAGTGGCACTTGGCACCAGCTGCCCCCTTGGGGGGAGGGGGAGTGCTAAAACAGACAAGCATTGAGGTTTCTCCCTGTGGTGGGCAAGCCTAAGGCAGGAACCATGACCTTCCCCTGGACCATCTTGAACCTAAAGACACAAGGAGGAAGTGGCCCAAGAGAAAGATAAACTAGAAACAGCTTCTGACAGAAGAAGAGATCAGTTCGTTCACAGACTCCAAGCCCCTGCGTGGGGTTTAAACCTTGAAGAAGGCGTAATTACCAAGAGTAGAGTGAAGGAGAGATAAGCCTGTTTCTTAGGGTCCCAAGTGTAGGATCTTGTGAGAGAACAGGTGATGTTGTCAGCTAAAAAGATCCCGTGAACAGACTCTGGGAGGAGATATATGAATTAACCCAGAACTGGAGGCGGGGCTTTTGGAGACTTCGGATAGCTTTGGCTCTTCATCACTCCACTTCAAGACACTCCTAGAGAGAACCGCTCTAGGGAAGGCTTCAGGGCTCCGGCTCCTGCTGAGGTTCTGGGTTCTGGTTGCTCCAGGTTCCAACAGTAGAGAATAGGCCTAGGAGCAAGTGGGAAGTGAGCCTGGCCTGTAAGGACATATGCCCCTTCCTTCCCACCCACTCCCCACACTCAAGATGTTAGAATCGTAGTGTCCTCGATCATTTGGCCAAAAAGAACATCTCACTGCAGAACTTGACTTTGAGCTCAGGTCCAGATAAGCACTTAACTTACCAGAAACCTTCAGAGATCTCAGCTTAGAGGGTTTGGGTAAAGTCGAACCAATAGAATGCTGACATTGTCCTATCAGCAATGTGCAAATGGTCTGGAGGGGCTTGCCCTGCTGGTACAGCTATTTGCTACCACTTTACAGTTGAGTGGTTCACTTAAATTTCCTGGTGTCTATATTTTTAATGTTATAGGATTCTAAGAAGGATTACAGGAATTAACATATGTAAAATATTTGGAACAGTGTCTGCCACATACAAGTATTTGCTATTTTTTTTTTGAGCATGCCACCAAGCAAGCTGCCTGATACACTCTTTTCACATATTTTTCCATCATCACAAAAGCTCTTTGATGCCAATACTACTTATAGCCGACATTTTAGGATACAGAGCGGGAGTCTAAGAAATTGAGCAATGTACGGATTGGGGAGCCGCAGACGAGACAGTAAAGTCAGCTGCGCGGCTCCGAACACTGCGCCACGCTTTCTGTGAGCTGCCCTGAGGGTGGCAGAGCGGAGTGCACTAAAAAAGGAAGACCGCTCCCTTAAATGGGAGCTTTACTCGAAATCTAAGTGAGAGGTCAGGAGCTCGTGGGTGTGACAGGCTTAGATGTCACCTGGATTGGGTCTGAGATTAGCAAAGAGAAAAGCCTCTGGGTGGGCGTATTTCCTTCCCGGAAGGTTTAACTGAAGGGTGGAGCCCCTCCCCTGGAGTGTGTATCATCTTTTAGCTGCTGCCAAGACACAGGGTTCTGGTTGGAGAAAAGGATGCAAGCTTTGCTAGCCTCTGCTCCCTGCAGGTGAGAGTGCCTTGCATCTCTCACCCTTAGGTCTGACTGTACCTCAGATGTTTACCTTGAGGATTCCCCTTGTTTTTCCTCCTGGATCAATTTCAAGCATTCCAACCCACACTGAATTACCTTGAACCAGCACCTCATAGTCCCTGGACATCTGGACGACCTGTTTACCTAAGACTTTGCCAAGTAGAAGTTAATTTTTTTTTTTAGCCATAAGACACTAAGGAAATACTGGCTATGCTCATTAACGGTGTTAGCAACAGTGCTAATAAGTCCAATTTCATCAAAACTTTGTATGCTCCCCAAAAATGAATTAATAAACCAAGCAAATTCTAGCCATTATATAGAATTCCACTGGGAAAAGCAGAACTTTATAAACCAATGGAAGTTCAGGGCTTGCGAAAAGCAAAACTTTATAAACCAATGGGATTTCGGGGCTTGCGAGGTAGCTCAGTAGTTAAGAAAGCATCGGTTCTTCTAGAGGACCCAAGTCCTGTTCCGAGCACTCAGACGCACGTGTAATCCCAGCTCCGGGCGTCTGCATTCATGGGCACATACTCCCACACATGGATACAGAATTAAACATCTGTATCAGACGAGCATAAGAAAAAGCTAGTATTATTATGGCCACAGGGGGGCAGCAGAGGGTAAAGGATGTGCTGGCCTTCCTCTGCCTAGGAAGCTCTGGCCTGGCCTGGGTTTGAGTGACTGTTGTGTTCTCTGTGCCATGATAGCTAAATTCATGCCGGCCGCCTTACATTTCTGGAATTCATATAAAATATATAGAAAACCGAGGATGAGGACGTGCATACATCGGGAGTCTGTAGCCTGGCAAAGGGAGGTGGTGATCCTTGGCAGCATTAAGGAATCTCTATGTTTTCATTTGCACAAGCTTCTACAGCAGTAGACAAACGGAGACACGGGGCCTTCGTGGCTAGCAAGATGGCTCAGCAGGCAAAGGTGCTTGTGGCCAAGGCTGACCCCCTGAGTTTAACCCCTGAGCCAACTCCCATAAATTGTCCTCTGACCTCCCTCTCCATGCGCACAGAGCAACACACACACACACACACACACACACACACACACACACACACACACACACACACACCACAGTGTTCCTTTGTACCCGGGCACTCCTGTCTTCCTTTCATCCTTGGCCGTGGCCCTCTGTACCCATCTCACACACAGATCACATCCCCCCCAGAGCGTAACAGTTCAGATGGCCTCTGGCGCCAGGCGCACCACACACTTTCCTCCCTTCAGGAACTTGTAGAGCTGTGTCTGGACCATATGGGATCAAAGCCTGCTGAGTCTATGTCCCCGCATTCTTTCCTAGGCCCTCAAAGTCAGAATCCTTTCTGCTATTGCTTGAGAACCCTAGATCTATATGTAGGGTGCAATTCTAAGGGGTCTCTACCCCCAAGAATTTGAACTCTGATCACCCTGCGGACTTACAGGAGAAATGAAAGACAACAGCATGTCAAGATCTGTGTGTAGGCAGGTAACTGTAACACCACATAAAAGGGTTTTTTTTCCCCCTTCTTTTGACTCAGGATCTCACTTTATCGTCTAAGTTGTTCTCTCCTAAGAGTTGGGAGTGCAGGCATTCACCACTGTGTGCATGCAATGCAAGACTGTCTTCTCAGGTATGGAAACAGCAGGATTTCAGGCATGAGGTAACCCAGAAGGCAGTGGGCAGAGGGAGAGACTCGGCTACTTGCAGACCGCCCCAGAGTCTTTCAAACGCAGCTCAACCCCTTCGGCCACCCACCCCACCCTGTACCCTATGGTCCTTAGAAAACGGGATGTTATGCTTGAGTTTTATTTTCATTTTGTACAAGAATATAACACGCTCAAACAGAAAAAAGGGGGATTGTATACACTGCTGTTCAAGGAACCCGGCTCCCTTTGTTAATAATAAATAACTATTAAGACGGTGGGGGTGTCCCGACAGCCCTCAGTGGTTCCCAAGGCTTGCAGAGGTAGAGTCTGATGGGGAGGAGGCTCGGTCAGGCAGCAGCTCCCACTGACTTTGTCCAGTACAGGCAAACAAATGGCAATAAATAAAAACAGAGACACCAGAGGTTGAGACGACCAGCGCAACACAATGTAACAACATATTATTCTTAAAGGATTTTCTCCTGGAGAAGAGGCCTCAAGTGCAGAGAGAACAGTGTGGGCAACCGGGGTCTCCACTGCCATCTTGGTCTCCGGTGCTGGAAGTCCCAGCTTGGAATGTTTGTTCAATAAGACCCAGAGTTGACAGGCAGGTTGATTTCCCTCCTGGGCCCTGCCCTTCCAAGCTCCCCACCCCCACCCCCCCATTCTCCCTGGCTGCACTTCCAACTTCTGTTCCAGAGCGTTCTTGGGCCCTGGCTTACTTCTCCCCTAACTCAGGTGGGCACGACATGTCTTCAGGAAAGAAAAACAAGCCCCACCCCCACTTCCACGGGGGTTGGGGTGGGGGAGGGGGCATCTCTTTTTCCAATTCTCCTATCCACGAAGAGGACTGATTTGATTTCAGCTAGGCTTCCCTGGCTCCTCCTACAGAGGGCTTTGCTCTGGCCTTCTCTCCCTTGCTAAGCCGCTGGCCATGAGTGCTGGCCCCGGTGCTTGAAGCCGCCTTTGGCCAACCTGCCTCCTCTTAGACTTCGTCTTACTGGGCGCAGGGCCCAGTAAGGCTTCACAGTTCGCCCTGTTCACAGGTGCACCCTGCTGCAAATGTAAGTAAGGTCAGGGGGCCACCTACAGAAGGCCACCAACAGCACCTAGCCTAGGGTCACACGAGCAAAATGGCTTCTTTTTCAGGGCTCATTACTGACCTGGAAAGGGGTTCACAGGCCAATTTTTGAGGTATAGAAATCTCATCGGGGGGAGGGGCAAGAAATCATATTGACTCATTGACCCCCCCTCACCCCCCTATTGAGACTACCAGAATGAACACAGAAATGCTAAGAAGCCTAAGCTAGGGGGCCGTGGGTGTCCCTGGGAAGGCAAGGGCAGGAGAGGAAGGTTCCACAGACACAGCTTTTTTTTTTTCTAGGCCCAGTCCAGGAATGGGGAAACCAAGGCGAGGACCAAGGCCATCTGTCTTGCAGGTAAATAGCTGCTACGGTTCCCTCCGGCTCCTGTTCTCAGCAACCCCAACCACCCCAGCTACTCCTTTGTGTGTGCCCTGGTGAGAGGAACGAAACAGCTGTGTCACCACTCAGCCTCGTTGTCAGCCCTGAGCCACAGGTCCTGGAAGCGGGGAGCCTCTCTCACACTGAGCCCACCACAGGTATCTGCTGGAGTTCTTCACAGCCAGGCTGCGGGGGGTGAGGGTGGGGATTGGGGGGAGGGGGACCGTCCATTCCTTCACTGTCCTCTCGCACTTGCTGGGCAAGACCTGCCTTCCACAGGGGGCAGCTGCTTCAGGGACGTGGGTGACTCCACCTCTCTTCCTGCTGGCTTCTTTTTGCTGTGAAGGCTCAGGTATGTGAAGGCTCAGCTGGGCTGCTGCTGGATGCAGAGGTGGAGGTGGTGGCGGAGGCTTGGGCAGCCAGGTCCCGGTAAGCAGGGGACTTGAGGAAGCGCGGATAGGAGTCCTTCTCCATCAAGGTGCGAGTCTTCCCCTGAGCCACGTCGAAGCAACTGACAGTGGCTGCCTGTAGGTTGGTCTTGGTCAGCTCTCGGGTCTCGTGATCTATGTTCACCTGTGGGAAGAGAGGCAACCACGAAGTGAGTGGTACGGAGCGGCAGGGTAGAGGCCAGCGGGCAAGTGGGGTCACGGAAAGAGCATCAGACTCTAAGTAAAGGGGTCGCCCTTCTTAATGTCACACACTCACACACGCTATCTGTATGTATATGTGCCTGCATAAGTGTGTGTACCACACATGTGCGGGAGCCCTCGGGGGACTGAGGAAGGTGTTGGATCCCCAGATCTGAAATTAAAGGAGGCTGCACGCTGCCAAGCTCGTGATGAAATACAGGGGTTCTGAAAGTATAGTGTCCGGGAAGACATAGCGACTACGTCCTCTATAAGAGCAGCAAGTGCTCTTAACCATTGGGCCATCTCTCCAGCCCCACTAGCTGCCAGCTTTTCAGCTCTGGGACAGTTCCCACGGACCCAGGGGTTGGTCCTCTGATTGCTCAGGATTAACATGAGGCTTATGCAAAGCCAGAAGCACGGCACTTCTCTGCTGGCATAACCCTGATTCAAGCCACCACCTCTGGCCTGGCTCTGTGCAATAATTCCTAGGTGGCTCTTTCGTCTCCCCGACTCCCACCGTACTCACAGCTGCTGCCCTGAGCTCGCTCCGTCTGGAAACACCTTAGTTTCCTCCTCCATGTCATTCAAAAGAAAAGCTAGCATGACCATATCTGGCCATCAGCCATATGTATGACCTCATCTCCTACCGTCTCCCTAGTCCCTGTGGCAGGATGTCCTTCCCTCTCTCGATCCTTCAGCTCTCTGCTTTGTGTGCCGTTTCACTCACTTCCTGACTCGCATTGTGTTTTCTCGTGCCCCCACCTTATACTGAATTGGTTACTGACATCTCCTCCCATTAGAATATAGTCATGTTAGAATTATTTTTTTCGTTTACTGATATATACTCTGAGATAATAAAACCTCTTTGCATATAAGTGACATTTAGTAACTCCTTGTAGAGTAATGTGAAATAAATGGAAGCAGCCAGAAAATACAAAAGCATGGCATTATTCAGATATGTCCACCAGGTGGCGCCACTGTTGCTGTGATACTCCAGAAGGGAAGGTAGATTTGATTAAAGCAAAGGGGGGTGGCAGGGGAAGTGGGGGGAAGAGTCCTCAAAGGGTAGAGGCAGAGTAGCCAGAGGACTGAGCCTGGTTACCCAAAGTCCTTTCCTTCAGTTGATGTGCTGAGGTTCTAAAAAAAAATAAATAACTAATTTACAAATGTGGGTATGGAGAGAAGGCAAAAAGCCTGCTGCCTTGAACTGTGCCACCGGGAGTCACAAGGTTTTAGTGTGTGGCTACTGGTGCCATACCCTTCTGTAGCGAAGAAGACTTCGGTACTGCAAAACCTAACCCTCCCCTCACTCCCAGTGGCCCTGGTTCTCAGTTGGGAAGAGACACACAGGGTCCGGAAGAGTCCCAGCCGGGGGCCAGGTCACTGACCTCTTTAGGGGCTTCACTTCGAATGTACTCATCAAAGATGCGGTGAGCCCTGGACACCACTTTGGTGGCTGACCGTATCTTTTTGAACTCCTCGCAGGCCAGCCAGAACTCTAGGTTCTCCTCGCTGAACTCCGTCTTCAGGAAGGCGCGGAAAGCCGCCACCCCATCTGGTGGTAAGGGGAGAAAAGGAGACAGGTCAGACCAGGGGACAGCTGGGAAGAAAAGAAGAAAAGACAGCAATTGCCATTAATGGCTCTATTTTTAGAACGCAATTTTCCTGAACAAGGCTCTGCCTTTGTGTTCCGAACAGAGGCTGGCACACTGGGGGACCGGCATTATTATTACTACTACTATTATTTTGCCCGTGTTTTTCAGCGTCCCTAAGGACAGTCTCCAAGCACATGAGCACGCACGTGCCTTTCGCAGGCAGACAACAGGGTGCTACTTACTTTTACTGCTCAGCAACGAATCAAAAGACTCTCTCCATCCCAGCACATCTTCTGAGAAGCTTCTGTCAAAGGGGGGGGGGGCAGAGGGAAAGCAGAGATTTTTTAATTATTTTTTTTAAATCAACACACTAAGGCATAGCACACATCCTAGGCAGAAGTTGAGATGATCAAAACTAACTCTTCAAACTCATAGGGAGTAGGCAGGGGGGTTTATAGAGGGGGCAACTGGGCACCCAGCAGCCGACGCCAGGAACCCTTTAGTCCTCAGCCAGTATCCCCCCCCCCCCCGATATTGATTCTATTCCCCTATTCCCTGGAGTCTCGGCTCTGGCTTGCACATCTCTCCAGTGAGGCAGGAAGCCCGCAGAGAGTCTATCTGCCTATGACCCAAGAGCCAGCCCAGTACCTGGTGCTCAATAAAAACAGGCTTCTAGGCAGGGTGCTCACTAAATGGAAGTAAACCCTGCGCTAGCCCTGTATTCAAGAGTAATGACACCCCCAGATTAAAGCTGGGTAAACGGGGGGGGGGGCTGCATGTCCTGCACGCAGGCATCTGCTGGGGACTGCAAAACCAGGACTCTACCTCCTCTTCGATGGAGCGCTGCAACCTCCCACTAAAATCTCCAGAGAGGGTGGCTTAAGTGCCACCTACCTTGTCTTCTCCTATTTTACTCCCCTTTAGAGCCCTTGGGCTGGAAAGACAACAGGACTTACCTCTCTTTGCAATGTTTACTGGCCCACTCGAACTTGCCGATACCCCCGGTATCGGAGCTCAGCTCTGATTTATGAAGAAAGATCCCCAGACGTGTCTTGAACTCTTTGGCTCTGAAAGACAAACCATGCACATGTAAGGATTCTGTTTGCTCAGCCCGCGCAGAGCAGTTTGTGGAGGTCCCACAAGAACTCCAGTGTTCAGTCCCAAGAAACCTGGCGACTCTCAACCATTCCCAAGGCCCTGGGCGCTTTCCTCATTACCTTCTTCAAGTTCTAGGCCACAAAGGCAGCATTTGCGCTGTGCCCTGCTAGGTCTTAACATTTTGGGGTCTTTAAAGCACGGCAGTCCCATCCCGCTGTCCCGTCTCCCCGCATGCATTCCCAAGCCTGAGGGTGGGCAGATTCGAGACTTTGTCGTCGGGGCTGCTAAACAAACTCTCTTACCTCTCCAAGCAGGTGTTGGGGAAGGTGGCCAGGGTGCGGCACATGCTTGCGGGCGCAGGGCAGCACGTCGTGGAGAGAATAGTGGCGGGCTCCGCAGGTCACTAAAGGAAAAGACCGAAAAGCGAGGGTGTCCGCAAGTACCAGCGTGCGAGGATGGGGTCGGTAGATCAGCACGCGCCGGGGCCGTGGCTACTAAGGCTTTTTATCCCCGAGGGGGCGGGGCGGGGCCGAGCGTCGCCAGCCAATAAGAGAGAGGTGTTGAGCGTTGCAAGAGAGGAGGCGGGGCGGGGCGGGGCGCGACTGGCAGCCTCCAGGGCCCTCCTCCCAAATGCACGGGGCTGCCCCCACCCCCGAGGTCGGAGACTTGAGGTGCCAGGAGAGGAGGAAGACGAGACAAGACGTACGCCCACAGCTTGCCAGGAAAAAACAAAAAAACAAAAATTGCCAACCTCTAGTAAAAGCAGGGGAAAAATTCAAAAGTGTCAGTAGGGTTTTTGTTGGGGGTGTCAGGTCCACGGAGGACAGGAGCACCGAGTGCATTCCAAGAAGAAGTACATCACCGTTATACTGAACTCTCTCAGGTCAGAACAGATACCATTCCATGGGCTCCGAAGGCAATGAAAGCCGAGTAAGCTGTTCACCCCACAGTTATTACCTCCGCTTCAAGATGAAGGATCAGAGGATCAGAAAACTAGAGATTTGGCCAAGATTAGCAGCCATGTGAGGAAACATTTACTTAACACAATTATAGCACAAACTTTTGCAACGATGCCAGAAAGGTTAAATCGCTCTAAGCTCTATAGTTACAGGGTAAGTCTTGGTGCCTGGATCCAGATTTGAATTTACCATCTTTTTTTCCCACTGGAAAGCAAAAGCCTAACAAGCATCTTTGTAACTGGTGCGTGATCTTGAGGCTAAGCAACTACTGTGAGTTCAGTGGCCCCATTTCTGAGCTAAAGGTACCATAGTCTTCCCTTCCCACCGGCCCCTCAGTTCCCTCAGACTGCCACTAAGAGGCAGCAGGTGAGGTTAAGGGTAGATATTTGTGGAGTTTCAAATCATGGGTCTGTGTGGTAAACTTCATCTTTCCAAGTGCTTCCATTTCTTTGTGTCTAGGGCTTAGATAGCAGTACATTTATTTCATGAGGTGCTGTGGAGACTAAGGAAGTTTTCTGTTAGCCGGCCTTCCCAAGGAAAACATTCTGTGGGGACAGCATGCATGCTAGAGGGAGTTCTCAGAACAGAATCAGGAGGGAAGAAAAGCCGTGGGGTGGAACAGAGAGAGGGGCCATGTCTCACCACTTCAGAAAAGACCCCTCCAGAGGATCTTCAAGGGGGCTCCTAGAGTTGTACTAGACCTTTGCAAACATCCACTTCGGAAACCAAAGGGCAGGCCCTAACGTTAACCATTTATGGGATGCTGTTGCATTGAGATGGCCTAACCAGGCTCCAGGTGACTCCTCTGTCAAGAGCAACTCCCAGAGGGCCTACAACAGAGACTATGCCCGTGAAGGTCCACAGTCTGGGAAGGGGAGTCTGGGTGGCATGCCAGAGTAGCCGTGTCCACGTATAAGGTGCTGCAACAAGGCTTGGCATGCAACTGGCACACTGTATTGCTTTTCCATCTTACTTAACAGGCAGTCTGGAATTCTAGACAATAAAGAAAAACGTTTTGTGCCTTTTAGAATACAGATTTCCCTCTCATAGAGTGGGCATCCCCAGCAGCAAGGCCTGCTCTGTGATGTGTGAAGTAAAAGTTGGGAGAGGGAGGAGGAAGGGAAGGAGGGAGGGAGGGAGGAAGGGAAGGAGGGAGGGAGGGAGGGAGGGAGGGAGGGAAGCTGGAGATGCAGCCCAGTGGTGGAGCGCTGGCCTATAGCATGCTCCAGACCTTGGATGTGATCCCCAGCAGAAGGATAAAGAGGAAAACAGACAAGAGAAAAGAAAGATACAAACAAGTTCTGGCCTGAGAGGGCTCAACTAGAAGGCTAAAAATGGCGGAAGGGGGCGCAAGAGGGCAGGCAGGAAGAGAGGCCTTTGAGCTAGTAGTTGTTGAAGGGGTTAGGACAACAGAGTCCAAAGTTATAGCACCATGTATTGGTCAAGAAGACTCCAGACCCTATGAAGGGTGACCTGGTTAGTCCAGAGAGAACTATTTGAAACCTTTGCCAAGCACCCACGTTAGCAACGGAGAACCAAGGCGGATAGAACAGGGCACCCCTTCTTGTCACGTTTCTGTCTCAGATGCGGTGAACACCACACCCACATGTTCATCTTGCCAACCCCAGCTCTTGAGGACGTCCTACCTCCCAGCCCCAGGGCCAGATCAGCACTGGGCAGTGATGTGTAGGCAATCAGTGGGTGGACGCCTTGCTGAGCAGCTGTGTACCTCAAGTCTCCAGTCACGCGGTGCAGTGCGGCCCGGCAGGAGCACCTTCTGGATCCGAGGTAGAGGCGCTCAGCTGAGCTGAGGGTTTTTGTTTCATCCCCACAGAATGCACTTTTAATCACACAGCTGCCAGGCACCGATGTGGGTGTCAGCCATGGCAGAGCCATTCTTCGTGTGACATGGATGGATCAAATTCTAGTCCCACCTGCCCTTGTGCCCATACTGGAATCAGCCCAGACTTAGCCACGTGACGATAATACTGATTTCTGCAGAGGATCCTATCAAACCTCCCTGTTCATTCTGCACCCCAGTGAATAGCCCGCTGGAGGCTTTTAATTTCCATTTTGCAGGCAACAAACTACCAGTGCCTGATGTGTCCTTCATTAAACCCATCCAAGCTGAAGCCAGGGCTGCCTCCAGATTTCTGAGCTAGTGTGTTCTGTTTGACTTAGCAAGCGGAGACAAAGGGGTTGATAGGAAATGCACAGACAGGCAGATCTGAAAGCACACAGCTCCCTGCCGAAGATGAAGAACCCTCCTAGGAGTTCAACCTGCCTCCCAGTTGCCATGGTTACCTCTCCAGTTTCCAGACAGAAACTTTTTGAAGTTCACAATGTATCCCAAATTCTCTTCCCAGCAGGTCAGTTCCTATCTGTGATTTCAGAAATGTGACTGACTCCACAGTTGCTGTGAATCTAGCCCCACTGAATTCGCTTGTGAATTGCACTGGCTTTGACAAAACCTGACCTCATTTTTGCCCAGCACAGCTGCCGTCTCTTTAATGGAGGGTGTGGGGACAACAGCTTTGTGGCCTGGGTCATCTGGAATCAGCAATCTGGGCAAAGCTGGGGTCAAGATTAAATATCCCACAGTGTCCCATTGTTGTTGTCCTTTATCTTGGTCAGCCCCTGTGATACACCACACTACCCTTTCTGTAGTGGCAGAAATCCAGGAAGGAGCTTTGTGTATTGTCAATGATGTGTTGGTGAATGACTGTATTCCATTAAAACACCACACAGACACACAGACACATACAGACAACATACACATGGGCACACACACACACACACACACACACACACACACACACATACATATCCCATGCCCTGGATCCTCCAAATTCAACCATCAGTCTCCCCATAAATATTCATTTAAAGATTTACCATGTCCCCAAGTCGTGGGAAAACACTTGTTAGACTCTTCCCTTAGCATCAGGACCTTATGATTTAGGAGCTAGGGAAATAGCCATGGTAGGTAAAGTGCCTGCTGTACAAACGTGAGGACCTGAATCTGGGTTCCCAGCACCTACCTAAAAAAAAAAAAACAAGTGATCACCACATGTCTGTGATCCCAGGGCAGGCAAGGGAGGGCCATGGGGGGACGTGCTGGTGTGGGGACTGACAGGGATGGATGAATTCCTGTGGCTTGCTGGCCAGCCATTCCAGCTAAAAAGCAGGCTCAATGAAAAACCCTATCTCAAAAACTAAGGTGAGGAGTGTTTAACACTAAGTGAGGAATGCACCCAAATAGAGGCAGAGAGAGAGGAGAGAGAGAGAGAGAGAGAGAGAGAGAGAGAGAGAGAGAGAGAGAGAGAGAGAGAGAGAGAGAGAGAGAGATCTTTATAATCAAACACTGGGATTTGATCTTTGAGCTAACCCCAGAGCCCACAATTCCGAGCATGCGCCACGTCGGCTTGCCATGTGGAATTTTCTCCAGCTCAGACTTAGTTTGCTGGAGGGAATGGCAGGATGCTACACTCATCCTTCGTCACATATCTCTGCCTCCTGTATCCTCTCCCCCCCCCTCCATTCCTTTCTCCCCACTCACATTTTCCATGTTTCGCTTCTTGCCCTTAGCTAGGGTGTCGTCACTGGCTCCGGACTTTTCTGCTGCTTTATTTCCCAGTCCCTTGTGTCTACAGTTCCCAAGCGTGGCTGTGGAAAGCCCCTTCCTCTGCTGAAGCCCCTCAGCTCGTCTCCGAACTCCACAGTCCCCTGCAATCCTTCCCGGCCCGTGTTTCTCCAGCCCCTTTTACTCCTAGGAAGACCCTGGAAGGGAGTCCAGGGTTAGTGTCGGACAGTCAGACCATTAGCTCTCAAAGTCTCAGAGGGATACATTGAATCCTAAAGACCCTTGCTCCCCCCTGTCCTCCAGGGCCCTGACCACTGCTAGATGGAGCCGGGCTTTCTGTGTTTATGTTCCTTAGGTTCTGGCATGTCGCTTTGGATTCTCCTAAGCACCAAGCATAGTGTTTACTTGAGCTTGACAGCCAAGCTATGCTGTCTTCTTAACACCACCGGGGGTGGGGGACCATCTATCTACCTCCAGCCTCCTGAATTCCTTCTGACTGCCAAGGACCAGGTTCCCTGACCTCTCCCTTGACGCTTGCCCACCCCATAGTGCCCCAGCTCACACCTGCAAACACACCTGCCCTCTGCCCAGCCATCATAGTGATGCATTTCCTGGAAGACCAAGTCAATTGGTGGCATCCACAACACCATTTAATCCTAATATTGCTATTTTCCAACTGGGAGAATTACCTAAGAGTTTCTAAACGTCTTCCTCACTGTGGCTTCCCAACCCTTTCCTCACTTTCGTCACAGATGTCTCTTTTCTGAGAGCACCTCTCTTCCAGGGGGCACAGTGGAGACACGGAACAGGAGGGGGGAGCACCATTCCCACCTCAAGTTTGGGATGACAAGACTCAAAGACACTCACAGAGGAACTTCTCATGATTAGCTGTTTATGTCCCAGTTCAGAAACTCAGCAACATAGACCATCCGTTCAAGGACACAGAGGTCCCCTTCTCAGTCAGAAGCTAGCTGCCTTTGAGATGTAGGTGTTTGCCTAGGCAGGAATAAGATGGCCCCAAGGATGCTTCAAGCCCACATCTTGATGCCATGCACAACATCCTACACAACACACATCCTCATTAAATACCAAATCTAGGAATAAACCAAGGAACAAATCCAACCAACACAGAGACTGCAACACCCTTGGAGAGTCGCTGTCAAAACCCTGCCTCCCCAGGGTTGTTGGGTTGCAAGCCTTCTCTGCTGAACTCACGCCAGGCAATTTTCTGGAAATGGGTCCCAGAAGGGCTAGATTATGCAGTGAAACTTAATGCTATGCATGCCTCTAATAGGGACCGCCACTGTAGCTTTTGGGGTTTCCTGAAGCTTAGCAGATGGAGCCAAGTCTGGGGGAGGGGCAGACAGCAAGGCTGGTGTTAAACACGTGACATCAAGCACACCTGGGGCCTGCATGGACTCCCCTTGTCCCTCACAGCCTTTAGTACAAAACCCTCGGCACCTCTGGCCTCCTTCATGTCCTTTCAAGAAGCGTTCCCAAGATGCCTGTGTGAGGATCCCAGGAAGCTCTGCTTGGTAGGAAAAGTTCAGTGGTGTTGGCCGTCTGTCTATCACACATCAGTACTCCAGACTCCAGCTTGGCATAAGGAAAACTACTGTTTTCAGGGACCTCCATTACCCACCACTGAACTCCATATTTTAGAGACACCCTGCTAAAGATGGGGAGATAGATGCTAAAGGTAAGTGACCTGCCTACAGTGACACATCCAGGCTATAGGGATGCCAAGACTGGGCCCCAGATACACCCAAAAGGTCCAAAGGCAGAACTATTCAGTGCTGACCGCAGGGCAGCTTGGGGCTCATCCCTGGTTGCCTCCCCCATTTATATCTCCACATTATCCTCAGGTATTCCTAGGCCACAGCTGGTGAATGAGGACCCAGGAGCAGCCAGACCTAGCATATGAACATCAATGGCATTTTCAGACATAATGCCAGAGGCACTGCAGGGCTTTGACATGTCCAAATAATTAGAGATCCCTTGTGCAAACCACCTCCCGGTTTTTGTTGTTGTTGTTGTTTGTTTGTTGTTTGGTTTTGTTTTTGAGCCGCCTTTCATGAGCCCCTCCCCCCCCCTAGTGACAGGGAAATGGGATGTTGAGGTGAGAAGGGCTGATACAGTGGCACAGGTTTCATAGGAAAGCAGAGGCTCCACACAGGCCCCTTCAGCAGCCATGATGCTGGGACAAGTTGTGAGCAAATGCGCCTCTCTTGATGCGCCCACAACACCTGAGCAGAGGGAGGAAAAACGTGGATTGATGTGTGAGCAGCTGGCAGGCTGGGTCCAGCAGTGAGGGAGAGGGAGGGCAGGAGTGAGCAACAGGAACAGGTGGTCCTTTCATGAGCTCCCAGGCCATCCGCCCCTGACACAGCAGCTGTCCCAGAAACAGGCCCAGGTGGACGGGAGGGAGTCGCACAGCAGGGGGCCCATGGTGCTTTGCAGAGAAAGAAATGAGCTTTCCATAATGGGTCCCCCACACGTCTGAGCAGGGGCCGACACGCGGGGAGCTGTGTGACTGAGCCTCTTCTCCCCAGCCACCAGCAAGCAGCTGGCTCAGCTGCTCCAAGGCCGCCAGGGAACCTTCTGGATCCAAATCCCCAGGCTTCTTAAATGGCCTGGCTGCAGTAATAACAATGGTGCTTGCAAGCATTCAATGAGTTGGTGTGTCTGAGTTCCCCAAGCCGGTTTCTCACAGTCCCACCAAATCCTCCCCCAACCTCTGAAGACGGTACAGTGATTGTGGTTTACAGGTAGGGAAACTGAGGCATAGAGCGGTTAATTGAGGAACACACAGTAGGTCCAAGCTATGCTTGATCGCAGGCCACTGAATTCCACTATCACAGTCACTCTGTAGACTGCTCTACCCCACCCCCCACCCCTATCTCTTACATTGTTCCAGAAAGTTATTTCTTGCCCTGAGCTCCAGGAGAACCCCTGGAGTAAATGTTCTTAAGAGGAACCAGAAGGAGCTAAAGAAAAAGGCCTATCAACTTCCTAAGTGCAATATACAGAGGGCCAACCCTGTAAACCCCATTCACTGCTGCAGAATGTCCATCCACCTTAAACGTGATACTTTACTTATCCAACTCCTTTGAAGCCTCCCGCTTGGGGGGTCTGGCAATGCTCAACTATTGCTCACTGTGATCTGCCTGCTAGAACTGGTCCTCAGTCCCCCCATCTGTGACCTCTATGGATACAGCCCAGGACTGTGACCTACTCTGGCCTCCCCTGGAGTGGATTGCTGTTGCTTCAACCACAGCCCACGTGCCGATGAATCCCACACCTATGCTGGCCACGACTAGAGTGCAGAGCCTATATTTCCACCTGAAACTTAGATGTCTTCATACTTACCCAGAGTCAATTCAGTGTCAATACACATCATCCCACATGGGACTTCACTGGCTCGGTGGCGGCAGCTGTGGCAGTGGCAGCGGCAGCAGCGGCAGCATCAATTGACGTCAGCGCCTTCATTTTGCCGCTTGGGAAAGCCATCTTGGATGTGGTAGTACCTGCATGTAAGTCCAGTGCTCTGAAGGCAGGGGCAGGAGAGGTTTAACATCACCCTTGATATATAGTGAGTTCAGGGACAGCCTGGGCTACATGAGACATGAGACCCTATCTCAAAATGATATAAGAAAGGAGAAGGGGAGAAGAAGGAGGAAGAGGAAGGGAAAGGAACGGATGAATCTTATTTACAGCTCCTCACGCACCCCACCCCGGCCCTCCCCCTCCCCCGCCACTTCACCACCATTTTCTAACCAGTCTGTAAGCTCTATCAGCTCCCATCTGGCCTCTGGACTCTTCCCTTTTATCTGAGCTGCCACTGTCCCCAGCCTCTTCAGTCACCTCCTCCTCCATCTTTCCCATCCAACCCACTCTGTCACCAACATGCTGTCCTCTTTTTCAAGGTCTACAGGCTCTCTCGCCTCCTCAAGAGTCATACCGAAACTCCATTATCAGAACAAGCAACTCCTTCACAACCTGGCCCATTAGTCACTCCTACCTCATTTTCTTTTTCTTTCTTTCTTTCTTTCTTTCTTTTTTAAGATTTATTTATTTATTGTGTATACAGTGCTCTGCCTGCATGTACACCGGCAGGGCAGAAGAGGCCATTAGATCACGTTATAGATGGTTGTGAGCCACTATGTAGTTGCTGGGAATTGAACTCAGGACCTCTGGAAGGGCAGACAGTATCCTTAACCTCTGAGCCATCTCTCCAGCCCTCCTACTTCATTTTCTAGCTGCCCTTCCATCCTATGCCCATTGAGGTAATTCGCCTATTTGCTTCTGCACAAAGCCATGCGGCTACCCGGAGAAACCATCCCCTTTTCTCCCCCAATAATCTTTTATTCATCTGAGCAGATCCTAATTAAAAATTCACCAATTTGAAAGTTTTCATTCTTCGAAGACATATGAAATGAGTAGGAGTGAATTTTAGTGTGTGCGCACGCACGCACGTGTGTGTAGGTGTGTCTTGCTGTGGTACACGTGGACAACCTCAGGTGTTGCTTCTCAATTCCCACCTTGCTTGAGACAGTGTCTCTTTGTTGTTTGTCACTGTGTCTGCCAGGCTAGGAGCTTGCAGTGGTTTCCTCTCCCAACCTCTAATCTCTTTGTAGAAACAATGGGATTGCAGGTGTATACTACCATACCTGGCTTTTTGACAGAAGTCCCGAGAATGCAAACTTGTGTCTGCAGCTTGTACAACAAGCGCTTTATCAGCCGAGGTATCCTCTAAGCCCCGGGGTGAACCTTATAATATCTCTTGCCTCTTTTCAAATGCTTCAGCTATATGTCTACATGTATGTGTGCGGGGGTGTAAATCCATAGTTGCCTTTCTGTATTTCCAGAGGAAAGAGGGCCGATGTGGCGATGCCGGGGGAGTGGGGTTGCTGAAGCTGGGGGCGGGGCAGGGGTAGGCGTTATAACCATGCCTCAACTCTTCTCTGCACACTTGAACGTCTCTCTAATAAAAAGACTTCCCTATTGCCCACCCACCCACCCCCACCCCCACCCCCGGCAATGCAATTTGCTTTTCTCTCCTTCCCTAATAGCATATTAATTAAGTGCTTAGAAACCGTCTACAGATTATTTCTTCTCAGGAGACTGTACTTGGGGAGAAACAAGCCAGAGGACCAGGACTCCCCGAGAGTTACCATACAGCAACGCTTTGCTTCCTTCACGGGCACAGGAAAGGCATCTCGGCAAGACAATAAATCGCTCGTCACTGAATGGGTTGTGACTGAGGTAACATGATATAAAACACAGGAAATCTACACTATGTGACTGCTCTGTGATTAACTGGCGGTGTGGCCGTGAGCAATCGCTAACCTCTCAGTGCCTTCAGTTTTCTCATTAGCAAATAAGAGCTAATAGAACGGTTGTTTCTGCTAACAAATGGGGGGAAGTGGTTGAAAGTAGTCTGAGAAATATGCGTGTGTGTTAATTTTATTTTTGTTATCAAAATAAGACTTTGTCCTGACCAACGAAAGAGTCTGAGTCAGTGTGAGGGTGTTGGGGATATATACGGGGGAAGGTGTTATTTTTTTCCATAAAGGATGGGAATTTCCACTCAGCTGGAGGTAGTACACTCTGGAGGCTTGGGCCTCATTGTCTCTTACCCCCTGCCTCCACCACCGCCTTTCTTTTTCTCTAACCAAGTGACAACTGCTGGGAAACACGGCTGGGAATCTTAAAATAGAGCAACAGTTATCTTCGGCTCACAGCCTAGGGCTCTGTTGGGCCATGGACTTGTGCGAGACTCAACAGTTGGCTCACGTGGCCCTGTGCTCCGGAAGAGCCAGGCCATGGAAAAAGTAACCACATGCCTTCCAGAAAAGGGCCTTCATCCAGGATGCCGTGTTTGGCTTGGCTGCCCATCTGAGGCCCTGCTGGCTGAGATGCTCTGGCGCTGATAGTCTCGTGCCTCTGGGGAGTCGGCTTTCAGAAGGACTCGCTCTTCCTGGAAGCAGTAGCAGTCCCCCTGGCCCCTGAAAAAATAGGGATACAACTAGAGGACCCGGGGCAGGGCGGGGGAGAAGGGCCCAAAATTCCATCGTTTAGAAGGTACTTGGCTTCAGACTGATGATCAGATAGGGAGCTGCTTATGTAACTAAACATAGACAAATACACTGTGGGCAAATGGAGAGCCACCATGAGGAGTGGACCCAATGGATGCTGAGCTCCGACTGGTAAACTTTCACTCCTAGGGGGAAAGTCACTACGTGTGTGTGTGTGTGTGTGTGTGTGTGTGTGTGTGTGTGTGTATGTGTTGAAGGGCGGTGAGGCCATAGGACAAAACTAGTACACCCCTCGCCAAGAAAAAAAAAAACCTAGCTGTTTTCTCACCTGGATGTCAACTAACCTGATAAGGTATGGGCATGGTACCAAGCGCGCCTTGGGTACGTAGGCGCCTTTGATTCTCACAACTGCAGGGCACAGGAAATACTCTTCCCCGGCTTTCCTGATAGGGGAGCTGAGACACACAGAGGCCCCGCCATCTCTCCCGCGACAGAGTCCGGATCCAACGCCAGCCACTGACTATAGCTCCCGTGGATTCCATACACGGTTCTGCCAAGCAGCCTGCAGACCCTGCCAGAATATACTCCTTGACTGGCCTACATTCTCACAGCGGAGCTGGGACTGAGCAAAACTGGCGAAATGTCAACTATTGATCCTAGCTAAGAAGGCCATTGAGTAGGAAGAGGTTGGAGGGAGATCCCCTGCGTGAGGTGCTCTCAGGAGGGAACTGATGTGGCGTCTGTGGGTAAGGGAAGAAAGGCCTCTCTCTAACTCAAAGAGAAATATATATGAGTTCGGGATAACCCACAAAATTTTCGGGGTGTTTCAGAAACCAGACAAGAACGGAGCGAGGCAGTTGAAAACCCCTCCACAAAACCACTTTGATGAGCCACAGCAGGCGCCCGGCCATCAGGCTAGACGCCTAAGCTTCCTCCCCAGCAAAGCAAGAGTTCCCCAAGCTTCCCACAGACTCTGCTGCCCCCTAGAAACCGGATGCAGTAGCCACCGCTGTCCACAGAGTGGATCCTCTACCGTCCCTCCTCTTTGAACCACTATTTCCTGATTCAAAGGCGCAGAGGGGTGTGCCTCACTGCCACCCCAGCTGCTGGTGCGAAGTTGAAAGTCGGTGCTGAGCAGACACAGAGCTGCAGGAGTTTCCAGTCCACTGGGAGTCTGCAGACCAGGGCCAGGGAAGGGTGAGGGGGGTGGAGGGGTGAAGGCAGGGGGTGAGAGACAGGGAATGGAAGAGACTGAAAACCATCCCCTCTTACCATCCATCCATCCATCCATCCATCCATCCATTCGCTTGCTCACTTGTTCATTCATTCAGTGTGTGCATGTGTGCTTGGGTATGCTTGTAGAAGTCGGGGGACCACCTTGGGTGTTGGTCCTTACCTTCTTCCTTGTCGGAGGCAGCATCCCTTCTTTCACCGCTGCATACACCAGGCTAGCTGCCCCATGAGCTTTCAGAGTCTCCAGTCTCGACCTCCCACTTGCTATGTAAGAGCACGGAGATTATACACATGAGGGCTACTGCTTTGGGTAGGTTCTGGGATTCAAACTCAGGTCCCCATGTGTGCACAGCAAGCACTTTACCCACTGAGCCATCTCCCAGCCCCACCTCTTTTCCAAGGTGGTATCTTCCTATGTAGTTCAGACTGACCTCAGACCCCCGCCTGATCCTCCAGCTTCTGCCTTGCAAATCCTGAGGTCATGACCATGGGCCAACACCCCTGGCTCATCCGCTCTGTACTAAACTATACCCATCCTCAGCGTTCTTACGGACACAACCTATTTTGTCCAGTGTAGCCTTTCCCCTCCCCTGGGTTGAATTACACAGCCTCTCGTCCAATAAAAATAGCAGCTACTGATTTTGAGCACTTATTAGATGCAAATCCTTCAGGAAACCATGCAGCCTCCATGCTCTCCATTTTCAGATGCAGAATCTAGCGTTTTGGGGGCAAACAAAGGAGCACGCCTGGGCTCCCTGAACTAACAGGCAGAGCTACAATACCAACGGTGCTAGATAGATTCATGCCCACGTAACACAAGCTAAAGTCACCAGAGACGAGGGAACCTCAGTTACGGAAATGCCTTTCTAAGATGGGGTTGTATACAAGCCTGTGGGGCATTTTGTTAATTAGTGATTGATATGGGCGGGGCCCAACCCACTGTGGGTGGTACCTTCCCTGGACTGGTGGTCCTGGGTGCTATAAGAAAGCAGACTGAGCAAGCCATGAGGAACAAGGCAGTAAATGTAAACACACACACACACACACACACACACACACACACACACCCTGCACCAGCTCCTGCCTCCAAGTTCCTGTCCTGTTTGAGTTCCTGTCCTGACTTCCCTTGATGATGAGCAGTGATGTGGAAGTGTAAGCCGAGTAAACCCTTTCCTCCCCAGTTGCTTTTGATCGGGGAGCTCCCTATGAAGCCTCCATAAAGGCCCTCTGGGGCACACCACTGGGCAGGGCTCAACTGTATACAGAAATCACATGACTGCCGCCGCTCACGAGTCCCGTGGCTCTCCAGTTCTCACTGCCATTGTGGATCTCTGGCTCCTCTTCAGCTGTCGTCGACCCCTGGGCATTCCAGCCTGATGCTTCATTCTCCGTTCCTTCCCTTCTTAGCGCACAAAGATGGAGAAATCAATAGTTAAGTGGACCATGAGAGGGCAATAGTTATGGGTTCCTAGGGGGGAAATCATTTTATAAAGTGAAAAAAAAATGCTGTTTGATAAGAACGATTATTCTCTGGATTGGATTTTCTTCTTTTTGCTTTTTTATTAGTGCTTGTTGCATAGTCAGCCATCTAGGAATAACCAGTCCTTGAAAAGGAGTAACTGTCAGAGACAACGGGGAGAAGACAAATAGTGACAATGAATACTGACTTCTGGATCTTTCTATGACTGGCTAATCATGGGCTAATCAGCCCATTTGTTAAGGACTCAGTTTCTCTCTTTGAAGTATAACATGGAGTCATTTGCGTATTCATGAGGCAGTGGTGAGATTTAAATTAAGCAGTCTGTTTTAGGCCCTGAGGGATACACACAAGGTATTATTAGAAGGCAGCCTGCAGGCACCTGTGAGTAGAGCTGACTTCCCCAGGGTTATTATGCAGAGGTCGCCACCAGCACCTGCCAAGTGCCCTCCCCAGGGCTAGGTGTCTATCTCCCCCAAAGTGCCAAGACTGAGTCACTCCTAGCAAGGAGGGCTGGCACGGCATCTTTCACACTTTCTCTAAGGCCAGAGCAACAAAACAAGCAGATGGTTACAAGGCTGAAGATGCTGTCCCCGGCTACTCCTGAGAGTCAACACAGAAGTGTTTCCCTTGGCAGCAGACAGCTGCTGTGGTAGGTGTGAATCAAACATGTAAACCTCAGGAGATTTCTCTTTCGCTTCTATGAGACACAATTTAGCAGAGTTGCTGAAAATATGGTGACACATTGCCTCAGCACGGCGGCTCTGAGGGTGATGGGGGAGGGGGAGGAAGGGGAGGGGAAGGAAGGGGAGGGGGAGCTGCTTCCCAGCAGGGCTCAAAGTGTCCAGTCCTGTCCATGTCCTCTGTGTCCTCCCTGTCTCTACTCCATCTCTTCTGTTTGGTTGGTTTTGGTTTGGTTTGGTTTTTCCAAGACAGGGTCTCTCTGTGTAGCCTTGGCTGTCCTGGACTTGCTTTATAGACCAGGCTGGCCTCGAACTCACTTCGATCTGCCTCCCTCTGCCTTCCCGAGTGCTGGGATTACAGATGTGTATCACTCTCCTCCATCTCTTTTACAGCCAGACACTTAGCTAAATCTCTGACTACATCTCCAGAGATACTGAGTCTCTGCCTAGAGACCTCCAGGCAGACTGGAAGTGAACTCAGTTCTCACATCTCTCATGATTTCTTTCTCAGGAGGCAGAGGCAGGCAGATCTCTGTGAGTCTGAAGCCAGCCTGGTCTACAATATCAAGTTCCAGACCAGCCAGGGCTACCTAGTGAGACTCTGTCTTGAGAGGGGTGGAGGAAACAACTCCTAAAGAATCACACCCGAGGCTTGTGCATACAACACACACACACACACACACACACACACACACACACACACACACACACACACACTACTCCTTCTTCTCCTTCTTGAGTTAGAAATCTGGTCCATGTGTGCACATGGGTACCCCCACATGTGGTTCCTAACCTGAACTACAGAAATCCTCTCCAGAAAGTTCTGCAGTTTCTGCAACATTTGTCCCCCTTTTGGTTGTAGGACTGATGTGTGGCTTCACTAAATATAAACACTGTGCAGAATCCTCCAGTGATGGACACAGACCAAGAATGTAGAAGCCGTGGGGGCACAATAGCCAATCCAGAGGCCCCGCCCCCTTCAGGCCTGTGGGGTTTTTATGCCATTGCTACTTGGGACACTGGGTGTTAGTTTATATGTAAATGTGCACACACTAGTTATAAATCTCAGCGCGTGAATGTTTTATTTCCTTAAGCTCATCTCAGTCTCTCAGGCAGAGCCCTCGTTCTACAGACCGCTAGCTCAAAGCGAGAAATCTAACCTTCCCGTGACACTTCTCCACGGACGGCACGGCGGTCGTAACTGACCTGTATTCTCTCGGCTTTCCACTGGCGTTCAGTCTGTCGGTGCTCTGGGTCCAGGCTCCCCGCTGCCTCGTTACTTGAGCAGTTCTCTTGGAGCCTGTACAGTCCTTGCCTTCCCAGTCATTCCTCCCTGGGATGCTATTTAATCCCTTCGGGGTACTGCCCAGAAATGGGTCCTACCTGCTCCCGCTTCCGTAGCTGCTTTTCTTCCCTGCCCCAGCCCAGGACAGTCTCTTTCCAAAGAAGAGGCAAACTGCTCTGGAGAAGATAGGCACAGGAGGTTGAAGTTCAGGGTTTGTCGCAGGCTGTGCCCAGAGTTCCCAGTCATATCCTTGGGGTCTCCCTTTTAAATTCTGCAGAACAGCCGTGGGTCCCCAGATCTTAGAGCAGAGCCTGGAATTTAAAGAATGAGGCTGAAGAAAACCAAGGTTAGGGCTAGAGCGCAGGGAGGGGCTGGGATCCTAGCGGGATGAAGAATCAGAGGCAGGAGTTGAAGGGGGCGGGGGGTGGAGAGGACAAAGAAACAAACAACGCAAGAAGCCAAACAAAAGAAAACAAAATTCCTCTTTAGTACCCAAAAATACGAGGAGAAAATAGCGAATTCATGAAAAGAGAACAGTATTTTGTTTTCTAACGAAGCAGGAGGAAAAAAAATACAAGTCTTATTTTGGTAGATTTCGGTTTTGGTAGATTTAATTTATTAATTAAAATACAGTTATCCTAAGCTAAATTGCTTACATATATTTAATAAACAACACATTAAGGGATCTAGACACACAGAACAGTTTGATCGGCAGGGAAGGGGTTTTCGTTGGTGCAGAGGGGAAGGCCTCTGGTTTGTTTCCCTGTTGGTTCTGATTCTCGCTTTGCTAGATGATACTTTGCTAATGTTGGCCTGTTATTGATAGTTGCTTCATTCACTAAAATCATTGCATGGATGTGCTCTTTATTTGTGGCAGGCCCATCTTTTATCTTCTGTTTCAAGGATGATAGCCCATCTTGGGCTTTTTCAAATGTGAAGCCTATTTTCTCCATCATCTTCTAGCTCCACCCAGAAAGTTTTTGTACCACTTTTTCCCTCTTCCATCTTTTAGGGGAGTTTATAAATATACAATTCAGGGCTGGAGAGATGGCTCAGCAGTTAAGAGCACTGTCTGCTCTTCCAGAGATCCTGAGTTCAATTCCTAGCAACCACATGGTGGCTTATATCCTCTAATGCCCTCCTCTGGTGTGCAGGTGTACATGCAGATAGAACATTCATATAAGTAAATAAAGTTTAAAATATATATATACAATTCTTCAAAATTAAGTTTATCAAAAAATATATTGCCAGCCTGGTCTACAAAGTGAGTCCAGGACAGCCAAGACTACACAGAGAAACCCTGTCTTGAAAAAAAAAAATATATATATATATATATATATATAATTATTAACTACTTTGACTGGAGAATATAAATGATAATCTACAGAATCTGTAGTCCTCAAACAAAATATATCATTACACCATTCTAAACCCAACATTCTTTGACACTTGGGTTTCAAGTAAAATTGCCTGAAGACACTTTTGGAAAAGACTACCATCAGTCCAACCAAAGCACAGGCACATACACCTTCATCAATGATTGTATTAATAGCAGTATCAGGATTGCTGACAATGCCTTTTAAAAAATAAAAACCAATTCTATGTTTTGGTCTACAAAGTCATGAAACAGTCTCAGCCCAGGAGAGGCAAATGTGCAGTCTCTAAATTCCTCCGGGCACCTTTTCTACGATCACATGACAGCACTTCAGCAGCATCGGCCCTCACCATCATCTGACTAGAAGCCCATCGAGCTCAGCTGGGTGCCCAAGGGATCCGTGCACCAAATTACAAATTCTTAAAAACAAACAAACAAACAAACAAAAAGTTATCTCCCCACACCCACACCCACAACCAACGGGAGTATTCAACAGTAACATTGGGGAAACCCCACAGAAGTTGAAAGAAGATACAGACAGATCCCAGATACTGCCACTGTAGAGAAGGTTAGCCACACCCTTCTGTCATCTCTCTCCACTGCAGAAAGGCTCTCACAGTGACCTTTAAAACACAGATGCCACCTGGTTGGAAAGAACAACAGGATCCCCTTTCTGCCACTGCCCACGCCCCGGCCAGCCTGGCTTGTCACCTTAGACCCTACCTAGAGTCTCATTTTGCTCCTAGGATAGAGCAGTCCCATAACACAGTCACCTCACAGCAGGGTCTGAACCACTAGCCAGAGACTCCTCTCCGTTCAAAGTGTATGAAGTGAGGAATCTCCCCTGTGGGCCGCTGAGTCTCCTATGCCAGCTTCCTCCCATGTGGGTGGCCAGAGCCACTAAAGGACACCTCACCTGCAATCCTTTCCCCTTCTCCTCTGTAGACTGTGGAAAGAACTTGACAACAAGGAAGAAGAGGCGAAGAGTGCAAAGCTTAAGAAGTTTCGTTCCTAGGACTAACAATGGCTCTGCCGGTAAAGGTACTTGCCACTCAAACCAGACAACCTGAGCTGGAACCCAGTGTGAAAGGAGACAACTGTCTCCCCAGAATTCTTGTGTGACTCCCACACACATGCCACAGCATACCCACATTCACAAACACACCATGCACACACACACACAATAAGACTGATAAATTTAAAAAAAATTTTTTTAAAGGAGTCTCATTTCTAAAAGTAATTCTGAGAGAAGAACAAGAGAAAACAGAGCAGGGCACAATATCAAAGAAATAAAGCAGAAAATATGATCCCAAAGTATAAATCACCAGACAGACAAGGCCTATCAGAGTCACTTAACTGAATGTAGAAGTCAGCATTGCACACACAGAATCCTGTGATACAGAGGAGACCCTGAAGGTTTAGAAGCCAGTAGGAAAGTGGAGGGAGGGGAAGCAGACCACCAACAACGCTGGACGTCAGTGCGCCATCAAGAATAACACTGAAAACAGAAGACAAGGCAGAGGAACATTCCAAACATCCAGCGAGGATGCTAAACCAACCAAGGCAGAGAGTGAGAATAAAGCGGGGGTTTGTTTGTTTGGTTGGTTAGTTTGTTGGGTTCTTTTGTTTTTGTTTTTGATTTTTTGGATGGGGGGTTGGTTGTTATTGCTGCTGCTGCTACTGCTGCTGCTGCTGCTGCTGCTGCTGCTGCTGCTGCTTATCAGAAAAGTCTTAACAAGCAAGGATGTAGCTCCGCAGGCTGTGTTTGCCTATCAGGCATGGAGTCCTGGGTTAGACCACCAATACCACATAAACCTGGTGTAAGCATGCTAACCTCTCTCAGCAATGGAGAGGTGAAGGCAGAAAGACCAGAAGTTCAAGGTCATACTTGGCTACTCAGTGAGCTGGAACTCAGCCCCAAACTACGTGATTCTGCCAAAAAAAAAAAAAAAAAAAAAAAAAGAGGGAGAGAGAAAGAAAAAAAATCTCAGAAGCAATTATCTTTCATGCATCCCTTCTCAGAAACTACACTGGAAATCGTGGTCTGTTGAAATAAGGCAACAAAACAAGAAAGGGAGTGAGACGGAATCAGAGACAAGGGAGATAAGAATTCTCAGGAAGCCAGCAAAGGAAAGAGCAGCAAGCTAAGCAGCTGACCAACAGACCAACCAACTCCCAACATGGGCTCAGAGGACCCAAGAGTAATGTCTGATCCAGGAAGTACACACCCGATGGGCTAGCAGCTAACAGTGGGGCAAAAGCTCTGAATGGTGTGTCAGAGCTCATGGACAAGGGAAAGAGCTGCGCTGTTAACAGACAAAAGTATAAAAAAAAGGAGACAATCGTCAGCTCCAGGCAAGACAAGAAAATTTCTATTAAGTGTAAGAATTAATGTATAATTAGAACGTATCTCTTTGCCTAATAGTAAACAATACTTATGCAACCATTGTTTCAGAAAATCACAGTGGAAAAACAAACAAACAAAAAACAGGGTGCCAAAGGCAGAAGGCAGAGGGCATCAGAAAACCAGACAGAGGCAGTCAGGCAAGTTCAGGATTGTGTGGTATCAAATGTAATTTATTAGTTACTTGAGGACTAAGGTGTGTTTTAAGCAACAACAAAACAAGATGCCCACACAGCAAGGCAGGAGCAAGGGGCTCTCTAATAAGCAAGGCAGAATAGACTAGAAACAACTGAATAAATACCCTTGGGCCCCTTGTCAGGCATCTGTTAAGAAGTAGTTGGGGTAACCAAGTGTGGTGGAGCACACCTGTAACCCCAGGTCTTAGGAGGCCAAGGCAGAAAAATGAAGAGTTTGGAGCCAGCCTAGGCTACATAGCAGGTTCCAGCTCAGTCTTGGCTATAGAGGGAGAGCCTGTCTCCAGGAAAGTTTGGGGGGAAAAATGCCAAATGAGGTAGTGCACATCTTTACCTCCAGCACTCAGGAGGCCGGAAGGGGAACGGAGATGGCACAGAGACAGACAGACAGACAGACAGACAGACAGACAGACAGACAGAAGAAAAGAAGAATGGAACGGATGTGAGTGTAAAATTCTCTTTCCCTGAAGAGGAATGCATTTCCGATGCTGAAAGCTGGTGAATGAAGAGAAAGCCGCCCTCTATGAGTTAGACACACAGTGCAGGGCAGGGAAGATGGTTGGGTGGGTAAAGCACTTGCCATTCAAGCATAAGACCTGAACTTGGAACCCTAGCACCTACATAAAAAGCCAAGCAGTTGGTACCTATAACTCAGCTATGGGAGACAGAGATGGGAGACTCCTGGGGCCTCAAAGGAAAAATCTAGCACAAACAACAAGCTCCAGATTCAATGACAGGCACTATCTCAGAAACAAGGTAAAGAGCAATGGAGGAAAATGCCTCAGTGTCAATACAGACCCTCACAGGAGAGTGTGCACACACACATACACAGTGGGGGATAGCAGACAGATTGTTGGCTTAGACATGAAAGGGGTTTTCTCTGGAGAAAGGGGAGGAGGGAGGGCCTGAGAAAGAGTTTGTTGTGTTCTGTTTTATTCCCACATATATGATGTAAAGCCTGTTGCCTAGCAACACTTCTATTCAGAATAAAGTAAATATTTTTAAAAGAACACACTTGTTATGTACACACACACACACAAATCAATAAGCCAAAGGTAGCACGTGGGCATAGGCAAGGCAGACAAAGACAACAGCCAGTTCCACTAGGAAAGAAGGGCCAACTGTTTCTCCCCTCCCCCTCCCCTCCCCTCCCCCCCACTCCCCCACTCCCCCCACCCTTCAGGTCACCACTGCCTGCACACACACACACACACACACACACACACAACTCCCTTGAGAAAGCCCGCAGGACAAGGCAGGAACTCACCAGCCATGGATACAGGAGCCACAGAGCTACACTCGTGTTCAGAAGGCCTGTCTTGAGTCCCAGCTGTATCATCCACTAGACGACTCTGGGGAAGTTATAAACTAACCTTGGTCTCCTCAGATATTTTTACCTTTCAGGGTAATTTGAACAGTTGAATGAGTTGATTTGTGAATGGCTCAAAGCAATCTCTGGTAGGCATTATAGTCTTTCCACAGACCCTAGACCATCCACTGCTGCTCAGGTGCTTAAGAGACTAGAGAGAAGAATGAAAGATGCACCCATTGATAAACATATGCTTATTAGATTCATGCTCAGGTGGATGGACACAAAACAGGGAGGGGCCACTTCTTAGAAGAGGTATCTGTGGATCTATACAGCCCAGAATATCTAGGGACTTGGAAAGATGAGGGGCGTTTAGACATGTGAAGGCCAACCTCAGTTTGGCACAGTGTCACATACTGTCACCTAGCACTAGAGATACTAAGGCCAGAAGTTCATGGGTTTCCAGCCACACTAAGGCCCAGGCCAGTTGGGATTGTGTCTCTAGGAAACATCCCTAATCCCCTCTTGCAGTCCCCATGGTTGTCGCAGAAGGGACCATCTCTGATGGTGTGTCCCCAACTCCTTGACTGAGTGAGCACATCCAAAGTGAAGCTGTGCCAATCAGCTGACTGGACTCAGTCGCCTGAGACTGAGAGAGTGAATGGTCTTCCTCCCAATTTCTTCGTGTTAAGGCTGTTATGTAACACGGGTGCTATTGGCTAATTTTCATCGTAAGAATGAAAATAGAGAGAAACAGGCCACACAAATGGACCAGTGTGCAGAGAGAACCCTGCGAGAAGCAGGGTCCTGGGTTCCCTGGGGGGCTCTCCTTCGTTTCTAAGCCCCGCTGCACTGGACCTGTGTCCAGTGTCCATGACATACTCCAGTATTCTGGCCAACAGGCCCCTTCTGCTACTGCTGATTTGGGTTGAATTTACATCCAGAGCAAAATCTCCCTGATAACACAAAGGTCCTCCTCCACTTCCCACCCCCATTAAAGCAGCAGGAGAAAAGACCTGTCCGTGTTCTTGGTCTGCTGAGACATTTGCCAAGCACGGGCCTGGAAAAACCCTAAGGAGTCCCTAGGGTGGCCTCGACATGTTATCTGGCTTAGACCCAAGGCAGAGCAGTGTCATCTGCTGTGGGGACGGGTTTGGCCTGTGGGGGAAGATGAGAGGATGACGACAGGAGTGGCTGTGGTCCTCAGTTTCAGTCAGGCTGGTGAAGGCATCTGCAGCTGGGGTTTATTCAGGCCTGCAGATGCAGAGCCTGAAGCGAGAAGGCAGGATGAGGAGGTCTGGGAGGACCTGTAGTCATGGCAACAGGTAGGTTCCTCTTTGCCACTGAGGCGAAGGGGAGCCAGACATGGAGGAAGGCTAGACAAGGCACAAGAACAGCCAAACAAGTGGTGGCCTTTACCACCCACTGATTTTTGTCATTTTCTGTCTATTTTATTATATTAGGCAGCGGCATCTTAAGTGAAAGGAGTGAAAGGTTTGTTTTTCGGGGACACGGCTATGGAGGGGAGTCATAGAATTAAGGAGTCTTTCCTCACTGGGCTAGAGGGCTAGGTCAGCAGTTAAAAGTAACGCCTGCTTTTCCAAAGGACCTGAGTTCTGTTCCCAGCAGCCTCATCAAGTGGGTCACAATTACCCACAACTCTGGCTCCAAAGGATCCAATGCCCTCTTCTAGTTTCCAAGGGCACCTGTACATATGTGGCATACACACACACACACACACACACACACACACTAGAAATAGTAATAAAAATATTTAAAAGGTACAGAAAAAATCATAAAAATACATGTTAAGGAAGCAAGCAAAGCGAGGGCTTTAGTGCGTAGCTACCGTGTGTTGAATTCCCTGAAAACAGGGCCACGATTTCATCTTAGCCTTCCTAGTGGTGATGGACTCAAGGCATGTAGCACAGCAGGAGTGTGTCCAAATAAATAAAGGAGTACAGAAAATTGTCTTATTAACAAAGAGTTCACCACTGAGTTCCTTTAAGTCAAACATTCCTCAATCCATTAATTTAGGACTCAGGGCATAGAAATGATACTCGACAAAGAACTTTTAAAAAGAAGCTGTCACAGTTACTTTTGCTGTTGCTGGGATATAATGCCCTGACAAGATTAACTTAAGGGAGAAAGGGCTTATTTTGTTTGATCGTCCATTCTGGTAGAAAGATTCTTGACTAAAGCTGGCAAAAGTTTGCAATGGCTGGTCACACTGCAGAATCAGGGAGTGATGGATGCTCATGCAATTCAGAGCCCAAGCCTAGGAAATGGTTCCCCCACCCTCCCCGCCCGCCCTTTTAGGGAGAGTCTTTCCTCACCAATTAGCCTAACAATAATCCCTCACAGGCTTGGCCAGAGTGTAGGTAATCCCTTACAGGTGCGTGTAGAAGCTTGTCTTTTGGTGATTCTAGGTCTTGCCAAGGTGGCAGTGTTTTTTCTTTTTTCTTTTTCTTTCTTTCTTTTTTGTTTTTTTTTTTTGTTGTTGTTGTTGTTGTTTTGTTTTGTTTTGTTGGTTTTTTTTTTGTTTGTTTGTTTGTTTTTTTTTTTTTTGGTTTTTTGAGACAGGGTTTCTCTGTGTAGCCTTGGCTGTCCTGGACTCGCTCTGTAGACCAGGCTGGCCTCGAACTCACAGCGATCCGCCTGCCTCTGCCTCCTGAGTGCTGGGATTAAAGGCGTACGCCACCACGCCCGGCTCAAGGTGGCGGTGTTAAGCATCATAGAAGCTCACGGATACACTCCCTCCTTCTTTCCGGTTCTTGTTTCCACACTAACGGACTGCCCTACAGTTACACCTGCAGCCTTATCTCCCTGGCTTTTCCAGCTAATGTAGTCAGCCCTATTCACGCCCATGAAGCCACAATCCCTATTGCCCCATACTTTTAGTGGAACTTCAGGGGAAGCCTGCAGTTTGAACATCAATTCATCAAATCCAGTTCAGGAGAATTAGCACATTCATTCGGCGTTACTTAACTCTCAGCCAAGCCCTCCAAAACAGCTTTTACTAGTTATAAGCTGACATTTTCATCACTATCTATCTGATTCCTGTGTCAAAGGTTTAACAGTCAAGGAGTTGCGGGGGGGGGGGGGGCGGGATTAGTAATTGGCTCCTTCAAACACCAACAGTCACTGGCCTGAAACTTTTCTTAGCAGTGGAATAGATACGTAGGATGGCTATCTGTCGCATGGGCCACAAAAGAGGTGTTAGAGCCCCGAGCATGCGGGTTCTCTTACCCTCTTCTCTGATGCCCTCTTCTTTAAGTACATCTTCTAGAAGGCAAGCTCTGTGCTGGCCTAATGCACAAGCATTCCATAAAGGTTAAGAAGGTGGAAGTGATGACCACAGGAGCTCCCAGTATCTCATTTCTGTCTACGAATATTTTAAAATAGATTTATTAAAGGACAACAAAGATGCAGTAGTTTGTAAATGGGTAAAGTAGATATTTGATAAACTGTGACTTAAGTAAACTCTCTCTCTCTCTCTCTCTCTCTCTCTCTCTCTCTCTCTCTGTCTCTCTCTGTCTGTCTCTCTCTCTCTCTCTCTCTCTCTCTCTCTCTCTGTCTCTCTCTCTGTCTCTCTCTTTCTGTCTCTCTCTCTGTCTCTCTCTCTCTCTCTTTCTCTCTCTCTCTCCCCCCCCACCCCTGCCTCCCCACATATGTTTTGGAGGGATGGTACATTATACTGAAGAGGGGAAGGATACTGATACTGATCTTGGGCTAGAAGGATCAGGACCATTGTTCTGGTTAGATAGTGTATCATGTGACCTTGAGCAGGCCATGTGACCTTTCTGTGCGTCAATTTTCCTTATAAGTAAAATAAAAACTAGATTGTACATCACGTCACACACTCATTTACAGCAAAGATGTTGTAAACTACATTTCTAGGAAGTGTGTGATACGTGTATACACAGAAGTAGCTAAGTGATGTTTAGTAATGTTAACTCGTCCTCCTACTCACCATTTCGTCTCTCTCTTCTTCCATTCGGGAGAGTGTGTGCCTTATTTGGTCAAGAAAGTGCCAGAAATAGAAGCACCATGTAGAACTTCCTGGCTTTGAACTTCCCAGACCCTATGGCTTCAAAGGGTTCCATTTTTCAGATAGGTAAGCTTCTGAGAATGGGCCTGGGTGGATAAGGATGAAGTGAGCCCATGCAAGCAGATGCTCTAACAATCCTATGCCCACAGTCTTCACCCCTTCATCCTCCTGCTTGTTCCTGTAGGACCCAGCCTTTCAGGCAGCTGAGCTTGACTTTTGTCAATCAGCTAACTCCTTTCCTGTCCCCCTCACCTTCAGGTCCAAGGTTGGCTTGTGTCCTTTCTAGTTAGTCATTTGTTAACTCCCTCATCGGTTTTCTGTCTCCATGTAACACTGTGGTTGCAGATGTTATCTGGTTTCACTATCACTGTGATGAAATATCATGACTAAAGCAACTTGGGGAAGAAAGGATTTATTTGTCTTATACTTCCACATTTCTTTCATCATTAAAGGAAGTCAGGACAGGAACTCACATAGGCAGGAACCTGGAGGCAGGAGCTGATGCAGAAGCCATGGAGGGGTGCTGCTTACTAGCTTGTTTTTTATGATTTGCTCAGCCAGCTTTCTTTTAGAATCCAGGGCTTGTACCACCCACAATGAACTAGGCCCACCTCCCATTAATCACTAAGAAAAATGCCCTACAGGACTGTCTGCAGCCTGATGTTACGGTGGCATTTTCTCAACTGAGGCTTCTTCCTCTGAAGTGACACTTGTGTCAAGTTGACATAAAACTAACAAGCACACTGAGCTTACATTTATTTTGATGTTTTGATGTTTCCCGTTTTATTAGTTATTTGTAGGTTGACTTTAAGGAAGAAAGTTGCGAAAAAGGTTTCAACTCTGCCTTCTTAAAAATGGAAACCAATGAGCTGGCAGGATAGTTTGGTGGGTAAAGATGTTTGCTACCAAGTCTGACAATCTGAGTTTGACCCCAGGGACCTACAAGTTAGAAAAAGGGAATCAGTTCTCACAAGTTATCCACTGAGCTCCACACATGCACCTTCGCATGTGCACACCCACCCGCATACACACATGCATACACATAGTAAATGCAATAACTTTTTTGTTAATGGAATCTAGTCATTTCTTTACCTAACGACTCTTTTAGTAGATTTTATTTTATTTGGAGTGGTTTCAGATTCACAGTAAAGTCAGGCAGGAAATATAGAGATTGACCATGTGTCCTCGGGTCACACTGGTGCACACCTTCGGTGACCAGCAAATCCCTGCAGAGAGGTACACCTGCTTCTTCGGACGAACCTACACTGACCCATCATTATCACCAACGGCCCACAGATTACACCTGCTCACTCTTCCCCCCCCCCCCCACAGGGTTTCTCTGTGTAGCCTTGGCTTTCCTGGGCTCACTTTGTAGACCAGGCTGGCCTCGAACTCACAGTGATCCATCTGTCTCTGCCTCCTGAGTGCTGGGATTAAAGGTGTGCGCCACTACTCCCAGCCACCTGCTTACTCTTGATGATGAACATTCTGTGTGTTTAGACCATGAATAAAAATGTGGAGCCACTGAAGCAGAACAGCAGTTCCACAGCTTTGTCCTGCCTATGTCTCCCCCCAACTTCTGCAACCTCTCAAACTATAAACTTTTTTTTTTTACCATTCTCATAGTTTTTCCATTCCAGAAAGTCACTAACATTGTTGTGTTGCTGTTATAATTTACATGAGTAAAATGGTCACATCCAACTTGTACCTCCCTGCTTATTGCTGCTCTAGTCACAGTAGAAAACAGGATATAGAAGCAGCCTAGATGGCCATCAACAGACAGATGTATAAGAAAACGTGGCATGAAGTGGAAGTTTTTGGTTTCTTTAAAAACTCAGTTCTGTTTTGTCATGTTTTTCTGGAAGCTGTCTTGTGAAAGGGCACATGATGTATCTCTGGAAGCTGTCTTGTGAGGGGGCATGTGATGTTTTGTTGAAGACAGACACATGATAGGGCGCGTGATGTTTAGAAAGGTTACAGATAGAACCCCACAGACAGTAAGACGCCACTTTTGCATTGCTACACCATGAAACGCTTTGCTGGGCTTCATTGGGCTTTAATGGTCTTCGCTTCATAAGGAAAAATGCACCAGAGAACTTCTCACGGTATTCCAGCTGCTTCTGGCCACTTCCATTGACTGTGCTGGTTCACGGAGCCTTGCTGATTCCGCTGGATCGTGCCACTGCTACTGATTCGAGTTGCTGTTTGGTGTTTGTTATTGAACTGGGATGCTGGTGCCCTGACAACAAAGAGTGGAACTGCCCCAAGGAACTACTTCTAAACAGGTCTACCACCCTCTTTTCCTATTAGCCTTCTTTCTCCCCTACCTCTGGTCGGGGGGGTGGGGAGGTGGTTAGAAGGGAAGTAGATGCGTTTAAGAATCAAAAAAAATTTAAAAAGGTAGATTTTTACAAATCTAAGCCCACAGTGGAATTTTATGCAGCCAAGAAGAAAAATGAAGTAATGACATTTGCTGGGAAATGGTACAACTAGAAATCAAATGTTAAGTGAAATAAACTAGGTTCAGAAAGACAAAATGGTGCACGTTTTCTCTGATATACAGAAGCTAGATTTAAAATGATATATGTATGTGTGTGTGTGTGTTTAAAGATGTAGCGCATGGGTCATGAGACTAGAAAGGGGTCATAAGAGGAAAGACAAAGAGCTTAAGGGAGGTGGGAAATAGAGAGAGTAATATAATATATGTGACAGGAGAGCGGAGGGGGCTGCCTGGGTCAGGAAGAAGGCAAGCAAGTGGAGGGGGGGGAGAGGGCACAGGGGAGGAAAGCTGGGAGGTGCAGGAGTGAAATCAAAGTACAGTGTCTTCTATATACATAAACATGAACAATAATTTGTAAAGGTTCAGCTCGAGGCATCCTGACAAATGCGTTCACCCGTGTAACAGTGTCACACTGTTAATCTATGGAGAATTCCTGTCAGTCTCCCTGACGGGCTCTTTGTACCCTGTCTCAGTTTCCCGCCGACGCCCTCCACTCCGAGTCAGGACTTTACTTTTCTGGTTAGAACTGAGCATGGAGTAGGTTTACCTGACCTAGAATTTCACCTCAGCAGAGTCACACAGAACGTCATCTTTTGAGTTGTGCCCTTCTTTCACTCAGAGTGCTTTTTATACTCATCCATACTGAGCCGTCTGTCAGTAACATGTTCCTGTCCATTGTAGAGTGGAGTGCAGTGTCCTGCTTATTGAATTATCCTACTTATTGCATTGTCTTGAGTTTTACTTACTATGAATAAAACTGTTATAAGAATCTTTTTAACGTTAGTTTTAGTTGGCTTGTAAAATCGCAGGTTTCGTTATGACATTGCATAAATACACACCTTGCTCATATCTGCCTAACCCCCCTACTCTGCTTCCTCCCCACGAGCTACAGTTCCCCTTCTGTTTTCATAACACGTATATATGTTTACATTTATATCTACTGAAATCTGTAGTCTACCTATAAGAGAAAATATGCAATGTTTTACTTCATCTCCCACACTGCTCTCTACTGCCCCCGCCCTTTGACACTTTTCCTCTTCTTATATAGTCACCCTTTATCTCACGTTATATATGTAGTTAAATCTAGATTCTGTATATGAAAGAAAAGGTGGGATGTGTCTTTTTTTAATCTGGCTTATTCCCCTTAACACGGTGATCACTGCACTGTCACCCATTTTCCTGTAAATTTTATGATTCTATGATCTCATTCTTTCTGTAATTAAATAAGATCCACTGTGCACACCATTCCTTGGTTGGTGTACATCCAGGCTGGTCCTTTATCTTGGCGCCTGTGAAGAGTACAGCAGTAAACATTGCAAACATGACTTTTGATAGACATATATTTTTCTGGGTAGCTGGACCATATAATTGGTTTTACATGAAATGTCCAAGCCCCTTTCTGAATTGCTTTTGCATTCACACCACCACTGTATAAGAATTTTAGGCAGGTCACACCCTTGCCACCCTGAGGGACTTGGGTGACTTTTCCAGATATCCTCTAGTCCCTGGCAGAGCGTCTTGGGGCTGCAGTGGGGTTTGCTCCCCCTTTGGGTTGTCACTTGTACTTCACAAATGCGGCTCTTTGTGGACAGTAGGAAGCATGGTGCTAGGCTGATAGTGATGATGGTTTGCAGGCTTGCAGAGAGTAGGGACTGCAGCCCACTGGGAGAGTGCTCCCTGGCAGAGAGAAACACTAATACATCATTTGTGAACTTAGAAAAAGAGGTCTGTAAAGCTATACATAAAAAAAATTACATAACCATTGACATCTGTGGGAATCTGGCCATATCTCAGTGGCTTTAGTGCTACAGATAAAAATAATTCAGAGGAAGAAAAAGGCTATGAGAAAAAGGGGTTTAGCCAAAGAAGGAAAAAAAATTATATTTGGGGCTTGCTATGGTTGGAATCAATGTCCTCAGAAGGGCTCAGCATCAAAGGCCTGGTACTTGCATGTCCCCTAATGATGTGTCCTGAGGGGTCCCTGGCATCCTGGTATCTATTCTTCATTTCTGGCCTGTGATATAAGTGGATTTCCCCCCTACACTCCCGCTATGATGAGCTGTCCTCAACCAAGGCCCAAAGAATAGAACCATCTAGTCTTGAACTGGACTATCTAGAGTCATAAGCCAAAATAAACCTTCAAAAATATAATAGTTGCTTAAAATGTTTTATTATAGTAGCAAACAAAACAAAACTAATAAATACAGGGACCCTTGGAACTGGCAAGGACACAGACTGTTTCAAATTCTGGCATCCCTGTTTACAAAACCAACAGTTGGTAAACTATTTGGTATGTATTTCCTGATGATTATGAACCAATTTTTAAATATGGTTTATTGGCCACTTAGATAAATGACTTTATAAAGTATCTGCTCATATCTTCTAGTCAAGGTTGTAAGTTGCTTTTTCTTTGTTTCTCTGGTGAGTTGTAAGAGTTCTAGATACAAGTGTATTGCCAGATGTGTGTGCTGCAAAAATCATTTCCTGACCCAGCTATCCAATCTGTTTCAGTGCTGTCATTCAGTGAGCCGAAGCTTTATGTTTTGACGTAGTGCGATACTGACTCTTTCCCCTTCTGCCCAGTGCTTTTGTGTCCTAAGGTTCTTTGTCCGTTCCTAAGCTATGGAAGTAGTCTCCTATAGCCTTCTGTGGGCTGTGTGGAAACTGTTGCCTTTTAAATGGGAATCGTTGAATCCTAGATGAGGTCTGCCGAACAGGACCCTTAACTTCACCCTCCTCTCCTCCTCCTGTCCTGTCTCTTTTTCTACCTCTCCCTCAGCTGAAGCTGCCCCTTCTGCTTTTTAACGCATTGAAGATGTAACTGAAATTTCACTTAACAGAAAGATTTCCTCTCCCCTCTCGGCCACTCCACTGAACTGTCCAGTCATGGAAGACAGAGACCTGGCATGGACTGTGTTATTCTCCTTTCTATCGTCAGCGATGCACCGTGTCTGGGAGTAAGCACCGTTTTGTTTTGCTTTTTTTTTTTTTTTAAATAAAAGAATTAATCAAAAAACCAAACCAAATATGGACTGAGAGTAGGAGCTGTATTCAAGTTATCTGAGTGTTATATAAGGTGTCATTCTGAGCATCCCGTCTGGGTCGGGCCCCGTGGAGGGAGACAGGCTCCCACTGAATGAGATCAGAGACCTTTCCCCTACCGCCGCTCCATGGGCAGAGGGAATAAAAAACATCACGTCTACTTACATAACCTTTCCTATTTATAATTCACTTTCATATAGTCCATCTTCAACAAAAAGGAGCTTCTATGGGTAAAAGGCCTTTCCCTACTCACAAAGACAAGCAAAAATACCCCCCAAGAATTTTAAATATATAGAGCAATAGGGAAAGGGAGGTGGCAGGCCACAGTTGCAGCTACAAAATAATTCTGTCACCTAAAGTGACGACAGTTCGGTGCCAGGAAGCCTCCCTTTAGCCAAATTCCCGCCGATGCATGAAAACTCACGGAGCTTCGTCTCTTCAGGGTGAGGACTTCACCTCAGTTAAATACCAATCAGACAGACCATGTCCCCCTGCCCACAGGACAGCACTGTGGCGGTTCATCAAGGGCAGAGGGATATTACATGCAAGTCTCATAGTCACCGCCTGTTCAAAATTCACAGACACCACCCCCACCACCTCTGAGTGAGACAGGCAAGCGTGACCCCAGACAGGTCGCGGCACTTCCTGTCTGAGGCCGTCGGCCACTCCCACTTCCGTCAGTTCCGCCCACCCCCACTCCGGGCTTCTTCACCCACGTTTTCACTGTTTCTCTCTATTTAACTGCAGCTGACCTAAGAAGCAGTCATGATCAGGTTTCATTATGGTTTTTTTTTTTTGTTTTTTTTGTTTTTTTGTTTTTTTTTTGGTCTGGAAAATGAGTTTTTGGAGACATTCAGTGGTTGGATAAGACGTTTTATTTAGGTAGACAGAAACTTAGCCTGGTGCCCAGCACATAATGCATCTTCAGTGTTATCTCTACGTAGAAAACGATGAGCCGTGTTCTCTCAGGCTTCCTGTCTGTCTCACGGGCCCAACCTGGATCTTGTTTCTGGACCAGACTAAGTCATTTCTTTAGCAAAAAGGGAGGTAATTTTCTCAAGTCCTGACTAACAACTGTCATTTGTTGGTTTGTTTCTGGTACTTGGGGCAGGGTCTCGCTCATGAGGCAGGATGGCCTCGAGCTTGTTATCATACCTATGCTGTCCTTGAACTCAAAACCCTTTCGCCCATCTCCCAAGGCCTAGGAGTACAGGTGTGTACCACTGTGCCTAGACTGAAGCCTAATTAGTTAGGGTTTTATTTCTGTGAAGGGACACCATGACCACAGCAACTCCTAAAGAAAACATTTCGTTGGGGCTGGCTCACAGGTTCAGAGCTTTAGTTCATTACTGTCATGGCAGACAGGCATGGCGGCGTGCAGACAGGCATGGCACTGGAGGAGGAGCTGAGAGTTCTACATCTAGATATTCAGGAAGGAGGAAGAGACTGTCACACCAGGCATGGCTTGAGAACTAAGACGTCAAAGCCCAGCCCCTAGTGACACACTTCCTCCAACAAGGCCACACCTCCAAACAGTGCCATTCCCTGTGAGCCTATGGGGCCATGGCCACTCAAACTACCGAAGAGCCTAACAATGTGTAAAAGCCCCTCTCTCCACTGCCCATCCTCTTGCATTCCCAGAGCTGCTTCCCACAGATGCCTTCTTCCTTCCAGGCCTGTTGTTCTTGCTGCCCTTGTCTTCTCCCCTTCCATCCATCTGACACACAAGTTGAAAAAAAAAAAAAAAACCAGGTGCAGACCATGCGACTTGTCACATCTGAATCATGAGAGGCTTAGGGAGCACAGCCAGGAGCTCAGGGACATCCTCCTGTCACCCAGGGCGGAACCTCACCGTTCATCTCTTCTGTGACTTTGTGACTGGCTGAAACCATGAGCCAAAATACGTTTTGATCTCCCATTAAGTTGTATCTTAAAATACTGTAGTCACAGCAGCAGGAGAAACCGCCAACACGTTAGGCGTTATAGTTCCAAATCTAAGGTTTTTCTCAACTAGATGCCATACAAAAGTGATCTAGGGTCACCTCCTCTGTCACCCTCCTAGAGTACTAGAGATCACAGCAGCTGGTCTCCGCTCTGTCCAGAGACAGTGTGGCCCCTGTGAGCGGGCCTCCAGGAGGACTCGGGGACCCTATGCTCAAGACCCATGTTTTCTTTCTATCTCCTGGCTGAACGCAAGGCAGGTAGGAAGCAGAGCGCTGTAGGGGCCCTTAATGCCCCGAAAGCTTCTCTATACAACGGCTACACTCTGTCTAGCTCTGTGGTGTAGGAAAAGGCAGGAGGCAGAGGCAGAACAAGAGGCACCATGAATGGGTGACCCGGAAGTAAGTCTACCCTTGATGAATCAAAGCAGTAAGAATGGGGAGTCACACCGTGCTACTGGCTAGTGTCAGGGTCCCAGGGCCACCCATGTTCTTGGGCCCAGGAACAAGGAACTGAACAGAGATAGGTGTGTAGCAGTAGAAACAGGAAGGGTTTCTTAGGGAAAAAAAAGATACATTTCTAACAGGGGGAGGGAGCCAGAGCAGGGACAAAAAAAGTTAGTGTTTCAATCAGCCCCTGCTGCCGAAAGGGTAGAGTTTTACGTTACACAGCTGAGTCATTTGTGTATGCTCTGTGACCTGCAGTTGTAGGAACAATCTCATGCACCGCACAGCTCATTAGCATCGCAAATCTCCACCCAGGGATGTGCATTTTAATATTATAATGAGTCAAGTCACTTTCAGACGCTCTGGAGAGCCTCTGCACCTGTGCTGGTAGCTTCTCCCCCAGTTCTCCTCCTGAGCTTTGGGCCCAAGGATCTCTAACCTTCCTCTTTGTCAGCTGTTTCTTGTTTGCTTGTCTTGTTTTGTTTAATGATTGTTTGTAAGGCTTTGTACAAGGCCATCTAGACTTCCCTTTCCACCCTGCTCTCCTTGGTGGAGACCAAGATAAAGTGCCTAACTTACGGGGAGAGTTATTTCTTGAACTGCTGGTGGACGGTGGACATTGCACTTTCTCCTGTGCAGTGCAATCCTGCAGTCAGTGCAACTGTGTCTACTAATAGACCACAGGGCACAGCATCGAGCCGCTCTTCATGACTTTGGTTCACTTTGTACCATCCTTACCGACCCATGCATGGGTCTTCAATACTCCTTCCTTCTCTCATCCACTGGTTTTAATAATGTGGTAAAAAAGACTTGAATCTACACCCAAGAACTAGAGCTTGGTGGAGAATTACAGACGTGCTCCTGTGCTCCTCGCTCGCTCTCCCTGCCTCCTATTACCAGGCTAAACCCGTCCCCTGCCATTTTCTTGCTTTCTTTAGATGTATTGCACATAGACCCAGACCTTAAAATGCATTGTTGCTGAGCATGTTAGCCTTTAATCCCATCACTCCTGAGACAGAGGCAGATGGATCTCTGTAATTTTGAGGCCAACATGGTCTATGTAGGGACTTTCAGGCTAAATCGTGAAACGCTGTCTCAAAGCAAACAACCCAAATATGTATGTATGTAGGTAGGTATGCATGATGTATGTATAGTTTCACTGTATTTAAATTATCAGAAAGACACTTTCATTTACACACATATCTAGAGAGGCATAGAGTGTCACTGTCATCCTTTTTTTTTTTAACAGCCACACGGTATTCCTGTAAATGTATTAATTGCTCTTATGAGAGCGCTGTGTAAAATGCCCTGCCTTCTGTTATTACCAACAGCGCTGCTGCTGTTTGGTGGCAAACATACACATAAGGACACTTCTAAGATTACTAGGTCCACTTGACGAATGAGGAAGTGGAGGCTCTGAAAGATTCCTGAAAGTTCTCAGTAGCAACACGCAGCAAGCAAGCAGCTGGAATCCGGGTTTTGATTCAGGGTGGCTTTGGAGAATAGAGGTGGGAAAAAGTAGGGGGCGGGGCTTAGGGGGCGATCAGAATAATGAGGAGACCTTCATACTTCACAGCCTTATCTCAAAATAAGAACTCCTGTTTGCTGGTGAAGCTGAGCACTTTGTAGGTCTACTTAATGTGCCTTGGTCTCTCCTGAGCCTGGAAACGCTGCTTTGGCCCTGATGAACAGTCATGTGGCCCTTTAATCTGCAGGGCTGAACCCTGCACTACAAAACAACTCTTTCTGGCCTTCAGAAGCAGTCCACTCTCAGGGTGCCACCTCCCTCCCTCAGACCAAATGAGAACCTCCCATACTTCCCTGGCAGGTGCTCCTCCCCCAGGGTACGTTGACCCAGAGCCAAAGCCTCCTTGGTTGCTCCTGCTTTGCCCATTATACCCACCCCCACCCCCATACACAGGCTACCCAGGGTGAGGCCACCCACAGAGCCATTTAACTGCCCATGAGTGACTGCAAGACCATGCCTTGGGCACATGCAACAGGAAGGGAAAACAAGACCACAGCTGCACTGTGATGTCAGGGACGGGGCAGATGGGCATTCAAATAAAAATTAGAATTACCAGGCAAATATGCCCTAGGCAGACCAGCTGTTGTTGCTCTGTGGCTGACAGGCTTCCTGGACCGGTATATAGTCTCTAAGGCATCTATACAGCCTGTCCCAAGAAAGAGCCTGAGACTCAGGCAGGACCCTCGCTTTTCCCCAGGGCCACTGACAAGTGCTCAAAAGCTGACTCTTCCAGTGGATTTTGCTATAGCAGTGGTAATGCTAATGTTTAACCCTGCAGCCCTCATGTTGCTGGGACCCGCCCCCCCTACACCACAGAATTATTTTCATTGCTGCTTCCTAATTGTCATTTTGCTACTGTTATGAACCATAATGTAAATATTTTTAGAGACAGAGGTTTGCCAAAGGGGTCACAGCCCACAGGTTGAGAATCACTGTGCTAGAGGTTCAAAGAGAGATCAGAGGAGAGAGGGCTGGGGGATCAGCTTGGAGAACCGTCCAGTGTTGAAGTCCCACAGGCACAGAATGACGGCTCTCCTCTTTATGCAGGAAAGGCTGTCAAGGGTTACTTACCATTTTGAGAACTAGGATGGGGGATCACATGACCCACCAGCATCCTGGGCAACAGAGCTGCCAGCAAAGAGGCAGCAGCCTTAACTCACAGCCTCTGAGACTCCAGATAGAGAGTGGCAACAGCTAGCTGACCAGGCTAGCCTCCTCAACAGAGTAGGTGCTCTAGAGAGGCCTGCCTGGGGCTTTTCCTCAAGAAGGCAAAGCATAGGCAGAGCCTGGGCTGGGAGCCAGGGCACCACAGAGGCAGACAGTCTGCCATCCCAGATGCCAGTCGCCAGGGAGCTAGTTTAACCCTTAACAGCCCATGAAGGAGCACAGCACTGCAGCGAAGATGAGCTGAAGTGTTGGGAATAAAGCATCCCTACATTAGAAGCTGTCCCTTCCCCACCCCCGCCCCCGCTTGACCTCTCTATGGGATGATAGGGAGTGTTAATTCTGTATTACTGACCTATTTCTTTCCTCCTTGGCAGATGTATATGCATATTCTTCTAAAGCTTTAGCGAACATCTCCAGACTCTTCCAACCACCCCCAGCCTATGCTCACAAGCAGGTCCTCAAGAGTCCTTGGCTTTGCCCAGCTGCCTATAGGATAGGCTGCTGTGCCCTTTAAAGGGCCAGGGATGGCAATCTAACGGTCTGAGAGGCCTTCAAAGTGTCCAGGCTTTTCTGGCTTCTGTCCAGCCTAGAATGATCCATTCTGGCCCGGGACACTGTAGAGAACAGGGACAGGTGCCAGGGAGACAAAAAGGCCCTCCGGGATGGACAGCTGTCAGGATGGGGGGGGGAGTGAGGGGGAGTGTGTGGGGGAGTGTGTGGGGGAGTGTGGGGAGGAGTGGGGGGGGGAATGGGGGGGCAGCCTGAGGACTTTAGATGAGGTGGGGAGGGAGCATGGCAAAAACAGCACACTGGGCTCACCTCACAAAGCCAATGACCCAGACAGGAGGCACTGAACACGCCACAGTGCCTCTCTCATTTTAGAATCCAGCCTTCCAGCTTCTACTCAAAAGAGAGATTAGCCCAAGCCAGTGAGCAAGTGGCCAACAGCTGCTCTCTCAACAAAGCGGGCTTGTCTTTGTGGCTGCAGATGCTGTCCCTCTGTGGGAGAAGGCTTTCTCCTGCCTGAAACAAGTCCCTCTGCAGAGCTGCCTGCAAAAGGCCACTTACCAGTGAGAGGAACAAGAGTCCCACAGCTCTCCTGGCGGGGGTGGGATGGGGGGGAGGTATAGGGGGGTGGCGGAGGGGACACACTCTCCCTCTTCTTTCAGATGGCTTTATCTCAGCAGAGGCAGCCCCAGAGTCAGGTATGCAAGGCTATCTGCTCCTGAATGCCTCAGGGTTGGGTCCTCCCTGAGCCTGCCCTGCTCCCTCTTGTTCACCCAGGCCAAGGCCATAAAGAAAGCAAGATGGCTGCTAAGTGATTGCCCATAGTCACCTCCCTAGAGACCACTCCCCGACCTTGCAGTAAGAGTTATCCATGGTCCACAAGCTCCCAGAAGCCTAGCTGGATAATCTCACATCCTGAACCCTCACTCTGCTTCCTTGCCATCTCCTGGGAGATGCTGCCTATCACTGCTTGAGGAGCTTCCGGGTTTTCCGTGCTCCTTGTGCACTAGCTACAACTGGCCTAACAATACCTTTACTGGGAAAACCCCAACATGTTCATTTTTAGAGCATGTGACTGCAAACATTTCCCTTCACATCCCAGCAAGCCTACACATAGCTATTGTGAGTTGGAAGACGCTCCACTCCCATTCATCCCTGGAGCAGTTCACACTGTAGGCTCAGAGTGTGCACATCCACCTGTGCTTCCCCAGAGCCTACACATCAAAAGCAGAGCTCGATTCCTTCAGGGAGCCATGAGGCAAGAGCACGCTGTCAGTGCCTGATCAGTTGATCTGATGCAAGGAGGTCGGGGGTTTTTTTTTTTTTTCCAAACTCGGCCAACTCAAACATCCAGTTAATCTGTTTGCATCTGGGGTGATGCGTAGAAGAGCTATGTGACAAGTGTCCAATCCTGGCATAGCTAACATACAGAACACTGCCCCCTCGTAAGTAAAAAGGCCTTGGTTCCAAGATAACAACGGTCCTGTTTTTCTGCAAGCATCGCTTACATTCGCCCACCTCAGCCGACTAACTGCCAAACTGGCTCAGGACTAACTGCCAAATGGCTAGATAAGGTGAAGGGGCCAAAGAGCAGGACCTCCAATACTTAGAGCTACAATCTTTTAAGGACCTCCTCAAAACCTGGTCCTGCTTCAGGTAGGTTCAATAAGTTACCCAGAATCCTGTGGCAACCTTGCCAGGAGGTGGACTGAGTCACTTGGTGGGGAGACCTGGTGGCACTCAGAGGAAGGATAAGCAGGCTACCAGGATGAGCCCTGATAGGCTGTGATCATATGGTGGGGGAGGATGTCCCCTTCTGTCACAGGCCTAGGAGAGAGGGAGAGGGTGAAAGAGGGAGGAAGGCGGGAATGGGAAGATACAAGTCGGGGATAATAACTGAGATGTAATCTGAATAAATTATTTAAATAAAAAAATACTTAAAAGAAAAAAAAAGCAACAGCAGGAGAGGCTAACTGCCTTCCCCAGGGTCCTAGACAGCATGAGTATGCAGTCTCGTGACTCTGAGGATCAGAATCCTCTGTGCCTTCCCACCAGCTACCTCTGGAGAGAGCCAGCCTTGTGCATGTCCACAAGGCTAATATGAGTGCCTGACAGCTAGAGATAGCCTTGAATTCTGCACCCCAGGGAAGCATCTTCTCACAGCAGATAAGGGAGATGGAGCCACATGTTCTCAGGTTGTGCACAGGGCTGTGACTCAACCTCCCTAAAAAAAATAATGTTGTGCCCTTGCTGTGCTGTGGTTGACGAGTTAGCGGAAACAGGCAGACACAAGTCAGACTCAGTGACTGGACCTGCACTCATGGCCAGAGAACAGCCAATCTAACCTCAGGCACACTTTGCAGTGGGTCTTTCAACGATAGTTGTTTTCTACCAAGGAGACCAAACTTCTGAGTGAGCAAAAGACAGAAAAGTGTCCCCCATCTCTACTCTAGTCAGCCCACACTGGAGTATACTTATCTGTCCACCCCATGAGTAGCTTAGTTCTATCACCCTAAGCTCCCAAGCTCCCCAACTCCACCCACCTCATCCCCTGAGGAACCTCCTGTACACAGCACAGTAGACATTGGGTTGTTGACCCTGGACTTAAGAGTGCCAGGAATCTAAAACCCAGTCCTGCCAGCTCTACCCTGTGTGACCTTGGGGATATCATATAACCCATCTGTGCTTCCATTTCCTCTTTTGTTCTCAGAGATAAAGGCAGTGCCTACCTAACAGTGGGATGAATTGCTTTCTCTTAAATTTACAAGGTTGATGCCCAACCCTAGTTATCTCAGGACTCGGAGACAAGACCTTAAAGAGGTGATGAAACTGACAATGAAGCAATTAGGACACATCTGTAATCCATTGTGGCTACCGTCCTTATGAAAAGAGCAAGAGAGTCTGGGAGTTCCCCGGCTCTTCTGAAGCCTTCACACTTTATAGGCATTGGCACCTACCAAATGAACACAAGAGGCTCTATACTTCAAGCACAGAATCCAATGCTTGGGAGTCAAGAGCTTTCCACAGTATCCCATACAGAGTCAGCATTGAGTCTCTGGTCTGTCTAGATCCGAATCCCCTGTGTTCTCCCATCAGCTGCCTCTGGAGAGAGCCCAGCCTCTGCAGGTGCCCACAAGGCTGGTATTAGTGCCTGAAGGAGACGTAGGCGCATGACTGGCAGAAGCCTGCAGGTCAGGGAGGTACCCCGCCCACCTCAGCAGCAAGCAAACAATCTTCCACATGCCTCAGTGGGAACCAAGCCAAAAGAGCCTTGATCTTGAACTTTTAGCTTCAGAATTACGAGATAGTAAAGCTCTATTGTCCTGGCCATGTTGTCCGTGGCATTTTGTTTTGGGGGTCCTAGCAAACTTATGCACCGTCTCATAGAACAATGGAAAAGATCCAGCTAGGTGAAGAATTTAAGTCACTCAGCTAGGCTCCAGACACCCAGTTGTTTCCTTTTCCTGCCTGTAAGCACACACCCACCTACATTCATCTGGCGGGTGCCAGCACTTGAAAAGTGGAAGGGGGGGAGTCCTTGTAAAAGCCAATAAGTTCACTGAGGTTCCAGGTTTTTGAGTTCTTGCCTCGACCCTTAAAGTATGCTAGCGTCTAAGCTGTCCTCTGTGCCTCCCCCAGAGCACTTGCGGATTCAACATTCTCTTGGTAAGTTTTTAGAGACTAGAGCAAGCAATGAGAAGACACTGAAGGGGAATTCAGTGTGGCAGAGAAGAGATGGCACGCTGATTTTCTAATAGCATTGGCTTTCCACGGTTTTCTTTTATTATGATTTTTTACTGTGGTGTCGGGGACACGTCTGCCATCATGTGTGCATCTGGAAACCAAAGGACAACTTTGTGGAACTGATTGTCTCCTTCCACCTTCACGAGGGCTCTGGGAAGGGAACTTCGGCCACCAGGCTCGCCCGGCAGTTGCCTTTACCTCCCGCGCAGCCTGGCTGGTCATAGTTCGCTTTCATAGTCAAGCGAGAAGCAAAGGAGTTACAAAAGGAGGGATGTGCTGGCTGGTGATCTCTACTGGAGTTTGAGAGAAGACTCCATGTAACATGCACTGTATTTGCTTTGTGCGACTGTGTTCTCACGCTAACTACTTCCCGACCGTAGCAGGATCGGAACTACCTCTGTTATCACTTCAGTTTTACAGGTGAGAATTTCCCCAGCCTCGTGTGCCTTGAAAGAGGTAAAAACTAGGATTCCAACCCAGATATTTTTAGTGTTGGACTCAAGCCTCTAGGAAGAGCCTGTAGCTGTGACCCTTCAAAGACAGTCCTTGGGCTGTGGCCTTTCCCATCTACCTACTGTGCCCTAGGCTGTGGGCTTAGCTGCCCCTCTGTGCCATGGCGTGAGGCATGGAAAGGTAGAACTTGTATCTTTTTCTAAGAAGAGAGCTGAGGGCTGCCTTGATTTTCACTCTATTGTTGCAACTCAGAAGTACGGCTTAGAACTTAGCCAGTGGCACAACAGAAATACAGACACTTCTATGGTCTGTAAGCTGCCCAGTCTACGGCATTTCGTTATAGCAGCTCCAAAGTAAAGCAAAGCCCGACTAAGCAGGTTTCCACAGGAGCCATTAAGGTAATCGCCCCTGGCAGTGACTCTCCTTTAGTAGCTGTAGGACTTATTTTCCCCCAGATGCCATGTGTTAGGAAATGTGAGGTGCAGCCCCAATTCCTTTCCAGATGCTGGAGCTTCTTTCAGAGTTCAGGAGAGTGCTCAGATACAAAAGACAGTTCCAGACCAAGTAACCATTAAGGGAGAGCATGGAAAGCCAGTGAGAGAGTCCGGATACCCTGTCCAAAGAGCAGAAGACCATAGGAGAGGGTTTGTGAAGCTTTGAGAACTGTGAGAGCCCTACCACACCCCATCCTCAGAAGCAAGAAAAGGAAGAGGGGAACAAGAAGAAGAAGAAGAGCTGGCCCCACCTCTCACCTCACCCCCAGTATGGAGCGGATTCCATGGACCCTTAAAGAGCCTGGCGTGTGCCCCTGATGCCTGAGGCCCACAGATGGGGCTCTGATTTCAGCCTAGAAATCAGTGATCTAAATGTTATGCTGCCTAAGGAGCCTGGCTGCCAAACGAAGCCCACTTTCTGTTTTATCAGGCCATGTCTTCCCAGTGGACCAGTTCTGAGCATCCTGAGTGAAGGTCAGCACAGGGTCATCCTATGACCTGTGGAAGAAGGCAGACTGCAGGCACCACCAAACCCTATGGCATGGTCCAGGGAGTAGCAGGCACAGCCAGAGTGGAGGTCACTCTCAGAGAGGGTGTTGCAAAGAGTGTCTCCGGAGACACAGAGCCATCAGTCAACTCGAAGGGTACACCAGAGTCTGCTCAGGCTTAGAGCTCAGAGGCCAGGCTACACGGCATGCACACCAGGCATCAGCACTTGACCCTTTACCTCTTGTTCTGCCCCCCTTCACTCTCTCCTGCTAGCAGGAGATGGAAACCTCCGTTAGCAGTAAGAGAAGTTGAAAAGCAAACCTGGAAATAGAGAAAGCTACCACCTGTATCCTCCGGAGAGGGCTCTAGTCTGCAGCAGCCTTGCCTGCCAGCACCCCTGGTCTGCAAAAAAAAAATTCAGATTTGAGGGGGCATCATTCACATAATAGCCTCTTTTTTCATTTAACCCAGAGGTTTAACCTTTGAAGAAAAAAAAAATCAACTTTCTGCTAAAGCCAGACCTTCTCTGGTCTGATTTTAATTTAATTTCAATTTATTTGGATTATTAACGTTTCATGTATCTCCATCTTTTCACCCCCACCTGAAGAATAAACCTTTGCTTGCAGAGTCAGTGTCTCACTCTCCTTCTGTCCCCTCAGCAGGACCTGAGGACCAGGCACAAAGATTTGATGACTAATGCAACACTTTTCAGAGACAGGCCCACCGCACAAAGGCAGCTGCCGCTATCAGCAATATGAACCCACTGCGTTTTCAGATGGCCCCAGCTGAACAAACTTCCAAAACCACCGCCAGCCTTTTCTCTCCCTGCATTTTCAAGCCGTAGGTGGCACAAATAAAAATACCACCTGGCATTTGTATGGCACTTCACGGTTTCAAAGCCACTCTCAATAACAACCCCTACGCTCAGCCCCAGACCATTCTCAATCAACCCGTGTCTGTCCACACCCCTACTCTTCCTGGTGGCCAGCCCCGTGCCAGCCATTCAGGGCAGGGCCACGTGCTCCCCCTGGAGAGCCCACGTGTTATGTAAAGAGTTTCCTCATAAAGAGTCAGACGGCCAGGAAAGTAGACAGAGAGCGAGAGGGGCAGGTTGTTTAGGTTTTGTTTATTATGTTCTCACGGCCTGTGTATAGTAAAGGTGAACGTATTTCACTTTACATGGTAATGAGACGACTCAGTGAGGACTCCGTCAGCCAAACGGTTTCTATGGCAGATGAGCTACTATACAACTGTTGTGCTTCCGTGAGTGACCAGCTAAGGCTACCGTTGTCAGGGCACATGCGGAGCCTAGTCACCTTTTCCTAACCTGGCAGAGGGGAGGGAGCGGAGGGGTTAAGTTCAAGAAAACGGACAGTTTATTGAGAGGACCCCAAACCCAAAACCTGGTGAGGCCTGTTGTTCTATCCTGACGTCTCTCCCACTGTGGCCCTCCACAGTCTTGTAGAGTCCTTGAGAAACCACAGAGACAGAAAACCACGTCTTCTTGGTTTCTCCCACCTCAGTCTCATACCAAGTGACGCGGTGGCATGGGCTCCCAGTGCCAGGAGTAATGGCACCACCTCTCTTGTTTTAACAGGAGGGGTACGGACTTAAGGAGAGCTGACACTTGGCGGATCGAAGGCGAGGGCAGAAACCACAGGTCCTCTGCGGTGTCATCGGCATTCTGGGTTGTCCTTCCTGGAAGGCCATCGTGCCTACGACTGTGTCCCTCTTCACCTTTCCCTGTTGGACGTGGAGAAGCAACTACCATGCTGACAGCTAGGGGCTCTCCTGGCCTGCCCCTTCCTCCCCCAGGAGAGCGAGCATCTCTATGTTCCAGGGCTTGTGACTAGTCAAAGACAAACACCCTGGCAGAGCGTTCATTTTTTTTCACAGCTTTGGTTTCTCAGAGCAGCAAGTTCTGGGGAAAGCACCAGAAAGTAGAGCCAGCTAGCAGCTTCCTTGCTGCCGATCCAACATGGGACCAAAGCGAAAACAGTGAAGCCTTGAAGCAGGGAACCACATCTTGGCCACAGAAAGGCCTCTCAGACTCGAGTCTCCCCAGGAAGGGACATCCTCCAAAGAGACATTGGAAGCTGTTGTATCACCGTTATCACTACCAAGACACTCCTGACTCACTACCTGTATTCCAGCTACCCTATTGCATGACCTTGGGTACAGAGGCACAGCCGGACATGAAACGGCCAAACACAAGAGTATATGAGAAAGAACAGGGGTAGAGTTCATGATGCAGGCCTAGAGGAAGCTCTGTGGAAAAGGCAGGGGAAGCGTGGCAAAAACAGCTCTCAGTCCCGTGCCCTCTATGCTCCCCACCTTGGCATACCCGCTGCCAACTAGTGCATGTAGCTCTAACCCAAACATGGCCTCAAATGAGCAAATCAGAGAGAGAAAGGCACAAAGCAACCACCCCAAAATTCAGCTGCAGAGCAGGCAAGCTGTCCCGGTTACTATGCTCTTTGCATCCAGGTGGTCTGCTGTGCTTTCTCCCCACAGGTGTGTGTGTGTGTGTGTGTGTGTGTGTGTGTGTGTGTGTATGTGTCTGTGTGTGTGTCTGTATATGTATGTATATGTGTGTCTGTGTCTGTGTGTGTGTGTGTATATGTGTGTGTGTCTGTGTATGTATGTACGTGTGTGTGTGTGTGTGTGTGTGTGTGTGTGTGTGTGTGTGTGTACTCTCAGTTCTGTTCCTCTTCATTCCTTAGGCTGCTGCTCACCCCTGACCACATCTGCACACTGGAACCACTAGTCAAACACTGGAAACCGCTGCCGCCTGCCTCCCTCCAACCTCTCTTATTTAGCTAGTCTATGGTAAAAACTGAACAGTTGGCTTTTTAGAGCTCTTAGGATAAACCTGATGAGCAGTGAAGCTGGGAATCACTCTCTTAGGCCGTCTTTCTCCAATGTCCACAGGCCATTACATAGCCAGGAGCTTTTTTCCCCCCAATGTTGCTTTATGGAGCCCCTCCCTAAGACTATAGAATCAGCATCTCTAAGTGCGGAAGCTGGAAATCAGCACGGGGGGGGGGGTCTTTCAAGGTTATCCCTATTATTCATGCTCATGTTTAATAATAAATACTGCATCAGAGGATCACTCCCTACTCAACCCAGAGTGCCCAAGGTGTCAATGACTGAAATCTACTTGGTCCACGAGAGCAACAGCAAACCACACAGCAGAACGAAAATAAGTTGAGAACTACAGTGGGACCAAGGGATGTAAAGCCACAGCACTGTGTCCTGCCTCTTGGGCTTGCCTGAGTCCAGGGCTAGTCATCAGCACACTGTGTGTGACTGCAGCAAAGGAAGACATGAAATGGGAAATGGCAGCATCTGTGATGACAACCCAGCAGGGTGGATGAGGCTCGTAGAAGAGGGGAGAGGAGGGGACCGGGAGACACGGAAGCTCAGAGATGAGGTATGCTTGGATATTGCTCTAGAGCTTGTAAACATTGGTTTCATCACAGACCAAAGTGTGGGCTAGCGTGACCAAAGTGCCTTCGATGAGAAGCAGGGGAGATAGGTTACGTAAGAAGCTACACGTCTGCGGTGTACTGCCCAAGACTCACAACTCACAACACACACACACACACACACACACACACACACACACACACACACACACGATGCTCCATGAAAATACCATAAACAGAGCTCCTCTGCACAGACACAAGCTCACATGCCCTTATCTACCAAATTCAGGATACTCAAACTTGGTTCTTCATACCACCCATGGGGGAAGGAGTCATCAGGGTGTCATGACGTCACCACCTGCAGCAGTCATTCCACTAGTAGTTGGCAGGAACTCTAGGCCCCGAGTGAGGGTGCCACACAATGCATGTGGAGCCTTTTTTTTGCGTTGGGATAGTGCAAGTGGTGAGAGGCCCTCTCTAGGACATTTCCATCACTCCAACTTAGATGCACCTCGTATCGGACAGTAGCACTGGCAGCAGATGCACATTTCCTATGTAAACAATGTTTAAATTACCCTGTTAGAGAATTTAATCATCACATTAATTCTGGCAGCTTTAGCTAAGAATATTTTGTTTTATATCAGGGTGGGGAAATCTACCTGATCTAACGAGGAACACTATCTGAAAGCTTCAGAGTTCTTATTAAATGTGACTGGCATGGACGGGTCTCTTCAGTGTTAGGCCTAGAAAGTAGGTGCTATCCTCTCTCTTTGAGATTCACACACAGACACTAACACCCACTCACAGATGACAGCGTACCACTCGGAGGGCAGTTGGCACTAACACGGTGGGACTCAACGGCCTTCTTGGCCTTGTCTGGCTACAACCAAGGAAGGAACTGATTCTCCAAGACCAGACTACAAACCCTAGGAGACCTCAGAAGGGCTAGCACCCCACAAAAAGAGAGTGTCAGCCCAGCTTTCCAGGGCAGCCTGGCCACGGACTACTTCATTCACTCCAGCCAAAAGTTTGTGGCTCCTCAGTGAGCCCGCGTTGACTGGTTGGGAATGACTCCAGCTGTGCTGCCTCTTCCACGGTCTCTGTGATTCAGTTCACCCAGAGGCGAAACAGCTTCCAGGCTCCTCTTCCATTTTCTGGTCTCTGTAGTGAAGATTCGTCTCCCTGCCACTGCAGGGGATGCCTGGTCAGCTGTCTCCTGGGTCACTGCAGAGACTCCACGTGGCTCATGCCTCCTCCGACAAAGGGCATCCAAGAACAGCCCTAGGGTACCACACAAGCTTTGTAGGAAAGTCTCCACTGCCTGGTGTTCACAGTGATCTTCCCAGTTCACGTCCAGTCCCAAAGGCTAGAGACCAAGAAGGCGCAATTTCCCAACAGCCAGAAGTAGACCCTTCCTGAGAAAGCATGCCCAAGAAGCCAGCTGCAATGGGAGCTTCGGCCTACGTTCCCATAGCCTGCACGGGAGGACGAGGCGGGGAGACAGGGAAAGCGTTGGGCACTAGGAAAGCTGTCATGCTATGGGAATTTCCCTCCCTTGGCCAAGCTGTCTTTCATCCTAAAAGATCAGTGATATGTGGTGCCACGAGGAGGTAAGGGTACAGAATACGTTAGGCGACAGACAGGTGGTGTGGAGAGCCTCATTGCACAAAATTCTAGTGATGGCGACATTCCCTGGTCACTCGGCTTCTAGAAAAGCTCTTGATAGAATTAGAGAAGATTCATAGCCTCTGCCTTTCAAAAGGGGGGACACCTCCACTCAGCAGTCATGGGAGAAACCTCCCAAGACCTTTTCAAAGGGGACACCTCCACTCAGAAGTCATGGGAGAAACCTCCCAAGACCCTTTCTTGGAACCACGAGGGTAAGGAAGCTCAGTGAATTCCTTAAGCTGAGAAGGGACCCCAGACTCTCCTATTGGTCTTGTGGAAACGGAAGACACAGCCAACTCCAGGGAATTTTTGTCGGAGGTCACCCCGCCAATGGCGCTAGGCATTGTGAGGTCCAGGTGCTCAGGTTGGGCCACTAGTTTGTGACAGCAAGTCACAAGTGAGACCCTGAGTCTTCTAGCTACTCCTCCCTCTGGTAAAGGACAAGGTGAAGATCAGGAGCCCTACCAAAGAGGGTGTGGCGTGGAGGTGATGGCAACTGCGTTTGCGTTATGTACAAATTAGCCCGGCACAGTGAATCTGCCTTCTCAGGGGAGGTGACGGAAGGCATTATGAAGGGCCAGTTACCGGCCCACCCAGAGAAGGGCGACAGCAGCACTGCTACCTCTACCAAAACACAAATCTGAGTAAATGGAAGAGAGTCCCAGCTCCAGCAGCTGGGGCATACTTTGGAACAGCCCTTCATTCCCCTGTCACCCGCGGCCTCCCACCCGAAACCCCAGCGCCTTTGAACGCCTATGACATTTCACATTAGAATATGGTCTTGGCAGCAAGGGGGAGGGAAAGCCGGTGACTTCCAAGAGTCCCCATCCGTGGTCTAGCTGAGTCTCCTCTGGCTCTGGGACAGCAGATCTAAGTACATTTTGGACCTCAGGAACCTGGGGTAAGAGTCCTTCTCCATGAGGCTGTGGACTTTTCCCTGAGCTTGGTCAAAACAAGTCAGGGATGGTTCCTGCATGTTCTTCCTCGTGGCTTCTCGGGTCTGGAAATCGATATTTACCTGGAGATACAAACAGAGAGCAAGGTCACAGGCCCTCAGAGGGCAAGGCACCTACTGGACAGTGGGCCTAAGCAAAAACCATCCATCAGTGGCAGGGCCTCACACCTTTAGCTCACTAATGCTTCTCAGATTGCTTTCATGGGGTTCGGTCTTGGGATTCCAGCAGGAATGCTGTGGAGGCTGAAGTCCAGATAGACTTGGTTTCAAGTTGTAAATAAGGTGAGTAAAGAAAAGAGAGACCAGCTGGTTTTGAGTGGCGCACACTTTCAATCCCAGCACTCAGGAGGCAGAGGCAGGAGGCCAGCCTGGTCTACACAGTGAGTTTCAGGAAGGCAGGGTTGTGTAACAAGACCATGTCTCAAAAAAGAAGAAGAAGAAGAAGAAGAAGAAGAAGAAGAAGAAGAAGAAGAAGAAGAAGAAGAAGAAGAAGAAGAAGAGGGGGAGAGGAAATAGGGAGAAGGGGAGAGAGAAAGAGAGAGAAAGGGAGAGAGAGAGGAGATGAAAGCGGGAAAGAAAGGAAGGAAAGAAAGAAAGAAAGAGAGAGAAGGAAAAAGAAGAGAGAGAGAAAAGAAAGAGAGAGAGAGAGGAAAGACAGACTACAAAGCTTGTCTAAAATAGCTGGATTAGTAACAGAACCATGGCAAGAATCCTCAAATCAACAAATCCTAGGCAAGAATCTTGATATCAGACTAAGCTGAGGCCCCAGCCAGTTGTTAATGAAGGTCCCCTAAACTTTCTCTCTCATTCTTTCTTAACTACCAAGGCCAACAGATGCCCAATAACAACAGACCCTGGTACACATACATCTCCCTAAATGTCACTGTTAGAATCCAATAGCATTCTGTCCAACTGGTAAAGACCTAACACCCCAACCAAAGCTGCTTAAATACAGAGAGCAAACTGATCAATTAAACCCTCCCAAGGGACATACTGTATTAAAACTCAGAACAGTTATGCATAATTATAACACAGCCATGAGCATGACTATAAATATTCATTGATGAGCAATGGCAAACATTCGGTAGGTGCCTTAGATCCAACATAGTAGCCTAGAAAGTTGAGTAGCATTAACTCTTGTATTGGGGAAAATAAGGCTCGGAGTGGTCGAATAAATTGAGGATGGTCACACACAGTGGCAGAACTGAGAGTACAAACAAAATCCTTTAAAAGAAAGCACTTTTTTTTTTTGAGACAGGGTTTCTCTGTGTAGCCTTGGCCGTCCTAGACTCACTTTGTAGACCAGGCTGGCCTCAAACTCACAGCAATCCACCTGCCTCTGCCCCCTGAATGCTGAGATTAAAGGCATGCGCCACTGCACCCAGCTACTTATTCTGTTAATCTATGCTGTCCTTAAAAGCTTATTATTGCATGTTTGATTTTTTGTTTCATGGTGTATGCATGTGTGTATGCGTGTGTGTGTGTACAGGTGTGCATGTACGTGTGTGTGTATCTGTACGGGTGTGTGTGTGTGTGTGTGTGTGTGTGTGTGTGTGTGTGTGTGTGTGTGTGTGAATGTGTAGGGCAGAGGATTATTTGCAGGAGTCAGTTCTCTCACTGTATCACGTGGGTCCTGGAGACCAGGCTCGGGTCACCAGGCTTGGCAGCAGTTGTCTTTACCCAGTGAGTCATCTCAGAGGCCTCTGTAGGAAAATAAATTTTCCTCTGCCTTTAGTAGGAAAATAGATACGGACTCCACAGAATTTACTCTTGCAAAATCACTGGGGCACAAATGCATCCTGGGCAACACATGTCGGGCAGACAGCAAAACACTCCTAACGTGGCTCCTTCTGTGCAAACCCTGGGCTTCCTCTCCTTAAAAGCTACCCCGTTCTCATCAGGATCCATCTCATCAGAGTTGGGAGGCCCACTGGGGTAGGAGGAAATCCCAGGGCTTGCTTCAACCTCACCCTCAAGACCTCAGGAGACAGGTCGTCACAGCAAACACACCTCCCGTGGAGCCTGCACATCCACAAACTCCTCAAAGATCCTGTGGGCCTTGGCGACTAGCTTTGCAGTCGACCTGGTCTTCTTGAACTCCTCACAGGCCAGCCAGAATTCCAGGTTCTCCTCGCTGAACTCCGTCTTTAGGAAGGCGCGGAAGGCCGCCACCCCATCTATGGATGCAGAAAGAGGTGGGAGAAGAAACAAGTAAGAGGAAGCTTAAGTCCAAAGCCTGCAGATGAGGGAGAAACAGCACCATGTGCCAGCGTCCTCATTATCCGGGCTATTGCTCCTCCGTGGCCCATGTGACACACACCTCCCCTCAGAGCAAGCCGTGCTTCACGCCCATGGACCAGCGTGAAGAATCAGGGAGGAATGCTTAACCCCATAGTAATGACAGCAGTGGTCACTTCCGATGAAACCCTCAGGCTTTACTGCCCTTCACTAATGTGGGGTCGGCTAGAGCCAGGTCTGCTGGTAGGGTCTGCTGGTAAGCCTGCACTGCCCATCAGGCCAAGGTAATAGGCACTATACATTCTCTACCCTAAGCTGAGCCCACACCAGAGAGAAGACACAGGCAGGTGTTAGACAAACTGGGCGGGAATATGAATGTCCCTGGGCCAGCTCTTTACCACTATCAGAAAAACACCCAAGAGAAATCCAGTCTGTAATAGATTCTGCGGCATGGATAGCTTTCTGTCTCTTTTAGAAAACCCTTGAGAACGTCTATTTGGTGTTTTAGTCTCTTCATTTTTACTTTGAAATTTGCCTATCAAATTAGATGGGTTTTTTAAAGTTTTTAAAATTACATGTATTTGGCATGTCTTTCTCTGTCTCTGTCTCTCTATCTCTTGGTCTCTCTGTCTCTGTCTCTGTCTCTGTCTCTGTCTCTGTCTCTGTCTCTCTCTCTCTCTCTCTCTGTGTGTGTGTGTGTGTGTGTGTGTGTGTGTGTGTGTGTGTGTGTGTCTATGTAGGTCAAAGGACAGCATACAGGAGGGTGGAGGCCAGAGGGTTTGTGGCCAGCCTTGGTGGTAAATACCTTTACCTGCTGAGCCATCTTTCTGGCCCAGGATTAACACAACACACACACACACATCCTGAAGATGGTCCTCATGCTATCAAGCTTTGTAAAAGGTGATTTTTCCTGCTAAACCATCTCGCTGACCCAGGTTCCAAGCTTTAATTAAGGTGGATTATAATTTTTCTGCCAATTTATCTAATGGCTAATCCAGCCTTTCCTCTTATTAATCAATGTCATACGTACTGCCAAGCAGGGCTTCCAGTCCATACAGATAAGGAGAGTCACCCAGGTCACGGGGAAATAGCAGCTATTTATAGCCTGAATTTCCAGTAGTTGCTTTTATTTGAAAAGGTGTTTAATCAATTGTCTTAACTCTTGAAGCACTCCTTCTCTGGGAATGACAAGGACAGCCTTCTAGATAGGGGCCTCAAAACAAAGAGCACCCGAAAATAAGGTGCCAACAGGGTTCAAAATGACTCAATGGCTTTTTGTTTGTTTGTTTGGTTGTTGTTTTCTGTTTTTTAAGACAGGGTCTCTCTATGCAGCCTTGGCTGTCCTAGACTCTCTTTGTAGACCAGGCTGGCCTCGAACTCACAGCAATCCGCCTTCCTCTGCCTCCCGAGTGCTGAGATTAAAGGTGTGCACCACTACACCCGCTTTCAATGGCCATTTTTTTTTATCTCTTTTGTAAATATTATGTGAGGACAAAAATGTTACCATTTGTTGGTACTGAGTATTGAACCCAAATCCAGTATGCTATGCAAGTGTTCTGCCACGGAGGCGTGTCCCCAGCTCCCCTCCTTCCTATTTGGTTGTTGGCCTGTAATTCAATCCATAGCCCAAGCAGGGCTCAAAGCTGTGATTACTCCTGAGTGGGGTGTGGCTGAGATGACAGACTTTCACAACTAATCATTAGCTCAATATTCGCTGTCTCTGTGACTCTCTGTCTCCCTTCTGCCTCTGTCCCAGTCTCTCTCTATCTTGGTGTGTATGCGTGGGGTGTGTGTGTGTGTGTGTGTGTTGCATACACCCGATTATGCAGTTGTACACACCTGTAAATGGGCATGCTCGGGCCAGAACAGGATGCTGAGTGTCTTCCTCTGTGCCAGTACACCTGTCCTGAGACAAGGTCTATCACTGAAGCTGAGGCTTGTTTCACCAGAGTTGATCCCGAAGAACAGCAAGCTCTCAGGAATCCCTACAAGTTCTAAGGTAGTAGGCATGCCCAGTCATGCCCAGCCTGGAGCATGAGCGAGCGCTGGGGATTCAAACTTAGGTCATCATTATTGCAAAGATCCCGGCACTCAAGGAGGCAGAGGAAGGTGGGTCGCTGTGAGTTCGAGGCCAGCCTGGTCTACAGAGTGAGTCCAAGACAGCCAAGGCTACACAGAGAAACCTTGTCTCAAAAACAAAAACAAAAAACAAAACAGAAAAACCAAAAAAGAAAGAAAACATTCCTACCAACTAAGCCATCTTCCAGGCCCTAGTGCTTTTTAATTCCATGTCATTATGACCTGGGCATCTGATAACCACTGATATATGCCAGGAGAGGTCACTAGCCAGGACAACTCGGTGGATTGGCGGTGCCATGTGATTTTAAACATTTATTTTTAATATTATTATTAATTATTATTGTGTGTGTTTGTATGATGTAGGGGCAATAATATGTAATGTGTCGTGGGGCACAATGTGTCAGAGGACAACTGTGTGGAGTCAGTTCTCTACATCTATTTTTATGTGGATTCTGGTGATTAAACTCTGTTCTTTAAGCAAGCACTCTTACCCACTGAGTCATCTTACTGGCCTTAAAGTGATTCTTCTAAAACATTTTTATGTCTCCTAATTTTAAAAAAATCACTTTACATCTTTGTCTTCTTTTGTTCATTTGTATTTGTTTACTTATCTAGAGACTTACTATATTGTAGCCTAGGCATTCCTCACACTTGCCGTCCTCCTATGCCTCCCGAGTGGTAGGGTTACCACCACACCTTACCCAAAATAGATAGTTCAATATCCACACTAGAACAATAGTCATAAAAGCTACAACCTTTTATGGCAAGAGCCAAGGACTTGAAAAAAGAAAAGCATTTATTAAAAATAATTTATTATTTTATTTATGTACATTGATGTTCTGCCTGCATGTATCTGTATGATGGTGTCAGATCCCCTAGAACTGGAATTACAGGCAGTTGTGAGCTGCCATGTGGTTCTGGGAATTGAACCCAGGTCCTTTGGAAGGACAGCCAGAGCTCTTAACGGCTGAGCCATCTCTCCAGCCCAAAAAAAGCATTTTCATGGGGCTCCCAAAGCTTTACATCACAGATATTTAAGCTTGGGGAGGGAGGCTGCCGCTTTAAAGTTCTTAGGAAAAGTAGGGTGCGTGTGTGATTTACCATCCCGTCCTGGAGGTTCCTGCAAGGAAGGGACACCATTGTTCACGCCATTGACTGACTAGCTTATGGCCCAGCACCACAGGCAAGGCCAGCACATATCCAGTGTGGGGAGCACAGAATATCATGTAAGGCTCCTTCCCACTGGGCAGGATGGAAATCAAAATCTTTCTGTGCCAGGGGAGGAAGAAGAGAGTGATATGAATTGGGTTCAAGAGAGAGAAGGATGTTCTAGGTACCTCCCACTCCTACATTGGTCAAACGCCTAGGAGGAAACAGTAGAAATACAGCAAGTAAGGAATCCAAGCGACGTGGATTTCCGACTAGTGGTCTACACAGCTCTGTTCAAAATGTTGCCTATGGCACAGGCTATATGCAAAAGAGAGATGAGATACGTCAGAGAAGAAATCATAAAATTACTGCCCATTAGCACCCTATGGGTGCTGTCTTTGGGACCCTCCCACATTCTATGTCCTCAAAGTTCCCCATGGAGGACACACAGCTATTTCCACGTGCTCTGGAGTAAACTCAGCTTGCTTACAAAGATGCACGCCAAGAGACAGCCATCACTTCTAGATGGTTCTCTGTGGGAGAAGCTACAAGCAGAGGTTAAGTTGGGAAGACAGAATCAATGGTCTTGAGACCCCAGAAGGGGCTGAGTCAACAAGGGAGGACCCTGAGCAGTGACCTACAGTGGACCCTGGGAGACCCGAGGACCCACAGAGTCTCCCCCATGTGCCTCCATATTTTCCTCCGCAGGTGTTATTTCTCATAATGAAAGTATTTTAACTGATGTATAAAAACATAGAAATTATACCTAATAAGAAGATGATACATGTTCTAATCATTGTAGAATATTTAAATCAAACATTTAAATACCCTTTCTTGGTGTTTACATTTTCAAAATACTTTTAATTTTGACATCTGTATAGCACATTTGTTTTGGTTTGATTCAGAGCCAGAGTCACACTTTTTAGCCCAGGCTCACCTAGAACCAACTATGTTCCCATATCAGCTTCAAACTCCCAGCAATCCTTCTGCCTCCGCTTTCCAAGTGCTGGCGTTACAGGTGTGAGCCATCCTGTGTGGCCTGTACAATGCATTGTTACACAACATACAGTCGCCCTGCTGTGCACCTGCACCCCAGAACTTCTTGCTCCTTTCTAACTACACCTTGTAAACAACCCTTCCAGATCCCCCTCTCCCTCTTTCCCTCCCTTCTCCACAGCTCCTAGTTGCCACTCTTACCCTCAGCAAGGTCTACTCTTAGATGCTCCAGATGGACAAGGTCACGTGGCCGTTGCCTCATCTCCACACACTCTCCACAGCAGTCAGGGTGAGGGTTGGAAAAGGGAGCACGGAAGGATGGTCCTCCAGCTGTTCAGTTATCTAGAGCAGTGGCTCCCAACCTTCCCACTGTTGTGACCCATTTAGCACAGCTCCTCATGTTGTGGTGACCTCCAGCCATAAAAATTACATCCATTGCTGCTTCACGACTGTAACCTTGCTAACATTATGAAATGCAATGTAAATTATCTGCGTTTTCTGATGGTCTTGGGCAACCCCCATGAAAGGGTCATTCCATCTCCAAGGAGTTGGGACCCACAGGTTGAGAATCGCCGAGCTAGAAGAAGACCTGGGAAGTGACTCAGAGGAGCTCACCGCTGCTTTCAAGCCAGAGGGAACTAAATTCCATGACGGGACACTTCAAGTTCACTGTTTTTTTTTTTCCCCCTCTAAACAGAGACACATACTTGAGAACACATTAAATGTGGTCACAGATAAAGAATATTACATTTCTGTTCTCCTCTATAACCAGCTCTGTTAAAGGAAGGTCTATTCGGCCGCAGCCCTCTAGGCCACCGACCTTATATCTCTCTTCCCCTTGGTCCCAGCTTTGGTGGGTCTTGGTGGAGATTAGAAGAGCTTACACCTGCAGCGTGCTCCCTGATGGCGCTTTCCTCCTCCTCCTCCTCCTCCTCCTCCTCCTCCTCTTCCTCCTCCTCCTCCTCCTCTTACAAAGAAGAATGTGGAAGCTGAGAAACAACTCGCCTGACCTCATAGACAACAACACAGTACACTAGAGCGTTAAGGATTGCTAACGGGAATAACAACTGTATCTTTATTGGTTCGTGTGCTCACCCTGTTGGGTGGTGACCCAGGGTGGTGACCCAGCCGTCCCACCAGGTGCACAGAGCAGACACAATGAGGCATTGTACGACGCAGCATGGGCTGAGCACCAACACTTACCTCTTTTTGCTTCCTGGGTGAGGCTGCAATATGATCCCACACCTCACCGTGACTTCCCTGCGTTGCTAGGCTAGGCCCTCAAACCGCAAGCCAAAATAGACCCTTCCTTGTGTTGCCTTTGCCAGATTCTTTGTCACCACAATAAGAAATTAACCTATATGCCAGCAAAAAGGAGACTGAGCAAAAAAAAAAAAAAAAAAAAAAAAATACGATGATTATGATGTGGTGGGTTGTTTTATAACAGGGAAGGACAAGGCGCTATGAAGGGACCCTACATTGGCACCTGAACCAAGTCTAAGAAGGGATCAAAAATCTGCAGGTAGACGCTCCTCAACTACTGGGGGAAGTAAAGGAGAGGGGAGCAACATGAAAAAGGGGGGGGCTGATAGAGAAGATGATTTTAGTAAGAGAAAGCCACATACACAGAGGTGAGCGCTTTAAAACACTCCTTAGAGTAATGGAGATGCTTTAGGAAGATGGGTAAGAAAATGGATCAAGCTCACTGGGTCTCCCTTCAGACAGGCATACACAGAGAGGCCTGTGCACGAAGAGATGAAGGGGTTACACAGCCCTGCAAATGGCCAAGACAGAGAGGACTGTGCCTGAAGGAGGAGGTGGCCGCTGTGTGCAATGCCTCCTAGAGATCAAGCTGGACAGAAGTGAGAAGGACCTCCGGACCCAGCAACTGTTGGCTTTGAACAGTGTCGGAGGTGTGATGAGGCCCTGCCTGGGCCGTGGTGGCAACAGTGATGGAGACGAGGAAAAGGAAAGCATTCATTCGCATGTCTCTCCAAAGAGACTTGGCAAAAAAGGAAACGGAGCGTGGACAGCACAGCTAAAAGGAACCGTGAGATCAAGAAGTGTCTGTTTGCTTTCAAGGTGGTTTTGAGCACATGTAAACGTTCATCTGGTCAGAAAAGACTTGTTGAGTAAGAGGACTTAAAGAAAGGCTTGAAAAGAAGGCAGAAAAGTAGCCTGAGCGCAGATTATGATGGTGAGAAAGTGGGGGGACTGTGTGAGAGTGCAGGGGAGCCTCTAGTTTAGGGTGGGAATCAGAAGGAGTTCCTGTCTGATAGTAGTCGTGGGAGGTGATCGGGCTATGAAAGGCAGTACTTTTATTTTTATTCATTCAGAAGTTAGGACAGGATATTTTATTTGCTGAATCTTGGGCTTTTTGTTTAAGATTTTACAAAACCCCAGCGGCATTTATTTTCACAGCAATGCTGATCAGTAATAGATAGCATCCCATGCTTTCCACAGGAAGATGCAAACAGGGCTGGTGGTTTGGCTCAGTAGGGCAGAGTGCTGGTCTTGCACACGTGAAGCCTGGGCTCCCATCTGCAGCAACACATAACGCTGAATGTGATGGTGACAGTCTGTAATTCCATAATCCCAGCACAAGAGAGATGGAGGCGGAACAATCAGAAGGTCAAGGTCACCCAGCTACATAGTGAATTTGAGACCAGCCTAAGCTAAATGAGGTGAGAAGGAGAGGGTGGGAAAAGAAAGAGGGCTGGGGAGAAGGGGGAGGAGCTGGGAAGAAGGGGGAGGGGCTGGGGAGAAGGGGAGGGGCTGAGAAAAAGGGGAGGGGCAAAGCAAAGAAAGAAACTAAAGCTTAGAGAAGTCGGATGCGTGGCCCAGCGGCTCAGCTGGTATGAATGAAGATACCTTACCAGGTCCGCCCGACTCCAGAGCAGGACCTTTATACAGCAGTGTCTGCGGGAAGGAAAAGGGCAGGTGAAGGGAGCACTCAAAGAGCAAAAGCTAGCATTTGGGAAGGCAGATTTCAGAGAGAGGGGACATGAGATGAAATGGGGGAGCTTGCCGTCTCTAAGGATGAGAGTAAATAAACAAAAACAGTAGTGGGTGGAGACAGGAACAGTGGAGGGTGGGACATAGTTGGGAGGCATCAAATTGGACAGCCTTGATCTTTGTTAACTTGGGGTGAGGCTGCTGGGAACAAGGCTACCTTGGAGTACTAGGTTTTGAGCGACAGCACAAACCGGTGATATAAAATCACCACCTCCCTTTCCAGGCCGTCTAACATAACAGGCATGAGGGGGTACTGTAAGATAATGGGTTGTGTCGTTCTAAGTGCCGAATGTGCAACAGGGGAGACACCTAGAGAGTGGGAAGGAGTCAGAGCCGCCAGCTGGCTTGGAGGACAGGAAACAGGAGACAGTCGGGAAAGCTTAGACTCTGACTCCTGGAGAGTTTCCCCATGCACAAAGAAGGGAATGAGAACTTTTCATTTGGGGGTGCATCCATCCTTCAAAGAAGGGACCATTCAGTCCAGGCTGCTGCATAGGCCTTGACCCTGGACAGCAGCAACTTGGGAACTGGAAGCCAAAACGAAGAAATGCAGAAGAAGAAGAAGAAGTTTTAAAAGGATGCTGAAGTCAGAATACATCTTAAAACACTCTCCGCAAGCATTTACCAAGCACTTTGGCCACACCAAGAGCTTTCTGAACCTCATGGTAGAGCCACAGCACAGATCCCCGATGCTTTTACCATTTGAGAGGAAAGAAAAACAAACCTCACAGAAGGTAAATAGCTCGCAAAGCAGTAGTGGCAAGAATGCCAAGTGAAAAAGGAGACATTGGCGGTGGGGGGGGGGGGGGCAGGAGAGATGGCAAAGCTGTTTAGAGCATTTGCTGCTCTTGCAGAAGACTTGGGTTTGATTCCCACCACCTACATGGTGGCTCACAACCAGCTGTCACTCCAGTTCCAGGAAAATAACCTCCTCCCTTTTCTGACCTCTTGGAGGACAGGCACCCACGTGACAAGCATACATATGTGAAGGCAAAACACACATACACATAAAAATAAAATAAACAAATCTAAAATAAGGAAGAAGTTAACATTAGTATGCGCATTGCTGGGCTCCCCTCCAGACCTGTAGGACCTGGGTTCTAAGAGCTGCTGAAGTGGAGAGACAGGAAGAAGCCTCGTGCAAGGCGAGACAGAGAGCTATGGGGAACAGCATGGGTGGTCCATTTCTATGAGTGACAGCAGCCAGTGGGGTGGAAGGGAAAAAAAAAATGAAGAAAGCCGCTTACATAGAGAAGTATCTAATTGAAAGGACACATAGAAGCAAAGTTGGGTGTGGGCCTCAGAGTTTGATGAATTACACTGCACGGAACTGGAATGACTGCGCATGTTGGGGGCTCGAAGGGAGGCATGTGGTAAACTCACAGGCAGCTCGGCGGCACCCATGGTTTCACAGGCACCCTGCCAAAAATTACCAAACCTACCACCAAGCGTAAGCAGAACAGGCCTCGCTTGAGAACACCAATTCTGAGCACAGCCGAGCCCACACTTATGTATGACCTTGCCCAACACATTCAGTTTTCCTGGCCTCATCCCACTCCCTGTGGAAGCAGGGGAGTAGATCTGAAGACCCTTCCCAGGTAGTCTCTGCTCTGTTGTATACCCACGCCATCTTAGTCCTGCCCTCACTAGATGTGTGTGCCCTCATCACACGTGACCCTCAGCTGACCTTTGCTCCTGACTCTGTCACTCCACTTCATCTCCATCCCTCAACACCATCACCGCCACACGGGCCATGGCCATTTTAACTTTATGAACTCAGTGCATCACTGCATCAATGTAATTAGGAGAAGGTTCTGGAGCTAGAGAGATGGTGCCATCACAGTCACGGGGACCTGAGCTCAGGTCCTCAGAATCTATGTAAACCAAGTGAAAAAGCCGGCTGGCTGGCTCAGCTTACTAGATAAGTTAGTTCCATGTCAATGTGAGGTCTGTTTCAAAAAACAAAGTGAGTGGCTCCTGATAAAAGATGCCGGACCTCCAGTTGCATGTGCACACATGTGTATGTGCATCTATGCCCATATGTAAACACGGGGGGGGGGGGGGGGGGGAGATGGGCTCTGGCTTTGAATCCCATGTGATCTTGTAAAAGTGCCCTAACAGCTTGAAGCCCAAGTCGGAAATGAAGACCATGCCAGGACTCACGGCGTTGGACTGTTAACAGAACAAATGAAACAATCCATGCCGAAATGTCAATTGTCACTATGAGCTATCGATAGTGCTAGCCCTTACAGAGGCTTAGTTTACAAAAGGAATGTGAGCTCTAAGAGTAGGATTGCCTGTGGTCACTGAGCCAGTGGAAAGAGCAAAGTAGATTGGCCTACACATCAGGGTGACAACAGAGCGTGCTCTCCTCTCCGACGATCACTTTCTCCAAAGTGGGAATAAATGGTAACCCCAGTCAGGCAAACACACTAAGCATATGTGTGCCACAGCTCTGCAAAGATGCCATTTGGCTCACAGACTTGGGCCTTGTCCAGCTGGAGGACACCTCCCATCGCCTTTTCTATGGTGAGAACTGAGGCTATTAGGTACCACTAAGAACCTGGAATCTACCTTACATTCTTTCTATCCTGCAAAACTGATAGTTAGCCTGTCACTAGCGGTCCTTTCATTGAGAAAGTGCTAACAAGTCCTTCCTTCTCAACACGCCATTGTACCTTCCCAGGCATCTTTCCCAGCCTTTAGCCAGGGACCACAAGTGTCCTTAGAAACATACTGTGCTCTTCCAGGCCTCAAGTCGACTGGTTGCCTATAGTTCAGTGTGGCATCAGCGGGAGCAAGGAATAAACCCAGGCATTTCTGGCACATTGGGGCTGTCAGACATTTCAAGGGAGAGCTTGAGAGGCCAGGAAAAGAGAAAGAACGTCCCTGTTGCCATGGACTCTCCTGGTGCCTGGACCTGAGAAGCAACAAGAACAGACTGCAGCAAGGACGCTCCAACAGCCACCACAAAGGCCTGTGTAGATGCACCTGCCCTCAGCCCTGCTCAGCTCAGCCGCTTTCTCTACCCATTCACTCTCGGCCACTGCTTCCCCACTACCCTTCTTGTACTCTCAGAGCAGGTGCCACTGCAGGCAGGCCATGGAGGGTCACTGAACAAAGAAAGTTCCACTCTGGAATAATAAAAGTAAGTTGTGGGGGGGGGGGAGCTCTGCATGTGAGGGGAACAGAGTCCCCCCTCCTCCTGCCAGTTGCAGATGGCAGAAGGGAACAACCTTCTGTATAGACCCCTTGCTCCGGGCCTGGTCCCCATCTCTTGCTGATGTGACCCAGCAAGTGAATTACTGGGGACAGGAGCAGTGACATACTCTTCTCCCCATTCATGTCTTTTCTCCCTTCCCATCCTCCTCGCGGCAAGCTCTCACCTGTTTCCCCACCGCACTCCTGCTTCTTGTCTTTTAGCATTTTTTTTCTCCTCTGTTCTGCCGTCAGTCACTTTCCCGCTGGCAGGACCCTCATCCCCTGCCCTCCATTTGTCCACAAACAGCGCTTGGTGGTTTCCAAGTCAAGAGTGTTGATTTATCACTAAACAGCTCGGCAGCATCTGCTCTTACCTCGAGGGGTGGCCACGTTTGCATGAGCAGTGCTGCTGAGGCGAGGGGCCCTGTGTACTCTGCCCACAAGCTGGAGAAGACTGGCGCCCCGATCCGGAACCCCACTCTAGAACCTTTCTCCTGAGCTCTCATACACTTTGGGAAACCTGCCTCCAAACCCTGGAGCTACTTGTATCCTGGCTCTGACACACAGTAGCTGGCGTGAGCTAGCGTGTAGAGATCTGTTCTTGGGTTCTCATAGCTGTACAACGTCGATCCCAGCAGCTCCTCCTGCAAAGGGTTAAGGGGAATGCGACGAGTTCAGACACACAAGTGACATGCAGAGCCTGCCTGATAAACGGGGATTGGTGACCTTCGTTCTCATGTTCTGGTGGAGTCATGATCCAGAACTCAACGTGTAATACCATACCCTAGCCAATTAAAGGCTAGGTGAGCAGTTCAGGGAAATAGGGGAAGACACGGGGGGGGGGGGGGGGGGGAGGGAGGGCGGGGGGGGGGGCGGGGCGCTGCCTTCTAGTCTTTCTATTTGCATTTCACTTAGGTTTTCTTTGAATAACCCTCCCAGGAGTCAAGGCTCTGAAAACAGCACAAAGTTTTTGAGGTTGGCATCTCATCAGCAGCAGGAAGGGACAGGCATGTGTCCAGGATTCGTGGAACAGTGGGCAGGATATTGGCGTCCTTTCGAACAGCCACAGAACCTCCAAGAACACGCTGTGGCCGCACATGCCGCCGGCTGCCGGCTCGCTCCCTCTGGCTCTTTCATGCAGCGTGCTTACATAAGGGGAGAAACTGGGTCACCATGAATGAGCAGTGCAGCTGGTGCAGCAGGGAGGGTGGCTTAGGTAACAGTTCAAGGTCCAGCAGTCCCGATTTAGCTGGCATCAAGGGTGGACTTGAGCCTCGCTCAGTTCCCAGGCTTAGGAAAACACAAAACGAACAAGGGGGAGGGGGATGTTTTTAAGCACCGTGTTTACCAAAGTGCTCTCTCACTCTTGCATTCCTAATCAATGGGAGAAAATAAACCATTGAACAGGACCCAAAGTCAAGCTGAGGATAGGAATCGGGAAAATGTGTTTATACAAGCCAAGGTGTGTACTCTACCACAGAAACCAAACCCTGTTTAACAAAACAACTGATTTGGATGGTGTAGTGAGAACCTCATCAGGGTCAGAATCTTCCTATGTGTTACCTGTGAGACAAAGACTTTGAAGCAAATTACTATGGCTAATCAAGATTTATGTAGGGATTTTACTTAAGGAACAAGCTATTGCCAGTTATGATAATTGCTGGCAAGCAATTGTGATGCTAATAATACCTCATCATTGTGATTACTAACTTTCCTAAATGATCTATACTTTATTAGTGTATATAAACTCTGTGTGTGTGTGTGTGTGCACACGCACGTGTGTCTGTGCATGCATCTGTGCATGTGTGTGTGTGTGTGTATGTGTGTGTGTGTTAGGACAGTATATCAGGGTGACACATCATTGTAGGACATTAGTCTCTGTGTCATCAGAGATCTAAGAAATTGATGTTCTGAGGCTACATGGCTTCGTATCTCTAAGACACAGGAGCAGAAGGAAGGAGACACTAGGCATGCAGATACTGTCCTGTTGATTTTACTGGGGGAAAGAAAAAAGAAGTTCTAGAAAGCCAGGAGGTGGTGGTGCATGCCTTTAATCCCAGCACTCAGAACACAGACAGGCTGGCCTCTGTGAGTTCAAAACCAGCCTGGTCTACAGAGTGAGAGGAACAACCTGGGCTACACAGGGAAACCCTGTCTCAAAAAAGAACAAAAAACAAAAAAAAACAAAAAAAAAACCCAAAACAAAACAATAATAAAAAAGCACTATTTTTAAAAAAGCACTATAAAGACTCACAGACACTAGTCCACAGCCTAAAAGATCTCCAAATTCAGTATGAAAGATTATTTCTCAGATGCATTGAATGGAAAACTACTGCTGAGACTCTCAAAAGAGGTAACATATCAGATTTTCCCTGCTAGGCTTTTAAAAACTACACTCCCAGCAGGGAGGTGGGCAGGAAGACGTAAGGGGATCCCAAAAGCTCACGGGGAAGGGGGCTGAGTAAGAAGGAAAGTCAAGTTCCACTGGGGACTCTCTTTCCTAATCTGCTGCCTCAGGCTGTCTACAGGATCGGTAAGCTCACATTAGCTCAGGCGAGTGGAATGTACAAAACGCACGCTGTCTCAGCGAAGTCAATGTGTTATAGCAAAAATCATAAAGCAGCTAGCCATCCCTTACCCAGCCCTCCACGTGCCAGTTGCCACAGCTAACACTTTGGGAACAGCAACTGTATTGAATTCTTGCACTGTACAAGCCACCATTTCCCTGTCACAGATGAGGAAAACTGAGGTTAGTTGAGGTTAGGTCATTGGCATGAGGTCCCAGAGCTGAGAAGGGACAGAATAGGTGTCAGGGAGTTGCACAACTACTTCTGTTAAGACCTTTTATGAGCATTTGAGAGCTGCCCACAGCCCAGCAAGGTACAAGAAAGCTTACCGCAATGCTGACATGATGACAAGAAGGCTGAGAAGTTTCTTTTCTACCTAACTCAGTCTTTCTTCTTTTGCTTTCTTATTCTCTGTGTGTGTATGTGTGTGCCTCTCTCTCTCTCTCTCTCTCTGTCTCTCTCTCTCTGTCTCTCTCTCTCTCTCTCTCTCTCTCTCTCTCTCTCTCTCTCTCTCTCTCTCTCTCTCTCTCTCTCTCTCTCCTGTGGAAACCTCTACACCATACATTCGGGATCTGAGATGCCAATGCACCATTACAGGCAGGCGCTGTCTGAGGACTTGAAGCCCTCAATGCAAAATATTCTGTTTCCTCAGTACCCTGGGCCACCCCACCTCAGGGCATTGTCCTTTCCTGTTTTGCACACTTGTGCTTGAAAGCAGAGGAAGGGAACACTCCTGAAAGACTTGAGGGAAAACATACCCCAGTCTCCAGCCCCAGGATTCTGATTCCATAGGCCTAAGATCCAACAGCGTGCTTAGAAGAGCCTGCAGGTGTTGCTGCAGCCACCTGGGTTCACATTTTAAATAAGAGTTTTCTAGAATCTTTGTGGCTTAATGACAGCATGGGGAGTGTTGTACAGTAACTGGAAGCCTGACTCTTTGCCCTAGAGTTAAAGATTGCCTAGATGAATAATTAAAGTGTTCCACAGCTGATCACTTAGTTTTTCTATGATTGTGTGTTTGGAATCTTTTGCTTGGTGGCTGTGTGATCATTTTAACTTATTATGTGTTTTTTTTATATCTCGACCAGTATCTGAAAGGATGCTAAGTGTTTTACACTAAAGTCTTCTCCATTGGCCTTGTTTCACAGAGACAGACTGTGAAAGGACTCTCGGTGGTCCCGTTTCCCCTAACCTGCCACTCCCTGGACCCTAGGGGGCCCAGTAGACAGAGTCTTCCAGCATATTCCATGCCAACCATCAAACATAGCCTCTAGAGGGAGGCACTGGGCGTCCAGGTGGGATCAGGTATAAAAAGTGAGAGAAAGGGGCGAAACATGCATCCTGCAGATATACTTAAAACTGTAACTCAAATTTTATGTTAAAAAAAATGCAAAAGAAGGAAGAATGCAGGGGCAAGAAAAAGAAAAAAAAGGAGGAAGTAAACAATGAAAAAAGAGAAAGGGAGTGGGGAGGAGAGGAGAGGGAAGGGAAGGGAAGAAAGAAGGGAAGGAAATGCAGAAAGAGAATATTTCTTCAGAGTTCAGGGCTAAATAGCCCTATAAAAACAGAACAAATAAGCACATGGCTACACTTCATGAAAAATAAAAGCACTGTTTTTTCCTGTCTTCAAGTTGCCTAACAGAATAGATCTCCCACAAATTGGGAGAGCTGGTTCTGTTGGGTATTGTTTCAGAGCAGAAAGATTCCTAGGCATGTAAACACACACAGAGAGACACACACAGAGGCAGCCCCCCTTCAGGGAAGACTACACGCAGGATTCAGATATCAAGTCTAATTGTAACTGGATGAACAAGGGAAAGCTTCCAAATTAGCACATATTAGAAATCCTTCTAGCTAATGAAGCCTTCAGCAGTATCAATTTCCACTGCGTTTGTTAGTTTTAAGAAAAGCACTTAGCATTCATGAGTGCTTTTTCTCTGTGCTCATTTGTAAACAAATACAATGGGAAAGAAAACTACTCTAAATATTTCCCTCCCACAATTTTTTTTTAAATAATTGTAAGGTTTTTAAAGACAGTCAAGTTGGCTTCTTTTGCCTGAGGTTTGAGTCTATGTAGTGCTCAGAAGACAGAAGGAACCCAGGTACTTTGGTCCCCCTTCTGGCTGCTGGAGCCATTTCAGCTGAAAAGCACTCTTACATAACCACATAGGCAGTGCCTGCCTAAACCACCTGCCACAGGTAATTAGTTATCAGCCAGCCTGTCTGCTCCAGAGAACATCCCTGGGACGAGGGCAGAACTGAATTCAGCTTCCGACAGATCCGGTTCCAGCTCCATTGTCAGACAGGTGAGAAATCTGATTTCTTAAATAGCCAAGATTTCCATCAAGGCCACTTCGCTCTCGGGGAGTAAATGGGAGACAAACCAGGATCATAGCTCTGACACCAGCTAGTATGCTTCTTGTAACGTCCAACAGCCTGGTCCCTGGCGACAGGCAAGGGCTCGGCTAAACCACAGGTGATGGGTTACCAACTCCATCTGCTCATGAGAACATGATGGGACAAAGGGCAGAACTGAATTTGTTTTGCATTTAATAAATAAATGTAATAAATGAATGGAAAACATCGTCCCAGACCAGTAGGACTTCCGACACCGATGAGGTGGAATTTAAGAGCAGTGCTGAAAGTCAGAATTCCTTTTGCCACTCTGAGGCCGCCTGGTGTGTGATGTGAACACTGGTTTGGCTCCCACCCCCACCCCCACCCCCCGCCCCTTGCATTATTTGTGAGCACTGAGAACCTGAGTTCTCAAAGGCCTTTATTCTCCATCAGAGAAAGACCACTGCCTCTTTCTCCTGGGCTACCTCCCAGCTGCACAGACTCTGTGCATAATGAATAAGCACACCCTTAAGAAACAATTAAATAAATGTCCAAAACAATAGCAGGACAAGGAGAGAAAAGATGCTACAGAGGTTGAGAATTTGGGGAAAATAATTCCCTGGTTCCATGAAATAAAAACCCTGGGAGGGACCGACACCTCCGTGTGGAGAATGATAGAAGAGTGGGTTCGAGACTAACACTCGGCGTCTGGACCCCAGGCGCTCAGGGATCCTGCACTCGATAGTCCCTAGGATGGTATGTGTCTTAACCGGAATCTTTGCACATGGCCCATCAGTGCTGTGAGGGAAAGGCCCATGTGAAAGCCCATTGGAGAAGTTTAGTCAGCTCTGATTGAGTCACAATACAGTCGAAATTAACTAGACTTTTTTTTTTTTTAAGTTGTTAGCACCTTTCTCTCTTTTTGGTTTTGGTTTTTTGAGACAGGGTTTCTCTCTGGGTCGCCTTGGCTGTTCTGGACTCACTTTGTAGACCAGGCTGGCCTCAAAGTCACAGTGATATGCCTGCCTCTGCCTCCTGACTGCTGGGATTAAAGGCGCTAGCCTCATCTGCTTTTTTTTTTTTTTAAGTGGCCTGGGTTCTAATTCCTCCACAGCCTTCACAGGTAATAAACATCCAAGTCCTAAAAGCCTGAAGTTCTTCTGCCAGTGACCCAAATACCCTTTTTTTTTCCCCTAAGAACTCTCATGCTACTGGGTTTTTATTTCTATACTAAGCAGAAAATAAAACAACAAAACAAAAAAAATAGAACCTCCGACTCTAAGAAAGGTTAAAGAACTTTCCTTCAAAAAGCCTTTTTTTTTTTTTAAAGAACTTTGCCAAAGTAGCAAATTGGTGCGGGCTGTGACCTGTTAGTGGGATTCCCACCTGTGGGAAGTGTTAGAGCATTCCTGGAAGCCAAAAGCTGCTTTGACAGGAGGACCAAGCGCCTGCAGATCCAAGAGTCTGCGAATTAAGAGATAAAACTGAATCTCTGAGTCTCACATTAGCTTAATTTTAATAATTGGTCTCAAAAGTCACTGTCAAAGTATTTATTTTGCATCTAATAAATAAATGTATCATTTTTTTTTTAAAGCCATGGAATCATTACATCACATGTGTCCCCTTACTTGTTTGGTTTCCTGCCTGCAGGTAGAAGTGAGCAGGCAGGCATCTCTAACCCCATTTTAGAACGAGGAAACAGCCTCAGGGACTTGAACTGAGTGAGTCAGTGTGAGGCTGAAATAAAAACCAAACTTGAAGACGACCTTGAACCAATGCCAGCCAGGAAAGAGGATACAAAGTGGTAGTGACATTTGTCCCACAGAACGTGACTCCAGAAAAACAATCAATAACCTCTGTTTCAGAAAGGATTTTCCATCTAATTCTAAATATCATCATACATACGCTACTACCTTGGCAAATTCCCCGCGTGAGCCCGCTCTCGGGCAACAGCTGTGTGTTACATATGCTGTATACCCCACACAGAATTATTTTCCTGCCTAAGTACATCCCATGGAATACCAAAGTCACAATTTTTTTTATAATATACACTTATTCTTAGATATTGCCATTTATTTTAAAAATCTATTCAAAAATATTTGTTCAGCTGGGGGGTGGGGGGGCGAGAGATGGCTCAGTTGGCAAAGTGCTTGAGGCGCCGGGGTGTGGGTCCTGAATTCAGATCCTCAGCACTAACAGAAAAGTTAAGTGTGATGGGAAAGATAGGCTCCTGGGAAGGCAGAGGCTGGAAGGTTCCTGGAGCTCACTGGCCAGCTATTCTTGCCTAATTGGTGGGCCCCAAGTGTACTGAGAGTCCATCTCAAAAAAGAAATAATAATAATAATAATAATAATAATAATAATAATAATAATAATAATAATAATGTAGATAGTTGGCAAAGTAGCTCAGCAGAGCATCTGCAACCAAGCCTGATACCTAAATTCAATCTCTGGGACCCTCACAGTGGAAACAGAGAACCAACTTCCAGAAGTTATCCGCTGACCTCAACATACACTGGGGCAGACATGAGCCCCGCCCCCCCCCCCCCACGTTATAAACAGAGAGCAGGAGAAGCAACCTTTGGCATCTAAAACCAAGGGACTCCACCACGACCACCCCAGCATTGAGTAACCAAGACAGGTCAGCAGTGAACGCAGATCTGAACCCCACTCACAGCCCTCAACTGAACTGTCCACTGAGGAACAACACAGCACAATGCAAGCAGGCCTCCCTGCTGCCCCCAGATCTCACACTGACATGGCGAGCTGAGGAGGAACACCGAATGTCTGTCTGCAACCTTCCTGTCTCCTCAGTACACCCCCTCTCTCCCTCCCGCCCCTGCTCTGCCACTTCCACGTGCTGAATGCCAGAGGGATTTCAAAGCCCAACAAATTTGGACTTGCTCATGATGAGAGGAAAAAAAGCGAGAGAGCTGAAAAGTTTGACTAATGATAAATTGCCCTCCGCACACTGCAATATGCACAACTCTTCCTGCCTTTGTAGGAAACAAAAGGCACAACAGCTGAACAGGGAGGAAGTAGGAGAGAGGGGGGAGGGAGAGGGGAATGGAGTTCTAGCCAGGAAGTGGGGACAAATGCAGCCGAGATAGCTGTCCCTCCAGATAAAGAGTGAAATTCTGTCAATCTAAGGGACTCCTAAAATACACACAATACTCATTTGACTAAATAGCCCAGGACTCTCCAGCGACTTAGAGGAAAGGAGTGGGGGGGGGGGGTCATTCCCTTTCATGGGAGCTAGCCTGGAACCAATCACTCCATGGCTCCAACTACAGTGAAACAGGGCTGTAATCCCAGGGCCTGGAAGGTGGCGGGTGGAAGCAGGAGAGTCCACAGTTCAAGGCCATCCTTGGCTATATAGAAAATTCGAGGCGAGTCTGAGATAGAAGACACCCTGTTTCAAAAAGAGGATTAGAGGGGATTGGACCCAGAGCCTCACACATGCTAGGTAAGTCATCAGCCACTGAGCTACCTTACCAGACCTGAAAAAGCCAAGTCACTTTTAAGGGCATCTGCTAAAAAAAAAAAACAAAACCCAGGGACTTCACCATGACCACCCAAATATCCAATAACCAAGGCAGGTCAACAAGGAGAGCATAGATCTGATAAGTAGTGTAGTGTGATATGGTATCGTATAGTATAGTGTAATGACTGAGAGCCTGGGGCCTATTGGAGCTAAGGTTTGGAGAGAGAGAGAGAGAGAGAGAGAGAGAGAGAGAGAGAGAGAGAGAGAGAGAGAAAGGGCCTAACCCCACTACATTTAAAATACCTGTTTTCTCTTCTCTCTGTTCCTCCTGCTGTGTGCAGCACTATAGAGAGCTGGGGTCCCAGCACAGTGTCCTGAGCCTAGACAGCATCCGTTACATATTTTTTGCCACATGGATGCTATGCTTCATCGTGATGCGACCTGAATTCTACTTACACTTATGGGAGAGAAGCACATCAAAGGAATCTGCCCACCTCGTCGCTTCTTCCGTGGAGAGTCTCCTAGGAAGCAATAGCATCATCCCTCTGAGCATCTCTGACACATCTCCTCTCCCCGAACCACCGCCCCGATTTGCCCAGGCCTCCTTGGATTGGTGGAGAGCAAATGCGTACCATACCCGGATTCCTGGCACATTTTCAAGCAATAGCTGGGAAGCCTCTGAAGTGGGAGGAGCTTAGCTTAGAGGTAAAGCGCTTATACCTAGAATCAATGAGGCTCTGGGTTTGCTTCCCCAACACCAGAAAGAAAAAAAAAAAAAGAGCCACCCTAGTGGGTATTCAGAGAATCCCCAATACAGTACTTCCGGTCTGAACAATAAAGGTGTGTGGTTATGCAATTTCCAGATGTCAAGGTGACCGTGGGAGGGAAAAATCTAGTCTTGGAGTCAAAAGAGTTAGGCTCAGCTCACGACTCTACCTCTTACTGTCACCTCAAAGTCTTCACCTCTTAGCAATGACCCTTACAGAGGTGAGTGGGGGTGAACCGAGGTGACATCTGTGACATCATTGAGTAACACTGTCTGTGCAGAGTAGGTGCTAAACCAGCTGATCCGAATCTAAACATATTTTTAGAGTAACTTTGGGTGCCTATTTCCAAATTGGGAGCTCAGGTTGACAAGTAAGAAGAACCAAGAAGTACTCTTCCCCATGCACAGCCTCAGGCACAATGGGCGATGCTGTTTCTTACGGGAATGAGGGTTCTGATCTGAGCTATATCCCTCTGTCCCTCACATGTAGGAGTAGGAAAGGAGCCACCAAGAGAAACAGAATTTATTGTCCTATGGTTTATCTGGTCAACAACTCCCTAGAGAAGAAGAACTCAAGGACATCCCACAGCATGGATACCCAGGAATGCCAGGCAGCCATACTACTACTCACTTGAGAGCTCGGTGGGGTTTGTCAGGAAGAATAGCTGTGAAGTCACTACAGGAGTCTGATTTGTGCGACAGGCACCCCAGTCGAGTCCTCATGCCTTTGTTCCTGCAGCAGATGGGGACAGAAGGAAGGGCAGTGTCATGACCACAACAGCCAGCTTTATGAAGGGACCCTGGACCCGATGCCCTCTCTACTCCAGGTGGCCCTTCAGCAAGGACAGAGAGGCAAGGGCTATGCCCAGCCTTATCTCACTATAGGAATGATAATAATAATAATAATAATAATAATAATAATAATAATAATAATAATAATAATAATAATGATGATGATGATGATGATGATGGATAGGTGTAGGGCCCTTCCTCTGCCCTTCCCCTAAAGGCTGAAGGCTTTTTAAAGCTGACATTGCAAGTTGATGGTAAATCAAGGAAGATCATTAGCTTGGGAGACCTTCTAAATTAGGATACCCTGTGGGGAATGGAAAGACAGCAGATACAAAGTAACAATCTACATTTTGCTTTCCCGCTAGGAGGGCAAAGCAGCCGGATTGGTGGTGACCGCAGCCCTAACAACAAAGCCGTGAAAGCAAGACTGGTACACAGAGGAGAGGGTGTCTCAAAATGCAGGGGTACACAATAGAAAGTCAGACACATAGTGTGGGACTTCAAGGCAGGTCAGTTCCCAATCAGTTTCTCTCAGCTCAGCTCACTAAGTCAGGCTACATTTACACAAAGGACAATGGACCAGCCGGCATGGAAGGGCAATGGGTGATGCCCACACTGGAGAATCAGTGTCCCCTTTGACAGTTCTTATGCTTGCTTAAATTGCCCTATTTACCTTCAGCCCCGGACTGGCAAACCATAGTCCTGCAAGGTGTCTCTGTACATAGTTTTATAGGAACACAACACCACCATTTGTTCACATGTCGTCTAAAACTGCCTTCGACTTGAAGGGCAAAGTTAGGTAGTTGCAACATTGACTGTACAGCCTGCAGCAAAGCTGAAAATATTTACTCCCAGGCTTATGACAACAGAAGTTTGCTAACCTCTGACCTTTAACCGCGGCAATTCCTCACACTGAGGACAAAAGTAAGTGGGGGAAAAAAGGAACTACCATGTACACCATGGTAGATATTGCCATGGTACCACAACGTGCCATCCTCACATGCTGAAAGCAAGTCCTTCTGGCCTGTCTCCCTTTCCCTCTTCTTCACAAATCCTAACACTAGATAAGGGAGTTAGCGGTCATCCAATCCAATCACTTCCACTGACTTCAAATGGATTTCCATTCCCTGGCTTGCCCATTGTCTTTGTTCACAGAAATCTTATCTGACATTTGTCCTCTGAGATGGCATTGTGCTTGGCAGGAATGGACATTTGTATTCTACAGCACATCTCTGCAGAGCCCCCTCAGAGCTGGGGCATCCAAGTTTCCAGGAATGTCCTCTTCCCTCAGGAAATCAGTCTGAAGGTCTCTGCCCCTACCTCTCCTTGCAGGTAAACTGCACTGCGCAGCCATATATTTTGTGGCTTAAAAAAAAAAAAGGCTGCAAGAGCTATTCTCTCTCCTGAAGCAGAGAGCATCTTATGGGTCCATTCACTCTGACAAATCACAGGGTACCCAGCACCAGGCCATTCAGGTAACTGATTACAAGCCCTTCGGGTCATCACTACTGTGAATTCGAGCAAAGGTCCTGCTCAGGCTGTTCCACGGGTCAGACCCCAACCTACATCTCCACTCCAGTGCCTTAGGATCATCAGTCATAAAAAACAGTCAGGTCACTGCCCTCAAAAGCAACCAACATGACTCTCAGAAAGCGGCAACACCACAACCAGCTTTTATACACCACAGTCTGGCACAGGCTACTTTTAAAGGGTACAACTTACTCCAGAGACAACTCTGAGTCATTCGGACAGTTCTCAAAAGCAAATTTACCTTGGGACAGAATGGTTTTCTATCTTTCTAGTCAAGACCTGAATCATAATCTCCTTAGCAAGGTAGGAAACGATGGGAGCAGACACAGGTACAAGAGGCTAAGAGAGAGGGAAGGAGGGAGGGAGGAGAGAAAAGGAGGAAAGAAAAAAGTAAGAGAAAAAAATGGAGGGACGGATCATTTCCTCATCTTTGCTCTACGAACATCTGAACCAGTAACTCACAGACTTTCATACAAGTTTACACACAGCCCATCATCCTAACCCCAAAAGTCACCACCAATAGATTCTACCAAGTCAACAGGAGGCCAGAAAACTAAGATGGCTCCTACTTGCCAGACTGTGTAAGAAGCGCCAAGGCAAGGATAGCGCAGTGCACACTGGAGGCCCCAGCAGAACGAGGACCCCTCCCAGAGCTTAAGTAGCAGGAGAGACGAGAGACCAGAAAGTAGAGCAAAGAAGAGAGGGGCAGGGACAAGAAGGCAGGTCATCAATTCGTTACCTGCGTGGCATCAGTAAGGCAGCCATACAGGCATCCGCTTATGGTTACCCTTGGGCTGGTTTGCAGGTACTTCAGGGCAGGAGATAAGACTGCAGGGTTCTGGGGGATTAACCCTCTCTCGTCCTCTCACCTGAAAATCAAAGAGTCTGCTGTAAGAGGCTTCCACCCTCTCACACATGTCTGCACAACACACCTCTCCAATGGCTCTCCGCCATCTGAGCACTTCCCCCACCGCTCCCACAAATGTCAGCTCATTCTTAGCAAGGGCAGCCAATCAAAGATGGACAGGAACGAATGTCAGGTGGCTTCACAATCCTGACTGCTGCTCAGAAGTTCCTACTCCCCTAACCCACTGGCCATCAACCAAAACTGGGACATGCACCCTTAGGGAGGCATGGGCCTGGCAAACCAAAAATTACTGTTCCCTTTATTTCACTAGACTGATGCCCAAGTGACCAGCCTGGAAGGGACCAGAGAGGAGAGGCCAGCCTTGTTCCAAAATAATCTGATTGGATGCTTCTCTGGTTCCCACCTCCCTCCAAGGATACCTGTCCCAGGTGGAAATGAGCCAGAGTTTAAGAAAAGGGGAGCAGGGAAGGGGGGGGGTTGTTGAAGGGGCATGGAGGTAAGCCATCAGACACCCTCACCACTGGACATGCTCCTTGGCAGGTATCCCAAACACGGGCTGAAGAAAGGAATATGCAAGTCGCTCTTTCTAGCTCATAACGGGGTGAGCCTTCCTAGCCTGGCCCGTTCTTGACCCAAAATAGGGCAGATTTGGAGATGCAGGAAGGGGATGTGCGGGCTGAGGGCCGATTGGCTTGCAGCCTCTCCTTCCCATGGGTGTCATTGGGAGTGTTTCAGACCACTGTTCCCACAAAAGATTGCTGATAGGAAGAGTTGCCTACCTATCCATAAAAGGTTCCCTTGGGGAACCCTGCCACCAAACGTAGAATCCATTTTAAAAGAAACCTAATTTAGATAGATAAGAATCCTGCGTGATTGCGCCGTTTAAATTGGTTTGGTATTACCCTGAACATTTCACAAATACTTTTTAAAATCGCTTTCAGAATAATTGTATCATTAACAAAATAGAAGAATGACTTTATTACCACTGAAAAGAAAACAGAAAACAACAACAAAAGTCAGGTTCTCCGTAAAAGGCTCATCCTACTGGGTCGTGTCCCCTGACGACAGGGGACATTTCCTTAATCATTGTCCTAACTGGAATTGCACCTGCTTTCTACAAGTCAGGCTGTCAAAGCCCTTTACAGCTTTCAGGGTCTCCAGGAATCATGTCTGGGGCGCCTATGCCTCATTTCCTCTTGCTTATAGACTACGTCCCCTGGGGAGGGGGATGATTTTGCCATGGGCTCTCATAATTCTGCAGCTAGGCAGAGCAGGGATCACTACCCATATACCCCACAGGGAAGGTCGCTTATGGCAGGGGACAACTGGGCTCTGTCCCTGCCTGGCTCTCTTCCTTTCCTGCTGTCAGCCTACACTGGCTTGCTGGTACTGTCCAGTTTCCTCCCACCACCACCCCCATCCAGCACCTCCCAAATCACCCCTTGGGTGAGGTCAGCTTTGGACTCACAAATGAGAAACCAGCTGGACGCTCTGCCCCAGCTGCTTTGTCCAGTCCAGAATCCAGAGCCCTCGGGGGCTCTTATCCCATTTAGCCCTAGGCTGACTTACAAGGGACAGATAAAGGGTGACCCAGAGCTTGGAAAGTTCAGAGATGTGATGCGACCCTCCCCCATAGTGCATGTAGCCTTGGAGGTGGGCACCAAGTCACGTGTGACTGGAGCAGACAGTATAGAAAAAGATGACATTCAAGGTGGAGAGGGGTATAAGAGGGGGGGAAAGCAAAGATTTATAAAAAAGGGGGGGAAAGAAACTAAGCTCAGCGGGAAGAAAGCAATTAATATGCATGAAGAGGCAGATTAATTAAATATGTATAATGCAATCAGCTTTCCGACACCCCAGCTAGGAAGGAGAAAGACAGAGCCAATACTTACTGTCGTTGACCGGTCCTCATGGCCTGCAGGTCTTTGCCAAGTGGATGGTCAGAGAGGCTGCAGGTTAAGGAGCTCTATGGGGAGAGTAGATCTTTCTTTTAGCAGTGAAATCCTTGGCAGGTGAAAGGCATGTTTGCAGGTACACATGAGCTCACGCATGCATACACATATACATAAGCATGCATGCACAACACACCTCCCACCACTGGAGCCAGGCAGCAAGCGGCCCCAAAAGCTCTTCTCCTCTGCTTGTCACATCCAGTAAATACTGAAACAGCCTACACCCAGCAGGCGGCGGCTCAGCTCCCGGGCACAGTCTGCACGCCCATCCTCATTGGCAGCTCGCAGGAGATGCCCCCAAGCAGAGCTGACCTGGCACGCAGCCTGCACCTTCCTCCTTCGGCCTCACTAACCTGCAGCTCCTGTAGCTGTAGCTCAGGGAGAAGTCGCTCCCCAGGCTCCCCAGGTTCCCCAGCCCACAGCAGCTGCTCTGCCTCACCACCCCCCCCCAAACCCCAGCCAAGAGTAGGTATTAACTCTTTTCAGGCCACCAAGTAGCTGAAAATCCAGGGAAGGGTGCTTTCCTAATGAGCTCTGCTGCTGGCTGTGAGGCTGGAGGCTGGTGGCTGCGCTGGGGAGCAGGGAGCATAAAGATCTTGCCCCAGACAGCTGCTGACAGCAGGAGCCAAGCCGAATCAAATCTCCTAATGAGCCAGGAGGAGGGGGCCTGTCTTGCTGGGTGTGATGTGATGTGATAAATGCAGAGGGGAAAGCTACAGGGCAGGTCGCATATCTAAATTCCACCCCCTTCCTCCCAATTCTTTTGCACTGCACTCCCAAGCCAAACCACACAGCCCTGAAATTACCCCCTCTCTGCCAAGTCTCAGCTGTCCCCTCACTCAACAGAGGAACCTCTCCCCTAGCCTATTTCCACCCCATCCACCCACCCTACCTCCTCCCCCCCCCCACAACCCCACCAGGACCAACCACACGGCTCCCCACTCCTTAATGAAAAATTTCCACCTCCTCTGCCTCTTGGAACACGCAGATTTCCAACTCCATGCTCCTGCCTCTCACCTAGTTTTTCCTACAGTAGAAACTCACCTCTCTTCCTCATCCATCACCTAGCAACTCCCCCCACAAAAAAAAAAAAGGAAAAAAAAAACCCCGACTTGCATTTGTGATAGAGTTCGACTTTCTCCTTTGTTCTGCCTGATCTGCTCATCATCTCTATGTCCTTCTCTCTCTCTCTCTCTCTCTCTCTCTCTCTCTCTCTCTCTCTCTCTCTCTCTCTCTCTCCTCAGTTTTATTCCCAAACCTATATACCTACAGTCTGCCTGCTCCTGTTCCACAAGGACGTTTTTCCTGTGTGCCCTAGATCTCCGAAAGTGGTACCCAGACCATCAGTCTGAGCATCACCTGGAAGCAGGTTGGGCGTACCTCTGCTCAGGTCCCATGCAGAGACCTTTGGTGGTAGAAACTTAGGAGTGAGACCCAGCATGGGGATTCCGACTCTGATACGGACTAGAACAAGTTCCAAATACACCTGGCCTTTGTGGCAAGTCATTTCTCAAGCCAGAAGTTAGAAGATATTTCCATAGAAGTGGTGACTTTATAAGAAAAGCAGTCGATTCCATTTATTTGATTTGTTCAATGCTGGGGATTGAACCAAGGGTCCTATGTATGCTAAATATGCTAAACAAGTGCTCTACCACGAAGCTATACTCCCAGCCTCTCTTCTTACTTTTTTTCTTTTCTTTCTTTCTTTCTTTCTTTCTTTCTTTCTTTTTTAAAAGGCTGGCTTTAAACTCATTCTGTAGCCCAGGCAGGCTTTGAAACTGCTATTCTTCTATCTTAGGCTCCTGAATAGCTGTGATTATAGGCCTACGCCATCAGACCCAGGTGTTTAACCTTTAAAGTCTTTAAAGAAAACCTGGGTTAATGGTACAGCACCCACAAGTCTGAGGCAGAAGATGAGGAGTTCAAGGATGCCTGGGCTAGCCCTACCTTCACAAACCAAGTACAAAACACTGTGTGTATTATCACTCAACAACCCCACGTACCACTGTCAGGAAGCGTGTTATCCCCATGCCACAGATGAGGAAACTGAGGCTAGCTGTAATAAAGTCTCTTTTGCAAAATGACACACTACACAATGGCAGTACAAGGACGGACACTTGTCTTATGACTCTGACAGGGGAATTTTTGCTCCGGTGTCATGCTAGGATTCCGTCTCTGGGCATATCTATTGGCGCATGCCTCATGTTCTAACAGTGAAATTAATGTGCTGCAATCATTCATTGCCTGGTACTAGAATGAAATAGAAATCATGATGTTGCCCCACAGTGACCCACTGCCTCTCTCCACTAATGCCCACACCATCTCTCTGTTAGGCAGAGGCGACTTCATGTTACCAAGTAAGATGTCTTGAAACATGATGCTAGCTAGAATTCAAAGTTAAGCTGAAAGAAAAGTTTTCACTTTCTAGATCCTTTCCTGCTATTTCGTACCAGAAGGAAAATATTTCAATAGACAAATACTTCTCTCACCCAAGATATGTTTACACCCTAAGATGAGTCCACAGAGCTAATATTTAGGGATCGTTTTTTTTTTTTAATGTGCTAGACAGTTGCCTGCCTGGCATTGCACTCGAGTTAATTTAATTCTCCCAACAAATTTACAAAGCCAACATTTTTATCAGCCCCTTTCACAGGTGGAAAAATGGAGTCACTTATAAATAGCAGAGCTGGTGTCTGCTGTCTAATTTGGTGCTGCCCTGCCCCTCCCTCTCACACAAAGGTGATGTCTTTAGCCAACTCTCCCCTTACCAGGGCTAATATAGGGACAAGGTTTTCTCAGAGTCTCCTGTTGTCAGATACCCAGGAAGAAAAGGCACTAGGGAGCAAGGATGGGGCTGCAGATGGGCCTGGGTCTGAGGCAGGAGGCGATCAGAGTCTTCAACCAGAAGCATGGAAAGTGTTAGGAAAAGAAGAAAATCAGAGCACATCCAAAAGTTTCTACCAAACATTCTTAAACACTAACGTGGAACCGTAAAATGCCCAATCTGAGAAGATCTGAGAGGTGCAGGCCTAATACAGTGCTGTCCACGGGGGAGTTCTACCACGAGCTTCCAGAGAGACAGGTGTGTGAAGGACTCATGAGAAAAATAAGGTGTCATTTCAGTCCTGAGGACACCGAGAGGGAAGAACCACAAGATTGAGGCCAGCCTGGGCTACAGAGGAAGAACCCTGTCCCGAGACAACAACAAAATCTCCAAAGGAAAAAAGCAGCTGGCTCCTTGGCTAAACATCCTACAATGGGCTTCTTTCCTGGATGAAGGAAGAAGTTTACATTCTAGGGGGCCAGATGTCACCCACTTGGACTCCATGCTCCCCGAACTTAGAGCCACGGCTGGTACTATCAAGCTTTTGTGGCTACTGCTCCTGACAGCCCGGCTAAAAGATGGCCCCAACTTCTGGGTTTTTTTTTCCCCAGGAAAGCTGTGTGATGACCAGCCCTGATCTGGCTCTGTGGATGACCCAGCGTCTCCTCCACTCTTTCCATTTTACAGCATTCCCCTTGGGAACCACCTTACCAGGCGCAGACCAGTCTGCACCTCTCTGAAATTAGGCCTCTGCTGCAGAGCTCCATGCAACTCAGGCCCACAGGCTGGAGGTATCCCCAGCAACCTTGCTCTCAGCCCTCCCCTACTTCCCGCAGGGCTCCCTCTGTTTGCTCATGACATCACTGCACCCTCACCCCTGGGGTAGCAAGTGCAGATATTTCTGGCATCTTCTTCATTCCTCTTGCTAAATTGGTGTTTCATTCTGATCCTTGTGTTTCTGAGTTATTCCTTAGCTCCATCTCCCTCCCATCCATTGGTGCAGAGGTTAATTCATCTCCCAGCACAGATCTCTCTTCCTCCCCGCCCCCCCCCCACCCGCCCACCCCCACCCACCCGCAAACCTCAGTTACCCACGGAACAGACGACATAAGCAGATCATCTGTATAATAATCTTTGATGGGCTCCATTGCAGCTCCTCTATTTGCCTGACAATAAGCTGGTCCTGCTTCTCTGTCGGGTTTTATTGCTCTCTCAAATACGTACATAACGCGCCCATGCACCTGCTCCCCGGCTCGGCTGGGATTGTCCTACCCTGTGTATCTATCTGCCTCTTAGCTCCCAGCTCCTCTGCCAATCCCTTCACCTCTGAGATAAAAGCTCCCCTTCTGAGCTCTTTCAGAAGGACTTCAATTAGAGGAGCCCCTCCATCCCACAGTCCCACAACCTTGCCATATGACTCTGACAGCCTGCATCACAGTCTAGTTGATCCATTTCATTTGTGGTTTCCAATCCTCCCAAATTGATTTCCACTCCAGGAGGACAGCCTCTATGACTGACTCCCTCTGCTCCCAACTCTGCTTGCTTCATACGATGTTGTGGTTTAATACTCTGGCTAACTGTCATTTGTGAGTACTTTTACATTTATTCTATTTTACTCATTTCTTTGGGGGAAGGTGGCGTGCCCCCATACCACAGACACAGGTGGAAGCCGGAGGGCAAGTTGCAGAAGCTAGTTCTTTCCCCAGGAATCAAACTCAGATCATCTAAGTTGGTGACAAGTGCTGTCTTGCCAGCCCTTATTTTTGTATTCTTGAGGGGGAAAAGAAGAGGAGGCGAACCACCAAGCCTTCCTTATGGCACAAATGTGTTAAGACTTCTGCAGCCTCCTGGTCAGGACTGAAGCCACCAGAATGATCATGGCTTTGGGGACAGTAGTGCAGGGATAAAGGCTTTTTATAAACTATCCCACCAGCCTGGTCTGTGCAGGGTAGAATTAATCAGGAGCAAAAGGGGTACCTGGCATTGCCACACAGGCCCAAGAATATAATTAAATTGAAGGTAAAAGGAATTAAAATCTGCACTATAATATTTTTAAAAGCCATAACAGAAGAAGAGGTTCATTGCCAAATGCCCCACTGTGTATTTATTTAATTAACGTACCACCTAGGATAGTACCATTTCCAAAGCTTTCAGAAAAAAAAAAAATCATCCGGATATCAGATTTGAATTCTGGTCAGCATGCTCAGGCTCGTCCACAAATCTTCTAAAAGCAATTTCCACCGCTCGGCTTCCTAGTAACAGTAGAAGCCCGAATCAACATATGCTGCATTGATTTGGGGTTTCCATGGAGATTAGAAGGACACAGGGAAGGGCAGGACAGAGAGAGGACACCTGACCCAAAACTCTACTTTAAAAACAACAACAAAAACATGCATCTCACGTTCCATCCTCTGAGCGTTAGCAGCCCTGCCTCCTGTCACTCAGCTCCGGCATCCAGATACTTAACTTGTAATAACCTTCCTGAGCTCCCACAGGGGACGCCAGGGGGTCAGGGGGGAAGGTCAGCAGCTAGCGCTGAGAAGCCATGAGTTAGGTTTGCAGAAAAACACACAAGTACAGAACAAAGAGTTGTTGTGTATCGCTGTTGTTAACTAGCCCTGCAGCACTAATGACCTGTGTTAGTGCTGTGCTTGCCAGCTAACAAGACCAAGAATTCTTGAACTTTAATTTCCCCTCGGAGCCAGGTGTAGTGGTACTCACCCACAAGACCAGCCCTTGGGAAGGGGAGAGGAGAGAACCAGGAGCTAAAAGACATCTTTGTCTCACTATTCACCACGCTCCCAAAATTGTCGTCATAAACACACCTGCCCTGTCTATCTTCCAGGATGAAGAAAAAAATTTAAGTGAAAAATTCTGTGGGTGCTTTGAAAGTTCCAGCACATGCTCTTCTGTTATTATATTTGGAGGCGACTGTGGCTTTTCTTTAAACAGAATTTTGCCAGTGAGAAAGTGTATACCAAAAGAAAAAATGTAAGATTATTAATTTAGTAGGGAAAATAGAGAACTGGGGGAAAGTCCAGTGGATTTGACATCCCAGAGTTCCTATCACAGGAATATTGCTTTTCAGACTTATGACTGTGGGCCAGTGACTCATTCTGGGTGTCATAATCATCGTGGAATATAATAAAGATGACAACCATACCAATGTCACCGCCTTGTTACCAGGGTTAAGTGGGGTAACGGCATAAGGTGTTTTCCACAATGCCTGACAGGCAGCAAGTGGCCCTTAACTGTGAAGCACCTTTGTGTTCTTGTCAGCCTTATCAACAATATTTCACCAAATGGGGAATTGGATTCTGACTACTTCTCTGCTTGACACAGAGAAATTACCTAGATGATGTCTGCTCAGCTATTTAATAAGCTATTTGGGGAAAGGTGCTATAGAAATAGAATATTATTATTATTATTTAAAGACTCATTTCTTTCATCACTTTCTCACCAAGGCAATACTAAATGTATAAGATAATATACTTGTGAGGTTTTAAGAGCCTCTGGTCTTTGTTGCCTTTCTCATTTCTTTTTGTCCCTCTTGGGCCTCCATTTGTCCCCTAGCTCCTCACCGCAGGCCTTTCGTCTTTCTATCCTTTTTATTTTCTTGTCTTTGTACTCCCCTTTCTAAATGTGTCTACAAAGGAATTTTAAAATTGAACCACAGAGGCTTTGGTGTCTACATCTGCAGACACTCCTTGGGGCACCTAAAACTAGGAACACTGAGAAAAATGACATAAAACTGGGAGACATGGTTATAGAACCCCATCTCTTGGACAACGGTTTTTTTCAATGTTTATTTTTTTAATGCAATACACAGACCTTATATCATGTCCCAATTCCAGTCAAAGATGATTAACATTTGATGAGAAAAATGTGAGCACGATCTTGTAAGAGGCCTTCTCCTTGGCTCTTTGGCTGGCTCCTCCTCTGCCTATCTCAGGATGCATCCTTTCCACCCTGTGCAATTGCATGCTGCCTGGGTAATCTCATCTTTACTGCCTTTGGGTGCACTGACCATTTCTCCAACTCTGGCCCCTCTCCTAGTCATATTGATTCCTCTAACCTATGGATTACCAGACACAGTCCTCTGGGAGCCCACAGGCACCACAAACACAAATATAATACCTATGACCCAAGCACATCACATCCCCTTTCCCTGACCTATATCCACTGCCATCCCTTCCTGCCACCCCCCTCCACTCACATAGCCCTTGGCTGGCTCCCTCTGGCATTGGTGAGATGGGGTTTTGACAGCGCCCTCTACCGAGTAACTCAAGCCAAAAATAGAGACTTAACGAGAGGCAGCACCTTTCCCCTCAGCTCCAGCCTTTAACCAATTATCAAACCATGCTGATTAAATTTCTTTCCTAGTTCTCGAATCTATCTCCTGCCTTGCATCTCTACCACCACTATCCTGCCTCAGGCCCTCACGGTCCCAGCTAATGTCCCCACAGCATCTGCTCTCTGCAACCCAGTCAGCTTGTAGCCATAACTGTATGTTTAAATCCCAAAAATGATTATGCTGCCTTCTCCTCCCAGCTTATAAACCCCCATAGCTTATGCATAAGTTCAAGCTTAATAAAAAAAAAAAAGCTTAATAAACAAATTCCCTCAGACCTGGGTCTGGCATCCCTCGAGAACTTCTCATCACTTCTTTGGCTTGAGCTTCGAACTCCAACAACCCCTACAGCGCTCACTCTCTCAGCACAGGGTTCTGGGTTCCTGGACTTTATTTGTTCCAGTCCACCTGCCTAGAATTCTCTTGACTTGCCTAACCCAACTCATCCTTCAAACTGAACTTCAGGAAGGCCCCTTTGCCCAACCTAGTGTAGCAAGTACCCTCCATACCCTTGAGGCTCGTTGGAACATCTGTCTCCTTCATGACCTAGCACAGGGGGTGGGAGGGTAGAATACCTGCAATTCTCTCCTTCTTGTAAGGTTCTAAGTTCATCAAGGACACAGAAATGTTATTTCTTCACTTATTCCTCCATTCAAGTGATACTTGATATACGTACTCTTTATGCAGGCAATGCGCCACATGTGGGCACGTTGTGTACCTATGTACATAACCATAGGTAAAAGATAATTCCACCTGTACATCCCTCACACTTGGCATGGCACCTGAAACCTGTGAGTAAGAAAGCAAGTGAGCCCATGCCTTGGTCTGGAGTAGGAAGCTGGCCAACATGGAGTCATGAACATGCCACAGGATTTCTGGCATCCTTGATACGGGTTCAAGCTCTAACTCTCCCTAAATATACCACGCTGATCTTTCCTTAAGATCTCTCTGTCTCTGTCTTTCTTTCTTTCTTTCTTTCTGTCTGTCTGTCTGTCTCTCTCTCTCTCTCTCTCTCTCTCTCTCTCTCTCTCTCTCTCTAATCTATGAAATTAAGGTTACTAAGGCAAGGTCAACTTTTTATGTCACTGTCAAGAATTCATAGAAATGTCAAAGCAGACATGGATTGAAAATTATTCGTTCTCAAGAAAACACAAAAGTCCCATGATAAGCATCACATCAGACATTGGCCCAAGACCCTATGGGAACAGTAGAAGCTGCCGCAGAAAGCACAGTGGGGCCAGAGATGAGGAGAGACCTGGCTTTCAAAGCCTATGGGCAGAAGGCACTGGCAGGGTTGAAATGTGACTCTGCCCTCCTATCTATCAGTTCCAGGTTATCAATTTCTTTCCCTTCTTAGACAGTAACAAAAGCCTCACCATTTGCCAGTGGAGTCCACAGCTGTGGGCAGAGGCTGATTTAACAGATACACTTGCTGACTATAAAATAAACCCTTTCTAACCCTCTGTTTTACTGGCTTCAGGCAATGGCTTTCCCATCTTCCCTTCTGGAATCATCCTATCCAACTACCTGGACCAGCAGAGGGGAAATCTACAGCCATTGGAGCCTGGAATGCAACATGGAGGCTTGCCGCAGCTGAACCCTTGGGAATTTTTGCTGTGCAGACTGGGACACTGTGGATGGTTTGCTTTCTGGGTATGCTCCTGAATCCAGAGCCCTCTGGGAAATGAGTGCTCTCCCGGAGATGCCTCACTTCCAGGTAGATGCCTGGCTCACATTCGTAATGGCCCTGGGGGTGGGAGGAGGGATGGGACTGTGTGGGTGCCCCTTGATGTACAGAGATGCTAAGCAAATTCTCACTGATGCTCTGCCTTGACAGTCAAGGCCTTGGCAAGCCATCTATCTACCTCAAGCCACTCAGCTTTTCCAAGATATTCTTCCTCCTAGAACCTCTTATTGAAAACTTTAAAAGACTATTGGAAACTGCAGCAGAGAACATGGACAAAGATCCTGATGAGAGGGCCGATATTTCTGGGTAGTGGGAAAATCTTAACCTACAAGTAATAGAACAGAGCAAAGGCATCTTGTCGGCATCTCCAGCAGTGTAGGTGTTTGGATGAAGAAGGTATGTGACAGAACAAAGCAGGGAGTCTGCGCTAAGACTCACAGGAAAACGGTTTTACCTCTAAGGGATAGCTCATCCCAATAAGTCAGGAGAAATATTGTCAACTGCAGAGTGATTACACATCACAGATCATTCACTTGCGCTATGCAGTCAGGACTTTTTAAGATTTTTAAATTTTTATTGTATGTATATGAGTCCTCTACTGTCAAGTACAGGCCAGAAGAGGGCACCAGATCTCATTATAGATGGTTGTGAGCCACCATGTGGTTGCTGGGAATTGAACTCAGGACCTCTGGAAGTTCAGATAGTGCTCTTAACCTCTGAGTCGTCTCTCCAGCCCCCAGCCGGGACTTATAAAGTGCTTTCAGTTCTCAGCCGAACTTGACCATGGTTTTTAACCTCATTGAACCTCATCTTATCTCCCTAAATGTTGGTACTTATGCCTCATAACTAAGGGAAAGCTCCTAGTAAAGCTTCTCAGTACATCTTCACTACAGGAGGCTGTTTTATCTTATTGCTTTTAGCTGAATCTCACAAAAACTTTCAGAAATAACTGGGCATTTGTGATTGCTCCCATTCTCCAGATTCCAAACTGCTCTGAGTCCTGAGTGAAGGGCCCCAGGAAACTCAGCAAGTAGCTCTAAGGTGTCTGCAATCCCGGATCACCGGAATTTTTTCCACCATCCCAGCACACTCTCTGCATGTCCACCTGTTGCCCCATCATTGAGATCCACAGTTCTGGGAGGAAGGATTTTCATAAAGCTCGTTCTGCTTAACCAGCCAGCCATACTCAGTGAGCACGTGCCAGGAGCACCTGACATTAGTGATAGGGCTTTTGTGGCTAAGGGCCCATCTCCAGGTCGGAGTCCACCGACCCATGAGAGAAAGGCTTTGCCGCCGTTAGCAGGAGGCTTAATACCCAGGATCTGCGTAGGTTTTCAGATTCCCTTTGTACGTTAGTCAGAAGAAATATTGTCAGTTCGACAAGATCTAAAAACCACCCAGGAGACAAACCTCTGGGCATGTCTGGATTGGGTTAATCGAGGTAGCAAATCTGACTCTAACTGTGGGTGGCATCATTTTATGGGCTGGTGGCCCAGAGAGAATAAAAAGGGGAAAATGAGCTGACCACCCACAACCGTCCCTCCCTGCTATCTACTGCAGACACGGTGGGACCAGCGGCTTCACATTCCCGCTGCCACGTCTGCCTTACCATAAGGGACTGCACCCTCCCACCGTGGACCAAATCAAACCCTTCCTTCAAGTCATTTTGGTCTGGTATTTTATCACAGCAACAGGAAAGGCAGTTAATCCAGGCACTGCATTAATAAAATAAAATAACAAATAAATAAGGCTGAAAGGGTCTGATCCAAAGAGCACTCACCTTGGCCTGGCTGTGCTGAGATGTAGGCTACGGTAACGTTCACTAACCACTCACCCACTCCCACCGGGCCCCAAAGCTGACACAAACTTCTTCCAGGAAGCCTACTCTGAGAGTGAGCAGAGACAACAGTTAGTAAAGACTAGACCACTACCTGGATGGCTCATGGGGCTGCAGGGATTTCCAAAAGGATAGTAAGAGCCTCCTTCAGCACAATACCATGCTGCCTGTTTTTTAGAGGTTTAACTTTTCACTAATGTGATCTCCTAGATAGTTATCACACTTACTCACACTCACACACACCCCCACCCCTTATCCTCTAAGAAAACCCCAAAGGTTTCCAAATCTGAAGAACAAGTGGTCCCCACTTAAGCTGAGTTGCAGGCTAGGTTTGAGCTTTCCTGCACTGCTGCAGACAGAAGCATCCCAAAGTCAGAGAGCACACCAGGTCCTGAAAGTCTGATCTTTAGGAAGACATGGTCAGACAGTAATGGTTGTCGAGCAGTTCCAACACAGAACAAGAATTAACAGCCACCTCCCCATTGCAACACCCCCCTCTTTCCCTTAAGCATCCCTCAAAAAAAGAAGAATCACCAGCCACCATGCCAAGGACCTATCACCTCTTGTAGCTGGTATATGTGCCCTTAACTTGCCACCTAGGAATTGGTACCCTCTTGATGCATTTCAATCTCCCTCCAATTCACTGTCATTGTGAGTCCCTTTGCATCGGAATGTGTCACTAGTGTTAGTCACCAGCAGAGCCAACCTGCTTGGCTGACTAGAAACAAGACAGATGCTATGCTATGTGCAGCCAGGCTGCTGTGCAGGCGACCCCCGTTCCAAACAACAGCTGAGCAAGACATGAATGGAACTAAAAATAAGGAGCCTTGTGTCACTGGCCAGACATCAACTGACAGTATTTTCAGGGACCACCCCTACCCCCGAAGAAATCTGAGGCCAAAACCAGGTTCCTTGTCTGACAGAAAGCAGACCTCAGGGGTCCTGAGGAGTTGAGGTGGAGACAGATAGAAAACCAAAAAGAAAAAGGAAAAAAAGAAAGAAAGAAAGCATTTATGGTTCGTCCTCTACTAACTAGGAAGTACAGGGTATTCCCGAATCCTTGCTCTGGACCAGGGTGGCAGGCTTGCCCTGCTCTGAGGAAAAATAAGTGGAGATCATGACAGAGAGAAGCACCTTTATGCTCTCTGTTGTCTCTCCTGCTTCTTCCAGTAAGACTCAGCTGGCCTGTGTCAAACAGCCGTTCTCTCTCTTACCTGTCTGCTGATGGGCAGCGCAGCTGGAGAGATGTGGCTGGTGTCCGCTCCAGCTGGGCATGGCTCGGTGAAGTCCTGAGTGACAGAGTCGGCCCTCTCCTGGTACATGGGTGAGGGTGGTGGAGCGTGGCCGCCTCACCTCATCTCGGGCCCCCTAGAAGAGCTCCTGCAACATGCTGCTCCGAGGGCTCTGCTCTGCGCCAGGCTTTGCATCTCATGAAAAGGGAAAGAGCAAGCGAGCTCCGGGGAGGGGGCGGGTAGGCGGAGGGAGGGGAGAGGGGCACTCTGACAGATGATGCGCAGCCACGCAGTTGGGGGAAGGACCGAATGCCTGTGTGGCTCTCTCTGTTGATGCCGTGAACACAAGCGCTACCTCCGAGGAGCTGGTGGCTATGCGAAGTTCAGCCAGGAGCCGAGAGCACAGGGGTGTGGTTGAGGCCACCAACCTGGGAGAGAGAGGGTGGTCTGCTTTCCCGCTGAGAATCACACCAAGGAAGGAGCACTGGCTTGGTGACCCGTGGGGAAGGAGGAAAGGCAGCCCCACATTCCTGGCCGAGCTTCTAGGTTGTCCCTCTCCCCTTCCATAATTAGATAAGCCATTTAGAATTAAGATTTAGAATGGCCAGGCAATTCGTGTCAAGCACAGCTCCAACTTTCTCAGCGATAAGGAAAATATTAGACATGGGTGGGTATTGGACAGGAAATGTTCAGTGTCCTTTGTCACCCTATGTAAAAGCAAACCAGACTGCTCCCCTCCATTCCTTCCCCCACCCCCACCCCACTATGTGCCACATGTACAATGGGCCACCAGGGGCTTGTGCTGTCAAAAACAGAGAGGTCCAGAGGAGTAGAGAGACTGTGCCATGTGATGCTTCTGTCTGTAAAGTTCCATTCGGGTGGTCAGGAGTGTATCCTTCTGGCTAGCTTGGGCCAGTGCCCAGAGCTCCTTTGGAGCAGCAGGGAGGGCCCTTCGCAGGATTCTGGAGCATGCATGTGATGGGTTCACTGCACAAGCCCCAGGCTGACAGTCACTGGCTCTGTTTACAACCACAGGCAGAAAGAGAGAGAGAGAGAGAGAGAGAGAGGGTAACAAGGAAATAAATAAACAAACAGTGGGAGAGAGCTGAGACCAAAGAAGGCTGCAGCTGGGGACCGTTCCAACAAGCACAACCAATGAAGGGAAAAGAGATCTCAAACAAGGCGCTTCTTGGGAGGGAGATGATGGGATGCTGAGGGCAAAAAGTGACTGATTCGGATGTCTAGGGAACCATCCCTCCTTCTCGCAAGCTAACACTCCTTAGTCAAGCCTCTCTCCAAAGCATGTGACCAGGAGCTGACCCTAGAGACAAATCCTTGATGACCTGTCAGCTTCTGTCTCCATAGATGTACATAGCATCATTTTGCTGCTGCCTAAACTGTTGCTCTACTTTAACACAGTCAGGTCCACGTAACAAGCAGTTGTTGACCTGCTATGTCCTACAGGTGATGTTGAGGGAACTTACACCCTTGTCATGCCAGGCGATTGGCAGACGGGACAGAGATTCGCATAGCAAATGCATATATAAATAAGTGAAGTGTTCAAGCCATTAGAGAAATGGGAGGGAGTAGAAGAAGAAGACTTCCCCCTGGGCAGTCAGGGAGAGAGGAGATGCCTTCTTCCTGTATCCTGATGGCTTCAGGCAGATTTTGAGCAGGAAAAAAAAAAAAAAAGACTGAGATGGAGAACTCAAGGCTAACGGATGGCCTGGGTGACGCACAGAACCTGGAGGTGCCTGGGTTGTCTGGCAAGGTAATCTGTCTAAGAAAGGGGAAGTTATTTTTATGCTCAGATCTATGTTCTGAGAAGATGCTGAGTTGGGAGGAATTGGAGGAAGGTGAAGGCAGGACACAGGTTATCGCCAATTCAAAGGCAAGAGAGGATGAGAAGCCAAGTAAGACAATGGGCTGGATGGGGAAGGGGCCAAGTACAGGGATTTGTGGGGGCCCCCGAATCACCAGGACTGGATTTGGCAGGAGGGCTGAGTTCAGAATAGCTGAGCATGGGGGGTCGGGGGGAATGTGAGAGAGAATGACTATCCTCTGTCATGAGAGCTGGTTGTAAATGCTGAGAGGCCCAGACTGCAGCTTTGGGCTGGTAAAACCTGTACTGAGCCCTGGTGGGCGGGGATGGGCTGGTTGAGCTCTATAGAGTCAGAAAATAAAGGAGAGATGGAAAAGCAGGCACTCTCTCTCTCTCTCTCTGCTTGAAACCAAGAGTTGGTGGCAACAGATGGAGAGAAGAGAGGGGCTCAGGGAAGATCCTGAAGAAGTTACCCTATTTAAAGGAAATAAGAGTCAAACAAAGTCTGGGGAAAACAAACAAACAAAACTGTCAGGTGGAGAGAAAGTGGGAGAAACAGTCCAGAAGTCAGAAAAGAGGTACATTGACAAGATGCAAACACTGAAGAGAGATCCGTGTGGGTGAGGAGAGGGCCACGTGACTAACCTTGACTCTTGACTATTGGTAGGCACCTGAATCTTGGCTTAGAGCAAGGGCTCTCAAGCTCAAGATTAGACAAGTCCTTGTTAACAAGTGCTTGTTAAATACTAACTGAGAGGCCAGGCGCCCCAGGTTCCCAAGTCAGTAGGGCTAGAACAGAGTCCGACAACTGGCATCTCTAAGTGCTGAAGATGTCCAGGGGAAATGTCAGCCTCACTGAGCATGTGCGTGAAGAACGCCACCCGCAAAGAGAAAGTAGATGTGTGTCTCCCCGCTGCTTTTGAGGAAATAACCTCCATGCCAGAAATTCTCAATGCTGGGAATCACGCAGGCCTTGCACTGCACATGAGGATATTAGGATCCAGAGTATTATTGTGAAACTGTTTTTCACACTGTCACACAAGCAGAATGTCATTTTGTTTTGGTTTGCTGTTTGTTTTGAGATTGGGGCGGGGTGTCTCTCTATTGTGCAGCTCTGGCTGTCCTGGAACATAACATGTAGACCAGCCTGGCCTACGGAGATCCACCTGCCTCTCCTTCCTGGTGCTGGGAATGCCTAGCCAGAGTGCCTTTTTTTTTTTTTTTGGTAGTGGGCACAAGAGTAAATGGAACCGACAGCCAGGTGCATCCAGGTGCCCTAAGACTGAGGGAAGCAGTGGGAAGCAATGGGAAGGCTCAGCTTAAAGCAATGACATTTTTTTCAGTCAAACGGCAGAATGTGACCGGGTTTGTCAGGACCACAAAAACAGATTTTGCTTTAAAGAACAGAAACTCTTTTATCTTTGCAGCCCGAGCACCAGATAAGCACCTGGAATGTACAAGGACTCTATAAATGTTGAAATAAATTGAATCAAGAACTGAGACTGTGGAGGAAGGGGGAGTTTTAGCTTTAAGGGCAAGCAGTAGCAAGGTGGAGTTTTGGGGGTGAGGGAAAAGAAACTGTTGACTACAGAAACTAAACGAACAAGAGAGAAAGAGATCAAAGTGTGAGGCTGCATGGACTTCCTTGGTCAAACATCCTTTTCTTGGTAAAGAGGAATGAAAGAGACAGCAGATCACACCGCATAAGTCTGTAGCCCACTTACGTAGACTCCCAAGTGTTCCCTGAATGATATACATCCTGTCACCTGCAGGTGTAGCCTTTTCAGTTTTCAACTACAATATTTATTCTGTTTTGAATGTAGGAAGAGCTGAGGAGTAAAGGAGAACATTACAGAGACTTGATATATGAGAAACATACTGTAATACATCATATTTTTCTCTTTAATTAAATGCCCCCATCTAATTATAAGCTATTTGATGACAGATGTCATAATGTCTTGTGTATACCAGGTTTGAATTTACTTTGTAACCAAGGACGACCTTAAACTTCTGATCTTCCTGCCTCTGCCTTCCAAGTGCTGGGATTATAGGCCTGTGCCACCACACTGGGTTTATGCAGCACTGGGGTTAGGACCCAGAGCTACATGTATGCCAGGCAAGCACTCTATCAACTCAACTCTCACCTGTTTACTACTAGTGTCCACTGCTGTGCCAGTCACATAAGCATGCCCCTGGAAAAAAAACTTTGTCTTTTAAGGAAGCAATCAACATTAGAAGGACAGAGGACATGGGAAGGAAGGGAAGAACCAAGGCAAGATATAAAAGGGGTTGTGAAGGTAGGTAAGGCGAGAGACACACGTACAGGGTGTGGCGGGAGAAAGATGGCCCCAGTGATGTCCACAGCTAATCTCTGGGACTTGTGAATGAGCTACTCAACTTGGCAAATGGGATGCTGCAGATTTGATGGAGGTGAAAGACCTTGACATGGGGACCCAATCCTGGATTGTCTGGACCAATGACATTCTAACACATTCTAGTAACGTGTTGGGTTTATTATTATTATTATTATTATTATTATTATTATTATTATTATTATAGTTGTATTTATTTGGGGTGAGGTGCATGTGTCACAGGGTGCATGTGACAGTCAGAGAACAACTTGCAGGAGTCAGTTCCTCCTTCTCTTACGTGGGGTCCCAGGATCACACTCAAGTTACCAGGCTTGGTAGCATACACCTTCACCCACCACTGAGCCATCTCACCAGCCCCTTAACATGTGCTTCTTAAAGTGAAAGAACAGGGGACTGCCAAGATAGCTTAGCATTCAAGAGCCTTTACTGCTCTTGCAGAGGACCCAGAGTTGGTTTCCCACAATTCATGTCAGACAAATCACAGCCTCTACTTCAGCTCTAGGGGAGTCTGCCATCCTTTTCTAGCCTGCAACACACACTCACGAATACACGCACACATGCACACATGCACGCATACACTCACACATAAATAAAATGAAAATAAACCTATCTTTTAAGAGGAAGAATGAGAAAGGAGGGCAGAAGAGAGACAAAGCATATGAAGGGTAGGAGCGATTCACCCTATATTGGCTTGACGCCTAGTTCCAGGCTTTGAAATGGAAGACGACGCCAAGAACCAAGGAAAACAGTTACCACTAGAAGCTGGAAAACCACCTCAAAGTAGCAAGATATCTGGTCTGCAAGGATGGGGAACTGAATGAATCCCAAGCAGCCAGAAGATCAGGAAAACAGATCTCTCCTGGAGCCTTAGGAAGGAACCAACCCAATCAACAACTTATGTTAGCTCACTGAAACCCCTGTGAAACCTCTAGCCTATGGAACTGTGTAATAACAAACTTGTGCTACGTCACTGCTGTGTGTGTGTGGAATTTGGTATGGCAGCAAGGCTGTAGTAAAGGCATATCTGCATGTAGGTAAGAGCCAATACTAAGGGCAGTGAATACTAACCATGCAGAAGTACAGAACACTGCGAAGAAGCAAAATCAGAAAGCGGATGGCTTCCGCTTTGCATAAGTAAGGGCAGCATATCCCCCTTCTTCACCTTTAAATAACCTGTCACGCTCCGTTTCCTTCTCTTCCCTTCCAGAGCTTACTTCCAGGAAAAAAAAAATAGCTCTAGCTTTCTGATTAACCAGATACACTTGAGGATGGTTTGGGCTATAATGGGGAACACAATTAATTCCCAAGAACCAAGAGTAGAAAAAGAGAGGGGGCCGCCTCCTGTCACAGAAGAAGAGTGTCTGACCACGAGAAAGCAGAGCCTGCCAGCTGGAGGAAAGAAAGAAAATAAACAGCAGAGATATAACCAAAATAGCCCAGTCCTGAGGCACGAAGGAGCCAGAAGGTTCCAGATAGAAAGAAAACTAGGATGGACTGATCAATAGACAGATGGATAGAAGTAGTTAATAGTCAAAGGAACCAATGAGGAAAAAAAAAAGCTTCTAAACTCTTCAGATGGATCAGTTGATGTAGAAACCCATGAAAGGCCAACGCAGCCAGTACTTGAGAGCCTATGCGCAGAAGTCTACATGGGAGCATGTGTACATGACGCACATGCGTGCATGCATTGCTTGTGGGCTTAAATCTTGTATTTTAAGTTATTTGAAGCAAATAGAATTTAAAGTATCTATCCAGGAATTCTGTTCCCAACCTTCACTCTTTCCTATTCTATTTCCATAGACGACGGACGGCACGATGATGAGGGGTGGACCCTGGAGTCCGAGTATAAAGGCCAGATCGGCCATTCATCAGTTCTGTGACCTAGAACAACTCACTAGCCTCTCTCAGCACATGGGATCCCCATGTGGTCATCACAGGCCCTGATGAAAGTGAATGAGTACAGCTGATACGCCCTCTACGCCGTGATCCACACTCCCCTTGACACTCTACGCTTGGCTTAGTACAATAAACTAGTGCTGTGTGGGAGACCAAAACCATCCTCAAGTGTGGAGTACTATCTGTTATTGTCTTTTTTTCTTGTCTCTGGCAGCCCTGCTAGACTGTACTTTCCGTGAAGACAGCAGCCCAACCCCCTGTTTACTCTGTTTTCCCTGTCTCATCAGATCTCAGCAATGAACCAACAGCTTATTCCTCCCCAGGTGTGGTGGTTTGAATAAGAATGGCCCCCACAGGCTCATATATTTGAATGCTCAGTCACCAGGGAGTGGAACTGTTTGATAGGATTAGAAGGATTAGGAGGTGTGGCCTTGTTGGAGGAAGTGGAAGTGTACCACTTGGGGGTGGGCCTTGAGGTTTCAAAAGCACAGTCTCTCTCTCTCTCTCTCTCTCTCTTTCTCTCTCTCCTCTTTCCCCCTCGCCCTCTCTGCTTACAGATCTGCAAGTTGCCCTCAGCTACTGCCCCAGTACCTACCTGCCTGCATGCTGCTATGCTGTCTATTACTATAATAATGGATTAAATCTCTGACACCCCCCAACTAAATGCTTTCTCCTTTTTTTTTTTTTTTTTTTTTTTTTTTCTTATTTGTTTGTGTTTTGAGACAAGATTTCACTGTGTAGCCCTGGATATCCTGGAAGTTGCTCTGTAGATCAGGCTGGCCTTGAACTCATAGAGATCTGCCTGCCTCTGCCTACCAAATGCTGGGATTAAAGGCATGTGCCATCACCTCTGGGCAATGCTTTCTCTTTACAAACTTGCCTTGGTCGTGGTGCCTCTTCACAGTGACTAAAACACCAGGTTCTATAATTACTGGCATCTAGACGCAGCTGTTTAAAGTATGCAATCAGTTCCCAGCTCAGACCTTTGAGCAAATCAGTGGTCCGTTTGGGCCGCCATCTTCACTAAGTTATCTTTATATTTGTTTCCACTGCTCATGATCCGTGTTTTACTCTTCACCTGCCAGCTGAAGCCTCATCTGTGCTGTGCTACAGCACAGAAGTGCTGGAGAAGGAGACCTCATCACATCAGGTCCAAATTTCAAACAATGGCAAGACCATCGACAACCATTGTTCTTTGAACATTTCCCCAACACAAACCAACGCTATGAATGGCCTTGGATGAAGACGTGGTCCCTAGACTGTACAAAACCAAGAAGGAAGAGAGTTTATTCTTTGTATACAGTTGATATTTTTCTTTCCTCGGTAGCTTGGTCTTCTGCCTTACTTGGCCATTTCAGAGAAACAGTTTGGCAATCCCCTAGACAACTGCCGTCACCCACCCACCCACACCTCTGTTATACAGCAGCCATCATGAAGAGGAGGCATAAAAATGTAAGAGCCAGAGGATGGGGAGGGATGCTGTGAAACGCTGTCTTCTGGGCATGGCATGGCTGCTACACTCATGAACTCACACCAGCTCTTCTCACTACATAGAACCTACCCCAAGACCAAGCTGGCCGGAATCATTGCATTAATGGTGGAGAGGGCCTTTCGGCTTTGCCACTTACTGAGGCTACTGGGGGAAGGGAAATCATCTCGTTTGTTTGCTTGTTTGTTTTCCTTCGAGGGTGTGGACACCGGTAGACTCCCCATGTTCCAGTGGCCCCATACCCACATACGTATGCGTAGCACTAACTGGGTTTGGTGAATTAGCAAAAAAGGGAAGAGTCGGAGGAGGAGAAAACAGAAGAAGAGGAGGCAGAGGAGGGGGAGGGAGACAAAGAAGTTAGGAGGAGGAGGTGCTGAGGGCAATATGAGAAGAGCTGGAGGTGGGAGCCGGGACATCACTATGATCATATTCCATTGTACACATGTATGGAATTCTCGAAGAATAATAAAAGAAGCTCCAGGCAATCCCTAGCCTGGCAGGGGGCAGCCCTGAAGCCAGCCTCCCCTCTTGAGAAGGAAATATACAGCCCATCCAGGAACCAGTTTCCTTACAAAACAATCTCTCTCTAGTCTTTAAAAAAAAAAAAAAAGAAAGAAAAGAAAAAGAATCCCTTAAGCTACTATTAAAATAGATATCTGAACAAGGCTGAACTCTAGCTGACAATTGTGATCAAAACTCAGATACCCAGAGAGGGCAGACCATATAAGAAGAGCCCTTCCAAAGGGCTTCTAGAATAAGGTCCCATCCTTGTGGGAAGATGGAAGTAAACTACACTGCCTTCCCGATACTAAAATACACACACACACACTTTAAGACTCTCATAGCCAAGATTGTATAATCTGTGTGTGCCTGTAATAAGGTAAGGTTAGTGACTACTCCCCACCAAGTCAATCCTCCTGAAAATTTAAAGCTGCATTAAAAACATACGCATCGTTCAGTTGATGAGTGGAATGGGCTAGCAGTCTTTGTTGCCAGAAGCCATTTGTGTGCTTATTAAAGTGATGTGAACTGACCTGGGAGAAGGGACGGAGCATGCTTGTGGCACCAGGGCCGCCCTAGCTTTAGCGTGGTGTCTACAATTCAGAGTCCAATGTGACACCGCAAGCCCAGGGACAGATGATCCAGATGAACGGCTGAAAGGTTGTTAAAGGTGAACAGACTTGGATCTTTCTGTCTCTGTCCTCCCCAGTTACTTTGTCATAGGGTCTATTAGTGAGCAGGATTGGAGGGGGAGGGGGAGGGAATGTAAAATCAGTCCAGGAGAAGGGAGAAAATAGAGCCAAGCAAAACCCCCAGAGGCCTTGACTGCGCTGGTATGAGGGTCGGTTGTGGCTGCTGATGTCCGTAGACCCTGAACTCAGGAGGATCAAGGAGAGTCCAAAGCTATCTTAAGCTATATAGTTTTAGGCCAACCTGGGCTGCAGGTGAAACCTTATCTCCAAAAACTAAAACAAACAAACAAACAAAGTTGTGTGCCTTTAGGCAAGCAACTCAATCCTGTTGTGCCTCCGTTTTTTTGAATGCACAAAACGGGAACCATAAACGAATTAGATCAAGGCATACACAAGCCTCTGTAGTGACTGTGGAGTTACATATATTCGAATGTCTGTGAGTGCTCAGATTTACTGTATGTCTGTGAAAAGGGGGCAGGGAGGGGAAGGTGGCAGCAAAGATGAAACTACCTGGGAGAAACTAGGTCCTTTTCGCTTTTAGTTTCTCTTTTTTAATAATTCTGAAAAGGTTAAAGCAGAAGACAGGTTACAGCTGAGGAGTTATAACCCGCGTGTGTTGATTCATCTTTGTATCCGAAGCCGCCTCTCAGGCTGTGCTCTCAGATCTCCATCACAGGCCCAGAGGTTTCCCACCGCCACCGCCACCGCCACCGCCACCGCCACCGCCACCGCCACCGAGGCAGGCCTCACATTGTTCCTTTCACCTGCGATTAGAAACATTGGCCAGGTAGCCACAGGGCTTTTCTTTTTCTGGCACCGAGCTGTATTTAGAAGTCAAGAAAGGCGTTTGGCTGGTTTGTGAGGAAGGGGGCGCGGGAAGGGGGGGGGGGCAGTGTGAAAAATCAAGGGTCTCTAGAAACAGCTCCTTCCTGGGAGCAGAGATTAGCTAGGGGAGCCAAGCATTCTTGGCAAGCCCGCCCTCTCCCCCCTCCCCCTGCCGCGCGCCCCGCCCCAAGACTCCCCTCACTCCCAGCCCCCAGGGACTGACACTTGCCACAGGGAAGTTGAAAACACTTCACAGAGCCGTCTAGACATGCACCATATGGCTGTGACACCAGAAACTTCCTTGCAGATCGCAGTGTCGCGGTTCCCGGAGAGACTTGGTTGCTGTAGGGTTCATAGGAATCCAGAGAGAGTCACAGAACCCTAGGGATGGCCATGGGCCTTCCGAATCCGGGGAAACATTCTGGGAAAGCCCAGGAGTGGCCTTCGGAGTGCCACAAGCCTGGGGCCTTCCAGGCAGAGCGGATATCTCTATTCCTGCCGTCAAAAGTTTCCAGATCTAAAGAAAGGGGTCCCTTGGGGACGCTAATGAATGCTGTGCTCCAGCAGGGCCAGCTCAGCTCAGCTGTTTGATTAATGTCACAGGAGAAGACTTGAGGCAAATTTACCATTTGAGCAAAAAATCTTTACAGGATGCCTGCCCTGGGTGAGATCTGGCGCCTCACACCCCATGGAGGAAACAGCTAAGCCTTCGGAAGTGGGGGCGGCGGGGGTAAGGGGGGGGGGGAACTCTTCAGCAACCCGGGCCAAAAGAAAAGCTGCCTCTGCCTCAGCTCCTGAATCTTGGGGGCACCGCAGCGGAGCCCTGGGAGCCCACTGAGGCTCCATCTGCTGCTTGCCAATTGCCCACCCCAGCCAAGAGGAGGGGGAGGGGCCCCCAGCTGTTAGGCCGGGTCCCGCCCTGCTATTGGCTGACACCTTTTCAAAAGCTTTTATGAAACTGCTGTTGCTGGGAAGCAGCTGAAGCCATTTGCCCTGGAAAATGGAAGGAAGCAGGTGTGACCACTCACCCCAACCTGACCCCCCCCCCAAAAAAAATCCGCCCCGCCTCCCTTGCCGGGTGCTTTACTTTGTTCCTGTCTGCCTCCCTGAGCTCAGCAACCCCTGGTGCCTGGGCATCATCCAGCCCACTCACCCCCACCCCACACCCCACACCACCCCCACACCACCCCCGCCCCCGCCCCAAATGCAAGCAAGAACATCATTCTTCGAAGTGTGAACTAGGGAGGAGTTCCGGGGGACACCTGGACATCAGCCTTGGGCTGATCCTGGCTTCAAAGGTGCAGGATGGATGGTCCATCTGATACTCCGAGCTTTCTTGAAATAGCTGAGATTCTGGGAGTCTTGGAAAGATCCAGAGCTTTTCTTCGCTTTCTCGTTCTTGTTCTAGTACGGGCACAAAGCTCAAACACCCACAAGCTGATAGAATCTCTGTTTTTTTACCTGGCAAAATATATTTGAAAGTGATTTGAATTCTAGACTTTGGATTTTAAAAGACTCAAATCAACTAATTTGATAGAAACAGTCAGGGGACTACTAACTTTGGAGAAAATTAATATACCTGAAGAAAATAATTATCTGAGCCTTCCATAATGAGTAGTGGGATTCAGGGTCAAGTTTTCCAAATCCAAGTCCAGCAGTCTTTGAAGGCACCTCTGTTTACATGCCCGGCTGTGTTCGCAACTTACAATGTATCCCAGGCTCTCCTTGAACTTGTGATAAACCCGACTAAGCTTAAGTGCCTTGATTTTAATGAATGAATTAAATACACAAATCCATCATTTAAAAAATGTCCAGTGTGTCATTTTTCTTGTCAAAACACGGTATTTAGGCCTTCTTCACAAAGCTGTAGCTCTGCCCCAAAGGCAAATAAGTAAAACACACACAGCATGGCACAGACAGGGAGCTATTTGAACTGATGGGCTGTAGACAGGCACTGTTTATCTTTGAGCAATATTGCAACATCTTAGCAGAAGCATTTTTAAGAAACTCCATTCATTTGGATTTTCTGGGTTTTTTCAGATTCTTTTTTTTTTTAAATAATTTATTCAGATTACATCCTAATTGTTATCCTCTCACTTGTATCTTCCCATTTCCCCCCTCCCTCTTTCACCCTATTCCCTTCCCCTAGACCTGTAACAGAAGGGGACCTCCTCCCCTACCATATGATCACAGCCTATCAGGTCTCATCCGGATAGCCTGCTTTCCTCTTCCTCTGAGTGCCACCAGGCCTCAAATCTGGAAACAAAAAAACAAAAACAAAGAAAAAAAACTTTCCTATTAGACCAGATTCCAACTCTAATTTTAGAGAAGAGGCTGGGGCATTTTTATTTTAATAGGAATTTTAAAGTAAAAGCCCTTCACTCTTCTAGGATGTGAATTTGATCTTGCATTTGAAATATGATTTTTATATATATGAACTATAAGATTCATGGTAGTAGACCCATGTAATCTGAGTCTGTGTTTCTCTTTCCAGTTGGCTTTGGTTTTCATCTCCATTCTAAATATATGACATAGTGCTTAGCCTGTAGAACAGTCTTAATAAATGTATGAATGATTAAGTTTAAAAAATGAAGAAAAAAGGAAACTCCATTAGGCAATAAAGTGTCAGACATAAAAAAGGTAAATTCAAGTTATCAGCTCCTTGTACTGTATTCATGTCCAATCTTTCTTTGGTACAAAACAATTTTGTGTCCCTCAAAGCACATGATTTATGTACCATAGAGGAGGTTCCTAGGGTGACCCAGATCTTCCCTACTTTTCTGTGTCGTTCTTGGGTTTAAATATTTGTGTTAGGCTGGGCATGGTAGCACATGCCTTTAATCCCAACACTGTGGGAGGCAGAGGCCGGCAAATCTCTGTGAGTTGGAGGCCAACCTGGGCTACATAATAAGATCTTGTCTCAAACATGAATTAATTCATCAATCATTTGTATCTCAATAGACAAGAAACTAACCAGCTAACCTGACAAATTAAGATCCAAACAAATTATTTACATTGTCCATGGCATTCATATAAAAAACAACAACAACAAATTGTCCAATAACTTCCTACATTAATTTAAAATACAATTTTTGAGAAAAGATCTCATGTAGCCCAGATTGGCCTCAAATCCACTATTTGGCCAAAGATGACTTTGAATTCCTGGTCCTCTTGCCTTCCAAGTGCTATAATTACATGCACTTAGCACCACACCAAGGTGAGAAATTTAAGTTTGTGGATGTGTGTGCATGTGTGCATGTGTACATGTGTGTGTATGATGTAGGTGTTTGTGTCAGAAATCCGTGTATGTACGCAGGTGCAGAACCCTAACATCAATGCCTGTTGTCTTCCTCAGTCACTCCCCACCTTATTTTTTGACACATGGTGTCTCCTGTACCTGGAGCTTGTGAGTCATCAATGCTGACTGGCCTGTGAACTTCAGGATATTATTTTTTCAAAGCACTAGAGTTGCAGAGGCATGCCTACCACTGTACCAACTTTGTGGGCTGCTGGAGATCCAAACCCAAGCAAGCACTTTGTCAACCGAGGCACCGCCCCAGCTCACAATCCAATTCTCTAACCTTGTGGTCTAAACCCTAAATGATCATCATGATGGGGATTTCAAAACAAGTCAAATTCGACATGTTGGAGGAGACGAAGACTTGGCACTTCGATTTTGATCAAAGGAGTTCAAACCCTCTGCCCTTACATCACAGTCCACAGTGACCATTGGACAGAGCCCAGAGAGTCACCTCTGCTTAGAGTACAACAGGTGTGCCATTTGGGACATTTGCACGTGACAGAAGGGCACTTGAGTTGTGCTCTCACCTGGTCCACTTGCTCAACATCCAACCAGCTGCCCTTCTGATCCTTTCAGTACCTATTACGTGTGCTACAATGTGCACCCTGGCCAGCACGGGGTGTTCTGAGCGGCCCTGACTGGCAACAGGTACAGTTCCAAGACTGTGATTCTAAGCCGAACTGTGCAAAGACTCCCTGTCCTCTCAGCCGTCTCTCTCTGAGAGGAAAGATACATTTTCACTTGCCACTCACAGTTTGGGAAAGATGCCTGTGTAATAGCAAAAGCTACCACCCAAGACCTTGCTATGATAATGATTAATATGCCACTGCAACATATTTGGTATAAAGGAGGTTTATTGAGGGAAAGGGGGGGGCAGGAGGGGAGAACAAAGAGGATGGGGGTGGGGTGGGGGAGGCACCCATGACAGAGAGAGAGACAGAAAAACAGAGAGAACCAAGGGAGAGTAAGAGAAAGAGAGTAAGAGAGCACAGCGTGGAGGGTGAGTCCTTCTTACTGATGGCACGCCCCGCGGTGGCAGCAGGTGATGACATAAGAGGGTGCTAGGCTAGTGGGACTGCCAGTATACTAATAGACCTCCCCTGGGAAAACTGGGACACTTATGTTATCTCAAGAGAAGATTATACTGCTAGGAATAACAAACTACTAATGTCCTAAAAATCTTGATGCCACCCGCACTTCGCCTCCAATCCCTACTTAAGAGGTCAGGTAGCTCATAGAGGTCTCATCCTCACCCCGACCTTTAGAGTGGAGGGGGGGCCTAAGTATATTCGTAGAGTCTTCAGCTAAGAAGGAGAGTATCTCTTGATTTTGTGCCAACTCACCACAATGATTGGGTTTTTACGACTGGGTCTTCTCCTATTTCATGGTCCCAGCAGCCTCACACTTTGTTCCTGTGATCTAAAGAGGAATAAGGAACCAATACCAATTATAACCTGATTGTCTGAAAAAAAAAAAAATTGGGCCAGCAAAAGGTCATGGATAATAACCTCCGATGATTCTGCAAATCATTTTAAATTTGCTCCTGTCCTACATTTGCTTATGTGAGCGCGTTTCAAAGTCCACTCACCTCTCTAATTAACTTGTTGTTTGCATTCCCTCAGTACGCGCTGACAGAGAAGTCAGGGAGCAGCACTGTCCTTGTCATCCGGGGCTCTGGGTGTTGAGAAAAGCTGCTTTGAAATAAAACTCCGTGGGAGTGAAGCCACAAATTGCATCATTCATTTAACAATTGTTTATTGAACATCAACAAACAGCAAGGCATGACACTTGGCCTCACAGGAGATGAGTGAGGGGTGAGATGGGCTTTACTGTGAATGAGCTTGCTGTCTCCTTAGAAGGTGTCTTAGCTGGTGTTCTACGCCTATGAAGAGAAACCATGACCACAGCAATTCTTATAAAACAAAGCATCTAATTGGGGCTGGCTTACAGTTTCAGAGTTTAGTCCATTATCATGATGGTGTGGACCGTGGCAGCACGCAGGCAGACATGGTGCTGGAGATGCAGTTGAGAGTTCTATATCAGGATCTGCAGGTAAAGAAAGCCACCGGGCCTGGGTCTTTGGGCTTTTGAAATCTCAAAGCACATCCCATAGTAACATACTTCCTTCAACAAGGCTATACCTACTCAACCAGGCCACACCTCCTATTCCTTCTCAAATACTGCCACTCCCACATGACTAATATCCAACATATGAGTCTATAGGGGCCATTATTATTCAAGCCACCATAGAAGGTGAGAACACAAAGATTTTACCTTTATACAACTGAGAGTTCACTGGAGCTTCAACTATGAGCCCAAAGAGTGCTGTGCAATCCGAACACACACAGGACGCCGAGGGCTTCTGATCTTGGAGGACTCAGTCTTTCCTCCAATAAGCTCGGTGGCATGGACTTAGAGATTGTTTTGTTTGGTTGGTTGATTGGTTGGTTGGTTGGTTGGCTGGTTGGTTTTTCAAGACAGGGTTTCTCTGTGTAGCCTTGACTCTCCTGGACTCACTTTGTAGACCAGGCTAGCTTCAAACTCACAGTGATCTGCCTGCCTCTGCATCCCAAGTGCTGGGATTAAAGGCATGCACCACACTGCCCAGCTAGAAATTGTTTTTGTTGCTGGGCATGGTGCCACACGCCTGAAATCCAACTGTTAGAAGACAGAGGTAAGAAGATCAGCGTTCATTCAAGGCTAGCCTAAGCTACAAGGGACCCCCATCTCACAAAGCAAAGCAAAAGCCCATATCAAAAAGAAAGCAGAGCCAGGCATGGTGGTGCACGCCTTTAATTCCAGCACTCTGAGAGGCAGAGGCTGGTGGATCGCTGTGAGTTCGAGGCCAGCCTGATCTACAAAAGAAGTCCAGGTATTAGGACAAAAGCCTCACTTCTCTGGCTCCCTTTTGTTTCATCCCTTTGCTTGTTCATTTACGACCATACTGTACAAACCAAGCTGGCCTTGAAGAAGTCAGAGATCTGCCTAAAGAGCACTGGGACTGAAGGTATGTGCCATCTCCCCCAAACAGGGGCAATTTCTTTCATCAAGTATCAGTCTGATCTCATCCAAAGCATCTTGGATACTGCTCCACTTTGAATGTGGAGTGTCCTCTCCACACACACGGAATTCTGTGTTAGGATATTTGACCTCCAGCTGATAGCATTGCTTTAAGAGATAGCCGACCTTTAGGGGTGGGACCCACTTAGAGGAAGTAAGTCACTGTAAGGTGGTGGCATTGGGGAACCCTTGCTTCCTGCCCTTTCTCTACTTCCTAATTCACACAAATGTGAGCAGGCACCTACTACCACAGCTATGAAGTGCTCCAGCTAGCATCCTTTCCCAGCCTAATAGGATGTCCTCTCAAACCATCAGTCAAAATAAGTCCTTCCCCCCTTAAGGGACTTTTATCAAGTATTTGGTCATGAAGACTGTGTGAACTAACACACAGACTTGCCAGAAATTACGATTCTGAAGCTATAGGCATTCTCAGTTAAGTTGATATATAAAATCAACCATTATAATATTTAAACAAACAAACGAACAGACAAAAAAAGCTGCTTTGGCTTTGAGGTAAGTAAGTAGACAACAGAGAGCCTCAGGAATGATCCCATAATATTCATCAAGTCATTAATACTAAGGAGTACATATTTATGATATGTACAAGCAAATGAGAACATAAATTAAAACAATGATATAAATAAGATGAAGTTCCCTTTGAAAAAATGCTCTGTATAGAATTTTCAGACCCTTTTAATTATTACAGTAGGTTTCAGAGGCCCAGAATTTCTCTCACCACTCTGTATGAGGGTGTCAATAGCCTCCTACTTCAAAAGCATCTCCTGTAAATGATGGGTTTGGGAGCAAGTCATATGTAGATCAGCAGATGCTGAGGCCTCCCCTGGTACCAGATTCAGTTCCCCAGCATCCTAAGGACAAATGCTCCTACTCAGCTGGAGCCCTTAGCTAGAGCTAGAGAAGCTGCAAACGAGAGATTTAAAAACTGAGGTGCACCTACGCAAGATATTCCGGAATGTCCAGCAGCCCGCCCCATCCCACCTCACCCCCACAGGCGCCTTCTCTCATGGGCTGCCCCCTGCAGTTAATGTTGGTTTACTTCAAAATTCATTTGTGTCAAAATCTAAATTCCCACAGCCCACCTCGGTGATGCATATCTGTACTCCCAGCAGAGGCAGAGGCAGGCGGATCTCTGTGAGTTCGAGGCCAGCCTGGTCTACAAAGCAAGTCCAGGACAGCCAAGGCTACACAGAGAAACCTTGTCTCAGAAAAAAAAAAAATCTAGATTCCCTTGAAGTAGTAACACTCGAGCAGAAACTCCTCAGAACAACTTCGTTTCATCTCCTTCTCTCAACCAAGGTGTTGACAAGAACAACAAAAGATGGCTCCTGAGAAGATCACATAAAAGAGGCCCCAGGAACAGAGGCTGGAGAGCCCAAGGCAGCCCTTTTCACTTCACTTTGCTTGGAGCAGGTCCAGCTGAGGAATGTGGCCTCTTGCCCACTTAAAAAAAAAAAAAAGATGAAGCCAAGTATGGCTTGAGCCAGCTTTCTAAGAACGCCGGCCACAGGAGTGTGTCTTTGAATGTAATCCAAGTGCAAAACAGGGTAGACTGTGCCCAGAGAGCCAAGACTTTGTGTTAACATTTGTCAAGCCACCCGTAGTCATTTTTCTGCTCATCAGCACCCCGCCACAGCATGCCAATAAGCCTCTAGCCTGGGGCCAGAGCAACTCTATGGTGATCAAGAAAAGTTCAAGGACAGAGGTACTAAAGACATCTATTTAGTCATCATAGTCAATAAATAGCACACATTAGGTACTTTATGCCATCATGGTGTCTAGGCTTTTTTTCCCCCCATAGTATAGTGATTTGAATGTAATGTTCCCCCATAAATCTTGGGCATTTGAATACATCGGCTCAGTCGGAGGCTGTTTGAGGAGGGCTGAGGGGTGCGGCCTTGCTGGAGGAAGTATGTCACTGAGAGCAGGCTTTGAGATTGCTCCTTGTCTGCAGTTTGACAAGTGAGCTCTCAGCTGCTACTCCAGCTGCCTGCCACCTGCTACTTCCACCCCTCCATCGTGGGCCCTGAACAATCTGGTACTGTAAGCCCCAAAGAAACTCTTCCTTCTCTACGTTGTCTTGTTAATGGTGTTTTGTCACAGCCATAGGAAAGTAACTAAAGCCAATAGATTCATTTTCTCGGTCATCAAAACTCCTGAGCTAAGTCTGCCATTGAGCAGACAGTAAAGCTAAGGCACAGGAGTTAGGTATTGTGTCCAGGCACATGGCTTGAACTAGGGTGGGCTCTTAGCCAGCAGCAACCCTTAGGATGAAGAGCCAGCCCCTCAGTAGGAAAACATCTGCTTCCCCTGTGGCTTCCTCTCAGCCTCATCCCTTACAATGTGACTTGACACACGCATTCCTTTCGACTCCCTCCAAGGTTGCAATGTGTAGGACAGGGGTCCTATTGTGTCCTTGAAGCAAATTCTTGAAGGAGAGGCAGACCCAGCTCTTAGCCGGTTAATCCCGGTGCAACAAGAGTTGCCCTCTTAACAGAGGCAGCTGTGGGCCCCACCCACCCCTGATATGAAGTAATGGTTCTGACAGGGAGCTTGAAGCCATCGGTGGACTGACAGCATAATACCCGTGACCTTAGAGTGTGTCTTTCAGCTGTAGAAATAAGGGCAGGATAATTTTAGCCCGGCTTCATCTTTCCTACCGCTAGGCTGGCTCCCAGATAGAAGATGATTATGTCCCTCTGCACTGATGCCCTTAGACCCTGCCAAGAGCCACAGACCTCAAAGTTCAGAGAATGAGGTTGGGTCTTCCCAGGGGAGAGGGGAGAGGGGAGAGGGTGGACACAGAACAACTGCCAGCTATGGTCCTGTATTCCTAATCCGCTGTGTCTATAGAAAGCCAATTCCTCCACAACCAATGGCATGAGGTGTGACCTCTGAACATGTGAGGAGACAGTACTGCTCATGGGGTCTGTTCAACAACAGCTCTCAGCTCCAAGGAGGCAGGGAATGGAAGACAAAAAAAAAAAGGGCTATTTGAGATGCCCAGGTAAAGCCCTAGAAAGCCACCGCTGCAGCGCCTTCTCTGCTTCCACGCACCTTCTCTTTTCCATCTTTGATTTCCGTGGCTCTTTCTGCTTCCTGGTTTCCTGCCTGTTTCTATGGATGTGCCGTTATTTAGGTGTGCAGATCAAAATCCTTTTTTAGAACATCATCCATCTTTCTTTCACATTCTCAACTTTCTAGACCTCACTGGTGAAGGGGAAAACCCCAGGTCTCCACTCTAACTCCTTTTTCTCTCCACAGTCTGGCAGGAATAGTAATAACTGGCAGGAAAGACCGAATGAGCGGGGCTATGAAGTGCACACATGCAGACACCCTTCCCACCCAAGCCAGAAACCTCTTCCACAGATCCCGGAGCCTCTCATTCTCTGGTCACAGAGATAAGGGGCCCCACACATAATCACCTTTACAACTCAAGGACTGAGATGCCATAGCTCTGGGTGACCTGTAAGGGACGCCACAGGGCCATAGAGGACCGACGGGTAGACCAAGTGTTGCCAACAAATGGCAGCATCTTATCACAGTGATGCTCTTCCTAGTTGGGATCCAGAGTTTTAAGAAGTCTATTTCTGGCTTTTAAGACAGTAGATGCAGAGCCATTCATGATTACAAATCTCATTCTGATTCTTTAACTTTCCCCCATTTTTTTTGCTTTTGTGTTTTGTGAATGTGTGGGGGACCCTTATGAAAACCCACTACTTTGTAAGTTAATTTATATCACACACACACACAGACACACACACACACACACACACACACATACACACACACACTTTTCTTTTTTAAGAAAGCTTCTGAATATAGGTATCATGCATGGATGGACAGTGCTGCTCCCAGAAGGCATGGGTTATTAAATAAAAATCTCAGTAGCAGGTATGTTATATAATTTATTGGTTAGCAAGTCTACAGAGGCCTCCAAAACAACACAGAATATTGCCAATGCCCTGGGTTGCCCACCAAAACTGCATGGTAAGACCCCACTGCTGAAGACACTAGATAGTTGCCTGTACGGCATAGAGGAATCAAGCTGAAGAAGACTTGGAAATTTCCTCACCGTGGGCTAGTTTTCATAGTGCCAGCTGCTGGGGATAAAAAGTCACCCACAGTCTTACCTAGTATTCTATAATACATAATGATAAATCCTGTATGCCATAATCCAGAGCTGGTAGGCCAGATATGGCCATCGGTACAATAATGTAGTTAGCATTATGAGGGAAACCAAATGCTTTTGGTTTTGGGTTTGAGGCCAGCTCCACAGGAGGAAACTCATATGTGATACTTGAAAAGCTAAGAAGTGCTCACAGATCTCCTCCTTCTAAATATTTTTGCTCATATGCAGTGAGAGTTTTTGGTTTCTTTAAAAACACAGAAATGTTATGGGAATATATTTTTGTTGAATCCCAGGTGTGGAATATGGGGCTGCTTCAGATTATCCACAGCAGCTGACTATGATTTGCCTAGTGCTCTAACAGGGGTGTGATTTTGCCAACTGAAGATAGTTTACATTTGGAATTCTGGGGATACTTAAGAGGGTATGAAAATGCTAGAGCCTTGAAAGAGGCTGCTGCTGCTGTTACTGGGTTGCTGATTGCTGGATTGCTGGTTGCTGATTGGAGATATCCTGATGATGACCAATCAAATTTGCCCCAAGAAATGTGACACACCTACTCAGCAGGAAGTAGTCTAACAATGTCAACGCCCCCTCTCTCTGCTAACTTTTCTCTCCTACCTAGTGTTGGAGATTTGAAAGGGAATGGAGTGTCATAAAAGTGGTAGAAAAAAAAAAAAACAGACAAAGTAGCCAAAAGCCTGGCTACAGCCATAGATTAGTGCTGATCTCAGCTTTGACAGTGTTTCTATTTTGTACCTGGCAGCAGTTAATGCAGAAGCTTATAACTGGCCAGAGGGCTGAGAATTAGTGACTGTTAAGTGCTTTGCCCTAAATGGGACATCCCAATTAACTCACCACCACCAAAACTGATGGGACATCATAGATAAGGGGCAGAATGAATATAAGAGCTAGAGAATGGAGTGACATGCTATAAAATGTTGTCCTCTGGACATGACAAGACCGTTGCACTCATGAACTCACAGCAGCTGTGGTTACCGACATAAGACATACATCCAGCCAGTCAGCACTCTGGCATGGAAGGGGATGGGCTCATAAGGCCCCATCCCTGGCTCAAGAGCAATTGGCAGTTGACAGCAGAGATTTAAGTGTTTTTAGGGGTGTGGCCCCTGGTGGGTTGCATACTCCAGCGAATGGGCCCATACCCACGCCAGTAACAGTAATTGGACTTAGTGAGTTATTGAAGTAAGTAAGGAGGAGGAGGTGAAGAAGAAATAATGAAGATGGGAAGATAATGTGTTTCAGAGTTCTGGGAGACAGGAGAAGGTAATGGGGGCTCAGATATGATTAAAAAAATGCACTGTATATATGTGTGAAATTGCTAAAGAATAAATTTAAAAATAATTGAATTACCCATCAATGACTGCAGTGTGTTTCAGGACAGGCAATTTCTTTGAGACAACCCTGTCTGGATTAATACGCCGCAATCACTGACCATCCTTGTTTCCCTCAACTTCATGCTTCCTAGCTACAAGAAAAGAAAGGCAGCATGGTTGGTTTAGCACAGTTCTCTTTATGGGTGAAGACATAAATCTATGAATAACAGGTAATGGGACTAAAATAAAGCCTGAAACCAGCTTTACTGGCTCGCACCTTTAATCCCAGCACTTGGGAGGCAGAGGCAGACGGATCTCTGTGAGTTGGAGGCCAACCTAGTCTACATAGAGAGTTCCAGGACAGCCAAGTCTACACAGAGAAACCCCGTCTCAAAAAATAAAATAAAGCCCAATACCATATAAGGAAGAATAAGAAGGGTCTTAGATGACCTAGCCTTAAATTCTTGAGCCCTCCTCAAGTGAACTGGGACACTTCTGCTTATTCATGAGTGTGGATTCCATCTCCCTGCTGGCCTGCGGCATGATTTACACAATCCAACCACACCCTCACATGTCACAGCCACACCTCACCCTCATCCATCATACCACAACGTCTGCTTCCCCGGGTTCCTTCATACTCCTAGGTCTCTTCCTCAGACCCCAGGAGAATCCCCACACCTGCCCCATGGCCCTGCAGCATCCTCCTTCCCCAGGCTGTGACTCTAGATGACTAATAAAATACTGGTGACGTCATCTCTCCTGCACCAGGTGTCAGGATTCAACTACCCAAACCCTGAATCAGGGATCTCTTCCCTCCCCAGTAGGATGGAAAGGGGATAAAAAGCAAAGGTCCTGCAGGATTACACACATGTGAAGATGTGTGGGTCTGAAAGGAAAATCAAGGTGTTGTGATCTAGAGGAACAAAGAAGTCGACAACAGCCCCAGTGTGCTTTCCATATACCCTGACAGGCTTCCCACGGCACCCTGGAAACAGATTTTTTTGTTTTGCTTTTGTTATTGGTTTGTGTCTGGTTTTGTTTAAGACGGGGTCTCTCTACATGGTACAGGCTGACCTTAAAATTTACAATCTTCCTGCCACAGCCTCCAGAGTACAGAAATTACAGGCCTGTGCCACTACAATCATCCAAAAGTGATTTTTTTTTTAATGTTATGCAGTAGGCCTGTTTCTCCCTCATCACAGAAATCAGCTAAGTCTATGGAAAGAGGCTTCCACTGCTGTATTTTTCATCTTATTAATTACGTTTTTGTCCTCTTCCCCATAACCTTTCTCTGCCATCTTCAAGCCTATGCAGGGCAACAAACATCAGAAAACTAAGCGCATCATCGCAAACGTTCAGGTGTCAGACAAGGAGCCAGGGGCCCAAGCAATGGCTCTGACAGGCATCTTGCTCTGCAAATAAAGTCAATCTGCCTAAGATTACATCCAGCTGGAAGTAAGCAAATGATGACCCCTAAGCCAGGGGGTCGTTCCGCCAGCGTTTATAATCCCAGCATTTAGAAAACAGGAGGCAGAAGCATCTTCGAGGTCAGCCTTAATTATATAGTGAGTTAGGGGCTAGCCTGGGTTATGTGAGAAAGAACAAAAGGGGGAGAAGGAAGAGGAATGGGGGTGCATAGCCCCTATACTAAACACCCCCCTGGTGGTTTATGCCGACTCTGGCAAGGAGTGGCCTTCTTAGTAGACAGTGTAGCTGCTGTGTTCCAATCACAGGTAACAAGGGAGAGTCCCCTGACCCCAAGTGTCAACCTGTTGTCTGTCACACTGTCATTAAAAGGCCATTCTTCCAGATCTCAAGAGTCCTCTTCCAAATGTCACAGGCCCCTTCATCAGCGAGTACTTCACCTTTGCAGAGGTTTGCTCTCCTTAGCAGAGACCAAAATAGAATACAGACTGGGTACCTGAGTGGAAACGGAGCACCTGACTGGGACAGGACCCAGGAGGGAGGAAAGGAGGACTGTAAAAATGGCTGGGGACCCACACCACTGACAAACATCAAGACAATTTGTCAGTGGACCAGCATCAGCCAGCATTGCTGAGGAACAGCCCAGCCCAGTGATTCCACAGTAATCCGGCCTCAACACAGAGAACTTGGCATCTGTATAAATACAATGGCCTTGGGTACCAGGCGTGATTCCAACCCTTCCAGATGCTGCTCAGTGCCTGGGATCTCAGTTCCTTGAACACAGGAAACCCCATCCCTATCTTTCCACGTGTTAGCCCGTACTTTCCTCCTCCCCCGCCAGCATCCTAAGACTTCTACTCTGTCTTCTTCAGAAGTCCAAATTCTTGTGGAGGCACACACGAGGTCTCTATGGCAGCAGAGTAGGAATAACAACAACAGTAAGTGCCACCATTTTCTGAGAGGTTTAATTACGTTCTGGGAACTTGACGAATAACATCTGGTTTCCCCCATAATACCTTGCAAGTGGACTGTGGACCACTGAAGACATCAAAGTCCACGGATAGTAAGCAGGAGGGCTGGAATTCAGTTCTAACTTCAAAAGCCTCAGACACATCTGCTCCCTTTGGAAAAGGATGTGGCAGGTGTGTGTGCCATCATCGGCTTAACCATTCTGGGAAGGCTAGCCACACGCTCATCAGGGACCAAGAAGTGTTGCGGTTTCTCATGGCTGTTTTACTCAGGTCTTCAGACTATAAACTGTCTAACGTCAATCCATGGCCACACCTGACCTCATCATAACTCAGGTCTCAGAGAGCTCTGGCAGCTAGGAACATATATATCTTTTCCCATTTGTATTTGATCCCGACTCCATCTACCTCTTGTCTTTTTTTTTTTTTTTATCGCCCTTATTGATGCATCTTCTCAGCGTGTTCCCATATCACCCACAGCTAGAACATAAAAATGTCTGTGGCTTAGAACACCATATGAATAGCATTGACACCTTTTAAAGCCGTGGGCATCCTTTAAAATACCCACGTTTTATAATAAACAATACCATTTAGGGTGTTCCAACACAGAAGTGCTCTTTTCCTTCTGTTCTTCTATTGTAGTCATGGAGACCTCAGAGTTGGTTGAAATGAACAGACAAAATTAAAGCCTGCATTAAAAAAAAAAGTTGTGGCGACTAATGCTGACGGCCTCTGCCTCAGCTGTTGGTGTCTCAGGATGTCAACCGTGCTGCAGGGGTTGTCTCATTCTCATCTCGCCCTAAGGTTGGAAGCAGACAAGTACTCTCTTGGGCTGAGGATGCACACAGGACTCCAGCCAGGAGGCGAGGGGATCGCCCATGGTCCATTAGAACAGACGGTGAGTTAGAGAGAGTGCCTCTCGCCTCGTTATTTGGCATCAGGCAGTCACACTAATTATTTGAATTTAATATTTAATCAGAAAGCAACTAAGACTAAATCTCAGGTCACACTCTTGAATTTGCTGCCTTAAAGGGGGGAAAAAATCAGAAGGAGGATTGGTGAGATGCCACAAAAGTTGTCTACCACCAAGTCTGATGACCTGAGCTAGACCCCCACCCCCACCCCTGGCCCCACATGATGGAAGTAAAGGACCAACTCCCCAGAATTGTCCTCCCTCCCACATACACTCCAAACTTAAAAAACAAAAGTTATGTTGCATTTGGTTTTTGGTTTTGATTTCTAAGGAAAGGAAAGAAAGGGAAAGAAAGAAAGAAAACAAACAAACAAACAATCATCCAGTTTCCAGACTGCACTGCGTCGCTCATCTTGGCGGGGACAGCTGTCTGACTACCTCACGCTATCCCACAGGATGTGTGTGAAACAGAAATCTGATCAATTTACTCTGCATCGACACGAAACTTCCTGCCGACACAAGGCCTCTGGGATTTGATCTCTTGCCTACTTTCCTGTCGCATAGCTCACCCACCCATCCCCACACGATGCTGTTGCTATAACACAGTTATTAGCAACTAGTGGTTACGTAAACACAGGAGCCAAGCTGTTTCCTTTGCCTGGAAACATCACCTCTCCCCACAGCACACATTCCAACCCAAGGAAAGCCAGGAAGGCCTTTTTAAGTCAACCAATTTCTCTCTCTTACCTGTGGGTTCTCTCTCTCTCTCTCTCTCTCTCTCTCTCTCTCTCTCTCTCTCTCTCTCTCTCCCTCCCTCCCTCCCTCCCTCCCTCCCTCCCTTTTATGAACTTTTTCTTTCTGATACAGACATCACAAGCCTGCATTACCAAGACAGATTATTGGCTGGTGCAGAGGCTTCGTTTGTTAATGCTAGGTAAATCCTCTAGGAGACCTGAGCTGCACTTCTACCCATGGTCACTTTTGTAAAGGTAACTTGTATTTATTACAAAAGAGCTATACAAGCAATACATTAAAAAAAAAAAAAAACCACACACACACAAACAAGGAAATTCAAAGTACATCTAGTCCATTACAAAGACAGGCCCTGTTGACATTTTGACCTATGCCTTCTGCTCTTTGCACATACAGAGCCATTTTCTGCCACACCAGCTCTACATTTGAGACAGTGCAAATGCCAGTTCCTGTAAGAAGACTTTTTACCTTTCCTCCCCCTCATCCTCCCACACGCAATCCCACTATCCCCACTTACCCTTCAGGTTGCAGTTTAAATGTCTCCTTTGAGATGGTGCTTCCTTGGTCCCCAGAGTAAACGCCACAGCCCAGTCACTCTCCCAACAGCTAGCATCTCCTTTTCCTAATCTTTCCTTTGCCTAACTTGATCTGAATGTGTAACTAGACATTGGCATAAATAACCAAGCCTCTCTTCATGCAGGATTTTGGCACCTCACTGGCTCATTCATTCTGGAGGTCCTCCACTGCCAACGCAGAGAGAAGACATAAACAGTACGATTAAAGCCCACAGTTCAACTCCAGCATCCCAAAGGGCACAGGCTTTCCTGTGAGGCAACTGTCACATAAGAATGCCAACAGGCTTGGAGTTTTAGTTCAGCAGGTCTAACATAGAGCAGTGCTGATGTTTCCATCCAGGGGTCGGTCATACCTAGAGAGATTCTGAATTAGATTATGATCTATTGGGGCTGAGAGAAGCCCAAGAGCTAGAGAGAGCATGGATTTTTAGTAAAGAACAGGAGAAGTCTGCTGTAGTGAAACAGAACAATGGCTAGACAGACTCATAGGCACCAAAACCAGAATATATATATATATATATGTGTGTGTGTGTGTGTGTGTGTGTGTGTGTGTGTGTGTGTATTTGCTGTCCCAAATAACCCTTAGAGATAAGCATTCATTATGCCCATTGCCAATTAGAATATTGAGACTCAGAATAATCAATAGTCATACCACTAGTGAGTCCAATAGCCTGGATTTAAACTTCTGTTTGTGTGGTTCTTGCGGCCAATGTACTTGGCTAGCATTTATTTTGGGGACCGGGTTTGAATTCTATCCCCATGGCTCTTCTGGCCCTCATATCATCGTCCAAGATCAAGTACAGACGACAGCACCCGATTTGTTTTGGTCATGATTACAGTTCAATGGAAAGTACATGTATTTTAGAATCAGGGAGAAAATTATGCTCAGTGTTTGTGTGAGACAATAAGCCACCTTATCTACCCAACTTCAACCTCCTCAAAGACATAAAGAACATCTAACATTCATCTCAAGGGATTCAGAGCCTGTGGCTAAGGAGATGGGTCAGTTGGTAAAATGCTTGCTGCATAGGGAGGTTCTGCGTTCAGTCCCCGGCATCCACATGAAAGCTTTGCTCTCGGCACAGCTAAAACCCCAGCAACATGGAGGCAGGCACAGGAAAATCCCTGGAGTTCCATGGCCAGCCAGCCTAGTGGAATCAGAGAGCTCCGGGTTCAGTGAGAGAACCTGTCACAGAAAATAAGGTTGGGAGTAATTGATGCAGACACCTGACATTGATTTCTGACCTCTACATACTGTATACATATATATGTGCTTGAGGGATGGGGGGGAGTAGGGAAGGAGAGACAGAAATTGATTTATTGATTATTTATTGATTATCCCTGGCTCTGGCAGAACACATGTGGATAACCCTCATTACTATTCCTAGCTCTACGACTTAGGACACTCATCTATAAACTAAGGGCCTTGCGGAATACCTAGGAAGACTAAATCCACCCTCAGATAACACTCAGGACACCGCCTTCTACACTGGAGCCATAAACAGTTAAGTGAAAAATCACATAGTATCCTGTTAGAACAAAATGAAAATCGTTTTTCCTTTCAACAGGAGAACACCGAAGCTGATGCCGGAAGAGTGATGGGGAAGACAGAAGAGGCTACCAGAAGCACCAACAACTTCCTGATGGGAAAGTGCCAAGGCTCATTTTTCTTTCTCAAGCTGAGAGTTTCACCACAGTGCCTCAGAAGTGAAACTGTTGCAATGTGGTAACAAGTCTAACCCAGAGCGCAGGTGGAGTGAGCTCGGCAGTTGATAACATCTGCCACACTCCCAAGATTAAAACCAAGTCTGGTCCTTCCGGGTCTTTAAAGAGGCCCCCACTGCTGGGTCACCACCTGACACCTGCAGTCACTCTCAGCTTCTATCCCTGCTATGTTTTCTCCAGATAGCATACCACCATCTGAAATGACAGCATCAATTTGTCTAATAGGAGACAACTGTCTTGTCCTCCTGCAAGAAAGTAAACTCCAAGAAAGGAAGAACGTTTCCTGTCTCCATGCCTGGTATGTCTGTCCTCAATCCCAGAACAGTCCCTGGAGTATCATATATTTGATGCTAATTAGTATTAGTGCATATATATTGAATAAATGAAATAAATAAGCGGATAGTTAAACAACAGAAATAAGCACATCGCTTTTTCCGAACTGTCATTTTCATTGAGTGAGACAGTAACCCAATTACCCTAACAATATACTTAGTTCTATCTCACCAAGGAGGGCAGCTGTGAAGGACTCACTTAGCTTGAGAACTTAAACTCATGCTCAGCTTAGACTTGTCGAAACTGGCCAAGTATGTAATGACTCTCACCTGAGGGGCCAAAGCACCCCTGGTAGAGAACAGGATCTGAGAGAGTGGAGACAGTGAAAGGCAGGCTCCAGGCACACCAGTGTTAAAGAGTGTTTCTGAGTTCAGCCGGGTTCAGCTTGCAGGTATGTCCCATAGCCAGGGACTTGCACCTGACTCCTGGAGAGAGTGAAAGCAAGCTAGCCTCAAAGGGCCAGGATTGACTCGGCGGCTCAAGAAAGAGGATACCCGACATACGCACTTGGCACTTTCAAAGGCTTCAGAAACATCTTGTAAGGCAATGTGGCAACGCCTTTGGGTGACATTAACATCATTTACTGGATCAGTCATGCCTTGGTAAATGTCAACGAGGGAGCCTTGAGTAGGCATCGTAATAACCTCAGAGATGCAAGCTAAGAAGGAGAAAGCTAATGGAACCCATTTCACAGCCCCAGAGACAGATAGCAACGCAGAATCCAGAACCCTTGAGCAGAGAATCATTAGAGGGAAGAGAGAACAGAAATATTTTTACTGAGCACTTGAGAGACTGGGGCAAAAAGATTGCCCCAAGTTCAAGGCCAGCCTAGTATATATATTGAGACTGTCCTGAAGAAAATAACAAAAACTTTTTTAGAAATAGCCATCATGATCATCCTTTATAGAAAGTCTTTTTTTGTGGTTTGATCACCGTGATATGATTGCTTAGAAAGGGGGAGGGGAAGTAACCCAAATAACATCGGGCCAGGTTAACAATGTCAATGAGCCTCAACTCACTGACACGGATCATAATTACTTTCCTGCTACACCATAACCAAGACAACTTATAAAAAGAAAGCATTTAATTTGAAGCTCACAGTTCCAGAGGGATAAAGTTCATAAGCTGCGGGGCAAGGTATGAGCCTATGGGGGACCATTCTTACCCAAACCATCACAACATTTTTTTTTATTGTGGCTCTCTGCTCCTCCCTGTTCCAGAGACAGCAGCATCTTCTCAGCTTCTCAGCTTCTCATGCAGTGTCAGCCTCCTCCATTGACACGATGACTGAAGGTTGGAGTGATCGATATTTGGTCGTATTGGGCGCCTGGTTACCCAGGGATGGCTTCTTATCTGGCGAAGTGGAGATTGCTGCCATCAGTGACCCCTTCATTGATCTCAACTACATGGTCTACATGTTCCAATATGACTCCACCCATAGAAAGTCAACGGCTCAGTCAAGGCTGAGAACGGGAAGTTTGTCATCAATGGGAAGCCCATCACCATCTTCCAGGAGAGAGATCCGGCTAATATCAAATCTGCCCCTTCTGCCGATGCCCCCATGTTTGTGATGGGGGTGAGCCACAAGAAGTGTGACAGCTCACTCAGGATTGTCAGCAATGCTTTCTGCACCACCAACTGCTTAGCTCCCCCCCCACCCCCACCCCCGCGGCCAAGGTCATCCATGACAACTTTGGCATCAGGGAAGGACTCAGGACCCACCATCCATGCCATCACTGCTACCCAGAAGACTGTGGATGGCCCCTCTGGAAAACTGAGGCGTGATAGCCGTGGGGTTGGGCAGAACATCATCCCTGCATCCACTGGTGCTGCCAAGGCTGTGGGCAAAGCCATCCCAGAGCTGAACGGGAAGCTCACTGGCATGGCCTTCTGTGTTCCTACCCCAACGTGTCCATCATGGATCTGACATACCAACTGGAAAGACATGCCAAGTGTGATAGCATCAAAAAGGTTGTGAAGCAGGCATCTGAAGGCCAACTAAAGGACATCCTGGGCTACACTGAGGACCAGATTGTCTCCTACAAGTTTAACAGTGACTCCCACTCTTCCGCCTTTGATGTTGGGGCTAGCATCACTCTCAATGACAAGTTGGTATAGCTCATTTCCTGGTATGACAGTGAGTATGGCTACAGCAACAGGGTGGTAGAACTCATGGCCTACATGGCCTCCAAAGAGTAAGAAGCCCTGGACCACCCACCCCAGCAAGGACACTATAGCAATAGAGAGAGAGGCCTGCCGCTGCTGAGGAGTCCTTGTTCCAACTCACCCCCTGACACTGAGCATCTCTCCTCACAGTTTCCATCCTAGTCCCCCAGAATAACAGGAGGGGCCAGGGATCCCTACTCTCTTGAATACCATCAATAAAGTTCACTACTTCTACAAACCAACAAACCAACAAACCACAAATACATTCATAAATCTGACCTATAAACATTATAGGGAAATGGGACCTTCGAACAGGACTGTCTGCCCTTAGTCTTTCAGAAATAGATGTAACACTCTATATCCCAAATAAAAACTTGCTTAAAATAATTCTTGGGGCTGGAGAGATGGCTCGGAAGTTAAGAGCACTGCCTGCTCTTCCAACGGACCTGGGTTCAATCCCAGCACTTACATGGCAGCTCATAGTTGTCTGTAGCTCCAGTTCCAGAGAATCCAGAGAATCACACAGACATGTAAGCAAAATACTAATGTGCATAAAATAAAAATAAATTAGTTATTACAAAATAGTTCTCAATGTGGTATAGTGGTAAATTCCTTTAATGCCAGCACTCAGGAGGCAGGGGCAGGCAGATCTCACGGGGAAATGAGGAGATTAGGGACCAGTTAAGGATGAGATGAGGAGTGAGCAGCTGAGTTAGTCCAGCCTGGGCTACATGCCAAGTTCCAGGCCAGTCAGGGTTACACAGTGAGGATTTATCTCAAAACAAAAACAAGCCAAGCGTGGTGCTGCTTGCCTTTAAGAGGCAGAGGCAGATGGATCTCTGGGAGCTTAAGGTCAGCCTGGACTAGGTAGTGAGTTCTAGGACAACCATGGCTATATAGAGAAACCTTATCTCCAAAAAAAAAAAAAAATCCAGCAGCAACATCATCATTAATGGCTACCCCAACTACCTGCAGCAGTGACTGAAGTCTACAAGTTTCTTTCTGGTCTCAGATGCTCACTTCTCATCCTCCCAGCATCTCATCCTTACACTGGTCCTCAGTCTCCTCCCTCCCCATCCTCACTGTACTCCTTATCCTCCCAGCATCTTATCCATGACCTTTCCCCAGTCTCCTCCCTCTGCCCCCCACCCCCCACATCCTCACTGTATCCTTATCCTCCCAGCATCTCATCCTTACACTGGTCCTCAGTCTCCTCCCTCCCCATCCTCACTGTACTCCTTATCCTCCCAGCATCTTATCCATGACCTTTCCCCAGTCTCCTCCCTCTGCCCCCCACCCCCCACATCCTCACTGTATCCTTATCCTCCCAGCATCTCATCCTTGACTTGTCCCCCCCATCTCCTCCCTCTCCATCCTCACTGCACTCTCCACATCCAAGGCTGAGGATTGTATAGAACAAACTACCCTTTTTCCTGGTAAAGAAACAGCAATGCTTACCATCATTTTCCTGTTTCACAAAAATCAAAGCCAGAAAAAAAAATGCAATTTTAGGTGAGGACAGAGGAAAAAATTACTGTCTAAAAAGTCATTTCTGCATGATAAATGCATCTTTACAAAAGGCACTACACTTCAAAAGAGAGCAAAATTGATGCAAATGTGAAAGAAATAAAAGGGCATCTTAAGAGTAGAAATATAATATTGCTCCAAGTTTTCAAAATCAAAAGGAAAAAACTTACTTTTAATTTACATACATTGAGAAAAAAGGAAATCTGTTTCAGAGAATTAAACATGTGATATATGCTTACACTGCTCTAAGCCACTAGTAGCCAAGTATATAAAATATGTTACATACTGTAACTTAATTATTTATGAATTTTTTTCTCCAAACTCTCCAATTTCTGAGCTATTCACTCAATTTTTGCCTCTTCTAAAAGATATTTCACTTTGAAATTATTCGATCACTTCATTATTGATAAGCACTTACTTTATTCACAATATTAAATTATTGATAAATACATGTTTTATTACAATATAAATTTAGATATTTATATTGTTCAGAATGATTGATCTGAACCCAAAAAATGCTTTTTCTAGAATTTTCTTCTTTTACTTCCCTTTGTCTCCCCATCGGGCCTATATATTTCTATTTTAGAGTACCAGAAATTACTAATGTTTTTTAGAATGACTGTATCTAACTACGGACCATCATAGGAAAATAATTCATCATAACAGTGGCCTACATGCCATAAACTCGAAAGCTCTCTCACTAAACATCTTCTCTAGCATGCTGTACGGTCTTGAACCTCTCCCATGTAGGAAGATAACCCTTGGGGTAGAAGCTTCTGGTTTGCTGTTGAAACGAACCATGTCAGGGGTAGCATCTCATTTCCCTGCTCAGTCTTCCATTGGTTCCCTCTGGCTACCAAAAAGTTCTAAAGTTTACAAAGCTTACCCTGTCTGCCCAACATTTGTCCCTGTTGCCACCATTTGACAGCACCACGGCACTTCTGAGTTCTGAGCATGCCCAGTACATCCTTCCTGGTCCCAGGGCTCCATCTCTGCTTCATCACGTGGGCTTGCCAACAATGTCTAGCATTGCTTAGTAACACTTGGGATCTACCTTCGTTTATTGATTACACAGTGACATAATAAAGGGTTTCGTCTGGCTTGTTGTGTAAGAGTAAGTCTGTCGTGGCAAGTTAGACTAAGCCTGAGCAGTTCCAGCTGAGACAGCCGAAGTGTGAGTTGTCTGGTCTCAGAGACCTATCTCCTAGGTGATTCTAAATCTAGTTAAGATGACAATCAAGATTCACCATCATACATGGTTATAATTGTATATACACATAAATATGTGTGTATATATATATGTACACACCTACGTGCACGTATATTTATACTTTTAATTCTCTTGATTTTGTAAGAACTCCTCTGCTTTGAAATAACAGAGCCAACACTGGCTAGATGGCTCAGCAGGTAAAGCATGTGCCTCCAAGCCTAGTGATGTGAGTTTCATCCCTAGTACTCACATGGAGAAAGGAAAGAACAGACGTCTACAAGGTGTCCTCTGACCCTCACATACAGGCTATGACACATTTATGCATGCACAAGCACATGTGCCCATGCACAGACACACACACACACACACACACACACACACACACACACACACACATTCTAAAAAAGTATTAATGCATAAAAAAAGGTAAAGTAACAGCTTATTTTGTTCATTCATTTCACAAATGTTTAATCAGTGTCTGCTAGCGCTAGGGTCTAGGAGTTGGGATGTCATGGTGAAAACAGCAGGGAACAGCGAATCAGCTCATGTAATGGAAAAGCTAATTCCAGTTCTGGTTATAACGGGATCTAAGGATGTGGGAAATGACTCTCTCCCACCTCTCCTCTCAAAAGATGCTTCTCCTAACTGTATTTTTGTCGAGAACACTTTACTCCCTGTTTTGAAGAGTAAATGAAATGGCCACAGTTACCATGATGCTGCAGCAGTCAAGAGCTAAGGAAAGAAAGGTGGGAGTTTCCCCCTCCCCCCCCCCTCCAGAAAGGGCATTTTAGGTACTTGCTGAGGGTAAACTGAGGCAGGAATAGTGTGGACTACTCCATGTGTCTACCAGTCACATTCCCGTATGTTAAGCAGTTTCTAGTCCTCTTGAAGATGCTTCTAGGCACCACCACAACTTAGTGTCTTAAAACAAGGAAGGGCAGGGCAGCGGATGCGGCTCAGCTGGTGGAGGAAGAGCGCTTGATTAGGGACCTGAGTGTGAGCCCTAGAACTCACATGGGGGAAGGAGAACACCAACTCTGTAAGTTATCCCCTGAACTCCACATACATGCCATGACACACTGTGCGCATGCGCGTGCGAGCTCACAGAGGAGAGGGGAAGGAGGAGGGAGGAGAAAGGAGAGAGGGGGAGGGGTAGAGTTCAGTTAGTAGAATGTGTCCATGAAAGCCTGGAATTCCGGTGAAATCGGACTCTGCCAAGCTTCTCTATTACAGGTAAAAGAAGGATACGTTGGTTGAACCTTTAAAATAAAATAGCATAGCTCCATTAAAATAACAAAACATTAAACTAACGATTTATGAGCAACATTTATACACAGCTCAAAGGGTGCAGGATGGAGGAAATCATTAGTAAACTATGGATACTTAGTTACAAGTAAGCATCTGCCTCTGCTTCCACAACGGCTGGGACTCCTGCATGTCTTTCCCTTCCTCCTTCCCTCCCTCCCTCCCTCCCTCCCTTCCTTCCTTTCTTCCTTCCTTCCCATGTATATGGCCGTTGCCCTGCATGTGTGGCCATGCACCACATACCTGCCTGATGTCTAACGAGGCCAAGGGAGTTTCAGAGCCCCAGAGACTAGAGTTACAGACAAGTATCCACTCCACAAGAGTAGCAGTATTGGATTTTGTTTCCTTTGTCTTTGTTTTTGACAGGCTCTCGCTATGGAACTCTTGCTGCCCTAGAACTCACTATGTAGACCAAGCTCACAGAGATCTGCCTGCCTCCACCTCCCAAGTACTAGGACTAAGGGTGTGCGTCACCATGGCCAGCTCAAGTGAGCTTAACTCACTGAGCCTTCTCTCCAGCCTTGCTCTGGGTTCTTAACATCTGGGCCCAGCACTGCTGCCAGTGGCTTCTAAGCAGTCTGCTGTTTGCAATTTTGACTCAATTGCAGTAAGCAAGCTGTCCTTGGGAAGGAATTTCATTTCGGCCTGTGAAATGCTAATTCCAGAAAAATCCTTAGGTTCTTAAAACTTTTTGTTGTAAAGAAAACTGCTTTGGGATGTACTAAGCTGTTCTTTGCAGAAGGCTCACAAGCATCCTCTGGCAGCCCAGATGACCTACTTCTCCTTTGGGGTGGAGCTAAGTGTGTTCCCACAAATCCTGAGGTTTCTGTAAGATGCAACCCCCTCCCCTGTCCCATCATCTTCAGTCCACTTCCTCCTCCCCATGGGAGCTAGAAAGTAATGCATTTGCCGATAACAAAGCCTGAATGTGGCAGCTGTCCTCATGGTCCAGCCAACAGCAGTCTGTGCCTCCAACAACTGTAGCCTTGGCCTTTGACAAGGGCTTCCTGTATTTGAGGACCTCCCAGGGCCATGTATACCCATCAGCCCCTGGGACACCGAGTTGAATTACTCAACTGCAGCTTTCTCTCTTGTTCCAACCATCTTCATCCTGTTTCAGCAACTGATGATGCCAGGATGATGAGATAATAAAATGAAATACTTTTTTTTTTTTTTTTTACATTTTTAAAATTTGACTTTGATTTTGTGTGTAAATGCTTTGCCTACATGGATGTATGTTCATATGTGTGCCTGGTAAAGAGGCCAGAAGAGGGTGTCAGATCCTCTGGAGCTGGAGTTATAGGTGGCTGCGAGCCACGCAGTGTAAGTGCTGGGCCATCTGCAAAAGCAGCAAATGCTCTTACTTGCTGAGCCATCTCTCCAGCCCCAGAAGAAACAACTACTTTTTTTATTTTTGAGATAATAATGTAATTACAACATTTTCCCTTTCCCTTTATTCCTTCCAAGCCTCCCTATATATCTCTGGTTGCTTCCTTTCAAACTCATGGCCTATTTTGTTATATATACATAGACATATATATTTATAAATATGACCTGCTCAGTCTGGATAATTTACTCATGTGTATGTCTTCAGGGACGATCATTTGGTGCTGGATAGACAATGGGTATGCTCTTTCCTGAAGAAGACTGTTTTTCCCACTCTCAGTATTTCTTAGTCACTTAGGACCTTGAATTTAGTTTTTCCCTATTATTAGATGGAGTCTGAAAACAAAAGGGTAGTACTTAGAATAAGTTTCTTTTGCTTGTTCCCAACAGCATAATACTCATATCTGTTAATGGGAATCAATGGATATTTAAAATAACCAAACAAATGTTAACAAGACCATGTATTGTTTAGAAATAGAAAAACAGATGAATGCAGTGGCAGGCATATGCAGCCCCTGCTACTGGGGTGGTTGAAGCACACATCACAAGTTCCAGGTCAGCCTGAGTAATGTAGTAAGACTTTATCTCAAATTTTAAAACAAAACAAAACAAAAAACAACAGCAAAACCAATTAAGAGCTAAGGTTGACATACCTCAGAAGTAACATGCCTGTCCAGCGTGTCGGTTGCCTGTGGAAAACAGAAGTGGGTGAGGCAAGATATCTATACAGCTTTCTGCATGATGTCTAAGATGGTTATGTCTGCCTAGAGAGTCCAGACACTGACCTTTTGTGACTTAAGTCCTTCATGTGAGAACACCTTGGGGTGAAGGGGAGTGGTGTGGCTGAAAAGTTCTAACAGGATTCTCCCCTGCTCCTAGATCAGAGAGGGTGGGGGCCTCAGCCCAGGTCTACCCAGTATGTTCCCTGTCACTAGCAATGCTGACTGAGTATTGGCAAAAGTGGGAAGCTTCTATTTTTATTTAAAAGTCACATCCTTCTCCAAAGACAGCACTGTAAAATTGTTTCTCATTTGCATTTAGTAATGGCATTCTTCTTTAAATATGAATGGCTTTTAAATAACAACAAAGCACTATTTAAAAATATACTGCCCTTTCCCACCACCTATGTGACCGTGATGAAGGAATATTAGCATACCGATAAGTAACTTTTGTGCAGTGAAATTTTTACATAGATTTAATACCTTTTTCTGCTTTTGTTTAATGAATATTTAATTCAGAAGGCTATGAAATAATAGGTAATTATAGTGCTACAAGAACACATATTGACATGTAGTTTAAAAGGCTGGGAAAGGTACCTTGTGCTTGCAGTGAGTTTATAATTTAAACACAATGAGAAATTTTAAGGTTGCCAATCAAATACCCGTCAGAAGAAAGAAGGTAAGGAGAATCCTATTTCCTCAGGGCACATATGTCAGGGAGATACTAAAAATAGCACAGGCCAGGTTTGGCAGGTCTTGTTTAGGAAAAAATTCCAAATGCATCCTACATGAGCTGGTGAAGGAAAAATAAGTTCTCATTAGAAGACAAAGGTATCAAGCAAGGCTCAGGGTTGGGAAAGACAGGCGGGATGATGAGTGGGGGGGGGAGCAAAGAGCAGGGCCGGAGAAGCGTGAGCGCCCTGTCTTCCACCTTGTTCTCTCAGCATCTTTTCCATTATTTGCACTGTGTTGCAGGGTCTTCGCTCTGGGTCTTTTCTGGGTGCAGAAAACATTGATTCTAAGTAATGCAGACATAAGGATTATCCCCTCGGCACAATTCAAAAGAGAAATGACGGAGTCACGAAGTGCTTAGTGACTCATCGCGCGCGCACGGCTGTGGCAGCTTTTAAAGCACTCGCACCGCAACACACACCAAGAAGTAATTCGCTTTTCCTGGCAAAGAATTTAGCCAAATTTAAAAGAGAAATTTATAGCATCCAATAAGTTAAGGTTCTGCATCCCCACTCTACCTTGCAGAGGAAATCTTTAGGCCAGTAGGGTTCCGAGATTTTAACATGCTCAGGGATTTTCTGAGCCTGGTGTGGTGGCTCAGTCCCAGTATTTGAGAGGCTACAGCAGGAGAATTGCTGTGAGCTTGAAGTCAGACTGAGCTGCGTAGTGACTTTCAGGCCAATCAGGGCTACAGAGTGAGATTCTGTCTCAAAAGCAGCCAAAGGAGGGGGGTTGGCTAGGCCGGTGGCTTAGTGGGTAAAGCAGGAGGAACAGAATTCGTAGCCCTAAAACACATGTGTAAGCCAGGTGGACACGGCATGTAACCCCAGCACAGAAAGGGATGCCAGCAGTGAATCTGCCCAGAGCACACTAACTAACCAGGTTAGCCCTTCATGGCAAGCACTGGGCTCAGCAACAGATCCTGCCTCAGCACATAAGACTGAGAGGGTGGGGGAAGACACCAGATGCCAGCCCCAGGCCTCCATCTGCACATACACCAATGTGCACATGCTCGAATCTATATGCGCATCCACACACATACATCATAAACACAGACATAAACAAATAACAAAATGTAAAGTTAAAAAAAAAAGAACGTTAAACTCTTTTTTTTTTTTTAAGAAGTAGGAGGAGCTGGCCACAGTGGTACAGGTACACACCTGTAATCCCAGCACTCAGGGAGGCAGAGGCTGGCGGATCTCTGTGTATCTGAGGCCAGCCTGGTCTACAAAGCAAATCCAGGACAGCCAAAGCCTGACAGAGAAACCTATCCAAGGAAAAAACAAAATCACAAAACAAAAGGAGGAGGAGGAGGAGGCTATGTAGAGTGATTGTCAAGCGGGGTAGAGGGGGGCAGTGACTAAAAGCTGTATGTTTTCGGTTTTAGATTTTTTTTTTTTGTCCTAAATTGTGTATTGAGCATAGATTTTATTTATCTTATTCTTGTACTGCACGAGTTTGCCTGCCTGTACACATAAGCAGCATGTTCATGCCTGGTGCCCACAGAGGTCCAGAGAGGCCACTGGATGTCCTGGAGCTGGAGTCACAAACAGCGGTGAGAGCCACCACTGTGAGTGCTGGGAACCAAACCTGGGTCCTCCGCAAGGCCAGCCAGTGCTCTTAACCGCTGACCTACCTCTCCAGCCCCTGAATGCTCAGTGTTTCGCTCCTAAAAACTGACAAATAAGTGTGTACTATAGTAGAATAAACAAACAAACAAAAAACAACTAATTGACTAGATGAAGCCTTTGGGGCGTTCGTTAAATAAAAACCTAGACGGCAGCCATGGGGGGTGGGGGTGGGGGGAAGAAACAAGACGCCTAGGATCCTCTTAAATACAAGCAGCAAGGAAGGAACCAAATGCCACCAGCGAATGAAGTGAACAGACTTCACAACATGGCGCTCAGTCAGCCAAATGCTGTGTACAAGCAAAGACACACAACGTCGAATGCACATGTTGTACAGCTCCCCATATCCATGGGTTCTGCATTTGTGGAACCAACCAATCACAGATCAAAAATATTTTTTTTAATTTCACCTATCCTGTGCACATACTTTTTTTTTTTTCCCCACTCACTAAGCTACTGTCTTTGCTAGGGTTTTACTTGCTGCGATGAGGCACCATGACCAAAGCGACTTGAGAAGGAGAAGGTTTGTTTGCATTATTCGTCTACATCACTGTTCATCGTCGAACGAAGTCAGGACAGAAACTCAAACAGGGCAGGAACTGATGCAGAAGTCACGGAGGAGTGCTGCTTACTAGCTCGCTCCTCATGGCTCACTCAACCTGCTTTCTTATAGAAGCCAGGACCACCTGCCCAGAGGTGGCCCCACCCACAATGGGCTGGGCCCTCCCCCATCAATCACTAATTAAGAAAATGCTCTACAGACTTGCCTACAGCCCAGTCTTTCTTTCTTTCTTTCTTTCTTTTTTTTTTTTTTTTGTTTGTTTGTTTGTTTTCTAGACAGGGTTTCTCTGTGTAGCCTTGGCTGTCCTGGACTCACTTTATAGACTAGGCTGGCCTCGAACTCACAGCAATCCACCTGCCTCTGCCTCCCGAGTGCTGGGATTAAAGGCGTGCGCCACCACGCCCGGAGACATTTTCTTGATTGGGGTTCTCGTCTCTCAGATGACTCTAGCCTGTGCCAACTTGACAACAAGACTTGGGATCTTCTGGTGCAACTGAGCTGTACTTTCACCAACAGCGTCTCCTGGATCCTCTTAATGATGCAAAGCCTCAACTTTTCTCCATGGCCCCCTCATTCCGGTAAAAACCAGTGCAGTTTGGGAGACTTACACTACCAAATTTGGCTGCCAGCGTGAGGTGCAACCTTGGTCGCCTCTGGAACATAGCTTCTGTGTGCTGGCTCGGAGGAAAAATTTCCCAGAAGATTTCATCCCAATGACCCTGGTTTCCTCTTAGTCACCGCCAATTTCTCAGCACCAGCTGACCAGCATCAATTGTCCCAGTAGATAAAGGTTTTACTTGAGTCTCTTGTTAATCACAGCTGATTTTTCAGCTCCAGCTGACCGGACACCATAAATTCTTTGAACAAATGGCTGGTAGAGTCTTTGCTTCCCTCTGAAATATCACAAGCCAGGCCCCTGTCCTCTCCGTACTGCTCTCAACATTATAGGTCAAACTCCTATGCAACAACAGCCCACTGAGCACTCAGCACTCTCAACAGCTCCTCTAACCCAAAGTTCCAAAATCCTTCCACAATCTTTCCCAAAACAACATGGTCAGGGCTGTCACAGCAATACCCCATAATCCTGGCACCAATTTTTGTCTTAGCTAGCACTTCAGTTGCTGTGATGAAACACCATGAACAAAGCAACTTTGGGAGGAAAGGATTTATTTGGCTTACACTTCTGCGTCACTGTTCATCCTCAAAGGAAGTCAAGACAGGAACTCAAGCAGGGCAGGGACCTAGAGGCAGTAACTGATGCAGAGGCCATGGAACGGTGCTGCTTACTGACTTTCTCATAGAACCCAGGACCACCCACCCAGAGTGGCCCCCACTCATAGCCAGCTGGGCCCTCTCCCATCAATCACTAATTGAGAAAATGCTTGGGCTGGAGAGATGGCTCAGAGGTTAAGAACACTGATTGCTATTCCAGAGGTCCTGAGTTCAATTCCCAGCAACCATATGGTGGCTCACAACTATCTATAATGTGACCTAACACCCTCTTCTGGCCTGCAGGTGTATGTGTGAGCAGAGCACTGTATACATTATATATATATGAAAATGCTCTACAGGGATTCCATGAGTTCAAGGCCAGCCTGGTCTGCAAAGCGAGTCTAAGACAGCCAAGGCTACACAGAATAACCCTGTCTCGAAAAACAAAAACAAAAAGACAAGAAAAGAAAGTGCTCTACAATGTTGTCTGTCCACAGTCCTATCTTATGGAGGCATTTTCTCAATTAGGGTTCCCTTCTCTTGGATGACTCTAGCCTGTGTCAACCGTGACATAAATTAGCCAGTATAGCAATAAAGTGCAACTGTTTACACAGCATTTCCAATATGTTCGGTATTATATGAAACCTAAAGGTGATTTAAAGTGTGGGAGACAAAGATGCATAGGTTTTATGAAAATGCTATGCCGTTTATGTAAGGAGCATCGGCACCTCAGGAGCTAAGGAGCCATGGAGGTGGAAGGTAGGCTGGAAGTCGGCAAACAAATCCTCAGAAGACACTAAGGAAATCTGTATTTTTTTTTTTTACTTAAATCTCAATATAAATTTGAAGCAAGATTATTTATTGCATATTTCAGATCTCAGGTGCAATGAGTAAGAAATTTTGCACTGTGCTCAATATTCTAGGAAATTAATTACCCAAGAGAATTCCTGGAGGGTTGCAGACATTACAAGGCTGCATTTTAATATACATCTGCTATTTCTCCTGCTAGCACTTGTTAGCTGACAAGGAACATCAAATATCAAACGCCAGGGCAGAACAAAGATAGCCCAGAAAAAAAAATGTAGGACTAGAATTTGGGTCTAGGCATGGGCTTGTGCCAAATCAGCACGTACTGCCTTAAAGTGACCTTACCCTATGTCAGACCCAGGGCTCCTGGGGGTGAGGAATTGCCTGGTTAATGGAGAAGCAAAGAAGATAGAGGTAAGGACAGTGTCAAGAATCAGCCAAAGTTCAAGATTAGAAAGAGATGAATGAAGGGGAACACAGGCAGGTCCGCTGCCAATGCCCATTTTCACTATCTGACAACACCGGGAATGTGTGAGCCACACTGGCAGTCTAGGGAAGACCCTGAAAGCCAATAGCGTCCCATTTCTATTCAGTACCATAAACAAAAGTAAAGAGGCAGCGCTTGATACCAATTTAGTTTTTTGACTTCAGGTTTGAGTTTACAAAATGGAAAGTGGTCACGATGCGATCTGAGCATCAGCGTTCATAGGTGGAAGCCGAGGAACTCAGGCATTGGATGGTTATGAGGCTAAATGCATGGAGCGTGGAAGCAGCAGCAGCAGCAGCAGCAGCAGACATGGCTTTACGAGAAAAAACGCCCTTGCTTAGTTACTCTTGTGTTACTGACACGAGGACTATGGAGAAGCACATCATCCTGATGGCAGGAGCATGTGGAAGGAGTTGTTCACCTCACAGCAGACAAGAATGGGGGGGGGGGAGGGTTGGGGGAGGAAGAGAAGGAATCAGGAGTCAGGCTGAACCTTCAAAAGCAGCCATGGCCTGCTTCCTCTAGCTAAGCCCCACGTAGTTATAGAAAATCTATGAAGAAGAAGAGCTTTTAGGTTGGTATAAAAAGGAGAACATTATAGATTGCTTTCCAATAAAATGGAGTGAATCCATACAGGCCCCATAGGGAATAAGATCATTACTAAACCAGGCAGTGGTGGCATACCCCTTTAATCCCAGCACTCAGGAGGCAGAGGCAGGCAGATATCCGTGAGTTCGAGGCCAGCCTGGTCTATAGAGTGAGTTCCAGGACAGCCATGGTTACAGAGAAACCCTCTGTTGAAAAACAAACAAACAAACAAAAAGATAATTCCTAACCATTCCTAACTAAAAGCCTCCGGTAAAGTCTTCTCTGACCATAGAACAAGCAAGATGCAGACTTCAGCTGGGGCCTGTCTAGAATTTAAGATGTTTTCTGATTCCCTCTTCCCTCACAATACATATTGTAGATGGCTGTGCAGACAGCTTCTACAATGCCCTCCAAAAACCCTGGCCTCCGTGGAATTTTTGTCTATGTTTTATTCAGCTTTCTGTTACTCTAACAAAGACCTGAGGGCTGGCCAGGTGACTCAGTGGGTTGTCTCACTAACCTTATGACCTGAGTCTGATGCCCAAAACCCACATAAAGGTAGGAAGAGAGAGGTGACTACACAGTGTTGTCCTCTGAGTTCCACATGCTCACCATCACACACATACTTGTTATAATACAAAAATTGTCCCCCAAACCAATATCTCAGTGAGATATTGATGGTTTATTAGAATGCCACACCCCAAGACTGGTCATTGCCAGGGACACAGTAAGTGTGACTTTGGTCTGCGTCTAAGGCAGGATTTTTTTTTTAAACCATAACCATGTAACAACTAGGTAACCGGATGGGAAGCAAGGAGGAGGACAGCATTACATCATTTTGACCAGTTAAACACAAGAAGAATTGATTTTGTTCTGAGAACAATGTCCAGGTGGCTAGACAAAGCATTTTAAGCTGATTGGCTAGGATTCAGGGCAGGGGAGTTCTTGGGGGCTTTCCAGCTCTCTGGGAATAAAGAACATAGCAGGATGTTGTCGTCTTAACTCTAATAAAACATACATTTGAATTTAACCCAAGCAGAACATGAATTTATCATCTATTGTTTTATTCTAAGCAGCAAGCATTGAGCCTTATTCATTTCAGGCACGTAGGGCCTGAAAACTTGAACTTAATTTCACCTTGTAATCAAAATGGAGACATGGGGTCAAAATGGTTTCTGATATGCTAAAGGCAACAGCAGGTGTTAACAGAGAAGCCATAGTTATGCTAGGAACTAAAGTAGGTCTCAATAGAGGGCCTATAGAGTTTAAGCGGGTTACAACACACTCACACAAACACAAATACACACACACACCACATACACAAAGTAATAACTTTTTTAAGGCTTGAGAAATCAACTTATAAACAAAAAAAGTTTAAATGACACATAGTTCTGAAGCTCTCAGATTGTTTTGGGTCTGTGATGAGACAACCTGGTTGAAACGAATGGAGAAACAAAACTGCTCACCTTGTGGCCAAGAGGCAAGAGAAGCCAAGCAAAGTTTGGGGTCCCTCAATCTCCTTCACAGTTGTGCCCTCTGACCTGAAGACCTACCATTTAGGCTCCAGCATCTAAACTTTCTACCACTTCCCTAACTGTGTCACAAGCAAGCTTTTACCCATGGACCTTTGGGAGATACTTAAGATACAAACTATAGCAGTGGCCTTGTGGAATCTCCTCTACTGTGGCGTTGGCTGAAGACACTGACTTGCTTCGAGCTCACAGAACACAAAGTGAATGAAGGCTTACGTCAAGTTCGAATCCTGCGGCCGACATCTTGCTCACTTAGCTCTCCCCTCTCCAGCTCTTTCTGCTTGCTCACTTTGACCAACCCAGCTTCCGTGTCATACCGTGTGCTGTAGATAAGCTCATGTGACTGATGATGGACCAAGGGAGGCAGAATACTTCCACTGTAATGCACTAAGTTACTTCCAAGCTTGTGGCTCAACCAACAGAAATGTATTCTCTCAGTTCTGGAAGCCAGTAAGTCAGAAATTCATTTCTCTGGGCCAAGATCAAGATGCTGACAATGCTGGGGCTGGAGAGATGGCTCAGTGGTTAAGGGCACTGACTGCTCTTCCTGAGGTCCAGAGTTCAATTCCCAGCAACCACATGGTGGCTCACAACCATCTATAATGTGATCTGATGCCCTCTTCATCCCTGAGGGTGTATATGAAGGCAGAGCACTGTACACATAATAATAAATAAATAAATAAATAAAGATTCTGCCAATGCTGTGGTTGCTCTGGAGGGAGGATATAGAATGTTCTTGCCTTTTTTAGTGTTCAAGTGGCCATCCATACAGTCATGGCTCCATCACTCCAGTCTCTCCTTTGTAGTCATGTCACCTACCTTCTGTGTCTAATTGCCCTCTGTCTCCCACATATGGCCAGTTCTGGCAGAGAAGAGCCCTCTCTGGTGGTTCAAAGTATCTCTTTATCTGAAAAAAAAACAAAAAACAAAACATTAGCACCAGCCTTAGGATGTGCTCAGTGGAAACATAACTGCCTAGTATCACAAAGGCGTGGGTCCTGTCTCCGGCACAACAAGCATTATCATCACCACCACCATTGTCGTCGTCGTCATCATCATCACCATCATCATCACCATCATCTCATTCTTATTAAAAAAAATCTCATACTTAATAACATTGTGGTACATGTATTTACCACAGCAAGAACCTTTTTAAAGCATCACCATTCAAGACGCCATTCCCACAGCACAGAGGTTAGGCTCTGCCATCATCATCGGAAGTCACTATCCAGGAGTCTGCTATGGCACCTGGACAACAGCTAGGAAGGTGCTAGAGTCTGTCCAGCAGCACTGAGAGCTTGGAAGCAGACCATCCCCCGGCCCATCCTTGAGCTGACTGCATCCAGCAGCATCCCCATCCAGCAGCATCCCCAGCTGCAGCATCCCCAGCTGCAGCACCACAGAATAACAGGAGGCAATACCGAGCTTCTTGACCCAGAAAACCTAAAGAGTATATATCATTTTTAAGCAACTAAGTGTTGGGAACGTTTGTTACACAGTAAAAGACAACTAACAGTTGCTTTGCTCAAGGGTCATACAAAGCTAATTCATTATGTTACATATACAAGCATGACAAGCTGAAAGTATTTAACTAATAGATGCACCCTGATAGGGTGACAGGAGTACAAGCTACAAAATTAGAAAAAGCCACACACTGGGCCTATTTGAGTGAGCGGCCTAACTTCTCTGTGCTCTGTTCCTACTTATGTTAGGCAGAGATAATAATACTTTTTCTGTTTTATTGTTGATAATATTGAATAAAAAGATACATGACTTAAGCGGGTGCAGTGGCCACATGCCTGCAATCCCAGTACTTGGGGAGGATAGCCAAGGCTCCTCTATCTCGAAAAACCAAAAGAAAAAAAGAAAGAAAGAAAGAAAGAAAGAAAGAAAAGAAAAGAAAAGAAACCAAAAACATGACTTAAAGTATGTGTTCAAGGCTTGGTGAGGTGAGGTGGCACACATCTTTAATCCCAGCACTCGGGAGGCAGAGGCAAGGGGATCTCTGAATTCGAAGTCAGTCTGGTCTATAGAGTGAGTTCCAGGACAGAGAAACCCTGTCTCAAAAAAAAAAAAATCTACTCAAGATTTGCTATGTATTCAATCTTCAATAGGGACCGTGTCAGGCATGGTCCAACTGTCTGTAACCCCGGCACTTGGGAAACTGAGGCAAGAAGAAGATCAGGAGCCCAAGGAACCAATTTGTCAAAAAACCAAACCAAAAAGAATTCCAGGCTGAGTGTGGTGGCACACTTATAATCCTACTGCTCAGAAGGCTGAGGCAGGAGGACTTCAAGTTCAAGGCCAGCCTGGGCTGTCTCACAAAAACAAAGGAAGAAGAGAACCAAGAAAGCCCACATAGTTCATATGGAGCATAAGAGCACACACATTTTAAAATAAAAGAGCATGAAATATATTTCAGACTTATCAGCGTAAGAGTTTTTAGTGAAATTGTGCCAAGCATGGTAGCACATACCTGGAATCCCCGGCATTTGGAACACAGAGGCAGGAGAATCACTGTAAATTGAGGGCTGGCCTGGTTAGGGGCCTTTTCTGCAGGCCGCTGAGACACATGCACGCATGCGCGCAAACACTGCGATGGGTAGCCTGTGCATTGGCTGTACCAACACAGATGGGCACACTTTTTGTCTTGTTTGGGTTTTGTTTTTTTCCCCAACGTGACACAAGCTAGAGTTCTCTGAGAAGAGAAAAACCACAGTGAGAAAATGCCTTCATAAGATTAGCCTGTAGGCAAGTTTATGGAGCATTTTCTTAATTAGTGATAGATGTGGGAGGATGGGGTCCATTATGAGTGGAGCCGCGCCTTTGCAGGTGGTTCTGAGTGGTATAAAGGAAAGTGAGCAGAGCCTGCCACTAAGCAGCATTTCTCTGTGGTCTCTGCATGGGTTCCTGCTTGAGTCCCTGCCCTGGCTCCCCTTGAAGATGCTCTGTAATGTGGAAATGCAAGGCAAACAAACCCTTTCCTCCTCAAGTTGCTTTTGGGCACTCTTTATCACAGCAAGAGAAAGCAAGCCAGGACTTAGGGCTCATAGTCCTGTAATTAAGGTATCAAGTCAGCAAACTGAAGGAATGAAGAAATCAAAACCAAATTGTTGTGAAACCTTTATTGATGGCGAGAGATGATATGACCACTTAATCTTAATAAGAGCAAAGGAATAAAGGGCCTTGAGACCGAGAAAGTGTCTGGAAAACAGCTCAGAGATTAATGACAGGTCCTTTGTTTGTGACAGAGCTGAGAGGCCAGGTCATGAGACAGTCAGGGGAGACAGTTTCAGAAACACTTTGTGGGTCATGAGGTTGAAGGTTAATGGTGAGGATACTGAACAAGGAGGGAGCTAGAGAACTAAATAAAAAAGGATTTTCCTCCCTCCTCCCCTCCCTCCCTCCCTCCTTCCCCCCCCCCCCCTCATTAGAGCTACCGACTTTATTCCAACACTTGATAAGCACTGATGGTCTCTCTTCATCCCGAAGTAAAGAATCTCACTGAATCATTCAGCTGACCCGCTGGCCTCTGAGGTGAATGATGAATACACAGCTCACGGTCAGAACCCATCTGGCTTCACCATCTCCGAATCCGCGTGCTACTCCTCATTTAGCGGGAGAACTGCTGCTTAATGTGTGTGAGAGAAAAAGAACATGAAAGATGGCTTTCCAAGGGACTCTGCAGAGTCTGGTAGCACTATTCAGTGTCTCACTAAGGACGACACTATGTGGGAGAGGAGCCGACCTTGAGTACAGAGGCAAAGGCACAGTGCGGCATCATAAACATTGCTTAGGATGCGTGAGGAGTTAGCTTTTCTTTTAAAAGAAGAGAATAGAAACCAAATTATCCCTTTCCAATAGTATTACTTATTTACTGGCTTTTTATTCGAAGATTTCTTGTTATCTTTATGTTTTCAGACCTTCGCCTCTTCCCCTAAGCCTAAAACTGCCATAGCCCTCATTTGTGTGTACAGTGGCTGTTTTCATTCCTTCTGACCTTGACCTCTGCCAGCCGGCCCCTCCCTCCCACCCAGCCAGCTGGCTGCCAATCCAGAGCCCTTGCAAGCCCCAGTTACCTGGCAACAGTGACAATCGTGTTAACAGGATAAAGCAGCAGTGGAAAGTAGCTGCCTCTTCCTGAACGTGAGTGAGGAAAGGAAAGGCTGACAATGGCTCTTTTTATCAATGGCTTTACACACACACACACACACACACACACACACACATACACTCCCTGTCCGAGTCCAGCTCTCAGTGTCTAAGATTGCCTAGTAAAAATAGCCTCCAGTTGGAGGATTAGTAACAGACCCAAAGATTCACGTGGAATCGGGTATTTGGGGAGAATCTCCATCATTCTTCCCTTAGCTCTGATGTTGAAAGTTCAAGAGTTTCTTGAGGTCTTCTTGGTTTTATTTGTTTGTTTTGTTGTTGTTTGAGACAACATGTCTCAGGCAACCCAGGCCAGCTTTGCTATGGAACCAAAGATAGATGACTCCTTGATCCTCCTGCCTCTGTCTTCTAATGCTGTGGCCCACCATGCCTGCCTAAGCAGATTAGGAGAAAGTCATTTTGTTTGGTTTTATGCAATGCTGGGGATTGCACTCTGCATATGTAAGTGCTCTACAACTGAGCCAGATCCCCAGCCTTTACCCTCAAAAGTCACGTGACCCTAGTTTAGGTCTGTGTATGTGCTCTGATCCCATCCACTGATGTATTTTGACTATGCAACTGCTGTACCATAATGGAATCCTAAATGTTATGTACCGAGAATTGCCTCGTATCTTGCCTCCCTAACCACTAATGGACAATGGGTACCACAAGGGAAGATAGTTAATAGTGACTAATAGCCTAAGCTCTGCAGTGAGCACTCTACAAACACGTCTGACATTCAGAACTGCCCTAATGACCTCAGTAAGAGCATTATCTCCATTGTTCAGATGAGGAAAGCTGAGGCTTAGAATGAGTGACCATGGTCATGTATCTATTAAAAATGGGGCCAGGATTTGACCTGATGTTTTAACTCCTTCTGTACATAGCTAAAGGTAAGAGGTGGTGTGGAGCTAAGAGCGAGGCTGGATGAGAAGGCAAAGATGGAAATCCCCAAACTCCGAGAACGAAAGGATAAAAACCAATTCTCCGAACATCATCTAATTAATATTCAAAAGTGGGGGATGCATACTAAGACAGCCTCAGCCCTTTCCTTTAGCATCCACTGGAATTTATGTAAACACCACAGGTTACCACTGATGATTCTACCTCCTGTTTGTTCGGGGATCAAAAGAGAGAAGCAACATGATTATGAATCGCATGGGTCCTGGGAGACGTTAATTAAATAAGCATACTTTGAGCCTCTATCTTACACAAAGTTCCGTCTTAACATTTAAGGAAATAAGATTACTAAGCTCAAGCCAGGTCCTGCCATGGATCAGGAGCAAGGGTGATTGCAGGTTCTTTTTTGTCTGTCTCTTCTCTCTAGACTAAAAGACTAACAGCCGCCTTCCTGTGCTTGCTGAGGGCATCAACAGAGAGTGGCTGTTGGAAAGGACTTCTTAAATCATACGTAATACACAGTTAGTGGGTGATGACTACAAGACAGAACCCCTTGGATAACTCATAGATATGACTGGTGATATGATCTCTGCCAACCTCTTCAACCTCATCCCCCATTAGCTCTCAGTCACTTTTCTTGCCTGAGTAGTCTAAATTCTCCTAACTCAGAGCCCTTTGCAGAAGCTCAAATGGACTTACCCCAGTTATCTGCATTTCACTCAGCTCTTTAAAGTTATTAATGTTTGAGATGATGATTATGTCAGTTATGTTAACCTGATTACTAGACCTTGTTTCATAAGGTCTTGAACTATCTACTAACCCATCTAATAGACAGAAATAGCCTCACAAAGACACGGTAAAAAATTATTTATTCATGGCGTGCTTTTGTTTGTTTGTGGCTTTTGACAGGAGTCTTTTGCTCTATCAACAGAGAAAAGGAGGAATTGGCAGAACAAACAAAAAATCATGAAATGAACTCTCTGAAGGGCCTATTTACTTACCCAGGGGAGTCAACTGTTTTCAGATGCTCTGAATTAACATCATTTAAACTCTAATCTAACTGTGGAGCAGTGGGTCCACAAATCATTATTTATTAAAGCAACTCTTGATCGGGCAGTTCTGATAGACGACGGGTCCATGCACCCATAGTCTTGAAAGTGATAAAAAAAAAAATATTTTTTTAAATTATTTTCCACCAACCAAGCTAGCTTTACTTTCAATTACTTAAAATTCATTAGATTTTCCCGTACAGATAGGTTCTGCTTCATCAAATATTACTAAGTTTTCTGCCATGTTTAATCGATATCAATGTACCAATAAAACCACAGTCTACGTTCTCAGGACAGGGATGGACCTCTTGCTTGCTGGATGTGGCAGGTCTCCTGTACTGCAAGCTCTGCAGCACACAGCTTCCCCGGCTTGGTTGTACTCTATTATTCCAGACCGTTCCATTGCCAATGAGTTCCCTCCATCACCTCAAACAATGTGAAACTCAATTATTATTCCCTGTGATAAACTCACATGCAAATCCCTGTCCCCCTACCCTGACCCTGTAGCCCTCGTTCTGCCCTCTAGTGTGGGAGAGGGGAAGGCTACCACTACCTGCAGAAGGTAAGCAAGCTCCGCAAATGACTAAAATGGTTCTCCTGCCTATAAATTCTTCCCTGAAGCTAAACAACTCTCAATGCCTTCCAGACCCTCCTCTCCTCGGCACTACCACATGGCTGTCACACCCATTTCCACCTTTGGGCTCATCTGCCTGTTATTGCTGTTCCTCGGTATAATTGTATAATGTGCTCATTTAACTGTGAGCCTTCCCAATGTGTTGCAGGGAATACGTATATCCTGTTAATTGCTAAATTAATCCTGTTAATTGCTAAAATAAATTTAAACTATATACACACACACACACACACACACATATGTGTTGGGAACTATAAATGAAATCTTCCCTAATTAGGGGGTCTGCAGCTTGCTCATATTTGTGGTCAAAGGCTGCTCTACGTGAAAATGAACAGCCCTATTCAAGCAAAGGACAATTCAAACAAAGGAGCTGCAGTTCCTATCTTTAGCACATTCATTCAAACAAAGATATCATGAATGGAACCAGGAGAACCACAGCAATTTAGGCAGCTGTAAAAACAAAAATAACAATGCCAGGCTACTTTCATCCCAGTTGGTGCTTCCCCAAGATGAAAAAGTGAATTTCAGCATTCTTCCCATTGAAAGAGTCTACGGAGAGGATGCTCTGTGCTGCCACGGTCCCTCCAGATCTTCACCAGGGCTGTAACTAGTACAAGTAGAAAACTCACAGTCTGCTGTAGTCAAAGCCTCTGCGCCCTGGGGACCCGTGGCCACAGCAAGTGTACGGACTAGTTCGCGTCCAACCTAAGTAAGAGACAGCTCTGTCCCAAGAGTGGAACAAGCAAGAAGCATCAAGCAGGTCCTTTCTGGCAGGGAAGAGAAGCAGTCACGGTCTGAGAGTTAACCCACATCGTATGCCCACCGCTTTCCTGTACATAGCTTTGAGGAAGTTATATAAGCATTAGGCTCTGAGTAGGTTGGCAGCTATATGTCACGGCACATGCAGCGATCAGAAGACAGCTTGCAGGAAGCTTCTCTCCTTCTATTATGTGGATCCTGGAGACCCAAGTCAAGTCCTCATGCTTGGTGGCAGTCACCTTTACCCACTGAGCCATCTCAACTGCCCTGTACTCACCAATGTCCTTATCTGTTATTTGTTTGTTAATCATTACTAACTAAATTGGTGAATACGTAATTAGAACAAATACTATAGGACGGGGCTGTTGTAGATGTTGTGTTTTTTGTTTTTGAGACAGGGTTTATCTATGTAGCCCTAGCTGACTTTGAACTCACTATGTAGAACAGGCCAGTCTTGAACTCACAGAGAGCCACCTAGCTCTGCCTCCCAATTGCTGGGATTAAAGGCATGTACCACCACATCTTACTCAACTATAGGATCTGTTTAAGGACTTTTCCTTTGAGCAGGAGCTAAATGAACTAGCTATTACAACTGACAGGCCCTCCTTCCTGGACAACAAAAAAGACACAATGTCTTCATTACTGTTCTATTGCTGTGACGAGACACCAAGACAAAGGCAGCTCTTATGAAAAAAACAATTGGGGGCCGGCTTTCAGTCTCAGAGGTTTAGTTCATTATTGTCATGGGGCATGGTGGCATGCAGTGGGCATGCTGCTGGAACAGTAGCTGAATCCTATATCCTGATCTGCAACCTTAGAAAAATAAACAATGTGCTTGCCATGGGCTTTTGAAACCTCAAAGCCCAGCCACAATGACACACTTCCTCCACCAAGGCCACACCTCCTAATCCTTCTAATTCTTTCAAATAGTGTCACTCCCTGGTGACTAATCATTCAGATATCTGAGCCTAGTGGAGCCAGTCTTATCTTTATCTAAACCACCATAGCACACATGGCGACAGTTCCCACAGCAGATTTTGTTCCCAGGCTCTTTATGGAGCAGTACCTGTACTCTGTCGTTGCAACCGTCCCTGGCAGCTGCCACTACAACACTATCTATCCATCTTTACACCAAGTAAAGGTCAGATCTCTAATTTTATCATTTTTGTAGCCAGGGCAGACATAGATTTATTAATGAAAAGTGATATCAGCAGCACAGTTTAATCATTCAAAAAAAATCATCATTTTTACAGCAAAAGACAAAGGAATAAAATTAGTCAATTGGTTGCTTTTGAAAATATTTTTATGATCCTCTTGCCCCAGCCTCTTCAGCAGAGCCTACCAGTGTGTGCCACTTCAACCAGCTCAAAAAAAAAAAAAAATCACCAATGCACATTGTCTTACTAGAGTGAGCCATACAAAATCAGAAAAATACCCTAATAACAAGTGCCTTGCTTATGGCACTATGATGTTTCCTGGGTTTTATATAATACAATGACTGCCATTTCTCAGCACATATAAATCCCATCTCTTTATTAAGAGACCCAGGCCATGAGCTGGAGAGTGCAAACTTGAATTCTGACTTGAGTTTGGTCCCTGGTTCCTATGGTGGAAGAAGAGAAGCAACTCCTAAAAGTCATCCTCTGACCTCCCCATGCACACTATAGCATGCACACACCCATACTCACACGTATACATCACATACATGGACATATACACACAATACTTCTAATAATAATACTTTTTTAATTTTAAAAATATTTAACAGCACAGTCAGAAGTCCCTGTATTTGTGCTCTGTAGACCTCAAAATATAATTAGACTATGACTAGAAAGATGGGAAATATATATATATATATGCAATGGTTTCTACATCTGTGGCCTTTTGAGTCCCTCAAAAGTGGCCTAGACAAAACAAACAACCTCATTATTACCCACATGACCCACACACTACAGGTGTTATTCACAGAAAATCAGTGAGAGATCAATAATATATTGCACACCTGGGTAGCCTCTGTTGCATGACAAAACTTTTCCTGGAGAGATGCTACATACACGTCTGCTCACCCCAGCTAGGGAGCCACGACAGAACGAAGTACAGGCACCATCAAAGTACAACTTGGTGAGCCACTGGTTTTATTGGGGTTACTTATAGAAATCTAGGTGAGGGGTTACTTACAGGAGCAGAAAGGACTCTAAGACAGCTGTATCACCAAAGCCCACCCCAGCACGGATGACAGCTCAGAAAATCTGGGAAACCTGAAACACATTGCACAACCTGCAGGCAGCTCACTTTCCAAGTGACTCCGGTCAAACCATCTTCCAGGCAGGTAGGCTGGTTTCTGCTTTGCCCAGGCAGCTTGGTCTGGCCTGAGAATCTTTTTTGCAGCTCAGCTTCACTCCTCTGAGAGCAACTCTCTGCTTTTTGGTTTTATTTTGTTTTGTTTGTTTGTTTGTTTTTGTTTTTCGAGACAGAATTTCTCAAGACCTTGGCTGTCCTAGACTTGCTTTGTAGACCAGGCTGGCCTCGAACTCAGAGATCCACCTGCCTCTGCCTCCCAAGTCCTGGGGTTACAGGCATGCAACACCCACCCAGCTCAACTTTCTGTTTTTATTGCTTGCTCTGACGGGGAGGAGCCTAGTGAATCTGGTCAATTTCAGGGACTTCCTGAAGCTATTTTGTAGACCCCAGCGTACATATTGTGATAAAAAAAAAAATCTACTCTTTCATGTCACCTATCTGAGAACTCAGAGGCATTTGAGCTTATCACCCAATTCTTGCCCATCCTTCACCCAACATATGAGAAAACTCAGATTCAGGGAGGTCCTAATAAATTAAATAGTGAACAGTTAGTAACAGAGACAGAACTTTCAACCAGTACCCCTCCACCTCATCCCACTTCCTGCCACAACAAAGGGGCGGAGGTGAGCCAACTGATGGGGCATTCTGGAGGAATCTCTCTGTATCCTTGGCAACCACACAGGAATTGGCACATCAATCAGCAGCCATGTCTGGGACAACCAATGATTCAAGGTCCTGACACGGACAGCCCACAGGTGGTTCCTCTCAAGAAAAGCTTTTCCTAGTGTGGGTAGGCAGTTCTCTGTGGGGATGTTTGGTCAGACGGGACAGTGGCAGCTTTGTCCCTTCATTAGAATTTCCTCCCATTGTGCATCTACAAAGGGGAACTGACTGTGCTGCAGAGTGACTCAAGAAGGATGCTAACGTTGGAACTGGTGACAATCCAAGTTGGCGGCCACTGAACTGGGAGAGTCTGTTGCCGCCTCATGTTCTTCCAGCTGAGTGACTCAGTGGTTGAAATTTTTCAGCAAGACACCTGGACGCCACTTGTCCTTTTTACTAAAGACTCATTCAAAGGGTAAAAAAAGAAAGAAAGAAATGTAATAGTGTTCATTTCCCATCACTCTATTACCCTGAGCACCAGATTGCTGCTAATTCAATATGGTGCTGATTCAGTCCTCGCATCACTGAGGCAACATTCTTTTGTGAAAGCTATTTCTGTCCCAGCATAGTTTGAAAGGCCCTTTGGGTTCTTTCTGAGATATTCAAGTTCCAGAGAGGAGGCTTGGTCCCAGGAAAACTGCACAGAACAGAGGACTGAGGGGGTCATGTCAGAAAGGCAGCCAGATCGCCTTCGGGCTTGTGTGTGTATCCCCTATCTCTCCGAATTTTCTTCAGGACATACTTCCTCCAAATAGCAGGGCCACAGCTCACCTCAGAAGCATCCTTTGCGGAGTGTGAGCAGAAGGAAGATGAAAGGATCAATCAATGGGACATTTACCAACGCTTCAGACTCACCAGAGAAGCCTGGCAGAACTCAGCCAGCCTGTAGGGCTTATCTGGACCTCCGTTTTCCCAGAGAAGAAATGTTTGCCCAACATTAAAATGAGGCAAATGGATGGTGCAATTAGGATAATTCCATAGCGGTGGTTATCTGGACCCCTAGCATGAAGCCTTGGTGAGGAAGTCCTTTGGCTGGCCACCCACCATCTCTTTCAAAAGGAGTAGTGGTCTCAGCAAACAACCACCCACCAGGAAGAAAATGAAGCGAATACTGTCCTCTCATCTCCCCTCCCTCCCAGAACTCCCAGGTGAAAAGAGCTAATGAGGTGCTTGTGGTGAACTGGAGCTCCCGGAAGATCAGTGCTATATGAATAGAAAGTGTCATTATACTGCAAAACACTGGAGGATGGCTTCCCCAGAAACCATCACGTACCTGACAGGGACTAGATGAAATAATTTCCTTTCCCTTCGTCCGCTCTCTGGCTAGGAGCTCCTTTAGCCATTTACAGCGGACTGAATCCACCAGTGGACTGTCCCCGTTCGGAAGACTGCAGGGCTAAAGTTAGTACTGACCTGAACACGATGGTCACAAGGGAGAATGGGCCGGAGTTCCTCTCTGCTGCCGCTGCTGCTGCTGCCGCTGCTGCCTCCAGTTTGAGAGTTTTGGAGACACTTACGCCAGGGTTTCTCTTCCGAAATGTGAAGCTACAGCCGGCTTGGGGGAAAAGCTCTGCTGCCCTTCTCCCCACTGCTGCTTTCTGTTGCTTTACTCTGAGGGCCCTATTCCCACACATCTACATAGAGCCTTAGCAGGGGATCTTGTACAGGGTATAACCCAGGGTCCATTGCGCCCTCTTACATACAGATCTTATTTTAAGGCTCCAGGGAAGCTTGCCAGGGGCTAAGGAAAGGAGTTTTACAGATGACAGGCCCACTTCTCACCCGTCAAACAGGTCTATGAAAGTAGCTTCCAGTACAGTCCCCATGTTGCTCTGCTGCTGGATGGGTGTGACAGCGTGGCCCAAAGAGAAAGGGCCCAGGCAGGGAGTAGACACGTGGCATGAGGTTAACTGAAAGAAGTGGGCGGCCATCGCTGAAAAAGTATGCTCAGCAAGGAGTGCAGGTGTGAAGGCAGTGTGATGACGTGCTCCTTAGAAGCCCCAGCACTCGAGAGACAGAGGTGGGAGAATCATCATCAGGTCAACATAGCAAGTCCAGCACAGCCAGGATTACATATCAGGACTCTGTCTACAGCAACGGAAGGAGAAGAGACATCCGTGGGAGCACACAGTCTTATAATTTAGCTTTTATGGAAAGAGTCAGAAACCTACTTGAGCTAACTCAAGTAAGCCGAGATGGTATTGTAGGGCTTCTCATGGTATGATAAAAGACTCCCAGGGAAACACAATAGCCATAATAGGCTTGGAACTCTTGAAAAGAAATGAGTGGGAGACGGGGTTTGGTTGGAAAGTGCCCTCAACAGTGAAGTAGCAAAGGTCCGCTGCCTTTTTTTTCCCCCCCCAGAGAAATCTCTTCTCCATGCGTCATCTGTGGGCCACCCCATCCATCACTTCCTAGGGCTCTCTTACCAGTGAGCACATTCTTTCCTGGTTGCCTCACTTTAAGGCCAGTAGGTGGGAATCCGAGCTGGGTTTACTCTGCTTTTTACCAGTTGGTGGTTTGTGGAAGAGCTTTGTTGGCCGTCAATCAAGGGTGCAGGAGTCATAGTGGATGCTCTAACCAGAGGGTGGGTCTGATTGCTAACCATGGTTGTCAGCTTGATTAGACTGAGAAGTGCCTAGGAGATTAATGAGCATAGCTCCCCCCTCCTCTGTGTGTGTGTGTGTGTGTGTGTGTGTGTGTGTGTGTGTGTGTGTCCATTCCCAGAGACAAGCAGATTGTGGGCTCTGATACGATCACTGGCTCAGTCCACTGATGGATTAAAATTTTGAATAGGTCATCGGAAAGTGATGGAGGCTAGATAGAAGTGTGTCAGAGGTGTGCCTTGAGTGATGTATCTGGCCCCTTTCCATGCCCTCTCTCTGTTTTCTGGCCTCTACGAGCTGAACAACTTTGCCGTGCCCCACACTCCTGTCCTAACCTTCTACGGCCCCACGGCCCAGACACAGTAGAGCAGATGCCCCAGACTGAAAGTGCTACGCCCTCCTTTTAAATTGTTTCTCTCCCGGGCTTTACCATACTGATGTAAAGCTGATTGCTCTAATGGGATAAAAGTGGTACAATGAAATTGCCCCCACACTTATAACCTGGGCTGCAAATAAGGCAGCAGCAACTCTCTCCCTGAAAGGAGAGAGCACAGGTTGACCTGGAGAGGACCAACATAGCCTCCAGGGTGACTGTATGGTTTGAATTCTACTCCTTGGACACGACACTTGGCCCCCAAGCACTTCAGTTTACTAATGTGCAACATGAGAGAAGTAAACAGAGTGGTGAAGGAATGGTTAGAGGCCCCGTGTGACGTTCTTAGAACAGTAGCCTCCATGGAGCAGTGCTCAGCGTGGTCTACAGCACGGGGCTTCCAACACTCTGCGTGTTTATGGATCCCTTGGGGCGTTTGCTCAAACGCAGATTCTGATTCCTTAGGGACAGCGTGAGATTTGAGCTCCTGTGAGTCAGTGCTTCTGGTTCTTGACCCAGGGTCCACTCTGCAGACTATTAAGAAAGAGAAGATAGGCAGGCTGTGGTGGCATACACCTGTACTCCCAGCACTCGGGGAGGCAGAGGCAGGAGGATCTCTGTGAGTTCGGGGCCAGCCTGGTCTACAAATCGAGTCCAGGATAGCCAAGGCTACACAGAAAAACACTGTCTCAAAAGACCAAAGAAGAAGAGGAGGAGGAGGAGGAAGAAAAGATAATTTGTTGCTAGGGGAAAAAGAAGAAAAGAAAGGGGGCTGGAGAGATGGCTCAGTGGTTAAGAGCACTGTCTGTTCTTTCAAAGGACCCGGGTTCAATTCCCAGCACCCACATGGCAGCTCTCAACTATCTATAACTCCAGTTCCAAGGGATCTAATGGCCTCAAACCAATGCAAATAAAGCAAAATAAATAAATTAGTTTTTAAAAAAGGAAAAAGAAAAAGGGTACATTGAAAAACTTTAAAGTATAACAGCTCAAAATTTAGAAAAAAAAAGGCTTAGTATCAATCAAAATGGTCTTTCAAAAGGAAATATTTGGGCTGCTCTAAATCTGGAAGGCCCTCCCACTCCCAACTGCCCTTTATACCCGCTCAGGCAGAACTAAACTTACCCAGAAGACACAAGAGGCAAAGATCTAGGATCCAGGACTCCTTAAGAGATCACAGAAATGTTTACATTTTAATTTCTCTTAAACTCAGGAGGAAAATATTACTATAATAATAACAATAATAAAAATAATAAAAAAATATCCACGAATCCAGACAAGATCATAGTTGATTGTATAACCATACAGTCATAAAATACAATTTTGACTCTTTTTATGGAACAAAAAATGTATTAATACAAAAGAGGCTAGAGCCTAGGCAAATCATAAAATGTTCGTGACAGACTGTCATTACAGCACAGAGTCAAGTGTGGAATGAGGGTTGGAGAAGGAGGGCCTTCAGGTTCCTTCCGCTTTAAGGATCCATGTTTCTGTAAGCTTCTCTGGCTGTGCTCTGCTAGCTAGATCTGCTATGGATAAACTCACACCTGCAAATGCTTGCGTCCGGCTCATCTCAAATCCTCACACGTAGACCAATGCTGCTCATCACTGCCAAGACCTTATCACAAGCCACCCCTGGCTTTATAATCTGCCTATGTCTTCTCTGTTTGCTTCCAAAATAAAGAAATTAGAATTCCCATTGTTACAAAATACACTTGATTCCAGACACTGCAAGCATTGTGCAGACATCGCCTCATTAATATGTACATCACTTTGCTGAAGGAAATGGAATTTTTCTGTTTTGTTTTTACTTTTGAAATGGCAAATTAACCCAAGAGGAGATCAAATGAGAACTATTATTTGAAATGCAGTTAAATAGGGGGAAAATAAATCATAAGCCAGTGGTGATGGTGATGATGATAGTGAGGAGGAAGAAGAGGAGGAGGAGGAGAAGGAGGAGGAGGAGGAGGCAGGTGACAGCGATGACAATGACAGTGACGGAGTAAAGCATAGCATGGACACCCACAAATCACCACAGCAGTGACTCTCACTCATTGGTATAAATTGAATTTACTCGTGTAGCATTAAGTGGGTGACTGGACCTCACTTCACGTCTTCCTCCCCAAAGTGCCCAGGGAGCAGACACGGGTTCTGAGCTTCGGAGACGCTCTGAGCGGGAGTCCACTGTTAGGACCACTATGTGGAGAAAGGGACGCAGAAACACAGGAAGAACACACGAAGAGGAAATGGCTCGGCACCTGGGGCTTCAACAGAAAGATACTAATTGCAGGCACGGAAACGGTCCTTCAAACTCAGGGGAAGACTGTTGACTCAAATAATGACCCTGGGTCCTGAGGGTAAAAACTCACTTTATAAAAGGTTATTTTCCCTTAAATAATTGGGCGCTCACAAAATTGAGACATGAAAGTGGCAAGAAAGAGGCCATGACTGTAGGCTCGTTACGATTCATGTTTTGCCTGCATGTATGTCTGGGCGGTGCTTGCTTGCCTGGTGCCCGAGGAAGACAGAAAGGGGGTGGGAGTCAGATTCCCTGGAACTATAATTAACCCAGGTAGTTGTAAGCTGCTGTAAGGGGATTGAACTCAGGCCCTCTGGAGAAGCAGCCAGCGCTCTTAACAGTTGAGCCATCTTTCCAGCCCCCGAGTAGAGACTTATTTTAAAAGGAGCTTTAATCTGAGTCTGCAGATATCCCCCACTCACTGGGCATTCGTGGGTAGAAGTCAGGTTATCTATGAACTTGAACTCAAAGGGGGAAAATTAAAGTATGGTTTCCACTTGCCTTTCACTGACATTGTGCCTTCCCTTCAATGTGACTCCTTCACACTTGAGTAGTTGTAACCTGTGACTGACACCTGACACAGCTATTTTAATCATAGTACGGTTGGTGTAGCCTTATGAAATATTACTTAAAATCATCGCTGTTTTGAAATTAGTGATTATTGGGCCCGCTACAAGACTTGGTTATTCCTTGCATTAATAATTATAATACATGTAAGATATTTCTTTTAAAAGACCCACTGTGCCAAGACAGAGGCTTCTGGAACCTTCACCCACGAGCCCTGAGACATCGAAGGAGGTGACATTTTGTTCCGATTGTACCGAAAAGCGTGCGCGTTGCCTGGCTGACTACTGTCCTTTGGAAGCAAGGGCTGGAAGAGAAGTGAGAAGGGAAACACTGTGAACGGATAAGAAAGGGAGAAAAGGAGACAGGACAAGGGGAGTAAGTGAAGGCAGGAAGCGAGGAAGACGGAAGAATCGGAGGTACCCGCTGAACAGCAAAGGCAGGCAAGGCAGACACTTCCCGCTAGAGCCTCTTCCTTCCCCTGACCACACACTCCTGCCGCTTAGCGCACAGCTTCCAGACACAGCAGCGCACAAGACACCTCGGCATGCATCCATGCCAGGCTATGGGCTGGGGCTGTCCTAACACATATTTTCACTAGACCTGGGAAGACTGGGAAAATCAATGACCAACTAACTACCAGTTCCATTACAGAACTAATGCTCTCTGCCGCCGAGAATGTTCCTTTTCTACGGTTATGAGTTTCCCTTTTTCACTATTAAAATGTCCTTTCTTTTCTGAGACGGCATCGATATTGTATAGCGTTTTGTTTTCAAAACAATATCCCTGGTTGGTGATATAAATGTTTTAAAACCTTGTTTCTGTTCTCCAGTTTTTTGGGGTTTTTTTGTTTTTTAATGTTTTGTAAAAATCCAAACTGTTGGGTCTCCTTCCCTATGTATCTTGTTTTATTTACTCTTCTTCCTTTATAGATGAATCTCAGCAAGGTGCTGTGACTGTCACTCCAACATGTTACCTTAATCTAGTTTAAGACTTGGGTTTGGGGGCCAGAGAGATGGCTCAGCAGTTAAGCACAGTTACAGAGGGACTGGGGTTTGTTTCCAGCTCTTATGGGACAATAGACAACCATCCATTTCCAGGGGATCTGAGGCCTCTTTGGGAACTCCTTGGGATCCTGCCTTCCCCTCACGTGGTGCACAGAAACACACACACATGCACACAATCTAAGTGTTTATTTTTCTTTTGGTTTTGTTTTTTTGTGATGGGGTTTCTCTGTGTAGCCTTGTTTGTCCTGCACTCACTTTGTAGACCAGGCTGGCCTCGAACTCACAGTGATCCTCCTGCCTCTGCCTCCCAAGTGCTGGGATAGACCTGGATTTTCCCACTGACTGTGCCATTTTTTTTTTTACCTGAGTGTCCTTGGGCAAAGCACTGGAGCACCTTCTTCATCCATAGAATATTATTTTTGCCTCCTGACCGGGCTGAAGAGTTACATGAAAAACATGAATGTACAGGCCACTGTCACTTTGTCTGACAGGCCAACACTGCACGAGTACTGGTAGCACTTGCCAGTGTCCTTGTTTCCATCGCGCTCCGCTCAGTGATCTTCAAAGTGCCACTTAGTGAATCTGCCTGGGCTGGAAATTCCTATTTAGTTCAAGAAATGTTAACCGCTGATTTAATATTCCTGGAAATTATATATAACTCTACTCATGAGGGAACATCAGACAAAACCCAATTTTTGAGTGACATTATAAAAAAAAACAACTGGCCTAAATTCTTTTGAAATGTCAAGGTCATGAAAAAAAAATCAAAGAAAGGCCAGAACACGACTCCAGGTGTATAATTCTGGAATGCATTGGGAATGGGAGGGGGGGGGGAGTGTGGTTAGTTTTTAAAATAGGGACAATTGGCAAAAAAAAAAAAAAATGCGATTAAAGCCTGAGGATTAGATAATAGTGTAGCAGTGTAAACATCCTGAATGAATATTCTTAGAATAATGTAAATAAAGGCATCTAAAGAGAAAAGGGCATAACATGTGAAGTTTGTAATCATGTGGGTCACCAAAAAAATTACATATATATATATATATATATATATATATATATATATATATAGAGAGAGAGAGAGAGAGAGAGAGAGAGAGAGAGAGAGAGAGTCATTCCCCAATATCCACCACCTGTGATTAGTTTCAGGATAGCCACCCATGTCCACATCCACAACCTTATCAAATTATGAGGATGTTTAAGTCCTGTTCCCAGACACCCTACACATATCCTCCTATGCCTTAAATTCTCTCTAGACTACATATGTAATACAATCAGTGAGAATGAAATGCAACTAATCATTGTCCTCAATTGTTCAGAAATCTAAAACAAATAGTCTGTATCTGTTCAATACAGGTACATTCTTTTTAATGTTTTCAATCAAAGGTACTTGAATACAAAGATACAAAACCCTCAAAATAAGGACTCTCTCCCTCCCCCCCCTCATGCGTGTGTGTGTGTGTGTGTGTGTGTGTGTGTGTGTGTGTGTGTATGTGTGTGTGTGTGTATATGTGTGTGTGTGCGTGCGCGTGCGTGTGTGCATGTGCGCATGTGCCTGCACACACCCGTAAAGAGGGAAAGACTCGGTAAAGCAATTTTGGCAAAATATTAACAGCAACAATTTTGTGTAAAGCTCTGCATGTGACAATGACACTTCACAGCTTACACAGTTTTTCCTTTTCCACACGGTTGCTCGTTCGATTTCAATTCCAATGATTCTTGGTGTGTTACTGTAAAGCTAGATCTTATGGGAGGGTGGAGAAGGGTCTAGAATTTCAGACAGGAAGACCGAAATTCACAAACAGTTTTCATCTTAAGTTGTCCTCCTAGAATGTCTTTGTTTACCATGTTATCTTGTAAACATGAATGGGGTGTGACTTTATGTGGGTGGCCAGGTGACAAAAGTGTGGCTCTTTAGTCATTCTACTCATGACATATAGACCAAAGCCAGCAGGTCCCGAGTATTAATGTCAGGCATTGCGCTCAGCCAAGGGACCAGCAGGTCCCCATCTCTCATCTCGCACTCACTCAAGACCTGATTGATGCTTAGGCTCCGTGAAGGAAAAGCTCAGCATAACTACCCTCCCTCCCTGCCTCCCTCCCTCTCTCTTCTCTCTCTCTCTCTCTCTCTCTCTCTCTCTCTCTCTCTCTCTCTCTCTCTCTCCTCCATCAGCAACTTCATTTTGCTGAATGTAAGAGCCAAATTACAGACAGTCTGATGGAACCCAGGCAGACAGCCTGGGATTTGATTGGCTCCACCTCAGCATCCCCTCTCACACATTTCTAGTATCTCAGGACCTGGAAATATCAAACACTTCCAGGCTGCAATTAGGGGACTGGATGCAACTTCCAGGCTGACAAATCCCACCCACTCACAGGAGAACTGGGGAGTGGCACCGGAGCAGGAGCTGTCTTACCGCTGTCTTTGCTCCATGCTACCCTCAGGGAAGATGTCAGTGTTGTCAGTGATTTTTGTGGATGTGGAGAGGCGAGTGGGCAATGCAGATGGGCAGACTCCATACTCCACTGTCTAGACAGCTGGGTGAGGAACATTCATAGCTTCCCAGTGCTGTTTTTCTGGTCCCTGCATCATGGCCATGCCACTTCCCCTCCAAGGCATGGCTTGTCATTTACTTGTCACTGTTCTGCTGGGCTCTAGCCTACACTCCTCTGCATCTCTCCACCCCCCACCTCCAAGCCAGGGTTTCTCTGTGCAGCTCTGGCTGTCTTGGGCCTGCTTTGTAGACCAGGCTGGCCTTGAACTCAGGCCCTGCCCCTGCCCCTGCCTCTGGAGCACTGAGATTAAAGGCATGCACCACCACAGCCCAGCTCCTCTACCACTTTTAACCCTTCAAACAACTTTCTTTAAAAATACAAAAAAAAATGTTTTGTTTTGTTTTATGTGTGTGTGTGTGTGTGGACAGATTTATGCCACAGGAGTGTGGTGCCCACAAAGAAGAGAAGAGGGCATCGGGTCACCTGAAGAGTTAGCGGAAGTTGTCGGCTTTCCCACATGGGAGCTGGGAGCTTTGCAAGAGCAGAGTCTTCTCTTAACTACTGAGCCATCACTCCAGCCTTTGAACAATTTTCTAAACAACAATCTTGTGTTCGTGGTTTGATATTTCCACGTCTTATGGATATGGAGAGCAAGCAGCATGGTCTGTTCAGATGAGCTCTCACACAACCAATACCATTAGGGGCTGAGCATGGTGGTGCACGCCTTTAATTCCAGCCCTTGGGAGGCAGAGGCAGGAGGATCTCTGTGGGTTCGAGGCCAGCCTGATCTACAAAGTGAGTCGAGGATAGCAAGGGCTACACAGAGAAACCCTATCTCGAAAACAAAAACAAAAACAAAAACAAAACAAAAACCCAAGCACCATAATTGGGATATTCATGTACCCACTTCATGAGCGCTGAGCTGACTTGGTGCCTCTATACTGCCCAGTGACATAGTTCTGAGGCCTGGGTCACACCCCTGCCCAGCCTACACCTTTTTCCCCTCGAGATAGGGTTTCTCTATATAACAGCCCTGGCTTTCTTGGACTCACCTTTAAACCAGGCTGGCAGAGATCCTCCTGCCACTGCCTCACAAGTGGTAGGATCAAAGGCGTGTGCCACCATGCGTCCAGCAGTAGCCTACACTCTTTACAGCTACCTAGCACGGCCCAAACCCAGCAAGTCAGGAGTCAAAGCATCGGTCCACAGCTTCCTCGCAGGGAATTAAAGTCAGCTTCTCTTCATTATCAGTTCGTTCTGTTTTCCCAGAGAGGAGAATTCTTCAGACAGAATAAAGGAGTTAAAGCTACCTCTCCAGGCTCTATCCTGATGGGTGGGAGTCAGAACACACACACACACACACACACACACACACACACACACACACACACACACACACGACATTTGACTCAAAGTAGAGGCTCAAATACAAAGTCTCATAGACAAGTGTCCTCCCTCCCCTGCTCTTCTGAAAAGGTGACAGGAGAGAGGAAGTGTGGTTAGAGTTAACATTTGTCCAACGTTCACCGCACCCAGGTTCGTACTCAATTTCACAGCAGTCTGATTACTGCTGTCGTTTCCCGAGTGTTGGGGATAAGGCTCGCGTGAAGTGAAATCAACACTGCCGCACAGCTCTCAAGCACTCCGGCAGAAGCTCGGTGATCTTAGCACCGGCTTCCCTAATGTAGAAGCGGGGCCCTTTAACCACCAGTAAAAAGAATACAGCTCCACAAGGTGAATGAATGCCAATAGTTTTTCCAACTCCTTAAAATAGTGTTTTCTATGCTGAAGCAGACAACCATTGATTAAACCCAGCAGCCCTCATTAATCAGTTTCCTGAGTGAAAAATAAAGCAGCAGGTTCCAGCCTTTTCCCCGGTAGACGCTTTGCTAAGAGAAAGGAGCAGGAAGCAGGCGGAGGGAAATGAGCCTAGCGCTCAAGATGCCGGTTCAAATTCATCTTTCAGCTTTCCTAGGCAGCTCGCCCTGAAGCCCCACCCACATCATCTATCCAGGCTGGGAGCTGGCTCTGAAGCCCCACCCAATCATCTATCCATAGGCAAGGCAGCTGGCCCTGAAGCCCCACCCACACTTCCAGTCCAGGCAAGGAAGCTGGCCCTGAAGCCCCACCCACATTGTTTGTCCAGGCAAGGGAGCAGCTGGCCCTAGAGTCCCACCCACATCATCTATCCAGGCAAGGGGCTGGCCCTGAAGCCCCACCCACACTTCCTGTCCTGGAGGAGACGCTGTGGATGCTTTGAGTACTGACTTGTTGAGTTTGGGTCATGTTAGGCACTTGTAAGAACTGTAGGCTAGGCAGGGGCACAACCCAGACCTCAGGACTATGTATTATAAGCAGGTAGCTCACTCTAGAGGCACTGAGTCAGCTCAGCGCTCACGGAGCTGGGGGTGAATATCCCAGTTATGGTGTCTGGTTTGTGAGAGCTCATCTGAGCACTAGATTATGCTAGATGCTCTCCATGCATATCCAAAAAACGTGGAAAAATCACACTCTGTTTTCTAAAACACAAAGGAATTTGTTGCTTAGAAAGTTGCCCAAGGGCTGGGGGAGTGGCTCAGTGGTTAAGAGAGGACCTTGCTTTTGCAAAGGACTCGTGTTCAGTTCCCAGCGCCCATGTGGGAACGCTAACAAATTCCAGTAACTCCAGCTCCAGGTGAACACCAGTTCCATGACATCCAAAACCCTGCACCCCACTGCTGAGCCCAAGTAGGATTGCCTTTTTCTGTAAGCAGTCATTCCTCCACAGAGTGTGAAGGCTACAGAATTCTGTTCCCTTTTTATTAACGTGTTTTTCTCTACAGTCCTGGCTCATGCTCTTACTTAAGACAATGAATGGACTTCAGTGCCAATGCTCTTTTTTGGTTTTGGGGTGTGTGTGTGTGTGTGTGTGTGTGTGTGTGTGTGTGTGTGTGTGTGTGTGTGTGTTTTGAGTCAGTCTGTGTAGCTCTGGCTGTCCTGAACTCACTTTGTAGACCAGGCTGGCCTAGAACTCACAGCGTTCTGCCTGCCTCTGCCTCCTGAGTGCTAGGATTACAGGCATGTGCCACCACGCCCGGCTAGTGTCAGTCCTCTTAACACCACACTCCAGCTTTGTGCCCAGATACTCTTGCTCTCCCCGTGTTAGTGCCGAGGTCTGGTACCTGTCTCAGAACCACATAAGCACAGAGTGATTCATTTACAACTGACACCCAAAACCCTACTACTGGCTGTTGCAAAGAAAAAGCTGGAAGCCCTGAGAGTCATGGCCTTTTCTCATTTGTCCTTTCTGCTGGTGGATTCTGGGAAACAACAGCAGTAATAGCCCCCAGCAAGCCATCCACCATCTTCTTGGTTTTGTAACAACTGGCATGACAGCCCGTGCCAATACAGCTGCAAGTTGGCTTTAACCATAATCTACAGGTCTCCCAAGAGTATCGCTTTGATGCTACACACTACATCTTCCCAAAATCAAGTCCTTAAAGCAAGGCTTTCTGAGTCTCACATGAACCTAGGGAGGAAAGAGAGAGAATGCAGTGAGTTCTCTTTTCATTGGCAAAGGCATCTCAAAGATACTAGAATCTTAAAAACCTGTGGAGCTTGAAAGAAGATCATCTCTGCTTAACTCTAAGGATGTGAGAGTTGTTGCAAATGCAAACGAAGTGTGAGCCAACAAATGCTCCATCTTGCTGCATTACATTTGAGTTTTCCGATAATATTCACCAACTATTTCCATGCTTCCTGAGATGCCTCTTAGATTACCAGTAAGGCTCGTTGTTTTTTCTCATAATTAATGGTGTTCTAAATTTGGGAGACTTCTTCAATTTTTTTTTTTTTTACTGTTTTCATTTCTCCAAGACTGAAAGACTGCCGGCTTTAAAAGCATCCCATGGTGGTTTCCACTTGTAATTACATGAGGGAATTGCTTAGCCGCAGTGAGCCACTGTCCCCTGGGCCTGATAAGAGGAAATCACCCTGACTATTTCATTTGCCTTGGTTCAGTGCTCAGACAGTGGCCTCCAAATAGTTTACACAGACACTCAGCCAGCAGAAAAACGTTAAGCATGTTTCCTGTAAGATACAGTAGAAACAAAGAGCCCCAAGTGTGTAAAAGAGATGAAATACAGAAGACTTTACTTCGTACTCAATGAAGGTTCCTTCTATCTTTTTGTTTGTTGCTTTGCTTTCAAGACAGGGTTTCTTTGTGTAGCCCTGACTGTCCTGGACTTGCTTTGTAGACCAGGCTGGCCTTGAACTCACAGAGAGCCGCCTGCCTCCGCCTTCCAAGTGCTGGAATTAAAGGTGTGTGCCACCACTCCCATCCCTGTTCCTTCTATTTTAAGTCCTCCAGGCCTGGGTGGCTTTTGCTTTTGTTTTGTTTTGATTTTGATTTTGGGGTTTTGGGTTCGTTGTTGTTGTAAGCCAATAGAAGGAAGATGAGGAAAGTTGCCTCTGGCTGAGCAGAGCAGCAGCCTAAAACTGAGTGTTCTGGAAAGGACAACTTTTGATAAACTGCCGAGTGTTACGCTATTGACATAGTCATTCTTTTATGCTAGATTCATAGATAAAGCCTCTAGAAAATTCTAAAACTTAGGGAATGGTCTCCTTCCTCTTCCTCCTCCTCCTCCTCCTCCTCTTCTTCTTCTTCTTCTTTTTCTTCTTCTTCTTTCCCCTTAGAGAGGGGTACATGGATTGAGACATGGTCTCATGTAACCTAGCCTGGCTTTAGCCTCACTATGTAGCAGAAACAGACAAAAACAAACTTTCTTTTTATATTAAAATTGCATTTATTTTTATTTTATGTATGTAGGTGTTTTCATTGCATGTATGTCTGTACACCACTTATGTGCCATGCCCTGAGAAGGCAGAAGAGAGTGTTAGATCCTCTGGAACTAGAGGTACAGATGGCTGTAAACCGTGCTAGGAGCCTTGCCCAGGCTCTCTGTCAGAGCAAGTGCTCTTAGTATTTGGGCCATCACTCCAGCCCCCAAACCAGCTTTCTTATGTGTGTACACATGTGTGTGTGTATGTACAATAAATATTTGTTTCGTGGAGAAGGTGTTTGTATGTACATGCATGTACATACATAATATATGCATTGTTGCAAGGGGTATTGCATGAACATGTGTGTTTGGGTGTGAGGCCAGGGGAAACGTCAGCATCCTCCTCCGTCTCTGGTTTATTCCCTTGAAACAGAGTCTCTCCCTCCACCTTCATGGAAACAGAGTCTCTCTCTCCACCTTCATGGAAACAGAGTCTCTCCCTCCACCTTCATGTGGGCTCCAGAGATGGAGTTCAGATCATCAGGTCATGTGGCGAACACCTTTGCCCACGGACTATCTTGCTGGCCCTTCATGTCACTATTCATAATTAAGAATAAGGTCCTTCTGGTCTACAAAGCGAGTCCAGGACAGCCAAGGCTACACAGAGAAACTCTGTCTTGGGAAAGAAGAAAAAAAAAGCAAAAAAGAGCAAGGTACTTGTATTTTTAAAAGGTAGACAAGGACCAGGTGTGGTGGCGCACACCTTTAATCCCAGCACTTGGGAGGCAGAGACAGGTGGAGCTCTATGAGTTCGAGACCCAAAGTGAGTCCAGGACAGCCAAGGTTACACAGAGAAACCCTGCCTCAAAAAAAAAAAGAAGAAGAAGAAGAAGAGGAGGAGGAGGAGAAAGAGGGAAAGGGGGAAGGAGAAGAAGAAGGAGGAGGAGGAGAAAGAGGAGAAGAAGAAGAAAGAGGAGGAGGAGAAGGAGAAGAAGAAAAGATATCGGGGAAAGAGAGAGCAAAAAAATAAGGATGGAGGGAGGGAGAGGAGGAGGGAGCTGGAGAGAGGGAAGGAATGAAGAAGTGAGAGTGGAAGGGAAAGAGGAGGAGACTAGCTGCTTTCAGGAATGCTGCTCTAGTGACCAGTTCCTGTTGTGATCACTGTCTCTGTCTCCTCAATCAGACGGACTCTTGCTTTCTTAATTTCAAATACATTTGCAGAAGAAAATAGAGAAAATATTTTTTATGTGTCTTTCTTTGCTCCCAAAACAAAACCCACTAATGAGAAGAGGGCTTGGTAAGAGAAAAGTGTGTCTCAGAGAAGAGAAAAGTGAGGGGATTTCTGTCAGAGAACCAAAGAGCCTAGGTAGGGAGAAAGACAGACATACAATGCCTTGAAGGAGAAGGCCGCTTGCAGCCTCAGGAAGCTGGACTCTAGCACTGGGCTCCAGGAGCCTAAGAGACTCTCGGGCAAAATACCACAGCACTACCAGGAGGATGAAAGTAAATCACTGTCCCAAATGTCACATTGGCCCTGTGAAAGGTCTCAATCCTGGCTCGAGTTAACAGCACATTTAGGAGATTGGCCCAAAAGATGCGGGGGCTAAATCCCTGCCAGGCCTAATGTCTGAGTATCCAGAACCAAAATTAAGTTGATGGCTAGAGAAAAAATATATATATATTTCTTAGTCACCTTTGTGTTCAGAATGTGCAAAGGATTAACACATCCATAAATTAGTGTTGATTCAATGTCATTTCTCTGGCAACGTGACCCCGAACATGATATATGCTTCCTGGGGCGGGATGCAAGTGAAAGGGGCAGGTGATGGTAAGGCTGATATGGTCCCAGGGGGACCTCTCTGCAAGCTTTGCACCGCACCTGCCGCAGGCTTCAGTAGCACAAAGCTGAGAGATGGTGCTCCATCCCTGCCTCCCGCTGGCCCCACTGCTGTTTTCTATTGGCCACCCCTACCTATGCCTCCCAAGGACCTCACAGGAAAGGTGAGTGAGCACAGCAGCTGGAGCGCAGATAGTAAAAGAAAACAGTCCAGGATGGGACTCGGGCTCTGTGATCTGGGACAGGCTTCCTCTCTCCTCTGTGTTCTCACCTGAGGACTCTGTCATACACACATCATAGGCCCATGGTGAGGATTCAACTGTGATTATTCAAAGATGCTTAGCACGATGCCTGCCATTCAGGAAGATCCCTATTAAATGTGAAGGATGTTTCCACCTTTATTTCAGTGGGCACTTGGGAAAATGCTGATGACTAACCCTCTGGTTCCTGAAGCACAGAAAAATATGCAAAAATTTTAGGTGCCATTCTGGGCTGATAGTCAGCCAGAGTCTAGTTTTGTTACTGCAATTTCGCTACTGCATCTTTTTTTTTTTTTTGCATACATTTTCTTATTTGTCATATACCCCAAGGCAGTATCAGAAAGAGATACTTTATGTAGTCATAAACACTAGCCCATTGGTTGGCCAGCTGAAAACAGTGACAAGAATGTCAACCACCATCAGGAATGCACAGTGTGGTTGCGACAAATAATGGTCTATTGGAAGTGCTACTTTCTGTGGAAATTCATCTTAGACCTTTGACCTCAAACAACATTCAGTTAAATGAATTCCAGGAATCCCAACTAATCAGGGGATCCACAGTCTTTATTCTGGGGAAAGATTTAAAGCTGCCATCGGGCAGCGATTCAGCAGGAAGACTGGTTGGACAGTGGCCATTTGGAAACACTGCAGTTATAAGAATTAGAGTTGATTCATCACTTTCCAAATATTCTCTTGGGGAAAGAATTTTTTTTCTGTGATGAAAGGGGAAACATGCTTGTATGATCAACGTCTCTGTGTTGTCTTCTCACTCACATTCAAACACCACAGGCATGTATTTTCTTGGGGCCTTCGCCGTCCCTGTTGCCTCAGCCTGGAGAGCTCTCCCCCTCCCCCACCCTCACAGGTCTCTACATAAGCACTGCAGGTCAGGTTTGAAAAGTAAGAGGTTAATGGTTAGGTCCGATGCTCAGCTGTTTCCCAGGTTAAGTGACGCAGGGCACGTCACTTAAGTTCTCCATGACTTGGGTACCTATAGTGAGGGTAGTCCTATCAATGTTTCAGGGTCTGGAGGGACAGAGGGACGAAGGGACGGAGCAGGAGGGAAAGCCAGGCTAGGGAGGTGGGTGTTTGCTGAGCAATCATGGGGGGTCTGAGTTCAGATCTCCAGCACCCACATAAAAATCTGGGTGCAGTAACACACACCTGTAATTTCCAGCAGTGGGGAGACAGAAACAGGCTTCCTGTTTTTCACTGGAGACTTCCTGGAGCTCACTGGCCGTCAACGTAGTTGAGCTGGTGAGTTCCATCTACAGCGAAGCACCTGTCTCGAAAAAATAAGGTGGAGAGTTACTGAGAAAAATATCCAGAATTAGGCCAGGCATAGTGGCGCACACAGTTAATCCCAGCATTCAGGAGGCTGAGGCAGGCGGATCACTGTGAGTTCGAGGCCAGCCTGGTCTACAAAGTGAGTCTAGGACAGCCAAGGCTACACAGAGAAACTCTGTCTCAAAAAACCAAAAAATAAAGCATACCCAGAAGCAACCTCCAGCCTTCACAAAGTTGCACACACGTGAGAACATGAATATATCCAACAATGACAACACACACACACACATACACACACACACACACGCGCGCGCGCGGAGAGAGACATTCCTTATTATCCCTGTAAATGGGGCAAATTAACGTTGCTAATGTGACACCGAAGTGTCTTGGACTAACGCGTGTCACTTACAGAGATCAACCTTAAAGTTTTCCTGGGCAGATGTCAAACACTGCATCCCTCCATCCTGGGTCTGAGGACAGGTCCTAAGACCCAGGAGAGATCTGTGAAGAAGCAATCAGACTGAGTGGATCGGCAAGGAGAAAGGGACCTCTGTGGAAATATGACCCAAGGAGACACGGACTGAGCTGGTGGTACTTGCTGTAATCTTAGCTACTCAGGAGGCGGAGGCCAGAGGATGAAAAATTTCAAACTAACTGGACCATATAGTGTGAGCCTTCATCTCAAAAATAATGATAATAGAGAACAAAGAGACTCTGAAATTAGCATGTCCAGAAAAGCCGAGAAACTTGACCTTGTGAAAGTGAGACGGGGTTGATGGTATCAGAAGCTTCCTGGCCGTGAGAGGAAACATCCTGCCTGAGTTCCTGTTGCAGGAGGCAAGGCTCTGGCCACCGTGGGAAGGCAGCACCGAAGAGGCAGGAGCTCACCAGAATCACCCTGCACCTCTGCGTTAATGACCTTGCTTTCTCCTCCTGAGAGCAGAAAATCCAATAGGAACTGCAAAGCACCACACAGGCAGGTGTAAGAAACCACATGACGTGGCTAGGGGAGGTCATGTCACCCATAAATTCATAGAAAGGGCTTCTATCCTATAAGGGTCTCTGTGACCTTGTCACTGCGGGGCTGAAAGGGCTGACTCTTCTTTCCAGTTAAGGTAGCAAGCTTTAAAGAAACTGAAGGGGACGAAAAGTGTGGAGGTTTGCAGGGAGACCGGTTGTATTAAGGAGGGACTGGAACGGCTACTCAGCCGCTAAGAGCTCTTACCTCTTAGACAGGATTCAGTTCCCAGCCGCCCACACGGCAGCTTAAAACTGTCCATAACCCGAGTTTTCAGGAGATCCAGCACCCTCCTCAAGCCTCTGCTGGCACAAGACACCCATGCTTTGCACTTACCTGCACGTAGGCAAGGCATTCATACACATAAGAACAACGAATTTTTTTTTAATTGAATTAAGAGTCAGCCTTTCGCCTGGTGTTGGTGATGCACACCTTTGATCTCAGCACTCAGCAGGCAGAAGCAGGTGGGTCTCTGTGAGTTCGAGGCCAGCCTGGTCTACAAAGTGAGTGCAGGACAGCCAAGGCTACACAGAGAAACCTTGTCTCAAAAAACAAAAACAAAAAAAAAAAAAAAAAAAGAGTCAGCCTTTCACCAGACCTGGTGGTACATGCCTTTGATCTCAGCACTCAGGAGGCAGAAGCAGGGGGATCTTTTGTGAGATTGAGTCCAGCCTGCTTTACAAAGAGAGTTCCAGGACAGCCTTTACAAAAAGACGCCCTGTTTCACAGCCCCTCACCCCAAAGAAGAGTCAGCCTTTGGAGAACACTATAGCTTTGAAGCATATGGAAGTTTATGATGTAACTTCTCAGCTATGGTTCTTCACCTAAGAGCAAATATTTACAGAGCAGAGGTTTATGCCCGTAGTTGAGTGCCACCATCATCACCTTTGGTCACGGAAGCCCCTTTCTGTAGTGGACAGAGGCAATCCTCTGACCTCCACGTGCCTACACTGTGAATTGTGTGCCCATGCACACACACTCACACACACACACTCATGCACACACGATTGTAATGAATGAAAACAGCAGATGAGGGACTAGCTGGGAAGAGGAAAGAACTCATCAGGAGGGAAACAGGAGAAGTTAATAGAGCATAAATATGATCAAAGTACATTATATACATGTATAAAAAATGCCATCATAGACCCCATTGGCATGTAAAATTTGCATATGCTAATAAAATGCATCCAATAAGAAAGATGCAAATGGCACGTCCACCTCAGGCAATGCAGTACTGGAACCTACAGTGGCCACATGTCTCCCCTCCACTCCAGGCTAGGTCACACCATTTTGGTGACTTACAACTGACCATGGCTGGGAGTCTTGACACCATGATAATTGACAAATGCTATTTATCAGAAAGTCTCATTTCCTCTCCCATAGGGGCTTAGCAGCGCACGGATGACTGAGCTCCAGGGGTCTGAGTATCCCGCCTGTCAGCGTGCCCCACTCTAATGCTACTAAGAAGAAACACTGGCCACACACAAATACTACATGTGAAACAACGCACAGCGTGAGGACAGAGGAAAATAAAATAAAACCAAAGGCCCTGCTACATCAGCTGCGCATGCCTGCCACATACAGATCTGGCAGTGAAATCTCTTCAGCTTTTTTTTTTTTTTTTTTTTTACCTGAGAGACCTTGTAATATGCCAGAGAATTTTGACTCGGCCTTATCTGAATCCTCAAGTGAATATATTCAAAAGCTCTGTTGTGGCTGAAATTCTAGCATCTCAGCTGTGGAATGAGCATAGTGATAGTGGAGCAATCGACTAATCCAAACAGGTGACTCGGACAGAATAAAAATGCATTGCTGGCTGCCATTTACCCCAGTGAACTGATGCAGGGTTGTATTTACCATCTTTCACTACACGATAGCCAGATGGATGTATTTCTCTTTTCCATTTTGTATTTGTTCTCTTATAATTTAGATGAATAGCTCGTTTTCGGCTCAGACTCCTAACATTATGCAATGTTCCCAAAGCTGGTGCTTGGGATAGAAAAGAATAATGAATTGTATGTGCAAAGGGCGTGGTGTTTCCCAGAGGCCTTTTTGCTCGCAATTTTCATTTAATCTCTATATGTGCCCTTGAAAGATAAAGAATACCCATTTTAAGATGAGGAAAAAGATACTTATTAAGCTAAAAAGAGCTGCTGAACTCTGGGTCCCGTTGTCATTAGTACAATTGGACCTTGGACACTGCCCATTATAAACATCAATATTCCTGGAGCAACCGTCAGACAGCCCTGTTTCCTTACATCACCCAGAGAACGGTGGGCTCAGGACAAGAACATCTATTATGTGGCCTCAGGTCTCATGTCCATATGCTAGCTGGCAAGATTTTAAATGAGCCTGTTTCTGGTCTAGTCTTTTTTTCCCCCCCTGTGGATAAAGAGCCTCTCCCTAGCACTGGGAGGGAAATAGTGGCACATGCATTTAATCCCAGGATTCCAGATGGCCAGGGCTACATAGAGAAACTCTGTCTCAATAATAATAATAATCATCATCATCATCATCATCATCATCATCATCCTCTATCTAGCAAGATTTATTACATGGTGGATTCCCCAAGTATAGGAAAGCTCAAATTCTGAATAGTAAGTGTTGCTGTTCTTGTTGCTACTGAAAACATTTATCCCTATTCATGGCAGCCTATCATCTTTCGGCTCTCCTCTCTATATTTGGATAATTCCTAAATTATGAGTAATCACTAAATTAGAAGTCAGGATGCTGACTTCCAGGCTCTCTTGCAGCTAGCATTTGAACAGTTGCTGCCAGTTAAGGACATCTGTATATTACAAGATTTTCACTGAGAAAAAAGGTTCTGGCCCAGACTTTCCATCTTTGCTGATGACAGGGAGGCAGAAGTGTATAGTTTTGAATGTTGGATGTTATTCAAGGGTTATAAAAGAGTATTCCTGACATAGAAATTGCAGACTGGTGCAGAAGTCTTCCGTTAGATCTATGGCTCAGTCTGAATTGGGGTCCTTTCTCTTCCAGGTTTACCTTCAGGCCAAATTTCCAGTCTACTCAACAATTCTCTGATCCACCCTGTGTGTGTGTGTGTGTGTGTGTACATATATTTGGTTTTTCAAGACAGAGTTTCTCTGTGTATACTTTGGCTGTCCTGGAACTCACTCTGTAGACCAGGCTGGCCTCAAACTCACAGAAATCCTCCTGCCTCTGCCTCCTGAGTGCTGAAATTAAAGGTGCGTGCCACCCAGTTACTTGTTTTGTTTTTTGTTTTTTAACACAAATTCTCTTTCTACTTATTTAAGAATTGGCTTTTCTTGTTTTGTCCAAAACTCCGACCACCATAAAAGTATTTTCTACTTTGCAAATAAGAAGCTGATGCTTTAAGTAATTTACTAAAAATCACAAAGAGCCCAGATTTGAATTTGAACTGCCATAATCCAAAGCTCACTTTTTGTTTGTTTGTTTGGTTGGTTGGTTGGTTGGTTTTGGTTTTTCAAGACAGGGTTTCTCTGTGTAGCCTTGGCTGTCCTAGACTTACTTTGTAGACCAGGCTGGCCTCAAACTCACATCGATTCTCCTGCCTAGAGCCTCCTGAGTGCTGGGATTAAAGGCATGCGCCACCACGCCAGGCCAAAGCTCACATTTTAAACTGCAAAGACTAATCATAAGTCATGCTAAGTCATAAAAGTAATGAGTTAGGGTTGGGCTTTTTGTTTTAAATTAGAGTAAATTCTGGAAGTATATAGTATAATCATAATGTCTGAGTAACAAAATGTCAAACCAGAGACCAGAGTCAAAATGTCCTCATTTGTAATTTTTTGTTTTGTTTTGGTTTTTTGGTTCTTTGTTTTTCAAGACAAGGTCTCTCTGTGTTGGTTGTCTTGAACTCTATTTGTAGGCCAGGCTGGCCTGGGATTCACAGAAAACTGCCTGCCTGCCCTTCCTCCTTAAGTGTTGGGATTAAAGGTGTGCACCACCATGCCCAGATCTGACTTTTGTAATTTGATGTGCCTCCCATGATTCCATTTGTCCTCATGGCACTGTCTCACTTTGCTCTATATATTTTGAGACATTCTAAGCATATTTAGATTCAAGAAAAGAGAGTACTATCCTGTGTTGTGTCTCATACCTTTCTTTTTAAGATTTATTTTATGGGTCGGACATGAATCTCAGCACTCAGGGAGGCAGAGGCAGGAGGATCTCTGGGAGTTCGAGGCCAGCCTGGTCTACAAAGAGAGTCCAGGACATCCAGGGCTCTGTTAAACAGAGAACCCTTGACTCAAAAAGGTTCATCTTATTTTTAACTGATTGCATGTATCTATGTGTTGGGTGTGTACACGTGAGTGTGAATGCACACAGATGCCAGCCAAAAACATGAGATTCTCTGGAGGCAGAGCTACGAGTGGTTGTGAGCAGCCTGGCATGGATACTGGAGACCTCAGGTCCTCTGAAAGAGCAGCACGTGTCCTTAACCCTTGAGTTCTCCCTCCAGCCACCCTTCCCCAACTTTCTGTATTTAAGTTCTAATTTACTGGGAGATAGCCTTTAATAATTCAGCATGTGTGTGTCTGTGTGTGTGTGTCTGTGTGTGTGTGTGTCTGTGTGTATGTGTGTATGTGTGTGTGTGTGTATGTGTACGTGTGAATGCTGCATGTCTAGGGTGTCTAAAGAAGCCAGAGAGGGTATCAGATCCCTTGGAGCAGAAGTTACAGGTGGTTGTGGGAACCAAATTCTGGTTCTTTAGAAGAGCAGCAAGTGTTCTTAGCCACTAAGTCATCTCTTCAGCCCCAGGACTTGTTTTTATGGTAATGTCTCAGGTTGAGACTTTATATCTTCCAGGTATTTATATCTACTCCCATATCTACTATGGTAAGGCCTACGGGACACTTGCATATCCCCACTCACAACCCCAAAAACTGTCAGGATATTCCCCCTGAGCACACCTACTGGGCTCCAGTTAGTCACCAGACAAAACAGAGGAGAAAGTCTCATGTGGTGGTGTATATGCCTTTAATAACTGGCACTCAGCAGACTCGGGATGCAGAGACACAAAGATCTATAGGAGCTTGAGGCCAGCCTGCTGCTCTACAGAGTTCCAAGCCAGACCTGGTTACATAGTGAGACTCATGATATATATGATCTATATGTCACCAGGTATGGTGGCCCAAGCCTTTAATTTCAGAGCTCATAGAACAGAGACACACACATTTCTATGAGTCCCACCCAGGGCAGCATAGTCCACGTAGTGAGTTCCTGGACAGGCAGGAATCAACAGTGACAGCCTATTTTTAAAAACTAAATAAAAACCAGGCACAGTGGCACATGCCTGTAGTCCCAGTATTTGGGGAGGAAGAGACAGGTGGATCGATGTGAGTTTGAGGCCAACCTGGTCTACAAAGTGAGTCCAGGACAGCCAAGGCTACACAGAAAAACCCTGTCTCGAAGTAAATAAATCCATACATGTGTACAAAAAAGTAAATTAAAAATAAGATATCTAATTAAATTTAAATTCCAAATAAACAGTACAGGGTTTATTTACATTAAAAAGTGTTGTGCTGCTGATCTAAAATCCTGGTTTGGCTAATGTATTCGTTGTTTATTTCGCTGCTGTGACCAAATGCCTGATAAGAAGCAATGTAAGGGAGGAAGTACACGTCCTGGTTGCAGCTCAGGGAGGGTTCCATCACTGTGGGGAACACACAGAAACACCTGGGGGAAGCATGGCACTGGCCGTAGGAAGCCACTGGTCACAATGCATCAGACACTTCCAGAAGCAGAGGGTGAGCAGGAAGTAGGGCCAGGCTATACAGCCTCAAGGCTAGTCCCACAGAGACCCACTTCCTCCAGGGATGCTTTGCTTTCTGAGGGTTCCACAGTCTTTCAAAACAGTATCGCCAACTGGGGACCAAGTGTGTGTGAGTAAGAGAAATGGTTCACGTTCAAACCACAACTGTCTTTTTCCTTGCCATCCCTCCACAGGGTGCCCTGCCCACCCTCAGCCTGGGGCTAACTATCCTGTCCCTGTGTGGCCTCCTGCCTCTAGGTCCAAGGGCTTATCAACAGAACCTTCATCACCAGCCTCATTTGCTCACCTCTGAGTTTCCTGTCTACCTCCAGGAGACCGCTTCCCTTGCTTTTGTCAGTAGTGGTTCCAGAAGAATGCTTTAAATGGCTGCCACATTTTCTCAGGATGTTCAGTGTAACCGTGGTGCTGATCTGCCGTGTGCTCAGAGGCGCTTTCATTGTGTTATATAAGCCCCTCATTCTCCAGAGGAGCAAGGTATTATGTCACTCAGCAAAAATGCTGAAGCGCACAGGGGCTATTCCTCACAAATTCGTCAGAAGGCAGAGGAACGCCTGGGATGTCCTTATGAGCACTCTCGCTGCATATTTCAGCAAAGGAAATTTTCAGCGGTCACCATGACCTGGGGCCAAGCAAGCATTCTAACACTGGACTACAACACCAACACCAAAGGGATTTTTCTAGAGGAATTTTCTTCAAAAAGAGTAGAACAGGCAGCTGGGCGGTGGTGGCATATACCTTCAATCCCAGCACTTGGGGGATAGAGGCAAGTGGACAGCTGTGAGTTCGAGGCCAGCCTGGTCTGTCTACAAAGCAAGTCCAGGACAGCCAATGCTACACAGAGAAACTCTGTCTGGAAGCAAAAACAAAAACAAAACAAAACAAAAAAGAATCAAGAGGTGAAAATACTGGCTAGGTGGTGGTGGTGCACGCCTATAATCCCAGCCCTAGGGAGGCAGAGGCAGGTGGATTGCTTTGAGTCCTGGTCTTCAAAGCGAGTCCAGGACAGCCAGGGCTACACAGGGAAACCCTGTCTTGAAAAACCAAAAAAAAGAGAGAGGTGAAAGTACTCAATGATGACCCAAATTCCATCCCCAGAACCTATGGTGAAAGAAAGTCATTTTTGAAGTACCCCCCTGATCTTCAACCCTCTCCCTTTCTCTCTCCCTCTCCCCACCCCACACACCATATACACCACACACAGGATAATGATTAAATAAAATAATTTTCAAAGCTTAAATAAAAGAAGCAAGGGCTGGAGATGGTAGCTCGGTTGGTAGACCACTTGCCTAGCCTACGGAAAAGGAGGCCCTGACTCCAGCACACATGCATCCGGGCGTGATGTTACCTAGTGTGGTTCCAGCCCTTGGCAGATGAAGACACCTTGACCAGGTCACTGTCATCTTCAACAACAACAACAAAAAAAATCTTGTCTTAATTTTTTTTTTAATGTTGAAGAGGTAAACATGCCCCAGTGTTGGCTAAGGTTAAGTCTTAAAGATCACTCTGTGTTCTTGGGGGACAAAGCTTCCCCGTTCCCCCCCCCCCCCGCTGTGTTGTTTCCACTGAGGGAGATGGGGAAGCTAAAATAGAAAGTTATCAACAAGAAGGGGTTGAAACATGATATTTTAAGACCCTACATTAGTCAAAATCTAAGAAATGGAAGACACCGAGTCATAGGATGAGACAGTGATGTGGTTTAGTGTTAGAATTTTCCAGAGAAAGGGCCCTTTCAGGACAGTGCTATGTAAAGCTCTCAGAAGAGGGAACCCTTTGTTCTCATTTTAGAAGTGGAAAATACCCTGCACCCAAAATCCCAAAGTCCTCTATACATGTTTTCTGGCCCTGCCCCACCCCCACCCCCACCCCCACCCCTGAAACACCATCCTGCCAACAGTTCTAGGCAAAGCCTAAGCAGGCATGATCTCCAACGAAGAGCTTCTGCCTTTTCCTTTGTAATATTTATTTGTGATTAGGCACTGATGTTGTTCCAGCCCCATGTGAGCTTATTTCAACTGTCCTGGATTTGGGACTGTTTAAAGTGGGAGGGCTGGAGAGATAGCTCAGAGGTTAAGAACACTGCCTGCTCTTCCAAACATCCAGCAACCACATAGTGGCTCACAACCATCTGTAATGAGATCTGGTGCCCTCTTCTGGCCTGGAGGCATAAATGCAGGCAGAACACTTTATACTTAATAAATGAATAAATCTTTTAAAAAACAAAAATAAGAATGGGAGACCAAAGTGATGGCTCAGTGCTTAAGAGCACTTACTATTCTTGCAGAGGCCTTGGATTTAGTTCCTAGCATCCACAGGGTGGTTCTCAACCATCTGCAACTCTAATCCCACAAGGTCTGACATCTTTTTCTGACGTTCCATAGGCACCAGGCACATACATGGTTCACCTACATACATGCAGGCAAAACACTCATGCAGACAAAGTAAAATAAGTAGATTTTTAAACGTCTTAATAAAGTAAATAAATTAAATTAAATATTATTTGGGAGGCCTAGGGAGATTGCTCTGTCAATAAAGGGCTAGACACTCAAGCAAAAGGACCTACATTTGGAGTCCCAGCAGCCACACCAAGAGCCAAGCACGTGGCACATGGTGGTAATCCCAGCACCGGAAGGCAGTGACAAGAGGATCCCTTTGGTTGCTGGCCAGCCCACGTAGCTGAATCAACAAGACCCTGTTATCAAAAACTAAGATGGAGGAGCTGGAAACTTAGCTCAGCTGTTTAGAGCACTGGATGCTCTTCCAGAGGACCTGGGTTTGAGTCCCAGCACCCACACAGAAGCTCACAACCATCTGTAACTCCACTTCCAGGAGATCTGACATCCTCTTCTGGCCTCCTTGGGTACCAGGCATTTACATGGAGCACAGACATACAAATAGACAAAGCACTCATTCACATAAAAATAATAAACAAGCAAAGATAAAGTGACGAATAGAGGAAAACATCCATTTTTGACCTCTCACCTAAAATATTCATGCATGTATACACACATGAACACGTATATACACGTATACAATACGCACATATGCAAAAAATACGGTAAAATGTGTTTTTAGGTTTCTGTGGACATTTTCTGTAGCATAACTAATATAGAACCAGTGTAGAAAGTAAGGTTTCCTTGTATTTGGTTTTTCTTTTCATAGAGAATGCCCACTCTCAAAGGACCTCTTTCTGCCCAGTCTTGAGAAGAGCGACGCCAGGACGGCACCATTCTCCTGAGCTTAATCCATCTTCTCTTTCATATTCCATTTCCCATCATGCCCTGGGTAAACACGGCAGCACTGACATGATGAGAAGGCTTCCCTGAAGAGCGCAGCCCACACTCACCCATCCCTTCACTGAACTCCTATTATACTTATTGTCTGTACCACACAATTAGCACTTTATTATATACTGTCTTGTTCCCTAATTGTCTGTACCACACAATTTAGCACTTTTATTACATTCTGTCAGAATCTGTAACTGTGTCATGTATTTTTGTCCTATCTCTCTCCCGAGATTACAAGCACAGGGTGGCAAGGTCCCGGTCTGGTCTCGCTTTGCTATTCCCCACGGCACAAGAAGTGCCGAGCACAGATCTCCCCCCCTAGGCCCCCCCCCAGGCCCCCCCCCCAACAAGTCCTGGATGGTGAGAAATGAGGTTGAAAGAGTGATGAACTGGCTTTCTGGCGGAGTTTTTTTTTTTTTTTAGATTTATTTATTAATACATTTTATGTATGAGTGCTCTGTCTTTATGCACACCAGAAGAAGCAATCAGATCCCATTGCAGATGGCTGTGAGCCATCATGTGGTAACTGGGAATTGAACTCAGGACCTTTGGAAGAGCAGTCAAGTGCTCTTAACCACTGAGCTATCTCTCCAGCCCCTTTCTGGTGGACTTTAAACAGACTGAGTTATCGAAGCTTCACGTAGGGAATAAACGAGGCACCAGGAAACGGAGTGGTGCCCTAGCCGGTGCCTCCTATGCCTTTTGTCCCATCTGCCCTGAGGCATACATGTCATTTAGTTTCTGGTTTTCTATGTATACAGAACGGGAACGCCAAAACATGTGACAACACACATGTCCGGACCACCGATTCTACAATGTAGCGCTCTCCAGCTGGGGCGCTACCTGCCATAAACAGGAAACAGAAAAGTGGATCTTCTCGGGAATCACAGACTTCAAGCCTACTGCGTGGTCTTCAGCTGGCTGGTTTTTTGTGGTTGGTTGGTTGTTGGTTGGTTGGCTGGTTTTGACTTTTTGAGACAGGCTTTCTCTGTGTAACACCTCTGGCTGTCCTGGAACTCACTCTGTACTTCAGGCTGGCCTTGATCAGCTGACTGTTTAATTTTTACCCCAACCCTCTGAAGCTCAACACTGGTTCCTCATCTCTGAAATGAGTCCGTTGTCTGTGATTATGTGTGATGTTGCGGAGTGTCTGCAGCCTGCTGGAATAACTTTACTTTTCTCAATTTCTGCTACAGCAATGCTCTGAAGTAAACATGAAGCCTTATCACAGACATACTAAGTATAATTAATACCCCTGTTTGCCTCACACATTCCTTGAACCGTGTCTTCCTTGGCTGTGACTCACAGGTTTGCCCCTCAGTAAGTGTAGAAAATAAGGTCAGAGTTACACAATTAATTTCTCTTTCCAGCTGAGGTCGTAACTATTTAATGGCCTGCCACACAACATCAGAGCTATGTCTAAAGTAGGGAGAGGAGGAGCACCCCGCCTCCAGAACTCAGGAAGCCCTGCCACAGTCTGTGACTCTCACCTCTGCTGTAAACACTTAGGTGTTTACCATGGTTCTCTGACTTTGGAATGATGGGAAAAAAAAAGTTCTGAGTTCTGTCCCTGGATGCCACTTGCTTTTCCCTTTCTGATCAATATGTTTTGCCATACCACCTCCTTTCATGTTTTGGTTCTTGTTTTTCAATTGGTGGGTGCACAATAAAACCCACCAGAGCCGGGCGTGGTGGCGCACGCCTTTAATCCCTGCACTCAGGAGGCAGAGGCAGGCAGATCGCTGTGAGTTCAAGGCCAGCCTGGTCTATAAAGTGAATCCAGGACAGCCAAGGCTACACAGAGTAACCCTGTCTCAAAAAACCAAACAAACAAACAAACAAAACGAACAGTTTCCTCTGCTTGGGCTGCATAGCTCCGCCTTCATGGAACTACCTGTTGCCTTTGCCGTCTATCCAGTTGTCTGGATTTGTTTATTCTTTCAGGAGTGTTTGTAGGTCAACCATGCCACAGGCAGGGTACTGCACGCTGGAGACAGAGAAATCAACACTGTCCAGCCTGAAACCATATTCCAGGAAGGTACTGGAATACAAAGCTAACGGAAGCAGCCCTGCCAAGAGACAGGAGATCAGGTCCCTCCAGGCAGTGGTGACACACACCTTTAATCCCACAACTGGAGAGGCAAAGACAGGCAGATCTCCAAGTTTGAGGCCAGCCTGGTCCAAAAAAAAAAAAAAAAAGGAAGGAAGGAAGAAAGAAAGCTGGGCAGTGGTGGCACACACCTTTAATCCCAGTACTTGGGAGGCAGAGGCAGGCATATCGTGGTGAGTTCGAGGCCAGCCTGGTCTACAAACTGAGTCCAGGATAGTCAAGGCTACACAGAGAAACCCTGTCTCAAAAACCCCTCCCCAACCCACCCACCCCCCAAAAAAAAACAAGAAAGAAGGAATTCAGGTTCCTGTTTGAGCCAGCTGTGCCTCCCACAGAGTCAACTTTGTTAGATAAGAGCTAAGGAAAGAGTTGACCTGATTGTAGATGCACTTTGGCCCAAAGAGAAGGGGGTTGCTTGAAAACTAGCTTATGTTGGTCTCAGGATGAAGAAGAAAGCTCAAGTAGGGCATCCTTGCAGATGAGACGTTTGTCTCCAGCCTTGGTCCCCTGCCCTGGCTCTGTAGACTTATGACTGAACGCAGTAGGTGGAAAACTGTGGAACAAAAGTGACCTGCCAATTCTCCGTCCTCCTTCAGCTTTACAGGAGGTGAGTCTGACAATCCTGAGGGCACAGGAAGACACCTGGCCTGATAATGGCTGAAATCAGATGCTGCCCCCAAGTGAGAGGGGGCATCAACCCAGAGCCCAAAGTCGAAGAGCTGAAAAAAAGGACAGCGTGGTGCATCATTTTGGATGTACCACCGTAAACCAAGGGAGAGAGTTGCAAGAGAGAGAAGTTCGGCCGCAGGCAGGTCTGAGCACAGCCAATACAGTGTGAGCAGTGTGGGTTCCGCCCAGACCGCACAGAGAAAACCCGACACGTATGTACAGAACACTGTTCTGAGCCGGGCGAGGTGGCGCACGCCTTTAATCCCAGCACTCGGGAGGCAGAGGCAGGCGGATTGATGTGAGTTCGAGGCCAGCCTGGTCTACAAAGCGAGTCCAGGACAGCCAAGGATACACAGAGAAACCCTGTCTCAAAAAACCAAAAAAAAAAAAAAAGAACACTGTTCTGGTCACACACTTAGGCCTTGTCCCCTGGTAATAATGGAATTGAAGGTCTGGTAGTGAAAAAACAAGAGGCCCAAGATAAACATTAAGGAGATGATCGTGAGCCCTAAATGATGAGAAAGACTTCCGGTCGGCTTCTCAGAACTTCCTCGAGAAACAGAGATGCTCAAGTGCCCAGTGGAGGCTGGAAACTGGCTGGCCAGGCTGACGTCAGCTAAGCAAACGGGAAAGGACAGAACTAAGCTCTGAAAAAACAGATATCCCCTAAGCGGAGCAAAATAAAATTCTACCTACATACACAAGAAGCATTTAAAAGAATAGTAAAAGCATACATTCTACCTCTAGATCCTTTCACAGAGAAACAATGCTCCCCCACAGGTGATTGACACACCTTGGCATTTCCCCACAACTGTTTCAAGACCCTGGAATGCAGTCCCCAGAATCTCCATCATCGTTAAAGGGTCAAAGCACAGACATCAGGGACCTCCAGAATCTCCCCGGCTCTCAGGTCAGCACCCACCAACCAGTTTGCTAGTCTGGAATATTTTAACATTGCTCCTGCCCTCCTAGACATCTAATGCATGTAGTTATTTCTGCATGTGGCATTTCCCTTCCACACAGACGAGAGGCCTAAGCAAATACTGCTCTGTATTTGGCTCTTCCCTGACTTCCTGGTCCACCTTTAAATACATCAAATATTGAACTAGACTTTTCTTTCCCAGGAAACACAACTTAGGCTATAGAGCAAGATGTCTAACCTGAGGAATGGAACACAGGGTGAGGAGGGGACAGCCTGGAATATTCTGGGAGCTTGCTGCAGACCCAGATGAACCTGGCCAAAGCGGTCACTGCCAACAGTCCTGAGAGCTGGGATCTGTGTATGGCCAACGGCTGCGGGCTGACAGTGTACTGAAGGTGTACACAAGAAGGTGGGAGGCAGGCGCAATCTCGGATCCTGTGCTGTTAGCTGTTAGCATGGACCTCGTAGGAGAAACAAAGTATCCTTCAAACTTCACCTACTTTATGCACTTCTCAGGAAAAATCTTTCTTTCTTTCTTTCTTTCTTTCTTTCTTTCTTTTTTTTTTTTGGTCAGCTGCATATAAAATGAAATCCTTTGTTAAAAAAAGAAAAGCTGTTGGGCGTGGTGGCACACACTTTTAATCCCAGCACTAGGGAAGCAGAGGCAGGCCGATTGCTGTGAGTTCGAGGCCAGACTGGTCTACAAAGTAAGTCTAGAACAGCCAAGGCTACACATAGAAACCCTGTCTTGAAACACCCCCCCCCCAAAAAAAGAAAAGAAAAATAAAAAGAAAAGCTAAAATGTTTTTCTCCTAATTGTCCTTTATTTTACCTCAGATGATGAGTGAAGTATAGAGTCTTTTGTAGCTCATTTCCCCCTTCCCCTTCCTCTTTCCAGATCCTGACATATATTCCTCCCTGCTATTACTGTGAATACAAGGCCAGCCTGGTCTACAAAGTGAGTCTAGGACAGCCAAGGCTACACAGAGAGACCCTGTCTCAAACCACCACCACCACCACCACCAAAATATATATACATATATATTCTTCCCTTCTCTCCTTCAGATTCATGGTCTCTGGTGTACAACGTCTTAACTCATAAAAGAAAATACAAATTACAACGAGAGTTTTGTTACAAGTAAGTGTGAGTGTGTGCGTGTGTACATATGTGTGTGTGTGCATATGTGTGTGTGTGTCCTCAAGAGTGTGTGCACAAATGTGCCATGGGACTTGGAGGTTAGAGGACAACTTGGGGAAGTTGGTTCCTTCTTCCTTCTACCCCGTGGGTCCTGGGAATTGGACTTAGGTCATCAGGTTGGGTAGCAGGCTCCTTTACACTCTGAGTCATCCGAACTCGTCAATTGTCTTCTACTTCTCAAGAAGCCAGTAATACTAGGTATGCTGCCAGGAGTGTTCTGAGACCAAGTCTCAGCTGGGTGTGGTGATGCACACCTTCAATCCCAGCACTTGAGAGGCAGAGGCAGGAGGATCTCCAAGTTGGAGAACAGCCTGGTCTACAGAAAGAGTTCCAGGACAGCCAGGGCTGCACAGAGAAATTCTGTCTCGGGGGTAGGAAGATATGGGGTGAAGGGAAAGAGTGTGCTCAGAAGAACAGACACACGGATAGGAAGAGAAGGCATCTCATATTGTCCAGGCCTACCTGGACCCTGCCATCCACGAACTCCTGATCTTCCTGCCAACACCTCACAAGCACTGAGATTACGGGTGTGTGCTACCACACCTGGCACAACTTCCATCTGCTGCATTTTTATATGGGATACCCTGAAGGCCCCACTCATGGCTTTGTGTGCTCTCACATGCCATTTTACCACTGAACTATACACTCAGCCTTTGTGTTCTCATTGAAATTATCTGTCTCATCTTTATGCCCAAAACCCAGAGAACCAGTGCTTGTGGGGAATGTGTATTGCTATTTTATTCATATGGGTGTTTTGCCTGCATGGATACCTATGCACCAAGTACATGCCTGGTGCCTGCAGGGGACAGAAGGGAGTACAGGATCCCTTGGGATTGGAGTAACAAATAGTTATAAGCTGCCATATTGGTGCTAGGAATTGAACCTGAAATTTCTGGAAGAATAGCCAGTGCTTTTTAACCACTGAGCCATATCTCCAGTCCTAATATTTTCATTGATTGCTAAAGTTCCAAGGAACTTGCAGTCTGGAAACAAACAAAGAGAAGAAGAAGAAGAAGAAGAAGAAGAAGAAGAAGAAGAAGAAGAAGAAGAAGAAGAAGAAGAAGAAGAAGAAGAAGAAGAAGAAGAAGAAGAAGAAGAAGAAGAAACAAGAAAAAGGCGATTTCTGCTAGTAGACTGCCATCTAGTGGTAGGTTTCTGCCTTACAGTGTTGGTAATAGCCTGAGTGCCTTGGGGTGTTTTTACAAGCTGTGACAAGCAGAGTATAAATTGCTTGTGTGTTTCCCAGCAGCCCAATGCTCATGTGCACATTAGCTAGCACAGGCCGCAAATTCTTCAAAAGAAATTCTTGCCTCTGTGTTTACTTGAATAGTATCAAAGAAACCCTGCCAGTCAAAATTAATACTTTCCCTTCTGCTAACAGTCAATGGTATGTTCATAGTTTCCCATGCAGATGATCAAATCAGGCCTGCATTTTCAAAGGTTTTTCCCCATTACTAGACTATTGTAAATCAACGTATGTGAGCAGTCATCACATATAGTCATCACATATGCCAAAAGGTGTTACTCATGAAGTCATGGGCCAACAGTGAGGCAATTTCCAGATTCAATCTATACCAGGGATTCTCCGTTTTGTTCTGGAAGAGTATGGCAGTCCTCAGGGTCCCCAACAGCTGCTAGTTTTCTCACTTGGCCACCTGTTGTTGTGTTAACACCTGCCACCTGCAGTCATCCTTCTCCCAGCAAGCTGACTGCTGTCCCTGGACCATAGGCCTTGAGCCATTAGTCATATCTACTCCTCTCTCCATACCAACCCACACTACTCCAACCACGTATGGGGCATAGGGACTCTCGTGTCCCACAGAACAGGAAAGACCAAACCCACTGAGATGTGATCAGAAGAGAAAGTGCTGGCCTTCAGGGGAGGGAGGCAGCCCCTGATGTGGAAGGCTCTGAGGCAGGAGCCCACTCCCATCAGAAGGATGAGAGGTCAATGGGATGAGAAGCATCCTGGGTACGTGGAAACCCCAAATCTCGGCAAGAATTTGGGATCTCTGGGGAACTAAAGAGAGGCCAGCATTCTTAAAAAAAAAAGCTAATTCCACTGAATAAAGATGCAACAGCAAGGAGTTTGGTTCCTAATGGGCTCAGCCATTAAGAACAATTGCTCCTCTGACAGAGGGCCAGGGCCTGGTGGTTCACGTGGTAATTCATAGCCATCTGTCACTCTGGTTCCCAGAGCTCTGATGCCATCTTCTGACCTTTGCATTAACCAGGCACACATGGTGCTGATACATACATATAGTCAGGGTGCTGATACATACATATAGTCAGAACACTCAGACACATAAAAATTAATGGATAAATATATATTTTTAAATTGTAGGGCAGGGGGCTGGAACGATGACTCAGAGGTTAAGAGCACTGGCTGTTCTTCCAAAGGTCCTGAGTTCAATTCCCAGCAAATACATGGTGACTTATAACCATCTATAATAAGATCTGGTACCCTCTTCTGGTATGCAGGCATACATGCAGACAGAAAAGTGTATAAATAATAAATAAATCTTTTTTAAAATTTTTTTTGGAACAGAAACAAGATAACCTATAAGTCAAAGGCCATCCAGGGCTGCATAACCACAGGTATAAGAAACTGAATTCAATCCCTGAATCCAAGCTATCCCCACACTTGAGAGACTGAGACTGATGGAGCTTGCTGATCAGACAGTCTAGCTGGGTCAGTGAGCTCTAGGCTCAGAGGAAGACTCTGTCTCATAACTAAGGTCAAAGCCGGACATGGTGGCGCACACCTTTAATCCCAGCACTCGGGAGGCAGAGGCAGGAGGATTGCTGTGAGTTCAAGGCCAGCCTGGCCCACAAAGCTAGTTCAGGACAGCCAGAGCTACACAGAGAAACCCTGTCTCAAAAAACCAAAATAATAATAATTTATTTTTATTATATGTGCATTGGTGTTTTGCCTGAATGTATGTCTGTAGCAGGTTGTCAGATCTTGGAGTTACAGACAGTTTGTGAGCTACCATGTGGGTGCTGGGAATTGAGCCGTCTCTTCAGCCCCCACATGGGTTTGTTTTATAAATTAAAGGTTAAATAGCTGGAATGGTGCAGGCAAAGAAAGTACTTGACAGAGAACTTGATTGTTGGTTATAATCTCTGAAGCCCCACGGCATACGAAAAGCTACAATGGAGTCCAAAGCACTTTGCAAACTAGAAAGATGTGTTTTCCCTAAATAAAATAATGAGCATCAATCATGGCCTTTCATGAAAAGTTGAGATGGGTTCACATCGCCAAGAGAGAGCTGTGGGCTTATGTACAGCTGTGCTCTTGGTTTCTGAGCAAAGAGCCTGGTAGTGGAAAGACTTGAAGAGACAGACATAGGCCAGGGAGTCGGTCAGTCGGCGTACAAGCTCTAGCATGCTTGGAGCCCTGAGTTCCACGTCGGAATCCCAGTGTTATGGCGGTGGAAGCAGAGGAATAAAGAGTTTAAAGCCAGTCTAGTCAGTGTAAGGCCAAAAATCAGTTTCCGGAGATTCTGAAAAAGGCAATGTTCCAGAATGCAGAGATGCAGAGGTGTTTTGGTTAAAAATTCGTGTTCCCTTTTCAAAAGCCTTTCAACTGTTCTCCAGACCAGGGCAATAGCCGGGCGTGGGGGCACAAGCCTTTAATCCCAGCACTTGGGAAGCTGAGGCAGGCGGATCACTGTGAGTTCGAGGCCAGCCTGGTCTACAAAGTGAGTTCAGGATGGCCAAGATAACGTAGAGAAACTCTGTCTTGGAAAAACAAAAACAGGACAGGGCAATATTATTATTATTATTGTTGTTGTTGTTATTATTATTATTATTATTATTATTATTATTATTATTATTATATGTTTTGTGTCTGAGCGTACGCAGGAGGCATTGGCTCCCCTTGGACTGAAGTTACAGCCAGTTGTGAGACACTATATGGGTGCTGGGGATCGAAACTGAGTGTGCCTGCCAGGGCTTGAACCCTGATCCTCTACTAGAACAGTAAACACAAGCATATGGTGGCACACGCCTTTAATCCCAGCACTTAGGAGGCAGAGGCAGGTGGATCTCTGAGTTCCGAGGCCAGGACAGCCAAGGTTACACAGAAAAACTCTTGTCTTGAAAAACAAAAAAAACCAAAAAAACAAAAAACAGTAAACCCTTTTAATCACTGAAACATCTCTCCAGCCCATAATTCTTGGTTTGGTTGGTTCGTTGGTCGGTTGGTTTTGGTTTGGTTTTTCAAGACAGGGTCTCTCTGGGTAGCCCTGACTGTCTCGGAACTTGTAAACTAGGCCTCGAACTCCGAGATCTCCCTGCTTAGTCTCCAGTGCTGGGATTGTTAGTGTGCACAACCACCAGCCGCTCACTCTTATAATCCTCTCACTTCTCTTTTTTTCTGCGGAAGAGAGAGAGATGGGGCTGGAGCACAAGCGGCAGCCTGGGGAGTGCCATGAACTCTATACGCTTGTGGCACAGTCATAAATCGCACATCCACCGCAACCAAGACTCGCTCTTGCAGGGTGTGGACAAGAATATCTTCCAGAACTGGAAAAATAGTAGGATGCGTGCCCAAGAGGTGCAGGAGCCTTGCCTTTCCGAGGACAGGCTCAGCCCACACCCAGGGAGGAGCATCTGGTGCACGTCTCGGGAGTCCAGCCCATGGAACTACAACCCCCAGGAACCCCGCGCGGCCGCACGTGGTCCCTCAGCCCCTGAGATAAAGGGCGCAGCCGCGGCGCTGGTTAGAGACCCTAAGAGCTCAGAAGCAACCTGGTGGCCAAGGGGAGCCCGGCGGCGCTGACAGAGGAGCGAAGGCAGGTACGCTGGGCAGGGTAGCCCCGGGAAGTGATGCCTGGGGCCAGTGACACTGGGGGATTCTTTGCAGACCCCCGTAGCCTGGCCTCCGGGAACCCTGTCTTAATAGGTCACAGAAGGGAATTTAGCCATTGGTTGTAATACACCTATCTCTCCCTTTCATAGAGGTTACTTGTATTTCGGCTTCTGGTTTAGTGATTTTTAATATCTGTGTTTCTAGTGTTGCCAAGTTTCTAATGTTGCCAAGTATTTCTTTCTCAAGTGAATCTCCTTGTTCAGAACTACATCGCATCCCCGCTCCCTTCTTAAACTTTGGCGGCTTTAAAAACGAATTTTGCCTACTGTGCCTTGATGGATGCAGGTCGGGGTTTCCAGGGTACTACTCCGTCCCCAGCGTTTCAACAAGAACTTTCCAAGTTCACTTTTAAGTCATGGATGTGAGAACATTTGCTTTCCGGCCCCACCCCCCGCCTTTTTTGTTTGTTTGTTTGTTTGTTTTGTTTTGTTTTTCGAGACACGGTTTCTCTATGTAGTCTTGGCTTTGTAGAGCAGGCTGGCCTCGAACGCACAGATCTGCCTTCCTCTGCCTCCCGAATGCGGGGATTACAGGTGTGCAGCACCACGCCCAGTGATCATTTGCTCTTAATTCAAACTATGAAGGACTTAAAAGCATAACACACCCAAGTTGATCTTAAAATTTGTATTTTAAAAAAACTTGATAATTCGCTGTTAAAAGTTGTCAAGTTAAAAGTTTGTGTTTGGGGGTTTTTTTTGTTGTAGTGGTGGTGGTTGTTTTGTTTTGTTTTGTTTTAGGTGGGGGGAGCATTGAGACAGGGTCTCTCTATGTAGCCCCTAGTTGTTCCAGAACTATGCAGACCAGGCTGGCCTTGGATATTCAGAGATCTGCCACACAAGTGCAGGGATTAAAGGCATGTGCCACTACAACGCATCACAGCTTGTGTTTCGTGTCCTGGAGACACAAATTCACATACCTTTTTTTGTTTGTTTGTTTTTATTTGTTTATTACATATAGTATTTTGTCTGACTGCCAGAAGAGGGCACCAGATAACATTATAGATAGTTGTGAGGCACCATGTTGCTAGGAATTGAACTCAGGACCTTTGGAAGAACAGACAGTGCTCTTAACCTCTGAGCCATCTCTCCAGCCCCTTGTTTTTTGTTTTTTGAGACAGGATTTCTCTGTGTAACAGCCCTGGCGTTCCTGGACTCGCTTTGTAGACCAGGCTGGCCTTGAACTCAGATCTTCCTGCCTCTGCCTCCTGAGTGCTGGGATTAAAGGTGTGCGCCACCATGCCTGGCAGATTCACATATCTTAAGCTGGCCTTATACTCTGATCCTCCTGACTCCAGGTGGCCTGCAGTCTTGGACAGAAATGAACTTAGATCTTGCTTATAATTCTGAGCTTTTTAATGAAATGCAATGGTTCAGAGGAAAATCTGAAGTTATGTAATTTTCAGTTTGAAGGATCAAGGAATCCTTTGTCTTCTTTCTTTTTTCGTTTCTTTTTGGATACTAGCTGTTTCTGTTATGTAGCCCTGACTGTCCTGAAACCCTATAAGACCAGGCTGGCCTTGAACTCACAGATTTGTCTGCTCTGCCTCCCAAGTGTTGGGATCAAAGGTGTGTGTCACTATGCCCAGCTGACTTGTCTGACTTTTGTTCTTATTTTGTGGGGATGGGGGACCTTTGTTTTTGTTTTTGTTTTTTTAGTTTTTTTTTTTTTGTTTTTTTTTTTTTGTTTTTTTTGTTTTTTTTTGAGACAGGGTTTCTTTGTGTAGCCTTGGCTGGCCTTGAACTCATAGCCATATGCCTGCCTCTGCCTCCTGAGTGCTGGAATTAAAGGTGTGTGCCACCATGCCCAGCTGTGTGTGGTTTTGTTTTGTTTTTTTAAGACAGGGTCTCTGTAGCCCTGACTGTCCTGGACTCACTTTGCAGACCAGACTGGCCTCAAACTCACAGTGATCCACCTGCCTCCAGTGCTGGCATTAAAGGCACATGCCACCATGTCCAGCTATGCCCCACGTTTTTAACTACTCAAACTGCATGGAAGTCATGATTCACTTAATAGCTTTCAGTAAGACTGCCAATCAGAACTTAAAGAATGTGGTGGCGCAGGCCTTTAATCCCAGCACTCGAGAGGCAGAGGCTGGCAGATCACTGTGAGTTCAAGGCCAGCCTGGTCTACAAAGCAAATCCAGGGCAGCCAAGGCTATACAGAAAAACCCTGTCTCGAAAACCAAAAAGAAGAAGGAGGAAGAGGAGAAGGAGAATTATAGTTATTAAACATGAAATAAATGCTGCTGAAAGGGAGCACAAAAGACTATGTAGCCAGAGCAGATCATTTGATCTAGGATGCTTAATGCTGACTGGCTCCAGCACTCAGCTCTCTTATCATTTTAACCTTCTTATACCGTGAGGGCCCCTTGGACCTGGGTCAATGGTCACTGACCCAGATAAAAGGTAGCACAGGGTAAGTCATGAGAAGGGCAGGAAAGGAGAAGGATGAGGTCCCAGTACGAAGATATCAGAGTTTAGATGACTCAGGAGCTCCGTAGACAAAAGCCTGAGTGTTGGGGAGGAGGCGCCAGCACAGGTAACTACCCCCACTAGACAGGACTTTGTGCACGGAGAGCACTGGGCATCTGCTGCCCCTCAGCATGTGCCTGGCACAGCCCTCAAGCACACTGTGTCAGTTCACTCATTCAACCCTACTGTCCTCATCAAAGAGGGATAAATGGTTGGAGCCATCAAAATGCAGTCTGACTCCAGGGCTACCCACTGTTGTCCTTCCGGTAAGGAAAGGGGAGAACTTGAGAGGCTAAGATGGCAGTTCACTTTGGGTATCTTGAGCTAAGATCACTGTAGGAGTACCAGATGGAGACGTGCGGCAGGCATTTCCCAGGATGCTTGTTTCCTCTGTTGGATCTTCTACGTTAGTGTGGGCAGAGTCGCTCTGCCCGACGCAAAGGTCTGTCAGTCCCAAAGGAATGAATGAAATGAGGTTGTCTGCTCCAGGAGCAAGTGCCTATCAGGGAAATCCCCATCAGCTACAATCTCTCATTTAGTCCTCACACATGCATTGAAACCCAGGTGTTAGCCAGGCATGGTGGCGCACGCCTTTAATCCCAGCACTCAGGAGGCAGAGGCAGGTGGATCTCTGTGAGTTCGAGGTCAGCCTCATCTACAAAGCAAGTCTAGGACAGCCAAGACTACACAGAGAGACCCTGTCTGAAAAAACAAACAAACAACAACAACAACAAAAAGACCCAGGTGTTAGCTGGGGTGTGGCTAGGTTGGTTAAGTGCCTACCGTGCGAAAAGCCTGGGTTCCATCCTGAACAACAACAAAATATGTCCCTCTAGTGGCACTTGGCCTTAAACATTCAGTTTACAAACAGGTTGAATATGGTGGCACACACCAGTAATCCCAGAGAGACAGAAAGCCGGAGTTCAAGATCACCCTCTGCTATATAGCGAAAGGAGGCCAGTGTGGCTAACAAAGACCTTGCCTCAGAAACACAAAAGCAAAAAGCTGACAACCTGAGTTAGATTTCCCGCATCCACATGCTGAAAGGAAAAAACTGGTTCCCACAAGTTGTCCTCTGACCTCTGCTGTAGTATGTGTGTGCTCATACGCCTAGACACATACACAATAAATAAATGTTAAAATGAAAAGGGACCAAAAAAAAAAAAAAGCCTAGAGAAGCTGCAAAGTAAGCAACTCAAATGTAGACTAGCAGAGGATACTTAGTTGGATGATAGGTAATGATTCATCAAAACCTCTACGTGCTGGGTTTTGGTGGGACTCCAGCTTACAATATGAATAGAAAAAAAGGATTCTGGGACTGGCGAGATGGCTCAGCTGTTCAGAACACTGGCTGCTCTTCCAGAGGACAGGGGTTCAATTCCCAGCACCCACCTAGCAGCTCACAACTGTCTCTAACTCCAGTTCCAGGGGATCTGGCACCCCCACACAGACATGCAGCACACCAATGTGTGTAAAAATAAGTCAATCTTGAAAGAAAAGAAAGAAGAGTGCCTTCTCTCTGCCTATTTCCAGCTTAAGTCACAGCAACTTTAGCCCTCTGAGGCCCCTGAGTGAAGTTGCCTCTCTGCTCCTAGGTCTCCTGGCTTCGATTCCTACTCCTGAGGTCTGGTTTGTCTAGCTCTCTAAGCAGCTAAAGTGGAAGGCCTTCCAGATAGTATCTTCCCAGGCCCACCCTCTTTCTGTCTTATGGGTTGCCCACCAATTCAACTCGAAAGGGTTACATTGGTCTCCTTGCTCTGAGTGCTTCTATGTTGCAAGCTTATTTTACAGTTCTAAACTGGGAGTGAACTTCGGCCTGAGAGTTTGGCCATTAGTTGGCATTCCTTGAAGAAAGATTAATGGCAGTGTATTTTCCAGACCTTCCAGCACCTCCATGGCCTTCCCTAAGAAGAGACTCCGAGGTCTTGTTGCTGCCACCATCACGCCAATGACTGAGAATGGGTAAGTTTCTCTGGGGGCTGTTCCCACTCACTGAAAAGGTCAGACAGTCCTGGGGTGGCTTTACCGTGCTGTAGCTTCTGCGGTGAGGCAGAAAAAGTCAGAAAAGGGTTGGCCATCATCGTGATGAAAAAGGGAGGGGGAAGGAAGTTCTCCCAGATCCAGCATGTGGAGTTAGAGGAGAATCCTGTCTTAGCTGAGTACCGTCCTGGTCCCTCTAGGGAATCCTGTCACTTTGGACATTGGCATCATTGAGTGGCTGGCGGGTGTGGCCCACTGTAAATAGAGTCTGTGCTTGGGTTTGATCCATGGAACTCACCTCAAAAAAAAAGGGGGGGCCAGGGAGGGTGTGGAAGAAGTGGCTTAGCTGGGAATGTGCTTGCTGCCCAAACATGAGGGACCTGGTGCAGATCACCAACATCTGTGTAAACGTCGGGAAATGCCAGTATTGCAGAGGTAGAGACAGGAGGATCCCTCGGGCTGGCTGCCAACAAGCCCGTCTGTCTGAATCGGTGAGCTCCAGGTTCAGTTTAGATATTCCCTCCAAAAAATAACGATAAGGCAGAGAGCAATTGAGTTAGCTTCCAGCCTTCATATATTTGTATGCACATGTAAACATGTACCCACACACATTTACACTCAGAAACACATCCAGATCACATTACGCACAATCATCAAAACACACACACACACACACACACACACACACACACACACTACACGCAGAAAACAAAGCAGGCTGTCCACAGAAGTCTTTGGATTTCTATTGCTCTGGTGGCACCATGACCAAAAGCAAGTTGAAAGGGAAAGGGTTTATTTGGCTCACTCTTCATATCACAGTCATCAAAGGTTGTAAGGGCAGAAACTCAAGGCAGAAGCTGATGCAGAAGCCAGGGAGCAGTGCTGCTTACTGCCTTATTTCCCCTGGCTTGCCCAGCCTGCTTTCCTATTGTACCCAGAACCACCAGCACAGGGCCACCCACAATGGGCTGGTCCTTCCCACATTATGAAACTGTACTACAGACTTGCCTATAGGCAAATCTTTTGGATTTTGCTTGTTTGGGGGTTTGGTTTCGGTTTTGGTTTTTAGTGAGACAGGGTCTTACTAATGGCTCTGGCTGTCCTGGAACTCACTATGTAGCCCAGGCTAGCCTTGAACTCATCAACTGCCTCTGCCTCCCAAGAGCTGGGATTAAAGGCCCAGCTTTGTTATAGACAAATTTTATGGAGGCTTTTTTTTTTTCAAGTCCTTCCTCCCAAATGACTCCAGCTTGTGTCAAGTTGACATACAAGTATGGGGAGGAGCAGCAGCATTTTTGGAAGCGCCATGAGAGGGGAAGGCATCATCAAGGTGGGCTCACCAAGCATCTTTCCGGTCTCATTTAGAAACGGATTAAATGTTGGGAGGTGGGTGGGGAAGAAGGAAGGGAGACAGCAGAGGTAGCAGCGGATGCGGGCTGAGTGAGCATTTCTCATGCAGGTGTCTTGACTTCCAGAGGTAGGTTGTGGCAACCCCTCTGCTTGCATGATCAGATAAGGGCCATGCCCCATACATGATTATGTGCTATACGTACCTTCTCCTTGGTACACAAGGGGAGCGGACACGTCCCCCATCTGAATGCTATGGGCCCATTGGAGGTGAATTCTGGCTTCTTTAAACTTCCTCGTGTAAGAAAAAAGTTATTATCACCATACCTACGTTGCAGACTGATGAGCATTAAGTAAGCTAATCCTTACAATAGTGCTTGGTCACTGCAGTTAGGACAACAGGTTTGAATTGTCACTGTGGGAAGGGACAAGGATAAGAGGAAGATAGGCCAATTAATATGCCTTTCTTTTCTTTTTTTGTTTGGTTTTGTTTGGGGTTTGTTTTGTTTTCTTTTCTTTTTTCAGACAGGGTTTCTCTGTGCAGCCCTGGCTGTCCTAGAACTCACTCCTTAGGCTGGATCCATCTGTCTGTCTGCACTCCCGCTGCCTGGCTAATACTCCTTCTTAAAAGTACACTTGTTGTTGTTGTTGTTGTTGTTGTTGTTATTGTTATTGTTGTTGTTGTTCTTTCAAGACAGAGTTTCTCTGTGTAGCCTTGGCTGCCCACCCAGCTAAAAGGCCTTTCTTCAGGGAGTTGGATTTCTGAATTTGTAAACCTAGGAATTTTCAATTGTCATTCAAAGGTGGCCACATCACAGTTCCCTTTGTTATTTGGAGCCCAAGACTTCCAAGATGTATGAAAAGCATCCAAAAAAGAAAGAAAGAAAGAAAGAAAGAAAGAAAGAAAGAAAGAAAGAAAGAAAGAAAGAAAAGAAAAGCATCCATCCTTCCTGGAGCTAATGTGCTAGTTAGGCCACTCTGCTGGTGACAATCTTTTCTTTCTCTTTTTCTGTTACTTCTCCCTTTCCAGAACTCCTGGGAAAGGCTGAAGTCAGCTCTTTCTCAATGCATCAGCCTCTTGTTGGGTAGATAAGCAAGAGACATGTGACTGCATGACCAGGCTGGACTTACTTCCTGCTGCAGAGCAAGAGAGCGTGTGTGGAACACAGCTCAGCACATTCCATCTGCTCCTTGCTACATTAACCTCTGGAGTGACTTCTCCAAACAGCCTTACTTTTCATCTGGGACACTGAGAGCAGCTGTGTGTGGTTCCCTAGTCTGCTGCTCTCTGGAAGCCCAGACCCAAAGGACTAGAGATGATTAGCAAGTCTCTGGAACCAGGGGTGTGCACACCTGTAAATCCAGCTCTTGGGAGGGAGAGGCAAGAGAATCAGTTGAAGGCCCCCCCTCCTTAACTACTCAGCGAGGGTAGGGGCAGCCTGAGGTATGTTAACTTTTCTTTCTGTCATCATCACTTGCTCCACTAAAATACTCTTATAGGGCCTGGAGAGATGGCTCAGTGGTTAAGGCACTGGCTGTTTGTCCAAGAGGACCTGGTTTAAAGTCCTAGCACCCACATGGTAGCTTACAACACTCTGCAGCTCCAGTCCCAGGCATCTGACCTCTTCTGGCCTTTAAAGGCACCAGGGATGTATATGCTGCATGGTGCATGCAGGCAAACACCCATACATGTTAAATAAATAAATTTAAAAGAAATTAAAGCAAACCAGACCACTTGTATATATACAGAAAGTGTAGAGCACCCAGGAGCAAGTGAACATTGACCAATTTAGCCACAGTTAAAATCTGCCCCTCTAGCCAGGTGTGGTAGCACTGGGGGAGGGGGGGAAGGGTGTGGGCAGAGGCAGGATCTCTTGAGTTCAAGCCCAACCTGGTCTACAGAGTACAGCTAAGGCTACACAGAAAAACACTTTAATCCCAGGGGGATCTCTGTGATTTTTGAGACTAGCCTGGTCTACAAAGTGAGTCCAGGACAGCCAGGGCTACACAGAAAGGAAGAACCAAAAAATAAAATAAATAAGTAAATAAATAAATAAAAATCTGCCCTTCTGACATGTTTCCAAAACATTAGCTGGAATGAAAGGGTGCATGGGTTCGAGCCACAGTAGAGAGAGCCCCCCCTCAGCCTCTCAGCACCCCTTTTCCTGAGTGTAGGCCACACTGTCTCCCCTCGCACTGTAGGGAGTCACTGTCCATAATGCAGTCTTCGCTCTTAATAGCTTTTCCTTTCATCTCAAAATCTGCCCTTTCTTTCCTATCTTTGTTTCCATTCCCTCTGCTGAAATACCCTTTGATGTCTCTTTTCTAGGTACATTAGGGGTTTTTTTTTTTTGTTTATTTGTTTAAGAAGTAGAATAAGTAAAGATGAAAAGAATGGTAATAAGGCTAAACCCAAAAGCCTAAATGACAGCCAAGTAGCTCTCTGTGTTCTTGGCAGTGTAACCAAGGTTCTGCAACAGCGAACCCAGACATGCCAGTTTCCCTTTGAATTTTACACGCTCTGTCATCCATCCTCCCAACATTAATTTTTCTTTTTCTTTTCTATTTTTCTTTTTGCTTTTTTTTTTTTTTCCTTCGGTTGGTTTTGTTTTTGACACAGGGTCTTTCTGTATGGCCCTGACTGCATAGCTCACTATGTAGAGCAGGCTGGCCTTGCTCTCAGACATCCACTTGCCTCTGTCTCTCAAGTACTGAGATTATCATCATCACTGCCCAATGCCACCTTAGTCTTTCATACTGGTGGGCCATTTAATGCAGATTTTTAAGGCCATTTATCAATTTTTTAAGCCTCAGATCTTCCCAAGGTCATTGTGCTTCAGACTGAAAAGTACAGACAGATCACACAGGGAGCTTAGGGGTTTTTTTTTTTCCTCTTTTTTTTTAAACAATTTTTTAAAGATTTTGTCTATTTTATGCATATGAGTGCTCTATTTGCATGTACACCTACATGCCAGGAAAGGGCATTAGATCAATTTATAGATGGTTGTGAGCCACCATGTGGTGCTGGGAATTGAACTCAGGCTCTCTGGAAACCAGCTGCGCCATCTCTCCAGCCCCTGAGGAGCTTGTCAAAATGCAGAGTCCCAGCCGGTTGTTGTAGACCATGCTGGCAATGTCAGCAGTTGAGAAGCTGAGGCAGGAGCATCAGGAGTTCAAGGCCAGCTGCAGTCAAGCCTGCACTACACGAGACCCTGTGACTGGACATAATGGATTCACATCTTACTCAGATGCGGGAGCTCAGATAGGACATAAAAGAGGGAGAATGTGGGAGTTATTTCCAAAACAGCGCTCTCTGCCACCAAAGGAAGCATGAGGCTTTGAGGAAGGGACTCTGGACGTTTAGTCCTAGGCACGTTTTAAAAGAAAAGATGGTAGAAACATTTGGAGGCATGCTTAGCTCGAAATCCTGGAGCAGTTAAGAAAGGACGAAGGCAGCAGAAATGCCTCTGGGGATGCTCAGCTTGCACCAGTTAGGAAAGGATGCTAGGCTGGTGAGAGGGCTGGGTGGGTAAAGGAACTTACCACACCCCAAACCTGATAATTTGGTTCAATCCCTGGCACCCACATGATGGGCAGAAAACAGACTCCCCAAAAGGGAGACTTCTACACACATGCTGTGTCACACACACACACACACACACACACACACACACCAAATATGCACTAGTGTTGTGCATATCAACTGATCTATATACCCATCCCTGGAGTAGATGTTTAACAGTTATTAATATGAGCAGTTCATGAGCCAGGAATTGGTAGAATTAATCATCTTTTTTTTAAAAAAAAAAAAGCTCACACCTTTAATCCCAGCACTTTGGAGGCAGAGGCAGGTGGATCTCTGAGTTTGAGGCCAGCCTGGTCTACAAAGTGAGTCCAGGATGGTCAAGGCTACACAGAGAAACCCTGTCTCAAGGGGGGGGGGGGGGAATTAAAAATAAAACAAAATTTTACAAATTAAAAAAGGCTAAATGTGCATTATTCCATACTTTCCTCTGTCTTATAGAGAAATCAACTTTCCTGTAATTGGTCAGTATGTGGATTACCTGGTGAGAGAACAGGGAGTGAAGAATGTTTTTGGTAAGTCATCTTGAGATTTCCCTCTACGTGTCTAGCTCAGGCCTTAGCAAGTGGTAGATCTCACCTGACCAGGAGGTCACAGGGCATGTGTCGGAGGTCATGGTGGAGCCTGCTAGGATAACTTTAAGTTCGGGTGTAAAGACTCACTGACATTAGGTTACAGATTCCTTACGAGTATCTCATTTGAAGCCAGGTGCGGCGGTGCGTACCTGTAATCGCAGCACTCGGGAGGCAAAGGCAGGCAGATCTTTGTGAGTTCAAGGCCAGGCTGGTCTACAAAGTGAGTTCAGGACCGCCAGGACTATACAGAGAAACTCTGTCTCGAAAAACAAAAAAATAACAAACAATAAAACAAAAAAGGAGTATCTTATTTGGCAGTATACCAACAAATAAGTAGGTTTTTTTCCCCATTTAGAGACAAAACTCTATGGTTTAGAGAGTCTTGAGGTCATGCAACCAAGAGAGGAGAGAATAACAACAAACTCTTGAGTAACATCTTAGCCCAGCGTGGTGGTGCACGCCTTTAGTCCCAGCACTCCAGAGGCAGAGGCAGGCAGATCTGTGAGTTCAAGGCCAGCCAGGGCTACACGGAGAAATCCTGCCTCAGGGGGGGGAAAAAGTGTCCACTTGTTCTTTTCTGAAGGAAAACGGAGAAGCAGGGGAGAGGGGAGGTGAAGGGAGAGCTGGGAAGAGTGGACGGAGGGGAGGCTGCAGTTGGGATGTATTGTAGAGAAAAAAAACTAAAGAAAAAAATTAAATCTGGGCTTAAACATTTACAAGGGCTTTAAAAATTACAAAAAAAGAAAACAATAAATAAATAATAATAAAACTTAAAATAATAATTTTTTGTTTTGTTTTGGGTTTTTTGTTGTTGTTGTTGTTGTTGTTGGGTTTTTATTTTGTTTTGTTTTTTGTTTTTCAAGACAGGTTTCTCTGTATAACAGTTCTGGCTGTTCTGGACTCACTTGGTAGACCAGGCTGGGCTCAAGAGATCTGCCTGCCTCTGCCCCCCAAGTGTTGAGACAAAAGGCATGCACCACCACCGCCCAGCTGATAATAAAAATTTTAATAATAAAAAACAAAAGTTAAGCCAATATGGTAGCATGCACCTATAATCCAAGCATTTAAGAGGGTGAGGCAAGAGGTTCATAAGGGCAACCTAGGATACAATGCAAGTCTCTGCCTTAAAAATACATACGTTAAAAAAAAAAACAACAACAACAACATACATACATACAATAAGGCAAAACAAAAAATTGGGGCCACGGGGCCACACACACTTAATCTCAGCACTCAGGAGGCAGAGGCAGGGGAATCTCTCTGAGACCAAGGCCAAGCAAAACAAAAGCAAACAATGGGCTGGACAGGTGGTTCAGTGGTTATGACTCTTGCTGCTCTTGCAGAGGACCTGGGTTTGCTTCCCAGTACCCACATCAGCCTCCCACGAGCACCTATAATTTAACCCCAGCTCCAAGAGATACAACACACTCTTCTGGCTTCCTTGGGCACACACATACACGGACACACATAAATAGAAATAATGATCTTTTTTAAATTCTCATCTGTCCCTAATAGCAAAGAGAGATTTACAACCACAAGCCACAGTTGATCTTCCCACTATTTTTGGCTAGAGAAGGTAGAAAAAAGACCAAGTCTGAAGTAAAAATGGACAAGCGGTACTTCCCCTGCGCCTCCCCCCGCCCCCCACACACACCCCAGGCTCCAGCTCTGTTTATTCATTGTGCGCTTTCCTGTCAAGCAGGAGTTTCAGACCCTACACTTCCAGACTTAGGGTTGGAGGAACAAAAGGCCTTGGCTGATCCCACTGACTGGCTCTTTGTTTAAAATAGTGAATGGCACCACAGGAGAAGGCCTGTCCCTGAGTGTCTCTGAACGCCGCCAGGTCGCAGAGGAGTGGGTGACACAAGGAAGGAACAAGTGAGTAACTGTGCTGAGGGGGGAAAAAAGTGTGATTCATGGGCAAGATCTATACTGAGCAAGGCTCTCCCCACTGTCCCAGCCCTGTCACCTCCTCCACACTTGGAAAGGAGCATCCTTTCCTGCTCTGTGGAAGGGAGGCCAAATCACAAAGCACATCTACTCTCATCCACTTGTCAGGCCAGTCTTCTCAGAGTCTCCTGACCTTGGGATGAAAGAGGAAGAGAGCAAGAAGGTCACCAGCTCTCCTGTGTACTGCTCCCCACCCCCCTCCTCACCCCCACACACCCCATCTTGGTTGGGGTTTCTGTTGCTATGGTGACACACCCTGCCCACAGCAGCTTGGAGGGAAACAGTTTACTCAGCTTGTATGTCCACACCATGGCTCCTCACTGAGGGCAGCAGGAACCTGGAGGTCAGCAGAGGCATGGAGCAGTGCGCCTTGGTGGGTCAGTTTGCTTTCTTCCTTTCTTTTTTGTTTTTTTGAGACAAGGTCTCTATATATAACCCTGACTGTCCTAACTCACTATGTAGACCAGGCTGACTTTGAACTCACAGAGACCCACCTGCCTCTGCTTCCCACACGCTGAGATTAAAGGTGGGCCACCGTGCCTGTTTTTTGTTTGTTTGTTTGTTTTTTGGTTTGGTTTGGTTTGGGGTTTTTTTTTGTTTTGTTTTGTTTTTTTGTTGTTGTTGTTGTTTTTTGGTTGGTTGGTTGGTTTTTGGTTTTATTTTTTGTTTTCCCTCTTGGTTTTTCTAGACAAGGTTTCTCTAAGTAACAGAGCTCTGGCTGTCCTGGACTCACTTTGTAGACCAGGCTAGCCTCGAACTCACTGAGATCCACTTGCCTCTGCCTCCCTGAGGGCTGAGATCACAGGCTCCTAGCTTCCTTTCTAAGGCATAGTCTCTCTGTTTTAGTTTTAACATTTTCTGTTTCTAGCCTCCTGCAGGATTATAATTATACTATCTTTATGTGAGGGTTCTCTTTCTTTCAGCCCTGGGGTATGTTTCTGTGGCAGTGGGAAGGCCGGTTCTAGCGAAGCAAGGGAAGCTGTGAGGTCCAATAGCGCAGAAACTGGTAGCTGAGGTTTCCTTTGTTGAACAGGGAGAGGAAGTCCCCCCCTGCTGTCTCAGCTTTGGGAAGTTGAGGTCAACCTTCCCTCTTCCTACAGAAGATTATTCTTTTCCTCTGTAGTTTGCCTACTTTTCATTTCTTTTTTTTTTAATGTTCTTTATTATTTATTCATTTTATTTTTTGAGTGTTTTACATAAATGTATGTATGCATACTATATTTTCTTTCTTTTCTTTTTTTTTTTTTTCCTTTTTTGGCTTTTTGAGACAGGGTTTCTTTGTGGAATGGCCTTAGGCTGTCCTGGACTTGCTTTGTAGACCAGGCTGGCCTAGAATTCACAGTGACCTGTCTGCCTCTGCCTCCTAAATGCTGGGGTTAAAGGAGCATGCCGCTGGGCCCGGCTTATTTCATGCATTCTTGACTAGTATTGGAGTTTGTGGGTTTTATGTGCACGCACATAAACACCTGTGCCATGACATGTGTATGGAGGCCAAAGGACAACTTACTATTAAGCTAACTGTTAAGCCAGCACAAATCAGGATAGTGCAGCCTTTCTGTGTTCTTCTAAACGCCAGGTGATTCGTACTGCTTGTCTTCTGCAGGTTGGACCAGGTGTTGATTCACGTGGGAGCACTGAGCTTGAAGGAGTCACAAGAACTGGTAAGGCTGTGAGTCCCTCTGTGAGGAGACTATTTGGGGGGACCTCCATTTCTATGCTACAATTAAATACCAATCCTATATTTGGCTGGAGCAGGCACGGGGGGCTGCCAACAAGAGGACAAGAGACAAAGGAATTTCCTCCCAGAGGGTGGATATCCACGCAGCTGAGTCTGCAGAGCTTGAGCCAGCATCGGTATTTTCTGCAAAGTGAAGGGCAGTGCCATCTGCTGGACAGAAAGGGAATAGGAAATGGGGTTAGCCTGGAGAATGGGGTTCTTCAGAGGTTCAAAACCAAAACTGTAAACCAGAAGCACATCAGATGAGCTCTTATGTTCCACAGAACGGTAGAAACTATCCCAACACAGCCCTCAGCTAGGACACAAGATCAAGAATGCACAGTCAGGAGGCGAAGGCAGTCACTGTGAGTTCCAGGACAGCCTGGTCTACAAAGTGAGTCCAGGACAGCCAAGGCTACACAGAGAAACCCTGTCTCGAAAAAAAGAAAAAGAAAGATCTAAAGCAAGCAAAGACTATCCTAGGTGACTAGAAGGATGGCTCCAAGGTTCAGAGTACTGGCTGCTCGTCCAGAGAACCCAGGTTTGATTCCCAGCACCCACATGGAAGCTGACTACTGCCAGCTCCAGGGGATCTGACACCCTCTTCTGGTCTCTGTGGATGGTTCTGTATAAACACACATAAATAAAAATAAATCTTTTTTTTTTTTAATCAATGAGAATAAAACAAGAGGAGCTGGTGAGATGGCTCGGTGAGCAGAAGTACTTGGAAAAATAAAATTAAGCCCTCAGCCTACCTGACCCAGGTGTCTCTGCTTTGCAGCCTATGACACTCCTAGCAAAGATGTTTTAATCCAGTGGTTCTCAGCCTGTGGGTTAAGATACCCCCCACCCCTCCTTGGGAGAGGATCAACAGACCTTTCACAGGGGTAGACTAAGACCACCGGAAAGCATGGATACTTACATCATGACTCATAACAGCGAAGTTGCAGTTCAGAAGTACCAATGAAAATAATTGTATGGGGCTGGAGAGATGGCTCAGTGGTTAAGAGCACTGACTGTTCTTCCAGAGGTCATGAGTTCAATTCCCAGCAACCACATGGTGGCTCACAGCCATCTATAATGTGATCTGATGCCCTCCTCTGGCCTACAGATGTACATGCAGGCAGAGCTCTGTATACATAATAATAAATAAATCTTTAAAAAAGGAAAGAAAATAATTGTATGGCTGCGGGACATCACAGCACTGCCTGAAAACAGGCTGAACACTGCTGTTTTCACTGAATTGGTTAATCGGGAGGGTTGGCTGTTGAATTTGAAGAAGTTCCTGAACTCCAGAGTCTGTGTGTGTATGTAGGTTCTGTGAGACTATAATCACTTACTCTATTATGGTCTCTTTTTTCTTGTAAAGGCCCAGCATGCAGCAGAAATCGGAGCTGATGGCATCGCTGTCATTGCACCTTTCTTCTTCAAGTCACTGAACAAAGGTAAGGAAGGAAGTTGGTCTGAGTGTGCAGTGCTTTGTACTGTCCACCTCTTGCTTTCATGCAAAAATAATAATTCATCCATAAAGGCAAAGTCCTAGAGACGTTGTAATGGAGCATTGTTCACAACCATCCATACTGTGTCCTGACGCCCTCTACTGGCGAGCAGGTGTGTATGCCGATAGAGCACATAAAATAAATAAAATCTTTAAAAATAAACAAGTAATAGATAAATAAAATAGAGTTGATGAAATGAAAAGGGATCTCAACAAAATGTCCACTGAGTACTTGCATTGCAGACACTAAGCTCTAAGATTCCAGGTTGGTGACACACGCCTGAAACCTCAGCCCTGAAGAGGTAAAGGCAGCGAGATCACAAATTCAAAGGCATCTTCCGGTACCTGGGGAGTTTAAGGCCAGCCTAGTGTTTAATTCCACACCCAGGTGCCTATTTAACATATCAAAGCAGGCCTGTCTGGTTCTCCCAGCAACCCTCAGCCCCTACCTGTTGCAGGATATGGCTGGCATACCCAGCCCTCCCGCAATGAACTCTCCAGCCCGGTGGCTGGGCTGCCTGGCCTCCAGAGGCTATTGCATATGTGATCAGGACATTTTACCTGCCCACCCCTTTTATTCCTTTGGCCTCCTGGCTGCTGTGCCTGGTTCCCCTCTTTTCCTTCTCCTTTCCCTCCCCTTCTCCTCCCATGGCTCTGTGTCATGATCACTCTGCACTCTCTCAGGTGTGTCTGCCACTGGCTCTGCGCTCCACATATCTACAATAAACTTTCTCCTCCACCATACTTAGGACCATCTGAGCCCTTCCCTTTTCATTTTATTTTCCTTTTTTTATTATTATTTAATTCACCTAGGGTATATGATATCCTGATTTGGCAGACGGGTAGAAGTAGATATTTGTGGAGAGGATTAAAACCACAACTAAACCAGGCTTAATCCCAGCACTTGGAGGCAGAGGCAGGCAGATCTCTGTGAGCTCAAGGCCAGCCTGATCTAGAGAGTGAGTCCAGGACAGCCAGGGCTGTTACACAGAGAATCCCTGTCTTGGAGGGGAAAACCATAACTAAATGCATAAATTGTCATGAAATGTCACTGATTGTTAGTAGATAGAAAACAATCACTCATAGGTAAGTAACCTACTTACTGATAGTTTGAGAGTTTAGAATGAACATTTTCTTTTTATGCTGTTTTGCAATTTTTTTAAAAAAGATGAGCTGGGAGTGGTGGCACATGCCTTTAATCCCAGCACTCAGGAGGCAGAGGCAGGCGGATCACTGTGAGTTCGAGGCCAGCCTGATCTACAAAGCAAGTCCAGAACAGCCAAGGCTACACAGAGAGACCTTGTCTCAAACAACAACAACAAAACAAAGTTGTATTGATTCATTGTTATGTACAGTGGTCTGCCTGCATGTGCCCCTGCAGGCCAGAAGAGGGCACCAGATCTCATAGATGGTTGTGAGCCACCTTGTGGTTGCTGGGAATTGAACTCAGGACCTTTGGAAGATCAGCCAGTGCTCTTAATCTCTGAGCCATCTCTCCAGCCCTGTTTTACAATTTTTTAACACTTTGGGTTTTGTTTGTTTGTTTGTTTGGTTGGTTGGTTGGTTGGTTAGTTTTTCAAGACAGGGTTTCTCTGGGATTAAAGGCATGGACAACCAGGCCTGGCTAACAATTTGTTTTTGTTTGGGTTTTGGTTTTCAAGACAGGGATTCTCTGTGTAGCCTTGGCTGTTCTGGACTTGCTTTGTAGACCAGGCTGGCCTGGAACTCACAGCAATCCACCTGACTCTGCCTTTGCCTCCCAGTGCTGAGATTAAAGGTGTGCACCACCACACTGGGCCCTGTTTTGCAATTTTTTACATAAACAGATTTTCTGGGAAAAAAAATGAGCAGAGAAATGAATTGTGCATAATAACTTTATCTGAAGTATTTCCCATGTGCTGAACATATTTTCACAGTTTGCAGTGAAGGTATGTCCCATAAAACTGTCTCTCCCAAAGAGAGCTGGCCTACACTTATCCACAGTGTAAGCCAGCCCTCTCTCACCTGCAGGAATGCCACAGCTGACTTGTTGACCAAAGGAATCCACTTCCTCAGTCAACCAGAGGCAGGCTTCTGCTCTGCCCAGGTCATCCCAAAGGAAAAAAGTGCCCAATTCTGTTGAGTGTTTATGACATGAGCCAGGACTCTTTTTTTTTTCTTTTTCTTTTTTTTTTTTTTTTTGTACAATAGTCTGCCTGCGTGTATGCCTACATGCCAGGAGAGGGCACCAGATCTCATTATAGATGGTCGTGAGCCACCATGTGGTTGCTGGGAATTGAACTCAGGACTTTTAGAAGAAGAGCCAGTGCCCTTAACCTCTGAGCCATCACTCCAGCCCGAGCCAGGACTCTTACTATGCACGCACATGCATGCTCACACACTTTTTTTTTTTTAACTTTTTAAGCACTAGGGATTGAAACCAGGACCTGAAGTAATCTGAGTCTGCACTGCACTCTACAACTAAGCTATACACCTCTTTCTTTTTTACATTTTTTGAGAAAATGTCTAAGTTACTCAGGCCGGCCCAGGTGGGGTACGTGTGTGTGTGTGTGTGTGTGTGTGTGTGTGTGTGTGTGTGTGTGTGTGTGTACTGTAGGATGTGTTTGTTTGTGTAGCTGTGTGTATGTAGCCATGCATATGCCCCAGGTGAATGCATGTGGCCACGGCTGAGTATGGAGGGGAGGGGAGGGGACGGCTACTTTCAAGACTCGGTTCCCTCCTTCCTCCGTGGATGTCAGAGACCAAACCCAGGTCATCAGTCTTGTGCTGCAAGTCCCTTTCCCCCGTGTGCCCATGTCACTGGCCCAGGCCTTGAGCTTCTCATCCTCCTGCCTCAGTCTGGCAGCTAGCCAGGATCACAGGCCTATGCTGCCAACTGGGCCCAGCTATAAGTTCTCCCTTGGGGCAGATGCTTCTGCTATTGTTGTCTCTGTTATAGCTGCTTTGTCGCGACTGTAGTGCATAGCCCCTGTTGGTCACTGCCCCACTAGCCTGGAATAAGAGGACAAAAGTCCCCATGAGAGGTTTTCATAGTTTGTTTGTTTTATCTTTCGAGACAGGGTTTCTCTGTGTAGTCTTGACTGATCTGGACTCATTTTGTAGACCAGGCTGGCCTCGAACTCACAGGGATCCACCAGCCTCTGCCTCCCCAGTGCTGGGATTAAAGGCATGCGCCACCATGCCCAGTGACAGGTTTTCAAGTATATGAAACTCTTGGGTCTGGTTTTTCCTTTATTCCCTCCATGCTAGTGATACACCCAGGCCCTTAGGTATGATGTGTATACACCTACCTACTGCTGAACTACAACCTCAGCCCCAAAGGGTATGTGTGCTCTTGTGGCAGGTGCGTGCACTTGTGGCAAATGCATGCGGGCTTGCGTGTGTTTGTTCTCTGCATGTATGTCTAAAGTACATGCTTGCCTGGCGCCCTCAGAGACCAGAAGCTCCTCTGGGACTGACGTAATAGATGGCTGTGAGTTACTATGTGAGTGTAGAAATCAGACCTGGTTCCTCGGAAAGAGCAGCCAGTGCTTGTAATTACTGGACCACCTCTCCAGCCCTCTTATTTTGACCTTTCTATAGACAGAAAAAGTAAACTTAAGGTGAAGTGACATTGTGATCCCACAGTGGAATGGTAAAGGGCAGTCGGGAACCTTCACCTTCCCACAGGATGGCTGCATCTCGCCGAACAGTTCACTTTCTTTTTTTTTTTTTAAATATTTATTTATTTAATGTATATGAGTGCTCTATCTGCATGTACACCTGCAGTCCAGAATAGGCCCTCAGATCCCTATATAGATGGTTGTGAGCCACCATGTGGTTGCTGGGAATTGAACTGAGGACCCTTGAAAGAGCATCCGGTGCTCTTAACCTCTGAGCCATCTCTCCAGCCCCAGTTCACTTTCTAATACAGGAAAGCCACTGCTTTATTCTTGTTCACATGACTCCTGTTCGTTCAGATGCCCTGATAAGTTTCCTGAGGGAGGTGGCTGCCGCAGCTCCTGCTTTGCCATTTTATTACTATCACATTCCTTCACTGACCGGAGTAAAGAGTAAGTATGGTTTAAATTTAATTTTTTTAAAAGATTCGTTTATTTATTATATATACAGTGTTCTGCCTGCATGTACACCTGCACACCAGAAGAGGGCATCAGATCAATCACATTATAGGTGGTTGTGAGCCACCATGTGGCTGCTGGGTATTGAACTCAGGACCTCTGAAAGAGGAAGTCAGAAGAGGTCCCCAGAACTGGGGTTCGAGATGCTTGTGAGCTGCTATTGTGAGGACAGAGAATTGAACCACCATCCTCTGGAAGGACAGTCTTCCTTACATTTTCTCCAGCTCTCATCCTATGGAATCCATCCGATTGCCTGTTTTATTGTTATTTGTGGTGGTGGTGTTTTTTCTTTTGTTTTGTTTGCTTGAGATAGTCGCACTTCCACCCTGGCTGGCTTGGAAATGTCAACTAGGCTGATCTCAGCCTCACAAAGACTGCCTGCCTCTGCCTTCTGCTGGGATTACAGGTGTGTACCACCATGCCCAGCCTGCGTTTTGCTTTTTATATTTTGGGTTGTGACCCTATCCTTTAACAGCTGAGCCATCTATGCAGCCTGTATTTTGCTTTTTTTTTTTTTTTCTTTCCTTTTTGGTTTTTTGAGACAGGGTTTCTCTGTGTAGCTTTGTCTGTCCTGGACTCACTTTGTAGACCAGGCTGGCCTCGAACTCACAGTGATCCACCTGGCTCCGCCTCCCAGTGCTGGGATTAAAGGTGTGTGCCACCACGTCCAGCTCTGTTTCACTTTTTTTTTTTTTTTTTTTTTTTTTTTTTTTTTTAGTTTTTCGAGACAGGGTTTCTCTGTGTAGCCTTGGCTGTCCTGGACTCACTTTGTAGACCAGGCTGGCCTCGAACTCACAGCAATCCGCCTGCCTCTGCCTCCCGAGTGCTGGGATTAAAGGGGTGCGCCAACACACCTGGCCCCTGTTTCACTTTTTAAAGACAGGCTCCTGTTGTGTAGCTCAGGCTGACTTCAGATTCGCTACCTAGCCCAGGCTGGCCCCAGAATCACCTTGCCTCAGCCTTCAGATTGCATAGGAATGTAGCTATGAGCCAAAGTACCAAGTCGAGCAGGTATTTGATAGTGTCTGTGGCTGTGTGGATAACTGAAGTGTTTTTTGTTCCTTAGTCCGAGCTGAGGAGCTGCTGGTCGGCATGCGGGATAAGATCCCCACCTTTCAAGGACTGAAGTTCAGCGACACCGACCTCCTAGACTTCGGGCAGTGTGTCGACCAGAATCACCAGCCACAGTTTGATCTGCTGTTTGGGGTGGATGAGGTCAGTTACCGGGCCTGGGCAATGTCCCAGCTTCAAAGGCACCCATTCAGCACGTTGTGATATAACAGCTCTTCTCATTCTCAAAAACCTGAATCTCTTTCTCTCTTTCTCATCAGCAACTGTTGAGTGCTCTGGTCATGGGAGCGACTGGAGCAGTAGGCAGGTAAGGATGACTTGTCTTCTCTAGTGATTACAAATGTAAAGTCACTCATCAGTGGGAGAGATGGGCGTCCTGCATACACATCCTTCCTAACAAAGTCGCTGGTGCCCTTCCCATTCACTGACAAGAAACAGAGTAAGGTGCTTTCTCCCTCTCTGCCCTCCCTCTGCTCACTCCGGGGCTTTTCTCTCCAATGCTAATGAAATGACCCTCAAGCTTTTGGAAGGGAGGGAGGGAGGCAGGGAGAGGCATGGGAGACTGCCACAAACCTGTAATCCAGTACTTGAGAGGTAGAGGCTGGAGGTTTAGAATTTCAAGGTCCTGGTATTAGTCATCATCAAACCCCTACCCAGACCTAGCCAAGGGACAGAACATTCTCCACAGTTGAGTGGAGACTGGGGACTGACTTTCACACGAACTCTGGTGCCCCATATTTGGCCGTGTCCCCTTGATGGGCACTCGGAGGAAGGACAACAGACTACCAAGAAGAGACTTGATACCCTAGCATCATATTCAGGGGGAAGAGGTCCCCCTCAGTCACAGTCATAGGGAAGGGGAATGGGGTGAAAGCGGGAGGGAGGGAGGAGTGGGAGGATGCACGGGATGGGATAGCAATTGAGATGTAATATGAATGATTTTATTTTTCAATGAAAAAACAGTAAAAAAAAAAAAAAGAATTTCTAGGTCCACCTCCCCAACTATATAGAAAGTTTGAAGAGGGCTGGAGAGATGCCACAGAGGTGAAGAGCACTGGCAGGTCTTCCATATGTCCTGAGTTCAATTCCCAGTAACGGCATGATTGCTCATAACTATAATGACATCTGGTGTCTTCTTCTGGCCTGCAGGCTATAGATAATAAATAAGTCTTTAAAAAAAAAAAGTTTGAAGCCAGTTGTGGTGGTGCTAAAAAAGAAATGTTTGAAGCTGGGCGTGGTGGCGCACTCCTTTAATTCCAGCACTCAGCAGGCAGAGGCAGGTGGATCACTGTGAGTTCGAGGCCAGCCTGGTCTACAGAATGAGTCCAGGACAGTCAAGGCTACACAGAGAGATCCTGTCTTGAAAAAGCAAAAACAAAAAACAAAAAAAAAAGTTTGGAGCCAATCTGAATTACATAAGATCCTGTCTCAAAACAATGACAGCAAAATAAATAAAAACACTTTAGCAGTGGTCATACGTGGTAGCCCATGCCCAAAGCCAGCATTGGAAGTAGGGGGATAGCCATGATTCTGAGGTAGCTACTAGAAAGACTCTATACAACTAACAATTACTTGCAAAGAGCCTGGGTTCAGTTCCCAGCACCTACACAGCAACTCACAACTGCCTGCAACTGTATTTGCAGTATCTGACACTTTTTTTTCACCTCTGTAGGATCCTGGTGTGCATATGGTGCACACAAACTCATGAGACACACCAGAGACCCATAAAATAATAAATACATATTTTTTTGTTTTGTTTTTGTTTTTTTTGTTTTTCGAGACAGGGTTTCTCTGTGTGGCCTTGGCTGTCCTGGACTCACTTTGTAGACCAGGCTGGTCTCGAACTCACAGTGATCCATCTGCCTCTGCCTCCCAAGTGCTGGGATTAAAGGCCTGTGCCACCACGCCTGGCTAAATACGTATTTTTAAAATCCTTTTTAAAAAGATTTATTTACTTATTATTTATGCAGTATTCTGCCTGAATGTGAGCAGCAGGCCAGAAGAGGGCATCAGATCTCATTATAGATGATTGTGAGCCACCATGTGGTCACCGAGAATTGAACTCGGGATCTTTGGAAGAACAACCAGTGCTCTTAACCTCTGAGCCATCTCTCCAGCCCCCTATTTTTAAAATCTTAGAAAAGAAAGTTGAATCAGGCATGGTGGTACATGTCTTTAGTCCCAGTACTTGGGAGGCAGAGGCAAGTGGATCACTGTGAGTTCGAGGCCAGCCTGGTCTACAAAGTGAGTCCAGGACAGCCAAGGGCACACAGAGAAACCTTGTCTTAAAAAAAAAAAAAGTTGTCTTATGTGGTAGTATCCATTGTAATCAGGTGAGGCAGGTGAGCACATGGGCTGCAGGGGCCCAGGGACCCTAGCTTAGCTCTGTAGATCCTGATGGTCAGTGTCTCAAAGCTGGATTATCAGAAACTTAGGTACAAATGACAGAAATCCATTCAAGCTAACCCTCATTTAAAAAAAAAAAAAAAGAAGTTATTATAAGATGCTGACAAGTCACATAACATTCAACAGAGATAAAGGCAGCCAGAACCCTAGAGCTCATGAAAGCCAGAAACCACAAAGCTCTCAGCAGCCCCAGCAAACCATCCTTCCCCTGGGGTCCCCTGAAGATGCTCTCACCTCTGCATCTTCTGCACATCTTTGCTTCTGTTCTCCTCTTCAGGTTATCAAATGCACTGTCTTGAGTCAAGGGTCCAGGAAACCATAATCACATGGCCCAGTGCCTGCTCAGCGCAAGTCAGGCAGTTCAATCCACATGGCCATTGTACTTGGCAATTTTAGTAGGATATGCTGCAGGCATAGCAAACTGTTTACACCAGCTAAAAGTGTATTTCCTCAGTCATAGCTAAGGAACTATTTACAATGAGTCTTGATATGAATGCCTTTGATAAGCACTATTGTCTTGATCCTTTAAACATTGATAGTCAAACCCATTGCTTCATGAATGTTAAACACATACTGTACCATTACTTTACACCCCCAGCCCAATGTGGACACTCTTTTTATTATGTTTTTGTATTTGAGCCATGGTCTCATGTAGCCCAGGCTGGCCTCAAACTCACTATGTAGTTGAAGATGACTATATTGAATTCCTGATCCTCCTGCTCCACCTCCCAAGCATCTAGTTCTGCTGTGCAACCCAGGCTGGCTTCAAACTCAAGAGGTCCTCCTGCCTCAGCATCCTGGAGGCTGAGATTACAGGCATATGTGACCAGGCACGCACCATATGGCTTCTAGTACTTACCTCAGGTGCTACATTTGAGCCCCAACTGTCTACCTCTGAGTCTGAGTCTCGGCTTTTTTTTCCAAGACAGGGTTTCACTGTGTAGCCTTGGCTATCCTGAATTCCCTTTGTAGACCAGGCCAGCCTCACTCACAGAGATCTGCCTGCCTCTGTCTCCCGAGTGCTGGGATTATGGGTATGTGCTACCACATCTGGCTTTTTACAACTCCAACTTGTTTTCTCTTTTGTTGTTGTTGTTGTTGTTGTTGTTGTTTTGAGACAGGATCTCTCTGTGTAGCCTTGACTGTCCTGGACTCGCTTTGTAGACCAGGCTGCGCCACCACCGCCTGGCCGCAACTCCAACTTTTACTCTCTGATTTTAAGACTTTCTTCCTTATCTTTATCGCCTCTGACATTCTCTGCCTCCTGTTTTGATACTGATTTATGTTGCTAAAAATCTCAGAAGTGAAAACAGACTGGGTTTCTTATCAACTGACCCTACAAATAGACCGATAAGGGGCCCTCAGTGTTTGTTTTCCTTTATGTTTGTTTGTATTAATTTTTTTTTTTCGTTAAGACAAGATGTCATGTAGGCCAAATTAGGCTGACACTCACTGTATAGCTAGAGATGGCCTTGAACTCCTGCATCTACCCACCTAGGTCCTGTTTGGGGACTAGGTCAGGTTCTTACTGTGGTGCCTAGAATTCTTTTTATGTTGTGGCTGGAGGGGGGGGGAGTGGGGGGGTGGGGAGGAGGGTGAAGGAGGACAGGGTTGTGGGGGGATGTGTAGCTGGATGAGCCCTGCCACCGAGCCAATCTGCAAGTCCTACCTTTGCCCTTTTAACATCAGGTGACCATAAAGGCCTCGGGTCTTTCCTGCCGAATTATTAACTTTGGTGGAATATTTTCTGTCTTCTCACCAGTACCTATAACTACCTGGGAAAAAAGACAAACCAGATGTTGGAGGCTTTTGAACAGAAAGACTTCACTGCAGCACTCAATTCCCAGGTAACCTGCTCTCCCTTCTTTCTGCAGGCGTGAAGGTCAGCCTGAAGCCTCTTTATCCTTCTTCTGTTAGCTTTCTTACTTAAAATGGAGCCTTCCCCCATCCTTTTTGTCCCTGAATCTAAGGGGATGCAAGGCTCATATCGGAAAGAGTCTTCCCACTCTTCCTCCTACAAAGGATCTCATTTTTCTTCTATCTTCAAAGTGTTTTGTGATTGTAAAATAATGGCCATAAGTTTCTTTGAAAGTCACTACGTGCCGTCCTTGGGTGTTTTGCCTGCATGTGTGTCTGTGTGAGGACGTTGGATCCCCTGGAACTAGAGTTAGAGACAGTTGTGAGCTGCTGTGTGGTTGCTGGGAATTGAACCCGGGACCTCTGGAAGGGCAGCCAGTGCTCTTAACTGCTGACCACCTTTCCAGCCCCATCCATCCTTAACTTTTGTTATTATTTTTTTGTTTGGGGCACAGGGTCTCGTACTTTGGGTCAGGCTAGCTAGAAACTCATGGCAATTCTCCTGCCTGAGGCTCTCCAGTGTTGCTGTGTGTAATGGGGTGCAGTAAAGGAGCATGACAACTGGCTCCATGACGGGGAATGGTTTAGGGGGTTTTCTTTGTTTATTTTTTAAGATTTGTTTATTTATTATGTGTACAATGTGCATGTGTGCCTTCCCGAGAGAAGAGGGCACCAGATCTCATTATAGATGATTGTGGGCCACCATGTGGTTGCTGGGAATTGAACTCAAGACCTATTAACCTCTGAGCCATCTCTCCAACCCAAGGGGGAAGGTTTCTTTTTGTGAGTGAGAGAGATATCCAGAGGACATGGATGAGTCAGAGCGGAGAGTGTTAATCCTACTTGTTGAGAATAAGACCATTAATTACCACAATTTTGAGCCAGGTTTGAAGTTGTATGCGTATGCACTTGCCCATAGGAGAGCAGAGGACGCCTGGGGAAGTTGGGTTTATCCTGTCATAGCCTGAGCAGATTCTGCCAACCCTACTGACTTGTTTCTCCCACTGTGATAGACCTACAGAAAACTAAGATGGCTGGACTTTGTGGAGTTTCCGTAATTTTTCTCCAACTATATTATATATTTTGTTTGTTTGTTTATTTTTTGTTTTTCAAGACAGGGTTTCTCTGTGTAGCCTTGCCTGGACTCACTTTGTAGTCCAGGCTGTTCTTGAACTCACAGGGATCTGCCTGCCTCTGCCTCCCGAGTGCTGGGATTAAAGGCGTGCGCCACCACGCCCGGCCTCCAACTATATTATAAATGGTTTTCACAATGTTGATGATGCTGACCATAGATTTCTTTGTTCCGTTCTAGTTTTGTATCCAGAGATTTATCAACTATGTGACCAAGCTTGGTGAGTACTGTCACCTGATTATGGTCAGAGGGAATGGGATCTCTCAGGCCTGGGACAGAGTGGTCATAGCAAGACTGAGGCGAGACAAGTTTATTATAAGCAATCAAACTTTGGTGGTGGGAGGTGTTGCTTTGGTTTGGTTTCGGTTGGGTTTTTTGTTTGTTTGTTTGTTTTGTTTTGTTTAAGATTTATTATTTGTACTGTATTCGGCCTGCATGTGAGCCAGCAGGCCAGAAGAAGGCACCAGATCTCATTACCATGTGGTTGCTGGGAATTGAACTCAGGACCTTTGGAAGAACAGTCAGTGCTCTTAACCTCTGAGCCATCTCTCCAGCCCTAGGTTGGGTTTTTTGTTGTTGTTGTTTTCCAAGACAGGATTTCTCTGTGTAACATCCCTGGCTATCCTGGAATCAAGCTGGCCTTGAACACACAAACATTTATCTACAGCTAGGCGTGTGGCTCATACCTCTAATCCGAGCACTCCGGAGGCAGAGGCAGGCAGATCTCTGTGAGTTCAAGGCCAGCCTAGTCTACAAAGCAGTCCAGGATAGCCATGGCTACACAGAGAAACCCTGTCTTGAAAAAAAAATTGCTGCGGGTGGTGGCGGCACACACCTTTAATCCCAGCACTTGAGAGGCAGAGGCAGGTAGATCTCTGTGAGTTCAAGAACAGCCACAGCTACACAGAGAAAACCGAAGAAAATTTGTTTTGCCTGTCTCTGTCTTCTGGAATTAAAGCTGTGCCCCATCACCACTGGCTCAATTAGAAACAGAATCTAGCTGGGCAGTGGTGGTTTATACCTTTAATCCCAGCACTTCCTATACAGACGCAGGCAAATTTCTGAGTTCTAGGCTAGCCTTGTCTACAGAATGAAATCAAGGACAGCCAAGGCTACAATGAGAAACCCTGTCTTGGTAAACAACACACACACACACACACACACACACACACACACCCATCCCAAAATATAATGGCAGTTGCCAGGAAGAATACAATTGTAGTTGCCAGGATACAGTGAGGTTTGCAAGCTATGGTGTCTATAAGATCCTTAGACATTAATCATGGACATTGTTCTGTCAAGCTTCGCTGGCTTCTAGAGAATGCCCAGGCAGCCTGAACGTTGCCCTCTCTTTCCAGCGGGCTGCCTCTCTTTCCAAAGAACTGAGAGGCACCGAGTGCCCCAGGAGCCACAGACTCTAACCTGAAAATCCCATGATGCGTGCCTCTCAAGGCGGCTAGACCAGGTCAATTCCGTGGCTCCCAAAAGCTGACCAGGTGGAAAAGATAGATTTCTCTCACTCCCTACAAGGGTTCAACCAGCATACCTGGAGTGCTCCGTGCTGAGCAGAGTCCTGACCTGACCTTCATTGTCAGCAGAATAACATGGAAAAATTAACTCAAGACGTCTCCTACAAAGCCCCGCCCCCGCCCCGCCCCCCACCCACACCGTTTCCTATTCCTTCTTCCTTATAGCCTCAGCCCTCCCTCCCGTTATTTGCCTCAGCTCATTAAAATTCCATTGCGGAACTGTGGCTGATTTCATCCTAGGTACTTGGAGGAAAGCAATCTGAATACAGATCTTACTAAATTATGAATGACATGACAGTTCCCCCAAGAGTATTTGAGACTTAAAGATGAGTTTATTAACACCAGTAAATTTAAACGGATGGAGATTTGGATGACAAAAGATAAGTAGGGGGAAACAGTCTGAGTAGAGGAACCTCTGCTGTACAGCCCAGGACAGGTGCTGCCATTTATTTCACTGCTGCAAGAGATGGGCCCTCGGGGCGACTCGTCCTGGGTCAAGCCCAGTTGTTCTCAGTGTGTTCCTGGCCGACCTCCCACCTCCCTTTCAAAGCCTCTCTGCCCTATTGTAGCAACTCTCTGCTGTGCTCAAGCACCTATTGTCTACTTGGTCTCCTTCGCACAGCCTCAGCTAGCTTTCCCAATCCCTGCAAGATAGCATTTCTGTTTGCTTTCCCACTTTAGTACCGTTGTCATAGCGAGGTGTCGCCGGTCCTGTTAATTATCGTTATTATTCCTTTGTCCTAGCCAATACTTTTAACAAAGATTGCGATTTTAATATACTAATTGTGTTTTTCTAAAGCACATTAAGGTAGAAAATTAACTGGGAAATGAGGCATGGTACTACATGCCTATAATCCCAGTGCTGGGAGAGTGGAGACGGGAGGACCAGCATTTCAAAGGTCATTCTTGGCTGCAAAGGATTTTAAGGCCTAGCTGGACTATAGAACCTGTCAAAATAAATAATAAAGTGAAATATTGTAGAGGACGGGCTACATGGCCAATGTTCTTCCATCTTGTCAGAGCCTAGGTTCCTGTTTCTCTAACAGTCTGCCATTCACCAGAAACTAGCTGACCTTGTTGTAGGTTGGCAGTTAGACACCTGTTGTAGTTTATTGTGGGGGCTGGTCATTCCAGACGCCCGAGCTACTCCTTTTCCAGTGAGACTACTGATAAGATCAGATTAAAGGCCAGCTGCCTGTGAGCAGCAGTTCGGGAAGCTTTTTCCTGACTAACCAGATCCTTCATGACTTTCCTGGAATTTCTTTCCTGCAATTATAGCAGCCGTAAAGGTAGATACCTGCTGGAGCATTCCAGAGTTAGGTATCCATAGCAACCCTTGCTTACGCAAATACCCATGCCTCTGTGCCTATATAAACTCTGTGAAATTTTTCAATAAACGGGGTTTGATCAGAATTCAGGCTTGCCCCCTTCTTCGTGTCTTGTGTTCTGTCCCTATACAGGAAAATTCTCCCGAGCGTTAGTCGGGGCAAAATATAAATAAAATATCTATAGCTTGGTATAGTTCCACATGCCTGGAATCCTAGCCTTGTGCAAGCTGGGGCAAAAGGATTTCCACAAATTCTAGGCCAACTGGTCACACTGTTCTGGATAGCCAGAGATATATAGCAAGACATGCTCTCTGAAAGGATTGTTTTGTTTTGTTTTGTTTTGTTTTTCGAGACAGGGTGTCTCTGTGTAGCCTTGGCTGTCCTGGACTCACTTTGTAGACAAGGCTGGCCTCAAACTCACAGCGATCTACACGCCTCTGCCTCCAGAGTGCTGAGATTACAGGCATGTGCCACCATGCCTGGCAAGGATTTTAGGACTACATAGAAATACCTTGACTCAAACAAAAACAAGATGATATATAGTTTTTAAACTTATCATTTATTTTGCTTTTTTTTTGGTTTGGTTTGGTTTTTGGAAACAGAGTTTCTCTGTGTAGCTTTGACTGTCCTAGACTCGCTTTGTAGACCAGGCCTGCCTCTGCCTCCCAGGTGCTGGGATTCAGGGCATGCACCACAATGCCTGGTTTATCCTCATTTTCTATCAGAGTTTCCTGTCTTCTTGGGATTGTGTCACTTGTGTGTTTGCTGGCTCTTCTGTTACTTTTCTTTCTTTCTTTTTTTTTTTCAGAGCTGAGGACCGAACCCAGGGCCTTCGCTCTACCACTGAGCTAAATCCCCAACCCCTCTTTTTTTTTCTTTTCCTTTTTTTGGGGGAGCAGTGGGCAGGAGTTCTCAACAGGATTTCTCTGCATAGCTTGCCTGTCCTGGCACTCTGTAGTCAAAGCTGGCCTCTACCTTCTGAGTGCTGGGATCAAAGGTGTGCGCTACCGCTGCCTGGTGACTATAAATATTTTTCATACAGTATGTTCCGACCAGTGTCCTCTCCCCTAGCCCCTCCCAGGTCCCTCTCCACTTCTTCATCACTTTCTTTCTCTGTACAAAAAGACCACTGAGCACTGAATTTTGTGTTGGCCACAGGGCCTAACCCTTAAGCGAGGTTCATACACCCAATGAGACTCCATTGGAGAGAACCAGCTTTTCCTTTGCAGGTGGTGCCTACTTCCCCTCTCAGCAGTCACCTGCCTGGGACCTGTGTGTGCAGGCCCAGCGAAGCTTGACAGAACAATGTCCATGATTAATGTCTAAGGATCTTATAGACACCATAGCTTGCAAACCTCACTGTATCCTGGCAACTACAATTGTATTCTTCCTGGCAACAACTGCCATTATATTTTGGGATGTGTGTGAGTGTGTGTGTGTGTGTGTGTGTGTGTGTGTGTGTGTGTGTGTTGTTTACCAAGACAGGGTTTCTCATTGTAGCCTTGGCTGTCCTTGATTTCATTCTGTAGACAAGGCTGGCCTAGAACTCAGAAATTTGCCTGCGTCTGTATAGGAAGTGCTGGGATTAAAGGTATAAACCACCACTGCCCAGCTAGATTCTGTTTCTAATTGAGCCAGTGGTGATGGGGCACAGCTTTAATTCCAGGAGACAGGGGCAGGCAAAACAAATTTTCTTCGGTTTTCTCTGTGTAGCTGTGGCTGTTCTTGAACTCACAGAGATCTACCTGCCTCTGCCTCTCAAGTGCTGGGATTAAAGGTGTGTGCCACCACCACCCGCAGCAATTTTTTTTTCAAGACAGGGTTTCTCTGTGTAGCCATGGCTATCCTGGACTTGCTTTGTAGACTAGGCTGCCCCCCCCCCTCCGTGCCTGGCTCCTTCCTTCTTGATCTGAAGGCTCACTTGGACTCTATGTGATTTGTTTGTTTGTTCATTTTACTTATTTATTTTGAGTTTGCCTGTGAACTCACAGGTGCACCATAGCCTACAGGTGGGTGTCAGAGGCCAGCTTCAGCAAATCTGCCCTTCTACCTTGTGGGGCCAGCAGCTTGGCAGCGTCTGCCTGTACCTGCTCAACCACATTGCAGACTCTGACCCTGATTTTGACTTTGACTTTGTTTTGTTTTGTCTGTTTATTTACTGTAATGCAGAGATTTGAACTCAGGGGCTCTCATACACTAAGCAAGCACTCTCTGGCAGAGCTACACTCTTTTTGTCTTATAGTTTGTTAATTTGTTAACACAAGCAAGAGAGATTTATTTTAACATTTATTCTCTTATTTGAATATGTGCATGTTCATGTCACAGCATGAACAGGGAAGTCAAAAGGAAACTTGCTGCCATCTTGGGGACTGAATCTAGGTTGTCAAGTTTAGCTGCAAGTGCCTTTACCAGCTGAGCCATCTCATAGGCCGAAAAGGATGAAAAAGGTTGATATTTCCCCGGGTGTGGTGACACACCCTTTAATCCCAGCTCTCAGGGAGCAGGGGCAGGTGGATCTCTATAAATTGGAGGCCAGAGCAAGCTCCAGGACAGCTAGGATTACACAGAGAAACCCTGTCTCAAACAAACAAATAATTTTTAAAAAAACAAAGCGGGGGAGTAAAAATGCTTCTAAGTGCTGAGCTGTCTGTCCCGCCCTGAGATGGGGCATTCCTATCCTGCTCTGTGTGTGAGAGGCGGGGTCTCATTGTAGTCTACCCAGAGTCCAGGACAGGTTCTCTCTGTCTTGGCTGTCCTGGACTCACTCTGTAGACCAGGCTGGCCTTGAACTCACAGCAATCGGCCTGCCTCTGCCTCCCAAATGCTGGGATTAAAGGCGTGCGCCACCACTGCCTGGCTTAGTGTTACTTTTTATATAACCTCTTCTTTGGGATGTTCATGGGAAAGTGGGTAGTACCTGATATATTTCACTATTTTTTCCTATTTAGGTTTTGGAGTGTCGCAGACCAAAGCCATCATGACGTTGGTCTCTGGGATTCCAATGGGCCCACCCCGGCTTCCTCTGCAGAAAGCCACCCAGGAGTTCACTGCTAACGCTGAGGCCAAGCTGAAGAGCCTGAATTTCCTTTCTTCCCCTGCTTTAAAGGATGGGAGCTTGAGAGCCGGCAGCTAGTGCCCGCTAGGTCTGGGGATAAGCCGAGACCTCATCCATCTTCCATAGGACATTCTTTTCTCAGGGACTTTTTAGATGACTTTGAACTAAGCTTTCTTTTTAGCAAATGGAATCCAACACCAATGAAGAAACATTTAAATATCAATTGTGAACCTAAAACTTTTTTGTTATAAAGGAGTCATAAGCTGTAAGTCATCCATTTTACAAAATGATTATAAAGAAATCTCTGCTTATGCAGATGCAATGGGAACAAGTGAAAATTGTAATAACAATTACAATGAGTAATTAATTACATTAATTAGTGTAATTAATACTGTTATATTAAAAATACTGTATTAATTATATTATTGATTAATATATTTCATCTGCCTTTTGGGAACACTCACTGTCCTAATCTTATTTCATCAAAGGTTTGCTTTTTGGTTTGTTGTGTTTCTTTGTTGTTGTTGGTTTGGTTTGGTTTTGGGTTTTTTGTTTGTTAGTTTGCTTTTGTTTTTGTTTTTGGAGACAGGGTTTCTCTTGTAGTCTTGGCTATTACGGACTTGCTTTATAGACCAGGCTGGCCTCAAACTTAGTGTTCCACCTGCCTCTGCCTCCCTAGTGCTGCGATTAAATGCATGTGGTACCATGCCAAGCCAAAGTTTTATATTTTCAGTATTGTCTTAGTTAGGGTTTTATTACTGTGAACAGACACCATGACCAATTGCCACTGCTACTCTTTTACAGGAAAACTTTTTTGTTGTTTTTTGAGACAGGGTTTCTCTGTGTCACCTCAGCTATCCTAGACTTCCTTTGTAGACCAGGCTGGCCTTGAACTCACAGAGATCCACCTGCCTCTGTTTCCCTGAGTGCTGGGATAGTAAGCATGCTACCAAATATTCTAGTAACAGTAGAAATGATCCCTGAGCCAGGCGTGGTGGCACACACCTTTAATCCCAGCACTTGGGAGTCAGAGGCAAATGGATTGCTATGAGTTCGAGGCCAGCCTGGTCTACAAAGGGAGTCCAGGACAGCCAAGGCTAACACAAAAAGACTCTGTCTCAAAAAACTAAAAATAAATAAATAATCCCTGAAAGTATAGTCTTTACCAAGTATCCTTTCATTTTCAGACCCCAGTTAAGCATAGATAAAACTAGGTTTAAGAACCCCAGCCCTAGGGGAACAGGGGACTTCCCAACAGCTCAGCAGCTTCAGTTGTAAAGAAACAGTTGTCTGAGTCCAGAAATCTCAAGGGCAACTTTTCCAAACCCTCCCCGCATTCCCCTCCCCCCCGCATCCCCCCCCCCCCCAGTTTTTTGAAACAAGGTTAACAACTCTGGCTGTCCTGGAATTCTCTCTGTAGACCAGGCTGGCCTCAAACTCACAGAGATCCTCCTGCCTCTGCCTCCCAAGTGCTGGGATTAAAGGCGGGTGCAGCCACCACCACCAGGCAACTTTTCCATCTTGCTGGCAAAGTCAAACAAGTTTTTGCTGTCAGGCACTGGGACTTAATCTATCCCGACTGATAGAAACTCTCTTGCTCAACCCCTATGTCAAAACATGATTGGACAGTGCTTTAGCCCACCCTGGATTTTGTGGTTTCATCCTTTACGTATTCTATACAATATCCCTTCAGGGTCGCAGCTCAGCACCCTAGTCTGTTCTGCGGCCCAGATCGATCAAATTGTTGTCATCTGCATTGACCTGGTGTTTGAATTAGGTTGGATTTAAGTGACCCCCCACAACAGTATATGCCCCTTCTGCCAGAGGTAAGGGAAGTAAGTGAATGGATCCTTTTGGTAGGTAAAAACCGGTCTAACAAGTTCCTGAGGAATAAGCTGGGCGTGGTGGTTTACGCCTTTAATCCCAGCACTCGGGAGGCAGAGGCAGGCGGATCTCGCTGTGAGTTCGAGGCCAGCCTGGTCTACAAAGCGAGTCCAGGACAGCCAAGGCTACACAGAGAGACCCTGTCTCGAAAAACAAAAAATAAAAATAAAAAAATAAAAAATGCTGGCTCTTATCTAAACTCCAGAAAGCTTATACTCCAGCTGGAGCTTGTTTAGATGTCCTGAGTCCTTTAAAAAAAAAAAAAAAAAAACAACTAAGACAGCCCTGGGGACCCAGTCTGGTTGTCAGGCTTCGTACCTGCTGAGCCATCTGGCTGGCCCTCCCTTCCCTCCCTTCTCCCTCCCTCCTCTCCCTTCTCCCTTCCTCCCCTCCCCTCTCCCTCTGTCCCCTTCCTTCTCTTTTCTGTCTCCCTCCTTTCCTTCCTTCCTTCTTTCCTTTCTTCTGGCCATATAGCACTTTTGGTCTCAATCTTGCAATGGTCCTCTTGCCCTGCCTGCTTAGTGCTGGAATTGTAGGTATGTGCCACTAATTTTCCCATGAAAATAAATATTAAATAGCTTCTAAGTAAATATTTGTTGTTGTTGTTGTTGTTTAAAAAATTACACTTCTGCCAGGTGGCGGCAGCTCATGCCGGGCATGGTGGGGCATGCCTTTAATCCCAGCACTCGGGAGGCAGAGGCAGGCGGATCACCGACAGTTCAAGGCCAGCCTGGTCTACAAAGTGAGTCCAGGACAGTCAAGGCTACACAGAGAGACTTTGTCTTGAAAAACCAAAAAGGAAAAAAAAGTTAATTTAGTTAGAAATTAATTGTATATTGTGTATTATAACCTCTGTTTCAAGATAAAAATCTAAAACCAGTTCGTTGGGGAAGTTGGCAGTACAAAGCAGTCTTGGAGACTGTACTTGGGACTTCTTGGGTTTTTTTTTTTTAAGAGTTAATTTTTTTTTCAAGGCAAGGTTTCTCTGTGTTATCTTGGCTGTCCTGGACTCTATTTGTAGACCAGGCTGGCCTCAAACTAACAGTGATCCACCTGCCTCTGCCTCCCAAATGCTGGAATTAAAGGTGTGTGCCACCACACTGGCTTTGATTTACTTACTTTTATTTTATGTGTATGAGTGTTCTATTTGTATGTACACCTGCATGCTACAGGTGGGTATCAGATCACATTACAGAGGGTTGTAAGCCACCATGTGGTTGCCTGCAATTGAACTCCGGACCACTGGAAGAGCAGACAGTGCTATTTACTATTGAGCCGTCTCCCCATCCCTCTTGGAGGTTATTTGAAGGAAAGTTCACTGGGCAGGTCTTGGAATTAGGAGTGGGGAGCAGTACACGAACTTTCCTAGGAAAGCTTGGAACCTAGGGGAAATTTCCCTTTATTATCTGAAAGGCATAGGGTTTCCTGCTCTTGGGGGACTTTCTAAAATAACTATAGCTCAAACCCACACATCTGCCTGCCTCACTCATATTGTCCTTTGATCTGGGGACAGGAAGGAAGTGGAGCCTGCAGCTCCTCATAGGGAAGCAAACAACACATCAGCACTCATTAAACCATCTCTCCCACCGTATGCTTATTCAACCCCAAGCTTTCTTCAGTGAAAAGGATGCCTTGAACCAGGTTCCGCAGACAGCAGCTCCCAGGCCCAGCTAAAGGTGGAAGGTCACTTCTCACCACTACTCATTTGAGTAGATAAAATTATTAGGCGGGGCGATGGTCGTTCACACCTTTAATCCCAGCACTTGGGAAGCAGAGGCAGGTGGATCTCTGTAAATTCGAGGCTCACCTTGAGAAAGTCGAGCTTGACCAGCAGGTGGTCTGTCACATAGCAACAACCAATTAGGAGAAGCAGGCCAAAGTTCCTAATGCCCTATGACTGCTTCAACCAATCTTTTTTTTTTAAGAGTTGTTTATTTACTAGGTATACAGTGCACATCAGATCACATTATAGATGGTTGTGAGCCACCGTGTGGTTGCTGGGAATTGAACTCAGGACCTCTGGAAGAGCAGTCAGTGCTCTTAACCTCTGAGCCATCTCTCCAGCCCCAACTAATCTTTTCTATAGGCCAACTTGTCCCTACACTTATTACCCAACCATGAAATGCCAAGGCTTATAACTCCCTGCTTGCAGCTTTTCTGCCCAAATGCCATCCAATCATATACTGTAAAACCCATTTCTTTGTCTAAAACCTACAAAAACCCCTCTCAATTGAGACTCCAGGCCACTTCCCTACATCTGCTGTGTCAGTGCATCGGAGGTGTGTCCCGAGTTCAAACCTGCAATAAAGACTTCCCTGCAATTGCATTTGGACTCAGCTCTTGGGTGGTCTGTTTGGGGAGTTGCTCAAAATTTGGGCATAACAAGATCACACAGTCCTAGACGGTCTTTGGATGTGATCTCTTGCCAGAACACCCATGTTCTGAATTAACATTCCTCTACAGCCATTTGTTGGTCGCCTCTGGTTTTGACCTGGTGATTATCAGACAGATTCCTTTTTAAAAATGTACAAATAGGCCCTGGCTCCCACCAGCCCAAAGGCTAAAGAAACAGTTATTGCTTTGTTTTGCTGTGGCCCACCAAGATATGTGAAAGAACACCTCTATTTATGGTTTCCTTTATTCTACTGCTACAAAAGAGTCACGAGACTCTTAGTGTATTGAAACACGGTGCTTGGGATAACCTGAACGTGTGCTCCTGGACCATGGTCACTCATATTTGGTGCCAGAATAAACTCTTATTTCCTTTAAGGTGAAAGCTGTGCTTTTTGCTTGCACAGTGAAGTCACCAGCTCCACCACTTAAAGTGTGACCTACAGTAATCAGAGTTTTAGGCAACAAACAAACAAACACACCCAAAACAAAAACAAGCAAACACCCTCAGCTCCAGTAGCCCCAATGAGCTCTGCCACACACTAATTCAAAAGAAGAGAAATACACCTGTAATCTATGAGCTCGAGGCCAGCCTGGTCTACAGAGTCCAGGACAGCTAGGGCTACACAGAAAAACCCTGTATCAAAAAAGAAAGAAAGAAAGAGAAGAAGAAGGAGAAGAAAGAGAAGGGTAAACAAAGAAAGGAGGCTTAAACATTGGGAAGATTAACAGATCGGGGGTCCAGTGACCCCACAAGTCCATGAATAAGATACTGACATTAGCTCTAGGTTTAAATAGAGAAAGAATTGGGGGGAAGGACTGAGCAAAAGGTATGCACAGTCTGCTCCAGTCATGGCTGGTTGGTTATTGCCTCAGGCCTAGCTGTGCAAGGTGTTCTAAAGGAGCCCGTGTTGCTTGGGAGGGCAAGCCAGCTCTCTGGAGATGACAGCTGCTTTGCCAGAGGGCAGCCTTGCCATCATAGACAACTGCCCTCATGTCATGGCTGGTTTATTCCTACAGGCTATGCTTTTCCTGTCATTCAGGATGACTTCAGGTTTATGACAATGATTGGCCTTTGAGCAGAAGGTTATCTTGAACAGGATGTTATAAAAAGCTGAGCCCTCTTACCTCTGTGTAGTCAGCCTTGAAAAGGAAGGGGATGTATTAAGTATCAGGGCTATGCACACAGAAACCCTGTCTTGAAAAAACAGAAACAAAACAAACATAGGGTTTCTCTGTGTAACAGCCCCGGCTGTTCTGGAACTTGCTTTGTAGACCAGGCTGGCCTGGAACTCACAGAGATCTGCTTACCTCTGCTCTTGAGTGCTGAGATTAAGGGTGTGTGCCACCATGCCCGGCCACCATCCTACTTTTAATTGTCTTGTGTGTCTCAATGAAGAGTGCTCAATGCTTTTAGTATTTATAAAAAAAAAAAAAGTTTCACCAAGCATGGTGGCCAACACTTTTAATCCCAGCACTTGGAAGACAGAGGCAGGCAGATTTCTGTGAGTTTGAGGCCAGCCTGGTCTACAGAGTGAGTCCAGGACAGCCAGGGCTAACACAGAGAGACAAAACAAAGAAAAGAAAAGATTCTAAATGCATGCTATATATTCCAAGTTGTAATTCCCAATGTTAGGTCTCAAACCTGGGATAAATGGCTACTACTTAACATATCAAAGAAGACTTGGCTTCCAGGTTCTCCCAGCATCCCTCAGTTTCTACCTGTTACAGGCAATGGCTGCTGTATTCCATCCTGTACCCTAAACTTCTCCACCACAGGGGCTGGACTGCCCTTCTCTATTTAATGCAGCTATTTTGGTTAGTTGCCCTTTTTTGCCTACTCCTTTCCCCTCCTGCTTCTCCTCACATGACCTGGCTCAGGGTCATGTTCACTCTGACTGTCCCAGATGTCTCTGCCTTGGGCTCCGCTCCACTCTCCCTTTTATCTACAACAAATCTCCTCCACCATACATGGAAGAAGTCATGTCTTTCCTTTTTATTTCTTTTTCTTCCACTCACCGAAGACCCTAATAAAGTTCTTATGCTTTCACAGTCTCTGAACCTAAACCGATTGACAATAAAAATTAGAGTTCAAAATTTAAGAGAATAATAATGTTTAAGAGACAATGTATTATTCAGGCCGTGGTGGTGCACGTCTTTAATCCCAGCACTTGGGAGGCAGACGCAGGTAGATTGCTGTGAGTTCAAGGCCAGCCTGGTCTACAAAGGGAATCCAGGATAGCCAGGGCTGCTACACAGAGAAATCCTGTCTCAGAGAGAGAGAGAGAGAGAGAGAGAGAGAGAGAGAGAGAGAGAGAGAGAGAATGTATTTTACCCAGTGTGTTGCCACACACCTTTAATCCCAGTATTTATTTGGAAAACAGAGGCAGGGGATCTCTGAGTTTGAGGCTAGCCTGGTTTACAGAGCTAGTTCCCGGACAGCTAGTTCCAGAGAAGGCACCCTGTCTTGAAAAAACAAAACAAACAAAGGCAATATTTCAAATTTTATACATTAAACTAACACTGAGAACTTACAATATGCAGATATTGTGGGTCCCAGTAAGTGACTTTCGCTAGCCAACATGTATCACTGTGGTCACAGAGCTTATTTCCAGTGTTGGCTTTCACCATCCTGCTAATAAAACATGTGCTGACCAATTATTTTGTACTAAGTGCTTACACAGGCGCTCTCTCTCTCTCTCTCTCTCTCTGTCTCTCTCTCTCTTGGTTTTTCAAGACAAGGTTTCTCTGTGTAGCCTTGCTGTCCTGGACTTGCTTTGTAGACCAGGTTGGCCTCGAACTCACAGAGATCCACCTGCCTCTGCCTCCTGAGCACTGGGATTAAAGGTGTGTGCCACCACTGCCTGGCACTCAGGCTCTCTTAATATGTCATCTCATTTATTTTTGAGACAGAATCTCATGTCTCCTAGGTTGACCTTGAATTTATACTTGACCTAAAGTTTGGGATAACAGGCATTTACTGTCACCCCAACTTTCTTTTGAGACACAGCTCCATGTAGCCCAGGCTGACCTTGAACACCCTAAGAGTTCAACTACTCAAACTACTGATCTTCCTGCCTCTGCTTCTTGAGGGCGGGGATTGTAGATGTGTGCCACTGTGCCAGGCCACCACTACCAATTTAGCTATATTTCTTATAGAAATGACTGCAGATTCATAGAAAGACATAAAATTACCTTTCAGCTCAGGGGTGGTGGCACAGGCCTTTAGTCTCAGCACTCAGGAGGCAGAGGCAGGAGGATCTCTGTGAGTTCAAGGCCAGTATGGTCTACATAGTAAGTTCCAGGACAGCTAGAGCTACATGGTGAAACCCTTACTCAAAATTATATGACGTGTGTGTGTGTGTGTGTGTGTGTGTGTGTGTGTGTGTGTGTATATATATGTATATATATAAAATCTTTGTACTCATTTAACATTTTTTATTTTCAGCATTGACTGCATGAGGCTTGTAGAGGAACTTCCTGAAGATAGAGCTCGGCTCTAGCAAGCTATGATGTGGCCCTGAAGTGGGAGAACATTAGGGGGGGCGCGGGGAGGAAGAACTCACATTGTAGCTCAGGCAACCATATGGGGTATTGAAGGGAGGGAGAGTGTTCAAATCCAGAGGACACCAGGTTCTTAGGAGTTTTCTGAAGGGGCGGGGCTGGGAAGAGAAAGTTACTTGTTACCTAGCCTGCACGGCCCCTGAAATAGAGAAGGAGGGCCCTAGAGAAAAAAGTTACAATTCAGAATTGTCTCAGGCCTTGCTATCAGTGGGAGAGCTGAGCTTGTTTGCAGCTAGCTGCAGGGGGGAGGGGGAGGGTTCTGTGAGTGCCTCAAGGTTACAGCACAAGGGGATAAGGAAGGAGAGAGAGAAAATATGAGACCTCAGGGCAGAAGGCCTGATTTTAGGGAGAGAACAGCAGCCAGAAGATATGTAACCTAACAGTTCTCAGGCCAGGCTCTCATCTATCTATCTTTCTATGTTTTGTTTTGTTTTAAATATTTAGTTATTTATTTTGTATACAGTGCTCTGCCTGAATGTATGCCTGCCCGCCAGAAGTGGGCACTAGATCACATTCTAGATGATCATGAGCTACCATGTGGTTGCTGGGAATTGAACTCAGAACCTCTGGAGGAACAGACTGTGCTCTTAACCTCTGAGCCATCTCTCCAGCCTCTGTTTTGTTTTGTTTTGCGACAGGGTCTCTCTGTGTAGCCTTGGCTGTCCTGAACTCACTCTGCAGACCAGGCTGGCCTGAAACCCACAGAGACATCCACCTGCCTCTGCCTCCCGAGTGCTGGGATTAATGGCATGTGCCACCACTCCTGGCCCCTCTCTCTCTCTCTCTCTCTCTCTCTCTCTCTCTCTCTCTCTCTCTCTCTCTCTCTATATATATATATATATATATATATATATATATATTAGCACTGGGGATTGAACACAGGGCTTCAGTTGTGCTAGCCAATTCCTCTCTGACTGGGCTATATTCTCAGTGCCCTCCACCATCCCCTGTTTTATTTTGAGCCGTAGAGATTATAGGCTTGCAGTACTGGGCCTGGCTTTTTTGTGCAATACGGATGTGCTGGAAGTTAAAGCCAGGGTCCTGGGCATGCTAAGCCCATTCCTTACCAGGAAGCTATACCTCTAGTCTCATTTCATTTTTTTTTAAAATGTTGCATCTGCTTTAATAGTTCATAGCTTGCATTTAATTATGTATTTATATTTATTTAATGCATGTGTGTGCATGCATAAGCACAGCATGGGGTGTGTGTGTATTGGTCAGAGAACAATTCGAAGGACTAGGTTTCTTTTTTTCTTTTTTGTTTTTTCAAGACAGGGTTTCTCTGTGTAGCCTTGACTGTCCTGGACTCACTTTGTAGTCCAGGCTGGCCTTGAACTCACAGCGATCCACCTGCCTCTGCCTCCCGAGTGCTGGGGTTAAAGGCATGCGCCACCACACCCGGCTTTAGGTTTCTTTTCACCATGTGGGTCCTGGGGATTAAACTCAGGCCCCCAGGTTTGTTAGCATGGGTGGAGTATCACTTAGTAACCTCACCCTTCTTAATTTTCCGGGGTTTGTTGTCGTTTTGTTTTGAATGTTTGTTTGTTTTGTGGCAGAGTCCTAAGTGTTTTAGGATTGTTGAGGGTTATTCAGCAAAGATGTGGGTTTAAGCCGGGAAAGTCATTATTAGCCAGCAAGCAACTACACTGGGTGTTCAGGATCCATTGTAGCTTCAGGCCTTTTTCAGAATGAGCATTTAAAAAAAAAAAAGATTTATTTATTTATTATCATGTATATAGTGTTCTGCTTGCATGTATACCTACACACCAGAAGAGGGCATGAGATCTCATTATAGATGGTTGTGAGTCACCATGTGGTTGCTGGGAATTGAACTCAGGACCTTCAGAAGAGCAGTCAGTGCTCTTAACCTCTGAGCTATCTCTCCAGCCCCTCAGGATGAGCAGTTAAGCACAAAAACCATGTTCTGGGTTGATGTAGTTCAGTTAAAAGAAGTTAGCCAGGAGCAGAACTACAGAAGACAAAGGTAAGGTCAGTACATTGAGTAACTTGCCCAGGACTATGGGCGTGTTGATGGATTGGGCCTTTGTTTCAGTTTTGTCAGGTGGCGTGTGGTCTATGTGCTGAGTTTTACAGCCCGAATGGTACTTCCATGACGGAGTCACTTGTGGTAAGGTTTGGGCCTCAAACTTGTTTTAACCTTGGCTGTCCTAGAATTGCTTTGTAGACCAGGCTGGCCTCGAAATCAAGTGCTGGGATCACAGGTGTGCCCTACTGCACCTGGCTACCCAAACTCTTTTTTTATTGGAGACGATGACTCTGAACTCTTCATCGTCTTGCTTTTACTTCCTGAATGTTGAGGTTACCAAACTGAGCCACCACACCAGGCTTTTTTTTTATGATATTAGAGTTGAAAGTCAGGGTGTCAGGCACTCTCAGCAAAGCACTCTCTCTGTTGTGCCGAGATTACCCAGATGGTGAGACTCCTCAAAAAAGACCACCAGGACTCGATACCGATGCAATATACACAGGGTCCTGTATTACAGGGCTCAGAGCTTTGGATCACAATTCTTCCTTGACACACACAGCAGGTTAGGAGAATGATCCTGGAGCGTCAAGGGTAATGGGTTTATAAGGAAAAACTGTAATTAGGCATTGGGGTCACAGGAATGTAGGTCCTTAGGCAGGTTGGGTGGAGGCTGGATCTGGAGAGGAAGGGTTTTTTTTTGTTTTGTTTTTTGTTTTTTTAATCTCAGAGGAACATTGGGAGTTAATTGTATCTAATCGCTCCTGGGGAGTTTCTGGAGACTGCTGGTAGATCTAGTTTATGGCAGTGTATGGTCTTTCCTGGAACGCAGGAAGCAGTGAAGTCACCTGGAGGACAACTTCTCACAGACCACGGCATTAATTGTAGTATATACATTACATATAAAATATGGCATTAATTTTTGCCCTTACATCTCTACTAAGCCGCAGGTCCCAGTTTTTGGGTTTTGATTTTGGTTTGTTTCAGTGCTCTTACTGGAATCAAAGGTTCATACTGCTCTCCTTTCTACCAAAGAACCCAAGAGACGGAAGATAGGAAGAGAAAACAGATTTACTGAGACTGTCCCTAGGGAAAATTTTTTTTTTTGTTTTTTTGTGTCTCAAATCTCTTGGGGTAAGTTCAAGAGTGGGAAGGTCACTTGAAAGGTCCCAGTGAGACATTGGCTAGGCTAGCTTCTCAACAAGCAGAGCCTTTTCTAGGACTTGTATTTTGGAAAGTTTGGAAGTGGGACTTCTGTGGTCAACACCTGTTTGTTTGTTTGTTTGTTTGTTTTGCTTTGTTTTTTGTTTTTTTTGAGACAGGGCTTCTCTGTGTGGCGCCGGGCTGTCCTGGACTCACTTTGTAGCAGCACTTGTATTTTATCTTCAGACAGAGTCATAGGAGCTGAGAGGAAGCCCTTGGGGCGATGGGGGAGGAGGCGCTTGAGAATTTCCAACACCCCATGAAAGAGATGGGTCCTTAAAATAGAGGGAGGGTTGGTGAAAGTAAGCAGAAGTGAGATTTCCGTGGGCTCTCTCAGCTGCCGGAGTTTGAATCCGTTTCCTCTGCACACTAGGCAAGCACACCAGCTGAGCGCTGCTGCATTCACTCTCTGGCCCAGGAAGTGTTAAATGCGTTCTTCCTTTTGAAGTTTAATTTTGGTTATATGGGTGGAGATGGAATCCAGGGCTGGAGGCATGTGGATTTATCACAAAATAACAATAATACAGGGATGAACAGGTGGGAGATGTGGGATTTGAGGTGTAGCTCAGTGGTAGGGTAACCTTGGATTATTCCTCAGCACCTCAAAAATTCGACGCCCGCTCCCCCCCAGAAAAACCAACTATTAAGCACAAAGGAGCCTTCACACTAAACAAAGGGATAGGATTTTGAGACAAGAGATCGTTGGGAACCGGGCGTGGTGCACGCCTAGAATCCCAGCACTCGGGAGACAGAGGCAGGTGGATCGCTGTGAGTTCGAGGCCAGCCTGGTCTACAAAGCAGGTCCAGGACAGCCAAGGCTACACAGAGAAACCCTGTCTCGAAAAACCAAAAAAAAAAAAAAAAGAGAGAGAGAGAGAGAGAGAGAGAGATCGTTGGGAAGTGGAGTGGAGGAGACACATCTTGACCTAGGCGTTTTTTTTTTTTTGTGTGTGGGGTGAAGAGGAGGCTGGGTCTCCCTACAACGGAATTAAAGGCATATACCACCAGCCATGGCGATATGCCAGGGTTCTCTTTCTTCTTTTAGATGTGTTTTGCTCTATGGATGTTTTGCCTGCATGTACATAAGTGCACCAGTTTCTTGCCTGTGGGATTCCCTGGGACTGAGGTTGTGAATGGTTGTAGGCCACCATGTGGGTGCTTGAGGACTGAACCCAAGTCCTCTACAAGGGCTCCGAGTGTTTTAACCTCTAGCCCATCTCTCCAGGCCGAGAGAGAGGTTTTTGCTGTTTTGAAATACAGATGAATCTCCCAGGTAACAGCCACCTGCGGTAATCCGTAGTTGGGTCAGGTGTCAGAACGCCTGAGAGAAGATTTCACAAAGACACAGAAAAGCCCATTTACATCAGCTGTGTTCCTAGGTGGACTAGGTAGCCTGGGGACTCAGCCTGGCATGCCTGCAGATTTTTTGTTTCTGTTTGTTTTAGACAGGGAGGTCAGCTAGTCTCTGCATCTTGGGTACTGTGACTGAAGGCATGACCCAAGCTTGCTACGCATTGCTCGCAGCATTTTGGTGAAGCTATCCCCCCCCCACCCCCTCCCAGACAAGGTTTCTCGAAAGCCTTGGCGTCCTGGGCTACCTTTGTAGACCAGGCTGGCCTCGAACTCACAGCGATGATCTGCCTGCCTCTGCCGCCTGGATTACAGGTGTGCACCACCACACTCAGCTTTGAAGAAACATTTTTTATTTCTATTTATTTATTTGCTTTTTTTGTTTTTGGAGACAGGGTTTCTCTGTGTAACAGCTCTGGCTGTCCTGGAACTCACTTTGTAGTCCAGGCTGGCCTCGAACTGACAGAGATCCGCCTGCCTCTGCCTCCCCAGTGCTGGGATTAAAGGTGTGCGCCACCACCACCCGACCTTTTTTTTTTGGGGGGGGGGTCTTTCGAGGCAAGGTTTCTCTTATTTGTGTTTCTGTTTTGTTTTGTTTTGTTTTGCCAAGGTTTCTCTGTGTAACAGCTCTGGCTGTCCCAGAACTTGCTCTGTAGACCAGGCTGGCCTCGAACTCAAAGATATGCCTGCTTCTGCCTCCCCAGTACTGGGATAACAGGCATGCTTTGGGGAGCATTTTTAAATGGCTATTCTGATAAAACTTCTGAAAGGATTAATTCTGTAACACTGCCCACGTGTAAAAGAACCATCACAAAGGAGGCTGGTGGTGCCCTCGGGAGGTAGAGACTGCGCTAAATAGTAGGCCAACCTGCTCCACAAAGACAAAAGCAGCGGGCCTTTAACTTCCTGAAACCCGAAACGCTCAGCGCCTGACAGGAAATGGCAGGCCGAGGCCAGCGGATCTGGCGCGCGACTTCGGGTTTGGCGCCCGGAAGTGGCTGCAGCCCCGCCCCTCTCTGGGCGTGCTGGCCCGCGGAGGTAGCCTTCTGCGCAGGCGTGAGCGGCTGACTCCGCCTCCTGGGTCCCGCGGTCGGAGCCATTTCGCCGCTGCTTCCATGCGGGTTGAGGTGTGTTCCCTCGTCGTCTCTGTGGAAGATTGGAGCTGCGAAGTCGTCTAAGAGGGCTGTGCTCTCGGGCACCGAGAAGCGGAGGAGGGTAAGGGAAGCAACCTGGAGGTCCCGACGCGGGCTCGTTGCCGCGGGCCCGCGGCGGCCTCCTGGGCTCGGCCTTGGCTTTGTTGTGAGGCGCTGGCGGCGGGTGGGGGAGGGGCGGGTGCCCGGATTACGAGCCGTGGGCGCGCGGGCCTTGGCGAACTCGCACGGCGGAGCTTCGAGAGTGGCTCTGGCCTTAGGTCGTGGTTTCCCTCACACGAGCTGGCCGCTCTCGAAAGCCGCTTCCTTCTTCGGTCTGTCACGCGGCGGGTGTGGGTTCTAGAGTCGCCCTGTATTGGTTGCGGCTCGACGCCACACGGTCCCTTGGGGCCCTCGGGTCACTCATCCGGGCCACGCAGAGCCCCGTCGGGGTCGGCCCATTTGGCGCACGAGGCTTTGCAGTTTCCTACTCGGTACAGGTTACCGGGGATGGGTGGGGCGGAGCGAGGAGCAGGAAAATGTATGCATGATTTAGTAAGTGATGGCGGAATTACACCGTGCAACGGAATCGCCCTGCTCTAGATAACGGTCGCTAGGGATGGCGCCTCGGAGTCTGAGGGGTAGCCCATTCTGAGTTTGGCCTTGGGGCGTAGACTGTACCCCCCCCCCCAAAGAGCCGAGGGATTAGTTACGCCTAAGGCTATCCATGACTGACCTGGAGTGGGGGGGGGGGAAGGCCGCCCACGTGACTTGAAGGTGACGGAAGAGATTGAAGAATTTGTTTCAGGGTCGTAAGAATGAAAAAAATCGTCCAAGGCGGGACGTCTTTAGTCCCCCCATTTGGGGATGGGGGTTCAGGGAGTATAGGTTGTTGGATACCTGTGAGTTTTGAGGCCAGCCTGGTATGCAAGGCGAGTGCTAGAGCAGCTACACAGAACTCCTATCTCCAAAAAAGAAAGAAATTCTCGTGCCAAGTTAGTGTGTCCATGCGAATATTAGTATTTTCCTTAGATAGATTTGGAGCCTAGAGCCGGAGTGGTGGCTCGTGCGTTTTAACGCCAGGACTTGGAAGGATCACGGAGTTCGAGGCCAGCCCGGTCTACACCGTGAGTCAAGGACAGCTAAGGCTACACCGAGAAACACTATCTCCAAAACCAAAAAGAAAGAAAGAAGCCTAAAGGGCTGTATGTATTTGGATTTAGCTAACATGAATATTTTGGAAATAAGTTGGAAATAAGTGGGTTTCCTTCGAGATAAAGGAATTTGATAATCCCTGCAATTTATATTATTCATTTACTCACTGTGTTTATTCACGGTGAGTTTTTTGTTTTCAAGACAGGTTTTCTCTAGCCTTGGCTGTCCTTGCATTTACTCAATCTGTAGATAGGCTGGCCTCAAACTCAGGTCCTCTCCTCCTGCCTCTGCCTCCCGAGTGCTGGGATGAAATGTGTGTGCCACCACCGCCCAACTATTTTCATTGTTTCCTGCGTTTGGATTGGCCTGTGTCTGCCTTACAAGGGCAGGGATTAACTGGGGTTGTACCCAGGATCCTCCTTGGACCTTTACTTAACTAATGAGTTATCATTTGGGGTTTTTGTTTTGAGACAGGGTTTCTCTGTAGCCTTGTCTGTCCTGGACTACATAGCCTGTAGATAGGCTGGCCTCCATCCCAGTGATCCATCTGCCTCTGCCTCCCAAGTGCTGCCACCACCACCGGCCTTTCTATTTCTTTTTCAAGACAAGGTTTTTCTGTAGACTAGGCTGGCCTCAAACTAAGGTCTCACTTTATATTCCTAGCTTGCTTTGAATGGACTCATTAAAGGCATGCACTCCACTTCTGAAATAATCAGATTAAATGGTGGCATACCTTTAATCCTAACACTCAGGCAGAGGCATGTGAATCTCTGAGCTCAAGGCCAGCTTAGTCTACACATTAATCCAAGACTACACAGAAACCTCAACGGGAGGGGAAAAAACAAAGCAAAAGGGTTATAGTATAATCCCAGTACATGGGAGGTGGAGCCAGGAGGATTAAGATTAGTCCTAGTCAGCAAAGTGTGGTGGTGCATGCCTTTAATCCCAGCACTGGAGAGGCAGGCAGATCACTGAGTTCCAGGCCAGCCTGGTCAACAAAACAAGTCCAGGACTACAAGAGAAACCCGGGGGAAAAAAAGATTAGTCCTAGTCTGGGCTCCATGAGACCTTTGCTCATATAAAGTTTTACAGGTTTTGGGCCATGATGAGTTGGTCTCATTTCTTTTGAGTTTGGTGAAGTAACAGCAAAAAAATGGTGGAATACAGCTGCTGTGTAAAGTCTTGGCCAATTTGTAGCAGATACTGGGCCCAAATAGAGGACAAGTCTACATTGAGTGGTACCTACGAGGCGCACTTGTGTTTGGTTAGGTCTTTTTGTTTGTTTGTTTGAGTCTGGGTCTGAGTATGGCTGCTGGCTGTCGTGGAACTCCTTTCTTGACCAGACTGACCTCAAAAGATAACTCTATCTCTGTTCCATCAAGTGATAGGATTAAAAGTATTGACTGCCACACCCAGCATTGGGAAGGACTTCATTGTCTTTGCGCTTTCCGAGTTTCTATTATCAGGGTATGCCATTTGCCTTGATAAATAATGGATCAAAGTTGGACTGACCACAAACTAATAGAGGGTCAGATTTGGTGGGAATAGATTTAAGTTTAGTATGGTTGTCTTCTTGCAGCCTACTGTAGTAAAATAGATTTTTCCTTCTGAATCTTGTTATATATGTCTGTCATGTATGTATGTGCACCATTTGCCAGAGGAGGCCATTGGATACCTTGGAATGAGAATCATCTATGTATAGTTGTATACTAGCTTGTGGGTGCCTGGATCCTCTGCAAGAGCAGTGCTCTAAAACCACTAAGCTAGGGGTTTTTGTTTTGAGATGTTCTCACAGTGTAAGCCTGGGACTGGTTATGTAAATCAGGTGGCCTTTAACTCACAAAACTGCTGGCGTCTTCCCTGGTTTTTGTTTTGTTTTGTTTTTCCAGACAGGGTTTCTCAGTGTATCCTTGGCTGTCATGGACTCAATTTGTAGACCAGACTGGCCTCTGCCTCCTGAGTTCTGGGATTAAAGGCATGTGCCACCACCACCTGGGTTCTCCCTGGTTTTTAAGTGCTTAAAAAAATACTTATAGTACATACCTCAAAGAGGGCAGGTGGATCTCTGAGTTAGATTGTAGCCTGGTCTACAGAGGGAGGAGCCAGGACAGGACATCCAAGTCTACACAGAGAACCCTTGTTTCCAAAAAAACTAAAAACGAAACAAAATACGGAAGTTAAGGTCAGTTTGGCTACATGTCAAAATGAAGGCTTAATTTATTCAGACTCATTATATGCAAGTTGTCCATTTCTGTAGTTTTTGTTTAGTTTGTTGAGGGTCTTCCATATGTAGCCCCAAGCAAGCCTTTGTTTTTAGTCATCTTCCAGTTACATCTTATAACGCACTAAGGTTATAAATATGAGTCCCTCCCTACCTGGCTCTGTGGGGAAGGGGGATAGGAGAGATTTTTAAAAAAATTTTTTTTGGTTTTTTGAGACAAGGTTTCTCTGTGTAGCCCTGGCTGTCCTGGACTCACTTTGTAGACCAGGCTGGCCTTGAACTCACAGCGATCCGCCTTCCCGAGTGCCGGGATTAAAGGTGTGCGTCACCACGCCCAGCTAGGAGAATTTCTTAACTATAGTAGTTTGGCGTTGACTTAGCCACGAATTAATTTTTCTTTAGGGATTAAAGGTGTGTACCACCACCACCCAGCTAAAAAGCTTATTTTTATTTCATGAGTGTGAGTGTTCTGTATGTTTGTGTACTACTTGCATGCCAGGTACCTTCAGAGGTCAGATTCCCCTAGAACTGGACTCAAAGATGATTGCCAGTCACCATGCGGCTAAATCTTTGTTTTTAAAAGACAAGGTTTCTCTGTGTAGCCCTGGCTGTATTGGACTCACTTTGTAGACCAGACTGGCCTCCCAATTCAGAGAACCGCCTGGCTCTGCCTCCTGAGGGCTGGGATTAAAGGTGTGTGCTACCACACCCAGTAACTTGTGAACCATCTATTTTCTCTATCCCAGTATTACTTAAAATTTCTCTGAAAAAGAATAATAAAATGGATCTATTTTTTATTTCTGAGAGGGAAAGCTTTAAAGTACGTAAGATACACACTTCATAAAATATTCGCAGGTAAGAATTAGTTGTAAAGGATAACCTTTGAGAGTGCGTGTGTAATTTTTTTTTTTAACTAAATGTGAAAGACTTCCTAATCAATATTAATTTCTTAATATGTAAGTTCAGTAGTGATGTAATAGAATGTCTTATTCTTAAGTTAGATTACAGTGGTTTCTGTATCTGTTTTGAGGTTTTGCTATCATAATGTTTTTTTCCCCCCTTAGGTGTAAAGAAGACACCTGAATCATGGGTGACATTAAAAATTTCCTGTATGCCTGGTGTGGCAAAAGGAAGATGACGCCAGCATATGAAATTAGAGCAGTAGGAAACAAAAACAGACAGAAATTCATGTGTGAGGTATTAAATAATAATTTGTTTATATGCTTTATGAAGTTTATGAGGGTATTATTGGAAAAGCTAAGTTGCTGTAGGTTATAGGAGATTAATTTATTTTGATTTGACTGGTTTTCTTTTTCTTTATTTTGATTTTTAGAGACAGAGTTTCTCTGTGTAGCCTTGGCTTTCCTGGACTCACTGTGGAGACCAGGCCTGCCTCAAACTCTCAAAGAGATCTGTCTCCCTCTGCCTCCTGAGTACTGGGATTAAAGCCATGAGCCACCACACATGGCTTAAATATTTTCATAGCAGTATAGTTATTGTAAAAATGTGCATTATGCCTTTTAGTTGGACAATTTATGAAAACTAGACTGGAATGCTGGGATTAAAGGCGAGTATCACCATGCCCAGGACTGTTGTTTTTTTTTCCCCCAAGGGAGCTTTTGTTTGATACAGGGTTTTTTCTGTTGTAGCCTTGGCTATCTTAGACTCTTTGTAGACCAGGCTAGCCTCCAACTCAGAGATCCACTGCCTCTGCCTCCCAAGTGCTGGGATTAAAGGTCTGTGCCACCACACCCAGCAAAAGGAGCATTATTTTATAATACTCTGCTAGGAAAGTAATTATCATGGTGCTAGTAAGTTCAGAAGACAAGTACTTGTAATTTTCCCATCATCATCATCATCATCATCATTACTATTTTAATGTGGGGAGAGAACAGTTTTACTTCCATATATCTGGCTGGCCTGGAACTCATTACGTAGATAAGCTGGCATCAGACTCAAGGTCATCCCAAGTGCTGTGTATTGGTGTGCACAACCATGCTTGGCTTCTCTTAACTCATTTAGAAAAGCAGAGTATCTAAAGGGAAAGCGAAGAGCTTGTTAGTTACAAGATTGTTATTAAGTTACATGCTTGTGTGTGTATAGAAGCATGTGAAAGTCAGAACAGAGTGTGGGAGTTCCTTTCTCTTGCTGCTGTACCAGTCTAGGGGATTCAACTCAGGTCATGCAGCATGGAGGCAAGTGCTGTCCTATCACCACCACTGCATTTTAATGGTGGTGAGAATGGAACTTAAGGCAAGCACTCTCCCACAGAGCTTAGTTAGATACCCAACCCTAAAAATTTAATTGTGGGAACCTAAGCCACTTAAATTGATACAGTTAAATCAGCACATCCATGAACAATAATAAAATAATCCATGTGTTGATAAGGTATACTAAAAGTTGTTTTTATTTTAACAGGCTATTTAATGATGTATTTTTAAAAATCCTAGAACTACCCAGCTTTAATTCAATATTTTTTTCCTTAAATCTTAAAGGTTCGAGTAGAAGGGTTTAATTATGCTGGTATGGGCAATTCCACCAATAAAAAAGATGCACAGAGCAATGCTGCCAGAGACTTTGTTAACTATTTGGTTCGAATAAATGAAGTAAAGAGTGAAGAAGTTCCAGCTGTTGGGGTAAGTATTTATGGCCAAGAACTTGAAATATTTTATGTTTGCTTTCATCTTTTTGTTGTTTTGTTTTGCGTTTTGGTTTTTTGAGACAGGGTTTCTCTGTATAGCCTTGACTAACCTAGACCTGCTAGGAGTTGGACTGCCTCTGCCTCCGAGTGCTGATACTAAAGGCGTGCACCACCACGCCTGGCTAGCTGTTTTCTCAATAAAAGGAAATGGAAGAAACTCCTAGTTTTCAATTTTTACAATACTTGGCAACTTGAGCAGTTTAGCCTGCCACAGTTGCATAGATGCTGACAGAACACACAGACTTTCTAAATACAAGTAGCATACAACATAATAGGCAGCATGAAATTTACACTTGGAGTGGTTTCTCTTCCAGTCTTCATAAGCAGAGGTGATAACTGGAAATAAGAGTAGGTTAGTACTGTAGCTGACCAGTCAGTCTTCCCCGCCCCCCTTTGTTTTGTTTTTCAAGACAGACAGGGTCTCTCTGTAGCCTTGGCTATCCTGGACTCACTTTGTAGACCAGGCTGGCCTCAAACTCACAGCAATCCGCCTGCCTCTGCCTCCTGAGTGCCTAGTCTACAAAATAAGTCTAGGATAGCCAAGGCTACACAGAGAAACCCCGTCTTGAAAAACAAAACAAAACAAAAAACGCCAAACAAGCATTGACTCTGTTTTGACTTTTCCTCTTGTAGATTGTACCACCCCCACCGATACTTAGTGACACCTCTGATAGCACAGCCAGTACCGGTGAAGGAGGACCAGCACCCATGGGAGGACCACTTCCTCCACATCTGGCTCTCAAAGCAGGTAAGGGACTTAAATATTTGTACCCGACTGAGAATAACACAATGATTGGTCATCATCTTACCTTGTCATTTATATAGAAAAATGAAAAAAAAAATTAGGAAATACCACTTAAGCAGCCAATGTTTTAGGGTTTGTTTTGTTTAAAAGTTTTTGATTTTTATAGCTGTTGTGTCTGCAAGTATGCTTGTGTACGTGTATGCCTGGTGCCTTGGACTCCCAGAACTATACTTACTGATGACTGTGAACTACCATGTGGGTGCTGGAAACTAAACCCAGGTTTTATTCAGAAGTGGTAAGAACTGTTAACCCTAACACTGGTTTTTAAGATAGGGTTTCTTTGGTTTTTCGACACACGGTTTCTCTGTGTAGCCTAGGCAGTCCTGGACTCACTTTGTAGACCAGGCTGGCCTCGAACTCACTGCAATCCGCCTGCCTCTGCCTCCCCAAGTGCTGTTTGTTTTTTAAGACAGATTGTATTATGTAGCTCTTGACTGGTCTGGAGCACTTTGTAGACCAGTGCAGGTTAGGCTGACTTTGAATTCAAGAGATTCATCTGCCTTTGCTGATTTTGAAGGCAAACAACTATAATTGATTGGCCAAAATAGGTTTTAGCATGTTAGAACATACGATCAAACAATTTTCAAGACAGGGCTTCTCTGTGTCACCCTGGCTGTCCTGTACACACTTTGTAGAACAGATTGGCCTTGAACTTAGAGCAAAATGCCTTCCTCATGGTTAAATAATTATAAATTGCCTTTAATAAAAATATGGCTGTTTTCGAGTTTAAGGCTTTTGCACTTATCAGATACGCTGAATGAGGTTTATACTTCGCACTTAATGCTTTTTCTCTTACTTTTAACAGGACTGCTTGCTTTAGATTTTAGCCCTGCCAAGTTGAACATATAGTTGAAAATTTGGTGCAGGGGGGAATATATTTAGAGATTTTGCTGGGCAGTGGTGGTGTGCACCTTTAATCCTAGTACTTGGGAGGCAGAGGCAGGTAGATCTCCATGCATTCAAGGCCAGCCTGAATTACAGAGCAAGTTACAGGACAGATTGGGCTGCTAAACAGAGAGACCCTGTCTGGAGGGAAAAACGATAGATTTTGGCCAGTTTTCTAACAAATCCTGTTTGTTTGTTTTGTTGTTGTTGTTTTTTTGTTTTTGTTTTTTTTTGTTTTTTTGTTTTTTGCTTTGTTTTAAATTTGCATCATCCAGTTGTTTTATGGAATAAAAATTGAAGAAAACGTGTATAAAACGATAGTAACCTGTCACTTAAGATCTCCTAAGTATAGGTGTTTGCCTGCAGTACCTGTGGATGTCACCAGAGGGCATTTTATCAATAGTCAAGGGATTAGCTTTCTTTATATTTTTATTTGGTTTTGGGTTTTTTGTTTTTATTCAGACTGTAATTTGGAGGGTGAATTTATATTTTATTTAGATTCTCAAATGTTTCCCACCTCCACGAGCTGGGCTTCAGACATATTCACCATACTCAGTTGTTACTCTGTTGGGCGTTGAATCCTGTGCTTGCTAGGCAAGCATTCTACTAATTGAGCTGCATTCCCATCATCTCCATAGAAAGTTTTACTTAAAAAAAAAAAAAAAGAGGTATTATTTGGGGGTCAGGCATGGTGACACATAAATTTAGTGCTTGGGAGGCCAGAGGCAAGTAAATCTCTTGTTCAAAGGTGCCCTGATATACATACGAAGTTATAGTACATCCAGAGCTATATAATATAGCTCGTGCTGGCTCGCTCTATCTATCTATCTATCTATCTATCTATCTATCTATCTATCTATCTATCGTGTGTGTTTTATGTTCATGCTTGTGTTTAAGGGCCCCCTTCATAGCACAAGTATATAGGAGACAGGACAAAATACATTCAGTATCTAATACAAACACAGGTCAGCTCATTTCTTTTCCAGTTAGACGATTCCTGGCTGGATAGTTTTGTCCTTAGTTTGTTATTCTGCATGTAAAAACTCCATCAGAGGTTATACTTTGATTTCCACATGCACAGGCATAAGATACTGGCAAAGAAGCAGACTAGACTACCAGTTACTTAGAATTTTCAAGATCGTACTTCTGAATAATTGAAAAGTATCCAAACATGGAGTCTCAAGTTTTCCCTAGGGACATTAAAGTTTTTTTTCTGGTTGGTTAATTAAAAGCAATCATTTCTTTAGCAGAAAATAATTCTGGAGTTGAGTCTTCTTCTGGCTATGGTTCTCCTGGACCCACCTGGGACCGAGGAGCCAATTTAAAGGACTACTACTCTAGAAAGGAGGAGCAAGAAGTGCAAGCGGTAAGGAATCTCAAGTGTTAACATCCTTGAAAATGAAATTTGGGATTTACTTCACAGCATGGTTGTAAACCTCTATAGGTAAATAGCATAGTAAATTGTTGGGTGTTTGTGTCTTGTTTTCAGACAGTCTCTTGAATCCCAGGCTTGCCTTCATTCAAGTGGCCTTAGCTTAAAAGCCAGTTATACACCCTAGCCTGGTGTGGTGCATGCTTTTAGTTCCAGCAGTAGGAAGTAAGGGCCAGGGGAATGAATTGAAGGCAAGCCTGGACTACATAGTTCTAAGAACATAGTTACATCCTATCTCAAAAACACAAGGTCAGTGATAAAGTGCTGGACTTCAGCACTACTGAAGAAAACCTGACTTTTATATTGAAAAATGGTTACATGTTATTATTGTACCTCTTAAGTATGGATAAGTAAATTGTCTGGGCCATTTGGTTAAGATCAAGGGTAGTATCTGTTCTTAATCAGTTTAGTATCTGATAGGCCTCTATTTGAGGACAGTATATTAAATAGATTTTTAGAAGTAGGAGTTGGAATAGGAGCTTGCTCCATCCACTCCAGTATTGACCTGGTATTAGAGTGCCTCCAGGAATGTTGTACCCCCTTGGGGGATTCCTAAAAAAAAAGTATGAATAGCCAGGCATGGTGGCACATTTAGACTCAGCACTGGGGAGGCAGAGGCAGGTGGATCTCTGTGAGTTTGAGGCCAGCCTGGTCTACACAGAGAAACTTTGTCTAGAGAAACAGACAAACAGTATGGCCAAGTAGTGCAGCCAAATTTAATCATCATTGATTCCACAGACTCTAGAGTCAGAAGAAGTGGATTTAAATGCTGGGCTTCATGGAAACTGGACATTGGAAAATGCTAAGGCTCGTCTGAACCAGTATTTCCAAAAAGAAAAGATCCAAGGAGAATATAAGTACACCCAAGTGGGTCCCGACCACAACAGGTTTGCTTGTTTCACTATTTTCCTTGTAAAAAATTAAGGGGATTGGACTATGTTTACCAGCCGAATGTTACCCAATTTGTTGTGTGCATTAGTGAATTGTGAAAAGATAAATTATTGACTTGTTGTTTTAACAGTTTTTACTTAAATTGTGTAAGAAGTCCTGCAAAAAAAAATTTTAATGCTGGACTTTGGATGGAGGTCAAAGTTAACATGTTTTGCTCCTAGTAGACTTAATTGGACAGAGGTTGTGAATTTGTTCGATGTTTGGATGGTCGATGTAGTTTCATTGGTCATAGTTTTAAGTGCTTAAATATTCTTCTGGTATGTTTTGTTGTCTAAGAAGTAGATTGTATTACCTCTATATCCAAATTTAATTCCCGTTTGATGTTGGCAGCTCTTTTAAGAATCCTGTTACTTATGTACCGTGAAGTTGAAGGATCGCGAAATTTTATACATGGCTTAAATTAGAATGCTTTTTTTCTGTTAAGCTTATAAAACTGAATGTAAGGGAAGCTATGTGACCGTATGTTTCTCAGCCTGCTTGATGTTCTTCCTAAGAGCATTCCAGGGTGTAGTGCTTATTACTCCCAGGAAGGCTCATACAGATTAGACTCCTCAGGGAGGCACTGTATTATTGGAAGAGAAAGGACGTGGTTCTGAAAACATCTTGACAATTCGATTTGTTGTCTTTAATTATACAAAATAAATTATCCAAAATAAATTTAAAACATTTTCTTTAAATCAGTGTTCTCCCTTGGGTGCAAGTAGCAACCCTAAAATAATCATTACCCAAAACAAAACAAAACAAAAAAATTGACCTCATATTCAAAATGATCAGAGCATGGCTCCTCCTGCTTCCTACTGCTTTGTTCAGTCCTGAATTCTCAAATATTATATACAGAATATCAATTTTAGAGTTTTCTCCATTTTGGTGTTATAATTAAAACACAAACTCTTGACCATAAGAAGAAATACTTCCTTTTCTTTAATGCTTTGTGTACAACTTACTGGCTTTGGCAGCTTTAAGAATATTTAAGGCCGTGCATGGTGGCACACACCTTTAATCCCAGTTCTCAGGCAGAGGCAGATGGATCTCTGAGTTCAAGGCTAGCCAAAGTTACACAGAGAAACCCTGTCTCTTAAGAACAAACAAAAGAACAATTAGAAAGGCTGGCGATAGAGTTCAGGGGTGGAGCATCCGCAAAGTGTACGTGAGACCTTGAGCTCAAATTCCCAGCATCAATAATGTTTATTATTGTAATTATTACTGTATTATAAGTGTCTAAAACTTATTAAATTGCTGCCATCCCCTCCTCCCCAACCCAACAATCATTGACGTCAGTATCTTACTGATTTCTGATGTAAAACAAAGAATTCAGGACAAGACAATGTAAGAGGCAGACAGTTGGAGCTTGGACACATTGCTCCTGTATGTCCTTTATTGAAAGGCATAACAGACAGCAACACCAGAGGTCTGTGTTCATATACACATGTGCTGATGCTTAGGCTGAACTAAGCAATCACATGGGATACTATTGTAAACTGATTTCTGGTGTTGCTGTTCCCCCCTAGGTGGAGGAGAATGAGATTGAGTGCTGACTTTAAGCCTGGCTGAGAAACATACTGTCATCGGTGTCATTAATGAAAGGGTGGATGTTGTTCCCCTGAAAGCCAGTGGCCTTTGACCCCTTGAAGCACTTGTGCCTGAAGGTCAGTTGACAAAGAAGTATAGGAAGGAAACTAACAATTTTTCCCCTTTAAGCTTTACTTAACCTTTTATTCACAGCACAAAGTCAAGTTTGAATGTACCTGAGCAGTGAAGGACCAGCCTATGTTTGCTAAAACCTAAATTCACTCCTTAGAACCTGCTAGCAGTTCTAGTTATAATGTGAAAAATGATTTTTCTCTAGGCCCTGGTTTAAATATCTAAAAGTAGGCTAAATCCTTTTGTTATTAAGGACTTCTTCCAGCTATAGACAAATCGAGAGTCTGCCACAGGAGCTACTGGTATTGTGCTTGCATGTACAAAACTTACCCTAACAGGTTGCAGTTGTAAATTTCTATATAGATAATTTGATGAGTTTGGTGTTTTTCTTAGCTCCAAGATAAACAAAATTTTCTTTCATTGAAAGCATTCTCATATTCAAAATCTACGTTGGAATGAAAATAAGTAAATTACTCAAACGATAACATTTTCTTTTCATGAAAGAAAGCGCATCAACTAATATCATATATATTTGCAGTTTACATGCCTTTTGTTCTAGGATTGGACAGAAATAATTGTTCAGAGTGGTTTTTGCTATAATTTTTGGAAAACCTCCCTGACTAGGGAGATAATGGAGTTTGTAATTTACAGCAATAAATTCCTAACGTTGATTGTATATGTTGTTACAGGAGCTTTATTGCAGAAATGACCATTTATATCAAGCAGCTGGGCAGAAGTAAGTGTGATTGCTTTTTTATAGTATTCTTAAACGTTCTTGCAAAGAAGATAATTTCACATTAAAGGCTTGGGTTACAGAACACAATAGAGAAGTTATAAAATTTTCTTTTGATGGAGATAATCCTAGACCATTACATAATTGAAAAATAACCATTTATTAATGTGTAAGAACAATTGATTGAGTAACATGTAGGGTTGTGGAAGTTGCTGATACTGTAAGGTGAGAGCTAGATGTTTAATTTCACACACAGTTAAGGAAGAGTTGGGGGACCTAGGAAGGTAGGGAAAGTTGAGGGAAGGAGGTGCTCCCAGGAAAGTGCTTTATCCTAATGAGCACCTGTGGTAACTGGTCTAGATGTAGGCTCCAGTCTCAGACTTTCCTAAGCACAAAACAAGCCTGATTATATTTATTGTTTGCATAGCTGATGTAAATTTCCTTTATAGATACTTCTTTTTTGAAAACGGGAGCCTTTCAGAGTTAACTATTAAGAATATTATAACCAAAAAAAAAAATTATAACCTTGAAGTATGCCGAAGAACTCTATTTGTGATATCTACAGAAGTCCTATGGAGGGCTGGAGATGTGGCTCAAAGGTTAAGGGCACTGGCTATTCTTCCAAAGGTCCTGAGTTCAATTCCCAGCAACTACATGGTGGCTTCCAACCACCTAATATCTGGTGCCCTTTTCTGGCATGCAGGTGTACAGGCAGAACAGTGTATATGTAATAAATAAAAATCCCATGGAACCTGCAGCATTAATATTTTAGAATATTTACTGATCTTTAATAACAAAGGTTTAATCAATCAGTCTGCATGTGCAAAAGATGCTAATTTTAAAGGTCAAGGTTAAAATAAAAACATGGAAACTAACATGGAGGTTTGGATTGGGCAATAGATTTAATGCATAAAGATAGCTAATGAACCCAGCCTGGTGGCACATGCCTTTAATCCCAGCACTAGGGAGGCTGAGGCAGGTGGGTCTCTGAGTTAAGACCATCCTGGTCTACAAAGCAAGTCCAGGACTGCCAAGGCTACATAGAGAAACCCTGTCTGGAAAAACCAAAAAAGGAAAGAGACAGAGAAAACTATTGCATTTGAGAGCCACACTGTCAAAGCTAGGCATGGTGGTAAGTGTCTATATTACTTGTGTGAGTTACTTAAGGTACAGGATGATACCACCATACATTCTGGTCTTGTCTGTGGTACAGAGTGAAACTTTATTTAAAAAACAAACGCTGGAGAGCTGTCTCAGAGGTTAAGAGCAGGACCTGCTCTTCCAGAACTCCTGACTTAATTGCCAGCAACTACGTGGTGGCTCACGACCAACTGTAATGAGACCTGGCGCCCTGTTCTGGTGTATAGGCATATATATACACTGTATACATAATAAATCTTGAAGGAAAAAAACCGTGCTGGATGTGGCACCTTTAACCTCAATACTCACGAAGCAGAGGCAGGTGGATCTCTGGAATTTGAGGCCAGCCTGGTTCATAGAATTTTGGGCAGAGAGAGGGAGCTTCATAGAGAAACACTGTCTTTAAAACCCCAGTGGTTAAGTATACTCAGAAAGCAAATAGGTAACTATGGCTATACGAGCTACTCACATAGGTAGGTAGACTGCTTAGTTGAGATTGTGGGTGCTCTTTTTTTTTTTTTTTCTTGAGACAGGGTCTCTGTGTAGCCTTGGCCTTCCTGGACTCCCTTTGTAGACTAGGCTGGCCTAGAACTCCTTTTTTTTTTTTTTTTAAAGATTTATTTATTATGTATACAATGCTCTCCCTGCATGTACACCTACGTGCCAGAAGAGGGCACCAGATCACACTATGGATGGTTGCTAGCAATTGAACTCAGGGTCTCTGGAAGAGCAGACAGTGCTCTTAACCACTGAGCCATCTCTTTAGTCCCATCTTGACTGATATAAGTAAAGACTGTATACACAATTTTGTTTTAGACCTACATTTTCAAGTTTGTAGTTTTAAAATATGATTTAATGACATGGTAATAATGATAGTTTAGTACCAGCTTGTATTGATGATTAGTTATAGAATTGCATTTGATTGGTAAAAGAAGATCTGTGTTGTGCTTTACATCATTGATTCTTTAGTTACATGTCTAGTTTCCAATGGTTCTTTCTTCATACAGCTCATTTCTGTTTTTGGTAATCCTTATAGGGATTTTCGCACGTGAACATGGATCAAATAAGAAATTAGCAGCACAATCCTGTGCCCTCTCACTTGTCCGACAACTATATCATCTTGGAGTGATTGAGGCTTACTCTGGGCTTACAAAGAAGAAAGAAGGAGAGAGAGTAAGTTTTTAGGCACAAACACTCTAAATTATTTAATATTTGACTAAAGGAATTGAATTTATAGTTAGCTTAATAGATCAAGAAAAAACAATGTTGTACTTACTGATACTCTGAAAATCCCACATTTATAGTGGTGAGTCATTGAAAAAATTCTCACTAAAAGGAATTGCTGGTTCTGGCAGTTACAGCCCTAGTACAAGCTCTATATTACTTTTGATGAAATTGCTATTTGTGGATGTTTTGATGATTTTCATTGTTCCTTTTTGTAGGTGGAGCCTTACAAAGTTTTCCTTTCTCCAGAATTGGAGCTCCAGCTGCAAAATGTGGTTCAAGAGCTAGATCTTGAAATTGTGCCTCCAGTAAGCATATATACAGATTTGTAGTTTACATTGTTTTAAAGTCTAGACATGTGTTTCCTTTTTATTTATTTGTTTTTTGTTTTTTTATTAGCCTGTTGATCCTTCTTGTCCAGTTGTACTCAACATTGGGAAATTGGCTCATTTTGAACCATCTCAGAGACAAAACGCAGTGGGAGTGGTTCCTTGGTCACCCCCACAGTCCAATTGGAATCCTTGGACTAGTAGCAACATTGATGAGGGGCCCCTTGCTTACGTAAGTACAGCATGGCTTTCTATTATCAGTTTTTGTTTTTGTGTTTCTTCGTATATATTTTTTTAGGTCAGAGTAAAAAAATAAGATTTGTTTGACTGCTTCTTTTTTTAGGCGTCTACAGAACAAATAAGCATGGACCTTAAGAATGAATTAACATACCAGCTGGAGCAGGATCATAATTTACAAAGTGTAAGTTTTGAAAATCTTAGACATACGTTATTTAGAGCTTTAAAATGAATGTCAGGTTTATACCAAATTACTAATTATAGTTAACTATAGTAGTGGCTATTAATTCAGGACTTCAATATTAATTTTTTGAATATGCTTTTAGCAAATATAAAGTAATAACACTTGTGACAAGTCATTACAAAGTAGGAAATACCTTTGGATGTTTATGGAGACCTAAGGGAAATGAAGACAAGATAACCTTAGAAATTTAAAGGGGATCGAATTTTATTAGGCATTTTAAGTGCTAAACCTGTTAGAAAGCATTACTCTTTTAAGTAAATATTTTAAATGAGCTTTAACTTTGCTAACACAGGTGTTGCAAGAGCGAGAGATGCTTCCTGTGAAGAAATTTGAAGCTGAAATTTTGGAAGCCATTAGTCAAAATTCAGTTGTGATTATTCGAGGAGCTACTGGATGTGGTAAAACCACACAAGTTCCACAGTACATTTTGGATGATTTTATCCAGAATGACAGAGCAGCGGAGTGTAATATTGTTGTGACTCAGGTAAGTAGCAAGCCAGTGTATACATTCTAGCAATTGTTTGGGAGAATTTTTTTGTTTTGGTCAAATAAGGTTTCAAGACTGTTGACAGTAACAAGTACTCTACTCCCTGCTGTCACCTTCCTTAGTACTGGGAGTTTAGTCTAGAGCCTTTAACACATAATCTTAACCACTGATCTGTAGCCCTTGCCTCATTATTGCTAAGCAAGAGTTCATAAAGATGACAGGACTGACTTTGTACTTACCCTATACTATAACCCAGGTAGTCCTTGAAGTTGAAGCCTATGTATGTGGAATAATAGGCTTAAGCAACAACACCCATTTTAAGTCCCCTAAAAATATTTTTTTTAATTTGTTTATATTTATTTATACAGTATTCTGCCTGCATGTACACCTGCAGGCAGGATGAGAGCACCAGATCTCATTAGATGATTGTGAGCCACCATGTGGTTGCTGTGAATTGAACTCAGGATCTTTGGAAGAAGAGCCACTGCTCTTAACCTCTGAGCCATCTCTCCAGCCCATGAGCTCATCCTTTAAAGTATTGTGTTATCTTTTTGTAAGATAGCCTGTCAAACTGTTCAGGGTTGTGGAGACAGTGGCTCTTACAGGATTATTAGGTTAAACGGTTGCATGTAACCCTATACTTTTTGAAAGAAGGGTAGGGTATCACACAAACCCCACTTGACCCCTTCTACTTAGGGATTTTTATTCAGGGAAGGTAATGAACCTTAAAATTGAACGGCCTTTTGTGTTTTGTCTTATTTGTAAAATGCCCACTTTTGGATTTAGCACTAAACTTGTGTATCAGTTATTTTGCATGTAAGTATGAATACAGCTTAAATTTGCAGTACATACCTTGTTGATTTCCAAAACTAATACTATGGAAAGAGGGCTGTATTCTTGGTTCAGTCATAAAAATGGAATGTGAAAATTGACTACTTGGACTTTTAAATGATAAGCTGAGCTTGTAGAAATAAGATTAGGCAACCAGACATGTTTTGCCTGTGAGTGCAAAGCCATGAAGACCAAGGAATACTGAATATCACTTCCAGCACATTTCCTCATGAACAGGGAGGCAGAATTTTTAATACATTAAGGGTTTAAATCTTTTAATCCTGCCAAAGGCACTTAGGGAAACATATTAGAGAGACGTGTCTTTATGTGCAAAGATGGCATTCTTGAGCATGGTCACTTAAAAGTTATTTAAGTACATATTATATTAAATCTTGGAGAAGATCATCTTGGAAAGGAAGTAATTATTAGAATGATCAGAGTTCTCAGATTGTTAAAGATACGGGTGGTTGAAACTATCACAAGTTAGTTCGGTGATATTATATACACAAACATAGGAATCCACCTGCCTCTGCCACCCTAGTGGTAGAATTAAAGGTGTGTGTAACACCACCTAGAAAAGAGCTCTTACAGGATTTTAAAATTTGACTTGGGATTGGTGTATCTGAGCAGAGAATTTTAAATGAGACTTAGCTTAGCAGGTCATGTGTTATCACCCATGTCACACAGAGACAATATTAAATGAACATAACTAATTTGGCAATTTTTTCTTTCAGCCCAGAAGGATCAGCGCAGTAGCAGTGGCTGAGCGAGTTGCTTATGAGAGAGGTGAAGAGCCTGGAAAAAGCTGTGGCTACAGTGTCCGGTTTGAGTCTATACTTCCACGCCCCCATGCCAGTATAATGTTTTGTACTGTAGGTCAGTAACGGTTCTTCACTTGAAGCTTATTGTGCTGCAATTTCTATTAAGAAAACTACTAAGAGTCATTGGTGTAGTGGTATGCATTTCAATTCCAATGCTTAGACAGGTTAGATTGACCTCTGGTTTCAAGGCAAGTTTGGTCTACAGAGTGTTCCCCTGGACAGTTGCGGGCATAGTGGCACATACCTTTAATCCCAGCACTTTGGGAGGCAGAGACAGGCCGACCTCTCTGAGTTCAGGCCAGCCTGGTCTGCAAAGTATGTCCAGGACAGCCAAGGCTGTTAAAATTCAAAAACAAAACAAAAAACCCCCAGAATGTTTAAGACATTTTCTATAATGCTAGGATTGTGTTGAATCAGTCAATTATGTAGGAATTTGTTTTTGTTTTGAGATACGATTTCTCTGTGCTGTAGCCTTATTTATCTACATGTTCTTTTATAGAACATGTTTGCCTTAAAGACATATGTTCTAATCCTTACCAAAATTCATTACTTCTTTGACTCTTTTTTTCTTGAAGGTGTGCTCTTAAGAAAATTAGAAGCAGGCATTCGAGGGATCAGTCATGTAATTGTAGATGAAATTCATGAAAGAGATATCAATGTAAGTAACTATGAATTAAAGAGTTTGCTTTGTCTCTGTTGAGGGGAGAAATCATATCCTTGCTCTTTCTTCTACTTGTAAATAGTACTCAGGACTCATCAATTAGTATGTTTGCTCTTATCAGAATGCATTAACATATCTTAGCTGAGTCAGTAATTTGACTTGAGTAGCTGGTGAGATTTCATACTTAGTTTTTTAAAATTATGTTCACATATTTCATTATAGATGGTTATAAGCCAACATGTGGTTGCTGGGAATTGAACTCACCACCTTTGGAAGAGCAGTCAGTGCTCTTGACCTCTGAGCCATCTCTCTAGCCCCCATAGTTTTCTTTAAGGCTCTATTTATAGATTAAAATCATTCCTGGTCTCTGTGTAGTTTGGTTATCCAAACTGTCCCCATGTTGCTGTTAATCTTTTTGAAACAGGTTTAATCTTAGTACTGGCTGGCCTCTGATTTGCAGGAGTCATATTTGTTGCCTTAGATTCTCTAGTGACAGCAAGTATGAACTATCACACCCTGGTGTTTCCACAGTGCTTTAACTTGAATGTTAGTGGTCTTCAAGAGTTTAAATTCTCAGCCGAGTGTGGTGGCACACATCTCTAATTCCACCACTTAGGAGGAAGCAGAGGCAGGAGGATCTCTGAGTTACCAGCCAGTCTGTTTTACAAAGAGAGTTCTAAGAAATCCAAAGCTACATAGAAGTTCTGTCCTAGAATAACCATAGATGCTTATTTAATATTCTAATTTAGAACTATTAAAGCCTGCCAGATGGATAGTATATCACACTTCAAGAATTATGAGTGCTTTGCCTGCAAGAACTCAGCAAAGATCAGGTGAAATCTGTATCTATTACATGGAAAAGTCGACCTAGTTCAGAATGTTCTAAACAGTGGTTAAATAAAGTTCTGAATGAGTATAAAATGTGCAAGAGAAAAATCTAGTAAAAGACAATCAAGGCCCAAACATCATAAAAAAGGAGAAAATGTTCACTCAAAGGAGGATGTATGCACACCCTTTAGTACTTTTGGAAGTGTGTTTTAAAGCTGGTGGGTATCAAGCCTAGCCTTGCACATGCTAAAGATGCCCAACCTTTCAGTTTAATTGTAATTAACCTCATTGTTTTGGGGAGTGGTTTCATTCACTAACTTAGAGTACCTGTTTTAAATCTATTGCAAAAAAGTCTTTTGAGGCAGACTTGAAGAAAACATTAAGTGTATATACACTTACGTAGGAAGTGTATATACAAGCTTATGTAGGAAGGAACTATAATTGAGGATGTTGGTTTGGCAGATATTTTGAAACTATAGAACTCTGTTTTGTTTGTTTTAGTAGAACTAAGTTTTAGCCATGTTCCTTATGAAAATTGTGTACTTAATTATGAAGTGTTTGCATGCCTGATACAGTCAGTTGATAGTGCTTGCCCATCATACACAGAAGCTCTGTGTTGATGTTACAGCAGCATATAAAACTAGGGTTGGTAATACATGCTTATAATCCCAGCACTGGTGATGTTGTAACAGGAGACTGAACAAATTTAAGGCCAACTGAATGAATGTCTTAGGACTAGCACAGTTCTTACAGGTGTATTTTATAGCCCTCTGTTAAATTTGTGTTTTTATTTCAATAGACTGACTTCCTTTTGGTAGTACTACGTGATGTGGTTCTGGCTTATCCTGAAGTCCGCATTGTTCTGATGTCTGCAACTATTGATACCACCATGTTCTGTGAATATTTCTTTAATTGCCCCATCATTGAAGTTTATGGAAGGACTTTCCCAGTTCAAGGTAAACTTTTTGTGTGTGTGATAGGAAGAAAACATGTTTTATTAAGGAGGGCTTTTTATCATTTTAATTCTGGAGATGGTAGTGATGGTTTGAGTAAATATGACACATTGGCTTACAACTGTAACACCTGTTCCAGGGGACCCCCCCCCCCTTTGTCTTCCTTGGACACTAAGTTGAGGCACTATACACATACAAGTAAAAAATCAGCATGCCAAATTAACAAACACACCAGAATTTAGCGAACCTTTCTTCCCTGTGATGTTTAGTTTTGTACCAGAATTGATCCTATGGAGTACAACCATATTTCAATTACTTTCTGAGAAAGAATCATTTTTATACACTTTAAACCTTTGATCATCTTAGAACATGTAAATATTATTGAATAACTTGTTGCACAATTCAGTTGAGGAAATGAAAGTAGACAAAGAGATGGGGAAATGAATAGCTGTGCCACTACATTTTTAAAAATTGAAATGTGCTGTAGGCACTTGAATTCAGTGTTGGTGGGTTACATGAGGACCTGAATTTAAATCACCATCTAAAACCCAGGCACTGTGTGACACATGGTTGTGGTCCTGGAGTGTTGGGGTGAGAGGATACCTAGGGCTTGCTGACTTGCCCGTGACCTCACGTTTGAAAAGTGATTGAGGTAGACACTACACAAACGTACATATAATACAGAAAAAGTTGAATGAAGTAGAAGCTAAGTTACCTCTTGCTGGGCATGATGGGTCTCTTCAGTTTAAGGGCTTCCTGGTCCACAAAGAGTTCTAGGAGAGAGAAACACGGTCTATGAAACCTCCCCCCAAAGTTCTAAGTTGTGCTGTGCTGCTGTGCTTTACAACTTTACAAAGTAGTTAATTGATGGTAGTGGGTAGAAACTAAGTGTCTTAGAGTTCATAGTGAGGTGCTGTAGTTTATTCTGTTGCTATGAAGAGACACTGACCAAGACACGAAAAGCATTTAATTAGAGTATTGTTACAGCTTTGTGTTAGGTCAAGGTCATTGTTGTGAGGAACATGTTGGCTGGCAGGCAGGCAGACCTGGCATAGGAAGAGTAGCTGAGAGCTTACATGGCAATCTGCAGTCAGAAGGCACAGACATGGGCACAATTTGAGTAGAATGCTAATGATACTAGAGTGACCCCAAAGTTTAAAAGAAAACATGGACATATGCTTAATATGAAATTAAGTAAGTGCTAATTACAAAGATGCAGAAACATTCTAAGAAGTATGTGTCGATGTTATTTCTTGTGCATGAAATTTACTTCTTAAATGAATGGATTTGTGCTGAGTAGTTTCAAGTGGCAGGGGAGCAAACTTCATACATTGAGATCCTGGTGGAGATTATGACAGTGTACACAGGTTCTGTAAATGCTTGGTTAAAAATGTGTATAAGTGGGAGATCCCAGCTGGCTTTATAAGAGTATATTCAAAAATTAAATTCTTTCAGTTTCCATAGTTAAGATTTAATTATGAAATTTTACTGCTTAAACTTCTTCCAGTTTGTGAAGACTCAAGTTGATAAAGATTAAAGGAGTTTGAACTGTGGATTAGCAAATTTATAGCTGTAACATTTTGTAAATTATCTTTTACTTAACTAACTTGATTATCCCTGACAGAATATTTTTTGGAAGACTGCATTCAGATGACTCAATTCATTCCACCTCCAAAGGACAAGAAAAAGAAAGATAAAGAGGATGATGGTGGTGAAGATGATGATGTACGTAGATACACTTATACAAATGACTAATGCTCATTATGAGAATATTTGATGAAATGACAAGTGGTTTGTTTAAAGTACATGAATTATTTTAGCATTGTACAATCCTGTGAAATCAATTGTAATACCTATTAGATAAGTGAATATTCAAATTTTAGGTTCAGTGACTGACTACTTTAGTTCTTTACATCATTTTCTACATGGGCCCTGGGATTCATGTCAGTGTTTTTTTCTGCAATTGCCTATAATTTATGAGCTTGACAGACTCTTGCCCTACTCCAGGTCTTCTATTTGCTTAAGCAGTGTTAAGTATTGATTGAACCCAGGGTTTTTCACTTGGTAGACAAGCATATTACCGTTGAGGTTTTTTAACTTTAAAAAATTATTCATTAAATTTTTAATATTTACATTACTTTGGGATGATTGCTAGAGGGAGAGAGACACCAGAAGACAAGTTTTTACTGCCTTTTATTTTTTTAGGTTGCAAACAGGGTTCCAAGCAGACCTTAAACTTGTTTCTCCTTTAGCCTTCCAAGGTAGTTAGTTGATACAACAAGGCCTCTGCTGCCAGGTCTAGCTTATCTGTGTCATAATAACCAGAAACGGCAAATAGAAAATGGTAGAAAATAATAGAAATTAGAAATATAAATTATGGTCATGGTTGAATGTACCTCTAAATACAGGAGCTAAGGTGAGATGGCCAGGAAGGCCAAGGTCATTTGGTAGAAAACAATATAAATTAGAAGAAAAATTATGGAGTCTACATTATGGATTATCAATCTTTCTGAAGGCTTATATGGACATATATTCAGATGCTTCCATGGGCATAGAAACAGGTGTAGTTCCAAGAAATTTGAGAGCTGTAGTAACCGACAAATCATGTTTCTTTTTTCTTTTTTTAACAGGCAAATTGCAACCTGATATGTGGTGATGAATATGGCCCAGAAACAAAGTTGAGCATGTCTCAGTTGAATGAAAAGGAAACACCTTTTGAACTCATCGAGGCTCTCCTTAAATACATAGAAACCCTTAATGTTCCTGGAGCTGTACTAGTTTTTTTGCCTGGCTGGAATTTGATTTATACTATGCAAAAGCATTTGGAAAATAATGCACATTTTGGTATGAGTTCTCTCATTTTGATTGACTATCGATATTTTTGCTCTTGCCCTGACTAATATGTTGGAGTGTTTGTTGAAAGAGAGATGTGTCATGGAGAACTGTTTTAATTTGCTCTTAATTTTAGTTCTTAACCATTGTGTATTACAGGAAGTCACCGGTATCAGATTCTACCTCTGCATTCTCAGATTCCTCGGGAAGAACAGCGCAAAGTGTTTGATCCAGTACCAGATGGAGTAACCAAGGTAAACACGACACCAAAACAAGATCAGATTAATAAATGATACATGTTCCAAGAGATACTAGAAAAATGCTGCGGTATCAAAAATTAAATAGAAAAAGGTCTATTGGTAGATCATTTTAATCCTGTTGGAGTAATGCTCCCATTCTAGGTGGGTTGAATAATTTTCTTATTGTTCATAGGTGGGCGTTTTCTATAGTTAATTTTTTGAAAAAAATTTTTGCAGGTTATTTTGTCTACAAATATTGCTGAAACAAGCATTACCATAAATGACGTTGTTTATGTCATTGACTCCTGCAAGTAAGTTCCTAGAAAATTTTATTTGCCTCTTTGTGTTAGCTACTGCCAACTTCATCAATTAACACCCTGTCTTGTTTTCTTTCTGTAAAAGTTTCCTTCTATGTATATTGGTGTTTTGCCTGTATATATGTCTATACACTAGGTGTGTGCCTGGTGCTTGTGAGCTGCCATGTGGATGCTGGGAACTAAACCAAGACAACAAATACTTTTTATCCATTAAGCCATCTCTTCACCCCCTAGTTGTATTTCTTTTGAGGTAGTTTGACTGTTACACTTCAGATTTGATTTTTTTTTTTCTTGTCTACATACTAGGGTTATTTATAGCTGTATACTGTCATCACCGCTTTAAACTTTATTGTCAGATTTTCCTACAGATACCACTCATTTGTATGTACTGATTGTAGGTTAAGAGTACTTAACCAGGGTTGGAGAGAAGGCTCAGTGATTAAGAGAACTGTAATTCCAGTTCCAAGGTATTTGACACCTTAAGCCAATGACAAAATTAAATGCTGTGCATGGCGGCACATGCCTTTAATCTCAGCCCAGGCCTTAGCAAGTGGTAGATCTCACCTTACCAGGAGGTCACAGAGCATGTATCAGGTCATGCGGAGCCTGCTAGAGTAACTAAAAGCTCCGCGTGTTTAGACTCACTGACATTAGGTCTACAGATTCCATTCATGGAGTGACACAAAGGGCTGGGGGTGGTAAAGTACTTACCAACCATGTTTAATAGCAAAAATAACTTCCAACTTTTCATACGATGATCTGTAACTTGGCATATTCCCTTGATTGCTGAATTTATGCTGTTGTTTTGGGAATTTTTTGTTTTGTTTGTCCAGAGGCTTTCTGTGTAAGTTTGGCTGTCCTGGAACTCACGCTGTAGACCATACTGGGCTTGATCTTAACATAGGTCGATCTGTGCCTTCACCCCAAGTCTGGGATTGAAGGTGTGCATCACCACAACCACCCGGCTCTCATTTGTTTATAAATATAGTCATTACTTAGCATAAGACAAATAGTTGACTTGAAGGGCACTACTTTAAGAAATTAAAAAACACTACAATCTTGTGTTGTAGAATTTGCCAGCCTTGAATATGTACTGCAAGCCTGTTGCTGTGATGCAGGCCTGCAGTTGGATTTCTGTGCATTTCAGGACTGTCTGGAGTACAGAGCAAGTCTATAGAGAAAACCTATCTTTCCCCTACAGAAATAGTAGTACAGCACAGCCACAAAAATTAAAACAATTAAACCTATGTGAGTTGAGCCTTGGTATAATGAGTGCACAGAAATTTTGTAATAAAGAAGCCTGGTTGTGTATGTGTTTTCTGAATACAAGTATGTCATGAATGTAAAAGGGAATTTGATTTGCCAATTAACTATTTACCTAACAGGGAATGGGATTCTTTCTGTTCTAATCTCAGTCATGGAGTTGTGGGCACCTATAGCTGTTTTAAGGTTATTTGTGAATCCAAACTGACCGTGTGGTCATTCTTGTTTGTCTTTGTGTTGAACTCTCTATCCCCACGCCTTGGTCTCCCATATATATGACAGGTCTGCTGTTGTTGAAGTATGGTCCCAACACTGCTAGAGTGTAAAGGAAGGGTCCTGGTTGTGTTCCAGCGTACTGTTCTAGAAGGACAGTCCTTTTGTAAGCCTCTGTGCCCCCAACCCACCCACTCCTCCATTTTATGTTTTGAGATAGGGTCTCAGTTGTACAATCTGGCCTGAAACACTAGACTGATTATACAGGCTTTTACCTTGTGATCCTGCTGTCTCAGCCTACCTAGTTAATTGATCTATAAGCCTCGACTATGTTCTTTTGCATGTGCATGCAGCCATTTGTGCACAGGTGAAATAAGGCCTGTCACTGAGCTCTGGGGACTCACTGGCTGATCAGAGAACTTCTAGGATCTTGTTAACTGCAGGATATCATAATTTTGCTTAGTGTGAATGATAAAGATATTTGTATATCTTTGAATAGATGGGTAGCTAAGAAAATACAAAGCCATTGCTGATTTATGACTGCTGTCTCCAATAACTTTTCTGTTTAGACAAAAAGTGAAACTATTTACTGCTCACAACAACATGACCAACTATGCTACTGTGTGGGCATCAAAAACAAACCTTGAACAAAGAAAAGGGCGAGCTGGCCGTGTACGACCTGGGTTCTGTTTTCATCTTTGTAGTCGAGCTCGTTTTGACAGGTAAAATAAAATTTTAAATTAATATTTGTTTACTGGGATTGGTCATAAATATACCAGTGAACAACTTGGGTAAAGCTTTGTAATTTGGATTCTTTTGTTGTTGTTGTTGTTTGTTCTGTTGTTTTGTTTGTTTGGTTGGTTGGTTTTTGTTTGTTTGGTTGGTTTTTTTTGGTTTTTGGTTTTTTGAGACAGGGTTTCTCTGTAACCTTGGCTGGCCTGGACTCGCTCTGTAGACCAGGCTGGCCTCGAACTCACAGCGATCCGCCTGCCTCTGCCTCCCGAGTGCTGGGATTAAAGGTGTGCGCCACCATGCCTGGCTTGTAATTTGGATTCTTACCCACTAAGGCACTTGGCTATTTTAGCAAAGCCAGGTTTTAAAATATGTGAATTTTTAATTAAATCTTTTGTGCCCTTCCTACTCCTACTTTTTCTTTGAATGAACCATATGCCTAAGTGCCTTCAATAAGGTATATTCAAGCTTGAATAACGGGGTTCTATGGAAATATAAAAGAATATAAAACTCAGAAGCTGCCAGTGTTGGCTTATGTAATTTAAGGATATGTGGGCAAATAATGAACTAGAATGGAAAAATTAGTTCCAATCTGACTTAAGTCTGCAGTTGTAAATTTAAGTGTGGTAAACCTAAGAGGTGTTCAGGAAACAGACAGGTAGGCAGATCTCTGAGTTCTGCGTAGTGTACAGAATGAATTCTAGGACAGCCAGGGCTGTGTTGCTGAATATTTATATTAAACTCTATCTTATGACCTGGCTAGCCCCTAATAATCATCATAGAGACCTAGTGATTTATTTAAATAGCTTTAGCACAATAACTGGCCAGATAAAACTTATTTTCTTTTTAATCTTTCCAAGGCTAATTTTATTAAGGTTTAATTATTACACAAAACTGTATATAATCAATGTATATACTTTGTTAAGTTTAGAAACACAATGTTATAAACACTATTACCGCTAACCACAGGCACTAAGTGACAGTGCTCACCTCTGGAACTTTATACAGCTGTTACTTTATGCAACTTAAATTCAGCATATCTTCTCTGTGTCACCTAATAATTAGCATGCCATTGTCCGTCTCTATACCTTCGACTACATTAAGCCCTTACCTAAGAGGACTCATGCAGGGTTTCTTCTGTTACTGACTTATTTCACTTAGCCCAGTGCTGCCCAGGTCCATGTCTGGACCACAATTAGGTTATTCAGATTACAACTAAATTGTTATCCCATCACTTGTATCCTCCCGTTCCTCCCTCTTTCACCCCCTGTGGTCATAGGCTATCAAGTCTCATCTTGATAACCTGCTTATTCTTTTCTTGTTTGAGTGCTACCAGGCACAATTGATTTTCTGTGCTTGTCTGGCTACTTTCTATGTTATTTAGCAATAAGTTGTCCTGTCTGGGCTGGACCTCCTTTTGCTGAACTTTCCACCACTTTTTTTCAATCCATGTTTGTTAACAGATAGGTAGCCATAAGTAGAAGTGGTAACATTAACTTTTTCATCCTGCTTTACTTCCCATTTGAAAAGGCATCCTGGATGTGAGAGTAAAGTCAGAAGGTAGTTTCCAGGCGGTTTCATAGTGAATGTGAAAAGTTTTGTAGTAATTGTAAAGGTATCAGGAAAGGGCTACTATGTACTCAGTTTCTCTATATAAAGATTTTGTCAAGTTTTCATCTTCTTTTCTGCTTCTCTAAATTTTAGACTGGAAACCCACATGACACCAGAGATGTTTAGAACACCATTGCATGAAATTGCTTTGAGCATAAAACTTCTGCGTTTGGGAGGAATTGGCCAATTCCTTGCAAAAGCAATTGAACCTCCACCTTTGGATGCTGTAATTGAAGCAGAGCATACCCTTAGAGGTAAGTCCTTTTTCTACATTAGACTTTCTGACTCTACTTGGCAAATCCCACTGAAGGAGTAAATCTGTATTAGTAAGGTTTCATAGATAAGCATCACACATTGCATGAGGAGCTTGGGGGATAAAGGTGCATAAATGAGTCTTCTTTAGAAAGCATTAAGGAAATACTGAACACTATATATATATCTTAGGAATCTGAGCACAGATTACCTACTTCTTGGACATGTATGTAATATTCTAAATGTGAGTCTTAGAGGATTTGTTTTTTAATTCTCAAATCTTTTATTAAAGTAATGTAGTGAAAATTGAGGGCATTGAAGTCAGAAGGCTTTGCATTGAACTTGTAGTCTGCCACTCAACTACTGTGTAAATTTTAGAATTTTCTGGATATCGTTTCTTATGGGATATGTGGATACGAAATGCTAATGCTGCTACTGTATCAATGGCTACAGTCTAATTTTCTTAAAACCTAGTTTTATAGTGTCGTGTATTAGGTAAACCAGAATGGGTTTTGTGGGGTTGACTGAATTATTTGCTCTGGGCATCATGCTTGATGCATAGTGAAACATTAGGTGCCTTTATTGACATCATTCACAAATAAGTATTTTTCCACAGAACTTGATGCTTTAGATGCAAATGATGAGCTGACTCCTCTTGGGCGAATCCTGGCTAAACTCCCCATTGAGCCCCGTTTCGGAAAAATGATGATAATGGGGTGCATTTTCTAGTAAGTTCCTTTTATTGTTGGTAGAAAGATGGACTGCTGATGAAAAGCTTACTAGCCAACAAAGGGCTCAGTCCTCATTTGAAGATGTGGCAAAAAGATTGATTTATTCTCATTGTAACTGTTTCAGTGTGGGAGATGCTGTCTGTACCATCTCTGCTGCTACCTGCTTTCCAGAACCCTTTATCAGTGAAGGAAAACGCCTGGGGTATATTCACCGGAATTTTGCTGGAAACAGATTTTCTGACCACGTAGCCCTTCTTTCAGTATTCCAAGCCTGGGATGATGCTAGGTATGGGCTTAGATGCAATTGCTATAGAATTTAGTGAGCTGTCTGAGTTTGTAATCATCTGAGCTTTCTGAGCATTTGAGAGTAAGTGCTTTGAAAATTTTGTTTTAGGATGAGTGGAGAAGAAGCAGAAATACGTTTCTGTGAGCAGAAGAGACTCAATATGGCTACACTAAGAATGACTTGGGAGGCCAAAGTACAGCTTAAAGAGATTCTGATTAACTCTGGCTTTCCAGAAGGTAAAACTTCTCCCATTTTGTAACCTGGAGTCAATTGGCTCATGCTGTAATTCCACATTCAGGAGGCTAAAGGCAGAATAGAAACAATTTAGAGAATACAAAAAGATAGTCTGACTTGGTTTCTCAGATACGGGAAAAGCCTCTTCCTACAACCAATTATTTTTAACCAGTTTTACTTTTATTTGAACTATTGTCATAAACTACATGTGCAGTACTTATGTAATGTCAGCTATTGACAAAACACATTTATGATGAACCTAATCCAGCTCTATTTCTTGGTAATAAGTTGAATTTGTCTTTTCCAAATAGACTAAACTTTGTGAACTGGAGTATGTTAATCAGAAATAGTATATTGGCCTGGTGGAGGTTGTGCAGCCTTTAATCCCAGCATTTGGGAGGTAGAGGCAGGTGGATCTCTGAATTTGAGGCCAGCCTGGATTACAGAATGCGTTCCAGGACAGCCAGAGCTGTCTGTTACACAGGGAAACCCTGTCTTGGAAAAAAGAAAGAAATAAATATATTTAGTAGAATTTCTAAAGGTTACAAATTAAATAATTAATTTTTTGTTAACTGACAAAATTTCCTTTCCTTTAAAAATCTAAAGGAAAAAAAAACTTCTATAAGAAAGAATCTAGCAGTAGCCTTAAGATGAAGCCCCTGTCCTGCTAATAAAAATGAACAGTTTATCCGGGTGTGGTGGTGCACATCTTTAATCCCAGCACTAGGCAGGCAGAGACAGGAGAATCTAAACTCTTATCAGAAGAGTTCTTTTTGGTTTTGTTTCCTGATAGGGTTTCTCTGTGTAGCCCTGGCTGTCCTGGACTCACTTTGTAGATCAGGGTGGCTTTTAACTCCAGCAGTCTACCCACCTCTGCCTCCCAAGTGCTGAGATTAAAGATGTGCACCACCACGCTCATTTTCAGAAGTGCTCTTTAATTAAACTTGATGTCTGTTAGGAAGATTCTAAGAATGTTGTCAGAAGTCTTAGTAGAGTCTTATTTTTCTTACCTAATTTTTAAAAACCTTTCTTCTAATTTTTTTTAACAGATTGTTTATTGACACAAGTGTTTACTAACACTGGACCAGATAATAATTTGGATGTTGTTATCTCTCTGCTGGCCTTTGGTGTCTACCCCAATGTATGCTACCATAAAGAAAAGAGAAAGATTCTTACCACAGAAGGGCGTAATGCACTTATCCATAAATCATCTGTGAACTGTCCTTTTAGCAGCCAAGACATGAAGTACCCATCTCCTTTCTTTGTTTTTGGTGAAAAGGTAAGAGGATTAGGAAGTCTGAAAGATCAGGAGTTTGACATAGCTAATTACCTATCAATGTGTAACATTTTGCATTTTCTCTATCTACAGATTCGAACTCGAGCCATCTCTGCTAAAGGCATGACCTTAGTCACCCCCTTACAGTTGCTTCTCTTTGCCTCCAAGAAAGTTCAGTCTGATGGGCAGCTCATTTTTATAGATGACTGGTACGAGCTGGCTTTCATCTGTGAACCTCAAACTGAATTTTTAGAATGGAGATTTAGAATTAAGCTCTGCTCTTTGAACTCTTAATATTTGGGAGGGGGGTTCAGTTGAAAGATCCTAATGTATTTCCTTGGAGAGTTTGGTAGTCTGGTTCATAAACAGTAGGATTGGTCATTGAGATGTTTTATGAGGTTAATATTGACTGTTACTGTTAGTGCATACTTACATTTACCTACTTTGGGGCGTATCTTGATTCTGATGAAAATAAGTAGTTACGTTTGTGCTATGGCTTATTTAACTCATGGGAGGACAACTTAAATAGTCATCCATCTCTTTCTGTGTATGTTCTTAGTTTTATGTCTTGTTTCCTTTTATCTTAGGATCAGATTGCAAATATCTCATGAAGCTGCAGCATGCATCACAGCCCTCCGGGCAGCCATGGAAGCTCTGGTTGTTGAAGTCTCCAAACAACCAAATATCATCAGCCAGTTGGATCCTATAAACGAACACATGCTGAATACAATCCGTCAGATTTCTAGGCCCTCAGCTGCTGGTATCAACCTTATGATTGGTAATGTTAGGTGAGTACTTAATTAAATTCACATGTCTATAACTTTTGCAGACCTTGATTTACTAAACAATAATTTAATACTTCTTTGCTACTGAGGTTAAATTTTTGAACATTAAGGAATGTAGTTGAACCCAGAACAAAATATTTATTTCCTTTATTTCTGTTAATCAATTTACAACATTGCTACAATGGAAATAAAGTCCTAGAGCCAGGAATGGTGGCCCATGCCAATCCCAGCAGAGGTAGACAGATCTCTGAGCTCGAAAGAGAGTTCAGGATAGCCAAGGCTTCACAGAGAAACTGTCTTGAAAAAAATAATAATAAAATAAATAATAAAACTAACAAAGCCTTAGCTGGGCACAGTGGCACATGCCTGTAATCCTAGCATCTAAGGGAAGGAGGTCTCTTGATTTTGAGGCCAACCTGCTTTACAAAGTGAGGACAGCCAAGGCTACACAGAGAAACCCTATCTCAAAACCGAAAAAAGAAAGCCCTGAAATGGAGAATGTATTCAAAGTCTCTGGGTCAAAAAATGTTGTAACCAAGCTGAGACATTTTCCACAATACTGGCTGGCTTCTCATACAGTATTAATCTCCTTTGTCAAGTAGAAAACAAAGCGTTTGTCTTTAAGATAGGAAATTTCTAAAAAGCAAGTCCAGGACAGCCAAGGCTACACAGAGAAACCCTGTCTCATAGAATATTTGCTTAATCTCTTCTCCCCCCCCCCCCCCCCCTTCACAGCAAATGAGTGCTACAGTATCGTTCCTCTTTTATGTTTACTAGTTTTCAGTATTTTAAGGAATTTGCTTAATCATGAATGCCTCCCAACCTACATGGGTTTGCTTATTCATGTTAAACTACAGTTAATAAAATGGGTCAACAATTCAGCTATACTAAAAAGGCAAGTAACATTTAATAATCAGTATGGGAGGCATTAATGGATGTTAATTTCTGAGGAGTTTCCACCAAAGACATTTTTTGAAGTTAGTACAGAGGAATACTTGATAACAAATACTATAAACCACAGTAACTTTATACACTGCATGTTTTGATATGGCTGTTTAGATTACAAGCTCTAGGGAAAGCATTTTTAAAAGGTTAGTTTCCTTATTTGGTCATATGTTTATTGGGATTCTTAGCATGTGCAGGATTCTGGGTTCAATCCCCTGTACTACACACAAAACTAAAGTGGTTGATGGTTTTCTTGCTTTTCCTAGGTATGGCGATGGTCCACGTCCTCCCAAGATGGCTCGATACGATAATGGAAGTGGATATAGAAGGGGTTATGGAGGAGGAGGCTATGGCGGTGGAGGATATGGTGGTGGCTATGGCAGTGGAGGCTTTGGAGGCGGCTTTGGTAGTGGCGGGGGAGGCTTTGGAGGTGGATTTAATAGTGGAGGGGGAGGCTTTGGTAGTGGTGGGGGAGGCTTTGGAGGTGGCTTTAACAGTGGAGGTGGAGGTTTTGGTAGTGGTGGGGGAGGCTTTGGAGGTGGCAGGGGTGGAGGCTTTGGGGGTAGTGGAGGCTTTGGCAGTGGTGGGGGAGGCTATGGTGTTGGAGGTGGTGGTTATGGAGGTGGTGGTAGTGGTGGTTATGGAGGAGGCAGTGGAGGCTATGGAGGAGGTGGTGGTGGTGGTGGTGGTTATGGTGGTGGGGAAGGTTATAGTATAAGCCCCAACTCTTACCGTGGAAATTATGGTGGAGGCGGTGGGGGAGGATATCGAGGAGGTTCCCAAGGGGGCTACAGAAACAACTTTGGTGGAGACTACAGAGGATCTAGTGGAGACTACCGGGGATCTGGTGGGGGCTATAGAGGCTCTGGAGGATTCCAGCGAAGAGGTGGCTATGGAGGTGGCTATTTTGGACAAGGAAGAGGAGGAGGAGGTGGTGGTGGCGGCGGCTATTAAGACTGTGACATAGCCTATGCATAGACAGTTTAAAAACGCATGCTATATGTTTTCCCAAGATGTTTATTTGCACCAAAATGTAAACCCATTTTCTGCTTCATCTGTAGTTCATTGTAGTTTCAAGCAACGAAGAATGTAGACTAGTGATTTTGTTTATATTATGTAATGTAAAATATGACCTATTATACAAGTCTCACATCAGTTTGTATTTTTTTTTTCTTTAAGGGGTAAAGGTCTTACCCGTTTACATTTTGGTTTTCATTTAATAGAAAATAAAGTATTACACTGAAAATTGACTGTGTAGTTGGTCTTTTTTTTTTTTTTTAAACAGTTGAACTCACATCTCAGCATGTGTAGGAATTAGCTGTTTTGTCTTATCCTCAGACTCATCTGCCTCTGCCTTCCAAGTGCTGTGATAAAAGGTGTGCTGCACCACTACAGTGGCTACAAGCACTTTTGTACCCTTTGTAAAGCTTTACCATAGCGGAAACTTTGTCTTCAAAAACAAAAATCTTGTTGGGCGGTGATGGTGCACGCCTTTAATCCCAGCCTCAGGAGGCAGAGGCACGGGGATCGCTGTGAGTTCGAGGCCAGCCCAGGCTACACAGAGAAACCCTGTCTCAAAAAAAACAAAACCAGAAAACAAAAGTCTTAAGGGCAGCCTTTTCATTTTTAAAAAAAGATTATGACAATTGATGGATTATCTGTTGCCCAAAGTCTGAAAAGCAGTGATGTTTATTCATATGAGAGTAGTCTAAGTACCAGTTAGATTAAGCAGTTGCCATAGTACGTGACCTCACTGGAATTTCCTTTTATATGCATTATTTATGTAGTGTTTTCACAGTTAGCCACCATACTGGGGGCGGGGAGCAAAAGGGAATTATCAGGGGGAAAAAAGTTAACTGGGAAAAAAATCAAATGCCAGTAAACAGGAAGCCATGTTCTGTCAGATTTTCTGAAAGTGTCTGCACTCAGAATCTAGGCCTCTGCTATGGGAACAGACCTAGAGAATAAGGGTGGTTACCTTTCAGATCTGTCCAAACAGCAAATAGTCAAGCCCAGTTGTCACATGAGGTGATGAAGAACACAGGTGGATCTTATAATTGGATTGGTGCTAAGAAAACTGTTTTTGGTTTCTGTATTCACTAAGCCTAAATCTCTGTTCAGAAGACAAAAAGTGCAATGGTGGGTCTTTATGCCTTTATTTGTAGCACAAGATGTCTCAGACATCTGGGACAAATTGAAGCTTTGTCAGACTTAGTGATCCTTCTGGTTTTAGCTGTGTTAAAGACTTCTTACCTGTGACAGGAGCCTTGGTAACAGAACCTCTTAATGGCATAGTCCTTTGTCCAGCACATCAAAAGTTGGTGGAGTTGCTAACGAGTGGGTGAGGGCTTTCAAATGCCAGTGCATAGGTAAATGGAGAGAAATGTGAAACCATCTCTATTAAGTCAAATGAGGATCTTCAAGTATGTATACACAAAGGCGTTGGAGGTGCCTTGGGATTTCTTATTGCTGTGGAAACTGACCCACCAAAAAGCACTTCGGGGTGGAAAGGGAAGTCAGGGCAGAGACTGAAGCAGGAACCATGAAGGAAAGGCAGACAAGCTTGTTTAGTGTTTTGATAACACCATCCAGGACCACCTGCCTGGGAATGGCATGACCTACAATGGCCTGAGCCCTCCTACATGATTAATCAAAAATTTCTCACCCAGGCCTTGTGCCACACATCTTTAATTTCAGTGCTCATGAGGTGGATCTCTAAATTCAAGGCCAGTGTGGTCTACGAAAAGATACCCTGTCTTGAAAATCAACACAATTTCTTCCCTCCCTCCAAAAAGCCAATTGAAGTTCTCTTAGGATAGGATGACCTGCCTATCAAGTTAACACTAGCCAGCACAAAGGCATAATGTGACAAATGTAAGGGTTCCCTTCCCGATACATACAAAGATCCAAGCTGTATATCCCTTTGAGAAAATAGGTTGTAGGCAAATTGTCAAAGATGTTAATGGTCCTAGTCCTCAGACACTGTCAGTACATACTTTATTATGGCCAGGTTCAATTTGCTTACATGGTTTAGGTTATGTCCCTGAGAAGGGGATAGCGTTTGTATTGTCCAGGTGTGCCTCATCTAACCAAAGTGGCCCAGGCTGGCCTCTTCACTCCAGTGGAGCTCTGGCTGCCCTTAAACTTCTGGGTTGTCCTGCTTCAAGTCCTCAGTACTGGGATTATAAGCACACACCACCACATGGGTGGATTTATATGGTGTTCCTGATGATGGAACCCAGGGCTTTGTTTACGCATGCTAGGCTAGCGCGATACTGAGCTACATCCCCTAGTATCTTAAATAATACATTAAATTCACAAGGCTACGCAGAGAGACCCTGTCTGGAAAAAACAAAAAACCCATAACCGTAATTCAATGAAAGCATTTAAATGTTTTAATTTTTGAACTTAAAACTACAATATTTGTGAGATAACAATCATTTATTACATTACTGTTATTACATTACTGAACTATAAAATATGAACACCTATCCAGATGCTTCAGCCCGTGACTATCCTCATATCCCCTTTTAAGTTTGCTTCTATCCTGTTGTTGTTCATTTCCACATTCAGAGTTTGCATGACTTTGGAGAGCATTTTATCATCTTTCTTGTCTCCTGAAGCAGCCCCTTTGTTGAGAGCTGCTTCGGCCACAATAAAGAACTGTTCCGATGGCTGAAGAATGCTCACTCCATAGCCATTGTTGTTGTAGATATGATTGTTAGTCATCTTCAGTTTGGGTGCTGGAAGAACCTGTTAAGTTGGGAGAATCAGCTGTTCAGTGATTTGATACAAAGACAACAAGCAGTAACAAACACAAGATTGCACTAAGACTCTCAATCATCAGGGTTCTTTAGAGCTATGAGAGCTCTTATGTTCCTCACATTCTACAAATGTGAATGAGAAAGGTGGGTTTTTTCATGTTTTTATCCTAAATAACTAGATAAGTCTAGATAGGGATGCACCCTATTGACATTTGCAACATAATCAAACATTAAAATGGTTTCAGATAACAAAATGGAAAAATAACAATAGGTCAATGAGACACCTCATGACTTGATAAAGACAGGTTCCCGATTTGTTCTTTACAGTAACCACTTGAAGAACAGTGATAATAATGGAGAATTCACACATTACTTGCAGATACAGAGACATGTATCCGGTGAAAGGTTAACATTACTACATGGGATTTGGGAGGGATCTAGTTTAATACAGTGCACTGTGGAGTTTTGTTGGATTTTGTTTGCTATGTGGTTTGCAAACAGTGTATGTTTTGTCCTGCCTCTGCTTTCTTGTCTCTGATCACAGACAGTGCTACCCATTCACCAGGTGGGGTCAGTGTCGTGCTGTTCTGTGGTCACTGTGATTAGTGAATGACCAGTCATTTCAGCATCACTTTGTGTTGGTTTTGTTTGTTTGTTTGTTTGTTTTTTGTTTTTTTTTTGTTTTTGTTTGTTTTTTTTGGTCTCTCTGTGTTAGCCTTGGCTGTCCTGGACTCACTTTGTAGACCAGGCTGGCCTCGAACTCACATCGATCCGCCCGCCTCTGCCTCCCGAGTGCTGGGATTAAAGGCATGCGCCATTTTGGAAACTGACAAGAACAAATTCTCAAACTTCACTCCAGACTTGCTGAAATGGTAGCTAGGTTGTACCTCTGTAAGACTGGTTAATAGTGATCCTGATGCAAACTAACATTTTTGAGCAACTGGAAAATAATTTAAGAACAGAAAAAGGGTAAATATATTTTCTTTTTTTATTTTTGAGACAGGGTTTCTCTGTGTAGCCTTGACTATCCTGCACTTGCTTTGTTTCAAAAGATGGTGGGACATACTCAGTGGCATTGCTTACTCATATGCCTAACAGCCTGAGTTCAGTTGCCACTGTGTGTGTGTGCGCATGTGTGCAGGGATAGGCTTGTTTCCCATCAGTTATCATTTACTGTATTTTATTATGTATATGATTCCTTTTCAAGTAGAAAGAGCATTTGAACAAGATTATTACTCTTTTAATACTTGTGATAGTATTACAATAGTACCAAGCCTCCAGGCACACCTATGAGGGCTTATTTAGCCTCTGGCTGTGCGAGTGAGGGGATTATATTAATTAGGTTAATTGAGGTGGGAATACCCATCCTAAAAGGAGGTACCATTCCCTGGGTTAGGTCCTAGACATCATAAAAAGGAGAAATCAATCTAAAAGTAAGCATTCAATTACTCCACTGGTTGATGCGGGGTGTCCAGCTGCCTTAGGCTGCTTTGACCCTGCAGTGATGAACTGTATCCCTCAGACTGTGAGCCTTTCTGCTATTGTCAGCATTTCATCACAGTGACAGAAAAAGAAACCTGGCTTATCTAAAACCCTTAGAACACTTCTCCAGTGAGCACAGGCCTTCGGCACACGCCATTAGTTCCAGCACTCAGGAAACAGGCCGGTAAGTATATGTGAGCTTGAGGCCAACCTGCTCTACTTGGAATTCCAGGCCTGCCAGGGCTACATAGTGTGATCCAGTCTCAAAACAAACACTAAGACAATACCTTCATGTTAACGCCACCTAAGGTGCTTTTTGAACTGTCACTGGTTCTGAGATTATTACAATGATGAATCTCATTCCCTTCCAAAATGGCTATGCTTCCAGGGTATAGTTCAACACCAGCACCCTGAAATTCAAAGCAAACAACACAAGTTACTAAAAGTTTCCACCCTCTGGGAACAGGGAAGTACAAATGCATGCCACCATGCCTGGCATATCTCCCACTTAAAAAAACAAATTATCTTTTAATTATGCACACTTGTTTACGTGTGCACAGGCACATGCTTATGCTAATGCACGTGCTGACAGGATACAGAAGAGGGCATGAGATCACCTAGAGTTGGAGTTACAGGTGGGTGTAAGCTGCCTGAAGTAGGTTCTGCACAACGACTGAACTCAGGCTGGTCCTTTGCAAGAGCAGTGCATGTTTAACCCTGTGCATCTCTCTAGCCCTATGTCCCCCACTTTCTAAGATGAGTTAGTCTAGTTCCATGGAAAGATAATAAACAGTCTTTAAATCCAAACCCTAAGAACCAATGGAAAGCAGGTATGAAAGCATGCTGTCTAGCCCTGGTGCCTCTATGGTGATGGGGGGGCGGAGGAGAAAGGGGAAGCTGTAGAGCAGTGGTTCTCAACCTTCCTGACACCACAATCCTTGAACACAGTTCCTTATGTTGTGGTGACCCACAAACATAACATTATTTTATTGCTACTTCATAACTGTAGTCTTGCTACTGCTATGAATCAATGTAAACATCTGATAATGTGACCCCTGTAGGGTCATGACCCACAAATTGAGAGCCGCTGCTCTAGATGATCACAGCTCAACTAGCCTGGTGGGTGCAGCCATGGGAGAAAGGGAGAACCGATTACTAAAAATTGATCTATGCACATACTTGCACACAGTACTCAGGCACACACATGCACACAAACACAAACATACACACATGCACACACACAAGTAATAAAACTATTTTAATTACAGATTCCCTGTTTCAAATAAGGTTGAAGGTGCCAGCAGCATCTGGTTCCATTTAGACCCTCATAATGAACTGAAAGCTCATGGAAGGGGTGGGTAAGACTCTCAGGGAGCATATAACGACCATAAGATGCTTTCACCAAAGATATCTTCCAGAACAATCTACAAGTCCTGCCTGGTTGTCCTGGAAGCATAACTTGCTAAGAAGAGCAGGCAGGACTCAAACTCACCTAGTGTTGGGGTTAAAGGGTTCCCTTATTGGCCTGCGAAATCAGGAGGGAGGCCAGAATCAAAGTCAGGGCCAGAAGGAGTGTTGTTCTTGATAAAGCCACGGAACTATACCCCAGCCCGTATGGACTGACTACCCTCCTCCCCAAGGCACAAATTACACAAAAGAAGAAACTTGGGGCTGGGGGTGTGGCAGCACACACATTCAATCCCAGCACTCAGGAAGCAATAGGCAGGTAGGTTGCTGTGAGTTCGAGGCCAGCCTGGTCTACATAGAGTGTCCAGGACAACCAAGGACTGTTACACAGAGAAACTCAAAGACCAAAAGAGAGGAGGAGGAGGAGGAGGACGAGGAGGAGAAGGAGAAGGAAGAAACTTCCTCATTCCAGCATAGGAAGAAGGCCCTTCCTCTTGACCTACCCCCCTCCCTCCCAGCTCATTTGCCCTCTTTCATTATACACTCAATAAAAAAATAAATGAATGAATGAATGGAAGAAACAAAGGTCAAAGACAAGGGAGTCATATCCAAGGTTGTCCCTGACCTCCACCATGTCTACTGCTGTCCACACCCACACTCCCACATCCGAACATGCGTACACTTGTTATCTTCTGTTTAAGACCACTCCAGATTGTCACTTATAGTCATAGGAGGCTATTCTTCTTATAGAAGGAAATACCTGGGCACCAGTTATTTCACTGTCTTTGATTGTCAATGAGGCCCCTGTAAGAACGCACACGCCTGTTCCTTCACACTTTAGCAGGCAGTTTTCTAGAGTCAAGTGGCCAGACTCGACCACTACAATACCATCAACTGTCCCTTGTTGTATCAGAGAGAGTTGCATTAGTTTCACATTATCAGCTTTGGATACCACAAAACTGTCATGCGAAGGTTCAGAAGTAATCATAATTTCTTCTCTCTTCCCAACTCCTGATGCAGAGAGAAAAAAACAAATTAGTAATCGAAAATTTGAAAGTTCTTTTGTCATTCAATAATATATATTTTTACTTTCATTATACATATGTGCAAATATTCACTATTGGCAAGTATCTATAATGCAGTCTTGTGTATGTATGCATGCAGCTGTGCTCACCTGTACATAGGAGGCCAAAGATCAATTATCTTCCTGCACTACTTTCTGCCTCATTTTTTGAGAGAAGGCCTGTTGTTAGACATGGAGTTACTGTTTCAAGAAGACTAAGTGGCCAGTAAGCCCCAGGGTCTGTCTGTCTCTACTTTCCTAGCTCTGGGTTACAGATGGACCCACTGCCACGGTAGTCATATGGATTCTCCTGCTTGCGCAGAAAGCCCTGTATCCTCTAAGCCGTCTCTCCACCCCATCTATAAGATAATCTTTGGGAATTAAGTTGATTACTTGATGTTGAAATCTAATTGTTTGCTTGCTTGTTTGTTTGTTTTTGGTTTTTCAACACAGGGTCTTTCTGTGTAGCATTAGCTGTCCTGGACTCGCTTTGTAGACCAGGCTGGCCTCGAACTCACAGCGATCCACCTGCCTCTGCTTCCCAAGTGCTAGGATTAAAGGCATGCGCCACCACACCCGGCTGAAATTTACTTTTATAATCAATCTAACCACATTTACTGTACTTATTCAACATACTTATTCCACTAATCATTTTCAACAAAACAACAACAACAATATACTACAAAGTCTCACTCTTAGCTCAGGCTGCTGAGGAGCTCATTATGTAGCCCAGTCTGGCTTTAAACTTATGCCCCAGCCTCCTAATGTTGGAATTATAGACATGAGGCACTGTGCCCAACTTCTAGATCTAATATATTTTCATATAATCAACAATTGTGTACAAATATCTAAGACAAAAAATGCACATTTTAATTTGCTTTAGAACCATAATTAATTACCATAGCAATGACTATGGGTAAAGGCACTTGCTGCAAAGCTGATGATCTCATTTCTATTCCGTGAACTCACATGGTAGAAAGAGAACCTACTCTCCAAAGCTGTCCTCTGACCTCTACACACTCACACACACACACACACCCCTACCTGGCAGAGAATCCTAATCATACCAATAATCTCTAACCAAACCAATTGTCCAAAATTTAACAGCAAGAAGGTTACATCTGTTTTAAAGTACTTACGTAATCCATTTATTTATTATTTATTTATTTTTGGTTTGGTTTTTTGAGACAGGGTTTCTCGGTGTAATAGCCCTGGCTATCTTGGAACTCTCTTTGTAGACACACTGGCCTCAAACTCACAGAATTCCATCTGCCTCTGCCTCTGCCCAGCTTGGTAAAATATATTTATAGTGAAGATATACTTGAATTTTTAAAATGCATACATAGTAAGTTCACTATTTTCTTTTTACCACAATAAGAATACTCACAAAGTTAACAGGGCACAAGAATTTTGATAGAAATATACATAGAAGTATTTTTAAAAAATGGCAGAGGCTATCATAGAGTAGTGGAATGCTTGCCGAAGCAGGCTGCAAGGCCCCTGGTTTAATCCCAAGCACTACAGAAAAAGAAAATATGATGAACCACTGGGCATCATGGTGCACTGTGTAGCTCCTGGCACTCACCAAGCTGATTCGGGGAGAGGCCACTTGAGCCCACAAGCAGCATGAGCAACATGCTCGTTACTGTAAAAGGCACAGGGACTTTGAGAAGGATAAACTGTCCTGGTTTCTGGTTGTTTGATTAGATATGCCCACAAGTACACAGTTTTGGTAGTCTATGGTGCTGTACGAAAAATTGCAAAGAGCTGCCCGCTAACCCTTTATAGTGATGTCATCAGTCAGCAAAGCCAGATTTGTAGCCTGATATTCTCCCGGGAAGATGACTACTATATCTCCACTGTAGCAACTGTCCAAAGCCAGATTCAAGTCATCGTGCTGCTGCAAAAGTGTGTCCGAAGACAGGTTCTTTACCTGCAAAGGAAAAGCAAGCGAGGCGCCCTCAGCAGCGTGCCACCTGAGCACACTTCCTGGACTCGTCCTTTTTCTCCAAAAGGCTTACCTAGGTGGTGTGTATTCATCCGGTGACCCTTAGACCTCTACCAACTGCTGGGGATGGGTTACAGGCCAGAAGCCATTTTGAATACTCTGTGTTACCTTAAGTGACCCGGCTCAAGATCATGGAGGAGTGCTGGGGTCAAGCCTTAAATACAGGGCAAGTGATGCTGGACCCTGTCCTCTTTCTTATGTACCAACTACCTTTTGCTGTTGCTGTCACCACTGCCTCTCCTCTTCCCCTCCTCCCCATAGTCTCCTCCCTGCTCTCCTCCTCCTCCTCTTTCTTCTCTTTACATCAAAGTCTTCCTAAGTAGCCAAGGCTATCCTGGAACTTGATATCCTGTCTCATGTTGAGAACACAACATGTGCCACTATGCCCAGTTCTCCTTTGTTTTTTTAAATACTTATTTAGTTGATTGTGTGCGCATGCGCAGGCACGCATGCAGCATGCATGCTATCAAGTGTGTCAAGGACAAGTTGTGGCTGCTGACTCTCCATCCGCCCTGTGTGGTAACTCAGGTTATCAGCGCCCTCCCCTACTGAACCATTGCCAGCCCTGCTTTGCTCTCTTTAGCTCATAATGCCTTCCCAGTTGTGGGGAATTCACACAATTGAAGATTCTGGAGTTACAAGCAAAAAGTACAAAGATTTGCATTAGGGGGAGAAAAGGAACTTCATTAATTATCATGAAAAGCAATGACATCCATTTGTTTATCTACTTACTGAGATGGTATCTCACTATGTCGTCCTAGGTGACCTGAAACTTGCTAGGTAGACCAGCCTGGCCTTAAACTCACAGAGAGCCTTTTGTTTCCTGAGTGCTCTAAGAATGTATTGTCTAAACGTTTGTAAGCTCTGCTCTTCAAGTGTCCCCCTGATATGTCAATAAAGCATCTTACAGCTAATCAATAAGCAGGGGAGAGGCTGGACTTCCTGTCAGCCGGGGGATGAGGAATTAAGAGACGAAGCCGGGATGGAACCAAGGGATTCATCCACAGTGTAGAAGTCCAAGGAAGACTAGGAGGAAGGAGCTGGAGCTGAGCAAAGCTACAAAGTGCAAGTATCTCTGTGAGTAAAACACAATAAATAGAGGGTTAAGAACAGACTTAAACTGCTCAATATTGTGTTGTGAAGCCTTGTATTATAAAAGAGTCTCAATTATTTTTGTGGTAGCAGGGTTAAGAAATAAACTAAACCAGGCATGGTGGCACATGCCGTTAATCCCAGCACTCGGGAGGCAGAGGCAGGCAGATCGCAGATCACTGTGAGTTTGAGGCCAGCCTGATCTACAAAGTAAGTCCAGGACAGCCAAGGCTACACAGGGAAACCCTGTCTCGAAAAACCAAAAAGAAGAAAAAGAAGAAGAAGAAGAAGAAGAAGAAGAAGAAGAAGAAGAAGAAGAAGAAGAAGAAGAAGAAAAGGAAGCTAAATGAAACAAACACTGTTTTATAAAAATAACCTGATCTAAAAATTTACTACAAAGCCATAGTGACCAAGCAGTGTAGTGTCAAGATAAGGAAGACCCAGTCCAGTGGGATAGAACCAATGATTTAGAAACAGAATTTCCAGATAATAGTCAACAAAGGCCAGGTGCATGGTGCACACCTGTAATCCCAGCACTCAGGAGGCAGAGGCAGGTAGATCTCTGTGAGTTCGAGGCCAGCCTGGTCTACAAAGAGAGTCCAGGATAGCCGGGGCTGTCTGCTTTTGCTCCCCATGCCCCCCTTACCAATAAAAAGATGCTGTACTTCTTTGTTTTGTTTTTTGAGACAGGGTTTTTCTGTGTAGCCTTGGCTGTCCTAGACTTGCTTTGTAGACCAGGCTGGCCTCGAACTCACAGTGTTCCACCTGCCTCTGCCTTCTGAGTGCTGGGATTAAAGGTGTGGGCCACCACGCCTGGCTGATGCTGTACTTCTTAATAAGCTGCTTGGCATAAAACATAGCTTGTATAAGACTTGCTGGTCTCCTTATCTTCTGATCCCCTGGTCCTCTCTCTCAGGACCTGTCACTAAAGAATGACCTTCTTGTCCAGGTCACAAGGTAATTGATGTGATAAATTTTGGCACTAGTAACCAATTCTGCTCACCAAACACCAAGAGAAACATCCTGACTCTTTTTATGTAGTCCGTGTGAAAAAATACCAATGGCAGCCGGGCGTGGTGGCGCATATCTTTAATCCCAGCACTCGGGAGGCAGAGGCGGGCGGATCGCTGTGAGTTCGAGGCCAGCCTGGTCTACAAAATGAGTCCAGGACAGCCCAGGCTAACACAGAGAGACCCTGTCTCGAAAAACCAAAAAAAAAAAAAAAAAAAAAAAAATACCAATGGCAATAGTTTTGCCATAGCCTTCCAACATTTTTGTTACCAGTAAAGGCAACACACTAGAATTTCCTTCCCTGAGAAAAAGAAATCTGCCACACTGTTGCTAAGGAGCCACAAAGGCTGGTGGCCACAATCCAGTGAGCGAAGTGTGAAATAGTCTCTAGGAGACTGCTGGAAAGGAGGCTTCTTTGTATATAAAGATAGTATAGAATTCAATTGCCAGAAAATTAAAAAAGAAAAATTCATTACAGATAATAGAAATAGGAGCTGTCCAGGTGGCTTAGGTGGTGAAAGCACTTGTTGGCGAGCATGGCTCCCTAAGTTTAATACCCGGACCCCACATGGTGGAAGGAGAGACCTGGCTCTCACAAGATGTCCTCTGACCTCCACATGCACATTGTTTTTGTTTTTTGGTTTTTCCAGACAGGGTTTCTCTTGTGTAGCCTTGGTTGTCCTGGACTCGCTTTGTAGACCAGGCTGGCCTCGAACCCACAGTGATCCGCCTGCCTCTGCCTCCCAAGTGCTGGGATTAAATGTATGCACCACCATGCCCGGCCTCCACATGCACATGTGACACGTGCATCCTCCACAAAGTAAATAAATAAAGTGTAATTAAAAAGAGAGAACAATAGAAACAGGCCTGGCAGCAGACAAGAGCAGCTCTTACTCAGCATTGTTTCTCACCCACTCCTCTTAGTGTTGCATCCCAACCTGGGTGGATGGACCTCCCTGATTGTCTCATATGAACCTTATTTTTCTGTCATACACTAATTTTGTTGTTGTTGTTGTTGTTTGCTTGGTTTTTCGAGACAGGGTTTCTCTGGGTAGCCTTGGCTGTCCTAGACTCACTTTGTAGACCAGGCTGGCCTCGAACTCACAGCGATCCGCCTGCCTCTGCCTCCCGAGTGCTGGGATTAAAGGCGTGCGCCACCACGCCCGGCTCACTAATTTATTGATTCAATAAAAACTGTTAGCCAGCATCTACAGTGTGCTGAGATCATGCCTGGTGATAAACACTCTAAAAGCGCTATAATTGAATTTAGCAGTGTAATGCATTCTCCAAAGTGTAGAAGGTCCCCCCACACACACACAACCCCTTCAATGGGGTCACAATATGAGGCCCAGGCTACCCTTGAATAAATGATCTTCCTGTCCAGTCCCCTGGGTAGCATCACCACATCCAACCCCAGAATTCTGAACAATGGAGAATTACTCATTACTTTGAAGACATGTAATGAGTCTGCGTGTGCTGCATGTACAGTGTATGTGTGAAGGTGACTGGGGCTATTAAATTAACTCCTGAAAAACTAATTAGCAACTAGACAAATGCCGGGGCTATTTACTGGGACAGAGAGTTCTGGAACCTGAACAAGCCAGTGCATAAGATTGCAGACAGGAGTACTTAAGAGTAACGGGCAGGAGTAGGTTTGGGCTTAGAACAAATGTCTGGCCTGTTAATACCCACTTTGGACTGTAAACATACAAATGAAGCTATAACAAGAGACTAATAAATAGGGAAAAGACAGGGCATGAAAAAGACGAACACTGAACACTGAGAGGCGGGCAGGCAAAAGCATCCAGAGACAGTAAAGCCAGGGTAGTACCAAGACAAAGCAAAGTAGGATAGTTCAGAGAGAGAGACAGAGAGACAGAGAGAGAGAGAGACAGAGAGAGCTATTAAGCATCAGGTTGGATGGAAATAGTTACTTTTATATTGAAACAATTTATATGTGTTCAGAGGCTGGCTAAACACATTTCCCCAGGGCTCATTCATTTGGTATATAACCCAGGTTTCACTTGGGTTACTTTTCCCAGTCAGCACTGTGAAAATCCTTTGACTTACGGCCCATCCTACATGTGCCCTGTACATAATCCTGTTACAGTATGTATTAGTCTATGCCATGGCTGTTGCTGTCTCTTCACTTGTCCGTATCTCCATCTTGGAATCTGTGAAATGTATGAAGAATCCGCACGTCTCTCTCACTGACTGCAGCCTCTTTTGTGGGTGAGTCTCTTGCTCTCTGGCAACAAGGCCGGGGTGCTGTGGAGAGCGGTCAGTGCTTACCTAGTACCTGCGTGCCAATATGGAGATAAGGAGGACGCAAGGCATGATCACCAAGTCAGATGAGAACTGTACATCCGGGAGCTTAAGTGGATACACAGGAGGAAGGGGCTTCTTACCATGTCAGTCGTCATCACCTTCGCCACGATGTGTGTTATAGTCTTCCCAAAGTCTCGCTTCCCTTTTCTACGTCTCAGAATCCTTGGAAAGAAAGGTCCATGAACTCTAAAGCAGAAAATATTTGTGAGTAAATTAACATGGAAAAAACTTTGTATGCTACCAAGGTTTGTTAGCCACAAGCATGTTAAGAGCAGTGAGCAACCTGAGACAAGGACTCACTATGTGGGTCTGGCTGCCTGGAACTCTATACATAGACCAGCCTTGCTCAAAACTCACAGTGATCCTCCTGCCTCTGCCTCCTAAGTGCTGGGATTAAGGTTGTGCACTGCCAACCCTGGCCTGAAAGATCTTTTAGACAACTGATGTTTATTTTTTTTAAAGATTTGTTTATTTATTATTATGTATACAGTGCTCTCTCTGCATGTGCATTTCTGCATGCCCGCCAGAAGAGGGCATCAGATCTCATTATAGATGGTTGTGAGCCACCATGTGGGTGCTGGGAATTGAACTCAGGACCTCCAGAAGAGCAGTCAGTGCGCTTAACCTCTGAGCCATCTCTCTAGCCTGACAACTGATGTTTAAACCTTACATTCTAAAATCTTTTTGTTTTTAGGGGATTGTTCTTTAAAATGGAAAAATCCAGCTGGGTGGTGGTGGTGCACACTTTTGATCCCAGCACTTGGGAGGGAGAAGCAGGTGTATCAGAGGAGTTCAAGGCCAGCCTTGTCTACAGAGTGAGTTCCAGGACACCCAAGGCTACACAGAGAAATCCTGTTTCAAAAAACCAATCAACCAATCAATGAAATGGAGAAATCTTCATACAACCTGCTATAGCCATTGACTTTCCATTACAGTAGGGAAGAAATCTTGATCTTGTTTCATAATCTACTTTTGCAGGCTTATATATAAGGCAGAAGTGGGTTGTGTCTTGTGATACAGAGGCATAAAAAAGTTTTGGGACATGCTTAATTTTTTTTAAAAAAAGCTTTGTCTTTACGTGTGGATGTGTGTCTGTGGGAGAGGGTGTGTGTGTGTGTGTGTGTGTGTGTGTGTGTGCAATGCCACAGAAACCAAAATTGGGGGTCAGCCTTCCCACTCCTCCTCCAGAGCTGTAGTTACAGGTTGTCAGCCACCTGACACAGATGCTGGGCACTGAATCCCAGGCCCCTGCCAATACAGCAAGCACTCTTAACTGCTGCGCTGACTCTTCGGCTCCCTTGATTTTAGATATTATTAGTGAACAGGTTACTTTCGTTTTTTAATGATGTGACTTAGAAAATCCACAGCCTGCTGCCCTCTGAGCAGAATCATCTCTTTATCACTGGCCTTTTTCTCTCTTTTGACTTTTCTTCACGTGTCCTCTTTCCCATCAGAGAAAAGTTTTAGTGTATCATTTCTGTCAGCCCAAAGCTTTAGTCATGTACATTTACCAATCACTTCCTTAGGTTTAGTCTCTTGGGTTCTCTGAATCACTTTATTGCTTGATAAGGGAAATAGCTAAAATTAAAACAAATTTCCAATGTTCATGTTGTACCTTATGCTTAACTCACAAACAGGGCATCATCGTCACTATTACTATTTTGTTGTTGTTGTTGTTGGGTTTTTTTTTAATGGTCTTTAGAGTCAGGGTTTCTCAGTGTAGCCTTGGCTGCCAACACACGGAGATCTGCCTGCCTCTGCTTGATTAGCTGATTTTTTTAAAGATTTATTTATTATGTATATATAGTGTTCTGCTTGCATGTACGCCTGCATGCCAGAAGAGGGCACCAGATCACATTATAGATGTGGTTGCTGGGAATGGAACTCAGAAACCTTTGGAAGAGTAGCCAATGCTCTTAACCTCTGAGCCATCTCTCCAGCCCGGTGTTGTTGTTGTTGTTGTTGTTGTTTTTAAAGAGGCTCTCATGTAGCCTGGGCTTGCCTAACGATCCCCGCAAACGCTAGCAAACAAGAATACCCATGCTCCTCCGGGGCTCCTTCAACGGAACAAATCCTTACCGCAGGCGCAAGTCTTCCCACATTTTCAACAGCCCGCAGAGCATCACGATCTCGTAGTATTTCTTCCAGCACTCGACGGCCTCAGCCGCAGACGGGTCTTCTTTAATGTTGTTCTGGTACTCGATGAGCTCAACACGCTTGTTTTTGTATTTCTCCAGCGTTTTCTTGAAGCGCTGCGCGATGGGGCCGGGGATTGTCCCGTCCTGTATATCACACCACCTAGGAAGGAGCAATGCGGTTAGTTACACGCTCCTCCCTCACAAGCGGCTCAAGGCTTTCTCAACTCTACTTACAGGTTAATTCTCTCTTCGATAAGGGCAGTATAATTGTCACAATTTTCTTCATCATCCCAGTCTCTCCAAAGAAAATCATAAAAAAACCTACAATAAACCAAATTAGGACGACAGTAACTAACAACATGTAGACCATGTTTAGAAGCTTCTAAAAGAATTTCATGTTAAAACTTAATATGAATCCTAATTTTTAAAAAATTACAAGTATTTAATGTGTGCACTCTCACTCACCACAATGTGAACTTTGGAAGTCAGAGAGTGGCTTCCTATGTGGTCGTTAGTCGGGCGTGGTGGCGCAAGCCTTTAATCTCAGCACTCGGGAGGCAGAGGCAGGCGGATAACTGTGAGTTCGAGGCCAGCCTGGTCTACAAAGTGAGTCCAGGACAGCCAAGGGTTTGATGGGGCTCCAGCAAGGCTTAGGACCAAGCACCTTTACCCCGAGCCATGGCCATGACCCCCACCTTCACCTCTCCACACCTTAATTTTTGCAGTGCTAGGAGTTGAATTTAGGGCCTCATACATGCTGGGCAAGCACTCAAACTGTGAGCTATATTCCCAGCCCAAATCTTAATTATTTATTTGGGTTTTTCGAGACAGGGTTTCTCTGTGTAATAGTTCTGGCTGTCCTGGGATTCTCTTTGTAGACCTGGCTGGCCTTGAACTCAGAGTGATTCTCCTGTCTCTGCCAAATGTTAATTTTCTGAAAGAAAATATTTTGAAGGCGAGCATGGTGGCGCACGCCTTTAATCCCAGCAGTTGGGAGGCAGAGGCAGGCGGATCTCCGTGAGTTCAAGGCCAGCCTGGTCTACAAAAGGGAGTCCAGAATAGGTAGGTAGGGCTGCAGACAAACACTGTCTCAATCCCTCCCCCCCACCAAAAGGACAATATTTTAAAATAGTCTATGAGTGAACCAATAATAAGAGGAGATCAAACTTTAAACATTAATGCCCTGGACTATATTTTTTGTTACCAAAGATAAAGCTAGGCAGTAGTGGCATATACTTTTAGCCCCAGCACTCAGGAGGCAGAGGCAGGAGAATCTCTGAGTTCGAGGACAGCCTGGTCTACAGAACCAGTTCCAGGACAGCCTGAGAAACCCTGTCTCAAACAAACAAACAAATAGCTGTCTCAAAACAAAATAAAACAAACAAAACACCAAAAGGAAAAAAAAGAAGAAAGAAAGAAAGAAAGAAAGAAAGAAAGAAAGAAAGAAAGAAAACAGAGAGGCTGTGGTGGCACACATCTTTAATCCCAGAACATGGGAGGCAGAGGCAAGAGGAACTCTTGAGTTTGAGCAAGCCTGGTCTACAGGGTGAGTTCTAGGACAAACAAACCCTGCCTTGAAAAATCAAAAAGGAAGAGGAGGATAAGGAAGTGGGGAAAAAAAAAACCCCAGTGTTTCTGGAAATGAGATTATAAAATTCAGGTGTTAAATTTTATAGAGTTGAGCTATGACTTTGTTCAACAAAGAAATAATTTGCAAGATTTAACACAATTTATATGGGAAAAGAACATTAGAAAAACATAAGCATGTCATAAATACGCCTTTGTTCGTAGATAACTCTGTCCAAATGTTGCCAGCTTATAACAACCCATCACACCACCACCAATGACATCTAGTGTTTGTAATGTCCTCATATGTTAAAAGAACAAAATCAAATATATTTCAGATGCTGTCTTAGTGACTTAACTATCAACTTGACACAGCCTAGAGTCTCTTAAGAGAATATCAGTTGAAGGATTGCCCAGATCAGATTGGGCTGTAGGCATGTTTGTGGGCAATTGTCTTGATGGTTAATTGATGTGAGGGCACAGCCCACTGTGGGCAGCAGCATCCCATAGGCTAGTGGTCCTGGGCTGTATAAAAGCTAGTTAAGCATGAGCCATCAGGATCCAGCAAGCAGTGTTCCTCCACAGTGTCTCCCTTCAGGTTTCTATACAGACTTGACTTACGTGATAGACTGTGACCTGGATGTGTCAGTCAAATAAACCCTCTCCTCCTCTTAAGCTGCTTTTGCTCAGTGTTTTATCACAATAGGCATCTAAGACAGATGCTTAAACACACATAGGAGTGGCTAACCATTTCTAGAATCTGTTTTCTTTTTGAAACAAGGTGCCATTTAGATCAGGCTGTCTGTCAGCCTCCTATGCAGCTAATGACCACCTTAAACTCTACCTCTCCAGTGCTGGGATCATAGGGTCTGCCACTGCCCCTAGATTCTAAAGATTTTTTTTAAATTTTACTTATTTATTTGAAAAAGGTCTTACTATGTATCCCTGGGTAGCCTGGACCTTGTTATATAGACCAAGCTGGTCTCAGACTCATAGAAACCCACTTGCCTCTGCCTCCTGACTGTTAGGATCAAAGGAATTCACTGCCATATATGGCTTATAACGCTTCTTCTTCTTCTTTTTTTTTTTTTTGGTTTTATTTATTTATTTTTCCATTTTTTCTCCTTTATTAATTTATTCTTGTTACATCTCAATGGTTATCCCATCCTTTGTATCCTCCCATTCTTCCCTCCCTCCCATTTTCCCCTTATTCCCCTCCCCTATGACTGTTCCTGAGGGGGATTACCTCCCCCTGTATATGTTCATAGGGTATCAGCTTATAACACTTCTAAACTCAATTTTTATAAAGTACAAGAAAAAAAAAACAGGGCAAACCTTCCATTACCCATATCTAATACTTACACAATTTGTAAACTAACAGAGTTACAACTCTATTATGTTAAGAATGGGTAAATTAATTCTAAATAAATCAGTTCACCAGTCTCAAGTAAATAAATAGTAGATATAAGGTGTTTATATGAGCAAAACTTACACATGAAATGAGCTGCTGGATAAAGTAATTTTCAATTTCAGAAGTGAGAAAGCCCTGTTACCTTACAACTTCCAAGGCTTGGGCAATGTCACGGACATGTGCATCTTGTCCTTCAATGGGATACACTTCCAGGAGAGGCGCACTGTACTCCAGTTCCCCAAGGACCTCATCCACTAAGTCCCTCGAGATGTTTGCAATGTTAGAAGAAAAGGGCTCAGCCACAGAAACTGTCACTTTGAAACAAGACGTCGAGTTCTGGCGTGGTTTACATGTCACCTAGGATAAATGTCATACAGGAGGTAACTGCAAATATCCAGAAGGTACCAGGACTTCTAATATATGAGCTAGTCACGATGTTGATTCTTCTAAATTATTTTTGATTGTTTGTTTTTCCAGACAGGGTTTGTCTGTGTAGCCCTGGCTTTCCTGGACTCACTCTATAGACCAGGCTGACCTCAAACTCAGAGATCCACCTGTCTCTGACTCCTGAGTGCTGGGATTAAAGATGTGTGCCATGATACCCAGAGTTAATCCCAGAATTTGAGAGGCTAGGGCGGGAGGCTTCCTAGATATTTGAAGTTTGTCTTGACTACCTAATGAGTTTCTGGACACCCTGGGATACAGAATGGAATCTTGTCTTTAAAAAGAGGTTATCAGTGGCTGGAGAGATGGCTCAGCGGTTAAGAGCACTGACTGCTCCTCCAGAGGTCCTGAGTTCAATTCCCAGCAACCACATGGTGGCTCGCAACCATCTATAATGTGATCTGATGCATACTGTATACATAATAAATAAATCTTTAAATAAAAAAGAGGTTATCAGCTGGGCAGTGGTGGCACACACCTTTAATCCCAACACTTGGGAGGCAGAGGCAGGCTGATCTCCTAGAGGTGTCTAAAGCACCTGGGTGTGTTGGTTCATGCCCTGTTTGCCTATAACCCAAGCACTCAGAAACCAGGGCCAGGAGAACCAGCATGATATTAATACATATGCTATATATATTATGTTGAGTTCAAGGCTAGCCAGAACAACACAGCAAGAACTCCTTCTCACTTAAAATATTCTAAAGTAGTATAATTTGCAATATTGCTATTTTTAGAATAAGACAGAAAAAGACATGGTGGTGCGTACCTTGAATCCCACACTCAGAAGGCAGAGGCAGGAGGATCTCTATGGATCAATCCAGCCTGGTCTACATTTGTAGTTCCAGTCCAGCCAGGGCTACATAGTGAGACCCTGGCTAAAAAAAGAAAGAAGAATGAGAGAGAGAGAGAGAAAGAAGAGAGAGAAGAGAGAATAGAGAAGAGAAAAAAGAAAAAGGCAAAAAGACAAATTAAATAATGGACATATTTTATGTAAAACCTTAGACTTTTGGTAGAATGTTTGAAAAATCTCATGTAAGGAGGCCGGACACGGTGGCACCCTCCTTTAATCCCAGCATTCAGGAGGCAGGGGCAAGTGGATCTCTTTGTGAGTTCAAGGCCAGCCAAGGCTACACAGAGAAACCCTGTCTTGAAAAATGAAAAAGAAGAAGAAGAGGAAGAAGAAGAAGAGGAGGAGGAGGAGAAGAAGAAGAGAAAGAAAGCCAGTCAGTCTCATGTAGAGAAGGCTCAGCAGGTAAGCACACTTTCTACCAAGCCTCATGACAAGATTTTGACCTAAGACCCACATAGAAGGGGAGAACTCACTCCCACAAGTTGTCATCTGACTTGTGGCATGTATGCATGTCACATGTGCAATTACACACACACACACACACACACACACACACACACACACACACAGATAAAATGTCAAAAACTAGGAAGATCCAGCCCAATAACGCAAATTTCCATGGAACCTCAGCAATGCTGGGAAGCTTGTTGGGAGTATGGCGTGTAATACGCTAAGGAAAAGGCATGGCTGGGACACTGCCTTCCTTTCAGTAGTGTGTGGTGTGCACATGCTGAGGCAATGTGTTATAAGTTCCCACAGAAGACTTGATTAGAAGAAAACCCTAAATTATATTACTAAACACATACCCACATTTCCTGCCACGAACGGAGACCACCTACTCTTTATGCATGTGAAAAGCATCCGGAGACACTAAAAAAGATCCAGGCAAGAACTGCCCAAGATCTGAAGATGAAAAACCCTCCTAAACCACTGAGCATTGTTGAAAAATTAGCTAATGGTTAGGCTCTCATGTTCTAATCCCGTTACTGGAAAGGCACCATTCTTTATCTGAAGAAGTATCAATAACTTTTTCCACCCAGCATGTATATTTTAATTGCTTCCAAGTAGCGTATGATGTGATAAGTATCAAGGTTCTTCTTGTGGCCAAAACAGCATATTTGAAACATCTGTTGGCGAGCGAGATAGCTCAGTGGGCTGAGGGGCTTGCCAGCGAGCTTCACTCTCTGAGTTAGCGCCCCAGAACTCACAGAGCGGAAGCCGAGAACTGACTCCTGAAAGCTGTCTTTGGGCCTCCACATACATACTGTGGTATACATGCATGCACGTAAGAGGGTGTACATATATACAATATTTTTTTAAAAATTGAAAAAAATCTCATGGAGGACAGAAGCACCAGTCATGAATATAATATTAATTGATATTAATTCCCATACAAGGATAATAATCACTAAGTGACTCATACTTATGACACCAAATGAACTACACTATGCAGCTGTGGACTGAATGGCTCTGAAGCTTAGGTGAAGCTTAGTCACACTGACAAGGTCAAATTTTGACAACAGTTTTCTGACCCAATTTCCTTTTCTCATCTGACCAACGTATATAAAATTTAGATAAATAAAAGGGACATAGTAGACCACTTGTAAAAGGCCCAGCTTACTAATTCTTTAAGTGATATATTTTTGTTGCTTTTTTTTTCACCTGGCTGCCCCAGAACTCTCTCTGTAGACCAGGCTAGCCTCCAACTGCCTGCCTCTGCCTCTCTGGTAAGAAACACAGTTTTGTTATTTTTACAGAATTTGGGCAACTGAAACTTAGCTAATAATTATGGTTCAATGCTACCAGATGCCAGTTCATCATTAATTGTCCCCAACTATAAGTAGGCCAGTGTTCATCTTTATCTTTTCCACACGCTCATCTGTTTGATATTTGTATGAATAATTCAGTTCCAGATTAATAAAAAATTTCCATCATAAAAGGGGCTGCTAATTTCACTCAAAGAACAAAGCCAGTGAAATTTACCTCGACGAGAATACCAACAAAAGGAATGGAAGCCTCTTCATATTTCTCAAAGAATAGCTCCGGGTTACTCTTCCAGACGCCAAGCCATTTGTCCTTCCTTCTCAGCTTTTCGGACAGGTACTTACTCATAGCTTCATCTGCATCTTCTGCCTAGTGAGAGAGAAGACACAGGTGTGTAGGTAAACAGAACCCTGAAGATCTGAGTTCAATTCCCAGAACCCCCGTAAAAGTGAAAGCCAGGCATAGTAGCGCAGGCCTGTAATCCCAGCATTGGGAGGCAGAGGCAGGCGGATCTCTGTGAGTTCGAGGCCAGCCTGGTTTACAAAGTGAGTCCAGGACAGCTAAGGCTGTTACACAGAGAAACCCTGTCTTGGAAAAACAAACAAACAAACAAACAAACAAACAAACAAACAAAAATGGCATTGCCTATTTAAAATATTCAGAGGCGTGCCTGTGATCGCAGCACATAGGAAGTCAGGACAGAAGGATCTGGGTTCGAGGCCAGTGCCCATAACAAAGTGAGTTCGAGGTCAGCCTGGAGTGCATGAGATTGGCTCAGAAACCAACCCAACAAAAAATTCAGCATAGATAAATTTTAAATTGCACTCCACTTTATAAAACAAGTGAGTGTATTAAACACTCAGTAAACATTTGCCCATTTGATTTTTGTATTTAAAGTCAGCTACTTAAAAGGTAAGTAATCCAAACTTATGAAATTCATTAGACCATAACCAATGATAAAATAATTTATACAAATATTTCCACTTATTTTTAGCAGAATGACACCCAATCCTCAATATCTGATTAAAAATAGGTACTTACACAGTCTAAGTTTTATGGTAATGATGCTTTTGAAATTAAAAAGTTTCTCCTGTCTCTAAGCAAACCTTATTTAAAACACACACACACACACACACACACACACACACACACACACACACACACACACGAAATACATGCCCACTACTGTGGGGACATCTGTACCTCCAATATGGGGAGGCAGAGGCAGGAGGAGAGTCACCACTAATCGAAGGCTACGCTGGACTACTTAGTGAGCTCCATTTTAGCCAGGACTACGTAGCGAGAGACTCTCAAAAATCAAAAGGGGCGGGGGCGAAAAAAGACTATAAAAAATGCTAAGACAACTAGTTAAAACTGCGCCAACATGGCAAATACCAGCACTGTTGAGCTCAGGCTGTTTCCTCTCAGCAGTTCTGCTGCGTGCCTGTTCTCCCAGCCGTCTGTCACAGCCTCCTCCAGGCTTGCTTGCCTTTTAACCTAATCACGAGCATGAATTTACAACTGCGCAGTTTTCCACTGTGTGACGCCATCGAAGTTCTTTGGGCAATCCTCCTGCCTCTGCTTCCTGAATGCCGGCATTGCAGAGGTGTGCCTCTATGCCTGCCTCATGGTAGTTTTTCACCACTCCATCCTCCTCCTTCCCCTTCTCCAGGAGTGCAAGAATTGTGTCAATAAAAGCACGGTGTGTGGGTGATATTGGAGATCAAAGACAGCACTTTAAGCACCCTGCCACTTGAACTGAACCTCCAGACGTTTCTTTACCATGGAGACAAAAGTCTCCCCCATTTAACCCTGGGATGACCTTAAACTCATGATCCTGAGTACTGGGATTACAGGCATGTGCCTCCACCTGGGAGCCAGGGCAGGGTGGCTCCTGGTGAGTTCTGGGATGGCCTGGTTTGCATAGCAAGTCCCAGGGCAACCAGAGCTACATAGAAACCCTGCCCCAAGGGAGGGGAAAAAGACAAAAGGAACAAAGGCCTTGGTAACCATGCTCGGCAGCCAATTTTTAAAACCATCACTTCAACTGATATACTTGTAGACGAATTTTTCTGTTATATCCTTTACAATACAAAATAGTATTAAAATGTGTACTATTCAGCAGGGCCTGGTGGCGTATGCCTTTAATCCCAGCACTTGGGAGGAAGAGTCAGGTGGATCTCTGTTAGTTCGAGGCCAGCCTAGTCTATAGAGTGAATCGAGGACAGCCAAGGCTATACTGAGAAACTCTGTCTTGAAAATCCAATATAAATAAGAAAAGAAAAAAATGTATACTATTCGTTTTGTTTGGTGTTAGCGGGCATTCCATACAAAACATCTGCCTACATCATGGCTTGTTGACTGGGAGCCTTTTTTTTTTTTTTTTTTGAGAAAAGGTTTCTCTTTGTAGCTTTGGCTGTCTCGGAGCTTGTGTTGTATATAGCACAGGCTGGCCTCTGACGCACCTACCTCTGTCTCCAGCGTGCTGGGATTAAAGACATATGCCACCACTGCCCAGCTGACTGGGAAGTATTTTATGACATCTTAGGTTTGTTTTTATTGTATAAAAGAGTATGTGCGTATGTACACCATGTTTGCCCCCTGGAGCCTGGGAAGGTTCAGGAAAGGATCAGGGATCGATTCCAACTGCAGTCAAGGGTGGTTGTGAGTCACCATGTGGGCTCTGGGATTGAATTTGAGTTCTTTGGGCTGCAGAGATGGCTCAGTGCTCTTCCAAAGGATGGGGGTTCAATTCCTAGCACCCACATGGCAGCTCACAACGTCTGTAAATCCAGTTCCAGGTCATCTTATACCCTCACACCGATGCACATAAAATAAAAGTAAATAAATAGAGTCCTCTGCAAGAGCTGCAAGTGTTCTTAGCCAATGAGCCATCTTGCCAGCTCATTAGAAATCTAGTGTAATCTTGGTCTTATGTTTGGGCCCAAATTGCTACTGCTTCCTAATACTAGATGAACTCTTAAGATGTATTTTAAAAACTGGAGTATGTTAACAATCAGATGTGTGTACACTAGGGTGTGTGGACACTGGGGGGTGTAAGAGCTGGTGTGTGTACACTAAAATGTATGCTCAGGCTGTGATGAGCCCTCCATGGCCTCATTTTTAGGAGGCGTCATTTTAACCCACAGTGTCTAAGGCAGGAGCCGAGGGTCTGGGCACAGCTAAGAGGGCCACCCTGTACACCTTGAATCCAGGAGACTGTTCTCAAGGGACAGATTTGCTTCCCTCTCTGTGGGAGGGACCCAGCCTCCCCGAATTGACCCTCTGCCGGCTTCGCACCTTCGAGCCCTGCAGCACCTGGTCGCAGTACAGAGCCACCTTCTCGCTGCGCCACATGCCCCTCATGGGGGATGCGCAGAGCGGCGGCAGGGGCTGCGCCTCCTCCTGGTCCTCGGGCACCGGGGGCACAGGCACCAAGTCACCCGTCTCGGCCTGAGAGACCGGCGGGAGCTGGAGCCGGCGCCGCGCCGCTTTGCCCTTCACAGGGCGCGGAGAAGCCACCACCGAGCGCACCGGAGACGTGAGACCCTGAGCCGCTGAGTCCCTTGGGGTGTCTGGGACGGCCTGCTCCGTTTGCGGGCTGATACTGCAGACAGCAGCCTCGGGCTCGGAGATCCTGAGGTCCGACTCCATGTCCGTGCGGCAACCGTTGGCCGCCTTCCCCGCGCGGGACCGCGCAGCCGGTGCGCGCTCCTCGGACGGGCGCGTGCACAGGCGGGAGCTGAGGGCAGATGCCTGAACAGCGGGAGCGAGCCGCCTAGCGGGGGGTGCCCTGCCTCTGACTCCGCCCAGTGCTCCTTGGAATCGCCTAACCCCAGAACCCAGGAGTCCTGTTTTCTTTGGTCCTGAAACATTGCAGGCTTAGGCTAGAGTCAAATTCCCTACGAAGCCAAGGATGACTTTGAACTTCTAATCCTCCACTTCCCGAGGGCTGGGTTCACAGGCCTGCGCCACCCACAGTTCAGTGCATGCAAGGCAACCACTCTGCGGATAGAACCATATCCCTATATCCCCCCGGCCAAGAAAGCATGTTTTTATGCTAGGAAGCAATTGTAACTGGGAGCAGTTGGTTATTACAAGAGAAAAGTCTGGGGATAGATGTAGCCACTTGGGAGCACCTTTCCACAAGGATCCAAGTTTAAATGTTACTTCATATCTTAAACGAATTGCTTTTTTTTTCTTTTTTTTTTTTTTTTTTTTTTTTTTTTTTTTTGGTCAAAATGTGGTCAGACCAATAGGACAAATTAGTCTGTTGAGCTGCTCAGAATTCTCCCTGATGGGTGTTTAACAGTTCTGTAACCCTTAAACACGGATTCCAGGGCGGCAACGTGAGCAAGCCATGAGCAGTGTTTTTCTCAAGACTGCTCAAGGCCTTTGAAGAACAACAGACTCCGTTTCTGGCATTTGGGACTGAAATGTGCGTTGAGCCAGTTGGACTACCGTCTGTTTACTCAAGCTCTGAACTTTGTGCTGGCGCCCACAGATCCCAAGCTGAGGTGCCTTGGGAAAACACCTGCCTTCCTTCTAGCCTGTTTGGAAGGACACTATGTTAAGTCGTGAGTTTATTTTGAAGAAAACATTCCCGTTCATATCATGTTACTGTAGTACAGAGAATAATTACCAGTTGAATTATTCTGGATTCCTCAGTTCACTGTATTTTTCGGGAGTCTGTGACCTTCTTTAAACTGATGCCATTATAATGCCCAAGTCCACCCACTCAAATAAAATCTGTCTCTTTTTTTCCTTCTTTTTCTTTCTCTCTCTCTCTCTCTCTCTCTCTCTTTTTTTTTTTTTTTTTTTGCTTGTTTTTCGAGACAGGGTTTCTCTGTGTATACTTGGCTGTCCTGGATTCACTTTGTAGACTAGGCTGGCCTTGAACTCACAGAGATCCGCCTGCCTCTGCCTCCTGAGTGCTGGTACTAACTGCAAAAAGGAGGACATAAGAGGACTTGGTGGCAATGCTGGGGGGGCGGGTAAGAGGGAGGAGTTGCAGGTTCTTGGGGGAAAGAGGGAGGAAGAAGATGGTGTGCATATGACCAAGATGCATCCTTTACATGTGTGATTGTCAAAGAACAAATAAAAGGGGGAAGCTCCACCCCCAATACCAAACAAACAAACAAACAAGTTGGTCTAGGTAAAATGTGACGAATGCAGAAAAGAAAAATTGGGACAAAGGTCAGGCTGTCAGGCCATAGAATAACTGTATACAAAGCTGGGCACGGTGGTGCATGCCTTTAATCTGATCGCTCGGAAGGCAGAGGCAGGCAGATGGATTTTTTTTTTCTTCGAGACAGGGTTTCTCTGTGTAGCCTTGGTCATCCTGGACTCACTTTGTAGACCAGGCTGGCCTCGATCTCACAGCGATCCACCTGCCTCTGCCTCCCGAGTGCTGGGATTAAAGGCGTGTGCCACCACGCCCGGCTGCAGATGGATTTTTTTTTGTGTGTGATCTTTATGAGGCTAGGCTGGTCTACAAAGTGAATTCCAGAATAGCCAGGGCTGTTACAACAGAGAAACCCTGTCTTGAAAAACGAATGAACAAACAAAAATTACTGTATATAATCAAGGCATACAATCACACACAGGGTCATTTTGTGTTAATAAGTTAAATTCTGGCTGTATCGACATTCTCACTTATCCTACTTCATGTTTCATCCCTGTTCCAGGACCTTCCATAACTGTTCTCATGTGCGTTCCCAAGTTCAAACCAGTACATATTGGCCGACTCCCTCAATGTTGTTTTATTTTATTTTCTTAGCCAGCTCAGCAATTGTCTGGTTGGATGTTGGGTCTTGACCCTCTTTAGCCAGGGATAGATCCTTAGGAGAGGTGCATGAGGTCTCAAGACAGGACTAAGATTTCTTTTTTTAAAAGATTTATTTATTTTTTTTTATTATGTATATAGTGCTCTGGCTGCACATACACTTGCAGGCCAGAAAAGGACATCATCAGATCACATTCTAAATGGTTGTGAGCCACCATCCGGTTGCTGGGAATTGAACTCAGGACCTCTGGAGGAGCAGTCAGTGCCCTTAACCTCTGAGCCATCTCTCCAGCACCCAGGACTAAGATTTTTAATGTGAGGCAGAGGCAGGTGAATCAGTGTGCGTTCGAGGCCAGCCTGGTCTACAGAATGAGTCCAGGACAGCCAGGACTACACAGAGAAACTCTGTCTTGAGAAAACAAAAACAACAACAACAAAAGAGTAGGCAGGACTTTGAGTTAAAGGGTGTTTAAGACAGCCTGTAGAAGTAGCTCTTGGGGCTTGGGATTTTAGCTTGAGTTCTTTAGCTCTTTAGCTTTCACCTCTCCAGCCCTTGAGCTCCTCAGCTCGTGGGCCTTTGGCTTTTGGGGCTTTGAGCTAGCAAGCCTTTGGCCTTGGGTTTTTTGGCCTTTTCTTCCTGGGCTGTCAGGTGAGCTAGTGAGCCTTTTGGACCTTTTCCATTGGGACATGAGCTGAGTAGGAAGGTCAGCTGGGTGCTTTCTCTGCCTCTCTGAGCTAGCAGGTTTTACACCCCAGTACCTGGCTCCTGAGTCTTTATTGGTGAAATAGAACAATCTAGGATTTTCCATTTAAAAACAACATTGCGTAACTGTGGCTGTCCTGGACTTGCTTTGTAGACCAGGCTGGCCTTGAACTCATAGAGATCTGCCTGCCTCTGTCTCCGGAATGCTGAAACTAAAGGCATGCGCCATCACACCTGGCTCCATCCCCAGTTCTTAGAGGCTTCTGGTGAGTACTATGACCCTTGGTTTTCTATTGGCCACACACAGGGTGTAAGGCTCTCTCTCTCTCAGCCAGCCTGGGAACGTGACCCAGACAAGCTTGGGAAAATGACACAGAGAGAATTGAAGGCCAGCTTAGCTTCAGTTTCTGAGATCAAGGTGGCCAACCGAGATAAACAATTTCAATAGCCAATAACATTTAGACCAGCACCCCTAGCGACCACCAGAGCCATTCCTAACATAGGGCACACAGCCCCTCCTAACCTTTGCGGTTTTAGTCTTTAAAAATAGTCTGTAACAGTAACTCGGTGTGCCTCCCTCCTGAGTGAGTGCTGAGGCCCCCTGACGCGCGTCAGCAATAAACCTTGTGCTTTTGCATCAACACTGTGGTCCTCAAGTGGTCTCTCGCGACAACCCCCCACCCGAGTCGACTCTAGGGTCCAACAAGGGAAAGAGCTGGGTCAATAATTATTTCCCCCATATGCTTTTATTTCTCCCCAAGGGAGAAACATATACCAAACACTCTGGGTGACAGCTGCCTCACTACTACATCAAACTTACTCCTTTTTCTTTTCCCCTGTACTACTTTTTTCTTTTGTTTTTCGAGACAGGGTTTCACTGTGTAGCCTTGGCTGTCCTGGACTGCCATTGTAGACCAGGCTGGCCTTGAACTCACATCAATCCCTCTACCTCTGCCTCTGCCTCCCAAGTGCTGGGATTAAAAGGCATGTGCCACCATGCCCAGCTTTGCCTGTACTACTTTAAAGTCACTTATGGCTGGTATAAACCAGTCCATCAAGGACTTAACTTCCCTATATTTCTCAGCTTTTGTCTTTTGTCTTAAAGAGGGGTCGATGGCTCCGTTACTCAGATTCTCCACTTCCACAGCACTCAGTCTGATCCCATCCACCCCTGGGTGCCACAGCCTCAGATGCCAGGCTCTTCTGCTGATTGTTTTTGTTGTTGTTGTTGTTATTTTGTTTGTTTGTTTTTGGTTTTTCGAGACAGGGTTTCTCTGTGTAGCCTTGACTGTCCTGAACTCCCCTTGTAGACCAGGCTGACCTCGAATTCACAGCAATCCGTCTGCCTCTGCCTCCCAAGTGCTGTGATTAAAGGCATGCAACACCACCACCCAGCCCCATTGCTTGTTTAAGAGTGAATTCAAGCGTTCAGGTCCTGATATCTCCAGAGTATTACAGTTTCCTGTACTGGGCCATTGTCAAGTCCCAGTCTGTGTGCTTCATTGTGGATTTTTCTTCTTCCTCCTGAAGGCTGAACTTCAGGACCACTGTGTATCACTTCTACCTGGCATCCTTCCGCCTCACTATCCAAGTGTCAGTGTGATGCTTAGGGTCTAACTAGGGAGATGGTGCAACCTTTAATCCCAGCACTCGGGAGGCAGAGGCAGATGGATCTCTGTGAGGCCAGCCTGGTCTACAGAGGGAGTTCTAGGACTGATAGAGCATTTACATAGAGAAACCCTGTCTCAAAATGCAAACCAAACCAAACCAACAACAACAACAAACAACAACAAAAAAACCAACCAACCAAACAACGACAATGACAAAAGAATTAAATGGAGGGTTTCCAACATCTGTGTTGCAATGGGTGTTTGTCCTTTGTGTCAGGTTGTTCCCTCCCTGACACTGTTCATCTGCATGCGAGACCTTGCTTAGCACTAGGCTGCCACTCTGTTAGCTTTTAGTCAATGCACAAAATTCTATAGTTCAATGAGACTATTTTATGCTATGGTTGTTTGGGGTGTTGTAGCATCAGCAGGGAGGGGTCCTCTGGGTTGAATCCACAAGTCATCTCCTGATGAACAAATTTGTAAAATATTATGTAAAATTATGCTCCATTTTTCTTTTTCTTTTTCTTTTCTTTTCTTTTTTTGTTTTTTTGAGACAGGGTTTCTCTGTGTAGTCTTGGATGTCCTGGACGCCCTTTGTAGACCAGGCTGGCCTCGAACTCACAGCGATCCACCTGCCTCTGCCTCCCAAGCGCTGGGATTAAAGGCGTGCGCCACCACGCCCGACACTCCATTTTTCTATCAGAAAAAAAAAAAAGATTTCTGGTCAAAATTCTTCTTTCTGGCTCAGTGTGAAGCCACGCCTAGGCTTGTAAATTCTTTCAAACCTGCGGTTGCTAAGCACATGGCTCTTCTGGATCTTTTTTTCCTTTAAAAGGAAAACACAGACCGCTGACACATAGTGACAGCTGGCTCCAGGCAAAAACAGAAGATAGGTAAGAGTTTCACAGGTCAGAGGTCAGAGATCCACTCAGAATGAGTTTCCTTACCACTTCCTTTTTATCTGAGGAGGCACTACGTCTCATGGACAATGAGAGCTGACTGACAGACACATTTACTGAGGTAGTAGTGGCTTGAGAGCAATGCAACCAGATCTGGGGAAGACAACAGGAAGAAAGCAAGGACCCAGAAGATCTGCTATCCCGTTATCCTAGGAATGACTCCCGGGCTTCCAGACAGGGGTGTCACGATGTAGCCTAGCTGGCCTGGAATGTGCTGTGTCCATGAGGCCTGCCTGTGTCCTGAGTGCTGGGGATCAAAGGTGAGCACTAGCATGCTGGCCCCAGTGCTGACTTTCAGCATGCATTTATGTGGAACCAGAATGAATCGGAACCTAAAGATGCCAAGCCAGGGTGCTTGCTCCACAGAGAAGGTGGAAGCTAGGGCCACTTACTGATAAAGGTTAAGTTCTGTGGGCAAGCTACTGCTGGTGACTTATCAAGGCACACGAGAGTCCCTGAGCTGCATTCTTATTGAGGAGAGAGACAATAAATGTATTGTTTTAAAATAAAAGTTATCAAGAAAATGAGAATATTAGCTGGGCTTGGTGGTACGTGCCTTTAATCCCAGCCCTTGGGAGGCAGAGGCAGGTGGACCACTGTGAGTATGAGACCAGCCTGGTTTGCAAATTGAGTTCATGACAGCCAAGGCTACACAGAGAAATCCTGTCTCGAAAAAACAAAAACAAAAACAAAAACAAAAAAGGAAAAAAGAAAATGGGAATATTATTACCCATAAAACTATCCATGACAGCTGGAGATGTGGCTCAGTCAGTAAAGGCATGTGTTGAGCAAATCTGAAAACCTGAGTTCTGTCCCTTTATTCCATGTAAAGGCACTGTGGTATATACACACACACACACACACAGTTAATTAAAAAAAACAATATGTAACTATGTTTATGGCAGCTATATTAGTATCTCAGTTAGGATTTTTATTGCTGTGATAACATACCATGACGAAAAACAACTATGGAGGAACTAGGGAGCAACTATGGGTTTCTTTCAGCTTACAAGCCTCAGGGAGCAACATCCTGTCACGCACGGAGTGAAGCCAGGGTAGAAACTGAGGCGAAGCCGTGGAGGAGAGTTTCGTAGTGTGCGTACAGGAGTAGGGCGAGCGCTTGTTACCAGGGGCTGGCCCTTGAACAAAGCATCTCCCCCTCCCACGACACAGATGCATAGCATCTTCATCGGGTGTGGGTTCCCACGGCCCCTCCTCCTTCCACGATGGGATGAAGGTCCTGAGCATGCGCAGTCTCAATACTATGAGTTTGCAACAGCTTTGCGGTGCAAAGAAGCCACCTCCTAAGCTTCCAATAGCTCCTTTCATGATTCCTGCACCTTGGTTTGTTTGTTTGTTTTTCAAGACTGGGTCTCTCTGTGTAGCCTTGACTGTCCTGGACTCAACTTTCTAGACCAGGCTGGCCTCGAACTCACAGCGATCCGCCTGCCTCTGCCTCCCGAGCACTGGGATTAAAGGCATGTGCCACCACGCCCAGCTGATTCCTGCACCTTGGAAAGGTGACATATATGACTCACTTATGACTGGGCTGTCATTTCTTCCTCCTCCTTTTTTTCCTCCTCCCTGAGAGTGTTTCCCAGTGTAGCCCTTGATGGCCTGGAACTCTCCCTGTAGACCGGGCTGGCCTTGAACTCACAGTGATCCGCCTGCCTCTGCCTCCTGAGAGCTGGGATTAAAGGCGTGCGTCACTACTGCCTGGCCAGACATTTATTCTTAGACTGAGTCTGCGGTCATCACAGGCCACTGCAGTTAGATGGTCCTCTGACTAAAGCTGACACTAGCGCTAGTCTATGGACATGAGTGTCGTTATTTAGAAGGTAATTTGGCAGGCTGCGCAATTTTTTTGAGTGGTAAAATGTATAATGTACAGCAAGGTAAGCAATGTCGAGAATGACAAATTCTGGAGGGGTTGGGGAAAGCTGGACACGGCTTGTGTTAGAGAGAAAGCTTATCTGTAAGGTGACATTTGCAAAAGGATTTGAAGGATGTCAAGAGAAACATCTTCGGCTTCGGTTGTTGCAATTATAAGGGGATTGTTTTCCATCAGCAAGTCATCCCCAGACATAAGAAACATGGGGACACAAACAACAACTCCAGCTTAGGGACCTCAATATTAACATACTATTTAAATCTCCCCTATATAGATGAGGATTTTATTTGTTTGTTTGTTTGTTTTTGTTTTTCAAGACAGGGTTTCTTTGTGTAGCCTTGCCTGTCCTGGACTCACTTTGTAGACCAGGCTGTCCTCCAACTCACAGTGATCCGCCTGCCTCTGCCTCCCGAGTGCTGGAATTAATAAGCCACCACCGCCCAGCTTATTTTATTTTATTTTATTTTTGGCAACAGGCTCTCATCTAGGCCAGACTAACCCCAGCTCACTATGTAGCTGAGACTTTGCATTTCTGTTCCTCCACCTCCTGAGTGCTGAGATTGTAGGCATGTGACCCTGTAGCTGTTTTATTTGGTGCTGGGCATGGAACTCAGGGCTTTCTTCATGCTAAACCAGCCCTCCGCCTGAAGCCCATGATAAAGTTGCATAAGGCTTACATTTTCCAGAGACGATGTAATGAGTGCATCTGAAGACTCAGGAATTTTGAAGTTTTGTATGGCAGGAAACTTGGTTTTTGTTGTTTTGGAGATTGTACACAAGAGAATGATGAGAAACGTAACTGGATTTATTTTTTCCCAACTGAACAGATAAATAATTGTTTTTTAAACCGCTCCAATTAGCAACGGATTCCTAAATTGCCTATCCCTACCCTTCCCCCCAGTTTTTCACTTGCTCTCAACTCTGCCCAAATTCGGTAAAGGCAGAAGCTTCAACGTGTATCCCCTTCATCTGACCACAGGGGGGCACTGAAGAGCTTCGATGACGGGTGCAGGCCACAATTCCCAAATCCCAAAGGGCTGGGTGCAGCTTCAGCTGTGACTCAGAAGTCCACTGTGCAAGCTCAGGCTTCTGGACACTCTGTTCTGCGGAAGCGTCATGCTTTGACGGCATGTGCTGACCCCTCCATACATGCTTAGCTTCCTATTTCAGCGAGACTAGAAGAGGCGTTTAATTTCTTTCTACGTAAATTGCACCCAGGGCTCACTGTGCTGTTTAAGGGCACATGCCACTAGAGATAGGCAAGAAAGGACCGATCCAAAACTAAATCTCTGATTGAAGCTACCCCCAAGTGAAGCTAGTGGCCCACGCGGGTCTTCACAGCCCGCATTGCATTTCAGTCTTGCTGGAGACGGTCTCCAAGGATTACCAGCTAATTAGTATCACATTGAAAGGAGCAGAAATTCCTATTAACAGGGAAAACACTCAGCGTTTACTGCAGCCGGCAGATGAGATGAACCAGAGAAGCAGTTGAGGAGGCAATTGACATCAACACGCACGCACGCATGCATGCACGCACGCACGCACGCACATCACATGTAGGTAAGCATAAGAAAGGGATAGGAAAACTTAAGACGTTGTTCAGCTGTAGCCTTTGAGAGGAGCCGGTGGTACATGGAGAACAGGGGGTAAAGAGGCATTTCATACTTCACTCTATATAAGTCTACACTGCTGAACTGCTCTAGAGTAAAACTTTGATCAGCTTGATTTTATTTATTTATTTATTTATTTATTGTTTTTGTTTTTTGTTTTCATTTTGAAGCAAGGTCTTGCTATATTATTCAGGTTTGCCTCAAACCCAAATACTCCTGCCTCAGTCCTCTCAGTGCTAGGAAGTAGGGTGTGTGCCCCCATGCCTCTTCTTCCAGGATCTTTCTCTTGTTTTTTCCTCCTCCTCCCCCCCCTCCTCCTCCCCCCCTCCTCCTCCTCCTCAAGTTTTTGAGACAGGGTTTCTCTGTGTAGCCCTGGCTGTCCTGGAACTCACTCTGTAGACCGGGCTGGCCTCAAACTCGGAGATCTGCCTACCTCTGCCTCCAGAATGCTGGGGTTAAAGGCATGTGCCACCACTGCCTAACTCCCAGTTACTGAATTTATGGCATTTAAAGAAGTTTTGGACCACCGGACAGTGGTGGTGCATGCCTTTAATCCCAGCACTCTGGAGGCAGAGGCAGAGGCAGATTGCTGTGAGTTCGAGGCCAGCCTGGTCTACAAAGTGAGTCCAGGACAGCCAAGGGTAACAGAGAGAGAACTGTCTTGAAACCTCCCTCCCCAACCCCAGAAGAAGAAGAAGAAGAAGAAGAAGAAGAAGAAGAAGAAGAAGGAGAAGAAGGAGAAGAAGAAGTTGTTTTTGGACAAGCTAGAGACAGGCTTAGTGACAACAGTATTTTCTGAGCATAGAGGGTCCTAGTTCGATACCCAGCTCCCAATTTTTAAAAAAATATTAAACAAAAGTTTTGGAAGGCTGGTGTTCTGGCATTCAGTTATAATCCTAGCAGTTGGTACTGGCAGGGCCATCAGGAGTACAAGGTCAGCTTGGACCACAGGAGACACTGTCTCAAAAATGAAAGAAACAAAAAGGGTTGGGGATATAAATCAAGGTCCCAGCACCTGCCTCCTCCCCACAGCACAGGGAGGAGGGCATCCAATCGTAGCTCTTTGTCTCAGTGTGGAAGTCTATTGAATTATATGGAAAGGGAAGAGACTCATTGCACTGGAGGAAATGAAGTGTTTCCTGAGGGGGGGGGGCAAGGCTTAGGTGAGTCTGCCCCTCAGGCTGAGCCCCAAGCCTGGAATTCCCAGGGAAGATGATGCCTAAAGAACACTGATGACACAGAGATGCCTTTTGCCACGTAACCAGGATGCCTGTCAGTGAGGCTGACTGTGTGAACAGTAACCTTGAGAAATGTATTTGTCTTTCTGAAGTCCAGTTGCCCCGTCTGTCACTGGGAATAATGGCAGAACAAACCTCATTGGCTGGCTGTGATAACTAAGTGATGTAATATGCACAAAGATCTTAGAGCTGTGACTGATCCATAAATTCAGATGATGTACCCAGCTCCCAGGTCAGCAGCAAAATGGAACTTGAGACAGAGTATCTCTGTGTAGCCCTGGATGTCCTGCAGACTAGGTGGCTTTGAACTCACAGAGATTGGCTTGCCTCTACCTCCTAAGTGCTGGGATTAAAGGCATGCACCACCATGCCACAACAAAATGGAATTCTTAACTTTCCTATTCCCAATTACATATACGGACCTACCAAAAAACTCAAGCTGTAGCCAGGCATGTTGGCACAGGTCTGTAATTCTAGCACTTAGGGAGGCAGAGGTAGGTGGATCTCTGTGAGTTCGAGGCCAGCCTGGTCTACAAAGCAAGTCCAGAGCAGCTATACAGAGAAACTCTGTCTTGAAAAACCAGGCAACCAACCAACCAAACAAGCAAACTCAGGCTGTGCCACAGAAAAATGCTTCCATGCTATTTCAGGAAGTCATGCAAATTAGTTTGTTAGATCAGACATAGAACAATTCTACACTACAACATAAGACTTTGAAAATGATACATTAAGTAGGTATATGACCAGACAGTGGTGGCGCATGCCTTTAATCCTAGCACTCGGGAGGCAGAGGCAGGCAGATCACTGTGAGTTCGAGGCCAGCCTGGTCTACAGAGTGATTCCAGGACAGCCAGGGCTGCATAGAGAAATCCTGTCTCAAAAACTGAAAGAGGAGGAGGAGGAGGAAGAGGAGGAGGAGATAAACACCATGATAAAAACAGCTTAAGGAAGAGTTTACTTTGTGGTTCCAGATGGATAAGAGTCCATGATGGCTGAGCAGAACATGGTGACCGAGAACTCATGTTTCCAAACATCAAGGGGGGGCGGGGAGAGAGAGAGAGAGAGCGAGAGAGAGAGAGAGAGCGAGAGAGAGAGAGAGAGAGAGAGAGAGAGAGAGAGAGAGAGAGAGAGAGATTGATTTATGAGGGCATGTGCTTTTTAGTTTTGGTTTTGGTTTTCGAGACAGAGTTTCTTTGTGTAGCCCTGGCTGTCTTGGACTCACTTGGTAGACTGGCCTAACCTTGAACTCACAGTGATCCACCTGCCTCTGCCTCGCAGAATGCTGGGATAACAGGCGTGCAGCACCACGCGCAGCAGGTCATGTGTTTTGATCATATACGTCCTCCGTCTTTTCCCACGTCCACGCTAGTCCTGTACCTTTCCCAGATCATCTCTTCTTCTACTCAAACCTGCATATGAGAGAAAATGTAATATTTGCCCTTTTGCGTCTGGCTTCTTTCGCTTCGCACTTTGGGTTTATTCCCAAAAATGGTCTAGCTGGATCATGCGGCAGCTCTATCTTTCCTTTTCTGAGGAATCCCCATATTCACGAGGGTCTGGTCTTATTCAGTGTATAAGGGTTCCCTTTTCTCTGCATCCTCTCCAGCACTGGTTATGGGGGCAACCTATTTTGCTTACGTGTGCACATGTGTGTAGTGTAAGTGAGCTGATATTTATGTGTGTGCGACCGTGCACGTGTGCTGCAGGTGCATATGGGTGAGCCGCCTGAATGTGGAGGCCGGAGCCTGGTATCACCTGTGTTCCTCAACCAGCCTCCACCTTATGTCTCCAGGCTCTGCTCACTAAGCCTGGAGCTTGCCAGCTTGCCAGACTGGGTAGCCACGCCCTCCATGGAGCTGCCATGGGAATATAAACTTGATGGGCACATACTGCGGAGGAAAGAGAGGAACAAGATGTTCTGGGAGCTGGGTATGGTGGCACACGCCTTTAATCCCAGCAATTGGGAGACAGAGGCAGGCGGATCACTGTGAGTTCGAGGCCAGCCTGGTCTACAAAGCAAGTCCAGGACAGCCAAGGCTACACAGAGAAACCCTGTCTCGAAAAACAAACAAACAAACAAAAAGATGTTCGGAGGAGTGGGACAGTTTGAACAAAAACTCAGAGGTAGAAAGGATATGAAGCAAGCCACAGGTTCTTATATGGGATAAAGGTCATCAGGTAACAAAGCCAGAAAAGGAAGCAGGGACCAAACTGCAAAGCTTTAAATACTGGTGTGTGTGTGTGTGTGTGTGTGTGTGTGTGTGTGTGTGTGTGCGCAACTGATGATGGAAACAGCCCAGGCACCATCCCGAGTCCGTCTATTCCAACCTGTTTCCGTGTTTTCAGTCAATCATTACCTAACGCTCGGGGTTTAAGCTTCTTTCAAAACATTAACTTTTCAAGGATGCGAGACAAAAATGAAGGACATTTATAAGATAAAGCGAAACTTGCCTTGAACTGGCCTTGACTGGAGTTTTCTAGTTTCCCCCTTGCTGCGTTCTTGCCTCAGCTAACTAAAGGTGGCTGTCACCATCCTCGTAGGCAAACGCCCAATGAAACTCTCCAGAGGTGAGTTCTTCAGCAAAGCGTTCACAAGGTAAAGACAGGACAATGACTGCTCTGTTTGTTTTCCTCTCCGCTTAGCGCGTCCCTCTCCACACATCCTCTGAGATCGAAGAGGCGGAGAGGAGAGATCATATTTATGGCCGACAGTTCTTTATCTAAAAGTTGGCTCATGTCCTGTTTACTCACTGTTAGGTATGCTCCCTCCAGCAGCAAGGCCACAGGGAAAAAAAGAAAAAGACTCCCCTTGAGGAACATTGCTCACCAAAATTCCCTCGGGCCCTTAGTCCCTTGGCCTGCCCAGATTTCCGGGAGTCCCAGTTGGGCCTGGGCTACAGGCTTCTCACCTGACAATGATCCCTTCTCTTGGTGACCCTTCCAAATCTGCAGCCGGCAGGGTGACGAGATGTTTGTGTTCACTTGTAAAATGTACAGCTTACCCTATGCCATGCGTCTGCGTCGAAGCAAATACATCCTGCAGCTGGGTGTGGTGGCCTACGTCTGTCACCCCAGGGCTAGGGGAGCTGGGGTAGAAAGATCTCAAGTTGGAGGCTGACCCAGGCTACCCGGTGACACTGTCTCAAACGAAACAGAGGAGAACCAGGCAGATGACGAGCAGTCTCCGGAAGATAGAATTTCGAAGGAGAAGAAACATACGTACTAATACTAAAACCTTGGTGTGGCTTTGAATTAGTTCTGCTTCTATGGAGTTGGTCCTATGACCCAAAGCCAAAGCACTAATTTCATTCCTTTAGGGGATACTTGGTTGCGGTATAGTATGCACAGTAGAAATTGTGTGTGTGTGTGTTGTGTGTGTGTGTGTTATGTGTGTTTATTTATTGGTTTATTTTGGTTTTTGGAAACAGGATCTCTCTGTGTAGCCTTGGCTGTCCTGAACTCACTTTGTAGACCAGGCTGACCTCGAACTCACAGAGATCTACCTTCCACTGCCTCCCAAGTGCTAAGATTAAAGGCGTGTGCCACCACCACCTGGCTTATGTGTGTGTGTGTGTATGTGCATGAAGGTGTAGATACGCATGCACAGCTGTGCTCATGTGCACAGAGGCTTAGTCTTACAGCTGAGTGTCTCTCTAGATTACTCTCCACCGTATATATTGAGGTCGGGTCTCTGCTGAACCCAGAGCTGGCTGATTCAGGTAGTCTCACTAGACAGCTTGCTCCATGGACTCTGGCCCTGCTAGGCGGTACAGGTGGGCTACCACACCCACTTGGGGCTCATATGGGTTCTGGAAACCCAAACACTGAAGCTCACATTTGTGTGGCGACCTTTTGCTCTCGGAACGCTCCCTTTTTAAAGTGTAGAAACTTACCAGTCCCTGTGAGTCTCCGGGGGGAGGTGCCAAGCTTCAGGCACAGCTGCATCTGGGGCCTGGCTTCCCATCTGTGTACCTGTGGCCATGGTGGTTTTGTGCCTAAGCTGCCTTTCCCTAATGAGTATCAGCCGCTGTTCAGCAGTAGAACTCTCAACTGAAAATCAGTTTTCTGATTTCACTGTAGGTTTAATCGATGATTTTACATTCCTTCAAAATCCAGTAGGGGCTGTGTTATAAACAGGCTGTGCCTCTAATGAACGGTGCTTCAAAACACTGCTGCGTAAAGCCCCAGTATACTGGTACCGTGTGAAGAGAGAGGCAGTAAGTCAACATGGCCACTGTGGGTGTACCCAGCACCCCAGCCTACAAGTCCCAGTGACTTGAATAGCCCTGCTGGTCACATGATGGGGCAGGGTGGGGTGGGGGCAAGCACCTACTCATTGCTTGTATGGGAGATTAAGCATTTGGCCAGTCTTCTCTCACTGCTACACAGCCACTTTTCTTCAGAGATTGATAGATCATAGAAAGAGATGTAAGCAAGGTATGGTGGTGGTCCCAGCACTTAGGAAGTAAGTGGAGGCAGGGGGATTAGGAGTTGGATGCCAGTCTCAGCTTTGGGAGACCAAAAAGCCAGAATGTCACAGGTGTGAGATGGTCACGTTGTTAATCAGTTGTCCTTGTAACAAATGCTTGAGATCACTAATCTACAATGATGGGTTTATTTTACTACGTGTAGAGATTCTAGGATGTCCTCAGCCCTCCCTGTTGTACATCGTTAATTTGCAGGCTGCCCACCTTTGCTATTTCTGGGAAATCTCTGGCCTTAGCCCGAGGCACGTTAGGAAAACTCTCTCTGTTGAAGACATCTGAGTTTTGAAAATGCCAGCAGAAATGGAGAAGAGACAGGTGCTATCCTCAGACTGAGTCCTTACCTGGGAGCCAGCTCTGGGGCCACAGGCAGCATGACCAACACAGCAGAAGTTCCTCATCAGGCCAGCACCGAGGTTTTCAGTGTGGTCCGGAGTGTGACCTGAAGCCAGCCCTAACAGCAGTCCTGCTTTCTACGTTGTCTTTTGTGGTTTATTGAGCTATAATTTACCAGCTGTAGGTTCGACCGCTGTCACCTAGTATTCTTCTAACAAGCATATTTGAGTAAACTGCTTAAATTAGAGCCAGCTCTATGTGGGAGTTTACAACCATAGAGTAAGTGGCCTTCTCTTTGGGATGGTTCATTGCTTTTTTTTAGTATTGTCATCGTGAGACATTTGTCAACTTCTCCTACTTCATTTGTTCATTTGTATTTCTTGAATACACAGTGTGTGTGTGTGTGTGTGATTTTTTTTTTTACTTTTATTTTTAGAACATGGTATTAGGTAGCCCCAGGCTGGTCTTGAATTTTCCATATAGGTGAGGATGATCTTGAGTCCCTGTCCCTACCTCCCGAGTGCTGAGGTGCCAGGCATGTGTCACCACTCCCAGTTTTTAATTTTGTAATGGGGATCAACTTAGGGCTTTGCATGTGCCTATAAAGTGTTCTACCAACTTAGAGACATCTCCAGCCCATAATATATATGTTATCATGCTGGGTATTAGAGGTACATACTTGTAATTTTAAAATTTGGGAGGCAAAGGCAAGAAGATCCCTACAGTTTCAGGGCTAGCCCAGTCTACTCCAGGGAGTAGACCCCATCTCAAAAAAATGCTATCATAAAAATGGCTAAAGAAAACATTGAAGTGTACTTGCTTTTGAGGGTCCCCGTACCTCAGTCCTTGGAGACTACTCAGCCCCTTGTCACTGTGATGTAATCTCCAGAGAGTGTTAGAGAGTGTTGGCGTAACGGCTGTCCCTCTGTCATGTTGTAGTCCCGGGGCGTCACCACAGACGTGTTTTACGTATCACTAAAACAGAAAGTGAAGATCCAGAGATGCTCAGAGCAATCCAGGCTTTTCATTAAAGATCGACAGACGTGGCAAAGCAGCGAGAAGCCTCCTCCGATTTGAGAATGTGGTATCGGAAATGATAGCCTACTGCCTGGCAGGGTTCTGCTGTTTTACGGTTTCTGTTTAATTTGAAACACAAGGGCGTTTGAAACAGTGAATGGGTTTGTCTAAAAATCTTGCCTACAAATGGACTAGGTTGAATTCAAGACCCACTAAGATAGGAATAGGGTTACTTTAGATAAATTTAATCACGCTTTTACAAATTCGAAACCCACCCACATTTCCACTCCCAGCGATACCTCTGTGAACAAAAGCCCAGGATGGAGAGGACACTCCTCAGAGATTCCTTCTAAGCAGAGAGTAAACACAGCAGGACAATGAGGAGTCACAGTGGGATTTTTCAGACATGGGCTACGTTCTGCCAGAGGTCAGGATCAGCATATGTACTATCAACTGTTTGAATTTAAAGCTGGGGCTTGGAGCTTCAATTTACCTTAATTGGGAGCGGGGGAGGGAAACCAAACCAAGTCACCTTTCTCTTTATAGAGTTTCCTTTGGGTTTTAAGAGCTCTCTGGCTTCTGAGGGCACTGCGAGCAGAAGAGCACGTCCTGCTTCCACCGTGCAGTTACAGTAACTAACCGAACGGGTCTATGTTTTGAAAGAGAATAGCCTCAGTTGCTTTTGTCATCAGGCTGTTGAAAATGGACTATCAGCCGGGCAGTGGTGGCACACACCTTTAATCGCAGCACTTGAGAGGCAGAGGCAGGCGGATCACTGTGAGTGAGTTCGAGGCCAGCCTGGTCTACAAAGTGAGTTCAGGACAATCAAGGCTACACAGAGAAGCCCTGTCTCAAAAAACAAACAAACAAAACAAAAAAACAAAAAACAAAAAAAAAAGGAAAATAGACTATCAGTTAACTGCTTCCTCCTTTCCTCCCTTCCCCCCTCTCTCTTTTTTCTTCTTCTCTCCTCCCTTCCTTCTCTTCCCTTCCCTCTCCTCCCCTCCCCTCTACTTCCCCTTTCCCTCTCCTTTTCACTTTTCCCTCTCTCTCTCTCTCTCTCTCTCTCTCTCTCTCTCTCTCTCTGAGGCAGGGTAGCTCAGGTTGGCCTATAACTTGTTTAACTTCTTGAAGTCAGCATTCACAGGCCACGGTGGGACCTCCCTTTATGTTTTACAGATTAATTTATGCAGATGAAGACGAGACATGCGTGGTAAGCTAGCCATTTGATCATCGGATCAGTTCTTCATTTTCAAAGACTTAAAGTGAAATAAACTTATGAATGCTCTTGGTTTCCAAATTGTGAATTCATAATAGTTTCAAGGAAAAATGCTTAGATTGGTTTCAATGTGAAACCATGATTTTTTTTTTTAAATGAAAAGATTTCCAATGGAAAACTGTGGGTTTAAGTCTGTTAAATTTTGGGGGCCGGAGAGATGGCTCAGAGGTTAAGAGCACCAGCTGCTCTTCCAGAAGTCCTGAGTTCAATTCCCAGCAACCACATGGTGGCTCACAACCATCTGCAGTGAAATCTGGTGTCCTCTTCTGGTATGCAGGTACACATGCAGGCAAAAAAATGCCATATAAATAATAAATAAATAAACCTTTAAAAAAAAGTCTCTTAAATTTTTGCCCAACAGTAGGTATTGAAACCAGGAAGAAGATTGCACCTCCCAATTTATTAATGGTCAGGCTTTTTTTTTTTTTACTATTGTTTTCTAGTAAAGGAGTTATTCATTCACAAAACTGAACCCACCCAACCAAACAGAGACCCTTCATTTAGACGATAAAGCAAGAAAAATAATTGCCTCATTTCCTCACTGGACTTTGATCAGCACTGTGCCAAGCTAGAAAGTCGATGGAATTGCAAACAAGGCTTTGATGGCATTTTGGGAGTTGCCACCAAACATTCTTCGAATAAAGAGAAGGATACCAAGATGGGTTGCATTAGACAGGAAGTTGTGAAAGGAAATCAACCCCATCACCATGGTCTCCACCCACTGTCATGGCTGACCCAGATTTTACAAGTGATAATAGATGGTTTGCTTGGACATATCCGGGATAAGATGTGGGTCTAACCCTTTGCTCCCAAGCTTGCTTGTTTTATGAGACAGTGGTTTGCTCTGTAGCCCAAGCTGACCTCAACTCACAACACTTCCGCCTCAGCCTCCATCAGCTGGGATTACAGGAGTGAGCCACCATGCCCAGTTCTAGAAAGTTCTTGAATTTGTCAGATGCTGGGATACAATGATTGGCAAGGCTCCTTCTCCGATGGAAGAGGAATCTATTTTTTTTAATGAAGCTTATTATTTTTAAATATATTTTATTAATTTATTCATATTACATCTCAATTGTTCTCCCATCCCTTGTATCCTCCCACTCCTCCCTCCCTCCCACTTTCCCCTTACTCCCTTCCCCTATGACTGTGACGGAGGGGGACCTCTTTCCCCTGTATATGCTCATAGGGTATCAAGTCTCTTCTTGGTAGCCTGCTTTCCTTCCTCTGAGTGTCACCGGGCCTCCCCATCCAAGGCACGTGGTCAAATATGGTACACCAGAGTTCGTGTGAAAGTCAGACAGACCCCACTCTCCACTCAACTGTGGAAAATGTCCTGTCCATTGGCTAGATCTGGGTAGGGAGGAATCTATTTTTTAAGAAATGTTTCACGGGCTGGTAAAATGATTCAGCAGGTAAAGGAACTTGCTATCAAGCCTGAATGCCTGAGATCAACCCACAGGACATACACAGTGCAAAGAGAGAACTGACGCTCATAGGTTTTTCTCTGAGCTCCATATATATGCATATGTGCATACACATACACAAAATAAATCAATTAAAGTGTAATAAAGTAGAATTAACAAATTTTGCATAAAGCCAATCCTAGCAACTCGTAATCTGAGACCAGACAACCAACTAAGGTCATGAGTTTAAGACCAGACTGAGGAAGATCATAAGACCCTGTCTCAAAAAAAAAGAAGTAAAGTACAATTTTTAAGATGTGGTTTAGCCAGGCAGTGGTGGCGCACGCCTTTAATCCCAGCTCTCGGGAGGCAGAGGCAGGCAGATCGCTGTGTGTTCGAGGCCGGCCTAGTCTACAAAGTTAGTCCAGGACAGCCAAGGCTACACAGAAAGACCCTGTCTTGAAAAAACAAAAAACAAAGGATGTGGTTTATATTCGAAGGAGATACAAAATAACAGAGAGAAACTAATCAGACAGGAGAAAAATTCTCTGTGGGTTAGAAACTTTTAACTTGAGACTTATTCCAAACCACATCAGAGGACCATGGTGACCAGCGCACACCCTGTAAGGAGCAAGTGATGTCTAAGAACAGGCAGCAACAGGTGTGACTGTGGCCTCAGAATCAGACAAGGCTGGAAACCTGGGTGTGCACAAACCATCTAGGGCAGCAGTTCTCACCTGTGGGTCATGACTCCATTGGGGGTGGGGGAGCGGAGAGATGGAGCAGGGGTCATCTAAGACCCCTTTTCACAGGGGTTATCTAAGACCATCCTGCATGTTAGAGATTTACATTATGATTCATAACAGCAGGAAATTACGCTCAGGAAGTAGCAATGAAATAATTTTATGGTTGGGGTCACCACAACATAAGGAACTGTATTAAAGGGTCCCAGCATTAGGAAATTTGAGAACTACTGAGTTAGACATCTTGTTGTTGTTGTTGTTGTTGTTTGTTTGTTTGTTTTTGTTTTTTCCGAGCCAGTGTCTCTCTGTGTTATCCTTGGCTTTCCTGGATGCTCGCTTTATAGACCGGGCTGGCCTCAAACTCACAGCGATCCACCTGCCTCTGCTTCCTAAGTGCTCAGATTAAAGGCGTACACCACCGTGCCCCGCTTTTTTTTTGTTTGCTTTTGGCTTTTTGAGACAGGGTTTCTTTTGTAGTCCTGGTTGCCCTGGACTCACTTTGTAGACCAGGCTGGTCTAAAGGCTTTATTACTATTATTATTATTTTGTTTTGTTTTGTTTTTGTTTTTTTGAGAAAAGGATTTCTCTGTGTATCTTTGACTGTCCTGGACTTGCTTTGTCGATCAGGCTGGCCTCGAACTCACATCGATCAACCTGCCTCCTCTCCCCTCCTACCCCTCCATCCCCCTCCCCCATCCCCAACTGCCCAGCCCCCTCATCCCCCAGCCCCCGAGAGCTGAGATTACAGGTGTGCACCACCACGCCCGGCTTCTTTCAGCAGTTTTTGATCATGGCTGCCAGTAGCAATGTATTTTATATCTTATTCAGGTTCTCCAGAAACAAAATGCAGTTCAAGGCAATCTTCAGCCACAGAGTGGGTTCAAAGCCAGCCCAGGCTCTAAGAGACCCTGTCTTATAAAACAAAACAAGTGAGTATCCTGACATTAACCTGCCTAACTTCTCCCGGCCATCTTACCAAGCTCTTACTTGTTACAAATCTGTTCATGGTTTTCCTGTTCAGCTTCACTGTCCGCTGGACTTGGCTTCAGCGTCATATTTCATGATTTGAATTATTACAGCATTGAAGCGGGTCTTGATAGGTAGTTGGGCAAATAAAGAAGGCTTTGTTTTTTATGTGAAATTAGAATGTATTATTAGAAGAGAAAGGAATTAGATTGAGGAAGGAAAAGAAATACCATAAAGTGCCACAGTGTAGATCATCTATAATAGCCATTGTAATTTCTAGTCTTCAGAAGAATTAACAAGGCACTTTTCATGAGATACAATCTGCTCTTGAACAGACCGAGCATTTGTGTTGCAGCTTGAAGTGGGCAGAGACTTTGTGCCGGGCCAGACAAGCACTTGCCCCGTTGTACCTGACATGTCTATACAAAGACTTAGTTTCCGCTAACGTGCTCATCAGACGCTGGTCAGGCTTGGAGGAAAGAGAAAATACTACTTGTAAATAATTCACATAAAATAAGCTGTCTTTTTCTTTTCTTTTTCTCTTTGGACAGGATCTCACTACACAGCCCAGGTTGGCTTCAAACTCACCATGGGAGTCCTCTCTTCCTAAGTCTGAAATGCCTGGATGACTTGCTCTAATGAAGCATCTCCCAAACTATAGTTATACCAGAAAGATTTCCAAACAAACCTGTAGACTAGAACTCACAATATAGCCCAGGCTGGCTTCTTTTCTCAGCCTCCCAAATGCTGAAATTACAGACCAGTGCCATCATATCTAGTTTGGACCATTTCAGTATGCAGTTCACTGATATTAGGTTTAACACATATACATACTTTTAAGGGTGTTTTTGTCTGTAGTTTCTTTTCTTTTTTATTTGAAACAGGTCTCATTATGTATCCCAGGATAGCCCAGAACATGAAACTCCTGATTCTCCTGCCTCATCCTCCTGAGAACTTGGATACCAGGCATACACCACCAGACTCAGCATACCAACTTTTTAAAGGTAATTTTCACTGAATATATTTAGTGGACTGTGTTTTACATCATTTGGAATGTCTCACTCCATTATCTTATGGCTTCCATTGTTTCTGTATGCATCTGCGGTCAGTCGTGTTATGGTTCTACGGGGGCTATGTTGGTTTATTTGATTTCTTCTTCTCAGCCTTGGTGGGTTTTGTTTGTTTGTTTGGTTGGTTGTTTTTGTTTTTGTTTTTTTTGGTTTGGTTTGGTTTGGGTTGGGTTTGGGGTTTTCAAGACAGGGTTTCTCTGTGTAGCCTTGGCTGTCCTGGACTTGCTTTATAGACCAGGCTGGCTTCTAACTCACAGCGATCCACCTGCCTCTGCCTCCTAAGTGCTGAGATTAAAGGCATTGCCTGGCTTTTGTTTTTGTTTTTGAGACAAAGTCTCTATGTAGCCCTGGCCTGTTCAAGAACACTCTATGTAGACCAGGCTGGATTTGAACTCTCAGAAACCTGCCTGCATCAGCCTCCGGTGTGCTGGAATTAAAAGCATTGGCCACCATGCCTGGCTTGACTTTTAAGGTGGTTTCTTTGTATCTATTCTATCAATGGTATTTCTTGAATCTGTGAATTTTTTTCCAACAGTTTTTTAAAAAATATTTATTTATTATTATGTATACCGTGCTCTGCCTACATGTACACCTGCAGGCCAGAAGAGGGCATCAGATTACATTACAGATGGCTATGAGCCACCATGTGGTTGCTGGGAATTGAACTCAGGACCTCTAGAAGAGCAGTCAGTGCTCTTAATCTCTGAGCCATCTCTCCAGCCCCTTTCCAACAGTTTTTGAAAAACCCTTATGTTTCCCATTGATCTTTCTCTAGTTCCCTGTTTATAAATACAGTTTCACAGGGCTGAAGAGATGGCTCAGCGGTTAACAGCACCCGGCATTGTCTGCTCTGCCAGAGCTTCTGAGTTCAATTCCCAGTAACCACATAGAGGCTCACAACCACTGGGATCTGATGCCCTCTTCTGGCATGCAGGTAGAGTGCTCATATACGTAAAATAAATAAGTAAAATCTTAAAAAATAAATAAATAAATAAGTTTCACATAGTAGTCTAGACTAGTCTTAAACTCACAGCAACTCTCCTACTGTTGGCTCTCTGGTGCTGGTACTATAGGTACAACCTCCCCCCACACCGTGTGTGTGCGTGTACGTGTGTGTTGTGGGACAGTATCGTATGTACACCAAGCTGCCTTCGAACTTGCTATGTAGGGCAGGATGATGGCCTTAAACCCTTGGTGACCCTGACTCTACCTCTCAAATCCTGCAATTACAGACATGGGTCTTGCTTTTGTCATTTGGGGAATCTTTAAAACCCTGCTTCAGGTTCATACTCCATAGCTACAAATGGTAAATGCCACTTTTCCTGGGTTTTGTTTCTTCTTGCCAGCATGCAGGGTATTTGAATACATTCATATGTTGTCTAAATTTCTGAAAGAAAGTGCCAGCAACTGGGGACCAGATGTCCAAATGCCTGAGACTACAGGGGACATTTCTCATTCAAACCACCAGATCCAGGAAGCCTTCTGTGACAGAGGAGGCCAGACCATGCGCACATCCCTTATAGTCCTGTGGCTGGGCCGGAGGAAGTCTGTCCCTGAGGGTGAGGCTTGAAAGCAAAGAGGCTTTGCTTACTTCCAATTTGCGCTTGCTGCCCCATGCTTGCTGTGAGTCATGTGAGCTTTCAGCTTCTTCCTCCAGCTGCCTGCTTCCTACTGTCAGGTGTCCCTGCCATTTGGTGCTCTAGCCCCCTGGAGCCGCTGTAAGCCCAACGCAAACCCTTTCTTTTATAAGTTGCCTTGGCTATGATACACTGTAAGTCACTGCTTAGGTTCATTTCAATAGAAACCACTGGCAAGAAGGTTCACCTTGAGGTGACACTCCCAGCAGTTACTGACTTCTCTGCAGCTGTGTCTACAGGATGTCTCTCTCCTGTGGACTGCAGCCCAGCTGACACAGCAGGTCCCTGCTGTGCCCCAGGCACCTGCACTCTAGAGCTCCAGCGTATTAGCCTTGCTAACGCCAGTGTTGTCACACTATCCCCAGGGATAATGAGGTTGCTCAATTTCCTCATCACCCACAGAATCCCTTGGTTGTATTTTAGTTCCTTCGTTTGTAACTCTTAGAGTCTTTCCATTTCTCAACTGGGCCTATTGTTATGCACTTATTAGGGTAAGTATTTCCTCACTAGGATAGAGTTACAATGTATCCTAGTACTCAAAGAAGCTCTTAAAGGCCGCCTTGGTGGAGCAGACCTTTAATCCCATCACTGAGGAGGCAGAGGAAGGAGGATCACTGTGAGTTCGAGGCCAGCTTGGTCTACAAAGCGAGTCCAGGACAGCCAAGGCTACACCTAGAAACGCTGTCTAAAAAAAAAAAAAAAAAAAAAGATGAACAAATCCCAAACATCTGTCCCCTACTTCCTGCCCCCCAAAAAGTTTCTGTGGTCTCCCATGGCCCCTGTCTCTCTCCTTCAAAACAGCCTTCTAATGTGGCTCAGGCTGGTCTCTAACTTGCTATATACCCAAGGAGGAGGACCTTGAGCTTCTGGTCCTGCCTACTACTCCCTGAGAGTCGGGGTAACAGCATGGGTGTGTGCACCACCACACATAGTAGGCAAGTACTCTCCCAATTGAGCTAACATCTCCAGCCCCGTGTGTGCATTTTGATTGCTGGGTTTGCTGTGGATTGATTTAATTCCCACCGTAAACCTTGGAAGCCTCAAGTCAGTGTTTGCCAAGGAAATAAGTACATTGGTGGCCAGGGGAAGGAAATGTCATTGTTAAAGTCTAAGCTACACATTTAACACAATAGAATGCTTAAAAAAGAAAACCTTAAGAATATGTAAAAATAAGCTTGTTTCCTCTGAAATACTTCAGATCATTACTTCCTCTATAAAATCCAGCCAATATATATTTAGAAAATAGGACTGCTCAGCTGTGCCTTAAAGAAACAAATGTAAGAGGTGAATATGACCGAAAGACAAAGTATGAAATTCTTGAGAGGATTGATACATTGTTCTATCAGAATTTTAATTTAACTTTTAAAATTAAAGATTTAAATGAATAGTAATGAATTAAAGCTGGGATGAATTAAATGAATTAAATCTATGTGTAGCCAGGCAGTGGTGGCACACGCCTTTAATCCCAGCACTAGGGAGGCAGAAGCAGGCGGATCACTGTGGGTTCGAGGCCAGCCTGGTCCACAGTGTGAGTCTAGGACAGGCAAGGCTACACACTCCTGAAATCCCAGCACTTCAAGGCAGCTATCTCCTTAGTTCCTAGGGTTTTCTTTTCTTTCTTTCTTTCTTTCTTCTTTCCTTTTTTCTTTTTCTTATTTTTTTTTAGGGTCTCATACTATATAGCCCATGAGTAACTGTCACCTATAGAATATCTAGCTGGGGAGATAGCTCAGCCAGTAACATGCTTGTGTTATGGTCACAAGGATGTCTGTTCAATCCCTATGACCCACTTAAAAATTTTTTTAAAAAGCTGTGATTGGTAACATGCTTATAATCCCAGCACTGGGAAGGGCTCCTGAGGCATGCTGGCCAGACTAATCTACTAGGAGAATTCCAGACCAGTCCCTAACCCAGTTAAAGATGAAGGTGGATGCTGCCTGCGGAACATCGCCCGAGTTGACCTCAGGACTTCACATGGGAGACACACACACACACACACACACACACACACACACACACACATTCACTGCAACCCCCTCCCCGAGCCCCCGCACTCAAAGCATGGAAACACAACAGAGAGATAAAACGCTGGGATCTGGGCACATATCTAGAGAGAAGAAAGTCCAGGGATAAAACACCCATCCTTGTAAGCTAAATTTCACTACTGTCTCTATGATACCTATTATTATATGTTGGAATCAGAATGAAGGCTTAAAATTTGGCATGGTGGCGCATGCTTGTAATCCCAGCACTCAGGGAAACAGAGGCAAGCGGATCTCTGTGAGTTCGAGGCCAGCCTGGTCTACAAAGCGAGTCCAGACCAGCCAGGACTACACAGAGAAACCCTGTCTCAAAAACAAACAAACAAACAAGAAAAAAATTGGATACTAGTGACACAATGCCCATTTCCTTTTCTGCCACTTCCCTCTGATGCTTTTTCCTCATGCTAGCCTGGATTTATTGCTGTTCCTGGAATAAACTAAACATGGTTCAGAAGCAATGGGAAAATGGTTAAATAACAAAGAACCAATCAAATAATAAAACTCATTGATAATGATGGACACTTCACTATTAAGGAACGGTCGGAAGTGAACCTGAATGAATGAATGCTCTGTTGCTAGTATGGAATTACAAGTATTGATGTGAGCTTGGCGGTTTGACATCTAGATGACAGATAGATAGGTGGATGTAGATATGACATACATTCCCTGGATCTGCTGTAGAACAGCGCGTTCCCCACTCAGCACGTATCCAGACAGTGGTCTCTAAATGTCACCTTCCGCTAAGAGGAACTGGAACGTCTCATAAAACTGTCTGACTCCAAGCTTGCTGCAGGGTGGGAACAAGATAAGCCTGGAACATTTTATTGTGCTCAAAGGAAGGAACTACTCAAAAGATGATGTGGGGTGGGGTGGGAAGAGAGCTTGGTGGACGAAGGGTCTGACGTGCAAGCAGAAGTGTGCCCCCCACCCGCACCCCCCAGCACCACAGAGCGCTCTGCCTATAATCCCGGTTATGGAGAGTGGAGCAAGCTGGCCAGCTAGACCACCCACACTTGTGAGTTCTGGGTTCAGTGGGATGTCAACCTCTGGTCTCCACACACACAGATACGTTCCTGTGCCCATACATATGCAAACGCAAGACTCTCACAAACTCAAAAATAAGGACGGGGACAGGTCAGAGAAACAACAGCAGCAGCGAAAAGCAACCCCTGGGGCTTTGGCGGAGCTTTATATAGTGCCATAAAGTATTTTTTGCTTTACAACATACTTAACATAAAGAGAGAAATTGTGACTATCTAGTGGAGAAGTTTGATCAGAGTCACACGGATGAAAATTCTATGCTGCCAGGACTGAGTGGACTGAGAACAGAGCAAGACACACACGCACGCACGCACGCACGCACGCACGCACGCACGCACGCAGAGAGAGAGAGAGAGAGAGAGAGAGAGAGAGAGAGAGAGAGAGAGAGAGAGAGAAACAAAGAAAGAAATGGGGAACCAGGCATGGTGGCCCATGTCTTTAATCCCAGAACTAGGGAGGCAGAGGCAAGTGGATCTCTGTGAGTTCGAGGCCAGTCTGGTTTACAAACCATGAACTCTGGTGCCTCTTATTTGACCATGTCCCCTGGAGGGGGAGGCCTGGTGGCACTCAGAGGAAGGATCGCAGGCTACCAAGAAGAGATTTAATACCCTATGAGCGTATACAGGAGGAGGAGGTCCCCCTCAGTCACAGTCAAAGGGGAGGGGAGTAGGGGGAAAGCGGGAGGGAGGGAGGACTGGGAGGATACAAGGGATGGGATAGCAATTGAGATGTAATAGGAATAAATTAATTAAAAAAAAAACTTTAACTGGACATGGTGTCCCAGCTCTTGGGAGGCAGAGGCAGGCAGATCTCTGAGTTTGGGGCCAGCCTGGTCCCCTGGAGAGAATTTGTCTCAGAAAACTAAAAACCAAAACCAACCAAACCAAACCAAGATCCTTACAAGACATTGAGCAAACGCCTCAGTGAAGTCTCCAAGCAGCTGTAGGAGAGGAAAGTGTCTTCAAAGACACAGAGTGTGTCTGGAGCCCCAGGACGAAGAGGCTTAGGGTTTGGGGAGGTTAGTTAGTGTCTCAAAGGGAAGATAGGGGTGGGGGTGGGGGGGAAATAACTGCATTTAATTTGCTCTCAGAAAGTTCAGGCTTAACAGACTGAGCAGCAAGGCTCGAGGCTCGAGGCAGCCAGCTACACCAAGGGTATTTAAGTCCTAATCTCGTTAAGGAGGGGTCGGCTAGTCCTCTTGTTTTCTTATGTCTTCAGCTGTATCAAGTTTCTTCCATTTTCTGCTTTCAGGCTGATTTTCTTTTGGTTGTAAAACAGGATTTTTTTTTTTCCTTATCAGGAAGTCCTTGTCTGGGCAGAGGAAGCACCTGCTGGTTACATCAAAAGAGTATTATCAACCAGCCACCAAGCCATTCGTTACAGGGGACTATTGACTATCAGCTATGCTGTCTGTGCCAGAGTATGTCACCATGTTGGTATTTCTCTCTTAGAAGGTGGGCACCAGGCTGTGTACATCAGAAGGATGTTTTCAGCTTAGAGCATGCCATCGTTACCAGAGGAAGCTAATATAGATGTGTGTCCCAAATGGTACACAGAGCAGCTGCCTGCAACTAGTCCTTTCATTACTTTATTTGCATGACTGTTTTGCCTGCATGTATGTTTATACACCACATTCCTAAATAGGTTTCCTGGACTGGAGTTGCAGATGGTTGTGAGTCACCACGTAGGTACTGGGAATCGAACCTCAGTCCTCTCCTAGAGTAACATGTCTTATAAACCGCTGAGCCATCTCTCCAGCCCTATAGCATCCTCTCAGTGTGGCTTCTAGAGGGAAGCTGAGACTTGGGAGGCTTAGGCAAGAGGATGCCTACAAGTTCAAAGCAAGCTTGGACTATATAGTGAATTCCAGGATAGCCTGGGCCACAGAGTGAAACTCTCTGTCCAAAATAAAGCAAAACAGCCACCACATGAGAACAAATACAGGAAACATGGGCTGGCAAGATGGGTCTTTGGGTAAGGGTGCTTGCTGTCAACTCTTATGGCTTGAATTCAATCCCTGGGACTCACATGGTAGAAGAAAAAAAAAACCCGACTTCTGGGGGCCATCCTCTGACCCCTGTGTGTGTATGTGTGCCATGGCTAGCATTGGATTTTTTGTTTGTTTGTTTGGTTTTGAATTCGTGTTTTGTTTTTTGTTTTTTAAGATTTTCTCGCTGGTGAGGCAGAGGCAGGCAGATTTCTGTGAGTTTGAGGCCAGCCTGGTCTACAAAGTGAGTCCAGAACAACCAGGGCTACACAGAGAAATCCTGTCTCAAAAAAAAACCAAACCAAACCAAAACAAACAGCAACAATGAAAAGACAGGGTTTCTCTGTGTAGCCTTGGCTGTCCTGGGCTTGCTTGCAGACCAGGCTCGCCTCGAACTAACAGAGATCTGCCTGCTTTTGCCCATGCTGGGATCACAGGCATGCACCACAGTGACCAGCCTACTACACTAACATTGTTTAACAGATATAAAATGCTAAAATTTGCCTGTCCCAGAAGAGACATAGCTCATCCACAGATCTCAAGACTCAAAGATTTACATGAGGCTAACACACAGAGAAGTGTGCCACGCCACCAGCTGTGAGCCACCACTGACCTTCTTTTTTTTTTTTTTTTTTGGTTTTTTGAGACAGGATTTCTCTATGTAGCCCTGGCTCTCCTGGACTCACTTTGTAGACCAGGCTGGCCTTGAACTCACATCGATCCACTTGCCTCTGCCTCCCGAGTGCTGGGATTAAAGGCATGCGCCACCACGCCCGGCCACTACCCTGCTTCTTTGGTCATTCTTGTCAAAGGTATGTTTTACTTGACTGGTGTTTTCAACGAGACAGTGTTGTTTTGTTGTTTAATCTCACGTTTTAAAGTCAGCTGTGGTGGCTCATACTTCTTGGAGCCAGTAATCTGGATTCAATACTGGGATCTCACAAGGTGGCAGGAGAGAACCAACTCCTGAGAGTTGTCCTCTGACCTCCACATGTGCGTGCACCTTGACACTGTGTCTGTGTCTGTGAGAGCACACACACACACACACACACACACTTAAAAAAAAAAGAACCTGGGATACATAATGGATACCGTGTGTGTGTGTGTGTGTGTGTGTGTGTGTGTGTGTGTGTGTGTCTTATGATGGTTGATCTTTGTTTATTACTCAGTTAGGATTTAGGGCTACCAGTTTACTATATGGCATCTCTATATACTCTTCAGACACACCTTACACACACACACACACACACACATACACACACACACCCTTATTCCTATGTCTTTTGTTCTCTTATATTTTTCTATATTCTTTTACTGTTAAACTAAACTCTCCCATAGCTTTAACAGTCTCATACCTGCTACCCCCTTGCCGTATACCAACTTTCCCCTCCTAGCTACTTTGCCTATCCTGCTTTTTCTTTTCAAAGTAGGCCTAATATTTATCCTTATCTTTACCCGCCCTAAGTAGCTCTAACACTTAATCTTTCTCCTTACCCATGCAATTTCCTTCCTACTCGTAATCCTGTTAACTAGGGTCTGAGCATACTCCATACCATCCTCCAACAGTTACTGAAGTCACTGCTGTTAATTGGCTCCTCTGGCAATTGCACACCGGCACTATCAGACAGCCATGGTGGCTCTCCCAGTTAATAGCCTACTCAGGGTGCAGCATGGCGCTTACACCTGGCACCATGAACTCCTGAGCTGAGGAATTCTGAACTATATACTCAGCACTACCACATCCAAGTTCTTCTTGAATTGAAAGGCTGTAGCCGAGCTGGGCGTGGTGGCACACGCCTTTAATCCCAGCACTCGGGAGGCAGAGGCAGGTGGATCGCTATGAGTTCAAGGCCAGCCTGGTCTACAGAGTGAGTTCCAGGACATCCAGGCCTACACAGAAAAACCCTCTAGAAGAACCAAAAGAAAAAGAAAGGCTATAACTGATAAAAACAAAAAGAAATACAGCCAGATGTATGTCTCAATGCTGTAACATAACAAACACAGAAAAACCAAGACAGCATAACACCTCCAAAAGTTGTTAACCCTACAGCAATGGTATCTAGTGAGAGTGGGTAGATAAAAATCTCAGAGAGAGCCGGGTGCTGGTGGTGCATGCTTGTAATCCCATGGGAGGCAGAGGCAGGTGGATCTCTGTGAGTTCAAGGCCAGCCTGGTCTACAAAGTGAGTCTAAGACAGCCAGGGCTACACAGAGAAACCCTGTCTGTGGGGGATGGGGGGGCTGAGAAAAGAAAGAAAGAAACTAAAAGTAATGATTATATATATGTTCAAAGATGCAAAGGCCGAACAAAATAATGAAAGTGGCAGATAATGATGAAAGAGAATTCAATAAGGAGAAAATACTGAAGAAAACCCAATCTGAAATGCTGGAAATAAAACATGGTAAGTCAAATGAAAAACTGTGGAAAGGCTCAGTGTTAGATTAGGGGGGGACAGAAGATCTGAGCTTAACGACAGATTGGAGGAGATGGAACCATCCCGTGAGGACAGAGATAAAGTCAGGTGTCGGTGAGAATTCCAAGGCATGTACAACACTATGAAGACAGGCACAGAAGAAAGAGGAGAATCTTGTTCTAAAGACACCAACAGCATTTTTTAAAAAGGATCATAACAGAAAATCTCCCAGAGTTGGGAAGAGATGGAAATCCAGATAAAGGAAGCTTTAAGGTACCAAACAGACAGGACCAGAGAAGGACCACCCTCATTGTGTTATTAAAACATTAATTATAACGAACCAAGTCACATACACGTGGGCTCACCACCAGTCTACTCATACTTTAAAAGCCAGAAGGGCTTGGAATGATTTATTTTAAGTTTTGAAAGATAACAACTGTCAACCCAGACTACTGTACCCAACGAAGCCATTTGTCATAGTTGAGGGAAAAAGTAAAAACTCTGCATGACAGAAAGGGACTAAAGGAATTTACAGCCATTAAGCCAACTTTACAGATGATATTTGAAGGAATCCTTCACATTGAAGAAAAAAAAATCCATCCTCGTTGCCACAGGAAAGAATAAACCACACTAGAATTACAGTTAAGCAAAAGAGGAGGAGGAAAAAAGCCCAAACACTGTAAGATCAACACAATATACAACATTCAAGAATAACTCTGAGTATTAATAACCTTAATCTCCAAATTAAAAGACACATCAGAGCCGGGCGTCGTGGCGCATGCCTTTACTCCCAGCACTCAGGAGGCAGAGGCAGGTGGATCACTGTGAGTTCAAGGCCAGGCTGGTCTACAAAGTGAGGCCAGGACAGCCAAGGCTACACAGAGAAACCCTGTCTCAAAACACCAACAAAACAAACAAACAAACAAACATGACATCAGACATCCACCAGCCTCTGCCTCCCTGAGTGCTGGGATTGCAGGAGTGTGACACAGCACCTGGCTGTTTTTCACTTGTTTAAGTTTTCACTTTACATTTCTCGTCAAGCACTCTAGTGGATCACTGAACGTCTAAGCAATAATCTTCCCAAAGCCTGACTCATAATCAGTGTGTCTGTGCCAGCTGAGTCTCAGCATCCTCCTGATTGAGTGGTGAGTTCCACCACGCCTGGCTTGATGAGTTCCATTTTTAATCTTCCTGTAAATCTTTATCCCAATTCACAGCATCTGCGGCAGCCTTTGGTACTGGAATGAAATACCTTGTGTAGGTAATTTTCAAACAACAGGAACTTGTTGCTCGCCACACTGAGGGCTGACACAGCCTACCTGTAGATGGAGTGCTGATAGAAGCTTGATTTCCATCTCATAGCCAGTGTCTCCTAGCAACACCTTCTCATGTTCTTTCATAAGATGATCAAATCATCTCTTGAAGACCAACTCTGCCCTTGACATCATTGCGTTGAGGATTAGCTTTTAATGTGTGGGTTTTAAGGAGGTGTGAATATTCAAACCCTAGTGCTCACTATCCTGCGACTGTAGTCCAGGCTGATGGCTCCCTGCACCTGGTAACAGCTGTTATGATAGAACATTACTTCTCTGTTGACTTGTGAAATATCTTTGTTTTACGTATTGTGTGTGCGTTTTCTTTCTTTCTTTCTTTCTTTCTTTCTTTCTTTCTTTCTTTCTTTTTGGGTTTTTTTTTCCAAGACAGGGTTTCTCTGTATAGCCTTGGCTGCCCTGGACTCGCTTTGTAGACCAGTACTCGCTTTGTAGAACTCACAGAGATCCGTCTGCCTCTGTCTTCCAAGTGTTGAGAGTGCATGCATTTTTGACAGTGTAGAGAACATACTCCAGCTAGTGCAAATCCACAAGAAGTTTCAGGCCTGTACACCGTTGTAAACACAAGTCACCTCTAGACTCACTGAGCCTCCAGGACCTCTCCCGGAGTTCCTGGACTGTCAGGGTCACTATTGCCTCTGCCAGAGCAAGAAGCAGCTAACCAGGAAGCTGATTCCACATGGTCCAGTGTGGAACGTGGTGTGTGTGTGTGTGTGTGTGTGTGTGTGTGTGTGTGTGTGTGTGTACACATACCCCTATATATGCATAGCTAGCATTGCCTAAGTCCTATAGCCTATCTTTTTTGTTTTGTTTTGTTTTGTTTCTCAAGACAAAGTTTCTCTGTTTTAACTTTAGCTGTCCTGGACTCATTTTGTAGACCAGGCTGGCCTCGAACTCACAGTGATCTGCCTGCCCCTGCCTCCCTAGTGCAGGGATTAAAGGTGTGCCGCCATCACACCCGACTCCCGAGACATTTTTAGCACCAGAGAATAGTAGAAGACTTGGCAGAGAATGTCGTGAGTTCTGGACACACTCTCTCCTGGCCCAGTGTGTGCTCTTCATAAGCGATTATCCCTATGAATACGCTACTCTTGTATTTGTTTACAATACTGTGGCAGGAGAATGCCTAAGAGCCCGGTATGAGTCTCAAGATACCTCTCTCTTTCTAAAAATTTTAATGAGTTCCTCAATGGAATTATTTCCCTTTTAAGCACTGAGACTTCAAACCAGCAGAGCCCAGGGCTGCAGAGGTTATTAAAAAAAAAAAAAGGATTTGTGAGTGAGTCACTGAGTATAGAAATAAGTGCCACTCTCACTACTTTGGTCTCCAGGATCAGATATTCTGGCAATGGGAGAAATCACGTCAAGTCTCTCAGTTTAGCGATGACAACTCCACCCCGCTGTCTGTCCCACTATCCGGTAAGGTCAGCCTACCCTGATGGACATAAATAGGAGGGGGAGATAAGGAGATCTTAACACCAGTTCATTGTTCTTTTTGAATAAAATGAATTGTCTGCACAGAGTGGTGTGTGTGTGGCTATCAGGGTGGGGAGTAAGACGTCCAGTAAACCCAGGGATAGTGACGTTGACTGGAAGGTGCTAAATGCTAAGGAGAGCTCTAGCTAGTCTGACTGGGACTTACCTTCATCCTTAGACAGTATAAAGTGTTCCTTGTCAGCCCCATGAGCAGGAGCCCTTTCAGAGCCAGCCCTGAGCAGTGACGGCCAGAGCTATTTCTAATCTATTCTTTATTGATTATACGTTAATAGAGCTTTTTTGCTTCTCACAAAATAAAAACATTTCTCATCTGCCCTTCCTTGCAGTTTGACCTCACAACTAAGTTACAGCAAATGTGCTATGGGCAAGAAGCATTTTTCAGTTTATGCCCTTAAAGGGAAGAAACTGGATTTTTCCTCCTCTTTTGACTTCAGTTGGCTAAAACAGGGACCTGAGTGTGAGAGCTAGAGCAATCACCTTGAACTACAAAATAAAATCTTGGCATTTAAAAAAAAAATGACAGAAAACAAGATAAAGACCTGGCTGCTTTATTATCCTGGGTTTCCTACTAGAATTCATTTATTAATTTATTGCCTCATATTTTTTAAAATATTTATTTATTATTTATATAGTAGTCTGTCTGCATGTGCCTACATACCAGAAGAGAGCACCAGATCTCATTATAGATGGTTATGTGGTTGCTGGGAATCGAACTCAGGACCTTTGGAAGAACAGCCAGTGCTCTTAACCTCTGAGCCATCTCTCCAGCCCTCATTGCCTCATATTTTTGAAACAAGGTCTTATGTGGCCTACGCTAGTCTCAGACTTGCAATGTAACTAAGGCTGACATTATACTCCAGCTGCCTCGTCCTGATGCTGGAATGGCAGGTACATGTCACATCCCTTGTCTGCTGGTATTTTAATAGGAGAGAAATAAACTTTATACCTGTCCCTATGTGTTGCTCCAGCCACCCTATTTTCAGACTAAACTATGACCCTAGCAGTAGCAAACATATGATAGCTCCGAGAAGGAGACATCCATTTTGTTGTGCATATATACAATCTCCATCGTTGTTATTGTAGCTAACGTCTACTTGATCCCCGGAAACACCCATCAGCATACCGAGGAAGCAGTTTGACTGACTGACAGCCAAGAACAGACATGTGCTCAAATGATTTTACATGCTCTCTGTTGGATGGGGTAGAGAGTTGCATGATCTGTTTTCCACCCACCCTAAGTTCCTTCGTTCCTTCATTCTTTCTTTCTATCTACCTACCTTTCCTATCTATGTATCTATCTTTTACAAAAGATTTACTTATTTATTATTTATACAGTATTTTGCCTGCATGTGCCTACACACCAGAAGAGGGAACCAGATCTCATCATAGATGAGCCACCATTGAACTCAGGACCTTTGTTTTTTTTTTTCTTCTTTCTTACTTACCCCCCCACCCCCACCCCAGAAAAGATTTCTCTGTGTAGTCTTGGCTGTCCTAGACTCACTTTGTAGACCAGGCTGGCCTCAAACTTGCAGTGATCCACCTGCCTCTGCCTCCCCAGTGCTGGGATTAAAGGTGTGTGCCACCATGCCTGGCCAAACTCAGAACCTTTGGAGGAATAGCCCCTGCTCTTAACTTCTGAGCCATCTCTCCAGCCCCCCATCTATCTGTCTGTCTATCTATCTATCTATCTATCTATCTATCTATCTATCTATCTTCTATCTATCTATCTTCTATCTATCAATCATATGTGGAGGTCAGAGAACAACACGTGAGGATCAAACTCAGGCCATCAGACTTGTGGCAAGTGCCTTCAGCTACTGAACTACCTTACCAGCACTGGTTGGTGACACAAATTTCCTTGTATTTGGAGTCTAGCCTGGAGGTTAGTATGCCGTCGGTAGCTTGCCCAAACCTTCTGGTTACTAACGTTCACAGTACACATTTCCCCAGCTTCCCGACAAACCACTGGGTTATGCCCATAAGTCTCAGATATCAGCCTTGCACTGTTTGCGGATCCGAGAAAGCAGGTAATTCTTCTGCCGAATAAAGTTCTCCCCAGCAGGAAGAGACTGTTTTCCGGAGCCACCCTGGGTGTATCTAATGCCACGGCAGTGCCAGGATCTATCCCAACACTGCCTGTGACTTGGTTAGAGATTTTCCTCCTCACTTTAGTGTGACTCTGGGTTTCATGAAGTGATGTATGCGGGGTGAGGGAGGGGAACCAGTGTATGGTGATGAGAGAGCCGCTCTCCCCAACCCCCCACCCCCACTTTGCCTTGTGGTTAGGACCTGCTTCAGAGCAAACTTCAGTGATGGGATGCTGCTGGCTGCTCCCAATTGCAGGGCACTATCTTGGATTAGGAAGAAAAAGGAAAGACCCCACCCAGTTCGTGCTGAGTAACCAGGCTAGCTAATCTTCGCATGTCTACAGTCAAACAGCCGTTATCAGGATTCAATATCAAATTAAGAGCTAGTTATCAAAAGAAGAATAGGTATTTGTTGAAGAGAGAATGTCTTGGTGATAAAATTGGGTCCCTGATAGGATTTTCTGGTTTAGGCCAGCCACAGGCTGTAGAGAATTCTAAATTAGCCACGCAGACACTGTCACCTTTGTATGTTCTGGGTCCCAAGGACCAGGACTGGAAGCCACTGCCAGTTTTCTCTCATCATAGGTCTTAACAGCAGTGGCTTCATTGGTTGCTCAAGACACATATTAACTACCAAATATGGGCACCACCGTCTACATATCCCGCTGTAGGGAATATACTGACATGTCTCAATTATTGGAATCCAGAAGCCTCTGACACATCAGGACCATGCACATTGATGGGAGCACAGCGCCTTGCTTCTGTGTGACCAGTATTTGTTCACCAAGATAGGAAGGATATACCCATGTGTCCATTAGGGAGAATAAACTAGTTCTAGTGTTCTCAGCTTGTTACCATAGAAAACATGTATCCATCCCACAAGTATGCATCACACATCCAAGCATCACACATGTACACATCACACATGCATCCACCACACATGCATCCATCACACATGCATGCATCCCAAATATCACAAATGCATATATCATACATGGGCTGGTGAGAAGCCTCATCTTATTGATTTGACCCAGGAAAGACATGGCAGCTGTGCACTGTACCTGCAATTCCAGCCCAGGCAGGAGAAACTCATGTTTTGAGACCAGTCTGGATAGCAAGAACCTATCTCAAACAAAGAGAGAGAAGGAGGCAAGGGAGGGGGGGAGGGAGAGAGAGAGAGGGAGGGAGGGAGAGGGAGAGAGGGAGAGAGAGAGAGAGAGAGAGGGAGATCTGGCGACAGTTATAATGTCCAGACAAAATGTGTTAATTTAAATTCTCTCTGTGTGTGAACTCAGGTACCCAGAGGCCAGAGTGTTGGATCCCCCTGCAGCTAGAGGAGCTGGCAGTTGTGAGCTGCCTAAAGTGGGCCCTAGGATTCCAACTCCTGTCTTCAACTGTGGAGTCATCTCTCCAGCTCCTGTCACTTTTTTCTTTTTAAATGAAGCATAGTTGGAGTTTACTATGAAGAGATTTTGACGCAGACTTCCGCATGGAAGTTGAGACAGAAAGAGAAGCTGAGAGGAAGATGCACCAGTGTGTAGGGTTGCACTTCTGGTCACACCAGTGGCAGTCACTTTAAAGTACTTTTATAGCACGTGGCTTTCAACCCCTCCATAAAGCGTTACTAGCACTTCTGTTTTATAGATGAAGAACTCACATTAAGTGACTAAGGAGCTTGCCCCAGTCACACATCAGGAATTAAATGTAAGTGGTTAAGGTCCCGACCAATTCCCTTCATCACTTCCTTTTGATAAATAAAATATTAAGCCTTAAACCATGTCTTTCCTTACACAGCTTGCATGGAGGAAAACCTGTAGAACTGATGGAAAGTTCATTGAGAAAAGAGTTAATCAAACACCTGGATGTTTTTGTAAAGCAGTCAATTCTTGTAACTTACACAGTGTTTCAGATGGAACCCAGCCCTCAGGGCACGCTAGGCCAGCTGTGTCCCCAGCCATCAGGGCGCGCTAGGCCAGCTGTGTCCCCAGCCATCAGGGCGCGCTAGGCCAGCTGTGTCCCCAGCCATCAGGCAAACTGAGTCCCCACCCCCGCCCCACCCCCTTCCTTCCTTCTTTCCTTTCTTCTTCTTCTTCTTCTCTTCTTCTTCTATTTTCTTCTAGTATTTCCCTTGGTTATTTATGACACTGTACTCCTTTATGCAGCCCCTCTTATTTCACTGTTTTTCTTCCTCCTAAAATAGGGAATTCCTTGAAGGGAGCGATGATATGTCTCTCTCTCTCTCTCTCTCTCCCCCTCCCTCCCTTCATCCCTCCCTTTCTCTCTCTCTCTCTCTGGACTCAATTTGTAGACCAGGCTGATCTCGAACTCACATCGATCAACTTGCCTCTGCCTCCCAAGTGCTGGGATTAAAGGCGTGCACCACCACGCCCAGCTTTCTTTTTCTCTTTAGCAATTATGTACAATAGTGGATTGCTAACCATAAAGAGAGCAAACTTATTCTATTCAAAAGAAATAACACTAATTATTCAAACTTATTAGTATTTGTGTTTTGTCTTTTTGGTTTTTTTGAACAGGGTTTCTCTGTGTAACAGCCCTGGCTGTCCTGGAACTTACTCTGTAAACCTGGCCAGCCTGGAACTCACAGAGATCCACTTGCCTTTCCTTGAGTTTTAGGATTAAAGGAGTGTGCTACCACCGTGCAGCTCAAACTCAGTATTTATGAATATATTCTCCCCTAGGGCACAACTTTGTTATAGAGCCTTTAATTGAATAAGTAAAAAAAATATTCTTCTAAGAGTTAAACATTATTTTCCTTGTTTCACAATCAAGGACCTAAAACTGCCAAAAGGTCAAATGACTTACCAAAAGTTATTAAGTCAGTCACTGGTGGAAAAAGAAAACAACACCACCACCAAACAATCTAGGAGCGTCTCTTCTTATTACAGAACAATTCTCTACAAGTTGATTTAATCCACAATTTTTTTTTTCGAGACAAGATTTTTCTGTGTAGCCTTGGCTGTCCTGGACTAACTCTGTAGACCAGGCTAGACTCAAACTTAGAGCGATCCGCCTGCCTCTGCCTGCCGAGTGCTGGGATTAAAGGCGTGTGCCACCACCACCCGGCCCACAAATATTTAAAAAGTTAAAAATTGTATTTGATGACAACAAAGGCAAATTTGGATACGAAACAGTCACTTATGTTGACTTTTTTATTTTGAAGTAACTCTGAAGAGCCTCCAGAACCTTCTTTCTGTGCTATCTTTGTTTTCTGCAAACTATTTCAGAAAATACGGGCTGCATCCTCCCAGGAGAGCCGCGGGGCGGAGGTAAGATAAGCTGCACACCACTTAACTTGTTTTGGCCTCGGTAAGGAAACGGGGTCACTCCAGATGTTTCCATGGTCCGAGCACATCGGATCCAGTGGGCAGGGGAAGCGGGGCGGGGACTCAAAGAAGGGGGCTTTCTTTTAGCCAGTAACAAAGTCTTTGCTTCCGCTCAAGAAGGGCTTCTTTTTAAAGAGGGAATCCTGTTACTACTCTGTTATAGATAAGTTCTTGCTAATGACGATCCAGGAACTTGAATTTCTAAGCCTGGAAATGGTTATTTTCTCCCTTATGTCTGCCCCAGAGACTGTCCTGTCCCTCTGACCTTGTTAATGACATCACCACCCTCAGAACTGACAGAGTTGAAATCCTCAAGCTCGTTTCACAAGCTTCCTCTCCCTCACCTTCCTGCGTCTGTTCATCTGCCTTCTCCGTAGAGACACACTGTGGATCTGCTCCTCTGTTGTGATGGACCTGCCGTCATCCCCACTGCCTCTCCGCCTCTTTTCTGGATGATGGCAGTCCCCTAGGTGCCTTTTCTGCCCCCCCCCTTTCAATTTCTGCCCATTTTTCTTACCAATTTAACACAGTTATTTATTTACCTAAGAACAACCTACGACTTATCTTTGCCTGTAGATCAGAGTAGAATCTCTTCTCCTGATTTGTTACACACGTGCCCCCCCGCCCCTGCCCCATTTGTTGCTATTGCTTTACACTGTTGGTTTTAGGTTTTTGAGACAGGTAGCTTTGGCTGGCTTGGAACGCAATACTCAGACCGGGCTGGCCTTGAACTCACAGAGATCTTCCTGCCTCTGCTTTCCGAGTGCTGGGACCACAGGCGTGTGCTGCTCCTCCTAGATGTTCTATGTGTTTATTAGCAAACATTAAATACACCTAATAATGGATTTCTTTATGTTTTCATACATATACATAATATGTTTCAATCATAGTCACCCCATTACCTTCTGGGGTCCCCTCAGAACCCTACAAATCTCTTTTTCTTTCTTCCTAGTCCTCTCCCATTTTCATGCCTTTTTTTTTTTCTTTTTCCTTTTCCATTAGACCTGCTCACAGGAGTGTGGGTCAGAGGTTATTTACAGAAGCACAGGTATTTTGCCATTAGCAACACCATTGCAGACAGTCTCTCCCTTCCCTAGCAACTACTGATCACCTACAGATTGTCACGGAGGGGCGGAGTCTCATGAATCTCCTCTTGCTACCACTAAATGTCTTGGTAGCCTCACAGAAGGGCCATTTTTGTTTTTGTTTTGTTAGATTTTCAAGACAAGGTATCTCTGTGTAGCCTTGGCTGTCCTGGACTCACTTTGTAAACCAGGCTGGCCTCGAACTCACAGAGATCTACCTGCCTCTGCCTCCCGAGTGTTGGTATTAAAGGCGTGCGCCAACATACACCCACCCATCCCTCCCCCTCTGCCCCTGGCCCTCAGGTTGCTTTGGTCATGGCATTGCAGCACAGCAATAGTAACTCAGACTAAGATACCCTCCAAGCTCAGGTATTTGAAAACTGAGTTCCATGTCAGTAGGGCTGTTGAAGTGGTTCCGCCTTGCTGGAGGAGCTGTGTCACCTGGGGTGAACTTTGGGATTGTATACCCTTTCCCCACTTCCAGTTGGCTTTCTCTGCTAAGTGCTCACAGGTGAGGCTATGGGTTCCCACACTTCCTCTTGCTGCTATTCTCTCTACCATGATGTCGTGGTCACAGTAACAGAAAAATAATCAACTCTCTCTCTCTCTCTCTCTCTATCTCTCTCTCTCTCTCTCTCTCCCTCTCTCTCTCTCTCTCTGCCTCTCTGTCTCTGTCTCTCTGTCTCTATTTCTGTTTCTGTCTGTCCGTCTGTCTCTGTCTCTGCTCCTCTCTCTCTCCCTCTCTTTCACCCAAATTGTGCTCAAACTCAAGGCCTCTTGCTTCAGGCTCCTGAGCACTGACATTTATATATTGAGCTGTTTCTTGGTACCTTGTTTCCCAACCGGATGGAGCCATGTGACTTCTGGTCAAAGAGCTAATCTCAAGCCCCTTGAGTCAGTCCATGGCCCAACTCTGTCCTCTGTTGGCAACCAGGAATGACCTGTGACGAAACAGCTGGAACATTCCACGGCTCTGGAATGGCTTTGAAAAGTTCTCTGAGCCTGCCCTAGACAGACTTGCGTAGCTTACACCACTTTGGGGTTCACTCACTACAGTGGTGTGACCTTAATGAGTCTGGCTCCACTCATCTTGATTTAGCCTCCTGTCATATTGGATTCTAATGTATCATTTATCTCCCGTGTGGGGAAATTTCAAGTTCAGACACTCCGTGTCATTTTGCATCTAACACAATGTTATGCTCAAGCTGAACTGGTCGAAAACTGAACTTAACTGCCAGCTGTCCTTCCAGCATTTCCTACCCATCACTGTGACCCATCACTAACCAGCCACTCCAACCAGAATTGGGGAAGACTTTTCTTACTGTTCTCTTACTTAAGCCAAGAAGCACCTAGGAGGGACTTGTACCTCCCAAGTTCATCTTGTATTTGTCACACTTCTTTCATTTTGGAGTCTCTCCCCTCAAAAACATTTTTTGAGGCTGGATGGCTCAATGGTTATGAGCACTGGTTGCTCTTGTAGAGGACCCAGGTTCAAATCCCAGCATCCACGTGGCAGGTCACGACTGTCTGTAACTTTAGGGGGATATGACACCCTCTTCTGGCCTCTTTGGAAACCAGGCATGCACGTGATGCACAGAGAGAGTACACAAAGGCAAAATACTCATACATATATAATAAAAATAAATACATCTTTTTTTTTTTAAATTGTGCTGCTGGGCAGTAGTGGCACATGCCTTTAATCCCAGCACTCAGGAAGCAGAGGCAGGCCAATCGCTGTGAGTTCGAGGCCAGCCTGGTCTACAAAGTGAGTCCAGGACAGCCATGGCAAACCCTGTCTTGAAAAACCAAAAATAAAAAAATAAATAAAATAAAAATTGTGCAGGAATGGGTCATTGAATCCAGGGCCTGTGTATACTAGCAGCCACTGAGCTCCATTACAGCCCTCTCTATAATAAGAAAATTACACATACTTATTTTGTGTGTATGTACACATTTGCGTGTATACACATATGTATGCATGTATGTATGTTATATGTATGTGTGTGTGCCTGTGGGCACACAGTGTCATGGTGCTTAAGTGGAATCAAAAGATAGCTTTGAGGGTCAGGTCTCTCCTTGTAGGCTTTGGGGATTGAACTTAGGTTGTCAGGCTTGGCAGCATGAGACCTTTTAATAGTTGTATGTGTCTGTGTGTATATAAGTGTAGTGTGTGTGTGTGTGTGTGTGTGTGTAGGCCAGAGGCTGAAGTCAGGTATCTTCCACTATTGCTTTCTACCTTAGTTTTTGAGACAGGATCTTTCCTTGAATCCAGAGTTCAGTGCCCGGGTAGACAAGATGTCCGCCAAGCTCTGTCTCCACCCTGCTCTAGAGGTACAGATCCATTCCAACAGGCCTGGCTTTGGACATGGGTGCTGAGGATCTGAACTAGGCTCTCATCTTGTGTGACAAAATATTTCCTGGAGAGATGCTGCACATACATCTACTCACCCCAGAGGGAGCCACCCACGTACCCAAGTGCAGATGCCGCCACAGTCCAACTTGGTAAGCGAATGAGTTTTTGCTTGTTTGGTTTTGTTTTTTTTGAGATATCGTTTTTTCTGTGTAGCCTTGACTGTCTTGGAACTCTGTAGACTAGGCTGGCCTCAAACTCACAAAGACCCGTGTGCCTCTGCTTCCTCCTAGGTGTGGGATTAAAGGTGTGTGCCACCACCACCCAGCTCCAATGAGTTTCATTGGGGTGACTTACAGGAATGTGTGTGGGGGTTACTTATGGTAGCAGAAACGACTCAAAGACAGCTGCATCACCAAAGCCCACCCCAGCACAGGTGACAGATCACAAAAGCTGGGAACCTGGAGCACACTGCACAGCCTGCGGGCTGCTCGGCAGGCTGCATAACATCCTTTACAGGTGACTCAGTTGGTCTGTACCTCTGACAGGCAGCTCCACCAGTTTCTGCTTCTTCCAGGCAGAGGATCTGGTCCAAGAGTCTCCTCTCGGCTCAGCTCTCTCTTCTGAGAGGGACTATCAGCTCTTTTGGCTTACCCTGGCAGAGAGGGGCAGCTAATGATTCTGTTCAGCTTCAGGGACTTTTTCTTTTTTTTGAGACAGGGTTTTTCTATGTTATCTTAGCCATCTTGGACTCGCTTTGTAGACCAGGCTGGCCTTGAACTCACATTGATCGCCTTCCTCACATGATAGACACAGGGGACACCAGATCTCTGGTTCTTGTTCTCTCTCTCTCTCTCTCTCTCTCTCTCTCTCTCTCTCTCAAGATTTATTTATTTATTTATTTATTTATTTATTTATTTATTTAATGTATATGAGTGCTCTATCTGCAGGTACACATTACAGATGGTTGTGAGCCACCATGTGGTTGCTGGGAATTGAACTCAGGACCTCTGGAAGAGCAGTCAGTGCTCTTAACCACTGAGCCATCTCTCCAGACTTTTTGGTTCTCTTTTTATAGAACCATTAAAGTCATCAGCCTAGAACCTCCCCCCATTTTCTGACTTAATTGGAACTCCCCATAGCCTGTGTCTAAAAACCACCTTGAGAGCTGGATATCCAACATATGTAGGAGGGTGGGGCCGCAAAAACCTAGTCAATTGCTGGGCGGTGGTGGCCTATGCCTTTAATCCCAGTACTTAGGAGGCAGAGACAGGCAGATCTCTGTGAGTTTGAAGCCAGCCTGGCTACAAAGAGAGTCCAGGACAATTCTAGTCAGTCACCAACAATAACTTAAAGGATTTGGTTTGGTTGTTCATTTTGTTTCACTGAGCACTTCTGGCTTTTACGATTATTATTATTATTATTATTATTATTATTATTATTATTATTATTATTATTATTATTATTATTACACACACAAGCACATTTACTGTGAAGGTCAGAGGACAACTTTGTGACTGGTTTCTTTCTTCCACCTTAACGTGGGCTCCAGGGATGAGCTCAGGTCACTAGGCTTGAGCTTTTATCTGCTAAGCCATCTTGTCAGGCCCGAGTTCTGGCTTAAATATTTAAAAACATCCTTTGATGCTCTCACATGTTTACATAATGTTTTTGATCTTCTTCACTTCCCACCCCCATGCCCCATCACCCTTTTCACCCCATTCCCACTTGACCATCTTCTTCCCAGCAAGCGATGCGTCTACTTTTTATTGTGCCTTTGTTTTTTGCATTTCTGTGTGTGACCCAGTGAGTTTAATTAGTATTGCTTATATGAGTGTGGGCAGGGGGTTATGAACTGGAGCATGGACAATTTACCAGTGGCTGCGGACTGGCAACTGTGACTTCCTTTCCCCTAGCAACCATTAACTGATAATGGTGCCTCAGGGAGGGTTGGGCCCTCACGAATCCCTTCCCCAGCCATCCATATAGCTTCTGGGAGTTGCCAGGGGGCCAGTTCCCAGAGAGTAAGATGTACATCTTCCCTTCTCCACAGACATTGACTTAGTTTTATTCCCCAAACTTCAACCATTTGCTTTGGCCTTGCTACTTGTTCATAAGCTCTTTGTGATTGGCTGAGAGGAGACCTTTGGAGGGGGTCACTTCCTTTTCTACTTCGGGTTTCAAACTCTGTACAATTCCTTCTGAGCTCTGGCCTTGTGTAGTGATCACGTTATATTCCTGCTTTACAGCCTGCATCATTAACTGGGGTAAAGCTTCATAGACATAGCGGAGGTGCTTTCTGTTTGTCTCCTTACATTGTGGTCCAGAAAAAGTGGTCAGTGTCCACATAAGCACAAGTGTTCTGGGTGAAATGGAGCCTTCCCTCTTCGTGTGGGAGTGACATTATATATTCCATGTCTGTACAGCATAATTATGAAGTTCTTGAATGTACAACATTAAAGTTTATTTATTTATCTATTTTTTTCCCAAGTGGAAAAGTAAACACATCGATAATTATAACGGTTTAGCAATGTAACAGCAGTACAACCTTGAAAGGCTAGCGGGAATTTTAAACTTCTTTCTAATTATACAACATGCTCTCTGGACCCTTAGGTGGTAGACATCTGTTGATTTCTTTTTCCTGACTTGTAACCTGCTCACAACTGGCAACAACACTCTTTGCTTTCAGTGGCTTTGTCCCATGGGCTGTGACTAGGTACTGTTTTTCACTTCGGTAGGGGTGTGTATGCCTACAGATTCACAGGAGACCAAGCCAGTGAGCATCCTACCCTGAAAGTTATTCATATATGTCCTGAAAGGACGCATCTCTTAAGCTTTGGAGGTTTAACTGGGGGAATAAAGGCTCTTTGGGGATGGGGGGGGGCGTTTGTCATGCTTGTGTAGCCACGTACCTGATCCCACCTGCCTTGCTGCACAGGGGCACTGGTGACTGGGCATTAAGAGACTCTTTTCAGGAACTTAAACTCAAATTTTCCTTCATGCTTTTCTCATAAATAGCATGCCTGTTTAGTATACAATGGGTTTTCTTTTTCTTTTTTTTTTCTTTTTGGTTGTATAGAGTTTATTTCTTCTTGGCTACCAATTTGTTAGCAAACCAATTTTTCATATTTATTAGGCTCCTTTTTAAAAATAATGATTTTTCAAAAGTTAAGAATGTGTGTTTAAAAGGATGAGGCTCTGGAATCTTTTGATCCCAAACCAAAACAAACAGAAGAAAAAAGAAGGAGGAGGAGGAGGAGGAGGAGGAGGAGGAGGAGGAGGAGGAGGAGAAAGGAAGAAAGAACAAAACAGTGTAACTTACAGTAATTCTCATATGCTTTTTTGAGTGGGGCAGGTGAGTATCTCACTGGCCTAGAAGTGAAGATCCTCTGGCCTTAGCCTATAGTGGATGTTGGGATAACACTCCAGTGAGATGCCATCATATTTATTTGTTTTCTTTTTGTTAAAATAGCAAGTCTATTTATAATTGTGGCACCTCCAGGTACTTCAGATACTTTGTTATCATCTAACACCCAGTGTTCAGGTTTCCCAAAAGGTCTTTAAAATTGTGTTACAAAGTCTCTGGCTTATTTGAATCAACACTCAGAAAATGATGACTGGCATGTTGACGCATGCCTACAATCTCAGCACTGGGGAGGCGGGAGGACTGATGTGGGATCCAGCCCAGCCTGGACTATGGAGTGAAACTGTCCTACCCCCTCCCCACTCCCCATCCAAACTGAGAAACAACTTTTTAATCAACAAGCACATTGGTTGGATACAATTTATTTCTTTAAAACAACAACAACAACAGCAACAACAAAACGTTCTTCTTACTTTACCATATTCCAGTGAGCAACGGAATTTAGAGGTTAATTCAAGGCTCCTTCCTGTGCTTTACAAAGGACAGGTGAGGTTCCTGTGATGAATTACAGAGCAAATAACCATAGGTAAGAGCTCAGCTTGAAGTTAACTTCGGACACCAGAAGCCAAGAGAGAGCAATGAAAAGGCCACACACTAGTTAGTTTGGGATGTTTGAATTGAGACACCATCCCCTCCAGAAGGAGTGAAAAGACGGATTTTGCTTCGCCATCCTAATGCTGTGACCCTTTAATACAGCTCTTCACGTTGTGATGCCCCCCCAAACCATAAAATTATTTTCATTGCGACTTCATAACTGTAATCTGGCTACCATTAGGAACAGTGTGTAAATATTTGTGTTTTCCAGTGGTCTTAGGCAACCCCTAGGAAAAGGTCATTCGACTTGCAAAGGGGTTGTGACCCACACTTTGAGAACCATTGGTTTAAAATGTTCATTCTAGCTCCCAACTTTCCTTCCCCCAAAAGTTATACGAGTAAAGACCTTTAGCACACATGACTCTCCGCCATCTCAATAATTAAGCCAGGCGGTGCATCTCCAAATATGTTCAGAATTACAAGCTCCCTGGATAGTAGCCCCTACCCATCATAAGTAAGTAGTCCATTATCCTTACTTAGGCCCTCTTAATTAGGACTTGTGACCACGACACCGACCCTAACTATTAATACCTATTGTTTACTTATTTTATTGTTTCATATGCTCACTACCCCATGTTTAAAAAATTACGTGTGTGTGTGTTACAAGTGTGTCACTGTGCAGGTGTGGAAGACAGTGTGTGGTCCCTGGGGATTGAACTCAGGTCATCAGACGTGGTGACAGGTTCCTTTATCGGCTGAGCCATCTTGTAGATATCAGTTTTCCTATCTTCCCCCACCCCTCACCCCCGAGACGGGGTTTCCCTGTGTAGTCCTTCCTGGCTGTCCTGGCCTCACTTGTAGACCAGGCTATCCTCAAACTCACATGGATCTGCCTGCCTCTGCTTCCTGAGTGCTGGGATTACAGGCGTGCGCCACCGCGCCTGGCCAGTATCTCTATCTTTAAAAGACTACTGAATCCAAAATCGTGGGTGTTTTTTTGTTTTTTGTTATCACTGTATCACTAAGATCCGAAAAAGATTTTAAAAGTGCGTCTGGAGTGTTCACTTTGTGGGTCGGCTTTGCATCTTGGGTTAGGATTAGAGCGGTGTACTGGCATGCCCGGCTGTCAGCTGGTTCATTTTTACAGCAGCCTCCCTTCCCCTGTCTGCTTGTCCTATCAGCACTCTAGGTAGTTCTGATCTGGGACTAAAACTCATGATCTTTTGGCTCAGGCTCTGCGCACTGAGTCATTTCTGGCACTGACAATATTCTGTGACTCAGCAGGTCCGAAGAGGAGGATGTCAGAATGTCCAGATCATTTCGAATCTTTTAAAGGCAAGCTGGGAAACACAAACAACACAGTGGAAGAATTTCAAAGCGGGTCTGCGTATCCAGGGGGAAAATGTCATTGCATTCCCAGCCTCCTCACTTCCTTCCTTGCCCGGGCAAATGACAGTTACACTTTAATTTAGAGCAAGGAAATCACAAAATTGACTCTGAAGCTGAAAACGGGCCCTGCATTCCGCAGGGACTCGGCCCCTTGGTCACCCCGGGATCTCTCCTCTAAGCGTGGGTAAGCGCTTGGCCCTCGTTGCAGGGGACATGCCCAGAACCGCTGGCGAAGTCGAGGTCATGCAGGCCGCCGCACCCCAGCGCCGGGTAGTGGCTGGGCTATACCCTAAGGAATGACACCTGGTTGGGCCACCGTCCAAGTCATCGTGAAGTCAAAAGACAGATTCCGAGCTATCTCACCGACCTGCGTCGTCCTTTAAGAACCTCCTCTTAGTCCCTGACACCTTCCAGGGCAAGATCCTTTTAGGGCGAAGACCTAGACAAGGGATTCCTACAGGGTGCGGGATCTCCACCGACGCCCCTGCCCTCCCAGCATGCACCGCCCCGCGCCCCACACCCCACGCCCCGCCTTCCTTCCTTCACTCACATTCCCTCCCCGCCCACCTTCCCTCTTATTCCCTCGCTCATCCCATCTCTAGTCACGCCCATCCAGAAGCCCTCCTTCTTGCCCCCTCGCCTCCTTCATCTTGCGCCCCACCCCCCCTTTTGCTCCGGGTCCCACCCACCTCGCGCCCCTCCCTCCTACTCCATCGCCACGCCCACCTCGCGCCCCTCCTTCTTGCTCCCGCCCCGCCCACCTCGCTCCTGGGGCCCACCGCCCTCCAAGGCCGGAGAGCCAGCGGTTGCTTCTGTGGCCGCCGGGAGTCGCTGGGGAGGACGCGAGGGCGGGGAGCAGCTCCTGGCCCCGCGTGAGCTGCTGAGGAGGCCGGTCTTGGGTTTTCTCCTCCGCCTGATCCCACCCAACCCGGCAGACCCCACCCCCTGCTCCTTCCTCCTGGGGCGCGCTCTCGGGTGCGCGCTCGGAAGTCGGGGGTCGGCGCTCAGTGCAGGCTGCGCACCGGGAGGCGGCGGAGGCAGCGCGGTCTTCGCCCAGGGACGCCCACCCATCGGCTCTGCGCCCGCCTCTCCGCCACCAGTCCGGTCCACAACCCGGCTTCGGCCCGCAGCGGAGGATCGGCCTCCAGGCACGCCTCTAGGCGAGCGCAGAGCGGCACTCCAGCTTTTCGCCGAGGGCCCGCGCGCGGCGGGATGACGGGCGGCGGGAGGGCCGCGCTGGCCCTGCGGTCCCGGGGGTGGCTGTGGCCTCTGCTGGCTGTGCTGGCGGCTGCGGCGGGCTGTGTCCGGGCGGCCATGGACGAGTGCGCGGATGAGGGCGGCCGGCCGCAGCGCTGCATGCCGGAGTTTGTTAATGCCGCCTTCAATGTGACCGTGGTGGCTACCAACACGTGTGGGACTCCGCCCGAGGAGTACTGCGTACAGACTGGGGTGACCGGAGTCACCAAGTCCTGTCACCTGTGCGACGCCGGCCAGCTCCACCTGCAGCACGGAGCAGCCTTCCTGACCGACTACAACAACCAGGCCGACACCACCTGGTGGCAAAGCCAGACCATGCTGGCTGGGGTGCAGTACCCCAACTCCATCAACCTCACGCTGCACCTGGGTAAGCGGTGACAGCCCTGTTCCCCACTACTTCTCGCTCACGGCCCAGCTCCGGGGCTGCCTTCATGGAGCCTCTGGTCCGGCCTGAGGGGCCTGTCCAGCCGCGTGCTGACGGTCTGTTCTCCAGCGTGGGCCACACACAGAAATTCCTTTCTCCAACTTCTAAACTTCATCTCGCTTTGAACATCCGGTGAGGGCCACCATGTCTCATGCTAGCATTGCTCTGTTTTCTCACTCTTTCTAACCCAACGGGACTCTTGTTTCGTTGATTATTTTCTATTTCGGCAGTTGGGATTTTGGATCAACACCCCCACTCCCCTTACCCACTGAGGTGCTAATGAAACACCCATCCTGGCCCGGACTGTCACATCCCGTGCATCAGAATCTTGAAGGTCTCCCTTTAGATACGTGTCTTTAAAATGTTTAGTTGTCTCTCTCCAGGGTGGAGAAGGATCGCTTTTAGTTCTGATAAGGGAATTGAGGGGGAGCAAATGCCTTTACTGCCGGTATTACCTACGTGTAATTAAAGTAGAAGTTCACTTTTAAAGTTACTGTTCTTTAGAGCCGCTCAGCCTTAATTAAGAGCTGTTTCACTGCTAATCCTGGTAGAGAGAAAACAAAAAAGTAATGAAGACACTCAGTGTAGTTGCCGGGTGGTTTTGTTCCGGTGTAAAAAGCCTCGATGTCTGATGTCTTTACCCCCTTTGCTTTGATCCAAACCAAGTGTGGAAACATGCGCCGTGTTAGAATTCAGGAACCTGGTGTATAGGAGGAAACGTCAGGGCAGAACCATGAATGGGAAAGGCTGTGATTATCTGAATGAATCCAAATTCCTTCTGGGTCTAGGAAAGCTTTTCTTCACTTTTGAGACAGACAGGCGAGCAGAAAGTTTCATTGCTGTGTTCAGTATTAGCGTGAGAGACTGATTGTCACTGTGCTGAGCTTCCATCCCTTTGCACTGAATTTGCCAGTAGCGGGTTCTAAGAGAACTTCTGAAGAGAACAGGTTGCCCCAAGCCGGTCCAAAGCATGGCAGTTCTACAGAGCTAATAACATCTAGGATATCTGAAAGGGACATTTTTGTAGGCAAATAATCCCTAGGTCATGGGTTTGTAGTTTTCTTTCCATTGCTGACCAACATGCCAAACATTATATGAAGAATCAGAGAGACCTTTTTTTTTCTCGAGAGAAAGAATATGACAGCAAATGTCTTGAAAAGTGTAAATTACTTTGTGTGTGTGGAATCAGCTTTAGAAAAGCAAGTGTTTAGTGCCTTTGCAGTAAACACCTTAGTTGTAGATGAGTCACCAGGCAGATGGAACTTTTTGGAAAACAAGTTCATAAATGAAACTGTGAGGCCTCTGCTTTTCAGTAGTTAAACGAATGAGTTCTGGTTTGAAAAGGCATTGGAGCTGTGTAGAAGTGTGGAGGTAGGGGGCCTTGAGATGGGTGACTTTCTCAGAACAGCTGGAGACAGGCGGGGCTTCCTTAGGGTTAGGGTTTGTCCTCTTTTAAGTATCTTCAGAGTTTTTACGTCACCTAAAATTGTTTTACAATTTATGTCCAGTTTTTTTTTTTAACTTTTTACTTAAGTTTTGGGCATTCGATTCTGAGTCTCCTTGAAGCCTTGCTTAATCTATTAAAAAAAAAATTAAAGAAAAGGCTCTTGATGATCTCAAGAGCCTGAGATGCAGTTGAGGAGTTCTGAACAATGGGCTGTCAATCTTGGCTTTCCTTTTTCTCCAGGCGTAGGAGCTGAGGTTTACTTCAGGTGATTGCAGAGGGAGATAGAGTAGTCACTCCTTGCTACGTTCTCTGTTGCAGAGTCGTGTGCTAGGGTTAAGAGAGAGCAGCCAGGTTGCTCCTGTTGGGAGCCAGATGTTAGCTTTTGGCCATCAAAGAGCTCTTCCACCCCAGCAGGACGGCGATATGACATTTTTTATATGCTTGGATTTGATTCTGCGGGAAAGTTCTTCAGTTGCTAAATGACAGTCATAAAACAGGACCTCATTCTGCCTGTCCTGGAACTCACTATATAGACCAGGCTGGCCTCGAACTCACAGAAACCCTCCTGCTTCTGCCTCCTGAGTGCTGGGATTAAAGTTGTGAGCAGCCACACCCATCGTGGTTTACTCTTTTTTTTTTTCCAAGACAGGGTTCGTGGCTTACTCTTTTTTTTTTTTTTTTTTTTTTTTTTTTTTTTTTTTTTGGTTTTTTGAGATAGGGTTTCTCTGTGTAGCCTTGGCTATCCTGGACTCCCTTTGTAGACCAGGCTGGTCACAAACTCAGGGCGATCCACCTACCTCTGCCTCCCGAGTGCTGGGATTAAAGGCATGCGCCACCAGGCCCGGTGTGGTTTACTCTTAAGAAAAAGATTTAAAATCTTTCCTTTCCTTTTATTTATTTATTTATTTTTGGTTTTTTTAAGACAGGGTTTCTCTGTAGCCTTGGCTGTCCTGGACTTGCTTTGTAGACCAGGCTGGCCTTGACCTCACAGCGATCCACCTGCCTCTGCCTCCCAAGTACTGGGATTACAGGTGTGTGCCACCACACCTGGCTTAAAATATTTTCATAGCAGTATAGTTATTATCAAAATGTGCATTATGCCTTTTAGTTGGACAGTTTAGGAAAACTAGACTGGACTTACTGTACCTGTTTTGGGCTTCTGTCCCACTTTTTTTTTTTTTTTAAATGCCTGGGTATATATGCATGCATGAATGCTGTGCTCAGTCATTTAGGGCGAGTAGGCTAGGATGGACTTATCAGTGTTTTGATATGCAGCGTATTCACTCCTTGACTCCAGTTACTCTGTGGGCTGTAGCTAACTAATTATTTCCCGTGGAGTCAAGTACCATGACTGTTTTGTGCCTCCATTAAATCTCCCATCCAGTTCAGATTTCACATACCCTTAAACAAGCGATGCATACTGTGCCTTGCCTACAGAGCATGGGAAACTCCAGTGCGCACTGAGAAAGAGTAGGCCCAGCCGCCACTTTGCTGGCCTTTTGATGTTGAGTTTTACTCACTGCAGACCTTAAAAGCAAATCAAGGGGGTGGGTGTGTTGGAGAACTCTGGGAGGCTTACATAGGGGGATCTCTGGGAGACCAAGGCCAGCCTGCTCTACACAGCAAGTTACAAACCAGCCAGAGCTCAATAGTGAGACCCTGTCTCAAACTTTAGAGGGGAAAAAAAAATCAGATCACACTTAAGTAATACAAAATATACACGTTTTAGCATGATCATGAGTCAATTTTTATTATGAAAATGAAACACAAGGGGTTATAGTCAAATAATAAATATAGAAACAAGTCAGTTTGCCTTTAGTTGCTAAGCTCAACACCCAGGAGACCACCGATGACAGGTTTTTATGTAATCCTTCAGAAATGTTCATACACCAGACTGCATGATCATTTTAACTGGTACCCTTTTTGAGGAGGCTGAATTTTAACATTTGACAGGTGCACATTAGGTCCGTGTAGCCAATATGCATCACTCGAGGTTAAAAAAAAAATGCAGGAAAGCAAGCATGGATTCTGACAGCTGCCATTTCTAAACTTTCATATGCAGTAACAGAGTCGGTGTCTGGGCACAGCACATCTTTGGATACGCAGAGTTAAAGCTGCTTTGGGAGCCACAACTGCATTTTCTGCCTGTTGTGGAGAGAAGAGTCAGGCACCGGTTCCTCAAAAGTCCTCTTTTGCTTTCTGCTTTCAGATCCACTCTCCTGAATAATCTGTAATGATTACTTAGTTGCTGTTTAAAGTTAGCTTTTCTGTCTGATAATAATCAGTAAGTTTTAGCAGTATCTAGGGACTCCTTGAAAGTAGAACTGTAGTTGAGGATTTTCTTTTCTTTTCTTTCTTTTTTGGTGTTTTGCTTGCATGTATATCTGTGTGAAGGTGTCAGATCTGGAAGTTACGGACGGTTGTGAGGTGCCATGTGGGTGCTGGGAATCGAACCCTGGTCCTCTGGAAGAGCAGTTAGTGCTCTTAACCTCTGAGCCGTCTCTCCAGCTGGATTTGATTTTCTTAAACAGCCCCTTTAATTAATTCAGTCTTTATTGTGGATGGAAACTTGGCAGATAGAATTTTGGTCTTGCAAGAAGGTAGCCTTTTTCTCATTCTTAAAACAATTAGGTTAAACTTTTTATGTGAGCAACTCAGTCAGAGATTATGGAACTTCCAAAGTTAGCATCACACCTCAGTCCCCAAGCGCTCTGGAACCTTCAGGGATGCGTGGCGCTTATATGGAGGTCTTTAGTCTTTATGAAATGACTTGTGTGTATAAGTCAGAATCAACACACAAAGTGATTTGGTCCTCCCGTGAGTACGTATTAATATTTAACGTGAGACAAACAGCAAATTTGCCTTTTCTCCTGGGAAAATCTTGGTAATATGGGCTCTGACTATGCCGAGGAGTAGCTCACGCTGGTGACTGCGCTGTGGTATTTCTGTACCCTGAGGGGACACTATTTTAGTTTGTCTCACAAAGGCCTGATTTACATTTTGCAGGTTTCAACTTGAGAAGGTAAGGAGCTGTTCTCTAATGGCCGGTGGCTGCTGAATGGTTTTATAAACGTTGCTGTTGGCTATATCCCCGGTCTGCAGGTCATTGCTTTTCCTGCACATTCCTTCTCTCCTTTTCCTAAAGCACCCAGAAGGAAACGTGCACAGCAGAGGGCACTTTAGAGCGCCCCTCTCCATCCGTTTGTCCTCAGGGGTCACGTTGGTGTGGGAGGAGTCACGTTGGGTTATTTCAGTTCTAAATCCTTTCAGGAAGTCGAGTATGCTTTTTTTTTTATCATGTACCCCCCTCCCCCTGTGTGCATACAATCTCACATTACTGCCCGCAAACATTTTTGAAATACCAAAGAAATGCATAGCACAGAGCAGCCTGATAGAAAGGTGTGCAAGCCTGAAGGCCCTAAGAGCCTGTGCGCTTCTAAGCGGAACTTAAAGTTGTAATGCTCTTGCCGTATTCTAGGAAGGGGCCTTTATCTTACACTTTATAAAGCCTCCAGCTTGTCAGTGGTTAGATTTCTTGTAACTACGCCGTGAACAGGACTATGAGGGTCCTGTAGGTGGGATCTTAGAAGTCCTGGTACAGGTAAGCCTTGGAGTCCTTGGCCCAGTAGATTGCTATTTGCAGCTAATAGTCTCTTTAGCAAATCTCTCAAGGGAGTGTCTGGTTTATCCCTTTAAAATAAAAGCTCACGCCGGGCAAGGTGGCGCACACCTGTAATCCCAGCACTCGGGAGGCAGAGGCAGGTGGATCGCTGTGAGTTCGAGGCCAGCCTGGTCTACAAAGTGAGTCTAGGACAGCCAAGGCTACACAGAGGAACCCTGTCTCGAAAAACCAAAATCAACCAATAAATAAATAACAGCTCACGTGCAGATTAATTCAGAGATGCCAGACTCCTTTGTTTTCTTCCCTGATTTTCCTTTGGCCGTTGTTCCTTTTTTTACTTACATTCCCAAATTCTTATCATTCCACGGAATGTCTCATCACCTCAGGCCTTCCTTTACTGTTTGCAAATGTAAGGCTGTGTTTCAGGTCGGCTCTTTCTTCAGGTCTAGTAGCTGGCTGTGATCAATATGGGATGGGTGGATGGCGCCATGTTTAAAACTAAATTTACTTCTTACTGTTTTGCCCAACTCAGAGAAAGCCGGTGTGCCACCTCCCACTGAATTTCACTCGATTATTGCCAGATCTTGACAAATAAGTGGTCTTTTAGCCTTCCACTTTGCTCCTTGTACAGATATCTCTCAGGTCACAAGGGGGGTTTGCCCTGAGTAAATCCACTGCAACTTGAAAGTACTAGAACATGAAAGTGCTTGTAGCACACACAGCTTACTGGGGGCCACACCTAGCAACAGTGCCCTGTAGAGCAGCTGTGGCTGAGAAGCTAATGCAGGGCTGTCATTCTTTGTTCCCTCCCAGGATTGGTCAAAAGTACCGCACCAGGTATAGTCCAGGAAAAGATCAGTCAAAATCCAAAGTCTGTGTCTACTAAATGTGCACCAGTTATTTTTCACTGCAAACTCAGAAATCCAAGGCAACCCATCAAATGCCTGGAACTCTCAGTGACCGAGTTGCCATATTTCAGAACGACCAGTAGATCTAAAATGTGTATTGTATCTATAATTTCTTTCTTCCTTTATTATGTGTACAGTGTTTTGCCTGCATGTACGCTTATGCGCCAGAAGAGGGCACCAGATCTCATTATAGATGGTTGTGAGCCACCATGTGGTTGCTGGGAATTGAACTCAGGACCTTTGGAAAACCAGCCAATGCTCTTAACCTCTGAACCATCTCTTCAGCCCCTGTATCTATAAATTTTTAGTGAAAAATTCCTTAGTGGCTTTTCTGGTAAGATGTCCAAAGCCTTTGTCCTGTTGGTCCAGAATGTTTCCAACAACTAGGTTCATTTGTAATCACTTCTGTGCAGAAAAGAAGTGGAACACTTCCCTTGGGCGTCAGCAACTCGGGCAGGCAGGAGTCTCTCCAGGTTTTTCTTTCTCCCCCGTGTCTGTCCCTACTTCTTGGCCTGGGTTTTGCCATCTGTTAAACCACCCTGTCCCCTGTTGGTATCTGTCATATACTATTATGTCTTGTCTTACTTGCCTATTTCTGCCTCTAGGACACACTGAAAGTCTTTGTGATTTCATTATGTTTAACTTCAAGACAGGGTCCAAGTTCAGTTTCCAGAACCCAAGTAGGCTGGCTCACAACCACTTGTAACTGGAGCTCCTCCACGTGTGTAGACACACACTCATACACATAAATAAATCTAGAAAGGACAAAATGAAACTCCCACAAATAAGCAGGTGAGGTATGGGGACCCACACCTGTAATCTCAGCATTCAGGGATCCTGGGGAACCAGGATCTCAAGGTCATTCTCTGATACACAGTGAATTCAAAGCCACTCAGGCTGTCCTGAAGTGCCTGGCTTTAAGCTGTCTTTCTGCCTCAGCCGCCGAAGGAGTTGAGCTCCCAAGGGTGTGCTGCTTTTCCCAGAGAGTCATAGTCTTCAAAGGCAGGTGTAGCACTCAGTCGTCATTTAGTTAAGTAAAATTAACCCTTTTGTTTTGTTTGTTTTTTCAAGACAGAGTCTCTCTGTGTAGCCTTGACTGTCCTGGACTCACTCTGTAGACCAGGCTGGCCTCGAACTCACAGTGATCCGCCTGCCTCTGCCTCCCGAATGCTGGGGTTAAAGCCATGCATTACCATGCCTGGCTCTCAAATTAAGCCTTGTTAATTGCTTGCTGTGCCTGGGCACCATGAAACCTTGTGATGGATAGTGATTCCTAGGACCTTGTACTGGTCCCCTGCCTGTCTGTGTCCCTAGATTTGGGGGTAAGAAAACTATAGGCCTCTTACCCAAATCTATCTCAGCCCTGCCATCTAGGGGTTTTTTTTGTTTGTTTTTGTATGTTTCGTTTTTTTTTGTTTTTTGAGACAGTTTCTCTGTGTAGCCTTGGCTGTCTTGGACTCGCTTTGTAGACCAGGCTGGCCTCGAACTCACAGAGATCCACCTGCCTCTGCCTCCTGAATGCTAGGATTATAGGTGTGTGCCACCACACCTGGCTGCCATTTAGTTTTATATGAGCAGAAAGCTATGAGTAGTTTATATTCTCTAAATTGGTTACAAAAAAAAAAAAAAATCAAGCCAGCTTGGTCTACAAAGTGAGTCTAGGACAGCCAAGGCTACACAGAGAAACCCTGTCTCGAAAAACCAAAAGAAAAAAAAAGAAAAAAAATCACATGACTTGAAAATCACATGAAATTTAAATTGTAGTACACGTAAAATTTTATTGGCACAAAATTAAGCTCATTTAATAACATTGTTTATGGCTGTTTTTGTGCTACAAAGGTAGATTTGACTAATTAGGACAGATTGTATTGTTCTTATAGAAGCTGAGGTATCAGTGTCTGGCCCTTACTGCACAGTTGTGGTGACCTCTGTTTATGTTACCATAAGTCTTAATTGAGAACTGCAAGTAGAGAGAGGGTCCACTTAGCCATGTGGACGGAAGCTTTCGTGTCTTCTGTGTTAGTGGCGTGTCCTGCAGAGTGTCCAACGGGTACGGGTGTCGTAAGTAAAGGGCCGGCTGGAGTACACATGCCCTAGGATCGCACATTAATTCACCTTCTTCAGAGCGGTCCTGAGTGTTTCGTCAGCACCATCTCTATTTTCCCAAGGCATGTGTCAGTGTAATAACAAGTATGAAATGTGGCACATAGTCATTTTATTTCTGTAACTTTAAAAAAACTAAGGTGTGGAGATGATACAGATTTGAAAGAACTGTGTCATTTTAGTTTATCTTGCTTTTTCTTTAAAAAAAAAAAGATTTCTTTTTATTGTATGCACATTGGTGGTTTGCCTGCACGTATGTCTGTGTGAGGGTGTCAGATCTTGAAGTTACAGACGGTTGTGAGCTGCCATGTGGGTGCTGGGAATTGAACCCAGGTCCTCTGGAAGAGCTGAGCCACCTCTCCAGCCCCTTGTTTTTTGTTGTTTTGTTTTTTGTTTTTACTCTGTAGCCCAGGCTGACCTGAACTCATTGTGTAGGCTAGGCTGGCCTGGAACTCAGATGTGAACTACCATACCCACCTCCGTGTCTGTCTTTTTAAAGTAAAAATTAAAACCATAATGTGACTTGAAGTTAGCCAATGTAAAAATTCTTAAATATTTTTTATTTTATGTTAAGCGTATTTTGCTTGCATGTATGTATCTCATTACATGTGTGCAGGAACCTATGGAGGTCAGAAAGTGTCATTGGAGGGCTGGAGAGATGGCTCAGCGGTTAAGAGCACAGACTGTTCTTCCAGAGGTCTTGAGTTCAATTCCCAGCAACCACATGGTGGCTCACAACTATCTATAATGTGATCTGATGCCCTCTTCTGGCCTGCAGAGGTACAAGTAGGCAGAGCACTGTATACATAATAAATAAATAAATAAATCTTTAAGAAAGAAAGAAAGAAAGAAAGAAAGAAAGAAAGAAAGAAACAAAGAGTCATTGGAACCGGTGCACCTGGAATTACAAACAGCATGGGCTGCCACATGGGTTCTGGGAACCATACCGTCATCTCTGGTAGAACAGCAAGTCCTCTTAACTGCCGAGCCAGCTCCCCAGAACACAGTCTATGTAAATTTTTATGAGAAAACTATTAGTAAATTTTTTACTCTTAAATGTATATTTTTTGAAATTGTATTGGTAACACCTTCTTCTCTTTTAGAGATGGTCATAACCAAGTTTTATCTAAAAGTATATATGCACTCGTCTGTTGTTGAAGAGGCTCTCTGTAGTGGATTATCTGATCATAGGAGGGAGAGAATGTGCTGAACGGTTTCACTCACTTGGCACGGATGGCCCTGGATTTAGGACAGACACATATGAACATGATGGCACGTGAGGTGGCACAGACGAAGATGGGCCGGCTGGGCCATTGGTGTGCCGGTGAACAGCTGTAGATGCAGAGCAGCCTCTAGTCCTGCGTTGCAGTGGTCAGTCGCATGCGCAGTGATCTCGTATCTGCTCAGCGCTAACAGGAAGTGGAACAGAACCTGGCTTTGCTTGTGTCTCGTCTTTAGCTGGTCTTAACTGGTGGTCCTTCTGCTGCCCTCTGGGACTTAGGGAGAAATATATCAAAGTTTAGAGCAGAGCTGTTTATTTATTTTCACTGCTCAAAGTTCCTGAGACTTAAAAATAAAGGATGAGCCTGTTTTGACTTAAGTGGTCAATTTCAGCATAAGGTTTCAAGATGGCTGTGCACCAGGGTTCTGTTGCCCTGTCTCGGTGGCTCGCCCTGAGATTTGTAAGGAGGCTCTTCTGGGATGTGCAAGCTCCTTTCTTGTAAGTTGATAAAGTCAGATGCTTGTTCATTTGGCCCTAAAATCGAGAGCTTGCTTAATAGGAGGCCTCCAGAAAGCGTTCTGAGGTCCCGTCGGCATCTCTTCCCGTGCAGTCTTCCAGGGGCCAGCCTAAAATAACTGGGCCCAGTCAGGCTGGTGCCCTGTGCAGCTCCATATTCATGAAATAAACTGAAGGCACTATTTCTTCCTTGGACAATGCACACTCAGATGTCTTGTGGGAGGAGCACCTCTGGCAGGCTGCGAGGTGAGCTGGGGATGCGCGTTGTTTCCTTCTAAAACTGCAGGGCTTCCAGTCCCTCGGCTCCTCTTATGCTGTGTTTTCCAGCTGTGGGGTGCCTTCCTGCTGTACTGAAGGCAACACTGAGGGATTGTTTTATTTCTTGAATTTTTATCTCATCTCTTTGTTTTGAAAAATTGGTGGAAAACTTGATTCAAAGTAGGTCATTTTCATGTTTCTCATCCCCTTCCCCCCTCCCCCTTCCCCTCCCCCTCCCCCTTTCCCTCTCACCCCCTCCCCCTTTCCCCCTTCCCTCTCCCCTTCCCCTCCCTTCTCTTTCCCCCATCCCCCCCTCCCTTGCCTTCCCCCTTCTCCTCCCCCCTTTACTTCATTCTTTTTTCTTTCTTTTTTTTGATTTTCAAGACAAGGTTTCTCTGTGTAGCCTTCGCTGACCTGGACTCACTTTGTAGACCAGGCTGTCCTCAAACTCACAGCGATCCACCTGCTTCTGCCTTCCGAGTGCTGGGATTAAAGGCGTGCGCTGCCACCACCACACCGGGCCTTTTACTTCATTCTTCAGACAGGATCTTGCTGTGTTGTCCAGGCTAGCCTCCAACTCACTATATAGCTATGTAGGTCAGCCTGGCCTTGACCTTGAAGCATTCTTCCTGACCCAAGTTTGCAACTGCAGAGCATACAGCTGTGCTTTTACCTAACTATACTACACAGTCTATAGGTGGTTTGTCTATGGACTTAGTTTTGGTTTAAGAGAGGCAAGTGCAGGATTTGGGGAGAGCTAAGAGATATTTCCTTTTCTGCCATCTGGAAGTTGCTGGCATTAGTAGGTACTAACCAATATCTGTTGAGAGAACACGTGAGCCAGCTGATTCAAGCTGCCCTCCAGCCTATGTTGGCTGAAGTTCCCAGGGAGCTGTTGTGAAGGCCCGTGTCAGCCAGGGAGTGTTGGGGGGCGGGGGGAGCAGGCTGTGGTGTAAGATTGTAAGCTCCTGGTTGTTGTCCCAGGTTTGGAGACTTTAAGCACACGAGTGTGATGACTGCTGTGGCCACAATGTCAAGGATTTATTTAATTTTTTATTTTTAAATAATGTGCCTTCTGATTCCCAGGGTGAAAAACTAGTTGTTGGGCGAATGTTCTCTGCTCTGAAGACTTCCTCCTGTCTGTACTAGGGAGTGACTTGTCATGGAGTCTTGTTGGATATAATAAATTCACGCTTGAGGTGTGTGGCTTTCTTGGAGAAGTGTGTGACAATTCCTGAACATATGTCCACTTCTGTGAGGAGCTGGTTGCATTGGGATTTGATTTGTGGAACAAGGACATTGTTTAAATGGCGGCCAGGGAGAAAGAGCTTCACCTAAGGGTAGTATAATATGTAATATTGAAGACACATGCTGCGCCCTGAGGGAATTTGTGATGTGTTTGAGGGGATGAGACAGAAACAGGATTGGACGGATTGAAAGAGCTAGCGAGTGCCTGCAGAGCACCTGAGAGGTAAGGAAGGGGAAGTCAGCCAGGAAACAGCTAATGGCCACGAGGGAAGGTAACAGAAGAGATGGATTGCTTCCTAGTCTTCTGGCTCCGAGCGAGGGAGGAAGGGAGAGTGGTGAACCCTGTGCTGGCTGCCTCTGAGTGCCTCGCCTCTCTGAAGAACCAGGTGAGAGTCATGGTTTTCCCGTGGTCACACAGGTGGGGGTGGGTGGGATTCCGAGTTGACTTGCTTTGTTTCATGTCCTTGAGGCTGAGAGCGGACTTGCCACACTGAGCTGTGGAACTGACGAGACCTTACTTGGCAGAGGGCTAAGTCACTCCATCAAAGAACTAAGCCTGGAGTCTCTGGTCTCTGACTTTGATCAACCCTCCCCCCCCCCCTTTTTTTTTAAAGGGCTTTATACCCTCTTAAAGGGACAGCTTTCAGGTTTGGAGTACTTTTACTAGTTGTGTAATATTTAAAGTCTTATGCCTCTTGGAATGTGGAAGGAATTTAATGCATTTCAGAATGAGGCCCTGGGTTTTGTCACTGTCTGCTGATAGAAGGGTATGTGTGCCCCCCACCCCCCACTGTTTTGAAGGGTGGTCAGTAAACTTGCATTATACAGGGGAATGCCGCCTTATCTACTTCCTACCTTGGCCAACCCCTTTCGGATTGCTGAACTGCTGAGTTCAGTTCGACTGTTCCCTTTGTCTGACATCGCTAAAGATAAGGCCTACAGGCGGCCTGGTTGATCTCCACATCTGCTCTGTTTCTCCCTTGTTCCCAGTGAGTTGTGACCCTTTCATGGTGTCTTTGTGTGTGTGCATTGCTCAAGTTTGCTGAGTAGACCTAATGCACATTTTTATTGACTGATTAGAGAGATAGCTGCCAGGAACTTTCGTTTGTCACGGTTTCCATCTTTCAGGCTCCAAGGCAGGCCGTTCACCTTGATTTCTGTATATGCAAATTTGCCGAGCAGTCTATCTTCTTCCTAATCTTTCCAGAGCATCACTGAGCTGAGGTTCATCCAGAGGTCACTGTTTTGTTTTGGCTTTATTTCTGAGAAAGGGTCATAACTCTCCTTGCAGGACTTTTGCTTGTGGTGGGGTTGGTGTTTTTTGTTTTTTGTTTTTTTTTTGGGGGGGGGGGATGCTGTTCCTTGTCATAGTTTACTTCCACTTGAAGAATTTAAGATTCAAACAAACAAACAAATGCAACCCGGACCCAAACACTTTTACCCAGAGCTTTCCAGGCATTAGCTGGCTGCTGATTTTCATGTCTCTGCCCCCGCCCCCCTTTCTGCTTCCCTTGCAGACCCATCTCTGTCTTCTTCCTACCTTAGTCCCTGTCTTCTGTACTTGTGTGATGAGTGTGTTGTACCAGCACATAAGAAGCACTGGTGACTTTTAAATGCTTCCATGCGGTTCCTTTCTTGTGTGGTAGGGTGGCACTCCTTGCTGCACAGGAGTCGGGTGGGGGGAATGAGTCTTGGTTTTAAAAGTCCCCACTCCTGATTTTTTGTTTTTGTTTTTTTCCTTTTTCCCCCCCAGTTAGTAAAATATAGAACCATAAATATGTTCTCAGGGGTATTTCTTCCCCTCCACCCCCCCGACCCCAGAGGTATTTCAACAACTGCTTTCTTTCTTTCTTTCTTTCTTTCTTTCTTTCTTTCTTTCTTTTTAAAATTTTAAGACAGAATTTCTCTGTTACACAGAGCCCTGGCGGTCCTGGACTCTCTTTGTAGACCAGGCTGGCCTCAAACTCACAGAGATAGCCACCTGCCTCTGCCTCCCGAGTCTATCAACTGTTTTCAAAGAGAATGAACTGTGTGTAGGGGCAGGGACTAGGAAATTAATACTTTTCTGCCTTCAGTTCATATTTTAAGTAAAGGTGGGAATCGTCGGCCTGCATGTTTCCAAAGATCTAGGACCATTTTAGAAGTAATAGCGCCTTGGCAACATAAAATTATTTGATCACTATGGAATTTAAGTTTGTGGCCTTAACCTACAACATTTAGTACCTTAGCATCTGGAATGGGAGACGCTTAGAATATGGGAGCTGTTGTGGTTTAAATATGTTTACCTAGCACATGTGTTGGAAACCAACCCCGTCCACCAGTGTTGAAAAGGGAAGTGGGTGGTTTACAAAGGCCTGCTTTAAGTTGCCTACTGTCATTGGCATGGTTGTGGTTTATTGTGAGAGTGAGTGTGGCTCCTCCTGTTTTGCGTATGCACCTGCTGTGTGATGCTTCTGCTATGTTACAGTCTACAGAGAAGATCCTTACTGGGCAGGTGTCAGTAGGCTTTGTGGCGTCTCAGACTCCAGAACCATGGACCAAATAAATTTCTGTTTATTATAAATTATCCAGTCTGAGGCGTTCTTATAGTAGCAGAAAATGGATCAAGACAATGGTTAACTAGAATAGTAACAGCAATAAAATTATGGAGCTCAAAAGGAATATAGATAAATCCTAAATATAGGCGTGGTAGCACATGCCTGCGATCCATCACCTGGCCAGTGGAGGCAGGAGGATCACAAGGTCAGAGTCATCTTTGGCAACATTGGGAGCACAAGGCTCGAACAACAAAAGGAACTCCTCAGGGAAGTTTAAGCTGTTAAAAATGTTTAGGCAAAGAAATTCTAGTTTAATTTATTTTCATCTCTTACCAAAGAAATGGAGGCTGGGGAGGTGGCTTAGTGGATAAAAGGAGTCTGATTCTTGGAGCTTGTATAAGGGTGGGAGGCGAGAACTGACCCCACAGAGCTGTTCTCCGACCTACACACGTGCACATGTACACATACATGTCATGGCATGTGTTACCCCACCCCCACATACAACATGGAGGCACACACAATACTAAATAAAATGTTAAGCAGTTAGTGTTGGTGTAGCCGCCTCCAGCTTGTACTTAAATCTGCACAGCTGTGCCCCTCAGTCATTCCTACTCATCAGATAGTCTGAAAGGCCTAGTGACATCACCTGTCACTTCTGGGCCTGTTGCTTTTTGGAGTCAGGGCTGAAGAGAGTGCGAAATCTCCTGGAACTGGGGTCATAGACAATAATAAGATGCCTGGTTGTAGGCACTGGGAACTGAACCTGGGTCCCTTGAAAGAACATCTCTTCAGCTCCTGAGATTTGTTTGCTTGTTTGTTTCTGAAACAGGGTCTCACCATGTATCTGGCTGCCCTGGACTCACTTTATAGACCAGGCTGGCCTCTGCCTCCCAAGTACTGGGATTAAAGTGCTGGGCATCACCATACCCAACTGATTTCTTTGTTTTTTAATTTGAGGTCATCATTTGTTTCAAGTGAGCATCCTGGAATTTTCCTTGCGATTGCTCATTTTGCGTGTGGGGAAGAAGCGGGAGTCTGAGGATGAAGGTTATGGGATGGGGAGTGATCATCTACATTAGGTGCTGTAAGGCCTCTTCATGGGAAAAGTGTTGCATTCGGGAGACTACACACCCCAGATTGACTTTGTAGAGCAGTCCAACACAGAGTTTGACTTTAGAGTGAGCATTTTAGATAAACACATGCAATAGAAAATTCACAAGAGACTACACATTCTTAGAATTTTACGGATTATGAAAGTTTGTGGAAACATCTGTAAGGCAGCTGTGATAAAACTTGTTTACTTTTATCAGGGTTGCTTTAGAAGCTCAAGCCTGTTTGCTGCTGTTGTCCGTGTTTTTAGCACATGCCAAGAAGTAAGTTAGCGCTGACCTGTGATGGACTTGGGGTCACTCAGTTCCAGAGTCATTCCGAGAGGCTTGGTTTTTCCATCACATCCCTTGTAAAGCTGGGATGCCCTGGCCCAGACAGCAGTGCTGGGTGCACTAGAGGACTGACTTTGGAAGCTGACAAACCTTCCAGATGTCTGAGAATGTGGACTTGTGGTCTGTGCTTTTTGGTTTTTTGTTTTGTTTTTTTGGTTTTTCAAGACAGGGTTTCTCTGTGTAGCTTTGGCTGTCCTGGACTTGCTTTGTAGATGAGGCTGGCCTCGAACTCACAGAGATCCTCCTGCCTCTGCCTCTGCCTCTGGGTGGGATTAAAGGCCTGGGCACCGCCCCCCCCCCTGCCTTTTGTTCTTGTACCTGTCCGTGTCTGTATTCCTGGCTTTACTTCCGTAGCTGCCTTAGGGAAGGGTCAGAGGGCCTGCTTTTTAGATCGGGAAGTAAAATGGATGTTAAAGCTTCTGGAAGCCTCTTCTGTGAGAAAAAGGAGGCAGAGAAACAGTTTTGATCCCTTGAGGCCGACTGTGGGTGGGGGCGGTGTTGAGGCTGTGGCTGGAAGTAAGTGAAAGCAGATTCATTCATGGCTTTAGCCATCTTCAGTTACGAAACGGGCCTCCAGTGCCCCAGTCAGCAGCCTGTTTAGCCATGCCTGACTAAATAGATCTTGTTTTTGAAATTCACAGATTGCTTGGGATCCCCACTGTCTTTTTGGCCTCCTGTTAATACGCAGCTGTTTTTATTCATACATCATTTTGCGTATAACTGGCTGGTTACTTCCTCAGTCCCTTTTATGGTGAACAGTGGACACACGGAGCTTGAACACCCAAGTGTGTGTGGTTAATCAAACAGGAAGTCTGAAGGAAGCACAGTAGCGTTGTCAGAGAAACAAAAGATAGGGCAGGAAAGGCCATTCACGTCTGTGAGGAAACATCTGATGGCTTCAGAGAGGGGCGCTCCGAAACTTAACAAGTAAGATTTTTTTTTGTGTGGGACTTGCTCCATTTTTCTTACGTGTCGGGAACATAAATTAGATAGAAATGAAGGTGAAGGGGGGCGGAAATGTGGCATTGCCATCTTTCACACAGGAAGGCAGCTCTGGCCACGGGGTGTCTGCGGAGCTAAGAGGCTGTGATTCGTCGTGACTGAAGCAACAGCGAAGCCGCATGTAGGATGACTGGGCGGCTGGAGGTGATGGGTGGGTTCAAAGATGGCTTGACGCAGTGCCTTGAATATTGAGTACTGGAGGGATTGGCGGTTAGGAAAAATTAGGTGGACACTGAGAAGAATGCAGTGATGGGTGTCTGAAGAGGAGGAGGAGGATTTAGACTTCCAGGGCAGCCTGGGATGCATAGCTAGACTAGATATCAAAGAACCGAAGAGAAGAAGAAAGAAAAATATAGTCTAGTAGTAGGACATACACATTGACAGGGGCAAATCCGGAAAATGCCATGGGAATGGCGGACACTCCAGTTATCCACAAAGATGTCACCAGTCAATAAAATGCCTTTTCAGCAACAGCTTCTGGAGATCTTTATGATTCCTACCACTGTTGAGATTCGTTCATCCTATGATAGGAGACGCGTCAGAACCAGTCATTTAGATGCTGGTTTTCCAAAGGTGAGTCTGCCCACAAGGGGTTCACGTTAAGCACATGGGGCGGGGGCGGAGATGCAGTGGGAAGGAAAGGAACACTGGGCCTCATTGCTGGGACCCAAAGCAGCGCTCATCGTGTGCATGTCTCTGTTCTGCATTTGCTCATCGTGAGCACGTGCACACTACACAAATTCTCTTGTCTTTCCTTTTCACTTGTCTTTGGCTGCCCCCCTAAATGGTCTAGTGGGGTTTCCGCTCCTCCAGGATGACTGCTGATTTCCAACTCTCCCACGCCGTGTTAGCATTTGTCATTACGCTGTGCCATGGCCATGGCTCATCTGACTCTAAGTTCAGTGGGCGCGCTGCAGGCTGGGAGGTGAGGGGTACTGCTGTACTGTTGCCTGTATTTCCCCCAGTCGGTGAGTCCACCGAAGCTAACATCAGTTCAGCGATTTCTCAGTCTCTCTAACAGATATTTAGAATGCCCGCTGTGCAAAAGGCACTACAGAGTGCTGGGGGCAAGGAAAGAGAAGACCCGAGCTTAGATTCTGGGTGGAAAGATGCAGAACTGAGGACTTGGCCAAGGAGAGGGTTTGGTAACTGTCTCCTCCGTTGGCTTTGTCTCTGGTGTGTATACAACGTAACATCCTCTGTCTGACAGTCCACACTCGGAAGAGCTTGTTGAATGAGTGAACTCCAGGGACTGTTCGCTAAGACTGTGACCACAGAAGGCAGATGAGTGTAAGAAGCAGCAGTTTGTTTAGGTTTTCCCAAGATGGAGTTTGCCTTTAGATAGGGTTGAAGATGGATGTCTGGCATGGGATGGAGGCCTCATTAGCATAGTGCTGTTGGGAAGACACTAAGCCCTGTACCAAAGATCCCCAACAATAGCGTCGTTTGCACAACGTTGATGTTTGCTTTTCTTTCATGTGGTAGGTCTGTGGTGAGTGGTTCAGGGCCGCAGGGTAGCTCTGCTCCGGCGCAGGCATTCCGGGACGTGGGAGCTTTTTATGGTCATAGTTTGCCGTTCCTCGGGGTGCCTTCCTTATGTATGGTTGATTTTTTTGAGGGATGGGTCCTTCTCTCTTCCTAATAGGTGCATGCTGTTGAGAAATGTGTGTCTAAATGTTAAGACTAAAACCTGAATGTGGCACACGTCATTTGCACTGTTATGACAAGGGCAGTGAGAACGGATTTTGGCAGACAGCTCTGCATGCCATTGTTTCTCCTAGAGCCGTGCCTGCCAACTCCTGTGCCGCAGCAGCCCCTTTCCCCACATTGTAGTCTTCTTGTGGAATCTTCTCAGAGATTCCTTCCCATTAGAGGACAGCGGCCAGCATGTCCTCAGAGAGCCCTAACAATCCAGCTCTTCAAGAGACTCCTAAAGAAAGCCTGCATCCCTTTCCTGCCACCCTCAGCATGACCACCACTTCCCGTCTTTGCAGAATTCACTTTACTTTTTTATCTTTATTTGTTTATTTGGTTTTTCGAGACAGGGTTTCTCTGGGTACCCTTGGCTGTCCTGAAACTCACTCTAGTTTAGGCTGGCCTTGAACTCAGAGATCAGCCTGCCTCTGCTTCCCGTGTGCTGGGCAGTTTACTTTTTAAAATTGAAAACATATAATTAGCTAGGAGGTGGTGGTGCTTTCCTTTAATCCCAGCACTTGGGAGGCAGAGGCAGGCAGATCTCTGAATTCGAGGCCAGTGTGGTCTACATTGTGAGTTCTAGGACAGCCAGGGCTACACAGAGAAACCCTGTTTCAAAAAATCTCAAAACAAAACAAAAATCAACAAAAGGAAAGATAAACAAACAAACAAACAAACAAAAACCCCCAAATTTTGAGATAGAGTTTCTCTGTGTAGCCTTGGCTGTCCTGGACTCACTCTGTAGACCAGGATGGCTTGGAACTCACAGCGATCTGCCTGCCTGTATCTCCCTAGCCCTGGGATTAATGGTATGTGCCACCATGCCTGGCGCTACTTTTGGGAATTTTAAACACGAGTTTTAAAAAATTCCAACTCCTCTTTTCCCCCCTCTCAAACTTATGGCTCTTGCTAATTATTTTATACCTACATCCACATTTGTAAGCACATGCTGCTGAGTCCCTTTGCTGTTCTTCTTGTATGTGTTTAGGACTGACCACTTGGAGCTAGAGAACTAATTAGGGGCTTGTCCCTGGGGAGGGCTGACCCTTCTCCCAGCAGCGGTTATTGCCTGTAGTTCCTCATCTGGGTGTGGCCCCCACCCATGTTAGCATGTTAGTTGGTATTGCTTCCTCACCCCCCCATCACCCCCCACCCCCGCCCAGGTCTTCTTTAGGCAGCTCTATTGTTGCCGTTTTTGTGAGTGCAGCTGCTCTGTCACAGATAGAGGACACAGCCTCCCAGGAGGCCCTCTGTCACAATCTTGTTACCTCAGAATTTACCTTTTTAAGTGATGTTTCCACTTTTCATTCTCTCAGCGCTGGCTTGACCCTGAGATTTCACTGGGTTGGTGTGTACCTACATCCATGTCAGATCCAGCTTGGTGGAGCACATCTGTCCACATGTTGACAAGATTCATCCTTGAAGGACAAGTCTTGATTTATCCAACAGTTCTGATCCAGTTTATCTTCAGCAATGTTTCACAGCTGTTTTAAAATCCAGATGTGTTTTAGAGACAAGATTCCTAAAAGGACAAAAACTACTCATTATAATATCTTCTGATCACATGACCAAATAGTCTCCTTTCTGCAATCTTAGAGCTAGGAACATATGAAATCATAGCAAATTTAGCAAAATCGTTGTATAGTACAATGCACATCTTGTCTATACAGTAACTAATATTTTGGCTGTGAAGTATATTCACATGAAATAGGGCAATTAAAAACTGAGATAGTCTCACACAAAGACGTATTTTTCTGTTAAACAAAACATCTGTGCTTTAAAACTTTTAAAATTTGCCAGGTGTGGTGGTGCATATCTTTAATCCCAGTACTCAGGAGGCAGAGGCAGGCCAATTAATGTGAGTTTGAATCCAGGACAGCCAAGGCTACACAGAGAAACCCTGACTTGAAAAAAACCAAGGAAAAAAAACTTAAAAATTTAAAGTCCCAGATAAAGGATCATGATAGCATACCACAGTTTGGTTACACAATTTAAGTTCTTAGAGTTAGTGGTGTGTAAAAGTTTAACATAAAATCAGCATTTAATGAACTGGTTATTATCCAAGCAAATGGATAAAGTTCTGTAATACACACTTGTGCAGGGCTGGAGAGAGATGGCTCAGCAGTTAGAGCGCTGGGTTCACTTCTCAGCACCCACAGGGTGACTAGTGGCCATTCGAACGCAAACTCTAGTTTCAGGGGATCCAGTGCCGTCTCCTTACCTCTGAGGTACCAGGCACACACATGGCGCACATATACACACCCAGGCAAAACATTTATACACATAAAATAAATAAAGGCCAAACTTCTGTTACATTGAAAGGATGAGTGTATTCTTTTGTGTGTATAAGACAGAGGATTAGTATGCAGACCTGGCTAGCCTGGAACTGGCTGTGCTATGTAGACTAGGATGACTTTTAATTCAGAGAAATGTTCTCCTCTGCCTCCGAGGGCTGGGATTAAAGATGTGTGCTACCATGCCCAGTTGAAAGGATACATTTTAATATATTTATTATTCATTTGGGTAGATGGGTTACTAAATATAAAAAACATATGCTTTACAGGATATGTATTTTTTTCTATCAGCCCCCCTACACTCCCCCTATGCCTCCCCCCCCCTTTTTTTTTCTTTTTCAAGACAGGGTTTTTCTGTGTAGTCCTGGCTGTCCTGGAATTCACTCTGTAGAAGGCTTGCCTTGAACTCGTAGAGATCCGCCTGTCTCTGCCTCCCTGAGTGCTGTGATCCACCGCATGGCCTTGTATTGACTTTTTTTTAATGGTTTATTTTTAGTTTTTGAGATAGAGTCTCATGTAACTCAGACTGGCACTCAGTATGTTTCTGAGGATGATCTTGAATTCCGATCCTCCTGCCTCCGCCTCCCAGACATGGGATTACAGGTTTCACATACTGTGGGCTTTAGGCTTGGTAGGCAAGCACTCAGCCACCTGCACACAGCCCAGGTGGCGGTTTCACCTTTAAAGTCTCATGTCGTTTTGCTGGGAGCCTGGCTTCATTGGAGACATTTTCTGAGTTGGAAGTCAGTTCTTTTTATCCTCAGACGCTAATATGGGAGATGTCTGTGCCCTCTGCTCCCCTTTTTCCCTGTTAAAGCTTCTTGTTTTCTTTCTCTCAGTTAAAACTTTTATTTTTTAAAGAAAGTGAGCGTTTCTAGGAACTCGTAAGCTATTATTCTCACTCTAGTAGGTTTCTTTCAGCCTAGTTTTGCTTCCTCAAAGATTGTGATCCCTTTGAATTAACATCTTTTAATTTTGTTGCTTGGGTCTGATTTTCTTCATTTGCTCAGAAACCTTCAAAGTCATCCGTTGCTCAGACATACTGTGTGATCAGGGCGTGACTGTCCCAGCTTCCCTGGGAAGGAAATCCGTTTCTCTGTAAACCCTTATCCACCTCTGCAGGTGTGATGACGCAGTGCCTGTTGTGCCGCTCATCGCTTCCGTAGGCCTGCCCTCTTCTTTGGGAGTCTCCTCCATGAGTCTTGAATACATTTGATCTTGTTTCTTCGTGTGACTGCGCTGGGGACAGGAGCTGCGTTTGGTTGAACTGTTGGGTCGGTGGTTTAGCGCTTAGGCGCTTGACGGGTGAAGTGGGTGGTGCTTGATGTTCTACTGTTGTTTTTATGAATCAGAAGTCTTAATTCTAAACACGACAGTGAAGTGCCGGGCTCAATTCAACAATCGAATATGTGCAGACCCTGGCTTTGGGAGAGTGAAAGAGCTGCGTTCATTAAGCTTTGTGACACGCCACAGGACTGTTTTCTCAAAGTTTGAGACATCATTGCCTCTTGTGCACGACACAAGACCTGCCTGTTTGTTCTGTTGTACTTTCCTCTTAGAACAAGGAAAGAGCTGAATCCAGCTGTAGACTTGTTTCCTTTAAGAAGCCTTTCCTCCCCCCCCCCCGACCCCCCCTCCACCACCCCAGGATCCATAATGCCAAGTTTCATTTTTTAGGAAGCAAAATTTCTCAGGTGAAGGCTTTCTGTTTCTGCTTTATTAGCTATAAAGTTCCAGGCATTGGGACTCATGGGTAGGCCATGGGATCGGTCCCCAGCACTGCCTTCTCTCCTATGAGCACACACAGACTTACAAACATGTACACACACCTATAAATTTTAAGTTGCTGCCTCTATGTGTGTGTGTGTGTGTGTGTGTGTGTGTATGTATGTGGTATATGTTTTGAGACAAATTTCTGTAAAGCCCTATCTAGCACAGAACTTGCTGTGTAGATCAGATTGGCCTCTGTCTCCTCTGCTTGGATTAATGGCATGGTCACTATGCCCAACACACACACACACACACACACACACACACACACACACACACACACACAATTCTCTAGTACTCACCAGCAATAAATCAAGTCATCTCTGGAGTTTCCTTGTCTTTAAATATCAAAATTTGTATGATTTATAGTTGGCTAGTCTGAATTTTCTGTTTGTACTTACAGATAAATACAATTGTTCAACAATACAATTTTAATGCACAGGAATGTTTAATAGACTGATGAATCAAGACTTCCTTAGAAAGATGGAGTGACTTCAGGAGGGCCCCCAACCTCCCCTGGGATTTTAGGTTTCCTTCCTGGTTTTGAAAGAAGTTGGTTTGGTCATCTCTTCCTAAAAAGCAACATACTGCTTGGCTTTGAGCTTTACGAAAATGCTACTGTGTATGGAGCATGGGTAAATTTAAGCCTTTACAGTTTTCACTTTCTACAACTTTTCTAAAGGTCACCCACTCTTTGCCCCCCCCCCCCCCTGCAGTGAAGGTTACACTTAGCACTATCACCGTACTGACTGAGTTTGTTGTGTGAGTAATGCTGCTGTGGATATCCTCATGCAAGCCTCCTGGTGCTCACATATGAGAGTCCCTGCAACTTGGTGGCGGGGTCACAATGATGTGTCTTCAATTTTATAAGATAATACTATTTTCCACCCAGGGGATGGTGCCAGTTTAGATGCCCACCGGCAATGCTGACAGGCCTGCTGGTCTACCTCTGACATCGAATAGTCTTAAAATTGTACTCATTCGTTGGTATAAGATGTGTCAAAGTGTTTCTCATCTTAAGTTTTCGCTCCATGTGTTTCTTTTCCTGTAGAATGTTGCTTCATGGAGTTTGCCCTTATTTATTTGCAGAATTCTTCAGATAGTCTGGCTACTGGTCTGTTATCAGTTATGTATTGTGTCTGTCTTCGGGAATGTGATTTTTCTTTTTTTCCCTTTTGTACATTTTCTTTTTTTACTTCATGTATGAGTATTTTGCTGCATTTATATCTGTGTACCACGTGCGTACTTAGGGCTCTTGGAGGTCAGAAGAAGACATCAGATTCCTTGGAATTAGTGTTAAGAATGGATACGGATCAACATGTGGCTGCGGGGACCCAAGCCCAAACCCAGAGCAGCAAGTGTTCTGCCACTGAGTTGGACTCTTGACCTCTTACATTTGTTTTACTTGAATTAAATTAACTCATTATTTTATTTTAAGTTATGTGTATGTGTGTGAGTGTGCTTGTGTGGCTGTGTGCATGTGAGTCAGGTCCCCTTGGAGTTGGAGTTGCAGGCAGTTGTGAGGCACCTGACGTCGGTGCTGGGAAGTGAACTCAGGTCTTCTGCTAGAGCTGCAAGCACTCTTAACTCCTGAGCCATCTTTCCAGCCCCAGACTTAATTGAGACTGTGTCTTACTATGCTGTCAAGACTAGACTTGAGCTAAAGACTGGGTCCTCCTATGTGCCTGGGCCTAAGTGGGTGACACTGCACTTGGCTTGAGGACATTTTTCTATTGTATATTATTCTTTATATAAACTATCAATTTTAGGGTTTTTGTTGTTGTTGTTTTGTGGTGAAGAGGTGTGGTGTGTGAATGCAGAGTTTCTTTCATCTTAGTTTTCAATTCCTTTGCTATGAAAGCATTTTGGAAAATGTGTTTAAATACAAGTTTCAGTGAATTATCGGCTCTACAATACTAAATTAAGTGACATCCAGCTGTTACTCAGCTTTGGTGAAATATCTAGTTAGTTTTTTATACCGTTTGACATAAGCAGGTAGCGCTTAGGAAAAGTAAAACATTGCTTGTTATAATCAAACTAGGGACTACACTAGGAAACACTGATATGAAGGATTTGGGCTTGGTTTGCTGTTTACTATTAAATCATTTACAATTTAGAGTGTGGTAAATTTTTCTAACTCTGAGACGTCTTTAGGCAGTATTTCATATATCCTAGGCTGTCCTGGAACTACCTTTAAGCGAAGGATGACCTTGTATTTCTGATCTTCCTGCCAGCACCTCCTGAGTGTTGGGACTACAGGTATGTGTCACCACATGCAGTTTTTGAAGTACAGGGATCAAACCCAGGGCTTCATACATGCTGAAAAAGGGTTGTACCAACTGGCTACATCCTCCAAACCCAGGGCTTCATACATGCTGAAAAAGGATTGTACCAACCGGCTACATCCTCCAAACCCAGGGCTTCATACATGCTGAAAAAGGATTGTACCAACCGGCTACATCCTCCAAACCTAGGGCTTCATACATGCTGAAAAAGGGTTGTACCAACCGGCTACATCATCCAAACCTAGGGCTTCATACATGCTGAAAAAGGATTGTACCAACCGGCTACATCCTCCAAACCCAGGGCTTCATACATGCTGAAAAAGGGTTGTACCAACCGGCTACATCCTCGGCCCTATGTCTTTGTATTTCATCATCATTATTATTATTATGGTCTTAAACTATAAGTTCTGGAATCTAGCTTATATTCTGAGAAGCAATTGAATTGAAATGGCTTGGTACAAAGAGCGAGGAGTCTAAGCTGGGTGATGTGGCAGACTCTAATCACAACTCCTGGGAGACGCAGGCCAGAGCATCAAGAGCTCAAGGCCAACCTCGGCCACATTTAAAGTTGGGGGACTGTCTCCCCAGACAAAAACAACAGGAAAAGAAAAAGTGATAAAACTGTTGGAGCTTTGCAGAGAGGCTTTCAGACAATACAGCATGGGTATTTCTGAGTCAGATTTTAAGTTTTGGGGCTAGGTAGGCCATGGGTCATTCATCTGTAAGTCTTGAAAAGCACTAGAGGAGTATGTTACTGTCCCTTTTCCAACAGTCAGGGGATAGGAGGGGCGTATGGGAGGAGAGAAAGCAATCCCATATAGCAAAGGCTTGCCCATATAGCAAAGGCTTGCCCAAACTCCATTCAGATTCAAGTTCTCACAGGATATTGTGCCATTAAAAAACCATATTATAACTACCTGAGTCTAGAACATAACTTTTATTGTATGTATAGATGTATTTTCTCTGTAAGTTCATTATACATAATTTCCCATGAATTCAAGTATCCTGTGTGTGCGTGTGTGTGTGTGTGTGTGTGTGTGTGTGTGTGTGAACTGAGAGCTTAGTTACCAATGGGCACACCCTCCTCTTCCTGCAGCATTGCTGTTGTTGCTTCAGCTGCGCCCAGCATGTGCCAATCCATCTGTTTTTCTAACATTCAGATGGAAAGTGAATCTGTATAATTTGCATGTTCCTACTGTCTCTTTTTGCTAAATATTTTAAATTTTTCTGGTTTTGGTTTGTTTGTTTGTTTGGTTTGGTTTTAGTTTGGTTTGGTTGTGGTTTTTTGAGGCAGGGTTTCTCTGTGTATACTTGGCTGTCCTGGACTCACTTTGTAGACCAGGCTGGCCCATGAACTCAGTGACCCACATACCTCTGCCTCCCGAGTACTGGGATTAAAGGCACTTGCCACCATGCCCGGCCTTTCTCTGGTGTTTTTAAGATGAGGTCTGTGTATCCCAGGATGGTGTGGGGAACTCCTTACATATCCCAGGGTGGCCTCAAACTTGAGGCAACCCTCCTGCCTGTGCTATGAGAGTATCTGCTGCTCAGAAAATTCTCATTCATTTTCTTTTTAACGTGGGGTAGTCAAATGGACTTTTCTCCACCTGTGTTTATAAATTCCTAGTATTCAGTAGTCACCAGGTCATGTTCCCCAGGGCTGCACTTCTGGCTTAGCCTGTGAGGAAGCATCTAAGATTCCTGCAAAGGTTTGGGCACTCCTTTTGTGCCTGGATTGGCCCACAGCTACTTTCACAGGTCAGAGGTGGCACATGCAAGGATGCCGTAGTCCTCTGTTGACCTGCCTGCACCTTGATGTCCTGGAGGCTGAGCTGCAAACCAAACCAAAGCATGGCTACCATGTGCATGCCGAGCTTGGGAGGATGTGGGTGTGCACTGTCATGAGTGTCCACAACTGTGTCTAGCCTTCCTTCTGTCCTCACAAAAGCTTCAAATATGCACAGCCCAGCTGCATGCTGCATGCTGCCAGCTGCGTGCTGCCAGGTGGTTTCAGTCAGTGCCACATGAAGCAGAATCAGCCAGCTAGCTATTCTACTAAGATGCAGAGATGGTAGTCGTTGTAAGTCTGTGAACTTCAACTTGTGGTGCTCTGAGGGGTAGAAACAGTAACTCAGTCCCTGGCATCACTGGGTTAGAGTATCTGCCATCCTTCCTCTTTGGAAGGTTTCTTTTTTGAACCCATGGATTCCCTAAAGAAGTTGTACTTCTCTTTGGCTTCAGCCAGAGTGCTCCGGGAGAGCAGCCAGCGATGTCCCGAGGCTGTGCATTTTTGTGTGTGAGAACTGTAGCTTGGCAGGCTTTTAACATGAGTTACTAGCCCAGGAATCTTGTGCCTGGGAGATCAGGCCTTTCCCAGCTGGTGTCCTCCACTGTCTACTGAGCGGTAGACAGGTGCAGGGCCATCTGCAGGGTGCGTTTTAGAAGAGCTGTCACTGGTGACTGTAGAACAAGCAAGTCATCCTCCTGTTCCTGGTAGCTGTTGGTTCTTGATCAAAACCCCTGCTGTCAGAGGAAACACTGGCTTCCTGCTTGCCACTCAGCAATTCTGCTTTGAGACCCCACCATCTTCCAGCGTGTGTTGATTTGACTGTGTTTGCATCATCATTTCCTTCCTTGTCCTTTCTTCTTCGAAGGCATGCCTTGCCGACCTCTGCCCTACGGCACTCTTCCTCTGTTCACACTAAAAATGCTAATTTCCATTTCCTTAGTTTTTTTTCCTCATATGGAGTGCGGCCCACGTGGCTCTCTTGGTGGGCGTGTTGGATTAATAATCCCTTGGCTGATTATAAGCAGCCTGAGAGCAGAGAAGGCCTGTCCATTTGTAATACACTGTGGTGTTCATTAACTTATTTAGATTAGGTGACCTTTGCTGTGTTTACATTTTCTCCTCCAGACAGAACGCTGCGTGAGTGTTTGGAGGGGTGATGCGCACGGAGGCTGGAACTCAAGGAATGATTGTCTTGATCTTGTGGGTTTGCTAATGCAAACACAGGTGAAGGCCCCAGGAGGCTCACACAACCATCACTCTGTTGTTCCAGTGGTTGGCTGGAGTTCTTAGTGACTCCGCTTCCTGTCCAGGAGGTTGAACACCGGCCGTTTCCAAATTTGTGTGTTTAAATTTCTAGGATGAGAATGCTGAAATCCAAGTTCTCATTAGGGCTTCACAGCATAGTAAGTGTAAAGACTTGAAAAGCTTAGTTCTTATTTTGTTTGTTTCTTTTATGTAGCTCAGGCAAGTCTGGAACTATTGGTTGGGGCTGGCCTTGAACTCATGACCCTCCTGAGTGCTCTTGAGTAAGCATGAGCCTCTTTTTTTTTATTTTTTGGGTTTGTTTTTTGTTTTTTGTTTTTTGTTTTTTTTTGAGACAGAGTTTCTCTGTGTAGCCCTGGCTGTCCTGGACTCATTTTGTAGACCAGGCTGGCTTCAAACTCTCAGACATCCACCTGCCTCTGCCTCCTGAGTGCTGGGATTAAAGGCGTGTGCCACCACGCCCTGTGGGCACTAGCATTGTTAATAACTTCATTTGATACCTACCACATGGTGATAAGTTGATGCTCACCCAGAGAGGAGGAGGGTCCCAGGAGGAAGAACCCGAGGCAGAGGCCACACATGCACTTGTGGGGAGTCTCTGTTTGCAGAGCCCGTTCTCTGAATCAGTTGGTGATTCAGCCTCTAAGAATAAAATGTTTGCTGAGCATGGTGGTGCACACCTTTTATCCCATCACTCCAGAGGCAGGTGGATATCTGTGAGTTTGGGGCCATCCTGGTCTACATAGTGCGTTCCAGGGTAGCCAGAGCAACATAACAGAGAGACCCTTTTAAAACAAGGAAAGAGTTTCTATAAATTCTGATTCTTTTTCACTTTGGAAGCTGACACTACTTAACTGTTCATTTATAAATCTGGGGCCATTTTCAGCATTCCAGTGGCTGGAATTGCCAGGATGCTGATATTGTGGGATTTTATTAGGGATAAGCCTGGGTCACAAACAAACCAGAGGTAGATAAATTCTTTTGAGTGCTTTAGGAGTCCTTGCTGCTTAGGGGCTCAAGATTAACGCACCCTACTATTGCAGGTAAGTTATGCCACGCGGCAGTTTCTCAAAGCTTGATGTTCACTTGACTGAAAGGCATTGGGTTTTTTAAATCCAGTGTACCATATTTGACTCAGACAGCAAAAATGAGTGTGTAAAACATTTGGCTCTGAGGAAAGGAAAAGAATCGCTATTTTTAGCCTCCTAGGACCATAGGAACTTTAGAGATTCTTTGCTCTTTGGAAGGGGCGGCAGACCAAGTGGAAGCAGCCCTTCTGCTCTCGAGATCCCCGCGCGTGCTCGCCTCCGATGCCTTCTCCTCTGCTTCATTCTTGCACTCAGTGAGAACCCGCAGTCTGTGAGACGCTGTGGGAAATGAACTAACTGTTGGCCAGAGAAGATTCAGGGGTGCCCTCACGCCTCCTTTTCGCTTCCGTGAACACGCAGTAACAACGGTACATACTCCATAAGATCAGGAATGAAATGAAAGCATCCCAGGTGTTTCTGTGGTGTTGGGCGCAGAACAAGTGTCCAATCAGTGGCTATTTGAATGATTCTAGTATGACCGAGAGTCTAGTCGAGGACATTAGGTGTCGGGTCGCTGTCATATTAAAAACCTCTTCTATGTGGAACGAGAGTGGGTTAGTGTTTTCCTGTTTTTGTATCCCAGCCTTTTCCTTAGCCAGGCTTCCCACAGGGCGCCGTGGCGGGAATAGCTGATCGGCCACCTTTGTGACCTTTGCGACCTTTGCTAGTCTTCTTGGACACTGGGTTCTTTAATTTCCTTGAGTAGGAAAGGTGAGCTGTGGTTTGGTACTTCTCTTACGGGATCGTGAAGACTGAATAGAGAACCCCAGCTAGCCAGCGCCACACCTGTGCCAGGAGAAGACAAAGCCCTGCTCCCCTTTTCTTTCCTCGAATACCTAAGTCTCATCATGCGTGGGCTCCTTCCTCATTTCTTTACTACAAATGGTGTGAATTTTGTCTGCTGGACACCATCTTCTTAGACTTACTTGAGTGTTTTTCAAAATTCAGGGACTATACCCCCCAGCAACACACACATCAAGATACTCAGAAATAAAAGGTTATATATACAGGCTTATGCTTCATGGGTCAGAGAACCTCTTCTGGGTTTGTATGCCTATTTTATTTCAGACTATAGGTATTGTATTTAAGTAGGTGTGTGTGTGTGTGTGTGTGTGTGTGTGTGTGTGTGTATGTATGTGTGTGTGGCGTGTGCATGTGTGTGCATTCAGAACCCAGATGAGTACATAATAGTGTCCTCTATTGCTCTCCACCTTACTGACTTGGAATGGAGTCTCTGAATCTGAAGGTCACTGAGCTTGGCTGGCCAGTCGCTGAGATCCCAGGCTCTGTCTGTCTCTGCCCTGCTGGGGTTACAAGCACACACAGCCATGCTCGCCTTTTTACTTGTGTGCTGAGGTTCTAATCAGAGGATTATTTTCAGAACTCAGTTCCCCTTCTACCAAGTGAATCTCAAAGATCAAACTCAGGACCTCGGACTTTGTGGCAAGGCTTTTCCAGACTGAGCCATCTCACTCTGGTCACTGCATCTTCCTTTTGCCCATGATATGTATTTCTCTTCTCTCTGTTGAAGTTTGTCTCTTCTTGTTTTATAAATATGTGTCAAGCATGTCGTGTATTTTCATGTGCACTTCAATACTTAAGTAGCTGACTCATAAGCTAAAATCACCTTTAGAAAGATTTGCTTTTGTTTGGAAATAATAGCAGACTTCATCGCTGTCTAAAAATAACCCGGTTTCCGTCACTGAGTATATTTGACCCATCTGAAAAGAGGCACTCTCCTGTTCTTTTAACATGGGAGGACATTTATTTTTTGTCTATGATGTTGTTTTCCAGAAGTTGAGCTCTTGGCTGCTTTATTTCTCAGTGTAGAAAGCTCTTGGAAGTGGACTTAAAGAGGCAATTTAAGTATTCGATCTGGAGCTGGCTGGTTGTGTGGTCTCAGTGGGTGGGAGTTTCGCTCGCCTGTATCCCGGCTTGTAGCATCTGAGTTTTTGGGGGTGGATGACTCAGTTCTACAGTTCATTGTGCTTTTGTGCATCTTGCTTCTTGCACATGCTGCTTTTTGTGATAAAGACTCCTCTAGTTATTTTTAGTATCCTTGCAGATGCATATTTAAGTCTGGTCTTTTATTTATTAATTCTAATTTTATATGTATGGGTGTTATGCCGTATGAATGTCTGTGCACCATGTCTGGTACCCGAGGAGGCCAATCCCCTGAAACTGGAGTTACAGACAGTTGAGAGCTGCCATGTAGGTGGTGGGAATCGAACCTGGGTTCTCTGGAAGAGCAGCCATTGCTGTCAGCCACTGAGCCGTCTCTCCATCCCATTTCTGTCTGCTCTTGATTCTTCTCTGCAGTTTGATAAGAGATCCATATTGTCTCTGTCCTTGAAACATTCACTGACAGGAAGAACGTGGCGACTTGAGAGTCTAGAAAGGCCAGAGGATTCGGGTTGAGGTTTTCTACTTATTGCATATTTTCCTGTTTCTTATGATGCCTTTTCTTATGTCTGGATGTGCTTTTTTTTTTTTTTAATCTTTATTCATTCCAAGTCATCTTGTTAACCAAATTATTTCTGAAGCCTGTTTACATAGACTTGAAGTGATTCTTGTGTCTGAGGGTGTGGGCGTTGTAAGTACCTGCCAGAAAGCATCCAGGAATTTTTGCCCACCTACTTGGTTTCCCTGGAGGGTGAGAGAAGGTGATTAACTGAGTAAGGGAAGAAAACAAGCCCAGGAAAAGCCACCAACAAAAGGGGTATCGTCGTGTTTACATTTATTTTTTTAAAGGCTTAGTCTCTCAGGTACAAGCTAACCAGTCAAGTAAGATAATAGTGACTTATCTATCATTCCTTGCGACCTATTGGAGACATTCTCTCAAGGTAGCAGCTATCTTACCACAGGGTATGTTTTTATTGTGTGTGTCTCTGTTCATTGGAACCTTAACCTAGGTAGCTATTGTGCCCTTATGCGTTTTCTTAGAATCTCTTGGAAGACAAGTGTCATATAGTTGAAGTCTTCAAAAAATGGGGGAATCCATGCTTACAGGAAGCCGAGTCAGAACAAGAAGCCGGTCAGAGCAGAGGGAGGCTTCATGGCTGATGGGTTCATTAAGCTTAGTCTTGTTGGGTTTTTGTGTGTGTGTGTGTGTGTGTGTGTGTGTGTGTGTGTATGTGTGTGTGTGTTTGTTTGTTTGTTCTTTTGGTTTTTTTGTGTGTTTTGTTTTTTGTTTGTTTGTTTGAGAGATCTTCTGGATAAATGACAGTTGGATGGGCTTTATTCCATCCCCCCCCCCACACCAATTAGGGTTTCTCTATGTAGCCTTGGCTGTCCTGGAACTCACTCCGTAGACCAGGCTGGTCTCGAACTCAGAGATCTGCCTGCCTCTACCTCCCGAGTGCTGGGATTAAAGGCTGGAGCGGCTCATTTGCTCCATTATCCGCCAGCATTTGTGATTTGTATGAACAACTTGAAATGAGAGTAACCCGAGAGACCACCTGATCTTTGGAAAGTCAGTGGCTTGGCCAGTGTAAGTCAGCAGCTAACCAGTGACAGCCCTGGTAGAGGAGAAGAGAAAGTTCGTGGGACTGTGAGAAGAGGGCAAGGGGAGTACGGGTCAAGCCAGGACGGGGTGTGGCATCCTAGAAGGAGATTACAGAACCTGCAATTAGTTTTGATGTCGGCCACTACTTTCAGGTAGTGTGCATTGGAGCGAGACTGTAAGAGGCTTTATCAGAGAGGCGTATAAGGACGAAATGGCATAAAGAGTGTGGCAGACGAGTGATGTGGCTGACCTGTGAGACAGGTGAGTGGCTGATGGTCGCCACAGATCAGTCGAAGCAGCAGTTCTTCCTGTTTTGGGACTCCGTGGGAAGGGAAGCAAGAGGGGCTCTATGCCTTGTTGATGGCAGAGCTCTGAGCGTTTTGCAAGGAGGCTGTCGGCGAGGAGGCCTTTAAAGCCACCCGTGTCACTCTGCTCCCCAGTCCCCCTTGGCTCCTGATTGTAGATCTACAAGTGTGAGTCCTTGTGAAAGTTTTTACACTGCTTCTGCCTGTCAGTTGTGCCCTGCAGCAGCAGCAGCTCCTGAAGTTCATAGAACATGGACGGTATTTTCATTTTAAACACCAATTTCCCATTTGCCCTGTTACTCCATTCCCTTTAGTCTCTCTCAATTCTCTGGACTAGAATTTCCCTGCTTCTTAATTCCATGATGGTAAATCACTGTTCTTCTTGTGTTTTTATAACACCCTGTACCTTGCGTTACAGCAGTTACTAAGCTGTGTCCTAACAAATTATTTACACGCCTGACTCATTTAATTATCATTACGTTTCCTGGGGACAGGACGAAGCCTTAGTCATCACTGTGGTCTCAGTGTGAGATTGATGTCAAGTGTAGATTAGGGGCTCGCCAGGGCCTTGCCTGTCTGACTGAATGGGCAAAATGCAGCAAGACAGAGGCTTTTTAGAAATTAATGAATGAAAACCCAAATGCAGATGGTTGTTTTGGTGGAAGTGAAACAAGAAAGAAGGACTTTTGTTGAGAGTTAACCTTAAAACAGAATATCATGAGGCTAGAAAGATGGCTTAGCTGGGTGGTGGTGGTACACGCCTTTAATCCCAGCACTCGGGAGGCAGAGGCAAGTGGATCTCTGTGAGTTTGAGGCCAGCCTGGACTACAAAGTGAGTCCAGGACAGTCAGGGCTACAGAGAAACCCTGTCTTGAAGAACCAAAAAAGAAAGAAAGAAAGAAAGATGGTTCTTGCAGAGGACCTGAGTTTTGTTCCCAGCACCCACATCTCATAACTGGCAGGTACTCTGGCTCCAAGGGCTCTGGCGACCTCTCTTGGCCTCCAAAGGCATTACACTCATGTGCACACACAATTAAAGATAAAGAATAAAAATTTAAAAACAAAAGCAGGCAATCATTTTATGGGAAGGTTTTGAGTATGAAATGGAAATGGAATGTGTTAGGAAAGGAAGCCATGCTGGTGTTTTGGTAAGAAAGTGGCAAAGTTGATAGAGTTACAGGAAGTTTGGATCCTGGAATGCTTGGTTGAACATTATAATAGCAGATGTGAGTTCATGAGGGCTGGGACTTGTGTGACGCCAATTAGAAAGGCAAGAGCAGACACATTCAGAGCAGCCACCACAGAACTCAGTGAATTGCCTCACATTTAGGTTTGCCAAGGTCCCCCCTTCTCCCTTTCAGAAGTAAAGCCTGTTCATCAGAGGCTTTTGATATTGATGCCTAGAGACTCCACCCCACGCCCAGACTCCACAGAAGTTATTTCTATTATAACTTTTGTCTTCAGGATTTATGGTAGGGATGGTTCTAACCCCCCCCCCCCCCGCCCCCAAACCCAGACTCATTTCTATTGGACTGGAGCCCAGAAGGAAACTCACAAAGAATTTGTCAGTTGCCTCTGGCATTTACAAGATGTTCCTATATGGTCTCATTATAGCATGGCTTCCTGGCATTTTGCTGTTGTTGACAGTGCTTGTTGGGGAAGAGTATTTATGTCCTTATTCTTTTTTAAATTTATCCTTTTTTTTTTTTTTTTTTGGTTTTTCAAGACAGAGTTTCTCTGTGTAACAGCTCTGGCTGTCTTAGAACTCTGTAGACATCAGGCTGGCCTTGAACTCACAGAGATCTGCCTACCTCTGCCTCCCAAGTGTTGGGATTAAAGGCCTGTGCCACCACCACTCGGCTTTAAATTTATCTTTTAATGACTGTATCTTTTCAGTTTTGTTTGAGATATTCCTGAAGGGCCCATTTCCTTGGTTTACAAGAAACATCAAGAAGTTACAAATGATAGTAAATTCAATCTCCCGTTTTCATCTACTATTGCAGTAAATACAGGCCATGCAAGGAGCGAAGGAGAGAGTGTGTGGCTATTCTAACTGATAGAATTTATACTGAATGTCCATAGCACCTGCAAATATTAATAATTGCTTTATTAAAGAAATTAGGAGGCTGGGCGGTGGTGCACACCTTTAATCTCAGTGCTTGGGAGGAAGAGGCAGGTAGATCTCCGTGAGTTCGAGGCCAGCCTGATTTACACAGAAAAAAAAAAAACCAACAAGAAGAACAAGAAGAAGAACAAGAAGAAGAAGAGAAGAAGAAGAAGAAGAAGAAGAAGAAGAAGAAGAAGAACATGATGATATTAGGGCTTTGGGAAATTAATTTCTTACTGTGCACCATGGGGAAGAAGCAAGAAAGGAAACTAGGGTGTTTTATTATTATATATTATATTACATATTATGTATGTTTGTTTTTGTTTTTGCCTCCCAAGTGCTGGGATGGAAGGCGTGTGCCACAGTGCCCAGTCCAACCACACATTTGTGTATACCAGCTCTCATACTCACTAGTAATAGGAGCCTTAGCCAGTGCAGCAGCCTCTAAGGAAGGCATCCTACAGATAGCCAGTGTATACATGTGCACCGAAATTCACATTGAGAGCTTTAGTTCAATCTTGAAATTTTGTATGTTGTTTGCAAAATAAAAGTTGGATGTCACATGACTATAAACCATGATAGCTTTTTATTGCATCAACATTTGTTGTTAGAATATGCTAAAAGTTGCATGATGGGTCTTAAGTTAGGTAATTTTTTATCTTATTAATGTACTGTGGTATGCATGCATATACGTATATGCTTTGGCCTGTGTATGGGTGAGTGTGCGTGCCCTGAAGCTCAGGGTGACGTCGGGGTCCTGGAGAGTGTGAGCGCCCTGAAGTCCAGGGTGATGTCTGGGTCCTGGAGAGTGTGAGCGCCCTGAAGTCCAGGGTGATGTCGGGGTCCTGGTGAGTGTGTGTGTCCTGAAGCCCAGGGTGATGTCGGGGTCCCCCACCATTGTGCTCTGCATTACTCTTTTGAGCTCACCTAGGTACCCAGCTGTTCCCTGGATCTGTCGCCTCCTTCCAACTACCACCACACCCACCGGGCATTTCCCGAGGGCGCTGGGAATCTGAATGCTGGTCCTCATGTTTACACAGCAAATTCCTTAACCACTGGGCTATTTCCCTGGTCCCTTTGATTTTGAATATCTTGTCTGGTAACTTCAGGGCAATATTTTATTCATACTGGCCCAGGGAACTCGGAGGACAACTAGTAGATTTTTGTTAGTTTGTTTCTGAACATTTAAAAAGATTTATTTTTTTATGTATTTGTACATGCCTGAGTATGTATGTATACTATGTGTGCTGACATCAGAAGATGGCTTCAGGTCCCCCCTGGAACTGGAGTTACATGTGGTTCTAAGCTGCCACATGGATGCTGAGAACCAAACCTGGGTTTTGTGCAAGAGTCTTTAAGCACTGAGCCATCGCTGCAGCCCCAAGAGATTTTGTTTTAGAGTACTGAAGGTCTCTTGTGACATCACATTTATTATTAGTTTTGGGAGGCAGGGAAAGAATTAGTGAATGCCTCCACATTTAGGCTCAATTTTCATTGGCAAATAGTAATGTTTTAGTGTATCTGGCCTTTTCTTCTTCTTCTTCTTCTTCTTCTTCTTCTTCTTCTTCTTCTTCTTCTTCTTCTTCTTCTTCTTCTTCTTCTTCTCCTTCTCCTCCTCCTCCTCCTCCTCCTCCTCCTTCTCCTTCTCCTTCTCCTTCTTTCTTCTTCGCCCTGGCTGTCCTAGACTTGCTTTGTACACCAGGCTGGCCTTGAACTCACAGAGATCTGCCCTTGCCTCCTGAGTGCTTCGTACGCCTACCTATCTTTTGTTTTGTTTTGATTTTTGTTATTATTCCAGACAGGCTTTCTTTGTGTAGCCTTGGCTGTTCTTGACTCACTTTGTAGACCAGGCTGGCCTTGACCTCACATCAATCTACCTGCCTCTGCCTCCCAAGTGCTAGGATTAAAGGCATGCGCCACCATGCCCGGCGCCTACCTATTTTTAAATGTTCTTGGTCATTAAGAAAGAAATCAGCTTCCCTGCTTTTCACTGAGTTTCACAGACTGAGTCCAAACACTTCTTCCCAGTCCCTTAGCGTGGTAAAACTGGAGCTTGCTCAGCAAGTAGGCAAGTTCGTGCGTATGTTTCATTTCAGAGACAGCCAATTAATAAAATTTAGCAACCAAAGAGATTTAAAAACCCAAGCCTCATCAGGAATACCCGAATCAGCATATTTCCACAGAGCAAAAAGCAAACTCTTAAGTATAAAGAAAAGTAGGAGTCTTTTGTGTGAGCATAGATGCCCAGGAAGGTGAGCACGTTGATGGTGGCTTTGTGAGGCTGGCAGTTTATGTGGCATTGTCAGACTCTGCTGAAAAGATGCCAGTGTCTGGCATTTATCACTGCTCCCCAGAACACACGTCAGCAGCTGCTTTTAGTAGGGACCTTGCCGCTCCATGTGTTTCCTAGCATTGCTTTAGACAGTACATCGTAGTATCTTGTAAATCTTCCTTGTATTGTTTCTGCAGAAACATGTTACAAAAACAAGCAAGGTGGAGACAGGCGCATCTGTTTCATCAAGGCAACTGAGTCATTATAAAGATTTTAGTCAATTTTAGACATCAAATGAACTCATCAAAGCACACCTCTCTTGCTTGGGCTCTTCCCTGGGTGGTAATGTGAGATGGTGCTATTAATTTTATTTCCATAATAGTTTTGCTTATTTGTTAAACTTGATGCAGGTTTCCTCTTTCCTCCTGCCCCTCCTCCACCTTGGACCTGCCTCTCGCACAGCTCCTTTCCACAGTACAGAAATCTACCTTGAATGAGGTAGGGTTTTACTGTTGGGGTTTCAAGTATGAAGGCAAAGCCTGAAAATTTGAAATCAGTGTTAAATTATAAAACAAAGTGGCCAAGCTTTCTCGCTCTTGGAGAGTTGGTTGAGTCTTTAACTGTGGTGGGTGCAGTTTTTAGGTGAGCAGTGAGCTTGGGCTTCCCCTGGCATTTGAGTGTGGCACACTGGGCAGTAGTGGTCTCTGTGCCTACAAAATTTTACACAGCCGGGCATATCTCAAACTGAATTCTTACGAAGGCAAAGCAGAACCATAGCCTCCCCAGTTAAACACACAAGTTCAAATACACCACAGAACTGAAGACGAGTGTTCTCAAGGTCTGCAAAATAACAGATTAACGTGTCTGTGCAAGTCAGTGCATTTGACGCTATTTTTATATGCTGCCCATTAAGTATAGGTATTAGGGTTCTCCAGGGCAACAGGAGCAAGAGAAGAAGTGGAGGAGGTAATTGAATTGGTGGCTTGCAAGCCTGTAATTTGTAGGCCAGGCCAGGCAGATAGAAGATTACAGTAAGACTTAATACTGTAATCTTCAGTGTAAAAACTAGAAACTTGGTCAGAATTTCCGGGTTGCAGTTCGGAGGCATTAATCACCTTTCCATCATCGTAACACCTTCCTGAGGAAAAGGACTTATAAAGAGAGACATTTCATTTTGGTTCAGTTGTCTCGTGGAAGGAGTACATGTTGACTTTTTGTTAGGGAAATAAAAGAAAGGGAAAGACCAGGGTCCCACAGTTTCCTTCACCAACGGCCCCTCATCCTATGACACAAAGACCTCGGTGGAAATTCCCATTAAGTTCCTATAGTACAAAGTTGGGGTCCAAGCATCCGACACATGTGCCTCAAGGAGCACCGAGAATCCAGACTACATCAAGGCAGTGTGCCTCTGGGGGCCTCGGTCTCTGTTCCAAGACCTTTGCCTGCTTGTGTGAGGCCCACTTACAGCCGCTACAGAGGGAAATCTGCCTTGTTCAGTCAACGATGCCAGCCACTGTATCATAAAACACATTCACATCAACGTGGAAGCAAGCTGTTTTACTAAAGACTGGGACACCACAATCTCACCAGGGCGACATGTGGGTAACCATTCACCCCACGGGTGCTGATAGGGCTCAGTTACAGGTCGGAGGCATTGAAAGATTTTGAAATGAAATTTGGCTCAAAGTCTGTGGATGCACAGAGACAAGCCCTGAGGAGAGAGAGCTCGAGGCATTGCTATTCAGAATCATAGGATGGTCTGGAAAAGGCTGAGGATTTGGAGCTGGGCGATTTGGGTTCAAATGTCAGTTCCGCCACTTAGTAGCATTACGATTTGGGTCTTTGTTTCCACGTTTATAAGCTTCGTCAGGCTACTTTGGTAATTAAGTGGGAGAATGCTTTTAAAAGTCTGGAATACAGTGACAGTCACCATAGCAACCATAATCTCAGATTTATATCGTGTTTCAGTTTTTTACTTTCTTTATGTCCTTTTTTGTTGGGTGATCTTATTACCAAGAGTGCTGCTGAAGGCTCTTGATATTGTTTATGGCAAAAAAAATGGGACAAAACCCCAGTATTTAATTTATCCTTCTGTTTAAAGAATACTTGGAAAACTAAAGTCATGTAGAACATTATGACCTACAGGGTTGCACGGAGGTTATTGTAAACATCCCGGAAAACCATCAGCCACACAGCTTAGGACAGAAAGGTTGGCTTGCTGTGATTTAGTCACTGTTGTGTGGGTTTCTGAACTCGAGATCATGGCTACAAACGTTTTAGGAGCGTAAGCTTAATTTCTTGTTTTGGTGTTTGTGTTTGTTGAAATGGCTCATGTGTTTTTTAGAGAAGCTTTAAGTTAGGTCAGATTATAGGATAGTGTGTAACAGTGACTGACGCTGATATTTTGCTTAGAAATGGGGGGAAATGCTTGATTTGTAAGATTTTAATTTTGTTCAATTTTTTTTTTTAATTTTGGGAGTGTATTTTATTTCTTATTTTGAAGAAATCATCTTAGTGGGGGAGTTGCTGGGGAGATAGTTCAGCAGTTAAGGGCACTGTATTTTTTTTTCTGTCAGAGGACTCTGGTTTCATTCCCAGTGCCCACCACCATCTCTTACTCCAGCGCATGTCTCTGTCCTCTGCAGACATGGCACACTGGTGGTGCACAGAGGAACACAATAAAAATAATTTTTGAAAAATGTTTTTGAGATAGGTTCTCCTCAGATTTGCTAGGTATCTGCGGCTGCTGTTGAATGCTGATCCTCTTGCCTCTACCTACTAAGTGCACCTTACGCTTAATGCTACCATAACTGGTTACTGGGACGTTTCAAAGCACTCATTGTAATAAAGAATATGCCTCCTGCGGTTGGGCTCACTGCTTCAGGATGTACTTCCTGCCCTTGTTGCTGTAGTTCCCTGACTGTCTGCAGCCTGTCAGTTTGAGCTTAAGTGTTGGGGACGTCATGATAAGGAGGGCCTCGAAAGCCCACTGTGGGACTGTCACACGGACATTGCTGTGAATGACTGTGTACGGCTGTTGCCATAGTCAGAGGTAAATCTCCCTGCAGGTAGGGCAGTTGCATCTGTGTACCTGAGCTTTGCCCACATGGTGGGGCATGGGATGGGCTTAGGGTTTATTTCGATACTTGCTGAGAGGTGTAAGGGCATTTGATAATACTCAGTACAAGACATTTGATACTACTCAGTAGCACACTGAAAAGGAACTCTCCTTTAAAGGGCTTTGCTGTGACTTTGTTGCCCAAAGTGGTGCCATATTTAATGACTTCACTTTGTATGTTGTTGTCGTTGTGGGGTTTTTCCCCTGTAAGGACGAAAGCAACTTTTTTTTTTTTTTTACAAATGAGTCTTTTAGTAGAAAAACAAAAACAAAAAACCACAGGTACAACAGTATCAACACAACATTTTTTCCCCCAACTCTAGACAGTTCTAATTTTCAATTCTTCACCTTGGGAGGTAGCCTGTACACACATGTTTATCACAAAAGTGACTCTTAATACCATTGTCCCAGTCTCAGCTTTTTAAATGAATTTAAGTGCAAGCTTATTATTTTCAGGTCAGTTGAAGCAGCACCTGGGATATTACAGTCAAAACAAGAAATAACAGCCTGGTATTCATGTGTAATATACAGGCAAAGTAAAGAAAGCCATTGCAATGGGCACGGAGGAGAGGGACGCGCTCCCCAGGTCGCCTGGGAGGGTTGACGGCAGCTACTCTCTCCTAAGATGTCCTGACTGTCCCTTGTCCTCACAGCCGCTCTGACGGAGACGTTAGTACGTCATGGCAAGTCAGTAGCCCACATTCTCGGAACTGAATGTGCTGCAGAATCATGATTTTAGAGTTTTAGAGAGGTGATGCATTTACTTCTCCCTCCACCCTCAGCACTGCTCAGACAAGCACCCCATAATTGAGCACATGACTAATTCTGCCGTGAGGTGCAGAAAATCCCATACTTTTGTGGGGCAACTATAAATAGCCTCGTGTCAATTCAGGTCAGGTTTGGCTGCAGATGAGCTTCCTGCCCAAGGCCTCCGCTGCTAACTTAAAAAACGTAAGATGAAAATTCACCTGACAGGGCTTTTAAAATTTCAGATTCAAGCAACCACATGCTAGCATTTCCATTGCTACAGTTAAGGTAGAAGCATAGACCAATAATTTTTCAAGTTTTCTGAGTCTTACATACTTCTAAATTTTATTTTTAATGACGTGTGTGTGGTAGGTCTATGCACTTGAGTGCTGGTGTACTGGAGGCCACTTGTGTCTTTGTGGACCTTGGAATTATAGGCAGTTGTGAGCCACCCAACATGGGTCCTGGGAGCTCATCTCTCAGGCAGTGGCAGCATGTGCTCCTAACCACTAAGCTATCCCTCCATGTAGTGGATATTAATATGTTTTTGCTTTGATCGCAAGTGTGGGATGGGGAACAGACTTGTGAGAGATCAGGTGGTGTTTATCTACTAGAAAACAAACCACCTTGTGTGGCCGGTGGGGGCGGGTGGTGGCGGGGGGCTTGGTTTTTGCCAGCTGAAACACATCTTAGTACAGACTCTGATAGGAGATATATACATATAGGACCCCAAAATAGGGGCTTTTTTGAGTCTTGGTATTGTTTGGATGTTCATCGCTCCACTTAGAGATGCGCCTAGAGAGGACCACTCCAGAGAACGCTTCAGGGCTCTGAGTTCTGGCTGCCGCTCCAGGTTCCAGCAGCAACTTTGGTTGAATTGCTGGTCTGCTGAAATCCTGCCAACTATGCCAGGGAAATCGCTCCCAGGAACTGAGTCCAAAAAAGGTCTACTTCTCCTGTTCCCACTCACCTCTTTTCTCTCCTGTCTGGGGTATGTGGGTTGGAAGGGAGGTGTAAGCATTAAAGAACCCCAAATAAAGTAGGTTTGGAAAAGGTCGAAGCCTACGCCTCCATCCTCCAGCTCTCCCGGTTTTCTTGAGCCTAAGTAAACTGTGCCTCTCCTGCTGTTCTGCCTGGAGGTGGGGTCTGGTGTTCCTGGAGTAAGAAGAAATACCTACAAATGACATTTCATTTTCCCCCTCACCTTCTGCTATTACCTCAAGGTCTGATTTTTAAAGTATGCATTATTAAGCTTCAGTGACACAAAGTAAATGTATGTCCTCATATGTCCCAAGCCTAAATCCACTTACATTTTGTATTCCTGTTGTGAAATGTCAGCATTATGAGTGAAATTAGATTTGTATTTACTGTCTTTACAACACTTGCCATGAATTGTCGCTATTCCACACACTTTAGAATGTTCTGTCACTTACATACAATTCAATGTACAAGAGTATTTTATTAGCCTTTTCCCCCCTTTTCTTTTCTTTCTCTCTCTCTCTCTCTCTCTCTTTTCCTGAGGCAGGATTCCCCCCCTTTCCTTAACTTTGTTGCAGTCACAAAATACAAAAATAGTTTGACAGTAAATTGAGATCAGAATTGCTGGTTTATAGCGTATAAACAACACAGTGTATATTTTAACCCTGTTTGTCAGGGTTCAGAACATAGATAGCTGTTAGTGTTTTCCTTGGAACATATTTAACTAGAATATATTTAACTATGACTAGTGTTTGTTTGAAGGGGGCAAATTGAGAAACCTCAGGAAAGGCTCTTGGTGCCAGGCTAGAGATGCTGAGAGCCTTGTAGCTGGGTTCAAATCATGTTTCTCTGTTCGCTATGTAAACAGAGGGCGAGGGGCATCATACTCAGTTTATGGTGTGCTGGGGCTCGAACCCAGGGCCTTATGCCTGCTATGAGCTCACGCTACCAACTGAGCTACAGCCCTATTCCTTTTGTTTTGTTCGTTTGTTTTAGAGTCTCATGAAGCCTTGGCTGCCCTTTAACTCACTATACACCCATGATTGGCTTTGAACTACTGATCCTCTACTTCTAGTCTGCATTATAGGCATCTGTCACTACTCTTGGCTTGAGTTAGTTTATAGCATAAATTCTAAATAGGCAATTCCATAATTGAAGAAATGTGAGGCGACTTCAGTTTTGGCCACTAAGGAGAAAGAGTTCCCTACAGGATGTTGAGCAAGGACTGAGATATCAACTGCTTCATTCAAAGATGGTGTGATCTGGGCCTGTTTTCCTTAACACTTCAGGAGTAAGCTCTAGGGGCATGGTGTGTGACTTGCTGTCCTGGGCGTTTGAGGTAACATCCAGGTGATGGGTTGTGCTTACAGTTTGACAACACTCAGCAACTGGAAATTTAGCTGTGAGCAGCTAAAGGTTATTAGTGATTCTAATTTTGGAAGATTTAATATATAGGGAACGACCTGGTGGTAAAGTGGGTGGTAGTGGTGCAAGCCTTTAGTCCCAGCACTTGGAGCTCTATGAGTTTGAGGCCAGCCTGGTCTACAAAGCGAGTTCCAGGACAGCCAAGGCTATGCAGGGAACCCTGTCTTGAAAATCCAAAACCAGAACCAGAACCAGAACCAAAACCAAAACCAAACAAAATTCAGCTGGTCCTTGTAACTCATGTCATAGCAGAGGCAGGCAGATCTCTGTGAGTTCAAGGCTAACCTTGTTTATATAGTGAACACCAGCATAGCCAGGGCTATAGAGAGAGACCCTGTTTCAATATCCTTGCCCCCCCAAATTTAAATCATAGTTGAACTTTGTCTGGTCAATATACTTTCTTTATTGGTTTATATATTTTAGAATTTAACAACATATCTTCACATTACAAACTATACTGTTCCTAGATTTCGTGTTGTGTCAACTTCTGAAGAACTCTGGTTTTAAACTTACTGTCAGGACGTTGTTGGTTTATAAACTGACATTTAGCAATTTAAGTTGTGGTTCTTTTTTCTGTATTCACAAAATAGCTCCGTTGAAAATGGGCGTAGGGAAGTAGCTCAGTTGGTAACATGCTTGCTTCTCTCATGCACCAAGCCCTTGAGTCAATCCCTAGAGCCATATAAACTGGCATCTTAGTGACTTTCCTGGTGCTGTGATAAAACACCATGACCAAGGCACCTTATAAAACAAAGCTTATGCTTCCAGATGGCTAAAGTGCATGATGGTCGAGTAAAGGCATGGCAGCAGGAACAGGGGAGAGCTCAGAACTCTCAGAAGGCAGAGAACACACTGGAAATAGTCTTTTGAAACCTTAAGTCTGCCCCCTCGTGACTTACCCCTCCTATAAAGCCACACCTTCCAAGCCTTCCCAAGCAGTTCCATCAACTGAGGATTAAGTGTTCAGACAAATGAGCCTATGGGGGACATTCTCATTCAAATCACCACAACTGGGTATCGTGAAGGCAGAAGGGTCAGAAGTTCAAGGTCATCTTTGGGAGTTTGAGGTCAGCCTGGGCTAGCTTAGACTCTTAAAACAACAACAACAACAACCGAAAACCCAAGAATTTTATTATTTGTTGTGCTAATGCATGTTGGGAATAAGAATGAGGTAAGGAAATAGAAATGTAACTTTATGTCCTGTTTCATGTAATGGGAGATTCAGGAAAAGTGAATTATTTTGTTGTCCTCAGTATTACCCTTTGGGGGGATATCTTGTTGTTTCAAGGAGATTTGGGGAAAGAAATGGGGTAGAGGATGAGGGGGAAAGGGAGGGAGGGAGAGACAGAGACAGACAGAACGAGAATGAGTGAATATGAACACGTGTGTGTGTGTGTGTGTGTGTGTGTGTGTGTGTGTGTGTATCTGTTACCTAGAAAACTGAGAGAGATAAAATGGGTGCCCAGTGTTGAAAGTGCTTCCTTTTACAGGTGAACATTTGTAGTCCAACTGTATTGCTGTGAGTTTGAGGGGGAAGCTGAGAGCTCCTAGCAGCACCTTGGCCCATGGTAGGTGTCTTTGGCCAGTCTTGTCGGCTTCCTGGAGACCGTGACTTTGCTTTCAGAAGACTTTTCCAGGTGCCATCATCAGTGGTCATCGAACTAGAAGTAAGTGAGGTAGGGAGGGTAGGGAGCGGCCCGTTAGACAGCATGGACCAAGGTGCTGAGCCCAGAAGAGAAAGGCCTCCTTGGGAAAGCTTGAGCAGTTTGGGATAGCCTGCCACACGGGAGAACCCAGCAAGTTCATAAGTAATCAAGACCGATGGAGTGAGTGGGTGGATGAGTGAGTCTTATGGATTACAGAGCCAGGCAAAAGGTTCTTAGATTCGGCCACAGTTCATGCCTTGGGTTACAGAGTCTGTGTCTACCTTTCCCCTTGTCCGTTGGGAAACTGAAAGATTCTGAGTAAGGGAATGAATGGGAATGAGCAGATTTTTATTTCTAATTGGTTTATGGGCGTGTAGTAGTAATTAGGAGGATCTTACTTACTGCAAGTGGTTAGGAGAAAAGGGCTAACCAGTCTGTGAAATAGTAATTTGACGCTGTTTATAATGTAACATAGTTTATAAGCTACAAAGTCTGGCGGATTTTTTGGTTTTCTTTTTTGTTTTTTTGTTTTTTTGAGAAAGGGTTTCACTGTGTACCTTTGGCTATCCTGAACTTGCTTTATAGACCAGGCTGGCCTCAAACTCACTGAGATCCACCTGCCTCTGCCTCCCAGTGCTGGGATGAAGGTCCTGCACCACCACACCTGGCTGAAGGACTTTTTTTTTTCCTGCTTGAATTCTGTGGGTTCTTTCTCAAAATCTTCATTGGGAGTTTTTAGTGTTCCCTGCAATGGCATCTGTGGCAGATTTCTTCCATTAGTATGTAAAGAATTGTAGGACAGGTGGAAGAGTAGCTGAGCAGTGGGCGTGGTAGGCTGAAAGAAGAGTCCTACAAATGATGGTCTGCTGGAAGGTAAAGATGTGGGATCCGATGATCTATTGCCTGAGGTGGCCTGTGAGTGTGTGGGAGACATTTGTTCTCACTTCCTGTTTCATCATAGCCTGCCACCTGCTGTGGCGCTATACAAAGTAACAGCACTTTTAAAGTCTGTCTACTTAAGATATCATGTTTTGTATGTCAGGAAGCAGGGTGGGTTGGGTTTTTCTTTCTTTCTCTTTCTTTCTTTCTTTCTTTCTTTCTTTCTTTCTTTCTTTCTTTCTTTCTTTCTTTTCATGAAAAACTGATCCAGGAAAACTTACGTGTGGTAGTCGGAAGGCAACTGTGGGTGTTGGTCGCACCTTCTTCTGCCTTGTTCAGGACAGAATCTCTTGTTTGTAGCAGTGCATACCATCTTCCTGCAGCAGTGCTGAGCTTACAGGCGTGCACTATCATGCCTGCTGTGCGTGTGTTCCTGAGACCCAAACTCTAGCCCTCACTCTGCCTACTGAACCATCTCTTCAGGTCCCGAAACTTTGAACAGTGACATACCTACTCACACAAGTCTCATGAGCGTTGCATGTCAACATGGACCTCTAGGCTGCTTTTTTCAAAGGGTGACGTTTCATAAGAGAACCAACCACCTTTCCCCCGCTCGTGGGACGTGCATTGCAACTTGTACTGTTTGTTGTGGAGTTTGGTGCCTAAGATGCCCCCTCCCTAGTATATTATGAAAAGTGTTTCCTAGGTTCCCAAGGGCGGAAAGGACATGTTCTCTCAGAAGGGAACGTACTTGGTAAGTAAGCTTTGTCAGATGCGAGTTTTAGCGTTAGTGATGGATTCATGGATTCAATATGGTGTCCCTAACCAGAAATGCTGATAACACGAGGGTACGTACATACTGGCAGTTCCGACAGTGTTGTGACCAAAAGCTTACAGGCAGCTACTTGTGTATTTTTCCTAGGAACAATGGTTCTGAATTCTTCAATTCATTGTTGTGCTGTAGAAAGTAAATAACACAAGTGAGGATCAAATGTATAAAAAATTAGGTTCCTTAGCATTTTCTCTTCATTTTAAAGGAAGTTTCACCTTGCTATTATATATGACTTTATTAAAGATTTGTTTTTCGTATTACTGTTTTTGAAAAATGCCTTTTGTTCAATTTAGGAAGCTTTCTTTGAGATCTTTGCTTTAATAAAGTAGTTTTTATTATTAAATAATATTGAATTTGTTACAAATTCCTTTTTCTTTGCCTACTGAATGATTAAATACTTCAATTTATTTACTTATTTTTTTATTTTTTTGGTTTTTCGAGACAGGGTTTCTCTGTGTAGCCTTGGATGTCCTGGACTCCCTTTGTAGCAGGCTGGCCTTGAACTCCCAGTGATTTGCCTGCCTCTGCCTCCCAAGTGCTGGGATTAAAGGCGTGCGCCACCATACCAGGCTACTTATTTATTTTTTAAAGATTTATTTATTTTACTTTTATGTATATGAGTGCTCTGTTTTCATGGACACCAGAAGAAGCAATCAGACTACTTTTTTATTTTTTAAAGATTTATTTATTTTACTTTTTTGTATATGAGTGCTCTGTTTTCATGTACACCAGAAGAGGGAATCAGATTCCATTACAGATGGTTGTGAGCCACCATGTGTTTACTGGGAATTGAACTCAGGACCTCTGGAAGAGCATCCAAGGTCCTTAACCACTGAGCCATCTCACCAGCCCTAAATATTTAAATTTATAAAGAAAGTGTAAACCAACCATCCATCTTCAGAGTAAGCCTAACTTCAGAGTGCGTTGTCTTACATGTATCAGAAAGAACTTGGCTCTATTTCAACTGTATTCTTGAAAACAGTATTTCTGAGGGGGAAAATAATCTCAAAGAACTAACAAAATAGATGGGAATTTATGGATATTAAACTCCCAAAAGAGAGGAGCCACAGAAATAAGCCTTGGTACATTTTCCAATTTGAAAAACATTCCTGCCCCCCTCTCCCCACCCGGCGGGGTTTCTCTGTGTAGCCTTGGCTGCTGTGGACTTGCTTTGTAGACCAGGCTGGCTTTGAACTCACAGAGATCCACCTGCTTCTGCCTCCCAGAGTGCTGCGGTTACAGGTATGTGTCGCCACGCCTGGCTTGAAAAACACTGGCTTAAGTATAAAAGAAAAGTTTGACAGCCCATAGAGCAACGGATCCGAAATAGAGTTGAAGGCTTTTCGGAGGTAGACAGTCCCGATAGCTCTCAAACCTCTCAGCTGTCTCCGAAAGGTTTTTACCCACTGGTAAGGGAGGACAGACTCATTCCAGCTTTGCCCCATCTGCACTGTCTGGGCCAGTCAAGCGTTCACCTTGGAGTAAGGTTGAGCCGGTCTGGTTTTACTCCCAGTGTATAGTATAAGCAATTGAACATTCCTTTGGAGGAATTCCTTTGGGTCTCTGATAACTCATATATAATGTGTTTTAGTACAGTGTCAAACACATAAGGCAAGTGAGTATGTAAGAGAAAATGGTACAATGAAATAAAACCAGCAGAACAATAGGCTAAAAGAGGAAGACTTGAATTTCAGGTATAAAAATGATTAGACATTTTCTCTAATAATAGCTTTGTTTAGTATAATTAAAGAAAGAATAAAATCAATGTACATAAAATAAAAATAAAGAAAAATGATAAAAATTTCACTGTGGAATTGAAAGCAACAGAAAAATTACATAGATTAGAATAAACAACCATGCAGTTTCAGAACTAAAAATAAATCACTGCTATGTTTAATTTGCAGGGTTTTTATTTTTCTATGTTGGCCTGTAATTTTCTTATACTTGTATCCTTATCTGATTTGGGTCAAAGTTGTACTGGCATTACTTAGCACACTGGAAAGGATTCTTTGTTTTTCTATTTTAATGAGAAATTTAATTAAAATTAATTGTAGTTATTAAAACCAGATACACAGAGTATTAGTCATATGTATTGCTGAGTGTTCTTGAGTGTACCCACAGTTCATATGGCATTGGTGGTTTTGGTTTTGTTTTATTGGTTTTTTTGAAACAACGGGTTTCTCTGTGTAGCCTTTGCTGTCCTAGACTCACTTTGTAGACCAGGCTGGCCTCGAACTCACAGTAATCCATCTGCCTCTGCCTCCCCAAGTGCTGGGATTAAAGGCGTGCGCCACCATGCCTGGCTCTGGCTACTTCTTAGGCTCTTAAGTTCCATGGTTTAGGAAAGGCAAAAGTGTTGAGAGTCTGGAAATGACATTGTGTGTGCACAGCAGGTGCTGTTGTTGGCTGCAGAGCACATCGTGGAAGTTTTATCGTGCAGCCTGTGGTTCATGCTGGGCTCATTGTCAGACGACAGGAATAGGAAAGCTCGAGCTGCCACACTCCTCAGTGGAGCTGTCAAGGCAAGGAGGGCTGAAGTCCACAGGGACCTGGAGAGGAGGATGTGCTGTGTGTGGATACAGTTGACCAGAAATCCCGAGCCTCGGCCATGGGTTTCATCAGTGAGAGTACCAGCCCTTATACTAGCTGACATACCCTCTTTGGACCACTGTCGACCTTTAAGAGGAGACAGTATGTCCAGTCCTTGTTTGTTTGTTTGTTTGTTTGTCTGTCTTTTAACCAAATCCTGCATCAAAACAGTCAGCCACTTATTTGCCTTCCATTCTTTCCTACCATCTCTCACAGTTTATCATGTGAGACACAGTTTTCAATGTTGTGGGTTCAATCATTAGTTCTGAAGCTTTATTAAAGTTTTATAGAAAATAGCTTGACATTTGCAAAATCACTTGTGCAAATGACCAAAAAACAAAAAACGTTCCTTTCTCTCTCTCGCACCTGTTAGCTTATGTGTTACAGTGGTATTCCTGATAAAAGCCAGTTCAGGGATGAAGGATCTTTTCTGGCTCATGGTTCAGAGGGTCTTTGTGTGGTGTAGCAGGGAAGGCAAAGTGGCTTAGTCAGTGGCTGTGGGAGCAGAAACAGGGCCTGGAATCAGAGGCTGGGCGTTCAAAGGCTCACCTAGTGATCTGCTCCTGCAAGCTGGGCCCCATCTCCTCAAGGCCACACAGCCTCCTAGTCTGTAGCCGTGACAGTATCCCAGTATGCCCATCTTACCATTGAATACCTCACCCTAAACATTTAAACGGAAAACTAGTTTTCTTCTGTGCCCAGCTAGTTGAGGAAGGGGATGGTGATTTTAGTTGTTGCCAAGTAACTAGTCTTTTCCTGATGACCTCAAGGCTGTGCTTTGAGGAAGAAAGGCCCAAAGGCCGTTGTGATAATGAATGACTGTACCTGGTGTGAATAAAAGCCACCAGGGGAGCAGGGTGGCTCGCTGTTGTCTGCAGTAGAAGAAAGGACTTTAACAATGAAAACAATCTCAAACCTAATTAGCCCTGCACGTCTCTCCTTGCTGAAGTCTAGGGGAACTGGGATGCTTTTGAAGTGTTTGGCAGGGCTATTATGCAGCGTTTTCCTTTTACACAGGGCTCCCGGGTAATCGAGGAGACTTGAGTAGGTGGGCGCGCTGCCTTCGCAGGAAGCCGCTGCTGTGTGCCCCCTTCCTAAGTGCCCAGTTTCCTTCAGGGGTGCCTGCTCAGCCTCAGCAGCTCTGTCTCTTTGAAATTGGCTTGTTTAGGGCAGTCAAGTCCCCAAGTTTGTTCAATTCTTGTATTGTGTGTGTTTTTTTTTAACTTTAAAAGCTTTTTGTTGGCTTGTGTGAGTTTGCGTCCTTTTTTTTTTTTGATAGAATTGTAAATTACAAATATGATTACAAATTTTGAGGTGCCCAGCGGAGTTACCCATAACAGGAAGTTAGTGGATTATATTTCTTATTCTCCACTACTTATCGAACTTGTGGTTTTCAGTCTGGTGGGGATGGGTTAACTAAACAAAGACATAGCATATAGGACATTGCTGGTTCTTTTTATAAAGTTTAAATACTGATTGATTTATATTTTATGTGTATGAGTATTTTTGCCTGCATATATGTCTGTGCAGCACGTGCATGCCTGGTGCCTGCAAACACCAGGAGAGGGTGTTGGATCTCCTGGAACTGGAGTTAGAGATGCTTGTTAGCTGCCACTGCGGTGCTGGGAATCGAACCCCAGTCCTTTGAAAGAGCAGGAAGTACTCTTAACCAGTAGGCCGTTCCTGTAGATCTGGAACATGGTTTCTTAAAATATACATAAACCTAAAAGCTAAACTAATGCTACAGAGTCCTTGGATTCCCAAAACTGGAGCCAAGGTAAGAAACCGAAATCTTTAATGGACGAAGTCATTGCACCTAATTTTTTTTTACCGTGGTTTAAATGCAACGTGAGATGGAGGAGTTGATATGAAGAGTGTGTGTAAGAGGCTAACCACAAGCTTTCAGAGCGTGGACGGAGCGGTGAGCAGTCGGGATAGAGCGTTAATCTCTGGCCCACTCTGGGAGAGAGAGGGTGCTCTAATTTTAGACTAGGATTCTGATTATTTTTAGAGGACTCTTGCTGGGGGAGGGCAGTTTGCCACTGCCTGGGAGTGTCCACGCTCCCTCGCCCGCGTCTCTGCTGAGGAAGCAGGTCTCTGGTCCCTGAGTTGGTTTTCTGTGAGGACTTAGACATCTGCTGCCATCTTTTTAACAAAAGTAAACTTCTGGCTCACGACCCCTGCAGATCTAGTCACAGTTTAGTGTTTGTACGGGGCTCCTGGGCGTGCGGACGAGTGGGTCTCTGACTCTTGCACCCTCTTCTTGGGCTCTCTTCCTTGTGCTTGTTTGTTTTAGCAGGTTCCCATGTGTTGGTTTTTGTTTTGTCTTTTTATTTTATGTTATATTCTCCCTTAGAAGCCTGTTTGTTTTCTAATGAGAGACAGAAAGGGAGTAGATCCTGATGGTTCGGGAGGTGGAGAGGAGCCAGGAGGAGGAGAAGGAGGGGACACTATAATCAGGATATAGTATATGAGAAAAAATATTTTCAATTAAAAAAAAAACAACAGAATTATAGAGAAGGAGTGGAGGGGAAGTCACCTGTCCTCAGTTCATGGCCTCCGAGTCAGTCTGGTTGACTTTGGTTTGTACACTGGGTTCTCTGGACTCTAATCTGGTGGAGTGATAACAAATCACTCTCCACATTTGACAGGCTGTGCTTCAGGCCATTTCTCTTAAGTAACTAACCAGCAAACTGGCATGTACAGCAGCTTCCACAGAATTCCGCAAATAGAGAAATGCTATACTAAGCTGCACTAATGCTGTAGTAAGATTTTCATGGCAGGATAATTCACTGAGTAACGGAGTCCCATCCCTCCCCACCCTCCCCCAAACACACACACACACACACACACACACACACACACACACACACACACTGATATTTAAGATACCGAGGTATATCTTGTTGACTGTGCCCATCGTCACTCTGGATCTGCTTCTAGGGAAGAAAAGAGCAGTTTTGATATATGCACGTGTAAAATGGAGGTGCAGGTGTTTGCTTTGCCTGCGACTCCTTGAAGGGGTGAGGCAGGTTGGAGGAGGGGGTTAGGATGAGGCAGTTTATAGACACAGCTTGATGTATGGCTTCCCGCCCCCTGCTTGGCCTTGGCTGTCTCTGTGGAAACTGAGCTTGTCTGTCCCTCCTCTTCTCCTGTGACTGCGGCTTGGGGGATAGGACCCACCAAGCTCGGGCGCTAAGTGGTAGGTTTAGTCAGATCTTCTGAGATCAGTTTTGCTCTGCCCTAGACACAGTAGCTATCTGAAGCAGAACCATTGTAGTTTGTTGGTTTTGGTTTGCCTTTTGGTTTTAGTCTTTGAAGCTGGAGTTTGAACCTAGGGCTTGTGCGTGCTAAACCTCTGCTCCATCCTACATGGTCATCTCAGCGCTGCTGCTCTTTGTACTGTTTTAAATAGATGAACTTCTCTTGTGGGAATGTATGGCAAGGTTTTGGGTTTTCATGTCTCAATACACTTTTGTTGTTGTTGTTTTTTGGTTTGTTCTATTAAGTTTTACTATATAGCCCTGGCTGGTCTGAAACTTGCTGCATGAAACAGTCTGGCCTCTAACTTGGCAGATGGCTACTTGCCTCTGCCTCCCAGAATTGTGGAATTAAAGGCGAGTGCCACCACGCCCAGTTCAACACACAGACTTTACCTTTGCTTGAAAGCTGGCCTTGGGACATTTGGCAGGAATAGTATTCCTAGATTTTAATTTTTTAAAATTTTTAATTAAAATAGAATTATATCATTTACCCCCTTTTCTCCCTCCAGCCCCTCCCAGGGACCTTTCCTCCAACTTCTTCCATGCTTCCCCACCCCACAATAGGGATGGTTTTTTTTGGTAAAAGTTTTAGTGTTATGTGGTTGTGAGTGTGTGCATGTGTATGTTTGCTCAAATATGGAAATAACAGCTTGCCAGTCCACTGGTGGTGTATGTACAGTTTCAGGGCTGAGCACTCTGCATAGGACATGTAATAAAGGGCTCATCCCTGGGAGAAGCTAGGACTCGCTCTCCCAGCAGTCATAGCTGCCTGTAGTTCTTTGTTTAGGATGGAACCCTGTGAGACTTTTCCCTCTACCACGTTACCATGCAATTGACATCACTGTTCCTGCCTTGTCTCTGCAGCCACTTCTAGGAGGCTGTCTCACAGCAGACTTCCTGGTAGTCTGGCTCCTATCATTTCTTTTAGCTTCCGTGACGTTCCTTGAGCCATAGATGCTGGAGCTGCTATGTAAATGTGTTCACAGGGACTGGGCTTCCCACAATCCATTGCTCTCTCATTGAGTCCAGTTGTGCTTTTCTGTAGAGATGCTTCTTTGATGAAGATTAGTACTTTCAACACAGGTTGTTTCTAAGAGAGTCTATATAACAAAACTCACTTTCCTAAACAAATCTTTTAAGTGAAATGTAATAATATTCTTTTGAAAAATAATTACTGCCGGGAATGGTGGCACAGTCTTGTAATCCCAACACTCGGGAGGCAGAGGCAGGTGGATCTCTGTTGAGTTCCTGGCTAACCTGGTCTACAGAGTGAGTTCCAAGACAGGCCTGCACAGAGAAACTCTGTCTTGAAAAACAAACAAAAATTGCTAGTCTTTAAGACATTTTTAGTTTATAGTCCAACTTGAATTGGAAGTAGACATACCATACCAGAGAAGTGTACGTTTTACAAATTGCAGTGAAGAAAAACAAGTGTGCCTCACCAGCCTTCAAGTTTGAGGTGCGGCACACAGTCTGGATTTGGAGAAACTATGCCACTGATCTGCCATTGTCACCCACAATAGTTTTAATTTCCCTAAAAGCCCCTGATGCTGTCCCTCCCTGAGCCTCTCTGGGGTTTTGCATTTTCCAGAGTCATGGTTGGAGTCGCACAGTACGGACTTACTTTCCAAATCAGCAGTAATCATTTTGTTTTGAGGCCTGATGGCTTTTTAAATTCATAGCATAGCATTACATTGTATGGAATGGTACTGGGTTATTCACTCACTGAAGGACATGTTGATTGGTTCTAAGTTTTGGCAGTTGTGAGTTGCTTATGGCATCTCCATGCAGGCTTTTTGTGGGCATAATTTTCCACTCATTTGGCCAACATCATACAGGCATTTTTTCTTTCTTTCTTTTTTTTTTTGGCTTTTTGAGACAGGGTTTCTCTGTGTAGCCTTGGCTGTCCTGGACTCGATTTGTAGACCAGGCTGGGCTCGAACTCACAGCGATCCGCCTGCCTCTGCCTCCTGAGTGCTGGGATTAAAGGCATGCGCCACCACGCCCAGCGGCTTTTTTTTTTTTTTTTAACCACTGAAGTCTTTTCCAAAGCGATTTTGCATTCCTGCCATCAGTGAGAATGGTCATGCCCTTGTGTTCTAAAGAAATTTGTATATTGGTTGTGGTTTTGATTGACTTATTTCTGGCGGTCTCATGGCAAGAGATCATGAGTTTGGAGGGTCAGTGTAAAACAGATGATGACTGGCGCCTGACAGGCGTGTGTACCCATGTATGTACACAGGGGAGGGAGGGCACCTAGTGAAGGGTATTGGAAAGTCAAGGACCTTCCAACATTTATTCTCCAATTACAGGGTCTCTCTGTGTAGCCCTGGCTGTCCTGGAGTGGATTTGTAGACCAGGCTGGCTTGAACTCTGCCTCTTGAGTGCTGGGATCAAAGGTGTATGTCACCACACCTGGCCCCAGGTGTTTTGTTTTCCCCTATATGCCTTCATTTGACTGTATGTCTTATGCTCTTTTGTTCTTCCACCGAGCCCTGTTTCCCCTTCTACGTGCCTTCCATTCCGTATAGTCCCGTTTTTCTCTTTAGCTTCTCAATGAACATTTAAGAGTTTGGGAGTGTTTTACTCAACATGCTCTTGTAAAGGTTGAGAACAGTACTAAGTATAAGTAGGCAAGGAAAACATGGTAGGTCTGTATTTATTAACAGGTATTGGCGGACCTGTTTTATGCTTAATAATACCAGTGTGCATTGTATGGTAAGCTTAAAACTCTGTTTCCGTGACGGACAGACGGCAGGGCGGGAGGCCGCTGTGGAGAAGACTCCCTTGACTTACCAGGGTGGAATCACTGTGCGCCAATGCGCCGCACGGCAGTGCTGCACTTCTAATCCTCCTGCGTGCTCCGGTCAATAGGGTCTTTGTTCCACGCTGGGGAAGAATGCATGAGCCAAGGAGTTCTGGTGCTTCAGTTTAGCTCCACTGCTCTGTAGACGGGCGACTTTTCAAAATGAGCCAGACATTTTCTTTTTCAAGAAAGACACATGAGAGCAGAAAACACATCCTTTTTGCGCTTTTGAAGGACTTGCTTTTTTTCTGTTTTGGTGTGTGAGTGCGTGTATGTACATGTGTGTGTGTGTGTTTGTGTGTGTGTGTGTGTGCGCGCGTGCACACGCGCGCGCGCGCGCAGTGTCATCTTTGGATTTTGTTCCTCAGGAGTTATATACCTTGTTTTATTTTTCATTTGTGTGCATGATATATGCATGTATGCACATACATATTTATGGTGTGTGTGTGTGTGTGTGTGTGTGTGTCTGTCTGTCTGTCTACAGGAACATATGGAGGCCAGAGGTGATATAGGGATGTCTTCCTCAGTCACTTCAGCACTTTATTTTTATTTATTTATTTATTTTTAATTTTTTGAGACAGGGTCTCTCTGTGTAGCCCTGGCTGTCCTAGACTTGCTTTGTAGACCAGACTGGCCTCGAACTCACAGCGATCCACCTGCCTCTGCCTCCTGAGTGCTGGGATTAAAGGCCTGCGCCACTACGCCCAGCAGCACTTTATTTTTTGAGACAAGGACTCTCACCAAACTGTTGTTCACTGCTTCTGCTGGTCCAGATAGCCAGCAAGCCCTTGGAATCTGTGTGTGTCTCCCTCTCAGTGCTAGCTACGGCTACAGGCTCTGCATAATCACACCTGACTAACTTCTGTGTGGGCTCTAGGGATCTGAGCTCAGGTCCGCAGGCTTGCAAGCAAGCACTTTAGCCTTTGAGCTGCCTTGTTTTTTTGAGACAGAGTTTCCCACTGGGACCTGAAGCTTGCTCATTACTCCAGCAAGCCCGAGGAATCTACCTGTCTCCACCTCCCCAGTGCTGGGATTACAGGCGCCATCACCATGCCTGTTTGTGTAGGTGCTAGAGACCTAACCCGGATCTTCAAGCTGCGCTGAGCTACTGGCCCAGCCCCTGTGAAGAATGCATTCTAAAACATGTCATGTCACTTGTCTCTCATGGGCGTTTGTAGATGGAAATAGTTGCTTATTTGGAGGCTGTGTTGACCTTTTGTGGGCATAGAAACCAAGGATTACATTTCCTTATCCAAAGACTTAGAAGACCTTGTGTTTAGTTATTGGACTGGTTTTAACCTTTAAAGTAGAATTTCTGTTGTTGTTTGCAAATTGCTCAATACAAGACTACCTGCAGCCTGGCTCACAGAGCTTGCCTGAGCAGAAAATATAGGTGAAAGTATTGTAGAGGTTTAGTTAAGAGTTAAGTCTACGGAACTGAAGTTCATTTAAACATTTTACTTGTTATTTTATGTTGTAGATATCACTTTTCTTTTTTTCTTTTTCTTTTTTTTTGGTTTTTCGAGACAGGGTTTCTCTGTGTAGCCTCGGCTGTCCTGGACTGGCTTCGTAGACCAGGCTGGCCTCGAACTCACAGTGATCTGCCTGCCTCTGCCTCCCCAGTGCTGGGATTAAAGGCGTGCGCCACCACGCCGGGCCTTTTTTCTTTACCTCTTATTTTTGGGGTTTTTTTTTTTTTTTTTTGAGACAGGGCCCACTGAACCTGGAACTCACTAATCTGTCTAGCCTGGCTAGCCAGTAAGCCCCAAGGATCTTCCTGTCTCCCCATCCCTGAGATTGCAGGCACACATCGCCGTGCCTGGCTTTTTACATGCTCGCTGGAGAGGAAGCTCAGGCCTTCAGTGCTTGTGTGCAAGCGTTTTTCCTGTATGACTGAGCTAGCTCCCCAGCCCAAGCTTATCTTATTAAAATTCATTTTGTATGAGCTCTCGAGCTCTCCCTCCCTCCCACTCTCCCTCTCCCTCCCTCCCTTCCCTCCTTCCTTCCTTCCTTTCTTTCTGTGCTGGGTATCAAACACAAGTCGCCTTTTTCCTGCCTGTGAAGTACTCTGCTACTGAACGCCATCTCCAGCCATAATAAACTACTTTATAGATGAGACAGTATGGGGCAGATGTGCTGTCTGCTGCACTGAGGCGTCCTGGGTGAGAAAGTAAGTGGACTAAGGTTGCTCCTTACCCTCCCTCCCTTTCTGTGTTTTACTCACTAATGTCTTCTCTCTCTGTCACCAGGTAGAACTTCTTTAGCACAGAGTCTCATTTTTACTTCATCTTGGTGGCTTTCTTTGTCTTTAGTATCCATCCAATTTCCTGGTACATGTTCAGTTTCAAAACACGTTCACAAAATGAGTGCGTCATTGAATGATCCAGGCATTCATCAAAGTTCACTGTTTTCTTCCTAAAAAAACAAAAACAAAAACAAAAACACAACCAAAACATGGCAGGGGGCAAGACACAATTCCTGATCCCAAAACTGACACCCTGTATCAGTGTGCATGTGTCACAGTTTTAAAAAATGCAAAATGTAAGTCCCTCTCTCATTTTTAAAAAAATCACAGGAAAAAAAAATCCCACGCTCATGTAGGCGGAGAAGGGCCTGTTGTGGTAGACACTGTCCGTCTTCACTGTAGGAGAAGCGCAACCCCAGGTGCTGGGCATTGGTTTCCCCTGACAGCGAACAACGCCCGCTACTGCCTTGCATGCTTGTCACATGTTCGTCGCTGAGGAGACCCTGCAGCCAGAGTCACTAACAAGGGTGTAAAAGATTGATATATGCAGGGTTAGAACACGAGGTGTCATGCTCATGAGAGATCTTTGCAATTTACTTTTGGGAAAAAGACTATTTTTCTGTGATACTGTTAAAGACTGTCATATACAAAAGTTTTAGGTTTTGTTTTTTGGAGACAGGGTCTCTCTGCGTAGTCTTGGCTGTCCTGGACTCACTGTAGATCATGCTGGCCTTGAACTCAACAGAGATCTGCCTGCCTCTGCCTCCCAGAGTGCTGGGTTTATAAGCATATGCGACCTTGCCTGGCAAGTTTTTTTTAAAAAATGCTGTCTTACTTTTAAAACATTTTTATTTTAGTTATTTTTTAAAAGTTTTGGAAAGATGCCATCAAATTTTCTGTTTCTATATGGACAACATTTCACTATAGAGTTCTACCCTGCCCAGTGTGGTAGATGAGTCAGCTTATGGTTTGTGCCAAGGACAGTGCCCTAGGGATTGCCAAATAGCATTTTCAAATCATGGGCTTCAATTCATTAACGTCACAAAATCAAATTAGGGACCTTTAGGCCAGCATTTTCTAACAAAACGCAATGGAAATAGTAATATAATAATAGATTACATCATAAGACAGCATTTTTTAAAAGGTAAGCTTGAGTTTAGCTGTGTGTGTTAAGGTGCCTTTTCTCACATATGTATTATTGCCAGAAAAGCTTTTTTATTTTTTATTTTTATTAAAAAATATTTATTTATTTATTATTGTACAGTATTTGCCCTAATGTGTGCCTGCAGGCCAGAAGAGGGCACTGGATCTCATTATAGATGGTTGTGAACCACCATGTGGTTGCTGGGAATTGAACTTAGGACCTCTGGAAGAGCAGGCAGTGCTCTTAACCTCTGAGCCATCTCTACAGCCCCCAGAAAAGCGTTTTAAAAATGCTATGATAAAGGCTACCAAAAGCTGCAAGTTCTTGCTTTGTAATAAACTTTGCTGGAGAAACAATAAATAAATAAATAAAAATAAACTTTGCTGGAGCAAGGAAACTTCCACAGAGGCGTAGTAGGTATTCGAGTAGTGATTTATGTGATTTGGAAAGTCAGGGATGATACAGATTGAAAGCGTCATGGAGACGGGCTCCATGTGAACTGAGCCTGGCAAGTCAGGTCAGACTTGAGAGTGGCTAAGAGATGAGGTGTGCCTTATGGGTGATAATGAAGGCGAAACTGCGGTAGGATTCAACGCACCTTGGAGAGTTGTAGGATGTGGTTTGGGGACAGAAACTGAAGTACAACTAGTCAGATGTGGGGGTGTTTGCAGTGACTTGCCTGGAGCGTTCGCCTTAGATCGGGTAACCTGCGTGGGGTGGTACAGCGGGCTCTGCAATGCTCTCCATCTCCCCGCAACTCAGTCCAGCCATGGCGCTCCTGAGAGGGCTCTTGTAGGTGGTTTTGGGATACCAAGCCTCTGGCATCAGATCACAGAGAACTGGAAAGGACGTTGGCAGTTCTCCAGGATGTAAATAGAAAGGTAGAACAGGTCCCATTGTGGGTGTGTGTGGGGAGACCCAAGGTGCTGTCTGTTTGAAATATGTCGGGGGATGGGTTTGAAGCATTGCTTGTTATCGTGCTGAATGTTTGCTCTCACCATAGAGGGAAAAGCAGACAAAAGGGCTCAGGGTTTAGGTACTGGCAGACGTGAAGGATGCTGTGTGGGTGATCGGTCAAGGGGCCTTCTTTCCCCTCGATATCACTGAACCTGGTAGATACATAATTTATAAATTTGGGGGATTTATTAGGGACCATTTCTTATCTTTGGATAGAGGCATTTAATATTTTAATCGCCCAAGTCTTTTCTACTTTCTAATAAAAAAGAACTTTAAAATAGCATATGGAATGATAATGTTGATTAAGGAAAAGATGGTTGCTTTAATTAGAAAAAACCTCAAATTTAAATGACTGTATATAGCATTAAACACACTGGTCGCTTTGGTAAACTACTTGGAAGTCTTCTTTAAATTAATTTTTTAATAATTCATTTATTTTTATTTCATGGGCATTGGTGTTTTGCCTACATGTATGTCTGTGTGAAGGTGTGGGATCCCCTGGAACTAGAGTTGAAGACAGTTGTGAGCTGGGATAGGTGTGACACAGACAGTTGTGTGGGTGCTGGGAATTGAACCCCTGTCCTTTGGAAGAGCAGCCAGTGCTTTTAACCACTGAGCCATCTCTCCAGCGCCCTACTTAGAAGTCTTGATTCTTTGTTGTAGCAGATTCTGGAGGTTTGTAAAATTGAGTGTATCCTAGGAATTACTTCTTTTACTCTAAATCATTGGCAAAGTCAAACATGCTTGTGTCCAGGTATACAGGGTTGCTTACCTCTGGTCTAGGGAGGTTGTGTGCAGCGTAGCTAAGTGATGGCTCACTTTAACCACTAATAGGAAAGCAAGCGTGCTCCATCTCCCCCCAACTCAGTCCAGCCATGGGAGGGATGGAGGGATATGCAAACCATAAAGAGCATTTGGAGGAGTATGCGGAGAGGCATGCCTCTGCCGGGGGGAGGGGGGGGGTGCGTGGATGAAAAGTGAAGGGTGCATTCGCTGTGCGCATCTTCTGAAGGCGTCTGCTCACAATCAGCCGCTTGTGGAGGGCGTGCCAGCTGGCTGGGTACTTTCATGATGCAAATTGTCCATCCGCTCAGAGGAGCAGCAGGACAAGGAGGCCTTGTGTGAAAGACTGAATTCCTACCCAGAAGACAAGGGTGCGAGGCTCTCGTGGAGATCTAAATGAGGTCTGTGCGCACTTTCCACTTTATTTGCAGTTTTCAACATGTCATCCCTCCCCGCCCCCAGCCCTCCCGCCTATGATTCCTGTTTGACGTAATTAATCAGTTTCTCTCCTTTCTCTGCTTCTGCTTGGGGCAGGGAGGAGGGACCGCCTTGGAAAAATGGTGCCTCTTTTTCCAGCAGTACTGTTTTCCTTGTCAACCAGAAGCTTGCCTGGCTCATTTTCATGAGCTGTATGAATAAAAGGGTATCATTCAGATTTGATTTTTGACACGATAAGTTCTGACTGCTGCTTTTGTGCATGCTCACTTGCAAGGAATAAAGTGGTTTTCCATCTCTGTGAAATAGGACATACTTCTAGGTATCAGATGCATTTAGATTGTCATTAATACAGGAAAAATTCAGATGTAGTACAGCAGATTTTAAAACAGTATTCCCTGTGACAAAAAAGAGTGGTATATGTTTTAATAGAAAACCTTTTTTTAAAAAAACTTCATGGATTAAAAAAGTATTTCTTAGCCAGATGTGGTGACGCACATCTGTAATCCTAGTACTCAGGGAGGCAGAGACCATCCTGGTCTACAAAGCGAGTTGCATAACTATATAGAGCCAAAATAAACCTGTCTCAAAACAACAACAACAACAACAACAACAACAAAACACACACACAAAAAAAACAAACCCAAAAATAAAACCTACCCAACCAACCAAACAAAAACCAAAAAATTTTTTAGTTTTGTCACTTTTTTTTGTCACTTTATTGCCATGTTCATTTAGCAGAATAATAGTGGTAAGTTTTCCCCTAGAGCCCATGAAATCTTGTTTTTATAATCTTGGATGTCTTAAGTCATCTACCAGTCACATGGTAGACATTGTTTTGTTGGCCATGCAATGCTTCCCTTATAGCTCTGCTCTGTGGCCAGTAAGCAGCCAAGGATGATGGGCACGCGAGCAGGCGTGGCTTCATTCCAGCAAAACTTCTCTTTACAGAAGCAGACAAGCCCCAAGATAATCTCCAGGCCCCATAGTATATCAGCTCTGACTTAGACTCCAACCTTTCCTAGAAGGTGCTTCCCTGTGCTCCATTTGACAGGGGGCTGAGGAGGTGATTACCTTCTTCTCCTTCCTCCATGGTTATCTACACGAGCATCAGGCACTTTGTTCTTAAGTTTCCCAGATGCACATTTTAAAAAACAAACACCTGAAATTTCTTCTCCGAAAAGTCAATATTTCCACACTGGTCCAACTCAGCAGAATGTAGCAAACATCCTGCCTGAAAATGCCAGCCCTACCCAGCAGAGACTGGCCTCAAACAAGTCTAGGCTTCTATAGAAATGGAAAAACTATTTTCTTACCTGTTGGAGTGCAGTGAAACAGAAGTTAACTCTTTGCTTCTGTGTCTGTTCCTCCGGTTGAGATTGGCTGATGGTCTTACACTGTGTGTTACATATTAGCAGTTTGTGGGGGGAGGAGAAGGAGCCTGGGGTGGGGTGGGGTAGATGAGGGATTTGACCCATGCTTGCATGTTAAGGATGCCATCATGAAATTTTAGACATTTAATTTCCCAAACATCAAATGTATATTTTTATTGGCCTAGGAAGGTGCACCCTTGAGGAAATTGACTTGGGAAAAAGGTGCGATGGAGGCCGATTCAGCTGGTCTAGTCACCCCAAGCCTGTAGCTACTGAGTAGCGAGCCCCTGTTACAATAACCATCTGTATTTGTCTGCAGTGGATGCTTGCGACCCATTTTGCCTTGAAGTACATGACCAGTGAAAGTCAAGGGAACCGCTTGGGTTGGCCTCATTCATTCTAACAGAGTAGCATGGATGGCATTCAGATACCCTTTTCTGTTTAACTCATTTAAAGTCTGAAACCAAGATGGAAGTGCTTAGTAGTACGTGAGCTAGTATTGTTTCTGTTGCCGCGATAAAATGGCCGACAAGCAACTCAGGAGGAGGAGAGGGTTTCTGTTAGCTTACAGTTCCAGGCTGTAGTCCCCCATTGCTGGGAAGTCACGTGGCAGGACTTAAAGCAGCTGACTATGTCTGCAGTCGGGAGCAGAGAGAGAGAAAGTGGATCCATGCTTGTTCATGCTCAGCGCGCTCTCTCCTTTTCGTTCAGTGTAGGACCCAGCTATGAAACGGCACTACCCACATTCAGGACGGGCCTTCCCACTAAATTAGCTACGTTAGGAAAGTCTCCTATAGGCACGCTCTTAGCCAACGTACTATAGACGGTTCCTCACGGGGACTTTTCATCAAAGGTGATTCTAGATTGTGTCTGGTTGACAGTTAAAACTAGCCTAACCACAACAGGTAAGTAGTTCTCAAACATAATTGCACATAAAAGTCATGGTGTCTTAAAGAAATAAAAAAGAAATAAAATTTTTGGTTGTAAAATGAAATTTTTAGAAATAAGACTTAAGAATTTATTTGCTCTTATCCAAAGTTTTCTTGGTGATATTTATTGCCAGTCCGGTGCCTTACTCATGGCTAGGATATGTAGCAGGAAAGCCTAGGCCCAGGCTGGATGGGACGGGACAGGGCTCTCTGGAGATCCTGTAGGTTTTGAACTGTTTGCCTCGGTGTTCAGAGCACATTCTGTTCTTGCAGAGGATCTGGATTTTTTTTCTAGCACCCAAATGTTGACTCACAACTATCTTCTGATGCCCAAGGGCTTTTGCACACACAAAGTGCACATAGTTACACAATAAATTTTTTTTTTTAAGTCACTCATAGTGATCCTGGAATGTCTGTTAGTCCCTCTTTCTCTCTCGGAAATCTTGGGTAATGCTGTCTGCAGTGGGCTTCCCTCTAGGCCAAAGCGAGTCTATTGGACTCACTCTAGTCCGTCTGTGCCACCAGAAAACTTCCTGTTCCCTGAAGAAACTCCAGCCATGTAGTCATCACATCAGCACAAGATACGCACGCCATCTTCTACCCTTAGCATAAGCAGTTTCTGGACGAAGGAGATGACTCAGAGGGTAGAGGTGCTTGCTCTTTGGGACACACATAGTGGAAGGTGAGAACCAACCCCTGAGTTGTCCACTGACAGACAAACAGACACGCACGCATGCACGCACGCAAATATGTTATTTATTATTTATGGTTTTTCGAGACAAGGTTTCTCTGTGTAGCCTTGGCTGTCCTTGACTTGCTTTGTATATAGACCAGGCTGGCCTCAAACTCACCAGAAATCCACCTCCCTCTGCTGGGATTACAGGTGTGCACCACTGTGCCTGGCCAAATATTAATTTTTAAAAGGAAGTTTGTTCTTAGTTCTCTCTTCCTATCTAGCTACTTTTTTTTTTTTTTAATATAACAAAACTGCTTGGAAATCACCCTTATTAGTTGGCTCCATTCCCCAACCGGCCCACTCCACCCAACCCAACCCAACCCAACATTCCTTCTTGTTTTTAACTAACATTCTACCAAACTGATTGTCAAGATAGCAGAGACGTCCAGGTTGTGAAATATGTGGCCAGTGCTCAATCGTCATCTTTCTTGACCTTTCAGGAATACTTGACTCAGCTGGTTTCTTATTGAAAACATGCCAACTGGTTACCCAAATGGTCAGCCCCAAAACCATTTACAAACAAGTAACTTTATAGAGACTGAGCAGGGTGTACTTATGAATTTACATATATTTAGGAACACATACACATACGATGAAATAGCAATTAATGAAAAAAGAGCCTGTAATTTGAAAGAGAGCGAGGGAGAGTTTAAAGGGAGGAAAGGGAAAGGGGAAAAATTTATGTAATATATTATAATCTCAAAACAGAAAAAGTCTCTTTCCTAGTTATTTCTCATGAGTCTTCTTTGCTGGGTCCTCATTTCCCTCATATCTGAATGTTGTTGTGTCCCAAGTCCCAGTGTCCACCTGTCCTCATATTTGTTTATTTACAGACATTTTGCCTGTGGGGTTTGAACCCGGGCCCCATACATGCCAGGAGAGTGTTCTACCATGGAGTTAGAGCCTAGCTCCAGGCTTTTCTTAAGCGCTCACTTGGCGTTTCTGTGTAGGTGTCTCATAGGCATCTCAAACGCACATCCATACCAAGCTCCCAGCTTCCTCAGTCTAACCCTGCAATTGTTTCAATAAATGGCCAGCTTTGTCTTTTGAATTGCCTAAGCCAAAGCTAATGCGTCATAGACTGCCAGTCAGCAAAATTCATCTATTTACCCCTTAGAATATGTCTACAATCTGACTACTGCCACCTTAGACCAGGCTGTCGTCATCTCTTGCCTAGGTTATTGCAGCCCCTCCCCCACCAGCTTTTTCCCTTTTCTTCTTCTTTTTTTGTTTTGTTTTTTTGAGACAGAGTTTCTCTGTGTAGCCCTGGCTGTCCTAGAACTCTCTTTGTGGACTAGGTTGGCCTCAAACTCACAGAGGTCCTCCTGTCTCTGCCTCCCTAGTAGTGGAATTAAAGGTGTGCGTCACCACACCCGGCTGTTTTTTTATTTTTCCATCTCAGATAGATAGTGTTTTGCCAGTACAGTAAGTAGCCCAAGTGAGTCTTCAGAAATAGCAGCCAGCGGCTAGGAAGGTAGCTCAGTGGCCACGGCCACTTGTACATAAGCTTACCAACTTAGAATGGAGCCCCCCAGACCCCCAAAATTGTCCTCTGACCTCTACGTGGTATGCATATGCCTGAAATCTCCCTCTCTCTCTCTCTCTCTCTCTCTCTCTCTCTCTCTCACACACACACACACACACACAAAACATAGATAAATAACATTGAAAAGTGGCAGAGCATGTGCTTTTGTGTACAGAGTTCTCCAGTTGATTTTCACATTTGTGGTAAGAGCCAGGTCTTCTCAATGACTCACAAAGACCTGTGAGGCCCCTAATACTTTCTACCTTACACGGACCTCCTGACCACTCCCTAAAGCTTGCAGGCTCCGGCCATGTGCATTGCTCCTCAGCCACCTGCTGCAGTGTCACCATACCCATGTCAGTGGGGTCACTTGATAGCGCAATGTTAGATAGCATTCCTCCCTCCATACTCTTGATCATGTGGCATATAACATTGTGTGTGTGCTTATGTGTGAGTGCTCATGTTTGTGCACGTGTGTACAACGTGCTGGAATTCACCATCAGAGACCATTCCTGAGGAGACGTACACTTTGATTTTTGAGACAGGGTCCCTCCCTGGGATCTGGGACTCTTGGACTGGGCTAGGCTAGCCAGCTAGTCACAGGGGTCACAAGTCACAGTGCCTTCACTGCACAGGGATTCTGTGGCCACGTGCCTGTTTAGCCTTTTATGTGGGTGCTAGAGATCAAACTCAGGTCCTTAAGTTTAAGGACCCAGTGGCAAGCATTGACTGAGCCATCATCCCTTCAGTCCAATCATTCTTTTTATTTTATTTTATATATTTTTTTATTCCATCTCTTGCCAAACCCTGCTACCTACTAGACTGTAAGCTTCATGTGTTTGGCACCATATGTATCTTATTTTCTGCTGTGGCCTCACACTTAGAATATTGACTCGCTGGCACATACTAATGTTCAGTAAATATCTGAATGGAAGTTGAGTGTTTGTTGAGTGAATGGAAGGATTTGGATCTATGTGATCCTCAGGACGAGCGAGGGGCTGTCAACTTTGACCTGATGGGTAAGTAGCTGTGGTAAGAAATTAATACGCAACCATGAAAACCGAGAAAGCCATTTTATAATTAGCCATATATGGTTCTATAGGGATTTATCCTACTGAGGAGAGATACAAGTACAGCGTGCTCATGGGGAGTAGGAAGGGGGTGTGCTCATTAGGAGCTGCAGAAAAAAACCAGTCAAAGGAATTCTTACCAAATGTCTCAGTAGTTTGTCACTGTGAGCTTTGGGGTAATTTACTTTGTAAATAGTTGATGGAGGAATCAAGCCGTGCTATTTAGCCTTCTGTGGCTCTGTGTGTTATGGGGGAGGGGCTTATTAGAGTTGGTCTTGGTCTGTACCACACTGCTATCTTTGGATACTGGAACCGTTTTTTACAGTCGGATATTTTCTTTTACCAATATTCACCCTTCTGTGCAGATTAGATTAACAGAGCAGTAAAGAGCTTCCCCCACATTCTGGTACCCTCTGTCCCGCAGTTGTACATGTTTAAACAGCTTTACTTCTGCACCGTAGCGTGCATCACTGCCTCTTTGCTTACTTTCTGCCCTCTCTGTCTGCCTCCCTCGCATCAGTCAGTTCCCACAGCTAGAACTTGGCTTAGCAGAGTGAGTAGATTTTTTTTTTCCTTGAGTGTGGATGAGTGGGAGGAAAGGCCAGCCTCATTCCTTTAGTGAGCTCAAGGATTTCAGGCATGTCGTGACCCACTAGCCTGAATCAGGGCTTGTGTTAGCCTTGCAAGCACGAGGCTCGGTTAATAAGCCATGTTCCCAGCTCTTGGCTTGCAGTTGCACTTGGTAATCTTATCTCTTTTGGTGCCGAACAACCTGAGGTGGCAGAGGTACCCAGATTAGGACAAGTTTATCTGAAGTTTTGCAACTCTAATGAGGATTTGCACCTATGTAAAATGAACTTTCAAACATGCCTGACCGTTCTAGCCTTAGTTAGGAATTCTGTCTGTCCACACAGTGACTGAACCACGGCCATGTTTAATAGCCAGGTTGAGTCACGTTAGCTTGGTCTTTCGGTTTGCTGGAGAATGTTGTGGTTTTTTCCAAAGTTTACTGCTTTGGGGTAGCAGCCTGATAGTACCACACGGTAGAGGGGGTAGATTTTGTCCTTTACCAAAACCTCAAGTATGATGCTTTATGGAGCTTTTCAAGTATGATGCATTGTGAGATTTTCTTCTTCTTTTTAGCTCCACGCTGACCCATACAGTCATTTTTATAAATAGCTTTTGATGTGTAGACTCTTTCTAGCTTTTACAAAAGAGATCTGGCTCTGCATTTGGCGTGTCTGTGCCATAATATGGCACACATGTGAAAGCAAGTGCTTGTACCTCACACTGGGGGAACAGGACTGCTGAAGGCTGGGCCGTGCATTGGAGGGGAAACACTGGAAAGCTCCATTGTATCTGCTACAGCAAGTTTAGTTGACAGTTACTATTAGCTAGAAAACTGTAAAGGTGATTCTCCTCATTTGTAAGTTGTAGTCATTTCAATGTACTTTCTGAGGGTCTGTGCCCCTTTTCTGGTGGCGTTTGGCTGATTGATAAAAGGGCAAGACCATGGACGGTCCCTGAAATGTAAGGGAAAGAAGTGAGCTGCCTCGCTTCTCTTCCCCACCCCCTCTGTCTTTCAACGTTCTGTTTGAAAGCACACAGCTCTTCCCTCAGGACTGACCTCATTTCAGTCACCTTGGCACATCCTGGGCGTGCTTAGGTGTTCCAGTGCTTTCTAGTCTAGGTCGGCCTGAGGATCCCCAACCCAGCGCTGACTTGGCTCTGGGCTGCCTGGGTTGGTGTGGCTCTGTTTGTGTGGTCGTCTCTGAGGTAGAACAGTGGCAGCTGGGATGCAGCTGGACATGTCGGCCTGGGAACTCCACGCTAACAACCCTGAGAACATTTTCAAACAGTTGCTTTCTGCGTCCCCTGTTTGTGCTAACTGTTTGGAGAGCCCTAGTCAGTAGCCTAAACATACATCAGCTCTAACTGGCTTTGTTCTACAACTTTCTTAGTGTCACCCTCCTAAGTCTGACTTGAGGGAGAGTGTTCATTTTCTGATTTCTACAGTTAGCCTGTAAGTACAACAGCGGACCAGTCGCGCCCAATTTGGTTCCTTAGAGGGAACTGGGTTTGTTCTGATTCAAGCCGTGGAGGGCATTTTGGAGTGCTGGAAAGTTCTGTACGGCCATTGTCATTCATCCCTATATGTAAAGGCACTTGTTTCACAAGGTCCTCATGGAATTCTTCTGAACTGCACATAACAGAGAGACGCTTCTGTTTCCAGCAGTCAGTGCTCACATCCAGCTCTAAGACAGGAAGAGCGGCTCCCTACTCAGAGAGATTAGAAATACTTCACCACGTAGGAGGCTGGAGAGAATTCCTTGGCTTGGCCCTGCTGGAAGTGTGGCAGCCCCTTCCTCCTCTCATTCCTTCAGCCAGCATGGACTGTAGAATCCAGAGCAGAAAATGTTAATTAATTTTGAGTGTTCCATTCTAAACATCTGCACTTGAGGTTTTTGTTTTGTTTTGTTTTTGTTTTAAGGAAGGAATGTGGCAGGGGGGCAGAGGGGCAGGAGAACACTAGGAAGCTAAGTATTTTCTGTAGTGTGTGTATATGTGTGTGTGTATCCATGGTCTGTCATTTTATGCCTGAACAGGAGATGATGTATCTAGAATTGTGCTTAGTATGTCCTCAGTCATTTGACCTGGCTTCTGTTCCCTAAAGCCATACTGTTTAGTGTCGCCTGATCCCATGATGACATGATAGGATGGCAGAGTCAGGGCCTGGAAATCAGAGAACCTGGACGTGTTTTCTTCCCACCTACCAATCAATTGATTCCTAGTTCGCCACTGTGGGATTATAGGATGGGCCAGTGTGAGTCAGGAAGTGTGGTGAGCTGGAGGGAGGGCAGGCAGGAGGAAGAGAGAGACAGACGGACACGGAAGCTCTCAAATGGAGCACACTAGCTCTAGTTTTCCGGTTCTCAACCATTCGTGGTCATCATGATTTCAGTTAACAGCCGATTGTACACCCTGGCTCCTCCGTTCCGTGTCTTGATCTGTGTGCTGCGTGTGTGTGTGTGTGTGTGTGTGTGTGTGTGTGTGTGTGTGTGTGTGTTGCTGGGGATCGAGCCCAGGGCCTTTGCAGGGTAAGGGGGTTGTTACACCACAGAGCCACAGCCACACCCTTAGTTTGGGGCACAGGGTCCTCCTATGTAGCCCAGGCTGATCCCACACAGGGTTTTCATGCCTCATCCTGAGTTCAGGATTGTAGGGTTGCCTCACCACACCGGATCTGTTGTCCAAACTAGATTCCAAATTCCTCGAAGCAACTTGCAGTTTCTTGTCTCTTTGTTCTTCAGGTACATCATTAAGAAGGGCGCTCTAGACTTCTGGAGGAAATAATGTCTACAGAAATAACTGTATAAGGCTGTGATCTTTCACTTCAGTGGCCAGTCATTGGCCAATAAAGCTACCTTTTTTTTTTTTTTTAGGGGAACAGAAGGGATGGGGGTGGGGAGACTGGTCCACAAGTGTGCCCATTGAAGTGGGCTAGCAAAATGGTTCAGTGTGTAAAAGTGCTTGCTTTACTAGCCTGATAACCTGAGTTCAGTGCCTGGATCCTGGTGTGGGAGGAGAGCACTGGCTCCCAAATGGTGTCCTCCGACCTCCTCAGGCGTTCCCACACTCACTGCTCACACGCAACAGTAATAAATACATCTTAAAAAGTAAAGTTTCTGAGTTGTTCAGCTGTCTCCCACTCAGCCTCCCCAGCCGGCTTTGCCTCCTACCCAGAGAGCAAGCATCCTTGATGGTGACTACGCAGGGAAAGCGTTATCAGAGCTCTTCCAGTTTTATCCCCCACAGAGTGGCTTGACAGAGTAGACAGAGCTAGGAGGCCGGTCAGTCCCCCATTCCCACCCTTACCCTCAACCCCAGCTAGCACTGAATCCTGATTTTGCTTCCCAGCCTGAATCTTCCTCTCTGTGGACTGCAGCACCCACCGCGGCATTAAATATGTGCTCTTCACTCTTACCTAAAACCCCCCACAAGGGAAAAGCCTGCTTCAGAGACCCGTACCCCCAGGATCCTCCCCTCCTGCTGCTCTTCTTCACACTGTGCTTAACAGGATGACCACACCCCCTGCTCTGCTCCACTGTCCACCCCAGAGCCATCGTCCCTGCCCCTGGAACTCCTTAAGCACAGTGGACTTTGTGGCTTGCTGCCAGTGGACAGTTTTTTAGGCATTGTCTTAGTTGGCACTTGACTCTTAGCAGGTTTGTATGTGTGTGCATGTGTTCATCCATGTTTGTAGTTGGGGGAACCCTTGCAGGTTAGTGTCTGCACATGTAAGCGTGCCCACGGTTGATATCAGGTGTTCTCCTCAATCACTTTTCTTTTCTTTTTTTAAACATTGTGTCTGTGTGAATGTATGCCACATGTGTGTGGATGCCCGAGGAAGCCAGAAGAGACGTCAGTTGGCCTGGAGCTGGCGGTTGTAAGCCATATGGGAACCCAATTCAGGCCTGCTGGAAGTGCTCTTAAAATGCCCGGGCCACCTCTCCAGCCTCTCCACCTTCTTCTTTGAGCCTGAGTCTTTCACTGAACCCGGAACTCACTGGTAGGCTGGACTAAGTGGCCACAACCCCCAGGCATCCTCCTGTTCCCACTTTTACCAGGATTATATGTGCACAGTCACACCCAGCTTTTTGTGAGTGCCCTGGGGCTCTGAACTTGTGTAGAAGGCACTTTTACCAACTTAGACATCTCCCCAGCCCAGAGTTTGTTTTCCTGGTTCCTACCCTCCCTGGTCACTGCTGCATTGGGTGCTTTGTCATCTCATCTAATCTGTGCTCTCAACGTCATTGTTCCTCAGGGTGATCATGAAAAGTGGCTCTTAATGCAACACACTTGCTCATTGGTCTCTACCAGTTCCTTAAAGCTTAGATATCTACATGCTAAGGGATCCTAAGACTTTATGACTAACTTAGCTATCCTCTGGTCCTTCAGACCACTCACATCCTGTTCCATTATAGAGATTTCCTCTTGTCTAGGTGACTTGCAGGTACTTCAGATCTAGAGTATCTGAGATGCACCCAACCCCCCCCCCCCCACTTTCATAGCCCTGGTTACCTTCTGCTGTTTCAGTGAATGAAACCGTTTTCTAGTTGGTGGCTTTTACACTGGAAAATACAGTGTTGGTCCTAGTCTTCCACTTCATGGGATGAGAAGCAGCTACTTTGATGAGGAAGTAGAGGGGATACAAGTAGAGGAAGTCTTTTAAAGCAACGTCCGATCCACTCTGTCGCCTGCTACGCCTCTTGATGTTGGCTCCTTGCACTTCACTCTAGGCCCACTCACATCTCTGTAGTTTACTGTCGCTGTTTCATGTTTAGCTTGTCATCTCTCCTGCACTATTGCTCATCTTAAGGAACATGTCCTTTGGGCAGGGCATGGTGGTACCCACCTTTAACCCTCAAACTCCAGGAGGCAGATGTAGGCAAATCTCTGAGTTGGAGGCCAGTGTGGTCTATATATTGTGAGTTCCAGGACAGCCAAGTCTGTGTAAGGAGACCCTGTCTCAGTACAAAACAAAACAAAAACAAACGACAAACAACAACAACAACAAAGTTGTCCTTCATTCCTACCTCTTCTGATCTCTACACTGGTCATAAAGTCAACTCTGGTCATCACCTTACTTTCATACATGCCATTTCTTCAGCAAAGCCACTGTTTGTTTCACTAATTCTAAGCTTCTAAGTTTCTTGGTCTTGGAAGTAGATAAGTAGATGCCACTTCTCTCAGGAAACACCCCACAAACCTAGACTAGCTGGCTTTTGTCTACGCCCAGGTATGATGTTCCACTCTTGTGATAGGACTAACAGGAAGATCTGCACTCCTGTGCCCACAGTGGTTAGAGTGTGACTCTGGGGGCAGTGTGTGTGGCTGTCTGAGCACATACATTACAGAGCCCCTTCCCTCTGCTCTGTGGCCAGTGGCGAGAAAGGCTGCTCTGAAGTGAGGCTGAGAGATAGCTCAGCTGGGAAGTCAGCAAGGCTCAGAGCTTACCGAAGGCAATGTAACTCTCTGGGTGTTTGGCTGCTGTAGACGTAATGAGTGGCCTGTGTGCAGACTTATTTCAGAAGATATTGGCTATAGGTCAGGCTGCTAAAAAGCACTGAGATGTCAGGACGGTAGGGAGAGAAGAAGAGCAAGGTAATGTGTAAGCCTTTGAGCATCCCAAGCCGTTGCTTCTGTGCAGAGTCAACTGTGTGCCTGGTTGGAATGTCTTGGATAATAAGTTTCTGTAATGCCATGGCTACACAACAGTCTCATCCTCATTCTGAAGTGATAGCTTGCCTTTTTTTTTTTTTTTAATATACTTAGCAGTGACAATGGTTCTTTTCACCAAAGCTGTATAAACTGTAGTGTGTGACCTGTCAGGAAAAGCACTATGCTGTACCTTAGGGAGATCTGTATTTGTGGAGTGTTCTCTGGTGAATGTACTTACTAAGTATTCCCTGGGGCTGTTAGGTCCTTGTCTGAATAGGTCCAAGCCCTTGGTTCAAGACTTTTCTTCATAAACTCCATTATAATTTTGCTTTACACTTCACAGATCTTTATAATGGGTCGAGGATACGCAAGAGTGGGTGGGCAGGATGGGCCTCATCTTTACAAAAGAGCAACTGCCACAGCAGAAACCAGACAGCTGTTAAGTAAAGGAGCCAGGCCTGAGCACGGGCCCCATGCTGCCCAGTTCCACATTCTTCATACATGCTTCAGCTTAATGTGTCAATAAAGCTGGGCTGGAGGATATGGCCTGGACTCACAGGGGAGGACTCTGCCCTAGCACCTGGGAGGGCAAGCAAGGGTCCCTGTTCTGCGTAGGAGAAGGTCAGGGTGGTTTATTCTAAGAGGTGATGCACTTGGGGTTGGGGTGGGGTTCCTAGTGTGTCCCACAGGGTTCAGTGCGGAGTTCAGCTCAACCAATATTCGTTGACCCAACTGTGGTCACCAAGTGTCTCTGGTATAGCACAGAAGTCGTAAAGCAGGAGTGTTGTAATGGATAGGCCTAATGAGAGCACTGATGGGGATTAAATAGTTTCGTAGCATCTGAAGTCATGCCACCCCAACCTTGGGCCACGTTCTGGCTGTGCAGGGACCTTCCTGACCCAGTGACTCTCCTCCTGGAGGGCAGGCAGCCGGGACTCCCTCCTCCTCCTGCCCTTGGCTGCTGAGGTTACTTCTCATGTGTTCTCTTCAGATACAGCCTTCCTCTCTTTTATGTCCCTTTGCTGAGCTTCTGAATGTGGATTTCCCTCCGTTCCTGCTCACATCTCAAACACTGTCCTCCTCGCTAGGGCAGATAGGAGAATAGTTCTGAGGATGGCCTTTGCACACCCAGAGAAGCGCTCCAGCTAGTAAATAGTGATAGTAAGGCTTGAGCTAGGTGCAGTGGCGCACGCCTTTAATCCCAGCACTTGGGAGGCAGAGGCAGGTGGATCTCTGTGAGTTCAAGACTAGCCTGGTCTACAAAGCAAGTCCAGGACAGCCAATGCTCTTACACAGAGAAACACTGTCTCAGAAACAAACAAACAAACAAACAAACAAAAAGATAAATAGTAAGGTTTTGAATGTATTGAAAGTATTCAGAAGATCCATTTTAAAAGTCCTCAGGTTAAAAAAAAAAAGTTTACTTAAGCTTTCATTGAAGTACCAGCATTCAGAACAAGTGAGCTTTTAATTTAGTTTTATTTTAAAATGCATTAGTACTAGTACCACAAGTTTTCATGGCCTGTGTTAACCCAACAGAACTTTACTTTGTGGGGAAATGTGCACTTTCCAGGTTTAGAACAGCACACTGGACCCAACCACCGTGTTGAGTGTCCTGGTCTAGTGCTGGCCTCCTCTTCATCAAGCCCCAAACCTGGTTAGGAATAGTGAGCATTAAAAAAAAAAAACCTCATCCACATGACTTAAGAACTTTGCTGTCTTTGTCCCATAGGGAAGGCATTTGACATCACTTATGTGCGCCTCAAGTTCCACACCAGCCGTCCGGAGAGCTTCGCCATTTATAAGCGCACTCGGGAAGACGGGCCCTGGATCCCTTACCAGTACTACAGTGGCTCTTGTGAGAACACGTACTCAAAGGCCAACCGCGGCTTCATCAGGACAGGTGGGGACGAGCAGCAGGCCTTGTGTACAGATGAATTCAGTGACATTTCCCCCCTCACTGGGGGCAACGTGGCCTTTTCAACCCTGGAAGGAAGGCCGAGTGCCTACAACTTTGACAACAGCCCTGTGCTACAGGTAGGCTCTCTCACAGGATGGCCGGGGAGCCAGCTGTCCTGTCTTACTATGAAAATTACCCAAGTGAGTCGTCAGATGGGTACCTAGACTTTATGCCATTCTCCTGTGTGTTATCTATAATTGAAAAAAAAAACATTTCCCGCCCCATTGCCTGGACATCATTTGTTCATTTGTTCCTTTCCACTTAAAAATATATCCCAGGTGTAACCTTTACAAACAAATACACACTTTAATTTAGGGTTTGTTTGTTTGAGGCAAAGGCTGAAGTGGCCCACTTAATGTCGCTGAGGGTGACCTTGAACTCCTGACTCTCCTTCCTCTACCTCCCCAGTGTTGAGATTATGGGTGTACACTAGCATACCCAGCTACTTTGCAAATTTGATTAAAGCTGAACAGCTCTAACTTTAGTCTCTGTACTTGAGGCGGGAACATTTCACTCCTTGGTTTTCAAGAGGATAGTGTAGGGCTGGGAATATGCCTCAGTTGGTAGACTGTTCAGTTGCCAATACCTTATAAACCAGGAGAGGCAGAGTCAGGAAGATCAGAAGCTTATCGTCAGCCATGTGACAGCTTCAAGGCCAACCTGAAATATATAAGATCTTGTCTCAAAGAGATTCAATTTTTTTTTTTTTTTTACATTTTAAATTCATTTTGTGTCCCTGTGCATGTGTAAGCACAATAGCGTGTGTATATAGATCAGAGGACAAGGAGTGGAAGTTGGTTCTCTCCCTTGTGGGTCCCAGAGACTGAGCTGAGGTCCGTAGACTTGGTGGCAGGTACCGCTCCCTGCTGAGCCTTCTCCCTATCCCCGACCCCACAAATAAATAAAATAAGGTATTTAAAGTAATCTTCCCATTTTTCTTGCGTCCTTTCTTAACTGCTCCTTGATTTGATAAATGAAAAGGTGTATTTTTATGAATTAACAATGGGGAACAGCTGATGCAAGATATTTAAGTATTTTAGATTTCCTCCCTCCCTCCCTCCCTCCCTCCCTCTCTCCTACCCTCGCTCCCTCCCTTTATTCCTCCTTCCTTCGTTCCCTCCCTCCCTTCCTTCCAAGCACATTTTGTCTGTGCTGTTGATAGTCAGTGTGGGAACTCTCTTTATTACCTGAGAGGTTGTGTTCTAGAGACTGGGTAATTGCTAGGGCACCTTGGCACTGTGCTTGAACCCTTCTCCATCTAAGGGTAGAAGAGAGCAAAGGAGCAAAGGTTCCCTTCACCTATTCTGTGTGCACATCCCTTAGACGCCCTCATACGGAGTCTCTGTGTATTACTCAGGTTTCTCTAAACTTTTCACATGCTCTGGCCATGTGATGGAGGAGGGGGGTGGTGGGATGGGGTGGGGTGAGGGGGTGGGGGTGGTCCCATGTCATGCTTTGTAGAGTGATACAGACACCGATGTCACGTCTATTTAGATGGTGATGTTATGGTCTAAATGGGAGCCGTCTGTATCCACTGACCAAGGACGGAATGAAGGACTATATGTGACTTTGCAAATGTTATGACCATTTCACAACAGCTCTTAGTGGAAACATCCTGTTTTTCTGTTTTGTTTTTTTTTTTTTTTTAGTTTGTTTTGTTTTGTTTTCTTCTGAGAGAGGGTTTTTCTGTGTAGCCTTGGCTCTCCTGTAGAACACACTGGCCTTGAACTCATAGAGATCTACCTGCCTCTGTCACCCTGAGTGTTTCCTGGCCTTTCTTCATCTCAGTCCTTTTATCTGTAATTTATAATAATTACTATTGTTTTACATTTATTTACTTTGTATGTGTATGTGAGAGCATATGTGTACAATGTCCCACCACAGGTAGGTTTTGGTCCTGGGGATTGAACTCAATTCATGAGGCTTGGCAGCGAACACCCTTGCCCATCCTACCAGCCCTGTGATTTATTATTATATCAAGGACACCTTCTGATTTGGCTGTATAGTTTTAGGCAGAGCCAACAGATGAGAATATATTTTTCTATGTGTCCAGTTCCCCACCCTTCATATTCTTTTAGGCTGTCAGGAGATGGTGAATATGAAAGCAGACCCAAGTATTTGCCAAGGCCTTTCAGAAAGGGATTTCTTGTGATGCAGATACAATAAGTGGCAGAGAGAATAGTTGATTTAGACAGATGGAATAGGTGAAGACAGAGAGAAAAGCAGGAGAGGCGATGCAGCAGGCATCTGCCAGCCTGGTTTCTTTGTCCAGCTGATTGCATTTCCCGTCCTGAAGACTACAGTGGGACCAGTAGGCGAGAGTGGTATTTGAGGTTGTGGCTGGTTTTCTGGTTCCTTTGCTGCCCACCAGCCTGTCCTGAGCAGCTCCCCGGGAGGGATTCTGCTGTTTGCAGCTCTTTATATGCCGTAGGAACTAGTGAGATGATGTGGTAAGAATGCAGAGGGCGTCTGCATAAATTTGTTCAGGTCATTTCCTGTAGTAGCTTTAATTATGTGTGTGTGTGATATAAGAGCCCTGGCTCTCACAGCCCGGGGCCAAGGCGGGTGAGCTGATTTGACTTCTTAGCTACTAAGAGTTAGCTTCCTTCCCCCAGATGCAGGAGGAGACTGTTTCAGGTCCCACTGGCTGAGGATGGGCATGCATGGGTCTTTGTCTCTGTGAGACAGTTAGGTGTGCTGTAGTGCAGCGTGTTCTCAGCTGTAGATAACTGAGCAGCTCTATGGTGTCTGGATGTATTAAGCCTTGTGGGTCTCATGACTCTGTAAGTTGGATATTTCTTATTATCTTCGTTCTTACCGATGAGGAATCAGAGCTCAGAAAGGATGTAAACTGCCCCAGCTAACTCACAGTTCTAAGTGGCAGAGTGAGACTCGGGCTCCGTTCTGTGTAGCTCCAGGTTTCCTCTTTTTAAGATATTCAAGGTGAAGGCACTTGCCTTGGTGGTGCTCTGTGAGCCCTTTGTGAAGGGGAGCGAGCGAGCGAGCGTGCGTGCGTGCGTGCATGTGTGCGTGTGTGAAGATGGAGCCTGGGAGGTATAAGCATTAAGCAGTAGGTGTGTTTAGCCATTTGCGTTAGGAACAACTAACAGATTCCTGCCATTGTGGCCTGGAGTGGGAGTTGTCATTGAGTTCCAAGGCTGGATACCGTGAGACCGTCTTCTCCTTTCTAATTATACTTGAAGCTTTGTGGAGATTAGTTTTTATGAGCTCTCCCTGTTGCCAGGTGTTTGGCACAGCTTAAGGCAGTTGTTCTTTATGAGGAGTGTGCCTGCTGGTCTCATAGAGCCCTCTGGAAGCGTAGATGCCTGCTCTAGTTTCCCGCTCGCTACCTCTGTGAGGGTGACGCTGACACACGGTGCCTAACAGTCTCCTGGACTCAAGTAGAAGGGCTATCTTTGGGTCTGGCTCACTCACCAGGCAGGTCAACCGAGGGCTGAGTCTTTCTCTTACTCTGTGGTCTTCCAGGGGCGGGGAACCAGACCAGTCTTGCCCACAGTGAGGGCAAGTCCCTGAGCATGAATAGCTAGTCCTCACAGAGCCCCTGGCTTGTGTCGTATTGACTGATGTCCCCTCTGCCAAAACCAGCCGTACAGCTAAGCCCAGAGTCAGCCTGGAAGAGGCTGCACAGGGTGTGGCACTGGCAGACAGAGTCACTGGCAGTGTACCACACATGTAAGCATCTGATAAACTTAGCTCAACGAAAGGGCACTGGTTATAAGGGCTTAGGTATCATAAAACCCAGGGGGTAATAGCGCAGCCTTCATTCTTGTCTGCTGTGTCTTCGTACACCTTTCAACTTGATCACTCACTCTGGGCCAAGCGCGAGGGACACTGCACTGACCAACATGGACACAAATTCCCTACCCTTCTGATACCTTTAATCGGGCTGTGTAGGCAGTGTTGAAATGGATGGTATAAGCGAAGCAATGGAGCGGTGGCAATTTTTAAGATAGAACGGCCAGGGAAGACGTAACGGAGGTGATGTTTTTGGAAAGATCACAAGAACCACAGACTGCATTTGGTTGGTGTGGGTCAGTGTTCCCACACATTACCCTGTGCCCCAGACCGGGGGGGGGGGGGGGTTCAGGCCTGGGAGTCAGAGCTAGACGGGACAAAGTATGCAGGGGGAAGCCGTGTATAGGGACGAGTATGCAAGAGCAAGTGTGGCATTCGTGTGCTCTGACCTGGTACTGCAGGCCGGGGAGAGAGCAGGGAGTGTGCAGGCTTCACTCTGTTTGCTGGGCTTTTGGATGTGCGTTTTGCTCAGCCCTTTCAGTCACCTTAGGGAGAAGCCAAAGGTGTCCTCGCTTTTGGAAACTCCAAGTGCTTCAGCTGCAGGAAGGAGTCGAGGAAAATATCAGTATTTCAGTGGTTTAGCAAAAGGAGGTCTAGATTAACATATGAACGACTTGTCAACTGCATTTCTCCTTTCCAGTCCCCGCACTTCTCTTCACGCGTCTGCTTTTGTCGTTTTGCTTTCTGGCAGGAGTGGGTAACTGCTACTGACATCAGAGTGACACTCAATCGCCTAAACACCTTTGGAGATGAAGTGTTTAATGACCCCAAAGTTCTCAAGTCCTATTACTATGCGATCTCAGACTTTGCTGTGGGCGGCAGGTGAGTAAGCTATCGAATCTGACTTGAAAGTGATTGGACACTTTGATGTAGAACTTGTTTATGACTTTATTAGAATTTAGGGGACCATGTGGATCTGGAGAGAAAGCTACAGCCTAGAAGATTCTTGTTACCGGATCCTCTCATTCTGGAAGCTGAGCAGCTGGGTTTCCCAAACCTTGTTGCAGCTACATTCACCGACTATTTAAGTGCGGAATCCAGCAACGGGTTCTGCAGAAGCCTTGACCTTCTAGGATGCTGGGAGGAGTGAGTTAAGAGCAACACATAAATATGTAAAAAATCCAAATGTAGGTTGAGCATCCCTAATCCACAAACTCAAGATGTTCTAGTTTGCTTTTTGTTGTTATGACAAACACTAAAAGCAAGTTGGGAATGAAAAGGTTTATTTATCTTTCAACTCCCAGATCACAGACAACAGCTGAGGGAAGTCAGGGCAGAAACTCCAGCAGGATGGGAGCCTGGAGGCAGGAGCTGAACCATAAGCCATGGAGGGGTGCTGTTGCCTAGGTTGTTCTCCATGGCTTGCTCAGCAGAGGGGTGCTGTTGCCTAGGTTGTTCTCCATGGCTTGCTCAGCAGAGGGGTGCTGTTTACTAGGTTGTTCTCCATGGCTTGCTCAGCCTGCTTTCTTACATAATCCAGGACTATTGCCTAGGGTTAGCACTGCCTACAGTGTCTGGGCCCTTCCCCACCGATCATTAATGAAGACAATGCCCACAGCCTGACCGACCTACAGGCCACTCTGATGGAGGTATTGCCTCAGCTGAGGGGCCCAGATGTCCTCAGGCTTATGACAACCAAGTTGACATGAAAACTAACCAGCATACAAAAGTTGAAATGTTTCAAAAGAAATACGTTCTGGCTTTCATGTGATGTCACAAGTAGACAGTCAAAATGCTGGTCCCCTGACTGTTGTGTAAAATTACTTTCAGGCCATGAAGTTCGTGTTGTGACTTGGTCCCACTCCCAAGATACAGCAGCCTGTTCTTTAAAAAAAGATCAAGAATCCAAAAACTTTTATTCCCAAGCACCTGGGGGTTGGGGGCTCAGCTTGCGCTAGTGCGCCTGTGTGTTCTAAACAAAAATGTCACGAACCAAGATACAGAACTGCAAGACTAGAGGGGCAGCTGGGGTCTGGTGTGGGTAGAGAGGGAAGATGTTCGCGTGAGTGCAGTAGGGTGGGTAGGTATCAGCAGGCAGTGGGTATAGTTCTGCTGGATGGGAAGGAAATCTCTCTGCAGAACTGTGAATCAGAAAGGTGGCTTTATGGCCAAAGATGACAAGCTAAGTATCACATACTTTTCTTGTATTAGCCCATGAGGTCTCAAGAGCAGGAGAGTTATTTTTGTATGGTTTTCCTCGCGTGCTCAGTGAGATTGGTTTGAAATGTAACTGGTGAGGAATGGGGCAGCGTTTATAGTAAGGTTATAATATTAAAACTGGGCTAGGTAGATGAGTATGCATTGAGAACAGGATAGCGGGACATAGTGATGAAGGCACCAGGTAGCCCGTTACTTTATCTTAACCTGCAGACTCACCTAAAGAAAATGTTTAAGCTGAGTGTGAAAACAGGGTAAAGGGTCAGTGTGTTGATAGAATTTCCATTCCTGTTCAATGCTGTATAATCTGCATATAAGGAGCAAACACCTGACAGATCGAACAGGACATACACATGCATTTCACTATGAAAGGAAAATTAGCAAGTCTTTAGTCATAGGCGATCTCAAGGTCTGATGATCAGGAGAACAATGCCAACACTAATAGGTTAAGAAAATGGGCTAACTTGGGGAAAATAATGCATCTAGTTGTAGACATGTACAGTAAGTTTGTATACTCACCAAGGACTGCAGAGAAGGATAGGAACAGGGTTTGAAAGTCAGGACTTAGCTCCGCACAGAGAAGCTGGCCCAGCGTGCATGGGTGTTTTGAGATAGTAGTTGAAGCTATAGAACTGCTTTCTTTAAGGAAGCAAGTGAGAGAAATGCCCCTGCTCCCGCCCCGTTCACATCTCCAAGTTCCCTTGGGCCCTCTGTTACTATGCTTGGATTTAGGGGATCCTTCACCAGTTTTGCCCCAAGAGAGACCAAGGGGAAAATGTACCTCCTGGACATCTATGGGGAGTGAGGCATCAAAGTCAGTGTCTTGCTCCTTCAATTGGAAGCATAGTCATTAGGGTGAGTGACTGCCATCTATATTAACTTGTATTCTGTGCCGTCCCAAGGGAAGCTTTACCGTTGTCTCTGTTTTACAGGCGAGGTTCAGGCACACTGTAGGTGACAGGGAAGGGCTCCCAACCCAGGCAGTCAGGCTGTAGACTATTAGTGGTTGTCTTCTGCTGTTTCCTGACTTCTGTTCTGAATTCAGGTGCCCTTAAAAACTGTTAAGACTTTCTTCTACCTAGCTCATGTCCCAACCAGGGTTTTTTGATGTATGTGTGTATGTGTGTGCTTCAGCTTATCCTTGCTAAGTTCCTCAAGTTTATACTTTTGAATGGTAAAACTCAAAGAATTTTTGGCTTACGTTTGGTTTTCTGTATACACATTTCTTCTGCATCGTTTCTAGGACCTCACAGTGGTCCCATTCTTAGCTATCCCTGTCGCTTTTCTCTCCAGGTGCAAATGTAACGGACACGCCAGTGAGTGCGTGAAGAATGAGTTTGACAAACTCGTGTGTAATTGCAAGCATAACACATATGGAGTTGACTGTGAAAAGTGCCTGCCTTTCTTCAATGACCGGCCATGGAGGAGGGCAACTGCTGAGAGCGCCAGCGAATGCCTACGTGAGTGCCCCTGGTGTAGTGTGCCCATGTGTCCTAAGGACCACAGCTGGAAGAAGGGATGGGTGATGTCCTCCTCACTGATGGGAACTGTGAAAGGCGCAGCTCCTGTAGGGTAGACCACTCAGCTGCATGTACGTCCGAGGAAGATGATGGATAAGGAAGTTGGTTATGAGTAAAGCCCAACTGGTTCTGTTTCCTTCATCAATATCAGCTAGGAAGCCGGCTCTCTAAGGTTCAGGGGTTTGCTTAGATTCTAACAGTGGGCCAAAGCAGCGCCTCTAAAATGTGACCCCTGTAGTCAGTGTGGCCCTTTAAAATCAACTATCCCTTGGGATCCATAGGAGATGGCCTCCAGAACCTTCCTCATAGACCAAAGTCCGTGGATATTCGAGCGTTCTGTATAACATGGCGTAGTATTTGCATGTGACTGTGCGTTCCTCGTCCATGTTGTCATCTGTAGGTTACTAGTGTGATGTGCACCACAAATGCCATGTAAATGGTTGTCCGGCATTGTCTGGGCGATGAGGACAATAAAGAAAAGTCTGTGCATATGTTAAGAAAAGACATTGTTTCCCCCCACATACTTTCTCCTGAGAGGTGATGGCGCGTGTGGTTGAGCAACCCCCAGGTAAATTTACGTCATCAGTCATCATTCACTCTAGCAGCCAAGTTGGTCTGCACAGAACAGGGACAATGAGTTAGTTCTCAAATTGAATTTTTTTTTCCTTTATCTGACTAGAGAGAACAGTGGGAAGAATTTGCCCAGCCACTGCCCTGGAAATCTGGGTGGCTCTGGGAGAAGGGGTAGGTCCTGTGCCTTAGTAAGGGTCAAAATGAAGAAATTTCTTGGTTTTTGTTTTTGTTTTTGTTTTTGTTTTGAGACAAGGTCTCTCTGTGTGGCCTTGGCTGTCCTGGACTCACTTTGTAGACTAGGCTGGCCTTGAACTCACAGAGATTCTCCTGCCTCTGCCTCCCGAGTGCTGGGATTAAAGGCATGCCGTTTGGTTTTTCAACAAAATGAAGAAATTAACATGTGTTTATTCTTCATAATGTCACAATGTGTTTCTTCTTCATAATGTCACGGCATAATCTGAACATTCCCTCGTCAGAGGGAAGCTCAGGAGAGGAAGCAGAGTCATGATTTGCCAAAGGTTTAGTGGGAAGGAACTTTAAAGCCGCCGCAATGCTCTCGAGTCCTTCACCACTGCGGAGAGTACAAAGGCTAAGCAAAAGGGCACTAGGAACTCGCTGCAGTTACTGCGGACCGTGAGGAGGAGCCACCTCTTGACTTACGACTATTTTCATTGATCTGCCTTGAGCAGCTTGTATTATTCATCATCCCTTTCTCTCAACAAATCCCGGAGCTGCTAGTAAACTTTCCACCCTCCTCTAGCATCCCTGAGCATCCCAGGGAGCTCCGTCAATGCCATCACCACACTGGTGCAGTTGGATGTTATGAGATGAGGACTGGCGAAAGAGAAATGAAGCCACTCCTACAACATCTCTTCTAAACACGCGCACATGTGGGTGCCGTGTTTCTGGTGTGCCCGGGAAGCAAGGACAAAGTGCTGTTAGGATATGAAGCGGCTGTGCAGCTAACGGCCTGTGATGAGGAGCTCGCTGGCTTTGCCATGCTCAGGGTAAAGTGTCTGGATGCCGTGACTGCAGTTGGGATGACGGGGCTAGGCAGGAGCAGATACAGCTGTTTTCTCTCATCCTAGCTGCTAAGGAGAGAGGCCAGTGCGTGCTTTAGCTTTGGGCTGGAGCAGAGTGGGGCATAGGAACTGTCTGCTTCGTGCTCTCGGCACCAGACCACTTCTGAGCAAGGCTGGATTGCCGTTAGGACAGCATGGGGTAAGAGAAAGGCCCAGTGAAAGGGGAGGACACTAACTAGCTCAGCAAACTTGAAGACTTGGTCCCAGCAATTCACGTTTCTCAAACTGTTTTCAGTTGTAATTATATAGTAGAACATATTGTAAGGAGAAAGAATATACATATTCAAATTTTTTTTTTTAAAAAATAGTTGATGTCCTGCTCTATTGTAAACCAAGCAAAATTTGTTCTTTCTTTCTTTCTTTCTTTCTTTCTTTCTTTCTTTCTTTCTTTCTTTTTCTTTCCTTTTTGGTTTTTTTGAGACAGAATTTCTCTGCATAATAGCCCTGGCTGTCCTGGACTCACTTTGTAGACCAGACTGGCCTTGAACTCACAGAGATCCACCTGCCTCTGCCTCCCAAGTGCTGGGATTAAAGGTGTGTGCCACCACCACCACCCAGTGCAAAATTTGGTTTGTAGGTGATGCCCAAGAGCTTATATATGCTTTGAACAAATTAAGAAAATCATCTCACTAAAAGCATCAATAAAGACTCTTTGTGATTACAAATATTTACTTTTGGAGACAGAATCTCTAGCTGGGTGTGGTGGCACACATCCCAGCACTGAGGGAGGCAGAGGCAGGTGGATCATTGTGAGTTTGAAGCCAGCCTGGTCTCTAGAGTGAGTCCAGGACAGCCGGCCACTGTGGAGACGAGCTGGTCTCAAATTCAGAGAATTACCTTCCGGATGCTGGGATTCAAGCTGTGTACCACCACACCTGGCCAGTTACTTCTTTAAAGCATGGTGTGTTTAGCAGATGACCCAGGAGGAACTGTGGTTCCCCAGAAGATGGATCTGAGGGGTCTAGATTCCCTAGTGATTTTGCTTCTGTCATCAGACACGCTAATTTAAACCCACATGTCTAAAGTTCCCTGGTCGAGATAGAATAATCTGGCCCCTTGAAAGCTGGTGCCTTAATGTGTTTGAACTGCTGAGGCAAAAATGTTCAAAGAAAAGCCACATGGTAAATTAGTACCTTGGTGTTTTTTTTTTTTTTTTTTGCTGTTAGTGCTAGAAGTAAAGGAGAAAAAGTTAGAAACCTGCGAGTGGTGGAACATGCTGTGACCCCAGCACTGGGGAGGCAGAGGCTGACATCACTATGTCTTCAAGGCCAGGTCTACATAGTGAATTCCTGACCAGCCAACACTGCATAGTGAAATCCTTTCTCAAGAAACAGAACAATCATTTAACTTGGTTTTTACATATGAGCAGGTTCTGAGTACCCTTTTTCTATAAGGACGGATATTCCTTAGTAAAGTGATGATCAGGCTGTCTAAGAACGTTGGCATGCTGTGTCTTTTATAAACAATTACCCGGCAAGTTGTTTTTATTCTATACCACGAGTCACAGAGATATAGGAAGTTGTGGCTTGGTTTTCTTGAGCTCTTTGAAAATGCTTTCTTAAAGCTATACAGGTCTTGGTATACAGGCTTTAGTGATGACTCCTCTCCCAGGGTTTATTTCCCAACAAAGCACCCATGTTGGGTGTCTCAGAGTGGCCTCTAACTCCAGTTCCAGGGGACCTGACACCCCTTTCTGGCCTCTGCCAGCATCCTCACACATGGCTTTCACTCACACAGATACAAACCTGCTTTTTTAAAGTAGTCTTCTTTTTAAAGGCGTACTGATCTGGTGTAACTTGTATATTTTGGCTTACAGCCTGCGACTGCAATGGCCGCTCCCAAGAGTGCTACTTTGACCCTGAACTTTACCGTTCCACTGGACATGGTGGCCACTGTATCAACTGCCGGGATAACACAGATGGTGCCAATTGTGAGAGGTGCCGGGAGAACTTCTTCCGCCTTGGGAACACTGAAGCCTGCTCTCCGTGCCACTGCAGTCCTGTTGGTAAGTGACAGCCATCCCAGCAGCCTTCTGAGCCCCCAGAAAATAAAGCTTTGTTTTCTGAGCTTGTGCACAGTTAAGTGTGGCAGGATGCGTGCTAGTCCAGCTTGTAATGTCTCATTCTGCCTCCAGCCTTCTCCTTCACTCCGACCAAGCTGAACCTTCAGATACTTTTCTAGTGTGTATAAAAGAAATAGTGGCTCTGTAAATAATTGGCAGCTGGCTCATCTGAACTTTGACTGTGAAGGGCCCTTCCTTGTTAATGATTTTGTTTAGTCTAATCTCCTTAGAGGGCTGAAGAGCGTACAGCATGTCAGTGTGTGTCTAGAGATGCACAGGGCTCAGTCTCTTGTAGGTTTTTTTTTTTTTTTGAGAGTTAGGCTAGTATTTTGTGTTTGTGTTCAAATATCCTGAAACTCTAGATGGGAGCCTTATTACCGTTTTTGTGTGCTGTATCCCTGGGTACAGTTTTGTTCAACAGTGGGGTAGATTTACCTTAGGGTGTGCCTGGAAAGCTGAACTGTTACGGTTTGCAAAGCTCTGATTTACAAAGAGTTGTGGTTTGGAATTTGGTCTTTATTTTCTCTGATCACCTAGAGATTGCATATTGGTCAGAGTTTCTTTTGACGTTGATTTTGCTTACCCGTCTGTCCAAACTTGGAGTTGATCAGGAACTCGTTAAATTTTAGGCTCTCTCAGCACACAGTGTGACAGTTATGGCAGATGCAGCTGTAAGCCGGGAGTGATGGGTGACAAGTGTGACCGTTGCCAGCCTGGATTCCATTCCCTCACCGAGGCAGGGTGCAGGTAAATGCTTCTCAAATTAGAGACTGTCCTGAATCTGCCCAGAAAAGCGGCAGTAGCACTGGGGACACTTTCCTAGCGGTTGTGGTCAACAAGTTTCAAGACGAGCCGTGATGATGCCCCTGGGGTTGTGGAGTGTGCAGAAAGTGGTTTTTAGTAGTTTAAGTCAGTGTGCACAGTATTCAGTTTCATCATGGGTGGTGAGTATTCTTGACCGAAACTAAACCCATATATAAAAATACCATGAGTTCACTCTGTCCTTTAAAGGTGCACTGTGTGTAAATAGGGCACCTTTAAGGGTGGGGCTTCTCTCCTGTCTGTTCTCTTCATCTTCTCCTATCCCCACCAAATAGGCCGTGCTCCTGCAACCCTTCTGGCAGCACAGATGAGTGTAATGTTGAGACAGGAAGATGCGTGTGCAAAGACAGCGTCGAAGGCTTCAGCTGTGAGAGGTAGCTCCATCTTTCTCTGACTGCTGTTTTTACTGGCGTCAGGTTTCCAGTGGAAGCGGTGACCCAGGCCGCCTTAATCTCTTTCAGATGCAAACCTGGATTTTTTAACCTGGAATCCTCTAACCCTAAAGGCTGCACACCCTGCTTCTGCTTTGGGCATTCCTCTGTGTGCACCAATGCTGCTGGCTACAGTGTTTACGACATCACCTCTACCTTTCAGATTGGTAATTTAGCCCTTGTTCACCACCTCACAGACCTCTAAGAACTCCAAGCCCACTTGTATATGGGTATTTTTTTCAATCCTTAACTTGGGAGGGTTTTTGATACTAAGAACATTTGCTGTTGCTTAATATGCATGGGTTTTGTTTTGTTTTGTTTTGTTTTTGTTCCCCTCTTGAGTGACCTTCTAATGAAAATGTGCATACAGTTTTAGAGAATTTACCATAGTAAGCAGTGACTGTAACTGTTCCATAAAAAAACACAGCAAAACGTGCCTTTCAGGGAATGGTATATACAGGTTCTGTTGTAGGGTCAACGTGTTTTATTGGTGGTTTTCTTTATACAAAGTGCAGTTTCACACATCTTGCAGGGCCTGGATATAGAACGCTTGTCATCTAAATGTGCGTGTGTCTTCATTGTCTGCCTGCAGATGAGGACGGGTGGCGTGTGGAGCAGAGAGACGGCTCGGAGGCATCTCTCGAGTGGTCCTCAGACCGGCAGGATATTGCTGTGATCTCAGATAGTTACTTCCCGAGGTACTTCATCGCCCCTGGTAAGTGAGGCTGCGGCGCAGCACGGCTCTCTGGGTGCGTCTCTCTGTCACTCTCACATTCTGACCCAGCCCGATGTCTGCCTTTTAGCGAAGTTCCTGGGCAACCAGGTCCTGAGTTACGGGCAGAACCTCTCCTTCTCCTTCCGAGTGGACAGACGGGACACTCGCCTCTCTGCAGAGGATCTCGTGCTTGAGGGAGCTGGCTTGAGGGTATCGGTGCCCTTGATCGCTCAGGGCAACTCCTACCCTAGCGAGACCACTGTGAAGTACATCTTCAGGTGAGACTGTCCTCTCTTGTCGACTCAGACCTGAGCAGCTGAGAAAGAGAAAGTGGCTTTTTTTTGTTGGCTTATCTCAGTTGATCTGGCCTCAAGGTGTATGTTAAATAAAAACTTCTGGCATAGCCATGGTGGCTCATGCTTATTGTCCCAGACCAGTGGAGGCTGAGGCAGGAGGATTATCAGGTGCTCAAGGCCAGCCTGGGTTACATGGCAAAATTCTCTGTAAAAACCCTTTGGGTTATTGAGATGAGCTTTCTTTCATCTTTCTCTTTTCTAGTTGTACTCAGAAACCCTCAGCTCTCTCTTTTATTTGGTTAGCTTGTCAGTATTGCCTGGGTGGCATCAATGAGCAGGAAAGAGCCGTTATGTAGCCTTTCTTTATGTATGTGCCCTTTCTTTGTCTCCAGGCTGCATGAGGCAACAGATTACCCTTGGAGGCCCGCTCTCTCCCCCTTTGAATTTCAGAAGCTCCTTAACAACTTGACCTCTATCAAGATCCGTGGAACATACAGTGAGAGGAGTAAGTTGTGATGTAATTCAGAAGGTGATTAAGACGAAGACTGGGTAGAAGGGCTCATGGTAAAGAAAAGATCCTCTTCACACTGATCCAATTATCAATTGCTATTAAAATATGCTAGAAACTGTCTTCAAGGATCTAGAGGATGTTTACTAACATTAATGACAGTGTTCTTTTACAATTAATGAGCCAATTGAAATGTCATTGTATATAGATTTTTCTCAAAGTCTTATTAGAACTAGTGGTTCAACTTGTTTAACCTTCACATCTTTTTGCTTACTGCCATGTAGTTATCAAGTGATTTGAACTATCAGCTAAATTATGAGAAATTATATTATCCCATGGAAATTTGCTTTAATTTTATGTAAACAAGGATTTGTAAATAAGCCTTCAAGAACTTATTAATGAGGGTATTACCTCTCACCCATTTTGGTGTCATAGAGGGTATAACTGGATGTGTGGGGTGTTTGTTTGCTTGTTTTTGAGGTCTCTGCATGAGCGTCCCGACAGAAATGTTTTATAGGTGATTACTAATACCGATCTGGGCGTTTGGAAGTCATTTGGGTTACAAATATAGGTTAGAAGGCTGGCTGAATTTTGATCATTTACTTTTCAACTTTGAAATAATGGCAGAAACCAGAGAAAAGGGATGGGGCCCTAGAAACAGAGTTGAGATCTGTGCCCTGAGGCCCAAGGGAGGAAAAGAATTTGGAGAAGAAAAACTAATTGCAGGTTTAGGAGAAGAGCGCTGCTGGGTCTTAGATAGGCATTCTGAAGTCCCTGGTGAGGAGTGTAGCTTTGGCTAGTCCTGGAACTGAGTCAGCTCATGCGACACTCACAGGACAAGAGTAAATTTGAATGTGAGAAGGTGAAATACAAAACATTCTCTTAAGGACGTTTGTCTGAGAGGAGAAGAGATGAAGTATCATTTGGGAGTGAGGCGCCAGACTGAAGGAAGAGTGGTTTTAGGCCGAGGAGATGTCAGACTTAGGGATCGGGAGTGCATCATAACTCGTGATCTGACTGGGCAGACGCCATAGACATATTAAAAGTTAAGTTCAAGCCAGCGATGGAAGTATCCTTTGGCCTAGGTGGCCAGTTTCCACATGAATTATAAAGACAGCAGTTAGTGCTCCAGAGCATGGGAGTACAGAGGACTGCAGAGGAGTCAGCAGGATAGAGATGAAAGGGAAACGTGATGGTGCCTCCATGGCCCACGTCACACCCTTAGAACATAGCAGCTGCTTCTACTGCTTGGTCGAGCTCAGTGTGAGCTTTCTCTTTCCTTATGGAAATGGAAGGGCATTCTGACACATGGCTAATGGCTTGGGGATTATTGCACACTTGTCAGTGCTATACAACCCTCTGTGTATGTGGTGTGTGTATGTGTGTGTGTGTGTGTGTGTGTGTGTGTGTGTGCTGTTTCTATAACTTCGCCATACCTCTACTCCACATGCTTAGCACTCTGTACCACATGGTTGTCTTAAATGCTGTTTTCTGGTTGTCCTTCCTGGCGATTGACTTGAGCTAATGGTCAGTTTTGTCTGGACTCTTGGGTCTGGCTTCCTGTACGCGTTACCAACTCCACTGAGCTTTTGGAAACTGGACGAGTGATTTTCTTTTCCACACCACAAACAGGCGCTGGATATTTGGATGACGTCACCTTGCAAAGTGCTCGTCCTGGGCCGGGAGTCCCTGCCACCTGGGTAGAATCCTGCACCTGTCCGGTGGGGTACGGAGGGCAGTTCTGTGAGACGTGCCTCTCAGGCTACAGAAGAGAAACCCCAAGTCTTGGCCCTTACAGTCCATGTGTGCTCTGTACTTGCAATGGACACAGTGAGACCTGTGACCCTGAGACAGGTGAGAAGGCCCGAAGGCCACTGCTGGGCCCCAGGGTCCTTTGGCAGTCATTGTCATTTTTTACTTGTTACTTACCTGATGGCACATCTCTGCTCTCAAAAATAGGTGTCTGTAACTGCAGAGACAACACAGCTGGCCCCCACTGTGAGAAATGTAGCGACGGGTACTATGGAGACTCAACCCTGGGCACCTCCTCGGACTGCCAACCTTGTCCCTGTCCTGGTGGCTCAAGTTGTGCCGTTGTCCCCAAGACAAAAGAGGTGGTGTGCACCCACTGTCCCACGGGCACTGCCGGTAAGTGAATCTGCCTTGCGCGTGTTCTGCACAGGTGTCAGCGTTTACACAGCCTTCCCCAGGCATCCGCACAGCCCTCAGAGGGAACTTCTGCTGTGACTGAGTGCCATGTGCAGGGCTTCGTGGCGAGGCACTGGGGAGCTGCAACTGCAACCCAGGCTTTGTGACTCCGTAGAACTGTCACCATGATGTAATCTCTCGTCAAGTGGGAACCCAGACTGGGCTCTCAGTGCCGGCTTGTCTGGAATTTTTAATGTGCAATAGCAACTTCAAAATTCTTTCTCTGGATTAGCCTTACAGTATCTCGAAGTTGGGCACATAAGTTGGGAAAGTGTGCTTCTTTTTAGAGCATACTGTTCTGCCCATTCCATTCTTTTCCCAAGAACATAATATTGAATCTGTTCTACGTGATTGTATCTAGCCAGCTGACTATGAGGGCGGTTGGGGATTTGGCGGCACACTCATTGGCCTGGCTTTATTGTGAGGGGGAGAAGACAAAACTAAGGCCAAAACAGTGTGTTACTTGCTCAATGTGTAGAAAGAGTGCAGGATTTGAACCTCGAGCCTAGACTTGAAAGCAAATCGTATTTTGGAGTGAGTCTAATATAGGCTGCCTGGTGTGTCTGCTTTAGTTCGATTTGAAACACGTTTCCAGCTTTTGAAGTAGAGGTTGCATGTGGAGTAGCTGCACTGTCAGATGAGACATCACAGTGGAATGCTGCCTTTGCACTCATGTGGAGACGCTTCTGAGGGAGGCTGGTGGCTGCCCACAGCGGGGCCAGGAGGGTCCCTCATGCCCACTCACCTGCATTCTGTTTTGTTCCCTCTGTCCTACCTCCAGCCACACTTCCTGCTCAGCCCTCTGACCTGTGTTTTTGTTTGTAAGGTCTAGGGGTCAGTTTTGTGGCCATGCTGGACAGGGCTGGCTGACCCCCTGCTCTATAGTCCGACCTGCCACTCCCCTTGGTTTTCTTGTCTTTTCTCTTGGGTACCCCTTGATCACCTCTTTATTCCAGCTGGGTATTTTCCTCTGAATTTGAGGATCCAGTCTCTTCAGGCTACAAAATCTGTACCCACGACCCCGGGCACTATCTCCTGAGCAAAGCCCTTTGTCACTTTGGGAGGGCTGGGATCTTTGTGTTTGACCTCTGCATCTGTTCTCCACATTTTTTCTGCCCCATCGCATCAAATCCAGCCTCCTTTGGGGTTGGGGTGGCCAGGAGCATATTTACCTGAGATCAAAGAGGACAGGGTGTTTATTCCGAGGACCATTTTGATGGGATCCTCAGGCTTGGCGACCCCAGGCTAAAGTCCTAAGCTTCTGAAAGGTAAAACTTCCCTAAACAACCCTTACAACCCTGTGATCTGGTAACTGCCCCCTCCATGCGCCCTAGGACATACATGGGTTAGAGTCTGTCTCCATCACCACTTCCGTCCTTTGATTCCCAATCCCCGCTGGCCTTGTACCACAGCGCCTTCAGTAAACATCCCAGGCCACGAGACACAGAGAGCTCCAGTCTCAAACTTTAAAAAAAAAAAATTATAATTTTATACTTCTTCCCCCTTTCTCTAGTTCTAACCCTCTCCTTTCCCAGTGGTCTACAGACACCACAACCTGCCTGATCAAGCCAAAATCCTGGAGTTTACACTTGGTTCTTCATTCTTTCCTTTCTTAGAAACAACTCCTCCTTTTGCCAACGTTACTGTTGCCATCCATTTCTAGCCCCTCGGCCTCTCAGCTGAAGTTGTCTCTCATTGTCTTCCATTTCTCTTGCTTTCCTAAAATCTGTTCTTTACATGGGAGCCAGAATAACCCTTTTAAGATGTAATAGGATTACATCACTTTATTGGTTTTTCTTTTCTTTTTCTTTTTTCTTTTTTTTTCTTCTGAGCTACCTTACTCTGTAGTCCAGGCTGGCCTGCAGGTCACAGTATAACCCAGGCTGACCTCAAATTTGTGATCTTCCTGGCTCAGTCTCCAAAGTGCTGAGATTATGTGTGTTACCATGCTCTGTGATATACCGCTTAAAACTCTGCAGGGGCTGAGGTGGTTTGTTGGGTAAAGCGCTTGCTGTCAAGCCTCAGGACCTGAGGTTAGTCCCTGGATCCCTCGTAGTTGAAAGAGAGAACCGATGCCCACAAGTTGACCTCTGACCTCAACAGTCATAGCATGGCATGTGTGCACACAAACAGACAGACAGATAAGTAAATAAACAAATGTAAAAGAAATTCTTCCTGTCACCGTGGTCTGACCTGGGTTAGTTGGCTCTGCCTCTGTGTGTGGCCTTGCTCAGAAGCATTCCCGAGAGTATTTCCCTGGCAGACTTCTCTGTGGATTCTCATCTGAATGTCTCCTCCTTACAGAGGCTTAGTCTTACCCACAGGGTAAAGTGGCCTTTGCCATCACTGTCGTTTCTCCCATCAGCCACTGTGCCCGGTTTAATGCCCTTGTGCTTGTCACCATCTGAAGTCTCATGCGCACATCTGCGCTGATCCCCCCTAACAGAGGCAGCAGCTTCATGGGAGCAGAGACGGCATCCACGTTGCTCACAACCTGGAAGAGTGCCGGCGTGGATAGGCAGATGTGCACAGCGGTTGTTTAGTGACCTCGCAAACAACCTTAGTGAGAAACATCAGGCTCTTTTAGGCCCTGTTGGCTACATGAGCTGACGAACGTAGAGAAGTGGAAAAAGATGGAGACAGTAGTGCGCTCGGTGGAGAGAGCCTGAGAACCTCTCTGTTTGTAACTCCAAGCAGGCAGCGGATGATGCCTAATTCTCTGGCTTGACATTGGCTGATGGCATTTGACCAGGGCTAGTGTATGTCTTTTATCCTGCCCACCCTGTTGCTTGAAAAACTTAAAGCATCAAAAGTATCGCTTCGACTTTTTCAAGTCCAGCCAAAGCCTATGTGGCCATGCTTGGGAATTCAGAGGCTGGTAAACCCTGAACCTGTCTCATTTACCAAGAATTTTAACACGTGATCTTGGTTGTCAGAGAAATTGAAATGAGGTAGGGGCCATCCTACTGAGGGAGTATGTCAAGGCCACTCCACTGGTTTGGCCCATTGCTGGGGCCTCAGCCCAGCACTCATGCTGGCCACATCACCACAAGACCTTGTATAGGATGGCCAGACGAGACAGTGTGTACTCACCGGTAATCTACAGCGGGGATGCCTCAGGCCTGTCTTCTTTAACCTCAGATTCTCTCATTCCCAGGCAAGAGATGTGAACTCTGTGACGATGGCTACTTCGGAGACCCCCTGGGTAGCAACGGGCCTGTGAGACTGTGCCGCCCGTGTCAGTGTAATGACAACATAGACCCCAATGCGGTTGGCAACTGCAACCGCTTGACAGGAGAATGCCTGAAGTGCATCTACAACACGGCTGGCTTCTACTGCGACCGCTGCAAAGAAGGGTTTTTCGGAAATCCCCTGGCTCCCAATCCAGCGGACAAATGCAAAGGTCAGCCACTGGTCAGATTCAGTGACATGTACACCTTGATTAAAGCAGGAGAGTTAATTTATTATGTTTGGCAATATAGCTCACATTTTATTGCTTCAACTAATGACCAGTTAAAAACTGTTAATGAAATGGGTGTTCTTTTTTTTTTTTTTTTTCACATACATCCACAAAGTCAGTCAGTGTGTGCTTTAAATTGATGGCACATCTCTGTTCAGATTACCCAGACTGTATGTGATTGGGCAGCTTCTGTACTAGACAGCACAGGCTTATGATTTACTGTTCTCTCTGGTGACCTGAGTCTGTCGCTTCTCTGTCTTCCCACCCTAGCCTGTGCCTGCAATCCCTATGGGACAGTGCGGCAGCAGAGCAGCTGCAACCCTGTGACCGGGCAGTGTGAGTGTCTGCCTCATGTGTCGGGCCGGGACTGTGGTGCTTGCGACCCTGGCTTCTACAACCTGCAGAGCGGACAAGGCTGTGAGAGGTGAGAGTTCAGAGCCTCTGGAGAAAGTGATTTTCACTGTCTGTGTTAAAAGAAGTACCTCCTTCCGAGTTACAGTTGATGGTTGGCTTGGAGTTGTTTAGGAATTTAGTGCCTTATGCCGAAAAGGCACCATGAGGGAAGACTTGAGGGCAGAAGGGACAGCATGTGTCGGACATTGCAAAAGACAGATAACTCAACTAGGGCTATACAACCTCTTCAGTTCTTGGTCAGTGCCCAGGGGGTTTCAGTATGGACGTGAGGCATGACAAGGAGCCTTGGATAGCACTCACAGAAAGGGCTTGAACACTAGGGACTCAGTGATAACCCTTAACATTCTGACAGCCTTTAGCATGCTGCCTTTTGGTAGAGAATGCTGCTTACACTCTGCTCTTCTTACCCTAGAAATGTCATGTTTCTTTTCAGGTGTGACTGCCACGCTTTGGGTTCCACCAACGGGCAGTGCGACATCCGCACGGGGCAGTGTGAATGCCAGCCTGGCATCACCGGTCAGCACTGTGAGCGTTGTGAGACCAACCACTTTGGATTTGGACCCGAAGGCTGCAAACGTAAGACATGATGGCGGCTTGCAGTGCAGTGATGCCCAACCCCACTTAACTGCCCGCCCAAAGAACCCCATAGGCTCCGCGTGGCCATTGTGGAGACGTTCTTCTACGAGAATTATAAAACTCTGCAAATCAAGGGCTTTTTGGCTCCTTTGTAACTGTTTTGTTGATATCTCCTTTTGTAGTTATTTTTTATACTTATTCCTCTTTGTAATCTTGTTTTCTAAAGAAAAAAAAAATCTCCCTTTGAGGACTGAGCTTGCCCATTCTGCTTACTGAGACTTGTTTATTGAGCCCATTGCCGCTGCAGATGAGGAAACAGTAATGGGTTTGGTTCAGTGTTTGTTGGCTTAGTGTGGTTACTTTCCACCCATGGGGCCTTTTTGGTTCTGTTGCGTATAAACATCTGCTTTTCCTTGGCATAAACACTTGCCTGGGAGTCAGAACAGTTTAATTTTTTTATTTTTTTTTTCTTTCTTCCTGAATTCCTTAATTTCTCCTGTGGAATGTAGCATAAGTCATTGACTCAGTTTGGAGGACAAAGTGAGAAAACAAACTATAAAGTAATGCAAGAGAAATGTCGTGGAGTTTTCTTATTTCTTGGAGAAATTTAGGCAGTGGAAAGATGAAAGTAGAGAGGACTACTTAGTTTAGTAATAAGCTCTGTGTGTGTGTGTGTGTGTGTGTGTGTGTGTGTGTGTGTGTGTGTGTTTCTCCTCCTCCCCGGCCCCTCCCATGTAGTTCAGGCTAGCCTTATTTCCCCTTCTTCTACCTCCCAGAGGCATATTCTCCACCACGCCTGGCATTTCTGTAATTTACTATGTCACATGAAATGTGCCTCAAGCGGATGAGGAGAACCTGAGTTCGAATCCCCAGTAGCCATGTATAAAGCTAGGTATATCTGTAACTCTGGTGCGCAGGCCGATGGATCCCTGCAGCTCGTTGGCCAGCAGGGCTTATCTATTATTGAGATACCAAATTTCAAAATATAAGGTAGAGCTGGGCACAGTGGTGCACACCTTTAATCCCAGCACTCAGGAAGCAAAGGTCGGCAGATCTCTACGGAGGCCACCTCAGTTTACGGAGTGAGTTCCAAGCCAGCCAGGGCTACATAATGAGGTCCTGTCTCAAAGAAACACAGACATAAGGTAGAAGTGACAGATGAAGGTAGATATGCAGTGTTGACCTCTGGCCTCTGTAGGGACATGCACACACATGAACACACACACCACACACACAAAATGTGCCCAAAGGATGCAGAATTTACTTTACAACTTGTTTTCCCTTTTAAAATGTCTGTCTTCTCTGCTACATGGACGTTAGCCATTTCCAATCTCATAAGTGAATTTTTTTTTGTAAGTACCTAGAGTGGTGGTGAGACACGGCCCGAGTTCAAATGGGAATTGTCTCCTTGTTCTGTAGCTTGTGACTGTCATCACGAAGGGTCCCTCTCACTCCAGTGTAAAGACGATGGCCGTTGTGAGTGCAGGGAAGGCTTCGTGGGAAACCGCTGCGACCAGTGTGAAGAGAACTATTTCTACAACCGGTCTTGGCCTGGCTGCCAGGAGTGTCCAGCTTGTTACCGGCTGGTGAGGGACAAGGTAAGCCATCCACAGCGTACTTGCTCACTCGCTCACTCACTCTTTCACCCGGTCACTCACCCCTTCAGCAGACAGGAAGCCGAAACTCTAAGCTCCAGAGGGAAAAAATGGTGAACACATTTGACTTGGTCTCTCTTCACAGAGGCCTCTGTTCTAGTTGGTGGGGGGGTTAGGGATCAGGGGGGATGGGGCAGGGGGGCAGATAACCAGAGCAACATACAAAAGTGACTGAGAGACTAGGAAGAGGCAGTGACTGTGGGAGATCATGTAAGGCCTCTGTAAGGAAAGCCGTGTGCTGTGAGATCTGGAGGAGGAGGGGGAGGAGGAGGGACCGTGTGAGGAGGAACCTGACCGGATCCTTCCCTGGGGGGAGCTTTGTTGGTGGCACCTTATGTAGGACAGTATTGACAATAAGCGAGGACTTTAAGCAGCATTCCCAAATCCAGTGGGACTGTAGACCAGTGCAGTTGGACGTAAGAGGAGTGTCCTGACTGCCACAGGAAGAATGATTATTAGGGATGAGGTTAAGAGAAAGCCCTTGAATGGACCACATAAATATGTGTGGTGAGACACCAGGACAGGGAACAAAAGACCCAGGAATGGGCCTCGGGCTTGTTACCTAACATTGCTGGGGATGGTGTTTACTGAGAGTCCCCGGGGAGAACAGATCCTGGAGTGCAGTTTGAGATGCCCTGGCAGAGAGCTAAGTGGCTGTTCAAGGGACACAGGTCAGATTGGAGAACTGTCGGTAGACCGTGTGTACAGGAGGAATGGTGCTAAGAGCTTGCCTTGGAAGCCAGAGAAATAGGCAAGCGCCTTATGCCTGTGCTGTCTGCGTCAGACCTCCCACTGTCCAGAGCTCTGCATGGTTCCGCAGCATGCACAGCTGACCTCTCTTTTTTCCCTCCTCCTTAGGTTGCTGAGCATCGAGTGAAACTCCAGGAGTTAGAGAGCCTCATAGCAAACCTTGGGACTGGGGATGAGACAGTGACAGACCAAGCCTTTGAGGACAGACTGAAGGAGGCCGAGAGGGAGGTCACAGACCTCCTCCGTGAGGCTCAGGACGTCAAAGGTATATGTGACCAAACTGGGTGTCTTGGTGACCTCTTTTCTAATTCGTAACTAACATGGTTTTATAAAATTCTCACTTTTGTGTTTGTTTGGTTTTTGGTTTTTGAAGACAGGGTTTCTCTGTGCAAACAGCCTTGGGTGTCCTGGAACTTTGTTCTGTAGACCAGGCTGGCCTCGAACTCATAGATATCACCTTGCCTCTACCTCCTGAGTGCTGTAATAAAAGACGTGTTCCACCACTGCCCAGAAATTTTCTTGTTTTTAAACTGCTTGCAGAATATGATTTTTAAAAATTTTTTAAATTTTAGACAGAGTCTCATACTGCAGTTCAGACTGACCTGGCACTCACTAGTATGTTCCAGGCTGACTTCAAACATGTGGCAAGCCTCCTGCCTCAGCTGTCCATGTGCTAGGATTATAGGCATGGACTACCCTGCCTAGCTATAAATAAGTATAAAAAAGTAGCATTTCAAAAAAAAAACAACAACAACAACCTATAGTCTTAATGCTTTAGGATGTAATAAACAGATGTATCTTTCCACTATATTAAAAACTATTTGATGTTCAAGTTTAAAGTATTTATGAAGTCTTTTACATACAAAAAGATTCTTCAGTTTAAAATATCATTAAAATCATGCAGGTTTTTAGATGTTTGTTTTCCAGCAACAACTTCTAAGAAGCTTCTTTCAGGAGAAAATTATAAATCTGATTTTTTTCCCCTGCTATTCTAACAAGTGGACATTTATTTTGTGTATAGCTTTATTTTCTTCACCATGACTTTCATGAGAATGAAAAATTACGTCTTCAAGCAGTGGTTGAACAGCTAGCTACTGAATATGCAATATTTGGCATTTATAAGAATAAGCCTTAGAAATTAGTGCCAACGCATGAAAACTTATGTGTGATTTACACACTATTGTGTGTCCTGTGCCCATCCTGAGGTTCTCTGCACTTAGCTCAGGCCTCTGCACGTGATCTGACAAGATTGAGGAGAGAAAGATCATCTAAAAGACTAAGAGGACAATTTATGTCAACTTTCAAAGAAACTTGTTTTTTAAAATTTTGAAGTTGAAATGTTATTTTAAACATATCCTTTTTTGTTGTTTTGTTTGTTGTTGTTGTTGTTTTTGAGACAGGGTTTCTCTATGTGGCCTTGGTGGCTTTGTAGACCAAAATGACCTTGAACTCACAGAGATCCACCTGCCTCTGCCTCTGCCTCTGCCTCTGCCTCTGCCTCTGCCTCTGCCTCTGCCTCTGCCTCCCTGAATGTTGGGACTAAAGGCCTGGGCCACCATTGCTCAGCTCATAGACTTGCCTTTAGATTACTTTACATTTTTATTTCTTACTCTGAACTAAGTTTTTTCCCTAAACTTAGGCAAGCTCTTTTCTACAGTTACTAAGTGCCTGTAGTAAGCCCAATGCTGAGCTCAGCACCAGACATGAGAAGTGCATAATCTGCTCCTGTTTGCGGGATGTTCATCTCAAGCTGACTCCACTTGTTAGGGGACAGGAGTGCTCCCAGATGCACACAATAAATGTTCATTAAAGCTATCATGCATGACACAGCAGTCAAGGCACAGGCAGTAACCAACCTCACTTTGAGTTTATAAATATGTATTTATTTGGAGCTACACGGAGAAGTCGGCCTGTCCAAGAATATGGGTCAGAAATTCAACATGTTGCCTTTTTTTCTTCACATAATTATCACTAATGTATAGAATTTTCATTTTTTTATGATCATTGAAATAGAGAAAGAAGTAACTAGACATATCTGGTTAGGTTCATTTTGGGGGGGGAGTTAGGTTCATTTTTAAGTAATACATTGAACATAAACTTTACACATATATTCATAAAACAATAATGTTTTGATATGTGTACATATGTGCATTGTACAAAGTTTAAATCAGGATAAACATTTAGCTCCTCAAGCATTTATTACTTATTTATGGTGAAAATTAAAAAAAACAAAACAAAACACTTTCGTCTAGCTTTTTAAAATGAAGTGTTGTTTACTCATAGGCTGCCCCTGTCACTATTCAGCAGCGTGCCAGCACGTCTCAGATTTGTCTAGCGTGCTTTCTGCTGTCCATCCCTCCACCATCCCCGGCCTTCTGCTGCCAGGATCGCACTATTTTGTACATACCAGCTTTTAAGAACGTCCACGTCTGGGTGAGGCCATGTGGCACTCTTATTTCACTCGCTCCATCCACGCAGTTGCAGATGACAGGATTTCGTTCCTTTCTGTGGTTGCACAGTATCTCTCTACTTTGTACCACGTCGTTACTCATTGCCCAGTAGACCCATTTATAGTTTTTACCACTTGTCTATTGAGAAGACTCTCTCCATGATGGACTGCAGGTGTCCCTTTCACGTGCTCTCTGACTCTCGCTGAGTATGTCTGCAGGCTTGGGGTTACTGGATCGTGTTGTCCTGGGGCTCAGTGTTTTGAGGGACCTCCATCGAGCTCCCCACGATGAGCGATGACTGTGCTAACTCACAATTCCTACCGGCAGCGTGCGGGGTTTGCTCCCCACAGCACTCCATCCTCACCAGCACTTGTTTCGTTCAGTCTTTTTGACAGTAGCCATGCTGACTGAGGTCAGGTGGTCTGTCTATGAGGTTTGGGCTTGAATTTCCTGGTGATTGATGCCATTAAAACACGTTTTTCGTATGCCTATTTGTCATTTTGTGGACCTTCTTTTGAGAAATGTCTGCTTATGTGTGTTGCCCATTAACTTTTCCCCTCTTTTTGGTCATGAGCTTTAAGGTTCTTAAGTGGTCTGTGCTTACCTCCCCCGGTCTGTGCGAGTGTCTCTTTTGCTGTGTAGCCCTTCCGTTTGATGTAATTGCATTTGTCTAGCTTTGCTCTTATTTCCTGTGTTTTTGGGGTCTTGTCCAAGAAATCCTTGCCAATTCCAGTGTCTTGAAGCATTTTTGTTTTCTTTCAGTAATTTCATTACTTCAGGCCTTCTGTTCAAGTATTTAGTCCATTTGAGTTGGTTTTTCATAACTGGTAGAGTTAAAGTTGCAGCTTCATCCTTGGTAGTTTGCTTTCCCAGTCCTATTAAATCCTTTTACTGGTGTGTGTTTTTAGCAACTCCTTTGAGAGCTGGCTAGCTGCAGATGTGTGGGTTTATTTCTAGGCCCCTTTCTGTTCCAAGGACTGGTCAATTTTGAATGGAACTTGAATTTTTGTATATTAATAAAACCTTATGACATGTGAGAATTTAATACTGGCAGGCTCTATGTTTGCACAGGTTTATATTTATCGTTTGATTTATTAGGACCCAAGCATGAGGTTTAAGTTGAATGGAGTAGTAAAGTTCAATTTGAGGAGCTATGTAGAAGCAGACATCTAATTGAAAATTACATGCGTGTGCTGAGACAGAAGTGGCGTGAGAGAGGAACAGAAAGTATACTTAGTTTAAAATATGAAGAAGTTGGATTTGCCATACTTCAACAGCTTGTTGGTGTTTTGGGTTTTTGTTGTTGTTGTGCAGGGTTTTGTTTTCTTTTGTGTCAGGGTTTTACTTTGTATTGATAGCTGCCCTGCAGCTCCCATGTAGACCAGGCTCACCTGGCGTGCGTAGAGAGCCACCTGCCTCAGTCTCCTGAGTGTTGGGGCTAAAGGCATGAGGCACAGCTGGCATCTGCTTCAAATGTTCTTTTTGAGAGTTGTGTTAGGGACTGGAGAGATGGCTCAGAGGTTAAGAACACTGTTCTTCCAAAAGTCCTGAGTTCAATTCCTATCACCACGTGGTGGCTCACAGCCTTCTATAATGAGATCTGGCGCCTTCTTCTGGCATGTAGACAGAACACTGTGTACATAATAAATAAATAAATCCCCCCAACCAAAAAAAAATTAGGCTTTAGTAGTGACAGCACTTTAATAGTATGCAATTGTGGTTAAATCTGGCAGGTGTCATCAAATCGTCAGCGTGCTTGATTGCCTCTGCTTTGCTGACTGTTGTGTAAGGCTGTGGATCCAGTGATGAATAGATGAATAGTGAAGGGACCCAGGGTCACCAGGGTCACCTGGGACAGACAGTGCGGTGAGGCTGCTAGCAATGCAACCAGGATGGGCACAAGAGAGACATTAGCTCTGTTGCGCGTTAGGGAAAATGTGTTTGAAAAGTCCTGTTGGGTACAGTAAAGACACGGTAAGTCAGCTTCACACACACAGATGGTGTATCCCTTCGGATCGGTAACTGACTGTATCTATCTGCAATGCTCTTTCAGATGTAGATCAGAATTTGATGGATCGCCTTCAGAGAGTGAATAGCAGTCTGCACAGCCAGATCAGCCGACTGCAGAATATCCGGAATACCATCGAGGAGACTGGGGCCTTGGCTGACCAGGCACGGGCCCGAGTGGAGAACACAGAGCAGCTGATTGAGATCGCCTCCAGGGAGCTCGAGAAAGCAAAAATGGCTGCTGCCAATGTGGTGAGTCCTTGGGTGATTTGCAGCCGACCTGTCAGTGGAATAGAGTGTCGTCCTCCTCCTGCCTGGCACTCTGCAGCAGGAGAGCCGTGCTCCTCACAGCCATCGGAGCAGATGCTCTTCTCCTTGCTGTGGGAAAGCGAACAGACACAGCTTGGGCAAAGTACTGGGACAAGTGTTGGTGACAGAAGTGTGTGCTGGCTTCTCATATAGCAGCCAGATCTAGAAGCTAAGGATGGGACAGGCTGTACCCCTAAAGGCATGTCCCAATGACCCACCTCCTAAGGTTCCCTAGGCTCCCCTAAATGCCAGGTGTTCAAATACAGGAGCCTGAGGGGGTCACTTCAAGTTCAACAAAACAGAAGGCACTGGACAAAAATGGAGGAGTGTCGCGGCTTTTTCTCTCGCTTGCCTCTTCTGCAGCACTCTAAACAGAAATAATTTCCAGCCAAAGGTGCCGACTACAATTAAAGATCCCTGAAAATAAGAAATATTATTTTGTATAAGACTTTAATAAAAATTTAGTGTTGATGCTTGCCTTATGGAATTTAAACAATTTGGTCTTTTGAGAACAAGTGGTTTTTTCCTCTTTAGTCGATCACTCAGCCGGAGTCTACAGGGGAACCAAACAACATGACCCTCTTGGCAGAAGAAGCCCGAAGGCTTGCAGAACGGTAAGCTGAGGCATGTGCGTCACAGTTCCGGCACAGCATCCCAGCAATATGTGCGTGCCGCCCTGTCCCTGCCCATGGCTACGTTCCGTTGTAAGGCTTATCCTCTCTGAAATGTGACCAGCTATGCATACTCTTTTTTTTTTCACTTTGAAATTGGAACGTTTACCTTCTGCATTAGAATATAATAGTTTAAAGTAAAATTATATTTACATATTTCACAGATCACAATTTTTTTTTTACTTTAAGGCATTCAAATTTATATACTCTTAAGAAATTCATTAGAAATTGCTTATTTAAAATTTTACATTAGTGGTTTTAACAAATATTTAATTTTTAGATCTCAATAGAAAACACTTGAGCCGGGCATGGTGGTACATGCCTTTAATCCCAGCACTTGGGAGGCAGAGGCAGGTGGATCGCTGTGAGCTCGAGGCCAGCCTGGTCTACAAAGCGAGTCCAGGACAACCAACACTACACAGAGAGACCCTTCTTGAAAAACCAAAAAATAAAAATAGAAAACACTTACTAAGTAATTCTACATTTCAAAGTAAGCCAAAGACCACTGACCATTTCATTCCTGGTTTGTTTGCTGTTTGTTTACACTTTTTTTTTTTTTTTTTTGGTTTTTTGAGACAGGGTTTCTCTGTGTAGCCTTGGCTGTCCTGGACTCACTTTGTAGACCAGGCTGGCCTCGAACTCACAGCGATCCGCCTGCCTCTGCCTCCCGAGTGTTGGGATTAAAGGCGTGCGCCACCACGCCTGGCTTGTTTACACTTTTAAATTAATTATAAGATAACTTTTTGGAAGGCTTCAAATTTCAGAAGGAATCAATTTTTAAAAAAATGTTTTAAAGTTGCCAGAATGTAGGCATCAAAGAGAGCAAGCGTCTGTGTGTGAAGCCCCACAGAGAGCACTCTCAGTACTATGGAGCACACAAGGAGGCCACCGTGTGTAGATGTCAGACTGTAGACACTGTCCAGAGCAGTGGCACTGACGCCATAACACGTTGTGGGTTCTATTCTAGTAAGTGTGAACTTGTGAGCCGTGTTATCACCTTTACAGACATTCATGGTTTCGTAGCTGGATTTTCCTGCTAAAGAAAGGATGCTGAGAACATGGACCCTCCCCAGATAGCTAGGTCTTGAAGATGTACTGATGGTGTGCTTCCTGCAAAGGCTTAGGAAGAAAGTTTCTTATGCCGAGGAGAATGGCCACGTACCAGGTGCCACAACGCAACATGAAATGTTAGAAGTGGAAATCTGGTAGCGTTGTTACCCAGCTGTGATGCTTGGCTGGCTGGGTATGGTCATTGCTACTTGGTGTTGCTTTCCCCAGTAATTAGGGTACAGAAGAAAAGTCAAACAGGCAGGCTGTAGAAACTATACAGTGACTAGGGAGACCATGCAATAACTTGTTTTTAACAAAATTTCAGTCATTCCATTTTACCAATAAAGGCTCAGGAGCCAGGTGCTGGGGTGAAAGGCTGCTAGCTTAGAGAGGCAGAGAAAGCACCCAGCTGACCTTCCTCTGCTGCAGAGGTCCCAGAAGGATGCCCTTCTCCCACACTGTCTCAAACAACCTCCTTCCAACTGAATGTCCCTCCCTTCTCCTTCCTCTGCATCTCTCTATTCATCCTCTTGACTTCCTCTTACTCTGTTTTTTTCCTACGTTCACTATCTGTCAACTGGTTGCTTGCTCTGCCTCTTGACCTATGGTTGATTTCATTTAATCCTGTTTACAGAAAGCTCTTGGATTAAAGGTGTGTGCGAGGGCTGAGGCACACCACTACTAGAATAACACAGATCATCTCAGGGTTTACAGTGTGACCAAATATCCTACAACATTAACTGTGTAGAGACTATGTAGTAACTGTGTAGACTATGTAGTAACTATAGAGACTGTATAGTAACTGTGTAGACTATGTAGTAACTATAGAGACTGTATAGTAACTGTGTAGACTATGTAGTAACTATAGAGACTGTATAGTAACTGTGTAGACTATGTAGTAACTATAGAGACTGTATAGTAACTGTGTAGACTATGTAGTAACTATAGAGACTGTATAGTAACTGTGTAGACTATGTAGTAACTATAGAGACTGTATAGTAACTGTATAGACTGTGTAGTAACTATAGAGACTGTATAGTAACTGTGTAGACTGTGTAGTAACTATAGAGACTGTATAGTAACTGTGTAGACTGTGTAGTAACTATAGAGACTGTATAGTAACTGTGTAGACTATGTAGTAACTATAGAGACTGTATAGTAACTGTGTAGACTGTGTAGTAACTATAGAGACTGTATAGTAACTGTGTAGACTATGTAGTAACTATAGAGACTGTATAGTAACTGTGTAGACTGTGTAGTAACTATAGAGACTGTATAGTAACTGTGTAGACTATGTAGTAACTATAGAGACTGTATAGTAACTGTGTAGACTATGTAGTAACTATAGAGACTGTATAGTAACTGTGTAGACTGTGTAGTAACTATAGAGACTGTATAGTAACTGTGTAGACTGTGTAGTAACTATAGAGACTGTATAGTAACTGTGTAGACTATGTAGTAACTATAGAGACTGTATAGTAACTGTGTAGACTATGTAGTAACTATAGAGACTGTATAGTAACTGTGTAGACTGTGTAGTAACTATAGAGACTGTATAGTAACTGTGTAGACTATGTAGTAACTATAGAGACTGTATAGTAACTGTGTAGACTATGTAGTAACTATAGAGACTGTATAGTAACTGTGTAGACTATGTAGTAACTATAGAGACTATATAGTAACTGTGTAGACTATGTAGTAACTATGTAGACTATGTAATAACGCTGTAGAGACTGTAGTAACTATGTAAAGATTATGTAGTAACTGTAGAGATTATGTAGTAACTATAGAGACTATGTAACAACTGTGTAGAGACTGTGTTAACTGTGTAGAGACTATGCAGTAACCATGTAGTGATTGTGCAGTAACCATGTAGTGATGACTATGTAGTAACTGTAGAGACTACGCAGTAACTATGTACACCAGCTAAGTGTATGATAAAGATCAGGCCTGGGGTTCTGGTTGGCACAGTGTTGCATGGAAATCACTCATATTCTAAAGTTAGTTACCTGCTGCCTTTTATCCCCTCCCTGCTTTCTGAGACAGTTCACTTTGTAACTCATCCGGCCTGGCACTCCAGACCCTCCTGCTTCAGTGCTAGGGATATAGGCAGGACCTACCACAGCACACCCAACCAAAAAGCAGCCTTTCTAAGAAAACACAAATTTGCCCCTATACAGTTTTGTGCCGCTGATTTTCTTAGAAAATACTCTTTTCTCAGTTTATAGATACTTTTTGTAAATTTAGCCACCTGAAATGATTGTGAAACTCCAAAAGGGACTTTCCAGTATTCCCAGATCTCTGCCCATATTAGTGTATATAAATGTAACAAAGTAAATCTTACTTAAATCTTGCTTCTTTCCCCTATTAAACAGTCTGTTTCATGGTTTATTTTTAATTTTTCCTCCTACATGTATAGCCATAAACAGGAAGCTGATGACATTGTGCGAGTGGCAAATACAGCCAACGAGACTTCGGCTGAGGCATATAATCTGCTTTTGACGACCCTGGCAGGAGAAAATCAAACTGCATTGGAGATTGAAGAGCTAAACAGGAAGTGAGTCTAGTTGGGAAGTGGCTCACAGTCCTGTCCTGTGAATAGTCAAGTGCTGTGGATTTGGGTTATTTGATCATGTATATTTGAATATTTGCATATATAACAAGATGTGGATAAGACCCAAGTCTAAACATAAAGTTCATTGATGCTTGTGTGCACGTAGCTGAATATGTTATATACTATTTGTGTGTGTCTGCAGTTTTATAGTAGCCATCATGTGGAATCAGGTGTGAAATTCTCCTATGGTATTATAATAGTGCTAAAAATGTTAATAGTTGAGATTTGGGGTTAGGGATGCCCAGTTTATATACCGTGAGCTAAATAAATTGAAAAAATTAAATAATAACTTAGCTAAGTGTTGGTATCAAAGTTTAAGCACTGGTGCAACATTTCCTTTGAGGTTCCTTTTTTTGCAGTTGTCGTCCTAGTGATATTGACTAGGATGCTTCTGCTTAATATTAAAGATGTTACAAACAAACAAACACCAAGCAGCTATTAGTTTTTAAAATTTAAATACATCATTTGTCTCTTAGGTATGAACAAGCAAAGAATATCTCCCAGGACCTGGAGAAGCAGGCTGCCAGAGTCCACGAGGAAGCCAAGCGAGCAGGCGACAAAGCCGTAGAGATCTATGCCAGTGTGTCCCAGCTGACCCCTGTGGACTCTGAGGCGCTGGAGGTACGTGTTCAAAGCTCTGGTCACTGTACTCCCATCACGTCCCTGCCCCTCTAGTCAGGGTAAGAGCCAGTTTGACTACCCTGCTTCTCCCTTCCAGACCTACATCTGACTCGCTGGTAAAGGTGAGTTCTGTTTTAATTGGGCAAACAAAACTTAGTGAGTAAAAATTATATATGTGGCTGCGGGTGTGGTGGCGCACTCCTTTAATCCCAGCACTCGGGAGGCTGAGACAGGTGGATCACTGTGAGTTGGAGGCCAGCCTGGTCTACAAAATGAGTCCAGGACAGCCAAGGCTACACACACACACACAGACACACACACACACATACACATACATATATGAAGGGGCAAAGATTACTTTGGTGATGTGAATACTTCCTGTAGATGTTCCATGTAAATCTAACTTGTGATATAGTTGAGTTCTTGTAGCACCATACGGCTAGAGCCTTCCTCCTAGGCATTGTGTAACGAGCATCTAGAAAGCAAGAGCTATCCCAGCATCCTCTGGGGCAGGTAGAATAGTCAGGACTTGGTAGTGTTTTATTTCATTCTAGCCATGGTTCTTCGTACGAAGCCTCCATATAAATATTTTTAATACTAAACTTGAAGTTTACTGTCTTATTTCCTATATCTGAGGTGTCAGCTGGTGTCACAAGGTTTGAGCCTCTTCAGACACCTACTGCTGAGTCCGTGTGTAGGGGACTATGGAAATAGACACAGTTGACACGATGGTGGCAGTCAGGTGGTGTCTGTTGGGTGATGAAGGTGTGGGCAGGCTAAAGCTATGGAAAACCCATCTAAGTACAGAAGACACTGGGAGAGCACTAAAATATACTTGGTTTAAAAAAAAATAACAACCCATAAACTCTTAACTTCTGCTATCTTTTAAAACTGTCAATCGAACCTTAAGACTTACAGAGTGCCTACGCTGCCTCACTGTTCATTGTCATCATTTCATTTGAAAGTAATGACCGTTCGTGTTTGTCCCAGAATGAAGCCAATAAAATCAAGAAGGAAGCTGCGGATCTGGACCGTCTGGTCGACCAGAAGCTAAAGGATTATGAGGACCTTAGGGAAGACATGAGGGGGAAGGAACAAGAAGTAAAGAACCTTCTAGAAAAGGGGAAAGCTGAACAGCAGGTTAGTCTGATTTGCTGCTGGCTGCATTTCTTGAGGCAGCACTTTAAACGGCTCAGGTGGGAGCTGTGTCTAGCGGGAGGCCTCTCTGTACGCTCCGGTCTCTGAGCTGTGGCTGTGAGGGGCTGGCCCGGAAGGCTTGACCTCTGACCTGCCATGCGTTTGCAGACTGCTGACCAACTCCTAGCTCGGGCTGACGCTGCCAAGGCTCTTGCTGAAGAAGCTGCTAAAAGGGGACGGGATACCTTACAAGAAGCCAATGACATTCTCAACAACCTGAAAGGTACGGGAGGGTCAGGGAGCAGCAGCACCTCTGCGTGTCCTCCGCTGAGGCGCTCCCTGACTCACTTTAACATTTTGTTTTTAGTACGATTCTCTTGGAATAAGATAGTGTGGTGAATACATATACTGACTGCTTAATCCATAGTTGACCACGGATCTAGTTAGCCATATCTACTTCATCCTCTATATTCTGTGTGTGTGTGTGTGTGTGTGTGTGTGTGTGTATGGGCATATGTATATATGTGTGTATGTATGGGCATGTGCATGTGCATGTGTTGTAGACCTGAAATTGACTTCAGGTATTTCCTTGATGGCTCTTCACTTTTATTTATTGAGGCAGAATCTGTCACTGGAGCCAGAGCTCATGTATTTAGAAGAAAATCAGAGTGCCTCTGTCATTTCACTTTCTGCATTCTTCAGTCTGGAAACCAGAAACCTGTGTGGGAGGAGGAGGTCTCACATTAGACTGACTCCTGTCACTACAGTCTATTTAGCTGGAGATTATCTTTTCTTTTTCTCTGCCTCTGATACCTAATTTTTTGTCTTAAAGAAACATGCTCCATTCACTGAGGGGCTGATTTGTGCCTGGTAAAAAAAAATCATCACAGGTTCTATGAATGAGAGGAGGAGCTGCAGGCATAGTAGCTGAAGTGTGAGCCTCAGCGTCAGCAGGTCTGTCTGAATCCCTGCTCCGCAGCCTAGGCTCTCCAGCCGCTGCTGTTCCCACTCATGAGAAGAAGAGCGTCATGCTGCCCCTGACACGCAGTTGACACCAACGACACTGGCTAAAGCGGTGACGTGCTCGGGGCTCTGCTCAGAAATGGCTCTTCGAGCAGGACTCTTCTCCGAAACAGATGTGCACCTGTGTGATCCAAGTCCTGGAAAACCTTCCGCACAGGGCTGTGTGTTTTCTTTCCTCTTCTGAGATTTCAGCCCCACTTGTCATTCTTTTTTTTCTTTTTTTTAAACAGATTTTTATCAATTATAAAAATCCAATTGCACTTTTATGGAAGGAAGGTTCCTTTTTTCTTCCTGGCAGCTTAATTCAAATCTTCAACTCCTTTTAGATTTTGATAGGCGTGTGAATGACAACAAGACAGCTGCAGAGGAAGCTCTCAGGAGAATTCCCGCCATCAACCGGACCATAGCCGAAGCCAATGAGAAGACGAGGGAGGCACAGCTGGCACTGGGCAACGCGGCGGCTGACGCCACAGAGGCCAAGAATAAAGCCCACGAAGCAGAGAGGATCGCCAGCGCCGTGCAGAAGGTGAGCGCTTCCCTCTCCTCCAGCCCCTGCTCACGCCTCTCAGGACCCTCTCACACCATCCTGGTCTGTTTCTTTTCTTTCTTACACATAAGAGTATGTAAGTGCATTGAAGAATCGGTAAAAGCACTTTCTACTGTCTCAGTGTTGGTGATGAGTTGTGACGAAGAGGGTAGTCTTAGGGTACTTCAGAGTCCCCGCCCACAAACCGTTGGACCTCTCCTAAGTCTCCATACTCCAGACTGTGGCCACCACTGCAGAGATGCCTTACACTCGCTGTAAAGAGGGATTTATTTAGGCTGGCTCTTTTAAAGAATCATCTTATTTATTTTAAGGAAAGATAGGAGCTTATTTTAAAATTAAGTGTCTGAGAATCACAGAAAATTTTAATTTCTTTAATAGGGTTGTTTTTTAGATAGAGTCTTCATAAAATGCTCAAATTACAGGATATGGCCTTTTGTACACGATGTTAAACTCACAAGGATAACCAGGCAGTGAAAGAGTTATAATCAATACAATGTGATGGAAAGTACTGACAATTAAATTTGTGACCTCAGCTAAACATGGTGGTAATAGAACAGGAAATTTCAAAGATTAAAGAAGAGAGCACAAATGGAAATGCTGTATAAAATGCCATTGTGTTTGACAGTGATTGTTTTTGTCTTTTTATGAGAACCCAATAAATGGTGAGAGGTGGGTTGTGCTAAGTCATGTCATTGCAATGTCCTTTCTGGATTGCTCTTTTAGCCAGTGTACAAATTTTTTTTTATCAGTTTACAAATTATTAAAGTGAGTAGCAAGGTGTTCTAGAAAAAGGAGAATGGCTCTGGGGTCCTTGCTTTGCTTCTGTCAGCAGTTGCTTCTTTTGTGTCTAGAACGCCACCAGCACCAAGGCAGATGCCGAAAGAACCTTCGCGGAAGTCACAGATCTGGACAATGAGGTGAACACTATGCTGAGGCAACTAGAGGAAGCAGAGAACGAGCTGAAGAGAAAACAGGATGATGCCGACCAGGACATGATGATGGCGGGCATGGTGAGGGCTCCCCCACTGCTGGGCAGAGGCAGGGTGGAGGGCTGCTCACGGCTAAAGTTCGTATGGCGTTTTCTAGTCAAGAACTAGGTCAGTAGCTTACTTACGTAGAAAACAAAGAATTTGCCGCCTCTGCCAGGTATTGATGTTGCACAATTGCCCCTGTCACAAAGCTGCTCGCTCAGAAGCAAAACATTTCTCCTGCAGCTGGAGTTTTAGAGCACTTAGCAAAACAAAAAAGTGTGTGTGTGTGTGTGTGTGTGTGTGTGTGTTTTAAAGTAGTTTGAATGGGTAATTCATACACGGGATAAAATTAAAGATTTTTTAAAAGGAGGATGCAGTAAAAAGCCAACGTCTTTCTTTTTTTTTTTTCTTTTTCTTTTCTTTTTTTTTTTTTTTTTTTTTTTTTTTTTTTTGGTTTTTTGAGACAGGGTTTCTCTGTGTAGCCTTGGCTGTCCTAGACTCGCTTTGTAGACCAGGTTGGCCTTGAACGCATAGCGATCCAATCCACCTGCCTCTGCCTCCCGAGTGCTGGGATTAAAGGCTGCGCCACCACGCCCAGGCTGCCAACTTCTTTCTTAGTTTCCCAGCTGCTCGCTCACTAGAGGCTGAGACCAGTTTCTTATGTAAGACGCTTGTGTGCTCTGAAGCATACCAACCTTACCCTTGCTTTTATTTTGCACCTTCTGTGGTGACATGCATACATTATGCCACTTGTAAGACTGAATTTGTGACCCTGTGGTACAAGGGAGAGTGAGGGTGCGTTTTGTTCCGTGGGTGTTCTATTTTGCATTAGAAAGAACTTACTGGAGTGGTTGTGTTACATTCTCAGGGGCAGCTTTTTTACTCACATACTTGCAGTGTCAGGAAGTAGCCTGTTGTTTTCAAGCCCCTCGACCCACCCACCCACCCACCCAGCGGGGCCTCTTGCTGTGGGTCATGTTTACTTTGGGATAGAAAGGAGAAATACAGGGTTTGGGGAAATGATACCAATTACATTTTGCACACCTCTCTGTGCATATAGCTGAATTGTTTGTTGAGACAGGGCTGTTTTACAAGGTAGCCTTGATTGACTGGAGCTCTCTATGCAGACCAGTATGGCCTTGAACCCATAAAAATCCTCCTGCCTCAGCTTCCCAAGTGCTGGGATTAAAGGTGTGCACCACCATGCCTGGCTAAACAGCTGAGTTTTTATACTTTGTATTGGATTATCCTGTGATTTTTTTAATGCAAAAATGAGGCCCAAATGGAAATTACCACGAAGCCCAAACCAGTATTTCTCTCATATGCAGAGAGTCTCTGGACCTTATTTTTTAAATTGCATTTATTTATTTCATGTGTGTGCTGTGTGCATGCCATAATGCGCATGTGGCGGTCTCAGTTGAGCTTGTGGGACTTGGCTCTTTCCTTCCACCATGTGGATTTTGGTGCGAGAGCTCAGGTCATCAAGTATTCTTAACCACTTGGCCATCTTGCCAGCCCTATAGATTTCCTTCTCATAAAAGCGTTGCATTTAAAGCATGTGGGGGAAAAGTAAAGAATACATATTTATGAGTTTCAAAAAAGGAATATGGGCGTAATTCAAAGAGTGGAAAGAAAATCCCTCTTTTGTTATTTTTGGTAAGCCAACCCCTCGTACTATCCCTTTTGTATTTATATCAGTCTTTAGAGCCCAACATTCAGCTAATCTTGCCTGGGTCTAATTTTTTTTTTTTCAACCAGAAGGGTTGTGGTTCTTTCTGGAAGGTGCCAGAGGCCATAGGTTAAACACAGCAGAGTCCTATGTCCCGGTCCCAGGAAGAAACTCATAGGAAGCCTTGCAGGCTCCGAGAACAGCTGTGAGAACTGAGTTAATTTTTTATTTTTAATTTTCGCATTGTTTTGATCCTCAAGTGTTTGCTTTGACTTGACCCCAAAACTAGGAAAAATAATTACTGGTAGGGAGTGCACAGCCACTCGTTTCTGTCCTGGTTGGACTTGTTGGTGAGAGCATCTGCTTTCTGATGTGTAGATGTTTCCTTTTCCACCGCTGCTTCCTGTGACTCATGCTCCCTGTGTTTGTTCAGGTTTCATGGAACTTTCCCAAATATGTTTACCTTTGGTTGACTTTGAAAATATCCATTGTGTGTGTGTGTGTGTGTGTGTGTGTGTGTGTGTCTAGTTATAGGTTGGCAGGGAGTTTTCACAAGAGCCTTACTTTGTTTATGAAAACTCTTCAAGAACAGGACATCTCTAATAATCAGGGCCCCAAGAGTATCCACATTCGAGAATAACAGTTCCTATACTCGGCCTGTATTTTAAAAAAACAGTCCATTTCTACTTAATGCATTTTATCAGGTGTTGATTTTCTGACTGCCTTTGTCATGAAGGGCAGCCAGGCATGTAGTATATAGACACCTGTAGTCCTGAGACAGGAAGATCCTGTGTTCAAGACCAGCTTAGGTTACATAGTAAGACTGTCTCAACAACAACAAAGCGTAGCCTGCTCTGTGCAGTAGAAATAACATCCTCTATCTGAAGATACCACCCCAAAACCTGCACAGAGAGAGAAAGAGACAGAAACAGAGAGAGACAGAGACAGACAGAGAGACAGAGACAGACATAGACAGAGAGAGAGAGGGAGAGACTGACTCTGGTTCATCACATCTGAAAATAGCTTTCCCAGCTTATGGGGGAAATATTTAGAGAAGATAAAAACATGGAGTCAAGTATTCCTGTTGTTTATACTCTTCCCCTGCAGGCTTCACAAGCTGCTCAGGAAGCTGAGCTCAATGCCAGAAAAGCCAAAAACTCTGTTAGCAGCCTCCTCAGCCAACTGACTGAGCTCTTGGAGCAGCTGGGTAAGTACTACAGGAGTTGTTCCCTCCGCGGTTGGCAGGGTCTCCTTCCACTGACTGACTCAGGGTCAGATTCCTGCGAAAGCCCCTGAAAGCACTCATTAGCGCATTAGTATTAAAGTTTCATTTTGCTCTTACTTGTTCAAAGATGCCTTGTACGCTGTGTCTTGCTTGGCAGGGCAGCTTGCATCGTCACAACATTGATAGGCTGTCGACTCTAGAGTGAAAAGGAACAGAAGACTTTATCCCGTCAACTAGTTTAGGCTCGGCCCTCAGTAAATAGGATACCATCGTCTTCCCACTTGACGATGAGCCACCAACTGGGCTTGACTTGCAGTCAAGGTTCATCATGCATTTAAACAGTCATTTCCCTTAGTTCTGCCTGCTGGTGGATTTCTTTTAAGGGATTTTAAAAGAAAGGCTCAGTGGTAGAAGAAAAGGCTACTTGACACTGACCGTGTTCCGTTGCTCGGAATTCTCTCCACTTGCCAAGCAAAGAGCAATTGAGTGAAGAGAAAACTCTTACACCAGAAGGAGAAAACGTTGCTTTGCTTTGTTTTGTGTTTAAGGAAATAGAAGCTCAGTGAACTCCCCTTTTAACCCACTTCAGTAGAAAGCAGATCTTTTGTTTGTTTGTTTTTCGAGACAGGGTTTCTCTGTGTAGCCTTGGCTCTCCTGGACTCACTTTGTAGAACAGGCTGGCCTCGAACTCAAAAGAAATATGTATGCCTGCCTCTGCCTCTCGAGTGCTGGGATTCAAGGTGTGCACCACCACGCCCAGCTAGAGCAGATCTTTTTAGAACATGGGTCCTTTGTCACCAGACTCCATTTTTAGGGAGTCATATAGTCACTGAAGACTGGGGACTTTTTTTTATGAAGTTTTTCCTTTTCTAAAGGGGGAGAAGAATAATATTTTATCTGTCTCGAAGACCAAAAATAATAAACTATGTGCCAGCCGCTGAGCCTAGAGTGAAAGTAAGCTAAAGAGGGGCTTCCCACCCTGTCTTATCACCTAGATTGTACTTGCAGGCACATATTTCTTTGCCATCTGAGAGTGAGTGAGGCAAACTGGTCTAAGGAAACTGCTTCTCTTTCCGTCTGATTTTATTTGCAATGGTGCATCTTCTTTTGAAAGAAACTTTTATTTATTTTTCTTGCCACATTTAAAGCAAAGCTCTGCTGACACTATCTCAGCATTTCAACCTTGGCTATTCTCCGTTGGAAGATTCCTAGCAGTGTCTAACTCTTACAAGCAGGAAGTGACACCCCAAACCAGCCCATCTTCCCCGAAGCCTAGGAGCTGAGGGTGTATGCTTCTGTCTCAGAGACTTTTGTATTCTTTGATGACACTGAAATGGCCCACGGATTACACATAGAAACCTACAAAGGGGACTGAGTGTTACCAAATGGCCTTCTTAACTGTGCATTTAGGAAACATCCTCCGAGGGTTGGAGAGATGGCTCAGCGAGTAAAGTCGCTTTCTGCCAAACCTGACAACCTAAGTTCAATCCCTGAGACCCACATGGTGGAAAGAGAGAGAGAGCCGACCCCTGCAAGCTGTCCTCTGACCTCCACATGTGTGCCATGGCACTCATGCAGGCACACATGGACGCACACACGCACAGTAATAAATAATAAACATTTTAAAATGAAAGAAAATATTCTGTGAAAAACATTTTCTCAAAAAAAAAAAAAAAAAAAGAAAGAAAAATCTGTTGGTGGCTGGAGAGATGGCTCAGCAGTTAAGTGCACTGTCTGCTCTTCTAGAGGTCCTGAGTTCAATTCCCGGCAACCACATGGTAGCTTGCAATCATCTGTACTGGGATCTGATGTCCTCTTCTGGCCTGCAGGTGTACGTGCAGATAGACCACTCATACACATAAAATAAATTTTTTAAAAATCTGTTGTAATACTAACGATTCACTCTGCCCCACGCTGATCGGTTGGGTCAGCACCACAGGCTCTGAGCACAGCAGCACCTGCAAGTCAGCCTGCCTCTGCATCGGGCGACTGCTGGCCTTTACTTCATGACAGAGCAAGAGGCTCTCAGGAGTCACATTCCATCCGGTTCTCAGGGAGTAAGCCTCTTCTCTTCTGTGTCCTTCCTGACTCCACAGGGCAGCTGGACACAGTGGACCTGAACAAGCTAAATGAGATCGAAGGCACCCTGAACAAAGCCAAAGATGAGATGAAGGTCAGCGACCTGGACCGGAAGGTGTCGGACCTGGAGAACGAAGCCCGGAAGCAGGAGGCGGCCATCATGGACTACAACCGAGACATAGAAGAGATCATCAAGGACATTCACAACCTCGAGGACATCAGGAAGACCCTACCGACCGGCTGCTTCAACACCCCGTCCATTGAGAAGCCCTAGTGAAGGGGGGCATCGCTGCAAGGCAGGGCCCCTGACAGGTGCCTGTGAGGCCATGGTGCCTTGACACAAAGATCACACCTCTCAGACCCCCACTTCTCTGCTGCTCTCCATCACTGTCCTTTAGAAGCGAGAAAAGTCAGAGTCTAAAGAGAAGCAGGTTAAACATCCTTAACCAGGAACAAAGGGTTTTGCCTAATAAAGTCTCTCTTCCACTCTTGTCACTCCCTTACTGGAACTGTTGGCCCGAGGTCATAGCATCCTCCCGTGGCATACCTCCATCACGTGGACCTTTGTGTGCCAGGGCAGACCCAGCCCCCTTCCCTCTCTCAGCACCAGCAGAGCCTGTCTCGGTACTCGTTATTTCTATGAAGGAAATGTTTGGCTCCTTCTCGTAGCATTGAGATGCCTCTGCATCTTCTGCCTCCTCTGTGAAGCGAAAGGAAATAAACATCCTGTGCCAAAGGTCATTTAGAATGCTGGTAGCCACCCACCACTCACGCTAGCTGTTTTGAGTATAGGACACTGAGCCATGCTGGGTAAGAGTGCAGTGACGTGTGGGTCTCTCAAGAGAACACGGCTCAAAGACACGTAGGATCTTCTCTATTAATTGACTAGGAAGATAAACTCTTTTCAAATCCTTAGGCAGCTGATTTAAAAAAAAAAATCTGGATGAGCAGCGTGCACCTCACCACTATGTTAGATAGCTTTTGATATTTTTATAAATGGGACTTAACACAGAAGAAACAGGGATGTGATAACCACTAAAGGTGTCCCCCCCCCCCAAGTCTAACTAGTTCTTGGAGCTTTGGCAGTGTGTTGGTCTTGGAACTAGTATTTAGATATCTGTCAGACACTTGGTCTCTAAGATCTTGACCAGTGAAAGAAAGGCAAATCTCCTTTTCCTTGTATTTTCTGGAAAATAGATGAAACCAAGATGTAACCTCTACCATTAGGATCATATATGCATTTCTTTGTCTCTGTTGGTGATGTAACATTTGGCCCTTAGCTCCAGTTCTTTTCCTATGGTTCCACTTTTCTAGAACTCTTCAGAATACATCATTGTTTGCCAGATCCCAGTGGCAAATGCTGCCCGCTCAGTATTGCACACAAGCTGCCAACACCATCCCGTTCCTGCACTCTGGCTCCACCCACTCTGTGGCTCCACCCACTCATCCTTTCCTCTGTGTGGGGAGGGAAGAACCTTGTGTGGCGTTTCCTAGTGGGCTTCTCAATCTCTGATCCTCAGCTCTGTGGTTCCCTGCCACACCCTCCTTTCCGACCTACCTGCCTCTGAGACTCATATTTAGCCTTTAACACTATGCAATTTTGTACTTTGCGTAGCGGGGGGGAAAGAAACTATTATCTGACACACTGGTGCTATTAATTATTTGAAATTTATATTTTTTGTGTGAATGGTTTTTGTTTATCATGATTATAGAGTAAGGAATTTATGTAAATATCCCCCCCGTCCTCCTAGAGTGGCACTGTCTGTGCACAAGGAACCTTCATCCCTTCTCTGAGTCAAACCTGCTTCCTGGTGTTTTTGCTCTGCCTCATCTTTGCAGCACCTTCATTGTCTGACTGTAATATCAGCCTGCTCACCTTCACAGCCAGACCTGGCCCTTCTTCCTGGTAGCTCTGACCATCTAAGCTGCAGCTCCACGCAGTTCTCAGTGCCTGCCCCGGTGCAGGGTCTAGGCTGTCTGGAAAAGTTTACCGGTGGGACCCTTCCCATACCTATGTAGAAATATGTTTTCAGCTGGATGGGTCGGCTTTGTAAAGGGGCGTGTGGTGGCTGAGCACTTTCGGACGTCAGGCACGGGGCTACTGATGACAGGGAGGTAGCTCAGGGTTCAGTCTGTCTCCATCTCTGTTGGGCGTACAGAGATTACCGTGAATACTCGGCTTGGCACCCCTGAGGTTTCACTCTTGCTCCTCCAAGGTCTTTTCTGCTCTCACAGCGGCATGGTGCTTCGCTTCCTCACCAAGCTCAGTGCTGATTGGCTACTCCCTCTGTTACCTGCTCCCTACTTTAACATTTTGGTCACAGTTGCAGGATGGCTGGAACAGACCACTGGCGTCCTGTGGGTCAGCTCCACTCCAGCAGGCCCTACACTCTGGGGGCGGTGGGGTGTTTTGTTTGGGTTTGTCTTCTCCATCTTTGTGGTATATTTTTAAACAGAAATTTATTTTTAAAAATGAAAGTTATTTACAAGATGATACCTTACTACACTCCAGCAACACAGCCATTGTTTTATTGTATAGTTCCAGTAATCTGTATTTTATGTAATAAAAGTGACAGGATGGCTGCTGTAGAATGCCGGGTGTCACACGGGATAGACTGTTTTTTATTCCACCCCCACCCCACCCCCACTGTGGAATTTTCCTTTTGATTCCAACTGTGGCCCTTTTAAATGTGCCTTCACTTTAGCTGTTTGCCTTAATCTCTGCCCCCCCACCCCCCGGGGAGGTTAATAAAACGCAACACTTGGCATTTTTTATGTTTAAAAAGAAAACAGTATTTTATTTATAATAAAATCTGAATATTTGTAACCCTTTAAATCTTGCGTGGCCTAAATGTGGTGCTAAGACATAAAATGTTTTAAATGGTTTTACGAATGAACATCTACTCATGGTGCCTTGGACTGGCTTGTTCCCTGGAGAACTGTCCAAAGCTGTTTGTTTGTTGCTTGTGCTGGGGATAGAATTTAGGTCCTCCAGCATGCTGGGCAAATGTTCTCTCAACTGAGCTTCGTCTACCAACCTGGCTTTTTTAAAAAATCCTTTATCTTGAAACAGGGTCTCCCTGTAGCCCAGGTGTGCCTTGAACTTGTGATCTTCCTGCACTTGGCCTCCTGAGGAGCTGGGATCACAGAATTGTTCCAATAGCCTCAATTTAAAACAAAACAAAACTTTCCTCAACGTGTGATCTTCAGTGTCACCCAGAAGTTAGCAAGCTGTCTTTACAGAGCTAGATTGTGAGTGTTACTCAGCTCTGGTAGGACAGAAGGGGCCCAGGACCGCAGAGAAGCAAATGAGCCTTGATGTGTAGAAACCGCTCATAAGACGTGTGGGCGTGGTAGTGGCTCACATCTGCAGTCCCGGCACTCAGGGCCAGCTGGGCTACAGGGCGACCTTGGCTCACTGAGCAAAGCACTTGTAGTATAGGCATGAGAATCTGGAGTTGGGTCTCCAGAACCTTCATAAAGCAGGCCTTGGATGGCATACACCTGTGATCTTTGTGGTGCGAGACGGGAGAATCCTCAGAAGCTTGTAGCCAGCTAGCAGCGTCGCTTGTTACCACTAACATGGCAGGCAGGGACTGACGCCCAGGATCGGCTTCTGATCTCCTCGTGTGCACATGGCCACTTGCACTCACATACCAGAGCATGGGTGTGCAGCCACTCCATACACCCGGTGTGGTCTTAGTGTCTCATCAGTCACAGTAGCACTGCTTTGGAATGATTGGACTCCCTGAGCAGCCCTGTGTGCGAAAAGCTGCCTTTGGGTCTGTAAATGAGCTTAGCCACTGTTGAGAAATTGTCTTGGACCAAAAGGGAAAAAGAAAGAGGTTGCAGGGCAGATGTGATACATCGTGCTCCATCCGGTGAGGGTGAGACAATTGGAGGCCAGGTGAGACGTTTTTAGAACTAGAAATGGCAGGAAGGCTTGGGTCCTGCAAATGCGCCTCTTTAACTCCCTGGTCCCCTGCTTATCTTTCTAAGCCCCTGGGAATCCTCAACCTCCTCCCTAAAATCATAAATTGTTATAACCATGGTACCACCGATAAAGAGCTACAACTCCTGGTGGAAAGAGGGGAACACCAACCCATACACGGAAACTACAACCCAGGACTTGCCCTGCCTATAGGAAGTGAAGGAAACGGGTGCGGGGGGGTTGGGGGGGTTGGGGGGGGGAGTGGTGGCAGGGGGAGCGAAGATTGAGGAAGTGTCCAGCCAGTGCCTGGCCCAACCTAAGACCAACTCATGGGAGACAGCCAACCCCTGGCACTAGTGAAGATGCTCTGCTGTGCTTGTGGATGGGAGCCTAGCATGGCTGCCCTGAGTGGTTCCACCAGCAGCTGATGGAAGCGCATGCGGAGACCCACAGCCAAGCATGGGGTGGAGCATGGGGAGTCTTGGGGAAGAGTGGGGGGAAGGATAGAAAGACATAGAGGGGACAGGAGCTCTACAGGAGAACTGACAGAGCCAACTAACTAGGGCCCAGGCGGCCTGTGGAGACTAGGGCCCCAGCCAGGGACCACGTAGGGACTGGCCCTAGGCCCCCTGCACAGATGTAGCCAATAGGCAGCTCGGTCATCATGTGTGTACCTTAGTGAGGACAGTGGGAGCTGGCTCTAACATGGACTCGGCTGCCTACTTTTTTTGTCGTTTTCCCCTAGTGGGGCTGCCTCACCGGGCCACAGGGGAAGGGGATGCCCTCAGCCCTGATGAGACTTGATATGCTGGGGTGAGTGGATAGGGTTCCCCGTCTCTGGGGAGTAGGGGAGGTGGGGTAGGGGAAACAGGGTGGGAGGGGGAAGGAAGGGGCTATGACCAGGGTGTAAAGTGAATAATTAATAATAATTTTTAAAAGTTCCCCCTGAGTGTACAGCTTTAAAACACCCTAGCCTCCAGAATGGTGAGCAAGGGGCACCTGCCTGAGGCCCAGAGGGACCCAGCCTGCAGCAAGAGCAGTTCTGCCAGACTTATGACATAGTAATTGAGCAAATTTAAATGGTATGGAATTGTCTGTTCACCCTTAGCAGGATTAAATGAGCGAGTATTAACAAGTGGGGGCAGGGGCGGAGAGATGTCCCTGTAGTTAAGAGCACCCACTGCCGGCCACATTCTGTACTCTCTGCACCCTCGCTGAGCATAGACTGGCTCTTATTTGAAAGAAGATGAACAAAAGCACGGGCACCAAATGATGCAGCACATGATGCCACAGACTGCAATTGGCTTGTGAGATCTGGACGGCAAGGCCTCTTCTGGCTTCCAACCTCCTACCACACACTCCCATGTCTATCCCTTTGCATCTGTGGATTGTAGCCATAACCCCTCCTGCAGCCTGGTCCAGTACGGTCCAGTACTCTAACTGGGAATGATTTCCAGTAAATTTTTAAGCAATTAGTCATGGTCTCTAAGCCTTAAAATGAATATAGGCCATAAAGGAATAACTCAAGGTAGTTTATATCTGTTAAATGTCGAGCATCGGGTCCTTGCTCATGCATGTAGTGTTGCCAGGTGCACATCTTTAACCCCAGAACTTAGGAGGCAGAGGCAGGGAGATCACTGTGAATTCTAGGTCTCTCTATTCTATATAGGGAGTTCTAGGCCAGCCAGAGGTACCCAGTAAGACCCTGCTGAGATGCTCAGCAGGTAAAGGCGCTTGCTGCTAAGCCTGGCATCCTGAGTTCCATCCCTGGGACCCACATGGTATCAGAAAAGATCAGACTCTTACAAGTTGTTTTTGACCTCCACGTGCAGGCTGTGCCCCACACACATTCACACATATACGTAAATAAGTGTAATTTTTAATATAGCCTATTCTATCACTGTTCCCGGTGACGTTAAATGATACTCCATGAAGATGCATGGTCCTACCTTTGACAACCACCTTTCTGTCTTCCCAGAATGCAGGTAACAAAAGCCAGATCTCCTTGAGTTTCAGTGCTGTTGGGACCCAGCTTATACTGCCTACTACCATACTGAGAGCCTCGGTTATTTCAGTAACTCAAAGAACCTATCCAGTTTGTTCTGTTAACTTTGTTAGTGTTTAAACTTTCTAGAAGAATCCTGAGGACTCAGATCTCTTCTAGGATGGCTGTCTGGCTTTCCTTAACCTTTTCTCTGCTGGTTGCCCCCAAACACTTTATCCGTGGTCACCTCTTTCCTCCTGACAGTGGCCTCTGTGTGAGGTTAGTGCGCAGTCAGCAGACGCTCAGCCTGAACAGGACTGTCTGGGAGATGGGCTGTCCAGTGGTGGATTACAAGCTTCTGGGCTGCTGAGCCAGCACCCAAGATAAAGCCTCAAGAGCAAGCTGTGATTTCCATGATTACACGCTCAGCGTGGTCGGGAGCGTGTGCTGAGACTTGATGCCAGCCTTGCTGCGCTCTGTACAGTGCTGTCTCAGCGGGCTGGCCCACACCATCAGGCCTGGGCCAAGAGATGAGTGCTACCACCGGGTCAGCTGGGCACTGTAAGGATCTGCAGGACTCTGGGCAGGCTGTGTATGCCAAGAAAGCTTAAGGCTTTAGAAAACACCTTTCCGGGGCCAGAGAGATGATGGCTCCGTGCAGAACAGCACGTGTCACACTTACAGAGGATTGGGCTAGCTCACAATCCTCTATAATTTCTGTTCCGAGGGATCGATACCCTCTTCCGACCTCTGCTGCCACCAGGCACACGCACTCGGTATATACATACACACATGCAGGCAAAACAGTCATATGCATAAGATAAAAATATATAAGTAAGCCAGGCAGTGGTGGTGCACGCCTTTAATCCCAGCACTCGGGAGGCAGAGGCAGGTGGATCACTGTGAGTTTGAGACCAGCCTGGTCTACAAAGTGAGTACAGGACAGCCAAGGCTACACAGAGAAACCCTGTCTCAAAAAACAGAACAAAACATAAGTAAATCAAAGTTATGCCTCCGAGGTCACTTCTTTGATGCCTCATTTGGAAGATAAGCCTGAGGCAGGAGTCCGGAGTGCTCTTGCCGCTCAGCAGCCTTCCTGGTCTGCAGCTGTCTCTCTCCTTGTTTCGATCCATTCTCCCTTTCCAAGCTCTTATCAAATAATTGTGAATAATCCTGAATTGCCATGGGTTCCTTTACTAGAGGTAGTGAGTGACTAGTGCTCAGAATCTGGTCATCCTCCAACACCACGCTGCCTCCGCCCCTCTCTCAGGGATGTCTCCCCTCCCTTTCTCTTCCCCTGACTCAGGACAGGGGCGAGGCCAGTTCCACCCAGTGTAACTGTACCCAAAGGACGTCTCTGAAGTTCATCCCCCATCTCCACTGATGCTCCTTTTGCCTTTCATGAGGGTGAGGGTGCTGTGCACTTGACTCTCTTTCCTGCTCCCTAGACATTCTTACTTGACATATTTAAGGTTTACAGAAGAGAGACAGCATTCCTGTGCCCTCCACATGCAGTTGCCTTAGCATTTCGTCTGATAGAACCATAGTACATTTATCTATACTAAGAAATCACTGGGCCTGGTGGTGGCGCACACCTTTACTCACAGCACTAGGGAGGTAGAAGCAGGCAGATCTCTGTGAGTTTGAGGCCAGCCTGGTCTACAGAGTTTCAGGACAGCCAAGGCCACACAGAGAAACCCTGTCTTAACAGGGAAATCCTGTTTAAAAAAAAAATAATGGACTGGCAAGATGGCTCAATGGATAAGAGAGCTTGCTGCACAAGCCTGGTGATCTGAAGTAAGCCTGGTGATCTGAATTCTAGCCCTGTAATTCAATGAAAGATGGAAAGAACTAACTCTACAAAGTTTTTTTCCTGATCTTCATCTATCATATTCATAGACAACAGTAATACATTTCAAAATTATTTTTAAAAAGAAAGAAATCACTGGGCATGGTGGCAAATATGCAGTCCTTCCTAGTGTTTAGAACAATAGAGCCATGTGATCCTGGTTGTAATTGCAGCAAACTAGTTTGTGGCCTGCCTGGGCTACATAGCAAATTCTAGGCAACCCTGTGCTATGTAGCAGGACTGTATCTCTAACATAAACACTAGAGAAGTACTAATAACTAAAATGTGGTTTGTTGGTTTGTTAGTCCGCATTTTGGTAGGTCTTCAGATGTTTGTTTATTGGGTTGAAACATGGTCTCAGTGTATAGCTCTGACTGTCCTGGACCTCACTCTGTAGGCCAAGCTGGCCTCTGCCTCCCTAGTGCTAGGGTTAAAGGTGCATGCCACCACACCTGCCTGTGTTTTTAATCTACTTTTAAATATCCATCTTTCTCTTCAAGGCCCATTTTTAAAGAATGGAGTTTAAAGGCCAGGTGTGGTGGCATACACCTTTAATCCCAGCACTCAGGAGGCAGAGGCAGGCGGATTTCTGTGAGTTTGAGGCCAGCCTGGTCTATAGAATAAATTCTAGGATAGCCAGGGCTACACAGAGAGACCCTGTCTTGGGGATGGGGTGGGGTGGAGTTTGAAACAGAAAACAAGAATATTCAACATTCATATTCCAAATTATACGTCAATAGGTGTGCACAGTTCAGGCTGTTTCCTTTCACTCCTCAGTCCATAGCTTGTTATTGTTAGCAATAGCAATGCCCACTTTACAACTCATTGAAATTCTCTTAAACTTCCAAACGAGGCTTTAAAACTATCCAGCCAAATAAGCACGTCAGCCATGTTTTAAAATTCTCCCTATTTTAAATTCAGACTTAGAGAAAAATGGTCAATGAGCTAAGCTCCCCAAACTTCAGGCTTCTTTTTCCAGAATCCTCAAACGTTAATGTTTCGAATTTGCTTTAACATCCCCTCTCTTGCTTTCGATTTGTCAATCATTCTGTGAGAAAGAAAAGCAGAGCGCCATCTTACGTGGACAAGATCCACCACTTCCCTGGGTGTTGCCCAGCGACAGAAATCCCCACAGAAGCCCAATGGAATTGTTAAGACAGAAACATTGGATTCCACACCATTTAACCCACACTCGTTACTCACAGGTCCCCAGCTGTGGGGGACACAAGGACACCCCACAAAGATGCCCTGGTCTTGATCCCTAGCATCCGTGGCTTAGGTTTCACGGCAGAGAGGAGTCGAACTAAATCGTTCATCAGAGGTTCTTAAAACGGATGACCTTGGGGTATCTGGGTCGGGCCACCGTAGTCACAGAGGTTGCTAGAGTGGGGAAGAAGAAGAAGAAAAGGAGGTCTGAGGCACTTTGAGAGAGACTCTGGCCAGCTCTGCAGCCCGGGTGGTGGAGGAGGACAGTGTAAGTGCGGAGCAGGAGCCACAGTGGGGAGCTGCAGAAGTGAGGAGGATGGAAGGCCCTAGGACAGACAGAGGACACTAACAGGGAGACCGATGAGTCACGGCAGATCCACTTGAGTTTCTAGAAACTGCCAAGTACTTGGTAATTTGATAAGCTGCTGTAAACAGCTCCAGTGGTGCTTGTCTCCGCAAAACAGCAAAAGGGCGCTGGGGTCACTTGGTGCATCAATATGTGAGTCCTTGGGTGGAGCAGCTTCTGGCCTGTGCGTCCTCTATCTGGAGAGGCGTCTGGCTTGTCTGCATCTCACAGGCATTTCATAAGAGAGCAGCAAGTATGCCGAAGGACCACTCTCAGTTTGCTTTGTGCGTCTTGCCTGGACTGGATTCAGGTTAGACGCTTTTAGCAGGGAGACCCTGTCTTTTTCAATCATGTGGCACCAGGAACCACAGGAGTGCAGTGCACGGGACCTGCAGCGCTAACATTTTATCAGGGGGGTTTCCAGGTCTCTCCATTGCAGTCACCTGTCACCACTGTCTGTAGTTAGTGTCTTGAGAGGCAATGTTTTGATCTCTGTGTGTGTGTGTGTGTGTGTGTGTGTGTGTGTGTGTGTGTGTGTAACACCCGCGGGAGCACACACATTACACCTTGTTCTACAGACTTTATTACTATTGATAGCTGCCAAAGGAAGATTGGTTTTTTAGCCCATCACTTTTTCTACCCTTATTAATTCTTAGCTTATTGCGACATAAAGACCTTCCTTCTTCCTTATTTTTTACATTATTTAAGAGCTCCATGGAGTCCTGTTTTAGTCAGAATACTAACTGCTGTTCTTAATGTTTATTTTTATTCTTAATTGTCCCTGACTTGGCCACAGAAAACCATATAGTTAGCTCCTGTAACCTTTCTATAAGCCACCACCTTTCTGTGTGTGTTCTTACTTTTGGTGCATAAAGACATTTCAGGCAAACCTTGTGTTTTCCTCACTTAGTCTTAGATTTGGTTATTTCTACCATGAGGAAAAAAAAACTTGCTTGGGGCAGGTTTCTTGCTTTATTTATTTCTTTTTGGTTTTTCGAGACAGGGTTTCTCTATGTAGACCTGGATGTCCTGGACTCATTTTGTAAACCTTGAACTCATAGAGAGCTGCCTGCCTCTGCCTTCCTAAGTGCTAAGATTGCACTACGGTGCTTGGCTATTTATTTATTTACTTATATTCTCAAAAGAAGCCAAGAGGAACAGTAATAATAAAAGACATTTTTGCCCAAATGAATGCAAAAGCGAGTCTGGAGAGATGGCTCAGTGGTTAAAAGCACTTGCTGCTCCTGCAGAGAACCCAGGTTTATTTCCAGCACTCTCATCAGGTGGTTCACAGCTGCCAGAGGCTCTGATGCCCTCCCCTGCACTGAGGGCTCCTGCACTCACATGCACCCGCCTACACACGGACATGCACGTACACATAGTTTTTAAAAACAAAACGGTGATGCTACATTTTAAAACAAATTGTTCAGCCCGTGTTTGCCTTTAGGAAACACTGCTCAGTCTCCCCAATAGATGACTCTGAATTATGCTTTATCGACACATATTTTGCTCTTAGCGACTGGTACCGATACCCATGGGGTTTACACTCTGGCAGAGGCAACTGGGAATTTTATTGACATATTAATGGCAATAACCCGTCGTGGTGGCACACGCCTGTAATCCCAGCACTCGGAGAGGCAGAGGCAGGTGTGTATCTATGAGTTTGAGGCCAGCCTGGTCTACAAAGAGAGTCCAGGACAGCCAAGGCTACACAGAGAAACCCTGTCTAGAAAAACAAACAACAAAAAACAGAGAATGATAATGAAAAAAAAAAAAAAACATAAGAAACTACAACAAAAACAAAGTTGCATTCCCTGTGAAACAGGACATGTCCATGCTGGTGAGCAGATGCTTGGGGGCATATAAATATGTGTGTACATATACACACGCACACGTATATCTGTATAGCATAATTCCATACTAATTATGTTGCGTCTGTGAAGGACAAACCATGTCTTAGGGAAAGGAGTGGTTTTGGCTGTGCCAGAAAGAAAGCAATCTAGAGCAGTGGTTCTCAACCTGTGGGTCTCGACCCATGGGGTGGGTTGAACAACGCTCTCACTCGTGTTGCCTAAGACCATCAGAAACCACAGACAATTCATAACAGTAACAACATTACATTTATGAAGGAGCAATGAAAATAATCTTATGGTTGGGGGTCACCACAACATGAGGAGCTGTAGTAAAGGGTCACAGCACTAGACGGTTGAGAACCACTGACCTAGAGAAAGGGCTTGGGAACACTGATCCAGGCGCCATGGTATTTGGGGCAGAGGTTGTGTTAAGTGCAGCTGAGAACGTGAGCCCAGGGTTTCCTCCTGCTCTGCATACTAAACGCTGACAGGGAGCCCTAGCTCACAGTGTCCCCTCCTAGCGGGGCCTGCTGCTTGTTCAGTCCTGCTCATGGCGTCTCCTCCCAGCAGTCTGTTCCCTCGGCTCACCTTCCGTCTTCCGGGTTTTGATCGTCTGTTGCTACCCTCACGGTGTGATGTGCAATCTCCTAAGGCCAACGTCGGTAACGGGCAAGGCTGGGAGATTTCAGACTGCTCAGGTCTGAAGAAGTGCAGATAGAGACCTGGTAACGCTGAACCAAAAAGCAGTTACCAAACCACGGGTGGCCTATTGGCGTAGCCACAGCTATGGAGGTCCCTTGCCAAGAAAAGTCTATGTTTCCCTGAGCAGGCAGCCCTGTTAATCGTTAAAATTAACAGCATGAGGTAGATTTCTCTGAGACTTTCCTGCTCTCTCTCCTCCTCCTTCAAGACTGGTGTCCGTCCACAAAATACTAGCGATTGGCTTTTTTTTTTTTTTAAATGATGGGGGTGGGGGTTGTCTCATCTGGACCAGACTGGCCTCAGACTTGATAAGTAGCCAAGGGTAGCCTTGATCTAATTCCTGATCCTCCTGCCTCCACTTCTAGAGAGCTAGAATTATAAGGATGTACCAGTGTGCCCAGTTTATTCTGTACTGGGGATTGAACCCAGGGCTTCACGCATGCTAGGCGAACGCTCTAGCAACTGAGCTACTTCCTTAGCCCAGCTACCAGGTCTTAGGTTTTCTTTCTTTTGTGTTTCTTTCTTCAGAGTTAGAAACAGATATTTATTTTTAAATTCTGATTTACCAAGTTAGCGTTTTCCAACTCCTAGAGCAGAGGCCCGCACAGGCTTCACAAGTTTTTGTTTAGGTGCAGCCTTTGAGGGGGGAGAGGGACGGGGGGGGGGGGGGTGCTTGGCAGCAGCCATTGCTGTCTTCTTTGATGCCTGCTTAGCCTGTTTTGCTTTCTTGGCAGCCCTGATAGCCTGCTCTGGGGGGGGGGGGGCTTTCCTAACTTCTGGTTTACTGAGTCTGCTAGGCCATGATATCAGCAAGAGACGCACCAGTGACGGCCCGCTGGAATCTGCCTGCACGGCAGGTTCTTTTCTTTTGAATGTCTTTCGATTGTCCCCTCTTGTGTTTTCTTCTGTAGAGGACAGTCCAGTTTATCTGCAGAGGATTCCTTTTGGAAAGGAATGCGGACTCGCATTTGGCATTAAGAAACTGGAAATCCTTCCCGTCGGCCCTGGCGCAGCACAGCCTGTGTCTGGGGTAGATCTTGTAATCGCTGAAACTGCAAGGCTCGACCTTCATGGTGGTCGCTGCCGGCTGGCGGGAGGGAAGAGAAAAGAAATGGCGAAGAGAAAAGGCCAGGTTTTATGTTTTATGAATCGTTTCCTATTAGGGCAGCAGCAGCGGCAGTGGCACACACCTTTAATCCCATCATTTGGGAGGCAGAGGCAGGTGGATGGATCTCTGAGTTCAAAGCTAGCCTGGTTTACACAGAGCAAGTTTCAGGACAGCCAGGGCTACACAGAGAAACCCTGTTGTAAAAAAAAAAAAAATCAGAGAGGCAGCGGGAGGGAGGGAGGGAGGGAGAGAGGGAGGGAGGGAGGGAATGAAAGAGAGAGATTCCTCCTGAAGATAACAGTTGTTCAAAATCTGTGTCAAGTGAAGATGGCCTCAGGATAGACTAGCATTTTGTGCGTCATTCTTACTGTGTGGAACCATGACTCAGTTGATTGGTTCTGATCAGTTCTCAGAGAATGAGAGAAAAGAGAGCCAGATCAATCAATGTAGGGCATGCACTTGAAATAGGGAAAACCAGTGTATACACTTGAGCAGGCCCAAAGAAGTTTTGCCTGCCTGCCTGCGTCTCCCACAGCTAGGCGGGCACAGCCTTAGAGAGTAGTTCATTGGATGGCTAAGTGTGTTTGATACAGCTAGGAGGGAGGGCACAGGCTCACAGCGGAGCCCACCTGATGGGCGGGTATAGAAACAGCACATGGAACTTAGCACAGGTTTCTGTTGGGGCTGAGGTTTGTACAGTAGTGGGGACAAGGAGATGGTCTGGTGCATAACTCTCATGACCTGAGTTCAGATCCCCTGGGACCCACATAAAAAGCTGCGTGTGGAAATCTGTAATGTGGAAGTCTGTAATCCCAGCACTGCTTTGGAATGGGGAAGTGGAGGCAGGACGTTCATCCAGAAGCTCCAACTACAAGCCGGGTGTGGTGGCGCACGCCTTTAATCCCAGCACTCGAGAGGCAGAGGCGGGCGGATCGCTGTGAGTTCGAGGCCAGCCTGGTCTACAAAGTGAGTCCAGGACGGCCAAGGCTAACACAGAGAAACCCTGTCTCGAAAAACAAAAAAACAAAAACAAAAAACAGAAGCTCCAACTACCTAACCTTCAAGGTGGCAGCGGAAACAGCAGCGGGGCTGACTAGCTACCCTGGAGGACTGCAAGCCAGCGTGGAAACAGCAAGAGAGACCACGTCTCAGAGAAGGTGGGAGACAAGAACAGATGCCCTCTACATGCAAACAAAGTTAATCTGTGTACTCTCTCTTCTCTCCCTCCCCATACAGACACCGTGAAGTGCGCGCGCACACACACACACACACACACACACACACACACACACACACACACGTGTAAGGCTGGAAAGGGGCCCATGTGCTGTGTTACCCTCACAAGGAAACTCCCCTCTACGAGGTTACTGTATGCATTTTAAGCCAGGAGGAAGCTGGGTTCTTGTTTCCGTCATGTTCCAGCATCTGCCGCGCTCTTCCGTCACTGGGTGTGTACATGACTGTACTTCCTTTCTGCTGCAGACACCTCAGCCACCGTCTAGCCAGGCTAACCTGTTCAGTGTGCTCATGGGATGACGGTGAGGGTGTGGCTTGGAGCTGAAGGTGGCCAGAGGCTACAGAATCAGACCTTTGCCAGGGGAGAATAGGTACCTCAAGGCACTCACTCACTAGCAGTGCAGTGAACGCCGGGACTGGGCAGAGTCTTCACTGCCTTCATGAAACCGGGCCGTCTGGGTTATTAAAAAAAAAAAAAAAAAAAAAGACCGCTTCCTAAACAGGAAATCCAGCTGCCCAATCTTCATCTCATTGCAGACCAGAAACAGGAGCTTGGGTTGTGTGCCGGTGCAGTCCCAAGCCAGCGTTGAGCATTCCCTGCACACAGCCCAACTAGATAGGAGCCACACCTGAACTGGATTTGGTGCTGGGTTCACTTTTATTAAAAGCAAACAGCCACAACTACAAAATAATGCTATTCCAGACAATGCTGAGGTATGAACTCTTTTTTAAAAATTATGATGATGATGATGTATATAGTCCTCTGCCTACATGTACCCCTGCAGGCCAGAAGAAGGTATCAGATCACATTATAGATGGTTGTGTCCCACCATGGGGTTGCTGGGAATTGAACTCAGAACCTCTGGAGGATCAGTCAGCGCCCTGAGCCTCTGAGCCATCTCTCTAGCACGAGGTCGGAAGTCTTAAGTGAACTGTTCTGAGGCTCTTCTATTCTTTTTCTAGAGCTGGTGGAAACCCAGAATGACCATTCTTCGCATGTTTATAGATAGACCCCATGGCTCTATCCCTGAGCCTCACCAAAGGCTCAGGGATACCCATGGGATAGTTCTTCTCCATAGTAACACTGGGGAGAATATTTAGTCAGAAATCACTAAGAGAAAACACTAGAATGTATATCCATATTTGACAGAGAGACAGTCTTATACAGTAGTAGCCAGGCTGGTCTTGAACTCATAGCAATCTGCCACTGTTTTATACAACATGGAGTAAATTAGCATAGGCCACAGCTTGATCTCAATATGGGGGCTATTATTATTCCCATTAGATAGATGAGAAAAGTAAAGGACAAAGAGGCACAAGTGTGTGCCAAGGTCTGAAAGCAGAAGCTACAGTAACGTGGCTGGGGTCTGGGGGCGGGGTGGGGTGCAACCAGGTAAATGGAGTGTGGCACCCTGTGTAGGATCCTGGGTCCACTACACAAACGTTGGCTCTTCTTCAGAGGGAGATGACTGTCATGAGAAGCCGAGATGACAAGTGCAGACATGACCCGAGTGATATCTAATAAGAGTAGGCTGGCAGCTGTGTTAGCAGAAACCGGAGGAGAGGGAAAAGCAGGAGATGAGATCAAAGCTACTCCAGGTGACTACGGCGGAGGTGGGAGGAAGTGGTCCAGCGCTGCTTGTCATCTGAGGCTAGAGTAGGGTGATGAGGTTTGCTCTAAAAAAGGAGATGGTCAAGAATGATTGTAAGGGCTGGGGTGTAGTTAAACATATACACATACCTAAGTACATACATACCTGCGTGCATATATAAACAACTTGGAGAAGATTAGATTGAACAAAGCAATAGGATGAAGAAAACCGAGGCAGAAGTCTAGGAGCAGAGAAAGCAGAAGCTCAGCCTTGTATGTTATGGTGAGGTGTTAATTACCCACCCAGGTGGAAATTGCAAGCCCGGGGCTGCATAGAAGAACACAGAGACCAGAAGAGCCTTGCAACAGTCTTTAAAATCATCCGGTGACAGGTTGAAGTTCAGGAAACTAGTTGGGAAAACCAAGGGCGTGATGATAATAAACAGAAAAGAGGTGAGGCCTTGGGTGACTTCGTAATTTTGTACCTAGAAGTCAAAGAAAAAGAAAGGAAGGGAAGGATGAAAGGGAGTGACCTGGAGCTGGGGAGGAAGAGCTCTGTGAGCTGGAAGCCAGGAAGGTCTCCCCCCACCCCAACCCCCGAAACAGAGTCTCTCTGTGTAGCCTTGGCTGTCCTGGACTCGCTTTGTAGACCAGGCTGGCCTCGAACTCACAGTGATCTGCCTGCCTCTGCCTCCCGAGCGCTGGGATTAAAGGCCTGGCTGCCAAGAAGGCATTTTAAGGAAAACAAATGATCCATTTCGTCAACGTGAGAGGATAAGGGCTTCGAAGTGGCTCTTGGGTTTGCACAGAGGCCCTCGAGACCTCAGCCAATGCAGTTTGGGTGATGCAGTACAGACAAGGTTCTAATTGCAGTGGCCAGAGAGATTGGGTTTTTTTGAGATGGGTCTCGCTATGTAGCTCTGGATGGACCGCACAGAGTCTTCCTACCTCTGCCTCCGGAGTGCTGGGATTAAAGATGTGCACCATCAGGGAGAGCTCTTGAAGTCTGTTTGCTTTCAATAGTAATAAGGTGCCAGATGTAGTGGCACAGCCATGTGATCCCAGCACTTGGGAGGGTCAGGCAGGGAGATTCCAAGTTCAAAGCCAACCTGGGCAGCACAATGTGATACTGTCAAGGGATGGGAGAGTAAAAGGGAGAGAGAAATGGGGAGAGGATGGGGGAACAGAGATGAAGGGGTTGCATGGATTGTAGACCTCGGGAGCTTGAGGCATCACTAAAGTCTAAGGCCCCGAATGGGCTTCAGACACGAGGTGGTGATTGGAGCAGAGACTTTGAGGAGATGCAGGTACTTGGAACTGTAACATCCGGGCATGATCACAGACAGGAGGGGCTAAGGGAGGATGTGCTCACAGCTCTGGGGAATTTCCTCAGGCAAGCAGGCACTCTTGCATCCCTTTTAATTTCTGAAGCTGCCTCAGTAACTCGGCATTACTCTCAAATGAAGCCTAATGAAATGTTTGCCTCCTGGAGACCCGTAAGTCATGAATGACACATCATGACACACTGTGGCTCTTAGCATCCTGTTCACAGATAGATCTGAGCCCCACATGAACACCAGTGTACATACTTGGGGTTGGTGAAGTATACTTGAGTAACTTCTGTAAAGCCAGTGGTCTGAAGAGGGTATTTAATTACTGGATTTCCTCTTGTGGTTGCCCTGTGCCTTTGGCTGTACCTCCTGAGAGAGTTAGGAAACCATGTACCCATGAAACCGTCATTTCACTGGATTTTTCTCAGTAGTTAAGCCAACAAAGGAAAAAATATCTTAGGAATATAAACTCCTATTGATAATTTAAAAAAAAAAAAATGCTGGGCACAGTGGCTCACACCTATAATCCCAGTAGTGGGGGAGGCAGAGGTAAGCGGATCGCTGTGAGTTCGAGGCCAGCCAGGTCTACAGATCGAGACCAGGACAGCCAAGGCTACACAGAGAAAGCCTGTCTTGAAAAAAAACCAAACCAAAACAAAAGAGTTACCCTGAATTTCCAAGTGAGGCCCAAGAGTAAGCAGGAGTGTGGTTTACACTATGTTAACTGCGCGGCCGAAACCCAGAGAACAGTGCTTACGAGGGAACCTGCTCTAAAATCCCTGAAAGATGATAGTAGGCATTTGTTAGGTGTTCTGGAGACACAGAGGAAGCACCCCATCTATTTGTGGAAGCAAAGAGCCACACTTTAGAAAAACTATTCATGGGGGGATCAGTTGACCTGAAACCACACTTGACTCCATATCTTTTCCTTAACCCTTCTGTTGAGTCAAGGCGGCTCTCTTCTCACTCCACCACAGGATGTCGAAAACTGATGCGTTGTTATTCTTTTTTAAAATAGTCGCCCAACTACCTTTAGGACTCTTTGAAGAGCTGTTTGGTTGGTTGTTTTTTCTCCCCCCCCCCCATTTCCCCTCCTTCATTTTATTTATTTTTATGTGCATTGGTATTTTGTCTGCATGAATGTCTGTGTCAGGGTGTCAGATCCCCTGGAAGTAGAGTTACAGACAGTTGTGAGCTGCCATGTCAGTGCTGGGACTTGAACCCAGGTCCTTTGGAAGAGCAGCTAATGCCCTTTCCTGCTGAGCCGTCTCTCCAACCCCCACCTCTCTCTTTCATTTTAATAGCCTGAGATCATAGGTCAAAATAAAGGCCTGTCTCCCTCGGGTGAGTGTAAAAGCTGGGCAGAACAGGACATGACAGGAACCGTGGCCACCACCACTGGGGAATGCGGTTGCTATAGACCAAAGACTGGGTAGGTCTCCAGAGTGATGTGTCACAGTCCCTGGAATGCTGTCCCCGGGCAGTGCAGGATTGAAGGGACTCACTAGGTACAGTAGAAGCCACTCTGCTTGGGGGTACACTCTGGAGAAATTTGGCAAACACTAGCCTTCTTCTGTAAGCCTAAGCTTTGGAAGACTTTTTTTTTTCCCTCCTTTTCATTTCATTTTAATTAATTTTTTAGGTAGATGGGTGTTTGGGATGCATTTGTGTCTGTGCCACATGCATGTGTGGAAGAGGGCATTGGATCTCCTGGGACTGGAGCTACAGACAGTTGTGAGGCTCCACGTGGGTGCTAGGAATAGAACCCAGGTCCTCTGGAAGAGCAGACAATGCTCTCAATTGCTGAGCCATCTCTCCAGCCCACTTTGGGAGAAAAATTTGAATCACTTTCACAGCCCCACCCCTTTTACCCTTCCCTTTTTCCTTTTTATTTTTTATATAGTATCTCACTACACAGCCCAGCCTGGCCGGAACTTCCAATCCTACCTCAGCACCCCAAGCGCTAGGATTGCAGCAGGCATGTGCTGTCACGCTTGGTCTCTCATTTTCTTATAAATGAACAAACCCAAACATACTCTTTCTAATTTTAAGCAGATTCTTTCCAAGGAAAAGTTCAAGCAGATTTTCAGCTATTTGGCAAATTACAGTGATGCGGAGGTGTGATTTTTATGCTCAGGTTGTTGCTGGCCTGCGATTTTAGAGAGCTAATGCTAGGCCCAAGTGTGTTTCTGGAGCAGCGTGAAGACAGTCTCCATCCTGAGTCGACACAGGATGCCTGCCAAAAAGGGTGCCGGTGGCCTGAAACCCTGAAAGCACATTTTCCAGGCAGGCAGCGGCACCAGTTCAAACTCGCCAGAGATGCTTTTCCACCTGGCTCATAGCTATTCATTCATATTGGTTTTGACCATCCTACCTGTTTGCTTGTTTTAGTTCCTTATTCGTTTTTCAGGCCCTTCCATGTAAGGTTAGCAAAGGAACTGCTGACTCCAAAGCTGCCACTTGGAACATTCAGCTGAGCGATTAATTCAGGTTTTAGAAATCTCTCTCTCTCTCTCTCTCTCTCTCTCTCTCTCTCTCTCTCTCTCTCTCTCTCTTACCATCTGTTTCCCCCTACACCCAACTTAATATAATATTAATACTGCATTCAAAATTTCAAATTAAACAAACACTAATGCTTAATTATGGAAAATTCCATCGCTTTGGAAGGTGTTGCCTTTGGATTCATTTCCAGTGATGTTCAGTAGAACTAAAACCAATTATTCTAGCAAAGATGAGTGGAGAAAGGGGACCCGAGAGGGGGAAAGGATACAATTCTCTTGCAAAAGAATCACAAATGATTTGATGTAGATATTCTGCCCTCAAGGAGGAGGGGGATGGGTCCCACTCTCAGGCATGGGATCCATATAGAGGGCAGCGTGGGAGGGGCCAGGGGTCGGGGAGTGGACAGTGCAGATGACTGAGATGAGCCCTATAGTAAGCCACGCAGACTGGGCCCACTCTTGTTACAATGAACCAGCAAAGGCTCTTACCTTCCTCACAGGGAGGTCAGATTTAGAGCTGCCCTAACCGAAAGTGATCTAAGGATACACGGACACCCAAAAGTGTTGTGGTGACCTGTATGGGATCCAGGAGCACAGAAAGGACACACATGAGGTTAAAAAAAAAAAAAAGAAGAAGAAAATGTGAAGACAGTATGAATGTCAGTTCCAACGTTGATTTGTTCATTGTGATGCGTAAGGCATGTTAATGTGAGCTGGAACAGGGGACTGGGAGACTGAGTATGGGTTGTTTGAGAACTGTGTCTTAGCTCCTAGAGGTTTTTGTATTTACAGCCCATCTGAAGGTAATCAGAACAAAGTCTACACTGGGCTTGTTGGCTAAACCCTGTAATCCCTGAGACTGAAGCAGCAGGATTGAAAGTTCAAGATGTAGGCTGCTAGCCAGGCCTGGTGGCGCACACCTTTAATTCCAGCACTTGGGAGGCAGAGGCAGGAGGATCTCTGTGAGTTCGAGGCCAGCCTGGTCTACAAAGTGAGTCTAGGCAAGGCTACACAGAGAAACTCTGTCTCAAAAAAACAAGACAACAGCAACAAAAATGATGTAGGCTGCTGTAAGGCAAATTAAGGCCAATCTGGGAAACTTAGCCAGTCCATAACTCAGAATTTAAAACATTTTTAAAAAGGGTCATGGGGAGCAATTGGGAGTATAGCCCAGTGATAGAGCACTTCCCTAGCATGCAAGAGGCCCTAGGTTCGATTCCTGGTGTGACAACTAACTAACTGCATTTTTTAAAAAAGCTATTTAAAGAAAATGCTACTTAAGGTCAAAGCTCACCGCTCTCACTGAGTGGGCGACACAGAAAGTCTGACCATAGATTGGATGGGTCTGGGCAGTTGGAACCCTTTCACTGTAGACCAGTGGTTCTCAGCTTTTAAGGCTTGACCCTTTAACCGAGTCTCTATGTTGTGGTAATCCCAACCATAAGATTATTGAGTTGCTGCTTTATAGCTGCAATTTTGCTACTGTTATGAATCATAATTTGTAAATATCTGATATGCAGGATATCTGATAGGCAATCCACAAAGGAATCGCAACCCGCAGGTTGAGAGCCACTGCTGTAGACTGTGTAAGCAGGCTGTATGGTGAAAAATTTGCATTATAGGTACCACTGCCCCGTGGGACCCCGGGGGCCCCGTCTCCTCATACAGACCCCAGCTAACACCTCACGGGTTGTGCTATAGTCTAGACCATGTGTTTCCTTTCACCGTCATACTAGCCAACACGATGACGTAGACAGGAGTTTTCTCGGTATCATTTTATCCACAGTGAAAACGAAAGCTGGAGAGGTTAAGGGTCATCCATGCTCAGGTTTGCCTTGCCTAAAAGAATGAAACTCGGACTCTAATTCCCTAGGACTGGGCCCAGAGCCCTCCCTCTCTCCTTCCTGCATGTGTCCCTTCCCAGTCCCTCCTTATTTGGGTGAAGCTGTGGTGGTTTGTTTTTGGTGGAGGTGGGGGGAAGGGGGTGTCTTCCTTTGCTCAACAGGAATTACCCTCAGGATGTGAATGGCAGGGTTGCTTGTGCCCCACGGTGTTAACTATGCTTTGTAGATTCCAAAGTGGAACAGTGAAGGTGGGTGGGGGCAGCCCAGCCTAATTAGATCAGTGGGGCTTGGAATGCTGCTGACAGCCTTGCTCTGTGATCAATTCTAACCCTAAACCAAAGAGCACCTGCCTTTTGTCTTGGAAACAGCCCTACTAGGCAAAGTTTCTCCAAGGAGCGTCAGTAATCCCCAGGTGTGCGGAGCTGAAGCTGAGCCGACTTTCCCAGCCCTGTGTTTCAGGAAGGTTGGCTCCCTTCCATTTACAAAATAAAGTAGAATTGTACATGCCAGTCCAGGTGAGGAAAGGTAGGTCCCTTTCCTGTCGGTGAGAGTTTTTCGAGACCGTCCTGTGCCGAGTTATCTAAAAACAGCAGCCTCCAGCTCTGCCTTTCCCACAGGGTTCCTACAGTAGAAAGGGCACAGTTTAATAGGATTTCAGAAAGGAGAGTTCATGGAAAAGGCCCAGTCAGTAACTTCGTAAGTAGAGGGGCTAAGAAAACAAAGCCTCCTTTATGACTTCCTGCTGGAAAAGTCAAGGTCAGCTTAGACAACTTGCAGGGACTTACTTACTGCCTCCAGGACCCACAGATGTTGAAAGACTCCAGGAGCGGGGGTGGGGGGGGTTGGGGGGGTTGGGGGGGTTGGGGGGGTGGGGGGAGTGGGGGGTGGGGGGGTGGGGGGTGTGGGGGGGGTGCGGGGTGGGGGGTGGGGGGTGTGGGGGGGTGGGGTGTGGGGGGTGTGGGGGTGGGGGGTGGGGGGGTGGGGGGGTGAGGGGGCAGGTAGGGAGGGTGAGGGAGGCAGACAGGCTTGTTCTCTCTCTCTCTCTCTCTCTCTCTCTCTCTCTCTCTCTCTCTCTCTCTCTCTCTCTGTTCTCTCCCTCTGGCCATCCCTGCCCCTTTCTCTATGTTTGTGTGTGTTTCTCCACCTCTCCACAGCATCTCCCGATATGACTCAGGTTGCCGTTAAACGCACAGCACCCCTCCTGCTCCTACCTCTTGAGTTCTGGAATCACCACCATGTGCCATACCTGGCTCTTTTGCCCCCTTTCCCCCACTTTGATTGTTTGTGTCCCTAATGTTTCCACTATGAACACATATTGCTCCTCTCACAATGAACACAAACAAGAAAGGCTAGGACAACAAACAAGGCTGGCTGCTATTTGGACAGGGAATTTATCATCTGGGAAAATCACAGTGGGAACATGCAGGGGGTGTTATGGCTGAACAGACTGGGCGATGGCAAGCTGCCCTCCCCTGGTTCTAGAGGCCATTCCCCCCCCCCCCCAGACAGACCTGATGCTGCCACCTGGTTTTGCTCTGGTTCTGGTTCTAGGATGATTTCTTCCGTGACTGCAGCGGGATTCTGAGACATGCCACCTAACCCCTGGTAGGTTGGCAATCCAGCAGTCAGATTTAGTCGTTTGGATTCCAGTGAACAACAACAACAGAAAACCCAAAAAGCAAAACAAAACAAAAACAACCCAAACAAACGAGCGAAAAACCCAGATTATAAACCAAACACCAACTGAAAACAATTCTACAGAGAACACAGGGCCAAGGCTGGAGCAGAGGCACAATGCGGGAGCTGACTCCGACTGAGGCTTCCAAATCCAAGGCCTTTGTTCCAAAGCTGGTGCCCTTTACTGCTTCTTTTTAAATTCTGCTTAGAAAGAGAGAGATAGAGAGAGAGAGAGAGAGAGAGAGAGGGAGGGAGGGAGGGAGGGAGGGAGAGAGAGAGAGAGAGAGAGAGAGACAGAGACAGAGACAGAGACAGAGAGAGACAGAGAGAGAGAGAGAGAGGGAGGGAGGGAGAGAGAGAGAGAGAGAGAGAGAGAGAGAGAGAGAGGGAGGGAGGGAGGGAGAGAGAGAGAGAGAGAGAGAGAGAGACAGAGAGAGACAGAGAGAGAGAGAGAGGGAGGGAGGGAGAGAGAGAGAGAGAGAGAGAGAGGGAGGGGGGGAGGGAGAGAGAGAGAGAGAGAGAGAGAGAGAGAGAGCGCCACCTTAGAGACTTCTGTCATCCCACACTGCATGCTTCTCTTGTTACTGTTACATAGTGCCTTTAAGGTCTAGGAAATTAAGCAGCAGCCCAGTGAAGGTCCCGGTTAACCTGAGGCAGGGATTAGACAATCTTGAGTGGCCACAGGATCTGGGCCTTATGGTCTCTGCTGCAAGTACTGAACTCTTCTGAATACACTGCATACGTAGCCAAGGCCCACATGAGGTGGAAGGGGATGGCTGTGTTCTCACAGAGGTCTCCCAGAACATCTGGCAGGCGGGATGTGGTCACGGCTAGAGTGTTTCTGACCTCAGCTGATCACCATCATTCTCTCCCTGTTAGCCCTGTGATCTAGAGGCTTAAACCAGTCAGCACACAGCATTCTCTAATGGGAGTACTGGTCCCGAACTGTGCGTGTGATGGTTGGCCCACTGAGGTAGGGGAAATGCTTTTGTTTGGTGTTTGTAGCCAACATTTGGTGTTTCTCTCCTACATGAATAAGGAAGTATGGGTTCCTGATAGCTATTGGCAGGCAGTCCACAGCTAAGAGTGGAAACAGCCTTCCTTTAAGGTTTCTGTTAGCCAAATACATGCATTCCAGCTGACCTAAGACTTTAAAATGAGTTTATGACTCTCAGAATTTGCAAGTGCCGAAATGAAGTGTGATGCATACTGCCATGAAGTTTTTCTCCTTGTCCTGAATAGAGTAAATAAAAATCAGACTCAGCAGGCCATGGTGGTGCTCACTGTAATCCCAGCAGGTGGAGGCAGGATGATCACGGGTTCAAGGCCAGCCTGAGCTTGTGGAGATCTTGTCTTAAAACCACCAAACACAATCTAACTAACTGTGACGATGGCTGATTTTGGTGGTCAGATCGACTTCATGGGAATCAGCTAAAACACAAGCTGCTGGCTGCTCCTGCAAGGGCTTGTCCTGGTCGGATTATTTGAAGCAGGAAGAGCCACTTTAAATGTGAGTGGCACCTTCTGTGGCAGCCCAGATAAAGAGCCATGGAAGAAACAAACTGCTTTTTACCTGCTTGTCTTACTGGCAGGCAAGTTCACTGCAGCATTCTCTCACCAATACTAGAACTAACTTCTTTGGAATTCCATGTAGACTGAAGACCCCCAGCACTTCTCCCAGAATCCTCCAGGCCATCAGTGCAATTGGGGCTGCAGAGACACTCAGCCTTATGGGCTAAACAACTACCAGATTCTAGGACTCTCCGGTGTAAGACAGCCGCTGTTGGATTACCCAGTTACATTCTGTTAGCCAATCTAACACACGCGCGCGCGCGCGCGCACACACACACACACACACACACACACACACACACACATTCTATGAGCTCTGTTCCTTTAGAGGACACAACTAATATACCGACTAACCAGCTAACCAACTAACTAGCTAACTAGCCAATTATACTGGTGTAGTTCTTTTTAATTATCTGCAGTGATGAATGTGAATCTTCCAGGAGACAGAGACATTCCATAAAACGACCTTCGTGAAACTGTGTGAAGAAGCTCTGGGCACTTGGACTTCCTCTCTTATCTTCTCCCCCTCACTGTCGCTTCCCTCTCCCACTGTCTCTTCTCTCTGAGCCTTCAAGGCAGGTTTCATAGGTCTCATCCCTTGCTATCTTATTCGTTTGTTTGTTTTTGTAGCTTAGGATATCCTTGAACTCATTCTGTAGCAGAGGCTGGCCTTGAACTCACTATGTAGCAGAGGCTGGCCTTGAACTCACTCTGTAGCAGAGGCTGGCCTTGAACCCGTTTCCACCTCCTGAGTGCTGGCTTACCTTTGTAATCCTCATGGTGTAAATGTAAGGCAGTATTTTCCTTAAGCATCATCTCATTTTGAAGGATATTTTTTTCTTACACCATTTTTATTTTAGTTTCACACCATCTTTTCATATTTACCTTAATCTCCCTTCATTGCAAAGATAGACGAGTTCATTTTATTTTGCTTAAGATAAGAAAACTTGGGCTTTAGAATTCATTTTCCTAATCTGTATAGTATCAACTCAGTTATCTTCCTAACATTCTTAAGGTGTAATTTCGATACAATATAATTTCCCTCCTCACATTAATGTTTAACCTGAACTGTAGAAATGTAAGCGATTTCAGCTTTGTAAAATAAACACTAAACATGTGTAGCCCATTCATTCCAGCAGGCTTGCTTGGCGGGAGGCTTTGTGGTAGGCGTGTGGGCTGCTTGCTCACATCTGAACCAGCAGGCTGGGAAGCAGAGACAGGAGGCAGCATCCGGATACAGGACTCTGCTACAACCCACAAGGCCTGCTCACTAGTGACCTGCATCTTCTGGCAAGGCTCTGCCTTCTAGAGGTTCCACGACTTCTCAAACATTGTTGCAAGCTGGGATTAAATGTTAGAACACATTAGCCTAGGGGAGACACCTCGCATCTAAGCCATAAACACTTACTGACAAAGAGATTTTTCTGTAGGACTCAAATAATATGTGTGTGTACAATTTTTAGCATAAATCAAATCCATTCTAAGTTCACGTGGAGCACATTCCGTATTTAGGGCTGCAAAACAAAGTAGCTACATTCCATGGACTACAACAGCCCTTCTAAGTAACTTCCAAGGGTCATGGAGCTGTCTCAGTCTCAAAGAGCACTGGCTGCTCTTCCAGAGGACCTGAATTTAATTCCCAGCACCCACATGGCAGCTTACAACTGTCTGTAACTCCAGTCCCAGGGAATCTGACATCCTCTTCTGACCTCTGCGGGTACCAGGCATGCACACAGTGCGCTTACTTATAGTCAAATAAAACACTCATATGCATGAAATAATAAAATAATACTAAAAATGTTAAGCAACTTCTAAGGGTTATGTTAATGGAAGACTCTGAGCAGACATCCACAGCTTTGATAAAACAATGACAAGCCTTGTTTTCTGTTTTCCTATAGGAAAAAAAAAAAATCAAACCATTAAAACAATTGCTCAAACCATTCAAGCCTACAATATGTTTACCTAAAATAGCCAGATCCTCCAGGCGTGTCTACCACTTCAGTTTAAGTCACTGGGATCACTGAATTATGTCTCTTAAGAATTCATCTAAATAGACACACCGAGGCTGGGAGAGCGTTTTAAAGAAGTCTCTAGAGTCTCCAGATTCTTCCCTATGGAAAGCTCTAAGTAGTGCGGGCAGCTCCACCTTTGAACCCTAAACAAATCCAACCTTCTGTTAGACTTCCTGCAAAAAAGCCACCCGGGGATGTTTGGGGATTTCTGGGCAGCTTAGTCCTGGAAAAGTTGCATCTTGCGATGCAGCTACTAAATCCTTGAGCTCTTCCAGATTGCTCAGGCTCTTTCCAGCTGCGCTAAAAATAGCTTCCGGTTAGCCTAAGGAGTTAAATGGAGTTAATCAAACCCGGCACTCTTACATCTGGATTAAGGTATCAGACTCAGAGAGAACCAGGCGAAACCTGATTGGACGAGATAAAAGGATGCTGCGAAAGGTTTGACATTGTGGTCCATTGAAGAGTGACTGGAGGTGATACAGGAAGGAGGATGGACCCTCGGGTAGACGAATCTGTTTGCTGTTGTTGATTTTGGGAGAAAAGTCACTGTAGAGTGTCATGTATGTAGCCAGGCAATGGTGGAGCACGCCTTTAATCCCAGCACTCAGGAGACAGACAGGTGGATCTCTGTGCGTTTGAGGCCAGCCTGCTCTACAAAGTGAGTCCAGTACAGGGCTCTGTTACACTGGGGGGTGGGGGGGGGGATGAATCTCATGTATGTATGAATAAAGATTAGGCATTTCATATTTTACTTGCTATGTAGTTCAGTTTTTTTGTTGTTGTTGGAGAGGGGATATGTTTATCCAGTGAAAGGCTGAATTGTTTTTATAATATAGCCCAATAATAACTCTAGGTCAGTGGTCAGTGGTTCTCGACCGTCCTAATGCTGTGTGCGGTCCTCTGATATAGTTCCTCATGTTGCAGTAACACTGCCCCCCCCAGCCATAAAATTATTTTCCTTGCTACTTTGTAACTGTAATTTTGTTACCGGTATGAGTCATAATGTAAGTTTCATGTTTCCTACTGGTCTTAGGCCACACCTGTGAGAGAGTCGTTTGTCCTCCAAAGTGCCTGTGGCCCACAGGTTGAGAACCGCTGCTCTAGCGTGAGGCATTGGGGTAGATTTGGGAGGGAGCTTGACAACCTTCAACTGAGACTATTAATGGCACCTGTTTTGTGGGGATGGTGGCAAAAAGTGCACTCCTTTATGCCTGAGCAGCTTCCAGGCACGTCAGCATCCAGTTACTGGCTGGCCGGCCATGTCACGACTGTCAACGTTATTGCCATGAATTTAAAATGTGCCCAGTGTATTCTGCTTAAGGCGGAGCACTGGACTCTAGCTGTGACAGAGTGTTTCCGACTCCATCGCTCAAGCTAGGAAAGGTGGGTGTGCTTGCCCTTTAGAAGTGTGTTTAGAAGTGCCCTTTAGACGTTTGCACCTTCCCTGAGCACGAGTTGAGGGCGCTGATGCAAGGGTGACCACCTTCACTTCCAACTCACATTGTCGAGTTTGCAGGAGACCAGGCCTGACCCTACACGTACACCATGGCAACACAGGGGAGAATGCCACCCACATGGGGTCTTTGGCTCTTTTTTCAAATCTGTGTCTGAGGCCCAAATAGAAAGCGGAGGAAAGATAACTACTGGTGGGTGACATCTACTTAACTTCTTTCTCCAAGACTCTGCTCACTGTCTGGGCTGGTTCTGTTTTCTTTGTTTTTATCTTTTCCTTGTCTTCTTATGTCTCCTCATTAGGTGTGCCGAAAATGAATATCCCTGCCTGAAATACATCAAAGGGGATGCAAATAAGGTGTGTGTGTGTGTGTGTGTGTGTGTGTGTGTGTGTGTGTGTATGTGTTGATTTCTCACCACTTCGCTAGCTAAATGGACTATTAGCCAACCACATACAAAGAGCCAGCTCCCTTAGGCTCTACTCTGGCTTCTCTGGAGCTCTGAAACCCTGCTGAGGGCACTTCGTATATGTTCCTGCTTCAAGTGGAATTGTGCCACTTCAGCTAGGGTTCTGTTTGAGGGAACATGGTTTCCTGGAGTCTGGCCAACCTCTGAGAATTTATGCAGCCGGTCCAGGAAGCGCTGAACCATTTCCATTTATGGGCATTTCCCTTTACCCATTAAGAACAAAGCCAGAATTAGTTTGGTTTTCTGTTTTCTTTCTTTCTTTCTTTTCCTCCTAATCACTGTATTTTTTACATTTAAATTTTTAATGTGAACGGTGATATAATTAGAACTTCCTGGGGGAGACTTTTTGGAGCGCAGGGAACTGGGGCCCACGGGTTTGTCTCTATAGCTGGCATGCTAATAGTGGGTGCTTCGGAGTTTAGTTTTGTTTTGTTTTTTAACCATAAGTAAGTCCAAAAGTAGGTGACATGCCAGGCGTTCCTTCAGATAGTTAATGATGGAACAGGAGGCAACAGTCAACAGGTCACTTGTAATTCTATTAGGGGCTCTTGGGTCTTGGAGAGGTGACCGTTCTGTAAAACGATTTACCCAGCATTGTAAAAAGAAAATTCCCTTGGGTGATGACTAAATTGAAAGTGCAAGAACAACAGACAAAGGGGACTTCCAGGGCTCAGCTGTGCAGGCCACACCCAAGCGGGAATGACCCCAGAACCTTCCAGTACTGTGCCTGGATAGACACAAGTGAAGGTGGCAGCTTTGGGAACGTGAGGCAAAAATCTAAGAGGCAACTTCTAGAAAGGAAAGTCCAAGCTGGGTTTGAAATTTGTACCTCTAAGCAAATATTCTAGAGAGGCATGGCTGCCTTTAGAGATCACCAAAATAAACCTGTTTCTGGAAGAAGGGCCCTGCAATTCCCAGACACCATTTCTGGCAGAAAAACTGAGACGGCAGCTTAGAGCACCTCAGACCAGCAGAGCTGGCTTAGCCACAGTTTATGAATTTGCTGATCTGTTTCTAGCAATGGCTTTGCTTTTGTGCATTTGACTGTGATCTCATCTTAATGCTCAAATACACTTGTTGTTGTTGTTTCTTAAGAGCCCCCTCCTTTAAAATAGCCTTTTTTTTTTTAAAATCCAGAGTCTTTGTCTATATGTGCATCTGTCTGAGTGAGTGCCAGAGGCTGAGAAGGCCAGAGGTGTCACATATCTCTGGAGCTAATGCCACATGTAGGTTGTAAGTTGCCTGATCTGATGTAGGGAACCAAACTTGTGTCCTCCTTAAGATCAGTACCCTCTCTTAACCAATGAGTCATCTCTGTCGCCCCACCCCCTTGATACCTCTTTACAGACATGTAATTTACATACAGCCAAGTTTACCAAGTTTTGAAGCACTGGGTATATAGGTATTGGTAAAACATTTGCCTAACATGTTCCATTATCAGTACAGCAAAAATTAATTAGTTGTTCAAACAAGCAAGCCAAATTTACTGATGTTAAGTATACAATTAAATTACCTGTGTGTGTGTGTGTGTGTGTGTGTGTGTGTGTGCTTGAATAGTCACATGTGCTTGCATACATGTGTGGTGTGTGTATTGAGTGTATTCAAATGTAGAGGCCAGAGTGTAACTTTGGGTATCACATCTCAGGTGCTGGCTATTTTGGTTTTTTATTTTGGTTTTTGAGATAGGATCTCTCACCTAGAGCTGGCCCATCATAGAATCCCAGAGATCTTCCTGCCCTCACCTTCCACCCTTGGGATTACAAGTGAGTGCCATCAGGCCCAGCTTTTCATGTGGATTCTGGGAATTAAACTCAGGTCCTCATCCTTGCAAGGCAAGTGCTTTCCCAACCAAGCTATCTCTGAAACCCTTAAATTACGTTTGACTGTAAACATATTTCAGAATATTTCTTTAATCCCCAAACAGTATCCTCATATGCCATTGCAGGCAGTTCCTGCCTGTGACAGCTATAATCTGCTTTCTTGTCTTGTTAAATATGCATTTCCTACAATTTCCTATAAACAGAATTGCATAGATTCTTTTCTTTTGTGTCTGCTCTCTTTCACTTGGTGCAGTGTGTTGAGTTATCTATGCTTTACTATGGATCAATACTTTGTTCTTTTTTATTGCAGAGGAGTATCAGTTTGATTTTCATCTAAATGTGAAAGAAAAAAGACATATTTGTATAGGACAGAAAATCAAATACATTATGTTGCCTCTTGGAAAAATCATATTAAGCTTAATCATAAAAAATACAGTGAAATCTATCATAGCTTTATATTTTGCTTGAAATGTAAATCCACTTTAAATGAAGCTCTAAACCGGGAGCCTGTAACCCCAGCACTCAGGAGGCAGAGGCAGGCGGATCTCTGTGAGTTCGAGGCCAGCCTGGTCTCCAAAGCAAGTCCAGGACAGCTACACAGAGAAACCCTGTTTCAAAAACAACAAACAAACAAACAAACAAACAAGCAGAAAAAAGAGGCTCTAAATGGAAACACTGAATTTTAGGCAATAAATGTATGTTTGAAATTCCCAGCTTTAGGAGAGTGTGGTGGGGCAGGCCTGTGATCCTAGGAGGGGCAGAGTCAGGACCATGTGAAGCTGATGGGTACCCTTCCTTATGTAGTGAGTCCGAGGCAAGCTAGGGAAAGGGGGGAGGGCAGACAACTGCATATATGGTAAAAATGCAAGTTAGTCAACAACTAAGTAAATTTGGGCGATTTAGACTTGAGCTAGGATAAGAGGGTGCCCGGAGCTCAAAACTAAAATTAAAATCAGTTAGCAAAAGTGTTGAAGCAAGGCATTTACCTTCCTCATAAAGCATTTGTTAGTGGAAAGGAAAGACAGGCTGGTGCTCCGTCAGCGACACCAGCTATTCACCGCCGCCACTAACGGTCGCAGCAGCGAGAACATTATTTTACTGCATAGAACGTGATGTGCTGTTCTAGAGCCCTAGCACTGTCATTAGCTCATCTACACTTCTCAGCAGCCCTACTAGATAAGTGTTTTGTCATCATCCCCATTTCACAGTGGAAGAAACCAAAGACCAGAGAAAAGCGAGTAACTCACCCTGATAATGGTGAAGGCAGAATTCGCCTTCAGGATCCAGAGCCTTGGCTTTGACCACTGGAGTCCTTTCAGCTCCAGCGATGCACTGGAGAGTCCTCACATTGGTAAAGGGGATGGGTCCTGTTCCCGAATAAAAGGTGTGAGGCCAGAGCAGAGGAGTCAAGCCCAAGCTAAGGGATTGTTCACACAGGTGAAGAGGGAGAGACTGAGTCAGTTGGAGAGGGCCTGCCTGCGTGGTGGTGCGGAATCCTGTACTGTCCACAGAAATGAGGGGGCTGGTTGAGCTTCACCTAAGATGCCTGCTGCCTGTTGGCTCCCTCTGTCCAAGTGACCAGTGGGTCTTTTCAGAGCTAACATCTTGGGGGAAATCACAGGTATTTGTGCACAGCCCTTTGTGACTGGGCTTTGTGGGTGTGTGCCAGCAGTCCCCAAGCTGACCGTGCTGTGAGGGCTGTTGCTAACTAACCTTTGATTGCACACTCGGCTCATTCAGTTTTGTGAACTTATCTTTCTTTATGGCGCTTGTTAATCTGACTATCAAAGTGCTTATGAAGTGTGAAGCCAGATTGCCTGGCTTTGCCTCTTGGCTTTGCCATTCTTAGCATGACAATATATCTCATTCACAGGGTTATAGTGGACATTGAAAAGACTACTATGTATAAAAGACGGCAGTAAACGTCAGATAGGTCTCTTTGTTGTTGTTATTATTTATCACTATAAAAATGGTCCTAGGTGAAAATATTTGTTCCAGTATTTGAGATGTGACAAACATAGGAAATCTGTGCTAAAAGCAAAATTTTCTCTTTAAGATTTTATTTTTGCAAGGCCCTATGCCTTACTCCTCTAGCACTGTAGACATGGACTTTTCTGAAATAATCGGTCTCAGTGTTTTCCTGTGGGTGGTAGACATGCAAGGATCATGGCACCCAGTAACAGGGTCTCTCTTTCTCTCCACCATGTAGTAGCTACCAGAAGAAAAAATTCTAGGTTTTTGATCTCAAGGACCTGAAGTGTTAACATTAAGTGGACAGTGATTTTGAGTGGGAAGAGTCTCCATATTATTTCGGCAGAGAAGAGATCAAATCTGGAGTGAGAACATTAGATTTCTGTGGCTCATTTTTGTGCTAGATTTTAGAGATGTCAGCCAGCCTATAGTATATGTTCTTGCGCCCCCTTTCCCCACCCCCCCCCTACTTCAGTGCTTTGTCCACTTCCTGGTTACAACTCGGCATCTAGCTCAGGCTCCGTGTTCTATACAAAGCCATCCACATCTGTCCTGGTCACACGTAGAAGTGGGAATTCTCACACTCAACAATATGTGTACATTACATTGTTAATCATCTTAGCGTGCTAGCTACATAAGGATCTATAGTACAGTCATTCATTTCGTCAGTGACTAGGTATTTATTGAGGGCCTTTGCAGATTTTACCATGGTGAAAGGGAGTGGTTTGTTATTGGCTGGGATGGATACACTGTGTCTATATAAATACTAGTAAATCGTAAATCTCTAGCGGGAATCATAAGCCTTTTCTCACAGACACTTCTAAATTATTCTCCATAGAAGTCCCCGGGGACAGTGTAGGACATGCCAAGATTTGCATCCCCTCCCCCACTTGCTGTTACTTCAGCCAGCACCACTGACTTACTTGGCTGATACTATGCCTCTTTATGGTTTTTTTTTTCCAGCGGGGCCAGAGAGAATGGCACGGGAAAAAAAAAAATGCTCTAAGATGTTAAAAGAGTAGGAAGTCACAGTCTTTTGTCTTCTGAAGAGAAGAGCGCTTCTTGAATATCAATTGTAAATTGGACACTGCATCAGTAGGGGGGCACCTAGTCTTGCTGGGAGGCTGGTCTGCCAACAGTTAAGTGACTAAGGAATTGCTTGCTCAAGGTTAAAGGGGTAGGTAGACCTAGGAGAGGAACCTTTCGTCCACCCTGGTGGTAGTGTGTGTGTGTGGGTCAGGGATTGGGGGGCTGGGGGGCTTAAATGTGAGTAGAAATAGGTGGTGAGTTTATCTGCTGCATCTCAGGAAAAAAGTTGCCCCGAGGGTGGAAAGGATCCTGTTGGGACCCTCGGTTTGGTTCATTTGCCTTTCTGTCTTTTAGACCAGAACGGAAGAGGGTTCTGACTCTGGCTGGGATGGATCAGCATCTGTGCCCTTAGAGACTGGGATCCCCCTCGGTTTCAGGAAGGAGTGGGCGCTATCCACCACGGGGAGTTCTGCCCAGGACCACCCCAGGAGAGAAAGGCTGTCGGGGTATGTGGCGCATTCCAGAAGGATCTCTGGGCCGCAGCCTCTGCACCACGCCCTCGGCGGGGCCAGGTGTGCGCCCCGGCTGCGAAGGGGGGAGCTCGGGGGCCCCGCAACGAGAGGGTTTACTGCTCGGCGGCGCGCGCTGAGTGTTTGTCTGCCTCTGAGGGCTGGGTTCTCCTTGTTCACAGGTGAGTCACGCCCCGAAACACGGGCTCTCTTCCTGTCAGGTCTGAGTCAGGGAGAAGAGTCGATAAAACCACCTGATCCAGGTGGAAGGAAGGCACACAGCGGGGCGAAGACTCGGTGCCCCGCAGCCACAGCAGCAACGAGCGAGTGCGGCGGCCTGGCCATGCCTGCGCTCTGGTTCAGCTGCTGCCTCGGCGTCGCGCTCCTGCTGCCCCCAGCCCAGGCCACCTCCAGGAGGGAAGGTGAGTGCTCCCACAGCGCCTCCAACTTGCCCTTCCCTGCAGACTGTGATGGCTGGCTCAACTCACCTCGAAGATTCGCACTTGGTCAGGGTCAAGGATCTCGGCAGGGTGCCCTTCTCCCTACATGGGGCTCCTTCAGAGATGGGCTATAAAGGGATAGGAGTTTTCCATAAAGCCCCCTGAGTAAACAAAAAGAAAGAAAGAAGGGAAAGAAAAGGAAAACACAAAACCAACGGGCTGTGCCAGAGGACGCGGTTTCAACCCTCTTTCAGTCCCCTCCCTTTGTTTTCTTTTGCACCAGGGAACCCCTCTACACCGGTTCAATCAGTAACATGGTGGTCTTTAAACTCTCTCCTCTATGTAATTTACCAATAGGAGTTGGAAGGGAATTTTTCCATGCCTGGCAGCACCACAGAGACTTAAAAAAAGAAGAAGAACTTCCATAATTTCCTGTTATCCGTGTTGTATTTTTGAGATGGAGCGTTTTAGTAATACCCCAAACTGCAAATGTTACTTCTTACAACAGTTTCACTTCCCAGATATTTATTGGACTCAAATGTCAAGTACCGTTTACTCTTACCTACAGCACTCAGTGGCTGTCACGTCTTGCAGTGTTAAGTTCATGTCCGCAAAGCTTTGTGAGAACCTAGCAACTGTTTTTCATGTGCATGTGTCCTGTCAACTAAGATGACACACAGTGCGGCTTTCCCTGGTACTTAGCAGAGGTGCTGTCCTCTAAGGACTGTGACTTTTAACGTGTGTTTATTGTTGCTTCCTGCACTTGGTGGCATTCCAGCCATCACTGCCATGGACCCAAGGCCACAGTGCATTTGACTATGTATAACTGTCACCAGAAAGGGTTGACTGTGATGGTAGACGTGGTCGTTTTCTTGACTAGAGAAACCATTTCACTAGTTGTATCAAAACCTGTTGTGTACCGTAGATATGCAGAACAGAGTTTTAAAAAACAAACACTCCCTTTGAGGTGGGGTAAGCTAGTTGAAACCCAGCAGAAAACATCCTAAGAGCAAAACCAGTCTCTGGATATCAGAATGAAAAGAATGGACCAACGACCGAGAATCCTTTGCCTGAAAAGGTGAGTCGTTGGCAGTGTTTGCACAAGGCCACCCAGGCAGAACCTTGATGCAGGTGTTCTTAGCTTTTCTGATCACACTGGAAAAGAAATACATATTATATGTTGTGTGTGCGCTTTTTCTTTAACAAGACAGGTAGGCATTACTGCGATTTCCCTTTGGCTATAATTAAATGTGTATGTGTGTGTGTGTTTGTGCTAGATAACAAAAACAAATATACAGGATGCCATCAATTGCTTAATGAAGTCAGACTCAGGAGCAGTGTTCCCACAGCGTCCCATCTAGTCACAGAGTCAGACGCGCTGTGTAGCTTATGTTTGCACTCTCCCCTTTCTTAGAGACAGATTGCTTGAGATAGCATGTTCTCTCCTCAAAAGGCTTCGCTTGGGAGCCAAAGGAGACTATGAAAATATGGAAGATCGTCCATATTTTTCCATTCCTGGTATACTTGGGATGTGCTAGGAGTTGGGCTAAAAAGTATGGTACCTGTCCTAATCCGGGGATCCTGTGAGCTGCAACCTGTGGGCTGTGAAAGTCTGAAGTCGTGCTGTTGCTTCCTGGTTGTTTCTTGCAGGTGAAATTATGGTTAAGATATAATTACCAAGACTTACAGGGTTGGCCTCAACTAAAACACTGGCTTTAGAGTCAGCCTGACCTGGCAAAAAATTTTTGGTTTACCCACTTTTTAATGCCTGTCTTGGTTACTGTTCTATTGCTGTGAAGAGGCGCCATGACCAAGGGAGCTTATGAAGGAAAATATTTCATTGGGGCTTGCTTATAGTTTCAGGGGTGAGTCTGGTATCATTGTGGCAGGGTGCAGTAGCTAAGAGCTGACATCCCATCAGTAGGCAGCAGACACAAAGAGGGAATAGGCCCCTGGCCAGGGATTTTTGAAACCTCAAACCCCACCCTCAGTGACATACCTCATCCAACAAGGCCACACCTCCTAATCCTTCCAAAATAGTCCACCAACTGGGAACCAAACATTCAAATATCTGAGCCTACCATCACAGTGCTCTCTCAGTAACGCCCCAGGCTCTTCAACTGCTTGGAGTCTGCTTATTTGTCTGCTAAATGAAAGCATTAGTACTAGGCAAGCTTGTAGACGCTGCAAAAGGGACATTATTGTGGCCCGCCTTGCACAGCTGTGTCCACATTTCTCTAGAGACTCTGGAGATAGGAGTACAGGTGCATTGACTTCCGATGTCCAGCCATCAGTAAGAAGCGGGAGGGTCGTAGCTTGATGAGAGACTGTGGTATGTGTCCCTGAAGGTCTGGGTCACATCCCTGAGAGAGGCATGACTGGAGATGAGACGGGCAAGATGCAGAGAGCAGCGTGACAGACAAGTAGCCGTGAGTCTGGCTATGAGGGCCTTTATGCCCTAAGCTGCGTATCTAAGATGGTGCCTTCTGGACAAAGAAGAGTGGCAGAGAGAGGTGTGGCTGCGTCCATGTTTCAGGAAGGCCACTGCCACAATCCAAGTGTGAGACGATAGTCACGAAACAGCTGAGAAGAAAGAGACCTTAGAAGCCCAGAAGGTACAATCTACAGAACTTGGCGACCCACTAAGGGCATGGTAAATCTGTGAGGCCCTACTACATTCCATCTCTAGGGACTTCCAGGGCTTTTCTTTCATCTCTTTTCATCAGCCCAAGAAAGATGGTATGCACCAGTCATGGTCAGGCTGACCTGCCCCAGCATTTACCCAACAGCAAAGGTAACACGTTACACAAAAACCTAAAGCAGATCAGAATTTCAACACTTGCTCTCACATCGGTCCTCCTTGCTTTTTTGTTGTTGTTGTTGTTGTCCACCAGAACATATCACATGCTATGATCAAACTCTGTGCTCCCTTGAACATGCCCAAACCATGTAATGTGGTCTTGCACTTTCTGATGGAAGTTGAATCTCTCATCTCTTCCCGGAAAAAAAAAATTTTTTTTTGGTTGGCTTGATTCTGAAAACATTTAGTGGTGTATATGGAGCAGCTGTTTGTCTCTTTGTGTTTAATTTAGTAAGCAAGTCACACAAGCATATTTAAAGTCATATAAGATACAAAGTGATATGCTTAGCTTTGCTTCGTTTGTCTTTCATCATGAAATAGTTGCATTCATAAAGTTATTTCCACCCATCTTCAGAATTCAGAGGCTTGCCTTCTTCAAGCCTCTTCTACACAGTTTCTGACTTCAAATAACCTGAAATATAATTCGCTGGAACTTTTTTTTTTTTGAGATAGGGTTTTACCGTGTTGTCCAGATTGGCTTTGAACTCATGACCCTGTGCTTCCACCTGCTGAGTGCTGGGGGTCGAGGTATGAGCTACTGTACCTGGATTTGAATCTCTTTCAATTGTCAATTCAACAATTAAAAGGTTTGAGTATTTCTGGAGCACATTGTGGTCTTCCCAGCACAGTTGCCTTGAACTTATTTGTGACCGCTTCCAACACTCATGTTTGTGAGATAAGGGACAAGGTATTGTGCTAGCTGACTAGGCATTCTTCTTACTGGTAAGCCTCCAGTATACTGAGTGAGGTCATTTATCTTACTGTCTTCCCCAGGTAATGCTTATATCATTGAGAAAGTGCTCTGTGGTATGTACGATTTTTAAAGGACTTAAATGTGCCACTCCTCCCCAGAGGAATCATTTTTTATAAAATATAAAGCCTATGTATCCAGGAAGCAAGAATAGAAAACTAAGATGCAAGGTGAGCTGGGAAGTCCTCTGGGGACATTGTTCTTGGCATCCTAAGCTGGGACAGTTGATTTAGCTGTAGTGGTCGACAGGCTGTTGATTTGCAGTCGCATATATGGGAAAGCCAGGCTATGAAATTACCCCGTTGAGGCACTTCTCGGAATGTTTCCTGTTAAAGTCCTCAGCACCTCAACCGTATTGACATTTGTTCTTTTCCTGGGGAAATTTGCAAGGACAAGACCTGAATCATCGATCTCAGACCAGCACAGGAACAGGAGCCCTATGATTCTGGAATTCTCTAATTTAGTCACAAATGAAGCTTAGCAGATGACTGAGGCATTCCCGGGGCCGTGTTGTAACATAAGTCCCAGATAGATGAGGTAATGTTTGAATCATCTCCAAAGCCCAAAGCTGTCTTTTTTGGTGTCTGTGGGTGACTATGTGTCTGCAGACATCCCTCCCTGCCGAACAAACATATGCCTCTTCACATCACAGCTGTAAAAGTAGAAGAGTGGGGTGGCTGTCTCCCCCAACCCCCCAACAGCAGCCAACACACATGGCTGGAGTCCTTCCCTTAGGTGGCATGGTAGGAGAGGTGGGGATTATGGAGACAGGGCTCGATATCCCAGCCTTCCTCAGACGCTGCAGACTCTTTGCAGAACTCCAACTGTGTCTCTTCCAGATTAAATTTTTATTCATCATGGGAATGTGAGTTTCCATGTTGGAAAAAAAATTAAAGTGCAGCCAAATCACTTCCCACAACCAACTCAAAACTAGACGGATTGTGTAAACTTTGAGCTGTACTTTACGTGGGAGATTCCCTACAACACAGGTTCTCACTTTTCCATTGTTTCCTAGAGCTAACTGTCCCTGTCCAATGCAGGGCAGTGCAGAAGGAGGAGCTCCATTCATTCTGGAGTAACCTTGCTTAGTCCCACAGGACCGAATGAGAAAGCATCAGACACCGGTTTGACAATGTATCACACATTGGGAATGTTCCTGGACTTCTCATCCTTTAAACAAGCAAAACCAAAAACAAACACATGCATTTGTTTTTAGTCTTAAGAGAGAATTATGGAAGCTTTTTTAAGATTAAAAAAAGTATTTGTGTGTGCGTGCGTGCATGTGTGTGTGTGTGTGTCTCTGTGTGTGTGTGTGTGTGTGAGTACATACCACATGTTCGTGTGGAGTCTAGAAGAAAGTGTCTCACCTCCTGGGGCTGGGGTTACAGGTGTTTGTGATCCATCCAATGAGGGTGTTGGAATCACTCCCAGGTCCTCTGGAAGAGCAGCAAGTGCTCTTGACCACGGAGCCGTTTCTCCAGCCCCTTGCCTCTCATTCTTGTTATAAACATTCACTTAAATTAGTGCCAGTGGCTGGAGAGCTGGAGCAGAGGTTCTGAGCATAAGCTGTTCTTCCAGAGGACCTGATTTCAGTTCCCAGCACGCGTGTCAGGTTGCTTACACCTATGACTCTGGGGGAATCTGATGCCCTCTTCTGGTCTTTGAGGGTACCTGCACACACATGGCACGCATGCTAATACATACCATTTTTATTTTAGTTCGTGTTTTGTCTGCATGTATGTCTGTACCCCACATGGCTACCTGGTGCCCTTTGCTCATTTCTATTGTCATATCCTCAAAGCAGTTTGGAGTTGACTAAGTGGCTTCATTTTAAAAAATTAAATAAAAGGCTGGCAGTGTAGTTCAGACTTAGTAGAGCACTTACTTGTTTGGTGGCAAGGTCTGAGATTTAATATCTAGAAAATAGTCAAGAGGTGGTAACCAGCCTTTCTATTTATACAGCTATCTCCTCCTCTTCCTCCTCCCCTTTCTCCTCCCCTCCTCCTCCTTTTCCTCCTCCTCCTGTTGATATTTTGAATCTGTGTGTGTAAAATTGTGTCTGGAGGTGTCCCCTCCCACTCGGCTGCTACAAACTATTGAGGGCTTCCACAGATGGTCCAGTTTCATGGCTAGAACCTTGACCTCATAAGTGTTACACAGATGGCTGTTTCCCCATCACTACCAACTTTGGTTTTGGTAAGCGTGGATTCCCAACGTTTAAAGGTCCTTTCTCCGGGCTGGAGAGATGGCTCAGAGGTTAAGAGCACTGACTGCTTGCTCTTTCAAAGGTCCTGAGTTCAATTCCTGGCAACCACATGGTGGCTCACAACCATCTATAATGAGATCTACTGCCCTCTTCTGGTGTGCAAGTGTATATGCAGGCAGAGCACTATATACATTATAAATAAATCTTTAAGCATAAATACATAAAGATCTTTATCTCAGTCAGATTGTCTCTCCCATAACAGTGAATCCAGTGGTGATCCAGACCTGTGCTCTCACCTCATCCAGGAAGCAGTGCCAGGGTGGCAAGCTGTGCCTGCTGGACTCTGTGAACACCTCAGGCAAGGCCACAGCTCCTGTGACCAAATAGGAGAAATGAAAAAGCAGCATTCTCATCCCACTGACGTATAGGACATGTTGCTTCTAACATCTGGTGGAGGGCTTTTTGTTTTTGTTTTTGTATTGTCTCCCTGAGACAGGGTTTCTCTTGTAGTCCTGTGGTCTACTCACTTTGTAGAGCAGGCTGGCCTCGAACTCACAGAGATCTGCCTGCCTCTGCCTCCTGAGTGCTGGGATTAAAGGCGTGTGTAATCACACCCAGCTCTGGTGGAGTTTTTATGGTCTGTTTTCTTGGGATATTTGTAATTTCCCTTGGTGGGTGTGTATCTATAGTTGAGCCTCTGGGAGCCCATTAAAATTGATTCTTCTGAAAATACAAGTTTGTATTGTTTTAAGTAAGACTTACAGAACGCCATCTTAGAAATGCACTTCATGCATGTTTTCCAAACCTTGCAAACACACAATAATTACAGCCATTCTTTTGATAAAACTCAGAAGTATAACAGTGCATGGTAGACACATATTTATTTGAATCCATATGTAAAGGCATGTAGTAATACATCAGAAATTGTAGCTAATATTTATGAAAACTTATTGCTCATAAAAGAAATAAGGGATTTAGGAGAAATATTTGTCTTCCTGGGCTCTGGTGTCCCTATGGCATGTTATGGGAGGCACATGCAAGTAAGAACTCCAGGTCACCAGGCTGAGCCACCTGCAAGTCACACACATGATTCCAAGCCTTGGTTGTGACAATATGTATAATGAACTGAGAGTGAAAATAGGAGCCTTTTACCTCATAATCATTCAAATGAAGAATGTGGTGATGGCTGTGTCATTATCTCTTGGTCACTTTGGACTGTTTATAGTTGGAGAGATTCAGTCATGTTCTATCATGCAGAGTTGCTGATGTGATTGGACAGTCAAGCCCCTGTCCATCGTCTGTTGTGTTTCCTACTGAGGCCTTAGCCACACTGCGTGGGCAGCACACAGGCCAAGCAAGGACATCTCAGTAGTTCTGGCTTAAAATGCAACTCCAAAAAATAAAAACGGAGAGAGAAGAAGGAGGGAGAGAGGGATGAAATTCAACTAAAGGTCTCTTAGTGAGGGAAATATCTTTATTCTAATTAGAAACTAAATTGTGTCTTTCTTTAAAAGGATTACACTGGAAATAGTCACACATTGAGCCATAAAATTCAAGATGGATTTGAATGATGAAATGTTCATACTTTGCTTTATTTACTTAAATTGAATATTTATTAAATTGTCGGAAAGAGATCTTTTGTGGCGATTTCAAAACTAGGAACTCTTTATGAACATCTCATTATCACAGGTGAGTATGGTAGAAAGTATTATTTTCTTCTTAGGAAGTCAGATCTGGGGCCTGGAGAAATGGCTCAGAGGTTAAGAGCACTGACTGCTCTTCCAGAGGTCCTGAATTCAATTCCCAGCAACCAGGTGGTGACTCACAGCAATCTATAATGTGATCTGATGCCCTCTTTTGGCATGCAGGGGTACAAGCAGGCAGAACACTGTATACAAAGTAAATAAATCTTAAAAGAAAATAAAAAATAAAAATAAAAGAAGTCAGATCTGAAGACTGAAATTTTTAGACAGCATCAAAGATTCTGATGTGGTTGAGACCAATTGGCAGCCGATAAATGTATTTCGTCTTGGATTTCATAAGGGTTGTGTGGCTTGGAGATTTGAAAAAAATAAGTTTAAGAGCACATTAGAGTAGATTCCTTTTGAAAAGACACCTTTGATCATTGCTTTTGTATTTCAAGCAGCCTGTGGCAGGCGTTTTAAAAGGGAGCAAATGCTCTCAGCTTAATCCTTATTCACCAAGCTCCGCCCAGGCTGACTTCTTCCTGATAGGTGAGTTCTCAGAGGTGGGGAATGGCAGTCACTTCTGCTGAGCTGCTGAGTATAGAAAGTTGCCTCTGAAGTCGGCATGGTGCCCAAGAGGATAAATTAGCATCTGATATCCAGTGTGCTTTGTTTGAACAAAGGGAAGAGCTTTTTGAGCTTTTCTTGCCTTAACACTCCCCCTCCCCACGATGAGTTCTCTTTATAAAGCAAGAATTGTAAGAAGCAGAGGAAAGAAAGAGGTCGATTAAGCAGCATAAGCCAGGCTGCTGGGAGTTCCTGCAAACCCAGCTCCTCCGAGCAGCAAGCAGCCAGGCAGAAGGGCCACAGGTGCAAGGCTCGCTTGGTCTATAGAGCAAGTTCAAGACTATCTGGGTAATGTGCATGGCCTTATCAAAATAAAGAAATGAGTGAAAGGACTGAGATTGACTCAGTGGTAGACCAGTAGCTTCCCTGTCTAGGCTCAGTCCTTACTACAGTAGACAGACAGACAGGGATGGATGGATGGATGGATGGATGGATGGATGGATGGATGGCTAGATAGATACATAAATTAGATACATACATACATAATACATCATACATACATACATACATACGTACATACGTACATACGTACATACGTACGTACATACAAACTTTTCTGGTTGTTGAATGAGTAGAGGGAAGCAACAAAGGCTTCCTGAACTCATTAGTGGTGTCAGTTCTGATTGGCTCAGGGTTGGATCTAGACTGTCTATGGTGGAGACAGACTTGGGTGGACTTGAGCTGTTTGCTGGGCTAAACTCCGGTAGGGAACAGATTAGTGACCTCTGAGGAGGTTGTCTCTGGGGCTGCGAGGTTGGCTTTGAGCCATCTGAATAGAGGTTTTGTTGTCGTGTGTTTGCTTATTTGCTGTTTTGAGACAGGGTGGCACTGTGTGGCCCATGTTGGCTCCTAAGATTCCTAAGTTCCACCTGCCCCAGCCTACCTAGTACTGGGATTACAGGTGTCTGCTGGCATGCTTGGCTTATGAGTTCATTTTTAAATGGGTTTTGTCCAAAGCTATAACCAGCCGGAGGAGTGGACTGCATTGCCAAAGTTAGGGATGAGCTGCTGGGAAGGCAACACCTACAGTGGTTAGAAAAACCCTCGTCTTAAGTGGGATCATCAAAGCCGGGCATGGTGGCGCACACCTTTAATCCCAGCACTCGGGAGACAGAGGCAGGTGGATCTCTGTGAGTTCGAAGCCAGCCTGGCCTGCAAATCAAGTCCAGGACAGCCAGGGCTCTTGTTACACTGAGAAACCCTGTCTCAAAAACAAAACAAGACAAGCAAACAAACAAAATCGTCAAGAGAGAGTTGGAGAGGGAGGAGTCCCAACCTCAGTCAGGACTGAGTCCTGAGAAACCAACCTTTGGAGCTGGGGCAAGGTCAGGTACTAAACCTGGCTGTGGAGATGAAGTGCCAGGAAGGAACCTGATCGTATGACCTCATACTGCCTAAGAGAAGATTTGAGAAGAGCAGGGCGAGGATTTAATGTCTCAGGAAGGGAACCCAGAGGGCGGGAAAGGAGGCAGAGGGCAGCCACCTTTCCCTACATCAGGAGGACAACTCAGTGTCAACCTTAAATGTTCCTCCTGGGATTCAGCCACATGATATCACTATAACTTATCATGTAAACCTGTCCCCGGCAGCTGAAATGGCAGCAGGAGCAGCGAGGCTCACAGTAATATGGGCCAGCGCACACTGTCAGGTTCAAACTTGCCGCTGGGATGCCTAGCTCCTGAGGTAGAACTGCTTACAGGGCAGGCTGCCCCATCAGGGCCTGCTGAGCTCATCCGTCAGCCTGCTGCGCAGCCCTGCCCCTCCCCCATACAGCCCTTGGCATACTGCCCACCTGTGGCTCCTGTGTCACAGGCCAGGGAGAGACTGTAAGTCTGGGACAGAGATAGCTCCTTTGGGGTTGGAGGCAGCCTGTCAGAAAGTTCCCGACCCTCCTGTGATTGGAAATGCCTTCCTATCTGTATTCTTTGCTCAGCCCGCTGTGGATGTTTTTTGTGTGTTGACATATTAGCCATTTTTCCAGTGAATGCCATACAGAAACAGCCACAAATGCATATTGTATTGGGGACATTTCTGTGCAGTTCCTGGGGTGAAATCTGGGGATCTTCGACATTCTAGTAGTCACTGTGCCACTGAGCTGTGCCCCAAGCCCTGCGTGTGGCTGTGTACAGGCCACAGCGAGCACGTAGAGAGGTCAGAGGACAATCTGTAGGAGGCCGGTTTTTTCTCTTTTTCTGCTGTGTGGACTCTGTGAATTGAACTTAGGTCTTCAGGCTTGGCAGCAAGCCCCCTTCCCCATTGAGCAACCTCCATCAGCCCCTGAATGGCTTCTTTTAGAGTGAGACTCTCTGGGTTATATCCCTTCTTTTTCTGCTCTCTCACTTCTCTCTGCCCATGCATCCCATCTATCTTAGCAACGGTGGTGCCAAGCACAGGAGCAGGTACCACTGGACTAGAGAAGAGAGCAGCCGTGGAGCTGAACTGGATAACGCCCATATAGCGCTCGCTGTACATGGAAGCGCTGAGCTCTGCGATCATATGAAGAGGGTTGCTTCCGGTGTTTCACGGAGAAGCCTCTGTAGGTCGTGAGCAGAGGAAGTGCCTAATCTGACTTATGTTTCGTGGGGGCACCCAGCCAGGTCTGTGGAAATGGCAAATCTGAAGGTCAGAGGCAGCAAAAGAGCTCAGGGTGTTCCAAATTCGTGCAAGGATCTAGGTGTTGAGGCCCAGGGAACAAGAGAACCAGAGTTAAAGGAGGGGCCCACACGGGCCAAATGCACAGGGTTTCTAAAGGCGTTTGGAGATTTTCATTCTGTTATTTATTTAAAGTACCCACAAGTGCAATGATTTCGCACACTGTGCTGAGGTGAAAATTAGATTGCCCTGGTGAAAAGCTGAGTGTATGCAGTATTTGTTTTTTGTGGGGGTTTGTTGTTTGTTTGTTTGTCTGGGACAGATTCTGCTGTGCAGACCAGGCTCACCTCTAACTCACGGCAGTCCTAGGCAGTCCTACTTCAGTCTCCTGGTTATAGAGATTACAGGCTCGAGCCCCACACCTGCCTCAGAGCTTGCTTTAAGTTTAGCACGATAGAGAGGCTTCTTACGGGGAAGTTTGCAGGAGTACGGCCTGAGCCTGCGCCCGCCACTGGTGATTACTCCCCAGCCTTTCCCCAGCTAGAGCCCTAGGAAACATTTTCTGTTTCCTTTCATTTTCCTAAGTCTACAGCTTGGAAGCAGCCTTTGCCCCTTGGCTTCCTGTCCTGACTTGTCAGAGGCCACGTGTAGTGAGGGGTGGGAGTGCTGGGAACAGCCCAGAGGGATTCCAGGCCCCATTGTTTAAAGAGGGTTTCCAGCTCCTTTGATCTGCCCGCCCCATGAGTGTGGGTGGTGGTGGGCGGCCCAGCCCTGCGTCTGGCTGCCTTGGCGGGTCTCTCTCCTAAGCAGCAGCAAGCACCTTGAGGGCCAGGGCCCGAGCTAGCACAGTTACCATTAGGGCGCACACTTAACGCAGCAGCAAGGAAGCGAGCGGCACACGGCACACTCAGGCACAAGTGCCACCCACACTACGCTAGACTTACAGAAATATGTGAAAATCTTTGTAAAAGGATTCCGGTTCCGAAGTGTTTATTTAGGGCTGGAGGTGAACTTGATGAATTGCATTCCTTTATCTGTGGGGAGAACCTGGCTGGCTGTCGGGAGCTGGAGTGAGGGGACAGGAAACAGACGAAATCTGAAGAGGTGTTTCTGGCTTGGGAAGAGGGTGGTGTGAATGAATACGCAGAGAAATAATGACTGCGATGTGGCAACAGACAGCGCAGTTTTGAGCCCCATGTCCAGGGTTAATTGTGGTTTTTTGTTTTGTTTTGTTTTGTTGTTGTTTTGTGGTGGTTTTTCACCCCCATTGATTCTTGCTTCTCTGTCTGTCTGTCTCTGTCTCTGTCTGTCTGTCTCTGTCTATCTGTCTGTCTCTGTCTCTCCCTCTGTCACTGTCTCTGTGTCTGTCTGTCCATCCGTCCGTCCGTGTCTGTCTGTCTGTCTGTCTGTCTGTCTCTGTCTCTGTCTCTCTGTCTCTGTCTCTCTGTCTCTCTGTCTCTCTCTCTCTCTCTCTCTCTCTCTCTCTCTCTCTGTGTGTGTGTGTGTGTGTGTGTGTGTGTGTGTGTGTGTCTGCATGTACCATAGCCTATGTGTTCAAATCAGAGGACAACCTATGGGAGTCGGGTCTCTCCTTCCACAATGTGGGTTCCAAAGCTTGCGTTGAGTTGTCAGGCTTGGTAGCAAGGTATCTTTATCTGCGGAGCCATTTTGCCAACTCTGATTTTGTGTTTTCTGATGCAGTGTTTCATATCTCTATCTGTCTGTCTGTCTGCATATTTAAATTATGTGTTCTGTATTTGTATGCACATGCATGTGTGTACTTACATGCATGTAGAGATCAGAGGACAGTATTATTCCTCAGAAGCTGTTTTTTTGAGACAAACTCTCATTAGCCAAAGACTCACCGAGTAGATGGGCTAGCTGGCTGGCAAGACCCAGAAACCCTGCTCTGCCTCCCAGCTCGCTGGGATGCCAAGGATACACCCATAGTTTTAATTTGGGTTCTGAGGATAAAACTCAGGTCTTCATGCTTACATAACAAGCAGTTTACTGACTGAGCCGTCTCTCCAGCCCCTATAATGATATCTTAACGCTGACTTCTGCACATAGGGAAATTGGAAAACATGGGTAATGTGAAAAGTGTGTAATGAATATATACAATGTATCTATAGCTATAAATATATTTTATAAATACAAATATAGATGATCTTTAGAAAAATATAATGTTAGTAGCTCTTTTATAAAATCTTGCTGGCTCGTGAAGTATTAGTGTCCAAGTACCCAGTAAACCTCCCCATTGAGTCATAAATGATATGTATTAAATCAACAAAATAAAGCCAGTATGGTGGCTCAAGGTGCAATCCCAGCACTGGGGAGAGCTGAGATGGAAGACTGCCGTAGTCTAGGCTGCACAGTAAGTTCTAGGCCAGTCAGGGACACACACACACACACACACACACACACACACACACACCAATGAAGTAAATACACATTTCCTTGATTAAGAACACAAGAGTGAAAAGAAGAATCAGCGAAACTACCATCTATCAATGTGGTGAGGCATGGTGGGACACACCTGAAGTCCCAGCACTCGGAGTCTGAGGCCAGAGGATCTCAACTTGGAAGCAAGCCTGGGCTACAGAGTGAGCTCCATCTCAAAGCAACAACAACAAAAACTTCCAAAGAGGAACTTTGGAAAGAAAAGGTGTACCAGTAGGAGTAAAGGACAATCTATCGTCTGCACTAAAATGATAGGGAATAATTTGATGTTTCTGTGTTTGTGGTGATTTACCAGAAAGTCACTGTACCCTGTCAGTAAGTGGGCAGAGAACATAAGCCACACAGGTACTCATTTAAAGCGACTGAAACACTAAGTAGCACACAGCACCTTCCAGCCCTCCCATCCTGTCCTATTCTCCATCCTCTCTTTACACTTATTGATGTCTGCTGCTTTTATAGTTCTCCTTCATGAACATCACTCTCCTGATATGCTGTCTATGTGTTACTCATTTACGTTGCTTATCTGCCACCCAGCCTCTCAGAGAAACTCTCCGAGGGCTGGGACACACACAGGTTTTATTTGCTGCTGGGTCCCGGAGCCTGGAATAGCCTGGTGCATATTAGATGCCCAGTGTGCTGTTTGTTCAGAATGGATGACTGTTGGTAGATGGCCAGCTTCTGACTCAGGAAGTGCCAAAGACTCTTCCCTTACTTGCACTGCCGTCACTTGTGTGCAGGTCAAGGCCTCTCAGTGAAAGCTGGTTGGTATATTTACAGTGTTTGAAGCTGGGTCACAGTTTGCAAGAACAGCAACAAATTTGAAAAATAAAAGTACAAAAAAAAAATCAGACACATCTCAACATAAGGGAAGGAAAGTATAATAATAAAGTCATTTTTAGAATTTCCTCTTGTTTCAGAAACTATTATGGACTTCCCTTTAGGTCTGTTGCTCTAAGTAGATTGAGTTAAGTTGGACTCTCATAGAGAAGACTAGGAACAGTGACTATTATTAGATTTGTATTTTTTTAAAGATTTATTTATTTATTATTATGCATACAGAGCTCTGCCTGCATGTACACCTGCATGCCAGCGGAGGGTACCAGATCACATTATAGATGGTTGTGAGCCACCATGTGGTTGCTGGGAATTGAACTCATGACCTCCAGAAGAAAAGTCAGTGCTCTTAACCACTGAGCCATCTCTCCAGCCCTAGATTTATATTTTTAATACATGAATAGATACATGGGGATAGACGGAGCTCTTTAAATGGTAGAAACACAGCCAGGGGTGGTGCTGGGGTCTGGAGTTTCCAGGTACTTAGCCTATTATTCAACGAGTTGAAATCAAGGCTCACATAGATCTGCAAAAGTAGCAAAGAAACTTTATTTAAAGCAAAACAATAGAAGAGATCAGAAGACACGGCAAGGGGCATCAAGCCAAATGAGGGGCGACACTCACGCCCGATTATTGTTTCGTGTTTCCTTTTGGAGTTCAAGCGAGGCATAGGCAGTTTTATATTTAGATTTATTAGGTCATATAATAATTTTTCTACTGTGCATGTGCCTTCCCATTGTGCGTCTGATTTTAATCCCGTGCCTGCCCAATCTGCATAGGCATAAAATGGTGAATAAAGGATTTTCCCTGAAAATTCACTCGAGGACGCAGTTTGCCTTCCTGTTTGTGAGCCAAAACCCAACTCAGGCTTGATCCGTCTTTCCATTCCTCACACCAGGATGCACTGAGGCTGGAGAATATATTCGAATAGACGCTGTCTTAGCCTGATGGCTGTTAGAAAAGGAGGAGCATTTTGTTGTCCAGAGAAGGCTGTGCATGTAGTCTGATGCAGGGGCAGGGCAAGGCAGCTGGGGAGGGTTGTGTTTATGTCATGCGTGCAGGTAAAGGAGCAAGGCTGCCACATCCATCATTAGTGGAGAGGGTGTCTGGAACCCAAGTCAACCAGAGTCCCAGGTTACAGGGCTAGTGCCTGCTTCACATGTGAAGCTAGCCTGCTTGCTTCTTTCTTCCCTTCATTAAAACAGAATCTCATTCCATAGCTCAGGCTGGTCTGGAACTATGTAGCCCAAGTTGGCCAAAACTTCCCTGTTGATCCTACCGCATTCCCCCAAGTGTAGCAATTACAGGGGCAGGCCGCCACATTCAGTAGTGGGTTTCCTAGTATTTGGAAGAGCTTCATTTTATTGGCTCGTTCACAGATGCTAAGCAGGGTCTATGGGCCAGCTTCTAGCACTGTGTGGTAACCCAGGGCTTTCATTTTCCCATTCCGTGCATGTTGGAAGTGAGACACAAAGCACAGCACTTTACCCTTAACTCAACTTTGTTAAAAAAAAAAAAAAAAGGATACATTAAAAATCTTTTTTGGCAACCATTTAAAATTCAATAGATTTCCCCCACAAAGCCAGATTTCCTTGAAAAGCATAAATGGAAGCCTTGCTACAGTAGCCCTTCACCCTGTCTGTCTGTCTGTCTGCTGACCTCTGAAGGTGAATGCTACTTTCCCTCGTGTCCTCTGGTACATACAGTGTCTCTACCTGTTAGCCTACTTCTAGCCTTGTGGGTGCCCTGTGGCCACCAGTGAGCTCATGGTGCTAGTCAGTAAGGAATGACCCCCAAATGAAGAAAAATTGACACAAACTCTCTCTATTATTCTCATTCTGTTAAGCCCAGTTGTAAGAATATTCTAGAATTTAAAATATGACTCCTCCTTCCCAGTTGTGAGAGTGGGTAATCATTGGGACAAAATGAGAAGGAACCCATCCATTGTTCAAGCACACACCGATGGCAGAAAGAATGGTTCTATGCAAAAGACGCAGGATGCGTTTTTCTCTCGTTGTCTGATGTGAGCACTTAAAGCCTCAATATTGAATCAGAACGGTTCATACAAGCATAACCTGGTCACTTCAGAGTCCTGCAGGCAAGTCTTCTGGGAGTATCTTCACTAAATTCTCAGGCAATGCAGACTCTCGAGGCCAACGTACTCCTCGGGTGAAATCTGTCCATGGATGTGGTGGCAAATGCCTATTATCGCAATGCTTGGGAGACAGTCAGAAGTGCAAGGTCATTTTTCAGCTCATATTGCATTCCAGGCTAGCCTGGGCTACATGAGACCCTGTCACAAAAGCAAAACAACATAACAGTATGCTCTGAATGAGAGAAGCAGAGTAAAATGTGCAGTTGCTTAGAGACTGCTCCTAGGAGGTATGGGGCAGAAAGAGCTCTGGTGGTATAGTGGAGGAGCCTTACAGGGACGCCTGCCTGCTGTGCATAACACATGTGATGGGTGTACCCATTCCTCAGTAGAAATTTCACAGTGCAAGACAGCTGTGCAACACATCTGTTGGAGATTTTCAAAATCAGTTTCACTAGCAATAGTTGGGAAAGACTCAGCTTGGCAATGGGTCGGTGGGAAAAACAAAAAGCAAATACCCCTGGCACTTTTGAACGGAGGACAAATTCAGTACCCTGTAAACTTAATGAAATGTTGGTCCCCATCCCTGGAATGAAGATGTCTAGTCTCAGAATAGGACTCTGTTATGAGCTGAGCTGTTCAGGCCTTGAAGCACCATAGGCAATTTTTGCCTTTTAAATAAAGAGATTGAAAAGTGGGGTTTGGGCCAGGTGTGGCAACACACACCTTTTATCCCAGCACTTAGGAGGCAGAGGCAGGCGGATCTCTGAGTTCGAGGCCAGCCTGGTCTACAGAGTGAGTTCCAGGACAGCCAAGGCTACACAGAGAAGCCCTGTCTTGAACAACAACAACAACAAAAACAAAAAACAAAACAACAACAACAACAACCCCCCCCCCAAAAAAAAAAAAACGGAGAGAGAGAGAGTCCAGAAGAGGACATAGAAAACCCTTGCAACCAGACTAGAGTCTTGAAATGAAGAAGAGATGAAAATATAGAGGCTTTGAAATCACACAGACCAGGGATCAAATTCTGCCTTTGCTACTTAGCAGTCTGTGTAATGTAAGGCAAGATGCACACCCCCTCCAAGCATTCATCTTCCTATCCCCTAAAAAGAGAGGTTAAAACATTATTGTGAGAATTAACTGAGATGATGATGGATATGAAGTCCCAGAATCAGCTTGGGTGTCAAGATATCTTAGTGGGTTAAAAAAAAAAAAGGCATTTGCTGCCAAGCTTGAGGACCTGAGTTCGAGTCCCATGTGGTAGAAGGAGAGGCACTGACTCCCAAACACTGTCCTCTGTCCTCTACATGCATGCAATAGCATGCACACATAAAATCACAAACACGCGCATACTACATATAATAAAATTTAAAATAAAAGAAACAAAGTGGCTCTGAGCTGGTGTTACATATTTAGGGAGTCAGTGGGATTGATGGCAATACCTTTGTGGCTTTGAAGATGGACATGAGACCTGCACAGGACAGCTGCTCAGAACCTTTGCTGGCTTTATGGTTAGCATTCTGGTTAAATCATAGTTCTAGGCACTTCAGAAATAGCTTCCCACCCACCAAGGTGTCGGGTCGTACACCAAGGCCTTGTGACCACTGAAGGCAACGTGGAAAGGTTTGGCTTCAGACCTCAGCTCTTTACTGGGTCAAGTTTCTTCTTTAAGTGCTGTTTTTAATCTGTTTCTTCTTGTGTTTTGTTTGTTTGTTTTTGGTTTGGTTTGGTTTGGTTTGGTTTTCAAGACAGGTTTCTCTGTGTAACCTTGACTGTCCTGGATTTGCTTTGTAGACCAGGCTGGCCCTGAACTCACAGAGATCCACCTGCCCCTGCCTCCCAAGTGCTGGGACTAAAGGCGCGTGTGCCTCCACGCTTGGCTAATCTGTTTCTTCTGAGGGAGGAGAAAGAGTTCACGCAAGGGCATTGGCTGGTCCTTTCTCAGATGGATCTTCTTAAGGGTAACAGGAGGCTGACCTGTTCCACATTGGTAGAAGAGAAAACGAGATGCAAAAGTCAAAGTGGTTTGCCCAAAGGGGTGAGGATGAGCCCACTGCTAGAGTGCTTAATACACACAGAGCCCAGGCTTTGAATGGAAGCCACATACCCAGAAGGGAAAGGCAATTTGTTAAAAGAATTGTTTCCATTCTCTTGATTTCAAGGCTCGTCACTTTTTCTCGTAAGCCATGATGAAAACAATTTGAGTGTCTACTGTGTGTCAGATACTATGTCAATTATTTCCATGTGTGGCTGTCATTTAGACCCACACACGGAGTTGGCTGACACCGGGTGATGGCTTTCTCTGACAACTGACTTTGGGAGGGACACACAAGACGCACTTGAGGATGAGAAGAACTGGCCCAGACGGTCATACCAGCCACTCAGCGTTGACGTTGTTGAGGGACAAATGTTGTATATCTTCAGCAGTGGAGCTGCTGGGGTTGATTGGGAGTCCATGACTGGCAGCCCTCCTCTGGCTTGCTGACTTGTTGTGTTGGTTTGCGCAGTGCTTACAATGAATTCTCTGCCGATACTCAAGCCAAGAATTTCCATATAAAAACATCACCTAAGCTTTTCCGGCTCCTCTTATGTAATTGGACAGTTTGGTGACACTGTGTCCACGTTCCCTAGACAGCGATCCCCCCCAGCACTACGTAATTGCTGCCTCCTGTAAGTGGGACAAAGAGCACTCATTATTCTACGATGGCTCACGTCACACGCCAGGTGTAGTTGATGATATTAACCACCTGCGAGAATGCTCTGTTTTCCAGTTGTTTCTGACAGCGTCTCTCTTCCTTCTTCCCTAGTCTGTGACTGCAATGGGAAGTCCAGGCAATGTGTCTTTGATCAGGAGCTCCAACGACGGACGGGCAGCGGGTTCCGGTGCCTCAACTGCGAGGACAACACAGCCGGGGTCCACTGCGAGAGGTGCAGGGAGGGGTTCTACCGGCAGCGAGCGAGAGACCGCTGCCTACCCTGCAACTGCCACTCCAAAGGTAGGTGGAAAGGAGGCAAAGGATGGAGAGAGAGGAGACAGAGGAGAGAAGGAGGGAGGGCAGGGAGAAGGAAGGGAGAGAGAAGGGAGTGGGGGAACGAGCAAGCCGAGAGGGAGATGTGACACAACTGGGTCCCACCAGATATTAGTCGTTTTAGAAATTTCTGTCTGCAAGGAAGTGTTTCTCTTACAGTGGGAACAATGGAAGGAGCCAGGGTCGTCAGGGCAGCTGCCCTGAATTCTAGTGCGGAGAGTCGAGTAGTTTGTTTATAGTACTGAGAATTTCTCACAGAGCCTTGAACGTGCTGGGCCAGGGTTCTACCGCTGAGCTAGATCATGTTTTAAATGTTTATAGTCTTGAGATAAGCCTTAGGTTCGCTAGGCTGGCCTCACATTCTTGATCTTCCTGCTCAAGGGAGTAGCTGGAATTAACAGATAAATGCTAGCGCACCTGAGAGAGTTGGGCGAACTTTTCTAGGAAGGTAGGTTAACTGTTCTATGACTCAGGGTCAGAGGAAGCTTGGTCTCTCCCAGCGAGGGTTCTTTCCTCACATGCACCTTTGCTTTGCCCAGGCTGTTGGAAAGAGCGATTAGCTGGGTGTGGTGACATTTGCTTATAATCCTAGCACTTGGGAGGTAGAGGCAGGAAGATCAAGGAGTTCGTGGTCATCCTCAGACACATAGAGAGTTGCCCAGGCTATAAGAAATCCTGCCACAAAACCCCCAAACCAAAACAAAAATTAAAAAGGAAAAAAAATATGCATCGGAAGGATGTGTTTCTGTGGCTTTGATGGGTGATAGTAATTCCAAGTACCAACAGAAAAGCTACAGAGAAAGACCAGAGCTGCTGAAGGTTCGCAAGAGCAAGCACCAGGTAGGAAGCTCCTAACTCAGGGGTGGGTTCACAGAGGAGCTAGGTATTATTGCTTTTATTAGATCTATCTATCTATCTATCTATCTATCTATCTATCTATCTATCTATCTGCCTATCTTATTGGTTTTTAATATCTCCTCCAGCTACAGTCCTAAACTCCGGGTGTCTGTTGTGCACAGGCATCCCCACATTGGGCTGACTTCATGATGCTAGACAGTACACACATATTACTAAACACATGGGGGAAGCAGGGGTCTATAGCTATGCTGAAGTTTTTATTGGCACCTCATTTGTGCGGTATCTTTCCTGGCCTTTGGTGCTTCTCCTTGTGGGAAAGTGCTTAAGAGCATCCTGTGGTAGAGCCATAGCATGGCCCTGCCTCAGTGTGGCTTCGTGGAATCCATTAGGAGCTGCAGCCGGAAGAATCTGAAGTTGAGCAGGTTTGGGGCCAGCCAAGACAAGTTGTTAGTGGAGAGTATCAAGAACCTTCTAGAAAACTGGGATGACCTGGAGTGATATGGATCTGGGCTCATCCCCAGGTTCAGCTGGGTCTGCTGTTACGATGTGGTCTGAATCCAGTCTGTTTAGTTGTGTGTTTAGCTAATCCAACATCTAGAACCTCTTAGATTTCTCAATCCTCACCATGAGCCAAAGGACTTCATGAAGAAAAAGCAAAAGAAAAATGAGTCTATTATAGTGGATATGTGAGATTCTTGGGGGAGCCAAGATCCCCATAAAACATGCTGCTTCACTGCACATCACAGGAGCTGAGTTGTCCCCACAAAATGGGCAGTGAGGATGTAACCAGAGACTCTGGTGTGTGTGTGTGTGTGTGTGTGTGTGTGTGTGTGTGTGTGTGTGTGTGTGTTGGGGGAGGGGGCTCCCCTGCAAAGCGTGGGCAGAATACAAGGTTCTAATTCCAGAGGAGATAAGGAATGAGCTGCCGAATAGAGTAAGGAAAGGTTTCTCACTGGTCTCTCTGTATGGCTCCCACTCGCCCCGCATCAGAAAGCTTGTCTCCTTTTCTCTGGAGGCATCTGAGACTTCACAGGAGCCCGATGGGAGGTGCAGAGACACATAGTGATTGGCATCTAGTGTGAGGCCTTTTATGCAGTAATTAGCCTTTACAGATAACCTTCTGAGCAGGGTTTCCATCTCAGAAACGAAGGTAGAAGGGACAGGAAGATGCATGTGCAAGGTGGCAGAGCTAGGGGACAGAGCAAGGCTTTTAGCCTAGGTTTGCTGACACCATAGCTGATAGTGGTGTGTCTGGGAGCCAGACAGCCTGGGTTCATATCTTGCCAGCGTTGCTCCCTCTGAGTCCCTCGGGGCATAAGGTGTAACCACTCACTGCTCCAGTGCTCTCATCAGATAAAAGGTCACCTGGAAACACACCTGGATCACACGATAGTGCAAGAATAATCAAGCACACAATAGACAGATTAGTAGACTGTACATAGTCAATGATAGATATTCTTACAAAGATGGAGGTTGAGGTCCAAACTGCCTAAAACACTGACCTTTTCAAAAACTACATCCTAACCAGGTATGTCAGGACAAGCTTGTAATCCCAGCACTTGGGAGGTAGAGATAAGAGAACCAGGAATTCAAGACCAGTCCTAGTTACACAGCAAATTCAAGGCTAACCTGGGCTGCATGGAACTGTCTTAAAAAAAAAAAAAAAAGAGGGATAAATAAAAAATAATAATATCCTGGTACGATAGAAGGCTCATTAGTGACCTTATAAATGATTTAAAATGAGTTGTTAACATTTTACTTATTATTAAAAACTCCAGTTTATAGTGAATATCTGAAAGTATCTTTTAACAATGGAAACATTGGCCTAGAAAGTTAATAAGTGCCCTGAAATCTCCCTCAAGGTACTTTTAAGAGCTGCAAATGTGCCGGGTGCGGTGGCGCACACCTGTAATCCCAACACTGGGGGAAGCAGAGGCAGGTGGATTGCTGGGAGTTCCATGCCAGCCTGATCTACAAAGCAAGTCCAGGACAACCAAGGTTACACAGAAAAACCCTGCCCCCCCCCGAAAAAAAAAAGAGCTGCGAATGTAATCTAGGTCTCTGTCCCTTCCATATGAATGAATAAAGCAAAACAAAACAAAAAAACCAGAGCACTGTGTTTGCGTCCAAGGCAGACAGCCCCCAGAAAACCTGGATTTCCTAAATGGTGACTAATACTTTATTCTTTCCAAAACATTTTCATAGCCTGGCAGGCTGTGTGCCACACACCCACATTCCCCTTGGAGAGACAAGGAAACCAAAGCTTTAGGAGCCAGCTGACTAGGCTGAGGACACTGGTGGGAGAGACTTTCCACTACTTGTTGTTCCCAGCTGTCCCTGGGCTTTGCAGATCACCAACTCGCAGCCTGACTTGAGGAAGGCATGTTAGAGACTGCGCCTACAGCCTCGGGCGCGCTGGCCAAGTGCTCTGTCACTGAACTAACTGTATCCCAATATCTCTTTAGATTGTTTTACTTTGAGACAGGGTCTCATTAAGCTGCCCAGACTGTCCTTAAACTTATTCTGCAACCCAGCAGGCCTTGGGATTGCTATCCTCCTGCCTCAGCCTCCCAACTAGGTGGGATTACAGGTCTACTTTAACGTTGATTTCCTATGTGATTTCATTATCTCCCAATCTAATGCAAGATCATTTTCCAGTTTCAAGTAATTGCTTGAACGAATTTATAATAGCAGTTCTCAAATGCCAAAAAGAAGAAGAAGAAGAAAAAAGTCTTTAAAAATTGTCATTACTTCATGTGTGTTAAATGAAGCCAACAGTTGAATGATGCTCAATGTAGTTTGGCCTTCGCACCAGTATCTTGTGAGTATAGAAGTGAGCTTATCGTTTTGTGTGTGTGTGTAATGTACATGTGTGTGGCAGATGTGGTCTGCATATGTGGGGGAATATATGCACACATGTATGTAGGCATAGATATGTGAGGGTTGGTATACATGTTGTGTAGGCCGGAACTCAATGCTGGGGGTCTTCTATGATTGCTCTCCACTTTATTTATCTGAGGCAGGGTCTCTCACTGAACAGGAACCCCCAGATTCAGCTAGTCCAGCTAGCCAGCTTGCACCCGTGAACAGAGGGGGCTCAAGAGCAGCCTGCGCAGCACAGCGAAACCTTGTCTCGAAGTAAAACAGTGTGAGGAGGACTTGAGATACAGTTCAGCCTCCTGGGCACTGAGATTATAGTCACGTGCTGGAGATCAATGCGTGCTTCATCCACTGACATCTCTCAGGCAGAGGAGAGCTTGTTTTAGGTGATGACTATGTGGGCCCAGGAACAGTGCTGAGCGGTCATCACTTCATGTCACCGTATGTTTAAGTCCTGCTCGCCTTTCACAGACACTTCAGGGCGCACTGTGTATGTGCTTGTTTTTTCCTCTCATGACACCCAGGGTGTCTTGATGTGGGTGGCCATCAGTGTCACTGGGCTTCCTTCGTTAATGTTTTACATATCTGTGACAGAGTCTTACTCAGATTAGCATATTTCAATTATTATTTAAAACCTCTTTATTTTTTATATTTTTAAAAAAATTTTATTAATTTGTTCATATTACATCTCAGTGGTTATCCCCTCCCTTGTATCCTCCCATTCCTCCCTCCCTCCCATTTTCCCCTTACTCCCCTCCCCTATGGCTGTGACTGAGGGGGTCTTCCTCCCCCTGTATATGCTCATAGGGTATCAAGTCTCTTCTTGGTAGCCTGCTATCCTTCCTCTGAGTGCCACCAGATTTAAAACCTCTTTAAATGTAAGTTTATATGCATGAGTGTGTGTTTACAATGTGGAGGCTTGAACCCAGAGCCCTGCACATGCTGAACAAGTGCTTTGCTACTGAGCTATATCAAATGGTGGGGGGGGGGGAGGAGGGAGGGAGGGAGGGAGAGAGGGAGGGAGACTCACACGGAAGCTGTCTTGGCTTAATTTTAAATGCTAATCGCTTTTGACACCTCCTGCATTCTCAGATGCACATGGAGCTTATCCACCTGAGTCCTGAGAACCCTGAACCAGGGAGTCTGTTCTTCATCTGTTCTTTAAAGCCAATTATTCACAATCCTTGAGCCCGGCTTAGAATGTAGACATTGGAGCAAGTGCTTTCATCCTAGCCAGGCAAGGCACTTTAAAAGCCCATTGCTGTTATTTTAGAAGCTCTAGAACGTGAAGTAAATTAGTCATGTTTGCAGTTAGAGACATCAAACGGTCTCATGCCAACTTTGAAGGCCTGATGTGACGCCTCAGGGTAAATTACTAGTATAGTGTTAACACTATCATGGTCTATTAGTGTAGTGTTAACTACATTTTTAAGCACCTGCTATATGTGAGACGCTGGATTAGGCACCTCTTACATACTAGCTGTTAGTCTTACAACAGCCCCACGAGGTATATGTTTTCATTCTCACTTAAATGACATCATAGGTAAGCAGTCTGCCCAGAGACAGGCAGCTAGAAGCGCCTGGTGTTTGAACTGAGATCTATTGAACTCAAAGCCCGGGTTGTTTTCCTGTCCTCCAGTTTCCTCTAAGCCGGTGGTTCTCAACCTTCCTAGTGCTGTGCCCTTTAATACAGTTCTTCATGTTGTAGTGACCCCTCCCAGCCACAAAAATTATTTCATTACTATTTAATAACTGTAATTTTGCTAGTCTTATGAGCTGTGAACGTGACTATCCGATATGCAGGATATCTTAGGTAACTCCTGTAGGGGTCCCGACCCACAAGTTGAGAACCCCTGTTCTATAGTGATATTCTGTAGGTAGGGCCCTTTGGAGATAGAGTCTCTCAAGCTAATAACAAGTATTGACATAAAAGTTTCGAATAGTGTTCGGAAACATTGGTGTTGAGAAACTGAACCACAGGGGCTGGGGGTGTAACTCAGTGGGAAACCACTGGCCTACCATGTGCAAGGTCTTGACTCCATCCCCAGTGCTACAGGTGATGGCAATACTACTACCATCATGACTAAGTAAGCTTCCGGCCTGTTGAGTGTATGATGTTATAACCCCTGAAAGACATGCTAGTCACATTTTTTCAAACTCTTTTGAACACAAAATATTTGCGGGTTAAGAGTTAGTGCCTCTTAGAAGAATATTCTAGAGAATAAAATTTGGACTATTTGGGCCACACCTAGCCAAAGTTCTCTTTCCTACCTTACGATTATCATTATTTCTTTAAAGGGGTGAGCAAGAGCTCTTCACTAGTTTATTAACTTAGGGGGTGGGCAGAGGCACATGCCACAGTGAACACATGGAAATCAGAGGACAACCTGGAGGAATCTGTTCTTTCACCATGTGGATCCAGGGATCGAACTCAGGTCTTCAGACTTGCCGGCGACACCTTTATCCACTCAGCCATCTTGCCAGCACAACAACAATCCTTTCTGAGAAATGACTGCAGAGTTTGCTGGAGTTGAAAGCGTAACTAATATTAACTTGAATGGGAAAATATGTTTTTGGATTATCAAATCATCCGTTTATGTCTTAAAAAAAACAAACAAACAAATTTTGAGCCAGGCGTGGTTGCGTACGCCTTTGATCCCAGCACTCGGGAGGCAGAGGCAGGCAGATCACTGTGAATTTGAGGCCAGCCTGGTCTACAAAGTGAGTCCAGGACAGCCAAGGCTACACAGAGAGACCCTGTCTGGAAAAAAAAAGTTTGCCCACTCATTGACTTTTCTCCTCGAGTTTTGAAAGTCTTGAACAAGTCTTGAACTTGAATACAACTCAATATGTAGACCAGGCCAACTGAACTTGCTGCAGCCACTCTACTGCAGCCTCTGGAGTGCGGGGATAATAGGCATGCACCACCACACCCGATGGATGGGATTTAAAATGAATATATATATATATATATATATATATATATTTATGTATGAAAGAGAAGGGCACTGTGTTCCCTTATGTCGAGCCAGAGCAAATGTGTAAATAAAAATGGTTTTGTGAGTCACTCCATTCTCTCTGTAAAAGCAAAGTGTCAAAACGTGCCCTACTGAGGAGAGTATTTAAATGACATGGACTCCATGTAAAGGCAGCGGATGGCCCACATCCCTTAGTGTGTCTTGAGCTCTCATGGGAAGACAGTCATTTTTTAATGCCTTGTAAGCATTTTTTTTCCTTCTTTCCTTCTCCCCACCTTGTGGACTACAGGTTCTCTCGGTGCTGGATGTGACAACTCCGGACAGTGCAGGTGTAAGCCAGGTGTGACAGGACACAGGTGTGACCGATGTCAGCCAGGCTTCCATACGCTCACTGATGTTGGCTGCTCCCGGGACCAGAGACAACTGTAAGCATGTGTTCTGGTTTATCAGCTCTGGCGGGGGGTGGGGGTGAGGGGGGTGAGGGGGGACCTGTTTTATCTTTCACTTCCAAGTGATAGCCCATCGTTGAGGGAAGTCAGGGCAGGAACTCCAGGCAGGAACTCCAGGCAGGAACATGAAGGTAGGGACTGAAGCAGAGACCTACCGTGGAGGAACACTGCTTCTTGGCTTGTTTTCCAGGTCATGTTCAGCTACCTTTCTTATATAGCCCAGACCCACATGCCTAGGAATGGTACTACCTACTGTGGGCCAGGCTCTCCTACATCAATTAGATATATATTTTAAAAAATGTCCCCATAGACTCCCCCACAAGCCAATCTGATGGAGGCAATTCTTCAAGTGAGAGTCCCTCTTCCCAGGGGTAAGTTGACAACTAAGACTAGCTGTCGCAGAATCCTTACTCCACCATTGCTGTTACCAGGGGGATGGGGACACCTCAGGGTGCCACATACTGCTGTGAACTCCTCCTGTGGGGTTGTCGTTAATCTTTATATGAACACTGAGGATTATCGTTACACTCATTTTAATAAGAGGATATTCAAACCAGGAGAAATTAACTTGCCTAGCATCACCGGTGACGATGGACCTGTTTTGGAAACCCAGAGGCTTGGTACCCGGCTGCACGCCTTTGGCCTTCCTTAGTGAACTAGGAGGGAAGCAGTCCTTCCACATTCCAAGCGGGGACCCATCTGGACCTCAGTGGACTTTGTGTAGACGATCTCTTCTGCTTAATTGTCAGGTTCTTTCCTTTGAAACGTCTACTTTCCATCCTCCAGATTCTTTTTTGAAGGAAGGCAGAGGCTATCGTCCTTTCGATGTACGATGCACGTCACATAGCAATCACAGAGATGCAGGGCTGGGGGACAGCGGGGTGGGGGTGGGGGGGGGAGCTTTGTGGCAAAGAATTCGTCAGAACGGTGCTGGCAGAGGAATTTCTGAGGCCCAAGGGAAAAGCTAAATAGAGCCTCTGGGCTTAACCTGCTTCTTCGCCTGCGCTGGCCGCTCCATCACCTGCCTCAGGTTCTCCCAGACTTAAGCTGCTTTCATTTCTTCCCTTGACTTAGCCAGCCCCAAGCCGTTGCCTCTCTAGACTTGACCTGCTTAGTTACCACTTTTCAAAACGTAACCAGTTCTTAGTAATTCTCTAAGCTTTACTTGCTCTTAATTACTGTTTTTCCAGACTTAACTGCTCTTACTTGCTTAAGTAAGCTGCTAAACATCGCCTGTCTTTGGAGGAGTAGATAACACCTCTGATGTGAGGGTCATGAGGGTAACAGCTGACAAACATTCAGACCCCTGACTAACTTCCAACCACCTGTCCCCATCCTGGGGCCCATAAATATCTCCAAACTCACTTCTTCATGGGGCTATGTCCTGAATAAATCGTCTCACAAAACTTGTCTTCCCAGTGATTGTCATACCGCATGGCAGGCAAAACAAGCTTGGTTTGGCATGCTAGCCAGGACAAAGTCCAGATGGAATTCTGGCAAGTGGCTCATTGGTTGTTTGCTGGTATTGAAATATTGTTGGTGAGTCTAGGCAGTTGTCTGGGCCACTTATCTCAGGCAAGACCTTTCCTGGTTTGGCACTGCTAATGTTTTATGCATGCCTTGACTTTTGCAGTAAAGAAACTGTCTCTGTTAGGAAGACATCTTGTTTGATGGATGACTTCAGTACAAGTCTCTCTCTCTCTCTCTCTCTCTTTCTCTCTCTCTCTCCTCTTTTTTCCATTCTCCTCCTCTCTCCATGTTTTTTTGTTTTGCTTTTGTTTATTTTTTGGTGTTGTGTGTTGTATTGTTTTTATTTTGAGACAAGGTCTTGTTGTGTAACTCAGGCTGGCCTAAAATGATGCCCCTGCCTCAGCCTACGCAGAGCTAGAGGTAAAAGGTATGAGTCTCAACACCCACTTTAGAAATGCCCACTTCTCCTTCTTTCTGATTTGGCCTTCACCATAAGGGTCCTGGTTTTAGGACATGGATATTGGGAAAAGATTGGCACATCACCACCCAAAAGTCTTCTTGGTTCCTCAAGTCTGGTTCCGGGCTCAGCATGAATAACAGGAAATGCATGCTCCTGGCCAGCTGTTCGCAACAGTGGAAAATGTTAATTCTTTCTCCTCATGTAGACCATTGGATTGCAGCCTTCAAACCTAGGTGACATTCAGCTGCAGATTCATGGAAAGGAAAAAAGATGCTAATTATCTATAACATCACAAAGCTATAAAATTCTTTAGACTCCAGAGAAAAGTTATATGAAACTAGGCCGGGCTTGACAACATTACCTCCCTTGGCACCTCTATTTACAGCCCCTTGCCAGACAGGCACATCATCCTGGCCTTATTGGCACTACTGTAGCTATTGTCTGGGCTTTCTTTCCTCGGGGCCTTTGTATAGATTTCTCTCTTCTAGCCTTCCCTGGCCCTTTTAGATCTGATTCTAATCACTTTCCTGGTTCCCACACTCTAGCCACAGCCCCTGCTTCAAAGGAATCAGTAGGTAGAGCATTCATCCCTTTCCCTACAAGGCTATGAAGCACTTCAGGGGGGGCTCCATGCCATCACGTCATCTCCTCCAGGGCCCTCCCTTACTTTGTCCACACTGCACATTATGAGTCTACTTACATTTTGACCTGCTCATTTGCTGTCACATTTGTTTGTTCCTCTCACTTAGAGCTTTGTCTTGTTCAGGGCTGAGTCCGTTTCAACACGGCTGCAGTTGTCATTATGCATCCCTGCCGTTGCTCTTCCTGTGTCTGTCCCACCTTGAGCCCCAAGAATCAGGGCTGGATCCTGTTTCTCATCGAATCCCTGGTCCTTAGGGCAGTAGATGCTGAGAATGTGTGTGCCTGTGGATCTGGATAAGCATGACGGAGGAAGCCATGGGGACCTCAAGCCAACAGCTGGAAAGGGATTCTGGCTGCGAGCCTGGCTAGGTCTGGCATTGATTGGGTGGGGAACGTGAAGGTGAAGGAGTCAAGCAGGCTTCAGGTTTGGGCAGGATTCGATGGGGTCACAGAACAGCCAGAGGGGAGCATTGTTCACTCTTTCTCCATTATAAGGTCTATGAGGAGGTGGAGCAGAGTTGGCTTAGGAGGGAAGAGCTAACAGCTTTGGTTCCAGACTGATGAGGTGGCTACTGGTGATAGACTGACGAGCGTGTGCGAGCGTGTGCAAGCGTGTGCCAAAAGGAGTGATGAGGCAGGGAGGCGGTGCCAGGGTCAACTGACAGCACCGGCGTGTGTCCAGTGAGTGTCTTACTACTAAGGAAAACAAAAGCCAGGGAAATCTAGCAATTGAACTCCCAGATATATACATGCACAATCGATGAAAATGCACAAACTCCTGTGGGCTGAAGTTCATGGAAATGGTGTTCATTATAGCTAAGAACTGGGAACAAACCAAATGTCACCAAGTGGGTGAAAAGATAAGCGAATTATGGTAAATCCATATAGTGGGATTTTATTCAGCCATCAGAAGAATATATACTCTGCTCATGATGTGACATGGGCAAACTTGAAAGCTTATGATATATGAAATAAGTCGGTCACTAATGGCCACATGTGGTGTCTTGTCTATTGTAGGAACCACCAAGAGTAGGCAAAGCTAATGAGACAGAAAGTACATATGTGGCCACATCCGGCTGGGGGTGGGGCTAAAGGGAGGAATGGCGTGGCTCTTTTAGAAACAATGAAGATGCTTGAGATCTGTTCTTCGTGATGACAAGTGTACAACTCTTAAAACTGATTGCAAGCCAGTGAACTGTTCACCACACTGGGGGACTCCCGTGGTGTATGAATTCATCTCATGAGAGGATTTACTAAAGGAAAGAACCTGAATGCACTGCAATCACCATCACCCTAATTAGACTATATAGAAATACATTATATATCTATTTTTTAAAGGACTATACTGTTTAGTAATGAACTTGGCTTGATTTCTGGCACAATCTTCTCCTTCTGGGTAGGTAGCTGAGGGCTCATCACTGGCCACCACCCCACTGGCTTAAATAAGTGAGTCATTAAAGTCATGAAGAGTTTAGCATTGATAGGACTGCTGAGAGAAGTCCCCTGAAGAAGGGTGTGACCAGTGAGATGCCACCCACTCAGGACAGCTGACTTTTATGAGTACAACTGCTGTGAAACACTGGAAACTTGCTCCTAACTTTCTTTCTCTCTCTCTCTTTTTTTTTTTCCCCAGAGATTCCAAGTGTGACTGTGACCCAGCTGGCATCTCTGGAGCCTGTGATTCTGGCCGCTGTGTCTGCAAACCAGCTGTCACTGGGGACCGCTGTGATAGGTCTGTGCGAACCATGCCCCTGTGGGCTTCAGGGGAGAGGGCCCTGGCACATGGCATAAGAATTAATCCAACAGGCCGGGCGTGGTGGTGCACGCTTTTAACCCCAGCCTTTGGGAAGCAGAGGCAGGTGGATTGCTGTGAGTTTGAGGCCAGCCTGGTCTACAAAGTGAGTCTAGGACAGCCAACGCTACACAGAGAAACCTTGTCTCAAAAAACGAAACCAACCAACAAACAAACAAAAAGAATTAATCCAACAAGTACAGTTATGGAAAGTGGAGTCTGAACAAATGTTGAGGTTATCCTAGTCCCTGTCCTTAAAGGCTGAGCTTAAAACAAAACCGAACCAAACAAAACCAAGATCTGTGATTCATTGCAGCCCATTTTCCTGCTTTGGGTCCCTTCTCTTTGTTTTCCCTGTGGCAGAGGCAGAGGGCCCCAGGGAGTCCCCTGGCCAGCTGGCTGCCATGCAAGGTAGTGCGCAGTAATGAGCTCGGGTGACTGAAGTGGGTCTTTGGAAACGCCTGGCCTAATTAAACAAGCTGAGGAAAATCCTTGTAACAGGGACTGTGGCAGCATATGGCCATATATAACCATCGAGTACCGAAAAGGAACCACCCCAGGGAGGGGATGGTAGTTACATGCACACACATGAACTGGGGCACCACGTCAGAGCCCTTTGGGCCTGAGCCATGTTGGGGCAGGTGGAGCAGTGAGGAGCCAGTGGCTCTCACTTGCTGCCTCAGGACATCCCTTGAGTACAAACTGTGTTCTGACTAACATCTTCTCCCGCTCCCTCCTCTGCCCCCACTCCCCCCCCCCCCCCCGCCCCCAGATGGCTGTGAGTGGAGGGGCTGTGAGGGTGGCCTCAGCTCAAAGCCTCCTTCTCAATTCCTTAAAAGAAAGCAAGCAGTTTCCTGGCACCCTGCCAAGCATTTCTACCTGGGCAGAGGAAGTGCCAAATGCATTCCTAGCTAGTGTTTGGGGTTTTTTTTGTTTTGTTTTGTTTCGTTTTTGTTTGTTTGTTTGTTTGTTTTTGTTTTTTTTTTTTTTCCCTGCCGAAGAGAGAGTTGGAAATAGATAGCTCGAGCGTTAGGAAAGCAGCCACTTTTTTTTTTTTTAATCAGCCTTTGTGCACATGGTGGAAGGAGGCACGCTGGAGAGAGACAGCTCACCGGTTAAGAGTGCTTGCTGCTCGTCCAGAGGGTCCCACCTGGGATGCCTGCATCCATGTCCGGTGACTCACAACTGCCTGTAACTATGACGCCAGCAGGTCCAACGCCCTCTTTTGGTCTCCTCACACAGTCCCCATACACATGTGACATGCACTCACACAGACACACACATAGACATGATTTTTTTTTTTTAAAGAAAGCATTTTGCAGCAGGAATAGGGAAGCCAGAGGCAAGTTGAGACAGAGCCTTGCTCTCTAACAGAGGCTGATGTAGAACTCACTAGCCTTGCAATCCTCCTGCCTCATCCTCCCAAATGCTAGGATTATACCGCCTCCTGCTTGAAAGTTTTTTTTATTATCCATTTCATTTTTACTGCTTTAAGATAGGCTTTAGAAGCTGGGCAGTCGTGGCGCACGCCTTTAATCCCAGCACTTGGGAGACAGAGGCAGGCGGATCGCTCTGAGTTCGAGGCCAGTCTGGTCTACAAAGTGAGTCCAGGACAGTCAAGGCTACACAGAGAAACCCTGTCTTGTAAAACAAAACAACAAACAAACAAACAAACAAACAAACAACAAGATAGGGTTTAGAACTTGCTACAAAGGCAGAAGGTGACCTTGAACTTCTGATTCTCCTACCTCTATTTCCCAAGTACTGGGATTGCAGACATGTGCCACTAAACCTGTCTTTGGAGGCCCTTTTAAATCTAAAATATAAAACGAAATAGACAGCTATGTAAAGCAACAATTTGCCATTACCACAATTAGTAAATCTCTGCTAAAAAAAACAAAAAACAAAAAATATGCTGTCCCAGTGTCACTAGGCATTTGCAGTAGCCATTGCTTTCCTGCAGGCTCATGGTCCTTGCTTTTCCTCATCACCAGTTGTCCTACAGCATCCTAAAGTCATCTTTAAATTTCATGTGACTCCTTTCCCTCCTTGATCCGTCCCTCTCTGTAGGTTTGAATCTTGCGTCAGCCCTCTGTCTTCCTCCCCATCAGAAGTAATTCCTATCTCACAGGCTTCCAGGGGGATGAAATGAAGGAGTAGACACACAAAGTGCCTGGGCCAACCCAGTGCTGAGGGAGTGGTCACCGGAGCTGTTCCTGTTCCCTGTGGAGAAAACAGGGCTCTTCCTCCCAGAAGCCTCCGCAGCTCAGCCTTGCCTGGCAGTTGTCCAAAAAGAAGCTGCCCCAGGGCTTAGGCTGGGAGCAGGGGTGGAATGCGAGCCAGCAGTTGGCTGGTTTTAGGGCATCTCTAGGCTTCTTTTATCTTACATCTTTCCTGGCCCTGTCCTCCATGGGCCGGAACTAGGTTTTGACGAACAGGGTGTTAATAAATACTGGAAGGTCTTGCGGATTGGGGCAGTTTAATAGGTGCTGGGATAAGAGCCTTGCCTTTCTGGTCCCCACTTCCCTCCATTAAACACCTGCTCCAGGGCAGGTCTGCAGGTCAGAATCTTGTCACATCGCTCCTTGCACCACCCACCAACCTCCATCCACCACCAAGGATGGGTCAGTCATCAAGTTTCCAGACTACCAAGGTCCTAGTGAAGACAGAGATTGTGAACACTCGTGTGTGTGTGTGTGTGTGTGTGTGTGTGTGTGTGTGTGTGTGTGTTTGGGTGGGGGTTGGGGGGGTTGTGATTGCTACCCTGGTGGTCTGGAGTAGAGCTGGTGTGTAAACCTTGCCATCTTCCTCCTCTGGGAATGAATAGTGCCAAGCAGGAGAGAAAGTGGGAAGAGGTTGAACCGGCCATGGTATTCTCTGTAAGATAAGAAGTAATCATGGCATTGTGCTGACTTACAATTCTGCCTCAGGTGCCGGCCAGGTTACTACCATCTGGACAGGGCAAACCCTGAGGGCTGTACCCAGTGCTTCTGCTATGGGCATTCAGCCACCTGCCACAGCTCTGCAGACTTCAGTGTCCACAAGATCACCTCAACTTTCTATCAGGGTAAAGTATCTCAACACAGGGCTTTGCTTTTTTTTTTTTTTTTTTTTTTTTTTTTTTTCATTTTACAAGGGTCTGTGACTGGCGCTTGCCAACGGTGGCCTCCCTATTCACAGGATGGCTTCTCAAATGATCATTAGCAATTTCCTTATTGGTGTTGGTTGAGACAGGCTGAGTTCAGACTGGCCTTGAACTCCACATGCAGCAGAGGACAACCTTGAACTTCTTATCTTCCTGCTTCTGACTCCCAGGTCCTGGAATTACAAAGCTGTGCTGTCACAACCAACTCAATTCTGTGCCTGGGATCGAACCCAGGACCCTGTGTTTGCTAGGCAGGCACCTTACCAACTGAGCTACATTTATAGCATATTATATATATATCATTATTTTGTTGGGATAAGACAAGCCATATATCTTGAAAAATTACAACTGAACAGCTTATGAATACTTAAAAACAATTAAAAAGAGACCGGCTATTTATATCCTTAATTGTCCCACCCATACCTATTTCAAAACCACAAAGAACTCTTCACGAGGAGGAAGGGTTTATGAGAACATTCCAGAATCCACGTTCACTAATAACATCACATTCACATACACTGACTTAATACAGCTCCTATAAAAGTTACGTTTCTTCTTCTGATGTAATTGTCTCTCTGAGGCTTACTGCCTCTGTCTGCTAACCTAGACCTAGTCCTGGAAGCTTCTAGCCTCTATATAATCTAACCTAGGCTTAGAATGTTTTCAGCCTCAGAGACTTTCTGCTGAGTAAGCTCACCCTTTCTAGTTCTTTCTGAATGCTGGCTAGCTGGTTCAAAACAGTTGTCTGGTTCAAAACTCCTCTCCAAGCTGACTGATTCAAACTGTCTTCTCTCAGCTTCTGACTGAATTGCTCTTCTTGGCCTCATATTAATTTTGGCAATATGTTCTAATCTTCTGGCTCCTTCTCATTCGCTGGCTCATTCTGCTTTCACATGTGTCTAGCTCGTTCTTTCTGCAACCTGTCTTTGAAAAATTGTACTGGTGAAAACTGCCTCTGAACTCCACGAACTGAGCTGCCATGAATCCACCTCCACTGCACTGCCTCTCAACTCCCTGGCTCAACAGTACTGCCTACAGTGAACTCAGAGATCTGTAAGCCTCTGTCCCCTGAGTGCTGGGATTAAAAGCCTGTACCACCATGCCTGGACCTAAGCTTTTCTTTACCTGAAACTTGCTCTATACCAGACCAGTCTTGAATTCAGAGACCTGCTTGCCTCTGTCTCCTAGGATTAAAGTCATATCCAGCCTGATCACACAGGCCTAGCAGGACAAGTTGTCCTCTAAACACACAGAGACACACACACAGACACACAAATAAAATGTAAAAAAAAAAAAAAATATATATATATATATATACACATATATACATATATATATATACACATACACACACACACACACACACACACACACACACACACACACACACACACATATATATATATATATATATATATATATATATATATATATATACACACACACACGCATGCCGAAGCAGCTGTCCCTTTCTATTCCTTCTAGGCCTTTTTTGGCCAGCAGGTCTTACCTGGCTTAATTCTAGCAATGATGGGAGTTGTCTCAGAGTGGAGTTGTTATCTTGCAGATGCCGATGGCTGGAAAGCAGTTCAGAGAAATGGGGCTCCTGCAAAACTCCACTGGTCACCTCGCCATCAGGATGTGTTTAGTTCTGCCCGAAGATCGGACCCAGTCTATTTCGTGGCACCTGGTATGTGAGGGGTGATTTCTACAGAAACCAATGGAAAGGTCTACAGAGTCAGGATAGAAAACTGAGTTGGAAAACGTGATGTGGGAACTGTCCCTGTCACAGGAGCTGCAGCAGCTCCAGTAGACAGCTGGAGCCTTAGGCCCAATTTGATAAGTCACCATGCCCTGACACCAAGCATCCTGGAGGCAGCCCTGGCTGGGAGCCCCCACCCCTCACACACACACCCCCCCATTAGCCAAATGAGCAGTTTCTACATTTCCCAGCAGAGCATGACATGAAACTTAGCGGGTCTATTGAGAAGCAGATGAAAAAGCAAAACCAAAGCATTTTTTTTTTAAGTTACAAATTTTAATTTATGTGTATGGATGTGTCTGCGTGTGGAAATGCACACACGTGTGTGTACAAGGTCCCTCAGAGGCCAGAAGAGGGTGCTGGCTCCTCTGGAGCTGCAAACATAAGTGGATGTGAGCCACACAATGTGTGTGCTGGGGAGGCTGAACTCAGGTCCTCTGGAAGAGCAGGAAGAACTCCGTAACTGCGGAGCCGCCTCTCCAGCCCCAAAGTGTGTTAAGGCTTTAAAAAATATTGTTGGTGACCTGAGTGGCAAAGGTCTGGCTGGGATATGAATCCTAGTTCGTAACTTTGGCTAGTGAGCACTTTCCAAGCAGCTGTTCTCTTAATGTCTCTGAACTTCGCTCCTCTCGACTGTTAAATAAGAACGGGCATGCCAGTGGCCAAGAATGACTCCCATCAGATGTGTGATGGGAGCTGGGGCAATGGCTTAGTCGGTCAAGCGCTCGCTGTGCTAGCATGGGCAGCTGAATTTGAATGCTAAGCACTCACATGAAAAACTGGCCCTAGCGGCACGTTGCCTGTCACCCCAGCCCTAGAACAGTAGAGACATGACAGTCCCTGGGGCTTGCTAGCCAGAGATGCTTACCAAACTGGTGAGTTCCAGGTTTGGTGAGAGGCCATGTTCAAAAACGAAGGTGGAAAATGATTCAGCAAGACACTCAATATTGATATGTCTGTTCGCATGTGTGCACGCACACTCGTGCTCATCTGTATACACTCACACATCAACGCATGTGCCCAAATATGTCTGCTAAGCATTCTCTAAAGCCAAAAACAACACACAGAGACACTTTCACACCCACATTTTCTGTTGGTGTGGTTTGGGATAGGAGGGTAGGTGAGTCACTTGGGACTCACACTCTAACAGAAAGTGTCAGCATGAATTTAGCTTGTCCGTGTATTTGCCTTCCCAGAAAAACCATTGATCTTTTTTTAAAAATCTACTTCACAGCCAAATTTCTCGGTAATCAGCAAGTGAGCTATGGGCAGAGCCTGTCCTTTAACTACCGTGTGGATAGAGGAGGTCGACACCCGTCTGCCTACGATGTGATCCTGGAAGGTGCCGGTCTCCAGGTCAGAGCTCCTCTGATGCCACTTGGCAAGACGCTTCCTTGTGGAATCACGCATACTTACACATTCAGGTAAAACAAAAAACAAAAAACCAAGAACAACAACAAAAAACAAAAAACACAAAACAAAACAAAACAAAAAAGGCCACGAGCACACTCCAGTGCAAGAGTGAGCTGTTTGTTCATGCATTCGTGCAGTAGATTTTCCTGAGCAACACTGCCCCACCCCCTGCAGCGCAGCTGGCGGGTTCATGGGCGTGGGGAGAAAATGATGACAGTACAGCCTTCTGGGTGGCTGGGAGACAGGGTGGGCACAGGTACTCTGAACACACACAGGAGGTACAGCTGTGCTGGGGTGATGGGGAGAAATGTGCCAAGAAGATGAGGCAAGTGTGGGGAGCAGTCTTGAAGGAGAGGAAGAGGAGGAAGGCAGCAGGCCGGGGGAATGTACCTGGCATTACCAGCAGTTAAACAAGAAATAGGGTGACAAGTATGGCGAGGTCAGTATGTTAGAGAAACTGCTGGAGGTGACAGTGGAGAGACTGGGCTCATTCTGTAGAAAGTGGCTTTTGGAATGGTGTGCTCAGAGAGGCCGGGGAAGGAAGCTGTGCCTTCTCAGTGCTTTGTACTGTGTTAGAGGTTGGATGGGAAAGTATCTTGGTCCTCCAAGAGCTTGTGACCTGGTGAGACATACAGCACACCTAAAAGCAAGCTCAACCTAGTCCGGTAGCTGCCTTTGAAATGAGCTTAATTCTGCCTGGAGTTGTGAAGGAAAGCTTCACCAAAGTGTCAAGGGTGTGGGCTGAGAATAGAAAGAAAAATTACAGAAAGACAAACTCTATATGTGAATTTCTGTGGGGATGTTCAGAGTCATTATATAGAAGCAAATTACACATACACATACACACAGGTGCACACATGCACACATTAACACACACACACACACACACACACACACACACACACACACATACACATTCCTGGTATCCTTAGGGTCCAGAGAAGCTGCTGGATTCCCTGGAACTGAAGGTAGATGGTTGTGAGCCGCCATGCGGGAGCTGGGAACCAAACCTGGGTCCTCTCAACCATTGAGCCATCGCCCCAACCTCATAGACGGTGTGGCTGGAACATAGCAGGAGGAAGGGAGATGGGTAAATCAAACTGAAACTTCTGGAAAGGACTTATCAGGCTGTATCTTATGTGTCATGCCAGGGTGCTCAGACCTTGTCTATACTGGCAGGATGACGGAAAGCCACTGAGAGGCTGAACAGCAAGAAGTCTCACTGGGTGTAGTGGCACACGCTTTTAAGCCCAGCACTTAGGAGGCAGGCTGATCTCTGAGGCCAGCCTGGTCTTCATAGTGAGTTCCAGGACAGCCAGAGCTATATAGTGAGACTTTGTCTCAAAGGGGAAAAAAACCAAAACCAAAAACAAAACCAAAACCAAAAACAAAAAACACTATCATGGCCCAGTGTGAGATGGCTCAGCAGATAAAAACACTTGCTGCTCCCCGGCCCTGGGTAAGCAGTGTTTGATCTTTGGAACCTACAAGAAGGTGAAAAGAGACCATAAAGTTGTTCTCTGATGTCTCTATGTGCACTGTGACATGAGACGCCCCACCACACATAGGCACATAACAATAATTAAATTTTAAAATTTTATTTTAAATTGTGCATGTGTGTGTGTGTGTGTGTGAATGTGCACAACTGAGTCCAAAAGGGGATTTCAGAACCCCTGGAGTTGGAGTTAAGGCAATTGTGAGCTACCAGATATGTGCGCTGGGAACTGAACTCTGGTCCTATGCAAGAGCAATACATACTGAGCCATCTCTCCAGCCCCAATTTTATATATATAGTCACCTGCACCTGAATGGCCTGGAACTCAGAGATCTGCCTGTTTCTGCCAACTAACTGCCCAGAATAATTTTTTTAAAAAAAGCCTTTCTGTGTGTGTGTGTTTGTGTGTGTGTGTGTGTGTGTGTGTGTGTGTGTGTGTGTGTGTGTGTGTGAAGTTTGGAGGATAACCTTAGGTGTCAGTCCTCACCTTCTCCCTCGCCTGAGACAAGCTCTCTTTGCTGTCTTCAGTGATATACAATTAGTTTGCCCTTCAGCTCCCAGGGTTCTCCTGTCCCCACCACACATCTGGCCATAACAGCACTGTGATTACAGGTGTGTGCAGTAGCAAACACCTTTGTATGAGTTCTGCAAGGTCAGGTCTTCGAGTTTGCAGGGCAAGCACTTTACCTCCTGAGCCATCTCCCCCGGCCCTGGGTAAAGCTCTTTACCACACCAGAAGACATTCACAGTGGATCAGTGAGGCAGTACGGGGGCCACCCTGAAGTAAAAACTCTCGGAACAGAGAGAGGCGGACAGACGCATGTGGCGCACACCAGCTAAGTGCTTAATTAACTGCTACTTATTCTGACGGTTCTGTGCACACCTTTCCTGACTGACTTCTCACATCCTAGGCTTAGGGAACTTATTCGTGGGGTTCAGCTTACATGCTTTCTTTGTAAGAGCTTTCTCCAAACCCCAGACAAAGCTACAGGCACATCACGTGTTTCTATGGCGTTCTGTTTGTGAATTGCTAACAGCACGCACTGCGTTTCATTGCTCTTGTCTGCTCAGACGTCTCTGGCTGAATGTTAATCATTTTCTACCTCGTTTTCTTCCCCTCCAATCCTACAATTTCTTGCCCAAGCCAAAGAGGCAGTCAAGTTTGATTTTCTGTTTCTTTCACTAATTTATTTATTCACTGCAGCGCTGGGGCTGAATGCAGGTCCTTACGGATGTCAGGCAAGTGAGTGGGCCACCACTGACTTGCAAATTTTACTTAATCAGTCAGTGAATGAAATGAAAGGTTTTTAAAAAATATTTTATTAATTTATTCATATTACATCTAAATTGTTAGCCCATCCCTTGTATCCTCCCATTCCTCCCTCCCTCCTGCTTCCTCCCTACTCCCCTCCCCTATGCCTGTGACTAAGGGGGACCTCCTCCACCTGTATATGCTCATAGGGTATCAAGTCTCTTCTTGGTAGCCTGCTATCCTTCCTCTGAGTGCCACCAGGTCTCCCCATCCAGGGGACGTGAAGGACAATATAGGCAGTAAACTTCGAACCCCTACCCAGATCTAGCCAATGGACAGGACAGTCTCCACCATTGAGTGGAGAGTGGGGTCTGACTTTCATGAAAGGTTTTTCTTACAGTCAATATTCTAGGAAAAAGAACCCCGAAGGTTAGCACAGAGGGTACTGGGAAAGGCTCCTAGGCATTCCGATGGCCGGCCGACACAGCTCAGGGAGAGGGCGCCTGTGTCAGAGTTCTGGGTTTGGTCCCCGGCACTTGCAGGAGGACTCGGGGAGGGAGCACATCTGGACAGATGGGAAGAACTAGTGGGATGTGCTCAGGGGATATGTGAATTGTTTAAGAACAAACCTAAGTGCAGCCTTTTGTCTTTTTCCTCACTACCGTGTGGGTTCTCCCAACTCTCTCCTAACAATATCTTCTTTGCCTCAGTTGCCTTTTCTTCTTACTCTACTCAGTCTCCTTTATTCCTGCTGCGACTCTCTGCAGCAAGATGTCAGGCATCTTGACATTACTCCAACCCTGCTCTATCTCTCTCAGCCTCTGCTGGCTTTGTGTGTGTGTGTGTGTGTGTGTGTGTGTGTGTGTGTGTGTGTGTGTGTATGTGAGTGTGTGTGAATGTGTGTGAGTGTGTGTGTATGTGAGTGTGTGTGTGTGTGTGAGTGTGTGTGTATGTGAGTGTGTGTGTGTGTGTGAGAGTGTGTGTGTGTGAGTGTGTGTGTGTGAGTGTGTGTGAGTGTGTGTGTGTGTGTGTGTGTGTGTGTGTGTGTGTGTGTGTGTGTTCCCTCTACTGTTCCCAGAAGTCCAAGAGGCAACTGGGGAATCTTTTAAAGGACCAGGCACACAAAACAAATCATATTACAACTAAGAATGAGTGGTAACCCTCGAGGTTGGGGAAGCCAAGTGTATCTAGTGTTGGGTTGTGCGATGGCTAAAAATACAGCATGTCCGAGGGCTTGGGACCAGCTTTTGCTATGCCCCACCCCCGGAAATATATATACACTGGCACACCTTCCACTGCTTCCTGTGGAGGAAGAAAACTCCAAGTCTCTGTCTCCTAGGAAGTCTCCCTCCAAGCAGGGCTGCTGACGCTGAAGTGTTCTCACCTTCTCGGGCATAATTTCTGTCAGGTAGCAATGTGGCATGACTTGGATTTATAAGCATTGAAATTTTTTCAATTACACAGATTAAATGAACACCCCAGCAGTCGCTGGAGCCCCCAGCTGAGTTATTTTGAGTATCGACGGTTACTGCGGAACCTCACAGCCGTGCTGATCCGAGCTACGTACGGCGAGTACAGTAAGTAGCTGAGACAGAGCCAGGAGCTCATTACTAGTGCTGGTGTTAGCTTCACGGGCTCCGGGGTCCTAGGGGTGGCCGCAGGCTCCAGTCAGGGAGATAAGCTACTTGATGGTTTTTCACTCAGAAATCCTGAGTCTGTGTTTTATTTTTATTTTTATTTTTTTATTTTCCTAAAAGGAATGCTTCTCTAGTGCAAAGTCAGCTCTTATAAAAGTGAATGTTACTTCTTTGTTGATAATTTCTTTGTTCAATTTGCTTATGTGGAAGGGACATAAGCTGTGTTTCCTTGGATCAGAAAAAGGCATCACCACAGCTCTATTTATTCCTTGAGTTGTTGGGATCAGCGCTACCGTGTTTGGACATGTCTTCCGTTAATTCCCTTTTGTGAACTTCCTGTGTTGGGCTTTTTTTGTTTGTTTTTGTTTTTGTTTTTGAGACTAGTCCTGGCTGTCCAGAACGTACTTCATAGACCAGGCTGGCGTTGAACTCACAGAGATCCACCTGGCTATGCTGGGCCTTATAATCCCACCTGCAGTTATTTAAAGGGAGCTCTTTACACTTCTAAAGACTGTGTCCAAGGAAGTGTGGCTGGCCTGTCATGTCCATGTCCCCAGTGCCATAGATACACTGGGGAGTAGGAAGGGTAGCAACCAGCAGTCTGTTGAATCGCTACTAATTTCCAGGTACATTATTCCAGGGAGTCCCACTTAATTCTCACAACAAACCAGGGGGCCAGACAATACCACACTGTTCTTCTAAACTGAGGACATGAAGTCTGGAGCGGTCAAAGGATTTGCCAATTTCACACAGCTAATGTGGGTTTGGCTACAATTTAGACCCTAATTTTCCTGTCTCCCGAGTATGGACGCTGACTGCTATAGCTGTCCATGTACCATGGTGTGTGAACATGCACTGGGTAAAGAAAATAAAACCCCGGCTGTCCCTGAACTCACAATGGTAGACCAGGGCTGGCCTTGAGTTTGTAAAGAATCCCCTGCCTCTGCTGCTCAGCATGCTGGGAATACAGGCTTGGGCCAGCCATCACTTCCCAGCTGTGGTTTTAGGCCTTGCTACTTCTGATGTCTGCTTTCTATTGCAGGTACGGGGTACATTGACAACGTGACCCTGATTTCAGCCCGGCCTGTCTCTGGAGCCCCAGCACCCTGGGTTGAACGTTGTGTATGTCCTGTTGGATACAAGGGACAGTTCTGCCAGGACTGTGCCTCTGGCTACAAGAGAGATTCTGCAAGGCTGGGGCCTTTTGGCACCTGTATTCCCTGTAACTGCCAAGGGGGAGGGGCCTGTGATCCAGACACAGGTGAGTGAACCGACACCCCGGCCAGGTGTCTGGGGGTAGAGCCAGAGGAGCTGAGGAAGAAAATTCCAGACCTGAGTTCACTTAGGAGATGAGGGGAAAGAATGGGGCAGCGTGGGACTGAGGTTAAGGGGGATGGATTATGGTGACAGTACACTTGACCCCTTCCATTATGGAAATGCCACAGGTTTGTGAGAAAAAAGGTGCCAGGTTACAGGAAATGACTGTCACCTTCTGTCCAGGGTGGGGGAACTGGTGTCGAGTTCCATGAATTATGTGGGGAGATCAAAGGCAAGTCAGGGTCTAAAGGAGGGTGTCAGTATGGAGACCCGAGACCTGTGCTCATGCCATGGAGAGTGAGGACGTGTGTGTCACACTGAATGGAAGGGTGAGAGCCATCCGAGGTGGTGGCCATGTCTGAGGCGCTGGGGGAAGCTTTGGGCAGGCTTGGGCCTCTATAGTCCCACCCGCACATTTCATCCACACTGAAGGAAGTATGTTGCCTGACTCTGCCACACGTGTCTCTCTTCTGCCGTCCAGGAGATTGCTACTCAGGGGACGAGAACCCTGACATTGAGTGTGCCGACTGCCCCATCGGTTTCTACAATGACCCACACGACCCCCGCAGCTGCAAGCCGTGCCCCTGTCACAACGGGTTCAGCTGTTCAGTGATGCCCGAGACAGAGGAGGTGGTGTGCAACAACTGCCCCCCTGGGGTCACAGGTAAGGCTTTCTTCCTGCTTTGATCCCCTGGACCTGTGTACATGGCTTCCATTCTGGGCTATAGTTACAGTGACTTCAGGTTCATCTAAATGTGCAATCCCCAGCTGTGATGGGGATTGATCAGGGGCTGGTGCAGGGGGAACGTTGGGTTTTTTGTTTGTTTGTTTTCTTTTTCTTTTTCTTTTTCTTTTTCTTTTCTTTTTTTTTTTGGAGACAGGGTTTTTCTGTGTAGCCTTGGCTGTCCTGGACTCACTTTGTAGACCAGGCTGGCCTTGAACTCCCAGTGATCTGCCTGCCTCTGTCTCCTGAGTGCTGGGATTAAAGGTGTGTGCCACCACCGCCACCACCGCTACCACCACCACCTGGCTAGGAAATACACTCTTGTATATTTATTTAGGGAACTAAAGTTTCAGAGCAAGCACATGGTTAAGTCCCCCTGACCCTCTAGGGTCTTCTGTAGCCTAAGCTGGCATTGAGTTTAGTATTTGAGGATGACTTTGAACTCCTTTTGGGGAAAAAAACCACATTTTTTAAAAATTATATGTATGTGGGGAGGGGTGTGTGCATTGATTGCAAGTACCGACGGCAGTCAGCAGAGGTCGCTAGATCCCCTGAAGCTAATCAAAGGTCGTTGTGAACCATCTCATGTGGGATCTGGGAACTGAACTTGGGTCCTCTAGAGGAGCTGCAGGTGATGTTAACTACTGGGCCATCTCTCCAACTCTGACCTTGAACTCTTGGTCTCTTGCCTCCACCTCCCAAAGGCTGGGAGTGCAGATGTATGCCACCATAGCTGGTTTTACGCAATCCTGGGGGGAATCAAACCCAGGGTTTAGTGTATGCTAGTCCAGTAACCTGCCCTCTAAGCTACATCCCAGACTTAGTTTATGTTATTTTCTAATGAACTAGGTAAGTAGGAAAATGCAGTGACCTCTGAGTGTCATACTTCTCTTCAAGCTGAAGAACCAAGTGTTTGGTAGCAGCCTTGATACCATTGACATTTCATGGCCTCTGCATCCCTGATGGCTTTTACCTAGTTAGCTGATTAAGCCTCTTAGTGGTACTGCAGTGTTCTGATCTGTGGTCACTATGACCATGAGTGGCAGTCTCAACCCCTGCCACATGCACCTGTTCCTGAGGGTGCTGTCCTGGGGGCCTGGGATTAATGCATATCTTAGGGTTTGCTTTTGCTGGAAGAGACACCGTGACCAAGGCAACTCTTATCAAGAAAAGCATTTAACTGGAGGTTGCTTACAACTCAGGAGTTCGGTCCATTATCATCATGGTGGGAAACATGGCAGCGGGCAGGCAGATGTGGTGCTGGAGAGGTGGCTGCATCCACAGACAGCAGGAGGAGACAGTGATGCAGTGGGCTTGGCTTGAGCATCTGAAACCTCAAAGCCCACCCCAGTGACACATTTGCTCCAACAGAGCCACACCTACACCAACAAGAACATGCCTCCTAATAGTGCCAGTCCCTACGAGCTTATGAGGCCATTTTCATTCAAACCACCACAGTACGTCTGCCTGGTTCTTCTACCTGGTGCCTCTCTCTTTGGTCCTGCTGCCAATGGGTAACAACCTGAGTTGACCACTTGTTTCTTTATTCCTTCCCAGGTGCCCGCTGTGAGCTCTGTGCTGATGGCTACTTTGGGGATCCCTTTGGGGAACGTGGCCCAGTGAGGCCATGTCAGCGCTGCCAGTGCAACAACAATGTGGACCCCAGTGCCTCTGGGAACTGTGACCAGTTGACAGGCAGGTGTTTGAAGTGCACGTACAACACAGCTGGTTTCCACTGTGACCAGTGCAAAGCAGGTTACTTCGGAGACCCATTGGCTCCCAACCCAGCAGACAAGTGTCGAGGTAGGACTATACCCCTAGACAAATTATGCACCTTTATCTCTTTGTGTGTGTGTGTGTGTGTGTGTGTGTGTGTGTGTGCGCGCGCGCGCGCGCGCACGAGAGAGAGAAAGAGAGAGAGAGAGAGAGAGAGAAAGAGGAAGAGAGAGAGAGCAGATATACATGGGAGCAAAAACAAGGACAGCTAATATCATGAGGCAGCTGGTTCCACGAGCAGACTGACTGCTGAACGATTCACCTGCTCGAAAGCCTGAGGACCGGTCTCTGCTGCTGCACCAGATTCTGGAGGCAGCATGGAGAGCTCTCAAATGGTTAAACCTGGGTGGGAGAAGTTTAAAAAAACAAAAAAAAAAGGGTCAGGTTTACATTCCTGAGTGAAAGAGCAGATAAAGTGGGGGCCACATCCTATGCCCAACCCCAAGGCAGGGAGGCAGAAAAGAAGCTGCCAGGCCTGTCACTGGAGAGCAATAAAAGACTCATGACCGAGCCTGAACAAACCGAAGCGGGGAGGGCGCGGCTTGTAGGGCAGTGTGAGGGACCCCTCTCAGGAAGTCATTGTGCTTATGTACAGAAGATAACCACTGAACATTCTCCTGAGGAGACTCGGCTTCAAAGCAGCTGCGACAGGGTGCAGGGCGGGGAGGGAGGGGGGTGGCGGCTGCTAAGGGCTGCTAAGAGCAAAGCATGAGTGTGCAGGTGCGTCCCTCGGCTCACGTCCCTCGGCTCAGGGCACCTCTCAAACCTTCTCTCACGTTAGCAGCCACATTCAGCCCCTAAACACAGACACACAGAGGCTCAGGTGACTGGTGCCTAAGCTGGTTATCCAGTCCTGACACCAGAGAATCTACCTGGAGATGCCTGGGGGCTCCTGTGGCCAGATGGGGTGCCTCATCCTTATAATCCCAGCACACATGAGGGTAAGGTGCGATAATACCAAGTGAGAGCCTAGCCTAAGCTACTGAGCAAGATTTTGTTTTGTTTGTTTGTTTGTAAGTAAGTAAACACATGGTGAATAAATTAAGATTCATTGTTTTAGACTTTGTTAAAATTGGACCAATATCCTTCTTCACATCAAGCACCTGCCATTTGCCTGCAGTTTGCACCTCGGTACTAGAGCAGCAATGGTGAATAAATCCTAGGTCGTGGGGAGTTCATATGCCAAAAAGGGAAGCCGCACAGACAATACATGCAAGTACTGGCAGAACACTTAGCTCCCACAGCAGTCTGTGGTCTTTCAAGTAGCATCTCAGCCGTTGGTACGTCCTTGCCTCCTAAACAGAACCTGGCACACAGTAGTGCTACTGCCTCCTCTCGCCTTCCCTGCAGTGGGAAGAGAGGACCACTGGCTCTCCTGAGCTCTCGTGGCAGCTTCCCTTTATTTGTTCTAGGACCTGAGCAAATCATCCAAGCCCTCAGAGAGCTTACATTCCTCATCTGTAAAACAGAGGGTGGTGTTTACATCTGGCTCAAAATAGGCCCTAAAAAAATGCACTCTATAAGCAAAACCAGGATACCAGCAGAGTACCTAGTAGGCTTTTTGGTTAAATGAGAGGAAGAAACGCCTCTTCATCCCCCACCCTCACTCCCCCCCCCCCCCCATCGTTTGTGATTCCTCAGGCTTGCTTGTATAGGAATGTGCTTGAGGGCACAGCCCCGGGATGAATCTGACACAATATGAATGACAGGGCAGGACACTGCCATACCTCCCATTCTGGGACAAGCTGGGTGGGAATGGACCATTTACGCCCCCCCCCCCTCCGCCTTCCCACATCTTATCTCCAGCTTGCAACTGCAACCCCTTGGGCTCGGAGCCTGGAGAGTGTCGAAGTGATGGCAGCTGCGTTTGCAAGCCAGGTTTTGGAGGCCTTAACTGTGAGCCAGCGGCCCTCACCAGTTGTCCTGCTTGCTACAATGAAGTAAAGATTCAGGTATGGCAGTTTCTCCTTCCCAGCCCCCAGCCCTGGGCAGTCAGACTCTGAATGGCTCTGTGCCCTGGTTCTTCACAGGACTGGAAGCCCCCCCAGATTTCCTGGGGATGGGTATTGATGTCACTATCTTAAAAAAATATATATTATGAGTGGTGAGCTAGGTCAATGGGTAGAGGCAACCCTGGCAGCCCTGAGTTAAATCCCCAGGTGGAAAGAGTGAACCAGCTCCTAATGTTGTCCTCTGACTTCCACAAGTATACCCTGGCATGCGTTATCATGCACACACATGTGCACACAAACACACACACACACATGTATGCAAGGCATGAGCACACAATAAATACAATAAAAGATTTTTTTAAAATATTGTGTATAATAATTTTTGGTATGTTTACATTCTCATCTACACCATTTTTAATATCTTCTGGCAGGCTCATTCTCCTGTGATACTCGTGACAGCTTAGTGACTCTGGGGAAAAAGTATTATTCTGAATTCAGTTTTTAAGGGTTAATGTCTGGTATGGCCTCGTGGAACTGTGGGAGTGTTGTTCGTGTCCCCCAGAAGTTCAGTGCGCTTTTCATTTGTCCTGGTTAGGCTTGTTTTGTTTTTTGGTTTTGTTTGGTTGTTCATTCGTTTGTTTTTGTCGACTTGACACAAACTAGAGTCATCTGAAGGAGGATCTTTAGCTGAGAAAATGGCTCCACAGACTGACCTGTAGGCAAATCTGTGGGACGTTTCTTTTCTTTCTTTCTTTCTTTTCTCTTTTTTCTTTTTTGTTTTGTTTTGTTGGTGGTGGTTTTTTGTTTGTTTGTTTGTTTGTTTGTTTTTTGAGACAGGGTTTCTCTTACAGTCCTGGCTGTCCTGGGCTAGCTTGGTAGATCAGGCTGGCCTTGAACTCACAGAGATCTGCCTATCTCTGCCTCCCAAGTGTTGGAATTTTCGTAATTAATGACTAACGTGGGCAGGTCAAGCCCACTGTGGGTGGTGCCACTCCTTAGCAGGCGGTCCCTGCCTGTCTGAGGAAGCCGACTGAGAGACGCACGGAAAGCAAGCCAGCATGTTTTTCCTGCTTCAGTTCCTGCCTGGAATTCCTTCACTGACTCCCCTTTATTTTGGCCTGTAAGCAGCAAGAGAAATAAACCCTTTTCTCTCCAATTTGCTTTTGGTCGAGAGAAAGCCTACGGAGCCACCACTGCAATGAGCTGATTTCCAGCTGGGCCCCCGCCCACTCCAGGACGTGTCCTTATCAAACAGGCTCCACAGCAGACCATGATGGCTCATGTTTGTAGTCCCAGCATGCAGGAGGGGCAATCCTGGGTTAACTATTATGTTCCAGACCAGCCTGGGAAATTTAAATTTAAATTTCAGAGATGAATGTACTAGATATTGTTAATTACTAATAATTCCTTTCTAGAAGGGACGATAAGGGAGGGCACACTAAACTTCATATATAGAACACACTGAATCTGGTTTTTAAAAATATTTTTAAACATGTGTGAGTCTTTTGCCAGCATCTATGTCTGTGACCCTATGTGTTCCTGATGCCCACAGAGATCCGAAGAAGGGCCTGATTCCTTTAGAACAGGAGTTAGAGGCAGACAGTGTTGGCACAGGCCTTTAGCTCCAGCACTTGGAAGGCAGAGGCAGGCGATCTCTGTGTGAGTTTGAGGCCAGCCTGGTCTACAAAGAGAGGACAGCCAGGACTACACAGGAAAGTCCTTGTCTTGAAAAACAAAAAACCAAACCAAACCAAAGCCAAACCAGCCAACCAACCAACCAAATAAACAAAAGAGTTATAGATGTGGTTGTGAGCCACCATATGGGATTGGAAACTGAACCTGGGTCCTCTTCAAGAGCAACATGGTCTAACCACTGAAAAATCTCACCAGTCCCTCAGTCTGTTTGTTTTGTTTTGTTTTGTCTTGTTTTTTCTAATTTACCTATTTAATAGCTTATGGAAGGCTAGTTTGAGACAGGGTCTTATGTAGCCCAGCTTGGCCTTAGACTCTTGTCATCTGAGGATGACTTTGAATTCTAAGGGCTGAGATTACAGGTGTGTTCCGCTACGTTTTGCTAAAAATTATATATATTTTTTCATTTTGTGTAGTAGTAAGAACTGAACCTCGTGTCTGCTGGGCAAGTACTCTAACACTAAGACGAAGCTCTGGCCCTCAGTAGCCTTTTCTAGCAATTTTTTGGTGCAAGGCTCTGTTCCTAGCCCTCTCAAATATTAACTCATCCAGCACAAGAAATAAAACTGTGAGCAGGATTGTTTTTTTTATCACCCCTGTTCTATAGATTAGAAAATGACTTGCCATGCTCGTTGACTAGAGGATCGACACTCAGCAGGCCTCGCTCAAGAGTCTAAATTTCATCCACCACAACGAACCCAGCACGTCTGGCTGCTGTCCCCTGATCCCGGCTGTAGCTCTGGGGATGAACTGATCTCCACCCTCTCCTCTGACTCCTTTCCTGTGTGCTTGCAGATGGACCAGTTTGCCCAGCAGCTCCAGAGCCTAGAGGCCCTGGTTTCAAAGGCTCAGGGTGGTGGTGGCACAGTCACCAATGCAGAGCTGGAAGGCAGGATGCAGCAGGTGGAACAGGCACTTCGGGATATTCTTAGAGAAGCCCAGATTTCAGAAGGTGAGGAAGACCAACGCCCCTATCAGCCAGGAGACTTGTGCCCTAGAAAGAATTGTGATACTGGGCCCTAGGCTGTGGTATCTGCTGCCAGCCTCTGCCTGGGTACTGGCTATGACATCCTCCTGGCCCCTGAGTGAAAGGAACTGTCACAAATATTTGTCCCTGGTGGTTTTCTCATTTACCTGTAAGTCCACCAGCCTCATGGGTTAACTCAGTGGAGCTGCATCAGCCCTGCTCTCCTCTTTGTGCACAGGTGCTAAGCGAGCCCTCAGCCTCCAGCTGGCCAAGGCTAGGAGCCAAGAAAACAGCTACCGGAACCGCCTAGATGACCTCAAGATGGCTGTGGAAAGGGTTCGGGCCCTCGGCAGTCAGTATCAGAACCGAGTGCAGGATACCAGCAGACTCGTCTCTCAGATGCGCCTGAGCCTGGCAGAAAGCGAAGCTTCCCTGAAAAACACTGTATGTTTGCCCGGTTAGCGTGTCTGTCCATTGCTGCCATGTTGGGGGTTGTCCCACGGGTCTCCCTGGCCCACTCGCTGTCCCTGGATTTCTTGGTCTACCTGGCAGGTGGCTAGCTGGGCTTTTCTTCTTTGTAACAGTTGCTATCTATTATTTGTGCCCTCGACCGCCTGCAGTTTCCTATGGAACCGCACTATACACCCCTCCCTAGTTGATTTCTTTCCAGCCACATTTTCACAATAGACAGAAGCCTGCCTTTCCTCTTTTCTTCTCTGTAGAACTTTATTTTAGTTTATATTTGTATTCTCATCCCCTAGTGCAGTATATAGTTGCTATATTCCTCTGCTGCTATAGGTGAGGAAAAAAAATAAATGAGTTAATGAGTAAGTAAAAATGGAAGGGAGAAGACAGATGGAAAGAGAGGGTCTGATGACGACATGGGGCGTGAACTGGTGTCTGTATAATCAGCACAGTCGCCTCATGTAGTTCGAGGCGCAGTAGGAGCGGGAGAGATGATTGAGGCCCTTATATGAGTGAGTTTGGAGGCTGTGGGATAACTGGGTCTAGTGGCAATGCCTATGATTAGCGCCCAGGAGGCCCAGGCAGGAGAATTGCGAAGTCAGTCTCCTCTATACATATAGTGAGCTTCTGGCTCAAAAGCATCCCAAAGAAAAAAACAAGAGGACTGAAGGGAATCGAGCTGGGTTTGCTGGAGGCAGGAGGACAGGAGATCAAGGCCAGCCTCCGCTCAGAGTTTGAGGCCAGCCTGGGAAGTATGAAACCCTGACTCAAAAACTACAGCAACAAATTAAATTAAAAAGGAAACGGAAGGATAATCAGATAGTATAGTGAAGAAATCACATTAAAATGGCTTTGATTCCCATTTGAAAAGTGTTTATTGTAGAAAAATCAATAAGAAACCTCCTATGGTCCAATCACTATTACATAACTATTGTCAAAACTTATCGCACCGGTCTGGGAAGATGGTTTAGTTTGTAAATTGCTTGCAGTGGCATCATGGGGGACCTGGTTCAGATCTCTATAACCCAGTAAAAGCCATGATGGTGGTACAGGCCTGTAATCCCAGTGCTGGGAACAAGGGCAGGGACAGGAGCATCCCGGGGAACCACTGACCAGTCTCAAAAAATAAGGTAGAAAGTAAAAAGAAAGACATTTAAGATCAACCTCTGGCATTCATGCATGTATATACAGGCAACTATGCCTGTGTGTACGTGTGACACACACACACACACACACACACACACACACACACACACACTACTTGATATTGTCTATGTCTGGTTTTTTGAGGCAGGGTCTTACTATGTAGCCCAGGCTAGCCTCAGTATCATGATCTTCCTGCTTCTGCCTCAAAAGTATTACAAGTATGCACCACCAAGTGAGAGAAACATAGTTTTAGAGTCATCTATATTTTACATAGACTTCTTTTTTTTTTTTAATGTGCATTGGTGTTGTGCCTGCATGTATGTCTATGTGAGGTTGTTGGATTCCCTGGAACTGGAGTTAGAGACAGTTGTGAGCTGCCATGTGGGTTCTGGAAATTGACCCCGGCTCCTCTGGAAGAACAGCCAATGTTCTTAAACCTCTGAGCCATCTCTCCAGCTCTTCATGGTCTTCTTTTGAAATTGAATATCTGCTTTATTCTTGCCAATGCACACTTTCTTATGGGTGAGCATGGTGACTAGGGACCTTTGGCATGTCAGGGTAGGGACTCTTACGTGGCTAGTGAGAAGCCCTTGTGATACTTCTGTTTAGGCTCTAGAGTCAAGTGTGAAACTTTAACTGATTTCCCTTTTCCCCCATAGAACATCCATTCCTCAGAGCACTATGTGGGGCCAAATGGCTTTAAAAGCCTGGCTCAGGAGGCCGCGAGATTGGCAGACAGGTAAGCAGCAATACCTGGCACCCCTGCTCCAGGTAAGACTGGTACACTGAGGACTCAGGCACTGGGTTTGCCGCCCTCCAGGCTCCTCTGCAGCCCTTCCCTGCCTCGAAGCCAGTTTTGAAGCACTTAGCATCCTGGGTATGGCAGTGGACAGTCCACAAGGCCGTTTGGCAGGGGCTGTGAGAGTGTTCTTTTCCCAGCTCTCTCTATGACGCACAGATGGCTTTAGTACATGTTCGATGAGAGTCTTCTGGCCGCATGAAATGAATCAGCTGCTGGAAACCGGTGTTTGCAGCTTTCAGGGACTCCTCAACTCCCACACCAGGCCTGAGGACAAGAGGCAACCAGTTGTTTGCTTGCTTGTGAGGGCTGAGTGCACAGAGGGACCTTCCCCATGGAAACTGGCTCTGCAGGACCCCACAGATGACAGGCAGCACCCTTGGTCCTGGTTTCTCAATATCAATACTACCACATTCAAAAGCATTGCTAGGCGGGCCCTTGGTCCTGGCTTTTCACTATCAACCCTACTATGTTCAAAAGCGTTGCTAGGCGGAATGACAGGCTTTGCTAATCTCAGGTGGAATTGAATCCTCAGAGGGGCTGGCTTCTGGGTTTTTTTGTAGCACGAGCTGCCTCCTGAGCTCCCATTTTTGTTGTTTGAATGCTACTTCCTAGAACCAGGAGATCAGAAGTTTATAGGAGACTTTCATGGACCGGCTTTGCCCCCTTAGTTGTAGGCCCACTCTATAAAGTTCCAGGGTAGTGAGTAGGGAGCTGGACTCTGCATGAGTAAGATCTCGAGGATTCTGCTTTCGGGGAAACAGCTTATAACACAATGGTCTGTCACTCTGAGCCAACTCCGCCCACTCTCTCCATACCTTCTCTGTGTATGGCATAAATGGAGATGCCCACTGAAGGGCAGCAATGTGAGGCTTAATCTCAAGAATGCCTGCTTTGGTTTTTGTTTTTGTTTTTGTCCGTTTTTTTCGAGACAAGGATTCTCTGTGTAGCCTTGGCTGTCCTGGACTTGCTTTGTAGACCAGGATGGCCTTGAACTCTCAGCGAGCCACCTGCCTCGGCCTCCTGAGTGTTGGGATTAAAGGCGTGCACCACCACGCCCAGCCTAAACTCCTGCTTCTTGATAGTCCCTCTAATCCCATGCATTCAAGTGGGCTCTATTTGGCTTTTATAAGCCAAACCGCTTCCTTTCTTCTTCCTCTTCTCCTTCTCCTTCTCCTTCTCCTTCTTCTGTGTCTGCAAGAAAGATTTGTGTAGTGACCTATGCTGATTTTTCCATGAAAGCCCTAATTCTTTATCTTTAATGTCTTCAGCCATTCTGAGTCGGCTAACACAATGAAGCAACTAACAAGGGAAACTGAGGCCTATTCCAAACAAGCGCTCTCATTGGCACGCAAGGCTCTGAGTGGAGGAAGTGGAAGCGGCATCCCAGACAGCTCCGTGGTGCAAGGACTTATAGGAAAGTATGTTCGACCCGGTCCTCATCTGGGTGGCTACAAAAGCTGATTGTGTGTGTGTGTGTGTGTGTGTGTGTGTGTGTGTGTGTGTGTGTGATGCAAACCATACTTGAGGGGCACCACATTACTCTGAAACTATACATTAACAATGAGAGGGAGGGCTGTGTGGGTTTCTGTTCTTCAGGATGGGTGCTGGGAAACTTGTCAAGAATAAGGTATTTCCTTTAAGAGAAAGCAAGTGAGATTGAGAAGGCAGTAAGAGGGTAGAGCCAACTACGATGCCGAGAAACAGTTGATGATCCAGGACAAAAAATAAAGCCAACACACCCAAATAGAGTTCTCATTTGTCAGACTACGTGTGCCTGCATAGAAGGGATATGGCAGTCTGCACGGCACATGTACATTGACTACCAAAATACAGTGTGAAAGATGGCCTGCCAAATTAGGCTGCAGCCTATTGTACTGGCCTGTTGCTGGCCCCCAGGCTTCCCAATAGGTTTGGCATGGACGAGACGTATGAAGGCCAAGTGGAGGTGACTGGAGATGAATACAGTGTGGAAGGCATTGATGGTCAGCCTGGTGGTGCCTTTGTTTGCTATTTGGATGCAGGTCCTGTCCAAACTGCAACTGGCAATAAAGTTTTGGGGGCTATGAAGGGAGCTGTGGATGGAGGCTAGTCTATGCCTCACGGTACCAAACAGTTCCCCAGCTATGACTCTGAAAGCGAGTTCAATGCAGAAGTGCGTCGGAAGCACGGCGTGGGTCAGAATGTCGCAGACTGCATACATTACCTAATGGGGGAAGACAAGGATGCTTATAGGAAACAGTTCCCTCAGCGCACAATGAGCTCCAGACATAATGGAGATGTATAAGAAGGCTTACACTGCAACCCGACAGGATCCAGCCTATGGGAGGGGAAAAGCCCAGAGAGAAATGGAGAAGGGGAGGTGGAACCATGCTAAAATGCCCCTTTCCCAGAAGAAAGATCAGGCGCTCAGAATAAGGCAGGCTTCCTCAGAGCTCAGGAGCAGGCTGCTGAGAGCTAATGCCATTTTCTATGAAGTTGTTCATTTGTTTGTTTTTTAAGATGTATTTATTTATTATTATATATACAGTGTTCTGCTTGCATGTATGCCTGTACACCAGAAAAGGGCACCGGATCGCATTATAGATGGTTGTGAGCCACCACGTGGTTGCTGGGAATCAAACTCAGGACCTTTGGAAGAGCAGGCAGTGCTCTTAACCTCTGAGCCATCTCTCCAGCCCCCTTCCCCTTTTAAAATAAAGATAATAAACTAGCCTGGGGCATGATGGCACATGCCTGTAATCTAGCCTGGTCTACAAAGTGAGTCCAGGACAGCCAAGGCTACACAGAGAAACCCTATCCCAAAAAAACAAACAAACAACAAAAACAAAAACCCAAAAATAAATAAATAAATAAACTTGTTGATCAAGGATAAATAGTAATAATAATAACAACAGAACATAAATAATAGGGGCGAGAGAATGAATGTGACTTTGAGGAAAGTAAACATTTTTAAGACTAATAAAACAAAGGTTGTGGTAAACTTATGTTCTGACTGAGACATGACAATACAGGGAGAGATGGTCCCCCTCTGGTTTATGGAGGCATATATAAACCCATGTGACAGGGCTGGCAACAGAAAAATAACATTTATATTATCAGTCATTGGGAAGCTTGAGTTGTTCTCTTATCAAACCTATACAAGCTTATAAGGGTTGTATTTCGATTGTAGGGAGAGTCACATATCAAACATATAACCTCGCTTGTTTATCCGGCTTTACTCTAACTGCTTGTACACAGACGAAGAGTGAGAGAGGGGGATGGAATGTGAGTCCCTTTGTAGCCCTTGCTGGCTTACAACTTACTGTGTAGACCAGGCTGGTCTTGAACTCACAGAGATCTACTTGTCTCTGCCTCCTGAACTCTTTGATAATCATGCCTGGCCCAAGTACATATTTTTTAGACAATAGGATGAATTTTTGCTTCTGTACAAAGAATACATTCTGCCACATGTGGTTGTGCATACCTGCAATCCTAGTTCTCGGAGGCAGAGGCAGGAGGATTGCAGTAAGTTTCTGGCCAGCCAAATCTATGTCATGAGACCCTGTCCCAAATAAATAATAAATAAATAAATAAATAAATAAATAAATAAATAAATAGTAAGTTTTCAAGGTTTGCCGTGCACTATTACTATTTTTATTATTATTATTATCATTATTATTGACCATCTACTTTTCCTCCCTACAGATTAGAGAAAACCAAGTCCCTGGCCCAGCAGCTGTCGAGGGAAGGCACCCAAGCCAACACTGAAGCTGATAGGTCTTATCAGCACAGTCTCCGCCTCCTGGATTCAGCATCTCAGCTTCAGGGAATCAATGATCTGTCCTTTCAGGTGAGGCCGCTCATCCTGTGCTCACGACGCGCAGACACATGGCCATGAAGACGTCCTTCTCTAGGGATTTCATAACAGCATCCAACCTTTCGGCTTCTCCTCCACTTTGACCATGTCAGTCGACATCACGTGACTGTAATGCAGTATCTAAGGCAACTGACTTATTAGAAGAAAGGGTTTCTTTAGCTTAACACATGGGTGATGACTCATATTCAAACCATAGCACTGACTTCGGGCTTTGTGGTAGGGAGAAAGAACACAGGTGCTTTCCACCATCCAATACCTTGTTCTTGATCCCACCTGACTCTGAAAGGCAAAGGGACTTGGATGTTTAATCTTGAACGTGTTAGCGGAGGAAAGTTTTCTATCTCCTCCCCAGTTCTGGGGACCCTCAAATTGAAACCAGTGGGAAATCATTATGGAATCTGATACATTTCTCTTTATTGCCAACAAGAAGACTTTGCTATCAAAAGGTTTGCATTTCTTTTTCCACCATTGATCTCCTTAGTTACCGCAACCTTGCAGAACTAAGTTCATCTGCATATATACAGCTAAAGACAGTGATTCCCCATAGAGATACACTCCATGAATAGATAAAATAATTGTTTTAAAGAGAATGTTTTTAAAGAGCAGAGACAAAACTTACTATTTTCTTGGGAGACCTACTGCCTGCCTCTCTTTGGCACCCTGTCTTATTTCTGGTATGCTTTGGGTCTTGAGGGCCAGTGTCCGCTTTCTTGGCTTCTTAAGGCTGGCCACTGTTTTCAAATGGTGACAACAGGTCATGAAGCTGGTGTGATAGCGTGGAAGCAGACCATCAGACTCGTTCCTATCTGTGTGCCCACAGGTGGAAGCAAAGAGGATCAGACAGAAAGCTGATTCTCTCTCAAACCTGGTGACCAGACAAATGGATGCGTTCACACGTGTGCGAAACAATCTGGGGAACTGGGAAAAAGAAACACAGCAGCTCTTACAGACTGGAAAGGACAGGAGACAGGTACCCTCTGTTAATCCCTTCACTTGGTCAGAATGCTGGCTATGCAAGTGAAGATGGCCAGAGTCACTACCAGAAACCCTCCGAAGGTTACCAGGTAACCAAGGAGTAACCAAGATTGGAGTTTTGATGGAATTAGCCGTGCCCACTGAATCAGCATTTGGACCTAGGAAAAGGACCCTGGCCATCTAGGTCTCATCTGGTCCAAGTCTGTCTACTATCTTGGTTTCGAGGTTTAAACTATGCCCTAGTTTAAACACTAGGAAATACCTAATGTTTACCATTGTGATTTGCAAAACTATTCCCACCCCTGGTGGTGGAAAGAGTCGGAGACTCTCCTCTAAAAGGCGTAGATTGTTGACTTACAAACTTTGTTCCTGGTTGGAGTGTAGCTAGAGGGCCCTGCTCCAGCACCCTTAGACTGGGGTGAGTCACAGCACTCTGTGTCACGGAGAAGTTGTGTCAGGGTGATTTTGTTAGCAGGAATGCACTTATTCTAAGCTTGTTCTGGCTATTTCCAGACTTCAGAGCAACTGCTTTCCCGTGCCAACCTTGCTAAGAGCAGAGCCCAAGAAGCACTGAGTATGGGCAACGCCACTTTTTATGAAGTTGAGAATATCTTGAAGAACCTCAGAGGTTAGTGCTGTGATACCCAGGGTGGCAGTTTTAAAGGTGCACTGATGACTCACTGAAGTCCTCATTTACCTCCGTAAGTGGTGGCTGTGTTGGGTTATTAATAGCTGCTTAGTCACTATCTTTCTAAGGTAATAATGATCTCACTCATACTTGATGTAGGTAATGGAGGTTAATTCCCCCAGTGCCAGGAGTCTTGAGTTCTGATCCTTACTGTACCCTTTTACCAGGTTAAGTTCTTTGTGGGACCTTTCTAGATTCTTGTGTCCTCCTTAAGGAGATCTCTAAGTTCTTTCTCATCCAGTATATCACTACTGTGTTGATATTTTCCTTTTCTTGGATGGCCTCATTGGTTCCAGTATGGTTGCTCTGAGGTAATGACATGTGGTTCCCAGGGGTTTGGGGTGTGCCTTGAAGTCATTTGGTTTAAATTTCAGCATTATTCACTAACAAACAAGAGAGAAAGAAACATCTCTAAAGTCTTGGGATTCTCTTCATACAAAGTCCCTCTGTACCTGTTGTGACAGCACCCCAACTCTATGACCAAGCTCTGAACTCTGTGACCACATCCCCAACTCTGTGACCACACCCCAACTCTGTGGCCATACTCCTAACTCTGAGACTATACCCCAGCTCTGTGAAGACACCCCAACTCTGCTCATTGTATTCAGGCTTGGCCTTAGATCTTCTGGCTTTGGAGAATTACCTGTTCTTTGCCCACTTTGCCACTTTGTGTGTTGAAATCTTTGCAGTGGTGGGGACCCAGGACAGGCTGACTGTCAATGGCTCCTCCAATACCTCACTTGAGATTCTTTCTCTTGGGAAAGAACTAGTAATCCCAGCCACAACACCCCACATCTCCACCTTTAGCCAATAATTATCCTCTTTCAGGAATTTTTCCTCAAAACATCAGGCTCTCTTATTCAGTAGTAATGTACAGTCCTTGTCTCTGTGGCAATAATTTTGTGGGGTTTTTTTTCTTCATTTCAGAATTTGATCTTCAGGTTGAAGATAGAAAAGGAGAGGCTGAAGAGGCCATGAAGAGACTCACTTATATTAGCCAAAAGGTTGTAGATGCCAGTGACAAGACCCAGCAAGCAGAAACAGCCCTGGGGAGCGCCGCTGCTGACACCCAACGGGCAAAGAATGCAGCTAGCGAGGCCCTGGAGATCACCGGCGAGATAGAGCAGGTAAAGAAGCTGTGACTATCCGGGCTCTCACCGGCAGTGCCCAACACCACATTGCCTCAGGGAGAGAAAGCTTCAGCTCAGTTCAACCCCTACTGCTCAGAGTCCTGATGGTCTACAGCAGTCTCACCCTTCAGCTGGATGGCTTCAGTCACTGGCTAGCAGCTAACACACCACATTCAGCACTGTAGGAACCATCCACAGTTGGTTACCCTGGGGGTTTCTAAGGCTGCTATCAGAAAATGCTGTGAAAAACGGAAATGACTTTCTCATCATTCTAGAGGCTGGAATCCAAACTTAGAGAGTTGGCAGGGCTGCACTCCTGGCGTCTCCAGGGAGAGCTCTTCCATCCCTCTTCCTGGCTGCTGAGGATGGCAGGCAATCTTTGGTCTTCCCTTGCTCACAGCTCTGTCAGTCTACTCTCTGCTTGTGTGATCCCATGAGTCCTCTGTCATCTCTTCCCCCTTCCTTTTCCCTTTCTCCCTCCTTATCCCCTTTCCTCCCTCTCTTCTTCCTCTCCCTCTTCTTCATCATCATCTTCTTTAAGACATGGCCTCACTATGTAGCCTAGGTTGACCACTGTGTTCAAATCTCACTCCCCACCTCTTCCTCCTCCTCTTCCTCCTCCTCCTTCTTGTGTTTTGAGACAGGGTTTCTCTGTGTGTAGCCCCGACTGTCTTGGAACTTGCTTTGTAGACCAGGCTGGCCTCAAACTCACAGAGATCCACCTGCCTCTCCCTCCCAAGTGCTGGGATTAAAGGTGTGTGCCACCACTGCCTGGCTCAATCTCCTCTTATAAGAAGACAATCAATCAAACCAGGCGATGGTGCCAAGAGCCTTTAATCTCAACACTCAGAAGGCAGAGGCAGAGGCAGAGGCAGGTGGATCTCTATGAGTTAAGGGCCAGCCTGGTCTAGAAAGCAAGTTCTAGGACTGCCAGGGATACACACAGAGAAACCATGTCTTGAAAAACAAAACAAAAACAAACAAAAAACAGAAGAAGGAGGAGGAGAAGAGGAGGAAGAGGAAAAGAAGGAGGAGGAGAAGGAAGAGGAGAAGAAGATATTTACAACAGCCAGTTTTCAGATAAGGTCACCCTGTGAGTTGAGGGACAAAGGCTCGTATCCTTGCTCACGCTGGGTAAGGTCTCTGCCTCAGAGAAACATCCCTATCCCTTGGGGCTTCAGCATCTGTTTTAGGTGCTAAATTGAACTTGTACCAGTTGTCATGAGTGCTTTGATTCTCGGTATGAAATCCTGGGGCTCTAGAGCTTCTGTACCCGATGTCTGAGCTCAGCCTCCTTGTTTCATTCTGTCTTCCACTGAGTATGCTTGGTGCTAGGAACAGAGATAAAGACCTAGCGCCTTGCTTGAAAGTGCACTTGGGGAACTGGGGTAACCGGCTGCACTTTGCTTAGAGCCCACATCACCAGCTACAGTGGAAGGAATGCTTCTTGGCTAAGAGACAGCCCCTTCTCACTTAAGCACAGCATCTCGAGAGCTGGTACCACTCCAGAAAGCCCAGAGGGAGCTCATGGTATCCAGACTATTTGACCTCACTTTCAGACCGCTCGGTAACCTACAAAAATAATTTCTGATTTCCCTTGAGGCCAGTTTCATGTCCCTTCCTTTATGCTGCATCTAGCATAAAGATTCCTGTGATTGTTTGATTGTAGCTTAATGATGAAGGTGTTGATGAGCCTTTCCCTAGCGAAGACAAAACCCTACCTCTCTAGCTAAACTCTAAGCCCAACTGTCTTGGGGAAATCCTTGTAAAGTTGTTCCAAAGACCAGGGCAGTAAAGGACCACGACAGAGCATGATGTTTCTTGTCCTCTGGATTTTCCCAGACGCTTTCCTGATTGTGGTAAAACTTTTCTTTCTAAGCACTGCACTAAAAGGAAACAGTATTTCTGCATTGGCCCTCCTAGTCTCTAGAGAGCTAGCCTAGAACTAACTTGCTTGAGGCCTGGCCTGGGGAAGGGAGTGTCCTCAAGTCTGACTCTCTCATTGTTCATCTGACGAACTCCATCAGAGCCAGGCTGCAGCTGTAGTTTTTCTACATTTGTCCTTGGGAAGTTTTGAGCCTCACCCTCTCTCTCCTTCCGTCCCTGGCCTCCTTTTATTCTCCCAGGAGATAAGGAGTCTGAACCTGGAAGCCAATGTGACAGCAGATGGGGCTTTGGCCATGGAAAAGGGACTGGCCACTCTGAAGAGTGAGATGAGAGAGGTGCAGGGAGAGCTGGCCAGGAAGGAGCTGGAGTTTGACGCAGATAAAGACTCAGTGCAGCTGGTGAGTGATGGCTTCTTCCCACGTGAGCTCTCTTTAAAATTGCCCAGACAAAAATAACCTCTCAGACACCTTTGTACTCACTTGTCCTCAGGTGATTACGGAAGCCCAGCAAGCTGATGCCAGAGCCAAAAGTGCCGGAGTTACCATCCAAGACACGCTCGACACACTGGACAGCATCCTACACCTGATAGGTCTGTGCGGCATCCTCAGCTTTTCACCCAGGGACTTCCCAGAAGACTCAGTGTTCTTAGTCCTGATTGATGGGGGTGTCAGTTTTCCCTAAGAACATCTGGCAATCTGCTTTGTCTCAGGGCCCAGACACTTTACGTTTTCTCTGTTGGTAAAACAACTCTAAGATGAGTCATGGAGTACTTGTTGTATCTGGAAGTAAAGGTCTGTGAGTCAGAGAACTGGGTGTGTCCCAGGAACCTCCCAGAGGACTGGTCAGCTGGAGGGTCCTGCTAAGGAGTTTGGTCTTGATCCTGAGGTCCCTCCCTGCCTGCCCTCCCTCACCCCACCCCTCCACCACTCCACCCCACCCCTGCCCCGGGCAGTTTTAAGCTGGAGAGTAACATCAGCATTGCTCTAGGCAGGGGAATTTAGAGAGAGGCAGAGAATAGCCAGGCAGTGGTGGCACACGCCTTTAATCCCAGCACACGGGAGGCAGAGACAGGCGGATCACTGTGAGTTCAAGGCCAACCTGGTCTACAAAGCAAGTCCAGGACAGCCAAGGCTACACAGAGAGACCCTGTCTCAAAAAAACAAAACAAACAAACAAAAAAAACAAAGGCAGAGAATGAATACCACCTAGGGAGCTGTTGAAAGCCCAACAAGCCAGCAGGAGGCAGCTACGAGGCAGTAGACCCAGGGACAGGAAAAGTGTGGAAGAAAAAACTCCCATATCTGCTGAATCTGATGTTGTTCCTCCCAAGACAAGCCTATAACCTGCTATGACCAACTGGGCAAACAAGAGCCTCCTGGATAGACACCCAGGGGAAATATCCAAAGAGCAGGGGATACTGGGAGACACTGCAAATTTTAGGGTATAATAGATTTACTGGCACACTATGGTGAGGAATCAGGTTTTCCCATAGTTGTTCCCCAAAGAATTAATTAACTGACCTTAGTCAACAGTCTGAATCTGGGAGCTGGAGTGATGATGGCTCGCTGTCTAGCAACACTTGCTGCTTGTTCTTCCAGAGGATCCCATTTTGGTTCCTAGTACCCATGTTGGGCAGTGCATAGGCATCTGTTACTCCAGGGCCATCTGATACCCTTTCTGGCTTCCACAGGCACCTGCACACATAGACACCACACACACACACACATACACACACACACTTCATTTTCAAAAATTTAAAGTCTAACTTTAAGTAGTTAATAGAGGGCCCTCGTCAATGGAGACTGTAGTGGTCAGGGAATAGGAACTGGGCCCCATATCGCCATGACATCCAGGAGAAGCCTTAGCTGTGCCTCACCAGTTCAGTAGAACAACCCCAACCCCAGATTGCCTGGTAGAGAATTACCATCACACTGACCGAGAAGGCAGAATCATCTGTGTTGTTACGCTAATGGGTCTGTTTGTGATCCAGTGAGCCTGGAGAGTAAGATGTCCTCTAAAGATTAAAGATACAATCTCTCCTCAGTTGAGATTTTAGCAGCGTGGCTTAGCATTCTAAAAATGGTAATGAAATTAATGGAGCCTTTAAAGGGAAAATAAGTAGGAGGGAGGGTAGTGGGAACTGCAAAGCGTTTACTATATGTCAGGTACTGTGCCAGGAGCTCTCATGGCACAGCCATTTAAGTCTTGCTAGCATTCTGGGAGATGGACTTTTATTCTTTTGCTTCATAGGAAGACAAACTAAGGCTGCCTAGCGCAAGGCAAACTGTGGGGCAGGGTTCACACTGAATGTGGCTTCCCCTACAGGTGTTATTTCATCCCCAAACTTTAACTGTCCGTGCTTGTCATGGAACCCCGAATTCTTGAATTTTGCTATGAAGAGTTAACAGTTTCATCGTGGTATAATTTCTGCTCTAGCGCTCTCTTGAGTTTTGGGATAGTAACTCATTAAGTACAATTAGTTCATGCATTTAAACACTAGCTCTGGACTTGAGAGAATTGACTCTCACACGTTTTCCTCTGACCTTTACACGTGTCTGTGGCATGTGCGTGCGTATGCGCGCGCACGCACACACACACACACACACACACACACACACACAAACACACACACATGAGAGAGAGAGAGAGAGAGAGAGAGAGAGAGAGACTTTAAAATATTAGGAGAAAGCAAGTCCTATCACAGCAACTCAGATATGTGAGGCAACCTTGAGTGTGAAGTCACCGGAAGCTGTTCAAATCCACTTGAACTAAATATATATGGCTAAGCACCCTCATGTTGACATAGGCTTTATATAGTATGTGGGTAGAATATACCTGAATAAACACAGTGACATTTGCCATTGGAAATAAACAGACACCTAGCCAGGTCCCCACTGTTTCAAGCCAAAATGAAGTCTCACACCATTCTCCAGCAGCTGGACGCCATCCCCTGAATAGCTGAGCGTATCTTGGCCTCTGTAAACCCTGACGCTCAGCCTGTTTCTAAAAGGTCTCCTAACAGAAAACAGCAAGACATTCCCTCAGAGTGATACAGAAAGCCTGTTTGGAGTTAGTTCAGGTGCCAGGGGTGAGCTGTGTCAGGCAGTGACCTCAGATGGTGCTCAGCCCCTCTAGTCTTCAGCCTTCCCTTCCCGCACCATCTGTTATTTTGACTCAATAGAACTCCAAACTTACCTCATTGCTGCATGGCGGCGCTCTGAGTCTAGAACTAGGTTGTTCACAGTGCAAATGCTTGCCTGTGTTCTCAGAAATTAAGAATTGCTCTTAATTTAAAGTAAAACCATCTCAGTAGATAGCATGCTGTTTTCTTTGGGCATGTGGAATCAAGAATTTGTTAAAGCTGGCGATGGTGGCGCACGCCTTTAATCCCAGCACTCAGGAGGCAGAGGGAGGTGGATCTCTATAAATTCGAAGGCCAGCCTGGTCTACAAAGAGAGTTCCAGGACAGCCAGGGCTACAGAGAAACGATGTCTCCAAAATCCACACACACACACAAAGAATTTGTTAAGATTTCAGAAGTGTACATGTGAGCTCACCACAGCGATTAACACCTCCCTTGTTCCCTTAAATAGAGCAGCCTGGCAGTGTGGACGAGGAAGGGCTGCTGTTGTTAGAACAGGAGCTGTTCCGAGCCAAGACCCAGATCAACAGCCGGCTGCGGCCCTTGATGTCTGAGCTGGAGGAGAGGGCGCGGCGACAGAGAAACCACCTCCATCTGCTGGAGACAAGCATAGATGGGATTCTGGCTGATGTGAAGAACCTGGAGAACATTCGAGACAACCTGCCCCCAGGCTGCTACAATACTCAGGCTCTTGAGCAACAGTGAAGCTGCCATAGAGATTGGTCCGCTGCGGTGAGGGACACAGACCTCAGGGGTCAGGAGCCATCTCATGCGGATGGGCTGGGCTCAGGATATTTGAAGATGTTTAATGGGTTTGTTGCAGGTCTCTCAGACCCAGTTCCATCCCTGGTGACCCGTGGGTACGTGGATGTCTTCCTGTACCAATATGGTACTGTTTGCTCCCTGATGCTGGCTGACAATGAGGCGGACAGCATTGGATATGAGACCGATCGGGGAACCAACTGCACCAACAAATGTTGACCTCAGAACAGTCCTAAACTGAGTCCTGGGATAGAAAAAAGTTCTGCAGCGTATGTCAGGACAGGAAATCTAATCCCACTGTGGCCAGTAAAGCATTCTTGCTTTACCCACTATAAGTTCTTGTTGACCAGATTTTCTCCACTGCCTACCCAGTACACAAGTATGTCCTCTACTTTCAAGCTGAGTGCTGTTAGATATGGTGGGCCTAGGACCTGGAGCAATGGTGCCTGCTGCCACCCTCTTACCTTCATGCTCTCGGCCTGGGTGTGGCATCCTTTTTCCAGAACAACTTAGAGACTGTATTTTTATGAAAGCATTTTTTTTTTAAACCAGCCAAGCAATCTTTGGGAAATTATTTCCTTTGAGTTTCAGAGTAATATAAGAAAATGTGTCTTGGGCATTAAAGGAAATAGAATTATCTAAAAGATATATTCATCTTAATCCAATCCTCCTTTACAAACACTAAAGCTCATATACATCTGAGTGTTGTGTCTTTTCTCTCTTTCCCTACATCAGGGATAATCCATCCTTCTAACACGTATTTATTGAGTCCCTACTATGTGCCAGGGGTGAGTGGAACGGTACCGACATTATCTACCCTCGTGGAATTGACTGTCTAGTGAGAAGGACAAACATTAAAAGTAATAAATGGAAACTCCCAAGCCTTGTCCATTGCGAGTGGCATTTATTGCAGTCGCCCTTGGGTTTGAAACCTCTTTTCTCGGTAGAACGTGTGTTGCAAGACAGCCCCATGGAGGTGCTTGAGTGAGGGCAAACTGAACTCGCTCTGGGTTGTCCACGCTTTCTGTGTTCCATCCGCTCCCTCCGCCTCTTCCCACAACAGACAGTTGCAACAGATGCTTGCATCAGGGCAAGACCAGTGGGGATTGCCCAAGGAGCCCGAGTCACTTGCAACTCAGCTTGGAAGACTTCCATACTGTTTCACTCTGCATTCCCTCATCCTTTCATGGATATGTATTAAATAAAGAAGGAGTGTTAGATGCTGGAGAAGAGATTCTGATTTTATTAAACTCTTGGTCTGGGATGGAAGCACATTGGGTGTGAACATCCTCTCCTAATGTTGATGGCTCTAGAGTTAGCATCTTCAATTCCTCTGAGCCCTACTTTGCCCTTTCCAACTGTGAGAGCATCTCTTAAGATTTAGATGATGCTGCATCCTAAGCATGAAGATTTCTTTCTAGGACAATCCAAACTGGGTGGAAGCTATAATTAATGTTCTTGCTCTTTTTCATCTACTATACAATAAGGGTGAAATCAGTAGTTTATGCTGTCCGATAAGTCACAATTCAGTAAGTTAAAGTCTAAGTTGTCCTTTGCCCAGGGAGCTGAGGAGCTGACTCTGCTTTGTTTACCGTGACCCCTAAGTTCTGAGAGGTCTGATGACTTGGCCCTTCATGGAAGTAGTCTGATAATTCTATCTTAGCATGCAAACTTCCTGCAGTAATTTAAGCCCTACCATTTGTAATACATGATTTCTAAAACGGCTTTGGGAGGTGGAGGAAGACAAAGAACAGAAATGACACACCTGGGAAGCCTTTGTAGGCCAGGATGGGGAGGCCTTAAGCTCTATTTTTTTTTCCAAGCCCATATTATTATAAATTTCCAGGGGTTCCTTGAAAGAAAGCCATTTTTCAGTGACAAGTCTACACTATGAAAGAGGAGTACACACTGTTGGGTTAGCTCTACCTCTGAAATCATAAAGGTTCCACCACTGGATGATGGCTAAGAAACTTATGAGAATTAGGGTGGAGATGTAGTTCAGTTGGTAGAGTTCCTGCCTAGCATGAACAATGTTCAGGATCTGCTCCCCAGCACCAAAGAAACCAAACAGGCTATGGTCACACAGCTGAGATCCCAGGACTCTGAAGGTGGGGACAAGAGGACCAAGAAATATCATTCTCGGCTACAGAGTGAGTTTGGGGCTGGCCTGGGATACAGGAGACCATGTCTCAAAAAAAAAAAAAAAGTTTATAAGGATGTCTTCCTTGGCAAGTGGCACTGATCTCACTAGAGATGGGTAGTGAAAAGTGACTGGACTTCTGGGATAGAAATGCCGCCTTTGTTTTTGAGACCCTGAAAACTGGCTTTAAGGAGAAGAAAAACTATGGCTGAGAAGTAGTTTACTCCGAGCCTAGAGCTAGTCCTGATCTGACCCTGCCGATGGAAAGGATGTTTTGTTTTGTTTTTTGAGTTCTTGTCATTATTCATATTTCTTTTATGTCTCCCCTGAGGGTTTCTGGTAACTGTGCTCTCGGTAGACTATTGCACCCGAGCTTCCCTCCCGTGGCTCGCAGCGGTGAGAGGGGAGCAGAAATGAACCTGCCCCAGACGCTGATGCCTCCGGCAGATGGAGTGCTCGTGTTATTCCAGCACCTGGTTTCTTTCTAGGACTCTAAGGAGGCTGGGAAAAGGTCAAAAGATACTTAGTCCTGACCACTGTTTGGAACAAATCTCAAGGACCACGGCCATGTTTATCACATTGTCTCTCAGTGTTTTGCACGCTCATGGGAATGTTATGGGTTTGCACTGGGCTTTAGTTTTCCCACTTGGAAAATAAAATTTCTCTTCCTTCTTTGTACTACTGGCCACATAGAACTTCAAGGAGATCCCAAAGTGTAAAGCTTCATGATTGGTCACAAGGAAACAAATGCGTATATATGTGTTACGCTGTGTTGCGTATATGTTTTTTATGATGGTATAAGTTAGGAAATCAAACTAGTGTTTATATTTAATTTTAAACACAATCATCGTTATGCACTCAGGGTGGGGGAGGTGCTGTGGTTAGCTTTGTGAACAAAACAGCAAATATAAACAACAGTGACCAACTTACAGGGTAGATCAAGTTTCCTTGCGATATGACGTGAAACCCCACATGGATACACACAAAGCTGGCTAGTCTCAGTTTAAAGAAAAAGAAGGAGGAGGAGGAGGAGGGTGGGGGGGGAGGAGAGAAAGGAGGAGGAGGGTGGGGAGGAGTGAGTAGGAGGGGGGAGGACCTAAGAATCCTAAAACCAAAGGATTGCAGAACAGAACAAAATGATTCTGGCAAGTATTTAAACCCTTAACTTGGAACATGGAACTGCTGTTTCACCTTCTGAGTCACAGCTGGTGCTTGAGAAACAGTAACCAAGGACACCTGTCAGACCCAGCCAAGCTAGACATGCGTGAGCGTGACCATTCCTTAGTGAAGAGCTTTCATGCCAAAAACCTAAGCAAGGTTTTAATTTTTACAGATATATTTGTACGCCATAAAGTACTAATTTTAGTAACCCAAGTCACCAGTCATGGGAGCACACCAGCTAGAATCCTGGCACTTGGGAGGTTGGTTGAGGAAGACCAGGAGTTCAAGGCTGTCATCAGCAACCAAGCAAGTTGGAGGCCAGCCTGGGCCACATAAGACTGTCTAAAAAACTGATCAAACAAATGACTGAAATTACCCAAGTGTGGACCATGTGGGTTGGTCAGGATCTTAGGTTTAAATTTTTTTTCTTTAATCATTTAAAAAACTGAGTTTCTGTGGTACATTTACACTACGGAATACTACTCAGCTATTAAAAACAAGGAAATCCCGAAATTTGTGGACAAATTGATGGAACTAGAAATGATCATCCTGAGTGAGTTAACCCAGAAGCAGAAAGACTCACATGGTATACTCACTTATAATTGGGCACTAGCCCAAGAGGCATGTCCTATGAAAGTCTTCACTTACAAGGAGATTGAGATAGATGTGAGGACATCCTATTGGGACTCTAGGTAAGAGAAGCATGGGAGAATAGGGAAATAGAAGGATCCAGAGGGTCCTAGAAACCTACAAGAAGAACATCATGATGGGCAGATCTGGGCCCAGAGGTTCTGCTCAAGCTACTGCACCAACCAAGACAATATATGCAGTAAATGTCGAGCCCCTACTCAGATCTAGTCAATGGACAGGACATTCTCCACAGTTGAGTGGAGAGTGAGGACTGACTCAGATGAACTCTGGTGCCCCATAATTGACCACTTCCCTGTGGCGGGGAGGCCTGGTGGCACTCAGAGAAAGAATAAGCAGGCTACCAAGATGAGACTTGACAGCCTATGACCGTAGTGGGGGAGGAGGCCCCCCTCGGTCACAGACCTAGGGGAGGGGAATAGGGTGAAAGCGGGAGGGAGGGAGGAATGGGGTACAAGGGATGGGATAACAATTTAGATGTAATCTGAATAAATTAAATAAAAAATAAAATTAAATAAAAAATTTTTTTTAATTAAAAAAAACCTGAGTTTATGGCGCATGCCTGCCATCCCAGCACTTGGGAGTCAGGATCAAGTGGATCTCTATGAGTTTGAGGCCAGTCTGGTCCAGGGCAGCCAAAGCTAAAACAGAGAAACCCTGACTCAAAATGCCAAAAAGGAGAAGAAATAGATGAACTCATGTGTACCATGTGAATACAATGCCCACAGAGGCCAGAATAAGGCATTGGATACCCAGGAACTGGAGTTACAGACAGTTGTGAACCACCACATAGGGGAATTGAACACTGGACTTCTGTGAGAGCAAGAGTACCTGATGAACCACACATCTCTCTAGTCTGTAAGGCTTATGGGTTTTGTTTTGTTGTTTTTTTAAAGACAGGGTTTCTCTGTTTAGCCTTGACGATCCTGGACTCACTTTGTAGACCAGGCTGGCCTCTAACTCACAGCGATCCGCCTGCCTCTGCCTCCCAAGTGCTGGGATTAAAGGTGTGCACCACCATGCCCGGCCAAGGTTTATGTTTCTTAAACCGAGAAAATTTAGTTGTAAACCTGTAAATTATTTGCATAATTTACAAATTATCCTCCTCTATATTGTGTGTGGACAAGATCACTCTGTGTGTGTGTGTGTGTGTGTGTGTGTGTGTGTGTGTGTGTGTGTATTTGAAACAATGTCCTACTATGGAGCTTAGGCTGACTTTATTTGTCAGGGAGGCTGTGTATGCCACAGTGGGCCTGTGGAGATCGGAGAACAATTTACTGGAGTTGGTTCTCTCCTTCAATCCTGAGGATTCCAGGGATTGAACTTGGGTTGTCAGGGATGACATCAAGTGCCCCCCCTCCCCCCCCCCCCCCGCCCACACCCATGTGGCACCAGCTAGACTAGGCTGGACATCACGTACTCTAAGCATATTTTTACAACTGTTACCACCCACCAAGTAAAAGCAGGGAGAAAATGTGATTACTTCTCAGAGTGACTCACAGGGAAGCATCTGGACAAAGACACAAGACTCTAGTACCATTGTCTGATTTTATTAACATTAACATAACTGATAAAAGTCTTGCCCATGACTACTCTAGCAACGAAACTCTACTCAAAAAATATTTCACTGTGAAATGGTATTGCAACTCGAATGCAGTTTTTATTAATGAGTTGACTTCCATAAAGTAAATCTCACTCTTAAATTAGCAGACAATATGATATTTTTTTTAAAAAAAGAAAGAAAACAAACAAACAAACAAACAAACCCAAAGCTTCCTCCTCCCCATTCCAAGCCCACGAGGATCAAGCTGAGCTGCGGGCCCTGGGACTCCACTGAAGGTGGTACGAAAGGGCTACAACTTGGATCTAGTACACTGGAACAGGCTACTAGGACACATCCAAACATACACTACACAGAAACCACATAAGGGGTTGAATTCACCAGCCGGCTCACAGAAAGGTGCAGGTGGGATCGGCAGGGCAGAGAACCCCCGTCCTCCTCACCATAGGCCATCTCCAAGGTGGCTTAATTACATAAGTTACAAAATCATCCCAGCTCCTCTTTCCCTTCTCTCCTGCTGTCACCTGGGGGAGAGGTCCTGGGCTGGTTTTGCATTGCTGTTTTTGTTTTTAGACAAGGTCTCACATGCCCAGAGGCTGGGCTTGAACTCCTGTTTCCTCCCGCCTCCACCCCTCAGCCCTGGGATCATAGGCGTGTCCCACCCCACCTGGCACTGCATTAATTTTCTAACAGAAACAAACAAAACAAACAAACAAACAAAAAACCCACACGGGCATGCTTCTTTAGTCCCCTATAACTGTGTGTGAGAACGTTGGTGTCCGGGGAGTGGATCTAGGCTCCCTGTCATCTTCCGGCTTTTGATGCAGTTGGATTATCAAGTTTTACTTCCTACTTATTTGAATAGAGCTTTCGTGAATTCTTTCAGAGGTCCCGAGAGATGAGAACAAAGGTGAAGCCAAGTTGAAACAGGAAGAGCAGAGTCTCTAACACTTCAGCTGTGATTACAGGCACTTCAGTAAGAGACTTCCTTTGCTGGTCCAATGTACATTCAAGGAAGATGAAAGCCCAGAGGCTACCCCGTGATTGGGAGGGCGTGACTGAGACTAGCAACCCAGCCTCCATCCCTCATGCCCTGCCCACACCCAGCCTCGTTTCCTTGAGGAGAGAGTTATTCAACTTTCCCTCCTTCCTGCTCTATCAGCCACTTAAAAAAAAAAAATGGCAGGGGAACTTTTTTTCTGCTGGTCACTCTAGCCTGTGCCTTTATCACCATCTCTGGACCATGCCAGTAATGGGATAGCCTTCACAGGAAGCAGCAGGTCCCCCAAAGACAAATCAGAGCCCAAATTTACCCTGATGACACCCAAGGCACCACTTTGAAAGGGCAAGTCACTGCTGCACTGTGCTGCCCTGCATGGGGCCCAGAAAACTCTAGCTTGCTCCAACAAAGGGAGAAAGTCATCAGGAAGTGACTGGTCCACCCAGGAAGGAACTCAACTTCCATTCGCTAAAGGAAAACCATTTTTTTAACACACCTTACCAAGATACAATCTTACTCTACCCACTTGCTTCCCGGAAATACACTTCTGCACCTGTTCTCTTAGCTTACCCCTGCCTGCTCTGACCTGCCTGCTGCCCCTGAGGATGCTGGGCTAGCCTGGTTCCTTCTAACAGGCTGTGGACTTTATGGAGCTTGACTAGAGGAAGAACACAGCGAACCAAAGCAACAAAAGTAGTCTTTCTCCGGTCTGTGCCTGTGGACCCCTGTCTGCTCCAGAGCCGTCAAAACGCCATGTTTCCCCTACCCTGGCAATCCAGCTCCTGGTTTTCTTTTGTCTAGGCAAACAACATCCTCTCCCCTTGCTTCCCCGGGGTGTGCTGAGTGGTCCAGGGCCACACGCTGACTCCCCAGGGTCTCTGTTCCCTTGTTCTCAAAGAACAACCTGGGAGCAAATGGGTTCTTCAGGTTTTCTCTGTCTGTTTTCTCATGACTTTTAGCCCAAACACTGGACCTCTAGGTTATAGTACTGGTTGGTCTCCCTCCCTCTGCGGATCATTTCTACTGACTAAAGAACCACAGCTCCAGGCTGACTCCACTTCTTCCTCCTGGAGGCAGGGGAAGAGGCTGGCGCAAAACCCAAGGAAAAGAACGTCATCCCTGATTCAGTCCCCCCTGGGCCGTGTTCACTGTCGATGTTAAAAGTTGCCTGCTATTCAGGAGCCATTTCCCCCATGGCCCACCAGAAACCCAAGAAGCCAGAGGCTGGACGGGAGACACAGAAGCCATTTCCCACTAGCTCTCCAGGCAGGACATGAATATCCAAACTGTCTTCCGAGGCCAAGAGAAGGGGAGGGCACTGGGGAGAGATGGGTGAGCCAGGTCTTTCGAGAACCCGCTCTTGTGTCAGGAAGACCTGCTAGGGCATTGGCTGCTGCTGCTGCTGGGCTCGGCAGGGGATGGGTAGGGCCAGCTCAGGAACAAGACTGAATGCGTTGTAAGAAGGAGAGAACTAAGCCGGGCGTGGTGGCGCACGCCTTTAATCCCAGCACTCGGGAGGCAGAGGCAGGCGGATCGCTGTGAGTTCGAGGCCAGCCTGGTCTACAGAGTCCAGGATGGCCAAGGCTACACAGAGAAACCCTGTCTCGGAAAAACAAACAAACAAACAAAAAAACAAAAAAAAAAGGAGAGGACTTAGGGCACAGCTGGGCAACCTCAGGTAGAGTGGGCAGGGGTCATGGATTCTCCTCAGGGTAGCAAACTGCATTCTCCCAGGTCACCCTGGACTTGGAGCTCTTAGCCAAATGGACAATATATAACCCCAATTGGTAAAGAGTCTCTTGGGCCAAGTGGATTCTTAGCATGTTTTCAAAAGATATGAATGGATTTTTCAGGACTTGGTCTCGCCTGTGTGGCTCCTCTCACCATCAGGAACATGCCTTATCATAGCCTCCGAGGCCTTTTGCTCTTTGGAAATGCCTGGTTGGCAGGGAACCAGCACAATGCCACCAGTTAGACACACAGCATCAGGACCATGGTCATCTGAAACCAGGGACTCAAATCCTGAGAAATCCTACTTTTCCCAGACTTGTATTCCAGGTTTCAGAACCTGATTGTCTTGTCTTATTCCAGACCAAAGAGGTCTGGGGATGTTGCTGCTGGTGTGTGTGTGTGTGTGTGTGTGTGTGTGTGTGTGTGTGTGTGTCTGTCTGTCTGTCTGTCTGTCTGTCTGTCTCTGTGTGTGTGCCTATGTATATGTGTGTGTGCGTGTGTGTCTGTGTGTTGTGTGCCTGTGTCTGTCTCTGTGTCTGTACCTATGTCTGTCTGTGTGTGTGCATTGTGTGCCTGTGTCTGTCTCTGTGTGTGTGCCTGTCTGTGTATATGTGCCTGTGTCTGTCTCTGTGTATGTGCCTATGTCAGTGTGTGTGTCTGTGTGTGTGTGTGTGTGTGTGTGTGTGTGTGTGTGTGTGTGTGCACGTGTGTGTTGGAGAAGCAGACTGGCTCTGCTTTCATTCCTGTGTATGGCCCTCACGCACCTACAAGTGCTGAGACTGGCTATAGTGTCCTGTCCGAAGGGAACTGAACCACAGGAGAGCCTTAAAACTACAAACATTAAAAAAAAAAAAAAACACACACACACTGATTTCATCCAAGTTCTACAAGAAGTAGACAAGAGGGAAAAAAGAAGAAGAAGAAGAAGAAGAAAGAAAAAAAGAAAAATAGCCCTTTGTGGCAAAGGGCATGCTGGGAAGAAGGCAAGAGCCTGAGCCACCTTCCCAGCACATGCTGGGAGGATGGGCACCAGAGCCGCCTCTCTAGAGCATGCTGGGAGACGGACACCAGTACATCTCCAAGGGCTGCACTTCCCCCAACTCCCACCCTGTTCCCTTACCCACCCCCAACCCGGAGACTAGAGGGAAGTTTGTCCAAAGATGGCTGTGGAATGGGGAATGCCATGGTTCTTCGCAGGCCCCCCACACTGTGGGGGTTAAGTCAGCCAGTGGGGAGAACAGTCAAGATGAAGACAGAGAAACAGTGACTGGAGGGGCCGGTGTGTTGGCAGAGGACGAGGGGAGAGTAGAGCAGAGAGCTTGGTATCCGCTAGCCAGAGGCGTTGATGTAGAGCTGGCTCTTGAGGATGTAGTCGATGACTGGCTGGGACAGGTAATCCACAACATGGCCGTCCCCGTGCTGCAGGGCCAGCCTACATGAGAAGAAACAGCAGTCAAGCGGACATCCATGCCCAAAAAAGACCAGACCTTCTGCCTTTCAGGAAAGGGTCTACAGGTGCGTTATCCCCAGCACCTACCAGCAGTCTTTGATGGGACTGACTGAACAGTATTGGCAAAAGCCTTATCCCCACACAAACTGTCCTCCACCCACAGTGACACTGGGTAGCTGAGAGACCTTGGGCAAGTTATTATTATTTTTTACTCATTTATTTTATGCATGCCCCTCTTGTCTCTCTGTCTCTGTGTCTCTGTCTCTCTCTCTCTCTCTCTCTCTCTCTCTCTCTCTCTCTCTCTCTCTGTGTGTGTGTGTGTGTGTGTGTGTGTGTATGCCCTAGCATTGTGTGGAGACCAGAGGGCAATTTGTGGAACTCAGTTCTGTCCTTTAGCAATTGGATCTCAGGGACTGAACTCAGGTGGTGGCCCTTCAGCACAAGCTCCTTTACCCACAGAGCCATCTCATTGGCCCATTAGGCAAGTTAGTTAAGCCCTTTTCTTCAGTGTTTCCTTTGTTACAATTAAGGTAACATTTAGCTGGGCAGTAACTGTGATGGCGCAGGCCTTTAATCCCAGTACTCGGGAGGCAGAGGCAGGTGGATTTCTGTGAGTTTGAGGCCAGCCTAGTCTACAAAGTAAGTCCAAGACAGCCAAGGCTACAAAGAGAAACCCTGTCTCTCAAAAAAGCAAAAAAATAAATAAATTAAGGTAACATTTAAATGTTATATCTAATTATTTACAGGGTTGCATGAGTCATTAAGCCAAACAGAGTTGACATTTTAGCTTTCCTTTTTTTCTTCTTCTTCTTCAATAGACGTTTTTGTTTGTTTGTTTGTTTGTTTTGTTTTGTTTTTTGAGACAGGGTTTTTTCTGTGTAATCACCGTGGCTGTCCTGGATTCTTTGTAGACCAGGCTGACCTCGAACTCACAGAGATCCACCTGCCTCTTCCTCCCAAGTGCTGGGATTACAGGCTTGCACTACCGCCACTACCTGGCTTAATAGACCTATGTGTATTTTTAAGAGCTCTTATTTCCTCCCTTGGGTTTCTCTACATGCTGGGGGTCTCATGAAAGTTGGTCTCCTAGAGGATTCTTAGTCTTGTTCACCTTTTCCCTCCTACAGGAGTCCTTGGCTGTGGGCTCATGGAGAGACAGCAGCTAGTGACAGAGTCCAGGGTCCAGTCAACTCCTGCACAGTTCTTCTCTGGCCCTGCTCTCGGCTCGTTTTCTATACAACACTCTCGGGATGCCATTGAGCCAGGCGTGGTGACCTGCTCTCTGCCCTTAACACAAGCCCTGCCTTTACTTTACTTTACTTAAGCATCTCCCTAAACAGCGAAGCTTTCTCAAAAGTGGTCTCCAAATAACAGTTTTAACTTCATCAGACTCAGCAGAGAAGCAGAATCTGAGTCCAACCAAGAAAAGCCCTGTCCGGTTGAACAAGATGGAACATGGGGGTTTGTATGGCCTGGAGTCTAAGGACAGCCAGGTTGGCGCCAAAGCCCCTCCTGCCCTCACCTCCCACTAGCTGCTACTCTTGTGACTGTCTCCATAATTGTCTTCCAAAGGAAAAAGAAAACATCTGGGCTGTGGTTGAGCATGCCTTTAATCCCAGCAGAAAGGCAGAGGCAGGCAGATCTCTGATTTCAGGTCTAGCCTGATCTACAGTGTGAGTTCCAGGACAGCCAAAGGCTACACAAAGAAAACCTGCCTTGAAACAAAACATAACAAAAAAGTAAATAGGAATAAATATATGAAGTCCAAAAAGGAGACTGAACGCTTGGGGCAGCAAGTGTCCACTTGAATCTAGGTGTGTCCTGAAGTGTCCCCAGGTTGTGTGGTGATTTCAATGAGGATTGCTCTATAAGCTCATATGTTTGAATACTTGGTCCCCGGTTGATGGAACTATTTAGAAAGGATTAGGAGATGTGACCTTGCTCGAGAAGGCAGGTCACTGGGGAGGGCTTTGAGGTCTCTTTACCTTATAGTTGTGTCTCAAGATGTGAGCTCTCAGAAGCTGCTTGGGCAGCACACCTGCCTGCCTGCCTGCCTGCTGCTATGTTCCCTACCTTGATTCTCCTGAAACTCAAGTCCCAAAGAAACTTTCTTTCTTATTAGTTGTCTTGGTCCTTGTGTCTTAAAAGAGCAATAGAAAAGCAACTAAGACAGGTTGCCTTTGAGGAAAGCTACGAAAACTCTTAAACCAGTTTGGCCACAGTGTCCCTGACCATTCGTCCACTGTACCTGCTCTTGGTGGAGCTGACTACAGACATGGGATGGTTGGTGTCATCCTTGACCACCATGATGTTGTTCTGGAGACAGAGCAGAAAGAACAGGTCAGCAATCACTCTTATGGGCTCCTTCTGCCCCCTCACTCTGCCGCTCCTCCAGAGCTTTGAGAGCGGGGCCCTATCACTGGGCTCCCCCAGCAGGGGATGGAGGACTCACTTTATATTTGCGGAGTATTGATGAGTGGTTCATGATTCGGTCTGTGTCAGCTGCATCCCGGGGCACCACCACGATCCCAAAGTCCCCAACAATCACCTCCATCTGAAGAGAGGGAGAAAAGTGGACAACACTGGTGAGAGCGGTCGCCCCCACCCTCTTACCATGTGACAACAGAGCAAGGTGACATTCTGTTGCTTTACATGGGACTTTAAGCAGTAGCTTCCAATGTACCCTCTCAGCCCCATGAGTCAGCAACCTGAACTCCTGACAGTAGTCTCAGTAGAGTGGCTGGGAACCTCGTCCAGCACAGCAGATGTTTAAACTCTTCTAGAATGAATGAGCACCCTTTTGCACGTCCGAACAGGAACTTTCTAATCCTGGAAGCTCTTGGTTGGAGTTCGCAATGTTGTAGACCAACAACAGGTAGCCAGTAACACCCTCATAGGCGAAAACTGATTCCATTGTCTGGCATGTTTACCTCAGCCCGCAGCGGGACTACATGAGGGGCTGGCTTGCTCCCTTCTTTTATATGGTTCACCCTTATGCTGTAGGACTCCAGGAGAGACTCAGAATGAATCCCTATGTGTACAGGTAGTGGTGGGGGTGCTGGTCAGCTCATGTGGGGGTCATCAGCCTCTGGTGGAAGGTGGATTCCATTGAGAAATAAGATCCTTTCATTAAAAACAAAAATAACTTTTGGGGAAGTGTTGTTGAGAAAGAATTTTGATACAGAGCCTAGGCTAGCCTTGGCCACCTTCTTGTCTTAGCCTCCCAGATGTTAAATGGCAGCTACGGGATACTACAGGAGCCCTTTCTTTTTTCTGATTACAGATATAATACAAGCTTTGGGAATACAGAAAAAAGATAGAAATCAATGTCAACCACGCTCTCCAGGTGACCACAGTTGACCCTTCGGCATGTCACAGGTTTTTCCTTTCTAGGAATAGCTGTGTGTGTAGACCCACGTCAGCACTTAGCTGCAATGGAGGCATGAGGTTGGAGGGCAGTGGTGGCATGCTTCCCTAGCATGCATGGGGGCCTGGGGGACCTGGGGGGGGCCTGGGGGGGGTCTGGCTCTGATCTACAAAATTTTAAAATTAAAAATCAATTGCTTAAGTAGTAATTACTTGCATTCTCATCTCCATTTTAGTAAGACTTATTTTGTTTTTAAGTCGTCGTTTCTCCGCTCCCTGCCCGCCCCCCCCAGTGTGTGTGTGTGTGTGTGTGTGTGTGTGTGTGTGTGTGTGTGTGACTCTGTGTGTCTGTCTGTCTCTTTCTGTCTGTGTGCATGCAACTCTGTGTCTGTCTGTTTCTTTTTCTCTGTCTCTGTGTATGACTCTATGACTCTCTCTCTCTGTCTCTCTGTCTTTCTCTCTGTCTCTCTCTGTCTCTGTCTCTCTCTCTCTCTCTCTCTCTGTGTGACTCTGTGTGTCTGTCTGTCTCTTTCTCTCTGTCTGTTTCTTTTTCTCTGTCTCTGTGTATGACTCTATGACTCTCTCTCTCTCTCTCTCTCTCTCTCTCTCTGTGTGTGTGTGTGTGTGTGTGTGTGTGTGTGTGTGTGTGTGTGTAAGTAAAATTCCCTTGAAGGTCAGAGCTGGACTTACAGATAGCCGTGAATGGCCTGATATGAATCCTAGGAATCAAACTCAGGTCCTCTGTAAAAGCCGTTCCCGTGCTTAACTACTAAGTCATCTCTCCAGCCCACCTGCATTATTTTCATTTAGCATTGTATTGCTGAGCATTCTGCCACATCATGAAGATTGTTTGAGGGCCGGCACGTGGTTTAGCAGGTACAAGCCCTCGCCTGGTGGCCTGAACTCAGTGGCTGGACCCACACGGTGGAAGGAGAACCAACTACTGCGACTTGACCTCCATGCCATCCCCTCCCACACTAAATAGATTAGTAGGAATGAAGTGGAGACACGGGATTTTAACCTTTTCTGTGTTTTGTCATCGTCATACAGTATGGAAAGCTTACAGTTACTTCTAATGTCTCACAACGTGATTTTTGCACATATCACTCTGATGGCTATCTCTATACATAAGCCTTTATCACATCTAATTATGTGTAAGGCATAACATAATTGGATAAAAGGATGGGCTGGAAGTAGCTCAGGCTCTTGAGACACATTTCCAAATCGCTCTCTAGAAATGTGCTGATCGTCATTTTCAAGAAGCTCGTAATTTACAGCATTTGGTGAGCTGGGAGCAGGCTTAGATCCTGCCAGTTGTGGATTCCACAGGAGGAGGAAGGATGCTGCTTGTGCACAGTTCAACTCATTGAGCAAGATCTGCTTTGGGGGCAAAGGATGCGAAATTTCCCCCCATAATTCTCCCCCCCCCACCCCCGTTTTTTTGAGACAGAGTTTCTCTGTGTAGCCTTGACAATCCTGGACTCACTTCTGCCTCTGCCTCTGCCTCTGCCTCTGAGTGCTGGGATTAAAAGCATGTGACACCACCACGCCCGCCTCCTCCCCCCATAATTCTTAAAATGGGTTTCACAGAAACAGAAATGATGAAGAACTGTGGTCAATTCTTCTCTACCAGTAAATTCCACAGTGTCAGAATGACATTGTAAGCCTGATTTTGTGTGTGTGTGTGTGTGTGTGTGTGTGCGCGCGCGCGCGCGCGCGCGCGTGCATGCGTGCATGTTGAATATCATTGGGTGTTTTTTTCCCACTTTTACTCTGCTTTCCTTATGCTTAACATAAAATTGTAGCTAGAAATTCGTTGTTGTTGAGCTAAAAGTTTGGCCTTGTGCTGGGCGTGGTGGCACACGCCTTTAATCCCAGCACTCAGAGGCAGAGGCAGGCGGATCGCTGTGAGTTTGAGGCCAGCCTGGTCTACAAAGCGAGTCCAGGACAGCCAAGGCTACACAGAGAAACCCTGTCTGGGAAAAAAAAAAGTTCGGCCTTGAGTACCCTAGGTGGAGCGAGACTACAAACTAGGCATTCAGTACCAGAGCCTCCACTGGGTCATGTCATTTGGATCTGGAACAGCATACAGCATGTTTTATCCAGGTGGGGCTCAAATTGAGCAAGTTTGCCTCAAGGCTTTTGTCCTATAGGCCTGGAAACGTTCAGGAGCAGCAAGGTTGGAAGCTGAAGGCCGACCCAGCTCCTCTTGTCCTAGCTGTTAGGACACACACTGGGCACACTGATTCTCAAACTTGCCTACACATTAGAGTTGTCTGAGGAGGGTCAGGGAGATGGCTCAGCAGGCAAAGGCACGTGCCACCAAGCCTGATAATCTGAGCCCACTTCCTGGGCCCACATGGTAGGGGAGGACCAATGATTGCTAGTTGTCCTCTGACCTCCACATGCATTTGGGCATGTACACATTCTCTCTCTCTCTCTCTCTCTCTCTCTCTCTCTCTCTCTCTCTCTCCAAATCAAAATAAGTAAATAAATAAATGCATAGTTTTTAAATTGAAAAAAATTACCTAGAGAACTTTAAAAACCGCAAACATGTACCTCATACCCATGATCGATTACACTGGAATATCTCAGAATGGGACCCAGACATCAGTGCTTAAAACTAAATTCTCCAGGTGATTCTAATGTACAACCGAGTTTATGAGTCAGCCAAGTGTAGAAGTAGAACTGGAAACATTGGCACGCCAGGGAAGATGAGGGAAGGGAAAAAGGAAAAGAGAGTTCACTGGTGTGGGAGCACACAGAGACCCCTAAACTGCCTGCCCCTGTAGATGTTTTAGGATAATCTGGTGTGAGTACGTAATGGCGGGCCTGCTTCCCACTGCTTGACTCGAAGGGCCAGAGAATGCACGTGTGACGGGCCCTCTCTGTATGACGCGTGTGGTAAGGGGGCTATTCAGAGCGAACGCTCTAGTTTAAAGCTCTGAATGGCAGCTGGCGCTCATGAGGGAATCGCTCTTCGGTGATCGCAGTGCAGCTGTCGCTTTCCACTCAGGATCTAATGATCTGACGCTCCATCAGTAACTACGCCAAGGCTTGATGGGTGGCAGGAATATAGGGCCCTTGCCGCTGGAGGTATTTCTCCTTTCTAATAACCTGTGACAGAGTTGCCCCTGGGAACCACAGATGGGGAGGGGACACTTGCCCCTGGGAACCACACGTTGGGTGAGGGGGGGGCATGAGACCTACGGACTAGTCCTCTCTCTTCCTGGCTTTGGGTCAGACACTAGAAATAATCTCTGCTGTTTTGGATGGTGGCCTTCGTTCCCATGCTAGAACGTGTGTGGGCGGACGCAGGTGTCAGGTACTGAGTTGTCCGCGGGGAGGTCAGTTGTCCGCCCGCCTCCTACCTCTCTGGTTCAGGCCCCAGCTAGACCCCATACCTCCTGGGTCTCCTTCCTCGTGGACGTTCCTTTTGGGCTCTGTGCTGCTTCTCACTTCTCTCTGATCTTGACACACTGGACTCCACCAGGCTTTTCCATCCTTGGACCCTTACTTCATACCCTTAACTACTTCATTCCATTTCAAGGCTAATATAAAAACACACCAAAGGCTCTCAAGTCAACATATGCAGCATAGGTTATATTTCTATCTAAATGCGTTCATGAGCCCCGGGCCTGCTATTATATACGGGCTCTCTGGAAGTTTGAATGGGACAGTCCCTGAAAGGCTCAGATGTTTGAACACGTGGTCCCCAGTTGCTGGAGCTGATTGGATGGGTTCAGGAGGTGTGGCCTTGCTGGAGGAAGTACGTCACTGGGGGTGAGCTTGAGGAACCAAAGGCTCCTTGCTATTCCCTGTGCACTCTCTCTGCTTCCCCGCTTTCTTCTGTCCAAGATGTGAGCTTGCTGTTCCACCTGCCACGCTTGCTGCCTCTGTCCTTCAATCATGGACTCTAACCCTCTGGAACCATAAACCCAAATAAACTCTTTCTTCTGTAAGTTGCCTTGATCATGGTGTTTTTATCACAGCAATAGGAAAGTAAACGATACAGACTCCTTCGCCGGCAGAGAAGTGGTTTTGACAACGGTCTTTTTTCTCTTAAAATTGTACTCAGCAAAAGTCTTGGCATTTTCCTAGTTTCTTCTCTTTCTTTCATATCTTTTTTTTTGTTTTTGTTTGTTTGTTTGTTTTTCGGGACAGCGTTTCTCTGTGTAGCCTCGGCTTGGCTGTCCTAGATTCACTTTGTAGACTAGGCTGGCCTCGAACTCACAGTGATCCACCTGCCTCTGCCTCCCAAGTGCTGGGATTAAAGGTGTGTGCCACCACGCCCGGCTTTTTTTTTTTCATATCTTATATTCAGCCTACAATGAAATCCAATTAACTCTGTCTTCAAAACCAATGTATGAGGCCCGTTTTGGTGGTGCATGCCTGTAATCCCTGCACAATAGACCAGAACAAAAAACCACGTACGACCCTGCTCATCTACACCTGGGTCCAAGTCTCCACTGCCAAAATGACCACCCTCTCGACCCTCCACCCTCCCCAATACCCAAGTCCAAATCCCTAGAACTTGTGACTGTTACCTTATAGGATTAAACCAAGGGAATTAATCTTGAGATTATTCTGGATAACCTCGGTGGCCCTAACATCAGAAACAAGTGTCTCTCTAAGAGGGAGGTAGAGGGGAATTGGAGATAAGCGGGAAGGTGAGGTAAAGAACGATTTGGAGGAAGAGGAGGAAGAGGAGGAGGAGGAGGAGATCCTGAGCCCTGGGGCCGAGCATTTGTTCTGGCTCTTCCTGTGGGTCTTGCCCATGGGGAGGTAGTATGGCGGTGGGGTCAGGGGATAGGTGAACAGGGCAGACCCAATGGTTAAATCTCACTCCCCATGTGCCCAGCGTCCCCTCACACCGCCAGGCCCTAGAAGACAGGATCCTACTGGTCCTCTCACTTGTCGCAGGCCTGTGTGTCAGGCCTCAGAGGTGGGGTCCAAAACACTCATCCTGCTCCAACGTCCGGCCCAGCCCAGCCCAGCTTTGATACTATCTTTTCATCTCTGGTTAAAGTTTCCCTGGGGGTGGGGGGTGGGTGAAAGTTGAGAGGAAGAGAAGTAGGTGGAGGTAGAGGACTCTGCTGCTCCAAGGACAGGGAATCTGAGAGAAGGATATGGGCAAGTTAATATTTGGTGACTCATATCTTGTAGTGACTAACACATTATGAGCAATTGGCAAAAAAAAAAAAAAAAAAAAAAAAAAGCCAAATAAAACAAAGGAACGTGTTGACTGTGGGCTTCATCCCAACACAGAGAGAGGCCACCAGCCTGTTCAAATCAGAGGGCTCAGCTCCATTAGCAACAGCACCCCAATATGCACTGCCTACCCTGGCACAGGCCTCACTGGGAAGCTCCAGTGTGGTCACTCTAAATCAGGGCTCAGAACCCGGCCGACTTGACTTTCTTCTCAAGGTGCTGCAGGTCAGTGGCTCCAGCCTCCTCTTGTGCCTTTTTCGGACGGCAGTTAGGGATGCACAGGGACCAGCAGTAGGCAGGGAAGAGGTGTTTACCAAGGGCTCTGCCACAGGCCAGGAACGAGTCTCACACTTCACCCTTCCGGCCATCTTCTGAGGTGTGTGTGTGTCTCCGTGCTCACTCCTCAGGCGGAGGAACCTGACCCGATGAGACTCGGGAACCTACCCGATGCACACGGCATGTGAGTGAGTTTGAACCCTCTTGGGTCATTCTTGAAGACTCTTTCCATTGCTTCACACTTCTAGACCCATCGAGAAGACTCATATTTTAATGACTTGAAACGTCTTCAGTTTAAAAATAATGACAAGCTGAAAATATGCTTGGTGATGTGCAGTGGTGTAGCCGTAGAATCCCAGAACCCGGAGGCTGAGAAACGTGAGTTTGAGGCCAACTTGGGCTACTTAGCAAGAGGACCAGGACACATACAGCTACATAGCAATTTAAGAAAAAAAAAAGTGTTTAAAAAAAACATCAACACATATAAAGGAAGGAAAATACCCACTACCACCACCACCACCACCACCCTGCTCTTAAAAAACAAAAACAAAAACACACAGCCTAGGGTGGTGGCGCGTGCCTTTAATTCCAGCATTTGAGAGGCAGAGGCAGGCGGATCTCTGTGAGTTCAAGGGCAGCCCGGTTTACAAAGTGAGGCCAGGACAGCTAGGACTGTTACACAGAGAAACCCTGTCTCAAAACAAACAAACAACCACCACCAACAACAAAAAAAAGCCAAAGCAGTCCTTTCTTACCAATTATTCTCAGATTATTGCTCTCTATCGCCCCCTAGAGCATACAGCTGTAAGCCCTTCTAAATGGCTACAGAGATAAAAGGGGAGAGCAGAGAAAATTCCCAGTCTGTGAGGACGTCTAAACTACTGCCTTGGTCTGGAGGGAAGGCTGGGCCAGAGCTAGTGCAATCAGAGTCACGCAGCCAGGAGAGCACTTCCAGGATGGCCCTTTAGGCAAACAAATGAAAGCTCCTTCAGTGGGGCTTCCCAGAGGAAACCAAGCCACCGCATTGCCAGCTTGACTGGGAGTGTGGGAAGGCCTAGTTCCGGCCTCATGTCAGACGCCCGAAAACCAAATCAACAGCACCTTTTACACCGTGAGCAGGAAAATAGCCCCACATCTTGCACCCGGACTTGGGAGAGGGGGGGTCCTTCCCCTGTGGGTTCAGCGTGGGTCTTAGCAGTGTGGGGACCTAATCCCCTGGGGATGGGAGAGTCCCACAGGCTTCCTGCTTCCTGGCTGGAGTTAGGCAGTTTGATAAAAAGTCATCCGAGCCTGAATAACCACATGTTTGTCTTTGCTACATTTGTCCTGGGGCCCTGGGATTTCTTCTGGAGTGGTTAATGCCCCCGGCTCTTCCTCTGTTTATTTTCTTTGGTTATTTTCCCATAGCTGTGGATATAGGAGGCGGTTAGCCCACGACTGGTTGGTTGGAGGCACGGAGGGCACAACCAATGAAACGAATGTAAGGCTTTGAGATGTGCAGGAAGAAAAGAAAACAGTTTCCTCATTGGCCTATTTCTGGCGTCTGGAATTACACCTTTAGGTACTTACCCCTTTGGGTTAGACATTAACTCTTGCTTGTTTAAAATGCCAGCGTCCTGAGAATGTCCCTTACAGTTAACTGTGATGCAGTGAGTCCAGCACACTTCATCAAAATCAGTGCCTTTCCAAATGAAATGAAGACAACCCATTTACCAGCTGTCTCTCCTCAATCCTGTTCCCACTACTCGGTCTTCTGTAGCCTCTGCTGCCCTACATGAAAACCGCTTCTCTTTGTACCTACTTAACTTGGACCGGGCGATGACTCAACGCCGGCTTGTGCCCTCACCTAGGCCTGCTTTGAGAGATGTCTGTATTCCACTTGTTTGTTTTACCCAGCTCCCTTTCCTATTATTATTATTATTATTATTATTATTATTATTATTATTATTATTATTATTATTAATTTGGGTTTTTCGAGACAGGGTTTCTCTGTATAACAGCTCTGACTGTCCTGGAACTCGCCCTGTAGACCAGGTTGGCCTCGAACTCATGGAAATCCACCTGTCTCTGCCTCCCAAGTGCTGGGATTAAAGGCGTGCGCCACCACCGCCCGACCTTTTCCATGTTTTAAAGATGGGAATTGAAGTTCCATCTCACAGGGATTAAACCAGATAACCTATGATATGGCCAAATACAATTCATTTATTGTCTGTCTTCCCCACTAGAAAGCACAGTGAATAGCCAAATATTTTTTTCTTTCTGTTCTCCTCACTGTAGGCTAGTGATTGCTGTTGCGTATTAGATGCTCAGTAAATATTTAAAAATAAAAGAATGACCCCGGGCTGGTGATGCATCCTTTAATCTTAGCTGCTCACAAGGCAGAGGCAGGAGGATCACTCGTTAAGAAACTTTAAGAAGACTTTGTCTTAGCCGGGTGTGGAGTGCTCACCGTTAATCCCAGCACTTGGAAGGCAAAGGCAGGTGGATCTCTGTGAGTTCAAAGCCAGCCTGGTCTATAGAGCAAGTCCAGGGCAGCCACAGGTACACAGAGAAACATTGTCTCAAACAAAACAAAACAAAACAGATGGGTCAGCAGGTAAGTGTGCTGGTTACACAAGTCTGATGACCTGAGTTCGATCCCAGGCACCCATGCAAAGGTGGAAAGAGAGAACCAGCTCCACAAAGTTGTCTCTAACTTGCATGCTCTGGCACTTGCATGCCATATAACAAAACATAAAATAAAATAAAAAAACAATTAAGAAGAAAAATACAAAAAGAGAGGGATATAGTTTAGTGGCTAATATTATAAAACCAGAAACTTAGCCAAGGCTAACACAGAGAAACCCTATCTTGAAAAAACAAAAACAAAAACAAAACTCAGAAACTTAAATTCCTAGTACTTAACAGCAACAAAAAGAACATGAAACAACAGCCAGTAGTTACTGAGAACTTACCAGCTGGGCTCCAACACTTTTCTACACTTCCTATGCCCTTAATTTCATGTTGGATATTGAATTAAGTATTTATAACTAGGGTCTTTTTGTTATGTTCACAAGGGCACTGTTGAGAGATTGATTGAAAGGAGGAATGACAAAATCAGAATTAATTTGCCTGCTTTCCGCTTTATGGTGGATAAAGCACCCAGTGTCAGCACTGCCCTGCACAACAGGTTGGGTTTTGTTTAATGGGGGAGTGAAGAAAAAAAAAAAATTCAGCCCTGGCTGACCCTGGAGCCTTTGACTTTAATTTAATCTACTTCCTGATCCGTGTCTGGATACCTGCACAGGTATTTCTGTCAGGAAGTGGAAGAAACAAAGGCCTAGGGCACATGAGGGAGATGCCAAGTAGCATTCGTCTTCCTCTGCTTCCTGACCAGCTGCCTCGTGCCCCTGTCGCGATGCCCTCTGCGCAATGATGCACTCCACTTTCAAACCTGAACCCAAACAAACTCTTCCTTCTTTAACTTGTTTTTGTCAGAACAATGAGGATACAAACTAGCAGAGGAAACTAGCCTGCTAATGAAAGTGAGCTGGGTTGCCGGGTGTGGTAGTGGCGCACGCCTTTAATCCCAGCACTATCGAGGCCAGTCTGGTCCGCAAAGCGAGTCCAGGACAGCCAAGGCTACACAGAGAAACCCTGTCTCAAAAAACCAAAAAGAAAAAAATGAAAGAAAGAAAGTGAGCTGGGGACGATGCTGGCTCCTGATCTCTGAGGCCGATCTTGACTGCCTCCCCCAACCCAACCCCACCCCACCCCCGAAAGCAAGAATGAAAATGCCAATCTGGAGACCACACAGCAGCTCTTTTGTGCTCCACTTGAGAGAAATTTGATGAATATGTACGGAATTTTCTCTCCATGGAACGTTAGGGGACGGGTGTGTCACTGGTCACAGGAGGTCAGAATTCACTGTGGGCTGATAAATCGTTGTGCCTAATAGACACTGCCGCTGGGGAACCGTGTGGCTGGGGGGGGGGGGGGAGTAGCCCTTGATAGAGGGTTTTGGCTCAGGGCTTAGAAGCAAGCGACCTTGACTTCATAGCCGACTGGGAGCGCCTAGGAGAGGCTGAGGCAATCCTGCTGTGGGGCAGGATCCACGCGGCCAGTTCCCAGGGGATGTTAACCGGCTGAGTGCACACCGTGAGGCGGCTCTCCAGCCTCTTTGAACCAGCTCCACTCCTTCCCAGACCAGAGCCCTGTATAGCCTTAGATATCCCCCCCCTTCACCTCTAAGAAATGATTCTAAGAACCTCACAAACTGGGGAGAGTTGGGAAGGAGCAGTACTTGCCTGGGTGGCCTCAGAATGCAGGTGATCTAGGCTGAGGGAGCCCTGGGTTCTGATTAACTCCAACTCCACTATCTCTGAGGGAACTGGAATTCTTTTTTTTTTTTTCTTTTTACAAACAATATATATTTTTTAATTTGTTCACTTTATATTGTAGCCTGCTCCCTCATTACCTCCCAGTCCCACTCTCCCTCCCTCATGCCCCCTCCCTCCCTCCTCTAGTCCTCAGAAAGGGAAGCCCTCCTCCCCTCAGCCTATCAAATCTCATCTGGACTGCCTGTATCCTCTTCCTCTGTGGCCTGGCAAGAACGCCCCACTAGGGGGAAGCAAATCAACCTGTGGGGACCAGAGTCCATGACAGAAGTAGTCCCTACTCCCCTCAAGGAGACTGTGCTGTCTATCAACTACATCTGAGCAGAGGGCCTAGGTCCTCACCACGCATGGTCCTTGCATCAGTCTCTGCAGCACCCCTGTCCTCCACCCGGATTTGTGGGTTCCATTGGGAACTGCTAACACTGCCTCAGACAGACAGACGCAGGGAGACTGTGCCTCTGGGAGTTTCTACAATTGGCGTCCTAGATCTCTGGGGTGACCAGGCATCCGGGTGGTCAGCCTGAGACTCGGGGGGCTTCTAAGAATGGGACTGCCTCCACCTCCCAATGCTGGGATCACGTGTCCAGTTGCCATGGTGCTGGGGACAGAAGCCATGGTTCTGTGCATGTGAGGCGGGGTGGGCGCTCTGCCTAGCAGGCTATGGCTCTAGCCTTGGGCTTTGGAGTCTTGTTAGGACCGCAGATTCCATGCAGGGCCTCATCAGGTAAGGGAAGCGCTCTCTTTCACCTTGCTATCTCCTTGGCCTTGGGATTCTGCATTAAGTTCATCTAAGTCCTAGGAAAAGTGAGCTTATCTGGTTACCCTCCTTAGTGCTGCTGGCTTATCCATGCCAGGCTGACACCGAGGTCTTCCAAAGTCACCCGTCTCAGACTGGGGACGGGAAGAGTGATGGGGCATCCCTTTGTTTTTCACACAATCACCCCTAAGAGACTGGAACTCTCTGACTACTCCTGGGGATGCAGAAGGTCAAACTGGAAGGACTGTGGGATGCCCTCTTCCAGGTAATCAGGGGGAAAACGTTTGAATGGACACAGACCGCACTGTAACATTTGTGTGTGCCTGTCTCTTTGTGTGTGTTTCCTATGAGTACAGGTGCCCTGGGGGGCCAGGAGAGGGCATCAGATGCCCTGTGTTGGGAGCCGTTCACATTGAGGACAAGGCTCTCGGGTCTTCAGTGACTCGGCACCAAAGGTAACATGGCTCCACTGTCACTATGGTCCCGAGTGCGCTTGCTCCATACTCCCCCCAACCCAAAGTCTGCGTCATCATAACCTTCTATCTATCATTCTCCCCTCCCCCATTACAGGTGGTGGTGAGCAGCCAGACGCCGGTGTTGGGGACCAAGCTGAGGCCCTTTGCAAGAACACCCGAGTGCACTTAACTGCTGAGCCATCTCTCCAGCCCCTTAAATTTTGTTTCTTAATCAGTTAATTCAAGTCTCAACACCAATGCCTGAGGGAGAGCAAGAAAGGCCCGAGGTGGGGTGGAGGGCGTGGCTCCCTGGTCTTCAAATATTGGCACCTAACAGCAGTCAGCGTGTGGCAGGTAGGAAATCTACCCCGAGGAGCTCTAACCAGGAGACAGGAGAGAGACTGGCCAGGCATCAGGGGCACAAGGGTGTTCTTTCAGGCTCCAAGTAGCCTGCTTCAGGCCCTGACTGGAGGAGGCTCCCCCTCAGGTCTCACTTAGTAAATAGCCCCAGGGATTTCCTGCTCACACAAGTGGCTCTTCAGACAACTGCACCAGCTGTCAACCTCATCCTTCTAAATTCCCGGACTTCTCAGGCCTCCCTGGAGGGGCCCCAGGCAACTGTTCAGCCTTGCTGAGATCTCTGCCTGAGCCTTTTTTTTTTTTTTTTAACTTTCTCAGCACCTAGTAGAGGGTGGAAGGCAAAAGCTGATTAAGCCATTTAATCCAAAACTGAAAGGAAGCTTAAAACTTCACCTGCTGGAAACTGCTCCAAGGGTTGTAGATGAAAGGCCCGACTAGGCCTTGTGCCACCCAGAGCCCACAGCCCACAGCGTGGCAACATGGTAGTAGCTACCGGGCGCACCAGGGTGTTCGGGTCACGTTAGCTGAAATTTCTTAATAGTATTTGTTACAAGCCAGGTCACGCACTCAAGTAGTGTCATCTGGGTCTTCAAAACCCACGGGAGGTAAATACTGTCACTGTGGCCATTTTAAAGACGGGAGGATCTGAAACTCTGACGATATCTTGTCACTAGCATGTATGGGAGTAGGACTGAGTCTAGATTCAGATTCGGAATGTCCCCTTTCCGTAACAAAAGAGCATATATGTACGTTATGTCTGTTAGGTCTCCTAACGCTTATCGGCAGGGGCTGTGCCATGCATTTCTTTAAAATCTCAGACCACTGTCAATAACATACCACAGATTTCAAAAGCAACTGAGGTCCAGAGTGACACTGAGGGGAAAGCCGAGTTAGTCCACTTGCTCTCTGTTCCAGGCTTCCTTTGAGTTTGGAAGGGTCCTATTTCCCATCAGCCCTTGGCATCCCAGCCCCCCTCTGCACCCCTATTCTTATGCTAAGGGGGCCTAAGGGTAGTAAGTAGCCACTACCTCTTCAAAGGCAGCAGAGGAAAGCAACCATACCTCTGATCTCCAGAGGGCAGATTTCTTCTTAAATCTCCCAGGAAGCCCGTGTCTTCCCAGGAGTTTCACTGTGGACAACGCCTGACTATGGGTCACCATGACAGCAGTTGCCCAAGCTGTTTTTTTTCATGAACTGGAGGTTGCAGAAACTACTGACCTTGCAAGTGTCCAGCGGGTGACCTTTTGACATCAGATGGCTAATGCTCCACCCTTAGAGTCGGCTGATGTCACTGTTTTCTGAATAGAGCCCAAGTAAGGCTTCGATGGCCCACCTACAGACCACTACACCTTCCTCATGTCAATCGCCTTTTCCACGCCTCAGACCCTGCTTAGCTCATAAATGCTCCTTATCTTTTTGAGACCGGGGGTGCCTGCCTTGTCAGTAAACTTTTGTTGTTGTTGTTGTTGTTTAGAACGTTTGCAATCGGGGCTGGAGTAATGGCTCAGTGGTTAAGAGCACCGCCTGCTCTTCCAGAGGTCCTGAGTTCAATTTCCAGCAACCACATGGTGGCTCACAACCATCCATAATGTGATCTGACGCCCTCTTTGGCAGATAAAGCTCTCACATACAAATAAAGTTAAAAAAAAAAAAAAAAAAGAATGTTTGCAATCATTTCCATGACTGGCCGATTGGCATGCCAAACATCGGAGAAACAAGCCTCATTTGGCAACCAGGGGAGCTGCATGATTGACACGGTTGCCTAGCAAGTTCATTAAAAATGCACAAAGCCTGGCATTGCACTGATGCAGGAGCATTGCCAGGACTACACAGCAAGATCCTATCTTAAAAAAACAAAAACAAAAACCCACAAAAAACAGAAAAGCAACTTGCACAGGATCATGAGGTTGGAACTAGTGTTAGCCCAGGCTATCCCACGAGTGGATTCATAAAAGAGCAAGAGACAATAGCATGTATGGACCCATCCGAGTCAGACTGACCATCCCAGTCGGGACAGATGGCTGGAACTTCAAAGTGGCTTGAGTTTAACTGGTTCCTTTCCTCTCCGCCAAATCAGTCATCTAAAGGATCCTACCTTTGCCATCAGCCATCTGTGCCCCACCCCCAACCTCACCTCCACCCCCTGGGCCCTTATCCTCTTGCTAAGGGGTTCACAAGCTAGGGTAGTCCTTACCGTCTCTTCAGAGGCAGCTAAGGAAAACAAACCACACCTCTAATACCTCCCCCCTCCCCCCTCCCCCCCCCCCCCCCCCGCGCCCCGCAAGGGCACAGTTTCTTCTTAAATCCTCCCTTAATGTCCCCAGGGACCCAGCATGCACACCGCAGGCAGCACCTGGAACAAGACATTCTATAACTCAGAGCGCTTTTTTCCCAGGGTTTCCTGGGGGGTGAGAACAGGGAGGCGTGAGAATAAATATGCAGTAGGAGATAGCGCCTGGGGTGGGTGAGAATTTTCCTATGTGGTCATGTGAATGAATTAGCCCTCTTGGGAACTTTGAGGAGGCAAGAGATAACAGTTTGTGTGGGGGTGGGCGTGGGGGTGGGGAATCAAGCATACCTCTCCTCCCCCTTCCACCTCCCCCGCCCCCACATTTCCCTTCCCCCAACCTGGCTACTCACATCTGCCTCGTTCCAGAGTCCGGGGATGCAGAAGGACTCCAGCAGGTCGCTGCCACACAGCAGCAAGATGCGCAGCTCTGGGGGAGGGAGAGCGGAGTTTGCAAACAGCATCGAGGATGGGGTCTAGGAGCCGGCGCTCGGCTTCCTATCCCCGTGCGCACATAAGGCTGCACCCTTGGAACTGTAGGTCTCCCCGACAACCCCACACCGGAGTGTCTGTAGTTCCACATCCACCCGCACCCTGATTTCTCCTCCCGGAACCCCCATCTACAGTGGGATTTCCACATGCAAGGGGAGCAGTGCGTGAAGGGTGGTCAATTGTCCTGCCTATCCAAGACACAGACAGCCCTTTAGGGCCAAAGCGGGACGGATAGGCTCTCTAACAGAGGCAGCCACACACTTTGCTTAAGGCTTCAGAGCCTCTCTCTCTTTTTCTTTCCTCCTCCTTCTTCTTCTTCTTCTTCTTCTTCTTCTTCTTCTTCTTCTTCTTCTTCTTCTTCTTCTTCTTCTTCTTCTTCTTCTTCTTCTTCTTCTTCTTCTCTCTCTCTCTCTTGACTCTGTAACCTAGGCTAGCCCCAAACTTGCTATATAGCTGGGACTTGAACTCCAGAACCCCCCTTTTCAGCCTCCTTAGTGCAGTTGTCAAACACTTCCTTCCGTCTTCTCTCCACATGGAGTGCATCTCTCATTAGTGTCAGCATAGCAGTGAGGGGATGGAGGGGGAACCACTGACTGGGCCGACCAAGCATCTGAGTTGATCCACTGTGTCCTCTCTGCGGCCACAGCCCTCAGCAAAGGGCCTGTGAAGCAAGGCTAGAAACACCTCCCTTTACCCGTGCTGCTTCCTCCTGCCTGTCAGTCATTTTTCTTCCTCCATAAAGCCCGATTTGAATTATCCCAGTGAGGCCTATTGTCATTTAAGGCTGGCAGCCAACGGTTGCTTATTACAACTGAATGATTAGGATAGGCCCCGGGCCAGCCTGGTCTACAAAGGGAGTCCAGCACAGCCAGGGCTCAGTGTAAACAGAGAAACCTTGTCTTGAAAAGCAAAACCCGGCGGGGGGAGGGGCGGCAGGGAGAATCTAGAGACTCTTGACATTCCTATATTCAGAGTGCAGATCTCGGCTGCCCAGGTTTCTGCTGTACCCAATGTGTTATGTCAGAGACGATGAGAGCGCATGTGCAGAGCTGACCACTAGTCTTCCAGACCCAGCTGCTACCCTGGCCTGGCGTTTGACGTTGAGAGCCCGCGGCTTTGCTTGACTTACACCCCAAGGCCAGGAAAGGATGTTGATCTTACTCTTGCTCAACACAGTCTCCAGATGGGAATGAGGCAGGCAGAGGGAGTGGCCAAAGCCTGGCCCTGGGTCTGTGTGGCCCACCCCTCAGGGAGCCCAGGGAAGGTCGGGCGCTTATTACTCAATGATCTCTTCAGGGCCAGAACCTTAATTTGTCATTCTGTCCCCAGGGCCTGGAGGTGGTAGACACACAGACATGGTGAGTAGTTAAGCCAGCAGAGGATGTGGTCACAGAGTTACTCGGGCTGTTTGAGAGCCCCGGGGCAGGTTAGGGGCAATTGCACAAAGTCTGGGAAGAGAAGTGTGCCACTGGCCTCTGGTGGAAGAGATGCTGCTAAGCAAGCTTCCCACACTGCACAGGGCAGCCCCACAAAGCAGAATTATCTTCCTCTAAATGCTGGCAGCCCTGAGGCTGAAAACCGTGACCAGGGCTTTCCCTTCTCATGCTAGGATTCACTCTCTGCCCAAGAATAATGGGAGACTTTTTATAAAACAAACAAACAAACAAGCAAGCAAACAAAAAGCCGAAGCTGGGCGTGGTGCTGCACGACTTTAATCCCAGCACTCGGAAGGCAGAGGCAGGCAGATCGCTGTGAGTTTGAGGCCAGCCTCGTCTACAAAGTGAGTCTAGGACAGCCAAGGCTACACAGAAAAACCCTATCTCGAAAATACAAAAACAAAAACAAACAATAACAACAAAACAAAAAACAACAATAACAAAAAGAGCAGAAGCACAGAAAGGCAGAGTGAAACCTCTGACCCACCCCCCACCCATCCCCTACCACCAGAGCAGATGTGTTTTGGCAGTGGACAGGTGGCCCTGCAGAGACTGTGGTCCCACATGTAGCCACGAGAGGGCAGCAGTGGTTTCCATATTGCCAGTCCACACGGGAAGCCCCTAAATGCTGGGAACAGAAGAATGGGATCACTGATGCTAAAAAAAAAAAAAGAAGCAGCTAGAAGAAGGTGGCCTTTTCTTGTGATGTGTGCAAGGAGACGTTATTAAAGGAGTTTTGTGAGTACCAAGGACTCAGAGAATGCAAGGGTCAGTTCCCTTTGCCTTCTGCTGGGCTCTGCCTCCCTCCCCTGGTCATCTTGATCTAGGGCCAGCAGCCAGAATCAGTACTTTCCCTCTGCACTCCCTGCTCAGGAATTCCAGCTATGTGTAGCCCAGTGGCCCATCCCAGATCTCACGGTACACCAGGGCGGTTGCCACCTGTATCACCCAGAACCTGGAATCTGTCAGCCAGGGAGGGGCCCCGGGGCAGGGGTTGGAGGGTGGGCTGTATGGCTTTCCTTTTCAGAAGCCAAGATTTCTATCTTCATTCCCTCCCTGTCAGACACGGGGGATCCTTTCCCTTTAAGAGAGCAAACTGGGTCAGAGGTGGCTAGGCAGATTTAGGAACTACAAAGGATGTAGCCCAGCAGGGACAGCAAAGCCTAACCCGAGCCTGGGAAGACACCCCCCACCCCTACCCCCCCAAAAAAAACCATGAAACATGAAAAAGACAAACACACATCGGAACACAATGGAAAATGCTAGGACTGTTCTGAGTTCTGCTGGGCAGAGGCTGCAAGCGACCAGCGTCTGGTGACAGCCTCTGGAGTGGCAGGGCTGCAGGGGAGGAGGAGGAGGAGGAGCGCTGGGCTTTGAGCCTGGTCCTGGCTGCTCTGTTCCACCTCTGCCTTTGGACTCTCTGGGCTTATAGAACTGGCTTGCTTTGTGGGGATTGGCCAGAAAGCCAGGTGCCCAGAACTCAGAGCAAATAAGCTAATGTGTAAAGGATACTATAGTCTAGAAACGTAGTCAGGAAGTGAGGCCCTTGAGTTACTTTGGCTTGATGCAGCTTGCCTAACCGTAAGCTACCAGCACGTAATATTTACTAATGGCTCCGCTTAGTAACTAGTTGTCAACATTTTGCAAATGGGTCCTGCAAAGCAACATGACTTAACTCAGGCTCGACTACATCTCAGACCAGAGATGTACCTCGGAACGTTATCACATCTGCTGGGCATAGTGGTGCTCAGGCACACCCCCATTTCTACACCTCTCAGGATCACATCAGGAGCCCAAACCCCACTGCACTGAGAGGAGTATTGAAAAAGCATCCAACACAACTCTAGAAGTTAAACTCCTGTGGGTTGGACACCAAGTTGCCTCTCCTAGGGGCCCACTGCACCTCCTCACCCCCTGTGCCAGCTCCAGCTCCGGTCTGACATTTTGTTTTGTTTTGTTTTTCAAGACAGGATTTCTTGATGTAGCCTTGGCTGTCCTGGACTCAGTTTGTAGACCAGGCTGGTCTCGAACTCACAGTGATCAGCTTGCCTCTGCCTCCGTAAGTGTTAGGAAAAGGACTAACAGGCATGTGTCACTGCAGGGCTCCATTCTGCCCTGCCTCTGTCATCCTTTTCCAGCTGTAGGCAACTGGGTCCCCCAGCCCTTGTCTTTGCTCAGGAACCTTGGAAAGGCTTCTGTTTGCTGATGATTTGCACAGCTGTCAGCTCCTTCCCATCCTGACAGATGCTTGTAACCAGCTTCTACCGACTCTGGACTTGGGTTGGGCATCGGGGTCTCAGGCAGACAGAGAGATACCTCAGCTTCAGCCAAGGCTGCAGGCAAACTGCACGGTGGCTCCCAGCCAGCCCGTGCCTCCTTCTCAAGAGCCTGAAACTGCCTTGTTTGTGTGCAGTATCAGTGGGCAAACACAATGGGTCTCTCTCACTAGCCCTGACGCTCAACTTTCATCCTTTTAGATGAGGGAGAGGAGGCTATGAAGGGGAGGTTGCCAGTTGGTCCACTCCTACCAGGGAGTGCGTCTAGTTAGGAGATGTTAAATGAGATCCAGGGGAGAGCATGCTCCTACTCTCCAGAAGGAATGTTCTGACAGCAGACCCTGCTGTAAACCCACTCCAGGCTTCAGGCCTCCATCCTCCCCGACACTGTCGCTTCCACTTAATTGGAGGCGAGAGGCTCCAAACGTTCCCAGATTCATAGCCCAACTCACCGATCTCCTCATACCGCACCACCGTGCCCAGGTTGGCGTTCTCATCTGTGGGGAGAGAAGGGAGGGGGGTGGGAGGGATTGACAGATGGACAGGAGGGAGAGAGAGCGAGAGAAGAGCATTAGGGAGCTGAGAGTCTCCTCAGTGATAATGCTGGGGTAGGATGTCACAAAAGCTGGACGGATCAAAGGGCAGAGCCTCTGGTGTGTGTTCCTGGTGTGCACTGTGTGCACGGACAAGGGACACACGTGTCCAGCATGGGCACGCACATACATTTACAGGCGAGCTGCCTTGGCCCTGCCTCTGCCTCCTCAGAGGTTCCCACAGATATGCCCCAAACTGGAAACTTCTGAAACAGCAGAAGGCAACCCCAAAGAACAAAAGGAATGAGTTCTTTTTGGCTCTTTAGGGGCTCTTTTACACAGTTAAATTTGGGTTTAGCAGAGGGAAGAGCTCGGGCCTGTGATGTCCTCACCCACGCAGAGACTTCAAGGAGGACCCAAAAGACAGGGGGAACCCAGGAAAAGAGTGTGTGCCCACTGGAGGAACAGACGCTGCCTGGACTGATCGGCAGGATCCAGGGCCCATGTGAAACGTCTGATATGTAGACATATTTTATGGAGTGCTGGGTGAAGAATGGCACAGGCCGAGGAGGGAGAAGAGAGTGAAAGGCCTCTCAAGAGCACCACATCCTTTTGCTCCCATCACCTCCTGACACTGTAGGCCTGAACTACTGCTCCACCGTGGAGCTCCACAAAAGGATGTCCTCAGCCATTCGAGCCATTACAACAAATACCATGGGCGGGGTGACTTCTAAGCAATAAGAATTTGCTCCTGGAAGTTCTGGATGTTGAAAGCCCACGATGAAGGAGCCAGCATGGGTGGCATCATCTCCTGTATCCTCAGATGGTAGAAGGAGTGAACAGCTCTGCAGGACCTTTCTTTAAAAACATTTTTAAAATTACACTTTATTTGTTTGCTTATTTATTTTGATGGTGATGTTGGTGTTGGTGGTGTGTGTGTTTGTGTGTGGTGTGATTTGTGTGTGTGGTGTGTATGTGTGTGGTGTGATGTGTGTGTGATGTATGATGTGTGTGTGTGACATTTGATGTATGTGTGTGGTGTGGTGTGTGTGTGCTCTGTGTGTGTGTTTAATGTATGATGTGTGTGTATGATGTATGATGTGTGTGTGTGGTGTGGTGTGGTGTGTGTGTGTGTGGTGTGTATGTGTGTGTGTGTGTGATGTGTGTGTGTGTGGTGTGTATGTGTGTGTGTGGTGTGTGGTGTGTGTGTGTGTGGTGTGTATGTGTGTGTGTGTGTGATGTGTGTGTGTGTGGTGTGTATGTGTGTGTGTGGTGTGTGGTGTGTGTGTGTGTGGTGTGTATGTGTGTGTGTGATGTGTGTGTGTGTGTGATGTGTGTGTGTGTGGTGTGTATGTGTGTGTGTGATGTGTGTGCGTGTGGGGTGTGTGTGTGTGTGATGTGTGTGGTGTGTGTGTGTGCGCGTTTGTGCGTGCTCATAATCCATCCTCATGATTACGTAATTGTCTCCCAAAGACCCTGGCTCCTGGCCCCTATCCCCTAAGGGATTAACAATTCAATATATGAATTTCAGGGGGTGGAGCTACTTGCTGATGCATGGAGGGAGGTGAGAAAGAAGAGATTTGGAACCGGGAAAGAAAGCTCTTGCTGCCTTACCTACAAAGGTGAAGCGCTCCACGGGTGGGCGGACACAGCAGATCCGGCTGAGGCTTTCTCCAACCTTTCCCAAGATCTTGGCTGAGGGAGAGAATAAGACAGATAGAGTCAGAGGGAATGAACCACTCACAACAGGCCGGCCTCAGGGCCACTGTGAACAGGGGTGTGCTGGAGAGTGTGGGAAGTGGAAGGCAGGAGGAGGGAGGGGGAGAGAAAGGGCAGAGCAATGACCGCCAGAGGTTCTTTCTTCTCCCTCAGAGTCCAAGGCACAACACTGTAAGCAGTCTACTTTATGGTCATGTTTATTGCACTGTTGAAAAGTGGAAAATAGAGAAAAGAAAGATATGTAAAGGGGGGGGGAAAGCAGTATCCTAAGTCTAGAGATGACTACTGCTTAGAGTCTTGGTGTATTATTTATTTTCTTCCATTTTAAAGAGCATAATGTGTGTATGTTGAGTTAGATTGCAAACCTAAGGTGCATCCGTACTACTTTTCTTCTTCTTCTTCTTCTTCTTCTTCTTCTTCTTCTTTTTCTTCTTCTTCTTCTTCTATTTTTTAAAACATTTTTAAAATTATGTGTTCTGCCTGCACACCAGAAGAGGGCACCAGACCTCATTATAGATGGCTGTGAGCCACCACGTGGTTGCTGGGAATTGAACTCAGGACCTTTGGAAGAGCAGCCAGTGCTCTTAACCTCTGAGCCATCTCTCCAGTCCCTCTTCCAATTCTTAACATTATGGTTTGAATCTTAAATGTCCCCACAGGTGTTGAAGACTTGGTCCCCAGCTGACATCACTGTGGGAAGCGGTAAAGTTTTAGGGAGTGGAGACAGTGGAAGGATATTAGGTCACTGGAGGGGGGTCCTGGCTCCTCCCTTCCTCTCCTTTGCTTCTGGCCACCACAAAGTGAGCCACCTCCTCTGCCACTCACTCCCATGATGCTTCATGCTTCCGGAGCATCAAAACAACATGGCCAAGTTTCTCTGGACTGAAACCTCTAGAACGTGAGCCACATACATCTTTGTTCCTTTAAGACTGCTTTTTTTCCTCAGGCATTTCGTCACAGCAATGGAAGGGCCACTGTCACTAATACACTTCTCATGAGCTCCTCAATGGGTTTGTGCCAGGCCAGCCAGTCCTACTGGACAGTAACATCCAAATCCAAGGAACTTCAGCCTGAGGCATACTACACACTAGAATCATCTCTGCTGAGCTGGGGGGGGGGGGGGCATGCCTGCCCACGCAGATGGTTTTCACAGTAACCAGGCATCCTATGTGGCCGAGAGGCACCATATGTAGCTCTTCAGGGATCTATCACTCCAGGCCCTTGTCCCAAAACTTTCCTAGTACCCAGTATAACTGCAGGCAAACTGAGGAATCCTAGCCCTATTTTTATAAATTACTATGTTTATAATAAAAGACCAGTAAGATAACAGCATATGGTCTCTCGGTACCTGGCTCTTAGAGTTTGTATTTGGTTATAGTTTGTTTGAAACAGCACCTCGTGCAGCCCAAGCTGGCCTTGAACTCCTGATTCTTCTGTTTCCATCTCCTGAGTTCTAGGATGCAGGCATCTGCCACCACACCCAGCTTTATCTCTTGGGATTGACCTGGAAGAATCCTTGCAGTGGTTCTCAACCTCCCTAACGCTATGATCCTTTAATATAGTTCTTCATGTTGTGGTGACACCCAACCGGAAAATGATCTCATTGCTACCTCATAACTGTAACTTTTGTTACTGTTATGAATCATAATATAACTATGTGATCTGCAGGATATCTGTGAAGGTTGCAAGTCACAAACTGAGAACCAATGCCTTAGGGCATGTACTTGGACCTGATGGTTCTTCTACTTCTCAGCTGTGCAGCTTAGGCTAATCACAAATTGTCTCTGAATCTTCATTTTTATTTGTCAAAGGAAAGACAGCATATATGTCACAGAACTACTGCATTCAGTGAGAACACAATTAAAGGACTGAGCACACAGCACTGTAAGGTTCACAGCGCTAATGAAAGAAAGGGTTGGTGGTTTTGTTCTTTGTTGTAAAGGAAGCAGGCTAAGAGTATGGGTATTACGTATGAAATGTGACTCATAGCCCTGGTACTTCCTCACTGTGACCCTGGGTGAGACCCTCAACCTCTCTGAAAGAAGCAAAGGAAAAAATGTTCCCTTTCACATATTAAATCCCTACTTAAGACAATTATATTTAAATACTTAAGAAGGCACATTGTCCTCTCTCCTCACTCTCTGTCCCCTCTCTTCTGCTTTCTCCTCTCCTCTTTTCCTACCTCCCTTCTCTGTAGTGAGAGTTTTGGTTTCTTTAAAAACCCAGTTATGTGACTACATTTTCATTTTAACCCAGATGTAGGGTAAGAGGCTGCTTCACAGCAGGGGATTATGATTTGCCTCATACACTATCAGGGGCGTGATTGTTGCCAACTGCAGATAGGTCAGTTCTGGGGATGCTGATGAAGGTATTAATGGGAGAGCCCTGAGAGAGCCTTGGCTGCTGCTGTTGGTTCATCCTGCTGCTGCATTTGCTGTTTCATTTGCTACTGCTGGATTGCAAGCTTGCTAGTTTGCTGGACTGTTGGATATTCTAACAATGAAGACTGGACTTGCCCCAAGGAACCCAATATCCCTAATCAACAGGAAGTAGACTATAGAAGTCCATATGCCACCTTTCTCTTCTAACCTTCTTTCTCTCCTACCTAGTGTGGGAGAGTTGAAATAGATTAGGGTCGAATAAAGGCTGGAAGGGAGGTAGAGATATAAGAACACAGCAAATAGATTTTTAAAAAATATGACAGCACTTCTCCCTTGTCCTTCCTATAATTAACCTTTCTCTTCCTCTTCCTCCTTCTAGCAACTCAAATCCTGGGTGGGCCCTCTAGGAGACTCAGAAGACTAAGAAATTTACCCAGTGTCCCTTACCTGCAGTGGGCTTGGTGGGCACATTGCTGTTCTGGTAAATGGGCTGGGTGTTCTCGTGTTGTGGCTGACCAATCACAGGTGTCATGGAAGGTGTGTTGACATTGGAGAGGATGCAGCCAGTCACTCTCTGGGGAAAGGGAAAAACACTGAGTCAGTGTCCTTAGCCAACAGATGCTGAGAATCCCCATGCTGGCCTAACTGCCCCCCATGGACATCTGTCTCGAGCAGACTGAGTCAGCATCAAGCTGAGGGAGGGCCCTGGGGCTGGTTCTGGTGCAGCTGTCTACACTGGCAAGAAACAGAGAAACAGAGTAGCTCAGCAGAAAAGCTTGGGAAGCAGCATCACACAGCCCTGGACCCTAGGCCAGGCTTTCCTCCTTCTAGCTATGTGACCTTGAACAGTTAATCACTCCTGTACCTTAATTTTAATTCAAGTCTGATAATGCTTTCTTTCTTTCTTTCTTTTTAAAAAGATGTATTTATTTATTATGTATATTGTTTTGCCTGCATGTAGAAGAGGGCACCAGACCTTATTATAGAGGGTTGTGAGGCACCATGTGGTTGCTGGGAATTGAACTCAAGACCTTTGGAAGAGCAGCCAGTGCTCTTAACCTCTGAGCCATCTCTTCATCCCTCTTTCTTTCTTTTGAGACAGGATTTTTCTGTGTAGCTCTGGCTGTCCTGGAACTTGATCTGTAAACCAGGCTGGCCTGTAACTCAGAGATCTGCCTACCTCTGCTTCCTGAGTGCTGAGATTAAAGGCCACTACCACCCATGACCTTAAATTTTCTGTCCACCTATTTCCACCTTCTGAATGCTGGGATTGCAGTCTTCATCCATCCTTTGATATATATATATATATATATATATATATATATATATATATATATATATATATGTACACACATATATGTATGTATATAAATAAATACATACATGTCTGTAAATAAATACACACATACATCTAGGTAGAAATCAGCCATAGTCTCCTCTCTCAGGAAGGCAGGCCCACCTAAGGCAGAATTACTTGAGCAAGTATATGTAAAGTGCCTGACAGATGCAGGGCTTGGTGTAACCTTCTGCATGTCATGACTGTCTGTGGTCCCTGACTGCTTCATGGGACTCAAATAAGATCATATCTGCCGGGGAGCTCTGCAGGCCTGGAAAAGGTCAGGCCAGCCACAGACATCACCACCACCTCAGCCTCTGATGACCAGACACATCAGTGACAGGGCCAGCTAGAGACCAAAGCAAGGATATATTTATGTCACAGGAAGTGTGGGGTGAGTTTCAAGGCCTTGGGCCTGCTCATCACATGTCAGAGCCACTTGGTGGCTTGTGACCCATTAGCCACTACCCTGTGTTATCAAGCCTACTGATGTAGAATTATAGGGCTGAGAATGGAGCCTTCTCCACACTGGAGCCAGAAGCAACTCTTCCTTCACCCAGGGTCGGAGGGTGACAGAGAACCACGGGACTAAGTAAATACTCAAAGTCCTCCTCCCCCAAAGTCAGCATCTCAGGATGATGGTGTTCATTACATTTTCAGGGTTGGGGTCCTGCTGTGAGAGAACCCTCAAGCCCCAGTGATGGCCAGGAAGACCGTCTGGGCACGGCTTCTATAGGCCATCCTGCAGGGAGAATGCCTGGAGTTTTTCTGAGGCCTAGAAGAGCAGGCATTTGGTTTGTGGGTTAATGCATCATGTCTGCCTGCTCCTAATACAGAAGGTCACAGCAACACGCAGCTGCATCTGTGAGACAGCTTCCCAGCCTGCTTAATGGCTCCTCTGTCCAGCTGCGGCCAATAGAACGAAAGGGTGATCTGTGCTCTCTCATTATTATTTTATCACCAGAAAAGACAGTGTCACATTGTCACTTAATAGCCGCTCTGTGGCCGAGGAATTTCTTCTCCTGCTGTGTCCTTACTCCCATCTGATTTGCTCTGTCCACATACCCGTGCCCTGCTCAGCCCTCCGTGGCTCTCTTGTCCTCAGCAGTTTTATATACTCAGCCCTGAGTGGCCATCTCCCTGGCAAGTTTACCCTCCGTACCAGGATCACCAGCCGTATCTCAGGACTGGGAAAGGTGGGGTTGTCAGGAAGCAGCTCTGAGCTCTGGCTACAAGGCTGGAGACCATCTGTCACCTGCACTGTGAGCCAGCCTCTGCAGAGCTGCCACAGCTGAGGCTTGGGAATGCTATCCTCTGGTGCGGGCTCCAGCTTTGAATTGATTAAAAGAGGAAGTGCCCAGAAAGCCTGGGCATTTGAGTAACCAAACAATGGCCAGGCTCGATGGCCATTTTAGCCAGGCCAGTGCTCAGGGGTGCTAGAAGGGCTTCGGAGTCTCCCTAGGCCTCCGTGTGACTAAAAAGAACACAGGTTCCCATGTGACAGTGTCCTCCCCACCAACTCAAGTGGCAAGTATGAGAAATAAACTAATTAATGTAGTCCACTGATGATTTTATCCGTTACCACAGCATGTCTTTGCCTATCCTTTCATCCCTCTGCTGTGGAGACTACGCAGAGGAGGAGTGGGAGTGACCCTACCTCATAGTCTTTTCAAGAGGACCAAAAACCAAAAACAAACAAACAAACAAACAAAAAAACGGATCAGGATGGGTATGAAAGGTTCTGAAGATAGAAGGAAAGATTGGTTCTGTTTAATTCCACAAAGGGACTTAATAGACTGAGCAGCAATCTGCTGGTCCTCCAATGCTCCCCTTGCTCATGGTCTCCTAGGATGTTTTTGAACCCTAAATCCCATGTAGAAAAATGAAAGCCAGCTGTGTGGTTGGTGCAGTGTCGGGTGGTCAGGGGCAGCTCCACGGAGAGGATGGCGACAGCCCCTCCGTCAGCAAGGAGAGGGGTGGGATGGGGTTCTCCTTGGGTCAGAATGGTGCCTTTTTAGGTTATTTAGGGCTGGAAGCTCTCCACGCCGAGGGTGGGGAGATGATTTCAAAGGACAACCTGCTCTATCTGTCAGCCCGTCAATCAGGATTTTGGCCATGGGTAGTGCTGTTTCTCATCCTGTCACTGTTGACTTCCTGGGGCTGATATTGATCTGCGGAGGGCACTCTGCCCACAGTGTGGTTGGTGCTGCTGGTACACAGCCAGCCCTAAGTCCCTGAAGGTTCTATGCTGCAGTGGGGAACACAGTAGCTCTCCTTCATCCTGGGTCAATAAATGTCCACTGTGTGTCCCCGGATACATAGACTTCCTTGTACCCCAGTAATATAGCAGGGATCAGACGCTGTTGTCCATGAGGTTCTTAGATGGAGGGATGCATGGGAGTTAGGCTCGGTATCTTAGCCTGGACTGGGAATCTGTGGGTTCCCTAAGCGATGGGGAGGGAACCTGTCAACTTGTACCAAGTCTAAGAGGACATTGTTTTTTTGTTTGTTTGTTTTAGCCCAGGCTAATAGCATTAAATTTATGACCCTCCAACCTCTACCTCCCAGGATAGGGGTGCACATCTCCCCATTCAGTTTTTGTCTGGTACTGGGAGTCAAGCCTAGGGTTTCACAAATGCTAAGCCAGCCCTCTAACGACTGAGCCCAGGCCCCTCTTTTCCTCGCTGAAGTCTTACAGCTTTGTCTTCTTCATCCCCCCTTGAGTTTGCTTCTCCAGCTGATGAGAGCTGCCCAGGTCAAATCCAGCCCCAACAGCACCCTATCATACCCAAACGGGAAGACATGTCAGAGAGTAGAAGACAGGGAGCAAAGCCGGTACTGCTCCAGGGTCCTAGTTCACTGTTTTCCCTGGGCTGCGCTGCCTCACAACTAACTGGCAGGGAAGCAGGAAGCAGATGCCAGGCCAGCAGGCCAGCAGCAGCCTTCACCTACCCCTCTCCTGCATCCTGCTTTCCCATGCTTACCTTCATGAGGTCTCGATGGTGCTCCAGCACACTGCAGGTGGTCTGCCAGGTGTCCTGGTAGCACTCCCATGGGTCCACCCTGCCATCACATGAGAATTTGTTTTTAGTTTCCATTCGAGGCACTCTCTCTTCATTGCTTCCTCCCAAGCCTCAGTTTCCCTCTCTATAAGATGAGCGGAATCTAGCATAGGCATGTAAGGAAGATGCTGGTGTAAGTCTCTCTGAGTTTAACCCCAGCTTAGCACTCTGTCTAGTGTGAGGGCTTGGGCACTATTATACGCATAGAGCCTAGCAAGATGTCTTTGTACAGATTCTCGTGTGGAAAAGGGAAATCTTCATGAGCCAGGGGCTCATCAAGCAGGGACTGAGGCTCGCCCTGCCAGGCTGCAAGCCTTGGCAAAGAGCCCCATGGGCCTCACCTGGGTGAGACAGTGCCTCGAGGCTAGAAGTAAGGCATGCCAGCTAGCCTGGAGGGTACAGCCCCACAGGCCAGCTAACTCCTCCTGAACGGGAGGCTGGGAAGTGAGCAGGCATCCTGCCCCAGACTGATGCCTCACTTGGCCTCAATTGCCAAATTAATGAGCTGCTAAATTGAGATGTTCTCTTAGCGGCTGAGCATCCCTGTCCAACCCCTGCCACAAGCACGCACCTCAGGTTTCCTGAGCTGAGATCTTCTTAAGGGAAAAGGAAGGGGATCTGCCTGCCCTCACCGGGCTCCCCTCTTGCCCTGGCCCTGTGTATAGGCAAGTATGGGAGGTGGGCAAGGCCCCTCCCCCTGGCCTCACCAGGCAGGTGTCCTGTCAGGGCTAACATAATTAATTTCCCTCCCAATAGAGCTCCCTGGGCTTCCTTAGACATCTCAGTACTGATCTTCCAAGTGAGGCAGGTGAGGAATTATTCCACGTTTTTCTAAGCATCATCAAAGCAGGAACAGGTTTCTGGCTGGTGTTTTCTCCCCTGGATTCATTTCCCACTGGCAATTAAGCATTCATTTACAGCACTAAGAGGAGTGGCTTCTAATCCTGACTCAATCACAGATGGACTGTCCTCCAGGACTTTGGTTTCTTGGGACCTATTTCTCATCTCTTGACCCAACCTGTGTCCTTTTTGGTTTTTTTTTTTTTTTTAATTTAAAAAAAATTTAAAAAAATTTATGTGAGGGTGCCTGTGGAGGTCAGAAAGGGTGTCAGATCTCCTGGAGCTGGAGTTTCAGGCAGTAGTAAGCTGCCCAAAGTAGGTGCTGGGAACCAAAGTCATGACCTCTGGAAGAACAGCAAGTGCTCTTAACTGCTGAGCCATCTTTCTGGTCCTCAAGCCAAAAGAAAGGCCCTCAAGGGTGAGGCTTCTCATACAAATCACTGTGCAGACCCACATGAACCACTGCTTAATTATTACTACGACTTCTCCTCACTCCCTTCAGTTCTGCCTGCTCATGCCTCTTGGGTTAACAGCATCCCTCACTGACTCTCTCCCCTTGCTGAAACTTCTAGGTGCTGCTTAATTTTCCAGCACAGGAAATTAAAGAGCAAATGATGTGCCATTATTATTATTTTTTTAAACACCATCTTCTCATGCAAATTATAACGGTAGGAACTTGGGGGACATAATTAGCATAATTAGTGGAAGCTTGCTTTAATTACACTGCTGGCTGGGAGTCTGGGAGTGCTGCCATGTTAGTGGCACAGCTTGTCTAAAGGGAAGGGGAGCTGGGAGGGGAGCAGTGATCAAGAAGACAGCTTCCGGTCTGAGCTGGTAGGGATGCCCTAGAGCGCACTCCTCATAGGCCCCACACCTTTGTTCAAGAGTCAGTGTGGACCCCTGAGGGATCCCGAGTTCAGAAATGGGCAGTAATCAAGGCCACGCACTTCCTCTGACAGGAAGTGAGTTACGGGTGAGAGTTAACAGAATTTGGTGAGAACGTGAATGAAAGACGTTTGGGATTTTGGGGCCAGGCTCCTCCCCCAGGTGATGTTTTTGAGAACCCATGCATCATACCAAAGAAGCCACCCATGAAACTCCTTAAGCTAACTCTTTAATTTTGTGAGCCTGATTGTTTGGTTCAAAAGTAAACAAAGTTATTTGTAGTGGAAGTTTTGATTTCTATAAGAACTCAGTTATGGGTCAGGCGTGGTGGCGCACGCCTTTAATCCCAGCACTCAGGAGGCAGGGGGAGGTGGATCGCTGTGAGTTCGAAGCCAGCCTAGTCTGCAAAGCGAGTCCAGGACAGCCAAGGCTAACACAGAGAGACCCTGTCTCGGAAAAACCAAAAAACCAAAACCTTAGTTATGGGGCTGGAGTGATGGCTCGGTGGTTAAGAGCACTGTCTGCTCTTCCAGAGGTCCTGAGTTCAATTCCCAGCAACCACATGGTGGCTCACAACTAACTACCTACAATGTGATCTAATGTACACTGTATACATAATAAATAAATAATTTAAAACTATTTTTTAAAAAAACCTCAGTTATGTTAGGTAAGCATGTTGTTTTAATGGGATATGGGGCTGCTTCAGATTGTCCACAGTTGCGCCAGCTGCAGATAGTTTAACTCTGAGGACTCTGAGAGAGAATAAATGCCAGGACCCCTGAGAGAGCCGCCAGAGGCTGCTGTTCTCCTTACTGCTGTCTACCACTGCTGCTGGTTCATCCTGCTGCTGCCTTTTGCTATTGCTCGCTTGCTGGACTGCTGGATATCCTGACTAAAAAGATTGAACTTGCCCCAAGGAACTACGTCCCTAAACAAACACAAGGGAGTAGTAAAGAGACACACGCTGCGCTTTCCCCCCTCCTACCTGGTGTTGCAGGGCTGGAAGGTATGAGGATAGATAAGAGTTGGAAGCGAGGTAGAGGTATAAGAACACCAATAAAGTAGATGAAAAAGCATGACCACAGTTATTAATTGGGCCACCATGGGAGATCTCACTACGGCCAGTACATGGCTACTATCTCTCCTATTTTCTCCAAATTACTTGTGGGCTCCAAATTACTGACCCTTCCTCTTTTCCATCCACCCCAGGGAGCCCAGGGCCACCAGCTTCGAGCACCATCATCCCAGCCCTACCTGATCCAGTCGGAATTCTGGACAGCCAGTTGACACATGATGAGACGGTGCCGACTTGACACAAGGCCCTGGGGAGCAACAAAGCCACGAGTAGTAGGGGCCCTCAGTCTTCCACGGTGCCCAGAAATACCCCGCCCGAACCACCCCATTACAAAGTGTAGCACTCTTGATGGTGAGAAGAAAGGAGGGATGTGACCCCCTGACCTGTCCCTCTGCCACACACACAAACATTGGGTGACAAGGGGAAAAGAAAAAGGATGAAGGATCGTATCCCTCTGGGTCAAAGTCCGAACTAGCTGATGCCCATTCTGCATAGATCTAAGGTTTGACCTGGGCTAAACTCGATTAGCCTGGTCTGGTAGGTAAAATATCCGTGGGGGAAACAAGAATGACCGGAAGAGTTCTTAAATTTTTGAAGACCCGTGGCGTATTATAAAAGGCATTGGGGCTGGGCGTGGTGGCGCACGCCTTTAATCCCAGCACTCGGGAGGCAGAGGCAGGTGGATTTCTGTGAGTTCGAGGCCAGCCTGGTCTACAAAAGTGAGTCCAGGACAGCCAGGGCTACACAGAGAAACCCTATCTCAAAACACCTCCCTCCCCCCCCATCCCCCACCCCCAAAAAAGCCATTGGAATGCTTCTTCCAAAATGAAAATCTTGGGAAATACTTGTCTAATACAGCCAAACCCATAACCCGCTGCCAGTCTGGAGCCCAGTACGGTGAACCCTTGGCTGTAGTGGGCAGCTGGCCCTCTGGCTGTGGCCAGACACTGGGCTCTGACAGTGGTCCTGGGAGGAAAGCCAGATGCCTACTGTCAGGCATTCAGCATCTCCAGGAATTTGGTCAGAGATCCAGGGAGCTATGGGTGGGGGTGGAGGGGTTGGGTGAGAAGAGGGTGAAGGTGAAGGGGGAGGGCAAAGGAAGGCACCCACCTGTTTTCCATAGGAGTCGTGGACAGGAGAGACAATGCCCCCGATCACAATAAACCTTCCGGTCTTGTGCAGGTAATCCCTGGCTCTTTCTAATTAAGAGAAGAGAACCGCACATTACAAGAGATTCGGAAAGGTGTGGGCTCAAGGTGGTAATTGAAATCAATCTGTTCGGTGGCACCGAAGCTGCTGAGGTTAGGTGCTTGCTATTTAAATAGAAGGTGTCAACTTTCAAAGCAAATGTCAGTGACTCAAAGGTTAGGGAGGCAGGCTGTAGCCCCAGACATGAAAGAACTTAAGGGCTTAATCCGGTGGTGAGGGGGTCTGCGTTTGTGGAGAAGCCACGGTAGCTAGGACTGGTTTAAAACAAGCACTTCATTAAGAGGAGTGAAATGTGCTGATTAGAATTTGCTCCCATTGTCACTTGCAGAAATTCCACTGCGGAGCCTTTCCTTGAAGGCAGAGGTAAGCCTCCTTAGAATATGAAAGATGTGTGATTGCCCTGTCTAACTACCAAAGAGGAAGAAACAGGAAAACAAATTTAAAGGGGCTTGTACATAATCACAGGGAATTAACCATCAGCCTAGCAAGCCAGCATCATTATAGCTGCTTAAGGGGGAAAAAAAAGCTGGGCCAAACAAAAGCCTCCTTGAGAGTGTAGCATTGCTTATCCAAATTGATCGGGCAAGGCCAGGTTCACTTTCATGAGAAACTAGTGAACTTGAAGAGCTTAAAAGCCTAGTACTGTTTTATTTCCAAGGGAGCCCACTGAACAAATTCTATCAGGATATATATTTTAAAGGTTCTTTTGGTTTCGTTGTTTCTTTGATTTGTGTGTGTGTGTGTGTGTGTGTGTGTGTGTGTGTGTGTGTGTGTGTGTGTGTAAAGGTGATTTCCTTAATTGCTTTCCACCTTACTTTTACAAAAGACTTACTTTATAATTTTGTGTGTGTGCGTGCGCGCGTGTGTGCACATGTGCATGCAGTTGCCTGAACTAGTCCAGGAGAGGCATCAGATCTCTCGGGGCTTCAGTTATAGGAGCCTGTGAGCACATGTGGATGCTGGGATATGAACTCAGGTCCTCTGGAAGAACAGTGGTCTCTGAGCCACCTCTCCAGCTCCTCCTTTATTTTGTTTTTAAGATTTATTTATTTATTATGTATAGAATTCTGCCCTCATGTGAGCCAGCAGGCCGGAAGAGGTCAGCAAATCTATTACAGATGGTTGTGAGCCACCATATGGTTGCTGGGAATCAAACTCAGGACCTTGGGAAGAGCAGGTACTGCTCTTAACCTCTGAGCCACCTCTCCAGGCTTCTCCTTTATTTTTTCAGACAAGGTCTCTCATTGAGTCTGGAATTCATTATTTCTGCCCAAACTAGCTGGCCAGTGAGCCCCTACCCTCACACTCCTGCCTCTGCTCCCCACAGTACAGGGGTTACAGACACATGCTGCATGCCTCATTTTCTTTTTTTTCTTTTTTCCTTTTATCATGGAATGGAGAACCTGTATGTGAGAAAAGTAAAAGGAACCAAGCCAAGTTTATTGAATTATAAATACAATCTCTCCATTTGCTCTGGAAAAAAAAAAATCTAAAATCATACTAAAAATAGCCAATTAGTCTTTCTTTCTTTTCTTTTCTTTCTTTGAAGGAGAGATAAACCTGTTTTTTATGATCCCAAGTGTGGGATCGGAACAGTCTTGTGAGAGAACAGGAGAGGTTAATCTACTAGAAGACCGACCAGCTTGTGCGGGAGCTTGATTGTTGCCAGCTGAAAAGATCCCGTGAATAGACTCTGGTAGGAGATATATAAATGAACAGAAAACTGGAGGTGGGGGCTTTTTGGAGACTTCGGATAGTTTTGACTGTTCATCGCCCCACTTCGAGACGCTCCTAGAGAGAACCACTCAAGGGAAGGCTTCCGGGCTCCGGCTTTTGCTGAGGTTCCAGTTCTGGTTACTCCAGGTTCCAGCAGAAGAAATCCTGCTGATTACACCAGGAGAATCATTCCTCGGAACTGATATCCTTACAGTTTTGTTATTGTGTTCCTTAATCCTCTTTTCCTATTGTTTTGGTTAGTGGGGTTATAAGTGATGTATGCTTAGTTACTAAGTTGTTAATAAAATATATTGGTTAAGAAAATTGAGCTTACATTTCTTTCTTTCTTTCTTTCTTTCTTTCTTCCTTCCTTCCTTCCTTCCTTTCTTTCTTTCTTTCAAGACAAAGTTTCTCTATATGTGGCCCTGGCTGTCCTGGACTCTCTTTGTAGACTCATAGATCCACCTGCCTCTGCCTCCCAAATGCTGGGGTTAAAGGTGTGGACCACCACTGCCCAGCCAAGTATATATAGTGGAAGACAGAATGAAACAAGGAGGCTGAGCTCAGATATCGGGTACAGAAGCTCTGGAGCCCCAGGATTTCATACTGAGAATCAAAGCACTCATGACAACTGGTACAAGTTCAATTTAGCACCTAAAACAGATGTTGAAGCCCTAAGGGATGGGGATGTTTCTCCGTGGCAGAGACCATACCCAGCGTGAGCAAGGATACGAGCCTTTGTTCCTTACAGATTCCTCTCAACTCACAAGGTGACCTTATCTGAAAACTAGCTGTTGTAGATTTCTCCTCTTCCTCCTCATTTGTTTTGTTTTGTTTTGTTTGAGACATAGTTTCTCTGTGTGTGTAGCCCTGGGTGTCCTGGAACCTGCTTTGTAGACCAGGCTGGCCCTGAACTCACAGAGATCCACCTGCCTCTGCCTTCTGAGTGCTAAGATTAAAGGCTCTTGACACCACCACCTGGCTTGATTGATGACTTCTTTCTTTCTTTTTCTTTCTTTCTTTCTTTCTTTCTTTCTTTCTTTCTTTCTTTCTCTCTTTCAGTCTTCTGCCTACACATACACATGCATGCCGGAAGAGGGCACTAGATCTGATTATAGATGGTTATGAGCCATCATGTGTTTGCTGGAACTTGAACTCAGGACCATTTGGAACAGTAGCCAGTGCTCTTAACCTCTGAGCCATCTCTCCAGACCAATTGATGATTCTTATAAGAAGAGATTGAGCCAGGTGGTGGTGGTGGCGGTGCACACCTTTAATCCCAGCACTTAGGAGGCAGAGACAGGTGGATCTCTGTGAGTTCGAAGCCAGTCTGGTCTACAAAGGGCTACACAGAGAAACCCTGTCTTGAAATAAGAAAAAACGAATTGGCTATTTTTAGTATGATTTTTAGATTTTTTTTCCCCCAGAGTAAATGGAGAGACTATATCTATAATTCAATAAACTTGGCTTGGTTCCTTTGACTTCTCTCACACACAGGTTCCTGATTCCATGAACAACCTTACACTTGATTAGCTCTTATGCTTGGTCTACTATAGGATTTATTTTGTACTACAGATTTCTATAGGTTTGACAAGTACGGGGCACACATCTATCATGAAGCATCACCAGAGTATTTGACAGCCCAAAATCTACTCATGCCAGCTTCTTACCCGACCTCTGCAAACCACGCTGCTATTTACTATTCCTTGAGATTTGCTACTGCCGTGAGGTGGTCAGAACAGTAGAGCATGCATGCTTTTCAGACTGGGTCCTTCCACTAAACACTAAACAGTTAAGTTTTCCATGTCTTACTATGCTGGCTAGTTTTATGTCAACTTGACACAAGCTGGTATCATCTGAGAGGAGGGAACATCCATTAAGAAAACAGCTTCATGAAAACCTACAGAATCGGGCTGGAGAGATGGATCAGTGGTTAAGAGCACCACCTGCTCTTCCAAAGGTTCTGAGTTCAATTCCCAGCAACCACATGGTGGCTCTCAACCATCTATAATGTGATCTGATGCCCTCTTCTGGTGTGCAGGTGTACATGCAGGCAGAACACTGTATACATAATAATAAATACATCTTTTTTGTTGTTGTTTTTGTTGTTGTTTTTCGAGACAAGTTTCTCTGTGTAGCCTTGGCTGTCCTGGACTCACTTTGTCCTCTTGTGGGACTCCTAACAGCAGAAGCAGGCCTGTCTCTGACTCTGTCGCCTGCCTTTGAGACCCTTTCCCCTTACCTGGAGTTCCTCACCTTGCTTCAGTAGGAGATGTACCTAGTCTTGCTGCAATTTGATATGCCAAGGTTGATTGACATCCACGGGAGCCCCACCCCCAGCTTGGTCTATAAAAAGAGTCCAGGAAGGCAAGGCTACACAGAGAACTCCTGTCTTAGGGGAAAAAAATCCTATGGCTAACATAGGTAAAGGATGCTTTCTCCCTAAGATCAGGAACAAGGACGTCTGCACCATCGCTGTCACTTCAGAGCGCCACCACTGTGGTGAGTACATGAGACAAGGAGAGGAAGCAAAGCACATATGAGTCCAGAGAGAAAAACTGAAAGCTGTGGGTGACATGGCAGTCGTAGGAATATCAAGAGATTCATAAAACAGCTCCTAGAACTAATGGATGCCCTGAGCTCAGCAAAGTCATATGACACGATCCATAGAAGAAAACTAGTTATTTTCTTCTTCTCTCTTTCTTTCTCCCCGCCCCTGGTACTTGCACTGTAGACCAGGCTGGCCTCAACCTCACAGAGACCCACCTGCTTCTGCTTCCCAACTCCTGGGATTAAAGGTGTGCGCCACCACTGCCTGGCAAAACACTAAGTCATTTCTACAGGATAGCAACAGAAATAAAAATACAAGGAAATTTGCATTAAGACTCAACACAATAAAGACTTTTTCCCCCGAAATGATATATAAATCTAAATTAATTCATATCAAAATCCCAGCAAGACTTTTTTTTTTTCGAGACAGGGTTTCTCTGTGTAGCCCTGGCTGTCCTGGACTCCCTTTGTAGACCAGGCTGGCTGCCTGCCTCTCTGCCTCCCGAGTGCTGGGATTAAAGGCATGTGCCACCACCGCCCGGCAGCAGGACTTTTATTTATTTACATTTTATTAATTTTTTAAATTTGCTTTGGCGTTTTGCCTGCATGTGTGAGGGAGTCAGATTCCCTGGCACTGGAGTTGCAGACAGTTGTGAGCTGCCATGTAGGTGCTAGGAGTTGAACCCAGGTCCCCTAGAAGAGCAGCCAGTGCTCTTAACTGCTGCGCTACCTCTCCAGCCCCTAGCAAGACTTTTTTTGTGTGTTTTTGTTTTTGTTTTTGTTGTTGTTGTTGTTGTTTGTTTTTTGAGACAGGGTCTCTCTGTGTTAGCCTTGGCTGTCCTGGACTGGCCTCGAACTCACAGCGATCTGCCTGCCTCTGCCTCCCAAGTGCTGGGACTAAAGGCGTGCGCCACCATGCCCGGCCCCAGCAAGACTTTTAAAAGTGAAAAATCTAAGCTTTATTTGGAAAAGCAAGGAACTAGAACAATCCACAGAGGTTTTATTTGTAAGAACCATGTAGAAGAAACAGGCCAAATCTCCTACAGTCTGAAAATGGCTAACGAACCATCTCAAACTGTGATGTATTCACACCACGGAGTACAAGTCATCAATGGGAAGAGATGATAAAAATACACCCAGCAGTTTGGGTGTGTTTTTGTCAGGCTTCTCAGGGCTGCGGCAGGTACCCAAGAGGACAGCTAAAGGAGGGGGGTTTATTTTGGCATGCGGTTTCAGAGTTCCGGTAGACGGTTGGCTGGTTCTATTGTTTCTAGAATGTGGTGAAGCATGGTGACAGAGGGTGTGAGTGGTCAGAGATGCTCTCACCTCACGGAGGAGGTCAGGAGCAGACAGCAAGGGTCGCGGGTGGAGGTGGGCTCTGGGACGATATGTTTACGTTGCCCTTAAAGACACATCCCAGTATTTCATGGTACAGATACACCACAGTTTATTTAGCCATTTCATTTGTTTGTTTCTGTATTTGGCCCTACCTCTGGAAATTCCTATCACCTATCAATAATGTCATTAAATTATAAACCACCACCTGTGGATTATTCCTTTGATGAGTGTCGGGCAACCTTGCTGCTAATGTTGTGGTCCGCCATGACCAGAAAGCCCTGAGCTTGGTGCAAAATGAAAGACTCCGTTTGTTATCAGGGCTTCCTCTTGTCTGCTTGGGGAGCCAGGATCCCCACACTCTCCACGTGAGGAAAGTCACGTAGTTCTTAGGGAAATTACAGCTCCAGCTCCCTTTCTCCCAATAAGAAGCAGGCACCTAGGATCCTTGGAATGCCTCTCCATGCAAGTGAGGCATACCAGTCTCTTAAGATCCCCACCCCCCACCCCAATCAATGATCTATACCTACCCAGGGTATCCGCACTCTCTCCCCAAAGTTCTATCCGACCTTCCTTCACCATGAATAAAATTGAACCCCCTCACTGAAGCTGGTCCCAGCAGACTGCCATCTCTGTTTGTGCTCACTGGGCCACCGAATCCCTACCCCAGTTTGTCATTTCTGGTCCCCCTTTTCTCCTTTTGCCCTTGTGACAATCCACTGGGGAGAAAGGAGGGTCACAATGAGTCAGAGCCCTCGTGATCCGTGATCCAACCACTTTCCAAAACCCCAGCGCTGACCTCTGTCTGCACCGGGCACCCAACACTTTGTCTCCAATGCACAAGAGGTGCTTAGAAGAACAATTTTAAGCTTAGTGAAGAAAAGGTAGTCTCAAAAGGTGGTAGATGCATGATTCAACTGATAGAACACTGTCAAAAAGATTAGCAATTGCCTGAGTGTAGGGCTGGTAGGGAGGGTGCTGTGACTTACAGCTCCAGGGAGAGCTTTGTATAATGGTCCGGGCTTTGTTTTGTTTTGATTTTTTTTTAAAGATTGTTTTATTTTAAATTATGTATATGCACGTGTGATTGTAGGTGTGTGCATGTGAGTATAGGTGTCCACAGAGGGCAGAGATATCTGATCTCCTGGAGCTGGAGATACAGGTGTTTGTGAGTCACTTGACATGGGTACTAAGAGTCAAACTTGGGTCACTTTTAACCACCACTGAGCCATTTCTCCAACCTCACAAACCAGTTCTTCTTCTTCGTTGTGTTGGTTATCTACATCTATACATGTGGTAGATGGCATATACTTGATGCCAGTCTACACATACAGCTATGCCAATGTCCAGGTCTTCTTTCTGAAACGGTTCTACAGTTACACAAAATGTAACCGCTAGGCACTGAATGCTTGCGGCCCTCAAAATTCATTTGCTGATTCCTAAACTCCCAAGGTGCTGGTATCGGGAGCCGAGGGATTGGGCAGGTGACACATTGTGAGAGTGGAGCCCTCAGGAATACTTGCACCCAAGAGGGGTAATTTGCTCCTCCGTTGCCCTGCCACCATGGACATAAAGAAGGTGTGTCTAGGAGGAACAGATTCATACCAGACATCAGCTGTCCTGGCACCTTGACGTGGGTCTTCCCACCCTTCCCCACTGGGAACAATGCCTTTATGTTGTTTACAAGTTGCTCAGTCTCAGATTTTTGTTACAGCATCTCAAACAGACTAAGACAGTAACCACCAGTGGAAACTAGGTGACGGCAGCAAGAATGGGATGTCTCTGTCTTATCCTTGCAATTTCCTACTCATTAATAATTATTTCAAAACAAACTACAAATTTAAAGCTCATAGTAAGCCACCAGATGTTACACTTTCAGGATAGCGTTGAGCAAATCCAGGCAAATGGCCAGCAAGCTGGCTTCATTTGGGTACTTCTTGGACTTGCCATTTTCGCTGGTGTTTGGAGCAATGACGTGGCAGCACTGTGCCTCTCAAATTTCTATGCGCCTACCTTGCGTCAGGGTGCCATGGAGCCAAAGTCTGGGGAGTCTGCTCCTCCCATGGGGCACCTTCTGGATGCACTCACGTGGTTGGTGGGAGAGCAACAGAGGAGCAGAGGAGCTCCCTGGAGCTCAAGCTGTCCTCGGGGCTCAGCTCTCATAACTAGCCACTTCCCTAAGGCCTCACCTCCCAACCCCAAGACAATGGCGATTAGGAGCCAGTGTGTGAGTTTGGAAAGACTAGAATTCAGCTCGTGGCAGTCACACTTTGTAGACCAGAGTACAGAAACCCTTGGCGGGGCTTGTCCGAATCTAGGTTCTGTCTCTGTGGGTTGTGTGGAGCCTGGGATCCATCACAGTGGTGGTGAGAATGAGGTGATGGCAAAGAATTTGTCCAGCCAGGGTCAGATCCTGCCTATATGTAAAACATGGCTATTTTGTTCATCTGAATGTGGACTTTTTTGTGAATTACTTTGTTTGTTTGTTTTTTGAGACAGAGTTTCTCTGTGTAGCCTTGGCTGACCTGGGCCCCTTTGAAGAACAGGTTGGCCTCCAACTCACAGAAATCCACCAGTCTCTGTCTCCCTGAGGGCTGGGATTAAAGGTGTATGCTACCATGGCCCAGCTGTGAATTACTTTGGATGCTTAAAAACCTTGTTTATCTGTTGATGAGATGGCTCAGCAGGTGAAGGTGCTTGCTGCCAAGCTTCATGACCTGAATTTGTTCTCAGAACAAACACACACAGTGGTGGGTTCATGCATGTGTATGCACATACATTAATTAAAGGAAAAATATTGCTTATCTTAACTATTGGGTATAAGACTGCCTCTTAAATTTTGCAATGTCCTCCACTAGTTTTAGCACGTACAACAAGCTCCCAAGGGCTCAGAGGTTAAGAGCACTCATTGTTTGCTCTTCCAGAGGTCCTGAGTTCAATTCCCTGCAACCACATGGTGGCGCACAACCATCTATGATGTGATCCTGGTGCCCTCTTCTGGTGTGTAGGTGTACATGTAGACACAACATTGTACGCATAATAAAGAAATAAATCTTAAAAGAACAAAAAAAAAAAAAAAAAACAAGTTCCCAAGCAGACCAACACCACTGGCCTACAGCTACATACTTGTGTGGTGTGGGGTAGCCCCTGTAAGGTTAAAGTACCCCTCCCCAACATACACACACACACACACACACACACACACACACACACACACACACAAAGCTGTCCACTTTCTTCCACTCTCCCACAAGCTTGCATAACAAGGACCTTTCTGGGTCTTGGTAGGAAGCCAGTCCATTGGCAAAGATATAGCAATGGCTCTGGAATTTAATTTCATGCCAGGCCTCCCAAAATGCATTCTATTTTCATCCATACACCCCAGGGACAGAGCCAAATTGCTCTAAAGTTTATACTGTGGTATGATAGCTCCTCTTCTCTCGTGAAGGAGGAAACCAGAGTCAACAGCTCCATTGTCTTTCCATCAGCAGACCCTGAAGATTCACCATGGCCCCCGGCTTATGCCAGGCCACTGAGACCCAGCAAAATCTCTGTCCTGATGGTGATGTTTGACTTAACCTGAGGACAACCACAGCACAGGTGATCTGCCTACTAGTAAAACTTCAGAAGACAGACCTGCCTGGGGCTTCCCAGGTAGCCTGGCTGACATCTGTAATCTGCTCTCCCGTTCCAGGCAGGGTTCATGCAGGCGAGCACTGCGAGTTCAGCAGCCTGTCAGTACTAACTCAAGTTTTCCTTTCGGGTTGCGACCGTGTTCACAGCTGGAGCTGCCTGGGTCTCCCTTGTTTGTGAATCGCACCAAAGCTGTCGGGATTTGTAACCATTCTAAATTGCAGAGAGATTTTTTTTAAAAAATGGGTAATAAAGAAGGACTCTTTGAGCTGCGTGTCTCTCTAGGCAGAGTTATTTCTGCATAGGGATTATGGAAAGAAAAAAAAAGAATTCTTAAGGGAGTCACCCCTGTGGCCTTCCAGGCTAAAGCCTGAGCATTCGCCAGCAAAATGTAATGAGATATTATTCTGGCCAAGGCTCTGGGCCAGCCGCTGCGAAGAATCCCCACCTCGAGGAGTTTGGAGTTCTGAGGAGTACAACAGCATTAAAATAGCAAAAGAAACAGGTCCCTTAAGGGACCAAGAAGGCGATCTCAGGGGGCCCATCCCAGCAGACGGGGTATGGAAGCCAGCGCAGCCTTCTGAGAACACATGACCTCTGGCGGGGAACTCCGGAAAAGAGCGTGGCAGCTCATACCTCATCATCAGAGCTCCCGGAAGGCTGAGGAAGGAGGAGTGCCCTGGATTTGAGGTGAGCCTGGGCTGCACAGTGAACTCCCGCCAGCCTGGGCTGTAGAGCGAGACTCTGTCCAAGGCAGCGGTTCTCACTTCCTAACGCTGCAACCCGTTAATATAGTTCCTCATGTTGTGGCGACCCCAACCATTACTTCATAACTATAATTTTGCTATTATGAATCGTATGCAGGATATCTGATATGTGGACAGCTGAGACCATTTCACAGGTTGAGAAGCACCCGTCTATAACAAACAAACATGTTTATTTTCGGTGTTTTCCCATGCTCTGACACAGAAGCCTTTCAGATTCTGGACAGACAACTGTCCCTGTGTTGCCCAGTTCCTAACGGTCTTCAACAAGGGCCGTGTGGCACATTTTTAAAATGTGGTCACCGAGTCTCCATTCAAAGCACCCCGGCATGGTAGTGTACACCTGTAATTCCAGGATTCTGGAGGCTGAGGCAGGAAGATCACAAATTCATGAGTTAGAAACCAAGCTAAAGTACATAGTAGGATCCTGTCTCTGGGGAAGCAAGCCAGCCAGCCAGAGAGCAGAGGAAAGACAGACAGGCACTCGTTTCAGGAATGAGATAGCCAAGCCGGTGACTTGACCTAGGGATGGAGGCTCCATTTCTTCACTTGCTTTCTTTGTAAATCAGTAATCTATTAAAAGGCAAAATTGTCGCCTCCTGTGATCTGATCATTGAACACATGTGACACTGTATCCTATAAATATGCCCAACTGCTTCACAGGTAAAAATGCTTGAGGCAGTGGAGAGATGGCTCAGTGGTTAAGTGTACTTGCTGCTCTTCCCGAGGTCCTGAGTTCTAATCCCAGCACCCACGTCAGATAGCTAATAACTGTAACTCCAGCTCCGGCCAATCTGATGACCTCTTCTGGTCTCTGAGAGCACCCACTCACACACATGTGCATACACACAAACACACAGATACACACAGACACACAAAAATACACATCAATAAAAATAAATCTTTGTTTAAAAAAAAAACCTTGAAAGCAATGATTGAAAAAGAAAAAATTAGTCATGTCACTGTTATTCACTGTTCTCAGGATGTTCTAGCCTCCCTCCCATCACTGAGGGTATCTTTCTGGTTGTTTCTCTTGTGGGCAGTCTGGAGAAGCAGGGAGCTGGGAGACCACATTCTCCTGGAAGATGAAGCAGACACTCACACCAGACCCTCCCTCGTGAACGTATTCCTTCCCTGTAGGTTTCCAGTGACATTTCTATCCACATCTGAAGTAAGCACTGGGTAGGGAAGGAGCATGGGAGCACAGCTGATTGGCAGATCATCTGTCTGGCATGTAAAGGTCCTCGGTTCAATCCAAGCTAGTTCCGGGCTTAAGCTTCGCGTGAGCCAACGAGTTTTCTGTCCTCTCCTGGATTGCCACGGACGGCTGCTTCTTACCAGGATGGATGCACAAGCACAGAGCCCTGTGACCCGCTTCATAGACTATAGAAACTTCACTCTAACTATAGACAAGTAATGGAATATTAAGCCCTTGAAGTAAAATGTTTTTTTTTCCTTTTTTCTGTCTGTCTTCCGAATGACAGACGGTTTAATGTTTCATTTTGTTTTGGACCTTGGGATTTGAGCGTGCTAGACAAGAGGTCTGCGACTGCACTACATCTCCAGTTCTCTCTCTCTACATTGTACTTGGTAGGATCTCACTAAACTGCCAGGTTCGATTGTGACGTCACTCTGCCCAGGTAAGGCTTCTGCTGGCAATGCTCCTGCCTTGGCCTCCTGGGTGCCAGGATTACAGGCGCGAGTCCCTGTGCCCAGCTAAAAGGGTTCTTGGTGCTATTTCCTCCCTCCGGAAGGCAGGGGGTGGAAATTAGTTTTCTGAGGGCCAAATGAGGTCCCCAGATATAGTATGCTTTCTCCTGCTAGTCTCTGCAGCCAGTGGTGGAGCAGAGAGGTGGCCTGGATCTGGATGGAGATGAGGAACAAGCTGAGGGGCCCAATCAGAGGGCAGCAGAGCAAGGCAGACCTAAAGACAGGACCTTTCTCCAGCCATCTCTGCCTCCCTCCAACTCTCCACCCAACGCATGCAACTCAGGCTGTCAAAACTCATGAGAGAGAATAAGAACTGCTTCCCAAAAGCCTACACTCCCTGGATGTGGTCCACTTCCCGATTTCCATTTATTTGCTAGCGTTGGCAGCTGTTCCGGGTGGCCCTGTGCTGACTTTAGGGTAAGGCAGATGGCACTGCGGCCCCTGGCTGCTTCTGCCCTCCGTTAGCCTCACCAACTTAGCTGAGCAGCTGAGCCCCTTTGTCTGCACAGCTGGGAAATGATTTATGGCTCTCACTTCCATAGTTGCCACTTTCAACAGACCTCAAGGAGTGAACTCCTCAGAGGTCCCCAGTCAGCAGGATCCATTCTAAAAGACTGGCCACATTTAAAACCTTTCCCAGAAGCTATTTTCTGCCCGCGCCCCCCACCCCCACCCCCAACCCTCTAAATGAGACCCTTAGCTAGGCATGGCAGCTCTCTAGGATGTAATCCCAGCACTCTGGGACGCAGAAGCAGGAGGAACAGGGCTAGTGTGCATCCAGCCTGGTTTATACACATTGAGTTTGAGACCAGCCAGGCCACAGAGCGAGGCCCTAAAGCAAAAAGAGAAGGATATCAAAATAGTGGAAATGAATAAATAAGCCAGGCCCTTGGCTGGAACTCAGCCATTTGCTCTGTTTTGAAGACAGGGCCTCTCTGTCGGCCAGGGGTGTCTCAAAGTCATCCTTCTCCTGAGTGTTGGGATAACAGCTAAGTATCACCATGTCAAGCCTCAAAATTTTTCCATTTCAAAAAGTATTTTAAAATGTTTTTTTTTCTCTCCAGAGGTAGAAAGCCAAATGTGTGTGTGTGTGTGTATCTTTGCATAAATATAAAGCTAAATATATACGTCACATATGACACAACTAAATATAAACATCAAAAATGGCAAAAAGTTAAAATGTTCTCTCTTTAGTGAAACCCAAAACACATGAGAGAATTATTTTAGAACTCCACAGACTATGATACTACACATAGTCGGGTGAGCGGCCTGGGGCAGGGGACAGGATACAAGGTGAGGAGACAGACTAAAGACAGGAAAGCCACCAGGGTTCCACATTAGGGCTCAGGGTAGGCATGGCTACGGCTTGCAGGCTTCTGGGACAGAGAGGATACTGGGAAAGGAAGCAGTCAGATACCTGAAGAGGATCTTGGCAAGAAGAGAGAGAGGAAGAGAAGGAAGGCCTCACCATAGGTTAGGTGGAGTAAAGAGCAGACGGCCTGCATGGATGGAGGATTTGGCCAAGACAAAGAACATTAGCACATATTTGGGGTTATGGGTGGGAGGAAGCTCAGTAGAAACTATTAGAAGCAGATGGCATGGGATTGCGGCCGGGAGATACTGAAGGCAGCTTAGGGGATTAGTATCTGCCCTGCCCCAGGTGAACCAAGACTAGTTTAAAATATAACAGGTGTCTGTGTTTTTATTGATTGACAGCAGGTTAGAAAATACCACTGTAATAATTATAGGGCTAATAATAAACATTTATTAGACCCTACCTTTAAATTAACAACAATACACTTTCTGGCTTTTGTTTTTGTTTTTCTTGTGTTTTTTTGTTTGTTTTGTTTGTTTGTTTTGTTTTCCAAGACAAGTTTCTCTGTGTAGCCCTGGTTGTCCTAGAACTCGCTCTGTAGACCAGGCTGGCCTTGAACTCACAGAGATCCAGCTGGCATTACTTCTGGCGATTTATAGTAATAGGAGATGAGCACATTTAGTTGGTCACCCCCTCTCTCCCCAGATCAGAGTCCTATGACCAGTGAACTATTTGTGCACAGAACTAGAGTCCTGTGAGCTCAGCACAGAATAAAAGCACAAGTCCTGACCATGGCAGATGTGGAGAAAGGACATCTCCTCACAGAAAGTCTATCAGATGTGGGATCTTTCAAGGACACAAAACACAATTTTAGGATCATTCCTTGGCTATTTTTATGTTCCTCTCGGGGGGGGGGGGGTGTGGATCTAAAACTGAAGCTTCACAGGCCCAAATAAAACCTTTGCAATTTGTTCAGACCAACTCCCTCCTGGGGCAGCCAACCACAGTCTAATAGACCTGGGTTCAAATCCTGTCTTTGGCATAACTAGCCGAGTAACCATGGGTCAGCCATCTCCAGTTACCCAGTGGCTCTGACTGGCACATGTCTCTAAGCTGGAGATCATATATTGGACTTGGAGGGTTGTGATTTTTTTTTTTTTTTGAGGCAGGGTTTCTCTGTGTATTCCTGGCTGTCCTTTGAAGACCAGGCTGGCCTCACACTCACAGAGATCCACTTGTCTCTGCCTCCCTGGTCCTGGGATTAAAGGTGTGTGTCACCACCACCCAGTTAGAAGGTTGTGATATTACTAGAAAGAGCTCAGCAAGCTGTGGTACTGTAGCTCGGTGATATAGTGCTTACCTAGCATTGCAAGGCTCTGCCTGAGTATTGTCACCCCACCACAAGCCAAAACCAAACCAAACCCTCTTAACAGCATGCCAGCACTCAGGGACTGTTGGCCCTACTTTTAGTTTCTGGAGTAGTCCAATAACATCTCTGGGGAGGAAGGCAAAATGGGACAAGGAAAACTAAAAAGAAAACAAAACTCCTTTAAAAAAAAAATATTACAGCAGGGCCTGGTGGCTTAACCCAAGAGACAGAGGCAGGTAGAGCTCTGAGAGTTTGAGACCAGCCTGGCCTGGTAGTAAGACCCTCAATAAACAAACAAGCAAGCCCACAACAGCAACAGATACATTATATGCAAGAGGATCACGCCCAGGAAGTCTCCCTTTGGGCCAGGAAAGCTTACTAGCTGCCCCAAAGAGATGCTGGGCCTGGTGTTCATTGCCTCTTTCATCAGCCAGCCCACTCCACCACATAAAGAGGGTTTTTTTTTCCCCCCAGGCGAAACTGGGAAGCCACCTGCAGGGCCAGAGGCCAGAGTCTTACCAGACCTGCTCTCAGCTGCTCTTTAATTGAAGTGAAAAAGGGTTCTGAGTAATATCACAGCAGACACCATTGGGGATGGTAGCAGGTGGCCCTTGAGTAGAAGGAATGGGCCTGAGAGCCTCAGCTTGCAGCTGAGCTACCAAGCGTGTTTGGATGACGGATGGGAGAGAGAGAGAGAGAGAGCGGCACGCAGGACGCGTCAGGCTGGACCACGCTAGCAGATTATTGATTGAGTTCTGTTGGTGCAGGATGTAAGAGGTTTCTGCTCCAATGGATGAAGTGACTTTGGAAGGTTTGATTTGTCTTCTGAACATCTCAGAGAATCTTTGTTGATTTCTGCCCCACCGCCCCCCAACCCCCAGCCATCCTGAGGCAGGCCCAGGACACCATGCGGAAGTAGCGTTCGCACAGCCCAGCCTTGTGGTGTGGATTTTGTGTGCGGAGCTTGGCGTTACTCTGAAGTATGACTTAAGGTAAATCTTTTAAAATGACGCTAATTAGTGTCAGTGAGAATGAAGGGGAAGCAGGGGTGCTACCCAGAGCTGGGCGGGGGTGGGGAAGATAAATTGATGAAGCCTTTTAGGAAAAGTAATAAGGCACCCAGCATCTATCAAAATGACAAACGGGTGCAACCTTTGACCTGGCGATTCCAATTCCAGGCATCTCCACTATGGGGAAAACTGGTGCAGGTGCAGAGAGGTGCTCAAGAGCATGTTTTACTTCAAATATGACTTGTAGTAATTAAAAGTCAAAACCAAACCAAACCAAACCCGACCACAAATAAGAAAACCATGTCACATACATTCAAAGGAATATTATGTATCCACTACAAAGAACAAATAAGTTTTTTTTTTCCCCATACCTATGGGAAGGTTTCCAAATCACGTTGTTGTGGGGAGGAGGGGGGAACTAAGTCACAAAACACCACCAGTAGAGGGAGACATTAGAGTGACCTTTAGATAAAACTGTGTGACCCTGAACTAGCTTGAGATGGTGGTAATATGAGCCGAGAAGAAAATTGGGGATCAGGAAGAGCCTGGGCGGCATGGGTCAACTCCTCTGACTTCACCCCTTGAGCAGAAGGGAACCGGGCAGAACCTGGGGGCTGCTGACACAGAGCTCCCTGGGAGAGCCAGGCCAGGTGGCTGCACAGTGAGAACCATCAGTGGTGTCTCCAGGGGGACATAAGGGACAGGCAGGCAGGAAGAAGCTTGGGATTGTGAGTTAAGCCTTTAGAGCATTTTGAGCAGGAGTTTTAAGGAGAGTGTTCTGAGTTACACTTCCAAAAACCAAGTGTAGGAAACCAGGGCAGAGGCAGCGAGAGCAATTAATTAAGAGCGGACCCTGGGAATCAGCCAAGCAACAGCCTTGTGCCCTTCACCCCTGAGTTGCATACGCTGATAGGTAACAGTGGACGACAGGACATTTTTTTTTTTCTTAACGTGAGAAAGACTCCAGCCATTAAGTAGTAAGCTTGCAATAGTGCTGGGGCCACTACACACAACTATCACGGACATATAATTCCAGCTATAATCCCAACGCTCAGGAGACAGAGGCAGGAGGATCAACCTAATTTCAGGGTCAGCTTGGTCTACATAGTGAGTTCCAGCCCTGCCGGGGCTACATAGTAATAACCTGTCTCAAAACAGAACAGAACACCCGACCAATCCACAGTACTGTAGAGCAAGGTGTTGCTTTAGCTGTGTTGGTCTATATAACTAACTACACACTGTGATGTTCGCACGGCCACAGAATCGCTTGGCAGTGCATTTCCATAGGCCGAGTCCCCCATCAAATGACATAAGGCTGCATTACAATAGAACCCAAGTTTGTCACAGCTCAGCGCTCATGTAGCTTTGTGTGACCTGGGTAAATTGTGTTTGCAAAACAAGGCAGGTTACTCCACAGTGTGACAGGGGCACACTGTGTGTGTGTGTGTGTGTGTGTGTGTGTGTGTGTGTGTGTGTGAGAAAAGTGGCAACACTGTCTCCCCAACCTCAAAAGGCTAGAGGAGACCCCAGCAAGCACAATCATGAGCAAAAAATCCACCAGGAAGGCCCGTGCTCCTGGAAGTTAAAGTTGCCACAGGCCAGACTGTTTTGTCATGTTTTTGGTTTTGTTTTGTTTTTCTGAGACATGGTTTCTCTATGTGGCCCTGGTTGTCCTGGAATTGATTTGTAGACCAGGCTAGCCTCAAACTCATAGAGTTCACTCTAAGGCATATTGCAAAGATTATCTCTCAAGTGAATGCTTTCAGCACTTTCCTAAGATAAGGTAGGCATCTTTTGTTTTGTTTTGTTTTGTTTTTTGTTTTTTGTTTTTTGAGACAGGGTTTCTCTGTGTAACCTTGGCTGTCCTGAACTCGCTTTGTAGACCAGACTGGCCTTGAACTCAAAGCCATCTGCCTGCCTCTGCCTCCCAAAAGGTAGACATCTTTAATCTTGGGCATTTGCCCCGTGTGACCCATGTTCCACTTTTCACATGTAAAAGATGGACACTATGACATATGGCCTAAAGGGAGTTTTAATTAGGAGAGAAAGATGGAGAGACTGGGTACATCTGGAGAGTCAACCCAGGTGGGACTCAGACAGCTGTTCCAAAAAAGCATTCTCAGGATGCCAGATTCTTTCTTCTAATTGATTAAAGACAGCCTGCCAGCTCGTCACGCCTGTATCTTAGCTTCTTGTACTGCAGGATCGTAGCTCTGCTTTCAAAAACTCCTTACACAAAGCTGGGCCTGGGGTTCCAGCACTCAGGAGATGCCCATGGGTTTGAGACCTAACTGGACTGACTATATAATGCGTTTGAGACCAGCCTGGGCTACATATCTAGACCCTGTCTCAAAAGTTAACAAACAGGCCGGGTATTACAGTACACACCTTTAATCCTTTCACGGTGGAGGCAGAGACGAGCAGAGCTCTCTGAGTTTGAGGCCAGCCTGGTCTACAAAAGTGAGTGCCAAGATATTGAGGGAGAGAGACAGAGAGAGAGAGAGAGAGAGAGAGAGAGAGAGAGAGAGAGAGAGAAACAAATAGGACAAGAGCCAGTGTGGTGTACCTCTAGTCCCAACACTGTCATCTAGCAAACTGTGACACAGAAAGCCTTAGACATGGAATCTTAGCTGCTTTTCCCCTACATTAAGCCAGTTTGAACTGAGTGCATTTCGTCTACTCTGGCCCTCTCCTAAGAAGACTGGAAAGACTGTCCCTAAGAGGTTCCAGACCCAACATCCTCAGGCAGGGTTAGCTGAGTCCAGCAGCTCATTTAGCCACATCTGCGGGTGATCTGGCTTGTAACATCCTATAATACACTAGCAAGCACCCAGAGTAGAGAATTCTGTTCCAAAGTGGGCCTGGCGACAGAGCCTTGCAATCCCAGCTGTTCTAGAGGCCGGGCTGGGCAGGTCTCAAGTCCAAGGCCAGGCTGAACAACTTACAGAAACCCCTCTCAAAAATTATCTTTTGTGGGGGCTGGAGAGATGGCTCAGAGGTTAAGAGCACTGGCTGCTCTTCCAAAGGTCCTGCCTGTAGTTCAATTCCCAGCAAGCATATGGTGGCTCACAACCATCTATAATGAGATCTGGTGCCCTCTTCTGGTGGGCAGGCACACATGCAGGGAGGATATTGTATACATAATAAATAAATAAATCTTTTTAAAAATTATCTTTTGTAAGTAAAAAAAAGGGGCTGGCAATAGCATGCGTGAGGCTCTGAGTTCCATCCCGTGTCTCCTACTCCCCTACAAGTCCCCAGTATGTCCATAGTGAAGTTATTTTGGACAAGGCTCCTATGCTGCGCCCGACTGAGTAGACTTTAAGTCATGTCACTCATAGCAAAGTTCCAAGTTCCAAATCCTCCGTGTTGGAAGCAGGTTGTTTAAGTGGCCTGAGTAAGCAGGGGATAGCGTGGACAGCTACACTCCCAAGCAGTAGGTTTGCAGACACATTGATGTCCCTTTGTCCCAGTCTCCTCACAGAAAGGAAGTAACAGCTGCCTGTCAGTTTTGATTCTCAGACTCCCTGCATCTGTGCTACATTGAAATGACCCACCCATCAGCCTTATTTTTTCTTTTTCTTTTTACCTTCTTCTGGCTTTTTTTTTTCCCTGTCTATAATTCAGCATCATCTGCCTGGCTCACAGGATACTTCTTTTATTTTATGGAACGGAGTGTTACTACTGGGTTCTGGAACTGAAAACAAGGCCAATTAAGATCTGCACACTGGGGCCGGCAAGACGGCGCATTTGGTCAAGGCTCTTGCAGCCAAGCCCGAGGACCGGCCTTCCATCCCCAGGGCCCACGTGGCAGGAGATGGCTGACTCCCATAAGGCGGACTGTCCTCTGACCTCCACAAAGTGCTTTGGCACGTGTGCGTTCCCCTCACTCCCAAGCACACCACAAATAAATAAAATAAAAAGATTTTTTAAAAAGAGTCTTAAATTGTTATAATTCTGCCCTTTGACTGTTGACGTGGCCTGTTGTACCTCTGTGTGAAAAGCTCGGCGGTCACTAACGATGCTATTGCGGGGAGCGGGGAGGGGGGCGTGGGGGAGAATTGGCCAGCCCCACATGACAGGAACCAGAGGGCCAGTTTCATACGGCCCCGCTTTTAGCACAAGAGACCGCTATGGGAAAAAGTGACCAAGCCAAGAACCAGCACGACAAATGCTCTGCCTGGTCAAGGTGTTTTCTTAAAGGGAGACTGCAGGGCCTCAGTGCTAAGGTCCCCTGCTTAGCTCCCAGGGCACCTGCGTCCCCAGCTCTGCCGGCTTCCTTCCCTGTTTTCCAAGGCAAAGGCCAGTCTTCTGTCAGCCTCCGTGCTTCAGAAACCCTCCCGCCCCAGCAGAGGAACGGTTTCCGTGGCCAGCAGTCATACAGGCTTTGGGAATGAGCAGCCTTGGCCGTTGCACCGAATTCCTGGCTGAGGATCAAGAGAGACCCTTTCTCCTCACAAGTGCTAATTAATTAATTGGATCTTTATGAAGAGCTGTAAGGGTGTGATTATGACCACCAGCAGTGAAAGGATTTTTAAGCCGTCTTGTATTTTCTATATCCAGAATAATGTTATGTAATAATCAGGCGAAACTTACTGCTCTGGCTCCTTGCCACTCTGCCGGTACGGATTTTTTTTTCCCCCTCCTGGAAGTTCAAACAGCAAAGACCTCTTTGTACTTCTCGGCAGGGGGTGGACAAAGAGGCTTGTCCCCAGCCAAGCTCTAGGCAGGGCCTCCCTTGCATCTCAGAGGAAGCTTGCTTTATAGCCCAGATGACTGACAACCATGAAATCTAGTTTTGTGCCCAGTGCCTGAGAAATGGGCCTTATCGAAGGGTCCCCACCCCGACGCATGCGCACATCTCTCCTCACTTTCTGCTCAATTTAACCACGGTAAATTTAGAAAAATTTAAACACCATGACATAGAAAAAGAAAATTTTATTTCTAGGCACATTAGTCACAGAGTTGGGTGAGTTTTTTTTTTCTTTTTTCTTTTCTCTTTGTTTTTGTTTTTAGATTGCACATAGATTTATTAAGGAAAAATGAGAATGAACTCTTGAAATTGGGCTCAAAGAGAAAGGAGGCAGTAACTTCTTTTATTTTAAAATTTTTTTAGACTTGGGCGACGGAGGTGGGCCTACAGACAAAAGCACACGTGGGAACCACAGGGTGTGAGGGGAGAACTGACACCTACACGTTGTCTCCCTACACACGTATGCACTGTGTGTGCACACATACAACATATGTAAGGAAATATAAAATTTAAAACTTTCTACTTACGAACAAGCTACAGAAAACATAAAGTGTTTTCATGGTCCCTTTGTCTGTTCCTTCCCCAACTGTACCTTGCGTATTTACTGTTTTGCATGTGGGCTGGGGACATTAATGCATATCACTGGAGAAGAGGTCAGAGGACAATCTGCCCCTGGGAACTGTTTCTTGCTTTCCACCTTGTGTGTTGTAGGGGTGGAATTAGGTCATCAGGCTTGGCTGAAAGAGCAGTCACCCCCTCAAGGGCTGTCACCTCCTCAATTCACCTGGTCGGCCCAGACTTGCCCACTTGTTAATCTTAACATATTCACTTTACTATTTTTGCTCTCACACCATCATATTAAAATATTTGGTACCAAGATGCTCTTTTTTTGTACTGCCGTGTACATTTTCTGAAGAAAAAGCCACATTCATAACAGTTTATCAACTCTTAATGTTTCTTGCCAAAGAAAGGGCCAACATTTGACAAGCAGCTTACAATCTGGGCCAACAACAATGAAATTCTGCCAGGTTCTCCCAATAAAACTGGGTCCAAATATTGACTCTACTGCCTTCCTGCCATATGATTCTGGGAATCTCATTGAGATAACGACAGTAGTGGTCACTGTGAGGACCAAAGGAGTTAAGTCACCTATGACCCAGTGACCCAGTGCTCAGCAGCAACACAGTTTCACTAATTAAATCCTCTGTTTTGTGTGTGTATGTGTGTGTGTGTGGGGGGGGCAGGGTCTTACTAGCCAAACCTGAGGATGGTCTTGAACTCCTGGTACCCTGGTGTCCACCTCCTGGGTGCTAGGATTAGAGGGGTGTGCAACCACACGTGCCTTCCTTGTTATCTCACTGCTTTCATTCAGGCTTATTCATTTCTAACATTTCTCCAACCCGTGTTCTTCCCAATGTTTTCAATGTCAGATTCGCCACTGAATACAATCTCCCTAACTCTTCTTTCCCGCTGCCAGCCTCCACTGCTTCCTGTTCCCCTAACTCGCCGGCATCTTGGTCTTCTGGGAAGCTATGAGCATATGGAATGGAGAAGCGTGTTGTCTTTCCTCCCCCCCCCCACCCCCCCTCCCCCGCCACTCCCGAGACAGGGTTTCTCTGTCCTTGGCTGTCCTGGACTCGCTTTGTAGACCAGGCTGGCCTCGAACTTACATCGATCCACCTGCCTCTGCCTCCCAAGTGCTGGAATTAAAGGCGTGCGCCACTACGCCCGGTGAGTGTTGTCTTTTAACACTATTGAAAGACCCACGCTTCAAAGTATGAAGACAAAGACAGTCCAGCATGCCTGACACCACACACTTCTCAGAGCTGCCATCAGCTGAAGAGAAGGGAGACCTCGCTTTCCATCTTCCGGTTAACCAGCTAGACCCTCTTCCCAGGCACGGGTAAGTAGGGCGTGGTTAGTAAGGAACATACGCTTAATAGCAACTTGTCAATACTCCTGGCATTCTTCCCAGATGTTCAGATATTTTCTCTTTTAAACATTTCTTTTTTGACAGATAGACCTCTTTGAATCTGACATTAATGGCATATAATAATTAATCACTAATTATTACTGTAGGGGCCCCTGAGGGGAAGGCTGGCACCAAGGACCTGAAACAGAAGCCCCGATATCAAGAGCCCCAGCTACAGCTGCGGTTTGCTGTTTGTTTGTTTTTTGTCCAAGGACATGCTAGGTGTGCAACTGTGGGTGTACAGGGCTTTTGATGTGTAATAGCTTCATGGCACACATTTGTGAGGCAGGCCCAGCTAACAGTAGTCCATGTGGAGCCTTCTGCTCTGTTCCAAAGCCACTCCTCTTCTTACATACTTGCAAACCTTCCACAATTACTTGCCTGTAGGCTAAGGCGAAGCCCTGAGTGTATCATGTTTGGAAGGCTCTGCACTTTTGAGCACTTCAGCTCGCTCCTCTCACCTCTGACCCTGTTTCCCAGTGACACGTGCTTTTATCCAGTACTTTCTTCTGATTGAACTACGCTTCTCCACCATGGTAATCTGCACTTCAAAATACACTCCGTATGCCTTCTGCCCTGACCTTGAAGGGTGGATCTTGTCCTTCCACATCTTTCTATGAACCACCAGAAGAGGTCTGGCCCTGTGCTCCCATAAGGAAAACAGCACACTTCACGCTGTATCTTCAGGCCTTGACCAGAGTCCAGGCCTAAACAATGCTCAGCTAGGCTTGACAAGGTTAAACAGAAGGGCAAGGGGGTGGGATGTGGGGTACACTCAGGACAGGGTGGACCTGGGTCAGCCCTTCCTTATTTACTAAGCGTTGGTTAGTAGTCACAATGTATGTATTCCTGTGCTGAGCACACGTGTGTGCAAAAGTATAGGCATCTTAAAAACCCGAACTCCCAGAATAAAGGTAAACTTTTCTCTTATAACTGCAGTCACTCATAGGATGTATGCACTGTTTTTAAGAATTTAAATCCTGAAAAGAAAAAAAAAAAGAATTTAAATCCTGGCCAGGCATGGTGGCACACATCTTTAATTCCAGCACTCAGGACACAGAGGCAGGTGGATCTCTTGAATTTGAGGCTAGCCTGGTCTACAGAGCGAGTTCCAGGACAGCCCGAGCTACACAGAGAAACCTTGTTTCAAATAAATAAATAAATAAATAAATAAATAAATAAATAAAATTCCTAATATCACCTCATCCAGACTTTAAGAGAAGAATGAGATAATTTAAAACAAAAACAAAAAACAAAGCCTTGGCATGGTGGCCCATGCCTGTAATTCCATCCATCACTTGAGCAGCAGAAGCAGGTAGATCTCTGTGAGTTCCAGGCTAGCCTGATCTACAAAGTGAATACTAGAGCAGCCAGAGCTCTATACTGAGGCTCCGTCTCAAAATAAATGAACAGATGATGGAATGGTAAACAAACAATTCCAAATTTTGGCTGAATGTGACAGTGCATTCCTAAAATCGAAGGCACTTGGGAGCCGGAGGCAAGTTCAAGGCCAGTTGAGTCAACAGAGGAAGGCCTTGCTCTTGAGACAGTTTTTTTTTTTCGTTTTTTTATAAATGTTTAATTTACACTTTATTTTACTTATTTTGGGTAGGTGGGGGGGGGCTGCACTGGGGCATTACATGCATGGAGGTCAGAGGGCAACTTTGTGGGCTTGGGTCTCTCCTTCCACCATGTGGGTGCTAGGACTTGAACTTAGGTCATCAGGCTCGGCAACAAGCGCCTTCCCCGCTAAGCCTGCTCCCCGCCTGCACATTTATTTTTAAAGGCTGGCAGTGTCAACCAGTGCTTCCCTAGGGCATGGCAATCTCTGAGTTCAGAAAGAGATTTTTAAAAATCATGGAGTTGGAAAACCTGGTGTAAGATAGCAAGTCCAGGACAGCCAAGGCTACACAGAGAAACCCTGTCTCAAAAAACCCAAAAAAGAAAAAAGAAAGAAAAGAAAAGAAAACCAGGTGTGGGGCACACTCCTATAATCCCAATACTTAAGAGTCTGAGGCAAAAATATTGACGTGAGTTCAAAGCCAACATAGGCGACAACAGTGTGAAACCCTGCCTTCAAGCAACAAGCCGGGCATGGTGGGGCACGCCTTTAATCCCAGTGGCAGAAGCGGGTGGATCTTTATGAGTTTGAGGCCAGCCTGGTCTACATGGCGAATCCAGGAGAAGTCAAGGCTACAAACAAAAAAACACAAAAACAAAAACAAAAAAAACCACAAAAAATCTTAAGTTGACACTCCACCTTAGTATTTCAAGATGATTATACATACATTTTTTCCCTTGAGTAGATCATTTTACCTCTTTTTACTCTTTTTACAGTTTTGCAGTTTATCTCTGCAAAATTGCACTGCTGACAATTAAAAAACAACAAAAGCAAAGTCACTGGGCTGCCCGGGACACTTTGGTGGCCATTTGTGCCACACTCCCAAATCAAGCGTGGAAGACGGAACGCTGTGCTTTTGGACAGCTCCCAGTTGTTCCAACAAGAGGAACAACAAACACAAAATCCGCCGCTGACAAAAAACGTCTCCACACTCCAAACACTCAGGCAGGTGTCATGAGTGCCCAGCAGTATGTTCAGCAATTAGTTCTAAATCCTTCCCAGGGTGTCGTCCACAGAGAACACTCGAGGACTTAATTCAATCCAACTGAAAGTGTCACAACCAAAATACTTTTGGAAATATCACAGTAGCCTAGGAACTGAGCAGACCACCAAATTCAGAAGAAGCTTCGGGGTCTAGTTTCCAAATAGCTATTGAAATAATTTGCCACCCAGGGGATGGGCCAGCTTGCTTCCTCTTCTTGGGCTATTTCTGATGTGCACACAGCATGTGCGCCTTGTATTATTCCCCTAGAGCGGTGGTGACATCCCAGAAATCCCCTCTAACCCCAAAGGTTCTGGTTCCCAGGGACTTTCTTTCCTGGAATCTGGTATTCATTTTGGCACAGGTCACAGGAGTCGTGTGAACGGTGAAGAGAGAGAGTAGGTGGCAAGCCAAGTGTCTGTGTCAGTAGCGGGGCGTCTGTGGCTGGGACTCCTTCCTGAGACCAGTGGCTGCTCTGTGTGATGAGGGAAGGTTAGGGCTGTCCCCTTCCTCGCCTCCAGGCCTTTCACTCCACATCCCCCATATAGGGATTGTGTGTGTGTGTGTGTGTGTGTGTGTGTGTGTGTGTGTGTGTGTATGTGTGCGCACTCTCTCACGCCCCCCCATGGTCTCTTTCTTGTCTATGGAGATCATGGGCTGAGCCCATGTTACTTCCTGTGGCCACTGTAGCATCAGGCATTCTGGGCCTCAGAGCTGGCCAGGTGTGGGTGTGTGAAAGCCTGTCCAGGTGTATATGGTACTGCTAGTTTTCTGGAGGACAGGAGCTGCAGTTCACTGCTTTACCCACCTACCCCAGCGCCCACCCCCCCCCAAGCCCTTAGCAGAGCACCTCAGATATTGTTGACACTCAGCAAATACTGATTGAGCCCAAGTAGTTTCTCACAGAGCCTGTTGCATATAGAGCAAGACCTGCTGGAAGTCGCCATCAGCTGATTCTCCTTCCACACTCAGCGCTGGGGGGGGGGGGGGGGGCAGGGGGAGGGGATCGTTCTCCAGCAGTGCCGAATTGGGCTGCTGGTCTCCGGCCTCCACTCTTGGAACTCAGATTTGGTATCTTGATAATGCCCACCTCTGTGCCCCGACCCTTAATTCTTACTACTTAGTAGCCCAAAACCAATCACAAGAAGACATGTGTCTATGGTAAGTCTTTCCTGATAAACACATTGAAAAAAAAGTCTTGTGTAGCCCAGGCTAGCCTCAAACTTTCTATGCAGCTTAATCCCTCATCTTCTTGCTTCCCAAGTGCTGAGATTATAGACATATACCATTGTGGCCAGCTTCGTGTGACTCTTAGGAAGTGAGGAAACCAAAGAACATTGTCTCGGTTTTTCTCTTACTTTATTAAAAGATAAGAGAAGACCCAGAGATTAAGATAACCCAGTGGCTAGAAAAAGAGACAGGAGGATCACTGCAGCTTGCTCCAGGCTCAGCCTAGTCTCGTGTGTGCGTGTACGCGTGCGTGCGTGCGTGCATGTATTCAACTGAAAGAGACACCAGACCTCAGCCTCTGGCTTCTACAGGCCCTTGCATATATGTGCACCTGCACATGTACATGTGTATGTGCCAGAATTAATTACAAGTGGCATAATAAAAATAAGAAGTGAACGTGCCAGTCATTGTTCCCTGCGCCTTACAATAACTGGTTATTCTGAGGCCTAGCTATGTACTTGTGTTCTGGAAACTCTGAGTTTCGCTGGCAGGGTGGGAAATGGGTCCCTCATGCTATTCCTGACCCAAGACCATCTTTGCCCTCCTCTCCCATCAGGCCAGGGACTCTGTGACAGATCTGAGCTGGAACCACTCTGGGCTCCCAGGGGCAGTCTGGGCATCCAGCCTGACACTCTTTTTTAGTGGCAGACCTCAGTTATACCCGAGAGGAAGACGTCTACGTTGTTTGATAAGCCCTGGTCCCTGTGGCTGGGGGTGGAGAAGGGGCTACAAAGATGAGACCCACAGGGAAGAAAGCCTCCATCTGGGTTCTGTGCTGAGAGTCAGCTCAGCTCTGGGAGACTTGTTCCCAGGCAGTTTTGGGAAAAAAACAAAACAAAACCGAAAGAGAGGTCATTCTGTTCTCCCTGAGAAAGGAAATCCCCTGAAGAGAGCACTGGGAGGAATTTTTGAGGGCACGGAGTCTCTAGAAGCCAAAGAGAGGGTCAGGGAGGCCAAGGCAGTGGAATCAGTCCACAACCCCCTCTTCTGGGAAAAAGCCCAAAGGTCTTCCTAACCCAGAGAGAGCAAGAGGCCACGGGCTCCATCTGCTGTGGCTTGAGGAGACCGCACATCAAAGAAAGCCAGACTACTAGGATCTCTCCGTCCTTTCCTTCCCCTGCTGGATGCCCAGCAGAGGGTGCCTGAGGCCCAGACACACACCCGTGCACAGTGAAGACAGGAAGGGAAAGAAGCGCAAATGAGCAAAGGTTCCCCCCCTACACACACACACACACTCACCTCTTGTTACTATTACTCAAGCAATCATCAGCTTGACGCCATGCCTGCATCAGCTGTGTGGGGGTTGGGGGCAGCAAGCACAATTCCCAGGACAGGCTTAGGGCTTGCTTTTTCCTCCTCTCCTCTTCCATCTTCCTAATATTCTTACTCTTCTGAAAAATTATGTCTAGTCAGTCCTGGCGGTGCATGCCTTTAGTGCTCGCACTCAGAGCAGAGGCAGGCAGATGTAGGCGAGTTCCAGGCCAGCCAGAGTTACATGGTGGCTCAAACAACAAAAACAAGCAAACAAAAGATCGTGCCTCTCTCTCTCTCACTGTGTGTGTGTGTGTGTGTGTGTGTGTGTGTGTGTGTGTGTGTATGTGTGTGCAGATCCAGCTATAGGGCATTTTCTTAATTAGTGATCAATGGGGAAGAGCCCAGCGCACTGTGGGTTGTGCCTTCCCTGGGCTGCTTGTCCTGGGCTCTATAAGAGCACTAGCTGGCTGAGCAAGCCATGGTGAGCAAGCCACTGAGCAGCGCCCCTCCATGGCCTCTGCATCAGCTCCTGCCTCCTGGATCCTGCCCTGTTTGAATCCCTGTCCTGACTTCCTTCAATGATGAAAAGTGATATGAAAGTGTAAGCAGAATAAATCCTTTCCTCCACAACTTGCTTTTGGTCATGGTGTGTTGTTGCAGCAATAGAAACCCTGACTAGGACACCCATAGAGGCCAGAAGAGGGTTCAGATCCCCTGGAAATGGAGTTAAAGGTAGTTGTGAGCCCTCTGATGTCAGTGCTGGGAACTGAACCTGGGTCCCCTGCAAAAACAGTAAGCATTTGTAACCACTGAGGGATCTCTCCAGCCCTTAGGGCTTGAGTCTAAGTGTGTAGGAGTGACACCAGGTCTACATTCTGCCTGTGTACTGCCCTTGCTGCCATGCAATCACTTTGTGGGGACATGGGTGTGTGTGCCCCTCCTGCCCTTCCTGGGACTGTCACTGTGGAATTATGTTTAATTATGTCAAGGTTAGAGTTGGGTCTGTATCCACTAGAAAGTAGCCCTGGCTTTGGACTTCTGGAGGCCTGCATGTTTTAAAAAAAAAAAATCACCTTTGCTTATTTATATTGCATCAACATTGAGCATCTACTATGCACCAGTGTGTGGGAAACCAGGTGCAGGGGAATGCTAGGATTTATACAACTATGGCTCATTCCAGTACAATGCCTGCCGGCACACGTGGCTGTCATGTTGAGCTGGCATTGCACATATATGTGTCTACCAAGTCCAAGGATCACCATGATCTTCCAGAGGAAGGAGAACCAGGAGCAGGGTGCGACAGAAAGACTATCTCAGGCAAGCCTGTCCTTCACAGCAGGCCTATGGCAACAGGGCTAGATCTCCCTCCTCCCTTTTTCTCTTCCTCCTCCTCTCTCCCCTCCTCTCTCCCTCCCTCTCTCTTTTCTTTCATTTATCTTTTTTTTTCTTTTGCTCCCACGATTCTGCGAGGCAGTCTTCCACAGGGGAACTGACAGAACATTCCTGCTCCATCAGACAAGAATACTAGGAATTTCCAGGGGTCTGAGGATGGAATGGCCTTTACGAAGGTCCCATGAGGGAGGGTCTCCATCTTTCTGCCCCCTAGCTCTGCTTCTGGGAAGTTCCTTTGCTCCCCCTTCCTTCATTCTGGCTTCCCCCATTTTCCACCTCCATTAGCAGCCTCGGCCTTCCCTGTCCCCCATGGGCGTCCTGGGATAGCTTTCTTCTGCCAAAGTGAGGAAAGGAAAGGAGAGAGAGAGAGAGAGAGGAGAGACAGACAGACAGACAGACACCCCAGACCAGTTAGATTGATGTCCTTGGAGAGCAACTGAGCTACTAGAGGAGGCAGAAGAAACAGACCCCAAGAGTGATATGGAAGAAGGATGGGGACTTTCTGAGACTAGAGCTCTTAGGAATTGGAAAGAGGTGACAGTACTTGAGAAGGAGAAGGGGTGGGATTAAGCGTTGTCATGGTTTGAACAGAGCATCCCTTTGGTGTTTGTCAGTCTGAACAGCAACAGGAGACATGCTCCAAAGGATACCGAGGTTGATCTGGAAACAGTGGGCCCTGCAGTGGGAAGGCGTGGTCCTTGAGGACCAGGCAGGGGAAGTTGTTCAAGGGGGAAAATGAGGAAGCTTACGGAAGATATTTTGAAACATTAATCCTTCACTACAAGGGTGAATATGAATAACAAGGATGCCGTCAGCCTGGGGTTGAACAGAGGGGTCCTGGGCAGATGTCCTTGTAGATGTGTCCTTTCGGAAGGTTGTGGCTTTGGCAATCTTCTGTATTTCTTGATACCACATATATATTTGTGATGACCCTTTTCATAACACCTCTTCCCTCCCTTCCCTTCCCTTCCCCTCCCTTTCTCTCTCTGTCTCTCTGTCTCTCTGTCTCTCCTTCTTTCACATACAGCTCTGGCTTGCCCCACATGGCAATCCTGCCTCAGCTGAGATTACAGACATGAGCCACCAGACCTAGCTTTTTTTCCCTTCCTTTTCTCCTCTTGTCTCCTCCTTCCCACTTTCCCCCTCTTCTTCCTCCCCCTTCCCGTTCCTTCTTCCTCTTCTCTTTCCGTTTTAGTTAGGGCTTGACAAAAGTGGCTCCCTTTCAGTTCTGATGACTTTCACATGTTCCCTCAGAAAGTTCAGCGGACACTGACTCCCTTTCTAACTGACTTTGGGGATGTCTGGCAGCGTCTCTCCAAGCACGTGGCCACGTCAGCACTAGGTCAGGAGGCAGCTGTGTTTCCCGTGGGTTATGCCAACATTCACAGAATCTGATCTGATGCCATCTGTTCTGGCCTCTTTGTTTTACAGAGAAGGAGACTGGGAGCCAGAACAGCCAGGTTCTTTGTCCCCTAGTTTCCTGACCAAAGGGTGAGGCTGCCTCTGTCCTAGTGTGGGAGGGAAGGTAGGTGAGAGAAGAGACGATGAGGGCACGTCCTATATCTCTCCTGCCTTCAGGGTAGGAAGCAGGCCTGGTCTTCCCTCATCTTTAAAGCACAGCGGCTTTAGCCTCATCACTTGGGTTACTCCCATTCGAAACTGGAGTCAATAACAACATACCGTAAGACTGGGAATGTCCCAGTGGGTAAAGTGCTTCCTGGACAAGTATGAGGACTTGTAAAGCGGGCATGCTAACACACCTATCCCAGCCCTCCTAGGGGAGACAGAGACAGGAGAATTCCCAGAAGTCTGTGGTCCAGTTAGCCCAGCTTACACAGCAGCAAACAACAAGAGACCCTGTCTGAAAGAATGTAAAGGACAGGGACCAATACCCACAGTTGTCCTCTGACCTCGATGTGTGCACCTGCACTCACACACATGAACACACATGCACATACACACAAAGATTAAAAAAGAACATACTGTAAGATGTTGAAGGAGTTCAAATGAGATCACAAAAGCACAATTTGACCTAACGGTGGGCGCTGATGCTAAAATACCCATCACTTCATCTTACTTAATTCCATTAACCTTTCTCTTCCATCCATAGGATGACATCGCTCCTTCTAACTTCCTTTATTATATACAGACTGTCCCTGAATTACTGTGGTTCTGCCTGTCATTTCTTGACTTTAGAATGATGCAAAAGCCATAAGCACTCAGTACAAATCAAACTGAACCATAATCTGTTCTCTGGCGAGCAGTGTGTCCTGTAAGCTACATGCATCTTCCAGTCCATCCCATGATGACAAAGGCAGCGAAGTCTATAATGTATTGTGTTGCTAAGCTACCATGCTAGTAGGTTAGGGATATTAAATGCATTTTAAAGTTATTGTGTTTTCTAGTTAAAACGGGCTTATCAGGATAGAACCTGGAAGTAAACCAGGGAATATCTGTATATAAAAGTCAAAGCCATATCCCATAATAAAGGGAGCAAAGAGATGGGAAGAAGAGAGAGAGAGGCGGGGGTGGGGGGTGAGGGCAGGAAGAGAGAGAGGAGGCAGGAGGAGCTGGAATGGGGTTATTTAGGTAGGGATGGGTTTGAGGGTGGTGACACCAGAGCAGCTCTAGTGCATAAGGTGTGTGGACAGAAAGGGAATCAGAATGTAATTAATTCTACTTGGACTATACATTTGAATGGCTTCGATGCCCTTGAGGGAATTCCTTTAAATTATAATGGAAGATTGAACCAACTTTCCTAGGTGTGTGGCTTTCTGCACTTATAAGGGATGCGCGTGTGTGGGATACTACCGCCTGGTTCTGAGATCCTCCAGGGAGAGATGTGTGGTTCTAGGCTCTCCTTGCACTAGGAAACAGTGGGCTTGGGGCTCTACTTTCCTTGAAGAATGATTGACACCATGCGGGTCTCACGACCTCATCCTCTCCTGGGAATACATCCTCAGCCACCTCACTCAGCCAGGCAGATTCTTCTATGCCTGCCCCTTGAGCCTGCCCTGATGGCTATGTGCCCCCCCCCACTTTGGAACTGTCACATATCCCAGGCTAATCAAGTCTATAGATATTGTCACAGCAGCTGTCAGGGGATCTATAGTCTACCTGCTGTGTCTTATGTACCCCTGGAGCAGCCACCTGGAGCCAGAGCTCTTTTCTTCATCCAGTTCATGGGTGGGATAGTTTTGGACAACACAGCAAAGCTTAAGCCCCACCCGAACCCTTACGACTACACTTGGTCAATTTCCATCACTTAGCACCATCTGCCTGCTGACATCTTCCAAACTGATATCACCTTGTAAATCTCTCCTCTGAGAACCAATCTTGGAAATCTAATTATCTGCCTGGCACCCCTCCCTAGGAGGTCTCTCATAAGCATCTCACACTTAAGGCTGGCAAAAGCAGGTCTTGATATTCATCTTTTAGTCTGTACCACATGGCCACAGTCCACAGCAATTATACTATGCAGTGCTCAGCTGCCAGAGGCCAGAAACCAGGGGGTTATCCTTGGCCTCTCCCTTAGCCTGACCTCCCACCCAACTGCAGCCCCTACGGTCCACTGAATCTCCATCATTACTAAGGTAGTTCACAGGCCCTGCCATCTTGTCTGGACAACGAGGGGGTAGAACTGATGACCAGGGGATGGGTTAGAAATGCGAGTTCCGCTCAGTGCTGCCCCGCCCCTCATTCCTGAGGCATAGAATCAAAAATTCCAAATGTTTAGAGTGTGAGAATGGAAAGAGCATGGCCTGTTACCCTCTAGAACTCTGCAGATGCATTGTTGGTACAGATGAGCTTGTTGATCTGATATGGTATGAAAAGGGGCCATGGGTACCATCTCCCCACCCCGACCCCCCAGCCAGCCCGGCCTTGTTGGAGGGAAGGCATCCTTGCTTGCTAAGACATAGAGAATATGTCTAAAGACACTAGATGGAAAACCTCTTTCACTTACAAAAAGGAAGCATTTCTTTTATCTTAAGAGAGACCAAACTGTAAATTATAAAGGGAAGAGGTACAAGAGAGTGCCAAAGGAGGCTGAGTTAGGGGAGTTTAGGGAAAAGGCCAGAGGATGAGACAAGTTCGCTAAGACTGAGAGTTTGAGTGGCTGCCAAAGCATCTCCATGAAATGAGCAAGAGGACCAGTGTCAGACTCCCAACTGAGGACCTAGCCCGAGGGGTGTGGTGGCAAGAGCAGAGACAGAGCCTGGAGCATCATATCTTAGATTCCCCTAGAGAAGTCAGTCAAGTTGCAAAGGGCAGGGGAACAAGTGCCAAGGCACGGCAGATGTGTGCAGAAGATTGACAGGAGGGAGTGCCTCTTCTCCAGCATCAGGAAGGCATTCAGAACTGGGCGTGGAGGGAGAAAAGGAGAAGAGGAGACAGGGCATTCTGAAATTGCTCAGAGGGTAGCAGAAGTGACCACCCCAACAGCCTGGTCAAGCGGGGCTGACCACCATGAGTTAAGTGGAGTTGTAGCATAAGAAAATGAAATTAAATGTTCCCACAGCGGACTATGACGTGACACTTGTGATGGGGAAATACATTTATACTGTTTCTCTTACTTTATTTCTAGATCCCTAATTTTGACCCAGAAGGCCCTGCTCTATCCTGGATACCCAGCGAGGGTGCTGACGTTTCAGAGGTGAACCAAACAGACCCAGCCCCCGCTCCATGAAGTCTATAACCATGCTCTATTTGTTTACCAGTGCTAGTGTTTGTTTGTTTGTTTGTTTGTTTTATTTTGGTTTTTTGAGACAGAATTTCTCTATGTAGCCTTGACTATCCTGGACTTACTTTGTAGGCCAGGCTGGCCACAAACTCACAGAGATCTGCCTGCCTCTGACTCTCAAGTGCTGAGATTAAAGTCATGTGTCACCACTGTGGCTGATGTTTGTTTCTTTGTTTTTTGTTTTTTAGGTTTTTTTTTTTAAGACAGAGTTTCTCTGTGTAATAGCCCTGGCTGCCCTGGAACTCTCTTTGTAGGCCAGGCTGGCCTTGAACTCACAGAGATCGGCCTGCCACTGCCTCCTTAGTTCTAGAAATTAAAGGAGTGCACCATACATTCTTTTTAAACACACACACACACATGAGTGTGCATGAGTGCAAATAATACTAGTGTGAAAGCAGTGAGCAGGGTGTGGTCATCCAGCACATGGGAGGGCGCTGTGCTAGTATCTGTCAGGGAAGACACAGTAGAAGAATTCACTTGGCTTGAAGGCATGAATGAAGGGGAGGATCCAGGAGCTGGAGGCTTGTAGGTTCTGCTTCTGAAGTGCAGACAGAAGAACAAACCAGGACTCTGGGGCAGAAGCGCAGTGAGTTCTAGAGCAGAAAGAGTCCAGTGAATGTCATTGGAGTGGTCAGCAGGCACCATTCATGTTGTATGTTTTCTGGGAGGTAGGGTGTGTGTCCTTGTGTGAACTATTACATGAATGAATAGAAAACAAGTAGCACAATCTTTTTTTTAAAAAAAGATTTATTTATTTCATATACAGTGTTCTGCCTGCGTGTATGCCTGAACACCAGAAGAAAGCACCAGATCTTATTATAGATGGCTGTGAGCCACCATGTAGTTGCTGGGAATTGAACTCAGGACCTTTGGGAGAACAGACAGTGTTCTTAACCTCTAAGCCATCTCTCCAGCCTACACAATCTTACTTATGTCTTTGTTTTGTTTTGTTGTTCCGGACAGGGTCTCACTATGTCGCTCTAGCTGACCTGGAACTTACTCACTCTATAGACCAGGCTGGACTCGAACTCAGAGATCTGCCTGAGTCTGCCTCCCAAGTGTTGGGATTAAAGGTGTGCACCACCACTGCCCAGCTACTTATGTCTTAAGAAAAGTACCCAGGCTGTGAGGAGAATAGGTTTAGAAGCAAAACCATCATGGCCAAGATGAGAGCCCATTGGTTGGAGAGAAGCGAAAGACCTTCAGAAATGCATCACAAGCAGCCAGAGCTGTAGAGCAAGCAGATAAGAGGTGTCGAGAAGAGCACTGGAAGAGGGCTGAAATGGAATCCGAGGGACCAGCCTCTATCCACACCAACCAGAGGGACCAGCCTCCACACCAACCAGGGTTGGGAGCAGCCTCCATCCACACCAACCAGAGGGAGCAGCTTCCAAACACACCAACCAGAGGGACCAGCCTCCATCCACACCAACCAGGAACGGGAGCAGGCATGGCAAGCCCCACAATCATTTCCCAACACGGACAGAGTTCTTCTTGTAAATGGAAAAGCAGAGGCAGAAACTGCAAAGGCGATTTCTTTCAGCTCACACAGCACATTATGGAATGTGTTGACTTAGCACTACTGAGCCAAGAAGCCCATGGGCCAGTCTGGCACGCATCCCTCCTCATCACAGCAACAGTTTCTTTACGCCAGTGCTTGCTGCTGTCCGTGGTCCAACAACGACGCTTCTAAAACTTCCAACAACTTTGGGCCATGCGGGGACCAGTGGTTTGTTTTGTTTTTGTTTTTGTTTTTGTTTTTTCAGAACATTCCTTTGCCGTGGACAAGTGACAGGAATGGGAAGCTGAAGAAGAGTAGAGATGCTCATTTAACAGCACAGAGTTCGCTGCACCCCAACACTGGGTGACTTTCATTGTCACCAGGACATTTCTGAGTGGCTCAGGCAGCTCTCTTGGGAGCAGTGCCTGGAGATTTGGAAATAAAAATAGTCTTTGGATGCTCTTCTTTTTCCTTGTGCCTTGGGCAGCTACTTTGCGTGTCATGCTCCCTGGCTCCCCCATTTTAGAGGTGCTGGCTGTCAGTGCCACACATCCCCACTGACATCCTCTCTAAGTCAGCAAGCAGTTTTCCTGCCAAACCCCTTATAGGAGCTTATCACATCAGCCATCTCTGCAGCCCCCAGGCCATCGGGGAGGTTGCTCTAGCCAACGCCCCAGCCAGAGGGAAGAGAGGAGGGCAGATTTGGAGAACATCCTCTGGTGTCAGAATTGCAGACCACACAGAACTTAGCCTGGGCTCCAGCCATAAGAGCACCCAGTGTAGTCAGGTCATCTAGAGGTCCAGGGCCAGATGTCACAGGGCAAGGCCTTACTCCCTAACCCCTGCTCTACTCTTTCTCACCTTCAGAGGTCCTAACAGGCTATACTTTCTTTGGACATAGTCTAAAGCTGAGGTCAGCAGACTCCGAATGCTCAAAGATTTGTTCTCAACAGAGAATCCTTGATGTTATCAAAAAGGTTAAAGAGTCTTTCGGAGGAGAGCCCTCTGGTGGAACACACCATCTCTGCCTCCTTGGGCAGTGCCCTTGGACAATAGGCCTTTGTTCTCTGGACCCTTTGAAGGCTGTGGAGAGCAGAACAAATCCCTAGCCAGCCTCAGGCTGAGTCAGCAAGGGCATCGTTGACAGGCACAGCGGCATTAGGAGCTAGTGACTCTCCTGGCTCCAGTCCAGGATGCTTGCTTCCCTGTGCCCTGCCCATAGACTTCTCCAAGCAGCCCTGGTGCTACGTGGCTGAAAATCTTTGCCTCCTGTGGGGATCTTGGGAAATGTCTGTTTGATCTACCGTGTTTTTCTGTATTGGCCTGGGGGTCCCACGGTGGCAGGAAACTGGCACCCAGTTTGTAAAAATATGACCCTTTTGCCTACCCCAACCTTAGCTGAAGGGACCAGAAGAGTAGACAGAAATCCTGCCTAGGAGCGGGCCAGTGGTGGCACATGCCTTTAATCCCAGCACTCTGGGAGGCAGAGGCAGAAGTGGGTGGATCTCTGTGAGTTGCAGGCCAGTTGCAAGGCCAGCCTTGTCTACAGAGTGAGTTCCAAGACAGCCAGAGCTACACAGAGAAACCCTGTCAACAACAACAATAACAACAACAAACAACAACAGAGAAATCCTGCTGTGGAGATCCAGATGAGAAGGCAGAGTAGAAAGAAAACTTGCAGGCAGCTCCAGGTAGTTCTGAAGGCAGAGGAAACAACTCAGCAGAAAAAGCAATGACTTAGACACAAAGCAAGAGGCAAGGATGAGAGGTCAAACACTCCAGGAGTTCCCCACTGCTTTCTAGGTTTTGGGTTAAGGCTTTCCTGAAGCTCCTTTCTGCCTGTGGGCTCCATAATTTATTTTAAAGCAAAATACTTCTTGCTAAAATGATTTTTTATCTCTAACATCCCACAATTAAAAACAGCAACAATGCTGATATCATTCATTAATCCTAAGAAGCAGGTGCTAACTTTAACTCTGTGTGTGTGGGGGGGGGGGTATTAAACACTGATAGCCATGTTTGTGGCATACAGCCATAACCCCATCACTCAGTAGGCAGAAGCAGGAGGATTGACGAGCCAGAGCTATGTAGAGAGACCCTCTTCCACAAAAACAAAACACAGAAAGCTGTTTATGAGACTTAATCCAACTTTAGAACTAATCGACATGAAAAGCTTAGTCACAGCATTAAGGAAATCGGCTCAGCCTTAAGCGTCCTCCCAGCCTCTGAGATGCTTGTTTGCTTTGACATGGGGTCCTCTCCATGCCTCAGACTGGTAGCAGTTACGGGAGATACCCTTGCCTCTGCCTCCTGAGTGCTGGGGGTCCAGCTGTGTCTTACCATGCCCGGCTATCCTTCACTCTTAATTAAGTAAAATGGTGCGTTTTAACCTGCTAGTTTTGTTGTGTGTGTGTCTCCCGGGGTTATTCAGAGGGAGCTGGAATCTGTTTTCATATGCATAGGAGGTGACTTACTTGGGTGGCCTTTGGCCTGGCAGGGCCAGCCCTTAGCAGTCTCCTTCTGTTGCCTGTGGATCAAGATGTAGAACTCTCAGCTCAGCTGGGTGTGATGGCGCACGCCTGTAATCCCAGCACTCTGGGTGGCAGAGGCAGGTGTATCTCTGTAAGTTCGAGGCCAGCTTGGTCTACAAAGTGAGTCCAGAGCAACCAAAGCTACACAGAGAAACTCTGTCTTGAAAATAAAAAAAAAAAAAGGAAAAAAAAAAAGAGTTGCCATGGTTATGGTGTCTGTTCACAGCAATAACCCCCTAACTAAGACACTCCCTCATGGAGGGACACAACCAAAGCCAACTGAGCTCTGTTCCTTCCAACAGGCTCTCCGGGCAGCCACAGTGGCACCTAGGCTGAGAAAGCTATGGAGGGTCCTGGGCACAAATTGCTGCAGAGAGGTAAACTCATTTGTCTAGACCCTCCTCCAAAAGATGTGGAACTGGACCTCCAAAAGCATAAGAGCACGGGGTCTCTGGGTGGAGGCTCACTGCAGAACAGAGACCATGCTTATTCACCCCCAATCCGTGCTCCAGTTGTGTTGCCGGGTCTCTTCCTTACCACCAGATATCAGGGTTCGGAAGGTACCCCTAAAGGACTGCTGAGAACAAGGAGTTGAGTGGACGGACACACAGTTGGAGCAGTTTGTTAAGAGATAGTAATCGCCAAGGCCGGAGCAAGGACAATGTATGCCGACAGCTCATCACAGCACAGAGATGCACATTGCAGAGGCTTTTGGAGCCATCTGCTTCCTTGTGTTTGCCTCGTCCGTTACATGTAGTTCTACATACAACTCCCCGCATCACACGCCTCATGAGGATATTAACTCTCCACCCAGGGCTGTTTTCATATTATAATGAGCCCTAGGCACCCTGTGCCCGTGTGCGGCTAGCCTGAGTCAGTCAGGCGGGGCGATGCCATTCTCTTTGCCAACTGGTTTCACTCAGATGTTGATTTTGAAGCCTTTGCTCTAAGACCTTCTGAACCTCACCCTCTGCCCTTCTCCAACCCAATGAGGGGGTGACTGGTTGCCTGGCAAGGAAATTAAGGGACGAACGGGAGCCCTGGTGAGATCCAGCATGGCTGTGATTGAGAACCTGGGTCTGGAGCCACATTAGGTTCAACTTCAGGTCCACCATTCCCCAGCTGCGTGGATGTAGGCCAGATTCTTAACCCTTCCGTGCCTCTGTCGCCTGCCTGTAAAACAGTGCCTGTCACACAGGAGCAGTATAAGCATTGCCTTAATGAACACCAGGGAAGCATTCTGAATCCTGTCCCCCCACACAGTAAACAGAGCCAACAAAGCCAGCAGAGCCAGGCTTGGTGGCACGTACCTGTAATACTAGCCACTCGGGGCTGAGACAGAGGATGGGACTTTCAAACGGAAACTAAGTAAAACAAAAGCTGGAGTTATGGGACCAGTGCTTATGTGCATGCAGAGTATTAACGTCCATAGAAAAGAAGAAAGAAGGGAGGGAGGGAGGGGAAGGGAGGAGGAAGGGGGGAGGAAGGAAGGAAGGGAGGGAGGAAGAAAGAAAGAAAAGAAGAAAGGGAAGGAGGGAGGGAGGGAAGAGAGAGGGAGGGATGGAGGGAGAAGAAAAAACAAAGGCTCTCTGAAGATCAGATCTGGTGAGCCATGTTTTGCCATCCTAGTACATGGATGAGAAGAGCCCCTTAATGCCAGGCTGTAGGCCATGTTACAAAAGGCAGACAAGAGGCAAAGGAGGGAGGGATAGGTAGTGGCTTGTGACTCGGGCCACACCAGCATGCTTCCCTACTGTGTCCCCTCCCTGGCCCCTTTCACATTCCTCCTCAGCTTGGCTTCATCTAGTGGACCCTTGAGAAGAGAGCAGTTGGCAGTTATGGCCACACACCACTGGACAGTTAGCCCCACCTCCCACAGCAGGGCCTGGTAGGAGATGCTGGGTGCTCCTACAGGAAGAGGCATCGGGGTGTCCCAGCCTCTGGAGTTGTGTCACACAGGCAACATGAAGGAAACTCTCAAGTAAATGAGGCATTTCTTACTAACCTGGGAGCAAGCACGCATTTTCTCTTCCCAACGTGCGTCTTTAAGGGTTAATTCAAATGGGGTTTGGAAAGTGAAGTTTGTGTCAGTCAGCAATTCCTCCCTTTTCACAGGCTCTCAGACAGAGCTTCAGAAAGGTTCCCCCTCCTTCGGGGCTCAGAACTCCCAACCCCAGCGTAAAGAAGCCTAATGTCCCCAGTCTTCACGTTGTGTCTTTCTCTCCTCCCACTCCCCTGGGTTTACTCAAGGTCCAGGCTCCATCTCAGCTGGGATCCCTTTGCCTTCACAGCCCTTGCAGGGAAAGCGCAGAGGTGCGCAAGATTGTGGGGGGGCTGTGAGGGTGGGCTGGGGTGCAGAGAAGTACAAAGCACTGAAACTGGAGAGGACAGCCATCAGTCAGAGCTGCCATCGTAAACCATGCATGAGAGTCAGGGGACGCGGCTGGGGAGGACAGCTAAAGCCTAGTTTCAGCATACAGCTGGGCGCTTGCGGAGGAACAGGCCTGCTGGAGGGGGGAGGAGCTGGCAGAGTGCCCCAAGAAGAAGCCAAATCAAAGGCAAGGAGCTACCTACCTGGAGCTCCGGGGATGGAGAGGGAGGCAGAGACAGGTTTGGCCTCATGAGGCAGCCTAGAGAGGCAGGGAGCCTGGAGTGTAACCGCCTTTTTCTTCCCTGTGAAAAGCCCCCAGGTTTTCTTTGTGAGCTATCTTCCTTCTCAGCTGTCTGTTAGGGAACTGTGAAAAGTTCCCTCAGGCCAGGTTCAGGCCTTGGGCTTGGGCCTTCCAGAGAGAATGACACAGCCTTCCTGCTGGTAACTCCCCACTTCCCACAAGTGACCCTCTGGCTAGCAGTACACCACTATGTTCCAGTCTTGACTACAGCTCAAATGCAAATCCTTAGTTCCGGGCTCTGCCAAAGTCTTGTGCGTGCTTCTCAGTTCTGTTTGAAAACTATTTATTCTACCACAAAAGAGCAGTGGTCCTTTTCTAATTTTTTTTTTAAAAAGTTATTTTAATTCAGTCTGACTTCAGTGTTTTGGGGGTGGTATACATGATGTGTGTGAGTGTGGACACGTATGTACCATGGCACCTGTGTGGAGGTCACAGCACAACCTTTCCGGAAGTCAGCTCTCGGCTTCCACCTCATGAGGGGCAGGGTCTCTATTGTTTCCGCCAGTGCACAGCTTTCTGTACTCCCGTCTAGCAGGCCTGGGAATTTCCTGAGAGTCTCTTATACCCCTATAGGGATAACCAGGACTATAGATCTGTTCTACATGCTGAACGAAGAAAGAAATAAAAAAGGAGGACGAGACTGCTCATAAAGTATGGAGGGGGGTTATTATAGATAGGCTGGAGAGCCTAAGGAAAATGGGCACCTGGAAGAGTCTAGGCTGGACCTTGCCGACAGACTGAGCTGGGGGGCCATGAGCGTAGGGGAAGAGAGACCAACTTGGAGCAGCGCCCGAGGGGCAGGAGAGCCCACCAATGTAGCCAAATGGGCGGAGTATATAGGGAAGAGCAAATGGGGGAAGGGCAGGCAGCCCAGCCCAGTCCTGGCCGGGAGAAGTTCAGGAGGACCCTGTAACAGGTAAGAACTGAGGGATTCTGGGAGAACCTGGCAGCCAGTGTCAGCTTTGATGTTAGTAAGCAGTTTAGCTAGCCGTTTGTCCTGGGTTTGAGGCCTGACACACGCATCTAGGTTTTTACATGGGCTCTGGCGACCCAAACCCAACTCACCAGGCTCCTGCAGCAAGCACTTCCGTCCGCTGGGCCATCTTCCTGGCCCTAGCTCTAGAATATGTGCACAAGGTTCACACTCCCAGAGTGGAACCTGCTTCTTTCCACAGTCTCTGATCTCACGGGGAGGACCGAACTTTTTTCTTTTTAATTGACAGCCTTATCTTATCTAACTGTCTTGGGGGGGGGGAGGAATGATAGCCCAGGATGCACCACAAAATTGAATTACAAGAAGCCGGATGGAATATTAATCACGGAGAGCGCTAAGTTTAAAAAGCTAGCTGAGAGCTGTTTGTGCCGCCATGCCTTCCCCTTCCCCACTGGAGGCAGCACCAAAACAATCTTTCCTCTGGTAATTTCTTTCTGCCAGTGTTCTGTCATAACAAGAAAAATAAGCACCGCTCTAGCCAAGGCCCTGAGCGTCCCCCCGAAATTGCTTTCAAACTACTCTAGACCAGAAAAAAACCCCACAACTTCTCGGATGGACACTTACCAGAGAGCGGTCCAGCCTCACCCAGGCCTGGCTGTCTCTCCCTTCTGCTGGTTCCCCCACCTTTCCTAGTTTACTTTGCTGCATTATAAGGACCTTCAGGGAACAGGACGCAGAGGCCATGGTTGAAGTCCAGGCTGCGCATCAACGTCCCTGGTGATGGCACATACTCTGACACAGATCCAGGATGGATCTGGCTCCAGTTGAAAACCTCAGTCAGGCCGGGCGGTAGTGGTGCATGCCTTTAATCCCAGCAACTGGGGAGACAGAGGCAGGGGTATCTCTCTGGGTTTGAGGCCAGCCCAGGACAGCCAGGGCTACACAGAGAAACCCTGTCTCAAAAACAAAAAAACAAACACACAAACAAAAAACAAAAACAAAAAAAGAAAGGAAGAAAGAGAAAGAAGAAAAGAAAGGAAGAAAACCCCAGTTGGCTACACAAATAAAGAAGACCCAGGAGGAAACAGTGCCCTCAGAACTCTCCAGTGGATACTCAGAGCGCGGAGAGAGGTGTTTACTAGGTGCAAGCCAGGGCACGGTAAAACCATCCAACTAGCTCCCTAGCTCACTCTGTGGGTGGAAAGAAAGGTTCATTTGGAAAACTCAAAGTGCCAAGGCAGTCTCTTCGGGTAGAGGTGGGGAAAGGACCTTGATCTCTTTCAGGTTAGTGGCTGTTAATAGGGAAAGTGATGCCCATTGCCATGGTAGATGGCTGTAGGGGGATGCAACGGCTTTTCTTTGTTGTTTGTTTGTTTTGGTTTTGAGGGCTTTTTGTGGGGGCGGTTGAGATAGGGTTTTCCCCGTGTAGCCTTGGCTGTCCCAGAACTCAGTCTGTAGAGCAGGCTGGCAGAGATCCGCCTGCCTCTCCCTCTCTCGGGATTAAAGGTGTGCCACCACTGCGATGTCTTTTCTTGACAAACAGACACAAGGGCATCTGAGGAATGCTGTTTTTAGGCTTTTGTTTATCGGCTAACAATCTTTCTGTTTACCAGTCAGCGTCCAGCCTGGGCTGAGCCCAGTCTGTCATTTACAACACTGTCAGTAGTGCTCCCATTTTGAAGGGCTGTTTTTGGACCTAACAGTGGGCATCTTCAGACAGGATCACAGAAAGATGTGTAGATTAAAAAACAAACAAACTAACTAACTAACAAAAAACAAATCTAGCCAAATATGGGTCAAGAGAGTCACTGTACCAATAGAATAATATCCCTCCCCAAGCTGTCCAGAAAGATCCAAACTGCCATAGTCTGTGAGTACGCACTGATGTGATTGAGGGTGTTGCCCTGAACTATTCACTTGCATCCAATGTGACTGACTGGACCTTTCTATAATAGAGAGAGGCAGGCGTGCAAGTCGAAAAAGATGTGGTAAGAAGGCAGAGGTCAGAGTCAGGCAGGGCTAGGAGCCTCTAGAGGACGCCTAACCTGCAGCCTACAGGCTCCATGCATCCCACAATAGCAGTAAACATGGCCCAAAGACACATTTGTGGATGGCCATATCCTAACATGTGTCCTGATGTCAAAGGGATGGGCATGCCTGCAGCCTGCAAGACAGAACAGTCAAAGAAGCAAACCTCTCTCTCCCTAGAGCAGCAGCCCACCAAACTCTTGACACACTCCTTCTGACCCCATAAACTACAGGGTGACAAATTTATATTGATTTATGTCTGTGGCAACAGGAGACATCCACACTCACTGAGCGGCCTGACTTCCCCCGTGGCTTGAGCCGTTTCTGGGTTAAGCCTGCGGCACAGCGCCTCTCATGGTCTTTATAGTCTGCTCAATCTTCTCCCTCCTGGCATCAGTGCCACCATTTGTGCTGCCATTTCTGCCTATGAACTGCTTCCTCTGGGCCATCCCAGGGACCTTCCGGTTCAGTGTAGTGCTTTCAGTAAGCACGAACCTTGGAAGCAGGAAATGACTGATACATAGAGACACGGAGGCTTTGACGCATGCGTAGTGGCTTTTCCTCATAGAAGAAAGAGGATGTCGGGGGAAGGATCTCCTCTAGCGGGATCAGCATCTCCCCGGAGGACAGCTTCTCCTCTGTCCCTCCCAGCCACCCTCAGGGATAAAGCATGTGTGCGAGTGTGAATGGAGATTGTGTTTGTGGATGGCACGGCCTGGGCTGCCCCCAGAGGTGTGCTGCAAGGTCAAGCAGGCTGTGCTCTGCCTCCCAATTACCAACTGTCACCTGAGCCTTGTGGTTGAACAAACTTCAAAGGAGACCTACAGAGTCTCCTGGAGGGAACAATGCTGGTCTCTAGCCCTCCCTGTAGAGGCTAAGGCTCCTTTTAAAAATCTCTGAGCTCCTCCCCCCACCCCCCACCCCTGGTGCAAGACACTCTCTACTGCAGCATTCCACCCCCACCCTCGGTGAAAGACAGCCTCTCTACCGCAGCATTCCCACCATGGGCAGCGCCTCTCAACCCTGAGGGCCCCCTTAGCAGTTGCTCATGCTACAGAGAACCCACTACGCTCTCTAAGAAAGCTGGCTGAGAGGGTAGAGGAGGCAGCTGATACTCAGAACCATGTAAAAAGCCTGGTGTGGTGACATGGATTTGTCCTCCCAACACCTGGGAGGCAGAGGTAAATGGATTCAGAAAACCCTGGGGGCCTAGTTACTCATGCTATCTACTTGGTGAATGAGACTATAATAATAATAATAATAATAATAATAATAATAATAATAATAATAATAATAATAACAACAACAACAACAACAACAACAATAATAACAATAATAATGTGGATGGTGCCTGAGAAATGCTGCCACTTGAAGTTATCTTCTCTCCACATGTATATATATGTGCACATGCATGCATACTTTCACACACACACACACACACACACACACACACACACACACGGGGGGGGGGGGGGAACCTTTGAGGTTGAAAAGCCAAATTCACTTAAATCATTTCACGACTCAAGCCCATCTGTGTCTGCTCTGACACAGAGCAGCCCAGGGGAGTGAGTACAAGGCCACCCCATTCTTCAGATCCTGACTGGGTCACCCATGGACACTGAGGTTTGAGCAGCTGCAGATGCCCTATTGAGGACGTTCTGGCCTCACTTCCTGTCTGCTCTGGTCAGCTGAGGTCAAGAAGAGGTCACAATTACAGGACAAAGGCACAGCTTGGGAGTAGGTTATCACAAATGTCTGATTCGGACAGGTCTCCCTATGCCTCACAAGCTGGCTGATAACGGCCGTGAAGTACAACATGCTAGGCACTTACAGATGTCTTCTTAATCCGCTCAACTACTCCTATTTCACGAGGCTTCTATGGAAAGTCGCTGAACAACTACAGTCAAAACAAGAGCTCCAAGTCAACCTGCTGGCGACTATGTGCAAGCATGCTGCTAGAGGCTAAGCTAGTGGAGCCCGAGTCCTGCCTGAGCCGGTTCCAAGCCAGCCTGGGCTACATAGCAAGACCCTGTTTCAAAACAAAACAACCCCCAAATGACATGCTTCACCCTCTTCCTTAGGTGCCATGTCTGGTTATGGCTGCCCCCTCCACCCAAATGCCCAGCTTAGAAACGTGGCTGGAAACTGTGTGGTCTGAGCTACATTGCATTTCCCCACTAATCCATCCCCATTGTCTGGAAAATGGACAGCTCTGGTCATTTGCAGGTGAAAAGACAGCCGTTTTGTTTTGAGTGTAAGATGTAAAAGAATGACGAATAGTGTCACCACCACCTGGGTCTATATTTGTTATGATTCAAATCTGAAATGCTCACCACCACCCCCAGCACCCCGCCACGTAATAAGCTCATATATTTGAAAACTTGATCCCAGCTGGTGGTGCTGTTTGTGGGGAACCTTAGGACATGGGGTCTAGCTGGCAAAGGTGTTACTGGGATGTTATGCCTGCTCCTGGTTTTGTCTTAGCTTCTTCTGTGTTCTGGTCAGCTGCCGGGATAGGACAAGCTGCCTTGCCATCCTACCAACACGAACTGATCTGTCCCTGACATCACCCCTCCTCAGCGAGGTGGGCTAAAACTCCTCGGAACCAGAGGATGCACTAAATCCATCCTCTCCTAAGTTGCTTCTGCAAGTGTTTTTTTGTCTCATTGATGAGAAAAGTAACTGATATGATATTATTATCTTCTTTTTCTTCCAACATAATGTTTTTATTGATTATTTGGGAATTTCATACAATGTGCTCCAATTATAGTCACTTGTCATTCCTGCCGGATCTACTCTCCCGCCCTTGTACCCCCTCCCCCCAGATACACCAAGTCCAGTTTGTGTTGCCCATATTACCCATTGGAGCTTCTTCTTCTTGTTTAGAGTGCTGGGAATCAAGGTCAGGGCCTTGTGTAAGTCACCCACTGTACTACAGCCCCGGCTCTTACATTACTTTTAAAATATTTGTTTTGTCAGTTCAACTATAGTCTCTCAGAGATTAGGACCATTACTAATTTATTGTTTAGCCCTCCCCCAGCCTCACCAATAGCTCGCACATGATAGATATTCATCAGACTCTGCTGAGGAAATGATGCACGTATACGATCTAGCCTCTTCCACAGGCACAGGATGATTAGCAGGGGAGCAAGGAGGGGAGAAGGAGACATTTTTTCTCAAGTCTGAACTCAACAAAACTCCCTTCTGGGAATGAGTGAGGAAGAGTACAATATCGAGCCCAAAATGTATGTAATTTCTCATCACGCCAACTTTATCCCCTGGGAGAGAAGTTGGTGGCTTTCTGAGTCAGTGCCAAGAACTTGGGGGAGGTTAAGCTGTAGTGATCCCGTAACGGGCTCTATAACAGAGCAGCTTAGGAATCAAGCCAGGGTGACTGCACTAAACACGGTACCTGGTAACCCTGTCACTCGCTGGCCCCTTAATCCTCACTCTAGATTTCTGTGACTTGTCTGTCATTTCCGCTCCGTTGAACTGCCACTAAAAATGGCAAAGGCATTTGATTTAAACAAGGAAAGACACCAAAGACACTCCATGGGAGACGATAACTCTAGACAAAAGATGCCTACACGGTTCTTGAAAGTGGACAGTGGGTACATGGGTTATAACTGGCTTGGCAGAATATTGAAAGTTAAAAAGTTTATTATCAGGGAAGCTGATAATAAGCATGCTAATTTGCACCAGCAAACCCCAGAAGGCTTGGAATTTGAAGTAGAGAGCTGAATACAGGGCAATGGATAAAATGGGGCTACTAGACCCCCAGTCCTCTCGGTGCACCCTGGGTTTGTTGCTCCTCCTTGACTCTGGCAGGGGATGGCAATATTATTGTCCAAGAGGTCCTAGACCCAAAGAAACCAAGTGAGAGAAAGTAATCTTAGGACTATGATAAGGATTAAATGAAAGCCCCTCCCTAACAGTGAGGAGGCCCCTAGGCTCAAGCTGACTGGTTTCTGCTCCTCAGTCAGAAAGTTGAGAGTGTCTCTTTAAGGAGATGGAAATATTCTAGAGAAAACACAGGTGGATATTTATAGAAACACCTTTACATATTCATAATGCTCCCTAGCAATCAAGTCCACCTATGATTCAACAGTGAACCAACAGCCTAGGGTCACCAGCCATTCTAAGAAAGCTGCCAACATGACAGGGCCAAACCTAGCTGGTGGGGAGGGAGGCTCTGAGAACAAAGGAAATGGAGAACATCGAAATTCTTTTTTCAGAAGTATTGTATTCTTAGAGACATAGGAAGATCCTGTGGTGTGGGGAGAGATGGCTCCATGGATGATGTGCTTGTTGTGCAGTGGGTCCCTGGATCTAGGTCCCCAGCACCCACAGAAGCAGGTGCCTACAGCCACAGCACAGGGAGCACGGAGACAAGCAGACCTTGGGGACTTGCTGGCCTGGCAGTCTAGACAAGTGGTGAGCTTCCAGATCAGGGCAAGACTGCTTCACATGCACAAAAAGATAAAGTGGGAAGCAATACAGAACACACAGGACACACACACACACACACACACACACACACACACACACACACAGGTCTTGTGCCAATTTTGCTATAATGAAGAAACAGTTATCTGTTAACCCATTCATTAGACATTTTCTATGCCTCTTTGTACAAGGCACGCACTATTCCACATTTGTGATAGAAACACAGCAGCTAACCTTGGCGTGCAAAACACTTGAACATCCTGCATCCATGCAGCAGTTCTGGTGGGTACCACTAGACAGCAAGCAAAGAAGTAAGTTAGAGACAATAAATATGGGAGGTTATGATGAATGCCAAGGAAAGGCTGAGGGAGCAAGGAATGGGGTCCCGGGAGAGTTGCAGGAGAGATTTTATAAATTTAACACAGTGATCAAAGAAGGCCTCACTGGCAACTTGACCCTCAAACATAGACACAATGGAGGCCCAGGAGCAAGAGGGATGCGAACTTGCCAGTTGAATTTATTACAGTCAAAAACTTGAACATTCTAAGAACATCTGGGAACACAGGGGGAAAAAAATCACATAAAGTCTACCAGGAAGACAAAGAACAGGAGGGAAGGAAAATACAGAAGATTAATGAGGATGAAAAGGCTTTACAGAACTCCCAACACACATACACACACACACACACACCCACACACACACACACACACACACACACACACACACACAAACACGAGAAACAGATGCAGACACATGCATGCATGCTTAAGGACAACTGATTGTCACAGCAGCAATTCAGCAGGGTCTTTTCAGTAAATTGTATGAAACAAGTAGATAAGCATAGGGGAAAACACCTCCACTCTCGTCCCCAACATTCTTTTTTTGTTTTTGTTTTTGTTTTTTGAGACAGGGTTTCTCTGTGTAGTCTTGGCTGTCCTGGACTGGTTTTGTAGACCAGGCTGGCCTCGAACTCAGTGATCGGCCTGCCTCTGCCTCCCGAGTGATGGCATTAAAGGCGCGCGTCACCACGCCCGGCTACAACATTCTTGAAGTCCAATTTGAAAAGTATAACATGCTAATATATGAAAGCCAAACCCACAAATGTTCTAGAAGATAATGCAAGAAACTTGTGACCTCGGAGTAAGCCAAGATGTTTCAGTTAGGATAGAAGAAGAAATGTGCCGGGCGGTGGCGGTACATGCCTTTAATCCCAGCACTCAGGAGGAAGAGGCAGGTGGATTGCTGTGAGTTCAAGGCCAGCCTGGTCTACAAATTGAGTCCAGGACAGCCAAGACTACACAGGGAAACCCTGACTTGAAAAACAAAACAGAACAAAAAAAAAAAAGAAAGAAAAAAAAAAAGAAAAAGAAAAAGAAATACACAAGTTGAATGTTATTAAAATAAAAACTTCAGCTCAGCTTATATGTTTTGTTTGTTTGACACAAGGGCTCGACATGAATGACCTTGAATTTCTGATCCTCCTTCTACCTCCTGAGGGCTGGGATCACAGGCATGAACCAACCATACCTGGATTATATGGTGATGAGGACAGAACCCAGGGCTTCAGGCTTGCTAGGCAGGTACTTAGCTAACTAAGCCCCAATCTGTGTGTGTATGGGTGTGGATATGTGGGGTGTGTGTGTGTGTGTGTGTGTGTGTGTGTGTGTGTGTGTATGTGTGTGTGTGTGTGTGTATGTGTGTGTGTATGAGTTGTGGTGTATGTGTGTGTGTTTCATTTCATTTTGTTTTCTTTTTTGTTTTTTTTGAGACAGGGTTTCTCTGTGTAGCCTTAGCTGTCCTGGACTCGCCTTGTAGACCAGGCTGGCCTCGAACCCACAGCAATCCGTCTGCCTCTGCCTCCCAAGTGCTGGGATTAAAGGGATGTGCCACCACACCCAGCAATGTGTGTGTGTTTCAAGACCTACCTAAAATGTATAAAAAGCCTCCTACAATTATATAATAAAAACATAAACAGCCTAACTGAAAGACAATATATAAAAATGGCACAGATATTTCACAGAGAAAGACGAATAAGAGGCCAAAAACTACAGGGAAATGCAAAATAAGACTGTAATGAGGTACACTTCACTTTATTTTTTTTTTAAAACAATATTGTTTAGGTATGGTGGCACAAACCTTTAACCCCAGCATTCCAGAGGCAGAAGCAGGCAAGACCAGCCTGATCTACATAGAGTTCCAGGGCAGCCTAGGGAAACATAGAGAGACCCTATCTCAAACAACCAAACCAAATCCAAATCCCAAGATCTTTGAAACACTTTAACATTTTTATTTATTTAGGGGTGGGGTCTGTGTCACATATGTGTGGACGTCAGAGGACAACGGAATGAGTCAGTTCTCTCCTTTTACCTCGTGGGTCCCAGGGATTGAACCCGGATTGGCAGGGTTGGCAGCACTGAGCTCTCATCAGCCCTGAAAAATGTTTTAAGTTGTAAATAAGTTGTAGGTTTACAGGAAGCTGCAGAGAGAACAGATAGTACTCGTCACTGTTTTCCCTTCTGACTGCATCTGTTTGTTGTTTGTGTTGAGACAGAATCTTCTGTCCTGACTGAGACAGAGCCTAGGCCATCTGGTTCTGTTGCACAGTGTTTCAAACCAACATAAAGACACACCACTAAAGACACTGACAGTGCTGCCGTTAACGTGGAGTGGGACACCCATACTGCTGATGGGATTGTAATGGCACCTTCTTTGGAAGTGCATTGGCAGTCCTTTACAAACTCAACAAATACCCGATGACTCAGCGATTCTATTTCCAAATGTGCACAAAATGAAGTGAAAGAGAAATGAAAACATCTCCATAAAACATGCTTACACAAAAATGCCTCTACCTTGTGTATTTACATCAGCCCCAAACCCAAAACAACCAAATTCTCATTAGCAGAAACACAGTCAAACAAATAGTAATGAATCCATGGAGTGAAATACAGCTCTCCAATAAAAGGACACACTTCTGGTAGACAGGCACACATGCAGACAGTAGATTGTATACATACATAAATAAATAAATCTTAAAAAGAACTCTGACAAGCACTGGGCATTAGTTGGTGTGTTTGCCTAGCATATTTGAAGCCTTAGATTTTTATCTACAGCACCATGTAAAACCAGGCACAGTAGCCCAGGCCAGTAATCCCAGCATTGAGCATGTGGAGACAGGGATCAAAAGTTCAAGATCAACCCTGGCTACGTGATGAGTTCAAAGCCAGTGTGGGCTTACCTGAGACGCAGTCTCAAACCAAATCAAATCAAAACTACAAAAACTGATGAGTCTAAAAAAATATTACGCTAGCACCGGAAGCCAGTAGGGAACAATTTGCTCTGTGTGGTCTCGTTCATCTGGTGTTTCATGAATGCAAAATGAATCTGGGTGACAATCCCAGAACAATGGCTGCCTGTCAGGGATAAAGACTGCTGGGGGAGGACCCCAAAAATTCTTGGGGTGATGAGAGTGTTTGGAACTGCCACTATTACTGTCTGGAGTAACATGGGTGGATTTATTTCTGAACACATCTTAAGTATATATTTAAGATCTGTGCATGCCATGCTTTGTATAGTCTTTTTCACCATTTAAAAATATAAAATGTTTTCAACAATGAGAGAGATGATGAGGTAATGGAGAGGAGAGAGAGAGAGAGAGAGAGAGAGAGAGAGAGAGAGAGAGAGAGAGAACACTTCTTACCTACCAATGATATTATATTTTTAAAATTGCAAATATGTTTTACTTTGATGAAAATGCTAATTTAGGGGTGCTGGAGAGATGGCTCAGAGGTCAAGGGCACTGACTGCTCCTCCAGAGGTCCTGAGTTCAATTCCCAGCAACCACATGGTGGCTCACAACCATCCAGAATGTGATCTGATGCCCTCCTCTGGCCTGCAGGTGTACATGCAGACAGAGCACTGTATTCATAATAATAAATAAATCTTTAAAAAAAAAAAAGAAAATGCTAATTGAATTCTACAGTCTTTATGCCATTATTTGACACATTATTTTATCATTATTATTACAATATTGATTTTTATAAATAAAAAGCCCATGACATAAAGCAACAAGAGCAAGTCATTTACTGAAAAACATGATCTTGAGTGTAGGTCCGCTTCCTACCCGTGATTCTGACCAGCTGCTCTGTGGGCAGACACACCACACGCTCCGAGAAGCAGTGGGGGAGAGCAGCCCTCAGTCAAGGGGCTTTTACGATTATGACCTCAAGAATAATGGGCCGGGGAGTCAGGGAAGCGTCCCTCTGCCAGCAGTAGTCATTTCCTGCCTCGCACTTAAATTCTTAATCACTTGATACCTTGTGCCGCCAATATTCTCCAACCATTTGCGCTATTACTGCCGTTTTCCAAGAGTCTAATTCTAATGTCATGGATGATGCCGGAAGATGCCATAAGCTTGGCTTTTTTATGTAGAGAAGTTGTTGCTTCAATATTTAATGCACCAACAGTGGGGAATGCTGAGGATACACATGCTTGTAGAGCTGGTCCTTTATTTGCTAGAATAAGCTAAGAAATAAACCAGACTCTCCCATCTCCTCTTTCTCTGACAGGGTCTTATGTAGCCCAGGCTGGCCCTTTGTAGCTGAGGTGAGAGCTTCAGCTTCGGATCCATCTTCCTGGTGCTAGGTCTGCAGGTGTGGGTCTCCATGTCTTTGCTGGGACTAAATGCAGGGCTTCATGCGTGCTGGGCAAGCACTCTACCAACCGGGCCACATCCCCAGCCAGAAGTTCTCGGTATTTAAATAGGACAGACACACACACACACACACACACACACACACACACACACACACACACACACACCCCTGAATGAAATCTCTGCCAAGGACTATCAAAATGGAAATGTCGCAGAATGCAGGTGGAAGAGGGACATGACCCTAGAGGAGATCACAGTTCTAGTCCAGGTGTCATAAGTAAGAGTTCTTGATTGGAAAAAGGGAAGTCCAATTATAATCCTCCTGAGAGCTACAAGCAAGCACAGAGACCTCTTATCCCTAATACTGCCACTTTACATATGAAAATGGGGAGGGGTCAACAGTGTGAACAAAACATTGGGATTTCTGTTTCAAAACCCGTGGTCTCTGTTTTCACTTATTAGAGGGATAACCATCATGGGCCTAACCTAAGCTTCTCTTTTGTAAAATGGAAACAGGGAATCGGTCTCTGTAGCTTCCAATCTTATGAGAATCAAATGAAACAGAGGCTCGGGAAGCTGCTTTGTCAACTCAGCGTCCGTCCCGGCTTTTACCGTTGTCCAAGCTGGTAAATGGGAAGGCTTAAAACCAGCAGTCAGGTCTCCCAAGGCAGCCCCACCACCCTGCTGGAACCAGCTTTGGGCCTGCGTGGGCTGAAGCCCATTTTCACCAAGGAGACAGCGCAGTGAGTATGGCTTCTGGAGAGCCTGAGGCAGCTGGAAACTAGGCTGTGTTCAGAGCTTTAGCCAGGAGTTAGACATGATAGTGCAGACTGCATTCCCAGCCCTCAGGAGGCTGAGGCAGGAACGTCGTGAGTTCAAGGTCAGTCTGAGTTACACAGTAAAATGAGAGGTGGGGGAGGGGGAGAAGAAGGGCAAGGAGGGGGAGGGAGGAGAGGGGAGAGAAAGCAAAAGAGAGGAGGAGAGGAGGAGAGGAGAGGACAGGAAGGGAAGAGAGAGAGGAAAAAAGAAGGGGAGTGGAAGAGAGGGGAGTGGAAGGGAGGGGAGGGGCGGGGAGGGGCGGGGAGTGGAGGGGCGGGGAAAGCTTGGTCTCAGGCTAGAACTGGGATGGGAAGGGTAGAGAAAGCAGGAGTAGAGGGCTAGGAGAAGGAAGTGTCAAAGCCAAGCACCTCTATTCACCACAGGCCGGATCCACATGTCCTACACTTGGCTCTCTTCAATGGCTCCCTGGGACAAGTGTCCCATCAAGGTTAGGCATGCAGCGGCAGTTCCCGAGATCCTAAACCCTCGGGGAGGAGAGAGCCCACTCACAGCAAGTGCTTGGAAAGCACTTTTGTAGTCCCCTCTGTGCTTTGGAAGAGGGTTACAGGCGAACAGCCCCTATGTGGGAGGAAGGCCAGCGTGAGGGATCTTGAGCATTCACAAGTTAAAAGTCCTCAGGCCGGAGATATCTATGCTTTGACCAAGCTCTGCGGGAAGAAATTATTTTAAAACTGGGATGATAATAACTTTACCGTCTTGATAGACTTAGCGTGAGAAGGGTAATAGCACTTAATGGCCGGTGTTAACTGAACACTATCTGCTGCTTCTGTTCAAAGCTCTGGACCCACGTTCCCGCGCTTAGATCATCACACAACACACTTGTGGTTGCTAACTGTCTTGGCAGGCAGGAGGGGCCATGTGCAACCTTAAAATTAAGTTCCCTTTGAGCAAACACTTTTATCTCTGCCTTCTGGGTGGCCTAGCAAGAGGTTCTAAAAGAGGCATGTCTGTGCAAGGGTGCCAGAAGTGTTCATTAATGCTTTCAGAACACAGGCTTGTCCTGGAGTCAGGACAGTGCTGATTAAAGACCAAAGGCCTCAGTAAACAATGACACGAAGGGAGGATCGGCTGTTCTAGATCCAGGAACACAGAGCCCTTGTGGTTGATTACCATGAGAGCTTGGTCCCATCACATTCCTTGGGTCAACTGCCCAACAGCCTTGCTAGGGCCTCAGGCACCTAGCACCAGAGAGCAAGCATCTTTCCTGGTCAGCCGAGGCTCTCACACTGCCTTCCACTGGAGACGGACTCAAAACATCTGGTACTCAGGTGACAAAATGGCTGGTGGCCATTTGGGGTGCTTTGTTTTGTTTTGTCCTGTTTGTTGAGAGAAGGTCTCACGTGGCCCAGGCTGGCCTTTGAATCATTATGTAGCCAATGATGACCCTGAACTTCTTTTTTTAAAACTTTATTTGTGGGGCTGGAGAGACCTCTCAGTGGTTAAGAAGGGTTACCCTTCTTGCAGGGTGCCCGCCCCCCATCCTGAGTTCAGTTCCCAGCACTCACATCACGCACCTGTAACTCCAGCTCCAGAGACTCCAACATCCTTTTCTGGCCTATATGAAAACCTATACCCACATGTACATATACACACAGAGAAATGTATACATTAAAACTCTTTTAAAATAAAATTTTTATTCATGGGTGTTAGTGTGTACAGGTGCATGCATGTGGAGCCATGGAGTATGGAAGGCGACCCCAGGTACTGTCCTCGGGAATGTAATCCATCTCTTTTGAGACTTCTCATTGGCCTAAAGGTCACCACTTGAGTAGGCTGGCTGGCCAGGGAGGTCCAGGGATTCTCCTGTCTCTGCATCTCCAATGCTGGGGGATTCATGGTGCATAGAAGCGCTGTACCCACTGAGCTCTCTCACTGGCACAGATGTGAACCTCTTAACTGTATGCTGGGATTGCAGGTGTGTACGGTTACACTCAGCTGAGGTAAAGCTGGGGCATAACCTAAGGCTTTGTGCATGCCAGGCAGACACTGTACTAACTGGGGCTACATCCTCAGCCCCTCGTGGTCCCTTTGGATGCTGATACTATTTCCTCTGATTGGCTGTTTCACATTGGCAGCTCGACTGGGAGCCTGCTTGACGTCAGTGTGAACATACCTGGCTGGATGCTGAGTGGGATCTGGCCTGCCAGGCCTGCCACGCTGAGCTGAAGAGGCACAAGCCGAAGATGACTTGCCAAGATGCCAGTTTGTGTAATTATGGTATCCAGCAAGTGGCCAGATGTTGGAGTGTTCTTGACCCAGGCCTCCTCCTAACAACCTGGATTTATACTAGGGTGGGGCAGTGGCTACCACACGAACATCCTTTACTTAAAGGCAGGCTGCCATGAGCATAGGCGTTAAGTAATTAGAGTTGATGACAAGCCAGCAACTAAGTCAAGGCACATCCTCATTCTACCAAGCAGGCCAAGGTTCTGACAGGCTCTGCGACAACAACTCCATGTCTGCTAATGCCGGGCATCTGGCTCTCAGGTGGCTGTGAGCTGCAGGTGGGCACTTTCCTGAGGCTCTCTCACGTTGAGATCTGGGGGATCCTGGGTCTATATTTACAAGTTGTGAAATGGCAGCCATGAGATTATGAAATAATGGACCGACTAAGCCTTTCGGAACAGTTGGCTACGCCTAATAGGTGCCCAATAAATACTGGTTGTTCTTAGCTCTGGGAAACTGTTTCCTTCAGTTCAGGTTACTTTTCAGACTCTATGTTTCAAACCCTTTAGTTTCATTAAATGCTTGCACTCTCAGAAGGATACAGAAAAGCATCAAAACCTGTAGGTCCTCTCTGCTTTGTGAGTGTTTTTTTTTTTTTTCATTTGAACACACAGTAAGCAAATTATTGGTGAAACCTGGGTTCCATTCCTTCCCAATGGCATTTACTTTGGGTTATGATCCCATCTACAAGCTCTCTTTCAGGGAACGGGGGGGGGGGGTGTGGAGTGGGGGGCTTCCAGTCCATCCTCACTGCCCTATTGTCCAGGGGCCCCTGCCCACTGCTCCTGTTGCAGGCCAGACCCATGTGATAAAGTCCCCTACTGCAGAAAAATGTCAGCAGAGACTCCTACCTCTCAGGCCAGCATTTCACAGCAGAGCCACATAACACCCTTTCTTAACGGGCTGGAGGCAATCTGGGCCTACCAAGGAGAAACCACAGCACACACCCTCCTTTTTGCAGGAATGATGGGGCTGAAGGCTTCTCTTAGAAGAACTCTGGTCCTTCCTCTCACCTTCTGGGTCCCCCAGGCCTGTGCCCTCCACTGGCCATAAGCACTCTTCCATGATGGAAGGAAGGAATCAACTCCCCAAGTTGTCTCTGACCTACACACACACAATGCGACACATGCGTGCACAAACCCACAATAAATGCAATTTTAGAAAAATGTTAAAGGTAGCTGGGTGTAGTGGTGCATGCCTTTAATACCAGCACTTGGGAGGCAGTGGCAGGTGGGTCTCTGTGAGTTCAAGGCCAGCCTGGTCTACAAAGTGAGTCCAGGACAAAAAAAAAAAGTTAAAGGCACTTCTGATGGCCTCATCTTCCTACAAACCCTCTCATCTTGCTCGGCACTAATTCTGCCCCCAGGCATCATCCCGACTTTAAGTTCCTGTCGTAGGCTGTAGCTGTAGCTTTTCAAGGACCCCTTCTCAGGGTCCTTGCCTAGGCTATTGTTTGTGTTTAACAGGCATTCCCTTGAGACTTTATCTAGCACAGGTCTACTCATCCGTCAAGCCTTAGGTGAAGTTGCTTCTGTGAAGCCTTCCCAAATCCCAGAGGCAAGCAAGCATCACTGTCATCTCCAGGTGCGGCTTCATCATGATAACTTTTGTGTCTGTGCTGTGGTGGTACAGGTGTCAGTGCTGTTGTGTGTCAATGCTATTGTGATATGTGTGTTAGTGTGGTACATGTATTTGCTCCTCACACATTACCACACAATGAAATAAACATAGCAATCTGTGTGCTAGAGAAGACACAAAAGTTCATAGGAGTTAAGTAGGCAACCAAAGACAATACTACAATACTATTAAGGAACACACTGGGGTTTCAAACACAGGGCTGTCTAGCTCCAGACGAGCTACCTTTCAACCACTAGACGACATGATTCCATTTGTTCTTTCTTTCTTTCTTTCTTTCTTTATTTTATTTATTTATTTATTTATTTATTTATTTATTTATTTATTTATGGCCTCACTATGATGCTCTGGCTGGTTTGGAACTCATTGTGTAGACCAGGCTGGACTTGAGCTCACAAAGATGCACCTGCATCTGTCTCTTGAGTGCTATCTCTAAAGATGGGCCAGGATGCTCACATCCAATTTCTCTTGCATGTATTTCCATGAGAGCATCTAGTTTATTTCCACGATGTTGTTTGATTGCATGTCTTTCTCCTCACAGTACTTTCACATCCTTGAGTATACCAACTTGCCTTTTCTTCACGATTTCACACACTCTACTTAGACTTGGTACTTAGTAGGTACTTTACGAGAAGTGAGGGCTGGCCGATGGTTCAGTGGGTAATGGCGTTTGCCACCAAGCTGGAACCCCTGAGTTCAGTCTCTAGGACACATGGTGGAAAGAGAAAGTTGTTCTCTGATCTCCAAGCACACACATGGCATGTTTCTCATCTCCTCTCACCATACACATGCTTAGAAATAAAATTTAAATATAAACAAACAGACGAGTGGCTTAACAAAGACTTTCTGTACTATTAGCAGTTTGGATCAGATAGTTCTTTGTCATGAGGAATGTTCTGTGTATCACAAGACTGTTAGAAACACTCCTGGCCTCTCTATCCACCATACAGCAAAGGCGCTTCCACCCTAATTGTGATAACAAAAACTGTTTCCCAGTTTTGCAAAGTGCCCTCAGGAAGAAAACCCAACCCTCAGATGAGAACTGCTGGTTAGGGAAGATGTTAAGTGGTCAGCTGAGAGCCCGGTGCCCAGAGCCTTGTCTAACTGCCATCCATCTGATGCTCACATGGCTGTGAGCTAACCACGGTTTGAAAAAACAGCTTGTAATTAGGAAGCAGTTCTCCACTCACTCCACACAAAACCCAGTGCTAAGGACAATAAGACGGATCCCCTCGCACAATCCCACCACTATACACCATCAGCAAAGCTAAACTCCTCTTCCCTCTGGCTGTACTGCTAGTGTCGGGATCCAGCAAGGCTAAGGATAGAAGTCCCTTCGTCTGCCCGGACAAAGAGAAAGCATCAACTTTGCAAGCACTTGCAGACAATGCTGAACAGAGTATCTAGAGGCCCTACTACGTGCTAGGTGCTTCCTATGCTGTCTTAATTTGCAGTCTGCAAATGCAGACATGGAGGCTGGGGAAAGCAGATCGTCTTTCCCTATAGAATACAGCTAGTAAAAACAAAATGGAACTTGGACTGAGATATGGCTTCTTCACCTTCCTACAGCCCTGCAAACACCCCAGCTGCTCTGTGCCTGCTGCCAGCTGACTCAGGAGACCAACCTGGAGGAGGATTCCAAGAAGCCATCGTGTCCAATGACAGCCTCTCACCCGATATCAATGGTTCTCAACATGTAGGCTGTGACCCTCTGGGGAGTCTCATCTTAGATATATAGTATACCTGATATTTATAATTCATAACAGTAGCAAATGACAGTTACTAAGTAGCAATGAAAATAATTTTATGGCTTGGGGGGCAGGGTCACCACAACATGAGGAACATAATAAAGGGCCATAGCATTAAGTTGAGAACATTTCTCTCTTCTACCTTTTAGGAACCTCTCTGTTAGGCCTGTTGTCAACTAAATTTACTCTACCAACACAGAATCTCATCTTTTTTGCCCATCCCACACTGCTCCTGGCCGGCTTGCTTCTATTAAAAAACATCACCTCCTTTTAAAAGTTATTAACCCTTTCCACCACCTGCTGAACTTTAAATGTGAAATGCCCACTACACTACAAGGTTCAGTGTGCTTGAATGCTTGGTCCTGAGCAGGTGATGCTTTTTTAGAGGGTTTGGGATCCCTCTGGGCACATCCAAGCCCCCTGCTCAATGGGGACATGAGATCCCGGACAGCTATGAACGGTGGCCCAACGCGGAGTTATAAACTTATTTAAAACGTGAAGCAGAAAAACAAAAACAAAAACAAAAAAAAGTGAGGCAGAACCATTATACTAAAGATGCGGTGACGTCTGTCTACGCACTAGGTAGTGGGCATTCTCGTCACATTTTAACATGTCTTATCTAAAAGTGGGAGAAGGAGAAGCCAGGAAGCTCTGTGGAGAAGCCTTTCTGGGTTCCTGCCATTGTTCAGGTAAGCGCACATACATACCGGACTTAGTGAGAATGGAAATCATTTATTCTGGGAACGCTTGGAGAGTCGCTGCTAAATTATTTATACCTTACCTCCGCACCAGTGCCCGTCCATTGAGTTTCTCTGTCTACAAGGAACTGCAGCACGCACAACAATTTTAGGGCCCCTGGATGCTCACGTTCTCCTCCCCTAAGACCTCTGCGCTGATATCAATATACTGGTAACAAAATGGGAGGCGGGTGGGTAATGAGTGCAGGGGTGCAGGGAACGAGTGGGGAAAGATAAACGCTTTTGTGTGATGGAGCAGGCCAGTCTTGATGTACGGGAATCAATATGTATGCTGAGAAGCGTTTTCCTCAGTGGGGTCCTTCGCTCCGTCCTCCAGTAGTACACTTTAGATATGAGAGAGGGTTCACACTTGCTTTGGGAGAAATCCTAAAGTGCAATTCATTGGATTTACTATTTCCATTTGGATCCCACCATTACCTAGTGAGGATAACTCCCTGACTTCACAGAAGTCTCCACCAGCAATTCAGAAGCAAAGTCCTGCCAGTCACCACAGCTTTTCCCATAGTGCTTAGCAAAGACAGGACTCTACAGTAGGCCATTATGAGAAGAAAGGACACCAAATCAAACCCAGGTGATCTCAGTGCTCCAAGCTACACCTATCTTGTCTGTCACAAAGATCTAGGAAATCCTACCCAGATGCTGGCTCACAGGCCCTGGTTGTCACCTGTTTGCTGTCTGTACTATCCCATGAACTGCCTCTGCTGTTCAGAAACAGCCCAGGTAAAGCTGCCACATGGATTATGTTTCCTGAAAGGACAGAGCTGTGCTAGTTTGCCGTCTCAAGTCATCGATTTAATAGCTGCAGTCTGCGTGGTAGGATGGCAAGCGGACTTGGAACTGTTCACTGCCAAGCTTAGGAGCCTCTGCTCCTTCCGGCTGCCTGGGAGGAGCTTTCCACATTCACATCCAACACCAGGAAGCCTTCGCCTGCTCACAAAAGGACCAGTCAGTCATCCTTAAATGGTCACACCAGCTGAGAAAAGGCTGAACAACTCCCAGGCAGCTTGGGTACTGAAGGCAAGGGAAGAAGCTGAAATGAAAAGATGTTAAAAGCCTCTTTCAGCCCACTGAGAATTTTAAATGCCTTTTTTCCTCTGGCATATTTGAAGTCTGCGTGTTATCGTCTGTTTAACTTACCCCCACAAGCCTCAGAGGCAAGGCTCTGGGGTTGGGAGAGCTGAGTCTTTGCACAACTGTGTACAATGCTGAGTGTGCTGTTGGCGCTCGGAGGAGCAGGAAACACACGGCTAAAATCAGAGGCAGCCAAGATGGCCTGAGTCCAGAAGGAATACACTGATGGAGATATGTCCCCTTGAGTTGGTGTGAAAGGGCACAATGTCTCCAGAGCTGGGAAGCAACGGCCGGGGAGGAGGAAACTATCAACCACAGGTCTCTCCCTAGAAATGAGCACTGGCCTTGTCCTGGGAGAGTCTGAGAGGCAGAGATGGGAGGCTCAGCCTCTGGGGATGAAAACTTGGGAGCCACACTGCTGTTGATATTGCCTTAAAATACATGTCTTAGGGCCAGGTAGAAGGTCCCCTTGCTGCCACTGAAGGAGCTGGAACTCAAGAGCTGGGCTTGTTTCTGAAGCCTAGATGGGGTACAGTTCCATGGGATATGTGTAGGTATAGATATAGTTAGATACACACTTATACACATATATATGTATATATGTGTGTATATATGTATTTTTTGAGATAACACACACACACACACACACACACACACACACACACACACATATATATATATATATATATATATAGAGAGAGAGAGAGAGAGAGAGAGAGAGATTGATTTATGCAATGCTCAGGTTTGAATCCAGAGGTTCATGCACACTGGGCAAGCACTCCAGCAACCGAGCCACACCTCTGAGCATTTCCCACACATTTCTGTAGTTCATATGCCTTGAGTCCAGCTGTGTACCCAGCACGAGGAAGCACATGTGGAACATTTAAAGATGTAGAAGATATACTACCTCCCTCTGGTAACGGAACAGGAGGGGAAGGGTTATGAGCTAATTAATTGAGGACTGACAGGGTCCTTCCTTCCCCTCTGTTACACACCAAACAAAAGTGATTTAGAATGTCCAAGAAGACCCGCAAGTCCCTGGATGTACTCACCCACCAAGATCGGGAAACTGTCTTGCTCAGTTTTGGAAGAAAAAAAAAATTGAGAGAAAGTCACTCAAAGATATCCTACAGGCTGATACTGGAAAAAATGGGCAGTGGGATAAAGAGGACAAAGGCGGGGTGTGGTGGCCCCAGCATCGGGAAGCAGAGGCAGGTGGATTGCTGTGAGTTTGAAGCCAGCCTGGTCTACAGTCCAGGAGAGCCAAGGCTACACAGAGAAACCCTGTCTTGAAAAAATAAAACAAAACAAAAAGAGGACCAAGGAAAAGAAAATGAGGTCTTCAGAAAGAAGACAGTATCGCCAGCTTGTGCTTACCATCCACCTATGGGAGACATCTTCAGTAAGCAATAGGGAGGTCCGCTTTGTTTATTAGAGTTTTGAGAAATAAAAAAGGTGGGGTGCAGCTGCCTGGAAGAGGGAGGGACTCATGGCTGTTGGGGTAGTGTCTGAAAGAGTCAACTATGTTCTGCAGTGGTGGGTGGTCTGCAGCAGCTGCATGGTAGAGTGGTAGGGACGTCCTCAGAGGGAGTGTGGATGTCCTTCCTCAGTGTTGGCACGCTCGGGATTCTGGCCAGCGTGAGAGGAGGCAGAAAGAGGGGAAAGGAAGCCCTGTGCTTTTAGCTAGAATCCAGGAAGGTGAGCTGGCTTCACGGTGAGGCTCTGTGAAGACTGCACGTCTGCCTTGTCTGCGTTCATGGCTGTTAATAGTCATCTCTTAGATGGCTCAGTGGCTCATGCCTGAAATCCCAGCACAGGGGAGATGGAGACAGAAGGATCAGCACAAGCCTGAGGCCAGCCTGTGCTACAGAGTGAGTTCCAGGACAGCCTGGGCTACAGAGTGAGAGCCTGTTTCCACAACAGCAGAATCAGCTCCTGCAATGATTGACCGAACCATTTTCATGTCTCTACGAACCCCTTGGGAGTGGAAGGAATGCTTCACGGACAGGGTTAAAGGACGCTGCTACAGACACAAAAAGACAAACAATAACTTCCACTCCATGTCTGTCATGTGCTACACATTACACGTGCACTCATTCAGTCAACACCACAACTCTGCTGGGTAGGCAGGCATATTTCCTCCTCTCACAGGTAGGTAAACTAAGGCTCAGAGAAATGAAGTGACCTCCTCTGAGATCACAAAGCTGCTAAGTGGCTGAGAGGGACTTCCAGCTGTCAGCCAGTTCATGGAGGTAAGATGGGCTGGGAAGGAGAATTCCCCAGTTCCAGATTTGTAAAAGTAAAATGGCAAGAAAACCCCGCCGTGGAATCTGTCCCTGGGGATTGGGACAACCTGGGTTGCTATGTCTTATCACAGTCTCTAGCCCACCCACCATGGTTCCAAATCTTTCTTCTCACCCTTCAAATCAAGGGTCGGCACCTGGCCCGTATTTTCTTAATGCTGTTGCTTTTGCTCAGCCATTTGTATCTTCCTGTTACTAACTCAATGGAAAATGACTGGCATTTTATATGGGTTTAAATGTCAGCTTATCACAAGCCTGCTTATTACAAACCAGTCTATAAGAGGGGATCCAGGGGACACTGATCATCCAAACACTCTTCCTGCTGGGAGGTCCTCGCCTGATGAAAGTGTACATGGCCTCAGGTAGCTCCGTGTCCACCCCTGTCTGTGATTACGCACTTTCTAGTCCTGGGATGTTGTGAATTCTCCAAACTGGGGTGTCTGAGGGGCCTGGGCTCCATGTGTGGCAGGTTGAGGGAGAGGAGCTGAAGAAAGGGCCCTTTCCTTTTCTGAATACATCCTAAGGAAGAGGAGAGGCAATGCAAGAACTCCCAGAGATCTTTGATATTATGCCATCAGAGCCTTAAGGTGGTCGCCCTCTGTGGCTCACACAGAGGACCAGGGGAGGGATACATGGTGAGCTGGCACTGCCTTGCCATCTGCCTCAGATCAACTCAGCCTGTGGAAAACCACTGGAAACTCCATCTAATGCCAAGTACACAGGCATTGCAGATACTTCCACTCTGAGTAACTGAGGAAATGCTAGAGGTTTTTAAAACTCGCCTCCATACTTCTGCGTTGCTGGTCTCAAAAAAAAAAAAAAAAAAAAAAAAAAGAGGTGGCATTCCCATTACCATGGGAACATCTACATTGACTCTGCCTGGGAACATCTCATTCCTAGCCTGGTTGCACCTCATGACCTACTTCTTCTTGTTTGAGCAGGAGACCCAGTGAGACACCTGGGAGGCGAGGTGCCTGAACGCTACTGCCCATGCTCTGGAACTGTCTCCCTCCCTCCCTGAGAGGGAGCAAGACTTATTGTTCCATCCAACATTACCACAGCCAAACCGGATGACAGTACTAAACTCTCTCTCTGTCTCTCTCTGTCTCTCTCTGTCTCTCTCTGTCTCTCTCTCTCTCTCTCTCTCTCTCTCTCGTGACCATATAGTATGGGTTTAGTGGATAAAGGACTGAGTATGAGGCTCAGTTGATAGGGTGCTTGCCTACCATGCACTAAGCTCTGGCTTGATTTCCCAGCACTGAATAAACTAGGCATGGTTGTGCACGCCTGCCTGTGACTCCAGCACTTGGAAAGTAGAAACAGGAGGATCAGGACCTTTTTGAAAAAAAAATGTTAAGCAGAATAGAAAAGATACAGAGTCTGGATAATCCTGCGTCCACTGTTCGTCAGATCATGAGCACAAGGCCTTTCTCAGACTTGCTAGACTGAGCCTTGCTCTTACCTCTAATTGTCCCAGCAAACAGCAATGAGGCCCACAGACAAGTGACAGCACAAATAGGCTGGCTTGAAGACAGAGCTAACCAGGGAGGAAAAACGAGGGTTACGGCTGATTGGCATCTAGGGTGGGTACGAGCATCTTCTCATCTCTTTCTCCCATCTGCTCTGCTGCTCTAATTCCATCATATTCCTCAAGAACCATCTTTAACTTTCTTTTCTCCCTTCTCCCCATTATCCAGCCCATCACTAGATTCTACCAATTTTATCTCTAAACTATATATTTCTCTCAGTCGCCACAGGAATCACTCAACAGCCAAATCACTACCCCGGCCAGCGCTTCTGTGAAAGCTTCATAAGTGCTCTCCCACCACCGGCCCTGCCTCCCTCTGATCCATCCTCCGCACGGTGCCAACATGTCACACCGGAAAACATCAATCAGAACATCAGCGAAGGCCCTCACTGGGCACAGTGCACAAGCAGAGCCCCTCCTGGCCCATTGGCCTGGCACAGCCCATCCAGCCATGCCCTGTTGATGTCACGGTCCTGCTTGCCCAGCCTCAACTATAATGTTGCAGTGGCCCTGGTCATTCTTCAAGGCAAGCCTCTCTTTTCTGCTCTACATCTTCACCTAATCCTTTACCACTTGTACAGCCTTAAAGCTTATTTTGGAGGCTCTTTCCTCAGAGAGGCCTTCTGAGACTCTGGCCATATGAGTTAGGGCCTTCAGAGCCCTTTGTCCCCCGCCCCTAGAATCTATCACAGTCTATGACTGGTCACTGGTGGTTTCCCAAGCTTTGCTCCAAGAGCAACAGCCTCAGTAGCATTGGAGACCTGGGGATGCAAGCAATGAGGCCTCACTTCAGAGTCTCTGCTTCCTAAGTCAAGTGTTGGGCCGTCACCTGAGCTCTGGCTGACCCTTTGGACCAATCTGATCCCCATACAGGTTTGGGGACCGGAGTCACCACCTGTAGCATATTAATCAGCACCCGACTCTCTAACTTGAAAAGTGTTCAATTTCATAAACCCTCAAAATAATGTCATAAACTAACTATCTCTCCATTTTACATATATATGTACATAATTTAAAATTTTGAGACTATCTCACGGTGTAGCCTGGGTTGGCCTTAAATTCTTGATCTTCCTACCCTAGTCCCTCAAGTTCTGGGAACAGACATGTGCCGATCACATCCAGCCAATTTTAAAATTATATTTATCAATTTGCTATGTAGCTGAAGATAATGTTGAACCTCTGATCCTCTGGTCTCCATTTTTCAAGTGCTAGGATTATAAGTGCTTTCCAGACTTTTTTTTCAATGAGCCATAAAGAGTACTTTGTTTTACATTACTCCTTCAGTAGTGCGGGGTCAGGTCAACTGTTAGGATTCATGGTCCAAATTTAATTTTTAGCACTGGCAGTAGGTCTGAGTCTGTGCTGTCGCTCAGTTGGGAGAGTGCTTGCTGAGCAAGCATTTAGTGTTTGACTCCCTAACACTCAACAATCTAGGTGTGGCAATACACACCTGTAATCTCATCACTTAAGAGGTGAAGAAAGGAGTATTAGAAATCCAAGGTCAACCTAAGATCATAGCAAGTTCAAGGCCTGAAAAGACCTGTCTTTAAAAGAGAAAAAAGAAAAAGGAAAAATAAATAAATAAATAAAGGCACAGCCACTTTCCTCAGAAAGCTTACATTCATGTCATGAGGTGAGAGAAAAGCATAGAGAGTGCTGGTGAGGTGTAGAGGCAGAATAAAAGTCACAAGACTGAGCGTTTAGGTGGCTCCGAGATACTAAATCCAATAGAATCAATACTCCAGAAACCCTTGTAAAAGATGTTTTTCTGAAGGACGATGAGGAAAGAGTGAAGGCTCAAGCGAAGGTGCGAAGGTAAACACATCCTGCAACACCTTGACCCAAGTTCAGATGGAGCTAGAGAACTGTCTGTCCAAAGAGACAGAAGAGCCGTGGAAGAGACAGGAAAAACAGCAGTTACAGAAAGAGAGAGGCGGGTGCTTACTGTGTCACGACCTTGGGACCTCACCCATCGTTTGCTCTATCAAATTCAGGTCCCTAAACCTTCCTATTCCTAAGTATTTCTAGAGTCTTTAAGCAGGCCAAGAGTGTGCAGCGTTCCTCTTCTGCCTTCCCATGTTAGCTTCCTTACCAGATGGCCGTAAGCCGAGAGGTCCAGGGCGCACGCCTGAGCTGAGGCGCAGACAGGCTCCCTGCAAAGTCACTCCTGATTCGCTCTGACCTCGCTGCAGGAGCGCCCAGCAGCAGCAGCAGCATTCTTACAATGCAGAGCTAAGAAATGGAATCGTTGGAACACACTTGATATGATTTCCTTTTGTGCTAGGTATTTTTATTGTTGCTTTGACCAAAATCCCGGCAAGAAGCGCGAGGCAGGAAAGGTTTATTTGGCTCACAGTTTATTTTGGCCCAGCCAAAATCATGGTGAGAAAGACATGGCAGAGCTCATGACAGGGAACATAGGGCTGGGGTTCCCTACCTCTCCGTGGACCTAGAAACAAGAGCAAGCCTGGGTGGAGCCCCCCAAACCGCACCCCATCCCATGACCCACTTCCTTCAGGCACCCACTCTCCTGAAGACTCTACAGGTTCCCCCAACAGTGTCATCAGCTGAGGACCAACTGTTCAAATATGTGAGCCTGTGGGGGGGACAGGGGACAATTCACATTTCGATAATAACATTCTATCTCGACTATAAACAACAACTTAAAAAAAAATGCCAAAGCTTAATACCAATTACAGAACACACAGAAGTGTTTATTATCGTATAGGTAGGTGATTGTATTGTGTTTTTAATAAGCCTAACACATTTCCAAAGACACCTCCCCCCCCCTTTCTAAAAGTGTGGGCTAGGATTTACCCTGAGCCCCCTCGGGGTTCCCCAGAACCGCATTTATTATCCGATTACATGAATAAAGTGGTCACATCCTGTGCTGCTATTGGAGGAACCAGGAAAGCAAAATCCCTCTCTCTGTGTGCTTTGGGCACCTGGAGCGATACTGCAGCCCACCCGTGCTGTCTGTTTTACTGTAGCCCACCCGTGCTGTCTGTTTTACCGCAGCCCACCCGTGCTGTCTGTTTTACTATAGTCCACCCGTGCTGTCTGTTTTACCACAGCCCACCCGTGCTGTCTGCTTGGATGTGGAAGGAAAAAAGAAGAGGAGACACAGGGACCAGGCTCTCTGGACTTTCTGAACTGTTTCATAACTTGAGTCATGTGACCTCTGAATCTATCCCTCTTCTGGGTGAAGCTGATTGGCCTTGGGTACCGGACAACAAGAAAGAGACATCTGGCCGTCTTAAGGGATGTATGAGATGGAGGCAGCGCAGGCTCGGGGAGAGCATCGCCCTCTGGGCTGCTCCCATTCTGTGGCCTCGCCAAGGCCTGGCTCAGCAGGAAGCAGGGGGAGGCAGGCGTTTGTTCTAACGGCTGTAACTGGATAGACAGTGTTCTAGTTCTTCTCGTAGAGAGCCCCATAAGGTGATGGGGATTTTTTTTTCCCCCACAACATTCTAGAATAAAAATTCATTGTGTGTCCTTGATGGCTGCTGTGAGCACACCCCTTATATAAGACTAAATATGAAACATTTTCTTCTGTTGTTGGCTTTGGACTGTACTCCAGAGGTCCTTGAGTTCCTTCAGGTCAACTGTGGCTCTGCTCTTTTTTTTTTTTTTTCCTTCTCCGTCATGAAAAAAAAAAAATCCCCTCATTTGTTCCTAAGGACTTTAGAATACATTTCAGGCCAAAGCTAATTAGATTTTCCTAAAATATTTGAACAAGGAAAGATGATGTCCATTCCATAGATAAGAAAGCTGCATCTCAGCCAAAAGCAAATAGCTTTCTAAACCTACTGTGTAACTGTGGGGCCGGGTAAGAGAGAACAGCATGGCTGCGCTGGACTGAGACAAGCCCTTCTGTCCCTGGTTGAAATTCTCGGGCTCTCGCTCCCCACGTCTCCCCAAGACACCCACCAGACTCCCAGAGGAAGCACCTGCTAGCAGATTCCTCCAGGTACCAGCTATCTGAGAAGCAGCAGCAGGCATCTGAGGTACCCTGTGCAGAGCTGAGGGTTAGAGCATCTGCCAGGCCGTCCACCAACAGCAGCTGACAGCAGATTTGCCCACAATGGAAACACAGGCTGAAGGAGCAAAAAAAAGCAAATTTCCCCAACTGGCATCCAGCCTTCTGTAAAGACTGCCCTGGGGCTTACAGAGAGAGCACCAGAGTCTCTGCAGGTCCCTAAAACCCCGGGGCTGTTTTTCCCTAGTGTTCTTTAATTGGTGGAAGCATGCTAATCAGGCGCGTCTTAAGGCGTAATGGATGATTATAAGCACTTTCATGCCTCGTGAAGGGAAGAGAGACGGAGAGCTAGGGAGATATTTCCGTGGTACAGTGCTTGCCTAGCGAGCATGAGGCCCCAGGTTCACTCCCCAGGGCCAGAAGAAGAAAAAAGGGGGAGGGTGAACCATTCCTTTTCTTTATTTATATTGCTTCTCTCTCAGCCCTACACTCCAGAACCCCAGCTGTAAATCCGAGAGGCTCTTCCATCTCAGTGACAGCCCCCATCCTTAAAGCTGTGATCTTATGCATGTGCCCATAATACTGAACTCCCTGTGGGGCGTGTCCACTATGTGCCACGTGCACTTTCTAACCTTCTTGCAAGCACATGCTTGTTAAGGCAGGAGGGACATCCTGGTGAGGTCACAGAAGCAAGGGTCAAACCCAGGCACGTGATCTCAGAGTCTGGGCAGGAGTCCACTCTCTTCTCCCTCCCAGGCCTTGCAGACTCCTAGTTGTCCACTCCCGACCAGGCAGTGCTCACTCCTGAGTCACCACCCAGCCCTCTCACCCTTATCTTTGGGTCAGGGAAATCTCGGTACAAATTCTGTCTCTCCCACTCACTAGCTTTGAACAACTTTTCAACCTCCAAGAGCCTCGGCTTTCTCATCTATGAGACTAACGCTTGATGAGGCATTTGTGAGGGAATAAAGGGAGAAATTAACATAGTCAAGAACCATCTAGATGTCCCATAATATTTTACAGTAATTTTCCACAATTATTTATTTGTGTGTGGTGTGTGTGTATGTGGGGTGTGTGTGTGTGTGTGTGTGTGTGTGTGTGTGTGTGTGTGTGTGTGTACATGCCACACACACACATGACATACCTGTGAAGGTCAGAGGACAACTTGCTGGGGTTGGTTCTTTCTTTCTACCATGTGGGTTCTGGAAATTGAACTCAGGTTGTCAAATTTGACAACAAGTGCCTTCACCTGCTGAACCATCTTACCAGCCCCATAAATAACTTTTCTTTTTCTTTTCTTTTTTTCTTTTCTTTTTTTTTAGATGAGGTTTCTCTATATAGCGCTGGCTGTCCTGGAACTCCTTCTAGAGACCAGGCTGGCCTCAAACTCACAGAGATCCACCACCCTCTACCTCCGAGTACTGGGATTAAAGGCGTGCGCCACCCCACCCCACCCCCAGCAAACCCAGGTCCTTTGGAAGAGCAGCCAGAGCTTAAATTCTGAGCCGCCTCTCCAGTCCCCATGAATATTTATAAATAAGTGAATGTAGAAAAGTAGCAACAGCTGATCTTAATAGTAAAATTATATTACCATACTGTAAATTCCGTCCTTGTCTCCTATTAACTGCGTGTTCCCTAGCACCTTGATCTCAATGGGATTCCTTAACACTTCTCGTATTGAGTGAAAACTTTTCCAAAAAGAACAAAAGCATTCTTTCTCTTTTTGACATGTTTATCTAGAACCACACATCCAAGCCTTTTACATTCCTATAAGCATTTTGTGGGTCATAACCTCCCCCCTCGCCCTTTGTTTGTTCAATGTAAACTTTATTTACTATGTGTTTCAAGTACGCAATCTAGAAGTGGGTTTTGGTTTTTGTTTGTTTGATACAGGGTCTCAGTGGCTTTGGCTGGCCTGGATCTCATTATGTAGATCAGGATAACCTTGAACTCTCACACATTGGAGTTCAATTCTAGGAGGTCGCCTGTCATTTTTCCTAAGTAGGCATGGCTATATGTACTTAAGCCAGCCCTCTGGCCTCATACATTTTTATATCACAGAACAGAGCATTAATTTTGAGCTGCACAGTTCAGTGAGTCTTGGTGTATTTACACAGCTGTTCACCCATCACCACTAAACAATTCTACATTTCATCACCCCAAAGAGGAGCGTCAAACTCTTTAGCAGTCTCTTGCCATTTTTCCATCCTCTTGTCCCCTGATAGACATGGATTTTTATAGCTATATATTTGACTATTCTGCACAATTTATATTAATAGAATTGTATGACAGAAGGAGTTTGGGGACTGGCTTCTTTCACATAATATTTTCAGAGTCTATCCACATTGTAGCATGCTTTAATTTTGCATTTATTTTTATGGCTGAATAATATTCCATCTTGTGGATATAGTACAGTTTGTTTCTATTAGCTGCTTGGATTTGAGATTTTCCCCCCTTTTCTCTATTATAGATACAGTGACTAAAACTGCTGTAGCTAGTCACAAACAAATTTTGTGTGAACATGTCATTAGTTCCTTTAGCTACCTAACTTGGAAGGGCTTTTTTTAGGAGGCCTATAGCAACGCTGTGTTTAACTTTTTGAGAAAGTGACAGAGACTGTTTCCTTAAGCACCTGTACTATTTTACATTCCATATAAAAAAATGTGGGGGGATTCATCCAGGTGGTGGTGTTGCACACCTTTAACCTTAGCACTCAGGGAAGCAGAGACAGATGGATCTCTGTGAGTTCGAGGCCAGCCTAGTCTACTGAGTCCAGGACAGCCAGGGCTACACAGAGAAACCCTGTCTCAACCCTCCCCCAAAATGCGTGTGGGTTCAATTTCTCCACGTCCTCTCCAAAGTATCTGTTGTCTATTCTAGTGGGTATAAAATGATTTTAATTTTCATATCCCTAATGAGCAATGGTATCAAATGTCTTTTCATGATCTTACTGCCCGGTTGTATATTTTCTTTGAAGAAATGTCTGTTCAAATCCTTTGCCTGTTTTTAAATTATGTTACTTATTAAATCCAGATATTTTTATGACTGTGGATGCATCTGTGGCATGCTAGAGGGATCAGGAGCTCACGGATATTTGATTCTGGCTGTATCACTTAGCTATGTGACCTCAAGGAAGATAAATTTGTTTCTCTGAACTTTAGATGTATTATCTCTAAGGGGGGCACCCTATACCTCTCCCAGGGCTGTAGTGAGGAAGAAATGAGACTTAGGAACATCAAGCACACTTTGGGGCACCTAACAGGATCCAACGCTTTAGACGTGCATTTCCTCAGGAAGTCAACCATGACCTTAGCAGGCCAATTTCAACGTGACCAGTAAGACAGACCGAAGTCTGACAGACAGCGTCCCTATATGGAAGAGGCCTGTGAGCGTATGACTAGCGCCGCCTCTACACGCACAATACCTCCACTGTGAAGCAAGGGGTGACATGGCCAGCTGACTTCAGCATTACATTATCAATACAAACAACCATCTCTGCAGCTCAAAAACGAGGAGGAAAATGGTGGTGGCAGAAGAGGAATTCTAGCCCTTAGGCAGCACTGAACCCTGTGTCATCTTTGCACAGCAAGACCTTAAGAGCGGGGCTGGCTTGAGAGGGCTGGGCATCATGACATTCAGTCTGGCTTTCCCTAACAGTCTGTCTGGCTCTTGCTTATTAGCCGTCTAGTAATGCCCAGGCCTGTCATTTGTTCCGTCTCTAATAAATGGATAGGCTGTTTAATTTCCTGATAGGCAACCTAGTAATCTTAATCTCCCACTCCGAGCCTTTGTCTGGCTCGTAGCATGTGGACAAAAACAACTTTCTTCCTCCTGTTATGGTGCGCTGAACTCTCTTTCCATTACAGTGCAGTTCCGAGGCCCTTTCCCTCTAAGGCTTAAGTAGTCTCCCTATTAGGCACGTAAAAGCCCCAAGTGAATGGTCAGGCTGATAGCCGCACTCAGTCATGAGGTTATTATTAAGCTTGCCCTGTGAGTGAAATGTTGCAATGTGTACTGGGAACATTAAAAAAAAAAAAAAAAAGATACAACACAGCCACGTGCCTTGAAAGAGCTCCTAAGATGTAGGGTAAGATATCTTGGTATCTTGGTAAAGAGATACTTAACAAATAAAACCACGGTTCAGTGCTTGCCCTACAGCAGTTCTTGTCAGTGGAGTTCACAGAAAAAAACCTGTTAGAATAGTAGACACTCAAGACTTGCCTTCCTTCGGGTACCTCTGGATGAGCTCTCCACGTGTATGCAATCAATACGGGGGGGAGTGAGGCAGATAGCTCGGTCCTCCATCGCCCTGTCTTAAAGCACACTTTGGAGATGAAAGAAGAGGGACACGGCTCAGTCAGTGGCAGAGGCCCTGAACTTGGTCTCTGGCAGCAGAAAAGAAGAGGGAGGATGAAACAGGGGGCAGGAGGAGGAGAAGTGAGGAGAATAGATTTTTATTTTATTTTTTCTAAACAGAAACATAGGCACAATCATAGGTATTAAAATCAGCTTATGGGAGCTGGAGAGATGACTCAGTGGTTAAGACCCCTTGCTGGTTAGTTTTTTGTTGTTGTTGTTGTTGTTTTTGTTTTGCCAGCTTGACACAAGTTGTTCATCTGAAAAGAGGGAACCTCAATTGCGAAAATGCCTCCATAAGATTGGCCTGCAGAACAGTCTCCACAGTTGAGTGGAGAGTGGGATATGACTTTCTCACGTACTCTGGTGCCTCACATTTGACCATGTCCCCTGGATGGGGAGACCTGGTGGCACTCAGAGGAAGGACAGCAGGTTACCAAGAAGAGACTTGATACCCTATGAGCATATACAAGGGGAGGTAATCCCCCTCAGGAACAGTCATAGGGGAGTGGAATAAGGGGAAAATGGGAGGGAGGGAAGAATGGGAGGATACAAGGGATGGGATAACCATTGAGATGTAACAAGAATAAATTAAATAAATAAATAAATAAAGATTGGCCAGCAGGCAGGTTGGTGGGGGACATTTTCTTAACTAATGCTTGAAGTGGGAGAGCCCAGACCACAGTGGATGATGCCAACCGTGGGCCAGTGGTCCTGGGTTGCATAAGAGTGGTAGATAGCAAGCTAGTAAGCAGCACTGCTCTGTGGCTGCAGCTGTAACCCCTGCCCTGACTTCCCTTCATGAGAGAGGTCCGATTTCCTACCCATGTTGCTCTAGCTCACGGTGTTTATCACAATAGAAAGCAAACTAGAATGCCGTGGAATAAAAAAAACGTTCAAATCCTAGCACCCACTAGGGTGGGCATCCTGTAACTCTCCTCCGAGGGAGGCTAAGACAGGAAACAGATTGTTGGCTTCCAGCTTAACTGAGAAAACCTGAGTCTTGGGATTCAGGTAGAGATGCTGCATCAAGAGGAACAGGAAGAGAGTAGTATAAGAGAGCTCTTATACCTAAGTCTACACACACACACACACACACACACACACACACACACACACACACACTATATTTATCTTTTAAGAAATTAGTTCATGCTGGGCAGTACTGGCGCATGCCTTTAATTCCAGCACTAAGGAGGCAAAGGCAGGCCGATCTCCATGAGTTCAAGGCCAGCTTGGCCTACAGAGTGATTGCAGGGAGCCAGGGCTATACACAGAGAAACCCTGTCTTGGAAAAGAAAGAAAGAAAGAAAGAAAGAAAGAAAGAAAGAAAGAAAGAAAGAAAAAAAATTAGTTTACAGTTTCATTTTGTTATATAAAAGCAGAGACAGAGGAAATTTAGGCAGGGGGAGAATAAATCCCACTTCCCACCCCTCAGAACGTGACAAGAGATTCTATTTGACCTGTGCCTGACACAAGGAGTCCGCGCATCTTTTGCCTGTGTTTGAAATGAAGACATCAAAGCGGCATGTGCCGAAGATTCCTCATGGTTCTCGCAGCCTGTCAATGAGAGTGGGCTGTTTGTTTGTGTCTTTCTTTTCAGTTGGGAGGAAGGAAAGAGGAGCTGCCTTAGGCTAGCCTTACTCCTGGAGCGTAATGAGAAGGAAGGACTCTATCACTGTGCCACCTCCTCAGCGGTGAGAGTAGAACCAGCGGGCTGTGGTGCAGAGCCCTACTGTGACGGAAGCCGGCAGGATCAGCAGCTTCATGGCTCTCGATCAGGAAGCACTCAGTGTGAAGAGAGAAGGACGGAATTAGCAGGCGCGGGCTTTTTTATGGTTTTGTTTCTTGAGTTTTGGTCTTGAACTCTTTCTCTGCCTGCCTACGCTGCCCTGTTCTAAGAGTATGGATGGATGGGTTCCTCTATGCCAGCCCAAGAATAGATTTTTAAAATAAGGAACATAACAGGTGGCATAGCGCAGCACAAACCCCAGGTATGTGGTTTCCTGGGGACACTTGTCATGATGCTTTTGTAACCAGGGCCGGAGAGGCAGGATGCCAACATCCCTCTGCAGGCACAGTCTGCGGAAAGCCATCCTGACTCATGCCTCCAACCAAAATAGTGCCGTGAGCCAGCCAGCTTCCTTCCCTTCTCCATCAAGAATGTGTTAACCCTTTCCTTTAAAAAGTTTTTAATGACATTCATTGTGTGCGTTTGTCTGTTGGCCAGTCTGTCGGTCCGTCTGTCTGTCTATGGGCTGTGATATGGGCTAATTTTAAATGTATGTAATGCAGGCTAAACACTCAGCTGCTACGAGTTCCAAGGCGATTAAGTCTCCGTTCCTTCCGTCAGAGAACACAGGGCAGCCAAAAGCAGAACCCGTACAAAAGAGCATCGCCACTTTATGTTGAAAGGAAATTATTTAAGACATAGAAAGGAGACAGAATCAAACCGACAGTAACAGAATGCATGGAAGGGCAAAGGAAGGGAGGAGTCTGACGTCGGGAGCAGGAAGTGAAGGTGCCATTGATACGCGGAGTGTGAAGCCACTGAGTGAGGCTTGCAAAGCTGGGAGCTGCACAGATCTGGACTATGGATGCCAGTTTGGACACTACTGAAAGTTGAGCACCATTGAGGGAATGAGATGTTGCAAGGAGGCCAGGCAATAAGGTTTTACTTAAGCCATTTTTCTCCCCTCAGGACTGGAGTGACGGCTAAGAACACTGGCTGCTTTTGCAAAGGACTTGGGTTCAGCTCCTGGCACCTACATGGGAGCTCAAGTCATCTGTAACTCCAGTTCCAGGGAATGAAATGCTCTCATCTGATCTTGGAGGCTACTAGACACACATAGCACACATACACACACACACACACACACACACACACACACACACACATGCAGGCAAAAAAACTCATCACATAAAAAAATCATTAGCTGGGTGGTGGTGGCACACCCCTTTAATCCCAGCACTTAGGAGGCAGAGGCAAGTAGATCTCTATGAGCTCGAAGCCAGCCTGGTCTATAGAGCAAGTCCAGGACAGCTAAGGCTACACAGAGAAACACTGTCTTTAAAAATAAACGAACAAACAAAAATCTTTAAACTAATTTTTAAAAATTAGCATATAGGTATTTCACTATCACTTTTTACCCATATAGACTCCTGCACTTTGCTTATATTGGGCCAATAACTTTTCTATGAGTAGCTGAGGGTAGAGAGCTTCACCTATCAATGACCACAGAACTTCTGCTAAAAAGATGGAGTACAACTCACCGTATATAATTTCCCTGTGTATAAACTATATACAGGCATTAAGTTAAGTTATTGTGGAAAACATACAAAAAGCCAGGCTTAGTGGCCCACATCTTTGATCCTAGCACTTGGGAGGCAGAAGCAGGTGGATCTCTCTGAGTTTGAGGCCAGCCGAGTCTACAAAGTGAGTCCACGAAAGCCAAAGCTACACAGAGAAACCCTGTCTTGACAAAACAAAACGAAAAAAAGAAAAGAAAACATACACAAAACTAAATAATGGCATAAATAGAAATAAAGTGTCTTAGTTTAAGAACAGTGGTCTAGAATGTGGTCCAGCAACCAGGCAGGAGCCTCTTGTTACAAGCTCTATTGCACACGTACACACCAGTGCAACAGTAAAGAGAAGACGCCACCTAGAGACTTCGAGCAGTGTAACCATGTGGGTACATGTCTATCGAATGCACTAACTTTTTACAAAAGGTCTAGAGCTGGGTGTGGTACCTCACACTTGTAATCCCAGCACTTAGGAGGCTGAGGATGGAGGATCACCACAAGTTTGAGGCCAGCCTGGGCTACTAGTAAGTTCCAGATCAGACTGGGCTGCAGAGCAGGACCCTATCTCAAAAACAAAATGAAAGCAAACAAGCAAGCAAACAGTCAAACATAGTGCTGGGGAAATGGTTCAGTGGTAGTAAGCTTGCCGAGGAAACATGAGAGCCCAAGTTCAGTCCCCAACACCCATGTAAAAGCCAGGTGTGCCAAGGCTGGGGAGCCAGAGCCCTGGAATTTGGTGGCAGCCAATTTAGCCAAAATAATGAACTTCAGGTTTAGTAGAAGATTTTTCTCAGAAAGTAAAGTAGAGGGGGCTGGAGAGATGGCTCAGAGGTTAAGAACACTGGCTGCTCTTCCAAAGCACCTGAGTTCAATTGCCAGCAACCACATGGTGGCTCACAACCATCTATAATGAGATCTGGTACCCTTTTCTGGCATACAGGTGTTACATGCAGGCAGAACACTGTATACACAATAAATAAATCTTTCAAAAATAAAAAAAAGTAAAGTGGAGAATAATCAAGAAAGATAGTGGATTTTGAACTCTGGCATACCAGCTAACACAAGTGCATGAACACACACACACACACACACACACACACACACACACACACTTACTCCTTGTACTTTAGATCTGTTTGTTATTTCATTTCGTCCTAACTTATATTTTTTCCTATTTACTGAAGGAATTTCATAATTTGTGTCTATTATGTAAATATAGTAATCTCAGCATGGATTGGAAATAAAATGAAAATAAAATCTTTTCCCTCCTGGGCTTAAGGAGCTCCTGCACTAGTCTACAAGCCTTAGCTCCTCCACACAGAGGGCATCAGAGAACAAGTTTTCCAGAAGGCCAGGCCCTCAGGTCCCAGCCATGGAGATTGCAGCACACAAAAATCCCCAGGGGCTTCAGCAGGGAGCCTCAGCAGGGAGCAGGACTTCTCTACTTCCTGCTCTGCCCCTGGCTGGGCTAACTGTCCCCCCACCCCCCACCTGCTGGCTGTAGTTCCCCAACTGACCTCCAGGCACCGCCCACCTTCCCCCCATCCCTACTGGCACTCCATAAATATGGTTAGCAAGGCCATTGGGAACATTCACACTCCCTTTTCTTTGCAGACATACTGTGCGGAGCCCACTTAATTGGATGTTTTCCACGGTAGCTTGGTAATTCTTTTATTCTAGCGTTAGCCGCCAACTTCAGCTGGCCCCTCAGAAGATGCAGCTCATGGAGTGAGTCTGTGCAAAACAGGGCAATTTAGTAAGCAGCGTTCCACTTAGAAGCTTAATGCTTGAATGGCAGCAGGGCTCTCCTGCATCTACATGCACGGTCGCCAGGTCCTGTCCTGACAGCTGTCTCATCACGGGGACAGGGAACTGTTCCAGACGCTGCTGTGAAACCCCCTTCTGAAGGTAGTAACCTCAGCCAAGTGACAGGCATGTGCTACAAAGCTCTGCCAACTTGCGGGCCTTCTGTGGGCGGGGTCAGAACTGGTGCCTGCATGAGCTCAAATTCAAGGAGCATTTACCCTGGTCTAGGCTCACCCCTGAGAGCCTGACATGCAGTAGTTTAGTCTGGCCTCCCGGAGACCTACTGAGGAAGTCATTCTATATTGCAAAGTACATATAAGACAAAATTCAACTTTTGGTGTGGTGTGGTGTGGTGTGGTGTGGTGTGTGTGTGTGTGTGTGTGTGTGTGTGTGTGTGTGTGTATGTGTCTGTGTGTGTGTCTGTGCCCCAAGGTAGCCTTGAACTTGGGATCCTCCTGCCACTGGCTCTCAAGTGCTGGCTTTGCAGGTGTATGCCACTATGCCTGGCAAAACTCAGGCTTTTAAACACTGGAAAGCAGTAGCTCGGCGGTACTGAGGACATACACACCGTTGATATGCCATCGTCCATCTCCATAACACTTTCATCTTTCCAGACTGAACCTCTGGGCCCAGGAAATATAAGTGCTGGTTTTCCCTGCCTCTAGGCTCTGGGGGCCACCACTCTACTTTGTTTCTATGGCTTGACTACTCTGGGACTGAGTCGAGTGTCCCCATTACAGAAGAGGAGGCTGGGGCCTGGTCTATAACTTGTCCAGAGTAAGACCACTACGGAAAGGAACGCTAAGATTAGAATTCAGGAACTTCGGCTGTGGAGTCTGTCGGGCATGCTGAAGGAAAGGGCACGTTAACAAGAGGAACTAGCAGTTTGTTCCCTTAGGAAGCCACATGTCCCCACACAGCCTGACCAGAGCAGAATGGTAACAAGGTGCACACAGAGCGGAAATCCCCACAATGTGAGCTCCTGCCCCCGCCCCCCCCACCCGCCCCCCCCACCCCCCCACCCCCCCCACCCCCCCACCCCCCCCACCCCCCACCCCCCCCACCCCCCCCACCCCCCACCCCCCCCACCCCCCCCACCCCCCCACCCCCCCCCACCCCCCCCCACCCCCCCACCCCCCCCACCCCCCACCCATCTTCTCTACTCCAGCTTCCGTGGGGGAGAACCTGAAACCTGCCAGGTCACACAGGAGCCCAGGCTACTTGTTTTGTTCTGTTTTGTTTTCCTTTCAAAAAAAGAGTGTGATGGGACCCAGCAGGATAGTGCATGTCTATAATCCTAACATTTAGGAAGTAGAGGCCGGAAGATCAGTTCAAGGTCATCTTCACTACACAGTGAGTTTGAGGCTAGTCTGGGCTAACCCTGTCTCAAAACAGACAGACAGGCAGGCAGGCAGGCAGGCAGGCAGGCAGACAGACAAGAAAAGATTAAAAATAGGACCTGCAGCCAGGTGTGATGGTGCACGCCTTTAATCTCAGCACTTAGAGGCAGGTGGACCTATGTGAGTTCGAGGGCAGCCTGGTCTACAAAGTGAGTCCAGGACAGCCAAGGTTACACAGAAAAATCCTATCTCAAAAAACAAAACAAAACAAAACAAAATAAAAATAGGATCCGCACCTGAGGTGTTCTGAACCCAGCTGGTACCTGAAGGGTGAGGAGAGAAGAGCGAGTACTCGCTTTGTGCTTGGCAAACTGTCTCTCTCTTTTGTAAGGAGCACATTAGCGGTAAGCTATAGCTGCTTCCTGGGGGAAGATGGGAGCGGGCAAGAAGGGCTTCAAGGGACACTTGAAACAATTAAGATGTTCCTGAAAGAAAAACATGCCCACAAAGAACTGGACCACTGGCCATTGGCTAGTGGGAAAACATGGAAACCACATCAAGAGTGAAAGATACGGGCCTAGAGAGGTGGCTCAGTGGTTAAGAGCACTGGCTACTCTTCCAGAGGTTCCGAGTTCAATTCCCAGAAACTGCCTGGTGGCTCACAACCATCTTGTAATAAGATCTGATGCCCTTTTCTGGTGTGCATGAATATAGTGTACTCATATACATAAAATAAATAAATCGTAAAAAAAAAAAAAAAAAAAGAATGAAAGATACCACCCCAAAAGGACACAGTTACAGAACAAGGAACTCAGAAAACTCCACAGCACAGCAGAGGAGGGAGGGAACACAAAGGAGAGGAAAGCTGAGCCAGCAGAGGCCCAGCCCAGGGGAAAGTAAGGGAGACCAAGAACTAGCCTTGGCCTTCAGTGACAAATGATTAGCTGGCATCTGCATGGGGCCACCTGTGCAGAAGAACAGATGGGGCCCCAGGTCCTAACTGGTCCTCAAAATAAAATAGATTCTCATTTGCATGAAATTAATGTTCAGACCCTCTGAAGAATTGCTTCATGTATTGTCTGCTACTCCTGCAAGCAAGCAAGCAAGCAAGCAAGCAAGCAAGCAAACAACAGGCCTCTCTTTCATTTCATGGCAGATAATTTCCAAGGGGCTTTGGCAAATCAAAACCCCAAAGTGAGCCTGGAGAGTGACCAAACTGAGCAGCTGTGCTTAAAGAGGTATGTTTACAGAGTTCAGATACTCTGCCACATCAAAAAGAATTTGGCTCTGGTGTCATGTGGGCAGCTCAGCCTGGAAGTTGAAATCGGTGGAGGAATGACTGACTGACTGACTGACTGTTGAAGGTTAATACTCAGAGCCTGCAGGTGGGAGACTCTTCACAGAGTCTCTCTGTGAACCATGAAGTCAGGCCTAGATGTCCCACTCCTAAGCAGAAGGACTCTAACAGCTCTATGCCAGTTAGCTCTATGTCAACTCGACACAAGCTAAAGTCATCTGAGAAGAGGGAACCTCAGCTGAGAAAAAGCCTTTATAAGATAGGGCTGTAGGCAAACCTGTAGAACATAGTCTTAATTAGTGATTGACGGAGGAGGGCCCAGCCCATTGTGGGTGGTGCCATCCCTGGGATGGTAGTCCTGGGTTCTGTAAGAAACTGGCTGAACAAGCCATGAGGAGCAAGCCAGTAAGCAGCACCCCTCCATGGCATCCGCAGCAGCTCTTGCCTCCAGGCTCCCATCCTGTGTGAGTTTTTGCCTCGGCTTCTCTCGATGGACTGTGACTGGGAATAGTAAGTCAAACAAGCCCTTTCCTCCCATGTTGCGTCAGTCACGGTGTTTCTACACAGCAACAGGAACCATAACTAAGACAGCTATTAAAGCAGAGGCCTGCCATGGCGCTCGTAAGCCGAGGAGGCACTGGGTGCTCTGCAGTGCTCTGCTTGAGGTGTCACAGAGGAAGTCAGGCAGCTCCATTCTGCGCTGAGCAGCCTTTCTGTTCACCGCTCTGCCCTTCCAGGTGTCATTTCCTGGTCATTTTAAGCAGGAAAAAAGGTTAGACAACATTGCCAAGAAACGTGTGAGTCTCGTTAAAAGGCCGTGCACACGTTGAATTCAGCTCTGCATCCTTAGTTGCAGGACAGCTTAGGCTACACAGTGAGGGAGGGACTCTGCCTCCAACAAAACAAACCAAAAACTGAAACAGGCGGTATTCCCTCTGTGAGTCAAGTCTTGATTAACATCCTATCTGTGGGGCCTGATGGCAACAGGGCCGTTTACATGGCCATAGCAATAAGTACAGGTGCTACCTAGGCTGACTGTCAGGAGCAGCACCAAGTCTCCTTGGCTCCTTCTGCGATAGATAACCTCTGCTAGGAAAGTCTCAGGACATCCACAGAATTCCGCAGTCATTAGGGAAGGAACAGGTGTCCAGAAGAAAGGTCTGTACCATTCTGTAAAGAGAGCTGAATTTTACTCTGTATTAATACAGAAGATGAATGGCTTTGTACAGAGCTTTCGTTATGTGCCTCTGAAATATGTGTGTGCATATATGTGTTTGTGTATGTGTGTGTGTGTGTATATATATATATATATATATATATATATATATATATATATAGAGAGAGAGAGAGAGAGAGAGAGAGAGAGAGAGAAGTTGGGCTCTATTGTCAGTGGCTGTCAACCCGTGGGTTGAGACCCCCATAGGGTCGCATATCAGATATCCTGTGCATCAGATATTTATATTAGAATTCATAACAGTAGCAAAATTACAGTTATAAAGTAGCAATAACAAGGCCAGCCTGGTCTACAAAGTGACTCCAGATAGCCAAGGCTACATAGAGAAAATAATTTTATGGTTGACAGTCACCGTAACATGAGGACCTATATTAAAGGCTTGCAGCATTAGGAAGGCTGAGAACCACCTACTCTAGGTGAATGAAAAGTGGAGTTGCCTTAACTGTTTCCAAGGTCAAAGCTCTAGTGAGGAGGGCTGGAACTGGTTCTCTCTAGCCCTAAGCCCACTGTTAGCCAGTACATTATCATGGCATTTCAGAACTTTAAGAAGTTTAAATAAATAAATATTTTTAAATTTGTTGTTGTTGTTTGTTTGTTTGTTTGTTTTTGAGACAGGGTTCTCGTGTAGCCTTGGCTGTCCTGGACTCACTTGGCAGATCAGGCTGGCCTCAAACTCACAGTGATCCACCTGCCTCTGCCTCTGGAGTGCTGGGATTAAAGGCATGTACCACCACACCCAGCATTAAATAAATAAATAGATATTAAAAGACACACACAGAGTTGATAGTTCATCAAATGGAAAGGCAGATAGACCCCAGAGAGCTGTCCTACCATTCCTGGTTGTGGGCAACCTCACCTGGCTGATTCCAGCCCAGGTCATGTGTCTCAAATGAGGCTGCTCTCTCCTGTGTCTCCTACCCTAGAGAGAGCAGCCTTTCCCTCCCCACTGTGAGATCAGTTTCCCAAACGAGGACAGAGTTGTAATCAGTCACTCCAGAAGGGGCTGTGATTCACATCTGAGCTTCAGAAAACAGTGTTCATTTCATTTAAAGGGGAGACAAAATAAAATAAGTGCTTGGGTGCTAACAGATTTCTCCAGACCTTAATTTGCATTCATTTTGCTTTCGGAGCATTTGATTTCTTTTATTTATTTTCAAACTGTGTTGTACCACATGGTAGGAAAACAGATTTACTTAATCTGGATTCCGTGACTTCATTGTTTATCGATGTCAATACCAAGGAGACGAGGAACGTCAGGGAAGCATCGGATGGCTTTCCTTCATCCCTCAGAGGAGAATAACCGAAGGCCGGACTTTCAGAGGCTGGGACAGCCGTGGAGGCCAACAGCCACACCCGGTGTCAGCTCACTAGATATTCCCTTGCAGCCCGGCTGACCTTGACAGAAATGCACCTGGGAGACCTCAGTTCCTTCCCTAAAAATAGGATGTGTGTTGAGGTTCCCAGCGTGCAGTCTGAAACCTGTCCTGTGTTTAGCTTGAGGGCTGACAGCCACTGACCCATAAACATTTCAAAAGAGGGAGGAATTCCAGCCTGGCTTTCATGAAGGCGGAGAATGTGGAACTACAGGATCAGACTCTGACAAAAAGGCCTTAAGGGCTGAAGGGGTCTGAAGGTGGCTGGTTATGTCCTATCTACAGGGAACTAAGGTTCCCCTCCCCTCCCCTCCCCTCCCTTCCCCTCCTCTCCCCTCCCCTCCCCTCCCCTCCTCCTCCTCCTCCTCCTCCCTTCATTCAGTGGGCTCCCAGCCCTTGAGCTGGTGCTGTCCACATCAGGGTGGCTCATCTCTCCTTAGTAAACCTCCCAGGAAACCCCTCACTGACAGGGGGCGCAGAGGTAAGCTGACAATGGGGAAGGATCATCCTAGAAGAGGGCTTCTGACCAACCCTCATAGCTTCCTGTGTGCCTGCACCTTCTCAGCCTTACTTCTCCCTTGTTCTCTGCCAAGCTCCGCCATACTGTGATGACACAACCTCCCTACTCAAAACTGTCCTCCACCGGCTACCAGAACAAAATACCAAAAGCTGATGTCCAAGACCTTCGTTTATTTACCCAAGCACCTCCCTCTGAGCTGCTCCGTGCAGCCTCCTTTGGTTCTGGCCTCCCACCCTCCTCAGCTGGACTGCCCGCATCTCCCCTGTCTCTGAGACTTCACTAATTTCTATTTTTCATTTACCAGTCATTATTGTTTTTTTTTATTGTTATCATTTATTATTTCGGCACCCACAAAATACTGTTAGGATAGAAGATAGTACAATTAAATTCTCTTCTTCTCAGGTGAACCTCGAAGGAATAAATGGCCAGCTGGTGATGGGGACATGCCAGTCAGTGGCGGTTCAATCTGGCTAACATTATTAGGGAGATTTATGATTAAGTGAATTAAACATTATTAAAGTAATTGTAATGACAAGCTGAAGATTGATACATTATTTGCTGAGCGTCGACTAATGGGACACATTTGAGAATTATGTGGATTAAAGAAGAAAAGATAAAGACAGCAGGATCTGGGTTTCTGTAAGGCTGCTGGATGAATACAGAAGACAAGAAGAATCACATGAAAAACCACCTATGAGGATGGACATGGTGGTCCTTTCTGTAAACCCAGCACTTGGGAGGCTGTGACAGGATTGTCATCACTTTAATGTCATTCCTGCTAGCCTGGGCTACATAGTGAATTCCAGGCCATCCAGGGCTATATGTGTCAAAATTCAATCTTAAAAAAAGAAAAGAAAAGAAGAAGGTTTACTATAGCAGCAGTTCAAGACCTGAAGTAATCCATAATTATGAAGATAGAAAGGGGGAAATTAGGTTCAATTAAAAAAAATTAAACATGCTAAATTTAGCAACAGCTAAATATATGCCAAGTAAAGGATTGTTGACAAGAGTGTATCCTGTACTTGAGTGGGTGTGGGTGTGGGTGGATATACCCAATGTCCCTTTATATGGGAACAATGTGACAGCAGGTGGGCAGTTTGGTAGTTTCAGTCTGATAATAAAAGGTTGAGAAAATAATGCAGATCCTCTCAACTTAAAAAACTTTTTTTTAAAGGCAGGCTTGTGTAACCCAGGCTTGTCTCAGACCTGCTATAGCAGAAGTTGGCCTCCCTGCTCCACCTCCTAAGTGCTAGGATTACCGGCATGCACTATGTGCCTGGCTCTCAATTAATTTTTATTTCTATTACTTTCCCCTAAAACCCAAACCTAGAATCCATGGTTCCTCTGTGTGGAGACTGCACTTGAGGATGTATTTCTTTGTGTGGTGGAGAGAGAGAGTGAAAACAAGCTTTTTGCCAAGAAATAAAACCCTCGGGTGCCACAGCAATCCCCTCCGTGTAGAGACCGAGTGGCAGTCTCTCCAGGCCTGAGAACTGTACAGAAACCTCAACTTCATAAGATGAGTCAACCCCACCCAGTGAGTGTCAATACCCAACACTATTTTTCGATGGCTTTTCCTTGAGGATGACATCGGTGACTTCTAGAGGAGAAGGTTCTAGTGCCTTTCTGGCATCATAGGATTCCCAGAGGCCAACCGGCAGAAGCCTTGTAAGCCGGGCGATAGGGAATGCCTGTCCCTGTGGTGTGTCCTGCATAGGTCTCCTTTTGGTTTTGTGTGTTCTGGGGATTGAGCTCTAGTCTTTGGAGACACAGTCTTGCTGTGTTGCCCACGCTGGTTGCATACTTGTGTGCTCAAGTAGTTCTCTTGACTCAGCCTCCCAAGTAGCTAGGACTGCAAGTATGTACCACTGTGCTCATGCTTAGAGTGCCATTGAAGAAGAGAGAGAAGAAGAAAAAGGAAATTAAATAAGGAAGAAAGGAGGGGACTCAGGTTGTCAGATTTATCCTTGAGCCATCTCACTAGCCCCAGATCCTTACTATGAATGTAAGACATAGCTGGGTTAACAGTAAACAGATGGAGAAAGATAAACAGGAAAATCCTAGCTAACAGAAAGCTGAAGTAACTATGGTCATTTTAGACAAAGTGGACTTGAATCTAAGAGGTTTAGTCAGGAATAAGGAGAGACACTACGTAATGATCACAGAATCAACTAGAAGACCGAACAGTCTCAAACATGTAGGCAACTAGCAATGACCCTTCAAAACAAATGTCTGGCCTTGATTTGTAACAGCAGTATGTACACTAGAGGCCTTGCCCACAGATTTAAGCTTTCTCACACAGTCACAAGTATATTCACCATAGTCAGTAATTCAAAGGATTACCTTAAAGATAAACAGTGTATTGATTTTAAATTGTATTTCCTAATCTAATCAGGCCATTAGAAAGCCGTGCATGTCAACTGTGCTATTGCAGGGCCTCTGAGGATTATTTTCTTGATTGCACTTTGATGTTCTGCCAATGACTTGAGCAAAGGGATGCTGCAAGAAAAGCTCGTATGACTCCTTATTGGTTTAACACAGGCTTATTGTCAGGAATGTCGTCAATAAATCCCAAGGTGTTCTCTTCATAAGAACCTATGAGTGAGAGAAAGTTTGCTCAGGTTTCAAAACCTTGGAACATCTCTTTTTTCTGGTCATACTTCTCCATCCCCTTTGGCAGATGGGAGAGTCAGAGGGGGGAATCGTTAGCCCGTGGAAATCATGTGATGCATTTTCTGTCCTAATCTTATCCCTGAGTTCCTTTTACTTTTCCATTCTTTTCACTTTTCACTGATTTTCCTATTTATTTTCATTCTGTTGGTCTCTTGCCATGTCTTTTTGTTTTGAATGCAATTTTAAGGAGGGATAATTTGCATGAAATAAATGAACCCATCTCCAGTGTATAGTTTAATGTGTTTTGGCAAATGTTACCATATCAAACTTGTTAACCATCTGAAAGGCAGTTGGCAAGACATAAGAGTAAATATAAATGTCACAAGGCAGTCTGAATTCTGCAATGTCAGAGAGAAGCCAGTCTCCATGGGAGTATATGAAGGGACAGAAAATCTTGACAGGAAAGGGAGTTGGCTTAGAAACAACACTGGGGCAGGAGCTGCATATTAAAAAATAATGTGTTCAGAGCTGGAGAAATGCCTCAGTGGTTGAGAGCACCTGCTGTTCTTTCAGAGGACTAATGTTCGGTTCCCAGCACCATGTTGGATGGCGCACAACTAGCTGTAACTCCATCTCCAGAGGACTCCAGGCTCTCTTCTGCCCTCCAAAGGTTCCCACACAAACACATAAATACAAAAATACATGAACCAGGACCTCAAGGCCAGCCTGGTCTACATAACAAGTTCTGGTCCAGCTAGAGCTACATAGTGAGATCCTGTCTTAAGCAAAACAAAAACAGTAACAAATAAATCTTTAAAACATTATCAGCCACATGTGGTGGGATACACCTTTAACCCCAGCACACAGGAGGCAGAGACAGGCAATCCCTATGAGTTCAAGGCCAGCCTGGCCACAGATCAAGTAAAACCCTATCTCAAGAAACCAAGCAGCAACAACAATACAAATAAAACAAGTTTCAGCTAGACATGATACATACGCCTATAATCCCAACACTTGGGAGGTGGAGGTAAGAGAATAAGAAGTTCAAGATCATCCTCATCTACAAAAGGCTTGAAGGCCAGCCTGGGATACAAGAAGCTTTGTCTTGCTGGGCAATGGTAGCACACACCTTTAGTTCTAGGACTCGGGAGGCAGAGGCAGGTGGATCACTGTGAGTTCGAAGCCAGCCTAGTCTACACAAGGAGTCCAGGACAGCCAAGGCTACACAGAGAAACCCTGTCTCGAAAAACAACAACAACAACGAAGAAGAAGCTTTGTCTCAAAAAACAAACAAAAACAAAAAAAATACAAACAGCCAAAAAAAAAAAACCCTCCAAAAATCAACAACAAAAACAAAACCCATAACAACAAATAGTAATGAAGATGATGAGGCTGTCTCTCCTTAAATTTTAAAGTTAAAATCTCTTTTTATTAAAGTGGCTGAAAAGATAATTTGGAAAAAGAGTAGACATCAAGTTGCAATATGAAGAACTGAGCTCTTGTCATACAGCAGGAGGGTCTCAAAGCCAAAAGAAGTCTTCTTATACCATTGTGCGGGGTTAGGGAGCTGGTGCTAACTCCCAACAGAGAAGAATGCTGCGGGCAGTGTTTTAGGAAGACTGCCCTGGAAGCAGTGTGAGAGCTGAATGGGATGTTGGTGGGGGCTGGCGAGGTTTAGAGAAGAGAGTCGGGGGAGTCTTCTTCAATGGTTCAAGTCATATAACAACCTGAACCAGCCAAAACCTGTGAGAACAGGGGAGGAATGAGCCAGGATGTACAGTGGCTGGTAATCCCTAGAAAGGGTCAGGCAATGGCTGTGAGGATGCCCGAGCAGAAGAGCGATGAGGTACATAGATGGGGAGATGAGCATCATCGTGGTTGCCCGCCCTGGGTGGAAGATAGACAGAGTCTGGGGCTTCCCTCCCCCACCGTTCTGTGAGCAGAGAAGTCACAAGGTACCAAGCACACACTCTTCCCTAGCCAGGGAGGAGATAATTCACTTTGGACTAGCCACAACAGTTAGCTCCTTCCTAGCTAACCAGAGCCAACATCTTGTTTACTTGTGATCTCGGCTTTTAGGAGGTCGGGACAGGAGGCTGTGTATAACGTGACCCTCTCTTCAGTCAATTGGTTTGCTTAAAAATGCCAACTAGTGGTGCTGGAGAGATGGCTCAGCAGTAAAGAGCACTTACTGCTCTTGCAGAGGACCTAGGTTTGGTTCCCAGCACCCACGTGGCTGCTTAGTACCATCTGTAACTCCAATTCTGAGGGAAACTGACACCTTCTCCTGGCCCCCATGGGAACAAAGTATGAATGTGATACATATACATACATGCAGACAAAGCACATACATAAAATAAAGACAAATAAATCTTTTTAAAAAATAGTAAAATAAATATCAGCTGTGTGACGAACAGCTCTGAGCACAGAGCCCCAGTGAGCTGGGAGCGAGTCGACATGAGGAACTGGGACACAGACAGAACAAGTCTGTTGTTCCAGCCCATACAGATGATAAAGAGCAGAAACGAGACCTGAAATAGGCATTGATTTCAGAGTCCAAGCTCCCCAGTCTGCTCTAAAGCTGATGACCCTGGACCTGCTAATGATTTCTCATCTTCCAACAGTGTCTCTCACAGCCTCTGGCTCCCTGGCTGAAGAGGAACACGCAAGAAAGAGAAGTAACTGAAGACGGCTACCTGTGGTATTATTTATCTTGCTCCCTGTCAGTCACTAAGTATGACCAACCAGAGTGCCAGGCCGGATGTCCTGTATTCACCGTGACCAAGGCCATCGCAGAATACAGATGAGCTGCCACAAAAACACTGAGCGAGAGAGAAAGAGAGACAAAAATCAGTGTTCACATATGTGCGTGTGTGTGCTTGGAAAATGTGAACGGTTGCCAATGGGTAAGTGAGGATGGAAACATGGCCTGATATCCACAGTTGCCAGAAGCTCCTGGGGGGGGAAAAAAAACAACTCACTAGCTATCTAACAACCTAAAAATACATCCATAGCAGACAGGAGGAAGGCAAGCAGATTTCCAATCTACAGACACACACACTGAACTCGCATGTCTTCTGTGAGGACGAGAAAGGCTGGCACTCTCACAAAACCAAAGTCTTGCCTGTAAACAAACAGACAGAGCCTGGATCCTTTTCAGAAGAGCCCCCACAGCCAGCCGTGCAGCAAGCAGGCCTTCCCTGTCCTCCCTGCATCGCCTCCGGATTGAGATTCAGCCTCCCATACATTTAAGCAACAGATGGCGACTATCTGAGTGTGTGTGTGTGTATAGTTGGAATCAACAAACGAAGTCTGCAGAAGGCATCCGCTTGAAGTCTGTACCAACTCTCTAAGATATTGGAATGAGTCCTTATCACGTGATGGTGCGTGGCTCTTACTCTTTACATTCCTGACTCAGGATTCCTGCCAGGGACAGAGACGAAAATCAAGACACAGTGCCTGCCCTTGGGACACCACCTATTATCTAGTCCAGGGGTTCTCAACCTTCCTAATGATGTGACCCTTTAATACAGTTCCTCACGATATGATGACCCCCCCCAACCATAAAACTATTTTCATTGTCACTTCATAAATGTAATTTCGCTACTGTTATGAACTGTAATGTAAATATCTCATATGCAGGTTACCTGATTTGTGACTCCTGTGAAAGGGTCGTTCAACCCTCAAGGAGGTTGTGACGCTCAGGTTAAGAACTGCTGCTCTAGTTAGTGAGTTACCTAAATTGCTAAATGTTGTCTAAAGTGGGGCACAGTAGGTCAGCTGCTAAGAGTCCCCAGAGGACAGGTCTTGGGTACTGGGAATACAGGGCAGCACTAAACTACATGGCAGACAAAATGGAGAAGAGACATTAAAAACCAAGATCCAATGTCCATTGGGAAGAGGGCACCGACAATTCAAGTTTTATGTGTTTATTTTTGTTTGCTTATTAAACTCTAACATTTTGTTGCCTGAAGAACTAGCTTTCAAGCAAAATTATACCCACATAGCGATCGGAGTACATTTCAGTGAGGGAGCACTTACCTAGTGTGAGCAAAACCTTGTGTTTAATTATGGCATAAGACACACACACACACACACACACACACAATTATACCCACTTTGAGATAATCAAAGCTGTATGTAAAGGAGCCACAAGATCATTCACTGTCAATAGGAGAAAACAGACTATCTATGTCCAAATATCATTTGAGGCCTCCCAAAATATTCCTCATGAAAAGTTATCTCATCTAAAAAAAATCTTCCTATAACTGAGGGGCAGTAAAATGACTCAGTGGGTAGAGATAATTGCAACCAAGCAAGAGGAGCTGAGTTCGATCCCCACATGGTGGAACTCCACACAAATTGTCCTTTGACCTCCAATGGCACACGCATACATGCACTCAGGCACACACAATAAATAAATAATTAAAACATTTTAAATCTTTATAAAATCTATACTTTGAAGTGTTCTCAATTACGATACCTCTTGACAGGCATAATATTGGCTTCAGACACTTCTCTTTCCATGTAGGCATCTATAGAAGATGTCTGATGAGATTAATGAAAGGAAAAAGCAAAGAGATCTAGCCCGGGTGTAGTGATTCCTCCAGGGTGCTAAACTCACAATGGCAAGGGTAGGCACTGAATATGAGCGGTTTTTGTTTTTTTGTTTTTTTAGATAAAATAACCGCTCTTACATAATTGAAGTCATGTGATCTTTCTGTAATTATATACCCTGCCTTTTCCACTCGAAGTCACTGTGCCAGTATTTTGCATAAAATGAAATTTTCTTTAGTAATTAAAAAAAATGCAATGTAGTATATCATTATACAGTAGACATCATGTGGATAATAAAATTTTATCTTTGAGTACAAATATTCATTTGTATAAGATAAAAAGAAGATTGAATTTTTATTTATGCCATAGTGCTTTTTTTTTTTTTTAAGCCTATGTAGCCCAGCTAGCTCTCTAACTTTTGATGCCCTTCCTGGTTTATCCTCCCAAGGACTGGGATTACAGGCATGCACCACCAGGCCCTGCAAAGAGTATCTTGTGTTAGACAACTTAAACACGAATGTAACTACGTGTGCCGACTCGTGCTCTGGAGTACTAGTCAGAAACCTCTGGATGATTCAAAAAATCCATTTTGCTGTTGACAAAGACATTGATTTTGAGAATGTCTTTGGTGAATTTGTATAAGACTGTCTGATGAAATGTCCATGAGGAAAAGAAATATTTAAGGCTGGGTGTGTAGTTTGGTGTTACAGTGTTTCTGGAGCATGTGTGAAGTCCCAGTTCATTTCCCCAGCACTACAAAGGGGGGTGGGCGATACTTATAAATTAATACATTATTTCACAATGCGCAATTTCCTAAATCTATGCAAATAGTTGTACTCGTAATGTCACTTATACGCCCTGAAATTTTATATGTGTGATGAAAAATCCTTATCTTTTAAAAATATCTTTTTAAAAATACGAAGCAGCTGGATTTAGAATATATAGTTAACTCATTTGCACTCTTGGCCAATTCCTGAGGGAAATCTAATAGATGAAACTAATTATATAGCTTGTTGGATGGTGGCACACACCTTTAATCCCAGCACTTGGGAGGCAGAAGCAGGCAGATCTCTGAGCGCTCAAGGCCAGCCTGGTCTACAGAGTGAGCTCCAGGACAGCCATGGATAAAACTTTGTCTAGAAACACTCCTGCCCCACCAAAAGCAAACAGCTGTGAGTCAGTTAGTTTTGGAGTAATCGGCCCCTATACCTATCTACCTACATAATGACAGAGAACAGGTCGGTATCCGCCAGACCCACAATAGTTCCTCATTTGCTTTTAAAGCCTAACATCAACGCCCCTAGCATTGACTTTCTTCCACAGCTTGTGAAACAGCTTCCCATGGTTCCATGCTTATCTCGTAGTCTTGACTTTGTGCATTCAACATTCAGATAAAAGCAAACAAAAATAAAACAGTGTGTGGATGCCGGCCCTAGCTTAGGACTTCAGCCCTGCTCACCGGGTTCCCTGCTTGCTAGAACGGCTTTCTCTTCCCCTCCCCCAAGTGTCTGCATCCCCCCCCCATGCCACGGCCCAACTCAAATCCCCTTCATTTCAGTTTCATTCAACTCAAAGAGAAACACATCTCTTTTTCATAATCCTAACTCAGCACTGGCTTATCTGATCGGATACAAATGAGGAGGAAGGTCCTCATCAAGGGGACTCTTGATTAGATTGGTTCACACCAGAACAGAAACAACCAGCCCTGGCCAAAGCACTGCTGTGCCAGGTAATCTACCCACTTTAGGTATATTATTGAATTTGGTCTTCACAAGACCTCATGAGGTTGGTTTAACCTTAGGGTCTATAGATAAGGAAGCTCTATAGCCAGGGAAGTTTCTTATCCAAGGCGGCTCAAGCTGAGAAACTGGGCAGAGCCATTATGTTCCCTACCTGCCTTAGTGAAGACTACCAGAAAAATGGCGAGCTGTGCACAGGGAAACAGATGTGGAGGTCTACGTGTTTAGTTGGGGGTGGAAGTGATGGAGAAGCATTAAGCAGGTAGAAATAGAACCAAGTGAGAACACAGATGGGGTAAAGGTGGGCTCTGAGGATTTTTTTCCCTCCCCTGGGCCAATTTCAAGGTCCTAAAGAAAAGTATCTTGGCCCAAATACAGTATAAGGCTTATTCATTATGAGTACTTCATCTCTTCTTAAATAATAATAACAGGCCTGTCACATCTTCACTATTGACCAGGTACACTTTGAAGAATATCCAATTCACTTACTGTACCGCCAGAACTCGACTTTGCACATGATCAATAAAGCTCTATTAAACAAATATCTACAAACCATTAGTCCTCTAATAAGTAGATACTTGTCAAAGATACTTAAGGAGACATTTATCCAACATGTAAAAATTAATTCTCCATTATAATTTCTTTTGTAACACTTTGATGGATTGTTTGTTTTTAAGTTTCCCATCCCCCTCAACGATAAGCAATACTAAGGGAAAAGACTTTATTCTTCGTTTAACATAGTATTTCTGGGGGCTGGAGAGATGGCTCAGAGGTTAAGAGCACTGGCTGTTCTTCCAGAAGTCCTGAGTTCAATTCCCAGCAACCACATGGTGGCTCACAGCCATCTATAATGTGATCTGATGCCCTCTTCTGGCCTGCAGGTGAACATGGAGGCAGAGCACTGTATATATAATAAATAAAATAAATACATTTAAAAAATATATAGTATTTCTGGCACCTGAAACAATGCCTCGCACTTAGAAATAACTGAGTTAATATTCATGAAGTGAATATTTGAGAAAGAATCTGCTTTGAGGATGTTCACCAGGCCATTGTGGGTAGGCTTCCTTCTTGCCAGCCCAGTCCAAGTTAGAAAATAGACAGTTTCATTTCCTATCTAGTTTAAAGCGTTCGTGTTTTTGGAGCATGAAGAAAGGGAGGGCTTTGCTGGACACCTTGGAAGGCAGGTGGAGGATGGAGGAAGCTGAATGACAAAAAGAAATAAAAGGAGACCATAGCTGTTCCTAGGTATGGCAGAGGGGCTTTAGTGGAGATAAAAGGGAGAGCATAGCCAGCTGCATCTCGGAGAGTCCAGAGTGAACATGGCCAGACTGAGGCAAGCTACGTGAGGAGAGAGGGAGAGCAATAAAGGAGCCGACGATCAAGAGGGGCAGCTTGGGCCAAGAGATAGGCATACCCAAAATGGCTGAGTTATACAGGGGCCAGAGAAGCTGGGGGAAGGGAAATCCCAGCCCAATCCTTGGGCTGCAGAAGATTAGGGCAGGGAGTAGAGTAGAGGACCCTGTATAATAGGCAGGGACTGAGGGGTGCTAGGAGAACCTGGCGGCCAATGTCCACTTTGATATGTTCATAAGCATCCCAGTTAGCCTTTCTGTCTCGTGTTTGAGACCTAACAGAAGAGACGACTCAGAAAGCACAGCTGTTCGTTTCTCCCCAACTCTCCTTCAGGCCTCTGTCCTCAGCAACTTGCCTCTCCTGCCTTCTGGCCAATCCTTCCCCCTCTCACACCACCACTCCACTGTATTGCAGGTCTCAGCCATGCTCTGTTCCTCCCATATCTCTACATCCCTCGCGTTACTATACAGAGTTAGAGTCTACGGTTGGCTTCCTCTGACCTGCCATCCATCTTTAAAGAGCAAAGGACCCACTCAATGCAAAACACCCCTGGCTATGCACAAGGAAACGTGGGAATTAAAAATAAAGTTTCTCTCTTACAGATATCATTATATTTCCTGTCACATTACAAAGACTTGAATCTAAGCGCAGGTTTTTGCCATTTTGTAGGGGTATGAGATGTTGGTCAAATGACATAATTCCTTACCACCTGGGTCTCTCCATTTCATAACATGAAGCCATTCTGAGAATTAAACAGACCACAATGGGTAAGAACATCCAGTGTAGAACTGACATTAAGGAAGACATGAGTTTTCTCTTTGTCCTGGAAGTAAACTCCTGACCGTCTACAGGACACAGTGAGCAAGGATACTTGAGGTTCCACAGAACAGAGCAAGAGATCCCCATCACCATTTAACGCATTGCAGTACCCAGGGCTTGGAGTTCATCAGTGACTCCAGGCAGCGCCCTAGGGCACAGTGTCAGGCAGGTGGGGAGCGTTGCTGATTTTTCTCTGTGTGTTTATGATTCAGAAGTTAGTGAATAGGGCGAGCTGTATGTCCCTCATGATTAAAGCCATTATTAGAAAGGACTAGAAATGCATACCTAGAATTCTACCTCTTCAAAGGCAGAGGCAGGAAGATGAGTTCAAGGTTATCCTGAGCTATCTAGGAAATTCTATACCAGCCTGGGTCAAAAAAAGAAGGAAAGGCAATTGGAGGGAAGAGGGAGAAGTGGAAAGGAAGAGGAGTGAAAAGAAAGAAAATACCCATGATGTCAGGTAATCTTGGAAACAGAGACATACATATCTTAATAACCAAAAGGAATTTGGTTTATTGCTCACAAAGAGGATAAGTCATATAAGCCAAGGTCCTCACCTACCTTAGTCACTGTTCTTCGGTTATGAAGAGACACCATGACCAAGGCAACTCTTCTAAAAGAAAACATTTAACTGGGGGCTTGCTTACAGTTTCAGAGGTGTAGTCCATTGTCAACATGTCACTGGAGCTACATCCTGATCCACAGGCAGAGAGAGGAGAGAATGAGAGCAAGAGGGAGGGAGTCAGGGAAGGAGGGGGGGAGAGAGAAGGTGGGGAGGAAGAGATAGACTGGTTTTGGCCTCAAAGCCCACGCCATGGCACACTTCCTCCAAAAAGGCCACACCCCCTAATCCTTCTAATGCTTTCAAATAGTGCCACTCCCTGGAGACTAAGCTTTCAAATATACAACCCTATGGGGTCACTCTTGTTCAAATCACCATACCATCACACCCTAATCTTGTCACCATCCCTCAGCCCACAGTTTCCTTATTATGAGCAGCTGGCCTTTGAAGGCACCCTCTTCTGACTCACACTGCTAGCAGACAGCATGTGCACACCATTACTGCACACTGACTACCAGCTGGTTGCCCAGAAATTGCCTCAAAAACACTGACCGACTAATTCTAATGGTAGCTATGCAAACTATACTTAAAACCCTAATTGAAGACTCTGAGCTTCTACGTAAGAAGGCCATGATTTCAGTAAACATGAATAATTTAAAAATAGGGCCTGCCAGAAGGATCTGTGAGTAAGGTGCTTGCCACTCAACCTGATGACCTGTGTTCCATCCCAGGGACTCACATGGAAAAATGAGAGAAATGATTCCTACAAGTTGCCCCCCTACCTCCACTCTTGCATCATGGCAGGCACACACACACACACACACACACACACACACACACACACACACACACACTCCACTAAATAATAAGTAAATACAATGAAAATTTTAAATACATAAAATAACACAGGCTACCAATCCCAACCCAGATAGGCCAAAGTCATATTGTCATAAAGAAATTTAAAGGGAAGCAAAGTTGTTCAAATCTGAATGGGGGGGAAAAAATGTCCTCTCCTAAGTGTAGACTGACCCTGTAGTGATATGAGGACAAAATTCAACTATGTAATGCTATAGACACTGGGAGGTCAATTTAGAATAGTGGTTAACATGGTTTTCTTCTTACTTTCTCTCTCTCTCTCTTTTTTTTTTTTTTTTTTTTTTTTTGGTTTTTCGAGACAAGGTTTCTCTGTGTAGCCTTGGCTGTCCTAGACTCACTTTGTAGACCAGGCTGGCCTCAAACTCACAGCGATCCACCTGCCTCTGCCTCCCAAGTGCTGGGATTAAAGGCGTGCACCACCACGTGTCTTCTTACTTTCTCATGAATTCTTTTTTGAGATAGGATCTCACTATATAGCCTTAACTGGCCTGGAGCACTCTTGGTAGACCAGACTACACACAAACTCACAGAGCTCTACTTGCCTCTGCTGGGGTTAAAGGCATGTGCCATCATGCCTAGCTATGAAGTCAAGTTTTTAAAAAGATTTATTTATTTATTTAATGTATATGGATTATATCTACACACCAGAAAACAGCATCAGATAGTTGTGAGTTACCATGTGGTTGCTGGGAATTGAACTCAGGTCCTTCAGAAGAGCAGTAGGTGCTCTTAACCACTGAGCCATCTCTCCAGCCCCTATGAAGTCAGTTTTTAAAAAGACTATGACAGTTCTAGAGCTCTTAAGCCTGAAACCCTTTCATGCGGTAAACTGGTGAATTTTACACAAAGCATATGCCTAAGCTTGCATCAGGAATTGGTCTGAAGAGTTCCCTCCCCAGGTGGAACCCCAAAGGACTTGGGGAAATACCACCAGTGCTGCATCACTTGGGCTCTGTCCTTGCTGCGTTTACCAATTCTTCTTCTAGCTTTGAATCCACCCCACCGCCTCCTCCACACACTCACACACTGATTCTCACTCTGCAGGGACGACCTTTCTCAGGAGAGAAATCCCTCGCGCTGCGCCCAGCATACCTGTGCACCTAGTGGCTCATGACCCCACAGTCTCTACTTGCTCCTCTTCTAGGTTGGATGTATGGTCAGTGCAGGCAGGCGAGGCCAACTCATCCATTCTGCGTACAGGCAGCTCCTCTCACCCACTCAGGGACATTTTTCCAAGATTGGGCCCCCACCGTGTCTTCCACAGTTAGGCTTTCCATAGCTGTTGGATGGTTCCTACCATCGTGCTAATGAGTTATTTCTCCCCTCTTGAAAAAGTAAACAGCAGCAAAACAACCTGTGGCCCCATCCAGCCCCACTCTTCTCCGATCCTTTTCCAGTTAATACTCCTTAACAAAGTGTCTAAAATATGCCAGGCTTGGTAGCATATGCCTTTAATCCCAGCACTTGGGAGGCAGTGACGAGTGGATCTCTGTGAGTTCGAGGCCAGCCTGGTCTACAGAGTGAGCAGGACAGCCAGGGCTACACAGAGAAACTCTATTTCAAAAAACCAAACAAGTGTCTAAAATATTCTTTCTCCAATTATGCTTTCTTTTCCTTTGTCTTTCTTTCTTTCTTTCTTTTTTTCATATAATCCTCTTGTTATCTTACACCCAGGCCAGTCCACTTTCTGTCCCCCATTGCTCTGGCAAACTCTCTCTCTCTCTCTCCCTCTCTCTCGCTTTCGCTCTCATTTGTTTTTTGAGACAGGGTCTCACAATGTAGCTTTGCCCAGCCTGGAACTCACTATAAAGACAGTGCTGGTCTTGAACTCAAAGAAATCCTCTTGCCTTCCGTGTGCCAGGGTTAAAGGTGTGCACAACCACACCTATGGCATTCCTCCCTTTTTAAAGACATCCACAGCTGGGCGGCGGTGGTGCAAGCCTTTAATGCCAACACTACGGAGGCAGAGGCAGATCTCTGTTGAGTTCAAGGCAAGCATGGTCTACAAAGGAAGTCTAGGACAACCAGGGCTGTCCTGTCTCAAAAACCAAACCAAACCACCACCAACAAAACACCCACAGCTTTGAAATATTGCAAGGGGTATGTGGGGGGGGTGTGATGCTGTGGAGGGGAGGACTAGATAGAAGCCATGTTGGTTATCTAGAAGTAAAGCTCTGGACAATGCTAGTCCTAAATCCTGTGATTAATGAAGAGGTGCATGATGCTTCAGATCACTGGCGGGGAACGCCCCAGAATATATTATTATACATTTAGGTCTCAAAATGTTTAAGGATCCCAGTAGGGGTAGTGAGGATTGAGCTATGCTAAAGCTAAGTAAAACAGCCTGGTTGGCGGTTGCAGAGGCAACCCAGAGGCCAGTGTTCAGGACACAGGTTTTTTCACAACTTCAAATGAGCTTTCTAACAAATGAAGCTGCCCAGCAATGAAAAACTGGAAATGAGCTCAGGTTATGGAAGATATCCAGTAAGCAGGCGAATGACCTCTGGACTCTCTTCCAACTGCAGACTTACTGTTCTGCTGCTGTGGAGCCTCTCTCTTCCCTTTCATCATCAATTCCAAGGAGAGGTCCCAGAAAAGCGAGGGTGAGGACAGGCACAGAAATCTGGCCCAAAGCACAGCTCTCTTGCCAGCACTCAGGAAGGAAGGCTGATCATGTGACACTGTGCCCAAGTCCTTGCAGTGAGACCTTCCTCTGCTGCAGGAGACTTGGCATGGCCTTCCTTGCAGGAGCAGACAAGGGTTTGAAGTTAATGCAGGTCCTCTGGCCACAGGGCACAGGCAATTTCTTCTCATATCCGTTGGTTCTGACAAGTTAATCCCACAGTGATAGCAGAAAGAAGAGCCAACTGCCCTGCGCACCAAGCTGCTTCTTTGGTGACTTCAGGAGGCTTGATGACAATGTAGGTAGGCATGTCTACAGGCCCTCTGAGGTCCCTGCCAGCCTGCAGCACAATGGATGGCAATCACCAGTCCTCCTTTACCTTTCGGTCCTTTTCACCTGAGCAATTAGAGTTCCACTGTGACAGTGAGCTGGCCCAGGCATGACATCTGACCACGGACATGAGCAACAGCTGCTAATATCAGCTCCATTTATCAACCACTTACTATGAACCAGCCACTAATGGTGTCCTTAGGAATGCCATATGTAGTACGATGAGCTATAACCCTAATATATGTGGCAGGGAAGTGCCTGGAGAAGCAGAGCAATGGCTTTTGATTAGTGCAATGGATTAAACCAGCTAAGGGATTTAGAAGTGTCAAAGGTGACAGGGACAGCCGGGCTGGGGAAGATGGGTGGGGGCCGTAGGGAAAGCAGGGTGATGCAAGGAGGGAGATGAACCCCCTGCATAAAGGGAAGGACCCAATTTTCTTTTCCCTGGATTGATGGGGACATCATAGAAGTGTTGGTGATGTATTCTGTACACCCCACCCCTGAGCCCCACATCCCACCCACTCTGCTGAGGAAACCCTGCAGCACTTCTCAGGGCTGTGGATCTGCTTTGTGGCTTCACAGGGGTGGCAGATAAAACACTAGGGACAGACAAGCCGGAGAGGTGCACACTATTTCATTAACTCCTTACATAGGCCAGTGAGGTAGGTGTTATGCTCAGCTTACAGGGTATTGCGGAGAAACAGGTTACTGAATAATTCCCTGTGACTCCTCTTGCTGCGTACACTGTTAAAGGGGGCTGGGATGAGTTCAGTGCCAAGCGCAGTCTCATTTCTTACCCCTTTCCCCACCTTCCAGCTTTGCCACGACTGAAGAAATATGTTTTTTTCTTTTCATTTCTTTAAACAAAATGTTCACAAAAGACCATAGACTGAAATAAACGAATTGCATCTAAAGGGAATTGTGTGTAAGTGCAGGTGAAGGGGCAAGAGGAGGGTGTGTACACACATGACCAGGGGTAAGAGGCGAGAGGAGGACAGGCAAACACATGATGGGGGTGAGGGTAGGGGGTGGGGGTAGGGTAGGGGCAAGAGGAGGGCAGGCATCTACATGAGGGGGGAGGGGCAAGAGGTGGGTGTGTACACACATTACCAGGGGTAAGAGGCAAGTGGAGAGCAGGCATGTGCGTGATGGGGGGAGGAGGGAGGGGGGAAGGGGAAGGGAGAGAGAGGAGGGGGGAGGGGGAGGGGCAAAAGGAGCGTCTTAGTTAAAGCAGCTGGGTTCTTATGTAGCAACCATCATTTCCTCTCCATACACTGTCAGAGTTCAGATCCCAAAGAAGCCCACAAATAGCCAACCAGAACAAAACCAACCCAGCCAAGAAGGCAAAGCCCAAGGCTGGGAGCAGGTCTTTTCAATGAATATTCATAGCCACATGATTTACTGGGAAACTGGGGTAAGGGGGCTTACCCGCTCTGTCCGGGCTCTGGGGAGAGTTCTTCTTTCAGTACATTTAAATGCAAATGTTAACAAAACAGATGACAATATACTGAAAAGTTGATTCAAAGCAGCGGAAAAGGGAGGATTAAGGGACAGACAAAAGGATTTTGTTTTAATTTTATACGGAGTTTAAAGTCAAGCCAAATAAGTCAAGAATGTAAATGCTTCTCTGGGAAGCTAATTTTGCCACCGAGCAGGATTTGTTTAATTATTTTCCTTTTCTTGTGAGGAAATGGGGAGCAAAACATTGCCTTTGTTTATTAAGGGCACCTATGGGGCTGGGATGTAACCCAGTTGCCACAATACTTGCCTAGCATGCAAGAAGCCCTGAGTTGGGTCTCCAGCAACACACAACCTGTGTGGTGGCGCATGCCTGTAATCCCTGGAACCAGTCAGTTCCTAGACTGAACCTTATTCTGTATGGGTGACAGTATATGGTTGTTTCAGCCCCCAAATTGGAAACCACTGATGCAGGCACGCCTCACTAGTCACAGCATAAGGACAATGAGCAAAGAGCTCCACGTTTTGTGTCAGGGAAGAACGGTCTCTTGTGTTCAGTGGGAGCTGCCCTGGAGGGATGCTTCAGAGACCACCTGTGATGTGAGAGAGAAGGGAAGGGCTATAAATCCTGTGCTCTGAAGGCCGTGCTAAAATGCCACCCCTGCCTACCAGGGGAGGCATTGTGCTTTCTGTACAGAGAACCCTCCTCATACCAGCCTCCCTGCAGCTCAAAGCATCTAGCAAGCTAATAAGACAGCAAGAGGAAGGCCTGGCTGGGGGGGTGGGGGGTGGGAGGGTCAGACAGGCAGAAGCAGTTCTGTTGCAGCTGAAGGCCCTCCCCCTGAAATAACACAAGGTAAGGCTGAGGGTAGCAGTAAATCAAGGCAGGCAGCAAACTGATCATTAGGAAAGCTAAGCAAGGCTGCTAGTTACACCAGGGCTCCTAATAGCATTCTGCTCACTTTATATCTGTTTTGAATTTTACAAAATGGCTTATTTTATTTGTTTGTTTGTTTGGTTGGTTTTGGTTTTGGTTTTTTCAAGACAATGTTTCTCTGTGTAACAGCCCTGGCTGTCCTGGACTCACTTTGTAGACCAGGCTAGCCTTGAATTCCACAGAGATCTGTGAGTCCTGGGATTAAAGGTATGCGCCACCACGCTCAGCGGGCTTGATGACTTACTAACTTTCATCTTTTTTATTCTTTTTCTCTTTGTAAAACTCTACCTTCCTCACATAAATGTGACATGGGATATATGTGTTGCAACCAACTCATCATTGCAGAGAACAAGTGCATTTTTCCCCACTGCCATTTAAGACTTGAGAGTTGAGCAGTGCTCTGGGTATGGTCAGGTGGGTATGGTATTTCAACATGGACAAAAGTTAGTTAACTTGGAATCTCCTCAAAACTTGTTTAAAAATAACCATCTTTTCAGTGAAATACCAAAAAGTTTGATTTATTTTTTTTTTATTATGTATACAGTGCTCTGCCTGCGTGTAAACCTGCATGCCAGAAGAGGGCATCAGATCACATTATAGATGGTTGTGAGCCACCATGTAGTTGCTGGCAATTGAACTCAGGACCTCTGGAAGAGCAGCCAATGCTCTTAACCTCTGAGCCATCTCTCTAGCCCCAAGTTTGATATTTCTAAGCCTGCCATGGTAGTACATGCCTGCAATATCAGCACTGGAGAGGTGGAGGCAGGTGAGTCAAGAATTCAAGATCTTCAGCTACATGTAGCCACCCTGACTAAAAAAAAAAAAAAAAGAAAAAGAAAGAAAGAAAATAGATCATTCCAGAATCCATAAAGCTCTGCTATTGATGCTAGCAGACCTGTCTCAGGGACAGTAAAATGAAACAGAAGGGCGGGCAAGATGGCTGGCTTAGCAGCCTGCCAACAAGCCTCATGACCTGATTTTGATACCAAGGGCACATACACAGTGAAAGGAGAGAAATGGCTTCTTAAAGTTTTTTTTTTTCCTGACCTTCACAAACACACAACAGGAAGAGCAATCAGGCTTTTTATGGGGTCACTGGGTTAGGCAGAGTTTGGTAATTTTCCAATAACTATGACTCTGGTATTTGTAATGAAAGTTGTTTCTCATTTGAGGTAGAAATTAGTGGTCAGTTTGCCCTTGGGGCCACCCTGGTCATTACAGTGCACCTGGCCCCTCTGGTCCTTGCAAGGTGAGTAGGAAGCTTGGGAAGTGCACATACTGTATACACACTGTTGGAAGAGTAAGAAAGGAAGGAAAAGAACAGGCTACAGACTAAGGTCTCAGAATCTATCAGCTCTTTGTCACCATGGTCTCTGACTATCTCGTCTCAGCCCGGAGACTCTGAAAGACATCTTTCTTACTGAATGTTTTTCCCGGAGTATGGCTGACAAACTCATAGGACTAAGCATATGAACGCCTGCCCTGCCAAGTTCCAAAGACAGCATGGCTTAACAACACAGCAGTGAGACTTTTTAATACATTGGAGTTGTGTAGCAGTTTAATCCACTAAACTGACCAGATAGTCAAGATACCAAGAAATTTTAGCGCGCAGGTATCCATAGCACGCCTAACCTAATCTAGTGAGAAAGAGATGGCTGCAGCATCACAAATAAAGGCAGCCATTACCTACTAAGCCAGGCTCATCCAGTACACATCACCCTGTCAGAAAGCTGCTGCATGAACAGGATGGACCATTTTCGAAGAGATATAGACAATGAGAAGAGGTTAGAAGATGAGCCATTGCACACTAGAAATGCTGTGGCTATCAGTGGAAGGAAGCCTAAAGAGACGGCTGGGGACAGGTTTGGTTGTATGGATGCCTCACAAACAGAAGACAAACTAGACCTGTTCCTTGCATGTCAAGAAACGGAACTAAAGTCAACAGCTGGGAGTCTCAGGGAAGAAGCATCAGCCCTGAACGAACATTTCTGAAAACGAACAATTATGCTAGCAGGGTGGTGGGGGCGAAAGCCTTTAATCCAAACACTTGGGAGGCAGAAGCAGGTGGATCTCAGTGAGTTCCAGGCTAGCCTGGTCTACAGAATGAGCTCCAGAGCAGCCAGGGCTACACAGAGAGACCAAACCAAACCAAACTAACCAACCAAACAAACAAAAAAGTACAATTACGCCAAGCACTGTTTGGTGTTGTGTAATAGTTTTCCTCTGAGATTAAAACATTCAGCCCTTCAAGGAAGCTCCTTATACAGAAAGGTAAACAACTCAAGAGTTTCAGGAAGTCCCTGCAACTGACCAGATTCACTAGGCCCCTCCCTGCTTGCAAAAGCAATAAAGGCTGAGCATCCTTCACAGGCCAAGCCCCAAAGGAGACTAGCCACCAGGAAGAAGTCTAGACCAACTGAGGCACCTGGAGAGGACATGCTCTAACCTGTTGAGCTGCCTGCAGGCTGTACAGTGTGTTCCAAGTTCCCAGCGTTGTGAGCTGTCACCCATGCTGAGGTGAGCTTCAGTGATGTGATTGTCTTTGACTCTTTTCTGCTCTTAAAAGTAATCCCTCTCCCAGCCGGGTGCTAGCAGTGTGGTGGTGGCACACACCTTTAATCCCAGCACCTGGGAGGCAGAGGCAGGCAGATTGTTCTGAGTTCGAGGCCAGCTTGGTCTACAAAGTGAATCCAGGATAGCCAAGGCTACACAGAGAAACCCTGTCTCGGAAAAACAAACAAACAAAAAAACTAATCCCTCTCCCACATTCCTGAAACCCCAATAAAAACCCCAATTGGCTCACCAAGTTGGGCTTTGGTGGTTTCTGTACTTACAGTCTGTGGTGGGCTCCCTTTGTGGGATGAGTAAACACGCATGGCCATCTCTCCAGGGTAAGTTTTGTCACACAATATTTGGCTGCTTGTGAAACATTGCTTTCCCTAGAACTGACAAACCTTGATAGAGAGTGGACAGACCCTTGGAAAGCCATTTTACAGAGGACTCCAGGACTAGGTGCAGAGCCGCATGGCTTTTCCAATCTTTCAAGAGAGACTCTGTGATTTCTAAAGATGAAAACTGACAAGCCACGAGGCAATTTTGTTACCGTGTTTGTCTTTGTTCGTTTGTCTGAAGTAGAGTAAATAATTTACAAAGCTTCCCTTTGCCTGCTGCTGTGTACATAAAGCCGTTTTCAAACGGTGAATAAATCAAATCCCACTCTGGCTCAACCCCATTTTTACCACACTGAGCACCTGTGCCCAGATGAGTGCAGCATCTGACCAAAGCAGCCAGTGGACAGTACTGCATTCAGCTCTGCCCGCAATGCTACATTTTCTTGTTGTTTTTTGTTTGTTTGTTTGTTTGTTTTTGTTTTGCTTTGCAAGACAGGGTTTCTCTGTGTAACCCTGTCTGTCCTGGACTAGCTTTGTAGACCAGACTGGCTTCAATCTCACAGCAATCCACCTGGCTCTGTCTCCTGGGTGCTAAGATTAAAGGCCTGGGCCACCATGCCAGGCTTTTCTCGTTTTGTTTTGTTTTGTTTTAATAATTTATTTATTTTCATTTTATCTGCTTTGGTGTTTTTGCCTGTATGTTTGTCTGTGGGAGAGTGTCAGATCTTGGAGTTACAGACAGTTGTGAGTTGCCACATGGATACTGGGAATTGAACCTGGGTCCTCTGGAAGAGCAGTCAGTGCTCTTAACCACTGAGCCATGTCTCCAGCCCCTCAGTGCCATATTTTCAATCCTATCAGTTGCATACTGAGCTCCCAGGCCTGACCCTCCCACCCTTACCTACCCTCCACATGGGAAGACTGGATTCTGTGAGGCAGTTCCTCCTCCTGGAAGCACTTTTGTCTTTTGTCTGTTTGTAATTACATTTATTTGGGACACACACCAGGAGGAGGCTAGGGGATAACTTCTCCCCTTCTATCACGAGGGTCCTGGGGTTTGAATTTAGGGTGACAGGCGGCAGCAAGAGCCTTTACCAGCAGACTCTTTCCCTCAGCCCTTGTTTTTGTGGGTTCGTTTATTTGTTTTCTGACAATCTCACTCAAGGTTAGCCTCAGATTCACTATGTAGCCCAGTCTGGCATCAAACTGATGGCAGGCCTCCCACTTCCTCCTCCCAAGTGCGGCGGCGGGGGGTTACAGTCACATGACACCAAGCCAGGCTGAGCATTCTCAGTTTGCAGCAAGAGTTCTCCAATCTTTGGAGCCCTTGGGTCACTGGCTCCTTGTACGGGCTTAACTGTCTTGTTTTCTAGCACCCTCTTATTTGACTATCTGCATTTCTTTGCTCCCAAATAATTGCCTTTTCTCTAACCACTTGTTTTAACTAAATATTGAGATGCCGCCGCGTATCTCTAACAGCTTAACAATTCAGTCCCTCATTTGCTAAGTGTTCACTGCATCTTCCACGCGCTCAGAGCACCGCGCTAGGCACCTCAGGAGACACAAGAAGTCAGGTGACCCTGGCAAGGTCCCGAGTCCGATGGGGGAAATGAAGTAGAGGCATAAATAGCTACAACCGATGGCAAGATGTGCTAAGTGTTATAAAAGAGGTACAAACCGAGTGCTATGAGGGCTCAGAGGGAGGTGAGAGGCTGCAGACGCCTGCCAGAAAAGCCTGCAGACTCATGATGCAAAGGACTCTGGCTGCGTAAGGGAGGTAAGCACTGAGCTTTCAACAGGGAGGTAGCTGAGAGCCGAGAAAGGGGTAACTGAGTTCTGAGGAAGTACGCTCACGTTCAGCAGCAGATGGATGCCTGACAATGGCCAGAGCTAGTCATGGTCCAGCATAAGCCAAAAGCCAGAAAATTATCCCCACTGTACACGTGATCGTTTGCACAACTGGCCAGAGAAATGAGAATTGTGACATTGAAACTATACTTGCTGCCTAAGTCTTTTTACAGATTCAGTTAGACTGAAAATTGCTCGTTAAACGGATTCTCTGGGTAACAGTCTTAAGCAGCACCTCCTGTTTAAGGACCCGTCAGACTTGCTGTCATTCCAACCCCCACAGGTAGACAACCTATTTCTATAAATGTCCATTTTAGGTTTCTGTATTTTTCAGTCTATAAACTGTTTGCTATAACTGTCCAATTCTGCTTCTTTAGTGGAGAAATGTTTATAAATAATGTATAAACATACATACACATAGAGAAAGAGAATTTTAACAAAGGAGAAAAATGGTAATATTCACTCACTTCTTTGTTTGTTTGTTTGACATAGGGTTTCTTTGTGTAGCCTTGGCTGTCCTGAAACTCACTCTGTAGACCAGGCTAGCCTGAAACTTAGAGATCCACCTGCTTCTGCCTCCCAAGTGCTAGGATTAAAGGAATGTACCACCAATGCCTGGCATTTACCCACTCTTTAAATCAACATTGTTCACAGCAGGGAAAAAAATCATATATTATACATCAGTGTTGACTCCCTGGAGCACAATAAGTAAATAACTTTTTAATGATGTTTAGCAAGATTGCTTCATAGTAAATAAAGTAATTATGACTTGAATTTATATGTAAGATTTCATCGTTTAAGTTTTAGTTTATAATGAATGACACTCTCTAAATTTTAAAACACTGCTCTGTTCTAAAGAACTTGCAGTTCATGTGATGAGTCACGTGCAGTTAAATATTTATCAGCACATAAATACTTTCAAAAAGATCATAGAAAGTTATTGATGTAGTTCAATCTTGACACACCATGGAGCGAACATTCCACTTCCCTGTGGGTACCAAAATGAAGGATTGGGAAATGTTGAAAAATAAAAGCCTACTCCTCCTTGGAATGTCACTTAATTGAGTCTTTAAAGGAGTATAATAATAATTTTTACAGCCATAGAAAATGAGCTTTATACCAAGAATGGGGATATATTGTTTACTTAAGGCCTCCAGGACAAATCAAAGCAAGTGTCAAAGAAAAGGTCTTCAAACTATTTGCTTTTTACTTAAGTGGAGAAGAGAGAGGGCACATGTCCCAGCTATAACTAGGCTGAGGTGCACTCTGGGAGCCAGGACAGCAGCCATGCCCACTGAGCTACAATAAGACAGACAGAGCACCTAGGTGAGTGTCGCTTCCTACCAGGGAAGTGAGATGTTTGTTAATGTTTTAGAAAGATGTATAAGAGTGCATTTCATTAATAGAAATGATTTGTACGATGCACAGTGATTTCATTTCAGAAAAATCAATAAATAAAACCGTGATTAAAAAGAAAACCCCAATTCAAAGGTAGCACAGAAAAATAACATTATTATTTTGTTCTGTTTTGTTTTGTTTTTTAGTTTTTTGAGACAGGGTTTCTCTGTGTAGCCTTGGCTGTCCTGGACTCGCTTTGTAGACCAGGCTGGCCTTGAACTCACAGCGATCTGCCTGCCTCTGCCTCCCAAATTCTGGGATTAAAAGGTATGTGCCACCACCACTCAGCCAGTTAAAATATTTTTGTAAGGGCTAGAGAGATGACTCAGGGATTAAGAGCACTGGCTGCTCTTCCAGAGGACTAGGGTTCAATTCCTAGCACCCACATAGCAACTAACAACTGTCTGTAACTCCAGTTCCAGGTGATCTGTCTGATGCCCTCACACACACACAGGCACATAAAATTAAAATAAAATAAGATAACTAAAAAAAAATTTTTTTTATGTCACAGTCAATAGCTCTGTTGGGGGGCCTAGTAGAAGAAATGCTTACATCTGAGGAACAGGTCCCAAGACTGGGGGTCCACCTCAGTGTCTGCCATCTATTCCTCTACCCATCCCCCCTAGAGGGTTCAATAAAAGCGCTGGATTGAGAGTAATTGTGCTTGCTGCCAAAACTGACTTGAGTTTGATCCCTGGGTCCCACGGGGCAAAAAGAGAATTAGCTTCTATAAGTTGTCCTCTGATCTCTGCATGCCTTACACACACACACACACACACACACACACACACACACACATACACACACACACACACACACACAAATTTTAAAAAATTAATAAAGGTGCTGAATTTTGTTTGAAATCGTTGGCACCGCTAGCTGCCTGTTTTCCGTCTCTTCGCTCCCTCCCTCCCTTGTTCCCACTCACACATAGTCTTCTGTGGAAAGTCTTCAGTGTGCCACACTGTTGGGGGCCTTCACACTTAGCTAGCTGTCAGCCCCAATTGCCAGTTTCCACCGTCACCCCTCGGGAAACTCCAACTTTCAAGCTCAGACTTTCTTTGTTTATGTAATATTTTAAAATTTTTTATTTCATGTGCATTGAGGGTGTCAGATCCTCTGAAACTGGAGTGATAGACAGTTGTGAGCTGCCATGTGGGTGCTAGGGATTGAACCCTGGTCCTCTAGAAGAGCAATCAATGCTCTTAACCACTGAGCCATCTCTCCCACTAAGCCATCTCTCCAGCCCCCAAACTCAGGCTTTCATAGCTATTCTTACTCACATGTAGCCCACAGGCTAAGGTTGAACATTCCTGGTGGGACATTCTTCTCTGGCAGCCAACCCCAGGGTTCTATCCAGACCTGCCTGCTGTCTCTTTAAAACAGAGAAAACCAAGTCCTGGAGACGAGATGACCAATAATCGTCTGACCTGCTATGTTTACTTTGCTTATCTCTAGGTCATCCGAAAGATGCTCTTCCTGAGGTACGCTGCGGAGTGTCAGTGCAGTGCCTGGGGCACATTCAGGACCCAATAAATATACTTGGAGTGAATCAGGAAGTGCTGAGTGTTCTAGTGACTCCACCTTTCCTGACCACAAGCCTACTAAGGACTTGGGATAGGGGATGGCCACCTGGCTCAGTAGTTAAGAGCACTTGTTGCTCTCACTCAGGACCTGGGCACAATTCCCAGCACCCAACCAGCTCACAACCATCAGTAACTCATCCCATGGCTTCTGATGTCCTCCGCTGGTCTCTGGGGACACCAGGCACACGTATGGTGCGCAGACATATATTCAGGCAACCCAGTCAGAGAGAGGACACTAATATTTCATCCATTTACTCATTCGACAGATGTTGGCCAAACACACACTGTGGGAGGGACTGTTCTAGAAGCCCATGCATTGGAAACTGATACACGTGAAGATAGATCCCTCCGGTGTTCAGTTCTGTTCTGGAGAGACAGGTGGTAAATAAACATAACAAACAAGGCAAAGCTTTGTGAGAAAGCAATAGGAGACTTCAGGAAAGAGGTACAAGTACAGAGAGATTAGGGGAACTGGGAGTGTGTGAGGTGCAGTTTCAGATGCTCTACACTGGGGGAGGGGGACTTGCCCAGACCAGGGAAGGAGGCTGCAATATAGAAGGCAGCAAATCAGACCTGGGTCTTCCAGGCAGAGCTGAGCATGGCTAAGAAGGATAATAGGGTGTTAGGGTGGAGAGGTGGGAGGAGGCCTGAAGGTCACGGGAGGGGGGGGGGGCCTGGAAGGCCTGAAGGTCACCAGGTGTGTGGGGAGGAGGCTTGAAGGTCAGCGGGTGGGGGGGAGGGTGAGTGGGAGGAAGCCTGAAGGTCACTGGGTGGGAGGGGGGGGCCTGAAGGTCACCGGGTGGGGGGAGGGTGAGTGGGTGAGAAGTGCCTGGAGCGGGAGTGGGTTAGCTTGCTCTGAGTTTTGCTCTGAAGAAAACAGGAAGCCACTGGAGGATTTTGTAGAGAGAATATCAATATTACTTGGATGTGGAATACTTTCTCTTAAGGATCTCTTCGACCCTTTACTAAGAATTAAGCGTTGGAACCGCCCCAACCCTGATCCTACAACATAAATAAATGAGTAAATGCAAAAAGGTAGGGGGAAAAAAAAGAAAAGTATTGGTGGCCAAAAGACAGAAGTAGAGAGCTGAGTATGAAAGAGGTTAGAGCAAGCTGAGCAAGTAGCTCAGCTGGTAGAGTGCTTGCTGGCATACATGGGTTCAACACTCAATGCCACAAAAGCTGTAAAGCCCAACAGTTAAATCAGAAATTCAAAATCATGAGTTCAAGGCCAGCCTGGGCTACATGAGACCCTGTCTTACAAAAAATAAAAATGATTTTTTTTTAAAGGCTGTTGCAGTCATTTGGAGGAACAGCAACAATGGCTTGGTGTAAGAGTGTGGGGGAGGTGAGGTGGTTGATGCTAGTTCCTTGAAGAAGACACAAGAACTCCAAAGGTTTACTGACAAGAGGGAAGAATTAAGCACTGGTCCAAGAGTTTCAGTATAAGCAAACAAGAGAGACACTATAAGCACTTTACTGTTACCTGGGGACAATTCTCTGCACTGGCTCCTGTTGTATGGTATTTTGCCTCCCTGTATAGCCCTGGCTGTCCTGGAACTCACTCTTTAGATCATGCTGGCCTCGAACTCAGAGATCTACCTGCCTTCACCTCCTGACTGTTGGCATCAAAGGTGTGCACCGCCACCACCTTGCAGTAGGGGTTAAATGTTAAATGAAGTCCACAAGCAGTGGCACGGCTACTTCCTTGATAGAAGCAACAGTGTTGCAGATACCAACCTGGGCCCTTCAGGGACCAGCTCTGAGTCCTGGTGTCAGCTACCTCCTCCTTTTAACTTTACTATCCCCCAAATTATAAGAATCGAGGTGTGTCATATTTTATTCATATGGGTGTTTTGCTCACATGTGTGTATGTGCACCACATGTATGCAGTGCCCATGGAGGCTAGAAAAAGGGGGTGTCAGATCCTCTGGACCTACGATTACAGGAGATTGCCACTAACCACATGGATGCTGGGAATCAAACCTAGGTCCTCTGGGAAAGAAGCCAGTGACCTTAATCTCTGAGCTGTCTCTCCACCCCCTAAAGTCTTGGCTGACTCCTTGTCCAAGACTAAAGAACATTATGCAGCAGGCTTAAGGAGAAGCAGTTGGATGGCAGGAGGTTTTTAAAAGCCCAGGTAAGGTAGCCCCACAGTGAGGGTGGTCATGGGGAAGGCAGTAGTGGGTGAGGTAGCCCCACAGTGGGGGTGGTCATGGGTAGTGGGTGAGGTGGCCCCACAGTGAGGGTGGTCATGGTGAAGGCGGTAGTGAGGACTGCACTTGCCCTTCCTGGAAAATTCACAAATTTCTGAGAAATTGTGAAGTACAAAAGGAAGAGAGAGCCAATGTGAAGAGGGTAGTCTTGGTCACACCACGGACATTAGCTTAAAGCTAAAATACTTCTGAGGCCAGCTGCCAAAAAGTATCAAAAGGGGAAAAAAAGTGATCTATGGCCATGAATGCTTATAATTAGAATATCTCTGGCAGTGGAACCATTCTTTTTTATGAACCGAAGCTGTTTTTTATACGTTTTGAGATATGACATGATTCTCTAGCAAAAAAAGTTCCTATGTAGTGGGTCTATAGCATCAAACCCAAACGAATTATTCCAAATGCCTTAGTGAAACAAACTTGTGTATGTTGAGAATTGCAAAACAAATCAAAACATATTTAAAAGGTACTTAGCAAATCTCTTCGTTTTTTTGTTATTTTTATTTTTGTCTTGTTTTGTGATTTTGTTGGGTTTTTACTGTCTGATATTTTGAGACAGAATTTCTCTTCTGTGTAGCTGTCTCTTTCTCCTGTTTCTTGACTCTCTGTCTTTACCTCTGTGTTTTTTGTAGCTGTGGGTGTCCTGGTACTCATTCTGTAGACCAGGCTGGCCCCAAACTCAGAAGTCCACCTGCCTCTGCCGCCCAAGAGCTAGGACTAAAGGTATGTGCCACCACTGCCCAGCCTTTTTTCTTTTAATACATTTCATTGGATCTTTTTCAGCAATTTGGAATATTTGAAAGTCTAAAGTTAGAAAGAACTGCATTAGAAAGTATATTTTGCAGTGCCACAGATAGCCATTAAGCTATTACCACCAACAGGACAATCCATTGGTGGCTGGGAGGAAAATGATATAAATATATTATGATTAGACTTGAATCTCATGGCTGAGGGTGGAGCTCATGGTACAACAGTTTCGTATAGGAAAGGCTCGAGAGCCCAGCATGGTGGTACACAGCTATAATCCTAGCACAAAGGAGGTCCAGACTTCAGGACTGCTTCAAATTCAAGGCCAGCTTGGGCTACAAGAGAGTTCTAGGTCAGTCAAGGTTACTTAGTTAGAGCCTGCCTCAAGGCAAAAACAAAGATGAATAAATGAGAGCAGGAGGAAAGAAAGTAAAGAGAGGCACAGAGAGACACAGGGAGAGAGGACAAGCAAATGTTTCCAAATAAAGTTTTTGTTTTTCTGGTTAGTTCTTTGTTTTCACTTTTTTTGTTGTTTGTTTGGTTGGTTGGTTGGTTGGTTTGGTTTGGTTTTTGTTTGTTTCATGTTGTTGTTGTTGTGTTTTTTGTTTTTGTTTTTGTTTGAGTTTTGAGTTTTGTTTTGGAGACAAGCTCTCACTCTGTAGTAAAGGCTGACCCCAAACTCACTATGTAGCCAAGGCTGGCCTCAAACTTGCAGCTTCCCTCTGTTTTAGCCTCCCAAGTATTGTGGGATTGCAGGCAAAAGCCACCACATCTTTGAAACTTGTGTTTTCATTCTTTGTTCCAGTCTCCTTTGAAAAGAAAGGCTGGGAATTGAACTCAGGACCTCTGAAAGAACAGTGTTCTTAACCACTGAGCCATCTCTCTAGCTCTTTGCTCAAGTCTCACGCTGAACACTTTTACAACTATTGGTTGTCAGTAGAAAAGTAACTTCACATATCTACACATATGTGTATCTACACACATACACACACACACACACACACACACACACACACACACACACACATCTTCTTTTGTATTTTCCTTTCATGGCAGAGAGTATCTTAGGAACAGAGGTTCAAACTTGAGTGTTATTTTTGTTGTATTTTCAGCTATTCATTTGAAATAGTCTAACATTGGAGATTGGTGTATAAATGTTTCTCTGTGATTCATAACATGTCAATTCATACTAAATAAGAATTAAGAGCCAGGAGTGGTAGCACAGGCCTTTAATCCCAGCACTAGGGAGGCAGAGGCAGGTGGATCTCTGAGTTCCAGGCCAGCCTGGTCTACAGAGCAAGTCCAGGACAGCCAAGGCTACACAGAGACCCTGTCTCAAAAAAAAAAAATCTTTGCTTTGCTTTCTTTCTTTCTTTCTTTCTTTTTTCTTTTTCTGAGACAGGGTCTCTCTGTGTAGCCTTGGCTGTCCTGGACTTGCTCTGTAGACCAGGTTGGCCTCGAACTCAGAGATCAGCCTGCCTCTGCCTTCCCGAGTGCTGGGATTCCAGGCATGTACCATCACTGCTTGGCTCTTAATTTTTTCTTAAAAGGCAAATGAGTCTCTTAATTGCATGCGTTGGTATATGTGGTGTGTATATGTGCTTGAATTTATGTTTGCATCTGTTTGTTCAGGTGCATTTGCACTCCTGTGTGTGATGAGGCAGGCTCTATTACTCAACCAGGAACTCATAAATTCAACTAGGACGACTGGCTAATGAGCTTCCAGAATCTAATTTTCACCCACTGGACATAAGCAGCACCACCCACCTCACTTTTGAAATTCTGATAGTTCTAAGAAAAAAAAAAGGCTTAGCTGCACGCATAGAATATGATCAAGTAAAGTAAAAACTCTAAGAAAATTGACAGCCTACAGAGGTTTAAACTGTGGGTCACAACCCCAACTGGGACCCTGTGACTGAACGTGCTGGGTTGAGAAATATTTGGCCACAGTCAAAGGGTTCTGTTGCATAATGGCCAAAGATTAGTTCAGAACCAAATGTACAGTGTGAGTCTGAGGTGTTTCTGGATGCACTCACCCATGATGCATCTGGGGACATCCCTGGAGAGCACACAACCGCCATACTACGTCCGCATTGTGCATGTCACCAAGTCTTACCACACTGATAAATGTTATCTGGAACACCTGAGTCAGATTTAAGACAATCATATGCTGTGTAGCTGTACACGAAAGTTTTCTGCTCACAGAAACATAGTGATTTAACTGCAGAAAACAAAGACTTTTGTATTCTTATTGTCATGCTTCAGCAGGTAAGCACCAAACCAGTATCTATCTGGATTGAATAGTGTTCAAATTGGTATTTTAAACATTGCTGTTCTGAGTTGCTGGGTTGAGTTTTATAAACTACTGTTAAATGAATTTTGGCATGGGGTCTAGTTTGCTTTTTGTTGCTGTGATAAGTACCATAACCAAAAGCAACTAAAGAAATAAGGAAGCCAGGTGTGGTGGCACACACCTTTGATCCCAGCACTCAGGAAGGTAGAGGCTGGTGGATTTTTGTGAGTTTGAGGCCAGCCTGGTCTACACAGTGAGTTCAGGACAGCCAGGGCTACACAGGGAAACCCAATCTCTAAAAACTAAAAAAGAAAGGAAGGAAGGAAGGAAGGAAGGAAGGAAGGAAGGAAGAAAAAGAAGGAAGGAAGGAAGGAAGGAAGGAAGAAATATCTTCAGTAGTTCTAGACAGTGGTTCTAGACTGGCTTTGGCTTGGGATGAATTCTCGATGGGAGATTTGCCTCTTACAGTCAGCTCCTGTTCACATGGAGGCAGCCACTCAATTCAGCAAGAAAAAGTGTTATCAAGTTACCTGTTTGTACCAGCCCAGTCTTCCTGTATCACAAGCACACATAGCTCCTGCTTGAGAAGCAACTGTGAGAGCCCCAAGCAGAACCCGCAGTAGACCTTCAGCTTAGCAATGTGTTTGGTGGACTCCCTGGCACTGCTTGCTGGTGTCACTACAACCACCATCTTGGAGATGGTTATGTTTCGGAGCATTCTGTGAACTATATGAACTGTATTATATATAGTCACTGCTCCCAATTTCGCAACCTCCGTATTAAAAAACAATCAATTTAAGATCTTGATTATCTTCCAATTTCATGTTTTTTTTTAAAAAAAAAAACTTTTGATCTTTTTAATTTCCATAATGCTGCTGCGCTTTGGCATTGTTTCTGTGTGTGAAGAACTTTAAAGAGTGTATCTGGAGCCTCCTGGGAGCTTTCCACACAGCAATCAGATATGGTAGGCTACAAAGAGACTTTGAACTTAGCTGTAACATATCCTGTTTTAGTGCTGGCTAAGACTATGTATTTCCTAAAAAGTGGAGTAAAACCCACTCACAGTCAGTTTGCCCACCAGCTAACACCTGCTTCTCCTCTGCTGTCCTGGACAGGAATGTAGAAATGAGGAAGAGTGAACTTCTTACTTCCGCAGTGGCTCTCAGACACACTCACTGTCCTTGCCAAACAGCAGCAGCCAGGCCGGATGCCCATCTTCTGCTTGATTCTGTGCTGCTGAAATGTGTGCACGCCTGTAATCTCAGCACTCACGAGGCAGAGGCAGGCGTATCTCTGTGAGTTCCAGGCCAGCCTGGTCTACAAAGTGAATCCAGGACAGGCAGGACTATTACACTGAAAAACCCTCTCTCAAAAAACAAAACAAAACAAAAAACCAAAAAGAAAAGAAAGAAAATAACAACAAAAACAAACACACAAACAGAAATTTACTCCATTTTCCCCCTCTACCAGCAACCTATGTTCAACATTCAATTCCAAGGGCTGGAGGGGCAGCTCGGGAGTTTGGTTCCCAGTACCCACAGGAGGCAGCTCAAAACCACCTGAAATTTCAGGTCTAGGGTAGCCTATGCCTTCCTCTGGCCTCCAAGGCACATATATACATATAAATAAAAATAATAAACTCTTAAAATCCAATGTAAGTGTTGATTTAAACAATATGGCTATTTTCCTTACTTAAAAGCAACACAATGTCTCTTCATGGCCATTGAGATAAAGTCTGAATCCTTTAACTCGAGTCATAAGCTTCTCCAACTGATTAAATCTCACCTACACTCTGACATCTCTCCTCTCTGGACCTTTTCCTTGAGGCATCTTGAACTTTTCCAGACTCTGGTATCTGATGACTTCATTTCTTTGTCTCAGCCCATGAACATGCTCAGTTCCTCTGTCTGGCCCAGATGATGATGATGTTGTTGTTTGGTTTTTTTGTTTTTCAAGACAGGGTTTCTCTGTGTAGCCTTGGCTGTCCTGGACTCACTTTGTAGACCAGGTTGGCCTTGAACTCACAGAGACCGGCCTGCCTCTGCCTCCCGAGTGCTGGGATTAAAGGAATGCACCACCATGCTCGGCTCTGGCTGAGGATTTTACACTGTCATTTCTTTCCCAGTTATTCAGCAACTGTGAAGGAGCACCTGCTCTACGCTTGGTATTAGGACGCAGTCAGTGGCGACACCACACACTGTTTCCCTCCTTAGAGAAAGTCAGTGATAGCACGGAGTTTGGGATGAACTGGGAAGTGAGACGAGAGTTGTGTCACAGAAGCAGCGTCAGATGGTATGGAAGCAAAAGTCAGGGAAGCCAGACTTATTTAGGAGCCAGCGGGGGTTCTCTTGAGAAAGCACTGTTGAAGTGAAAATCTAAATAAAGGTATCAGCTGAAGTAAAGAGTGGGAAGGGAAGAGAATGTTGGGGGAGGTGACAGAAACGTTCTGAGAGCACAGTAAAATTGGAAATAGGGGAGTACTAACTGAGTACTAAAAAACAAGGCCTGTTTGTTTTGTTTGTTTGTTTGTTTTGTTTTGTTTTTTGTTTTTTGGTGTGTGTATGTGTGTGTGTGTGTGTGTGTGTGTGCGTGCGTGCGTGCAGAAGATCCTTCTGTTGAATAATATATTTTGTTGGTGGCCTGTGTTCCCAAACAAAAACAGCTGTAGGATTCTCCTCATCCTCTATTGCCAGCTAAGTGTCGATGGCTCCGCCTTTCATCAGTACTAGTGATTCTCAATACCATCCTTATAATCACAGCGATGGGTATGAAAGGGTATCGTGGACTCAAGCCTGGATATCTGAAAACCGGTTCCTTCCTGATCTTCCCTTATGCTCTGGATCAAATGACACACCTGTACCTCTGCTTTACCATTTGTAAAAGGGGTGACGCTATGTTCTAGCTCAGCCAGACGTGGTGACACACAGCTGTTAATCCCAGCACTCGGAATGCTAAGGCAGGAGGACCATAAGTTCAAGGCTAGCCTAGGCTATATCGCAAGTTGTAGCTACATAGTGAGAACTTGCCTCCAACCCTCCCACTTCTGCACCCACCCCTTATCCCAAATCCATTCTCGTAGAGTAGCAAGCAAATCCATGGTATGGAGTGCTGTGTTGCAAGTGACTGTTCAGTAGTATAAGGATTTCAAGCCCCGCCCCCTCCCCCCACCCCATAAGGTCTTATTGTGTAGCTCTGGCTGACCAGGAACTCTCTATGGAGACAAGGCTGCTTCTTCAGTGCTTCCTTACTTCCCGGCAGTTCCCTGTCAGTGGTCCCCAACTTTATTCCCAGCATCTGCACACACAGGGGCAGCAGAATCAGGCCACGCTCTTTTCAAATGATCCAATTCATCAAAGTAAAAACATATTGAAATAGAAACACTGGAAAATCTAGTTATTTTCCAGTCATCAAAAGCAAGATATATTTCTGCTCTGATTAAATCATCTCATTCTTCTCTTTTACATCAAACTAATCAATCAGCTTTTTTTTTCCCTTTTCTATTCAAACTTGCTGTTTGGTTACTCAATGGTAGATTTACCAAAAATTGTATCAATATACATAATTATTATTATTAGATTTTAAATAGAGATTATACATTTGTGTGCTAGAAACATTTTTTGTTGTTATTGTTGTTGTTGTTTCCAGAAAGATCTGCCTGCCTCTGCTGGGATTCAAGTGCCTTCTTATGCAGGGAAGTGACATGAAAAGTGACATCATTAGATCATGAGTTTTACTTTGCTAAACACATTTTATTCATCCCTGAGAACATTTTAACTGCAAATGAGAAACTATCAATTATCTTAGTCACAAATGCTATGTTTTCCTGTGTTTCTGTAGTCTGCAAACTGGATAAATTTAACCCCCTTTCAGAGTAAAAGAAAGATTCAGTCTAAAATATATTACAAATATCCAAATTGTACTAGGTGTGAGTTACAAAAATGAAGAGTGAGGTTTAGGGAACGGCTCAATCAGTAAAGCATGTTCTTTGCAAGGATCTGAGTTCAACCTCCACCTCTGAGTTACAACAAGGTGCTTGTAAGTGAGAGGCCGTCTTAAGAGAGGTGGGTGGCTCCTGAGGATGACACCCAAAGTTGTCCCATGGCCTTCATGCATTCACATACATTCCTCTGTCCACATAAGTGCTCCTGCACACGTATAAACAATACACACATGCATTTCAAAAACAGAGTTCGTAGTTACCAGTGTTGAGTTTGTTTGTTTATATTCTTTTTCTTTTTCTCTCTAATAAGCAACTAAAGAGGGGGAGGGTGGCGCACATCTGTAATCCCAGCACTTGGGAGGCAGAGGCAGGCGGATCGCTGTGAATTTGAGGGCCAGCCTGGGCTACAAAGCGAGTCCAGGACAGCCAGGGCTACATAGAGAAACCCTGTCTCAAAAAACTAAAAAAAAAAAAAAAAAAAAAAAAGCTTGGTGACACATGCTTGTGATGCTAGCACTGAGGAGGTGGAAACAAGGTGCTTATAAGTGAGAGGCCGTCTTAAGAGAGGTGGGTGGCTCCTGAGGATGACACCCAAAGTTGTCCCATGGCCTTCATGCATTCACATACATTCCTCTGTCCACATAAGTGCTCCTGCACACACATAAACAATACACACATGCATTTCAAAAACAGAGTTCTTTAGTTACCAGTGTTGAGTTTGTTTGTTTATATTCTTTTTTTTTCTCTCTCTAATAAGCAACTCAACTTTAAAAATACAGGTGCTCTATTAAAGAAATTGAAGGTTTTGCTTCAAAGGTTTTGCAGCAAAGGCTGCCCTTGAATTCCTGACCCTCCAGCTTCTGTGTCTCAAACTCTGGGTTACAAGCATGTGCCGCCAAATTTCATACATCTAAAGGGAGTTTGAAAATATAATTATGTTAAGTACTTATGTGTTCTTCGGGCAAAAAGCTTCAAGCCATTTTTGTCTTTGTTTTTTGTTTTCATTTTGTTTTGGTTTTTCGAGACAGGGCTTTGCTGTGTAGCCTTGGCTGTCTTGGACTCTGTAGACCAGGCTGGCCTCAAACTCGCAGGAATCTGCCTGCCTCTTCCTCCAGAGAGCTGGAATTAAAGGTGTGTGCCACCACGCCTAGCTTTAAGTCATTTTTTAAAAAGGAAGTAGTTTGCCCAGCACTTGGGATGCAGAGGCAGGTGGAGGCAGGTAGATTGCTGTGAGTTCTAGGCCAGCCTGGTCTACAAAGCAAGTCCAGGACAGCCAAGGCTGCATGGTAATTTGTCTCTTTTACGTTGAGAAAGAGTTCTTTTTTCTTTTTCTTTTTCCAGACAGGGTTTCTCTGTGTAGCCTTGGCTGTCCTAGACTGGCTTTGTAGACCAGGCTGGCCTTGAACTCCCTGAGTGCTGGGATTACAGGCGTGTACTAGCGTGTCCAGCAGTTTTCTTAAGGAAACTCAGCACAGAGAATTCAGTAAGCTGTCTGTAAGAGGGATCTGAAATGTGAGGGCCAAGGCAACTTAAAGGGGGGATGGTGGGGGTGTACTCAGGTGATCCCAGCATTCAGGAGGCAGAAACAGGAGATCAGGAGTTCAAGGTCATCAGTGGCCATGATGAGGCCAGTCTAGGGTGCTTGAGACCCTGTCTGAAATCAAATCACCCTGTTACCTGATCAACCTCTGAGAACCAGTTTCCCACTCACAAAAGAGATGATGGTATTTGTCTTGTAAGATTGTTAATATGAACAAGTTTAAAACACACATGAAAAGCTTTTAACTAGAGACTGCCTTACAGAAGTAATTCATAAAGCCAAGCATGGTAGATCATGCCTGTTCCAGAACTTGTAAAGGCTGACAGCAGGAGAATTACCATGACTTTGGGGCCAGTTTGGGCTAAGAGTGAGATCCATTTTCAAGAAATATAAACTGCCTATTATCCCAGTACTCACAAGGCAGAGAGGCAGGTAGATCTCTGAGAGTTCCGGACAGGCCAGATCCAAACAGTAGGTTCTAGGCAATCCAGGACAATAAAACTGAGGCAGGGTCTCCAAAAATAAATAAATAAGAAAAGAAACGAACAAAAATAATTTACAAGTCTGCTAAAATGGCTCCAAAAGGAAAGGTGCTTTGCCACCAAAACTGACTGGTGTGCAGTACCCAGTACACAACACAGTAGAAGAACAGCAATTCCCACAGGTTGTCCTCTGCCCTCCATATGAAAGCTGTGGCACATGTGTAAACACACACACACACACACACACAAGAAATATATGTCATAAAAAACAATTTTTAAAATCTATCAGAAGCTCAAAGATACCAACCAGAGATTCCACAACATATAGCTTAATATCTACTTTTGTCTTCCTCTTCTTCTCGCTTCCTTTTCATGTGCTCGTGTACTTTAAAAACGCCTCCATTAGGTAGTTAGCTCCTCCAGTCCATCGTGAGCACATGGCATCCTTTTCCTGTGTTTCTCTTTAGGTTATACTAATGGACACTCAAGGGGCTTTCTTGACAGATATTCTCGATCGGTACTCAGTGCCAATGGGGAGTGAATTACGGCCACTGTCAAAAGTCTCCTTTCATTTATTCTAAATGTGAAACCTTCGGCTACAACCCGTGCCCGCTTTCACAGTCTATCCCCCCCCCAACACCCGGAGAACTGGCAGATCAGCTCCCCCCCCACCCCCCACCCCCAGTAACCTCCTTCACCATTGCCACCAAACTCTCCAGCTGCAAGACCGTGCCCTCGCTCTCCATCAAAATCTGACCCACTTCTGCTCTTACAGCAAGCAGGTTTCCCACATACTTAGCCCGGGAAGGAATGGAGGGGCACCCACTGGCCCACTAAAGAGCCCTAGAGCTAAAGAGTTCCCAAGGATGCTTGGTCCTGCCTGGCTAAGGGAGAGGGAAACAACGTCGACCAAAGGCTGCCACGAAAAAGTGGGCGGCTAGGACGAAGAGTACAAGAGAAAAGACACCAGACTCACAAGAAAGTAAAAAGTGGGGGAATGCCTGGGTTGCTGCTACCTCATGCGACTGAGGAGATGGCCCGCTCTGCTGCTGGTTTGCCTTGATGCTAGAACAAAGTCCCCTGTTTAACAAGCAAACTTACAGAATAAAGCAGAAAGGATGGCTACTTCCTTCTTAGGCGCCCTCTTTCCGTGCGATAAGGTGGCTACCGGATCTGCCCTGTGTGCCGGGTAGTCTTCTTATAAGGTGGTCGTGAGTTTTTTAATCCTCAGGCCCACTGCAGATTCATCTTTTAGGTTTAGAGGCGAGTGTTTTTAGGTTGAGCATTTGGGGTGGTCTTTATGGATATATTGTGGCTTTCATTAAACAGCTAGGAAATCTCTGGCCGTCCTCCAGCCTTTGGCAAACACGTGTGCCCGCAGCCAGTGGCAGCGCGCTGCGTTTCAGCACCGCTGCCTGTGGAGAGCGCCTCACCGCAGGGCCGGGTCAGGGCCTCTTACCCATTCCCTCTTCCAGCCCCAGAGCCCTAGCTCTATCCCTACTCGTTTCCCTGAGTCACAGAAAAAAGCACCCCCAACTTCTAACTTCTCAGTTCCTGCTTTTAAAGTGACCTCCTCGTCCCTCTCTCAGAGGTCTAAAGCCGCACACACCCTACGCCTTTGAGTCCTACAGGAGCAGCCTTTGAGCCGCGTGGATTCCGCACCGGTGGCGAGAAATATCCAACCTCATGGATAATTATCTCTCTGTTGGACCTTATACACGCACCCAGACGCTGGGGGCTCGATCCCTCTCGCTGTGCACCCCAAACCTCAAAAACAAACTCGTGAATTCCTGTCCCTACCCCACACACGAGCTCTCACGCATATCCACACATCCGTCCTCACACTCACACCGCAAGGCTACCGGGTGCCATCGCCGCCCTGGAGAACCTTGGCCAACTTGGGCCCGAATCCATCTCGCAGGCTCCTGGACCACCTCCCACAACAGCCGCCCCGCCCCCTCCCCTTCCAAGGCTGCGAGAGCCGAACCTCCACGGCGGCGGGTCAGTGGTACCCCTCCCTCGCCATCAGTCAGAATCCACCGCTCAGGGTCACCACGGCTACAATCCCCAAACATTTGTCCCTTGCGCCTCCAGAAAGCCCCAGTCCCTGTCATCGGTGTGTCGTGTGCGAGTGTTTGTGTCTCCGAAGCACATTTAACTCCTTCGAGCTTTCTGCCCATCCTAAACAAACAGCACGTTATCTCCAGCCTCTCTCCTTCCTTCTTCGCACCCCAACCTCTGCCCTCATCCCCACCCTCGCCCACCAAGTAGTCAAACCTCTTCACCGCCGCACTTCAAGGCTCTAACCCGGAACCCCCACCCCGCCCCAGAGGACACTCACCCCCCCAGCCCCGCACCTCCCCCACCCCTGGCCCTCCGCGAGGTGATCTGGCCCCAGGCTAGAGAAGCCTAGAAAAAAAACGCAGTGTGTGTCGGCCCGCGCTAGTCAGGATCGCAGGGGTTGACCTGGCACCAGCCGGATCAGCGGACGCACCCCTCCGGAGGGGCGCACGCCTTTCTGCCCAATCGCCCAGGAAAACCCTGGTATTGGCGAGAGTGGAGCAGCGGAAGCAGCCTCCGGGGTGGGCGGGAGGACTCACCGAACATCTGAATGTGCCCTTTAGTGATGGGATTGAAACTGCCACAGGCCAGCAAGATAACGTGGGTCTTTGTGGTCTCGGTCATGATGGGAATAGGTCCCTCGCACTGGTCCGGAGGTTGCCTCTTTTTGTGTCTCGCTATGTCTGCAGACGGAGAAAGAAAGGCGAGGCTCCGGCGGTGGATGCTGTGGACTCCAAGGAGCCGCTCTAGACGCAAACCGCGTCACTCCCCGCCTCCCTTTAACGCTTGCAACTCCGGCGAGATCCGTGGCTGCTTTTGTATTGCTCTCCTCTGGCTCTGTTCAATCCTACTTCCTCTCCGGCTTCTTTCACGTCACACTAGTCCTGGTGCCTGACCCTATCTTTTCTGTCCTCCCCAACCCGCTTCACTGAATCTTAGTTTATCTACAAGGCAAAAAGTGGTACTCAGACCCAGAGCCTTGCATTCTTACAGCATGGTGTACTGGCTATGTCCTCTCTCCTTCGGATTTCGTTTTCCTTTCTCACTCTTTTTCTCTAACATATCCAATTCTCTAACATACCCAATTCCAAAAAACGTTTGGTTTTATGAATTTCCTTTCTCATGGGCCTCAATATTATGACAAATGACAGTTTTTCTTTTCAATAGCCTTCATTTCAGACACCCCCCACCCCTTATTTAGTGATTCTAAACTATCGAATGGAACCCAAATCTTGACCTGTGGTCACTAAGAAATAGTGAGGGTGAGAGCCCTTCTGTTAGTGTTGGTCCTTTGTGCAGGTTGAAGCAATTACGGATGTGAGGGAATTGAATGAGCAACTTAGTAGGGCGAGGTAATAGGAAATTCCTAAAGTTGAGACAGTTGCCGTCCCATCCTTGTTTCTGGAATGTTTACTCTCTATTTGATTGCTGTTCTGAGCCCCACTGATAGAGCAAACCATAGGAAGTAAATTAACTCACTCTCTGACAGAGCAGATTGGACAAAGAGGTGGTCTGAGAAAGCCTCTCTGGCTTAAATGGTATTTAAAGTGAACCCATTTACACAAGGAGTTTCTGGTGCAGATATATGGGGACAGGGTGGGGCTTCCTGTGCTTGTGAACATGAATGGAGACCCATGGACCCAGTAGTAGAGAAGTGTGTGCGGGTCATCACATGGGGCTAAGATGACAGGCCAGATGTTATTCTGAGTCACTAACCTACAGTGAGGTAACAAAAGGAAGCCATTGAAATCTTTCATCGGAACAGCACTGCATAATTTACATTTTTAAAATGAGATCTCTGGCTGTTGGAAGGAAAAGAACAAATGGGGACCCCCCCCCCCTTTATTTAGTGATTCTAAACTATTGAATGGAACCCAAATCTTGACCTGTGGTCACTAAGAAATAGTGGGGGTGAGAGCCCTTCTGTTAGTGTTGGACAAATGTAAGAGAAAGTGGTACTGTCCTGGAACTTAGAGGGGTCAGAGAGATGGCCGGGAGGCGACGAGGCAGTGGCAGAATAAATATGGTAGCTTTTGTAGTTTTCAGTCTTTACTGATGGGATATAGAGCAGCTCAGGAAAATGTCTTAACTTTTGAGTTAAGCAAATGAGTGGAATAAGATTCAGAAAAACAGATGGGGGAAGGGAAGGTTTGAAGAATGGCCCAATGTTTGTCTTCGATGCAATGTAGAACTAATAATTAGGTAAGTGATTCAGAAACCCAAGTATTACTTTCCTGAGCTTCAAGTCGCTAGCAGTTCATTGCAAGAGTCAGTTTTTTCCCTCCTTATTGTGGGCTCCAGGGGTTAAACTCAGGCCATCAGACTTGGTACCTTCGCTTGGTCAGCCATCTCACTAGCTCTGTTCATGCATTCATTGTTTATTTATTTGTTTATTTATTTTTGAGACAGGGTTTCTCTGTGTAGCCTTGGCTGTCCTGGACTCGCTCTGTAGACCAGGCTGGCCTCAAACTCACAGAGACCCACCTGCCTCTGCCTCCCGAGTGCTGGAATTACAGGCATATGCCATTACTCCCGGCCATTATTTCTTATCTAAGAGTTTGTGGCAAGTGTGCAATGAAGTGTGTAGCCCTGGCTGTCCCAGATTTGCTTTGTAGACCAGGCTGGCCTAGAACTCACAGAGATCTGCCTTCCTCTTCTTTTTTGGGTGCTGGGATTACAGGCATATGCCACCATGCCTGGTGCAATGAATATTTCTTAATTTCTGCTGAATAGTAAGTCAACTTCTACTGTGGAGAAATTTTGTAGTTTATTAAGCTGTTTATAACTTTGTATGTGTGTGTGTGAATATATATATACACAAATATAGCACTACTATATAGCTCAGAGGATATCCTGTAGTAGTCACTTCTTTCCTCCCTGAGTGTGTGTCTGGGATTTAAGTCAGGTGTCAGCCTTGGTGACCCGTGCCTTTACCTGATCAGCCAAATCACTGGCCCTAAAGTTTCTCCAAAGTTTCTAGTTTCAATATAACATTTTTCTTTTTCCGAGACAGGGTTTTTCTATGAACCCCTAGCTTTGCTGGACTCACTCTGTATACCAGGCTGGCCTCGAACTCATAGAAATCCACCTGCCTCTGCCTCCTGAGTGCTAGGATTAAAGGTGTGTGCCACCACCACCCAGTTATATAACACTCTTATGAACCAGTGTAATTCATAAAGAAATCTGTGTCTTCCTAACATAAGATTACTGGGGTAGAAAGAGCATGAGAGTTTAGAAGCTGGGCAATTAGCAAAATTATAGTTAAGTAATAAATATTTATTGAATGCCTGACGTATACTAAGCACTGGCTTAGGGGTTGTAAACAAGATGAGGCTCCTGCTACAATCCATCTCACATTGTAGGCAAAAACAACAGACCACTAAAAAAAAGAATAAGTGCATCAGTAATCAGATCAATCATAAAGAAACATAGAGCAAGGGTAAGAACTCAGAAAAGAAAGAGTTAGCCGGGCGTGGTGGCGCACATCTTTAATCCCAGCACTCGGGAGGCAGAGGCAGGCGGATCGCTGTGAGTTCAAGGCCAGCCTAGTCTACAAAGTGAGTCCAGGATGGCCAAGGCTACACAGAGAAACCCTGTCTCGAAAAAACAAAAACAAAAACAAACAAGCAAAAAAAAGAGTTCTCTCTCATGGGAGTCAGGGATAGAAAAGCTCTTTGATGAGATGGTATTTGAGCAGGAACTTCAGTCACACAAAGATCATGTTGCATGAACATTTGGGGATGGAAAGACAAAGCAGAATGGGAAGGAGAGCGAAGGGGCCTGAGGAGCAGAATAGTTAGGGTTGCTCAGCATACAACAGCAGCGTGGCTGAAGAAGAAAGAATGTGGAGAGAGTTGGGGAACAATCAACAAAATAAGACAGGGTATGCAGGGCCTTCCAGGCTCTCGGTGGGGCCCTGATGCTTTCATCGAGAGAGATGGGAAGCCATAGCAGTGATTTTGAGGACAGAAGTGACATGAGCTGGCTCACATTTGGAGAGATTGGTTTGGCAGGAGACATATATTTTTGGGGTCATTACTATAGATTATTTTTAAAGGCATAGGACTGAATGAGGTCACCCAGGAAGAAGCAAATATAAAAAAGAAAGAAGAAAAGAAAAGAAAAAGACAAGAGGTCCTCAAAATTAGCCCAGAGTACAACAAATTAACAATGGTGACATAAATAGTACATTCAGAAACCCCTGGACTGTGCACTGTTTAATTTACTTTTCTTTCTTTCTTTCTTTTTCTTAGTTTTTCAAGACAGGGTTTCTCTGTGTAGCTCTGGCTGTCCTGGAACTCGCTTTGTAGACCAGGCTGGTCTCGAACTCACACCTTCCGAGTGCTGGGATTAAAGGTGTGCACCACCTTGGCTCGGCTCTTATAAGTCCATAAGCGCATTCCATTTTAGAGATGCATGCCTAAGCACAGAGAAATGCATGGTCTGAGCTCAGACAGCTGGTATGTTCTAAGCCAGATGCACACTATGGCCACTTTGATCAAAGGCTCTGCTCTGCAGCCAGCACTGCTCTCCTTTCCCTTCCATTCTATGCCAGAGCAATCACGTGTGGACATTAGGCCTAGCTCTGGTTTCTCTTCTCTCTCTCTCTCTCTCTCTCTCTCTCTTTTCTTTCTTTTTGGGGGAGGGAGAAGAGTGATAGGGTCTCGTTAATTCAAGCTTGCTTTGAACTGTCATGGAGCTAAGAATGATCTGGATCTCCTGACTCTCCTGTCTCCAGTTCCAAGGGCTAGGATTACAGGCATGCACTGCCATGTCCAGATACCAGCTACATTTCATTGTAGATGGTGGTGGTGGTGGTGGTGGTGGTGGTGGTGTGTGTGTGTGTGTGAGAGAGAGAGAGAGAGAGAGAGAGAGAGAGAGAGAGAGAGAGAGAGAATGTGTTCTCTCCCTCTACCTTTATGTGGGTTCAAGCATCAAATCCAAGTTCTCAAGTGTGCGTGGCAAGCTCCTTTTCCAACTGAGCCATCCATTGGTCCTTAACCACATTTTATAAATAAAGATAATAGTATCAACCAAGACACAAAGATGTGTTGATCGTTTGTGATATAGGAAGAGCACTGAGAGGATGCTGACTGTCAGATAAGGACAGTGCTTAGTAGAGGCTGGAGGAAAGCATTTTGTTATTGTTGTTTTGTTTTGTTTTTGTTTCCGTTGAGAGAGGGAGGGTCTGGGTGTCAGTGTGTAGCTTTGGCTGACCTGGCACTCACTGTAGACCAGGCTGGACTTGAACTCACAGAGATCTACCTGCCTCTGCCACTCCAGTGCTGGGATTAAAGGTGTGTGCCTCTATGCTTTCCAGCTTTTAAAAAAAATCTTTATTTACTTTTATTGTATGAATGCTTTGCCTTGCATGTATGTCTGTTCACCGTGTGTGCACCTCGTCCCTGTGGAGATCAGAAGAGAGTGTCAGATCTCCTGGAACAGGTGTCATGGTCTACTGTAAGCTGTGGTCCCTACATGGTCCCCGCTGTAGGTGCGGGGAATTCAACTGGGGGCCTCTCCAGGAGCATTCAATGCTTTTGACTGCTGAGCCAACTCCCTAGCCCACCAAAAAGCAAGTTTATAATACAGTTCAATAAATACATGTTCAGTCTTACAGGCTATGCCTTAAGTAACAGTTTAAATTCTAAACTTAGAGTATGGACCTAATAGTGTCTCTTTCGTAAAATAGTGAATAGTCTACATTTATTTATTGGGGAGAGGCAAGGCATGCATGTGAAAATCAAAGAGCAGCTTGTGGGGCCGGGTCCTCTCCTTCTATTATGTGGGTTCTGGAGATGGAACTCGGATCATCAGCCTTGTTATAGACACCTTTATCCACCAAGTCTTCTTACCAGCTCTGTAATAGTCTCTTTCACTCTTCATATTCTTGCATATATGCACATATGCCTGATAAGGGCTCTGGGATTAGAAAGTGAGCACATGGAGACTGGGGATAAGGGTGTAGCTCAGTTGGTAGAGTTCCCACCCTGCGTGCCTACATCCCTCGGTTTGCTCCCCAGCATGACATAAACTGGGTGTGACATACATAATGGGTTAAAAATGTAGGCCAGCTTGGGATATATGAAACTCTGTCTAAAGAAAAGAAAAAACCACAGAGGGTATAATGTAGCTTACTGGCTCGGCCACTTGCTAATTATATAGTCCTTCACTGCTAAGCCTTTATTTTCTCAAGTGAGACAGTACTTATTTCTAGGTTGTTAAGATAGCTACTGTAAGCCAGATGTGGTGGCGCATGCTTGTAATCCAAGCACTTGAGAGTCAGAGGCAGGCAGATCTCTGTGAGTTCGAGGCCAGCCTGGTCTACAAAGAGTCCAGGACAGGCATGGGTGTTACATAGAGAAACACTGTCTTGAAAAAAAAAGAAACAAACAAAAAAGCAAAGCAAAACAAAAAATGATAGCTACTGTAACACACAGTTAGATTGCCTAGATCCTGCTAGATAAACACATTAAAAATAATTTCACACTGTTATCCATAAGAAGGATGCTACAATGCATGGTCTGTGAATTGCAATATGGGTCAAAAGTGAGTAAAGGGTGGTTTGCTTTTTGTTTATTGATTTGACTTTGCTTAAGGCATGTTGTCAGTTTTATGACAAATTGCAAAATTCTTAGATATGAAACATCTCATTGCTTTTTAGGTGATTTTTTTCCCCTATTGGTAGCTGTAAAAGATGCTTCTGGAAGAAACAATCATAGAAGGGAGTGGCTTTGAGTTTGTCCCAATAATCTGTGTATCAACCAGTGAACGTAAATAGCCACAGACATTAACAGTCATGGCGATTTCAACACTGGTTAATAAAATACAGAAAGAGGGAAAAATATAGAATTAGGGATACCACTTCTTGCATAATGAATGTGCCTTAATATTTATAGCACTGTATTCCTAGGGCACTTATTTTAGCTTAGGTGGTATAATTTGGTCTAATATTTCAACTTTCTGGCATCTGGAAATTGCCTTAGGCTGGAAAAGAGTCAGTTACTCTCCATTGCCTGCACCTTGCAGTCTGCTCAAACTCTGTGAGCCTGCAAGTGGCTCAAGGATGCTTGTTCACCCAGCACTTTTCGACTGTAAATCCCAACTCTGGCAGGGCAGGCTTGCAAGTCTATTAAGCTTGGTATGAAATATGTACGTGTAAAGTGAGCTCATGTGTGCTCACTTATCTTCTTGTTTCTCTAATGAAAATTAGTTATATATTTTCTTTTTAAAATATTTTTTGAGAGTTGTTTTATTCTTTATTATACATTTGTGCCTAGTTGGGTATGTGAGTACTGGTGCCTGTGGGGGCCAAAAGACATCATGTCGCCCTGGAGCTGGAGTTACAGGTTGTTATGAGCCTCTGGACATGCACTCCGGTCCTCTGTGAGAGCAGCATGTGCTATTTCTCTTCTGTCCTGTTGCATATTCCCATAACAAATAATCCATGTTTGTGAAGCTGACTTTGAAAACGATACTAGGGATAATCGCTTGCAGTGAGAGCAAAGAGGCACACCCGAAGTGGGGCTCCCTCGGCTCCTGGGATCAGGTCCTACATTGGACGGTTATGTTTTCCTGGTAAAAAGGGAAATACGATCCTCAGAAAGGCATGGCTTTTTAGGGTTCTCTGCAGTTGTGCCCTGTCCTTCACGCTCCAGACTTCTCTGTGTGGGGAAGGCTATCCGAGTTGCCATTGTGCTCCCCGGTTTCTCTACAAGGAAACACAATGATTTCACCCATGTGATGAAAATATCCATACAGCAAGACTGTCCTTGGAGCTCGGAGCTCGCTCAGGCTTGTGGTTTTTCTAATTGTCCAAATCCCATTTCACAAACGATGTTCCTCAATTTAAAAACCTGGCCATCAATTCTAAACCTAGCAGTATTGCTGGTCCCATTAAAGAGAAGGAGAACGTCCTCAGGTCTATACAAAAATTACTTTCTACAACTACTAAATTTCCGCAGCACGTTTAGGTGTTTGCCAGTCTTCTCTGCTGCTCTCGGCTATGTGGGTAGGGCAACCAGCACATCACCAGCAGGCTGAAGACACTCGTACCTTCTGTTTCTTTTCCCAAGAGCAGAAACGGAGCTGGAGAAATCAGTTCCAAGAGACTTGGAAGGAAGTATAATTGATTAAGAAGTAAAAGTCTCCCCTGAAATGCCATCTGGAAATACCTCTGCCTCCCGCCTTTAAGTCACCAAAATGGAAAACACAGACTCAAGGGGGTAGCAAATACAGGACAGGGAACATAAAATACAAAGCATTTTTTTCCCTCATTAAGTCAATACTTTCTGATGTAGTTAAGTCAGACCTAACCTATAACTTCATCCAATGACTCTTGAGCATATTAACACAACCGCGGCCGCTGAGCCGCAGTGGTAACGTGCCAGTAGTGACAAAACTTACAGCAGAGGAAACGCAGTAGCAAGAGGAAACTGCATCACTCAATCTATGAGTCTCGGTCTTCAGAATTTATTCTCATCCTATAGCTGGAGCAAGGTAGAACAAACTTAGCAACTCAACACTTCCAGATTTTTATCTCCTTGTATTATACGGAACCATTTCAGAAACAAACAGCAAAAACTCAAAGAAAGGTTTAACCCAAAGAGGAAAATTTGGTCTAGGAGACTAGGCAGTCTAAAGAGTGATTCTAGCTTTAGGCACAAGGATACAAACAGCCATGTGTGCGTGTGCGTGTGCTTGTGCGTGTGTGTGTGTGTATGTGTGTGTGCATGTGTGTGTATGATTTTATTTGAGGCAAGCTCCAACTCTGTAGCCCAGATTAACTTGAAGCTCATTATGTATAGGGCAGTACTCCTGCCTCTGCCTCCTAAGTGCTGGGATGTGCTACTACACCCAGCTCGGGTTTACATAATCTCAAGGTTCTGTTTCTTTCTCTCAGCATCTCTAGCCTGCTTTCCTCTGTGACTGCTTTATTCTTGGATGCAAGACCTCCATATTACAGCAAGTTGACCACTGACAGCCTTGCATTCCACTATCCTTATGTGGATCTCATGGACTCAGACAGCATCTTTCCCTAGAGCAGGAACAAAATTCTCAAGGAAAAGAATGGAGAGCTGGTGTGGCAGTTCAGATGACTTGCTATTCTTCCAGAGGACCTAAGCTCAGTTCCCGGCATCCACAGTAGGCAGCTCACAACTGCTTGTAACTTCAGCCTCATGGGGATCTGCTACCTTCTTCAGGTTCCACAGGAACCTGCACTCATGTGCACATACACAGAGATAGCATGCACAGACGCATAAAAAATAGGAAGTCTAAAAGGGTTCTCAAGAGAGACTGCTTCTGTTGACCTGAATATGAGCCATCGTCCCTGGCCAGACCCAGTGACTAAAGAGGAGAAAAAGTCTACTTGATCAACCTTATCAGGAAGGAAGGCCAACTTCATCCAAAGGATTTAGACTGAGCAGTATGGTAAAAGCAGAGCAAAGAAGCTTGGCAAAATTATAGCCCCAATATTACAATAAGAAGAAAACATAGCTCAAATAAGAAAGCATAGTCAAACCCAGAAAACACCTTGTTGATATTAAGAAATTCTGGGACCAAGCTAGAGAGGTGGCTCAGCAAATGCAAGCATGTTCTGCTCTTCCAGAGAACCCACATTCAACTACCATTAGGCAGCTCAGTACAACTCCAGCACCGTGGGATCTGACACTACCTTCTGGCCTCTCCAGGGACCTGCAGTTACACACACACACACACAGACACACACACAACTACAAAATAATTTTTTTAGGAAAACAATTGGGTTATTTTTTTATAACTTTACATTTTACTTTATGTGTATTGGCGTTCTGCCTGCATACACATCTGTGCACCACATGTGGAGCCTGGTTCTCTAGAAGGCCAGAAGATGGTGTGATAGCACCTGGGACTGGAGGTCCAGATGGTTGTGAACCACATACGGGTGCTGTGAACTGAACCCAGGTCCTCTGGGAGAGTAAAAAGTGCTCTTAACTGCTGAGCCACCTCTCCAGACACAGAATATATGTTTTGAAAGGAACTCTAGTACCTTGTGGAAAAACAAATCAAAACTGAGACTTACTGGTTTGGTAAAGGGATAGATGCTGATGGGGGAAAAAAAGCTAGGCAACCCTAGGAAAATGCAGTCATGGACTAGTGGAGGGCACTTTGCTATATAACTTTTGGGTGTTAAGACAAGTCTTGGGAGCTGGGTGTGATGGTGCACACCTTTAATCCCAGCACTCAGGAGGCAGAGGCAGAGGCAGAGGCAGGTGGATCACCATGAGTTCGAGGCAGCCTGTTCTACAAAGTGAGTCCAGGACAGCCAAGGCAACACAGAGAAACCCTGTCTTGAAAAACTAAAAAAAAAAAAAAAAAAAAAAAAGACAAGTGTTGAAAACACACACAAGGGTGCAACTGTGCTTATCTAGAACATTCTAAACCCTCCCTCTTGTTATAGCCTGTCATCTGTGTCATGTAGTGCCACCTTCTCTTTTCTGGAAGCTTCTTTGTCTTGTTGCTCCATAAGAAGGCTTTGGTTTTTTTACAGCTCAGACTGAACGTGACCTCTGGCTCCCTCATCGTGGATTTCTCTGTAGAGAGAGACTCCTTGCAGCTTGACTCACATGCAGGACCATCCTGGTCCTTTCCGCAGGGTTCCCAGATAGGATTGCCTCCACACATCTCTTGCATGGGGGATCATAAGGGATTCTGTCTCGCCTATGCTGCTCTAAACCAGATTAAACTCTACCATGACATGTAGTTGAGGAACCAGAAGAGAAATGGTAAGGATTATGTGATATGCTTCTTACGGCCTTTTAACATGGCTACTTAGAAAAGCTCAGATAGAAGGGGTGTCCTAAAGACAGAATGAATGGCGTAGTCATGAGATTTGTTTTATCTTTGTGTGTGTGTGTGTGTGTGTGTGTGTGTGTGTGTGTGTGTGTCCCACGGGGGCGGGGCAGAAAAGGAAGTCATATTCCCCCAGAGCTGGAGTTATAGGTAGCTATGAGCTGCCTGACAAGGGTTCTGGGAACTGAGACTTGGGTCCTCTATAAAAGTAGCACATGCCCTTAACTTCTGAGCCGCTCTAGCCGCTGTACACTCTCTCCCCTTTGTTTGTTTGTTTGTTTGTTTATGTTTTTTGAGACAGGGTTTCTCTATATATCCTTGGCTGCCCTGGACTCACTTTGTAGACCAGGCTGGCCTCAAACTCACAGCGATCCGCCTGCCTCTGCCTCCCTGATGTACACTAATTCTAAATAAGAATTTGAAAGCCACCAAGGCAAACGCAGCATCTCTTCCTCTATCCGAAGCCTGAAATTAGAATAATGTTAAGTAACTTTGTGCGCATGTGCTCCCAAAGCCTAACAGACCAGACAGCACAGCTGTGCTAAGGTAATAACTTATCGAAGGAATCTTGGTTTGTTTTTTTTTTTTTTAATTAAGATGAATTTGTAATCTAAGCAGCTAGAGTGAGGTTGAGGTTGGAAGATTATGATTTCAAGTATGGGATATATATGTATGTATGTATGTATGTATGTATGTATGTATGTATATATATATATATGAAACTTTGTCTTAAAAATCATTAAGAGGAGATTAGATGAATGAATAATTGTAACATAGGGGAATAAAGGAAGATAAACGAGAATCTGCAGGTCACAACCGAAAGCATACTTCACTTTTCAGCCAATTACCTGCTGAATGCTTCCAGAATAATACCATTCAATCTTTCTACCACGCCCCAAGTTCTCTCTATTAAAGTCTGGTGAGACTCCTTTACTCTCAGCTGCTCTCCTTACTCCAGCCAAAGGCATATCTTCAAAAGTAAAAGTCAGATTACACCACTGTTTGGCTTTAAGTCTTCCAGTAAGTTCATAAGTACCCTCACAGTTAAACTCTTTAAAAAACCTTATAAACGACCCCTACAGTCTGGCTCTCTCTGGCCTCCCACCCTCACCTATACCCTCTTTATTTCAGCTATACAGGGAGCTGCTTTCAATCCTCAAGTAAGACACAAAGGAGCCGGGTTTGATGGCACACGTCTCTAATCTCTGGTCTGCTGGCCCTAAACAACCTTTTCAAGCAATATAGTGACTAAGTGGCAGAAGTTGGCCTTGAACCTGAGTAGTAAACAGGCAATTTAATAGTCTACTTTCATAAACCGTCCAGATTTTTTTTCTCTTTTGTCCATTACTATATCTGTAGTGTCGATTACAGTCTGGCACATAGCAACAGTTCAAAACATTTTTGTTTAATAAATGTGAAAAATCATCATCATCATCATTATTGATCCATTCTCCTTGCACATTTAAAAAAATTTTTTCTCTGGGTTAGATGTATTAAAACTTAGATCTAGCCAGGTGTGGTGGTGCGAGCCTTTAATCCCAGCACTTGGGAGACAGAGGCAGGTGGATCTCTGTGAGTTCAAGGTCAGCCTGGTCTACAAAGTGAGTCCAGGACAGTCAAGGCTACACAGAGAAACCCTGTCTTCAAAAACAAAAAACAAAAAACAAAAAAACCAAAAACTTAGGTCTACAGAGCAAGTTCTAAGACAGTTAGAGCTGTTGCACAGAGAAACCCTGACTTGAAGGGGGAAAAAAACTTAGGAAAAACATGCAGAAATACTCTAATAGTCAAGTACAGCTATGCAGTCCGGCAACCCATTTACTTCTGCCCTCAGATTCTCTATTGGAGCATGGATCTGTTGTCCCTCCCTGGTCTGTAAGGAATAGATTTTTTTTCTTTTCTTTTCTTTTCTTTCTTTCTTTCTTTTTTCTTTTTCCAAGATAGGGTTTTTCTCTGTAGCCTTAGCTGTCCTGGACTTGCTTTGTAGACGAGGCTGGCCTTGAACTCACAGCAATCCACCTTCCTCTGCCTCCCGAGTGCTGGGATTAAAGGCGTGCGCCACCACGCCTGGCTTAGATTTTCTTTTATTACATGAGTTAATATCTGTTCCCAGATTGGAACTTTAGATGACAAGGAACTTTGAAACTTTGTTTCTCAGCCTTGCAGCTACATTTCTGCACTCTAACTAGACTGTCTCAGAAAGTTGCCTTTGCAGAGATTTAGGCGGTTTTGTGAGGTGGAAATCATTTTTCTATTTCTTTTGTAGATATGTGTTTGAGATCAGTGTCTGTGTGCAATTTTGACAACTGACCTCTGTAGCTGTTATGGTGTGCCCTTCAAATATAATTTGTTTCTTTATCCCTCTATTACCATTTAATTCATTGTTTTTAATCCCTTTCTTATTGAAATGCCTAGTTGTGTCTGTTTCCTGAACTGACACACACCCTTGATTGCTGTGTCTACTAGATCTACTTTTAATTCAGGTAAGATAAATATGAAAATACAGTTCTTTTGGAAATGTACAAGCGTGTGATGAATAAAAGCAATCAACAGGAATTAGGATAATGGATAAAGGAATTATAGTGTTTGTGTGCGTGCATGCCCTTGTGTGTATGCTTCAGAGTCAGGAAATGGAGATATTTGAAAGGATAGATCAGGCAGGATGACAGAAGTGACTGGAAACAGAATGAGAAGATGATCCAAACACCCTAGGGTTCTACATGAGCACAGCAGAGATGATTTGAAATTAGTAATAAGTTACTATTATTAACAATGTGGGAGCCAGGCATGGTGGCACACACCTTTAATCCCAGCCCTTGGGAGGCAGAGGCTGGTGGATCACTGTGAGTTCCAGGCCCACTTGGTCTACAAAGCGAGTCCAGGACAGCCAGGGCTACACAGAGAAACCGTGTCTCAAAAAACAAAAACAACTGATGATGTCTCAGTGGTCCATGTAAAGATGGGAAAAGAGCATTCACTATTGACATGAGCAGTGATACTTACAGCTCACAGTGCTCAAGTGCATTCACTATCTCAACTGATATTTACAACGACTGGGTCTGTGAGCTGCATCAACAGACCCTGTATGGATGCTGCATACAAGGACCGATGAAGGCTTATTTAAGGTTTCAGCTGGGTCAGACCCAAGTCCAGAGTCATGTTGTAAGCAACTGGCAACAAAACTTACTATTGGTTTTTAAGTGAGTGAGGTTGGGTGTGATAGCACATACCTTTAATAGCAGTGCTCAGACTGAGGCAGGAGAATTGAGAGTTTGAAACCAGCTTGAGCTACATAATGACACTCTGTTTTAAGCAAAACAAAACAACAATAAAAACAATGTGGGGAAACTGAGGAATTTAGACTGTGTTAAGGATAAGAAGCATTTTGGCTCTATAACCTGAATACAAAGGCTACTGGGTCCTGGTGCAAAAAGCCTCACTTTTCTCAGGACTAAGAGATGTCTGCATTTTCTCTTTTCTCTATGACCAGTCCCAGAGAGGAAGAGCCTTAGTGGCTGGCCATGGAGCTAAGGAACAAAGTGGAGATGACCTTGGTGTTGGATAAATGGAAAACCTTGGACCTGGCGGTGGTGGCTCACGCCTTTAATCCCATCACTCAAGAGGCAGCGGCAGGCAGATTGCTGTGAGTTCAAGGCCAGCCTGGTCTACAAAGCGAGTCCTGGATAGTCAAGGCTACACAGAGAAACCCTGTCTCGAAAAACCAAAAACCAACCAACCAAAACAAAAAACAAAAAAACCCAAATCTTGGTTCCATGCAAACAGTCTAAGAGGGCAAGTGCCTTGATAGCCCATACTGGCAACTGCTTGAAAATCTGACCGAAGACTTCTTGACTAAGGGTAAAGTAAGGATAAACCAAATCTCAATTCCCAATAATCTAAAGAGAATACACATCATTTGCTAGATTTGAATGGTAATTAATGGTAAATGGAATGCCTTCTTTTTCATTTTTTTAAGACAAGGTTTCTCTGTGTAACCTTCTTTGGTTGTCCTGGACTTGTTTTTGTAGACCAGGCTGGCCTTGAACTCACAGTAATCCGCCTGCCTCTGCCTCCTGAGTGCTGGGATTAAAGGCGTGCACCACCACACCCAGCTCTGTAAGCAATCTTAATTGTTCATTGTTCACCAAGTTGGACTTTGATGAAATTGCTTGTTGTCAGTGCCTTGGGTGAGTAGGCATTTGTTCTCATCTCCTAAGGGGAAAAAATTACACAGGAGCCCGCTGGTAGTTGTTTGAATAGAAAGAGCCCCAGAGACTCACATGCTTGAAGGTTTGGCTCATAGGGTGTGGCACTGTTAGGAGGTAGGACCTTGTTGGAGTCGGTGAGGCTGTGTTGGAGGAAGTGTGTCACTGTGGGGGAGAGCTTTGAGGTCTCATATGCCAAAGCTCCGCCCCCTGTGGCACACAGTCTCTTTTAGCTCTGTGTCTGCCTGCATGCTGCCATGCTTCCTGCCATGGTGACAACGGACTAAACCTCTGAAACTGTAAGCCAGCCCAAATTAAATGGCCTGCTTTATAAGAGTTGAGTTGGTCACAGTGTTTCTTCACAACAACAATAACAACAAGTCTAACTAAAACAAGTTCAGTGTCAGAAACAAATTGCCGTCCAAAAGTAGTTTAGAGGATGGAAGGACAAAGAAGCAGCCATTTAGAAGGACCAAAAGAAGTCACTATCTGGTCAGACAAAAGGCAGGCAGCCCATAATAAACAATAACACCCATGCATCTCGGCCTGACCTTAGAATTATGGGAAGATGAAAACATCTCCTTAAGGTGACCCTATAATGAGCACATTCCCACTTTTGTCAGCGTGGCTGCCATTTGATGTGTAAGAGCCTCTTTACCAGCAAATCCAGGCGGCAGTCACTCACCCTGAGTTAACTGGGCCTGGATCTGAGCTAGGTAGAAAAGGAAATGCAAGAAGGAGGAAGAGCTTACTCTGCCAGCAATGGTCTCTCAGGAAAGAAGGCCTGAAGAGGATGCAGTGAGCCAGGAGAGTCTGAGACCGTGAGCCGCAAGTGTGTTCGCGTACAAAGAACTTTCTGAACCTATATTCAGATGTATGCTGGACAGTGGTACAGAGGGCATGACAGCATATTGGATGTCCACAATGCCATGTACATCCTTAGTCTTAAGACGGAAAAGATGGTCTGTAGTTGTTTAAGCTGAACGTGAAGAGACATTTAAAACCTGCAAGGGCAGAAGGTCCCAGATTTCCTCTGGAGTGGGCGTTATGTAACGTCCTTCAGCCTGCACAGGTGAGGGGGGCCACACATTTTCCTCCTGCTAGTTCCTTAGACAGAGGCTCATCTCACTCTCCATGCTAGTGCAAGGGAAAAATTTTTCTTTTTTTCCCCTTTGTTTTAAAGACTTATTTATTATGTATACAGTGTTTTGTCTGCATATACACCTCCATACCGGAAGAGGGCATCAGATCTCATTATAGATGGTTGTGAGCCACCATGTGATTGCTGGGAATTGAACTCAGGACCTTTGGAAGAACAGCCTGTGCTCTTAACCTCTGAGCCATTGCTCCAGCTTCGGAAATATGTTTTCAGGGAAAGGAAGAAAATGAAACTGTGAGGAGAGTGAGAAGTCAGGTGGCTTTTGGTTTTTTTTCTTCTCTGTGTGTGTGTCCAGGAGAGCTCTGGTGGGATTAGCATCACATTTCCCAACTGAGAAGAGACTCCAAGGGTTCAAATAGATTGCCTAAGATCATCCAACTACTCTGCGTGGCAGAGCCAGGACCTTACTCAGGTCCTCCCGAACCCAAGGTTTGTTCCTGCCAGGAGGCTTCAGGCTGCCACTAGGAAGGGACACCTGCCTCCAAGGCTGCCTCTCAGGCTCCCAGGAATCCAGTGCGGCTCTCCAACTTTGTGTTACCTTTGAGCATTCTTGACTCTTAAGCACGACAACTGGTCTAAAGGGGGACAAAAAAATACTTCTGTGCCACCTTGACTGATACCTCAATGACTTCAGTTAGATCCACCAAAGAGAACTCCAGTGCCCCAAGGGCAAGGTCGCTGAACACTGTCTGTGAGTTGTTATCAGTGCCTTGCTGTGCTTTCCTCTGTCCCCTCACCTTTCTCTGAGACCCCACTGCCCACTCAGCTGAGGGACGTTAGGAGGTAGACAGTAGGGAAACTTTCTTAAAGAGGTAAAGGCAGGACCATTTGGCTGACAATGCTTTTTTAACTTTAATTTTATTTTTAATTTCAGTTTTTCAAGACAGAGTTTCTTTTGTAGTCCTGGCTGTCACTTTGTAGACCAGGCTGGCCTCGAAGTCACAGAGATCTGCGTGCCTCTGCCTCCCTGAGTGCTGGGATTAAAGGTGGGTGCCACCATGCCCAGCCTTTCAAAGCCCAATGCTTTAAAAGCTACCTTTACACCAGTAAAGTGGTCTCCACATGATCTGAGCAAATTCATAACTTACAGAGGCATCATTAATACATAGTAGAGAGTTCATTTGCCTATATAAATGTACTGAAAGGTTACTGTGAAGTAATTAGACTTGTTATAATTAGAAATGATGGGTCTTTTGCTTTGTCGGCCTCTCTGGAAGAAGTGCAGGAGCCATAATGTGAATTCATATTAAGTATGCTACCAAAAGGGGGCGATGTCATAGTGCAGTGGCAAGTAAGTGCCTTAACTGCAATGCTGACACTTCTGGGCCAGGGGGAAAAAGACCAAGCACTTTTCTCATGAGAATGTCCCAGCGCAGGTGTCATTCCTCCCTCCCTCCCTCCCTCCCTCCCTCTCTCTCTCTCTCTCTCTCTCTCTCTCTCTCTCTCTCTGTGTGTGTGTGTGTGTGTGTGTGTGTGTGTGTGTGCGCGCGCGCGCACATGTGTATGCATGCTTGCGTGCACTCACACCTGAAAGTGTCCTAAGGAGGAAGGCAAGTTTGGCCAAGACTGGACATAAATAGAGGTTTGGTGTGTATACGCATGTGCACTTGCTTACAACAGAGGAAAACAGGGAGGGAGAGAGGGAAGGAGAAGGAAGAGGAGGAAGAGAAGGCTTAGGGGCTACCTTAGGGGCTAAGAGTTCAACATAGGAGGGTTGGAGAAATAGTTCAACAATTGAAAGCACTTACTGCTGTTGCAGAGGACCTGGGTTCAATTCTCAGCACCCACATGCGTCTCACAACTGTCTGAAACTGAAGCTCTGTAGAGGAATTTTAACTTAGAACATGGCTACTCTAGCAAGAGATCACACCAACGACCTTCTAGGTCTGTGTGATCCAATTGGAATACAGACATAGTGGGCGAGGCAGGAGACAGAGGCAAGCAGATCTTTGAGTTTAAGGCCAGCCTGGTATAGAGCAAGTTTCCGGTAAAGAAAAGCTTAGGTCCAGGTGTGGGGGTACAAACCTTCAATCCCAAACAATGAAGGTAAAGTTAGTTTGTAAAAGGACACATCCATATTCGAAAGTGATCTCTAATTGAGTGGCAGACAAAGTGATGAGAGAAAGATTTGACAGAATAGCGTACACCCAACTCTCAGGAGGAGAGAGAGGAAAGGGAAGTTATTTAAGGGAGCAGTGTAGAAAGCGGGGGAGGGTGGAGGTGGAGAGGCAGTTTTACAGAGAGGTTGAAGAGAGAACAATCTAGACCCAGGTGAAGACAGGGTGAGCCTGAGAATGAGAAGGAGCCAGAAGATTAGGAGAGATTGCTAGAGTTAGTTTAAGGCCAAGCAGAGCAATTCAGAGAGGCTGAGAAAAAGCAAGTTTGAGTCAGTCAGCTTGGAGAGGACTTTAAGCTAGAACAGCTTAAATTCAGATTTCAGAATGAACAGGAAAGGGTGAGCTTATCCAGCAATAAGGCACAAAGGCTGAAAACATTCTAGGCCTAGATTAGATTATATGGAGGATAGAAGCTTCCAGGAACGGGCGTAGGTTAGCAGACAGAGGCAATAAGCCTCCAAGATGATAACTGAATCAGGAGAGTAAAAGTTACTTGTATAAAGCTCCAGAAGATTCAACACTTCTGACTTCCATGGACTTCTGCACACATGCTATGCACCTACATACACTCTGGCACACACACATATAAAATGAATAAAATGTAAAAGGATGTCAAATAAGAATGTTGGAGGCACACACTCATATCACAGTAATAAACTTTAAGGATTTATTTATTTATTTTGTTTGTTTGTTTTTTCAAGACAGGGTTTCTCTGTGTAGCCTTGGCTGTCCTGGACTGGCTTTGTAGACCAAGATGGCCTCAAACTCATAGCGGTCCGGCTGCCTCTGCCTCCCAAGTGCTGGGATTAAAGGCGTGCACTGCCGCCACTACCACCTGGCCTTATTTGGTTTTTCTTTTTTTTTTCTTTTTTCTTTTTTCAAAATGTGTAGTCCAGGCTGGCCTCAAACACATGATTCTCCTGCCTCTGCCTCCTTCAGCAAATCCTACTGGTGTGTGCCACCACAACCGGCCTTATTTGGTTTGTTAAGACCTGTGTAACCATGGCCGTCCTGGACTCACTTTGTAAACCAGGCTGGCTGGTGTTAAGCTCACATTGATCTGCCTGCCTCTGCCTTCCAGAGTGCTGGGATTAAAAGCATGCACCACTAACACTTTATTTGTTCTTTAAATGAACAATATTATGACAGAAAGATCCCAAGCTGACAGTTTTTAAAAATCAGCACATTGTCAGCCTCACAATCCCAGCCTCGCTGCTCTGTCAGTGGACAGTGGTTTCCTGAGTGCCAAGGTAGACGCAGGATCAGGACAGGGGCAAGACAGCAGGGTCTGCATAGGCACTCAACTTTACTGTGTAGGCTTAGCATTCACCAACACAGCTTTCCAAGCCTGTGTTTTGAGACTGTTAATCATCAGAAAGTAAACATGTCTAAAAATGAGGCTACTAGAAAAATATGGCAGACTGTACACACCTTCCCAGTAGCCCTAGAATTAGCCATATCTCTGACTTCAATTGTGGTCAGTACAGCGAGGGCCTGGGAGGTAGTGAGAGTCTGCAGTGGAATATGGGCTCACTGTCAGCTGTTTGCTTTCTTACCTGCGCTCTGCTCTAAGTTAAGGTATCTGAGGTTTCCCTCCCACTGGACAGTGCCTTTATAGTTCTGGCTGGCTGAGCTCATTCTTGCTCAGTGGCTTTTGTGAATCTACGGCAAAGTCCTTGCTGCTTATCATTTATGCTTCCACCTCCTTCCAAACTGCACCTGAGATGGCTGATCCTGTGACTGACTGTGCTAATCACAGCCCTTCGTTTCTTTTCTAGACCATCTGCTTCTCTTCGCCAGGAAGCCACAGCACTAAATTTATGACAGCACAATCATTGCCATGGCAACAGGATATGGTCCTCACCACTGGATCCTGATTTTACTCTGACCCAAAACAAGCGACAATAGGATGGATTACTTTTCTCGTTGTTGTGACCAGATAGTTGACAAGCAGCAGCTAAAGGGAAGAAGGGTTTGTTTGGCTTGTAGTTTGAGGGGATACAGTCCACCTTGGGGGTGGGGGAAGGTGTGGCACGCGCTGCTCCCCGATGGCAAGAGCATGAGGTGGCTGGTTACATTGTATCCCTAGTTAAGAAGCAAATATTGGACAGGAGATAAGACTGTGGTACAAAGCCTCTAGGTACACCCCAGTTTCCCACTCCCCCCAGCAAGACTTCCCCCACTTTCTAAAACAGCATAGGCAATTGGAGACCAAGCATTCAAATACATGGACCAGTGGAGATTTCACTTTCAAATCACACCTGAAACTATATTATTTTCTGCTTTTCTCCTTTCTCTGCTGTTATCATTACTGTTTTGTGTTTTGTTTTGTTTTTGAAACAGGGTCTCAAGGAGCCAAGGTTGGTCTTGAACCCCTGACCCTCTTCTGTCAGCTTCACGTGTACTGGGGTCATAAGTGTGTGCTATTAGCCTCAGTTCTTGTTTGCTTTTTCTTTGGGGGAAAAAATCCTACTTTTGACTCTGTAATCTTGGACTTGGCCTGAATATATGTTTGAATAATTTATATATGAAGTATTTGCCCAGCAAACAATTAGATATGCAGGTCAAAGATAATCAGAATTTGGAAAAACCATAGAAAATTATCCCTTGGACACACACTGTGCTATAAAACCCTGATTGAATGTGCATGACTAGCTTGCGGCCTTCTGGGTTGGAAAGAAGAGAATGAGGAATCCGTTTAACAGACATGAAACTTCTAAGGCTAAGAAATAGGCTTTGATGACTGATAAGAAGAGGAAGGCAGCTGACCCAGTTCCCACTCAATGGCTTTCTTATCATGCTTGGCACAAGAAAGACACAAAGGGTCTTTTCATCCTATTATCTAACTAGAGGAAGATTGATGGGAAGCTTTATCCACATAACTGACCAATACCTGGATTTTGTTCATTCGCTTTAATCTTATATGACTTAATTACTGTTTGGGGGGAACTCTGAATATCATTTGCTATGCTGTGATATGGAATGGAAGTATGAATTTTTAAAATGAACTGGTTGCAGGAGCATCAATAAAAAATGTCTTATTTGTCCACTAATTTGTCAGACTTTTAAGCAAGTGACAAGCACTCTGCTGGCCATACAACATAATGCATAGGCCACAGATACAAAAGGAAACACATTGTATTGGGTAGGATATACATATAAATATTTTAAAGATTTATTTACTATTATAAGCATTCTGCCTGCATGTACACCTGCAGGCCAGAAGGGGACACCAGATCTCATTATAAATGGTTGTGAGCCACCACGTGGTTGCTGAGAATTGAACTCGGGAACTTTGGAAGAGCAGACGGTGCTCTTAACCTCTGAGCCATCTCTCCAGCCCAATATAAATATTTTTGTATAACATTTGTAGGTCAGAGACAAGTGTACTTATGAGAATTGGCCATTATCAGCCAGGCGTGGTGGCACACACATTTAATCCCAGCACTCAGGAGGCAGAGGCAGGTGGATCTCTGTGAGTTCAAGGCCAGCCTGGTCTACAAAGCAAGTCCAGGACAGCCAAGGCTACACAGAGAAACCCTGTCGCAGAAAAAAAAAATGGCCATTTTCTTTCTTCTATTTTTCTCCAGCTCCCTTGAGGGTAAGGAAGTGTGGGTGGGGAAGGTGGTGATGGTGTAAAAAATGTTAGAAGAGATACTTAAAAAAAAAAAAGGAAGAAAAAGAGGAGGATAAAGCTACGTGGGTGACATCTTTTATCCCAGCACTGAGGAGGATCAGAAATTCAAGGTCATCCTCTGCAACCACGTCTCAAAAAATGGAGGGAAAAAAATGCAATGGAAAAGATCTAGAAGGAAGAAGAAAGAGACAGGGGAAGAAAGGATGAAAATGAGATGAACAGCCCGGCAGGATGTGAGAGGCAGCTGCTCTGTGGGCCTTCAGGGGAATGAACAGGAAAGAGACTTTAAGTCCTATTGTCTGCGGCACACTATGATTCAGCATCTTGCTACTTTTCCCAGAGACTGAAGAAAACAAATTATTTTTCAAGCTCTTTGAAGATGGCTTTCTGCCAGGCGTGGTAGGGCACAAAAACAAAACAAAACAAAACAAAAAAAAAAACAAAAAACAAAAACGAACTAAATAAATAAATAAAAAGGCTTTCTAATTTTTGTTTGATTGGTTGGTTAGTTGGTTTTGGTTTTTCAAGACAGGGTTTCTCGGTGTAGCCTTGGCTGTCCTGGACTTGCTTTGTAAGGCCAGGCTAGCCTCGAACTCACAGTGATTAGCCTGCCTCTGCTTCCCAAGGGGAATTAAAGGCGTGCGCCAACACCGCCACCCTGGCTTGTTTTACTTAAATCAGCATTCTGTGATTCAGAACCTCTAACTCCAATGAAATTTAATTTTAACCTCAACAGATTTAAAATTTTTTTAGGTGAATCAAAGAAATATGAGTGAGAAAACAGTATAATTTCCTCAGAGAACCCTAAGGCCAATCTCATTTTGATGCCCAAGAATGGGCAGGTGGCAGTACGGAGACCACCGTGGTACCCAAATGACCAGCGTCACCGAGACACAGAGTGCAGTCCTGCTCCATTCTCATACTGTCCGAGTCTTGTCAGATGCTGTGATTACTTCAGAAGACACCATGCTTAGCCAGGCCCGGGCCAGTCTGGGACGTACCAAGAGACTCCATTCCCCAAATCCTCAAACCAAAACACCAGAGAGCCTCCTGTTTGAACCCATGCACTGGGGTGTGGTTGCTAATGTTGAAAGTGACCAGGCATGAAAGCTTCATCAATATCTTCAAGGCATGAGGTATCTTAGAGGGTATGTGGTCATTCAGGGGACAGTAAGGCATGACAAGGAAAAAGTGACAATCCAGACAGAAATGGGAGGTAAGGGCAGAGTATGTGGTCACAGTAAATCCAGTGAACTTAACGGCCTTGAACTATGTTGTTACGAAAAGGACAATTGTCCTTTGGGAAGACAATTTCTGGTACAATGCATATTTCTCCTACTGGGGAAGTACACACTTCTGTGTTAGGATCTCTATACCAAATACCATCAAGAGGAAAATTCTCTTGACCTGCTACAATGATTTGCTCCTCTGAACACACATTATATTAGCAACATTACTAATTCTATAAGACACTAGTATTTTCAGAATATGCGTCAACATACTTGGAAAAGATGTATATAAAAGTTTTACAATAGGCATACTATTATGAAGCATCTACACACACACACACACACACACACACACACACACACACACACACACACACACACACACACACACTGAAATACACAGGGTACTTAGAATTCAATCACTGTGAGTTTTGACCTTTCTAGAATTTCAGTGAAGAGCTTCACCTGCCTTAACTCAGTGTGTCCTTCATAAATTTGGATCTGGCAGCTGTATACATCTTTTCCTTACCTCAGTTTCTTCTAAATGCTAGTGCACTCATGGTGGCTCTTACCACCCAGGAAGTCCTTGACAAAGGTCTAAACGTGAATTTCTTTGTAGGGCATTCATTCCAACAATCTAACTTCATTTCTCTAGAAACAGCTTTCTTACAGAGAAGCTGCGAACAAGGCCACCCACACTAATGTTATCAGGTGCGCTGCGTTGAATATCTGCAGTAGAACACAGGCTACTTGAATACAGAACACTTGCATAAAAAGCAAAACATGAGCTTCCAGGACTGGAGCAAACTAAGAGGGGAAAATGTTTAGGGTTAGATGGGTCCTTGCTGGTCTGTGAATGGTACCACCTGGGAAGTAGCCTCAGTTGGTTAGTTAGTTAGTTAGTTAGTTAGTTAGTTAGTTAGTTAGCTAGCTAGCTAGCTAGGTAGTAGGTAGGTAGGTAGGTAGGTAGGTAGGTAGTAGGTAGTTTGGGCTTTCTGAGACAGGGTCTTGTGGAGGTAACACAGGCTGGCCTTGAATTCCTAATCCCTGCTTACCCTCTGCTCCCAAAGTCCTGGGCATGGCACGAGCACCACGCCTGGCTAGCTTCTTCTTTTTTCAGACAAAGGATATTTAGCCTACAAGATGATGTTCTTGTTGAAGGTTTATGCTTGACTGTGTGGTATAGTTCTTCAATCATCAAAGAATTGTTGTTTCACAAGTAATTTAAGTACTTGTGTGCGGCCAAGGGTCTATTTTAATGAATAATCAAATGGCTATCTTGGACTTGAAGAAGATTTAAATTTTTGTTTTTGACCAGGAAAAGTCACATCAGGAAATGTATTTTTCCTTCCTATTGTGTCCCATGCCAACTCTGTCCCCCCCTCCCCTACCACCATGTGTACCGTCTATTACCAGCTCCTTGACTTTCCGTTTAGCAGTGTTGTCTTCATGGATATGCATGCTTTCTTTTCTTCTCACAGATAACACCACAGTAGACACACAACTTTGCTTGTTTTCAGTGTCTTAGACACCTTCTACATTAGCACACTGCATGCAGAGTGAGGGGCGGCTGTTTGGTCAGCCACTTGGTTCTCGCTGAATGCCTGTTGTGTTTTAGTTCACAATTTTTTTGTAAGGTATTGTTGCCGTGATATCATGTCATTAGCAATAGGTTTGGTGATAAGCTTTCACAACTAGAATTTATGCCCATAGGCACGTGTACTTTTATTTTGAAAGATAGTTCCAAAGCAATCTTCGTCCTTTACACAGCCTTCAACTATAGATGGCTACTTCCTTAAACCTGTTATCAAAGCAAGCATTTTACAAAAAGTTTTATTTTTGACAGTATGAGAGCGCGCGCGCGCGCACACACACACACACACACACAGAGAGAGAGAGAGAGAGAGAGAGAGAGAGAGAGAGAGAGAGAGAGAAAGAGAGAGAGAGAGAGGGAGAGAGAGAGAGAGAGAGAGAGAGAGAGAGAGAGAGAGAGAGAGAGAGAGAGAGAGAGACGCACACATGCATTGCATGCACACTCACGGGACATGGGGACTTCATGGTTAAAATAGAAAATATCCCTCTCATGTTCACATGAAAAACACTTTGTCTCTCGCTGATGATGCTATTTGGGGAGGTGATGGACATTTTAGGAGGAGACAATCTACCCTTAGGACGTGGGTCCCAAAGGGTGTGCTTTTGAAGGTTACCCTCAGTCCTGCTCCTTCCCCTTTCTCTCTGTTTCTTGTCCTCCACTGCATGGAGTCGCCTGGCCCAGCTGCCTTGAGAGGCATGTGTCATAGGTTATTCTCAGGTTAGACTCCATGGCTCCTGAGGCACAAAGTACCTTCCAGTTCCTGAGAGACTGACACACTCCCTCAGGCAGGGAAGCTCTCAGGCTGTTCTGTGTTTCTCTGTATGTTCCCTTAGAGGTCAAGGAAGCACAGAAGCTTGACAGGACAATCGGTCTCAGACATTAGTCTTGTGTACCCTGTATAACTTGGCAAAAGTTGTTGTAGCCTGGCAATTAGAACTGCACTGATGATGCCAATTGCTATTATGTTCTGTTTCTGATAAAGATATAAAAACTTCACTCTCCATAAGATTGTCACAGCCTCAGTCTTGCTGTGGCCCCTCCATCCGGTTTGGTTTACTTCCTCTCCCCTAGCCCCCATCAGGTGACCTTAGCCTGGTAGTAAGGGGCAGGTCTCACACTCCTTGAGGCAAATTTCTTCTCTCATTTCCAGATAACCATAGTGTTCAGCCTTAGCTCAAGCAAAAAGTAATGGAGCTAGCCAACCACAGACAGAAACTTCTTGAAAGCATGAGAGGAAGTCAGTATCTCTGCCTTTAAGAGGTCTTCTCAGAGTTACTGGTCACATCTACAGAAAACTAACTCACACTGGAGCCAAGGCCTGGGGATATTTGGGTTTTTTTTGAGACAGGGTTTCTCTGTGTAGCCTTGGTTGTCCTGGACTCACTTTGTAGACCAGGCTGGCCTTGAACTCACATCGATCCACCTCCCTCTGCCTCCCAGGTACTGAGATTAAAGGCGTGCGCCACCACCCCCAATGGTTCTTTACATCTTAAATCTTAGTTTTCTGTATTATTTTCTCATTAACTGATGGCCTTTCCCTTGTTTTCTAGAAAGAAAGTGTACATATTTCATTTGCTATGTAGTGAACTGGTTGAGACAATTCCAAATTAGAAACAAAGCCAAGTTCAAAATTTGAATTTTAGTGTTTTTTTTTTAAATACAGGATAAAATTTTGTTGTGAAACAACCTGAATTTTTAAGAGTTCTCTTTGCTCACTGCCTAATTAAATTTCATTTAATTAAAAAGAATCATTTTAGGCTGGCATGGTGGCATATGACTTTTTAAAAATATTTTATTAATTTATTCATATTACGTCTCAATTGTTAGCCCATCCCTTGTATCCTCCCATTCCTCCCTCCCTCCTGCTTCCCCACTACTCCCCTCCCCTATGTCTGTGACTCAGGGGGTCCTCCTCCCCCTGTATATGCTCATAGGGAATCGAGTCTCTTCTTGGTAGCCTGCTATCCTTCCTCTGAGTGCCACCAAGCCTCCCCGTCAAGGGGACATGGTCAAAAATGGGGCACCAGAGTTCGCATGAAAGTCAGACCCCACTCTCCACTCAATGGTGGAGAATATCCTGTCCATCAGCTAGATCTGGGTAGGGGTTTGAAGTTTACTGCTTATATTGTCCTTGGCTGGTGCCATAGTTTGAGCAGGACCCCTGGACCAAGATCTGCTCGTCTGGTAGGTTTCTAGGACCCTCTGGATCCTTCTATTTCCCCATTCTCCCATGCTTCTCTCACCTAAAGTCCCAATAGGATGTCCTCCCTCTGACCCACTTTCCTGGTAAGTGAAGACTTTCATAGGACATGCCCCTTGGGCTAGTGTCCAGATATAAGTGAGTATATACCATTTGTCTCTTTTTGCTTCTGGGTTAACTCATTATGATCATTTCTAGTTCAAGCCATTTGTCCACAAATTTCTGGAATTCCTTATTTTTAATAGCTGAGTAGTATTCCACAGTGTAAATGTACCAGTTTCTTTATCCTTTCTTCTACTGAGGGGCACTTAGGCTGTTTCCATGTTCTGGCTATTATGAATAAGGCCAGTATGAACATGGTTGAGCATATGTCTTTGTTGTGTGCTGGAGCATTTTCTGGGTATATTGCAAGGAGTGGAATAGCTGGGTCTTGAGGAAGGCCTTATTCCCAGTTTTCTGAGATAGCGCCAGATAGATTTCCAAAGTGGCTGTACTAGTTTGCATTCCCACCAGCAATGAAGGAGTGTTCCTCTTTCTCCACATCCTCTCCAGCATGTGGTGTCACTTGAATTTTTGATCTTAGCCATTCTGATGGGTGTAAGATGGAATCTCAGTATCGTTTTGATTTACATTTCTCTGATGACTAAGGCGGTTGAGCATTTCTTTAAGTCTCAGCCATTCGATATTCCTCTGTTGAGAATTCTCTGTTTAGTTCTGAGTCCCATTTCTCAATTGGGTTATTTGGTTTGGTGGTGTTTAATTTCTTGAGTTCTTTATATATTTTAGATATTAGACCTTTGTCAGATGAAGGGTTGGTGAAGATCTTTTCCCAATCTGTAGGCTGTCGCTTTGTTCTGTTGACAGTGTCTCCTGCCTTACAGAAGCTTCTCAGCCTCATGAGGTCCCATTTATTAATTGTTGTTTTGTTTTGTTTTTTTCAAGACAGGATTTCTCTGTGTAGCCTTGACTGTCCTGGACTCACTGTGTAGACCAGGCTGGCCTTGAACTCACAGAGACCCACCTGCCTCTGCCTCCTGGGTGTTGGGATGAAAGGTGTGAGTCAGCACCGTCCGGCCACAATCACTATTTTCTATTATCTCGTTTGTGTAAGTTGGATACTATTCCCTGCACAAAGACTATCAAACTGATATTTATTGTCATAAATCTGATCTTCCAAGTCATGGGAAGCATGTATAGATGCGCATGTGCAGACACACATCTTTCTCCTTTTCTGTCATCGTCTCTTTAGCTTTTCCATTTGATATTCATGTTAAAATGTGATAAAGATCACATATAAAGGTAAATATAACCAAGACTATATACCCAAGCACTCTCCTACTTGGCCTAGCTCCCCACCTTCTTGCTCAGAAAACTTGGATAATTTGTCTCATACTTGTAAAAAAAAAAAATAAGAAATCTCAGTACTGTTGAAGACAGACATGAGCACATTCCAAAACATTGTATATGAAGCTTTTTTGTTTGTTTTGTTTCTGTTTTTGTTTGCTTATTTTTTTTCGAGACTTTTTTCTCTGTGTAGCATTGGATGTCCTCGACTCACTTTGTAGCCCAGGCTGACCTCGAACTCAGTGATCTGCCTGCCTCTGCCACCTGAGTGCTGGGATTAAAGGTGTCCGCCGCCACCACCAGGCTTTTCTCTTTCTTTCTTTCTTTCTTTCTTTTTTTTTTTTTTTTAATGGTTTCTATGTTTAGCCTTGGCTGTTCTAGAACTCACCAGGCTGGCCCCTGAAACTCTGAAACTCTGAAACTCAGATAAATCTTCCTGCCACTGCCTCCCAAGTGCTGGAATTAAAGGTATGCGCTGCTGATTCTTCCTTTATTCTGTTTGTTTTTTGAGACAGGGTTTCTCTGTGTAATAGTCCTGGCTGTCCTGGACTCGCTTTGTAGACCAGGCTGGCCTGGAACTCAGTGATCTGCCTGCCTCTGCCTCCCGAGTGCTGGGACTAAAGGCGTGCGCCACCACCACCTAGGCCAAACTCAAAGCTTTTCAACCTGGGCTTTGGGCTATAAAGCTTTACAACTATCTTCCAGGCTAAATGAGTATTAGGAATGAACAAGTAGATACAGCCTTGATAAGTTCTTTCTGGAAGGCTGCTGCCCCCTGATCCTAGAGGGCCTGAGTTTAGATGTCACCTTGATCTGACTTACTATTTGAAGAGCACTAAAAAACAATAGACGTGCCAGTGTACTCAGCTCCATGAGCATCACAGACAAAAACTAGGGCATTGTTTTTAAATGACTTTACATATAATTTTTATATTGCAGTGTCTCTAAGTTATTCATTTTACCTCGATATAAAAGAACTGACAAACAGAAAGAAAATGAACATGTATTAAGGGCCAGTATATATACCAGGCTGAGAAAATCACATGCATCACCATTAAAGCTTACAGGAGGTCTATAATAGGCAATGTCTTCATCAGCAAAATGGAATTCAGATACTGAGATGATAGAGCCAGGCCTGTTAGCCTGTGAATTTTCCAGGAGATCACTTAGCCAAAAGACAAACGGAACAACTCTAGTATCAGGTAGAGTTAATGGAATGAAGCAACTTCTCTTAAACTTTTCATTTAGTTTAGATGTAATTTATATCTATTAGTGGCTGAGTAAAACTTCTGCGGAAATGTTTGTATTCTGTAATTCCAATGATTTTTGATTCTTTGAGAATGATGATCAAGGTTATTGATTAGAACAGTAAGAAGAGAGAATGTATGCATTATCAATATGTAAATTTCAAGTAGTGTTTTTTTTTTCTGAATCTATCGATTTTGTTTCTGTTGTTATTGCTCATTTATAAATTTAGACAGGTTCTCCATCATGTTGACAGTGTGCTGACTAGTTTTATGTCACCCTGACATAAGCTAGAGTTATCTGAAAAGAGGGAAACTCAATTGAGAAAATGCTTCCATAAGATCTGGCTGTTGCAGGGCATGGTGGCGCACTCCTTAAGTCCAAGTACTCGGGAAGGAGAGACAGGTGGATTGTTGTGAGTTCAAGGCCAGCCTGGTTTAGAAAGTGTGTCCAGGACAGACAAGGCTACACAGAGAAACCCTGTCTTGAAAAACCAAAAATAAGTAAATAAAAAAAATCTGTCTGTAGGCATTTTCTTAACAATTGATGGGGGAGGGTCTAGCCATTGTGAGTGGTGCCATCCTTGGGCTGGTGGTCCTGGATTATATTTGTAAAAAGCAGGCTGAGCAAGCCATCAGGTGCAAGCTAGTAAGCAGCACCCCTCCATGGCCTCTGCATCAGTTCCTACCTTCAGATGCCAGCCCTGCTTGAGTTCCTGTCCTGATTTCCTTCAGTGCCAGACTATGACATGGAAGTGTAAACCAAATTTGCTTTTGGTCATAGTGTTTCATCCCAGCAACAGAAATCCTAACTAAAGCAAGAAAGGCTGGCTTTAGACTTATAATGATCCTCCGTCCAATTCTATTGATCTTTAAAATCAATTTTAAAGATAGAATCGATGTGTTAGACTCTGTAAGACTTAAATATTACCATGATCCTATCTACTTAATAGGCATATTGTACATGTTATTGAAGACTCTTACAAAATAAGTCTTAGGAAAGCTGATATAAATACAAAATTTATTTCTAACCTCATCTGTGTTTCTGTTTTGTTCTTATCTCAATTACCAAATCCATCATTTTGCATTCTCATCACTTCTTGTACTGCAACATCTCTACCAGAAGGTGAGTTATTCTAAGACAAGTATCATCCCTCTTTCCCTGTGGTATCCATAGTAACCTGGACAGTTCCTGTAATATAATAAGGCTCAGTAAATGTTTAGTGACTAGATCACCCAGTGGTAATAAAAAGGATTCATCTTTCTTATCTCATTTTCTGCTTCCAAAATGAGTAGATATGAACATTTTCATAGAGTTAGTGTCAGAAGTATATGACATGCTTATTATTTACTGGAGACATATGCCCTGAACATTTAAAGGCTGTTATGGTTATTTTATTTAGTATTAAATTACATTTTGGTAAAAATCTTGAAAGTATCTAACCATTACATTTCAGGATAGAAACAGAATATATTTGGCATAGTGCTTGAAAATACATAGCAAGAAGACAAAAGAAAAAATAAGCTATATATAAACAGAAAATTAAAAAAAATAAAAGTATATCTACTTGTAGATGGCATAATACTGTACTTAAAAGACCCCAAAGATTCTACCACCAAAGTTAGGCACTTTTAGCAAAATATTAGGGTACTAAATCACAAAACATCATTACCTTTCAAATACAGCAATAATGAACTTGCTTATAAAAAAAAATCAGGAGCCGGGTCTGGTGGCACATGCCTTTAATCCCAGCACTCGGGAGGCAGAGGCAGGTGGGTCACTGTGAGTTCGAGGTTAGCCTGGTCTACAAAGTGAGTCTAGGACAGACAAAGCTACACAGAGAAACCCTATCTAGAAAAACAATAAATAAATAAATAAATAAATAAAATCAGAAAAAAAAGCTCCATTCATGATAGATTAAAAAATACCTTGGAAGCCAGGAGTGGTGGCACATGCCTTTATTCCCAGCACTCAAGAGGCAGAGGCAGACGGATCGCTGTGAGTTGTAGGCCAGCCTGGTCTACAAAGTGAGTCCAGGACAGCCAGAGAAACCCTGTCTCGGAAAAGAAAGTATATATCAAGAAAAAGGCTGCTGTACAGCATCTATAGATGAATAAAACTAGATACATATATTTCTCTACTGTGCACAAAAACAAGCTTAAAATGGACCAAGGACATTATAGGACCTGAAACTTTAAAACAACTATAGAAAACCAGGGGAAACACCTTAATATGTAGACATGGGCAAGGAATTTCTGAAAAGGACTCTGATAACATAGGGCATAACCCCAAAGGGTTGACAAATGAGGTTACATCACATTAAATAACGCAACTCTACAGCAAAGAACACCAGCACTTGAGTGAAAAGACAGCCTTCAGGTAGTCAAAAAAAACCAAACAACAATAAACCACTTTGCTAACTACACATTAAATGGGATCAGTATCTTGAGCAGTGGCCTCAACCTTCCTAACTACACCCTTTTAATATAGTTCCTCATGTTGTGGTGACTCTCACACATAAAATTATTTTGTTGCTTCTTCTTAACTGTATTTCTGCTACTGTTGTAAATCATAATGAATGTCTGATATGCAGGATGTCTGACATACAACCCCTGTGAAAGGATCATAAAGCCCCCAAAGGGGTTGAAGGTGACCCACAGGTTGAGAACAGCTGATTTAGAAAATACAAAGAACTTTATTTGTACAGTATTTGTAGTTGTGCTTGTATCTGTAATCACCAAAACACAGATAATTGGCAAATGGGCTAACGAATAGAAGGTTCTCAAAATAAGAAATATACATATGAGAGACTGTGCAATATCTTCTGCCACCAGGGAAATGTAAATTGGAACTGCCCTGAGAGTCTATCTCACCATTCAGAATGGCTGTTATTAGGAAAATTTAATCACAGGCTGGAGAGAGGGCTCAGCAGTTAAGAGCACTGGCTGCTTTTCCAAAGGACCCGGGTTCAACTCCCAGCACCCACATGGCTGCTCACAACTGTCTATAACTCCAATTCCAGGGTATCTGATACCACACACACAGACACACATATACAAGCAGGCAGAATACCAGTAAAATAAAAAATAAAATAATTTAAAAAAAAAGACTAATCACAGCTGGGAGGTGGTGGTGGCGGCGGCAGGTGCATGCCTTTAATTCCAGTACTCAGGAAGCAAAGACAAATGATCTCTGAGAGTTCAAAGTCAGGTTGGTCTACAGAGTGAGTTTCAGGTCAGCCAGGGCTACACTGAGAAACCTAGTGTCAAAAATAAATAAATAATAAAATAAAACAAACAAGAAAGAAAGAAAGAGAAAATGCTAGTGAGGATGTAGCCAGAAAAAGAACTCTTATACATCGTAGGTGGTAATGTAAACTGGCCCAGACTCTGTGGACATCAGTGTAGAAGTCCCTTGTGCAACTAAAAATAGATCTACCCTAAGACTTAGCTCTGCCACTCCTGGGTATAGACCTTAAGGACTCTAAGCCAACATACTGCACAGACACTGACACATCCATGTTTATTGCTGTACTATTTCCTATAGCTAAGAAATGGAACCAGTTTATATGCCCAGCAATAAGTGAGAAAATGTGGTATATATACATAATGGATTATTTTCAACCATTAAAAAAAAACACAACGAATTCAGGCTGGAGAGATGGCTCAGAGGTTAAGAGCACTGTCTGCTCTTCTGAAGGTCCCAAGTTCAATTCCCAGCAACCACAAGGTGGATTACAACCACCTGTAATGAGAGCTGGTGCCTTCTTGTGGCAGGCAGGTACACATGTGGGCAGAATACTGTATAGATAATAAATCTAAAAACAAAAACAACAACAAAAAAAACCTGCCAGGCAGTGGTGGCACACACCTTTAATCCCAGCACTCAGAGAGCCAGAGTCTAGGACAGCCAAAGCTATACAGAGAAACCCTGCCTTGAAAAACCAACAAAACCAAACCAAAACCAAACCAAAAAACAACCAACCAAACAACCCCCTCCCCAAAACCAAATTACATTTTCTCTCACATACAGCATCCAGGTTTAAATTGTGCATGTGTCATGAAACTTCAAAGAGGACCATGAAAGGGGAAGAAGAGATTTCCAGGCAGAGTAGTGAGTGTTGGAAGATAAAGGAATTCATAGGGCAACAAAAGCAGCAGGAAGAACTGAGTGGAGAAGGGCACCAGCAACGGGAGAGGGGAGTAATTTGGAGAAAACCAGTGGGGAAGGTGGATAAAAATATGACATATACACATATAAGTGCCGTAATGTGGGGAAATAGAAGGATCCAGAGGGTCCTAGAAACCTACAAGAAGAACATCATGACGGGAGGATCTGGGCCCAGGAGGTCTACTCAAACTACTGCACCAACCAAGGACAATACTTGCAGTAAACATCAAACCCCTTCTCAGATCTAGCCAATGGACAAGACATCCTCCACAGTTGAGTGGAGAGTGGGGACTGACTCAGATGTGAACTCTGGTGCCCCGTATTTGACCACTGCCCCTTGGTGGGGAAGCCTGGTGGCACTCAGAGAAAGAATAAGCAGGCTGCCAAGATGAGACTTGATAGCCTATGACCATAGTGGGGGGGGGGGGTTGGTCCCCCTCGGTCACAGACCTAGGGGCGGGGAATAGGGTGAAAGTGGGAGGGAAGGATGGGAGGAAACAAGGGATGTGATAACAATTGAGTTGTAATCTGAATAAATTAATTTTTTAAAAAAGTGCCATAATGGAGCCCACCACTCTGTATGCTGACTTAAAGAAAAACAAAACTAAAGTAGCTGGGCACTAAAGAGGCAGAGGCTGGCAGATCGCTTTGAGTTCAAGGCCAGCCTGGTCTACAAAGTGAGGCCCGGCCAGCCAAGGCTACACAGAGAAACCCTGTGTCGAGAAAAGCAAACACAAAAACAAAAACAAAAAAATACCAAAACTAACCAACCCCCCCCCCCAAAAAAAAAAAACTAAAGCAGAATATCTGAATCTATAATAGTAACTTCCATTCTTTGGCTCTCAGAACTGAAGGAGAATTCTCTACAGGGGAGATAGGACGCTTCTCACTAAGCAGCGCTCCCTCCCGTGAGTGGGCGGCGCGTTGGTGCTTGTGGAAGATTGAGGCCGGTGTACCGCTGCAATTGCCCCACGTCATAGTGCATCCTGCTCACAGCCTGCTTGCAGCATGAAGTGCATGGTTCACTTTCTATTTCGTTAATGACAAGCTGTCCTTGCCAAGTGGGCTGTACTTTCGTTTCCTGAGAACCCAAACACGTTCCAAATAAACACTGTTCTTGGTTTTTAATAGGCAAGACCTGGAAAGCTTTTTCTCGAGGCAGCATGGAAAAACAGAAGAAATCAGGTATCCAAACCAAAACCAAGATCCCATTGAAATGCTGATTTTTCACTAAACAGTGAGGACTATACTCTCGGATTTTATGACCTTACATTAAAACATGTTGGGATAGCTGCTTACATAACTTTTCAACATGAATTGAAAATAAAATCTGTAAAAAGTCAAGAATCACTTCACTCCATCAGAATGACTTGTTCTTTGATTAAGACTCCACATCATTAGGATCCAGTTTTTTGTTTTAACCCTAAGCCTGACACAAAATACATATAAGCTAGAATATTTGTTCTCCAAGTCGAAAGTTATTTTCATAAACTCCTTCATATTGATAAATCTAGGTCCTTTTTATACAAGGGTTTCTTCTCTACTTAAACAACAAAACCAGTAGGAAGTTCTAAAACACTGCAGATTTTTAAGAGGGGTACCTTTGGTTAAGAATGGCAGTCTTTAGCGTTTCAGACCGCTCTCAATTCTAAATGCTTAAGAACCGCATGTTAGCCTCCTAGGCTGGGTTCTCACCGAGTCTCCTCCGGGAGGGCTCGCAGGTGATTTGGAGTAGGAACTTGGGAAGGCTCGATCCACTAGGAAAAGTCGAACATTCTCGCCTGCTAGAGCTGCATCGAGGCTGACGTGTGCCCTTCTCCCCCCTTAGGGACCCTGTCCTGGCGGGATCCCGCCCCTCAGACTCAAGCAGTTGTGGGGAAACTCCTCGCTTTCTTGTTCCAACCCACCACCCGCCAGCCTTCATACCCTGCGTTATCTTCTCTGGCCCAGCCCTTTCCCCAACCGGCTCTGAGAGAAAAGTCTGGAGGTGTTTTCCACCCTCGGAAGGATGGAAATGCCCACGGTGAATGTCTTGGGCTCTCCCTCCAATTTTTGCTGGAGGAGAGTAAGGGGGCGGGGGGGGGGGGAGGAAATGGTCTTCACTGTCCTGATAACAATCTCGACGCCCAGCCTTTAAAACGCAGGGAATTCAAGCGGGGAATCCTGGGCGGTTTCCGGGGAACCCTTTTCTCTAGGAGAGGGTCACCCTGTCTACACACACCAGTTACTATGACAATACAACCGCAGCCTCCAGTTTCCATGGCAGCGCCCTGCCCACTCCGATCGGTCTTCTTTCTATTTCTCTCTGGGCTCCGCCCTATTACCCCCCCACCCCACCCCCTTCAACACGCTTCAAGAGTGCGTGGGGAGGGGCAGCTGAGACGAGGGAGGCCTTTGCGTCATTCTCCGGCGCGCGAGGGAAGGCAAGAGTTGAGGAATTGGCGGGCGGAACTGTAGGAGGAAGAGGTGGCGTTTCCGGTGGGGAAAAGTGGAGGAGTGGAAAAAGGAAGCGAGAAGTGGGCGGGTGGAAGGGCGGAAGGCTTTGACTGTAACCCCCCCCCCCCCCCCCGTCTGGTTGGGGCTCGATGTTCGCGTTGAGCTTGAGGTTGGCCCCTCGCTCGGGAGGAGAGGGGCGGATCCCTAGGAAGCCACCCAGCGCTCCCTGCAGCTCCCTCAGCCGGCGCGCGGGCGCCACACAGCTTGCTCATCCCAAAAGGCAGCGGTACAGAGAAGCGGAAAGCACCCGGAGGGACCGGCACTGCTAAAGTCTCGCGAGAGCCAGCCCGACTTCCTTCCTTTGGTTCTCCCTCCTCTTCCCCCGCCCCCTTCCCTTCTCCCTCCTCTTCCCCCCCTCCCGAGCCGGAGCGTCCCTGTGTCCCACAGGCCAGGGCAGCAGCTAGAGCTGCTTTCCCCATTCCCTCCCCCCTCGCCTCACTCACTCTCTACCCCCACCCCGCCCTCCCCCCCCCCCCCAACCCCGCGCCGAACGAGGAGGAGTCGGAGGAGAGGAAGATGGCGGCGGCCGCCAGCACCCGCGGGGCCGCGGGGCCGCTCCGAGGAGCCTGAGAGACCCACGGAGGTTTCGCGGGGGAGACGCGGCGGCAGAGGATGAGCCTGCAGAGCGCGCAGTATCTCCGGTGAGTGCCCAAGCCCGGCCGAGGTGTTGTAGGAACCGGGAGGAGGCTTGGGGGCCAGGGACAGCGGACTCCCGAGATGGTGGGGGGAGTTGCAGCGTCCTCCTGGCTCCCGGCAGGGAGACTCGGGCTTCGCGGGCAGCTGCGGGAGGGGGCGGGCACACACATGGCTGCCTGGCCCCGGCCCTGCTGAGCTGAGCTCCCGTGAAGCCGGCGCTGAGCGGAGGGAGGTTGAGGAGGAAGCGGGAGGGAGAGAACGTGTGTGCGCGCGCGCCTGTGGTCTCAGCCCGCGGGCCGGGGTAGGGAAAGGCACCCCAGGAGCAGGTAGCGACCCGGAGTGAAGGTGGGGGTGAAGGGTCTGGCCCCCACAGTAGGGGAAACGTGGAATGCTGGCTGGAGCGATGCATGCTGAGAGTAGAGGATGGAAGTCCGCACACCTGGGGGGGGGGTTGGGAGGGCGCAGACTGGAGGGCAAATTGGAGGAAGGGGAGACCGCAAGAAACCGGAGCTTGTTCTCTTTTGTCGTGGATGGAGAGTACGAGAAATATCGCCTTCTGTAGTTAGTTGGAGGGGCCAGGGGAACCCGAAAAGGGAATGGATGGGGACATGAGGGAAAGAGGGAGGTACTATGAACAAGGTTATGTTCTGAGAAGAGAAACTGTAGTTGGAAGATACCATTCTGAGTCTTGTGCATTCATTAGGTGCGATGTAAGGAACTTGTATGAAGGGGATGGAGTGGCGCATGGATACTGGGGTGTGTGTGTGTGTGTGTGTGTGTGTGTGTGTCTGTCTGTCTGTCTGTCTGTCTGGAGTAAGGGAAGAAAGCAGGGATTGATGCACATTTAAAGAAGACTCATATGCATTGACACTGGTGTCGAGAACATTTTGAATGGAAAGACAGCAGCTGTTGTTCAGTCAGAATGGCTTCATGGGTTCTGAGTAAGAGATTGGAGGAAGCTAGAGGGTAAAATAAAACCTTGATGACAAAGAAAAATAAGGTTGTTAGAGCCTGAGGTTAATTGGGGAGTTTTGAAGACTTAAAAACTGAGCCTTTTTTGTCTTTCAGGAACAACTAGAGAAGGACAGGTCTTATAGGAAGATGCTTTTTAAAAGTGGTTTCATTACGTTGTGGAGAAAGGAATTGAATAGATAGATAAGTGGTATTTCAGAGCCAGGCGTGGTGGCGCACGCCTTTAATCCCAGCACTTGGGAGGCGGAGGCAGGCGGATCTCTGTGAGTTCGAGGCCAGCCAGTGGAACACACAGAGAAACCCTGTCTCAAATTAGAAATTAAGAAATTAGTGAAGTGAAGGAAGCAATGTGTGAGAGCAGACCCAGGTATATGTCTAATGCAAGAGAGGGGATGTGGCTCTGCGGGGCACAGGGCGGCTGCTCTGCTCTGTGGGGCACAGGGTGGCTGCTCTGCTCTGTGGGGCACAGGGCGGCTGCTCTGCTCTGTGGGGCACAGGGTAGCTGCTCTGCCTTTGAAAGTAGTTATTGATTATACTGGAGAGAGGAGACTGGAACTTCTGAACCTTTGGTGCATGAATTCCAGTTTAGCACAGCATATATGTCTGATATTGTAAGTTGACTTCCTCTTTTCTTCTCTATTACCCAGTGGTTTACTATATTCAGTAAATTTTACAATAGAGCCATGAATATAGGTGCTGTAGACAGAAATAGAAACTGGGGGCAGGTTTTGTTTGTTTGTTTGTTTGTTTTTGTTTTTCGAGACAGGGTTTCTCTGTGTAACCTTGGCTGTCCTAGACTCACTTTGTAGACCAGGCTGGCCTCGAACTCACAGAGATCCACCTGCCTCTACCAAGGCAGTTCCTCATCTTAAGGAATTGCAGCTTGATATCCAGTAGGTAAGTAAATTAACAGCACAGACTAATGTAGTTATCACCACAGAAGATGTCATGTTGATGAGTCCAAAGGCAGGAGATGACCTGAGCAACTGAAGGAAATCAGGGAAGGCTTTCTTTGTTCATTTGCTCATTTATACACACATGATTCATCAGTTGTTTGGTTGATCACCTGTATGGAAGGCATTGAACCAGCTGCTAAGAATAGAAAGTAAGAACTCCACCCTCTTACAGAACTCACACGTTTGTTAGGCTCTAAAGGAGCACTTACAGTCTAAGAACGGACAATATGCTGACAGCTGAGGATTAAGAAAGGGAGATTCTAAATATAAGGACATAGATAATAAGGAAATGGAGGGGGGAGAGAGTGGTGTTGAGTTAGACAGGAGTGTGGTGTGATACACTGGAAAACTTAGAATTAAACTTCTTCCTTTTACAGATTAGGAAAACAAGTCCAAAGAAGTTATTGAGAATGATATGGTTGGTGTGTAAAAACAAATTCAAATGCTCGGCTTCTAGCTTGAGGTCAGCTTTCTGTGCTGCATGTCTGTGTTCATTTTTTGCCCTAGTTAGAGAAAACCTATTCTGTAACCTGATGTTAAAGGGTATTGAATATTGTGATCCTTAGTTTATAGGTAAAAAGTTTGTGATGAGAGTTATTTGAATACAGCTTAATTTGTAGAATGCTCACTTAACATGCGTTATATAAAACTGGTTGTGTTGTAGCTCGCCATTCTGGGAAGTAGAAACAGGAAGATCAAAAGTTCAAGGTCATCCACTATTTAGCACAGTCAAGGCCATCCTGGGCTTCATGAGCCCCCGTCTCAAAGAGCGAAAACTTGAATGACTGGCTGAGAGGCAATCTGTATGTTCATACCTGTGCTGTGAGGCAATTACTGTGTCATAAAATAGTAGATCTTTAGAGCTTGGAATGAGGTCTGGGCCATAGGGGGATAAACATTAAGAAAGTGCTGGTATTTTGAATGCAGAGATAGCTGCCTCTGAGAAGTTTTGTGCTAATCAGTGTGGAGGGAAGAATTACCCTTAGGTTATTGAGTCAGTGACAGGTTGGTGTGAATTTAGCTCTGAAGAATGGAGAAATGTGGAAAGAGAAAGTTTAAATGACAGCTACATCTCCAGCTACACTTGAATAGGCAAAAAAGTTGATCCTAAGTTAAGTTTTCCTCTCGCTTTCATTTAAAGACTGCTGAGGGGAGACTGGAGGTTATCTTCAAAGAACATTGTTGAGTTTCTTTAAAAATAGAAGTTTGTTGTTTTTAATTTAGTAGATTTATTTTTATATGTTTGGGTGTTTTTCCTGCATTAATGTGCAGTGATCATGGAGGTCAAATTAATGTGCAGACACCAGAAGAGGGTGTTGGATTTTTTGGACCAGGAGTTACAGATGGTTGTGAATGGCCATGTGGGTGCTGGGAATCTAACCTGGGACCTCTGGAACGGGCAGCCAATGCTCTTAACTGCTCATCCATCTCTCCAGCCCCCAGAACAGCTGTTTTTATAGAGGTCAGGGGAGGCATGGCTTGTGACCTGAGGTTTAGGGTAAGCTTTGTTCCCTGCCTTTGTCAGTTGGCGGATTTTAAGACTGCATAGCTGCAGATTTTCCCTCATGTTGTATGATTTTTCTTCTCTTAGCTGAATTTTAATTTGTTGGAGTAAGTGAGCAGGGGTGCCTAGTATTGAAATGGTGGGGTAGTGGAAGTGTAGGGAACAAGATGGCACTTTCAAAGCCTAAGAACAAGAAAGAAGGAACTCCACATAAAGGGAACTGAATTCATCTTTAGTTAAAGAAGCAGCAGAGATGAAAAGAACCTGTGGAGGGAAGGGAAGAGATGATACTGTAAATAAGAAAAGGCTGCAGATTTCTTTTGCTAGCAGAAAAATACACCTTTTCTCTCCTAGTAGTAGTAGATTGGCACAATTCTTGCCCAAATAGATGTTGAAAGGACTTAATTTTTATAATTTAAGAAGTTTCCTTAAACATGACTGTTCTAGGCAGGAGAAATTGCGAGTGTATCACTTACATCAAGTAGAACTAGAAGTCAGGTGTTTTCCTTTTTATTTAACAAGATGAAAGTTTGTTTGAAGACTAACACTGATGTTGAGTGAAAAAGTGGATTGATGGTAGGTTTTCTGTTCGGTGCCGAAGGATGAGGATAGGCCATAGATGAGTTTATAAGTAATGCATGATATTACACCTTAAAAGAATGATTTTTTGTTTTTGGTTTTTTTGAGACAGGGTTTCTCTGTGTAGCCTTGGCTGTCCTGGACTCACTTTGTAGACCAGGCTGGCCTTGAACTCACAACGATCTGCCTGCCTCTGCCTCCTGAATGCTGGGATTACAGATGCATGCCACTATGCCCAGCAAAAGAATAATTTTTAAAAGTTTGGGAATTAATATACCAAAGGCACCATCTTGAGTTTCTGTTGCTGTGATAAAGACCAGGACCAAAAAGCAGCTTAGGGAGTAAAGGGTTTAAAATAATCTCATACTTTGTAGTTCATCTTCATTCAGGAAGTCAAGGCAATAACTGATGCAGAAGTGATAGAGGGATGCTGTTTACTGGCTTGTTCCTCCATACCTTGTTCAGCCTGCTTTCTTACACCATAAGGATCACCTGTCCGGGAGTGGCACCACCCGCAAAACATTGGCCAATGTTTTGGCCCCCTCTGACATCAATTGATCAAGGAAATGCCCATCTGACTTACCTACAGGCAATCTGATGGAGACACTTTACCTCTTGAGGGTTCTCTTCCCAGGTGACTCTAATGTGTGTCAGGTTGACCAAAAACAAACAAACAAACAAACAAAACCAAACCAACAACTAACCAGGACACACAGAAAAATGGGGGTGAAGGAAACATGTATTAAAGTGTGAGGACAGAGAAGACATTGAAGTTCTGGAAGATGAGAAAGTGGAGTAATCATAGCCATAACAATACCAGTCAAACAGGTCAAATCCTATTATAAAGGTGCCAGAGATGTTAGCAAACACCACCTGCTGCTGCCCTTGTGAGAGGTGCTGTTTTGTACACCTCCCTACTTTGCTTTCTTCATTATTCTTTTTCTGTCTTACGTTTTCTTCTATGCTTTGGGTGTTTCAGTGACATCAGCTTGAAGTTGATTCCATGGTGTTAGACTCCTTTACAAAAATGGTCATAAATGTCTGCTCTGTTAAAATTTTCCCTTTGATACCCTCTATTGAGAGGACCAGCTAGTGTCACATTCTATGTTAGAAACTTTATAGCCAGAGATGAAACAGCAGCCACAGACTTGTTTTTGAGGTAACAGAAAAATGGTTGTTATTTGAGTTGGAAGGAAAATAGTTTCATATTGTAAGATACAATGCCTGATGGTAAATCTTGGCTGAGGCTGGGTAAAGTAGCAGGCATAGTCTTAGATTAGTGAGAGAGAGCCAGGAGGATAGACAACTAAGTGGAGTGGGCTCTGCTTTCTAGAATAATCTGGTAATGCTGAGTCTGATAGGAAGCCTCAGAAAGACTTGTAAGTTGTTTGTGGACATTAATCCTTGTGGTTTATAGAGTTATGTCTTCCCCCCATCCCTCCCACCACTCTTATCCTTTCTAGGATGCGAAGTAGCCTCAATTCCAGAAAATCGGTCAAACATGGCTGTTTTACCAAATATGGTAATTTTAAAAAAATAACTTGAGGCTTAGAAGTTTTTGTTACAATAATGTTAATAGCACTTTGCCTGCTTGGATACTGACTGGCTGAATTATCTTGGTTGTTAATTTCTGCTTCCTTTGGATTAAAAATGTATACCTCCTGTCTTAGCTATGTTTCATTCTTTGCTTCTCACAGCTGCTGTCATCTGTATTTATGATGAAGGAAGCAGTCACTGAGCTTTCTGTTGATGTTTTTAATGGGGTAGGTTATAGGAAGATCTGGACCCACTAGTACAGCCAGTTTCTCATGGGGCTTTTGTTGGGGTGGAGAATGTCTCAGACTTTAAAAGGACTACTTTGCTTTATACTGTATTAAGTTGTTGAGTCTTTAACTATATCTCTAACCTTGACTAGACTTTTGGGTTTTTATTTGTTGTGTGAATTCGTGCCTAAAGGTTTAGATGGGCTATCTAACTATCATCTTGTTCAAACATGAGCAGACAGATGTCTTGAAGTGGTGGCGAGCATCACATATTGTCAATGAAGTTTGCCATGAAGGTGTATTTAGTTGCTGTAGCTAGACTTGGCAAAGGGCCTGGGAAATTGTCACTAAGAAGAGCTAATTATCATTGACAGGAAAATAAGAGACAGTGATTTGGCAAACATGTCACATGGTAAGTGAGAACTTTTAACCAACTCCTTACTAGTTAACACGCAACTGAAGCTGCTTAGGAAAGTTGTTTGCTGCTCAATTCTTAGTAGGAAGAAGAGGTAACTAATTGTTAAAGAAAATTTTAGAGATCTCAGGCAACAACTCTGGTTGTCTTTTTTTCTTGATTGCTTCATTTTGAAAGGTTTTTGCAAAGCTTGGCACTTAGTTGACTAGTGGGCTAGATACTCTCATATGGGTGGGCATGATTTATCTTGTGCACCTGAAACCATTAGTAGCCTGCCTCCCTAGCCTGTACCCATCAGATGCCAATATCATTCATTCTCCCCTAACCAAAAAAAAAGGTTACCAAAAATGTCACCATACATTGTAAGCTTTCTCATCAATTTTCCCTTAGGTAGTACTAAACCAGCTTCCATGCTCCTCCTTGTAGACAAATGTATATATTTCAGCTTGGTTTTGTAAATTGAGTTTTGCTCTCTGGCAGTTACTAAATAGAGCACCAACACAGATTTTCGGTGGTAAGTTTAAAGTTACTGGAGACACAGGAGTAGCCAGTAAACTAGCTATGCTCTGTTATAGAGAAGCAAAGGTGATGTGTGGACATAAGGATGATGCTTATTCCAACAGGTGGATCTGGGTGAAAGGGCATCTTGGTAGAGATGAGATTTTTCATGAAAACTGAAAGATGAACCAGAATTTTAAAGAGGATTGAGCATTTGACATTGCAAGCAGGCAGAACATGCTTGTACTTTTTTCAAATATATTAAAAATATTGTATCTACTCAGATTTCATGCATGATATTAAATGTTCTGACCAGGCACAAGTTTCTCACACATAAAAGAAGTAGAGGATGTGAAAATGGCAATTTGAACACTTAATATCTGGCGTGGATCTCAAAAAAGGGAAAGCAGGGGCTGGAGAGATGACTCAGAGGTTAACAGCACTGATTGCTCTTCCAGAGCTCCTGAGTTCAATTCTCAGCAACCACATGGTGGCTCACAACCATCTATAATGTGATCTGATGATCTTTTCTGGCGTGCCCGTGTACATGTAGGCAGCGCACTGTATTCATAATAATAATACTAATAAATAAAGCACCAGATGCACACCTTTAATCCTAGCACTTGAGGCAGAGGCAGGTGGATCTCTGGGAGTTTAAGGCCAGCCTAGTCTACAAAGTGAGTCCAGGACAGCCAGGGCTATACAGATAAACCCTGTCTCAAAAACAAAATAAATACATCTTTAAAAAAAAAAAAAAGGAAAGGCAGTTAGCTAGGGTTCTTCTACAAGCCCCATTTTCCCTTGTGCTCTTGACTATATCTACCGTTCCTCCAGGGCTTATTTAATTTGTGGTGTTATTTTCTTCACTACTGTTTTCCGTGAAACAATCTCGATTTCCCCCCCTTAAAAGGCAGTTTTTATTCTAACTTTCCCTCAGAATTTTGTCATTTGTGATTTTTGTCTTATGGCTAAGCATTTCAAGTTTAACCTGTTGCCTGTTTGTCCTTTGATTGTGATCCATTTTGTTGTTGTTTAGTTTCTTTATTGATACTGACCTCTTCAAAGGTGCCTAAGACCTCATAATGGCCCAAATCAGCTATTTCCCTTCCTTACACTCACACCTTTGTTTGCCTTCCTCTGATTTTGTATCTTCCTTATATCCATCTACCCTGTCCCGCCAGTTCAGACTAAAGAAGAGACCATGCTTTCAGCTGTTGAGGGTTTTTTGTTTGGTTGTTTTGATACAGGGTCTCACTGGGTAGCCCTAGCTGATCTGGAACTTGATACGTAAGTCAGGCTAGCCTCTAACTCACTCACAGAGATCCACCTTCTTCTCCCTCCTGATTGCTTGGCTCAAACTTGTGTCCCTCACCCCTGGCTCAGGTGGTTTTACTAACACACAAGCACTCAGTTACCATATGACTCGTAGTAGCTGTGATGTGTACACACAGACAGATGAGAAGTTGTTTTTTGTTTTTTGTTTTTTGTTTTTTTTTGGTTTGGTTTGGTTGGTTTGGTTTTTTGAGACAGGGTCTCTCTGTGTTAGTGTTGGCTGTCCTGGACTGGCTTCGTAGACCAGGCTGACCTCGAACTCAAAGCAATCTGCCTGCTTCTGTTGGGATTAAAGGCGTGCGCTACCACGCCTGGCCTCAAATGAGAAGTTCTTAAGCTCTGTTGCTTTCAGCACCAGTTCTGATTACTCTGTCCTGATTACTCTATTGTTTGTTGTTCTGGCTCATTTTATCCACCAGTGGCAAAAACAATGGCATGCCTCCCCCCACCCCACCCCTTTTTTTCCTTAGCATTTCTTTCTTTCATTCTTTTCTTTAGCCAGGATTTCTCAGTGTAACAGCCTTGGCTGTCCTGGAACTCTCTTTGTGAACCAGGTTGGCCTTGAGATCTGTATGCCTCTACCTCCCAAGTGCTAGGGTTAAAGGCATGTGCCACCAACAGCATTCCTTTTTTTTTTTTTTTTTTTTTTTAGATACTGTGTCTACTTACAAACTTCTACTGTCATTGAATCATCATTCTTTAAAATTTACCAAGCATATAATTTAAGTCATTGTGCTAATCCTGGATAAATGATTGGTCTAAGATGTCATTCTTTTCTTTTAGAGTCTCATGAACTCTTACTAAAATGGGCACAAAGGTAAAAATAAATGGAGTTGGATATTCTGGATATAATCTCAGTTGGAAGTGGTGGTGCATGCCTTTACTCTCAGCATTTAGGGGGCAGAGACAGGTGGATCTCCGTGAGTTCAAGGCCACTCTGATCTACAATCAAATTCCAGGTTACATAGTGTGTCTCAAAACAAACAAAACAGTTTAATCCCTGGGGTGGAAATGCTTGAGTCTAAGTCATAGCCCTGTCACTGTTGTTCTGGGCAGTCCACTTACACTTTTTGTGCCCATTTCTCTGTTCTCTTATCTGTGAGCTGGAGGTAATATACCTGTTGCATAAAGTTATAGAGAGTTAATGTACTTAGCTCGAGTGCTCTGGTACTTAGTAAGTACTATATATTTTAGGTGTGCATAATCTGAAAATTAACATGTAGCACTGACTAATCATTTTGTGCCCCTGCCCTCTGGGCATTTGTTATTTGCGAAGTCTTACTATTGTCAGTCTTCTGTTCATTCTATTGCTTAAAAATTACTTACAGGCAAAGGGGTTAATTTGTGCTTACAATTCCGCATTACAGTCATTTCACTTGTGGAAAGTAAAGGCAGCAGGAATTTGAAACAGCTAGTCACAGCACAGACAAGACTGAAGAGAAATGAATGCATCAATGCTTGCTTGTGTTCAGCTCATATTCTCCACTCTTAAAGACTTCAGGAAACCTCCTCCCCACCCAGGGAATGCTGCCTTCTGCTGTGAGCTGTGTTCTGCATCAATTAACTTACTGAAGAGGTCACTCACAGGCCAGCTCTCTTCCCATGTGACTCTATAAATTGTGTCAACATGTAAAAGTAAACTCCACTACAGTGTGAGTTCCAAGCCAATTTGGGATACTTGAGATCTCGTCTTACAAGTAAATAAATAGATGAATAAGCTTTATATACTTCCCTTCTTCCTACACAATTAAGCTTTCTCATTTTCTCCATTGGAGGTGTGATGCCTCTCCCCGCTCTCCCCCTCCCCCCAGGTTTAAACTCTTACAGTCTTCTTTGAGTTCTACTATTTCTTTACCCTTTTGAGTATTTCTACCACTCTGGAAATGTTTTTCTTTTTTCCTTAATGGTTTTGTCAGTGTTTTACTCATATTGTGGAAATGCCCTTCTAGCCTGCTACCTTGCCTACAGTTCTTCTGAGGTCACAAGTTTTGACTGGGCATTAAATACTGTTCATTACTTTGTTGGTGGCAAAACGGAACACATATGAAGAAATAGCTTAGCGTAACAAATTCTGGTTTTCCTTCAGACTAAATTCTGGGGTTTTGTTTTTGTTTTTGATTTTCTTCAGACTCCATACTGTCTGTCCTACTACAAATAGATATTTTGCATTGATTCCAAAGTAACATTCTTAAATATTTATTTATGACTTTCCCTTAAGTATACTCCTTAATATGGCATTGTTGACCTTTCATAAAATAACTTATCTACTTCTGTCAGTGGTATCATGAACAAAACCATTAAAGTGATTTGCCCAATGTTTCTGAACACAGCATATTTTTCTTTTTCCTTTTTTTTTTTTTTTTAAAACAGGGCTTCTGTGTGCTATCTTGGCTGTCCGGAACTCTTGTGTAGCCCTTTGTAGACCAGGCTGGCCTCGAATTTACAGAGATCCACCTGTCTCTGCCTCCCAAGTGCTGGGATTAAAGGTATGTGCCACCACCACCTGGCTCAATCTCTTTTGTTTTTGTTTTTGAGACAGGGTCTCTGTGTTAGCCTTGGCTGTCCTGGATTGCTTTGTAGACCAGGCTGGCCTCAAACTCACAGTGGTCCGCCCGCCTCTGCCTCCCAAGTGCTGGCATTAAAGGCGTGCACCAGATGTGGGTCTGGCCCATCTCTCTTGATAATGTTCAAGCTGCTCCACTTCTCTTTCTCTCCCATCTGACCCTACCATATTACTCACACATTGGGGCGGCTCCCTCTGCCGGCTGGCCACGTGGTCAGCGGGCCCCTGGGTGACATCCTCCATCCATGCTGCATAGCGTGGCACTGTGTAGCTTGATGGCAAGTGGATGTTTATGGCCCACTTGTGCCATGTGCTGGAGGGCAGGTCTGTGGGTGGTGTGGCAGGTGTCTTGTCTGTCTTGTCTTCCTCCTCTAGCATTGTTCTTCCTGGGTTTGATTTGATTTGATTTGATTTTTATGAGTCCTAGGCCGCTTTGGCCACCAAGACAGGCATCAAGCTAGGATGAACAAAGGACTGCCGTCTACTCTGCCCCTGACTGATAAAAGAACACCACCACCACCAAGGTGGACTTCTTTCATTTGGAAATATTCCTATAAGTGATGAAAAATACAAAGCATAATGTTAAGAATCAGCATAAGTGCATTTCAGACATAAAGACTATCTTAGAGCATCTGCAAATCTTTGTGTGAATATACAGTTTGTGGAATGTAACTTAAAGTGTATTTTATTTTTAATATCTAATTTTTCATGTGAATGTGTTTTGTCTGCGTGAATGTCTTCTGTTGACTAAGTACGTGCAGTGCCTGGAGATCCCTTAGGATTTGAATTAGACTGTTCTGAGCTGCCACATGGCTGCTAGGAATCAAACTAGAGTCCTCTGCAAGATAAGTTAGTGAGTGCTCTTAACTGCTGAGCCATCTCTCCAGCCCCACAGTAGATTTTTACACTCAAATTGTTTGACATACTTAAGTTTTTGAGTGACTGAAGCACACATCTTTAAGTTCAAATTAAACAAACTTAACCAAGGAGCACAGCTTATATGGTATAGTTACTGCTTAGTATGCCCTTAGTATGCTTAAGATCCTGAGTTGGATCCCGTCATGTCCCCAGAGCCTTCCCCACCAATAAACCAAATGTGGTTTGTCTTAAGCCTGTTAATCTGAGCACTTAAGAGGTAAAGGCAAGACCTGAAATTTAAAGTTATCCTCAGCTAGGTAACTACATAGCAAGTACGAGGCCAGCCTGTGCTACATGAGCACAGGAGCTTGCCCTCCAAAAGTGAAGATTAATATCTATTTGTAGGACTTTTTTTGTCAGTGAAAATTTCTTATGCATGTGAAATGCCAAAGTACCATAGGAAAAGATTACAGCATTAAAACACGCCTTAAGTATGTTCTAGTTCTTTTTTTTTTTAGACAGGGTTTCTCTCTGTAATAGCCCTGGCTAGCCTGGAACTCACAACGATCCCCTCGCCTCTGCTGTCTAGCACTGAGGACTTAGGTAGTATACTTTCTTTTTATCTTCCCACCCTTAATCTGATAGTCTATCAGCATTTGAAACACCATGATCCGGTTCTTCCTTTCATTCCTTAAAGAAGCTCAGTGAATTTCAGAGAGCCTCCTCTTTTTTTCCCATCGTAAACTTTCCAAAAAAAGTATTCTAACTGCTACTTCCTTGGAAAAAATGAATGCATTTTAAAAGTTGGGGCTGAGAAGTTGTCAGATTATATCTATAATTATAAATGTTATGCTTTATAGCAATACATAATAAACAAAAATCTCACAATCTCAAGTAACTAATATAAAATTAAAGACATTATGATGCATACTTAACACTATTGACTGCAAAGCCTAACTCTGAGGCTCAAAACTCAACTCTGTCAATCTGAGAATGACATTTAGGTTTAGCTATTCTGAGTCTTGTTTGCCTGTCTGTAAAACAGAACAACAGTGGTACATAACTCATAGGATTGCTGTGAAATCAAATAAACAGAGTGTTTAGTGTAATGAGGAATAAAATAAAACCTAAATACTATTATTAGAGAACAAGCAGCATCTCCAAAGCCACTCCTCTCTGTTGGTCTATATAAGCCTTTATGGCATAATGAGAAGACATATCTAAGATTAGAGGTGAATCAATGCTGACCTAAGACCCATGTGACAGTCTAATGATGAGAGCTTTTTAGCAACAGGTCATTATTATATTAAAATAATTTACTATGTTGGGTGTGGTGGCGCACGTCTGTAATCCCAGCACTCGGAAGGCAGGAGCAGGCGGATTGCGGTGAGTTCAAGTCCAGCCTGGTCAACAAAGTGAGTCCAGGACAGCCAAGGCTACGCAGAGAAACCCTGCCTTGAAAAAAACCAAAAAGAATTGGGCAAGTCAGTAAGGGAAAATACACGTAGAGGACTGCTTGTTAGTGGCAGTAACTACCACGCCAGGCTAAAATGACATATTAATATATTAAAATACTGAAAATTAAGTTGATTTAGAAAAGAGGCTCTTCATCTAAAACTACACTGGGCTTTAACATGAGGAAGTTACAACTTCTCATGTAATTCTTCTAATGACCTGTTATGATCATTAGTACCAAAAATAAAACAGAGGCTTAAGGTTACCTTGCTAGTAGGTAAAAGGGACCTGAACTCAGGACACCCTAAAAACAAATTAAGGTAGTCTTAATTCAAAGACCTTCTCAGTCAGTTTGGTGTACCATATTGCTGTCCTAAGAAGCAAGGAAAGAAAAGGAAAGAAGGGGAAGGGGAAGGGAAAAGAAAAGGGAATAGAAAAAGGAAAGAAAAGAAAGCAAGAAGGACAGCAACAAAAAACAAAAGACCTTTGTGTATAAATTTAGCCAGTCAAACCCTTTCTTTTCTGAGACAGGTTTCTCTGTGTAGCCTTGGCTGTCCTGGACTCACTTTATAGACCAGGCTGGCCTTGAATTCACACTGTTTCTCATGCCTCAGCCTCTGGAGTACTGGGATTAAAGGCGTGCACCACTACCGCCTGGTGTCAGTAAAATAAGATTAGATATTAAAAATATCCCAGAACTCTGGAAGCAGACGCAGGAGGATCGCTGTGAGTTCAAGGCCAGCCTGGTCTACAAAGTGAGGCCAGGACAGCCAAGGCTACACAGAGAATCCCTGTCTCAAGTGTGTGTGTGTGTATTTATATAATGCACAAAGACATTATACCAACAATAGGGTCTGAGAGCTTGGTCACAAAGAGCCCTAGCTAGTTTTCTTTTTTCTTTTTTTGGTTTTGGTTTTGGTTTTTTCAAGACAGGGTTTCTCTATGTAGCCTTGGCGGTCCTGGACTCACTTTGTAGACCAGGCTGGCCTCGAACTCACAGTGATCCGCCTGCTTCTGCCTCCCAAGTGCTGGGATTAAAGGTGTGCGCCACCACGCCCAGCTCTAGCTAGTTTTCTTTAGCCCCTTTTATAAGGTACTAGTCCCATTCTCTTTTAAGATTGATTTATTATGTATAGAGTGTTTTGCCTGCATGTGCACCTGCAGGCCAGAAGAGGGCACCAGATCACATTATAGATGGTTGTGAGCCACCCTGTGGTTGCTGGGGATTGAACTCAGAACCTTTGGAAGAACAACCAGTTCTCTTAACCTCTGTGCCATCTCTCTAATCGCTCTAGTCCCATTCTTGAGGGTGTAGCTTTATATGGTATTCATTTCTGAGAGCCAGCACCTCTTAGTATTGTTGCATTGGACATTAAATTTCAACATGCATTTGGGAGGAAACACAACATTCAAACCAGAGCTAGTAGTTAAAAGTTAATCCGTTTGCTTCTAAATTTCCCTCTAGAAATTTTATAGGCCTAGTCTACAATCTATTTTAATTTTGTATATGTTGTGGTGTATTACTTGTTTTCTAGTTAATTTTTTATCCACTTATAGCATCATTTGTTGAGATATTTTCTTTTTTAAATTCCTTGATACTTTTATTAAATATTGGCTATATACAAAAACACACATATACGTAAGTTTCTCAGTCAGTGTTCTACTATTGTGAAGAGACATATTAGCACAGCAACTCTTATCAAAAGAAAGCATTAATTTTGGCTTGCTTACAGTTTCAGAGGTTTAGTCTAATGTCGTCAAAGCAAGAAACATGGGAGCACACAGACAGACGTGGTACTGGAGAGGAGCTGAAAGCTCTACCTCCAGATACACAGGCAGCAGGAAGAGTGTCACTGGGCTTGAGTAGGCCTTCTGAAACCTCAAAGCCCTGCCCCCAGCGACACTTCCTCCAATAAAATCACACACCTCCTAGTCCTTGTAAGTACTGCCACTCCCTAATAGCTAAGTATTCAAATGTGTGAGCCTATGGGGGCTCTTAGGTTCTTTCTTAACCCACCACAGTAATGACATCAGTAGGTGTCTCTGACTCTTGAAATCAGCATGTACCTATGTTCCTTCGCTTAAATTTGAAATCAAGTAGCATACAAATTCCAAAACTTTATTCAGTTGGAAAATTGTTAGTTATAAATGCTTGTATCTCCAGATAAATATAAAAATCATAAGCTGAGGTTTTTATTGAAATTGCACTATTAACTATAGATCATTTGGTGGTAAATTACAGGTATTTCCAAAGAAATGACTTTTGGTTCTCACTTAATTGTTTATTTACATTGTTTTCTTTGTTTCATTTGATTTGTGCTTAGTGCACCCCCTTTTACAGCTTCTAACAATAGATGCTTTTAGTGGTTTTAGACCTTTCTCTTCTATAGAAACATTCAAATCTCTGAAGGCCTCACTGCTGCCTTTGCTGCACACTACATATTATACATATTTCCATTTTTATTTGGTTTAAAACATTTTCAAATTGCTCTTGGGATTGCACCTGTGATTTGTAGTTCTTTGGACTTGCTTTGTAGACCAGGCTGCCTTCTGCCTCCCTGAGTCCTGGGATTAAAGGCGTTCTCCACCCTGGCTTACAGGTTTCAGTTAGATCAGATTGACCTAACCTTACTGGTTTTCTGCCTTGCTTATTCTGTTATTTACTGAAAGATGAATTTTGAAGTGTCTAAGTAACTGTAGATTTTTCTGCTTTTGCTTATTTCTACTTATGTGTTAATTTAAAATGTTATAACAATATACTTGACTCTCTTAATGTTTCTTTCCCCCCTTTCTTTGTGTGTGTGTGTGTGTGTGTGTGTGTGTGTATAGTTCATGCTCGTCTTAATCTGCTTCAGCCTCCAAAGTTTTAGGATTAGTGATATACACTGCCATGCCTGGCTTTATCATTCACCTACCCATCCCTTTTTTGCCTTGTACTATTATCAAGTGTCAACATTTGTTTTAATCTCTATAATCTAGTATTTTTTCCCTTTAATAGACAGTAATCTTAAAATAAATTTAAAACAAGAGGTAAAGTGCTGTTTTATGTTTCCTCATAGATCTATTTGTAGAAATCGTCGCCTCTTTGCTTAGTTTCAGGTTTCCATTTGGTGTGTTCTTTCATCCTGAAAAGCCTTTGCTTTAGTACTCTTTGTGAGTATTGATCTACTGGCCTGAAAGTTCCTTTGTTCTTGTACTTCTGTAAATGTTATTTATTTTCCCTTTGGTTTTGAAAGATATTTTTGCTGGATATAAAGTTATATAGGTTGAGGTTTTCTTGTGGTTTTTTTTGTTTGTTTGTTTGTTTTGGTTTGGTTTTTGTTTTGTTTTGTTCTTCTGTACTTTACAAATGTTGCCTTTGGCTTGCCTTTTTTTTTTTTTTAAATAGGAATTTAGCCATGATTTTTATCTTTATTTTTCCATACCAAGTATGTTTTTCTTTTCCCTTTGTTTGCTTTTTAAGGTTTTCTTCTATTAAAATAACTATCAGTTTTCTTCTGTGGTTAAAGTTTACTTAATCTATGGGTATATGTTGTTCATCAGTTTTGGAAAATACTTGATCTTGACAAATAACAACTCTTAAAATCCTGTATGTTTGGCTGTGGACCAGAGAAATCCATAAAAAAATTTTAATTTTAATGTCTTAGTTTAGTTTCTTCCAGGAGCATTCTGTAGTTGCCATGGATGTATTGTGTGATAGTTCTTCCATATAATATATGCAAGAAATTATAGAATGCCTGTGTTTTATGGTGATTCTCTCTTTAACCAAAGCAGTTCCAAAGGTGGGGGGGTTGCTTCAGTTAGAAAAGAGGGTATGTAGAGACCTCCTGGCAAAGAGCTTGTGCTAGAAGCTGAAAGCCAAGATGGTGTCCTGGAAACGTCTTCACATTTAAGAAAAGGAGACATGTAGGTGTTTTATGCGCTGTTCAAAATGGCAACTTAAATCATAAGCAGTAGTACAATTTTATAATTACATAAGCCGTTGAAAAATGAACTATTGTGCATTATGAAAATGTTTGGGCTCTAGAGTTGTGGGTGTGAATTCCAGTGTAGGTCTTTGTAGCAGTCTTGAACTTGCATAGCAGCTCAGGCTGCTCGCAAGCTTTTGTCCTTCTGCACCAGCCCCTTCCCAGGTAGCTGCCATATGCCATTCCAGGCATAGGGATCCTCAGGCGAGCCCCGGTGCCTGTCAGGGAATGGTTTTTACCACCTTTCCCTCTCTCTTGGCTTTCTTGTCTTTTTTATTTCCTCCCTATCCTCTCTTATCTTAAAAGCCCTTTTGCAAACTGGGAGAAGTTGCTGAAACAGGAGGATTGCCATGAGTTCAGGCGAACCTGGGCTTCAGAGCAAGAACCTGTCTATACTAAGTCACAGAGGCAATCCATAGTCTTAATTATGCTCCACTTTTCCAAAGAAAAACTTGCTTTAATAAGATCCTCAGTGACTTCCACATTGCTAATCCAGTGGTCAGTTTGTAGAGCCCATCTTACTTTTTACCTGTCAACACCATTTATAGGTTCTGCCTTCTTGATACTCTGTTTGTTTGTTTGTTTGTTTTGTTTGTTTGTTTTTTAAGACAGGGGTTCTTTGTGTAGCTCTGGCTGTCCTGGAACTCACTTTGTAGATCCAGCCGGCTTTGAACTCACAGAGATCTGCATGCCTCTGCCTCCTGAGTGCTGGGATAAAAGGCATGCACCACCACTGCCTGCCTTGATGCTCTTTTTTTTTTTTTTTTAAACTTGGCTTCTAGGGCAACTATGTTTAACAATTGTAGTGTTTTCTTTTTCTTTCTTTTTTAAAGATTTTATTTATTTAATGTATATGAGTGTTCTTTCTGCGTGTACACTTGCATGTCAGAAGAGGGCATTAGAGGGTCTAGATGGTTGTGAGCCACCATGTGGTTGCTGGGAATTGATCTCAGGACCTTTGGAAGAGCAGCCAGTGCTCTTAACTGCCAAGCCATCTCTCTAGCCTTTGTATGTGCTTTCTTTTCTGTACTCAGTATAGTTTCTAAATGTCTAGACTTTCCTGGGCTTTAGATCATGTCTGTATACTGGTGATTCCCGGCCAAGCAGCGGTACTCAAAATGTTTCCTTTAAACCCCAGATACTTCGTGTTAATGAAAGTGAGTGACAAAGCCCAGGCAGTAGAGAAGGGTTCAGATATCAGGAGATATGTGATTCACTGGAGGCCAAAGTAATGTACCATAGGCTCTATATGATCTATATCAGGGTTAGTTTGTTAAATTATTTGAACAGAGGACCCATTCTTACATCAGATTTGAAAGTCTAGATAAAACTGAAAATGTGAGATAAATGGCTTCTGGTAAAAATTTGACTTCTGCATATCTTTTATTTTTTAATTTTAGAGACCACTTAAAAGTAGAGAATATTCTTTGTATACCATAATGTACAGACCTTTTGCAGTTAGCTCAGTGTCTTAAATATTGATGCAAGATGTTTAATTAACCTCATCTCCTATATTTACCTTCCTGCTGCAAGTTAGGAAGTTGGACTTTGTACTTCCCTAATCTACTTGTATTTGGTACTATACATTATGTAAAGGCTGTTTCCAGTGTTAAGGATAAAAATCATACTCAGGTTTTTGCTTTTTCCTTTTTAGACTTAAAAACATTCTCAGAGCACTTTTAGGTTCTCACTGAAGTTATTTCTGTTGCCATAGTTCTCTTTTACAATTTGTCATACAGCTAAAATCACATATTTAGCTGTGTCAGAATGACTTCTTTCTTTTAGAATATGCATTAAGGTGTTTTGTTTGTTTTTGCTTTTTTCATGGATTAAATAATAAACAATTGTCTGGCTGTACCACAGATTTTCACCCATTGTAGGTTATCTTGTTGCTCCAGGGTGTGGTGATATTGCTGTAAGCATCTGTGTGCAGGTTTTGTTTGTGTAGGTCCAGAATTATAATTTTTGAGTTTTGTGACAAGCATAAAGTGTGAGGAACTGTAGGCCTCTTCTCCATTGGCTGTACTGCTTTGTGCTATCATTAACAGTCAGGGAGAGCACCCGTGGAGCCACGTATCTATCAACGTTTTGGTTTTGGCAGTGTTTTAGATTTGGGCATCTTAATTGTATAGAAGGGTCATGTTTTCTTTTAATTTATATAAACAATAGTTTCAATTCTATTTTTTACTTTTTCATTTTGTACCCTGATTTGATATTCTGTTAATCAATCCTAATTCTGTCATTCACGTATACAAATATCCGATTATATCACTATTTTCTTTTAAAGTAATCTTTTCTGGCCATTTATCTATCATGGCACTAATTTAATTAAAATCACTTTCTTTTACATTTTTACTCCATTGCAGGACGTGTTTATTCACTTTAGTAGTTTGCATTGCCTTCACGCTTCAGGAAAGCACAGGGCCTATTACAGAGAATTAAGTATTTTAAAAAGCTAATTGAAAACTATTGCTCTGGTATATCACATCTAATACCAAAATTGAGATGAGAAGAAATAACTTCCTGCTTGTTGATGGCCTCATCTAAGTTTCTTGTTTAAGTATGTGAACTACTGAGCTGTTTCATTGTACGTCTCAGATAATTTTTATAGTTAATTTACTGTTCGATATATACTACATAGATCATACATGCATGAAAGGGGATCTGGATTTTAGAGGGATAAGTAAGCATTCATGTGTTTCTCTAATTGTATGAGATGGTGTTTCCCGAACTTACAAAGAAGTTTGTTATTCTTTGTTCCTCTGATTTCTTGGTTTTGTTTTGTTTTGTTTTCTGAAATACCTGAAAACTAGCTTCAAGTTTTGAGTAACCAGGTGTTTAGGATCCTGACTCTAAATCGAGACACCATTCACATTGATGTGTATTTAGTGGGGTAAATGTCTAGTAATCACCATGCTAGTTGTTAAATGTATATACAAGACTGAATAGATCTGACTTCTTTAGTGTTAAAAATATGTAAAAAGATGATTTATTGCTATAGTGCTCCAGTGAAGCAGCGTGTACACACATTCTGGAACAGTTGGCCAAACCGTGTCTGTCGTATAGGAGTTATGTACTCAGTTTTTAAAGTCTAAGAAATGAGTTGGCCAGATGAGGAAAATGGAAGTATATTCCAAGTTGAGTGATTAAAAAGCACGAATAAAGATGTGGATACCAAGAGGCAGAAAGCAAGAAGCCAAGAGTAACAGAGGCTCACTGTCAGAGCCAAAGCTAATTTGCTGTGTCAAGGAAGTTGGGATTATTTTATCTCATTCTTTCTCATGAATATATGCTTTGAAAATATAGCAGCAAAGCCCCCATTGCATGCTTGACATTTCTTTCTGTTAAGACATATTTTAGTGCTAAAAAATTATTTTAGAAAACCATGTGTTCTATTCTAAAATTTATTAGTATGAGTTCCTAGCTTCACTTTCCTAATTTGTAGAAGAAAGATAATAAATTGTATTTGCAATTTTTGACCAGTTGGGAGTTGTAATTAACTATAAATAATAACAATAAATGGCAGTAATGGCTAACTTATTTTCGGTGCTCATAGTACTGATGACTTTACCTCTGTTATTCTCCATCCTCAGAACATCTTAGTGAGGTGGCTTATTACGTCCATCTTCTAACTAAACTCGGGTGCAGAGCTTAAAACTGAACCCAAGCAGTCTGAATAAGAAGACCCTTATCTCTTATGCTCCCATTCTGGGAGATCACATCTATAGAGCACTTAAGTATAATGTCTAGCACATAAGTAAGAACTGTAAATATAGACAATGATGAATAGCCAATAATTTACTCACTGTGCCTAAATCATTTGATACCTCAGGAAATTGTTCTTTTTCCTGTGGCTTGCTTTCTGGCACACCACCTAGCACATGATGTGGAGCTGTGCTTTTAACTACCACCTTCTGTTACCTGCTGCTTTATTGATCTGTTTATGCCCACTTGCCTTATCACTGTATATTCTGTCCTTAATCCAGTGTCTCGCACATAAAAATGACCAAATACTGTTTGGTGACTGAAAACCTAAAAACCTGACCTCTGCTCATCTAAGAATTGGTTCAGTTGCTTGTATATGGCTTTCTCTTGGTTAAGAGTCCATCTGTTCTGATGATGTACCTGAGCAGTCTTACCCTGCAGAGCCCTGCAGGGTGATGTGTCTATCATGTGAAATCACTCAGTTTGTAAACAGTGATGCACATGAGGGCAGCACTAAGCCAAAATCATTTAGAAAAATCACACAAAACATTTAAAGGTGTTTTAAGAAACTAATATAAAAAGAAAAAAATCTTTGCTATTTTTCCTTTGCTTTTTACATTGTCATTTCAATTAAAATTTTTAAAGTTTTTCCCCAGGGGCATTCTCTATTTTTTTTTTTTGTGTTAACTCATATTTTCCTCCTCTCCTCTGTCTAGAGTGTCTTAAACCATTCTACCTTGTGAAAAATTGGATGTTCTTGCAGATAGTCATTGTGGGAGAAAACGTTTCATTTAAGTCCCAGATGAGGACCGAAAACTTGAAATCAGAGGAGCATCTGAAATCAAGTAATATTAGGTAGGATAAAAACTATAAGGGATTTCTGTACTGTATTAATTTCTAGTATGTATATTAAAATTTTCATAGTCTGTGGACATTAAAAAAAGAATTTGAGACTTCCTAAAGGATGGGGGAGGGATATGCTAAAGATTCTATTTTTACTTATGTGGCTTTATGAGAAATTAAGCTAGGTTTACTTTGACATCTTATGGTACAAATAAACTTTTTAAAAAATGTACTGAAATACATTTCAGGAACTTGTATATTAAGATATAAAATTTCTGAGCATTTATAAGCATTAAAATATGGGATTCATCTTTTTCATATAAATTTTTCCTTTATTTTTTATTTTTGTATATGGGTGTTTTACCTGTATATGTATGTATATGCCTCAAGCATGCAATATGTAGTCTAGAACAGGGTATTGGATAACCTGGGACTGGAGTTAAAAATGAGCTTGAGCCACCGTGCTAGTGCTGGGAGAAGAATCTGGCTCCGCTGGAAGAGTAACCCATGCTCTTAACTGCTGAGCCATCTTTCTGGCTTCCTGAGATACATCTTACAAATTATCCTTTAGAGTTAAAGAAAATTTGTGTCACATATCTAGTGATTTATTTGAGTGCAGGAAATGACAGTTCTGGGTTTGGTATGTCAGTATGAATGGAATTAAATGTCTGAAAGACCCCTAGAGTTTTGTGAAATGTATTATAGAGTACCTTTTGTGATAATATATTACAGTGTGTATAACAGTGTGACCGTTGGTAACTCTTGCTCTCACATCTTAATGACATAGCATGTCTGATTAATATCAAAAATGGGGTTTTACAACTGAGGGTTGTCCCTATAAGTCAACACTATGATTGATGGTGACACTTTTGTAGCTACTTCATTTCAGAAAACCTGCTTTATTTTTTAAACTGTGTCTAAGCTCTGGTTCTGGAATTACATTGCAAGATAGAATCCGAGCTCTGCTACATTCTGATTCTGCTATAGTAGGCTATTCCATCACTCCTTTTCTGTTTTACCATCCACAAATGTGTGCATCAGCTACTCATCTGATAGAATGGCTAGAACTTGAAGCTATTTGCTTGTCTTCAGTGCTAGGATCAAACATGGAGTTGGGCATGGCTCAGCAAGCGTTCTGCTATTGAGTTATGTCCCTAGCCCTGGTTTTGTTTTGTTTTCAGATAGAGTCTTGCTATACAGCCAGGGTAGCCTTGGATCTCTATGTCATGCAGAGATGACCCCATACTTTGAATCCTGCTGCTTCTTTCTCAGGACCACTGGTGTGTTATAGGCATGTGCCTCTACCCTGAGTGAAATGTAAAGACTTTATAATAGATGAAAGCATGACAAGAAAACCTAGCAAATAATATATTATCAAATGATATTACTAGGCTAGTAATTTTTAAAAGACTTTATTACATATTCAGTGTTCTGCCTACATGTATGCCTGCACACCAGAAGGGGGCACTAGATCTCATTATAGATGGTTATGAGCCACCGTATGGTTGCCGGGAATTGAACTCAGGACTTCTGGAAGAGCAGATAGTGCTCTTAACCATGGCTCCATCTCTTCAGCCCATAGGCTATTAATTTTTAACCAATGGATCTGGACTCTGTTGTCAGCATGGCATTTCAGTCACTTATTATTTGCTTCCTATGTTACCGGGTCTCGATTTTAAATGGTATTTTGAAATAATCAGTTATAATCATAATATGTTTAGAGAGAAATGACAGAAATGTAGCATTTTGACCCAGTTCTTTTGTAATTTCTCTGTGTCTGTCACCACCATTATTTTGTTTGTTTGTTTGTTGTTTTTGATTTTCAAGACAGGGTTTCTCTCTGTAGCTTTGGCTGTCCTGGACTCACTTTGTAGACCAGGCTGGCCTGGAAATCACAGCGATCCGCCTGCCTCTGCCTCCCGCGTGCTGGCATTAAAAGCATGCGCCACCCCTGGCCGACCAACGTTATTTTTTTTATTCATACTAAAAATACTGGTTTTATTTTCTGCTTATATGAGAACATAGTCTTATGGCATCTAAATAGCGTCTCTGTTTGTCCTACAGCATTATGTGGAGGTAAAGAAATAGGGGTTTTGACTGCCACTTTGAAGTGTTGCATTTAATAAATTGTGCTTTTTCATAAGAGATCTTGTGAAACTGTAAGGGAAGGGACACCTGATTAGAATACAGTTAGCAAGTAGTTTGGTCACAGATTGTCCTTTGAGAGGTCACTTACATGCTTTGTTTTGTTTATTCCTCATAACAACTGTCACCTCCAAATCCCTGCCTATACTACCTACTGTCCTGGCTACCTACTTGAAGTGATTTTAGACTCTTTGCTCTGCTTTGTTCCTCCCTCCCTCTTTCCTAGTTTTAACTTTGGAGAATTCTTAGAAAACGGAGTCCAGGACAGCCAAGGCTACACAGAGAAACTCTGTTTTTTTTTGGGGGGGGGATAAAAAGAAAAGAAAGGAGTTTTTTTTTTTTTTTTACTTAACAGTATTAAATGAGTATTATCATTTAATTCACTTCCAATTATGCCCTTCAGTCCATGCTTCATGCATCTGGTATTATTATTCCAAGTATGTGTGTGCCCTGTGTATATGAGGTGCCCACAGATGCAAGGTAAGACAACAGTGCTCTTACAGTGTTTTGGGGTTTTTTGTTTGGTTTTTTGAGACAGGGTTTCTCCGTGTAGCCTTGGCTGTCCTGGACTCACTTTGTAGACCAGGCTGGCCTCGAACTCACAGAGATCCACCTGCCTCTGCCTCCCGAGCACTGGGACTGAAGGCGTGTGCCACCACCGCCCAGCACACTCTTACTTTTAGCAGTGATTTCCTGTGATAGGACTGAATTTGAACTACCGAACACATCATGATGAAGTCTTCTTACAATCTGCTGCCTTCCTTGGTTCTCCAGCTTCAGCTGTAGCTTTTGGCTTTGCATTTTATCTTTGCTTTACTTAGCTTTGTCTTTTGCTCTCATCCTTGAAATTCTCAGATCAGAGTGGTCCTTAACAAACTATATATACACACTCAAAGAATATAGGTCATGGAGAGAATGTCTGGCATAGAGCAGTGGCTCTCACCCTTCCTGATGTTGCAACCCTTTAATACAGTTCCTCATGTTCTGATAACCTCCAACCAAGAAACTACTGTGTTGCTACTTTATAACTATGATTTTGCTACTGTTATGAATGGTAATGTAAATATCTGATATGCAGAATCTGATATGCAACTCCTGTAAAAGGTGAAAGGGTTATGCTGCACCTCCCCTCCCCCTGCTCTCCCCCCATCCCCCCCGCCCCACACACACAAAGAGGTCACTACTCACAGGTTGAAACGGCTGGTATGCAGCATTGGAGTGTGCAGAGATTTTATACACTGGGCAAAAGCAAGTTAATTATGAGAAAAACTTGCTATCTAAAGAGCTATATATTTATGTTTCTGTGTGTTCATAAGTACATACTCACTTGACAGCATTTGGCCTGCTATTTTTTATAATTACAATTTGGTTCTTATGTTTATGACTATAATAAGTAATATTGTAAATATCCCAAATTGTTCCTGAGAACTTATGTTGAACAAGTGAACAGAGTAACAAATTAAAAACCTATCTTGACTCTAGTCACTTCTCCCACATTGAAAGAGTTTAGCATTTGTATGTTTGTTTGTTTTTTTAAAGATTTATTTATTATTACATACACAGTACTCTGCCTATATATACACCTGCAGGTCAGAAGAAGGCATCAGATCACATTATAGATGATTGTGAGCCACCATGTGGTTGCTGGGAACTGAACTCAGGACCTCAGGATGAAGAGTTAGTGCTCTTAACCTCTGAGCCATTTCTCTAGCACGTATGTTTTATTTTAATAGCTGTGTGCTTAAGAATGGTTTTATTTTATTAAACAGCAAACGTGGGTCTGAAGTTCAGGTAGAAAAAGAATTGTTAATGTGTTCCTGTTCCACGGGTTGTTACTGTTATGTTGAGTTTTACTTTCTTACATGCAGAGCTTAGCTGCAGTGATAAGAGCTATATTCTGAAGCCACGTTGCTGAGTTCAAGTGCTACTACCAACTGTGAGCATGACCTTGCTACTTATCTCTTCATGCTTATGTTTCCTTAAAGTATAAGATGGAGACAGTTAAACTGTCTCTAGGCCCTTAGAACAGTATCTGGCAATGATATTATAATGTGATGCTAGTTCTTGAAGATGCTAGTGCTTGAGATGCATTAAATATATTTATAGATCTTGAGTCTGTTTTCTCCATGTGAATTGTTTCAATATGTAGCGTTAATGTATTTATTATTATTGATCCAAGCCCTTTAACTTCACTTTTTTCTTATATTGCTTAACAGGCATAGTGTATTTCTCTTAATGAATAACTAAAAGCTCTACTAGGTGTGATGGTAACACCTGTAGTCCCAGCGCTTGGGGAGAGTACGGCAGGATGGTCTTCAAAGTTGAAGACCACCTGGTAATATGTAACATAATAAAACAAAAGTCCAAAGATAATGTATATACTCTGAAATTTTTATATTTTATAGCTGTATTTGTTTTATTATTAAGAGTATGGTCATTTACTTTTTGGATTCTTGGACTATTCATTCCTTTGACTAAGAACCAAAAACCTTGCCATTGCTTACATTTTCTCCTGGGAGAGGACATTAAGGCTTGTCTCATCCCGGTGGGTGGAACTGTAGAGGCAGATGTGTCTTGCATGTTCTACAGCAAATTTCAGGCCAGCCAAGGCCATACAATGAGACCCTACTTTTTAAGGATGTTTATTTTTATATGAGCATTGGCTATAAACTATAATTATTAATTTGCTGAAGCTCTTTATCAAGAATTTTGGGAGTATAGTTTGGTTTTTGTGCTTGTTTTCCTTTAGAAAGAAAACTTAAGAAACATTGGTAGTTTTGTGATTTTTGGATTTCAATATCATATGACAGTGGTCTCGTAAAGATTTTCTAAATAGGCCTGGAGAGATGGCTTACCAGTTAAGAGCACTGTCTGTTCTTCCAGAGGTCCTGAGTTCAATTCCCAGCAACCACATGGTGACTCACAACCATCTATAATGTGATCTGATGCCCACTTCTACTGTGCATGAAAGTAGAACATTCATATACATAAAATAAATAAATAAATCTTTAAAAAAAGATTTTCTAAATGGTGAAAGTTAAAACCTAAAGTGACCAGTGAAGCTGGACTATATGAATGTTGAGATTTACTATATGACACACTGGTACTAAGCACAGCTATCTTAGTGTTGTTCTTTTGATTTTTTTTTTTTAAAGCAGGTTTTTTTGTTTGTTTTGTTTGATTTTCATGACAGGGTTTCTGTGTGGAGCCTTGGCTGACCTGTACTGACTTTGTAAACCAGACTGTCCTCAAACTCACGGCAATATACCTGCCTCTGACTCCCAAGTGCCAGGATTAAAGAAGTATGCCCCCATACCCGGCTCTGTTCATTTGATTTGACAGTCCTTTTGTACCGGATTCTTTTCAAAGCTTAATATATTAAAAAAAAAAAAAAAAAAAAAAGCAAGCAGGGCACCGTGGCACAATGCCTGTACCTGTAATCCCAACACTCATTTTATATTTTACTGAAGTTAAATTTACAGTCAGTAGGGGCTGGAGTGGTAAGAACAGTGGCTTCTCTTCAGAGGGCATTGGCTCCATTTCTACCTACAACCTGTAACACTCTCTTCTGTTCTTTGCTGGCTCTATGCACAGAAATGGTCCACAGACTTACATTGCCTTAGGTAGGGTTTCTGTTGCTGTGATAAACACCATGACCAAAAGCAACTTGGGGAGGAAAGGTTTATTTCACTTAGACTTCCAGTCCATCCTAAAAGGAAATCAGGGCAGGAACTGCTTATTGGCTTGCTTGCTTACCCTCTTACTTTCTTACACAACTCAGGATCACTTGCCTAGGGGTAGCACCTCCCCTGTTGAGCTGGGCCCTCCCACATTATTAATCAGTCAAGAAAATGTCCTTGCAGGCTTTTCCACAGACCAATCTGTTGAAGGCATTTTCTTAGTTGAGGTTCCTTCTCAAATGACTCTAGCTTGTGTCAAGTTGACAAAAACCAGGGCACAGGCCAAACACCCATACACATGAAATAAAAATAAAATTTAAAAATTTATAGTTGCTGTAAAATACTTAATTATGGAAAGAGTGCTGTCTGTAAAACATTTAGTACTTTAATATTCTTCTAGCTTTTGTGTCAATTTAGGTCTTTGAAATGGAAATCTCAAGTTGTAACAACCTTAAAATTTTTTTGTTAGTTGACACACAACCACACACGCAGAGGGTACAGTATGATGTTGAGTTGCATGTATTCATTTGCTAATGATCCAAGCTCAGGCTGTTTGACATATTCTTCACCCTATGTATTTATCACTTCTTGGTGGGGATAACATTCAAAAATCGACTTCTCTAGCTGTTAAGATTAGATAGTCAGCATGTATTGTTAACTATAATCATTCTTCTGTGTAAGAGAATACCAGAACCCTGGGGGAGAGCGTGCTTTAGAGTTCCTGCTAAACATTATGCTAGTCAAAGAGGGACTCTAATTATATTTGTTCTTAAAGCTGTGATGCCTACTTATTAAAAAGTGACCATGGGAGCGTTAAAGTTTCCTTGCCTCAGATGGGTTTCCCAAGGAATTTTGGTGCTCTGACTAAGACACAAGGCATAAGTAGTTATTGGCCCATAAAGGGGTGGTGGTGGTGGTGTTCTTAGCTGATGGCAGACCACTAGATTAAGCATAAGAGCGGGATGAAAGTTCATAGTTTAGAGACAACAGAATTTGTCACTAAAGATTTTGTAGTGGAAAATCACTAAATGTTTAAGTTCAGATGGATGGTTTGTAAAATCAAGCATTCATTCAAATACATATTTTGCAGTAGTTCAAATGAGGGATGGGTGTAACATGGGAAGGTGGCTAAAAACTGAATGCAGTGAAAGTTCAGTAAGTATTTGAAGGACAGCATTTCTCTGGAATTGGTAAATATTAGGGCTTTGGGAGAAGGTTGGCTTGAAGGACTTCTGGGGGTTTTGTCCTCCACAGCTGGAAAGCCATGATAAATCTGCCAAGATAGATAAAAAAGAACAAAACACTCCTAAGAGAATGAAGTATGGAGTTCAGAATGAAGCACGGCGTTCAGGGTATAGACTGTGAGGTCAGTGTAGGGCCTCTCCAAAAACAGACACTTCCTGAACGTCAGAGAGGGAAAAGATAGGTTAAAAAAAAAAATAAAGTGTGGAAAACTTGAGTATGTTTGAATGCCAAAGAGGTGGAAAGGTCCAATAGCAAGGGAGCTTTTTAAGATTGTCAAAAAGAAGAAAGAATAATCATGACTCAATGAAATGCTAGAAAGAATGGTCCATTGAAATGAACTTTGACTTCCTAAGGAGAGTGATGTGTAAGTGCAGTAAATGCCCAGGCACAGGAATAGTTCTTCTAGAGCAGGGCTCTGAGACAGTCATTTGCCAGGGGTAAATGGGACAAGAATGAGCAGCTTGACAAGAGTGAACATTTGAAATGCTTATGGTAGCCAGTAAAGTGAAAACAAACTAGTCTTCAAGGCACGTGGGAGGGGAGAAGCTTGTCTTTACAATCGGATTGGAGAACAAGAAACAACTCTTTATGGAAGTCACCAGTTTAATCTGTGAAATAATTTTTAAGTATGACATCAATTTGTCAAGACTCATGCTACACTAGATGTTAAAGGAGAGCATAAATTTCCCTGCCATATAGCCTTATTGTAATACATTAACTTGGTGCTTTAGTGTTTATGTTAATTTGACTTGGTTTGTTTTTAACTATTGTTCTTTTTCTTATCCAGGCAGGCAGAAGTCCTGAAGGCTGAAATGACAGGTATTGGCTGTCTTTTTTTTTTTTTTTTTTAACAACTTCGTTTATTCTATTAAGTTAATGGAAGAAAATTTATTTTCTCACTTAAGATGTAGTAACAAGCACTCTATGGTTGCCAAGTACTTCTCAGGAGTTTAATGTATATGCCACATTTGAGTTGCTATTAATGTATATAATCATTTAATTTTTATAAACTTTTTAATTAATAATTTAAGATATAAAATAATTCACATTCCATGTAACTATAAAACTGTGGCATTTGATTAATATTTTTGTAGGAAAATGTTTTTTCCATTTATAGTGACTCAAACCTGAGTAGTAAATAAACCTTAAGGAAGAATGTTTTTAAAGAAACTAAACTGAAAGTATGAAATTTAGTGAGCTACCTTTTTCTTATACATCTTTTCTGCTGAGTAATAGCTAAAGCCCTTTGGGAAGAGTTTTTGGACTTAGCCGCTGAAGTGAACAGATAATTCAAAGCTAGTGCTTAGCATGCCCATCATAACAGCATGAGTTAGCCTAACCTGTCAGATACGTGATACTAGGTAGTATTCTAATTTGGGAGGAATTTAGTTTTATGGTTAACCCTCAAAGGATTCAGCTACTGTTGGCTTGATAACCAGAATTCTGGCCAAGATTTACAGTTGAAGAGGGCATATACTAAGTACTGGGGAGGTGGTGTTTCCTCAGCTCTGACAGCTACAGGCTGGGGTTTATGAGGAACCTGATTATTGTATCATAAGGAACAAAACAAAAAGAGGAAGAAGGCTTACAGTGTAGTCACTGCTGCTTTTCCTATTAATGCATTTGTGGTCATCATCCATATTAGGTGATAACCAGTGTCAGAATTATACTCTTGAACTGACACTGAAAGTATTATCTGTGGAGCAAGTTTCATATACCATGTATATACTTTTTTCGAAGTATTTATATTTACTTAATTGAATGTCATTTATAGTCCCTAAAGCCCAGTGTAGCAGCACACACCTGTAATCTTAGCACATGGGAAGTGAAAGGTGGGAATAACACAAGCTCAAGAGCAGTATGATCTCATAGAGAGTTCTAAGCTAGCCTCAGCTACACAGTGAGATCATGTCTCCAAACAAATGAACAAAAAAACACTTTCTAAGACCCAAATCTTACTAGCCAGCAAACCTCTGTATTAATTCAAATATCCAGGGCATTTTCTTTGCTGAATAGGATTGTGGTGGCTTACCTAAACAGGAATTGAAATTGTGGCATTGTGTAGCAGCAAACTGCTAAATGAAGTTAAATTGCCTAACTGGACATCAGAAATTGATGATTGCAAAGTTCACTAAGTAGTTCTACTGAGTCAGCTTACTATCAGCATTTGAACTGTTTACCCTACAGGACTTTGGAGGAAAATGTGGCTCCAGTTCATAAATACACATTTAGAACCTGACTTTCTAATTCTGTCCTATATACAGTTACTCATCAGACATTTTGAGCAATTTAATCTCAGACTTCTGTCTGTCTTCACATTAAACAGCTATAGTATGGCTTGATTACAGAAATGCCTTGGATGGCCATGTCCCATTCATGAAAATAATTCTCTCTATTTCATTAGGGTGGCATAATGAGTAGGAATAATCCAGGCATCTGCTGGATGGTGATCTGATAGAAAAATTTTGTGAGGATCTTTGTAGGAGTAATTCAAAATAAAAAGGAAACATGATTTGGATAGAGATATAATTATGGGGGTAAATAATTTTATGTAAATCAATTACTTGAAATGTAATGGCTTACTATGAGATATATGGCTCGCTGTGACATGAACAGACAGAAAGCCAAACCAGAAGCAAAGGGTGAATTATTTTTCAGTGGCCATTTTGATTTCATAATGTATTTTAAAGCTGAAACACAGAGGCTGTGGGAATGGTTAATACCCAGGAGTTCCTGCTACATGAACATGGGGGTATAGCTGAGGTTCTAGCAACCCTGTCAAATCATCCTGGGCATACCTACCCCAAGGGGCGGGGAAGGTAGGGACAGGAAGAGCACTGGGACTTTATCACTGACAAACCTGAAACTGTAGACTCAGTGAGAGACCTTGTCTCAAAGGAGCAGGTGGAGAGTGATGCCCTCCTCTGCTCTACTCATCCAGTTCAGACATCCACACTCATCCTTCATGCACACGCACACACGGTTTAAAAAAGAGCTAAAAGGCAAACAAAAACATTTTTAATCAGATTTAGTCATTAGCTGAAAAGCAGAAGGTAAAAGTCATTTGAAATATAGTGACATAAAACTTGTATAGCTGTGGATGGAATGTGCTGAGAGCAGACTTGCTTTGGTGGATGGAGAAAGAAGCAATTGTTGGTGTGGCTCATGGATTAACTGACCTAACTTAAGATAGTGTTTTTCTCTTATGCAGATTCTAAGCTGGGTCCAGCTGAAGTCTGGACGTCCAGGCAAGCTCTGCAGGACTTATACCAGAAAATGCTAGTTACTGATCTGGAATATGCTTTAGACAAGAAAGTGGAACAGGATCTGTAAGTATTGTCACTGAGGACGCCCCTGTGCAATCAGGAATCTCGTCAAAATTTTAAAACATTATGGTTGGTTGATTGTTTCTCAGCCTTCCCTAGCGTAAGCTCTTTCAAAGACAGAGCATTTAACTATTAGTATTTTTTCAGGTTTAGTCTTTGAAGGTAAGAGGAGTAATCTGAATTTTACCAGAGGCAGCTCTTACTGCATGTGGGAATAAATAAATCTAAACATGTGTGATGTGTCAAATTCTAAGAGCTTATCTGTAATGATAATCTTATCTGTATTATCTTATACTTAAATTTCCTTTGATCAGTGGGATTTTGTGTTTGGTCTTAGCCCAATGCCCAAAAAAAGATGATCAGTGTCACCCTGTTTCTTCAATAGGAAAGTTTATTTGCATTGTAATAAAAGTTCATTTAGATGGCTATATTTCCCACTCACTAGAAAACTAAAGAAAATCTTGTGTTTTGACTATTCCACTTGTTCTTTCTATGAAGGATGAAATAGCAGATAACCAGATTCTCCAGTGAGTAATTAATGACCTTTTGTAGAAGATCTTGCCTTATAAATTGAAACAGGGACAGTTCGCTGAATGGGAACTTAACATCAGTTAAGAACATTCTGTCAGCTGGGGCACAGAGAGTGGCGCGTGCCTGTAATCCTAGCACTGGGGGAGATAGAGGCAGGTGGATCTCTGTTAAGTTCCAGACCAGCCTACAAAGCGAATCGAGGGCAGCCAAGGCTACACAGAAACCCTGTCTTCAAAAACAAAAACCATTTCTGTCTAGTAAAGCCTAATAGTCCAAGTTGTGATGAAGTTGGCTTGTCCTTTTCTTCTGTCCTTTGTATGCCCTGTATTTTTAGAAAATCTAGTAGTTTAGCTAACAAATCAGAACTCAGGTTTGTAATATTTGAGTCCATGGTGAGAAAGCATCACCAATAATGAGGAAGTATTGACAGGTGTCCTAAACTACTTTTAAAACTAAGACTATAGAACCTCAAATTTTGATGTTGACATTTGGTACTATATTTCACCAAAATTGAATTTAAGCTGATAATACAATTACTAATGCCATTTTAGTACAATATATTTCAGCATATATTTCTTTAAATAACCAAATTTGAAGTATGGTTTCTGTTTCATACTGTAAAGAAAGTATTAAGCCTTAACCTATCAGATGAAATCATTAAACAAGAATGGAAATGAATGTTGTAGATAATTAGCTTGGGGAAAGTAAACGACAGACCTTACTTAGTATGTACAAAGCGCCCGGCAGTGTGTCACTTGAGTAGGGTATAATTATTTTTGGCCAAGTGTGTTAACATTGCTAATAGCTTATTTTACTTTGATCTTGCCACTGTGGTTCTGATTTTTATACTGGGATTCTTAATAGGTCTTACTGTAATAGCTCTAAAGGTTCATAGCTGAAGCCCCAGTGTGCTTAGTGCAACATTTAGTAAGTGTCCACCAAAGTCAGTTGCATTCTAATGCACGTCTGGTCTTGTTCAAAGAAAAGCATAAAGTTATTTAAATAAGTAACTTTAATGCTGGTTTACTGTTTGGTGTGGTATAATATAACAGACAGTTCTTTCTTGTTCTCAGGGGGACCAGTGTCTACCCAGTAAGTCACTACTGTACCAAATAGAATTACATTTTGTTTTCAGCTGGAATCATGCCTTTAAGAATCAGATAACAACACTACAAGGCCAAGCAAAGAATCGAGCAAACCCAAATCGGAGTGAAGTCCAGGCGAACCTTTCTCTGTTCCTAGAGGCAGCTAGCGGCTTCTATACTCAGGTGAGTTCTGCTTTGTATATGAATTCGTGTAGGTTTAGTGGTACCCTGCTCTTTGTACACACCTTTTGTACATGTAAGTACTTTATAAACTACCATATGAGACATGTGAAAGTTGATCACATACAATCTCACATAATATAGATGTCTGAAAATATTCATCATACCTTTTTAAAATAAAAGATTTAAGTTTGGGAATATAGTATGAGGTCTTGGGTTCAAACTCCAGTGCTGTGGGGCGGGGCGGGGGGGCGGGGGGGAAAGAGAGATCCATGCTTCAGGTGGAGGTTTAACTCGGTGAATAAAAGCAGTTATGTGATCAAACCAAGAATAGCCATTCTGAAAGCAGTAGATACGTTGTCCCGGATGAAATGTTAAAAGTTGTAATGTCAAGTGAGTTTTCATAGCATTATTTATTTGCACAGTAGATCATGAAATAATTTTAAACCACCTAAGAAAATGACTTTTTAAATTCAGTTTGAAAACTAAGCTATATTATCTTTGCATAGTTCCTTTTCCTTAGTCACATCATGATGTAATTTATAAATAAATGTTTATGGAATTTTTAATTCCTTTGGAAAATTGCTATTTCAGGTTGGAGAGATGGCTTAGCAGTTGAAAACATTTTTTTTTTAAGATTTATTTATTTATTATTATGTATACAGTGCTCTGTTTGCATGTACACATGCATGCCAGAAGAGGACATGCAATCACATTATAGATGGTTGTTACCCATCATGTGGTTGCTGGGAATTGAACTCAGGACCTGGAAGAGCAGTCAGTGCTCCTAACTGCTGAGCCATCTCTCCAGCCCCCTACTTGAGAGGTCTAGTTGAGAGGACCAGAGCTGTCACTCACATAGCAGCTCTCAACTGTCTGTAATTCCAGCATTATAGAATCTGATGCCCTCTTTGGATTTCCGTGTGTGTGTGTGTGCGCGTGCGCGCGCACGCATACATACATACCTACATGTTCTATTTTAAATTGCTACTTTATTTGTAATTAAATGAATAATTTTAAATTTTTTTAACTGATTTTATTCATTGGAGGGGTGCCAAGAGTGCCATGTTCCATGGGTGGAAGTCAGGATGATTTGTGGGAGTTAGTTCATTCTACCACATGGGCTCTGGGGATCAAACTCAGCCTTTGTTGCAATCACCTTTACCCACTGAGCCATCTCAGTGGCCATTGTAGTGAAAAGATTTTAAAAGAATCTGTACTTGACCAGTTCTCCCTATGTTGCTTGCCCTCACCTATATACTGGCTTTATTTTGGTTTAACCACTTACTTGAATGAAGAAAAAGAAGACTGTACTGAAAGATACTAAATTACTGCCATCTTGTAGAAGTTACTTATCTTAGGGAATGGTATCATGTACCTTTAATCCTACTATGCAGAGGCAGAAGCAGGCAGATGTCTGAATGTGAGGCCGACCTGGTGTACATAACAAGTTCCAGGCCAGCCAGGGCTACACAGGAAGACTCTATCTACAAGAATGAAGGAAACAGAGAGAGGGAGGTGATGGTGGCACATGACTTTAATCCCAGCACTCGGGAGGCAGAGGCAGACAGATCTCTGTGAGTTCTAGGCCAGCCTGGTGTACAAAGCGAGTCCAGGATAGCCAGGGCTACATAGAGAAACCATCACAGGTCTTGACTGAAAAACATCAAATATCATTTCATTCTCAAAAAGTATTTTCAAATGTATGCCAACTTTTAGTTGCTTCTGGGAAGGGAAGTGATGGTCAGCTGAATAAATATTGAAAAGTGAAATAAATAAAGCATACATTGGGCCAGCAAGATGGTTCAGAGGATAAAAATGTCTAATCACCTCCATTGTGTAGTGGAAGGAGACAGTTTACTCTCAGAACATGCCCTTTCATCTACACAAGTGTGTAGTGGCACTTAATGTGGGCGCGCACACACACAAAATAATTAACAGTTAAAGCAGGAGTAGGGGAGAGAACTCAGTGGTTAAGAGCACTGGGCTGCTCTTCCAGAGAATCTGGGTTCATTCCCAGAACCCACATGGCAGCTCACAACCGTCTGTAACTCTGTTCCAGGGAATCCAGTGGTACATGGACATACATGCAGGCAAAGCACCCATATACGTATACAATAATACAATTTAAAGATTAAATGAAAGTAAAGCAGCTAATAAAGGCTTGTTCATTTTATAGATAACTATCAAAAGGCCTAATGCTTTTTTGCTGTGCAGTTTTGTTTTGTTTTTGTTTTTGTTTTATTACATAATAGGACTTTTACATTTGCTAAGTCAGTGCTATGCCACTGCTCTATAGCCTAACCACCCTCAAAGTTGTTTTTAAGGCACAGTATTAGACTATGAAGGGAAGTAGTGAGCCAGGTGGGAGTGATTCATGCCTGTGTAGGAACACACAGGGTCACTGCAGGATCAAGCTCAAGACCAACCTAGATTGCAGAGATTCAGGATAGTCAGGGTTACACAGCAATATCCTGTCTCAGTGTGCTGCCCTCCAATCCAGCCCCTCCCCCCAAAAAGTAAAAAGTAAACTCTGGCTATTGTAGTTAGAAAGGAACTAGATAGGGTGCTATTATAGTAAAGGAAAGAATGGACATTCTGAAGTGGGGTCAGTAGGACTCCCTCTCTGATGGATTAGAGACTACAATAGCTACAAGTTGAATGGTTGAACTGGGAAAAAGCAAATGTGTCCAAGTTAAATCTGTGAGATGATAATGCTTCTTACATTTAAGGGCTATGCTAAATAGGTAATTAAGTTTAGAGCCCAGTGGAAAGATTAGGGTGAGAGTCAGATGAGAACAGAAAGTGCATTCACTATTACAATTAGAGAAATTAAGGGGAACAGCCAAATTAGAAGACAAGAAAAAAAAAAATCAGTGAGGGCAGAAGGTAAGTGATATGCCCCATTAGTGGTGTTAAGTCAGATGAGTTTTTTTGTTGTGTGTGGTTTGTTTTGTTTTGTTTGTTTGTTTGGTTTTGGTTTTGGATTTTTATTGTTGGTAGTCGCTTCTTGTTTGTTTTTCTCAATGTGGCCTTGGCTGTCCTGGAATTGCTTTGTAGACCAGGCTGGTCTGCCCCTCTGCCTCCCAAATGCTGGGATTAAAGGTATACATCAGCCACCTCCCAGTCAGATAAGGTTTTTAAAACATGAAAAACCAGATTTGGCGTTCATAGAAGTCATTGGAAAACTTAATGTACACCATATTTCTTCCTTTTTAAAAACTTAGAACATATTTTAGGTGGCATACATTTTTAATCTTATCACTTAGGAGGCAGAAGCAGGTGTATCTCTGTACATTTAAGGCCAACCTTAGTGACTTCCAGGACAGCTAGGACTCTGTAAAAAGACTCCGTCTTAAACAAAAACATATGTTAGAGTGATAGATATCTGATTGTTGCACATTCTAAAAGCTTAACATTTATTACCATAGTCAATTTTCTTGATAAACAGTTTTGACCTTGTTACTCACCTAAAACTTTGTGCTCCATGCACTACCAAAAGAAAGCATGTAACATTTCATGTAAGATGTTTTTATTATTTCCTACTAAAGAATATAGTAATTGTCTTAGTTAAGTTTCTGTTTCTATGATAAAACACTATGAACAAAAGCAGCTTGAGTAGAAGGTTTGTTTCAATTTGCATTTTGAGGTCCATCATCCAGGGAAGTCAGGGCAAAAACTCAAGGCAGGAATCTGAGGCAGGAGCTGATTGGAAGAGTGTTGCTTGCTGGCTTGCTCCTCGAGGTTTACTGAGCCTGCTTTCTTAAATATCACCAAGACCACTGCCCAGGACTGGATCCATCTACAATGGGCTGGGCCCTTCAAGCCTGTGGTGCATTTTCTGGATTGAGGTTTCCTCTTCCCAAGTGACCTGCATAGCTTGCATCAAGTTGACATAAAACTAGTCAGCATAGTAATAGTCCTTACTCTATGAAAATGTGAAAAGAAAGCTATCAATTTTCTATGTAGCGTAACAGTGATAATCTGTTTCATAGTCAGTTCTTCACTCTTGGTTGAAAAGGGAGACTGTACAGTTTTCCCTTGGTGAGCAGGATGCCAAGAACTAGATGTGTAGTGGTGACTGACTTGTTTACCATGCACCTGATAGAAGACAGCCATTTGGATGAATGTAATTGTATGCAGAGATTAAATGAGGAAAACATGTGAAGAAAAAGAGAGGAAGCAAATTTCAAATGCTTGACAAGACAGGGAGGGAGGCTTTGAATGAAGGAAAGTGAAAGCATGGTTGGAAAAACACTGAAGAGCTCCTTAGCCCTAAGATCTACACATTTAAATGCAGCAGGAGATCCAATAAGATAATGGGGGGGGGGGGAGTAGTCATTGTGTTTGGCTAGCTACTATATAGCAAATTGTCTGATTGATGCTTTAGTAAGCCAGTGGTGAGTAGGGGGTAGAAGAGAGTTGAATGGAAATCTGATGGTAATGGGGGTAAAGAATGAGTAGGTTTTGAGAAAGCAGATGAGGAAAAGATGGACTCCTCTGGAGGAGTCGTTTAAGAAGAGAAAGGCATTAGAAGATTGTTGGAAAGACTCTGGGGTCAAGAAAGAATGTTTGGTTTTACCAACAGCCCAGGCCTTGAGGTCAACAATTAATAAATGGGACCTCATGAGGCTGAGAAGCTTCTGTAAGGCAGGAGACACTGTCAACAGAACAAAGCGACAGCTTACAGACTGGGAAAAGATCTTTACCAACCCTACATCTAACAAAGGTCTAATATCTAAAATATATAAAGAACTCAAGAAATTAAACACCACCAAACCAAATAACCCAATTGAGAAATGGGGCCCAGAACTAAACAGAGAATTCTCAACAGAGGAATATTGAATAGCTGAGAAACACTTAAAGAAATGCTCAACCTCCTTAGTCATCAGAGAAATGCAAATCAAAACAACTCTGAGATTCCATCAGAATAGCTAAGATCAAAAATTCAGGCGACACCACATGCTGGCAAAGGTGTGGAGAGAGAGAGGAATATTCTTTCATTGCTGGTGGGAATGCAAACTAGTACAGCCACTTTGGAAATCTATCTGGTGCTATCTCAGAAAACTGGAAATAAGGCTTCCTCAATATACCCAGAAGATGCTCCAGCACACAACAAGCACACAACAAGAACATTTGCTCAACATTTGCTCAACCATGTTCATAGCAGCCTTGTTCATAATAGCCAGAATATGGAAACAGCCTAAGTGTCCCTCAGTAGAAGAATGAATAAAGAAACTGTGGTACATTTACACTATGAAATACCGCTCAGCTATTAAAAACAAAGAATTTCTGAAATTTGTGGACAAATGGATTGAACTAGAAATGATCATAATGAGTGAGTTAACCCAGAAGCAGAAAGAGACAAATGGTATATACTCACTTATATCTGGACACTTAGCCCAAGGGGCCTGTCCCATGAAAGTCTTCACTTACCAGGAAAGTGAGACAGAGGGGAGGACATCCTATTGAGACTTTAGGTGAGAGAAGCATGGGAGAATGGGGAAATAGAAGGATCCAGATGGTCCTAGAAACCTACAAGAAGAACATTATGACGGTTGGATCTGGGCCCAGGGGTCAAACTATGGCACCAGCCAAGGACAATACATGCAGTAAACTTTGAACCCCTACCAGATCTAACCAATAGACAGGACATTCTTCACAGATGGGTGGAGAGTGGGGTTTGACTTTCACACCAACTCTGGTGTCCCATATTTGACCACATCCCCTGTATGGGGAGGCCTGGTGGCACTCAGAGGAAGGATAGCAGGCTACAAAGAAGAGACTTGATACCCTATGAGCATATACAGGGGGAGGAAGTCCCCCTCAGTCACAGTCATAGGGGAGGGGAGTAAGGGGAAAATGGGAGAGAGGGAGGGAGGGAGGAATGGGAGGAAAGAAGGGATTGGATGACAATTGAGATGTAATATTAATAAATTAATAAAAAATATTTTTTAAAAAAGAATGGTTTTGTAGTCTGTTCTCGTTTCTTTTCTATAGGAAACCTTCATCTGGTTAGACCAGAGGGAACATGCATGAATGGTTAAAGAATTGGAGTAGGGTGTAACAGACAGGAGACAGAGCAGAATGGGGTAATAGACATACACAGGCTGAGAAGGCAACTCTGACTAGAGCAGAGTCCTCTCATACCTTCAGAATAAAGAGCGAATCTTCTAGAACTTAAGAAAAAAAAAGTCTTGTCTTACATTTTAGAAACAGTTGTAAACAACCAGTATTTGTTGATCTTTATGGTTTTTGTTTTTAAGAGAAGTGGATAATTTCATGGAGTTTTTTATGGGCTTGCTGATTTTTTTTTTCTTTTAATGTTTAAAAATGTTTTGATAATGAGAGTAGACCTATCAAAGATTACATAAAGTTCTTACTGGAGTCTCAGTAGTATGTGTTACTTAATCTTGTGTCTAAACTTTACTGTTAGACGTACTAAGTTTTGCTTATGTTTTTTTCTTCAGTTATTACAGGAGCTGTGTACCGTGTTTAATGTAGATTTGCCATGCCGTGTGAAGTCTTCCCAGTTGGGAATTATTAGCAATAAACAGACGCACACCAGCGCCATAGTGAAGCCACAGTCTAGCTCCTGTTCCTATATTTGCCAGCACTGCCTCGTCCACCTTGGAGACATTGGTGAGCCTTTGGAAAGGAATTAATGACACATTCATCCTTTTTTTTTTTTTTTTTTTTGAGTAGTCATAGGAAGAAACTTCAAGTACGCATGTTTGGTTTAGGTTATATAAAATTCACTTTAAGGTATACATTTTTCCACATTTTGAGATTGGTAGAATTTTAAAAATTCTCATTAAAATTTAAGTTCTCTTCAGATTTGATCCAGGTATAGGCAAATAGTAACTCTAAAAATGTAAGCTGGGTGTTGTGGTACACACCTTTAATCCCACCACTCGGGAGGCAGAGGCAGTTGGATCTCTGAGTTCGAAGCCAGCCTGGTCTACAAAAGAGTCCAGGACAGCCAGGGCTGTTACAAAGAGAAACCCTGTCTCAAAAAAAAAAAAAAAATAGTAGTCAAATGTAAATTATCAAAGTAATGCTATATTTTCTAAATTAGAAATTTGTATTCTTTTGGAATAGACTAAAATGTATAAATTACCTCTTTTAGAACTATATTGTCTATTATTTCTTCCTACTGGTGCTCTGAGAGCTTGTTTTATATGCTGCTTCCTTTCAAAGGTTAAATTTGCATTTCCATTACATATATTTTACCTGGGGTTATTATATAACTTATTTTTCTGTTCGTTCCTTTTAAGGTGACCTAAAAAGGTTATAAAACAAATTAACTATAGGATTATGTTTTGTCCTGAAATAACAAGGAATGAGGAACATAAGTGTGTTTTAATTAGTAGATTTTAGATTTCTTAGTGCCATAAATGAGTGACACTTTGAGCGGTCACGTCAGTTTCAGTGAGCTCTGCAAGAAGCTGCAGTGACAGTGTGTTTAGGTTGGTTTTGCTTTGATGTCTTCTTTGCACACACTAAATATCAGAGTGGATGCCAGGCATTTTTCAAAAATCACTTTATAAAATATTAAAGAAATACTTAAATTTCCGATCATATTGTATAGTGGTTTTTGTTTTGTTTTGTTTTTAAGTGCCATATAAGTCACCCCTTCTTGTGGGCCGGCTCCAGGTCACCAGCATAGTCCATAGTGGGAGCTGGTGATGCATGACACTGGAGGACCTGCAAATGGGGGCTAGGTAAGCTTTACAATTGGTTACATGCTGAATGTCCCAAGTAAAGAAGGCTGGAGGGACACTTCACACATAATCCTATAGTTAATTTGTTTTAAAATTTTCTGTCTTTAATGGTCTTTAAAGTAATTATAATGTCTTTGTTACACTTTTTATTATACTGTTTAGCTGTTTATTATTACTGTTTAGCTGTTTTGGACATGCCCTTTTGATGGTTTTGTGTATATCTATATAGTTTTAAACTGAGGTTTTTTGTTTTTGTTTTTTTCCTTCTCAGCTCGATACAGAAACCAGACCAGCCAGGCAGAGTCCTACTATAGGCATGCAGCTCAGCTTGTCCCCTCCAATGGTGAGTCAGTCTGCCACCTTAAGGTTGACCATGTTCTTTGTTCTTTATAGCACTATAGCAAATATGTTCTACTTTTTAAGTGTATTAAAGCAGTAGATGTTGAATTTCAGCAACATTGAGTTTCATGGTGTCCTTTTAACTTTATATTCCATATACTTAAGCTGAATTTTTCTTTGAAGAAAATGACTTTGTTTGTAAGCCACATAAATGGAATTAATCAGTGTGTTCTAATAGTGTTTCTACAACTCTGCATTCTTTTTTTTTTTTTTTTTTTTTCTCAGATTTAGGTTTCTCTGTGTAGCCTTTGCTATCCTTGACTCGCTTTGTAGACCAGGCTGACCTCGAACTCACAGAGATCTCTGTCTGTCTCTGCCTCCCTGAGTGTTGGGATTATAGATGGACTGGCACACTAGGCAGCTCTAGCATTCTCAGGTGGCCTGTAGAGTAATAATCTTTCAGGATAACCATTTCTTATTAGAAAATTTATCAGTCACTATTAAAGTTATTTCTCAGTTTCTCTCTTAACCCAGCTAACACAACAATAATTGAGACTCTATTATATTATTTAAACAAGCGTCACAGCACAAGAACTGAGCTGTTATCTGTTCTTAACCCGCTAGCTAATTTGGTTTCCTCCAGCATACATCCCAGAGATACTTGTGCTTTCCTTGTTGTGGCTCTATCTCCTGGTCTCCCATGGCTGAATCCCTGCTATCTTCTCTAACTCCTCTCCTGACTGGCAAGAAGCTCAGCTCTATTCTCTCCCCCTGCTCAGTGTTTGACTATAAGTTGCCTTATTGGCATATCAGGGGACAATTGAGGAGCAGAGTTTATACAACATTGAGACAGGAAGAGTCTCAGAACAAGGCTTGCAACCAGATATAGGGGGTGTAGAAATCAGCACTTAAATTACACAGTAACTAACTGTATGTCTACAAGTCACCTAAAAGATAGTACTTTTGATGGCCCCACAGTAGGCATTCTTGACTTAAAGAGCTTAACAGCGGATACTTACTGTTACAAATCATTCTGCTAAGCCATGTTGAAATTTCTTTGGATTCTAGAAAATGTTTCAAGTAGAGTAATGATCCGGACACTGTCCATTTCATATTGCCTCTGTCAGCCTTCACACCTCAGTAGCAGAGCTGAGTGCTTGTAATGAGTCCTCAGCACTTACAAAGCCAAGGAGATTTTCTAGCTAACCCTTTCTGAAACTGTGAGTGCTTATTGACTTGATCTTTTTTTTTTTTTTTAAGACCAGTTAGTTCTGTAGCCCAATATGGCTGAGCCTCCCAAGTGCTAGAGTTACAAGTGTGTGCTACTCAACATTTTTGTGACTTCTTAACCTGCGCATGATGGCATGTGCCATCACTAATGTGTATAATTTCACATTATGTCCATCTGTAACTGATAGTCATGGGATTTGCCTTACACAAACCTTGCATTTTTAACTGAGCACTCGTATTTTGATAGCAAGATTGGTTCTTGGTGTCTTTAGAATCTTAACTTTCTCCTTTAGGTCAGCCTTACAATCAGTTGGCTATCTTAGCTTCTTCCAAAGGAGACCACCTGACCACAATTTTCTACTACTGCAGAAGCATTGCTGTGAAATTCCCTTTCCCAGCCGCCTCCACTAATCTACAGAAAGCACTTTCTAAAGCACTGGAAAGGTAGGTAGGGCTGACTTTTTTCCAAGAATAATTTGGGTAACCTGGAGCCTTACTCTATCAAATTTTGCTGTCCAGGAAATTGTGGCAGTGATCTATTCATCTTTTATCTTTAAAACTATAGATAAACATAATTGGTTTGTGTGCAGGCACTGAATTTGACTCAATATGTGATTTATTGCAGCTGATTGCTGACTCATCTAAGTTGTGGCTCTGTTAGCCTTAGACAGAACCCTTTTCTTGTCTATTGGGTGCTCAAGGAACTTTCAAGACAAATAGTTTTAGGGCTTTTGCTAATTTTGCTGATAAAGATTCATTCAAGTTTTTCTTTCATTTCAGCCGGGATGAGTTGAAAACCAAGTGGAGTGTTTCTGACTTCATCAAGGCCTTTATTAAGTTCCATGGTCATGTATACCTGAGCAAGAGTTTGGAAAAGTTGAGCCCTCTTCGAGAGAAGTTGGAAGAACAGTTTAAGGTTGGAGTTAAAATGAAAAATGCTTGTCTTCTCTAAGTCAGAAGGCTTAAAATTTGGAGAAAATTAACTCAAAAGTTTTTGTCTTTTTGTGGGGTTCGGGATGGAACCCAGGTCCTTACACAAGCAATAGAAGTGCTTTCCTACTGAGCTGCACCCACAGGACCAGACTCCTAGTTCCTATGTTACTACTTAATTGTGAACTCAGAATAAAAATTAATCTGGAGCCGGGTGTGGTGGGGCACGCCTTTAATCCGAGCACTCAGGAAGCAGAGGCAGGGGGAATCACTTTGAGTTTGAGGCCAGCCTGGTCTACAAAGCAAGTCCAGGACAGCCAAGGCCACACAGAGAAACCCTGGTTGGGGTGGGTGGGAGTTAATCTGGAATATTCGAAATCTTTGCATCCAGCTTCCCTCGTGTTATCTGAGCTATGGTATCCTAACATGTTGAAGCAACCTTCTCATTGACCCCACACACACACCACACACACACACCCTGCAAGGTTGGCAAAACAGGTTGAAGTAGAAAAATATTAAGAAACAAGACAGTTTAAATGTGTAATGCAAAAGGTGTGGGAAAAGTTAAAATAGACAACACTTTATTTTAAATGTATTTAAGACTCTTGAATATATTACTGAACATGTGACTATTGAGTATCAGTGTTTAGGTTCCTGGAGTCAACAGTGAGCTACCTATATCTTGGTTGCTCCTTTGTAAACTTATCGAGTTGTCTATTAATGTTGTGCAGTCTTATGTTTTAAGAGTTGAAATACTTGGGTAGGCTGGGTAGCACATGCTTTTATCCCAGAGTTGGGAGGCAGAGGCAGATAGAGCTCTGAGAGTTTGGAGTTCCAAGCCAGCCAGAGCTACATAGTGATAGACTGTCTAAAACAACCACACAAACTTAGACAATATCAAATAGCTGAGAAACACTTAAAGAAATGCTTGTCCTCGTTAGTCATCAGAGAAATGCAAATCAAAACAACACTGAGATTCCATCTTACACCCATCAGAATGGCTAAGATCAAAAACTCAAGTGACACCACATGTTGGCGAGGATGTGGAGAGAGAGGAACACTCCTTCATTGTTGGTGGGAATGCAAACTAGTATAACCACTTTGGAAAGCTGTCTGGCGCCTTCTCAGAAAAACGAGAATAGGGCTTCCCCAAGACCCAGCTATCCCACTCCTTGGAATATACCCAGAAAATGCCCTACCACATAACAGGGACATATGTTCAACCATGTTCATAGCGGCTTTATACATAATAGCCAGAACATGGAAACAGCCTAAGTGTCCCTCTGTAGAAGAATGGACTAAGAAACTGTGGTACATTTACACTATGGAATACTACTCAGCTATTAAAAACAAGGAATTCCAGAAATTTGTGGACAAATGGATTGATCTAGACATGATCATAATGAGTGAGTTCACCCAAGAAGCAAAACGAGACAAACGGTATATACTCACTTATATCAAGACACTAGTCCAAGGGATAAGTCCCATGAAAAACTTTACTTACCAGGAAAGTGGGTCAGAGGAGAGGACATCCTATTGAGACTTTAGGTGAGAGTAGCATGGAAGAATGGGGAGATAATAGGATCCACAGGGTCCTGGAAACCTACAAGAAGAACTTTATGACAGGCGGATCTGGGTCCTGGGGTCCTCCTCAAACTAAGGCACCAGCCAAGGAGAGTATAGGCTGTAAACTTCAAACCCCTACCAAGACCTAGCCAACGAACATGATATTCTCCACCGTTGAGTGGAGAGTGAGATCTGACTCTCACACGAACTCTGGTGCCCTTTTTCTGACCACGTCCCCTGGATGGGGAGGCTGGCGGCACTCAGAGGAAGGATAGCAAGTTACCAAGAAGAGACTCGATACTCTTAAGAGCATATATAGGGGGAGGAGGTCTCCCTCAATCACAGACATAGGGGAGGGGGAAAGGGGGAAGTGGGAGGGAGGGAAGGAGGAATAGGAGGAAACAAGGGATGGAATAACAATTGAGATGTAATATGAATAAATTAATAAGTTAATAAATAAAAAAGAAAGCATAAATTAGCTAAGTATAATCAATGTAAAATAATTACACATAACTGTTTGAGTTGATTGGTTATAAGATTGTATCATATTTACAATAGAAATAGTTGGCTGCAAAATAATCTCTTCTGGTCTTTGCCTATTTCTTTCTTCCCAGTGGCCTGTTGAAACTTAGTCATGGTATTTGTAGGTTGAATATAAGAGGAGGACCATCACTGGAGTGCCCTCAGCTACTTAGCCTAGAAAAGAATATCGAAACCTGAATAGAGTTGTTAGATTAAAGTATAATCAGTGGGAATAGTTATCTTATTCAGAAGGCTAGGTGTATAAATTGAAGGAGAAATTTTATTGGAAAATTCTGTCAGATATTAGAGAATTTTAAGTAAAGAAATGTTTGTCTTTGGAAAAGGGGTTAACATTCTATATACAGTGGAATGGCAAATGACATGGAGGTTGAGTTGTTATCAGCAACATCAGAATTTTTCTCAAATAATAATGTAACTATAAAAGCAAAGACGACTTTGCTTATATAACTAACTGTGGCTATTTCAGATTCTTCTTCAAATACAGTAAGGGTGATTGATAGGTGTGATGTGGCAGGAGCTCCAGTCACTGGTTTGGAACTGCAAGAGCGATCTTTTCTGGATCGTTAGTTCTGTTTTTGGTTTGTTTTTTGAGGATTTTGTGGTTTTCTTAGATAGGTCTCACTCTATAGCCCTTACTGACCTCAAAATTGCCGCAATCATGACAATTGTGGCAGACCTAACTACATCTGATGTATTATCAATTCTTACCAGAAAACTAATGACACTTGGTTTTGCTGTCAGCTAGACTGTTTCCTGGGGAGGGATAGAGGAAGACTGGCTATAACTAAAAGTATCCATCCCAGTAGCTGCCAACTTTGTTAAGAACTTAGGTTTGAAAATTACTCAGTGTGGGAATAATCCCATCCCATCACAGATGTTAAAGCAGAATCATCACCACATTGAGACCAAGACGTATCTTTTGGTTGGTTGTGTTTGGTTTTGGTTTTTCGAGACAGGGTTTCTCTGTGTAGCCTTGGCTGTCCTAGACTCGCTTTGTAGACCAGGTTGGCCTCGAACTCACAGCGATCCACCTGCCTCTGCTTCTCAAGTGCTGGGATTAAAAGCGTGCTCCACCATGCCCAGATTTAAGACAAATCTTAAGTCATGCTTCATGTATAAAGGATTCAAGAGAATACCTAAATTTTTTTTTGTTTGGAATCTTTTCACTATATATATCTGCTTTCAGTCATTTATCATCTTTGGGTTTTCAAGATGGGATTTCTCCTTGTACCCTTGACTGTCCTGGAATTGCTTTATAGACCAGGGTGGCCTTGAACTCACAGAGAACCACATGCCTCTGCTTCGCAGAGTGTCATTTGTCCTTTTTAAATATTTTATTCAATATTTATGTCTCTTACAAGGCAACCTCTAATGGATTAAAATGTCTGAATATATGTATACCCCAAATACTATCTTCTCATGTCATATTAAACATGTATATTGTTTCTGGGGCTGGAGAGATTGCTCAGCAGTTAAAAATGCTGGCTGTTCTTCCAGAAAGACCAGATTCCATCCCTGGCACCCACCTGGGAGCTTGTACTTATCTGTAACTCCAATTCCACAGAATCAAACAACATCTTTTAGCCTCTTCAGGTACCAGGCATGCTTATGACACACAGACATACACTCAGACAAAACACCTATATTCATTAAAAAAAAAATAAAAGTAGATAAATCTTTAATATATGGACAGTTTCTTAGAGCAAAAATGTTAGCTCAAGAACTTAATTATTGAGTAGTGCCTGAATTGATCCTTTTAGAGCAAAGAGTTTTCTTTGCAGACATGAGACCCATATAAAATATTAGAATTAAGAATGGGACAGTTTGCTGGGCACAGTGGTGCACACCTATAATCCCAGCACTCTGGGAAGCAGAGGCAGGTAGAGTTCAAGGACAGCCAAGGCTACACAGAAAAACCCTGTCTCAAAAAAAAAAAAATTTACTGATCTAGTAATGCTATTACAATACTCTGTTACTCTAAACACAGATGATTTGTAATTCTTGTGTAGTAAGTGAATACTGTTCTTGATAATATATGCAGTATTTTTGTCTCCCATTACAGAGGCTGCTGTTTCAAAAAGCTTTCAACTCTCAGCAGTTAGTTCATGTCACTGTCATTAACCTGTTTCAACTTCATCATCTTCGAGACTTCAGCAATGAAACAGAGCAGCATAGTTACAGCCAAGATGAACAGCTATGTTGGACACAATTACTGGCTCTCTTTAGTGAGTATTAAATCATTTAACTTTGAAAGGTGCAATCTACATAATGAGGTAGTTTTGTAAATGTAGCCAAACGGCAATGATAATGTAAAATGACTCCTATATTCCTTGGTATTGAATCAGGAGGCTTAAACATCAAGTTCTGTCGTTTTGTCTGCTTATGCCAGTCATCTCCTTTATATAACATTTTAACACAGAAAAGAAAGTGTATTCTCTCTGTCTTTCTGTTTTCTGATAGTCTTACTATCTATTCCCAGGCTGACCTTGAACTTCATGGTCCTCCTGTTTCAGCCTCTCAGGCACTAGGATTATACCCATGGGCTAGTATGCCCAGCTGAAAATACCTAGTTAGTAAGAATCTTAAAATACATGAATGTTTAATACAGCAGGATGATCATTGTAATATCTTGAACTGTGTACTGTTTCAAATGCCTTACACATTCTGAATCTTTTTTCTCTACCCCACACCCCAAGTGTCTTTTCTTGGCATCCTGTGCAAATGTCCTCTCCAGAATGATTCTCAGGAGTCCTACCATGCCTATCCCCTTCCTGCAGTCAAGGTCTCCATGGACTGGCTAAGACTCCGACCTAGAGTCTTCCAAGAAGCAGTGGTGGATGAAAAACAGTAGTAAGTAACTTCACTTATTTTGAATTCTTCAGTTTAGCCATACAGTCTTAGAAAATGTTGATTCCTTCTGTATTCCTGTGTTCCCAGTTTTCATAGCATAAAGAGGCATTTTTCACATTTCAAAATTAACTTGACATTAGAAGTCAAGTTTGTTAGCTGGGCATGCCTCAGGGAGGCAGAGGCAGGCGGATCTCTCTGAGTTCAAGGCCAGCCTGCTTTATTTACAAAGCGAGTCTAGGACAGCCAAGGCTGCACAGAGAAACCTTGTCTCCCCCCCCCGAAAAAAAAGGGGGGGTGTTATTTTAAAGCCACATATGTGCTACATTTTTCTGTTTTATTTAAATAATAAACTTCCATTTTGGTATGTAAACTGGTTCTGCCTTTTAATTATACTTAATTTGTGTTATATTTAACCATAGTGACTGAAAGAAACTTTTGCTTAATTCAAGATGGTTGAGAGTTGTTAAGAACCTTTGATTAACTGGGCGTGGTGGCACACACCGATTGCTGTGAGTTCAAGGCCAGCCTGGTCTACAAAAAGTGAGTGTAGGACAGCCAGACCTTTACACAGAGAAACCCTGTCTCGAAAAGCCAAAGGAAAAAAACCTTTGATTTTAGTGATGAATTACATTTCCAGTGTACTTGTTTTGTTTCTGATTTGTTTGTTTGTTTGAGACAGAGTTTCTCTGTGTAGCCTTGGCTGTCTTGAACTGGCTTGTAGACCAGGCTGACCTGGAACTCACAGAGATCCTCCTGCCTCTGCCTCCTGAATGTTGAGATTACAAGTTCAGTGTACTTTTAATTGTAGAAATAAAGTTTTAAAAAGATTTTGTAGTGGTAAAGTTCCTCCTCTGTATTTTAGTAGTTGTCTTTGAAGTTCTGCTGTGGCCTGGCATGTACATACTGACTAGGCACTGTCTAATAATGACGGCACCCTATTATGATCCTGTGATCTCTACTTCACAATTCTCCCCCTCCCTAATCATAAGTGCCTTAAAAAAAAAAGATTTATTTATTTTTATTATGTATACAGTGTTCTGCCTGCGTGTACACCTACACACCAAAAGAGGGCACCAGATCTCATTATAGATGGTTGTGAGCCACCATGTGGTTGCTGGGAATTGAACTCAGGCAGGACCTTTGGAAGAACAAACAGCGCCCTCAACCTCTGAGCCATCTCTCCAGCCCCAAGTGCCTTTATTTTTGATATCGTCATGAATAGGATTTGGGGACACAGCATAGTGTCTATCTCCTTTTAATATTAATGTAGGTATGCTAGTATAGGTTTTAGATACTGCTTTTTGTTTTGTTTGTTTTTCAAGGCAGGGTTTCTCTGTGTCGCCTTAGGCTGTCCTGGACTCACTTTGTAGACTAGGCTGGCCTGCCTCCTGAGTGCTTGGAATACAGGCGTGTGCCACTACGCCTGGCTGGTACTACATTTTTTGTGTGTAAAATTTCTGTTTGTGTGTACTCTAAAACTCAAACTTCTGTCTTGTTTAATAAATTATGTCAGGAACTCTAAAAGTTGGACTCTTTGTTTTCTGTTGGCTTACAGAGTTTTCCTATTTTGGGGCAAGGCTTGCCTGCCATTTTTGTTTGTGCAGTGATCCTTTTGATTGCAAATTTAGAGATAAGGATATTAAAGCCACATGCACTGTACCCTAAAAAACAGGTACTGTTAATCAGTGTGAACAGAGGTTTGGATTTGGTGTAACCATGCTGTCACTAGCTCAAGAACTAGCAGTGAGCTTCCACCACTCTGGACATGTATATGTTTAGTGGTTAAGAAATTATTTTCCACTCATTAAATTAGCATTGGGAAATAATATGCAGTAGTGCATCTCTCATGTATAATGACCTTTTTGGTGTGTTTTTGTTGGTATAGCTTTGAAAGTGTCTACTAGGGTATTGAATAGCTTTTAAAATGCCGGAGTTGTGAGATGGATTAAAAAAAAAAAGATAGGGCCATTAGGAATGCTATTTTTGTAATTTATTGGTATTCTGATTTCTCTTGTATAAAAATAAAATATGAAATTTTCTTTCATTTACAGCATTTGGCCCTGGCTAATTTCTCTTCTGAATAGTTTCCATCCCCATGAAGATGACCTCTCAAGTACTAACGGTGAGAGCTGCCTAAGTTGTGCATTGGTGCTCTCTGTTTCTCCATCACTAGTGCTGAGTCAAAGCTAGGGAGACTGGGCTTCTTGTGAGGCTTGCTTGTTTTACTTTGCATTCAGTGTTTCAGAGAGCCTCCGACTTCTGGTACTGATGAAGGTGCCTCATGTGGGTAACTCTCCTGAACTCCCTCAGCAGCTTCTGTGGTACACGCTAGAGTAGACATTCATGATCTTTAAATTCTACCCATTGTCTTCCTTATCTCTACATCAATACTAGCTGTTTGGGATTTTTGTTTGCTTTTAGATTTATTTGTTTTACGTGTATGAGTATTTTGATTGCATGTACATATTCAAAAATGTGTATTTGCCTAGTGTCCACAGTGGACAGAAAAGGACCTTGGATTCCTTGGAAATAGAATTTTACAGACAGTTGGGAACCACCTTGTGCGTGCTAGAAACCCAAACTCTGTGAAAACAGCATATGCTCTTAACTGCTGAGCTGTCTCCCCAACCCCACTAGTGATTTTCTTTTAAGGAAATGATGTGAACACCATTTTGCCAGATACATACACATCACACAGAACTTAGCACATAAAGCCTAAAAGGCATAAATTTTCCAATAGATCTCCCATAGTATAATAGTTTATATTATCCCTGTGACAGTGCATGACCTTAGGGCTTTTTCCTATGGAAAACATAGAAGTCCTGTATAACTTTAAATATGCTTTTAAATTTAGCAGTGAAACATTTTCATTTGCTGCTATTACTGTTAATTTAAAAGTATGGCCTAATGAATTTGATTATTAGGATTTAATTATTACAGCAGTATTATCTAGCCTGCTTTCACAATCAATAAAAACATAGACGCTGGTATATTTTAGAATGGCCTCATTTCACCTGGGACAAGGCAGATCATAACCCTCAAAACTATCTTCCATTATCCCCATCCCTCATCTAATAAATACTTGCTTATTATTGGCCGCTTTCCTCCATCCATGCCAACCTGGCCTTGTCTCCTCCATGCTAACCCATAACAGCAGCTCTGCTTCCTTCCTCCTTCAATACCTGTCTCTTTCCTCCCAAAATCCTCTCTTCTCTCAAAGCCCGTGAACTTTGGCCACACCTATCCCTTTCCGGCCTGCCCAGGTTTAGGACCTTTAATCAGCCAATCAGAAGTAATTTCGTAGGCAAGGTTACAAACATTTTGAGGTATATGAGTGTCTGCTTGTAAAAGACAGCATCAGACCTCAGAGTGGGGCATAATTAACAATCGAATACAAAGTACCAGATCATCCCCAACATGCTGCTAACCAGTTTTTACTGGTTTCATAATATTTTACTTCGTATATGTATCATAGTCCATTTACTTAACCCTGTCTTTGAAATTTTCCTCATCAAGGGCCTAGGAAGATAACTCAGTAAAATGCTTCAACTCTCAAGCATTAGGACCTGAATTCAGTACCTGGAATCTATGAAAATAATTCCCTTCGTATCTGGAATCCCAGTACTGACGAGCCAGAAACAAGAGGATTCTAAGGGCTCTCTTGCCAGCCAATCTAGCCTAATTGCTGAGCTCGAGGCCAGTAAGAGACTTTTCTCAGAGGAAGTGAACAACAGCATTCTTGAAAGTGACACCTGAGGTTGTCCTGGCACACAAACGTGCAATTTGCAACGAGTCACCTGAGTCTTTTTAAGATTTGGAAGGTTTGGGATAATAATGCCCAAGACTATTTCCTATAAGCCCTCGATGATCTTCCTGTTGTCACTGGATAACTTTGAAGGTCATATGTAGCCTAAGAATCAGGGTGACGAGATCTAATCTGAAGCTCTGAATTCTAGTTATGGTTGGTTTGTCTGTTTTTTCATAATGGATTTTCTCTGTATAGCGCTGCCTATCCTGGAACCATACTGGCCTCAAACTCAGAAAGCCGCCTGCCTTTGCCTCCTGAGTACTGGGATTAAAGCGTGTACCACCATACCCTTGTGAAGCTGTAAATTGTTGAGAGAGCTGATGATAAAGTTCTTTGTGTCCAGCAGCTTGAGTTTTTAGTATTGAGTGTTTAGTTAGGGATATCTAGGGACCGGAAATGATGTACAGGATATCCTGGGTGATGACCCAGGAAAGCAGAGAATGGACATTACAGATTCTTTCCATATCTTTTTTATTCGCCTTTTTTTTTTTTTTCATATCTTAAGTTTTACTCTACCAAATAATAGAATTTTAATTAAATGTCTTCAAATTTTGGCATCTTCCTTTTTTAGCCACACCACTTCCAGAGGAGTTTGAATTACAAGGATTCTTGGCTTTAAGACCTTCTTTCAGGTAAATAGCTATGAAGTGTTAACAGTGTTAAAATTTATAAGTATCTGGCCTACCTGTAAAGGAACCTTTGATTTGTCCCAACTGTGTTGACTTTTCTTTTTCACATATATATTTTGTGTGTATGTATGTGTGTGTTAGGGGGCTGGGGAGTGGCATGGTTGTGTGTGTATGTGTTAAATCAATGTGAAATGTTTTAAAGAAATACAGAATAAAGAGATGGAAAAGAAAATTGTTCTTCTAAGTGATAACTTAACAAATTCTACTTTTTTACTTACCTTAAAATTAAGAGATGTCTGGCTGGAGAGATGGCTCAGTAGTTAGGAGCATGGTTTGTTCTTCCAAAGGTACTGAGTTCAATTCCCAGCAACCACGTGGTGGCTCATAACCATCTGTAATGAGGTCTGGTGCTCTCTTCTGACCTGTAGGTGTACATGCAAACAGAACACTGTATGCATAATAATAAATAGATCATTTGTTTTTTGTTTTTTGTTTTTTAATTAAGAGATGTCTTTAAAAGGAATCTTTCTAGCCGGGCGTGGTGGCACACGCCTTTAATCCCAGCACTCGGGAGGCAGAGGCAGGCTGATTGATGTGAGTTCAAGGACAGCCAAGGCTACACAGAGAAACCCTGTCTCGAAAAACAAACAAACAAATGAAAAAAGGAATCTTTCTGTTATTCATTCATTCATATTCATTCTTGTATTTTGAGGCAGGGTCTCACTATGTAGCCCTGACTACATAGAACTAAATTTGTAGACCAGGCTGGCCTCAGATTCCCAGAGTTCCATCTGCCTCAGCTTCCTAAGTACTGTGACTAAAGGTTTGAGTCACCATACTGAACTATTTTATTTTTTGAGACAGAGTTTCTATAGCATTTCTAGATTGAAGCTTGTTACATAGACTGTGTTGGTGTCAAACATGCAGCAACCCTCCTGTCTCTGCCTCCCAAGTACCAAGATTATAGGCATGCACTGCACCACACCATACTCAGCAAATACTAAATTTTAGCTAAGTTATTACTTTACAGTTTACATGGGAAGAACATGAGTGTGGATCCCAGCAGTCATATAAAAGCCAAGCATAGCTGGTTATTCAATAACCCCAGTGTGTAGCTGGAAAATAAATAAATAAAAATGCCAAACTCTGGCTGGGCAGTGGTGGTACATGCCTTTAGTCCCAGCACTGAGAGGCAGAGGCAGGTGGATCTCTGTGGGTTCGAGGCCAGCCTGGTCTACAAAGCAAGCCCAGGACAGTCAGGCCTGTTACAGAGAAACCCTGTCTTTAAAAGAAAAAGGAGGAAAAAAAAAAAAGCCAAACTCCACCTCAATGAGAGACTCTGTCTCAAAGGAATGAGGCCGTAGTTCCTCTCCATATGTGTGTGCACATATTTTTTTTTACATCGCACAAACCAATTTTACAAGAAGTTTTAAAAAAAAAAATCAGTGGCAATGGAAGTCCCTTTTCCAGTCACCCTTAGTCTCTTCCTGCCTTCTTGGCCTACCCCTCTGTCTTGTTCTTTCCTCCTTACTCTGTTTCACATTTTTTCCCAAACATATCCCCCACTGTTTTCCCATCTCTTCTCAAATAGCTAAATTCCTTTAGCCTATTTTTTTCCCTATGAAATAAAGTAAAATTCAGTTTCCATTTTTCTTTTGCTGTGTATTTCTCCTTTTATAGGTGTCTTAAGAGCAGTTTTGGCTGCCCTTACTGACTTCAGTGTTTTAGTCATGTCTCAACCTCATAAAACTTATACCTGTGACTGTCCATCTTAGTTACCAAATTCTAGTGGACTTTGTTTTTATGAAAGCCTTGAATTTTTGTTGTTGTTGTTATTTGCTACCTTAAACTTCTACATAAATAGTCTATGAAGGAAAAATCCTTAAAACATACTCTTAAGCTTTATTTAACTTCTAGGAAGTTTAAGCAAAGGCAATTTAGTCACACATGTTCTATTTAACATCTTTGCAACAGTTTATCATTCATGATTTATTCATTTTTTTAACGTTTTTAAAATAATTTTGTTTTTTTAAATTCTTGAGGCATAAGGTTTGTTGACACTCCTTATCCACCAATTTAGAAAAGCTCTTTTTGTGTGTGGTTTGTTTTTGGTTTTCTTTTTTTTTTTATTTGTTTGTTTGTTTGCTTGTTTTCCTCATCAAGGGTTATAATTCTATAACCAAAATGCATCTATATTTAGCACTTTCAAGTGAGTATTGACATCATCTCATGACGAAGACAGAAACTCAGGTTCACCTGTCCTCAGTCACTCTAAGTCCTCACTCTGTCCAGCTCTCATCCTCTCCTCACACTGTCTCACTCACTCGCTCTGTCCAGCTCTCAGCCCTTCAGCTTTGTTTTCTTTTCTTTTCTTTTTTTTTTGGATTTATTTATTATGTATACAGTATGCATCAGATCACATTATAGATGGCTGTGAGCCACCATGTGGTTCCTGAGAATCGAACTCAGGACCTCTGGAAGAGCAGTCAGTGCTCTTAACCGCTGAGCCATCTCTCCAAGCCCTCAGCTTTGTTTTCTACCTCTTTCCCTACCATCATTATTTATCCATGGTGTGCACTCGCTGTGTCCTTTTGAATGACTGTTTTCCTCTGCGTTCTTTGATCATGCTATAGAACATTCCCTCCTCTGCCTTTTCTTTACTGTCTTGGTTAGTGGTTGTCCTGCTTATTAAGTTCCAGCTCAGGTGTCACTCTGAAACCTTTCCAAGGTGTTTTGGAAGGAACTCAGTCTCTTTCACTTTGCTTTTTTATTCTTTAAGTGGTTTATCATAAGGCTTACTAGGTTTAATTTTAGTTACTTTTTCCTGGAGATTGGAACTATTTCCCACTTATCTGTGTGTTCTTCAACCTGACTTCATGGCTTTTGGGGTTGGGCTATCTAGTGAAACCATGAGGGTGTCCTCAATCCTGCTGTCCTGCCTCCAGCTCCCAATACAGGCATGCACTACCACCTCTGACTTAAATAATTCTTTTTTCTCTTAGAATTCATGATGAAAAATTGCAAGAACTCTTTCCCCACTCTTTACATACTTGATAACATTTGCACATTTTTCTGATTTAGAATGTCTAGCCAGGCCGTGGTGGTGCACACCTTTAATCCCAGCACTTGGGAGGCAGAGGCAGGTAGATCACTGTGAGTTCGAGGCCAGCCTGGTCTACATAGTGAGTCCAAGACAGCCAAGGCTACACGGTGAAACCCTGTCTCAAAAAACAAACAAACAAACAAAAGAATGCCTTACATTACATTGATAGTACTTTTACTAGGCACCTCAGCAGCTGCAGAGATGAGTAAGAGAGGTTTTTTTGCTCTTTCAAATGACCTAAGTGTGGTTCCTAGTATCCACAAGGCAACTCAACCACCTGAAACTTTAGTCCCAGGGAATCTGCTGCCCTCCTCTGCCCTCATAGGTACCAGGCATACACATGGTGCATACGCAAAATTGCAGGCAAAACACTTGATGTACATAAAAAATGAGAAACTCAAAAATGCTCATTAGAGACCCTTAGCATTACAGTGATTTATTTGTTTTTGTTTGTGTGTTTGTTTGATACAGGATTTCTTTGTTTAGGCTTGATTGTCCTAGAACTAGTACACCAGGCTGCCTCAGTTTCACCTTTCAAGTGCTGGGGTTAAAAGCATGAAACACTACCACTTAGACCATAATGATAATTTTTTAATTAGTCAAATTATTTAGAAAATGAGTCTTTGGGGTTTCATATAATGATAGAGCATATTACCTAGAAAATAAAAATATTAATATAATGAACCTTGGTGTTTGTTTCTTGTATTTGGAATCTTAGGAAATATATATTCCAGTAAGCACAGTTCATTGATTACATGTAGTCTGTATAGCCTGTGTGGGAAACGTCCTGAAGTTTTGCATTTGGTTGCCTGGAAAATTTCTCTAGTATTTAATCATCTATAATATGCTATGTCATTTTTAGGAACTTGGATTTTTCCAAAGGCCATCAGGGTATTACAGGAGACAAAGAGGGCCAACAGCGGCGAATACGGCAACAACGTTTGATCTCTATAGGGAAATGGATTGCTGACAATCAGCCACGGTATGTCCATGGCTGCCTCCTGCATTCCTTTTTTATTACTTTATCATCACATGCACATGTACCTCTTGTATATTTTAGACTTTGGTGTAAAATACTTTGAACTAAGTCAATATTTGTACATATCTCAATGATCATAAGTGTATTTAGTCACTCTTCGCCCTTGTCTTCTGTATTTATCATGAGCTGCTCCGGTTTACAAGCATCTGGGTTATTTGAATTGGATTGGACATTCTCAGGTCTAGCGAGTGATTTGTATGGCAAGAATGTGCTGGTCAGTTTCAGTCCTGGGTGATAGTAGTGGCAACTAGATGCTGTTGCTGGTGTAGAGGGAAAAAACACAGTTTTGGAGGCAGTTGGGTTCAAGTTCTTTTCTAGTTCTGTGTCCCTGGCCTTTTCCTGGTGGATTATATCCTTTTCAGAGTCAGCTAGTATTATTTCTTAATGTTTGTATTCAAATTCCTGCAATGGTCCATGCACTTGAATGTTTGCGTGCTTATATAAGCTTACCATTCTGAGCCAAGTACACATGGCTCCCTTATAGGCTTTGTCAAGGACATGTTCAGTAATTGCAACCACAGATATTAAAAAGGAAGGGCAGAAAAATGAATGTATTGTGGTGATGTGAGATCTAGTCATAAGAGTCTCAGTTACTAATAATACTGTTTATGCTGGCTGGATTTGTGTTCTCTTTATGGTGTGTTTTGTTTTGTTTGTTTGTTTAACCTAAAATTACTTGTTGAAGTTACACATAATTGTTACTTTTTTAATTTATATTTTATATATGAATTTGTTTGTTTCTTTAACTTAAAATTACTTGTTGAAGTTATACATAGTTGTTACTGGTTTTTTTTTTTCATTTATATATATTTTATATATGAATTTAATCTTGCTTTTTTTTAGGCTGATTCAGTGTGAAAATGAGGTAGGGAAATTGTTATTTATCACAGAAATTCCAGAATTAATACTAGAAGACCCCAGTGAAGCCAAAGAGAACCTCATCTTGCAAGAAACATCTGTGATAGAGTCACTAGCTACCGATGGAAGCCCAGGACTGAAGTCAGTGCTGTCTACAGGCCGAAATCCAAACAACAGCTGTGACATGGGAGAGAAACCAGTGGTTACCTTCAAAGAGAACATTAAGCCACGAGAAGTGAACAGAGACCAAGGAAGAAGCTTTCCTCCCAAAGAGGTGAGAAGGGACTGTAGCAAAGGAGTAGCTGTAACTGAGGCTGATGGAAAGAAGGACAGCAACCAGAGGAGAGCTGAGACCAAGAGATGCACCTTAGGGAAGTTACAGGAGACAGGAAAGCAGAGTGTGGCAGTGCAGGTAAGCTGTGCTTGAACTGTAAAGCAGGTAGAGGAGGGCTCACACAAATGGCAAGGCTTCTTATTTTGTTCATAAAGACCAGTACGTTAGCCATTCTAATGTTTCAGTGCATTCTTTGACCACATAGGAGGATATGTAAAAAGTTACGGTAGGCTGGGTGTGGTGGCGCACACCTGTAATCCCAGCACTCAGGAGGCAGAGCAGGCAGATCTCTGAGATCGCTTTAGCTTGCAGTGCTCCACACAGGATTGTATTTTTCTTTGGAAAGTATAATTGCCACTTAAGAATCTTACAAAAGAGTTTTGGAGTTTCATAGCATTAGTAGAATCATAATATATGTATATATACTTTTTCTTTTCCCTTAAGAGTCATTACAGGCTAGGTATAATAGTAATACATACACCTTTAAACTCAGCACTAAAAAGGCAGAGGCAGGTGGGTCTTTGAAGTAAAAACCAGCCCAATCCACATAGTAAAGTTCAGGCTAGCCAGGGCTACATAATGACCCTATCTCAAAAACAAAGATTCACTGTACAAAGTAAAACTTAACTGTTTTGGAGAAAAAGAATGAAGCATCTTTTTTTTTGACTGGCCTGTTTGAGCCAGTGCTTGTTGATAAAGCAAGAACTCAAAGTCTTGCTGAGAAAAACACTTCCCAGCTATTTGTAACCTTTTTTTTTTTTAATGCCTTTTCAAAGAGATACTGGTAATTTCATGTAATACAGAAGAATCTTGACTGTTTCATTAATGTTTTGATGACTATATAAGTAGCTGGGTAATTTGTTAGCTCAGTGTAACAAATGCAGATGTTTGCCTGAGGACTTCATATTGTAGAAGCCTGCTTATAAGCAAGAGTAACTCTTTGTTTACTTCTGTGATAGAAGGGCTGTTGGGATGACATGCTGACAAAATGTTTGTGTGAGCACACTTGTGTTCTTACAAGTGTTCGTGTATTTTCCTAGTACACACGTGTACATATATGAGATAAAAGAACAACCTTATGTGTCATCCTCAGGAAGGCCATCTACTTCCTTTGAGATAGGGCCTCCCATTGGCCTAGAGCTTAACACTTAGGCTGAACTAGCTAGCAAGTGAGCCTTTCTCCTGACTAACACTGCGACGATAAGCGTACACCACCACACCTGGCACTTTTATATGAGTTCTTATGTTTACAGGCATTTTTCTAGCTGAGCTATGCTCTAAGGCACATTCATGTATAGGAAATGGCCTTATCAAGAGGGTACAAAGGAAATTCAAAGAAAACAATGAAACAACTTAAAAAAAAAATACCAAAAAATTAGACATGTTTGAGGACTAAGTCTAGCATCCTCTGTGTGTCCTGTAATGGCCTTGCCATAAGACCTATGCTGATAATAAAATCTCTTTTTCTGTCAGGCATGGTGGTGCATGCCTTTAATTCCAGCACTCGGGAGGCAAAGGCAAGTGGATCGATGTGAGTTCAAGGCCAGCCTGGTCTACAAAGCAAGTCCAGGACAGCCAAGGCTACACAGAGAAACCCTGTCTTTTTTTTTTTTTTTTAATCTCTTTTTCTGTCTTCAGTCCTTCTCAAATCTACCAGTAGATAGAAAAGTAAGTCTGGCATACAGATATGACAGTTCACGCCTGTCATTCCAGCCCTTAGGAGTCAGGCCAGAAAGATTGCTGCACATTTAAGGTCAGCCTAGGCTACATAGCGAGTTGTAAGCTAGCCAAGACTACAGAGCAGACCTTGTCTCAGCAACACAGAAGAAGAAAGGTTTGGCATACATATGATTACCATACTCTTTCTGTAGCTACTATCTGTTTTACTGCTTTTTGTTCAACCTTGAGCACTGCACACAGCATCTCCTTGTTGGCTTGATGTTTAGAGCTTTGTGGCTGTTTGTTGCTACTAGAAGTATTGCGTATGTTTAACGAGTCCTGAGAAGTTGAAACTAAACCAGGAGCCATAGTGTGTCACCTGTGAAGTAATAGTTCTCATTAAATCACAAGTGAGCGTGCAGAGCCCTTGGCCTCTGCCAGACAGGTGAAGATCATAGGCAAGCCTTCTAACCTGCCATGAGGCAGGTACATCCTTTTCTTATTTGGGGTGTCTGAGGGTGTGTGAAAGCACAAGAATTCTCTTGGTAAATCTGAGCCTTTGTTTGTTTTACTAGTAGTTTATTTTTATTTTTCTATATTTAATTTAGGTGAGTTTAAGTTTCCTCAACATACTTTGGACATAGTGAGGTTTTAAATATTTTCTTAGAGTAGATGCTTCTTTCTAATACATGGGTACCAGGTTTTTATAGTTAGCTTTGCTTCTGTTGATTGTAGGTAAAATCCCAGACAGAACTAAGAAAGACTCCAGTGTCTGAAGCCAGGAAAACACCTGTCACTCAAACTCCAAGTCAGACAAATAATTCTCAGTTCATCCCCATTCATCACCCTGGAGCCTTCCCTCCTCTCCCCAGCCGACCAGGTAAATACACATTCCCTACCTAATTACATCAGCGTGGGGTTTTCTGTTCACTTCCTGGATACTTTGTATTCTTAGAGGCCATGTTAGTAAGCCATGATGTACAGGAGAAAGAAGTTCAGCTTCCCTAGTAGTTATGGGATTCTGGTTGAGGCATTTTTTTTAATATATAGTTTACATATAAGTGCTGGTCAGTCACTATGAAGAATTGCCATCATTCATGCATGACAAGCATCTTTAGGATAGTGTGCTTACTTTAGTGTTAGAGGAAAAGTAACCAATAGTGTGGGGTTTTTTTTTAATAGTTCTTTTTTGTTTAAGATTTATTTATTTATTATGTATACAATGCTCTGCCTTCATGTACATCTGCAGGCCAGAAGAGAGCATTATATCACATTACAGATGGTTATGAGCCACCATGTGGTTGCTGGGAATTTCAGGAACTCTGGAAGAGCAGTCAGTGCTTGTAACCTCTGAGCCATCTCTCCAGCCCTAGTGTGTATTTCTTAATGTCATATTAAAGATACACATGGTTGATTGTTGCATTTATAATGTATTAGAAGCATCCTCCCCACAAATGTTACCCCTTTCTTTTGTTAAGTTTCTTTAGAACTAAAGCTGTCTTCTTCTCTTTTGAAGGGTTCCCACCCCCAACATATGTTATCCCCCCTCCTGTGGCATTTTCTATGGGCTCAGGTTACACCTTCCCAGCTGGTGTTTCTGTGCCAGGAACCTTTCTTCAGTCTACAGCTCACTCTCCAGCAGGAAACCAGGTGCAAGCTGGGAAACAGTCCCACATTCCTTATAGCCAGCAACGGCCCTCTGGACCAGGGCCAATGAACCAGGGACCTCAACAATCACAGCCACCTTCCCAGCCACCCCTTACATCTTTACCAGCTCAGCCAACAGCACAGTCTACAAGCCAGTTGCAGGTTCAAGCTCTAGCTCAGCAACAACAGTCCCCTACGAAAGTCATACCAGCTTTGGGGAAAAGCCCACCTCACCACTCTGGATTCCAGCAGGTAGGCAACAGTTATGTGTATTTCCAGCTAGAACAGTGAGAAATGTTGAGATGAGTCAGTGTTTGACCATTTAATAAATACTAAGTCTGTTAGGAAGTTGAAATGTTTGCCTTTTTTTTTTTTTTTTTTAGATTTATTTATTTGTATACAGTGTTGCCTGCATGTATCGCCTGCAGGCCAGAAGAGGGCACCAGATCCCATTATAGATGGTTGTGAGCCACCATGTGGTTGCTGGGAATTGAACTCAGGACCTTTGGAAGAGCAGCTCTTCTCTCCTGCCTTCTTGCTTTATTTGTAAACGATGATATATTAGATTTTCACCATCAGTTTCCATGCTACTTAATTGCTAGCTCTATTTAAGATTAAATCTTCTTAATGTGAGTGTGTATGTGTGTAGATGGGTAGGTGCATGTGCTTTAATGTGGAAGCTGGAGGGCAGCTGTAGTATCATCCTTAAAGGTGCCATCCACCTCCTTCCAGACAGAGTCTGATTGGCTGGAGGTCACCAGTTAGGCTAAAGTAGCTGGCCCTAGTCCTCCTGTCTCTATCTCTAACTGGGTTTACAAGCATGTGTCATCATGACAAGCATTTTTGCATGGGTCCTGGGGACAGAACTCAAGTTCTTGCTTTACCAACTTGGTCTTCCTCCTCATCCCAGCACCATAATAATTCTTACTTGAACATAAACATCACAATGAAAGAATTGTAATCTTGAGGAGGTGTAAGATGAGTGTGATACCACTTTTAAGTGGCATATCCTTACAGCACATGAGGCCCGGGGAACACATCCTGTCTCACATACACATGCATTACACTTCTTAAGTCATTGAACTGAAACAAGATGAGGGGTCAAGATCCTTCTCGGAATCTTCTAGGTGTAAGGAAATTGCATCCCCCCCTACAGTATTTGCGGTTTATCTTCATCTTGTTGACGGGCACCTCTTTTTCAGTATCAACAGGCAGATGCCTCCAAGCAGCTGTGGAATCCCCCTCAGGTTCAAGGCCCACTAGGGAAAATCATGCCTGTGAAGCAGCCCTACTACCTTCAGACCCAAGACCCTATAAAACTGTTTGAGCCGTCGTTGCAACCTCCTGTAATACAGCAACAGCCTCTAGAGAAAAAAATGAAGCCTTTCCCTATGGAGCCATATAACCACAATCCCTCAGAAGTCAAGGTCCCAGAGTTCTACTGGGATTCTTCTTACAGCATGGCTGATAGCAGAGCAGTAATGGCACAACAGCCAAATATGGACCGCAGGAGCAAACGGTCACCAGGAGTCTTCCGTCCAGAGCAGGATCCTGTGCCCAGGATGCCATTTGAGGTGTGTGTCCTTTCCCATCACCAGGATCCCTGGAGATAGGCCTAGGATTGCATAGCTTTAGAATGTCTCAAATAGATACAGACTTATAAGTTGATACATAAAAATGTATACATACATACTTATGAGACGTGAACATTATAAAGACTACTTATGGTACAGGCCTTGGTCTCTTCAAAATACATGTATTTAGTTTGAAGAACTGAAGAGTTCAGTAGCTGAACTATTGTTGAACTTTACTGGTCTGTCAGGAAAGTATCTAGTGGCATCGTGGTAGTAAATTCTGAGAAGAGCTTTTTAGCTGGGTTGAGTCATCTACGTTTAAACATGGGTTTCATGGCTATTTAAATAAGTTAAGTGGAACAAAGTCAGTTATCTCCTTGCTCTTGACATTGAGGAGAAACAGGTGCGTAACTTTTGAAGAGCTGTTTCTGTGTTGTACTTACTCGCTGCATTAGCATGTGTGCCCTGCTCTATTGGTAGTTTTACTCTTCTCTCTCTTGGTCTTCCTTCACTATTGACCATGTCACTTTATGTTTGTATTTCAGTCTTTTCCTCTGTGTGCTACATCACAATTAATTATGTCTCTACCCTTGCCTTTAGTTGTTACCTGACTAATCAATCATGCTACTATTCTTATGTGCTTTTGTCCCTAATTGCATCTCACAGTGATCCTTTCTGTCACTAGGACCCCAAGAGCTCCCCTCTGCTTCCTCCGGACCTGTTAAAGAGTCTGGCTGCCTTGGAGGAAGAGGAAGAGCTGATCTTTTCTAACCCTCCTGATCTTTACCCAGCTCTGCTGGGTCCTCTCGCCTCTCTTCCTGGACGAAGCCTCTTTGTATGTATTTGACATGATTCTGCTTCCTGCTCTAACCACAGCTTCTTTTCTGGGGTTTTTATGATACTTAGTTTAGGTGAGCTGTTTCTGGGGCTTTCCTCTACAGGAATATAAAAAGTATATTTTTGTACTGCCTGAAATTATATGATGTAGTAATAGTAGATAGAGCACAGTACTGACTCTGGTTCCTCCAAATTACAGAGTTATAGCTTGGATATGTGTCAGTCATAAAACATTTTTAATGGTCTGCTTGTGCTCTGTTTGATGCTGACAAATTAACTTTTTTTGGGTAGTATGTACACCTGGACTCAAATGTTGTATAATATACTGTTTAAGAATTTAGAGTTTTGTTGGGTTATTTTTTTTAATACTCAAATATATTTGAAATAATAAAGGAAATATATTTCAGATTATATAATTGGCTGATTGAATAGTGTATGGCTCTTTCTTGTTTGGCTCACTGAATCATAAAAGATCCCTGATCTAAATTCAGAGTTGGAGTCGTCAAACAGAATGAGTAAAATGAAGAAACTGTCTAGAAGCAGGCTAGAAGACTGTAGATGAGTGACAGTGAATGTAAATAATTAAGATAATATAGAATAAAATGCAGGAATTGGTTACTAATACCTGCTTGAAAACAGTCTTCTAGAGCCCAGCCTGTGGGATGGCATTCTTTATGCTCAGTAGTGTTTGTGTCAGGTCCGAACTGAGAGCTTAGGGAGTAAACACAGGAAGAAAAGTGCAAATCCCACACCCTTCTACATCCTAAAGCAACTTAAAAAGATTTGAGTTTTTCTTTCTTATATATAAATAGAGGGCAGTAAAATACTTAACAGAATTAAAATATATTAATTATAGAATCAGAATAAATAAAAATAGTTTTATGATAGTAGCTGCCATTCCTGGTACTTCAGTTGCTTGCATGGGTGGCAGTGAAGGCTTCCCTGAGGGTGGGAGCGTAGAAGCTGTAGGGCAGGGCTGCTGCAGTGTCACCTCACATGTGTGCCTGACTTGTGCTCTTCTGCTAGTGTGGCTTTTGTGTCCTTATCAGTGAACTCTTGTCTATTTTCATTTAGAAATGGAGCCTCTTTTTCTTTCTTTCTTTTTTCTTTTTCTTGTTAAAAACCTGTGGCACAAGCCTTAATCCTAGCACTCTGCAGGCAGAGGCAGGTGGATCTCTGTGAGTTCAAGGACAGCCAAGGTTACACAGAGAAACCTTGTTTTGTTTTCCTGTTTTCTAAAGCAGGTGCATTTGTGAGACACAGTGAACTACTAAGTTGAGGCATTTTTCACACACATTACATTGCTAACTATGTTAAGTACAAGAAAGAGTATTACGTTTTGTTTTGTTTTGTTTTGTTTTTTTACCTTTAAAAAAAAAAAAGATTTGTAGAGCAGGCTGGTCTCAGAACTCAGAGATCCTCCTGCCTCTGCCTCCCTGAGTGCCGGAATTACAGGTGTGCACCACCACCGCCAGGCTTTGAAAGGCTTTTTAAACTTATTAATATTTTAACATATTAGAGAGTAAAATGTGCCAGAATAAGTTAATATCTTTTGATAAGGGAATTCTTGAGGGTCATACCTAAAAACACTCCTGGTTCCTGCCAGGACCAGGTTCCTGTACTGAACCAGAGAGGCCACAGACTCACTGTGGCAACTGATACTTGACTGGTGTCATGGTGTTGACAGATGTGAACATAACCTTTCCTGGGACAGACACATGCTTAAGTGGTAGTCTATTGTTTCAAAATGAAAGGAATCACCTTTTGATTCTTTTCTTTTCTGTTTTTTTCTGGGGCTGAAGAAATCCTTATTGGAGAAGCCTTCAGAGCTCATGTCACATTCATCTTCTTTCCTGTCCCTCACTGGATTCTCTGTCAACCAGGTAAGTAAAGATTCTTATTTTATGTTTTTATTGTAGGCTGATTGTTTCCTTCTTTTCAATTTTAGTATTATCTTCTATATCTTGATTTTACCCTCTGATTGGGGTAGACTAGTAACCTATGCATGATGAGCTCAAGCCTTTTGAATTTCTCATTTAATGCTAAATTTTTTAAAGCTTGGTTTTTTGGTCAGATAAATGACTCATTTCCCCCACTCCCTCAAATAGAAAGTTTACATTAGAGTGAAAGAAAGACAAAAGGGAAAAACAAAAGTGGAAAACGTTAAAGTTCTTGCCAATTTGTCTTAAAGTCTCCCAAGCATCTGTGAAGATGATTTTCTTACCTCTCTTTCTGGGTTGTTAACTTCATCTTTCAGGAAAGATACCCAAACAGCAGTATGTTCAATGAAGTGTATGGGAAAAACCTGACAACCGGCTCCAAGGCAGAACTGAACCCCTCAGTTGCCTCCCAGGAAACATCACTGTACTCCCTTTTTGAAGGGACTCCATGGTCTCCATCACTTCCTGCCAGTTCAGGTATCAACTCTGGACCTTAAATTATAAAATTTACCTTTTCTATTCATATTGACTAAGCATTAGTTAGATTCTATAATTAGACATGTATTTATATTATTATCATATTTGTTTCTCTTTAAAAATATTTTGGGGCTTTTCTTTTTCAAGACAGGGTTTCTCTGTGTAACCTTGGCTGTCTTTGACTCTCTTTGTAAACCAGGCTGGTCTCAAACTCACAGATCCGCCTGCCTCTGCCTCCCAAGTGCTACGATTAAAGGCGTGCACTGCCATCACCCTGCATTATTTTGAGGACTTTATGTGTATGAGCATTTGCCTGCATGCTTGTCTGTGTGCCACATGTGTGCAGTGCCCATGGAGGCCAGATGAGGGTGTTGAATCACCTGGAATTGGAGTTTGGCCATGTGAGTGCTGGGAATCAAACCCAGGTCCTGTAGAAGAACACTCTGTGCTCTTTTAACTGCCAAGCCATCTCTCCAGTCCTCTTCTGTTTCACTCTCATAAAGCCTGATTTACAATAATTCTTAAGATCAGCATATTCTGATTCTTGTGGATAAAAATTGTAAATACTTAAGTGAAACTGGTTGGAACTGCAAAGCTGACAAATTTGTCTGCAGTTTTGTTTTCTTTTTGTGTGTCTTGGATATGTCTGATGAGACACAACAGTGATCTGACAGAGAGCCTCCTGGCCTTTATTTGTCCTTTTCTCCTAAGCCTTATAATGCTTTCATTCAAATTGTCATGACCACATCTGAAGGAGACATTAAGATTTTTACATTGCTATTATTTAACAGATCATTCAACACCAGCCAGCCAGTCTCCTCACTCCTCTAACCCGAGCAGCCTGCCCAGTTCTCCTCCAACACATAACCATAACTCTGCTCCGTTCTCTAATTTTGGACCCATTGGGACTCCAGATAGCAGGGATAGGCGCCCTGCAGATAGGTGGAAAACTGATAAACCAGGTGAGATTCACATTTCCTTATCTGCCAAGCAGAGGAGAAATGACTTGTTCTGACTTTGCCTGGAGCTTGATATTTGCCCTTGATAAAACATTAGACTTCTTCCAATTTTCTTCTCTTAGCCATGGGTGGTTTTGGTGTTGATTATCTCTCAGCAACATCATCATCTGAGAGCAGTTGGCATCAGGCCAGTACTCCAAGTGGCACCTGGACAGGCCACGGCCCCTCCATGGAGGATTCCTCTGCTGTCCTCATGGAAAGCCTAAAGGTGAGTGGATTTCAGGAACAGGAAGCACGAGGCTCCTGCTGCATCCTTGGGATTGAGAGGAATATGGGGGTTGATAACTCAGTGTAGTATCAGGGCGTCCGGAATGGTAAAAGGTTAGTTTCATCCTAATGTTAAAATTCTGGTGTATCTTGGTATGTTTGAGTTAAGCCTTATTTGACCAAGTAGGAGTTTGTAGCCAGGTGTAGTGGCTCACATCTTTAATCCCAGCACTCTGGAGGCAGAGGCAGGCGGATCTCTGAGTTTGAGGCTAGCCTGGTCTACAGAGTGAGTCCCAGTACAGCTACGGCTACAAAGAGAAACCCTGACTGAAAAAAACAAAAACAAAAAGTATATAATTGTAAACTGTTTGTTTGCCTAAAACCTTTGTAGTAAACAGTTGCACTATATGACTTTTAGTAGAAAGACTTGTCACGTGGTCCATGAAATCCCAGAGTGGTAGGGTAGGAGGAATGACTGTTCGTTCCAGTTCAGTCTAGGGACTTGGTAAGACCCTGGCCTGGGGTTAAAAAGCTCTCAGTTTGCAGTTTGAAAGTCATCTTAGTTAGGAGCTAACTCCCCTTGAGAATCTCGTGACTTTCCTAGAGCTGACTTACTTGGCATTTAGAGTGGATTTGGGGGATGTGTGTGGCATCTGACCTCTGCCAACAACTTTCTGGGCTGTTTTTCAGTCTATCTGGTCCAGTTCCATGATGCATCCTGGACCCTCTGCTCTGGAGCAGCTGTTAATGCAACAGAAGCAGAAACAGCAGCGAGGACAAGGCACCATGAACCCGCCACACTGAGGCCACAGGAGCGACCCAGGGAATGAAGGCTCCATTAACCATGGCATGCTGGGTTTGCAGGACTGGCCCACACAGTCCCTGCAGGTGGCAGCCCTCTTGTCTGTTTCTTGCTGTCGAGAGGGTGTAAGTGTCCCACCAGCCCACTGAGTGTGCACGAAATGTTCGCAGTGCAACAAAAAGAAAAAACCATCAGGAACTCTCGTTCCCCCGGGGCTCTCCGGAGGGAGAGAGGAGCTGCTGTTTGTCTCACTCAGTTACTGATAGCACGCCTCTCACCTTCTCCACCGCGCATGTCCCCAACACGTGGGAAGTGGAAGCTGAGAAGGGAAGGCAGATGGGAGAAGCCAATAGGAACTTCTCGGTCCTTTTTTCCTCTTTGGGGAATAAAATAGGAATCCATTATGAGTGCTTTGCTGACTGAGAATGTAGTTGAAATTATTCTTAAACATCTTTTATTATTACTCTCAGTAGCAAAATATCACACTGAATTCTTCCATACACAGGCGTACTTCTAGTCAGTGTGGAGCAAAGACAGTACCGTTTGCTGCTCCTATGAGAGGTCGGTGGTGACAGGACAGGGAACTGACCTCAAGACAGTGGGAGTGTTCCATAGGGAGAGGACAGGCCTCTTAGAAGGCTCTGTTAGGCCTTCCTCCAGCCTGGAAACTCCATCAGGAAATGCCCTTCACTCTGTAGGTGCTCGAGCCCCAATCGAGGATGCAGTGTGGGTGTGCTGCTGTAAGATTTCAAATTAATGTTTTTGATTCCTACACTGTTGCAATAGCATAGCAAGCAGTCTCACAGAAGGCAGGCTAGTCCAGTCATAGCCTGGAACACAGTTTAATAGGTGGATGCTTTCAGTGTGGTTATTTTTGTTGAGTTGGTTTTTGTGTCCCCATCCTGCTTTCCAGCCTCTTGCACCAGTCTCCACCCCTTTAGCCATATGCTGTATTGTAGTAATTGTTTTTAGCCCTAACGTGTACAACATCTCAGCAAGAAGCAGCAGCATGGGGCCCAAAAGCCAGTCTGAAGAGGAAGGAAGCAGTAATCCGTGCATCGCTCTAGAGGGGCAGCGCTCTGCCCAGTCGCAGGCTCCTACCTAGCCTTCACCTCAAGGACAAAGTTGAAGGCCACAGGGACAGATGCACACTGTGCACAGAAGAAAACACAACCGACGCCACTTTGGAGAAGGCGAGAGAAAGGAATGAACTCTTTGATATTTATTAAGGAAGAGGATGGAAGATGTTCTGTGTAGGAACAGAAGGACAGCATTTCTGTTAGTCATTTCCTGGAAAATAATATTTTAAGGGGAAATTATGGAAACAATCTAAATGTCCAATTGCTGTGCTAGGTAGGGATTATTTTCTGGGGTGAGTGTGTGTGTCCACACATGGCTGTCTACTCAGAGAGCAAGCAAGCTAAGTGTGGGGGTTAGTGTGGAGTTTGGCTGGAAGACAGTGTAGCGCACAGCACATGCAGGAGCCCAGGTGTCACTGGGATCTGGGCAGCCCCAGCAGTGAGAAGGGGGGAGTGAGGCGTTGCTCACTGCTCTTCACAAAGTGTGGTTGGAGCCCCAGGCTCACACTATTGCTCTTTTAGTTTGACATAGTATTTGGGGTTTTTTGGGTTTTTTGTTTTGAAAGGTCTAAAAGTGAACCCCCTCACAAAGTGGCAAAAGAAACCCTCTGTGCTGCTCCAGTTCCCTCCCAGTGTCTACCTTTGTCCTCTTTCCTATCCCTTCCCTGTCCCTTCACCCAGTTTGTGTATGTAAGCTCTGCATTCAGACAGCTGCAACATTCTGATGTTGGAAATGTCACTGATTCTTGCACCTTAGGCCAGCCACCAGGTTTACCAGCTCCCTCCCCGCAGTACCCACTTCCCATCTACAGCCCCAGTCTGCATGAGAATTTGGTGTTCGGAATGTTTTATGATTCTCGGCAGGGTTCCTTACCTTGCTGTCCTCACTGTGGGGTAATGAGGAAGGGGAGGAGAAGCTTCATCAACTGGTTTTGTGTAATAAACTTTCTATCTTGTGTTTTGTTTTGATTTGATTTGGGTTTTCTTTTTCCTGTCTGTCTGTGCAAGATCTGCAGCTGCTGAAATCAGCTTTGCCTTTAATTAAACCGTGTTCTCTCCAACCAGATCTGTGTATAGTGTTTATTCTGCCTTAAAGGGTACAGAAACAAAACAAGCTTAGAAATGCTCACTCAACAGCAGGAAAAAGCGAAGATGGTCACAACTGGGTATACTTGGGGGTTGATTTTGCTTTTCTTAGCATTCCAGTGAACGATAGAAATAGACTGTTAACAGTCCTTTGTAATGACTTCTGTAAAGACAGGAACTGTCCATTTGGTAGCTCTTCAGGAGGCAATTCAGAGATAATTTATCTTCTGGCCTATAAAATTCACTGAATTTGATTAATGCCAGCAGTGATGACTGTTAGCCTTGGGATGGTTTCTCTTCCAGTTTTTGTCTGTGCTGGGGACCAGGGCTCTCACTGGCTAGCCTCTCACCTACATGTTAATTCCATGTAAAACTCACTTCCTGCCAGCTTTTCATTTGTACCTGTACAAACTTGAAATAATAGCAAAACCGTATGTGCCTAAGGAGTGGCAGGACAGTGAGGTCCCGAGACCTAGGACTTAGGTAGGGATCCTTTTCCCCAGGTAGCCTGAAGGATCACCAAGATGACCTGTCTTGAACAACACATGGAAAGCCCCTGAGGGTAACTTTTCCAGTGTTAATGGTCTATGTTCACTGTGAAACTATTGTGTGGCTTATTTTTGTTTTTTGAGACAGGGTTTCTCTATGTAATACCCCTGGCTGTTCTAGACTCACTTTGAAGACTACAGCAATCCACCTGCCTCTGCCTCCCAAGTGCTGGGATTAAATGCATGTGCCACCACGCCCAGCTCACTATTGAACTCTTAATAAATGTCCAGGACTTTAACTCTGAGGGACTGGATGTTGTACTACTTGGGAACCTGATTCAGCCTGGCTTCTCTTGAATGAAACTTAAAGCTTTTTTAATGAGTTGATTATCTGTGTGCATACATAGCATTACATGTAAATTTGCTGTTAAGTCTCAAGAACCCAAGCTATTAATAAAGGAAGAATATTTCCACCTAGCTGTCGAGCCAGCACCCAAGACCATTTCTATTTCCCTTCCAGAGAAGTCATCTCCTCTCCCCCCCCCCCCAACCCCTATCTACAAGGAAATCTTCAACCCAGGTTCTCGTATTACTGTGTGTCTGGTCCAGTTTTAATAGAGAAATGTGAAGTTAATGTTCCCAAACAGGTGTCTCTTTATAGCTCACAGCAGAGTTGGGTAAAACCTGGAAGTGGGGGCTCCTTTTCTTCAGCTTCATAGATTATGGGGCATCCTAGACACCTCTGGCATTGCCTTCCAAATCCTTGGCAGCACATTCTTCAACAAACGCTTTAGGAAAAATACCAACTTTTCCTTTGCACTCCCCTTCCAGCCATTCTTCATTCACTGATAAAGAGCAAAGTATGCACTCGTTACTTAAAAAGAGATTTGCACTTGTAGCGGCTTCCAGCAGGCCTCGCCAAGCCGCCTGTCTTCGTTCCCATAGTGCGGGAGTTAGGGCTAGGAATGTGGTCACACCCAGCTTCTCACATTGATGCTAGCATCCCTCCCAGTGCAGCAAGCACTCCAGCCCCACCACTGCTACCCACAGAGCCATCTCTCCCACCCACGTCACTTTTTAGATTTCTAATAATCAGCTAAGTCACAATTAGCAGCCTCTACTGCAGAATGGGCCTCCCCTGCTCTCCAGAAAAGTACTTGGGTTTATAACAAAGGCAGAATAATTTCAGCCAGTTACATTCTGTAGCAGTCAGAATGCTGTTACAGTCTTGTGCCTAGTAAAGTCATGGACAGGAGAAAGCCACACACTTGCTTCTCCTTCCTCTTACCAAAAGCTAGGAAATCAGTTGACCTTATTGGTGAAGAGTTGATGTTTCCCTTTGCTGCCCTTGGCCTTGTTTTTCCTGATATGTGAGTCTGGTTCTGTGGTCTTGGAGTAGCACTTACCATGTGACAGCACCAGGATTACATCTCCTTCCACAAATTCCAGGTCTTCTGGCTGGGTAGCATCATAACTAAAGATTGCTACCACTTGGCTCCCCTCCTTAGGCTGAGGCTCTGTTGTCTGGTTATTAGCATCAGAGTTTTCACTTTCCTTGGGTTCATCTACAAAACCTTGGTCACCCTAAAATAGTAAGGGGCCTGTTAAGTTTGATACTTTGTTGGCCAATGAATACTGGAAACCATTAATGGATGCAGCTGATGCTTGGTTCTTACCATAGGCCTAAAATTTGATACTTTGTTGGCCAATGAATACTGGAAACCATTAATGGATGCAGCTGATGCTTGGTTCTTACCATAGGCCTAAAATGTGAGTACCAAATGGTTGGGTAAAAGAAACTGAAGTGCAAAACTCTATGTAGCCCTGAGTTGCCTTACTTGGACCCAATAGGTGCTGCTTTTTTCTCCCCCCCCCCCCCCAGATTGGAAAATAATTTGAGCCAGAAGTAAATGGCAGTCTATGGTATAAATTCAGCTAGGCTTTTTGGTTGGTTGGTTTTGAGTGTTTTTTTTATTATTATTATTATTATTATTACTCTCTGTGAGAGACAGAGACAGACAGGCACAGAGCACCATGATGTATGGTATATCTGGAGATCAGAGGACAAGTCCCTTCTCTCCTACTATGTGGCTCCTGGGAGTCTCTCTCAAATCATCAGGCCAAACAGCAAGTGCCTTTTCCTGCTGAGTCATTTTGCTGTCCTTAACTAAGTTTCTCAGGTAGCCCAGACTGGCCCGGAAGTCATCTTGCTTCCGCTTCTAAATGCTCCATTCCTGGAGTTTACAGAAATGTGCCATTCCTGGATGGATGTCTTTAGGGCTGTACAGTGAAGTGGAATTAGCCCCATTAAGCCTGAAGTGTGTTTTGTTCCCATGTATGTCTATGCACCATGTGTGACCGATGCCAGGAACTGAACCTAGGTCCTCTGGAAGAGCTGCCAGTGCCATTAACTGCTGAGCCATCTCTGTAACCCAGCCCTGTGTTCCCTGGCTTTTTCTTTTATGTTTTGTTTGTTTTTCGAGACAGGGTTTCTCTGTGTAACAACTCTGGCTATCCTAGAACTCTCTGTAGACCAGGCTGGGCTCGAACTCACAGAGATCCTCCTGCCTCTGCCTCCCAAGTGCTGGGATTAAAGGCGTGCGCCACCTCCACCTGGCTGTTCCCTGACTTTTAAGCCAACCCCCATTTACTAGCTGTGGGGGTTCCTGAGTATAGCCTCTCTGAATCTTTTTCCACATCTGATGGGGAAACTAGAGAATAAAACGGAGCAGTGGGACATCATAGCGGCTGGCCCTTCCTGAATACTTTCTCTGGCAGTGCTGAGAACATGGGAGTACTCGCCTCTGGCTGGCAATGAATGTTGCTTCCCTGGGTACATACATGGCAAATGGCGATTGGCTTGGCTTTTCCTAATCAGTGAATGAGAACAACTTAACAGCCTCTGTGGGCAACAGTGGCAGAGAGCATCAGCAGTGAAGAGCCTGCATGGAGTTCTAAGAAGACTGTTAGGGAAACTAGGGGAGATCTTTGTGTGTAGATGTAACAGTCCCAAAGAACATTTAAAGTGAAATCATTCACATTTAGAGTAGAATCCTTTTCTAGGCAAATGTTCCCCCGCAGAGTAAACTGAAGTTACCCATACAGCAAATAGCATTTAACAATCAAAAGAACAGGCAACTCCTGTGTAAAATCCACTTACAGGCTGAAAGCAAATGGAGTCACCATAGGGTACACAATAAGAAGTGGAAACTGCTCTCTGGAAACTAAGGGACAAAGTTTCACTGTCACTTCTAGCCTCTAACTTTTCACCTGAATTTCTCCTTAAGGTCAAGTGACTCCTGTCTAGACTTCAGGGCTAGTAAGACAGTTTGGCCTTGTCACTTAAGCATGGTGGTAGACTACAGATGCAGCCAGGCACTCTACCCCAGGTCACTAGGCCTTTCCCTTGTGTCCTAAATTACAAAGTGTGATATACCTGCATGTACAGGAGCACAGGGGACTTCTAAGAATTCCTTCATAGAGTATACTTTGGTACAGGGTCTGACCACGAGCAGTTCTCGGTAGATGCCAGCTCTCAGGAAGAGACTGGTCCTCCTCAAAAGTTCCTCATAGAAATCTACAGTGAAAAGTAGCTACAGTCTCAACTTGGCCATAGCATCGTCATTCCTGTCCTTGTTCCAAGTGATAGCCATGATCCTTGACCTAGTCAGTCTAGTAGAGGTAGCTTGAGGCAGCTGTCCCCCTCACACTTCTGGACCCCCTCACACAAAACCCTCTGCCTGCTGTAACCGACTGAGCCTCTAAGCCACCTTGTCCCCATCACTGAGCCTATTGTGTAGCATGGGAGAGATGTTGGATAAACACTGAATTCAGTTGGTGGACATGGCCTTAGGTACTCTGGCTTCCCCCACTCACCACTGTGTGCTCACACCAAAGAGTCAGGCAGTAGTTTTTCACTTGGCCCCAGGCATCCTTCACGCTTTCTTCTGACAAGAGCAGCAGCTCAGTGCTGTCCCGAGGCTGGTAGCTGGTAGGGATGATGGGTAAGGACCAAGGCAGAGATCATCAGCACAGAAACCACCCCATAGCCAGTCCTGTGCATTAGCGACAGACAGACAGACAGACAGACAGACACACACACACACACACACACACACACACACACACGCTCTCCTGCATCCCCAGCTGCCACCTTCATGAGGCTCACCTCAGTTTAGTGTGTTCTGGCAAGAGCTCCAGTTTCTTAGACACCATGTCCCGAAGCTGACTGTAGGGGAGGCCAAGCTGAGTCTCCATGACCACTGTGTATTTGTAATGCACCTTGAGCATGTAGGGCATAGGCACTCTGAGTTTCACTTCCTGACGGAAGAAGAACAAAGAACACCTTATAAGTGGCTGTCGGCAGCATCCTGCATCACCACAGCCGCCTACCACTTTGTGTGCAGGCACCAAGAGAACCCCAGAGAATGGAGGAGCTTTAGTAAATAACAACTGGTTTTTACCAGTTAATAAGTTTAATTTAAAAATTAATTTAAAACAACTGTTTATTAATAAATAGGCAATTGGTTTCTGCATTCTGAGGGCCTTCAGAGGGCTCTAGTCTAACACTTAGAATTTCTACTGAGCTATGTGCTCCACCAGGGGCTAATATGACATGTGTGTAGGGGTCTGTGGCCTAGAGATGGAATGTCAGGTGGCAACTGGTTCAACCCTTTTCACTGCTATTCCATAATCCTAAGAGATACCCCACATTAGACAAGCCAGACTCACCTGTCTTCTTTACCTAGAAACAAGGAAGAACTTTACCTTGTGCTCTTCTTTCTGCTTGTGACCTAAATGGGAAAGGAAATGGTAAGCGAGTACTAGGGTGGCATGTGCCACCCGCTACGCCCAGTTCCTCATCCCTTAGCATCCGGGACAGTTATGAACCTTAGCAAACGCTAGCGAAACGTCTCAGTCTGGAGAAGCACGGGGGTGGGGTGGGGTGGGGGGCACGACACACAGATATGTGAGCAAAGCCAGGCTCTTTCCCTAGGGAGCGACATGGAGGTAACTGTCAGAGGATTTCCCCAAAGGCCAGTTAAACCAGGGGGATCCAAGGCAGAGAGAGAAGACAGGCACGGGAGATGTGCCTGAGCCCAGGCAGAAGCACCACACCCATTACCATTTCGTGGTCCTGTAGTTTTGTGTAAGTTTGTGGTTTTAAATTCGTCATGTTAGCACAGGTGTGTGTGTGTGCAAGAGAAGTGTGAGACTATACCACTGAGGATGCACAAACTCCTGAGCACAGCTAACTATTAGAGTAGAGAACTCTTGCTAATATCAATCAAAGGCCTAGGGACCTGGGACGCCCATCTCTCGAGCGCGTGTCTCTTTCTTGAACCTCCAGACACCAAAGGTAAGAATCAAAAGAGCTATGAAGGGCACTGGGTGGGGCCACTGAAGATTCACACGTGGAATAGGCGTCATGTATTAATGGTAGGTGTCCTGGGTGGAAAGTGCACTCCTTAGGCAGAAGCATGCTGGTTCATAGAGGACTTACACCCAGGTGGGCTCTATCACGGGTCTCTAGCTTATATTTAAATGGCTCTTGGGGTGCAGGGATAGAGAATGAGGCAAGTACATGATATAGAATGTAAGCAACTGATGTTTCCATTTAGAATGTTTGTTTTATTGTGTGTGCATGATATGAGAGCACATGCCCTGACATGCATAGAAGCCAGAGGACAATTTCTTTGTGGCGTTGATTTTTTCCATCCTGGTGATTGCACTAAGGCCACATGGGATTGTGCAGCAAGTGCCTTTAACTACAGAGCCGTCATGCTGCCTCATAACTGATGTATTCAAGTGAAAAACGTGTAGTAGTAGTCAAGTGTACCCTACTTCCAACCTTTCTGTAGGTTTGCAATTTTCCAAATATGTAAAGGAGGGGGTGTCAAAGCAGTTCTGATAATCAGGTGGTCGTGAACAGGCTGCCATCAGAATCTGCTTAAACTCACGTTTTCCCTACCCAGACTAGGAAAGATCATTCTGGAAAGATCTCCATCCACACCTTCCAGTGGTCCCTTGTTCAAGCCCCCTGGGGCTCTGCTTTGTGGAGCATGAGTGCTCTGAAAAGGCTATGATGAAAAAAATGCAGATGCTGCAGCCTTTCTTCCTCAACTTAATTTAGGTACTTAACTAAGGGTCCTTTGGTGACTACTGTCATGATGGGCACACTTCCCGCCCCTTCACCTGCACTCACTCTAAGGAGGCGAGGGCAGAGCGTTGGTGTCACACTTCAGCGCAATGATGGATGGCACAAGTAAGACAAGGCTCTGAGAAAATGTAGTCATAAAGCAAGGGGTGCGCTGGGCAAGGGAACCACAATTTCCTACATGACTCTGAAAGCAGCCATCTATCTGTCATGAAGCATCCCAGAGAGCTCTTTCCCCGGGGCCACCAACCTGGTGACAACTGAGATCTTGCTGGGGCACTAGAATTAGGAGGTGGTGGAATATCAGATTCTGGGGAGCTGTCCTCCTGGGGGTGACAAGAGCAAACAAAATGTCAGATAAAAACATGAGAGGGCTTCCTTGGAAAGAAGCTGGATCCAAATGACTTCCTAAAAGTCGGAAAATGACACAGGGAGATGACTAAGGAAGGGGAGGGGCTAATTCAGAGCCACAGTAAGAATGCTAATACCCACACCCCACATACAAGGCCCTTTGTCAGGAGCGCATGCCATCATGTCTGATGTATTCCGTGCTGAGGATCCAGTGGATGCTACACAAGCAAAGTACTCTGCCAGCGTAGCTACATCTCCAGCCCTTATTTGGTTGCTTTGTTTTCGAGACAGGGTTTCTCTGTGTAGCCTTGGCTGTCCTGGACTTGCTCTGTAGACCAGGCTGGCCTTGATCTCAGAAATCCACCTGCCTCTGCCTCCCAAGTGCCAGGGTTAAAGGCGTGCGCCACCACCGCCCAGCCCTTACGTAGCATTGCACCAACCAAAAATATCGACTGTTTCCCCTGGTGAAGAGACATGCCTGGGAACACCTAGCTTTGCTTCCTAAGTCTCCCTGGCCAGCAGGACTCCTAGAGGTTGCCTCCACACACAGCTGATCCTTCCCCCCCCCCCCCCCCCCCGCATCTGGGTTCAGCTCTGGGCATCTTGATTCCAGCTCAAGCGCCCAGAACTAGTGAGTCACGGTGTGCCTTCCCCATGACAGGAAAACCACCCAACCCTTTTTACACTTTCTCCCCTCGGGAGAGAGCTGTGTGAAGGGTGAGAGGAACAGGCTAGGCTTTGGCGCTATGGTTGGTACCTGGGGCTGCGACTGCGGATGAATCCGAAGCTCAGCGGGCTCCAGGTAGTTGCAAGGGACAAGCCCCTTCTGCCGGGTCGCATTCCAGAATCCAGAAGCAAAAGCAGAGACTCATTAGTGCCCAAAACACAGAACAGCCCGCAGCCACGGGTAGGGACAGCACCCAGACGGTGGCCCTTGGCGGTTCTGCAAGTAATGCAGCAGCTTCTGTCCCTGTGTCCTCAGCATCTCCTACTGACCCTCTGAATACCTGGCCATTGAACATGACGGTGGCCCAGTTATCACTCCCTTTCTTCAAGACAAAGACGATGTTCCCTGGCATGACTTGTAGTTCTTCTGGTGTCTCCGGCACGAAACCGAAGAGCACGCGGTGTGCCTCGCCTTCCAGAGCCCTGAGGGGGTACACAGAAGACGGAGCCCATCGTTGGTTGAGCTGGACCACACCCCCTTGCTGCGAGAGACGGCATTTGAGGCCAGAGACTTAGCTTCCCACTCACCGCATCTTCCACGGCCTATGAGACCAGCGCGGAGTGCTGGCCTGCCTAGATCCTGAGAGGACTGGGTGAGAAACTGCGTGTGTGTCCCATGACCACACAGGAGTCTCCCTGGTCCTCAGGGAACACAGTGCAATGCAAGAACCCCAGAGATGGCTGAGCCCTTGTGTGCCCTCTGCTTCTCCTATACCTACATAGACAAATGTGATTGCCTTTCACTTCAGAACCGAACCGACGACCGCACAAGGCGCTTGTAACTTTTATAGTCGGCAGGTACCAGCAAAACTAGCAGGAATTCCTTTCCCTTAACACTTAATGACTAGAACGCTCTGTGTACAACAGCCCCCTCCCCTTTTACTCATCCATTTTATTTTGTCTTTGAGACAGGATATCAGTAAGCTCAGGCTGGCCTGAGCTCTCAGCAATCCTCCTGCCTGAGCCTCTCAAAGGCAGAGATTAGAAATGTGAGTACTTGGGAGGCAGAAGCAGGCGGATTAATGTGAGTTCGAGGTCAGCCTGGTCTACAGAGATAGCTCCAGGACAGCCAGGGCTACACAGAGAAACCTTATCTCAAAAAAAACAAAAACAAAAAAACAAAACAAACAAACAAACAAAAAAAAAACAAAAATGGGAGCCTCCATACCTTTTCCCTATTAAGTCAACTTTTACTTTTTAACTTAAAAGACAACTTTCTAGCTTTGGCATATACAAATTCCTGCTCTCGGTTCTACTCTTGTGTTTTGGGACCAGTATTAATCAACACAAAGGGTAATTGAACAAGCACCAGGTTAATGTGCCCATCCTTTTCAAAAGATAACATGTTTGCTTTGTTTTATTGAGCTTATTTCATACTAACTTACAGAGCTTTATTTATTGTGTCTGGGGGGCACATGCACCACAGTGGGCAAGTGGAGGTCAGAGGACAATTTCGTGGAGTCATTCTCTCCTTCCCTTTAAGGCTGGCATAGGAAGCTCCTCTGAGCCAGGCGTGGTGGCCCACACCTTTTAATCCCAGCACTCAGGAGCAGAAGCAAGCAGGGCATCGCTGTGAGTTTGAGGCCAGCCTGGTCTACAAAGCGAGACCAGGACAACCAAGGCTACACAGAGAAACCCTGGCTTTGTTTTTGTTTTGTTTTGCTTTAATTAACACACACAGTATTAGGTTTCATAATTAGATTTTTCAAATAAAATTTGATTTTTGTTGATTCTCCTCCATTTTTTTTTTTTACTTCTCTCCTTGTGCCCTTTACACACAAACACCCCGAGTCCTCCCTGCTTTCCTGTCATGGGTGTCCCCTTGCCCTCTCTTCCTACCCCCCTTCCTCAACATTCCTTTTGCACACGCCTGGCATGGCGGGCAGTCCTGTGCAGACAGGTGGCTACGAAGCGACTTAGAGGGCAGGTGGTGTACACACCATGGACATACATCCCTGGTGGGTTGGATCCAGACCAGTGGGATTTCCTCTTTCTGCCCAGAATTTTCAAAGCAGTTTAAAACTTCCAGTAGTCCTGTGGCTGTTTTTCTGTTTTTGTTTTTGTTTTTTTCAAAACAGAGCTTGCTATTTAGCTCTAACTGGCCTCTAACTCCCTACATAGACCAGGCCGTTAGCAGTCCTGCTGCCTGCTAGCATTACAGGCTTGCACTGCCACACCCAACATAAAACTAACGATCCATTTCTGGAATTTTTCTCACTTAATGTTTTTGGACCATGGCTGACCACAGGTAACTGAAATGGCAAACAGCAGGACTGCAGATAAAGAGAGGTAACTGAAAAACAAACAAACAAACGGTACAGCAACAGCAAACCAGTGCTAGAGGCGGTACCGTCCTTACCCTCCTCCCCCTAAGGAGGAAGCTAGTTCCCAGGTCCTGCCCGGTGGACAGGAAGTATGGGCGGAAGAATGACACAGGCAGAAGTCAGGAAGGACACCTCCAGCAGAGGGGCCTCCTAGGCCAGCCTTGTAGGAAGGGGATGGAGAGCCTGAGGCAGCCAGGCAGTGAAAGCCACAGTGGAGAATCTGTGGGGGCCTTGCTCTATGGTAGGCCTTGTCCTTTCCCCTTCACGGAGCCTCCACAGCCCTGGTTACTCCCCGGTCACCCCTCCACATCTGGAGAGTCTCATTGGTGACACCTGGAACTGGTGAGTGAGGCTGCCTTGGAAACGAGTGAGGCAGAATGTTCCACCTGTTCCATGGCCCACCCAGGCCTGCCTCTGTTTCCAAAGTCCCTGCCTGATGATGTGGGGAGGTCAGCTCCTTCAGCCCAGAGAGCTTGGGATGAGCCCCTTCAGCCACTTGCTCTGGGATCACCTGTAGTGTGTACAACACACACACACACACACACACACACACACACACACACACACTTTATTGGAGGGGGAAGTAAGGCTTGCTTTGTTCCTTAGAGTGATTAGGCCACTCTGCTTCTCAGCCTACACAGTGACTTCCTTTTCTTTTTTTTCTATTTTTTTTTTTCTTTTCCTTTTCTTTCTTTCTTTTTTTTTTTTTTTTTTTTTTTTTTTTTTGAGACAGGGTCTCTCTGTGTAGCCTTGGCTGTCCTGGACTCACTTTGTAGACCAGGCTGGCCTCCAACTCACAGTGATCCTCCTGCCTCTGCCTCCCGAGTGCTGGGATTAAAGGCGTGTGCCACCACACCCGGCTGTGACTTCCTTTTCTTGAGACTGTCCCCTCCTTCAGAAAACATGTGTCAATAGTGAGCAACAGCGCCCACACAGAAAAGAGACTCTGTGCTAGCTTCTGGAATCTTAAGAGCTTCCGAGAGACCTATACTCAGTACAAAACTGACTTCTCACCTCTGACCTGGGCCATGTCCAATGGACACACTCTGTGGGAGGCCATGCCCATTGTGACACCAGGTTACTGCAGCTCAGCCCTTACCTGCAGCTCAGGCCCTTCTTCCCCACCCCCACCCCCCCACTCCGGTGATCACCCCATCATATGACTCCCATGCAAGCCAGGTATGGTGGCACACATCTATGATCCCAGCACTCAGGAAGGCAGGTAGATCTCTGAGTTCGAAGCCAGCCTGCTCTACAAAGCAAGTTGAGGACAGCCAAGCCTACATACAGAGAAACCGTGTCCTGAAAAACCAAAAAAAAAAAAAAAAAAAAAAAAAAAAAAGGACTCCCATCTCAACTACATTACACGCTTCTAACCTTGAAAAACAGGAGGAGCCTAATATCCTAGAAAAGAGCACAGGGCTTAGGCCTGACCCCCGCTTGATTTCTTCACATCCTTACTGCCCTCAAGTCAGGCGTAGAGTGTGGGCATTCTGCATGAGGATCTAAATCGCACTCACCTGAAGATCTCTGGGGTTTTAGGTCTCGGTGGAGGCTCTGCGGCCTGTGGAACATTCAGGAAAGATGAAGAAGATGATGAGGAGAGGAAGAGTTGGGGGGTGGGGAGAAAACAGAGTATTAATGGTAATTTGAGCATTATTCCAGGTCCTGTGAGGTGAACCATGGCTCTCCTAGGGCTTGGAAAGGGAGAGTGGCGATTTGGAAACGCTGGTGAGCTGGCTCAGAGGCTGAGAGACAGTGCCATTTCCCAACCAGGCCTATACACCGGGACTGAGAGTAGGGGGCAGACACTCAAGTATGCTGAGCGGTGGCTGAAGGAACCGTTGTGAGCAGTGTGTCAGCCTAGCTCTCTTCACCCAGGACTATTAACACCCCAGAGAGATCTGGCCTCACCTGTGGCTGCAGAGGAGCAAAGCCAGAAAAGTTGTCTTGATGAACCACGGATGCCACAACCTGAAGCACAGACAAGAGAGAGTGAGCATGCTGCTGCCAGCTCTGTTTGTCACCTGTGTCTTTCTGGAAGACCTCCTCCCCTTCCTCACACCACAGAGCCGTTGTCACTTGTGTAGGTTCCAGAGGGAGATAAGAGGTAAGGATCAGAGTGAACTTCATCAGGATTAGAACTCTCTCTCTCTCTCTCTCTCTCTCTCTCTCTCTCTCTCTCTCTCTCTCTCTCTCTCTCAGATACTGTTGGCATTCATAGACCATCAAATTAAATATTTTAAGTGAAAATTCTGTGCCAAAACATTTTAATCATCCCCAAAAGAAAATAATGTTGGATCTAGTAAGTATTTTATAGTCTCCTCTCCTAGCCTGGCAACACAAGTTTGTAAAAAACCTTTTATGGATAGAATTACTCATTTTTCTTTTTGTTGTTGTTTGTTTTTGTTTTTTGAGACAGGGTTTCTCTGTGTAGCCTTGACTGTCCTGGACTCACTTTGTAGACTAGCCTGGCCTCAAACTCACAGCAATCTGCCTGCCTCTGCCTCCCCAGTGCTGGGATTAAAGGCATGCGCCACCACCGCCCGGCTTGAATTATTCATGTTTCATGGTATGTGTGTCTGTGTGTCTATATGTCTGTATTGTGTGTATGTGTCTATGTGTCTTTGTATCTATAGTGTGTGTGTGTGTGTGTGTGTGTGTGTGTGTGTGTGTTATGCCTAAGGGGGCAGATTTGCATGTGTCTGAATATTTAAGTAGAGGCCTGCGGTTAAGGTGAGGGTCACCCCAAGTTACTCTTCCACACCATTCACTGAAGTAGGGTCTCTCAGTCACATACAGAGCCAACTGAGGCTGGCCTTGCTCACTTTGAGCATGCTGTCATTAACAGGAGGGACTCCATGGCTACCTGGCAGGTAAGCAGGTCTTGGGACCTGGAATCTGGCCCTTAGGCTTACACAGCAAGCACTTGACCAACTGAGCCACTCCACAGCCCTCGTATATAGCATTTGTATTTGTCCTCCTACAGACAGCACACATGTTCATCCATGTGGTGTAGTATGCATTGGTACTTTATCCTTCTTGTGGCTGAGTAGCCCACTGTATGGACATATCGCCCTATATATATCCATTTATGTAATAATGGCTCTTCGGGGTGTGTCTATTAGGCAGGTTGTGTTGGCCTTTGTGATTCGGCTCCAACCACCCAGGACTGCACAACCCACATTTCCAAACTGTCAGAGTCAGAGGCACATTGCATACGGTACTGCTACCTCACACTTCAGATCATGTCTGAAAGCATTTAAGGCCTGTGTTCAGAAAAAACCTAGCTGAAGAAGCAATCTGGTCATAAGGCCGTGAAAATGGGAGTGATTTCATAGAATTCTGAGCAGTAATAAATTGCAAGACCATTGAGCCAATGGCATCCCCTGCTGGCTCTCTGCCAAAACAGCCTTCCTACTCCCAGGGAGCCCTCGCTACGGCTTTTTTTTTTTTTTTTGCCTTGATCCCAAGACCCAGTATCCCTAGATGAACCCCAGAAGTTACTGAGGGTCTGGATGATGGAAGAAACTGGAGGGTCCTGATGAGAATAAACCGGAAGCATTCGTTCCTTACTGTTGGCGAGATCCCCATTACCATCCCTGAATGGCACAGAGCGGGAGAGGGTACACATCGGCTTGAATCTCTTCCGCCTGGCCCCATGCAACCCCGGACACAGGAGAGGAGGAGAGCTGAGCAGCCCCACCTACCGTCGCCTTGCCCAGATAGTCCTTCTTGGCCAGCTGAGCCACCTGCCTCTCATTCGGCCGGAACAGCCTGCCCACAGGGATCACCACGGGCTCAAACAGTTTCTGCTTCTGTAACAGAGTCATCAGTCACAGGTCACCTAGCGGTACACGGTTCATTATAACACGCTGTTAGGTGAGCTTGTGTGAGCAGCATAGAGGGCGCTTAGATGACCTTGGCGGGTCAGCCATTGTGGGATACGCGATTGGCTAACTAAAACATCTTTCCATCTCTCATGACTATATCTCCTCGTCTGAAGATGGGAGTGATAAAACCATTCCTGATTTCCTCGTTGCATGGACCACTGGAGACAGTCTCAAGAGAGCATCTCTTTCAACCCATAGGGACTTATTACTCTAGAGGGCTAAGCCAGAAGCAGTTGGATTATTAATTCTTTGAGAATGTCAATGAAATTTTAGCACATTCACGTAACTCCTCCCCTTAACTCCTACAAGACCCACCCTCACCTCCCGACTTCCTATAACCTTGAACCCTTTGCTTGAAACAGGGTCTCACTGGGTAGCCTTAGCTGACTTGGAACTCACTATGTAGACCAGGCAGGCCTGGAATTCAGAGAGATCTGTCTGTCTCTGCCTCTGGGGTACTGGGGTTAAAGGTGTGTGACAAAATGTCCAGTCTCCTTTCTTTTTATTTTTTAATTTTGGATAACCCCTTAACTCTAATTTGTGTTGTTCATAGTCTCTGTATGTGGCTAGCCACTGGAGTACAGTTGACTTATCAAGAGCTACACACCCTTAAAGAAAACTGGCGCTTGCTCCCCTAGAAGCTGCCAACTGTGTCCATGCCTCTTCAGTTAGGGATGGGGCTCCTCGTGAACTCCTGCCTACCTCCTGCTGGGACGCTGACCAGCTTGATCGTCTGCAGGCAACCACAGCTGCTGTGAGTTCAGTCAGCGGTTCCGTAATGCCTATAGGACACTATTTTGTTCCGGTCCTCCATGACCTCTGGGTCTTACACTTTTTTCCCCACCCTCCTACCCCCCCTCCCTTCTCTGATGGCCCTGAAGCATCGGGGTGGGATGGGACACAGATGTCCTATTTGTGACTGAGCACTATTCAGCCATTGATTCTCTGCACTTGGAGACTTGCGAGATTCTGTGTTAACCACCATCCACTGCCCCACTGCACAAAGGAAGTTACCTGACAGAGGACAGAGAGCTGCAGTCAACCATGGGAACAGATCCGAATTTAGAGGGCAGTGTGATACTATGCCCACTTAGCAAAATAATAGCAGTAGGTTCACCTCTGGGGCCTTTGAGCTCTCTAATATGGGTACATAGATTTGCAGCACTAGGCATATGTTTCCCCCTATAAAGTGAGCCTTAAATTCAATCATAAGGCAGTTGGTTGCTTCTTAGCTTCCATGCCACTATTGCGCCCACGGGCATATCTTATCAACACAAATAATTGTTTCAGTTCACAAGGCTCACAGCAGAGTAAGATTCCTGCTGTCTCTTTCCCTCCCAGCAGCCAACCAGTTTCTAGTCCTGTTAGAGGTAGCCAGCACGGAGAAAGCTGCTTGGTCAGTACCAACTTGATTTCTCCATCTCCTGTGACCAATGCGCGTGCTGTCTTAAGCAATAGGGTCATGTTGGAGCTACTCTACACAGAGGGTTAATGCTCAGATCCCAGAAGTCATAGGTCACCAAAGTAGTGCAAACTCCTTCATTGCTCTTGGTTGCCCAGCAGAAATTGGCTTTAACATCACCTTATGTTGGCATTAGTCACTCAACACGCTCTTTTTCCAGAGCACTGACCCTTTCCCACTCTGCATGGTATCTTGAGTCTCTCTCTCAAGGGTAGCTCATCACAAGGGTAGCTCAAGAGCCAAGCAAGGGATGCGACAGTGCTCTCCTGGTACCAGTATTGCTCGTGTACACAGGCACGCACAAACCTGAGCCCTCTTCTTGCTCTTTAAATATAGCTTAGTTAAAACTACCTTCTGGTAGCTGTAAGGTGACTCAGAAGAACACTTTCTGCTCTTCCAGAGAACCAGAGTTTGGTTCTCAGCACCCATACAGGACAGCTCACAACTGCTTGTAACTCCAGCTCCAGGGGATCCAACACCCTTCTGGATGCTGTACCCACCTACCCACACATGCACATTCTCACACATAGACACATAATTTAAAATAAAATATCTCAGCATGGTGGTGGTGGTGGTGGTGGTGGTGGTGCGCACCTTTAATCCCAGGACTCGGGAGGCAGAGGCAAGCAGATCTCTGTAAGTTTGAGGCCAGCTTGGTTTACAAAGTGAGACCAGGACAGCCAAGGCTACACAGAGAAGCCCTGTCTTGAAAAACCAAAATTTAAAAAAAAGGAAAGAAAAAGAAAATATTTCCAAAGAAAGAAAAACAACTTTTGCTTCCAAATATAATCAGACTACGAATAATAATTTTTACAATTCTCTCATAGAACTAGGAAAATTTTGTGGAAACTATGTTGACCCTGGCACTGCGCCGGACAGTTAGGACTCAAAGGCAAGCAGACAAACACAGCTTCTGTCTTCACAGTTCTTGGAGGCTACACAGCATCAAGACACTGCCAGCACTGCCCAGGCCTCCACTCAAAGAGACCCAGGGGCTGTGCTGTTCTGTTCTCTAGGATATGGCTTCTCTGCTCAGATTCAGGATGGAAGATACTGAAAGAGCATTTATTGGCCAGAACCAACAAAGAAAATGCTCCCCATCCTGGTAGTCTAGGAATCAATGGGACTCCAAGGAAGCCCTCCTCCGCCACCACACTCACCCAGATGCTCTCCATGGCCTTGTCAATTTTGGAATGCCTGGGCTCAGACTTCATGTTTGTTGCCAAGGCTAACTGTTCTTCTGCCTTTTTCCATTCCTCCTTCTTGGCATGCATGAAAGCGATGTTATACAACACCTGGAAGAGCAGAGGCCACACGACTTGAAACGACTCCAAAGTCAGGCGCCACGGAGGGTTCACATGTACACACAGGGAGTGCCATCTGGTGACGTGGTTCCCTTCCCCAGGATTTAGAGGATAGTCAACAGTAACCTTTAGCCACTGAGTTAGTTATGTCAGACATAAGCGGTGTTAAGGAAACACTTTATGATGCATAAAGCATAAAGCAGTATCATGAGATTCTTCTGCAACCAAGTAGGTCAGAAGGGGACAAGAGCTAGTGTGTTGCTCTAATATAGAGAAGAGGAGCTTTCCCAGGGTCCCATGTGGAAGCAGAGACAGAGCTGGGAAGGAAAATGAAGGTAAGCGATTTCTAACTCCTGCTCTTAAAATAATAATTAATAATAATAATAATAAATTTGTTGTTGTTGGTTCCGGATGCACTGTTCTGCCAGAGCCAACAGAACCTGCCTGGGATTACAGGAATAACAAGACTCCAACATAGCAGCAACTTCATGGTCCAAGTCCAGCAGAGCCGGAAGGAGAGTCTCGGCACTCACAGAGCCCAGGGGAACACTTTAGCTGCCTGGGGGCGGGGATGGCAGTGCTTCCCCGGTCTTCAGTTGGACTGAAGGGTCGTTCACCAGTGTCTGCTGTATTATAATACTGCACACTTTACACACAGAACCAACGAAACTTTTGGATACGCTAGTAAGATAAAAAGATGTTATGGAAAGGAAACAGAGATGCGACACTTGAGGCCGAGTTCTAAAGGACACTGAAGCTCTATCTTCCACGCCCTAGATCACATGCTTTCAGGGACACCAGCTGCTTTGTCCTGACAAAACTCAGGCAGCTCCACAAGGCTCTTCTGTAGCAAGAATGGAGGCCCCTAGCCAACAGACAATTCTACCGTGCTAGCCACACCGGGGCAGCCAGGTCCGCACTGCCATATAGTTAGTGGCTTGGAGCTGGTGCTGGAAGCCAGGACCAAGCCTAGGAGTAGGGCTCTAAATGCCTTTTACCACCCATTTCTGAGCTGCTGCATTGGCTTAGAATGGTTGAAATAAAGATTTTTTTTTCCACATTTATTTGTGTATGTGAGCCATGGTGCATGTGCAGAGTTCAGAGGAACTTGGAGGAGTCAGTTTTTTTCTAACATGTGGGTCCAGAGGTTTGAACTAAGGTCATCAGTTTGGTTTTGTTTGTTTGTTTGTTTTGTTTTGCTTTTTGAGATAGGGTTTCTCTGTGTGGCCCTGGCTGTCCTGGAACTCTCTCTGTAGGCCAGGTTGGCCTTGAACCCACAGAGACTGGCCTGCCTCTGCCTCTGTCTCCAGGCTTGGCAGAACAACACTATGTATGTGTTTAACATTTCATGTGTCCCTAGTGTTTATCTGTGAGTACAAAGGACCTCCAGTGCCTGGTGTCACATGTCTTTAATCCTAGCACTCAGGAGGCAAAGGCAGGTGGATCGCTGTGAGTTGGAGGCCAGCCTGGTCTACAAGGAGAGTCCAGGACAGCCAAAGCTACACAGTGAAACCCTGTCTTGAAAAACCAAAAAGGAAAAAAAACATTCTTATTTTTTTTCCCTCAGTTTCCTTCTCTTGAGGCCTTTTCCCATAACCAGTTTCTTTGGCTGGAGGAGCCTTGAGGCAGACTCCACAATGATGGCGTAAGTAGGGAAATGACTAATTTCCTGTTCCTTGGGTCATTTTGACTCTACCCACAGGCAGACTCCATGAAGTTCTGCTTATTACCACAAGGCACAATTACTTATTGTTCTTTGTTTTTGTTTTTTTCAAGACAGGGTCTCTCTGTGTAGCCTTGACTGTCCTGCAACCACTTTGTAGACCAGGCTGGTCTCGAACTCACAGTGATCCACCTGCCTCTGCCTGCCAAATGCTGGGATTAAAGGTGTGCACCACCACGCCCGGTTCTTTTTTGTTTTTTGTTTTGAGATGGCAGTTTCTCTATGTTGTCCTGGCTGTCCTGAAACTCTTTCCATAGAACAAGCTGGCCTTGAACTCAGAGGCCTGCCTGCCCGAGCGCTGAGATTAAAGGTGTGCGCTACCACCAGCCAGCTCACAAATCCTTTTTCTAGAGCTGCCTGCTTGCTCCTGCTTCCATAGGTGTAAGTGGCAACTGACCCTCAGCAGGGTGAATGGCAATGTTTGGAGACCATTTTGGTCATCACAAGGTGAGGCAGGATGCTCCTGGCATTTAGTGGGGAGAGGCCAGAGATAGGGCCAAAAATATCCCAGAAGGCACAGGACAGCCCCTGCAACAAAGGGTCTGCTACAACTTATGGCGAGCAATGATCTCGGTCTTTCAGGAGCCTCTCCTGGCTGCCAGTCCCTGCCCTTGTGAGCAGTGGCATCATAGCTGTGTGCCTACTGCAAGGCAAGACGGGCCACATGTCCCCACGGACTCCGGGCAGCAATAGAGTCTATTTTTACCTGCAGCTCTAAGCAACCCTGGGAACACTTCACTTCTTGTGCCTGAGCAACAGAAGCAAAAGAGACGTTCGCTCGGCGATGATTCTAAATAAAGGCCCCTGGCATTTGCAGGGGTTTTTCGTTGTTCAAAGCTTGTGGTGTATATTTGGAAGTTTGATAGGGTAGGTTATTTGGGGAAGAAAAGTTCATAAACTCACAAGTCAAACCAGCCATGCCTGTCTTTTTTAGTAATACAAGTAAAGAACGTGTCCTTGTTTGGAGAACTGGCCCTCAACATGTGCTTTGTAGTCTTCTCTGACAGACTTGCACCAAATGGCCTACAGTCTCTCTGTGAGTGCTAACCAAGTACCCAGATGGGTCACAACAGGCTCCTCACACAGAACCGATGATTTTGAATCTGTTAGTGTGATGCTGAGCAAATAACACGTCATCTTGAATTCCTAAATAAGATATGCAAATTACTATGGAGGCTCTCACAGGCCAGCACACTCCTGTCTGGTCTCCCTTCAGTACACACAGTGAGCTTAGTTTTGTGTTGGCTTCTGAATCTTAAGGAAATGTTCACTCTCAGTAAGTAATTACTCTATAAGGAGCCTGAAGTCGCTGCCACACCCTCCTCATCTCTTTTTTCCTGTCATATTCCCTTCCATTTCCTGCCTCTGTCAATGTTGGAATCAGGTCCTGGGCCTCACACGTGCTAGGCAAACACTATTTACCTCTGAGCTACAACCATCGAGTGTCTTTTTTGTTTTGTGGAGACAGGGTTTCTCCGTGTAGCCTTGGCTGTCTTGGACTCACTTTGTAGACCAAATGAGCCTCAAATTCAAGAGATCCACCTGCCTCTGCCTCGCTGAATGCTGGGATTACCAGATGTGCACCACCACGCCCGACTCTTGAGAGTGTTTTTTATTATTATCAATTTATTCATATTACCTCTCGATTGTTATCCCATCCCTTGTATCCTCCCATGAGAGTGTTTTCTTAAACAGGAAACCTGAGTTGCAAGGCACAGGCATCAATGTGACTTCAGTAAACCTCTGCAGGTGCTAATCGACCACTGCGCTCTCCGGGCCAATGCTCCTTACCTCACAGGCAAACAGCTTGAACTGCAACCCCAGGATCTTGTAGTCTATCAGCTGGTTCCCTCGAAGCTGAGTCAAGGCCTCTTTAAGGTCTCTGATAGCTAAGTCATATCTGCAGGACGGGGGAGAAGAAAGCTAGTCCATCCAGGTCATGGATAAAGAAATGCAGAACGCGCGGCTCCATGCCTCTCCGCTCTCCATCCACACCACTGGAAGAAGGCCTCCTATTCTGGCTGACCTAGTCTTCCTTTTCTCCAACCCCCAAGGCCAAAGATTCTGCAGACTAGGTATCATTTTGCACAGGTGGGCTAGCTACCCAGTATAGTTTGTGGGGACCCTCAGTCTTTGACAGTAATGAAGATTCTTCTTCTCTATGGGCCTTATACACAGCTCCCACCTTTCTGATGACCCCGGTGACCTTCAAACACCATCCTCACTCTCACTGAAGTACTCCAGGCAGGACCACACCTACCCATCACCCTGCTTCTCTTTGGAAGAGTCTCAGACAGATTCAAAGCAGTCCTTACCACCCTCGCTCACGGTCAGATCTGCCTGGCACAGCTGCCAGGGGTTCCTTGTTACGGCTGTAGCTGTGGGCACCATTCTCCTGTCCACAGCCCTCCCTTCCCCCCCCCCTTGGTTCCCCCCCCCCCCTAGTATCTTTTGTGGAGTCCAGTTTAGCTCTTGGTTTTGTGGTCTCTTGCCTCCTCCACACACTGTGGAAAAGAGGGAGCAGTTCCTCCCACATATCTCCCAGGCCAGAAGGTAGGCTTCCTGGACCCCGGTCTGTAAACGCACAGGCTGTGTGTGCCGTTTCCCTGAAGCGAGGAGAGGGCAGGTGGAGGCACAGATGGCCTCTTCCCTGCGCAGATGCAATTTCCACTGTGTTCCACAGCCTGGTTGGGAGTAGGGAAACTCTCAGAGGGTTCAGCTAAGTGTCGTCAGCGCTGGCTTACAAATGTGCCTCGCTCCCCGCTGAGCTGGCTGAGCAGGTGGCTTTCAGCTATGGATTATGCCCTGAGTCTAGCTGGCACTGCAGGGACTCAGCAAAGTCCTCCAAGGTAATTCTGTGTCATCAAGATTCCAATGCCAATTTGTAAAAAAGGTTAGGGGGAGGCGGGGACTGGAGAGATGGCTCAGAGGTTAAGAGTACTGACTGCTCTTCCAGAGGTCATGAGTTCAATTCCCAGCAACCACATAGTGGCTCACAACCATCTATAATGCGATCTGATGCCATCTTCTGGCCTGCAGGTGTACATGCAGACAGAGTATTATATGCATAATAAATAAATCTTTTTTTAAAAAAAAAAAGGTGACAAGTTACCCAAAATGCTTGTTTTGTATGAAAAAGCTGGGTGGGCGTAATCTTGCCAAAGTCCATTTGTTGCTGTTGGGTTTTGGGCTTTTGTTGTTGTTTTATTTATCAAGACAGGGTTTCTTTGTTACATAGAGCACCGGTTATCCAGGACTCTCTTTGTAGACCAGGCAAATTGCTTGGACACACCGAAGGACTCTAGCAGGCTTGGGGAGAGGTGGAGGTGGCTGCCTTATAGACGGTGTGACTACTCCTCAACATCCTCTTCTCATCCCTGCCTCCTGAATCCGGTACCTTCTTCAGAGGAAGAGAACATACACAGAGGCCAGCCCAGCCCACGCCCAGCCTATTTCATCTCAAAAGACAAACTCCAAGGTCTTCCTTTTAATTATTATCTCTAATAACCTATGATAAAGAGACAAAAAAAAAAAAAAAAAAAAAAGACAGGCTTCTGGGAGGAATTTCTACATGGAGATACCTGAAAGTTCCAGAGCCTGGATGGCTAAGATTTTGAATAACTTAAAAAAAAAAAATCTAGAACTGAAAAGGCCAGACATGGCGGCTTATGCTTGCAGTCCCAGCACTTGGGATTTGGAGGTGGGAGGGGTAGGAATTCAAGGCCATCCTCAGCTCACATCCTTTACTACATAAACCTGTCTCATAAGAGGTTGAGTGGAGGGAGGGAAGGATGAAAGAGGGCGTGTGTGCTGTGCGTGTGCGTGTGTGTGTGTGTGTGTGAGGGAGATTCCAGAAAGAAGATGAAGAACTTAATCTGAATGATAACGGTTAAAGCTGAGAAAAATAATACACCAAATTTAATTGGGTTCTGCAACTCTCTAATGAGGAGTTAATTGCAAGTCTGGCATATTCTCAAGCCCAAAAATGTCTCTTTTGTTTTGTTTTTTTGTTTGTTTTTGTTTTTCAAGATAGGGTTTCTCTGTGTAGCTCTGGCTGTCCTGGAACTCACTCTGTAGACCAGGCTGGCCTCAAACTCGGAGATCCACCTGCCTCTGCCTCCCGAGTGCTGGGATTAAAGACGTGTACCACCGCCACTTGGCCTCCTTCCTTTTCTTTTTTTTAGTATTCTTTTTAAAAAAATATTTAGCTGGGCGTGATGGCGCACGCCTTTAATCCCAGCACTCGGGAGGCAGAGGCAGGCGGATCACTGTGAGTTCAAGGCCAGCCTGGTCTACAAAGTGAGTCTAGGGCAGTCAAGGCTACACAGAGAAACCCTGTCTCGAAAAAAAAATTATTTATGATGTATACAGTTTTATGCCTGTATGCACTGCATGCCAGAAGAGGGCACCAGATCTCACTGTGGATGGTTGTGAGCTGGGAATATGAACTCATGACCTCTGGAAGAACAAGTCAGTGCTCTTAACTGCTGAGCCATCTCTCCAGCCCCTCTCTTTTCTTTTCTTAATCCCTAAGTGGCGTGTTCACTGACACACACCTGGCTTCCATTTGTGACCCTTAAGGGTCCACCCTCTCTCAACTCCATCTGTAACCAGCCAACTACTGCCAGTGTGACAGAGTCTACTCAGAGTGCACCTGCCCCATACCTTGTCAGGGTATGCACTTCTTGTCCATTTCACTGCCACCACCCTGGTTCAGACCCTCGTTCCTCACGAGGACGCCTGCGTTCACTTCCAAATTGCTTCCCACCAGTCTCATCTTCATTCATATACCGAGTGACTTAGAAACCTGTGGCCACCCGTCCCCCCCCCCCCACACACACACACCATGACCTGCTTGAGGACTTCCAGCCTTCATCATCCAGCGCTCTCCTCCCATTCAGGGCCTCTTCCCCCCACCACCCCCCCACCCCCCGCCCCAGTGCCCCTCAATGCCCTGTCCTCAGTGACACCAAGCTTGGCCAGTTTCACTGTTGGAAAGTTCCTCCTTCCTCTCAGCTGGTTTCCTCTTCCCTAGAACTTGTACACATAGGCTAGCACTTTCCTCAGTTTGTTGTCTGGCTTTTGCCAAAAACACCCACAACTCACATTTTGAATATTATCCGTGTGTTATGCATATACTTGTTGTTGTTTGGACATTTAAGGAGAGAACAGGAGGTTGAGGTTCATTTTGTGGGGGAGGGGGTTTCAAGACAGGGTTTCTCTGTTGTGTAGCGTTGGCTGTCCTGGACTTTGTAGACCAGGCTGGCCTCAGACTCACAGTGATCCACTTGCCTCTGCCTCCCGAGTGCTGGGATTAAAGGTGTGCCGCCTTCTTCTTTTCTTTGGTCTTTTTACTATTTTATTGACTGTAAATGACCCAAAACATGCATGCTGTGATAGTGGGAAGGGGACTTCACTATCATCCCAACATCCAGAAAGAACTAGGGTGATGCAATAGGCAATGCCTTTCCAGTCTGTGCAACCAATTAACTATGAGCTTGTGTGTGTGTGTGTGTGTGTGTGTGTGTGTGTGTGTGTGTGTGTGTGTGTGTAAAATTTGTTTGTCTGCATTAACTTATACATATGCTGTCTGTAGTCTTCCTTTTGTGATAGGGTCATCCTCCTCATCCCCACCCAATAGTTTAGGCTGTGTTTTGCAAACACACTCAGCGGGGATGAAGCCAGGGTTGATTTGGTTGCATGAGGGCCTTTGTTTTGGACTGCTCAGCCCCCCCAGAGAGACACAGTGGATGTCCTCAGTAGAGACACTACTGGTGGGAGGCCCAGCAGCTGGACAAAGCAGCCAGTGGTAGTTTCTAGGCTCAATGTGGTTGTGGCCCAGATGACTTCCAATGGGGTCAGGCTCCCCTCCCCTCCCCCAGAAAGGCCTCTTGGGTGCTATTTCTTGCATAACTGCTCATAAGAAGCTAGCCAGCCTTCCCGTCCACAGAAGCTGAAGGGTACTTACTGAACACCAGGTCTACTAGCACAAAGAGCCATTGGGCTTGCTGACACACTCCCACAGTGCCTGTAGCCCTGGACCACTTACTTCTCCATGCTGCTGTAGAGCATCCCTCGCTGGAAGTAGGCCACTGCCAGGTGCTTGTCTCTGTTGATGCTTTTGGTGAAGGCCTGCAGGAAGAAGGCCCATACATGGTCACAGAACCAGGCAGAGAGGAAGCAGAAGAGTAGCCAGAGGGAGAGGCAAGCAGGTGTGTCATAATGATTCAGCAACTCTGGGTGACAAAATTGGCCTGGGGCGGGGGGGTCAGAAATCTTGGGTCGCAATGTCTCAGGGTGTTGTTTCCTCTTTGCATAGCCTGTGGTAAATTACCTAATCTCCCTGAACCTCTTTCTTTCTTTCTCTCTCTCTCTCTCTCTCTCTCTCTCTCTCTCTCTCTCTCTCTCTCTCTCTCTCCCTCCCTCTCTTTAAAATAAGTGGTGGGGGGCCTAGAGAGATGGCTCAGAGGTTAAGAGCACTGACTGCTCTTCCAGAGGTCCTGAGTTCAATTCCCAGCAACAACATGGTGGCTCACAACCATCTACAATGTGATCTGATCCCTCTTCTGTCCTGCAGGTGTACATGCAGGCAGAGCACTGTGTACATAATAAATAAATACATCTTTTAAAAATAAAATAAAATAGGTGATGGGGCTGGACAGATGATTCAGCAGATAAAAGTGCTGGCTGCTCTTGCAGAGGACCTACATGCAATACCCAGCACCCACAAGGTGGGTCATACCCATCTGTAATTCTAGTTTCTAGGGGCTCAGCCTCTTCTAGCCTCCTTGAGAATCAGCTATGCACATGGTGTCAAAACATGTATGTTATCAAGAAACCCACTCACGCTAAAAAATAATAATAATAAAATGGAAGTGACATAGTTAGACTATATGTTCTATGTGCTTGATATAAATGTACTACCTAAGTATTTATATCACTAAAATAATAACAAATAAGAATACATATATAAGCCGGGTGTGGTGCACACGACTTTAATCCCAGCACTTGGGAAGCAGAGGCAGGCAGATCTTTGTGAGTTTGAGACCGGCCTGATTTACACAGCAAGTCCAGGACAGGCAAGGCTACACAGAGAAACCCTGTCTTGAAAAAAAGAAAAAAAAAAATATACATATAATATTATTAATGTTGGTTTAAACAGGAAAAGAAGGGCAGAGGAGATGAGGGGGCCAGCAACAGAAGAATGGAAAGAAAAGTCTTGACTAGTAAGGGTAGAAGCCAATGACCTGAGTGGGTGAGGTAGCCTCTGGCACAGCCTAGCCAAGAGTCCCAGGTTCAGGCTAAGATGTGAGCATCCAGGGCTTGTGGCAGAGCTTCCTCCAGGAAAGCTGCCTCCTGACTCCACTCTGTGCTTTGTTCTCCACAGCTCTAAGGATGCTGCCCACCCTGAGGGGAGGTGGAGGAGGCAGAGCTCCCTCCAGGCCAGGAGATGGCTCTGTAGGTAAAAATGCTTCCTCACAAGCTTGACGACCTGAGTGTGACCTCCAGAATCCAAGTTTAAAAAGATAAAACAGGCGTGGGCCACACCCCTTTAAATCTTAATTCTGGGGAGACAGGGACAGGATCTCCAGCCAGCCTAGCCAAATAGGCAAGTTCTGGGCCAATAAAAGCCCCCACTTTAAAAACCAAACCAAACCACAACAAAACAGGTGGGCGGCACCTGTGAGATGATGGTTCAGCAGGTAAGGACACTTGCTGTCAAATCCTGGAGATGTGAGGTTGGTCACTGGAACCCAGGTAAAGGTGGAAAGAATGAAAAGACAGAACTCTACAAAACTGTCCTTTGACCACCACATGTGTACCATGGCTGTATCCATCCCCACCCCATCTCTCTCTCTCCCTCCCTCCCTCCCTCCCTCCCTCCCTCCCTCCCTCTCTCTCTCTTTCCCTCCCTCCCTCCCTCCCTCTCTCTCTCTCTCTCTCTCTCTCTCTCTCTCTCTCTCTCTCTCTCTCTCTCTCGCTCTCTCTCTCTCTCACACACACACACAATCAATTAGCCCAAGCCAGGTGGTCATGTCACAGGACTTGGGAGGCATAGACAGGCAGACCTTTGTGAGTTCGAGGTCAACCTGGTCTACATAATGAGTTCCGGACAGCCAAGGCTACACAGAGAAACCCTGTCTCGAAAAACAACAAACAAACAAACAAAGATGCTAAAATGCCCCGCCCCGTACCCTTCATGACTCAATTGCAATGTGATTCGTTCAGCCAGCCTCAGAATCCTTAGAGAAGTGCCCTGCCGTGTTGATCAGAATTATTCTTTGAGCAGGTAAGATCCAGGAAGCCATAAGAGGCACTTTACAGCTGGGTGCAAGGGTAAGACAGAGAACGCCTGTGTCCAGGAGGCGTTGTAAAAGAAAACGTAACTGTAGAAGACGATCTTGGGTAACAAGAAATTATTGTAAAGAGCGGAGGAGCCCCACCCATGGGTGCCTGGGAGAACCTGCCCTGGGAGGTTTTTAAGTTGCCTGCCAGGCCAGGGGCAGTTAGATGGGGCCTCTGGCGGTAGCTCTGGAGGGCTTTTGTTCTTTCAAAGGCTTTGGGAGGTCATGTTTCCAGAGGGCAAAAGGGCTGTATATAATCACGGGGCCTCCCACTCACCTGCTCCGCAGCCTTCATGTTTTCCAGGATGGTGTGCATGCAGCCTATGTTAAAGCAGATCCTCGAGTGGGGGTCCTGCACCTCGCTGAAGGCTTCCAGGGCGCCCTTCCAGTCCTTCTTGTCGGCTGCCAGCACCCCTTCATTCCAGAGTCGGATGGCCTCAGCCAGGGACATGGTTAGGTGCTGCTCAGCAGGAGGCAGGGAAGTAGTTCAGGGTGTCTCTCTGCAGAGCTGGGGGCGGGGCGCTCCAGGCTGCGGGGGGGGGGGGGTTCCAGCCTAGTGCCCAGAATGGGGCCGAGCCTCCCTTTGGGCGGCTTCATAGTGTCAGGAAGTAACCCCACCTTTCAGGAACTGACGTATAAGCTAGCAAGCGGGAGTGAGAGAGAAAAAGAAAGAGAGAAGATGGCTTGAAAAAGGGAAGTACATCAGACGCGGCCTGCCCTGGGCCAGCCAGTTCCTCTAAGAGCTCCTGCTTGGTCCTGGTTTGTTTGTTTGTTTTTGTTTTTGTTTTTGTTTTCGAGACAAGGTCTCTTTGTGTTAGCCTTGGCTGTCCTGGACTCACTTTGTAGACCAGGCTGGCCTCGCACTCACAGGGATCCGCCTGCCTCTGCCTCCTGAGTGCTGGGATTAAAGGCCGGCGGTGCTGGGCCTTCTGTAGCAGCTTTAGGTCAGGGGTACCTCAGGAGGTCTGGGCACGGCCCTGTACTTGTCTCTCTTCATCCCTTCTCTGGTCCTCTGGGTCTCAGGCTGTTAAGAAGCTTGTTTGTGGTCTGTGGATGTAACCCAGGCTGGCCTGAACTCCTAGCCTTCTGGAGTTAACGGTGTGCAATCACTATGTACAAGCTGTAGGCTTTGACCTTTTTCAAACCTATTTTATTTGAGATTTTTTTAATGCTTATACCTCCCTTCCAACCCACCTACCCTAGATAGGAGAGAAAAGAGGTTAATGGGAACAGGAGAAGTAGACCTTTTTTTGGACTCAGTTCCTGGGAGCGATTCCCCTGGCATAGTTGGCAGGATTTAGCAGACCAGCAACTTAATCAAAGTTGCTGCTGGAACCTGGAACAGCAGCTGGAAAGTGGAGTTCTCTGGAGCGGTCTCTCCAGGAGCTTGTTGCAGTGGAGCAATGAACAGCCAAACAATACCAAGACCAAGAAAGCCCCGCCTCCGCTTTTGGCTTCATATATATATCTCCTCTCAGAGTCTGTACTAGGATGTGTTTCAGCTGGCAAAAAACCAAGCCCCCACACGAGGTGGCTCGTCTTCTAGTGGATTAACATCACCTGATCTCTCACAAGTCTGTTCCCCATCCCACACTTGAGATCAAAGCAAAATCATGTTTACACCCACTACAACAAGCTGGTGTGGTTTTGTTTTTAAATCTTGTGGAGTGTTAAAAAGAAAAAAGCATACCATATATTTCTGAGACAGGATGGGGCATCTTTAGTGTTCATTTAGGTCTGAGAGAACTTTAAGGGAATTCAGAGGGACCCAGTTCCTTGCAATCCCCTTCTCTCCATTTGTGAGAAGCTGAAGACACAAACCTTGTTCTGATAACTAAGGAGTTCACCAGTCTCTGTAAATGCAGACTGAGGGCTCCTTTATTTAGTGCAGTGCTAAACTCAATACTAATGCAAAAATAAACAAAAAGACAGTAACAACAACCAAAACAAAAAAAACCAGGGGCTGGAGAGATGGCTCAGCAGTTAAGAACATTGGCTGCTCTTCCAGAGGACCCAGGTTCAATTCCCAGCACCCACACGGCCGCTCACAACTGTCTGTAACTCAAATTCTAGTGCATCCCTCACACAGACATAGATGTAGGGCAAACACCAAATGTACATAAAAATAAATTAAAAAACAAACAAACAAATTTTCTGAGGTAAAGTGTGAAAAGGATAAAATCTGCTCAAGTCCAGACTTTGTGGTAGTTCAGACAATGATGAAGGCAAAAGACATGAATATTTCTAAGCCTTGTTCTGTGGCACCTGAAACACAGGGCTTGTAAGATGGAAGACAGGAGGACTGAATAGAGAAACCAATGTGCCATTGCACAGACTCGCCCTGTCTTTGGCAGGCCTTCCTATCTCACTGCTTTGCCTGGAATTTTTTCATACTTCCGGACTCATCCGTCCAGTCTCTCTCTATGTCCCCACCCCTGTGACAGCCCTCTCCACACTCTAGATTACAGAGGGACTATTTTCCCTTTGTCTCCTCTCCTCCTAAATACCAACCATATTTCCTCTCTACTGGCTTCGCTCTAGGTCCCTTGAAACTTGGGACACTGCCTTTTATTATTTTATTTTATTACTGACTTTTTAATTTAGTTTAATTAATTAGTTAATTACTTTTCGAGAGAAGGTCTCTCTGTGTAGCCTTGGCTTGTCCTGGACTCACTTTGTAGACCAGGCTGGCCTCCAACTCACAGTGATCCGCCTGCCTCTGCCTCCCGAGTGCTGGGATTAAAAGCGTGAGCCACCACGCCCAGCCTTTATTTTATTTTTTTTAAGATTTACCATGTATACAGTGCTCTGCTTGCATGTACACCCGCAGGCCAGAAGAGGGTGTCAGATCACATAACAGATGGTTGGTTGTGAGCCATCATGTGGTTGCTGGAAGTTGAACTCAGGACCTCTGGAAGAACAGTCAGTACTCCTAACCTCTGAGCCATCTCTCCTGCCCCCTTGGCACTGACTCTTTGTTTTTTGTTTGGGGTTTTGGTTTTTTGAGACATGGTTTCTCTGTGTAGCCTTGGCTGTCCTAGACTCACTTTGTAGACCAGGCTGGCCTTGAACTCACAGCGATCTGCCTGCCTCTGCCTCCCGAGTGCTGGGATTAAAGGCGTGCGCCACCACGCCCGGCCTTTGACACTGACTCTTAAGAAGTGATGGCAGGATTTAGAGCCCATCTTAGCGATAAGGGCCTGGCACTCTTGCCACTTGAGAGGCTGGGACAAAAGCATCCCAAATTCAAGGCCTGCCTGGGCAATCTAGCAAGATCCTGTCTCAATATAAAAACTGAGTAGCTCAGTACTAGAGCTCTTGCCCAGCATTGCGTGATGGGAAATGACCCAGAGGTAATAGCCACATCTGTGGCACTGCCCAGCGGATGATCAGAACTTGACCAGTATGGTGCTCATTCTCAGGGTGAACCAAGTGGACTTCTAGACCTTGACCCTCCAGGTAGAAGCTGGACTTGGGGAAAATCCACCCTTCTGTCCTCAGGGTATCAGCCATCTGGTCAGGCTCAGCTCTGATCACTCTCCCCAGTCCCTGTCACCACACGCTGAGCCACCATCAGCTCCACGTTAACATAGTCCCCTGACTATCCCTAAGTAAGCCCTATTCCCTTCTCATTGTGGACTGTTTCTGAAACCTACCCCAAACAGGTCACGGCACATTTGTGAAGCACTTTCCAGACTCCTTGTGGGGCAGGCAGGCCCTGCCTTGTCCTCTCCTCACCCCAAGGTCCCCATCCCTCCCTGTGTCCCAGCTGCAAGGGCTACTCCCTCTGCCCCAGTGTCCCCCCCCCACCCCACCCAGCCCTGCTGCTTCTCAGGCATCTTTCACTTCCCCAGCTGGCCTCTGTGACCGTGACCCCTGCTTGCGATGGCCCTGCTTCATCACTGCACACAGTTCCCTCCGATCACCTGAGGGCCAGCGTGGGGACGGTCTGTTTAGTCAATACTTCCCACTGCTAACCAATGGCTTCTCGGCCACTCTTCTTCCCCAAGCATCTTTTTGTAAGAACCCAAGTTCTCTTCAGGTCCCTGTCTCCTAAGTCAATGTGAGTTTCAAGTTATATTTCCCACACTGCCCCCAGGGAGAGTGCTCTGATTGGTTCAGGTACAAATGCTGAGTTCTGTGTTGTTGAGACCAAGTTTTGCTATGCAGGCCTGGCTAGCCTGGGATTTGCAGTGATCCTCCTCCTGCCTCTGCCTTCCAAGTGCTAGGATTATAGGTATAAGCTACCATACCTGGATTTGATGATGATGATGATAATGATGATGATGATGATGATGTAGTATACAGTGCTCTGCCTGCACATACACCTGCAGGCCAGAAGAGGGCATCAGATCACATTATAGATGGTTGTGAGCCACCATGTGATTGCTGGGAATTGAACTCAGGACCTCTGGAAGAGCAGACAGTGCTCTTTTTTTTTTTTTTAAGATTTATTTATTTATTATTTTATACACTGTGTTCTGCCTGTATGTACGCCTGCACACCAGAAAAAGAAAAGAGACCAGATCTCATTAAAGATGGTTGTGAGCTACCATGTGGTTGCTGGGAATTGAACTCAGGACCTTTGGAAGAACAGACAGTGCTCTTAACCTCTGAGCCATCTCTCCAGCTCCCATACCTGGATTTTAAACATTTACTTATTTATTTTGTATATCTATATACATATAAGCATGCATGTGCCACCACATACTTGTGGAGTTCCAAGTGCAGCTACAAGATATTGTTTATCTCTATGTTGGTCTCACATTTAAACTGTGTGCTTCAGAAACACAGCATCCATGTCCGGTTTCATGACCCATGAAATCCATCTGGTTTCCCATTCTATCTCTCATGTCTGTCATTTGTTTGATTTTTACATTTTCCATTAAATATCAATGCCATGCATGGTGCCTTTAAAATAAAAAGTCAGTGCCAGCTGGGTACAGTGGTGCACGCCTTTAATCACAGCACTAAGGAGGCAGAGGCAGGAGGATCTCTGTGAGTTTGAGGCCAGCCTGGTCTACAAAGCTAGTCCAGGACAGCCAAGCCTAACACAGAGAGACCCTGTCTTGGAAAAAAAAAAAGAAAAAAGAAAAAAGAAAAAGAAAAGAAAAGAAAAGCACCTCAGCTGCTTGTCCAGGTCTGAAACCAAACAGGTCTCACTAGGTTGATAGGTTGATCAAGCTGGCCTCGAATTCCCTTTGCAGCCCAGGTCGGACTGGAATTTGTCACCCTGCTGCCACCTTCTAGGCAACTAGAGTTACAGCCCTGTATGACCAGAGCCCACCTGCCTAGCCTTAGAGAATCAGTTTTGATCACATCCTACTGAAACCCTCCCTGGTCATGAGAAGGTCACAGAGAGCTTCCTTCCTCTGCGTTTTCACTCTATAACCCAGCACTCAAACACTATTCGCTGCCTCATTCACCCGACCAGCTGTAAGCACGCTAGGGGCAGGAAGCATACTTCCTGTTTTCCTTGTTTTCCACAGAACCTCTTACACAACATCCTGTATCAAAAGCCTGTGCACATCTTCAGGCAAAGGGCTCTTGGACCAAGGACATCGAATGCTGAAGGTAATGCTACTGTGAGTCAGTGACTGATAAAGCAAGAGGAGAAACTGTTGTTGTTGTTATTGTTTTGTTTTTATTTTTTGTTTGTTTGCTTTTCTTGCTATGATCAAATACTCTGAGAAGAGCAACTTAAGGGAGGTAGGTTTTATTTGCGCTCACAGGTCCAGGATGCCGTCCATCCAGGTGTCTAGAGCCTGAGGCAGCTGGTCACATTACACCCACCGTCAAGAAGCAGTGACAACTTATGCTTGCATAGCTTTCTTCTCGTTATGCAGAGCAGGACCCAAGCCCAGGAAATGCTGCTGGCCACGGTTCCTCCTAAATCAGTTAATCTAACGCAGATGATCCCTCCCAGGCGTGAGGTCCTCTCCTAGATCCTATCCCGGTCACCACACTAAGCATCACAATGACGCTGTCGACACAGGAAAAAGAATTGTGACAACGTGTTAGAAACACCACATTCTTGAATGAAAACAAGATGTAAACCAGGCGTGGTGGCGCATGCCTTTAATCCCAGCACTGGGTAGGCAGAGGCAGGCAGATTGCTGTGAGTTCGAAGCCAGCCTGGTCTACCAAACAAGTCCAGGACAGCCAAGGCTACACAGAGAAACACTGTCTCAATGCACCCCCCTGCCCCCCCCAAGCTTGGATTAAATAGGGAAGAGCAGGCCTGCCCATCGAGTTTGAGAGTTCCGGGTAGGGGGCAGGGTGTACCTGCCAGGAGGGCCCTGTAACAGGCAGAGTGGTTGAGGAACTCAGGGAGAACCTAGTGGCCAGGTCCAATTGATGTGTTAAATAGGCACCTCAGTCATTCGTTCCAAGTTTGAAACCTAACAGAGTCTACATGTAGTAAGATAGAAACCTCTAGGGTTCTCTTTTGATTCCTCTGAGGTAGCAACTAAACAGGTGCGGACATTCTGAACGGGTCTGCCAATAAAGATCAATAAACGAAGCCTATCCAAGTACACCCTCTCTTCTTTTAGTTTTTTGAGACTGGTTTCTCTGTGTAATTGCCCTGGCTCTCCGGGAACTCTCTTTGTAGACCAGGCCCCTGCCCAGGCCCAGCAAGCTTGTTCCAGTAAATTCTGTTGTATGTCTCTTCACCCCCTCAAAATAATAAAATAAAATAAAATAGCAAAGAAGAAAATTAGACTGGAGTCCTTGCTATGAGATTCTAAACCAATCAGTTGCTAGAGGGAGATGAGATTTTTCAGAAACAACAGACTCCTAAATCACCCCAGAATCCTGGAGACTAAGGGTGTGGTGGCACGCGCCTTAATCCCAGCATGCAGGAGGCAGAGGCAGGTGGGTCTCTGTGAGTTCTAGACCAGCATGGTCTACAGAGAGAATTCCAGGACAGTCAGGGCTACACAGAGAAACCCTGCCTCAAAAAAATCCAAAAAGCTAGAAGGTTTCTCACTGACCACAGAGAGAATTCTAGGACAGCCAGGGCTACACAGAGAAACCCTGTCTCAAAAAACCAAAAAGTTAGAAAGCATCTCACCGAGGAACAACCACATGCTCGGCAAAAATGGAAGTAAGTGAGAGGAAAGACAACCCCAGGGTGAGCTGTGCTTTCAGAAGCATGACTAAAGACAACATAAAGGCCTTCTTAGTGCCAGAGGAAGAGTCTGTGGGCACGTGCGTGTGTGTTAGGGATTTCAGGGTGGTGTAGGTAGGTCAGGGAGTTGAGGATACAGAGAGGGATACAGAGTGGTAATAAGCTGCTTTGGGGCGCAGAGATGGCTCCATAGGAAATGGTGGCTGCTGTTAAGAGACTCCCCCAGAAACTCCTTGTGGAAGGAAACAACTGACTACCTCAGGTCTTTGACTTACATACTTGTAGAGTGGTACATGTGTCCCCTGCCCTCTGCTCAATCTCATACACACACACACACACACACACACACACACACACACACACACACACACACAATTAATAAATGCTAAAAAGGGTGATATATATATATATACACACACACAATGCATGCATACATACATACATATATAACATACATGCAAGCTGCTCTGAAGACGTCCTCTTCTGCCAGCGGCTGCTCTTCTCTGTCATCCAGGCCTCCCCGCCTGACCCAGCTGAAACATGAGCACAGAATCTATCATCTAGGAAGCTCCTGATTCACTCCTCCTCCTCCTCTGCCCAACTGGCAAAGCAGACTGGGATGTGGCCCTCACAGAGACAGGCACCCTGCTCACCCACCGAGGCATGGCTGCTCGGGGGGTTTCAGGATGATGAGCAGCTCTAACCATGGAGTTCATCACTAAGCACTCCGCAGGGGATCCTTCCATAGCAAAGTGCTCTCCTAAGTGTTAATACTAAATCCGTTTTCTTGTCTGAGGACACTTGGCTGAGTTTGAGGGTGCATATGAAGGCCATCACCCCATTCCTGTGACTATCAGAGCAACACATCCCCCAGTAGGGACATAAATGATTGTCAGCTTACAAGGTGAGTTTAGTATGTGGATAAATATTTATTTTAATCCATTTTAACTTTGGACAAAGTAAATATCTACCTAGCTCAAAAATTAAATATGGACGAATTTTTTTTCCTCCTCATTGCCAAATGTTTCCCAAACATGAGAAATCATTTTGTTAACTTCCTGGCACTCTTCCTGAGGGTCAGCTATAGAAACACATGCAGTGGAATTCACCATTGCCTTTTACAAACATAAAAGCTGAAACACCATTCTGTACCTTGCTCTTTTCTTTCAGCACTATTACCTCATCAAAATAGAGCTTCCTCATTTTTTTGTTTATGGTTGTGTTGCTCTCCATTGTACAACCAGTCCGTGTTCAAGGATGATGGTCAGGTCATTTTTAATTGCAGAATATCATACTAACTTTGCAACACACACACGCACACACACACACATCAACAGTTTATTTGAATGTGTGTTAGAAAAATGTAGGTTGAATGGTGGCATTTGACTCCAGTCATAACACTGAGGGCTGGAAGCAGGAGAACTGTGAGTCTGAGTCAGCCTGTACTTTACAATAAGACCCTGTCAGCCTGGCAGTGGTGGTGCACATCTTTAATCCCAGCACTCAGGAGGCAGAGGAGAGTGGATCACTGTGAGTTTGAAGCCAGTCTGGTCTACAAAGGGAGTCCAGGACAGCAAAATCTACACAGAGGGAAACCCTGTCTTGAAAAACCAAACCAACTAACCAAACAATCCCTGCCCTGTCCCTCTCCCCCCAAAAAACCATGCAGCTAGAGCACCAAATCCATAGGACCATAAATAGTTTTTCTTTTAATTTTCATAATGATGATAAGGTGTTTGTTTTTTCCATGACAGGGTTTCTTCTGTGTAGCCTTGGCTGTCCTAGACTTGTTTTGTAGACCAGGCTGGCCTCAAACCCACAGAGATCCATCGGCCTCTGCCTCCCCAGTGCTGGGATTACAGATGTGCACCACCACGCCCCGGCTCCTTTTCCTGAGTCTTAATCTCATCATCAGCTAAATGGTTCTAAGAAGAATTTCTAAGCTGCTGCTTTCTTGCCAGACTGAAATAATAACCTTAGGACAGAAAAATGAACAAGCGATCTTTGTGTAGTAGAGAGCTGCTGAGCGGTCCTGACTTTTCCTCCCTCCTACCCCATGCCGGTTTGAGCAAAGAGCTCTCAGTGTGCAGGTCACCGCCCCCTCAGCTGGCCCCAAGGACTCTCAATTGCACCATTGTCTTAACTACAAGCCCCCTTCTCTGAGGCACACTGGACCTTAGCAATCAGCTGAGTAACCATTTCCCCTTCAGAGTTCTTAGAAAACAACACTCAGCAGAGAAGTTACCCTGCAGGAAGGTTAAAGCATGACATGATGGCGCTCCGCCTAGGGTCCGTACATGCTTCCTCTTTTAAACCAAAACTTTGGAATTCCTGCTTTGGGATAAATTTTTCCTATTTCCTTCTTTGCTTTGAATTGTATGCTTACAGCAAACGTTACAGGCAAAATACCTATACAAATAATAATACAAATAATAATAACTACCACAATAACTAGCTGGGCGTGGTGGCGCATGCCTTTAATCCCAGAGCTCGGGAGGCAGAGGCAGGTAGATCACTGTGAGTTCGAGGCCAGCCTGATCTACAAAGTGAGTCCAGGACAGCCAGGGCTACACAGAGAAACCTTGTCTCAAAAAACCAAAAACAACCAAACAACCAAACACTGGGGCAGGAGACACAGTTTAGTGGCTAACATCCTTTGCTTAATGTTTAAAGTGCTACCTATCCACACAGACAAGAGGACATAAGATCAAATCCTTAGAAGTCATGGAAAAAGCTGGATGTGGTAGCACTTGTCTGTAATCCCAGGAGAAGGCCCTGGAAGCTTGCCAGTCTGGCCAGCCTGGTACACAAAGCCACAAACAAAGAGCTCCTACCTCAAACAAGGTGAAAGGTGAGGACCAACACTCCAGGTCATCCTCTGATCTCCACACATGCTCAGAGGCACGCTCACATGCCTCCTCCTTTCCTCTCTGTCTCTGTCTGTCTGTCTGTCTGTCTGTCTGTCTGTCTGTCTGTCTCTCTCTCTCTCTCTCACCAGTTAAAACAACCACCAAGCAACCATCAACCAAGCTACCAACCAACACACAACGGCAGAAGCCAAAATGGGAAGCTTTCTTTCATGAATAACGTTATTGTATGTAGGGGATGGTGTGACTTGTAGACGTGTCCTGAACTTCTGACCCATGACCTAAATGACTTCAGTACTTGCAGGGACACTGTACACAAGCTATTGCTTCCTCTGAGAGGCAGGCAGCCACCATGACCTCGGCAGATGGAGAAGAGACGCCTGGGGGTCAGGAATGGGGGATGGGGGAATTAGGTGGCTTGGGGTAGTGAGCAGGGGAGGGTTAATACATGCCTGATCCCCAAGAAAACTCCTGTTTGAATCACAGCTTTTTGATTGTTTAAATGCTTATTCTTTTCTTTTTTGGTTTTTCGTTTTTTGTTTGTTTGTTTGGTTTTTCGAGACAGAAACTCACAGCTATCCACCTGCCTCTGCCTCCCAAGTGCTGAAATTAAAGGTATGTGCCACCACGCCCAGCTTGTTTTTGGTTTTTCGAGACAGGGTTTCTCTGTGTAGCCTTGGCTGTCGTGGACTCGCTTTGTAGACCAGGCTGGCCTCAAACTCACAGAGATCCACCTGCCTCTGCCTCCCAAGTGCTGGGATTAAAGGCATTTGCCACCATGCCCAGTGGTTTCAGAATTTTTTTTTCTTCAAAGATTTATTTGCCTATTATTTGTATAGTATTCTGCCCACTTGTGTGTCTGTAGGCCAGAAGAGGGCACCAGATCTCATTACAGATGGTTGTGAGCCACCATGTGGTTGCTGGGAATTGAACTCAGAACCTTCGGAAGAACAGACAGTGCTCTTAACCTCTGAGCCATCTCTCCAGCCCCGGTTTCAGAATTCTTTAGTTTGGGCTGGGGTACTGTGGCAGACACATAAGTAATGGGACAGTTTATCCTTGCTGGTGGCACTAGGGTTCAGTTCCTCCCCTGATTATTCTAGAATCTGTAAACAAGGCTCTGCAGAGGTTAGAAGTCACTTGCAACTGACTACTCCTCAGATTCTCTCTGCTTGAGCAGAAATCAGGTGACTCTCTGGTCCCTTCTGGACACTTCTGTCCCATCTGCCCACTGTTCTTAGAGAAGTGCTCACTTTGGCTTCTGATCCTTTGCACAGCAACCTGTGTACCAGCAGCTGGAGAGGCAGGAACAAAGCAGGGTCCGGACTCCTAGCGTCTAGGAATTGTCCTACACCAGCCACCAATAGGAAATGCCATTTTACAGAAGGTCCTGTGTGTCCCCAAGGTTAATAGCTCTGAGGAGTGAACCTTGTTTAACTGGCCATGAAGCAGCTTTAGTGAAGAAACCAACCCTTCACACCTGCTTCCAGGCAAATGATTAACAAAATGGGTCTTGGTTGTGGGTTTTGTTTGTTTGTTTGTTTATTATTATGTATTGCACCTGCAGCCAGGAGAGGGCTTAAGGATGGCTGTGAGCCACCATATGGTTGCTGGGAATTGAACTCAGGACCTCTGGAAGAGCAGGAGGGGCTCTTAACCTCTGAGGCATCTCTCCAGCCTCTGGTGTTTGTTTGTTTGTTTGTTTGTTTGTTTGTTTGTTTAATGTCTAAAGCTCCTGTTTTGATGTGTGCAAGTCAAGATCCAGCTTTCCCTTGGTAGAGGCAGAATGTCACAGTGAGGCGCCTCTAAATTAACTGCCTTCTTAAGCACACATGCATCATGTTCTTCTGTTTTTTGTTTTTGTTTTTCAAGACAGGGTTTCTCTTTGTAGCCTTGGATGTCCTGGAACTATCTGTGTAGACCAGGCTGGCCTGGAACTCACAGAGATCCACCTGCCTCTGGATCCCAAGTGTTGGGATTGAAGGTGTATACCACCATGCCTGACCAAGGCTCTTCTTGGTGTTGACCTGTCTTGCTGTTGCTTTAACTGAGCACAGGAACTGGGGAACAGAAACCCAAGGTGGACACTCCCCCTACTCCCCCTTTTTGTACAACCTCAAGCACACTCAGTGTACAAGCATCCGTGGTCTCAGGAGCCAAGGCTAGGGAATGGTCCTAGCCCTGAAAACTTACATGTGACATGACAAGCTAGGTAAATGATGTCCTTCTGTGTCATCCATCATCACATGTGACTTGAAATGATCAGGTAAAGCCATCTGGGTCCAGCTTTGGGCTGGGTCCCATTTCTACAGCCTATGAATGTCTTATATTTATTTTTTCTGTTTTTGTTTTTTGTTTGTTTTGTTTTGTTTTGTTTTTTCAAGACAGGGTTTCTCTGTGGAGCTTTGACTGTCCTGGATTCTCGTTGTAGACCAGGCTGGCCTCGAACTCACAGTGATCTACCTGCCTTTGCTTCCTGAGTGCTGGGATTAAAGCTGTGCGCCACCATGCCCGGCATTTATATTTAATTTTTGAAGATTGTGCAGAAATCCATTCAGAGTAGCTCTGCCTTCTGGCCCAGTCCCAGCAGGGCAGATGTTTTGAGTCACCACTTTTGCTTCAGTGAACCAAAAGGACCCAGTTCTAGGTGGAGCAGCCGCCACCCAGGTTTTCTGTGCCTTCTGGAAGGTGTGAAATTAGCACAGTGCACAGGAGTCAGAGCCTCGTGCCGCTCCATTAGGTGCGATTTACAAGCTCTCCAGCTTTATCTGATTGGTACCTATGACTGCTCTTGCTTTAGATGGGATTTCTCAACCAGTCTTGAGCATTCAAACTGGGTTTCTGCACTTCGGCTGGTTGCACCATACTTCCTTCACCCAGCCCATGGTCTTAGTTTCACTGGCTATTGGTAAGCTTTAATGGGCAGGGAGCATATTGCAGCTTGATAGATGACCACTGAGTTCATGGAACTGAACCCCCCCCCCAAGTGGGCATGGAGTGGGAGAAGGGCTCTAGTAGGCCCTAGCATGGCAAACATGGGGCTGGCAGGCCTTGCCCTTCCCCTAGTCTCTCTGCCTTGCTAAACTGTTAGATCACAATCTTAAAGCTAGCCACCAAGGTCTATTCTATAAGCTTTGACCTTTTTCAAACCTACTTTATTTGAGGTTAATGCTTATACCTCCCTTCCAACCCACCTACCCTAGATAGGAGAGAAAAGAGGTTAATGGGAACAGGAGAAGTAGACCTTTTTGGACTCAGTTCCTGGGAGCGATTCCCCTGGTGTAGTCGGCAGGATTTCAGGAGACCAGCAATTCAACCAAAGTTGCTGCTGGAACCTGGAGCAGCAGCCAGAACCCGCAGCCCCAAAGTGTTCTTTGGAGCAATCTCTCCAGGAGCATCTCAAAGTGGAGCGATGAACAGTTAAACAATACCGAGACCTTAAAAGCCCCGCCTCCTGTTTTGGGCTCATATATATGTACTCTCAGAGTCTGTACTAACATGTATTCCAGCTGGCAAAAACCAAATCCCCGCACGAGGTGGTTCATCTTCTAGTGGATTAACATCACCTGATCTCTCACAAGTCTGTTCCCTATCCCACACTTTAGATCAAAACAAAAACATGTTTACATCCACTACACTACTTATTCCCTTATTTGTCCCTGTCCTCCTCCTGAGCCTGACTACCAAGGTCCAGCTACCAAAGTTTTGAAGACCAGAAACCAAAAGCCCCCTTTGCCTCACCTAATTTAACATGCCCAATCAAAACGAACCAACTCATTCTAACACCTCACTCGGCCTTCCCTTTTTCTTTCTTTCTTTCTTGAATATATTTTTTATGTATACAATGTTCTGCCTGCATGGTTGCCTGCACACCAGAAGAGGCCATCAGATCTCATTGTAGATGGTTGTGAGCCACCATGTGGTTGCTGGAAATTGTACTCAGGGCCTTTCAAAGACCAGCCAGTGCTCTTAGCCTCTGAACTGTCTCTCCAGCCCGCCCCCCACCCCCACCCCCCTTTTCCCTTTATAAACTGCCATTTGCCTATGAGCCATGTCTGTCTCCTCTCTATCCAGAGGGAGTCTCCCCCACCCCCCCATCCTGCCTCTGGTGTAAATAAATCTCCTTTGTGGTGAGAACTTGGTCTTGGTGTGTCGTGTGCCTGGTCTTTTCTGTGGGGTGGAGGGGTGCATGGGATTTGGGACAAGAAAATATCATCGCCTCAGGGGAAGGCCAGGGTCTTAGGCCTGTGAGGAGGGAAGGAGATGAGGTTGTGGGGGCGGTGTTCATGGTGAGTCCAGGTTTAGGGGTGACCTTTATTCATAGCCCCCTTGTTGTTGAAGCCACTGCAGCCATCAGGCCATGGCTATTAATCAATTGGAGCCTGTCAGCCACCTGCCTCCCACTCCTGGGTGTCCCATGAGCCTGGTTCAGGCATGAGGAAGTGGGACAGGCCTTGTGGTCATGTTGTTTCCTAATTTGGTCTGGTTAGCCTGAGCACAGCTGTGAAATATGGATTCTTGACTAGGGTATGGGAGAACTCTACCCTAGCCAAGATTGTCACCTCGTCTCCTGAGAGCTGTGGCTATGGCGCAGTGGGGGCTTTTCTTTTTCTCCTTTCTTTCTTTCTTTCTTTCTTTCTTTCTTTCTTTCTTTCTTTCTTTCTTTCTTTCTTTCTTTCTTTTTTAACCTGTTAGGACACAGCTTTGATTTCTAGGCCCAAAAATGCATCTTCACAATAGAGGTGACATAAAGCAAAAAGCACCTGGTTCAGAATATTGTACTCGTGTGTGTGTGTATGTGTGTGTGTGTGTGTGTGTGTGTGTGTGTGTGTGTGTTATACATGGCATTTGCAACTAATGCAGAAATGCCAAAAATAAAAATCCCTATATATTTTTCAAATTCTCTATTTTTAGTTCTCTCTCCTGGAGGCAGAAAATGTTCCATTAAATCAATCAACAGACCTTGCTCTGTTCTGAAGTCTGCCAACTTTCCCCCAGAGTGTTTCTCTCTCTCTTATTGTCATGCATGCATGTGTGTGCATATGCGACAGTGTACATGTGGAGGTCAGTAGACAACTTTTGGAAGTCAGTCTTCTCTTTTTACCTTGTTGAGGTAGGCTCTCTCTTCTTGCTGCCGTTATGCTGAGCACTCTGGGATAGCGGGGCCCACCAGCTTTTGGGCAGGTTTCCTGTTCGTGCTTTCCATCTTGCTGTAGCCGTGTTGGGGTTACAGGTGCCTGCCACTGCACCCAGGGTTTTTTTTTTTTTTTTGAGACAGAGTTTCTCTGTGTAGCCGTGGCTGTCCTGGACTCCCTTTGTAGACCAGGCTAGCCTTGAACTCACAATGATCCACCTGCGTCTGCCTCCCAAGTGCTGAGATTAAAGGTGTGCACCACCGTGCCCGGCCGCACCCAGGTTTTTTTTTGGTTTGGTTTGGTTTGGTTTTTCGAGACAGGGTTTCTCTGTGTAGCCTTGGGTGGCCTAGACTCGCTTTGTAGATCAGGCTGGCCTCAAACTCACAGCGATCTACCTGCCTCTGCCTCCCAAGTGCTGGGATTAAAGGTATGTGTCACCACCGCCCGGCCGCACACAGGTTTTTAGGAGGGTTCTGAGAATGGGGCTCAATTTATCAGTCCTGGGACCTAACTTCTGTCTGGAACTGCTCAGGTGTAGGTGAGATGGGGCAGGGCAGTGTGGGGCAGGACTGGTTAGAAGAAGAGTTGACAATGGAGATTGAAGGAGACTTCTCACCAGACAGTCCCCATCCTGTCACTCCCTGTGATGATTTGAATGAGAAATGCGCCCCCTCCCTCATGTATTTGAACTTTTGGTCTCCAGTTAGTAGCGCTGTTTGGGAATTTTTAGGCTGTGGAGCCTTGTTGGAGGAAATATGTCACGAGAGTTTCTAGTCTTGCCCCACTTCCGGTTCACACTCTGCTTCCTTGAGATGAGGTCTTTCCTGCTTCTATGGCTAGCTAGCCCTTTAGAACGTGCAGTGGCTGGACTAGGTACGGCCCCCACAGACTCACAGTTTGAATGCTTGGCCCACAGGGAGTGGCACTATTAGGTGGTGTGACCTTGCTGGAGTAGGTGTGGTCTTGTTGGAGGAAGTGTGTCACTGGGGGCAGGCTGTGAGGTCTCCTATGTTCAAGCTATGCCCACTGTGGTACACAGTCTCTCCTTTTGATGGCTGCAGATCAAGATGTGGAACTCACAGCTCTTCCTTCAGCATCGTGTCTGCCTGCACTCTGCCATGCTTCCCGCCATGATGAAAATGGACTAAACCTCTGAAACTGTGGTCCAGCCCCAATGAAATGTTTTCCTTTACAAGAGTTGCTGTGGTCATGGTGTCTCTTCACAGAAATACAACCCTAATCAAGACAGAAGTGTAAGGCAAAAGAAATTCTTTTTTTTTTTTCCAGGCAGAGTTTCTCTGTGTAGCCTTGGCTGTCCTGGACTAACTTTATAGACCAAGCTAGCCTCAAACTCACAGAGATCCATCTGCCTCTGCCTCCCGAGAGCTGGGATTAAAGGAGTGTGCCACCACGCTTGGCCAAACCCATTTCTTTAAAACCTATAAAAACCGCCACACTTTCTAAATTCGGCACTCCCATTCCCAATCTGCTGTGTTGGGGAGGGAGGGAGTCCCTGCCTGGGCTTTAATAAACAACCCTCATGCACTTGCATCGGAAGTGGCTCCTGAGTGGTGTTTTGGGACCTCGAGATCTGGGCATAACACAGTTCACTTGGTGCAGGCTGGAACACAGGGCAGAAAGTCTGCAGGCCTTTGTTCCCTCAGTACCCAGAAGAAAAGTATACTTGGACTGAGTAGACGGCTGCATGGTGGGGATCCTGTGTCCTGTTGTCCTGCCCTTCAGCATCCTCCTATTTCTCCGGGTTGCATCCTTCCTCCTTCCTGCCACCTTCACCCCCTCTCTGCCCCCGCTCTGGACTATCATTGACATATACTAAGAGACACATACAAAAGACTGGTGCAGTGTGTTTTCTCTGTTATCGCCACCAGAGCTGTTCTTATAGGAGGTTCTGAGGGCAGATTAGCAGCTGTGACACGAACTGTTTTGGGGGATTTCTGTTTGAATTCCATTACTCTATCCATGCACATTCAGATTTCAGGGCTAGACCCGACCACCATTGGTACTGTCATAGTTAAGGCCCCGCCTGAGTGCACTCTCTCTACCTCCACAGAAAGGAAACCTATCACCAATCCATGTACCAGATGGGAGAACCACTGAGTCTGTTCCGGGCTCAGCATTCACGGGTGTGTCCTGCCCCAGACAAGGAGCTGATATTCATGGATTCATCTCTGCGTCATCAGCTATGGTGTAGACTCACCTATATGAATGAGGTCCATGTGCCTTTGCTGCCTGGTCTTGTGGGTGCCCTTGTAGTACACGAACACACAGTAGGTCTACGAGTCCAGACCTGAGGTCTTTGATTACAAGCATGTTTTATTTAATTCTATTGAGGCAGGATCTCCTGTTGCCCAGGCTGGATTTTAAAATGTGATGTATCTGAGGATGGCTTTGAGTTATTGATCCTTCTGCCTTCAGCTTTTCCTTTCTTTCTCTCTCTTTCAATCTCTCTCTCTCTCTCTCTCTCTCTCTCTCTCTCTCTCTCTCTCTCTCTCTCTCTCGGATTACAGGCATATGCTACCATGCTTGGCTACTGTTGTTTTTGTTTTGTAAAATCGTGTATGTGCCAGGTGTAGTGGCATACACCTTTAATCCCATTACTAGGGAGGCTACAGCAGATGGATCTCTGTGAATCTGAGGCCAGCCTGGCCTCCAGAGTGAGTTCCAGGACAGCCAGAGCTACATAGTGAGACACTATTTCCAAAACAAACAAACAAACAAACAAACAAACAAACAGTACCCCAATAAATAAAAATGTATGTGTATGTATGTATGTTTTCACCTCTGTGCATATATATAATGTGTTTATGTCTGTGTATGACTGCAGGCATACGCATACCAAGATAAACTTGTGGTGGTCAGAAGACAATCCTTAGAAGTTCTGGGGCTCAAACTCAAGTTAGCAGGCACAACTGCAAGCACCTCTACCCACCGAGCCCTCTCACTGGCCCTCTGGTTGTTTTGTGACAGGGTCTTGCTATATAGTACAGGTTGGCCTCAGACTCAGAGTCTTCGCCCTCAAATCCCTAGTGCTGGGATTACATGTGTTGCACTATACCTGGCTTCAGCCTTCGCAAGAGGAAGTTGCTTCTACCATGCTTTGGCATCCTCTCGGTCTATATCAGGACTGTATCAGGTCTATATCAGGCATCCTCTCAAACTGTAATAGATCAATTCACCCAGGAGCGTCCCTCTGGGAGATGCTCAGTGGTGGCTCTGGAAACTGGCAGGAGCTTCCTAGAGGACATGTGAGGACCTGTGAAATATGTTTATAACATGCACTGAGCCAGCAGTCTGCAGCCAGAAGCCTGTTCCACTAAAATATGCCAATGACAGATACATCCTGGCAGATGCGAAACACCCGCGTGATGCTCATAAAAGGTGAGATTGGAAAGGAAATAAAAAGGGGGAAAATCAGCAGATGCAAAGTCGGCTAAGCTATTGCATAACTAAAGTGAAAGTCTAAGGAATTTTTGGATAACCTTTGATTTGATTTTATGTAGCCATGGCAGTCCCAGAACTCACATAAATCCACCTGCGTCAGCTGCCTGAGCACTGGGTTAAAGGCATGTGTCACTAAGCCTAGCTTCAGATAACTGTTTCTAAAAAAGTAGTAATAGGATTCTAGCGTAGGTAGCCGAAGGGGGAGGGGGAGGCAAAGCATCCTTCCTTGAGGTCTCTACTCCCCCAGGGAGGCTTAGCTCCCCACTTCAGCCTCAGGCAATAAAATCCTGAGTCAACCCTCTCATTCAGATAGAGTTACTTTTTTTTTTTTCAACACAGGGTTTCTCTGTGTAGCTCTGGCTGTCCTGGACTCACTTTGTAGACTAGGCTGGCCTCAAACTCAGAGAGATCCTCCTGCCTCTGCCTCCAGTGCGAGGATTAAAAGCATGCACCGCCATGCTTGGCAAAATAGGTCTTTTTCTTCAGTTTATTTTTATTTTATGAGCATTGGTATTTTGCCTATATATATGTCTGTCTGGGGTCCCTGGAACTGGACTTACAGGCAGGTGTGAATTGTCATGTGGGTGCTGGGAATTGAACCAGGGTCCTCTGAAAGAGGACTTTGAACTCATAGAGATCCTCCTGTCTCTGCCTCCCTGCTGCTGGGATTAAAAGCATGAGCCACCATGCCCAGCTATTTTTTTTAAATTTATATAGTATTCTGCCTGCATGTGTGCCTGTATGCCAGATGAGGATACCAGATCCACCACATGGTTGCTGGGAATTGAACTCAGGACCTTTGGAAGAGCAGTCAGTGCTCTTAACCACTGAGCCATCTCTCCAGCCCTTAGCATTACTTTTTAATGAATGGTTTACTATTTCTCAAGGTTTAGCCACATGCAAGTGCACAGGAGATCTATTGAAGGATATTTGATCATGCTATGAATCTTGAGCTTGTTTTTCTTTCTTTTTTTTTTTTAAAGATCTATTTATTATTTATACAGTATTCTGCCCACACGTGTGTCTGCATGCCAGAAAAGGACACCAGATCTCATTGTAGATGGTTGTGAGCCACCATGTGGTTGCTGGGAATTGAACTCAGGACCTTTGGAAGAACAGACAGTACTCTTAGTGCTCTGAGCTATCTCTCCAGGCCCTGAATCTTGAGCTTGTATACTGGAAAACTTGTTTCTAGTTGTGGTGTGGCTCAGCCCTAGCACACACCATTTAATTCAAGAGCCTTCTGTAGACAGGATTAAATAAAATTAACCCTAGGTCATGAAGCGGAGCAAGCAACCAGATGAGAGTAAGTGAACACAGGAAAAAAGCCTTTGGGAGTGAGGGGAAGTCCCGAGGACCACTAGAGAGATGCACAGGAAGTAGAAAAGAGGGCCATTCAGTTTGAAGGGTTTTAAGACAGCATGTAGAAAGAGAAGGGGCTTTCCCCTTCTGCTGTGTGAGCTGAGTAGGAAGGTCAGCTGGGTGCTTTCTTTCCCTCTCTGAGCTAGCAGGTTTTTACCCCAGTATTTGTCTCCTGAGTCTTTATTGGTAAAATCAAACGTTTAAGATTTTGTTTAAGCCGGGAGTGGTGGCATATACCTTTAATCCCAGCACCCGGGAGGCAGAGGCAGGCAGATTGCTGTGATCTACAAATTGAGTCTAGGGTAGACACGGCTACACAGAGAAACCTTGTCTTGAAAAAAACAAAACAAAAAAAGTTTGTTAAAAAAAAAAACCAACAGCGGTCTATTTGTTTTCCTTTTTTATAATTCTATTGCCTACCTATTACCACACACACACACACACACACACACACACACACACACACACACACACACTCACATGCACAGACAGAGAGAGAGAGACAGAGACAGACAGACAGACAGACAGACAGACAGACAGACACACACACACACACACACACACACACACAGACAAAGAGACAGAGAGAAACTTAGAGGCTTAAGACAACATGTTTGTTTTTAGTCGGGGGTCCAGCACAGCTAAGATGGATCTTCTGGCTAAGGGGTCCTTGAGGCCACAAACACAGAATGGTCTGACTAACACAAATATGTATGAAAGTATCAAAATGAGGGCCGGAGAGATGGCTCAGCATATGAGAACACTGACTACTCTTCCAGAGGTCCTGAGTTCAATTCCCAGCAACCACATGGTGGCTAACAACCATCTATAATGTGATCTGGTGCCCTCTTCTGTTGTACAGGCCTACATACAGACAGAACATTATATATATAATAAATAAATAAATCTTAAAAAAAGAAAGTATCAAAATGAAACTTGCTACATTGTATAGCCAATATATGCCAAATATATATATATATATATATATATATATATATATATATATATATATATATATAAACTCAGAGGGAGGGAGGGAGGGATAAACCTTTGCCACACTGTTAACCTTGGTTATCTGGGGGCATGGATAGAAGGCCGAGCCGTTTATTTATAGCTTTAATGTTTTTACTTGAATTGGGTAGCGGTAATGTATTAGTTTCAAAACAAGAAAGACGACAGTCACTGAACTGTATAGCCAGAAGCTCCCAGGCTAGGCTAGCAGCAGGTTTGGTGGGTTCCAAAGTTGAGAGAAACAGGAAAAAGGAGTGGGATGGAAAGGAATCGTCTCTACACAGAAGAGGGGTGTCCTTGCCACAGGGTGCTGCGTGGCGGTGGTGGGCAGGCCACGGTCCCCGGCAAGCCCTGGGTCCTGATGCTCATGCTAGAGAGTTTTTCCTCCTGACTGTGGGCTGCGTATGTGGCTCCCTTCAAAGAGAGATGCTCCAGCAGATGTGTGCAGATGCCGCATCCAAGTTCCATGCTCTCCTTCAGGTTAGCACTCTCTCACACTTGCTCACTTTGGTGAAGCCAGATGCCACATTAGGAGTCATACTGTTAAGAGGTTGCCCATGGCCCTGAGGCCAGCCTGTGGGCCATAGCCAAAAGGAACTGAGTCCTTAGTGTAGCAGCCTGTGGAGAGATGGTCTTGAGAAAAGGCAGTTCAAGCCCGGTGTGGTGGCACACACCTTTAATCCTAGCACTTGGGAGGCAGAGACAGGTGGATCGCTGTGAGTTCGAGGCCAGCCTGGTCTACAAAGTGAGTTCAGGACAGCCAAGGCTATACAAAGAAACCCTGTCACAAAAAAAAAAAAAAAAAAAAAAAAAGAAAGAAAAAGAGAAAAAGCGGTTCCCAAATCCATTCTGTATTTGAGACCTCAAGGATCCCTTAGTCAGGGGACTCAGCTAAACTGGGACAAACCTCTGATTTCTGGGAACTAGAGAAAACAAGCATGCTGTCTTAGTCCTCTAAGTGTGTCTGTCTGTCTGTCTGTCTGTCTATCTCTCTGTGTTATTGGATAAGTGATGAAATAGGAAAATAACTTGACCTCTTGTGTACTTGCATGTGGCTGAACCCTGAAGCATAATAGTTTATCATTAAAAATTAATGCTCTCAGCTGGGCGTGGTGGCCCATGCCTTTAATCCCAGCACTTGGGAGGCAGAGGCAGGTGGATCACTGTGAGTTCGAGGCCAACCTGGTCTACAAAGCAAGTCTAGGACTCTAGGACAGCTAAGTCTACACAGAGAAACCTTGTCTTGAAAAACCAAAACCAAAAAACCAAAAACCAAACCAAACCAACCAACCAAACAAACAAAAATACCCAATTAATGCTTTCTGTATGTGAGGGTCACCTCAGCATTTTCTTTTTTTTTTTCCTTTTTTCGAGACAGGGTTTCTCTGTGTAGCCTTGGCCATCCTGGACTCACTTTGTAGACCAGGCTGGCCTCGAACTCACAGCGATCTGCCTGCCTCTGCCTCCCGAGTGCTGGGATTAAAGGCGTGCACCACCACACCCGGCTCACCTCAGCATTTTCATTGCCTGAGGTTGAACTAAGCCTTCCAGGGAGGTAGAGCGGCCTCAGGGAGTAACGCTGTGCCTCCTTTGTGTAACTGTCTTATACATACAGCATTCTTTTTTTCCGAAACAGGGTTTCTCTGTGTAGCCTTGGCTGTCCTGAACTCTGTTGACCAGGCTGGTCTCGAACTCACAGAGATCCGCCTATCTCTGCCTCCCGAGTACTGGGATGAAAGGCATGCACCACCACTGCCCGGCACATAAGGCATCTTAACATGGGAGTGCTGATATATATTCTCTCGACCTTCAAGATGGTACCAAGCATCCCTGTTTCCTAGATTCACCCTCTCGTGTAGCCCTCTTCCACAGTGAGTCAGAGCTGCCCAGGGCGATGATGAATACTGCAGCATGTGATTTACAGTGTTGTCATAATGGCACTGCAGCTCCTGCCTTGTGCTGATGGAAGCCAGCAGTCTTGTTGTGAGGCCGATCAGGTAGCCTTGTGGAGAGGCCCACCTGGAGAATGAGTCTTCTGAACAACTACCAGCATGTGAGTGAGTCCCTGTTGAAGTGGCCTCCAGTGTCAAACCAGACTGCTGGCTGTCAACCAACCACAAACTCATGAGAAACTCAAAGTAAGAAATACCCAGGAGCTGGGCGGTGGTGACAAACGCTACTTGGGAGGCAGAGGCAGATGGATCTCTGTGAGGTCCAGGACAGCCAGGGCTACACAGAGAAACTCTGTGTTGAAAAACAAACAAACAAACAAAAGGTAGGAGGGAAGACCCATATGTCCAACATGGCAAGTATTCACCTGCATTTATACACATGAATGCACGCATGCACATATGCACCCACATATCATCACAACACACATACGCAACACACACATACACACTCCACACCACCGCCACCACCAAAACCCAAAATGTAGAGAGAGGAGTGAAGGCATCGCAGAGACCTGTCCCTCAGTTAGGTCAGTAATTTCAACACATCAAGCAGCAGGCGTGCAATTTCCAAGCACAGCAGTTCTCTACTTAGTGTCCTTAAAAACGACTGAGTTTTGTGGGCACAGTTCCTGGCCTCTTAATCCACTTTCTAAAATGTCAACAATGGTCACATAGCATGTCAACATGTAAGAGAGCAGGAACCTCCAGAAGTCCACCTGAGAGCCCAACCCATTGATCCGTACATAAAGGACCTACAACCAGCATTTCCCAAAAGGACAACAGATGTGCCAGGCACATGGCATTCTCTAGTGACTTAACACTGTATGTGTGACTTTATAGATGAATGAGCTCAGAGAGTTTAAATGATCCAACAGAAGCCACAGGGCTTGCTTGATCTGTTTGTCTCAAACTGAAAATGTACTTTATTATGCTACAGCTATTATCATGTTTCATCTAATGTCTTTCATATGTAGATGGACTTACCTATCAGTTACTTGAACGGTAACAGCACAGGAACACAGTTATTTCTACCAGAGTACATCTCAGCTAACCTCATTAAAACGGGGCAATAATTACTGATACACTTGCTCACCTAAAGGAGTCTGAGAACAAATGTATGTGAAGCTTTGTCTTCGTTTGGGTTCTATTGCTGGGGAGAGACACCGTGACCACCGCAAGTCTTATATTTGGGGCTGGCTTAGTTTCAGAGGTTTATTTTTATGGAGGGAAGCATGGCTGTATGCAGGCAGATGTAGTGCTGGAGACGGAGCTGAGAGTTCTGCATCTTGATGCAAAGGCAGCACAAGGAGACTGTGTCACACTAGGTGTAGCTTGTGCACAGACCACCTCAAAACTCACCCCCACAGTGACACGCTTGACATACTTCCTCCAACAAGGCCACACCTACTTCAACAAGGCCACACCTCCTAATAGTGCCACTCCTTATGGGCCAAACATTTAAACACGAGTCTATGGTTGAGGGTAGGGGGGAGACACATACCTATTCAAAACACCACAGGCTCCAATGAGGAGTTAAGGGGAGCTCTTGCTTTTAAATGCAGAACTAAGAAAACTTGGAACGTTTCCAAACACTTGGTAGCACCGTAGTGCCAGTTAATGAACAGAATCCTGGCTAATTATATTTCTGATACCACAATGTTCTCTCTGCCTTCTATTCCTTTCTGCTCTTTTTCTAGTTGGCAACCTCTCAGTCTCCAAAACCCAGTGAGATGGCTACATATTCAGTTTTTTCCCCTCAACAATCACTGTTAGAGAAATAATTTTGCCAAATGTTACTCTATGTCCTTTTATCATTGTTTCATGTTCTACACGGTTTTAGTGTTGCTCGTGTGTCTATTTTCTAGACCCTAGACCTGCAAGGTAAAATACTCCACAATACTTTACCAAGTACTCTACAGTACTTGGCGTGCATATATTAGCAATAGAAAAACTGTGGTTTTATTTGTGAAATCCATGATAGTGGGTGATGTGGTTAGCTGTGTGCCTTAGAAAAGCAAGCAAGCAAACAACAGCAGTAGCAGCAACAAAAACCCCTCAAGCCTTCAGAGAAGCAACCAAACTGCTGGGCACGGTGGCACAGGTGTCATTGTAGGTTCTCAGGAGGCTGAGGCAATAGGACTGCAAGATCCAGTTGGTGAGACCCTGTCTCAACATACGAACAAGAGCCAGGTAGATAGATCAGTGGTGGAGCATGTGCGAGGCTCTGAGTCCAATATAAAACTAAAAATTAAAAAACAAGCTGGCCTGGAGAGATGGCTCAGCAGTTAAGAGCACTGACTGCTCCTCCAGAGGTCCTGAGTTCAATTCCCAGCACCCACACGGTGGCTCGTAACTATCTATAAGGAGACCATCATAACCATCTATAAGGTGCCCTCTTCTGGCCTGCAGGTGCACATGTGGGCAGAATACTGTATAAATAATAAACAAACAAAACTTTAAACAAACAACCAACAAATGAAGCTTTACAGAATCATACAGGACTTCTCTCATCAGTCACCCACAGCCTACTGAGGAGAGGACTGAAATGACAGCTTCACTCAGAGGAGGCAAGTGTTCTGTGAACTCCAGCTTGTACTTGTGTGGGACTGTGGGGCTCCAGGTTTTGTTTCCTATTTGTTTATTAGGAGACGGGGTTTTATGAGGGCTTGGCTGGCTTTGAACTTGATATGTGGATGGAGATGGCTTTGAACTCTTGATGCTTCTGCTTCTACCTCCCACATGCTGGGATTGCCGGTGTTTACATTTTTGGCTCCTACATGGGGCTCTATTGCGGTTCTCTCCTTCCCTGCGGGGCTGATGGCCACAGCCCACTGAGGCAAGAGGAGCAGAGGACAGGGCACACAGGCCCTGGACGGTCATAGCCACGATAGAGATCAAATATTCCAGGAACCACCTCAGAAGCTAGTTCAACTTTACTCAGGGAGAACAAAGGCTGTGAGCCACTGTGTTGGTGCTGGGAATTGAGCCTGGGTCATCTACCTGCAAGAGCAGCTTCTTCTTCTTCTTCTTCTTCTTCTTCTTCTTCTTCTTCTTCTTCTTCTTCTTCTTCTTCTTCTTCTTCCTCCTCCTCCTCCTCCTCCTCCTCCTCCTCTTCCTCTTCCTCCTCCTCCTCCTCTTCTTCTTTTTAAAAAATATTTTATTTAATTAAAAAAAATTTATGTGCCTTAGTATGAGAGTGTCAGATCTTGGAGTTAAAGACAGTTGTGAGCTACCATGTGGGTGCTGGGAATTGAACCTGGGTTCTTTGGAAGAACAGGCAGTGCTCTTAACCACTGAGCCATCTCTCCAGCCCCGCAGCTTATATTCTTAACTGCTGAGCCATCTATTGAGGCTCCTATGATTAAAAGTTTTAAAATAAAAAAAATTAAAACACCAAAGGAAGCCAGGTGTGGTGGTGCATGCCTTTAATCCAAGCCTAGTCTACAAAGTGAGTCCAGCACAGCCAAGGCTATACAAAGAAACCCTGTCTCAAAAAACAAAATAAAATAAAAAACAAAAGCAAGCCAGTTGTATCCCAGCACTTGGGAGGCAAAGGCAGGTGGACCAATGTGAGTTCAAGGGCCAGCCTGGTCTACAGAGTGAATTCTGGGACAGCCAGAGCTATTATACACAGAAACTCTGTCTGGGAAAACCAAAAAAAAAAAAAAAAAAACAAAAAAAACAAAAAAAACACCTGGTATCCAAAGCAAGTCCAGGACAGCCAGCCAGTACTACAAGAGAAATCCTATCTTGAAAACCAAACCAAACCAAACCAACCAAACAACCAACCAAAAAAACACCAAAGCAAACTTGGGAAACTTCTGTTTCTTAGTTTTGATTTGGGAAAATCTTTGACATGATCCTTACATTCTGTAAAGAGAAAAAAAATGAAAAATTAAGTGAAATGAAAATGTTTTCCTGGGGCTGGAGAGATGGCTCAGAAGTTAGAGCACTGGGTACTCTTCCAAAGGTCCTGAGTTCAATTCCCAGCAACCACATGGTGGCTCACAACCATCTATAATGAGATCTGGTGCCCTCTTCTGGCCTGCAGGCAAAACATTGTATACATAATAAATAAATGAATCTTAAAAAAAAGAAAAAAATGTTTTCCTCCATAAAAATTCATCATAAAGCAAAACACAATTTGTGAGAATGCATCTAACATTCTGAATTATCACAAACAAAAGGCTGTTTCTTTCTGTCAAGAAGCTATTAAAGTCTTTGAAAAATGTATCAAACCAGTAAAGAAAATCCACAGCTAAAGGAAATAAAGTGAAGATGGCTGTAAAGTGAAAGAATGCTTAGTGCTTACACCTAGAAAAACACAAATACATAATACTTTAAACCTATCAGATTAGCTACATTTAAAATGTTTGGGGCTAAGAGGATGGCTTATTCAGCCATCTGCTGGGAAAGAATGAGGACATCTATATTTAATGAAAACAAGGAAAGAATGCGTGTAGTATGCTAGTATCTACATAGGCAAAAGGAGGAATCAGCATTTACTTGGGAGTGCATACACTCCGTTAAAGAATCACATTCTTGGGGATGCGGAGATGGGGCAGCAGCCAAGAGCACAGGCTCTTAACTGGGATTCAATTCCCAGTACCCACATGGTGACTTACAGCTGTTTGTAACCCCAGTTCCAGAGCATCTGGCACCCTCACAAGACATACGAGGGAAAAACATCAACGCATTAAAAAGCAAAACTAAGCCGGGCGTGGAGCGCACGCCTTTAGTCCCAGCACTCGGGAGGTCAGAGGCAGGTGGATTGCTGTGAGTTTGAGGCCAGCCTGGTCTACAAGGCGAGTCCAGGACAGTCCAAGGCTACACAGAGAAACCCTGTCTTGAAAAACCAAAAACCAAAACCAAAACAAACATTCTTTGTCAAGAGGACTACTAAAGTAGAAAAATTACCACCATATGAATAAATTCTTTATTTGGAAACAAGTAAGTAAAAGGGGAAATGATGAGATTATTTTTTAGAGCTTTAATTTAACTGAGCCATCAGTTGAAGAAACTCTGTAGTGTTGCTTTGATTTTGAGATAAACAAAATGAAACGTGTTATTGCTGGTTGTTGTTGTTTTTTGGACAGGGCCTCTCTGTTTAGCCTTGGCTGTCCTGGACTTGCTTTGTCGACCAGGCTGTCCTTGAATTCACAGCGATCGATCCACTTGCCTCTGCCTCTTGAGTGCTGGGATTAAAGGCATGCGCCACCATACCTGGCCAATGTCAGTGTTTTTCTCCATTTACAGCATTTGGTTGGCACTTTTAGAAAAAAACTGGATCTATCCAGGAGGCGATTGAGCTGCTGTGACTCTAGCAGTGTCACAGGAATCAGTAGAAAGTTCAAAGGCAGGCCACCTCAGAGCTTGAACTAAATAGAGCTGGAAGGGAAGGAGCTTCTTAGAAGGCTGGACTGGATCAGGAGTGCCATGCGCTGCTCAGTGGGTTTCGTGCTGTGTGGAATTTATGGACTCGTTCCAGGGAGAAGTGAGGTATGGAGAGAGACTGGTTTTGTTCATTGCGCCAAACATGCCAGGAACACAAGTAAAACAACAAGTAGGAAGGAAGCAAACTTGTCCAGGAGGAGCCTGCAGCTGGGTCAGCTGGGAAGCAGCGCCCCCTAGAGGCGGAACACACTGGCCCTGGAGGCGCCCCAGGCTGCCCCTGCTGGGGTGAGAGGAGGGTACCACTTAAGAGCACAGAACTTACTGACCCTGAAGTCCTCCCAGGAATGCAGGGCTGAGGTGAAGAGGGAAAGGGCCAAAGAGTGAACACCTTTCTGTTAAAAGACATTATTTATTTACTTATTTATTTTATTAAATTTATTTTTTGAGACAAGGTTTCTCTCTGTAGCCTTGGCTGGCCTGAACTCAGTTTGAACTCACAGTGATCTACCTGCCTCTGCCTCCCAGGATTGCATATGTGCAGCACCACACCCGGCTCCAAAGGCATCACTTTAACTCAGTGGATCTCCTGATTCTTGATCATTTTGGTGCTTTTTAATATTTTGCCTGTAAGAAGTGTAAGTATATAACATTCTAGTTATTCTAGTTATGACCAGTCATCTCTTGGGTTTGGCTAATGAATCAGATTGCAGTCTCGGTTCTTGCTAAATGGTATTGTTTGCACAGAGTGCTACAGGTAACTACTATCAAGTGAGTTAGAGGAAGATGCCTGTAAGTGTAACTCCACTAGGGCTAAGTGGCTGGGTTTGCGCTGCAGTTTTCTTCCTTCTTTTTTGGTCTTTCTAGAGATTTTAAAGTCACACTGAGAAAACCGCTGAGCTCTTGGTGCCAAGCAGGCCTCTTGTTGTTGTAGAACCTTTGCAAACCTTTCCTCTGGCTTGTCACATGTCAGCTTTTGTCCATTAAAGGCTCCTGGCATGATCTCACAAGTGTCCAAGGTCCGAAGTCTGGGGATCCTAGGGAAAACCCAGCCCTCACCTCTAGAAACACCTTTCTTCCCCACACAGGGCAAGCAGCTTGACGTAGCACCAGCGGCAGCTGTGAGGTGGTCTGATGTTAGCAGATTGGCACCTTTTCTGAGCTTCAGGGCTGGAGGCAGGTTCTCAGGAAGGGGTGGGCTTTGTCTTTTTAATTTTCCTGTGCCTGAGATTCTGGCTTTGAACATTAAGTCACACCACTACAAACTAGGAATGTCTTCAGTGTCCTGCTGTATTTTCATACTTGGCATAATATTGTAGACCAGGCTGGCCTCGAACTCAGAGATCAGTCTGTCTCTGCCTCCCTGAGTGCTGGGATTAATGATGTACGTACGCCATCATGCCTGGCTTATGCACAACTCTTTATTGTTAATTTAAGATGATTTCCTTATAAAACTTAATTTTACCATTCCTTTTTACTGTTATAAAAGACATGAGACTAAATGACCAAATATTTATTTGGCTAAAACCAAACCAAAAGCCAGACTCTTTAATTTACTTACTGTCTTGAGTCCTGAGGAGGTACTTCTTATGAGAGAGATATATTAGTAGCCTTCACTGTCTAAAATTTTACTTTGTTGAAATGTTAAGGCCATAAGAGTGAACTAACACTTCAGTCATCTATCACTTGGAACCTCTGTCCTTGCCATCCTTGCAAAACTAAGTTTGCGGGCTGGAGAGATGGCTCAGAGGTTAAGAGTACTGGCTGCTCTTCCAAAGGTCCTGAGTTCAATTCCCAGCAACCACATGGTGGCTCGCAACCATCTATAATGAGATCTGGTGCCCTCTTCTGGTGTGCAGGTGTACACTGTATACATAATAAATACATCAACATTAAACAAAACTTAAGTTTGCATTGATCTGACTCACTGGCCTTTGGCCCACTCTGTTTTTGCTGTTCACCCAATATTACCTGTATCAACACTCACCTGCTAAATTGCAGGACATCAATTTTCAAGTACCCAAGACTTACTTCTCAATGCAGCTGAGAGCAACAGGACCCAGACCCCATTCTTGACCCACCTGATGTGGTTAATTTGTAGTGCTTGGCGTTCTCACCTGTGCATCATGCAGTTCCTGAAGTGTCAGCACACCTACTTACATTCCCTAAACGGCACTGCTACCTAGGAGTTAAGCAACAAGCGCATTTGCCATGTGTCTCCCTTTTTGGTGTTTCTGAGGACTGAGGTGAGGATGCTGCACATGCTAGCTCCTATCACTGGCTACCCTGTCAGCCCTGAGTCTCTAGGACAGGTTCTTGCTAGCTAGTTCAGGCAAGCTTGCCATCTGCCTGTGTCAGTCTCAATTATTGAGACATATAACTACTTTTTTTTCCCCTTAAAAAAAAAAAGGTGAAAACAAGCCTGGAGTGGTATGCACACCTGTAACCCTGTTTGGAGGCTAAGGCTGTGAATTTGAGGCTAGTCTCAAATCTGAAATCTAAAAATTGAGATCATTTCTCAAAACAAAACAGGGTCAAATCAACCCGAAGCACCGAGATTAAAAAAGAAGAGAGGCGGGTAGCGCTCTGCTTTTGTGGAGCTGGAGGATGGCTCAGGGTAAAGGATTTGTTGTGACAAGCACAAGGACTTAAGTTCAGCACCCAAGTCAGATGTGGCGTGTCTGTCATCTCAGCACTGGTAAGCTCCAGGTTCAGTGGCTCTCAAAAAAATAAGGTGGAAATGCAACTAAAGACACCTGATATTGACCTCTGCCCTCCACATACACTGGCTCCCTCATGGGCAATGAAGAACCACTTGTGTGCAGAAGTATTTGTTGGCCTTTATCTACTTTACTATCCACCAAGGATGGTGTGTCAGTTACTACGACCTAGAGAGACACACTTGTTGAGCCCACTGTCTCCAGCTGGCACCCACCCTGAGTCAGTTTCTAGGCTGTACTGCCTGTCCATTTATACCACCGCCATTCAGCAGAGTTGACAGGCTGACGGATTTCACTATACACACTTCTGTGAATATAAAACGTGGATTACAGCATTTGCCCAGGACTTTAGGTCCCGGAAAACAGTATGAGCACACTCACTCTTGTTTCTAAAGCGATTGTGTTATACCTGCTTGACAGCTTCCAATATGAGTTGCTTAGCTTCTCTTAAGCCATAGTCCTCACCTGAGCAAAGGAGAACTTAGGTGCAGCGGAAAAGCAGAGCTGCTGAGTAGATGGGTGTGAGAAACAGGCTGAGGTCTACCAAGGAGAGCTGAGATGCTCTCCAGGTCTCCTCCAGGTCCTGCTGGCACCCGAGGGTTACAGTCACACAAAGGCCTCAGCAGTGCTGACCTAGTGGCGTCTCTTCTCTCCACCTGTTCCCATCAAGTGCCTTTCTACGTCCCACCGAACAGACGACTGGACGCCCTTCTCCTTAGATAACTGGAGACGTACAAGTATTCAATTAAGAGAAAGAAATTATTCAACACTGACATTTTATTTTCCGAAGTTTATCATAATTTTACAAAACAGAACAAAACAAAAAAGCAGGTATCAAAACAGCAGTTTATAGAATTTGTGCACTGGCTCTCACCTCAGTCAGTGACTGGAGCTGGCGTCTTAGGCAAAGACTGACCAGGCTGATCCCTCTCGGCCATGTGCATTCAGGTGGTTGTTCCGGAACTACTTTGTAATAGTTACTTTTTTTTTTTTTTACAAGCACCGGTCATTTTTTTTTTGAGAACTGATTTGGTTTGTCCAACAAAGTAAACACTTTTTCTTTTACTGTGTGGCATTTTCTTTCATAAAAAACACTGAGCTGAAACACAGACTATGTTTTTGGATCAGAACCAAATTTTCTGAGATCCCCATACCTGAAGAACACTGAAGACATCATTGGGCATATGAAATGTTAGTGAGTACTTGTGTAAATGTCTAAGGCAGCTACCTTACTTCTGATGAAAGCAGTATTTCCTTCAGAGGCTGCGAGAGTTTGAATGATAGCACTTTCAATGTCCTTTCTCTGACCTGGATAGTTTCCCCAGACAGCCTTGTTATCGGAAGGAAAGTGTGATGTTTGTGCCAAAGAGGCGCTTATATTTTGTAAATACATTTATATAGAGCAAGACTCCTTGCTCTGGACCCTGGGTCACCACAAAGAGATTGAGAGGCCATGATAATTGGATGCTAACAGGAAGTAGCACACTCACAGTATCACCTGGAGGCAAGCAGAAATAAAGCTGGAAGTTGGTAGTGGGGCTCACCCACTACATGCTCTGGAAACACATTTTGCTTAACTAAGGGAAGTGTGGTCCAGTTTTGCAATGTTAGTAGCTGCCAGTCTCTCATTTTAAAAAATAAAGATCACTTCCTGATTAGCAACGAATTATGAAACTGGCCTCAAATTTGATCAGATCTCTCAGTATTGGTTAAAATAAAGTAAAACCACTAAACCAGCCAACAGAGTTTAAAATTGCACAATCAAACTTGAGTATAAATTACAGAAGGGCATACACATTATTGACATGGTTATGAAAGGATCAAACACAGCCATTGAAACAAAATTTTCTCCACATTATTTCAATTTTCATGAAAGGAAACTGATATGTAATCTTCTTCTTTATAGATATGAAAAAGGAAGCAAGAAGGCAAAGCTGAGAGAAACAGATGCTACCCACAGGGCAGCGGTGCCATTTGGTTGTTTTGGTCTTTGTACCAGCAGCTCCCACTCCTGTGAACGACGTCCAGTTCCAGCTGGACTACACGGTTTTTCTTGCAGTCAAAACACGAACGATGGACCCTACTCCCCCAGCAGCGAGTGCCTGAAACAAGCCGCACACACGGAAAGGGTCATAACGGCAAGACTAGGACAACACTGAACTTACTTTAGTGAGGACTTCCTGAGCGCCTACGTGGCCCCGGCAGGCTCAGCGCGCTTACAGTCTTATTACTAGGACTGGAGCACAGCAGAAACAGAGAGCAACCTCTCAGGCTCCGGCCTTGTAACTCCCTCCCAGACAGACAGCAGCCTGTTCTAGTATACTGTGTCTGCATAATGCCTAGGGATGTCTGTAGCAGAGCGCTTCTGACTAAAACAGGTAACCAGATAGAAATTCAGGACAGGTTCCATCTCCCAGCCTCACTGGGGTTAGGAAGAACTTAAACTGGGACAAGTCACCCTAAATTCCACTTGATTTGCAGATTTCCCCCCCTATGGTAAGAAGATACTACTTAAGAGCTAAGAGCTGGGAGGTGGAAGGACCTGAAGGGGACAGATGCACCACAAGAACAACAGAGTCACCAAGTCTAGGCCCAGGGGGACCTGCAGAGACTGATGCACAAAGGGCCATGCATGGAGAGGACCTAGGCCCTGCTCAGATGTAGCCCATAGGCAGCTCAGTCTCCATATAGTCCCATAATATGGGGAGGAGGGGCTGTCTCTGACATGGACTCTGTTGCCCACTCACTGATCACTAGGCCCTGGCAGGATGGACAGTCTGGATGATACTTTTTTTTTGTTTTGTTTTTTTGTTTTTTATTTTTTTGGTTTTTCAATACAGGGTTTCTCTGTGTAGCCTTGGATGTCCTAGACTCACTTTGTAGACCAGGCTGGCTTCAAATTCAAAGTGATCTGCTTGCCTCTGTCTTCCAAATGCTGGGATTAAAGGCGTGTGCCACCACGCCCAGCTTTCAGATAAGACTTGACAGGCTGGGGTCAGATGGTAGGGGAGGAGGGCTCCCGCTTTCTGAGGGCTAGCAGAGGGGTTAACAGGGCTACAATTGGATGTGAAGTGAATAAATTAAAAATAAACAACACTTTAAAAAAAGCTAATAGCTGATGATCGCGAACTTTGAATCTTTGACTTGAATAACTCAGAGTCATGATTAAATATTAGCAATTGGAAATTCTGGTTTACTTCTATAGGATGGGCGCCATACTGGGAATACTATGAAGAACACTATTCATAAATACTAGCTTTTTGGTAGTGTATGTAAGATAAAGAGATTTAACTAAGGATCAACAGCAAATTTTACTTTAGTTTTATCTTAAATGTGTATTTTCATTCATACTCAAAAGAATGGTTTTAAAAATAACTGACTTTCAGGGGATGAGATGGCTCAGCACATTAAAAGTGCTTACTCTGCAAACATGACCCACTGAGTTCAATCCCCACAATCTACAATGGAAGTCATGTGCAGACTTAATGGTTAGCACTTGTAATCCCAGCATTTCTATGGAGAGAGGTGGCTAAGCTATTGTTTATATTTTTATCAGTACAAGAGCTAGGTATAAAAGGTTATCTTACTTAAAAAGAATTACACTTGGTGTGTGTGTGTGTGTCTGTGTGTGTGTGTGTAGGTAGTCGGCTCTTTCCATACAGGGGTTGGATGGAAAGGTCCCAGGGATTACATCAGGTTGTCAGGCTTGGTGGGGGAGATTCTATCCAACTGAGTCAGCTGGTTCACCTATCTACTAACCTTTCTCTCCCTCTCTCTCTCTTCTTTTCCCTTTGAGGCAGGGTTTCTCTGTGTAATAGCCCTGGCTGTCCTGGAACTCTTTGTAGGCCAGGCTGGCCTCAAACTCAGAGATCCGCCTGCCTCTGCCTCCCCACTGCTGGGATTACAGGAACATGCCTATCAACTAACTTCTTATACAGAATTAAAAGTGACTTCCTTTTTGAGACACAGCGTTCCAATATAGCATATAATCCATTACGTAGACCAGGTTGGCCTGTGATGCCTCTCTCCAGAATGCTAGGATTACAAACATGCACTGCCATGCATGGCCAATAACACTTTTTGAAAAACAAAATTCCAGTGCTGAGGAACAAACCTTGGGAATGCTCGCAAGCATGCTACCCTTTCTCCACGCTCCTTGGCAACTTCTAGTAACTTCCTATCCCTTTGAGCTTGCCTATTTCTGATTATTTCACATAAGTAGAAATATTTGTTCTGTTGTGTCTTGTTTATGTCACTTAGTACAACATCTTCTAGGTTCACTTACACTATAGTGCATATACAAACTCCACTCCTGGGCTGGCTTTTAATTCTAGCACTTGGGAGGCAGAGGCAGGCGGATCACTGTGAGTTCAAGGCCAGCCTGGTCTACAAAGCGAGTTGAGGACAGTCAAAGCTATACAGAGAAACCCTGTTTTGAAAAACAAAACAAAAACCTCCGTTCCTTTTCATGGATGAGTAACATCCCACTTTGCATGTACCACACATTAACCCTTTTATATAGGGTTATTTCTATTTTTTGATCAGTGTAAAAGAATTCTGGATTTCCATGATTTTCTTTTGAAAAAAATTCATACTTCAAGTATATAGTCACTTATGTATTAAATATACACAAATAAATTTTATACGGTACAAATCAGAATCTCTTAAGACCAAGGCTGGTAAGCAAATGTGAACTTTTCATTTGTAATAACAAAGATGTACAATCAAGTTCTCCTTTTTCAGATGACAGAGGTATTGCTCTCTATTATAAAGGAACCAGTTCCAGGATCTACAATTTGTAACTCACCTTTTCATGCCACTGTAGTAACACAGCGCTGCTGTTGTCAGACGGGCTCTCGAAGCCTTTATAAATATACTTCATTAGGAGGTCCACACCATTCTTGTCCAGAGACTGAACGGCCTTTTCAATGTCATTAGCTTTAAAAGAGATGAGCACCTTCAAGACAATGCTGCCTGCCCGGTCCTGAGGGTAGACACATAATACAATATTTATGCATGTGGATGCCGGGAACAAAACTTTTAAAAAAGGCTACACTGGAGTGACATCTGAAGAATGACATGGAGGACGTGAAAGAAGCCTCCCTGGGAACATGGCCAGGGTTTACATACAGCAAAGAACAAGTGCTGTTAGCGTGGGTTTCAGGGAGCTCAGTGTTCCAAAGACCTGATGTGACAGAGCTGGGTGCGGGAGAAGCAGTGGAGGAAGTGAGAAGACATGAGAGGACAGATCACACGAGGGCCTGCTGGCCACACTGTAATGGCTTTTATTCTGAAGCAAGGCAACGGGAGAGTTTTAAGAGCAGTGACACAACCTTTTAAGACTACCTGGCAGCTCTGTTGAGGACAGTAGTGAGGGCAGGCGTAAGACCGAAGGACAGCCATTAGGGGTGACTTCGAGAACACAGGCTGGTGCTGGCTGGCACCATAGTAGAGGTAGTAAGTGGGAACCCATTCGTTTTATGTGCTTGTTGTTTTAGAGACAGGGTCTCACTGTGTAGCTATGGCTGGTCTCAAACTCACAGAAACCCTCTGCCTCTGCCTTCCAAGTACTGGGATTAAAGGTGTGCATCCCATGTCTGGCTTGGGAACACATTTTTGGTAGAAGTGGGGGTTTATTAACAGACTAATGGGAAAAACTAACCATTTATCTTAACTATTAAGTTTTATTTCTTGGTCTTAAAAACTCCTAACCAAAGAAGGAAATGGATCTGAATAACCCTATCTTGTACTATGTTTCAAAAGTTAACATTTTCTTTTTCTTTTCTTTCTCTCTCTCTCTTTCTTTTGCTTTTTGAGACAGGATTTCTCTGTGCAGCCCTGGCTGTTCCGGACTCACTTTGTATATCAGGCTGATCTCAAACTCAGAGACCAGCCTGCCTCTCCCTCCCTCCCTAAGTGTTAGAATTAAAAGTGTGTGCCACCACTACCAAGCAGTAATATTTTCCTAAAAGCACTTAAAAAAATGTGGTTTTTGGGAATTTAACTCAGGACATCTGGAAGAGAAGCCAGTGCTCTTAACTCCTGAGCTGTCTGTCTAGCCCATAAAACCCATTCGTATGAGTGATGTCATTATTTATTTGTTTATGTATTTTATGCATATAAGTGCTCTATTTGCATGTACACCTACATGACAGAAGAGGGCATCAGATTATATATATGGTTGTGACCTGCCATGTGGGTGTTGGGAATTGAACTCAGAATCTCTGGAAGAGCAGCCAGTGCTCTTAATCTCAGAGCCATCTCTCCAGCCCAAAAGCTACCTTTTAAAACCATGGGGAAAAAAACAAACAAACAAAAAAACCCAAACCAAACCAAATCAAAAAAACCTTTTAAAAAGTTTCCTAACTACATTAGACTCACCTATGCTCATCTCTTACAGTTCATTTCTCCTGCTGAAAACAGTGGAACCTTCAGCATTCCTATGGGCGGGATTGTACAAAATGTTTCTACCACCAATGTTATCTTCAGTTTAAAGACTACTGCATGCCTATTTAGAAAATATCTTTGTATCTAGGGCTATAACCTCCCACCTCTTTAACAAAACAAAACACCCGCATAAAAAAACAGAAGGGTTAAGACTGAAATTTTAATGATGTTCTAATAACTTTAAAAAGCACACAAACTATGGCACCAGCCAAGGACAATGCATGCAGTAAACTTCAAACCCCTACCCAGATCTCGCCAACGGACAGGACATTCTCCACAGTTGAGTGGAGAGCAGGGTCTGAATTTCACATGAACTCTGGTGCCCCATATTTGACCACGTCCTCTGGAAGGGGAAGTCTGGTGGCACTCAGAGGAAGGATAGCAGGCTACCAAGAAGAGACTTGATACCCTATGAGCATATACAGGGAGAGGAAGTCCCCCTCAGTCACAGTCATAGGGGAGGGGAGTTAGGGGAAAATGGGAGGGAGGGAGGATGGGAGGATACAAGGGATGGGATAACAACTGAGATGTAATATGAATAAATTAATAAAATATTAATTTTAAAAAGCACACAAAGTTTTGTTGTCTCTATAATTATTATGCATTTACCTATTACTATTCAATTAAGGTTTTTTAGTTCCAGAGCAGGCCTATGGACCACAGGGCTTTGGTTAACCTGCATTTTAAATGACAAACAACTAAGCAGTCCATAAGAGTTAGTGCAGGACTGATGCAGCAATGTAAGCTGCAAAGTTCTTCTGAGAAATTTGGCAATACTTTGTGTATCAAATGCCTTAAAAAATGTGACTTTTGATCTAACATTTATCTTCTGGGATTGACAGAAATAATTAAGATTTACCTAACATTATTCATTCAGCAGACAGTCAATCTAATATACAACAAAAGGGATCAGTTGTATATAAAATGTCACATACTAGTGTATAGCAGTTAAAATGCTATAGAAATAATGTTATTAATAAGGAAAGAAGTTCATGCATATTACTATACAGTTGAAGTGTAAGATTCTTTTTTTTTTTTTTTTTTAAAAGAAAGGATTTCTATGTGTAGCCTTGACGGGCCTGGACCAGGCTGGCCTCAGACTCACAGATAAATGCCTGTCTCTGTCTCCCTAAGTGCTGGGATTACAGGTGTGTACCACTGTGCCCAGTTTTTTTAAAAGACACAAACCTTTGTTGAAACTCTTTAATTATATAGTAGTAGCACAAGGCAGTAACTGTGACCCCAGGAAGTAGTGTGGGGAGCACTTTCCAATGCTTTCATGCCCTTGTTTTCTACATTTAATATTTACATAATTAAGAAAAACTTAAGACTTCATCCTTTAAATTTACTGTGTTCCACACAGCATTATTCTAACTCTACGTTTCAATGCTATTTTTCACGACAGTTTTACTTATCAAGGCTTCCTTTTAAGCTTACGCTTTCAATCCCAGTAGAGGTAGGAGACCTCTGTGTGTTCCAGACCAGACAGATTATATACACTGAGACCCAATCTCAAAAACAAAATAAATTCACATTGTAAACTCTTGTGTCAAGGACAGTAAACAGTTAAAATATTTGCTCACTGTGGGGTGTCAGAAGGCTCTGACACTGACAGAGACTACTGCTGCAGTGTTACTCACCTTCACTGCCTGACTCTTTGTGTTGATAGGGGGATTTTTCAGAGCAGCCTGGAGAGCAGCTGTCATGTTTCCTGTAATCAAAGTTAAGGAAATAACAGCCAACAACACAACAACAGCCCCTGTCTTACAGGGCTATGGTTTGTTTTTGTTTTTTTAAAGTTTGAGTGTTTTTATCCGGTGGAAAATGGGACAGAAGAGCGCAGGGCGGGCGGGAGCGGAGGGCTGCCGCGGGGGACACAGCGCTTGGACTATGGGTTTTTAAGACTGGACTTTATGAATATTAACAAAAATTACTATGGCCATTATGTTCAATATTGGAAGTTGAATGTGTTTGTTTCCAATATGTCAATCAAAGGTTAAAACCCTAAAATTAAGAGAACATAAGATTTTTTTTAAGGCAAAGATTGAGTTGATATTGGTTCTATCATCCAAACAGATTACACTTTCCAGTGAATACACACAATCGTTTAGATGGGTATTAAAGAAACCTTAAAATATGCCTAAGAATTACTATATCACTAAATGAAGCAGCCTATCAAGTAGCAAGGTACACTGTCTTAATGGAAAACAATCCTAAACTTGAAATGGAAACTACACTGCCTGTATTAACTGAAACGTTGGAAGGTTACTTGACAATCAGAATGGAAGATGAACAGGGCCAGGGATGATGTAATAACCCACACGACCTGTAGGTGGCAGCTTACTTTGTTTCCGACAGGTTATTCAAACTGGGCTGGACCATCCATACCTATTCAGTCTCTGAAAGCACTAGAGTTAGCAAGCACAGGAAACGCAAGGCCAATCAGACTGTCAGAACAGACTGTCATTTCCCTAAAAGGAAAACTACAGAGTCACTTGTTCCTCCATCTGTAGTACCCAACCAGGGCTGTCTCTCCTAGTTATGAGAGACAGTATTTTTATATTTTAAGATGGATTGATAAAAATGTAGACTCAATTGATAATGGACACAGCAGTAGGAATCATCAAAAATACATTAGTTTAATAAAACATCACACATCCATCATAAAGATATATATATATATTTAAACAAAGAATAATGCCCACGACTTCTGTGGAAAAGGTCTATTAAAAATTATCTACAGTCAATGATGTCAATGCTGCATGGTCTTCTGGAAAACACTTTTTTAAAGAAAAGAAAGTCCAAGTATTTAAATAAATAATCAGTAGCAACTGATGTGAAAGTCGCGGTAATTAAACCTATATGCATATGCGTGGTTACCTGCTCACTTATTTCTCCATTATAACTCAGTAGAAAATTGATGTGGCAAGAGCTATATAAACAGATCTAATGAGATCGATTTTTCTAAAGCTACAATTTGGGTTTTTGCAACATTTCTATTTTCCTAAGAGATCGATGCAACTGTTTCAAGGTTATGAATATTCAGATATGCAAACCAAGGAATCAGGAACTGACAGCCATATTTTAACTAGAATGGAAACAATTTCAGAAAAACGATTCTGATTTTATACAACCGACTCATCCTCTGTTTTATTCACTAGGGGTTCATTTTTAAATATTCCCAGGCATTCTCTATACGCATTCCCTATGCTTTTTCTATTGGCCATTTCTTAGCAGGTAAAAGGCTCCAAGCTTTAACTGGGAATTTTGGAGAAGAAAACTCCCTTCTTCCCTGTTAATGAATTATACGAAACCCCGCCAAATCCTTTTCTCTTTACACTGATGCCGGTGCTGCTGCAGCTGCTAAAAAAGCCTATGGGCTAAATGTACGGAGGGCCTCAATTTGCGAACCGCTTCATCTCTCCCGGCTAGGAATAAATTATCCCACCGCTCCAAACCACACACCAGACATGAAAAGCAGACTCCAAGCGGGACGCCCGTGTCCCCACCAGGCAGGGATTTCTGGAGCTCAGGTGTCCACTAGGACTCCGGCCGGTCCCCAGCTCCGCGAGGGCGCGGCCGAGCGCACCTGAGGAATCCCGGCGCTGGCAAGTTCGCGGTCGCGGCCGCGGGGACCAGGCGGCCTGCCGGCCCCAGGAGCTCCTGCCCTCCGTACCCTACCCCTCGCCCAGACCCGGGAGCAGCGAGCCGCGTGGCACGGGTCCCCACAGCCCCCAACCACCCCGAGCGCAAGGATATTGTCGCAGGCATGAGTCCACCTCGCCCTCGTCGGGCCCGGCCTGGCCATCGCCGCCGTCCTCTTCGTCTACGAACTTGTTCTCATCATATTCGTCCACGTCCACCTTCCGGAAGCGGGCCGACGACACCGTGTTCTTCGACATCCCGGATCCCGACGCGACGCTGTCTTCTCCTCGGCGGTGCTTCTCCCTCAGATAGCCCAGCTCGGCGCGACTCACTTCCCTCTTCCGCTCTGGGGCGTCGCCGGCAGCCGCTGCTTGCTTGCTTCTGGGCCTGCGCGCTCGCCGGCGCGGCTTCCTCCTCCAGCTCCGAGCGATCCTACAGCCCCCGCTCCGCCCCCGCGTCCCCCGGGGAGCGCGCGTCCGCCAGGGAGCGCGCGGGATGCACCGCGCACGCGCGGGCCCGCTGCAGGAAAGGGGCGGGGCCGGCGAAGGAGGCGGGGGCGGCCGGCGGACTGAGAGCTGGCTGAGGCGGCGCGGAGATGCGATTGGCCGCCGGGAGCATCACGTGACACCCGGGAGGTTCCCATAGAAACGCTTTTCTGCGGTCCAGCCTTGCGGGGGGTCTTGGGTTGGAGGCTATGGGCACCTCGGGCGTGTGGCCTGGACTGCTGTTGCCGCCGCCGCCGCCGCCATCGGTGCCAGCGGCTTGTTGTTGGGGTCCGGTGTGAAGTCCGAGTGACCGGACTCTCGCGTGGGGTGGGATGGACTGGCTGCAGGACCTAGTCCCCTGCAGTCAGCCCGACTATGAGACGGAGTGATGCCCAGCAGAGAACTAGCGATCCGAGCCCTCCCTTCCCACCGAGCGCCGCCGGGGGCTGCGTTCCAGAGCTGAGAGCCCCTTCCCGGGCTTGGGATCTTGTTGCGCCGTCGGCGGGAGGTCCCCAAGGACGGAGTCGAAAGGTCACTACTTACCTGTCAGTGCTGTGTGATAGCATCGCCGCTGGACCTGCAGAATCCGAACTCGGTATTCTCTCAACCCGGAGGGAGGGAAAGATGCTTGGGCCGGGGCCGGATAGCGAAATTGGGGCAAACTTGTAGCATTCTGTGGGAATCAGTCATCACGTCTTAAAATAAGTAGTTATTTGGAGCAAGAATGCCAGAAGAGGGGTGGGCGAGTTAGGCTCTTCAGTGCTGAGGGAAAACAGCGTGTGCAAGGATTAATAGAAACTGGACTTTCAAGGTTGATATTTATGGTTTAAGGTTCCTGAGAGCCCGTCAAACCAGCTTTTTGTTATATTCCACATCCCCGTTTGTGAGACCAGAGCTCCTATTGAGGCAGAGGCACTAAGATTAAAGAAATAAAAGATATACTCTGTGTATTATACTGTAGTACAATTATTTACAGAATAAAATTAATTCGGACACTTGACTGTGCCCCGCTTGGATGCAGGTCTACCTGGCTTCACAAATAGCAGAATGCTGTCCTGTTGAGTTACCTCATTTGCTGTGCTGTATAGAAAAAGAGCACTGGGCTTGGGATCAGAAAACAGTGGCTAAGGTCTGGACTTTTTGCCCTCATAATCTGCGTGGTGGAGGCACGTTGCTTAAAATTTGGAACCTCAGATTTCTTACTGCTAAAATGGGGCTAATGTGTTTTTCACTAGAATGTTTCTAAGGTTCAGTACTCGAAAATGCTTTTTAAAAAAAGACTCAAAAATCCTGCATGTATGTGCTATGTATTATTGGTTTTGAAGCACTAGCTTCACAAATTACCTAATGAAATATCATGTTTTATCTTGCTACTGAACGAGATGTAATTTATCTTATGTATCTTTTCTCATATGAAGTAAAATTAGGTATTCAGAAGGTAGCAATACATTCTTGATGAGTTAGTGAAATATAAAAAGGCAGTACAGTTTCAGATTGACACTGAGAATAAGGAATCAGTCAAAAGAAGGAGAAAGAGCTCAGGATGAAGCATTTGTTGACTATAGGCATCCATACATGCACATATATGTGTATGTGTTTATGTAGGCAGGGCACTGTAAGTAAGTGAAATGCACCTGTTTTCCTTGTGAAGAAGCATTGTGGCCTCCCCCCCCCCCCAGCTGTATCATTTGGTTGATAGAAGTGACATTCCCCTGATTAACAGTCACATTGTGAACTAGTGGAAACTCTCATGTCTTAAGACAGCAGAGGAAAATTTTGTCCCTGGCAGCAGTACTCATTTAAAAATCTTTACGCTGAAGTAGAAAACCATTATTATAGTGATGGCATTATGTAACTTAGGATAAAGATTTGTTTAGATATCTTTTCTGTTTCAATCTTGTGTAACTTCCATAAAAGCTGCGCAGCACACTCTTTCAGACATTAAAGCTGACTGTGCTTTTTGCTCTTTTAAATTGAGATTTTCTTTGAAGAGAAAATTAAACATGTGTCATTGAGTGCAGACGGAAACAAGGATTTAAGAGCTAACACAGCCCCTTTTCAAGTCCTATTTTTTTCCCTATTGTCTTACTTGGGTAATTTTTTTGTTCTCTTTAAAGCTGAGGAAGAATCCTGGGGTAGAAAGCAACTTAATGGAACACTGAGGAATAAAAAACAAAATCAGTTGTTCAAGGATGTAATTATCTTGATTGCTCAGAATTTTGGTCTTCGTGTGGATTGTGTTAAATGTTTTAAAAAATTTAAGAAGTAGTGCCTCATAGTGCTTAGCATGTGGTGGGTAGTCACCACTGCTAAGTAGTCAGTTAATGATACTAGAAATAAATTCCAAAATAACATCTAAACATTTAGTATTTTAATGGATACATTAATTCCTTTCCTATCACCCAGTAGTTAATTGTTAAATCTTTACAAGATTTAAAGGAAATGTTTGTCTCTGAGGAGACCTGTTATTGTCTTCTCATTAGAGAAGGTACAGAATTCTACCTTCTTGTAAATTCTAAATTTTTACTGTTACCAGTGGTACTTAATCATCTTAGGTAATTTTATTCTCGTTGGGTTTTTCAAATGAATGTTCTCCTCTCATACAAAGGATATGTTTGGGCCAGGTGTGGTGATATACACGTTTAATCCCAGCACTCGGGAGGCAGAGGCAGGTGGATTGCTGTGAGTTCAAGGCCAGCCTGGTCTACAAAGTGAGTCTAGGACAGCCAGTGCTATACAGAGAAACCGTGCCTTGAAAACTCAAACCCAAACCAAACCAATCCAAACCAAACCAAAAAACTCAACCCCCCCCCAAAAAAGGATGTGTTTGGTTTAAGATGTACTTATAATGTAAATGACTACGTTGTCAACATCAACCAAGATTTTTCCCGAGGGTTAATGCTGCATCAGTAGCTCCTTGTTTCTGTGATGTCTCAAAAAGCCAAAGATCAGGGCTGGTGAGCTGGTGCTGGTAAAGACCTTGCTGCTGAGCGGGAGGTCAATCACCAGTACCCATGTGGTGGAAGGAGAGAACCAACTAAAATTCTTTAACCTTCACATATGCACCGTGGGTTGTGTAGGTGTGTGTGTTTGTGTGTGTGTGTATGCATGTCCTTCTCCCTCCATGTATGTTAATAAGAAAAGACCAAGGACCTAATGAAGTTTTCTTAGGAGTTCATTTTCAGCTATCATAAGCCAGGTATGATACCTTCTCTGTGCTTTTTCCTCATCAACTCTTGCCACTAAATATTAAAAAAAAAAGTTCATTGAGCCTTGGAGCATAACACTGTTGTTGTTGTTACTGTTGTTGTTGTTGAAGTGAAAAGTGAACTTTGGGGCTGAGGATTTATCTCAGTGATAGAGTGTTTACACTTACTTGATATGCATGATGCTATGGGTATGATCCTAGTATCTCAAAAAACAAACAAACAAACAAACAAACAAACAAGCAAAACAAACAAAGGTAAACTTTGCTAATCAAACACGGCAAGCTTGTATTATTATGTAAAACACACAAATTTCATTTCTGGTAATGATAGGTTAATACCACTATTCTCAATGTATTTGTTGTGCATAAGAAGATTTTTTAGCATGTTTTCCATGTGCCATGGCATGGTTTAAAGCTCCTACTAATACACAGATCAACTTGTATTGTGAAGAAACCATACACTCCACAATTCAGAGCGTTTCTTTGTGATTACTTCTAGTTTTACATGCTTTTATGATTATACAGTGAAGTACAGTAGAAAGCTTAGTGACAATCGTGGGACCCTTGTATTTTAGTACATCAAAGATTTTAACTAGTTATCAATGTGTACTTAGGTATGTGTATATCCATGAATATATGGACGCTTGCATATGTGTGTACATGTGGGAGGTCAGAGGTCAATGTTGGGTGTCTTCCTTTATTCCTCTCCTCTTTATTTTTGAGACAAGTTCTTTTATTGAGCCTGGAGCTCCCCAGTTCCACAAGGCTACCTAGCCAATAAGTCACATGCATTGTGTCTCTGCCTCCCTGGTGCTGGCATTACAGGCACATGCTACTACCCCCAGCTTGAATGTGGGCGCTGGGGCTCCATGTTCAGGTCCTCACGCTGGGGCAGAAAGCGCTTTATCAATGGAACCATTTCCCCAGAAAGACTCTTGTCATCCAGAGAAACAGTTTCAAAAGGATAAACCTTGTCTTTTAAATGTTGTAGTGAATGAGATATGAACTATTTATGATGATATATGGATTTTAAAATACATTATTGGGGTTGGAGAGATGGCTCAGCACTTAAGAGTATGTACTTTTTTTTTTTAACTGAGGATCCAAGTTGGTTCCCAGCACTCACATCAGGGGGCTCACACGTCACCATCTTTACTGTATTTGACACATTCTTCTAGAATCTCTGGACAGTTTTAGTCGAAAGTGTTCATAACTTCCCCCACATATATACACATAATTAAAATAAGTCTTTAAAACATATTATCCTGTATCCTTTCACATCATTAAGCTTTCTTCATGTTAACAGTCATTTAAAGGCAGCTCTTGTCTCAGTATACAATTAAAATAATTGAGATGATGGTAATTTATGTCCTCTTGTGCGATGTGCGTTAGTCAGGGCTCTCTAGAGTAACAACTTACAGAAGGAATCTCTATATATAGAAAGGGGATTTGTCAGAACGGCTTGCAGGCTGTGGTCCAGCTGATCCAACAATGCCTGCCTATGAATGGAAGGTCCAAGGATCCAGTAGTTGTTCAGTCCGTGAGACGGGATGTCTCAGCTGGACTTCAGTATTCAGGATTCAGACTTGGGGAGTCTGATACCAGGGGGTTCATTATCAGCATATTAAGAAGACAGTATAATTTGGGAAAAAGTTTCCAGGCAACAATCATTCTCATTCTAGGTTTCCAGGCAACAATCATTCCAGTTCCAGGAGCCCAATAAAGCTTGAGGTGTGACCACTTAGAAACTGCTTTACAAAGTACATGTGACCAGGAGGGTGAGTTTTATAGCTGAAGGGGCTAGAATCTAGTGTGGTGTCCAACTAAGATAGCATAGAAGCCAGCCAGCTATAAAGTACACGTGACACCCCCTCCCCAAGGATGGGTTTTATTAACAGAGCCAGGGAGGGAGAGTCTGGGACAAACATTTGGGGGGATTTGGGTGAGGGCTGCCTCTATAGCAAAAGGTGGGAGAGCTGTGCCTCCTCAGATCGCAGAAGTCACCGGGTCATTAGCAGTATCCACTCCCAGCCTTCTGAGTGGGAAAACAGCTATTTTTATCTCCTCCATTGAGGAGAAGCTCCTGGTTTCCCTAGTGCTCTGTGGGCAAAAAGACCTTAGTGCCCCCCCCCCAAATTCTGGCTATTAACTATGTAAACAAGATATTAAAATCAACTCTTTTTTTCCTTCAATCTGATTATCAAAAATACAAGCTGTTCCTGGACTCACTTTGTAGACCAGGCTGGCCTTGAACTCACAGAGATCAGCTTGCCTCTGCCTCCCGAGTGCTGGGATTATAGGTGTGCGCCACCACTCCCTGCTAATCAACACATCTTTGTTACAGATAATAAATGCCAGGCTGAGGAGATAGCTCAGTTAGTGAAGCATTTGCCTTGAAAGCAAGATGGACTGAGTTAAAATTCCAGATGCCATGTAACACATAATGGAGTGTGCCTGTAAATCCCATGCTAGGGAGGCAGAGACAGCAGATTCTGGGGGCTTACCCGTCAGCCAGCTTGGCCAAATCCATGAGCTCAGGCCAGTGAGAGACCCTGCTGCTCCATCCCACAGTGGAGGCAGGCCTGGAGAGATGGCCCAGAAGGTAAGAGTGCTCATCTCCTTTATAGAGGACCTGAGTTCAGTTCTATGTTGGGTAGCTCATAACAACTTGTAAGTCTAGCTCCAGGAGATCTGACACCTCTGACCTCTCATATGGTCAGCACTCATGTGCACATTCCACACACATGTAATTAAAATACTTTAAAAAGTGGAATTTAAACATTAAAAATATATGTGGATACAATTAGTGAATGACACCTGAGGTTGACCTCTGGCCTCTACCTGCATTGTACACATGTGCGTGAGTAGTGGTTCCTCATGTGTACTTGCACACACAAGCACAAACACTGGCACACCTACACACATGCACACCTTCCTTCTGCACACATAGCTCTTTTGAAATGTACAGGTACTTGATATTAAGTACAACCCCATTCTGTACAATCTTAACTGCAATCCGTCATTTTACAGAGCTGAACCTCTAGATCTATGAATAACTCCCCACTCTCTCCTCCCTTCAGCACCCCACAAACACAATTTTATCAACTTGACTTAATGGGTACATCATATAGACAAACTCATACAGTGTTTGTCTTTTTATGACTGATTAAATTCACTTGGTATAACATTCTTAAGTTTATTTGTGGCATCAGAATTTTCTGTTTTGAAAGTTGACAAAATTCCATTTCACTTCATTCTTCTAAAAACATTTATTTTATCGTTCGTTCGTTCATTCATTCATTCATTCATTCATTCATGTGTGTGCTTGTTATCTGTATGAATGCAAGTGTCAACAGAGGCCAGAAGGGGGCATCCATTCCCCAGGAACTCGAGTTAGAGACAGTTGTGAGCTGCCATATGGGTGCTGGGAATCAAACTTGGGTCCTCTGCAAGTACAGCCAGTGCTCTTAATCACTGTGCCATCTCCCCAGCCCCTAACATTCCATTTACATGACAGATGCCACATTTTGTTTGCCAACTCATGTGTCAGTGGACATTTGTTTACTTTTCCTACAGCGTTGGTGTTATATATTGCTGTGAACATGGGTTCATAACTACTTAAAGTCTTTACTTTCAGTTCTTAGAGTCTTATACCAAGAAGTGAGTTTATATTTGCTTGTTCTCTCTTAATTTTTTTTAATTATAGAAAACAAGTGCTTTTAATTTTAACAAGTTTTAGATAAAAATGAGTCCACGTCCCATTCCTTTGGATCCCCTGGTTGGCACAGCACAGTCAGGTAATCCTAGGATTTATGTTTGCTTTGTGGTGCTGGGTGATGGGGAGAGGGGTGAGTTAGCAGTCAAAGCTCAGGCATCTAGAGCAGCCTGAGAGTCCCCAGCCTGGACCATGCAGGGCACTCGGCTTCCTGTGTCTGAGCGGAGGCACTGATGGGCACTGGGTTTCCAGGCAGCACACACCATTAGAGAAGGCCCGAGGAGTAGACCGTGGGCTCCAGAATCAGACATCGGTTTGACTGTCGGCTCAGTCATTAGGTTTTGACTTACTGTCAGGCCATTGCAAACTCTTTGTGGTACCGTCTTTTTATTTGGTATTATAATAACACCTGCTTCATAGGATTATTGGAGGGATTGAATGAGTTAATACTTAAGTGCTTAAAATACCTGACATAAACTCTCTGAAAATGTTGGCTAGCAATAATATTAATTACTGGGAGTTGCCATGTGGCTTTCCTTAGAGCCTTGGAAATGAGATGAAGAGGATTACATTCTGTGAGCTAAACTTGTGGCTAAACTATGTGCTCCATGAGTCAAAAAAGAGGCATAGCAGTCATTAAAGGCTGATATTCACAAGCACGTGCACAAGCCATGGTATGTAATGAAATAAGATTTGCTCTTGGGGCAGCACGTTAGGATGAGACTGTCACTTGACGAAGTTTTTGAATATCAAGAAAGCTGGCTGTGGTGCCTCCCACCTGGAATCCCACATTCAGGAAGCAGATGGAGGAAGATGGCCTTGAGCCTGGGCTACATAGTGACCACATGGGCAGCCTGGGGTACAGAGAGAGAACTTGTCTCAAACATCATCATCAACAACAAATGTCAATAGAAAATCAATATGCCAGACACAGCAGGGGTTGGTTATAGCCTATGTTGTCTCTCACACTTCAGGAGACAGAAACCCTTGCACACACCTCATTACTTTTCCCCAAAGGACAGGGGCCTATCTCCAGACAAGTGCAGAGTGGACAGTGCAAACATTCAACTCAGTCAACTATCCAGCAAGCTTCTGATTATAATTCATAAACATGGGAAGACAGTATAGGCTGGATGATTTAAATATTTGTGTGCATATCCAGTTGTAAGTCCCACTGGAAATCAACTTCTTAGCCATCTTTAAATGTCAGCTTTGTAAATCAGTCTACCCCTGACCTTTAAATCCATTCTTTTCAAATTGACTATATATGTAATAGCGTCTACAAAGCTGAACGCCAAACTCTGAGCCAGGCTGAAGATTGCGGTCTTCCATTCACCTTTCTTGGTTTCTTGGGTTATGTCCCCATGTCTTTTTTCTGATCTAATTTGTTGGTTTCTATTTTATTTATTTGAAATTTCATTTTGTGAGGTACAGTGATTCTCCCCCCCCACCCCCACCCCAACCCTCCCCAGTCAGGGTTTCCTTTTGTAGCCCTGGCTGTCCTGGAACTCTCTATGTAGATCAGGCTGGCCTTGAACTCACAAAAATTCACTTGCCTCTGCTAGGATGAAAAGCATGTGTTACCATGCCTAACTGGCATTTAAAAAAAATATATTTATTTATATTAATGTATATGAATAATCTGTCTTCACACACACCCAGAAGAAGGCATCAGATCCCATCACAGATGGTTGTGAGGACCTCTGAAAGACCAGCCAGTACTCTTAACCACTGAGCCATCTCTCCAGCCCGGTAGTGATATTCTTAAACATTACCATTGCCAGCTTGTTGAAGGGGGTCAGAGTATCCAAATTTCTCTCTTCAATCTCTGGATCAGCTGTACATGACCAGGAACCCACTGTGAGTGAGGCATGTCGTTGTGTGTAAGAGCTCACTCCTTGGAAAAGTTGCTTTGCTGTATATTTTCTTAAAGGAGGCAGAGCTCAAAAGTTCCTTAAAGATGAGCTATGTCAGGAACGCAGCCGAGCTGGGAGCATGCTTGCCTAGCATGCTCAAGGCCCTGAGTTCAGTACTGAGCACCCTGGAAACTGGCTGTGGTGGTGCACGTCTTAATCCCAATGCCTGGGAGGTGGAGGTGGGGGCGGGGCTCAGGAGTTCAAGGTCATCCCTGCTTTTACTCCTGCTTTTGTAGAGAGAGAAACAGATTATTTTTCTGTTTTAAGAAAGGTTTCCCTGGTGTTAGTGGTGCATGCCTTTGTGGATCTCCGAATTTGAGGCCAGCCAGGTCTACAGAGTGAGTTCTAGGAAAGCCAGGGCTACACAGAGAAACCCTGTCTCACAAAAACAAGCAAACGAATAAATAAACAGGCAAACTCTCATTATGTAGCTCACATGTGGCAAAGGTCATTCATTTTCTTCTTTATAGTATTGGCTTGAACTTGTGACTTGTCATTCACCTTCCTTTTCTGAGGTCCAGGCCTATCTAATTAGTATAAAATGTAACGATGAGCCATGTGGTGGTGGCACACGCCTTGAATCCTAGTATTCAGGGAGGCAGAGGCAGGCGGATCTCTGTGAGTTCAAGGTCAGCCTGGTCTACAAAGCAAGTCCAGGACAGCCAGGGCTACACAGAGAAACCCTACCTCAAAAACCAAAAACAAAAAACCGTAAGGATCAAGAGCACATCTCTTTCCTGTCAACATTTATTCTCTTGTTACATACCATTGAAATCCAAATTCATATTTGAAACTCAAGTTCATAGATTTCAGACTCGGTATACTTTGTAACCTGAGGGATGTTGTAGACTTCTTCACCATTTAGAAGACTTGTTCTATGGCAGTGATTTTACCTTTTGAACTTAGCAGGGGAGGCACTAGGAATAAAGCCTGTGCCGTGTGAAGTTCAGTGCATACTGAGGAGCTAGGCGCTCAGACCTTGGTTCTGTTCTTAGAGTAATCAGAAATGCCAAATTTCTTATGTTGCTGTTCTTTTTCCCCCAAACATAGCATTACAGTTTACGGTTTCATAATTTAATAATAAAAGTCAATGTATCTCTTCAAGTAATAACCACTGTATACCTCTGATAAAATTATATTCTGTTACTTTGATCAAAATCTGCAGGCTAAGACAGAAATTTTCTTTAAAGATTTTATTCATGTTTGTTTTAATCACAATTTAAATTTCTATTTCTAAGACAGTTTTTCTTATCTCCTCCTCTCCTTTCCTGGAACATTATGGGTTTTAATGTTAATTTTAGCATATTACCTTATTAAGGTAGCATGGACTTTATATAGAGATTTTATAGAGTCAGCTTTGACTCTGTATATGAAAATGTAATAGGAATTTGCATAGGAATGCATTATGAATATAGTATGTATTTACATATTTCCAAGGGAGAAATGAAGAAGGAAATATAGATAATGTATAAGCAATGTAACTTCTTTTTCAAGACAGCCTTGGCTGTCCTGGACTTACTTTGTGGACCAGGCTGGCCTCAAACTCGCAGAGATCTGCCTGTCTCTGCCTCCCAGAGTGCTGGACTTACAGGCCTAGCTAAGCAATGTAATTTTATTTAAGTGGCTCAGAGGGTTAATCAAGGAAAATTTCTTAAAAGAGCTATATTTGAAGAATTTAAGAGAATGTACAAATATATTGGCGAAGAAGTCAGACAAATGGAAAGAAATACACATACATTTTGCACAAAGGAGCTTGCAGTAGAAGAGAGATAATGGTATCCCATGGAGGTGGACCAACAGGCACTGGCCCAGAGGGGATGAGGGATGCTGGGTAGTGACTGGTGAATTTACTGAGATGGAGAGTCAACTGTGCTACCAAATATTTTGAGTGGATATTGTGTTATATGTCACAGGAAAAGAGAAATTAAGAAGGAGGGAGAAAAGGAGAGGAAAGGAAGGGCAGAGGGAGGGAAGGGGAGGAGAGGGAGGATGCACTTTAGTACTCAATTGATTTAGAGTGCCCTACAGGAAATTGCTATCTTGATGAGATAAGGAAAAAAGGATCCTTGGAAGCCATCGAGAGTGATGTGCGGTGAGGTACAGCACACGATGGAGGTGCCTCTGAGGATTCTCACACATCATCCTGCCTCTGTGATCTTCCTGGGAGGGAGAGTTCTGTGTTGGAAAGATCAAACTGAGTGGCTGGCTAGGTTTCAAAAAAGTCAAGTTTTGTAGCCACATATAATCAATTTTCAGAAGAGCTTTTACCCACATAGAACAATTTTGAATCACTTTAGAAAAAAATGACTGCCTCCAAAATCTTTTGGCCCTAGCCAACAATCAATGGAAAACCACTGCTTTGCCCTTGAGACAGTGTGTAATGTCAGTAACTTCAGGTGCTCTCTGAGCTTACAGTGTATTTTTTTATACTGAAACCAATTTAGGAAGTTATTTAGTCCACATCCTTCTTGGAAGGATGATGTGAGTAGGCTAGAGTAATGACCCTCCTTTTCTTCTTCAAAACATTTATTTTGGGGCTGGAGAGATATCCTAGTGATTTAGAGCATTGACTGCACTTTCAGAGGACCTGGGTTCAATTCCCAGCACCCACACAGCAGTGTACAAACATCTGTAACTCCAGTCTCATGGGATCTGATGTCCTCTTCTGGCCTCCAGGGGCACTGTACACACATGATACACAGACAAACATGCAGGCAGAATACCCTCACATTTACAAATAATAAAATAAAAATTAAGAATTTATTTTGTTAATGTTACCTTTAGGAGGAGAGAGGAAGTTGCTCATGCCAATTTTGGATTATGTTGAAAGTCTGTCGCGTATTGTAGTAGTTATAGTAAGTGATCAGGTTTTGTCTTTACTACATCAGTTTGTCCCCGTCTCAGTCAGAGCTGGAAGAGAGACTAAGTTTTGGTTACCTGTCAAGTACATCCTTTCGTAAATGTTTGGCTTGAGAAGATAGTGTCTATGTCTCCCATTTCTTTTTGTTCTTTTCTTTTCCTCTTTGCTGCTTGCAGACCCATTTGTGGCTTCCACCACCTCCACCGGCCTGCCCGAGGGAGGTTTTCTGAGGTATTTGGCTTCGAAGGATGACAGCTGAGGCATATTCAAGTGCCTCACTATGTTCCTGGGTTTCTGTGGGTTTTGACCCACATGGACTGGGGGTAGATCTCTGTAAGGCACCACCATGAAAACAACAGGAGTCTTGGGGTCCTGCCTCAGGTTGGGTTGCTGTTGTCCAGGAACAGCATGGTTTAAGGGGTGGTTTCCCGAAGCTGCCCGAGATTTTATGTTCTGATTCTTTTTGCTGGCTCTGTAGTACATCAGTGAAGTCTGGCTTCACTCCTGTTATGCAGTTTACTTTATAAGCATTGTACCTGTCAACTGTAAAGGGTGGGGGAACAGTTGGTCCTGAGACACTGCTAACAAAATTTTCGAGAATAAAATGCCAAATGGCACCAGTTATTGGACACAAAGTGACCTGGGGCCCATAAGCTGGCCAGGCTCCGAAGAGCCTCACGGTTCTGTGCTGACACAGGAAGTTGATTCTCAGCATGATAGAGATGAGGAAAAAAAAATGCTAAAAGTGACGTCTGGATGCATCATCAGGAAAGTGTGCATTTTACTGCTGCAGCAGTGCTCATCCTCATCAAAAGGGGAGTAGCCGGAATACAGAGGGGTGGGTCTAATGTTGCCGTGACAGGCCATGGATGAGTCAAGGTAGCCACTCCTCTCGAAGAGCATTGACTCTGGGTGGGTGTGAGTCCCAGTGCAGTTACTAACGTGGCCCTTTTGTGTCAGGTTCCCAGAGGAGCTTCTCAGCTCATAAAACCTGAGGTGCTTTGTTTGAGGGTACGTGTAGACCATGGGAATCCAAAAATGTGATGAAATTCTGTGTCGGGCACTCCCGCCTCTTCGCCTGTCTGCATGTGGTAAGGGCAGTTAGTGAGTCTCCAGAGAAGCTTAGCCAGGAGTAAGGCTTGACTGGTGTTCTGTCGTGTGTTAGGTACTCTTCACACAGAGGCTCCATTGCTGACTCTACAATCTTTTAGCTGCAGATTGAAACAAGGAAGCGAAATTAGACTTGGAACTGTAGCAGGAAAACCTGAAGACAGTGCGTAAATTTACTAAGCTCTAGTTTCCTTTAAGGGGGCTAACATAATTACCCAATTGCCAGCAAAGCACATTCTAGCCTAAAGGTGAGACATGTAGAAGTGGATTCCAGAGTTCAAGACTCATTTTTCCGGGGCTGGAGCGATGGCTCAATGGTTAAGAGCACCGGCTGCTCTTCCATGGGACCTGGGTTCAATTCCTAGCACCCACATGGCAGCGCACAACTGCCTATGACTCCAGTTTCAGTGGACCAGACTCCCTCACACAGACATACATGCAGGACAAACATCCATGCACTAAATAGAAAGAAATACATTAAAAAAGATTCCTTTTCCCTTATTGAGGCTGTGATGGGTGCGAGGGGAGGGGGAAGACTGAAGAGCAATGCAGAATACAACTGTGCCTGTTTCATAGATTCCATGTCTGTAGAGCAAATGGGTTAGCAGAGTAAGTTCCAGAAGCAGCCTACATTGAAGGCTGGGCTGCTCTGCTTCCCAGCTTAGTGGCCTCTGGTAAGTCCTTTAGCCTCTGGAGCCACAGCCTCCTTGTCTGCAAAGATGATCATAGGACCTATTCATAAGGTTGTCTTGGAATTGAATACTATCATACATATAATAAGTATCAGACACTTTCCTGTGTGCCCGACACGGCTCAACCAACCTTAGCTCTTAGTGACAGCAGTGCAAGTGCCATGTCATCTTGATGATCCTTACTTGTGAAAGCCCAAAGAATTAAGCAGGCTTTGTGTTCATGATCTCTTTCTTGGACTCTTATCTGAGTGTGGTGGTGGCTGATATATGGGACACGGGTTTTGAGTATACTTGCCTTTTGAATGAGCTGCTTCCTAAAACCATGGGCAGTAATACGAAGATGCTGTCCTTTTCAGAACTGGCTGCTAGGGCAACTTCTAGAAGTACCGTTTGTGTGTTGTTTGACTCCTGGGCATAGGTTCACTCACATCTGAGGGTTTGTTTTCGGTTGGTGGGCCTTGTTAGAGGGGCTTCAAAAATCACCCTCATGGAAGCAACATATTGTTTATTTAGAATATAGAGAACCAGTGGTTCCTGGGACATTCAGTCCCAAATATTGAGAAACTTAGGTAATGCCATTTTTAAAAACATATTTCTCAAGTTACTATATATTTAACCTAGAGCATTAAGATATAGTTGTTAAACCATTTTAAATTATTGTATAAAGGCCATGTGTTCCTTGTAGAGAATGGTTGTATGTAACAGAAGAAAGAAAAATCTCACTGGTTTGTACCAATTTGTATTTCAATTACTGATAATAGATCCGTTCTTTCAGTCTCTCCCTCCTCTACACACACACACACACACACACACACACACACCTACACACACACACCTACACACACACCTACACACACACACTCACACTCTGTATTCTGTGGGTCATGTTTTATACCCTTATTTCACTTGTAGTGCACCATAGAATTTTCCTGTTATTAAAGTTACTTCAGAAAGCAATATTCAAAAGAGCAATATTCATGGTTATTGAGAATTTTACTATATAACTATAACATTCAAGTTCTTGCCTCTTTAAAATATTAACAGCATTTTAATGAATATTTTATAAGCAAATTGTTTCTGTGTCTGATTCCTCTCATTAAGTGTAGATTATCGTTAAGTCATAGTATCAGACTTTGTCAAATTGTTTCCTGGAAAGGACACTTAATCTTGCTGGGTCCCAGTGGTCATTATACCCGGTTTGCCAGTTTGAGAAGTGTGCACTGGTGTTACTTGGTTGTGCTTATTGGTCCATAGCAGCACTTACTTTTCTGTGAACTGTTCTTGATCCTCCTCCTCCTCTTCCTCTTCCTCCTCCTCCTCCATCTCTTCCTCCTCCTTCTTCTTTTTGTGGTTTTTCAAGACAAGGTTTCTCTCTGTAGGCTTAGCTGTCCTGGACTCACTTTGTAGACCAGGCTGGCCTCGAACTCACAGAGATCCGCCTGCCTCTGCCTCCCAAGTGCTGGGATTCAAGGCATGCACCACCACGCCCTGCCCCTTATCTTCTTTTAAGCCTCATCTTTCCTTATTGATTTGCAAGAGCTCTTTGTGAGTCAAGGCCTTATGTCTATCATTTCTTCAACATGGAGTGTGCAGAGAAGGCTCAGTGGTTAGAGTACTTACTGCTCTTGCACAATCCTCAGGATTGGTTCCTGGTGGTGGCTCACTGTTGGGCGTTGGCATACGTGTGGTGCACATTCATACAGCGGACAAAAACACTTGTACATATAGAATAAAAAAAAATCCTAAAATTATTTTACCTGAGCTGGGAGGTGGTGGTGCATGCCTTGAATCCCAGTATTCGGGAGGCAGAGGCAGGTGGATCGCTGTGAGTTCTAGGCCAGCCTAGTCTACAAAGTGAGTCCAGGACAGTCAAGGCTACACAGAGAAACCCTGTCTCAAAAAACCAAAAATTTAAGAAAAAATTTTACCTGGTTTATAGAGGCTTTTAATTATGTTTGTGTTTTATTTTTACACAGGGTTACATAAGACTTTTCATGCAAGCATATAGTATACTTTGAGTATTTTCCCTGTTATTTAACTGCACCAAATTCATTTTTTTGTGATAAGTCTTTATTTTGTGGTTACTTTTTCCTGTTGTATTCAGAAAAGAATTTTTCATTAAGCATGGCTAACTAGTCCTCATACTTTCCCCAGGATATGTGTGTGTGTGTGTGTGTGTGTGTGTGTGTGTGTGTGTGTGTGTGTGTGTATGTATGTATTTGTCAGTCATGTTATTGGGGAATGCTACCATTGAGCTATATCCCAAACCCTTTTTCAAATTCTGTTTTTTTGGGGGGTGGGGTGGGTGGGGTGGGGGATGAAGGTATGCAACAGAATCTCCCATAGCCCAGGCTAGCCTTGAAACTCAGAGATCCACCTGTCTCTGCCTTCAGAGTGCTGGTGTGCACCACCACTGCCTGGCTCACATTTTTCTTTGTTGGTCTTCATCTTAGCTTTTGAGGCAGGCCCTCTTCCTGCACCTAGAGCTTCCAGTTTCTGCTGGGCTGGCTAGCCACATCCCTCAGGGATCTGACTGTCTTTGCCTTCCACCAAGCTCCAGGTTCCCAGGCATGTGTCTTGAGGATGCAAACTTACTGGCTCAGGCTTTCACAGCAAGCACTTTGCCCACTAAGCTAACCCTCCAGCAATCTCAGACACCTTTTATTTGATTGGATGGAACCTGTGACTTTCCTGTGGGAATCTTGTCTTGAGTGGAGAATGTTTTAAAAGTCTGGGTAAACGTGAAGTATGGCTTTGTTTGTGCTCAGCTAACAGCCCTGTGGTAACTCTGGCACCATGGACTTATTAGTTTATGGTTTGTGTTTGTTTGTTTTGATCAAGTCTCACTGTGTAGTCCTGACTGGCCTGGGACCTGCCATTTAGACCAGGCTAGCTTTGAACTTGCAGAAGTCCACCTGCCTCTGCCTCCCGAGTGTGGGGAGTACAGATGAGTACCACCACCTGACCTACCTTGTAGATTTTTGTTTTATCTCTGAAGCTAATTTAACCCATTTAAATGGGATTGGGCATTTGCCTCAGCTTCCTCCTTAGCACTGCATTCTCCTGATGCTACTGCATTCCTTTAAAGCCACCTCGTCCTTGGAATAGCTTGGGAACCTGGGAAGCTGGTTCTAGCCCTTGACAAAGGGCAGGTGTCTTGAAACCTAAGACTATTTCCTGCAAATTTTGAGCATCAGTTCTCCCTAAGCCTTCTCAGCCAAACTCAGTCTGCTACCAAAACTTGTAAAGGCTAAGCCTAAATTGTACACTTTAGTATTGTGCCTTTAGTGTGGCTCACCGCTGAGTGACATCCCGTTCAGTACTCCAGTTACATTCCCAACCCACCAGAGAAAAATGCTGACAAATACAAATGAAAAAAAAAAAAAGAAGGCTTAAAACATGATTTTGTGGTGCGTATAACAAACATGCGTCAAAAAGATTGGAAGGGCCTGGGAAGATGGCTCAGATGCTGGCTGTGCAATTGAGAGAACTGGAGAGTTTGGCTCTCTAGAACCCGCGTAGAAGCGTGGCAGCCCATTTGTAATCCTGGAGCCCAACGACGAGAGAGAGAGAGAGAACCCTGGAGCAGGCTGGCTAGCCAGACTAGCCAAAATGGCAGCTCCAGGTTCAGTGAGAAAGCCTGTCTCAAAAAATAAAGGTGGAGAGCCACGGAGGAAGATATTAGCGGTCAGCCTCGGGCCTCTATACCCTTGTGCTCACAGATGCACACACACGCCACCACATGTCCACACAGTAGGAATAGGCATGTGCACCATACACACCCACACTTAGAACAGACTGGAAGGAATAGTGATGCCAACAGCAACTGGAAGATTTGCTGATACAGATGATTTATTTTCTCCCTTGTGTGTCAGTGTTTTTGCTCTGTAAATGAGATGGAAACACACTAAGAGGGCCTTTTCTGCCTTTTTAAGCTGGTGTGTGGAGCTAAGAAGGTAGTGACTGCTAACTGCCCTTAGGAAAGCAAGAGTCCTTAGTCTTTTTACAGCATGGACACTCCTCATTGCATTCCAAACATTCTGTTATTTCTACCCCTCTCCTGCCATGCTTCAGCCCTAGCCAGACACGGTGCAGCACTGTCTGGAAAGTGATCTTGCTGAACAATGGCTTTGCCATGGACGGCTCTGGAGTCATGTTCTTGTTAATGGCTTCTCAGTGCCAGCTATCTGAGCTTCTCTTCTGGAGTCTTCTCTTTTTCTAGAGTCTTTCTGGGTTGTCCTTTCGCCGGCCTGCTCTAAAGGAAAGAGCGCAGTTTCCTTTATGCTTTTATAGAACACAAGGTTCATTATATGAGTTGTTATCAATTACAGGCTACCTATATTGATACTTTTTGTTACCTGTCTCTTTGCTTTTCACTATCCAGGTGGCCCAGAGCTACCTGCGAAGCCTTGACTGGCTCACAGGCCGTGTGGGTTCCTGGCTGTTGGCGTTACTACTGCTTGGTCCTTCCCCCAGTGCTTTGCCTGTGCTCGGGATTTATACTTTGCCATCTAAAGAGCAGATTTGCTGGAGTAAGCACGAGAGATGTGGGGAGCCCCTATTGTTGAAGGACTTTCTCTCTCTCTCATCCAGTGGTGAGTGGCCCTGGACTTTGGCCACGGCAGGACAGACTTCCTGGATTTAACACAAGCGAACCATGCTGTGAGGACAGACTGCTCCGATTTCAACTAGCTAGGATCTAGCGAGCGCTGCTAAGGCACAGTTCGCACTGGAATAATTGGAGAATGGAGTTTGCCCTTCCCAATCTGTGCGCAATCTGCTTGGAGCTAAAAACAAATGCTAGCAGTTATAATTACCACCGTTTTGTCTCCAGGCTTGGATCACACTCCAGGTGTCAGAGGCGCTGCTCCATCTCCTCCGTTTCTTCCTGGAAGTCCCATGCCTTGTTTCACGAAGGTTCAGAGGGCATGTGTGCCATCAAGACTCACCTCTGACACCATGTCAGGACTCTAGCGGTTTCTATTAGTTCTTTTATTTTTTTTCTGGCCCAAGTTAGTCCCCGCTGAGGTGTGGCTGCCTCTAAGAACACTGTTGAATTGGTGCCATGGTAACGTTTGGAAAGTAGCTACTGCTAGGATACAGCGCTGACACTTATTACTCTATTTGCACATGAAACCACCTGTTCCAAAGATGAAAATATATGTGTCTGCTTACTTATTCCCATCCAGATAAAAGGGTTATATCTAACTGTTTAAGAGAATGCATTGATTTTTTTTTCTCTCCTTGTAAGAATAAAACCTAAGGCCCTCTTCTCAGCCTTCTCTAGCGTTTAGAGTAGGTGCCAGGCTTAGTGCATGGATGAGACTTGGGGCTCTGTTGTCTGTGAAGATGCCAGGGGCCGCCCTTGGGGAGGTTTGCCTTTTGGTGACATTGACTTTGGAAAGAGAGCAAGTTTGGACAAATGGACCCATACTCCACTAAGGGACCCCCTTTTTCTTCATCTTTTTTTTTGTTGTTTGTTTGTTTGTTTGTTTGTTTTTTGGTTTTTTGAAACAGGGTTTCTCTGTGTAGCCTTGGCTGTCCTGGACTCTCTTTGTAAACCAGGCTGGCCTCGAACTCACAGAGATCCATCTGCCTCTGCCTCCCGAGTGCTGGGACTATAGGCGTGTGCCACCATGCCCAGCTTTTTTTCTTATGACATTTAAAAATGATTTATTTTATATGTATGAAAGTTTTGCCCTTCTTGTTTGCATATGCTCATGTACACACAGTATCCGGGGAAGCCAGAAGGGTGCATCTGTACTCCTGAACTGGAGCTCCGTATGGATGCTGGGAACTGAACCCAGGTCCTATACAAGATCAAGTGCTCTGCCTGCTGAGCCATCTCTCCATCTCTCCAGACCCAAAGCGGGGCTCTTGATTCTGTCTAAAGAAGTTATAGAAAGTGTCAGCATTTTCCATTTTCTGAGAAAGTTTTTGGTAAGCCCTTGCTACTTGTATGTGTGGCTCCCTTCATTTTAAGAAAAGCTTTGCTTCTGGTGTAGCCGGTCCATCTCTCTTCCCTTTCTCCCTGGCCTCCGTTTCTCAGACACTAGGATACTGCAGTTGTTATCCACTATGCTCTTATTCCCTTGCTCTTCCTCAGGCTACTTGAATAAGTGGTGGTCAGTGTGCTTTCCTGTTAGTTACTCTGACAGCTTGTAAGCATATATACTCTAACTCCTCAGGGAGAACGGGCTCCCAGAAGCCCCTGCTGTCTGCGTGTATTGCTGTCATCTTGACGTCAGACATCAGTGGCCCCTGCCAGCAGCCCTCTCTCAGCCATGGGGCCCCTTGTAGACTGGATGTGTTATCTTGGCTTACTTTCCCCTGCCTGGTGTCCTTGGCAAATGTAGTATTTCATACTACCCCACTTTTTGCCTGAACCATGCCCTTCTTGTTTTGGCTTTTGTGTTCAGACCATCTCCTCACTGAATGAATTTACAAAAGACTGAAAGTTGATTCTCATAGCTGACCTTCTGCTTAACTCTGATAAACGATACCCCGTTATACAATATTACTAAAAAAAAACTTTCACGTTGTGGTATATGCCCTTATTAGCGGGTGGGGTAAAGTCTGGCAGATATCTGTGCGTTTGAGGCCAGCCTTGTAACAAATTTAGGGCTACCCAGGGCTATATAGTGAGACCTTATCTAACAAAACAAAACAAAAAACTTAAAAAAGTGGTAATTTGCTGGGCATAGTGGCACATGCCTTTAATCCCAGTATTTGGAAGGCAGAGGCAGGTGGATCTCTGTGAGTTTGAGGCTAGCCTGGTCTACAAAGTGAGTCCAAGACAGACAAGGCTACACAGAGAAAGCCTGTCTCGAAAAACCAAAATAAATAAATAAATAAAATTTAAAAAGTGGTAATTTTAGAAATCTGATGAGATACTTATATAATAAAGGTTTGACCCTGCAATAGGCCCCAGTCAAGGTAGGAAACATGTCGCAGGCTCTGCACTGTCACCCCTTGTGTGCCATGCACTCTCAGTGGGGGCCTGGCGAAAGTTAGACTGGCAAGAGGAGGAGATATGAGCCTCATAATATCACCCAGTTGTGTACTAGATTGGCTTTAGGAAGCTTAATTATATTAAAATATATATTAAAATTCTAATTATCACATAGCAATGATCAGGCTAATTGGTAAAACCATCACTTCAAATATTTATTATTTCTTTGTGTTGGGAACATTTGAAATCCCTACACAATTTTGCAGCACACACTTAATGGCTGCTAACCGTGGTTAATTGTACTGTGCTATACAACAGCAGACATTGTTCCTTTCCTCTAATTGCACCCTGCACCGCGTCAGTCCCCTCGCTATGCTCCTTTCCTCTCGCTTCCCAGACTTTGAGAAGTCCTATTTTACTATCTTCTATAAAATCAGCTTATAAAACTTAACGTGTGAAAACATGTATTTGTCTTTTTGTGTGATTTATATGACATTATATCCTCCAATTCTAGTCCTACTGCGAAGGGGTCCTCACTGCTCTCCCCTCCTCCCTCCTCTTCCCACACATGCCCCTCCCCTGCATGAGTGTGAGCATTCACCGGCCATGGCATCTGGGTGGAGATCAGAGGACAGCCTAGGGTGTTGGTCCTGGCCTTCTTCCTTGCTTGAGACAGGGCCCCCCTTGTTCACTGCCACCTTCACTAGGCTTGCTGGCCCGTGAGCTTCTGTGACTCTCCTGGCTCTGCCGCCCATATCTCGGGGACGTGCTGAATCACAGGTGCGCGTGGGACAACTTTATTGTCCCAAGGAAGCAAACAAACAAAGGCTTACCCATGGTTCCAAGGAAGAACTCTGCTTAGGTGGATACCTACCCAAGCGAGACGCTTCTGTGGTAGCCCACCTGCCAGGCTTCGTCTTCATTCTGATGAACTGTGTGTTATCCACGTAAAAGTATGCAGCTATAAAATACTGCAGCCAGTGATCTGGCAATACAGGATGGCTGTGTTTGCTAAAGGCTGCATGGGAAGTGATGCTCTTTTTGGGTGGCAGAGGTAATTTATATTTTATTGCTTTCGTTATTAACTTTTATTTGCGCACACTGCCCTTAATTAGTTACATAATATGTTCTGTGTCGCAGCTTGGTCAACACTCTGATCTATGTAGCAGTAGTAAGTCAGTCAGAAATAGGACCTGAATTTAAAAGCAAGCCTGAAGTGAAGAAGGACGGAGGACTCAGGAGGTTTTGGGAGCTCTCTAAGTAGTTTGATGGGAAAGACAGAAAGGAAAAATATAGGCTGAAAGGAAAGGAAGCCAGAAAAGCGCAGGATGACCAGGCATGGTGACACAGGCCTGTAGCCAGCACTAGGAACACAAAGCCAAGAGGTTCAGGAGGAATCCAGGGTTATCATTGGCTACATACGGAGTTCTAGGCCAACCTGGGCTACATTAAGACCTTATCTCAAAGGTGGAAGGGAGGAACAAAAGATGGATCTTGTAGTTTGGGTTTGCAGACAAAGTGGCCACAGGGTGGCAGCGCAGTCCAGACAGCAGGGACTGGTTTGCTGGCCTTTTCTTAACCACACTTTAGACTTAATTCTTCCACTTGGAATTCCCTCCTTGCCAAGGAAACAGCAGCAAATGCTCAGGATTAAAGGGGAAAGGCACCCTGTGACCTCTGCAGGGTAAGTTCCAAGGAAGGCTTCAAACTGGCAGGACTCACTCACAACTCTAGTCATAAATATGACTAAAACAGATCTAAAACACAATCATTCTCTAAAAATTATTTTATGAGAGAACAAAATGGCAAATAAAATATAAGTCCATTTTTTCCTATAATCTGTCCAACAGATCTGTCCATTTTTTAAAAATTAGTGCTTAATAAATATAAACATAATGCTCGTCTTGTTTTTGCTTTTTTCTGCCTCCAGGAGTCGAGCCCACAATTGGGTGGTCTAGGTAAGCACTCTGCCTGGAAGCCACGTCCCCAGCCCTGGCCTGGCATTTGTTGCTTGTACTTTTGTTGGTAAAGCTGAGAAATGGTCACCAAGACCAGTGTGGTAAAGATTATACCCTAGGTTTCAAGTCTCAGTAATTAGGTCTTTAATCTGTTTTGGGTTTTTTTGTTTTTGTTTTTGTTTTTTTTTCCCTTTTTGTTCTCCGTGTGGCCAGAGCTCCAGTTTCAGCCTCTCGCTGTGGGTACCCAGTTTCCCAGTGGCAGCTGTTGACTAGAGTGTCACTTCTTGCTATGTTGTAGTTTCCTTGCTATAAGTCACTTGACCATGTATGTCCTAAGTTTATTTTGGGGCTCCATATTCTGTTTTATTGGTCTATATGTCTACCATTGTGTAAATGCCAACAGTTAAAGAAAATAATTTTATTTATAGAAGACTAGACTAGAGAGAGGCATGGAATTACAAAGCTGATACATGATGCTTATTGAAATTATGTACATAGGTGATTAACGTTGAGAATCACTGTGACTCATAAAAACCTATGGAGTAGAAACATGTATGTTTTAAAATGATGTGTGCAGGAGCACGTCACGCTGAGTGTGTGCAGGACAGTTGGTTAGGTGATAATCTGTTCCCTTCTCTCACTTGTTTCATCAAGGTCTCTGGTTAGCTCTGCCTCTGTGCTGTGGAGTTCAGGCTAGCTGGCTCATGAGCTTCCGTGTGAGTCTCCTGTCTCCACCTCTCATCCCAAAGTAGGAGTATGGGATTACAGATGTGGAGTTGCAGCTGGCTTTACACAGGTTCGGGGGATTGACCTGGGGTCTGCGGCTTGCACAGCTAGTGTTCTTATCTGGCCCATAAACTGTACATTTACTGTGCTGTGTACACACATTTATAAACGCTTTGTATTAGTATGTTTATTTTCAAAGTTTTTATTGTGACCAACTGGTTTGCTTTATTTGTTTAATCTGTGTTGAATCAGTGTCAACACTAGCTGGCGGATATAATGCATAACTAACCTGTTCATATATTTTTGTTGAAAAGAATCATAACAAAGAAAGCTAGCTATAAAAGTGTGTTGATGGGCACACACGAAGAAGTTTTAGAGCAAATTCACAAGCTAAGGCTAACAGTTTTAAACATGTGTTTGGAATAGAACAAAAGTGTGTTTTCAAAATTCGTTACCAGTCCTTTACCCATGACCTATTTTAACAATTTATCCCAATCACATAGGTTGGATTTAAATCTTATGTTAATAACAGCAATAGCTATGTTTAACAAATCTTTTATACAAGAGTCCTTTATTATGAGAATACAGTATTGAAATGTTTTATGAATTTTATTCAATATTTGATAGTCACTTTTTTTGTGATGTGCTATGTCAAAATCATTATCTGCTCCACTGGTAATAGTTGTTAAGTTATGCAACATAACAAAAATATATTTTTCAAAATTCCAATATTTATTTTCGTCTTTCTGCTGCTGAAAAACAGGTCATATTTTCTATTTTCTGATTCCTTGGAAACATTGGCATTATTTTATTATTCTACTGAAAATTTTTACATATAAGAAAGTCTGGCTGTCCACTATCTATCTTCGAAAAGTTAGAAAGCCAGGCAGTGGTGGTGCATACCTTTAATCCCAGAGCTTGGGAGGGAGAGGTAGGCAGATGTTTGTGAGTTCGAGACCAGCTTGGGCTACATAGTGAATTCTAGGACAGCCAGGGCTACATAGTGAGAGTCTGTCTTGAAAAAGTAAAAGCAAATTAAAACAACAAAAAAGAAAAGTTAGGCTGACTTGTAGCTGAAAGAGGGCTTTCCAGAGCATGTATAAGGCTCTGGATAAAATCCTGTGCATTGTCCCCTCCCCACTGCCAAGCTCACAAAACCAAACAGTGACCTTGGGCCTGTACTATTGGTTTTGTTTTGTTTTTCAAGACAGGGTTTCTTTTTGTAACAGCCCTGGCTGTCCTAGAACTCTTTTTGTAGACCAGGCTGGCCTCGAACTTACTGAGATCTGCCTCTCTCTGCCACCCGAGTGTTGGGATTATAGGCATGTGTCACCATGCCTGGCTGCACTATTGGTTTTTATACAGCAAAGGTCCTGAGATACCCATTTGTACTGAGACATCCAAAAGTACAGACAGCTATCTCCCCATTCCATACAGAATATTTCCTATAGATAGCCATTATCCCTTAACATAAAGCCACAGCTGGGGGCTGGAGAGATGGCTCAGCAGTTAAGAGCACTGACTGCTCTTTTAGAGGTGCTGAGTTCAATTCCCAGCAACCACATAGTGACTCACAACCATCTATAATACGATCTGATGCCCTCTTCTGACATGCAGGTATATATGCAGACAGAGTGCTTATATACATAAAACAAATAAATAAATCTTTAAAATAATGCACATTACCCATTACCTTAAAAACACACCTGTTTATGGTTAACTTTGTTGAGATATAATTTATATATAATAAAATAAACTCATTAAATATATAGTGTATTGAATTTGAACAAAATGTGTATATTTATATTATCATTAAAATACAAGACAGGCCAGGCGGTGGTGGCACACGCCTTTAATCCCAGCACTCGGGAGGCAGAGGCTGGTGGATCGCTGTGAGTTCAAGGCCCACCTGGTCTACAAAGTGAGTCCAAGACAGCCAAGGCTACGCAGAGAGACCCTGTCTCGAAAAACTAAAAACAAAACAAAGTAAAATACAAGACAGTCTGGGCATGGTGGCATATACCTTTGATCCCAGCATTCATGAGGCAGAGGCAGGTGGATCTCTGTGAGTTCAAGGCCAACCTGGTCTACAAGCCAAGGCTACACAGAGAAACCCTATCTCAAAAAACCAACTCACCCCCAAAAGACCAAAACCCCCCCAAAAACCCACAAGACGTTTCAGTGATTGTGGATGATGGACAGGACAAGGCTGTGGAGATGAGCTTGGAGTATTTGTTTCTACAGGCTCACTTTCATGTCTTTATAAATTAAAAAAAAAAAAAAATCGAGTTGAGCTGTTGTAAGCTAGAGAATGTAAATGGGATCATAGTTTGTGACTCCCACTTCTTTTGTTTATTCAGGTCATTGATGCAGTTGTGTGTATCACATCACTTTCTTTCTTTCTTTCTTTCTTTTTTGTTTTTCGAGACAGAGTTTCTCTGTGTAGCTTTGTAGATCCACCTGCCTCTGCCTCCCAAGTGCTGGGATTAAAGGCATGCACCACCATGCCCGGCTCCGTTGATGTTTTCATGTGAAATTCCCTACTGTCAGATGACATGAACTCTTGTCATATGCTTATTTACATCTGCGTATCTTTTATGGCGAGTAATCTGTCTGGATTGTGTGCTCATTTTCTTTTAAGACTTGGCCTGTTTGTCTTCTTATTATTGTGTTTTAAGAGTTCTTCATATTTTGTGAATAACAGTTTTTTTTTTAATTTTGTTTTTTGTTTTTTGTTTTTTTTTTTGAGACAGGATTTCTCTGTGTAACAACCCTGGCTGTCCTGGACTTTCTTTGTAGACCAGGCTGGCCTCGAACTCACAGAGATTCTCCTGCCTCTATTTTCCAGGTGCTGGGATTAAAGGCGTGCACCACCACCGCCTGGCAACAATTTTTTTGTGGCACGTGTCTTAGTCATATTTTTTGCTATTATTTGGCTTTCATTCTCAATTCCTTGACATTGACGTTCATAGGGCAAAAGTTTTAAGTTTTATTGATATATAACTTGCTAATTATTTCTCTCACGGCCTGAGCCTTTGGTGTTGTATCCATAACATTTTCATCATGCTCAGGGTCACCTCCATTTTATCCTCTGTTGTCTCTCAGAATGTCATAGTATTGTTTCTACACTGACTTCTGCTATATGCTTAAGATCTTCGTCTAGATGCATTAAAAAAAAAAAAACACATTGATCCAGGCATGGTGGCGCACATCATTAATCCCAACACTCAGGAGGCAGAGGTAGGCGGATCACTGGGACAGCCAAGGCTACACAGTGAAACCCTGTCTCAGAAAAAAACAAACAACAACAACAACAAAACATGTTGATACTCAGTTTTGAGACTACTTGTTGAAAAGAATCTTTGCTCTAGTCATTGCTTGTCTCAGATGGAACCTGAGAACCTGGGATTACCAGCATCAATGCACAGCTTTCCCACTATGCTGTTATCACAATAGGAGAAATGAAGAGATAATATCAAACATTGGAAAAAGTGCCTGAAAGTAAGCGAGGTGAGGCTAACACTCCTCGGGCCTACTTGTTTAACTCATCTGGAGTTCTTTGTTCAGGAAGATTTAGGGTAGCCAATAGAGCTTTGACAACTCCGTTCTTCAGGCCTTTCTGGATGACAGCACTTAGACAGCTTTTCAGCAGTCTGTGGAATCAGAGGTGCCTTTTGCTTAGCACCTTTGGCAAGTGTGTCAGTAGTAGAGTTCTTGGACAGGAGTGAGTTGTCTCAGGCAGTCGCTGAAACACAGGCTAGAAACACATCTGTTTTTAGACAACACAGCTACCATGGTCTGTCTCATGCCTCGTGCCCTGCAGTATCAAAAAGCCCAAGTACATGGCTGTCTACCAATCATAACTGTGACTGTGGTTATTAGAGCCAGTCAGGACAGATTAGATGGCTGTCTGTTGACCAGCAGTGTTACTACCCACAGCAGTGCACTTAATTGTTTGTATCAGGTTTGATGCTGACCTCAGCAACTCTGTAGCAGGTTTCTAACTTGGAGTACCAGTCCTCTGGTTTCTTTCATTTCTTTTGACGTAGAGTTGGCTATCCTGTCTTTTAACATGGGGCCATGGCAGTTCTGTGTTCTATAAGAAAGCCGGCTGAGCAAGCCATGAGGAGTAAGTCAGTAAGCAGCCTCTGTGGCCTCTGCATCAGCTCCTGCCTTCAGCTTCCAGCCCTGCCTGAGTTCCCGTCCTGACTTCCTCCAGTGATGGACGAAGTGTGGAAATATAAGCAAAATAAATGCTTTCCTCCAAAACATGCTTTTTGGTCATCATAGAAATAGTAACCATAACTAAGACAGTTACCTATAAACAAAGATAGTTTCCTATAAAAAAGACAGTTCTTTTACTGTTTGCAGGATATTTGATTTCATTGTGAGCCCTAAGATTGTGAACTGTAAAAACCTGTTTCTAGTTGGGGAGTTGTTCATCTCTAGCAAACACCGTTAATGCAAGAGCTTCCTTGTACACATGATTAAATAAAGTTAACCCTTGGTCAAGTAACCAACTAACAGGGATTAAACAGAAAGGAGAGACATTGAAAGAAGGGTATTTAAGACAGCAAGGAGAAGAAAAGGCTTTTAACTTTTGAGCTTTTGGCATTTGGCTTTCCCCTCTGGGACATGAGCTGAGAAGGAAAGTCAGCTGAGTGCTTTCTCTGCCTCTCTGAGCTAGCAGGCTTTCACCCCAGCATCTGGCTCCTGAGTCTTTATTGGTAAAGTTGAGTGATTGGGATTTTCTTTCTTTATAACAACATTACTTCTTTCCAATTCTTATAATTTTTATATTATTTGATTGGTATACTGCATTAGCTGGGATTTCTAATGCAGTCCTGAAGAGCAGTGGCAAGGGGAGACATCCTGATCTTAGCAGGAATGCTTTGAGTTTCCCACCATGAAGTGTGATAGTAACTAGGCTTTTGTAGATGTTCTTTACCAAGTTGAGGAAGTTCGTTTTTGTTCCTGGTTTTCCAGAGAGCTGTTTTTAGGTTTAATTTATGTATATGAGAGTTTTGCTTGCTGGCATCTATGTATACCATATGCATGCCTAGTCAGAAGAAGGCATCGGATCCCTCGGAACTGGAGCACTGGATGCCTGTGAGCCACCTTGTGGGTGCTGGGACTCAAGTCCAGGTTCTCTGCCTGAATAAGGTAGTGCTCTTAACCACTGAGCCATCTCTCCAGCCTCATTTTTTAAAAATTTCAAATAAAAAATATGTAGTGTTGGACTTTGTCAAATGGTTTTTCTTTAGACTATTGATGTGACGAATAACATGAGTTATTTCTGAACGTTGAACTTGTCCTCTATAGCTAGGAGAAATCCTTCCTGGTCATGGCATGTAATTATTTTTGTACATTTTTTGGATTTGATTAGCTAATATCTATTTTGAGAAAGTTTACATATGTATTCAGAAAAGGTATGTGGTATTCTTTTTGGTTATACTTTGTATTACTTTGAAACTGGATAATATTGGCTTTATATATTATTAGGGTTATTTTATATGCCCCTGTGTTCTGGAAAAAAAAAAACTAGGGAAAAATGATGCAATATTTTTCCTAATGAGTTTTCTAGGATTTACAAAAGGATTTATATGGGCCTGGTGATTTCTGTTTTCAAATTTTAGTATTGTTCTATTTCTTTGATTAGACATTGGCCTTATTCTTGACTTGTAATTATTTAAAAACTAGTGAATTACTAACTTACATAACTTTGTTGAGAGGTATCTACCAGAGAAGACTTGGACAGGGGTTCAAGCCACTAGAAAGTCTTTATTAACTGCCCATCAATGACATTTGGTGTTTGGAACCCAAGTGCAGTCATGATCGTTTCTCAAAGTGGGCTTTTAAGCACAAAAACTACATCCTGGCTTAACACACCTCAGTTATCAAGAATAGTCAGCCAGAAGCCGAACTATAGAAGCCAAAAAGTAAGGTTAGTACATTTAGGGACTTCCCCAGAACTATGGACTTTGATAGACTAGGTCTTTGTTCTTGTTTTTGGCAGGTGTTGCTGCATATGAGCTGGGTTCGAAGGCCTGAGTGGTATTTCCGTTGTGGGTATCAGTTATCCTAAGGTCTGAGGGGCCTGTTATAACTTAACATTATCTGTGTTTAGTACTTTAGATCAAAGCTAGTACTTTGAATCATAAACTTTTGTCTTTGCTTCAAAAGACAAATGCAAAACAAAGCAAACTTTCCTATTATCTTCTTGGCTACCACTACCAACAAATACCTTCTAGGCAGCCCAAATGTTACTATCAGTGTAATATTACACCATTTTCTGTTCTTGGTTCTAGAATTTTCCTTACTTCTATGTCAGTTCAGTTGTACATTTAGAATCTTGGTTACATTTCATCTAGCAAGCTAGGTTGCTCTGTTTACTTGAAATAAAACTGTTGCCGAGAGAGTAACTATGCTTTTTTGGCTCCCACCTCCGGTGTCACGGCATATTCCTGGTGCCTGGCTGAAGCAGGTGTGGACTCCCTTGACCTGATATGCTGGGTTTACTATTGTTCCATGGAAAACTGGCCCTCAGAGCTCGTGCATGCTCCGAGCCCATGCTTGCACTGCTTAGTCTTGACCTCACTCCAGCTGGTCTGGGTTCCCAAGGTCCCAGCATGCTTTGCATTCCAACCCACCTGAATTATGTCAACTGTAGTTCAGTCTCTTCTGTGTCCAAGACTCTGTCTTCACTGACTTGCAGTCTGGTTTCAGTCTCCTTTCCTCACTCATGCTCCCAGACAGGGCTCTCTCCTGACTCAGGAGCTTGAAGCATAGTTTATAGCAGTGTAGGATTGAGTCCAGTAACAGCTTAGCTCTCCAGGATGTGTTGATGGTCACAGAAAAAGTGTCTGACTTTCCATTGTCTTAAAAATTTTAATTATTGATTATACAAATCTGAAGACTTTCTTTTAGATGTTGATTGTCTTTATACCTTGAATATTAACTGAACGCCAATTATGACTTAAATAAGGAGTTTATAGCTGAGGTTAACCTTTTGATTTCTTTTTATTTGCTCAGTTGATGAATGGCAATTGCCCTGCGTTCTAGTCCTTGCAACCCTTTTGCTCTGAGGCCTTGTAAGGAAGGTGATTTTGGTGGGAAATACTCAGAGAACTCTTGGCAGTTTTGATGGATCATTCACCCCAGTTTGAACTTTCCTGCTTTTAGGAAACTCTGACAAGGTCACGGCTGAAGTCCATTTTCCTCAGAGAGCAGCCCCCGGGGTTTTGCTGATGTGTTAGTGTTGGGTTATGAGCATGGCTTTGAGGATTATAAAGAAGTATCTGGTGTCGTGAGCATGCTGTGCGCCGGCCATGAACCCCAGGAGCAATGGGTTAATTGGTGGTCAGCAGTCTAAACAGTTTACTCTGTCACAGGGGTCCTTCTGGGTCACTAGTTAATGCTCTCCTTCAGTCATTTGGTCCTGATTTGAGTTTCATTTCTTTCTTCTTTTCCTTTCTTGGCAGTATCTTCAAAAGGAGTTAGGAGGCTGTCCTAGAAGTTGCCTTTGAAGATTGTTGCACTGTGTCAAAAAGAGTTGACCGAGGCCTGTGGAAAGCTACTTCACTCATCAGGTCCTCACTCAGCAGCAGTCCTTCTGCTCTGATCCTCGAATGGTCTGAACAGAAGCTTTCAGAGTGGATTGTAGGCTCAGAGTGATTTGTAGTCCCCCCCCCTCCCCGCCTTATTCATACAGGGTACTCAAGATTTATGTATCTGGATGAACCCAGCCTAGGCTTGCTAGGGATGAAAGAGAAGCTCTAATTTCAGCTGCACATCGCTTTCTTTCTCTTTTTCTTCCTTTCTGTTTTGCTGTTCCGTTTCTCCCATCTTGCTAGATCGGAACATACTGAAAGCTTTAGAAAATGGGAGGCAAAGTGTAATTTACAGTGGAACTTCAGATTTGGGGGAAAATTCACATTTTCCCTCTATTTCAGCCATTTAATTGATGCTTGAAACCCTTTAACTACGTCCGTGGTCTATATAGGATACTCACATCACCTCTATGGTGGGAGCGTCCCTGTGTTAATGTGCCCATTACAGTTTTGAACAGCTTGGTGACTTAGTGCTATTTATGGTAAGCTAAAAGTACATTCTTGAAATATGCATCCACTGGTTTTTAATTATCTCTTTAGGCATTATAGAGTAGTGTTTTTTAGTGTCCAGGCTGAAATCCAGGGTTAGGAAACAATTTAAATTGCATATGATCAACATTAAAAGAAGAGAAGAATAGAGAATGCCACAGTTTACTGCAAGCAGTTAAGTCTTCATGAAACATTTGTCTTCAGGCTGGGGAGTCACTTTAGCTGGTGGAGGGCTTGCCTAGCATGCAGCAGACCTAGGCTCAGTCCGCAGCACTGCATATGTTGGTTGAGGTGACCCACACTGTAACCACACAGCACTGAGGAGCTGTGGTGGGAAGATCAGAAGACGAAGAGCACCATTAGCTATAGAGTGAATTTGAAGCCAACCTGGGCTACATGAGACCCTGTCTCAAGAAAAAAACAAAACACACTGGACAGTAGTGACACATGCCTTTCATCCCAGCACTTGGGAGGCAGAGGCAGACAGATCTCTAATAATTTGAGGCCAGCCTGGTCTACAGAGTGAGTTCCAGGACAGGCAGAGGTATACAGAGAAACCCTAACTTGAAGGACAAAAAACTAAACCAAAACCAAAATATAACATCACCACATCCCACATTTGCCTTGCTTGTTCAGTTAAATCAGTAAATTGTTTAGTTAAATACGTACAATGGCCAAAAAAATGAGAAACAGTTGAGTGGGACACACCCAACCGTTCTGTGGACTTGGCCTTTATTTCTTGGCTTTCCCTAGAAGGTTTTCACTGCCTTCTGCTCATCCAGATGTGTCAAGGTCTTAAAATCTCCCTGCCATGCTGAGTCTACTTTGTTTTTTGTTTGTTTGTTGTTTTCTGTATCTGTTTAATCACATTCCATCCATCACTCCTCTCCTCCCAGCCCTGCTCACCCTTCCTCTTCCCCTCCCCCATTCCCCAGAAAAAGGGCGTTCCCCTTCCCATCCAACACAGGCCATCAAGTCATACAGGGACTGAGCGTGTCCTCTTCCCCGGGGCCTGGCATGCAATCCTGCCAGGGGGAAGTGACCAAAAAGCTGGGAACAAAGTCCATGTCAGAGACAGCTCCCTGCTCCCATTACTAGAGGACCCACATGAAGCCTGAGCTGCTCACTGGCTACATCTGTGTAGGGGCCTAGGCCCAGACCATGCATGGTCCTGTATCAGCAAGCCCTACTAGGCCCTGGTTAGTTGATTCTGTTGGTCTTGTGGAGCTCCTGTCTCCTCCAGGTCCTTTTTTTCCTTCCCCTCACTTTCCTACAAGACTCCCTATGAGTCACCCAATGTTTGGCTATGAGTCTCAGCATCTGCTTCGAGGCACTGCTGGTGGAGTCTCTCAGAGGACAACTATGCTAGGCTCTTGTCTCCAAGCATAGCAGAGTAGCATTAATGGTGTCAGAGATTAGTTCTCTCCCATGGGGTGGGTCCTGGGTTGGGCCAGGCATTGGTTGGACATTCCCTCACCCTGTTCTATCTGCTCTATCTTTGTCCCTGTACATTTTGTAGGCAGAGTACACTTTGGGTCAAAGTTTCTGTGGGTGAGTTGGTGTTTCCCTCCCTCTACTCGGAGTCTGGTCTTGTCTAGTAGTCTGTGTGAAGAATTGAGGCTTGGACTTGAGTCCTTGGCTGGGCCTACTGAAACAGAGGCAAGGACTATACTCTTCCTCAGTAGAATGCACTTCAGTGCATTTTTGTGCAGTCAGGCTGTTATAAATCTGAAGATCCTGTGTGTAATAGCAGAAAATTAATGGATTGATGGGGGATGGGCCTGGCTGGGCACTATGTTTAATTAGTATAAGCATGAGGTAAGCTGAAAGTAATGGCAGTCAAGTTATTAAACTTTTTTCTCTCAGTTTTCTCATCTGTAGTACAAGGGTATTTCATGGCATCTTGGGTAGTTCACAGTATTTTTGGATATTATATGTGTATTATAAAATGTGACAGATATATGTATTAACGGAACAGTGAATGGGATTCATTATGTCTTTTTGTACATGCACACAATGTGTCATGTGTTGTGCTTCCATCCTCTCCTCCGCCTCCTCCTTCTCCCTCCACCCCTCTAATTAGTTCTCACATGTGAGACAGAATGTACAGTACTTACCATTCTATGTCTGGCTTACTTTGCTTAATAGGGGGTCCTCCAGGTCCAGTCATCTTGATGAAAATAACAATATTTCATGGTTTTTAAAGGCTGAATAATATTCCAGTTTAATGTGTGTGCAGAATCACATTTTCCCAGCATTGTTGGGACCCAGCTGGTTCCATGTCTTGGCCATTGTGAATAGTGCTGCAGTAAAATACGAGTGCAGGTGTCTCCAAGCTACTGATTTTACTTCCATGGGTGTATGTCCAGAAGTAGAGCTTAATTCTATTTTAGGTTGACTTTTTTGTTGGTTTGAGACAGGGTCTCAAACTATGTTATGTAACTATGTTATGTAACTATGGCTGCCCTGGAACTTGCCTTGTAGCCCAGACTGGCCTTGAACTGCAAGATCCCCTTGCCTCTGCCTCCCGAGTGCTGGGGTTAAAGGCGTGCACCACCACACCCAGCACTTTTCAGTTCTTTATTTGCTCCAGCTGAATCTTCATCTCTCCTGCACCTCTGCCTGTGGCTGAATCCTCTGCCAAATCCCAACTTCCTCTTCGAACTCCTCTTCCCCTTCCTGGCAGGAAGTCCAAGTCCAGCCCTGTTCTCTCCCCTGCTCAGCAATTGGCTGTAAGCTGCTTTATTTATATATCAGGGGGACAATTGGGGAGTGGAGTTTATATAACATTGAGGCAAGAGATTCTCAGAAGAAGGCTTGTAACCACATATGGGGGACACAGAAATCAGCATTTGAATTACACAATAACCTTATGGGAACAGAATTATTGTTGTAAGGTTTTTGAGTTATACTCTGGATACTACCCTCTGTTAAGTTAATAGCTGGCAAATATTTCCTCTCATTCTGTAGGTTTTCTCTTCACTTTCACTGAGGGGATGGGTGGGTTGTTATAGACTCAATTCCAGTTCTCTGATCCCCAGAGTAGCTCATTTTTACTTAAACAATAGGGTCCCTTTCAAGATGGTGTCCAGTCACAACCCTTCAAGCCATGGGGAGCAGTAAAATGGGGTTTGCTCCACTGCTGCCTCTGGGAAGTCACTGTCTCACCAAAAGTTGCAGCAGGATTTGGGGCTTACAAGAATTTGTCCTGTGGAAAGGACTGCTAGTCTCTCTTCATCAGGCTCGCCAGGCTCACCTTTAGGAAAAGGCGTCTGCCTCCCTCTGCCTGCTGTGAGCCCTTTATAGCTCTTCCTTTATATCTCTCAGCTGCTGTTACTCCTCTTGTGAATGTTTGGTGCTTTCTTGATTTTGGAAGAGTCTGTTCTTTTTTTTTTCCTAAGAAGGAATGTGGCATTATTATTTACTTGAAAAAACTGTTATGAAATGATAAACATGCTAAACTACTTTTTCTTCAACTTTTTATAGATTCTTTGTGAGTTTCACATCATGCACCCAAGTCCCACCCATCTTGTAGTCCCCTGATAGCTGCCCTCTGCCCTTGCAACCTCCCCCCAAATAAAAACACACAACCAAACCAAACCAAACAAAAAACGAAACCACAAAGCATAGAAAGTATCCCATGGTGGAAGCTATAGTGTCCCACAGTGTGTCCCATAGTGTGTCCCTCTGTCCACACATCTTCACTTGCTCATGTTCATTGCTGTTGAGTCTGGTTTGAGATCTCTGGTTTCTGTGACACCATCAGTATTGAATCCTTACCAGGCCTCTTCCCTATTATTCTATTGTTGCCTGTGCCATGGAGTTCCTGCAGCCCTGGGTCAGCAGGACTGGGCCCCTCATGAATCACAACCATCTGCAGATGATATAAATTTGGAGTGGGTCAGTTCAGAGCTCTGGATCTGGGCCTGTGTGATAGCTGAGCTAGTTGGGTTGCTGGCTCTTCCTAATCCACACCACCTGGGGGAAGCTCTCCAGCATTGCTTTGGCTAGGCTACCCAATGTCGCTGGGCAAGAGGCAAGGTCAGCTCTCCTGCTATCATACCCTCAGGGGTAGCTCACCCATGCCTTAGCTATCAGGGCCCCCTCCACTGTGTTGCCTAGGTAAAGTGCAGGGCACACTCTTGAGTGCTACGGCCAGTGACAGGCAGGGAGAACTCTCCTGCTTTCATGCCTTCGGAGCCAACTCTTCTGACTACTGCAAGTGGTGAGGGAAGTGGGGGTATCATGAGTTGTGGGGCCATCTCCCTCATGCTCACCTGTGTCCCCTCCTCCAAGGCCAGTTCTATTGTGCTGCCCAGGTGCAGTGCATGGCCTGCTTTCCTGACTGCTGCAGCTGGTGAAGGGCAGGGCCAGCTCACCCACTCTCATGACCCTGGGGTCAGCTCTTCCAACTGCCTCAGGTGTGTCTTTGCCCATTGACAGGGGGAGTCTGTTTTTTTTATCTGGACTTTCTTTCATCACTACAAACACAGCTCCTAACTCACCTGTCCTGTCCCTACCATCCTATTGTGTTTTTTTTTTGTTGTTTGTTTTGTTTTGTGTTTAGTGGAATTTATTCTTATCTTCTTCCTTCCTTCCTTTTCTCTTTCTTTCTTTTGTTTTTTTGAGACAGGGTTTCTCTGTGTAGCCCTGGCTGTCCTGGAACTCACTCTGTAGCCCAGGCTGGCCTCAAATTCACAGAGATCTGCCTGCCTCTGCCTCCTGAGTGCTGGGATTAAAGGCACGCGCCACCACGCCCAATTTATTTTTTCCTGCTGTCGTGATGATAGTTTATCCTTTTTTCATTTCTAGGCACAGGTCCTTTGTAAGCATCTTTTATTATGCTTAGCTGATGGCCATGAGTTCCCCTAGTGTTTGTGAATCCTGGAAGGTCTTTCTTTTTCTTTGGATTCTGAAGGATGGTAACCCTCTTGGCAGGAGAGAGGATATTCTAGAGGGAGACCCTTGCGCCTTTTCTTATAGTTATGAGACTACACAACAATGAGCCCCATGGCACTGGAATTTCCTGAGGCATCTCTTGCTGGCAAAGGGAAAGGCTGAAGCCTTGGTGCCAGACAGAGTCAACTTGTCTTTGAAGAAGAGATTTTGCAGAATCCTGACAACTTGTGGCACAGAACTTGGAGCTGCTGAGACATTGATCCTTCAGTGGTGCATGGAACCAGTGTGATCAGAGCTGTTTAGTTGTTTAAACTTAAGCCTCATATCAGTACTTGAAGATAGACTGGGGTGTGTATCGTCCCTGGATCTCTTTTTTGGTTCCTCTTTTGTTTTGTTTCCAGTTTTTCTACATTGAAACCATTGCTGCTCTTTACTACTGTTTGTTTGGTTAGTTGACATAGGGAGGATGGGTAGCAAGGCCAGCCTGTTGGAGCTGCTTTGGTTCAGGCTCGTTCCCTAAAAACTCTGGGAACAAGATAGCCTTGCTGGGTGTCGTAATCTTGGCTCAGGGTTATTTTCTCTCACTACTTGAAATGTGTCCTCCTGGGCCTGTATAGTTTCCGCTGTTAAAACTTTGTTGTATGTCTAATGGAGTTGCCTTTAAATGTGGCTTGGTGCTTTTTCTTAAAAGTTCTTTGTCCTCTGCTTTTGACAGCTTGATCGTAATCTGTGATGGTGAAAATCTTTTCTGGGAATATACTCCTCTTTGGGGGTTTTATAGCTCTCCTATAAGGCAGATGTCCATGTCTTTCCCAAGATCAGGAAAGTGTGTTGCTATTATTGCATTGGATATACTTTTTAAAAGCTTCCTTTATGTGTATGGGTAGTTTGCCTTCATGTATGTCTGTGTATCTGAAAGCCTGGTGCCTACAGAGGCCAGAAGAAGGTACCGGAGTCCCTGAAACTGGAGTTACTGATGGTTCTGAGTCTCTATGTGGGTTTGGGAATGGAACCTCACTTCTCTAGAAGAGGTTGTACTCTCAACCACCAAGCCATCTCTCCAGCCCCCAGCAGGGGATATCTTCTTATGACCTTTATTTCCCTTTTGGTTATACCAGTGATGTCAATGTTTGATGTAGATGGTGCCCCACAGGTATTGGCTGCTATCTTTAGAAAAATATTTATTTATTTATTTGAGTGTTCTATTCGCATGTATGACAGAAGAGGGCATCAAACCCCATTATAGGTGGTTGTGAGCCACCATGTGGTTGCTGGGAATTGAACTCAGGACCTCTGGAAGAGCAAACAGTGCTCTTAGCCTCTGAGCCATCCCTCCAGCCCCGGTTGCTATCTTTTTTCTGTTTTCCTTCTTTATTTTTTTTTGTGTGTAATTTGAAAGAGATAACTTTTAAGCTTTCATAATGCTTATTCTACTTGGTATAGTTTGTGGTGGAGGCTTTTCTTAATTTGCAATCTGATTTATAAGGTTCTTTTTTTTTTCTTTTCAGAATTTAAGATTGATTAAAAAAAAATCTGTCCCAATTCCTTGATCTCATCTTGGACTCTCATCTTAATTTCATTTTAATTATCTGTATTTTCTGGAATCTCAGGATTTAGAACTTTTGAATTGTTTAAAAATATTTATTTCAGTCTTGTACATTTGTTGCCAGGAAGTTATGATATTTAGGATGTGTCACACATATCCTTTTCTCATACTTCTTGTGTTGCTGTGCTGAGATTTACATGTCCAGTGGAATGGGCGTCTCCAACACTCTTGGAATGGCCTTAGACCTAAGCAGCTTTCCAAAAGCTGTGTGTCAGGCCTAGCTTGTTGTACGATAGTGACTTTGTTTCCAGCTAGGATCTATAATGGAACCTCCCTGAAGCATTTTTGACTGTGTCTAGTGAGTTTGGGCATAGCATATGGTATTGGAGGCCGCAAGGCTTACTGTCTGTGCAGGTCATATGAGAATGGGACACAAACACAGTCCAGACAAGTGTGATGTAGACACAGGAGTATGTGCAGTGTGGCACGTGTGGTCCCTCCTGCAATGGCGGTGGTAGTCTCTATGGCTTGAAGGGGGCTTCCTCAGCACTGCACTCTCTGAGAGTCTCTGGTGTCGGCTGTGAGTAGAGGTGAATGCCCTGCAGTGCTTGCCCTCCCGTTAGACTTGGTGCAGATGCAGGAACCCCAGCATCCATCTGTGGCACCCTTACTCTGTTATGTGATCGGACGAAGTTTTGGGGGTGACCAGTGTAAAGGATCTGCATGGGTGTGGTGGCATCAAGATAAGTGCTGCCCCTCTCTCCTGTTACCGTGGACATGCTTGTCCAGGAGGAGAAACCTGGCCCTGTGCACCCCACTCCCCAGCTCTGTGTGCTTCTCCTCCAGCCTTCTGCCATCAGGTAAGGGTAGGGCACAGCTGGAACTGGGTAAAATTCCTCTCAGCTGAGGTGCTCCTGGGAGTGAGCCAGAGCAGAAGCAGCTAACATCTGGCGGAGTTTCTCTTCAGACCTTCTAAGACTGTGAGCCTCAGAGGTGGGGCACCAGCAGGGAGAACCCTGGTATTGCTCCAGGCCACCCAGAATGCCTATGCAGGCAAAAGAGTAGTGGAAACTCAGAGTTCTTCCTCCATTTTCTTGGCAACAGGCTCCCATGCATGGTGCTGGAGACAGGGCCCCATCCCTGGCACCTGTGGTGAGCTGCCGGAGGTTGACGACACACTTCGGGACCAAGAGCAGGCTCTCCTGACCCTGCTACTTTCCTCCATATCACTGCTCTGTACACTGGGTCCTTCACAGTGGGGCTGTGGGTGTCAGTCCACTGGGGCAAGTCTGGCTTGTAAGACGCTACCCACTGAACAAGGGAATGTTTATGGGGGTCCCAGGGTCTGGAACACACCGCAGTTTCTGACCTTTCAAGTAATCCAAACTCAAACAATGAGTTCTTCCCTAGGTGGCTGCTGGCTGTAGCTCCCTGGGTGCTTGCTAGGAGGGGAAATGAAGTCCTTTTCCAGAGCCAGGAAGCTGTGTAGATTTCAGGCTTCTCATTTCCTGGGACTCTTCTGCCTTTACCCTTGATTGGGACATGCTGGCAAGGATCTGGGCGACAGGTGCTGGGACATTTTGTTTCTCTTGTTATGCTGCTGTCTCAGCACTTGCTCTCTCTCTCTCTCTCTCTCTCTCTCTCTCTCTCTCTCTCTCTCTCTCTCTCTCTCTCGTGTGTATGTATGCGTATGTATGCGTGTGTATGTGTGTGTGTGTGTGTGTGTGTGTGTGTGTGTCTTAAAAAAGGTGCATGCATGTGTGTGCATATGTAGTCCGGAGGGTGTTGGGCATCTTCTTCAATCACTCTACACTTTTTTGAGACAGAGTCTATCATTTACCTGGAGCTCACTGACTCATCCACACTGGATGGCCAGCAAGCCCCAAGGAGCCTTCTGTCTCTACTTCCCCAGTATTGACATTATAGGCATGTCATGCCCAGTTTGTTTGTGCTTTTTAAACCTATTTTAATTTTTATGTGGGTTCTGGGCATCAGACTTAGGTCACCGCTTTACTGAGTTGCTATATCCCCAGCCCCATTTTCTGTCTTTTTATAACTGCACTCTAGTGTTCAGCTCAATATGCAGCAATATACGCTTGTTGCTTCCTCTTTGAGAAGGAGCAAGTGAGTAGCAGAGCGTGGCTGCTAACACCTTTAATGCCAGCACTCAGGAAGGCAGAGGCAGGCGGATCTCTGAGTTTCAGGCCAGCCTGGTCTACAAAGTGAGTCCAGGACAGGCAAGGCTACACAGAGAAAGTCTTGAAACACCCCCCCCCCCAAAAAAAAAGAGAAAGGGAACAAGTGAGTGCTGAGGGCCTCAATGCAGCTTTCCTGCTGCCCTCTCACACTCAACAATACTTTTGTATATAATAAACATGCTAATTTATGCCAAGACTTAAGAACAGGCATTTAGTAAATGCTGCCAAATGTTGTGTGAAACAGTAATAGCAAACTGTTGACCCGTTGGGTGCCTCATCTGACCAAATGCCTAGTGCTTTTGGCACGTGCTACAAGTACAGTGATGTCATGTCCCAGTTTGCCCATGGCAGCCCCAGGTGTCACCTGCTGCCCTGGCATTAGTATAATAGTAGTACCCCGGTCACTCTCTAAGGCTCGAATGGGGCTTCAGTTCTGATTATTCTAAAAGTGTGTTTGGGCAGTTCCTCCATTGCAGTGCAAGCCACTTCTTTTCTTAGTACTCTGTAAATTCTCTGCGTCACTTACAAAAGGCCATTGAAGTGTCACCTCAGTTCGCTGCTCACCACTACAGGTTTTCTCCTGGTCAAGGGGCAGAATCGAGCTTCGAACAGGAGACTGTCTGACTAAAGACTTTTTCTCTTCCTGCCAAATCACTTGATTTTAATTTGACTCATCATTTTATTCCATGAAGATCTTTTAGATTCTGATTCTATCAGTCAAAATGTTTACTTTTTTTTTTTGCTTTTGTTTTGTTTGTTTGTTTGTTTTTGTTTTCAAGATAGGGTTTCTCTGTGTAGCCTTGCCTGTCCTGGACTCACTAACCAGCCGGTGAACTAGCTGCTGAGCCATTTCTTCAGGCCTAGACAGGAAGTGTTTTAGAAGGATAACTTCAAACTCACAGTGATCCGCCTACCTCTGCCTCCCTGAGTGCAGATTAAAGGCATGCACCAAGCACACCTTGCTACTATTTTTAAACTTTATGCTGCTCATACTTAAAAAAAAAAATCTTATTCATTCAATATCTGATGAGCCCTTGCAGCATGCCATGCTCTGTTCCAGGGTTGGAGCAGCCGGCCAGCTCATAAGCTCTTAGAGAGCTGACAGTTAAAAAGCCTGTTTTAAGTCTCAAACCAAGCAAGCAGGGCTCCCAGAAGAGGGGCACTGTGATGCCTATTCTTGGTTGTCAACTTGACTACATTTAGAATTAACAACAACAACAGCAACAACAACAACAAAAAAAACCCCAAACAGCTGTCCACTCATGGGGGATTTAATCAACTGGGTCATTTGAGCTTGGAAGACCCGCCCCAAGCCCGGGCCTCTCGCTCTTGTGCTTTTCACCTGCTCATTCACTGGCGAGCTCAGCTGCCCTGCTGCGGAGGAGCCCTTCACTAGCGTTAGGGCTCACTTCTTCAGCATTCCAGCACACACTGAAGACCAGCAACCTCATGGACTAACTAACTGCTGGACTCTCGGACTTTCTGCCAATGTGGGACCAGCTGGACCACAGCCTGTAAGCCACTGTAATCATACATACATAAGTATGAATATAAATTATTAGAACAAAGCAGATTCTCTTATCTATCTATCTATCTATCTATCTATCTATCTATCTATCTATTTATCTATCTATCTGGTCTACAGCTATAGAATGTGTTCCTCTAGAGAAGCCCTGGCTAACACAGCGCCCCAGAACATTCATTTAAAGTCCTGTAGGTGGTCATTGGATTAATACCAGCTAAAAGGTATGTGTCACCATGGCTGTTCCTTGTGTTTGGAAAATAAGGCTTTTCCTTTGTTCTCCTGGTTCTTGCCTTATTTGCTAAGGCATAGTTTCCTTCTTTTTACATTCTTGTTTTTTCATTTTGGAAGCTGCTAATCTGTACTTCTGGCTTACTCAGGTAATTAATTTTTATTCTTTCTCAAGGCTCTGATGGGATTGAAGACCAGATAGTTTAGTTTTACAATTAAGCCTAGTTGTTTTGGGGTTAAGATGTTTTTAGGTCTAGATAGATGTTTTAAGTTGATAGATATGAGATATGATAGATATTGATTTACATTTAGAATTTTAGACCCACTAAGATAGGAAAGATGTTTTCTTCAAGGTTTTGAAATCCAAATAGTCAAAACATTATGAATGTAACATTTGTATAATTCCTGACTGTTTCGTGGCTCTTCTTGTTGTATAGGTTTATTATATTTATGTATAATAATATAAATGTAAATATACATATATACATATATACATGTTAACACACACACACACACACATATATGTGTGTGTGTGTGTTAAAAAAAAAAGGCAAGCTAAAAGCAGCAAGAAAAGCAGTGGCCTATTTATGACTTAGGTCAGCAGTGCCATCTACTGGTAACTACCTCAAGTTACAACTAAGAACCAGTCTGATACTTGGGAGAGTCTCTGTTCAGTGATTTTCACAGAATGTGAAAGGTATTCCTTCCTCGCCCATTTACAGCTCAGGTTTGTATAATTAGAAGAGGTTCTTATTTCTCCAAACATAGCAAAGACTGTGGACTTCTATAAGGCCCCTTAATATCTAATTTTAAAAACATAGTAATATTGAATATTGCAGGTAGAAATTTTCAAAACGTATGTGAAAAATTTTTGTATTGTTAGTTCTTATTTCTGGTAGAAGCTGAGGGTATTGTTTAAATGGTATACATATTTAACATGAATGTGGTAACCCAATGTAGATGTAGGTAAGTCAGAGCATGGCAAGAATGTGAGCAGAAAATAACTTAACATGTCCACACATACTATTTGGTGATAACACCAATTTTGTGAATCTTAATTTGTCTACCACTTCAAAATTTCTTCCACTAGCAGTTAACAAACTTCAGTTGATCTAACTAGGAAGGTTAATTGGTATTAAATCTGTAACGGTTAAGTGTATGGAATCTTTGAATATAAATCTGAATTATATTTTAAAACCTTAACAGTTTCAAAAATATTAAACCAACCTCTTTTTTTAAAAAGATTTATTTATTTTATTTATTGCATATGAGTGCTTTATCTGCAGAAGAGGGTATCAGATTACATTATAGATGGTTGTGAGCCACCATGTGGTTGCTGGGAATTGAACTCAGGACCATCTGGAAGAGCAGGAGGTCGCTCTTAACCACTGAGCCATCTCTCCAGCCCCTAAACCAACTTCTATTTTACCTTTTGTCCTGTCCTACCAATACACATTAGTTTGAATTTAGCATGAAGTATCTACAAAACTAGTCATTAATTTAAAAAAATTTCTGTGTATGAGTATTTGCCTGTATCTAAGTGTATATACCATGTATGCTCCTAGTGTCTGTACCTAAGTGTGAATACCATGTATGCTCCTAGTGTCTGTACCTAAGTGTATATACCATGTATGCTCCTAGTGTCTGTACCTAAGTGTGAATACCATGTATGCATCTAGTGTCTGTACCTAAGTGTATATACCATGTATGCATCTAGTGTCTGTACCTAAGTGTGAATACCATGTATGCTCCTAGTGTCTGTACCTAAGTGTGAATACCATGTATGCTCCTAGTGTCTGTACCTAAGTGTGAATACCATGTATGCTCCTAGTGTCTGTACCTAAGTGTGAATACCATGTATGCTCCTAGTGTCTGTACCTAAGTGTGAATACCATGTATGCTCCTAGTGTCTGTACCTAAGTGTGAATACCATGTATGCGCCTAGTGTCTGTACCTAAGTGTGAATACCATGTATGTACCTAGTGCCTGTACCTGAGTGTGAATACCATGTATGCTCCTAGTGTCTGTACCTAAGTGTGAATACCATGTATGTGCCTAGTGCCTGTACCTAGGTGTGTATACCATGTATGTGCCTAGTGTCTGTACCTAAGTGTGAATACCATGTATGCGCCTAGTGCCTGTACCTAGATGTGTATACCATGTATGTGCCTAGTGCCTGTGCCTAGGTGTGTATACTATGTATGCACATAGTGCCTGTACCTAAGTGTGTATACCATGTATGCACCTAGTGACAGAGGAAAGCATTAGATTCCCAGAACTGTAGTCTAGAATGTCATGAATTGCCATGTGGGTGAACCAGACTCTGGTCCTCTACAAGAGCAGCAAGTGCTTTTTTAACTGCTTAGCTGTCTCCTCAGCCATTACAGTGCTCTTACTTTTGATAGTTCTAAGCCTCACCCTGGAGCTTCTAAGTTGTTCTGAGTTGTTATCCATGTGCCATGCCAAGACAATGTTGTTTACAGGAGCTGCAGCTCTTTATTGTATTAGTCCCCTGCACGGCTTTCTTTCCCAATTATAAACGTCATTAATGTCTGTTCATGCTTGGAGTTCAGGTAGCACTCAATATCTGCAAGCTTGGCTTCTGGAAACAGTCACCTTAAACACGCTGCTGTATAATTTTCAGGTGTTACATGTGTCAGTAAATGTTTTTCCCTTTCAAAGGGCCCAGGAGCAAGCACACCTCATTTCCATTTCTCGCCATGGTACTGTTTCAGGGAGTTTTCTGGTTCTTTGCTTTGTGTGCTAAAATAACCAGTAACTCCATTATCATGGTCAGGAAATACGGGTTTTCTTTTCTGGTTTTCCTGTTTCTCTGTGGTGTTCGTTTACCAAGGTGTGTTCTAAACACATCCATTTATGCAGTGCTTTGCATTCAGATATTCATCGTCACTACCTAGAAAGCTTGGATAAAGGTTAGACTTTGCCTGTCGGCCCAGGTGGATAAGCCAAGAGCCTCCTATGATCACACGGATCACCTGGTGTGTGGCTTTAAACACCATCTGTAGCTGGTGAGGTGTGTATGCAACTGTTCTCTGCATCTTACCCTGTTTCTGTGTCATTACCCTGATGGCATCTCAGACATGACTTGACAAGAAAGACACCCTTGATGCTGTGACTCCTACCATATTTCTTCCAAAGACGTGTCTATCTTAGCTAATGGCAGCACAGACTACCTATTTGCTCAGTCAGAAACCTTCGAACAGTCTTCATCTTCTCCCTTCCTCATGTTCAGCGTCAGCTTACCTACCAGCCAGGGATGTTGTACATACGTCCTTTTCTTACTTGGGCTAATAGAATGACTTCTCAACTGTTTTATTTATTATTTTTTCTTTTCTGCATTGTCCCTGTCTACTTCTTGTTACGCACTATCTCGCTACCTGGATTTTAAAACTATACATAAATTCTTATATTACGTTTACATTGTTTGTGTCTGGATTTCGTCTGCAAGGCAGAACTCTACGGTAAGCTCTATAGGGCAGAAACTTTATTCCACAGGCATTGAGGTTCCTAGTCATAATAGATTTTATGTGAATGTGGGAAGAAAGGGAGGGAAGGAGGGAGGAAGAGAGAGAGGCAGGAAAGGGAAGAAGAAAGGAAGGGAGGAAGAAATGAATCTAGTCCCTTCGTTGTTGTTTTATTCTGTGTTTTGAGACAGGCTCTTGCTATGCAGCCCAGGTTGGCCTTGGACTCAACTCTCCTACCTTAGCCTCCAGAGTGCTAGGATTACAAGCATGTGCCACCGTGTCTGGCTACTGGCACTCCTTCAGTAGCTGAGGATTCTGGGGGGAAAATATCCTTTTACTGTTATATAGTGTTGGAAGGCTCTGAGGCAGCCGCTGCCGATGACACCGGTGATGATTGAGACAGGCTTTCTCTGTATAGCTCTGGCTGTCCTGGAACTCACTCTGTATGTCACAGAGATCAGCCTGCCTCTGCCTCTCAAGTGCTGGGATTAAAGGGGTGTGCCACCCCTCACCCAGTGAAAGACGATTGTTTAGTACTGTGCTCTTCCGAATCATTTTGGGGATAGTAATCTTCATTTGAAACTCTTGTATCTTGCAGCTTGAGATGGTTCTGAGCGCTTCTCTGCAGAACACCTCTGCATTTGCCTGGAGCTGTTGTTCTTCTGTCAAACGTCACCTTCAGTGAAGGGGATTGGTACTGAGCTCGCCTGACATGTTCAGACTAGGAACTTGAAATGTGTGCCTAATGACCCCAAATTCTGTATTTAAAAAAAAAATCAGTGGCTAGCTGGGTGCAGTGGTGCAGCACTTGGAGAGGCAGAGGCAGGCAGATCACTGTGAGTTCGAGGCCAGCCTGGTCTATAAAGTGAGTCTAGAACAGTCAAGGCTACACAGAGAAACCCTGTCTTGAAAAACAAACAAACAAACAAACAGAACAAATACAATGGCTATTAAGAAACAGAAGACAAACTGAGGCCCATTCTAGAGAAGGATTCATTTGCCAGTATCTGGACGGATGAGTTTTCTTTTTGTACTAGTCAGAACTGGGTTTCTTCCCTGTTCTGTCATATGTCACTAGTGTGTTACTTCGGGAAGTTCGACGGCTCTCTGGAGGTTTAGGACGATCCCCTGAGGTGATTATTGGGAAAGAATTTGTGTAAATATAATGCACAGTGTCAGTGTAGTGTGCTATCCTGGTGGTTGTGTCCCAGCATCCTGGTTTGGGGACCGAGTCTCATTTATTCTCTTGCTGTTTTCTACTCTGAGGTCCCAAAACTCCAGTGGCCACAGGAAGGCCCAGCTCCAAACCTGGGGATTCCTAAAACAAGTCTCAAGTAAATTTAGATAATATCTCTGGGAATTTTTCCTTCTTGTTCTCTTGATTGCTTATGTGTAGCTGAGGATCATAATGCATAAATATAAGAACAGCAACACTGGTTTTGTGGCACCATGTATGAGGCTTTAGGCTTTCACTATACATTTGCAAGCATCCCCTTTCATTTTAGAGATGAGGGCTTGCCTGTGTGTAAAGCAGCAAAGGCTCAGCCTTGAGGAAACAGTAAGTGCAAGAAGAGCACCTCCGTGTCCGCTTGTCCTCAGCCGTTCCTTCAGCCTCAACGGTTCTGCCCTCCAGCTTATTTTTTCAGTATTTTGGAGAAAAGTAAATAAAAAAAAAATCCAAACAGACTGTCTTGCTTTAGGAGTACTGGAGATGCAGTTATCTAGATTTTACAGCAGGTTGTTAACTTTCCCCAAAGCCGTTCCCTGGGTGTTGAAGTGTAGAGCTTCTAAACGCAGCAGGCTGACTGCAGAGCAAGTGGCACTTGTGAGTGGAAACACTGACTCAGTAGATTTCAAACATTCCTTTCTTGATCTTTTATCCTTTAAAGGCAAAATATATTAAAATTATATAAAAATTCATCTCTAAAAATCAGTAACCCAATAAAAATGAGTGTTGAGTCAGTTATAAGCATTTTTTTTTCCTGCAAATTATAGATTTGGATTAAACTTCCAAATTCCAAGTAGATGTTAAAATTAAGTCTTTCTTACTTAGCTCAAGTAAATTCTCCTTAGTCAGGGGAGCGGCCTTATTCAATTTGCTTTGCTTTGTGGAGCTGGCCTCGCAATGCAGCCCATGCTAGCCCCAAGGGAGGGGACTCCAGGTGTGTCCTTCCTGCCACACTGGGCCAGTGGGCCTTACTGAAGTGGAGCTCTCGCAGGGCTAGCAGGGAAGCTGAGGAGAAGGTGAAGGAGGCATGCTCTTTCCCTGCCTCTGCATCTGCTAGTCTCTTTCTTTAGTAAACGCACACTGCTTTTCTCAGCACCCACTTCAAACGTTCTCTTTTCTGAGATGACTTTCTTAACATCTCCAGTTAGACACTTGCTCTTTCTTCCTCCCTTCTGCAGCACTCTTGGCAAACTTGGTACGTGTAAATAATTGGCTCACCCCCCACCCCCACTGTCTGACACAGGGTAGGAATTTAAAGCTTGTTGACTGAACAAATAAAGGGGGAATGATGGTTCCTGGTCACTGCTCAACATCTTGTGACACAGATGCTGCTCACAGAGATGCGTTGTGGCCCTGGCCTTCCTCTAGGCTGAAGTGGGTGTGCTGAGGCAGGAGCTCCAACAGACAAGGGGACTTCTGGCTGATTATTCAACAAATACTTGCACGTGTTCCCAACATTGTGGGGGAGACTGCAGGGGTGTGAGGTGTAGTGACCATTTCTGGGGAGACTGCAGGGGTGTGAGGTATAGTGTGTCCATTTACGGGGCTCACTAGTTAGGTTTAAAGGCAGGATACTTACATGAATCTTTAAGAGGGAAATTGACTGCTAAGTTACAAGACTTGACACTGTGTATACAACACAGAAGCCAAAAAAGCTGGAAAGGCCTGTTTGGTTAAAGGAGTTGGAGAAAGCTTCTTAGGGGACCCACAAGTTAATTTGAGCTCAGCGGTGTTGACTGAAGGAAGGGCCTGGGAGGTGGCGATCTGTAGGCCAGCTGGTACTTGAATGGCTGACTGTGGGAATTGGTTAGTAAACAAGTATTTACTCTGGGAGCCAGAGGCCTTTGGTACAGTGCGTTCAGGTTTTAGAGATGCCTGGACCCTCTGAGTTATAAACAAAGTGCTTTATCGTACCAGTGTAGGGCAGTTCATGCCGCGGTTCTCCAGGGAGAAGGTTCCGCTTTGAAAGATACAAATGTAGATTTTTGAAGTCTTTACAACTTGTAATTTCAGTCAAGAACAGGTAGCATTGATTGTGTTTGCCCTTTCCCAGGGTCTTAAAGGAAGAGGAGAAGGAAGGCTTCAGAGGGCGGAGAAGGATTAGAAAGAGAAGGAGGAGACTGAGGCTGATGCTTGAAAGGAGAAATAATGACATATTCTTATGAAATGATCTTCCCCTGAAACTGGATCCTCCCTAACGGGCCTCCTCGGCGGTCAGGAAGGGACCATCTCAGCAGTGGAGGATACAAACACTGCCTATTGAGAAAAGTGAAATACCAAATTAAGATGAGGGAAAATGTTTCTCATTGCTGCCCAAATGAAAACACACTGAGTTAAAAGTAGAAAATTCTGTAGACTTGGTTGAGATTCTTAATTTGTCACTATTTGTTTTAACCACCTAAGTCACTTTTTGCAAATGATTCTGTGTACCCTTTTGAGTTAGAGTTGTCTCATTAAAGAAATCTATGTTCCATCAAAAATTCAATATAATGAACTGGACTTGGTAATTTGCCATAGGGGTGTGTGTGTTTGTATGTGTATAAAACTAAAAAATGAACTGGTGTGGTGGTGCATGCTTTTAATCCCAGCTCTTGGGAGACAGAGGCAGGTGGATGCCTGTGAGTTTGAGGCCAGCCTGGTCTCCAAAAGAGAGTTCAGGATAGCCAGGACTGTTACACAGAGAAACTCTGTCTCAAAAAAAAAAAAAAAAATCTAAGAAATGGATAACCATTGTTAATTTAGGTTGACTTTGAAGTCAAGAGTTAAGAAAAACTTGTAAGTTCTCAGACACACAAATTTGAGAAAAAACAGTTCAGCTCTTAAAGATCCCACAGATTTCTCTGATTGGGTCATTATGCAACGTGTACATGCACTGACATAGCATATTGTACTCTGTAATACGTATGATTGTATCAATTTAAAATAAAATTTAGGGGCTGGAGAGATGGCTCAGAGGTTAAGAGCACTGACTGCTCTTCCAAAGGTCATGAGTTCAATTCCCAGCAACCACGTGGTGGCTCACAACCATCTATAATGTGATCTGATGCCCTCTCCTGGCCTGCAGGTGTCCATGCAGACAGAGCACTGTATACATAATAATAAATAAATAACTCTTAAAAAAAAAAAATTTAGAAAAAAGATTAAACATCAAGAGCCACATCAGGGAATGTTCAAAATGTATTTTTTTTCTGACTTCACTTATCAAATCTTATAACTTGATACACATGTAAAATGTTAGAATAATAATATATCTTAATATGAAATTATTAAGAAGATGCAATACCCCTTTATTTGCAGTGATTTCAAATTAGAATATAATTACATTATTCCCCTTCTTTTCCCTCCAAGCACTCCCATGTCCCCCCACCTCGCTCCCTGTCATAGCCTCTTTTTCTTTAATTACTTTAAGTAGTTTCCTCTCCCAGCAATCCTTGATTGTCTGTAGCTCTTTGCCCAGGGTTGGGGCTCTGTGAGATTCCCCTCTCCTGAGTCAGCATGTCTGTTGGTGTTGTCTTCTTCAGGCCTTGTTCAGATGCATCGGTTGTAGCTTGGCATCCAGCAGTCAGTTGTTCTTAGCATTTGGCCAGCTGTGCTTTTCTGTAATGATTTTCTTCTGATGGATGCTTCTTTGATGAGGGAAGGGTGAGAGTGACACAATACCTTCCTCTTCTATGTTGGAAGGACAGGTGTATTAGTTACTGTTTTGTTTCTGTGGTAAAGTACCGTGACCCAAAGCAGCTTCTAGAGGGAAGAGTTTATTTTGGCTTATGGCAGCAGTTCTCAACCTTCCTAAAGTCGTGGTGACCCTTTAATACAGCTCCTCATGTTGTGATGATTCCCCAACCATAACATTATTTTCATTGCTACTTTATCTTTTAAAAATATTTTTTTATTAATTTATTCATAGTACATCTCAGTGGTTATCCCATCCCTTGTATCCTCTCATTCCTCCCTCCCTCCCATTTTCCCCTTACTCCCCTCTCCTATGACTGTGACTGAGGGGGACCTCCTCCCCCTGTATATGATCATTGCTACTTTATAACTGTAATTTTGCTACTGTTATGAATCATAATGCAAATACCTGAATGCAGGAGATCTGGTGTGACCCCTGTGAAAGGGTCATTAGACCCCTAAAGGGGTCACAGCCCATTGGTTGAGAACTGCTGGCTTATGGTTTCAGGGGAGGCATGGTAGTGGGCAGCCAGAGCAGGAAGCTGAAAGATGACACCTAACCGCCCATGGGAAGCAGAGGATGAGCAGGAAGTGGGGCGAGCCTTGCTCCTAATGACGTACTTTCTCCAGCAAGACTACCATCTAATGGTTCTATACCTTCCCCAAACAACCACCACTGCGGACCAAGTGTTCAAATCCAGGAGCCTATGAGCAAAATTCCTCATTCAAGCCATAACAACAAGGTTCCATTCTTTCAGAGTCTGAACAGTGTCCCGTTATGTTTATACACAGCGTTTGATGTATCCATTCTTCCACCAACTGGTACTTAGGTTGACTCCAGATCTAGGCTGTTTTAAGTAGAGCTCAATAAACACGTGAGTACAGATGTCTCTCCAGTGTACTAATCGAATTTCCTCGGTGTATGTATATGGCAGTGCAATTGCTGGATCATGTGCTAATTCAATTTCTATTTCTTGAGGCACTTCCATGTGTTTTTCATAATGGCTGTGCTAATTTACATTCACTTATTTACGCTCATACTTGCAGTGTAGGAGAGGCCCTTTTCTTCTGCATCCTTGCCAAATTTTGTTATGTTTTCTGTTTCTGATAATAGGCATTCTAACTACTGTGAGTTAATTTGTGGTTCATTATGTGTTCATTTGCATTTCCCTGACAATTATGATCATTGAACATTGTCTCTCAGGTACTTGTTGGCTATTTTATTATCTTTTTTTTTTCCTTAAAGAACTGTCTATTCAGGTCTGCCAGTTTTTAGTAGACTTACTATTTTATTTACTATCTTGTTGTTAAATTTCTTCTTTATTCTGTGTTAATTCCTTGGCTGTGTGAATGTGCAAATGTTTTCTCATGTTCTCTGGTCATCTCTGCCCTCTGTTGACTGTTCCCTCTGTTATACAAAGGCTTTTCGGTCTGATGTAATGTCATTTGTCAAATTTTGTTTTTGTTGCCCAAACTAATGTCCTGAAACATTTCCTCCATGTTTTCTTCTAGTACTCCACAGTTTTAGAACTTGCATTTGAGTCTTTGCCTTTTGAGTTGACTTCTTTTGTGTGATGAGTGGTAAGAACGTAGTTTCATCCTTCATACCCTTCATACTTTTCCAAGTGTATGTTCTCACTGCCTTTGTTGAACGTCAGTGGCGCAGATGTGTGGACCTACTTAAGTCTAATTTGTTCCACTGGCCTGTGCATCTGTTTTTATGTCAAGACCATGCGGTTCTGGTTAGTATAGTTTGGTAATATATACTAGCAGTATTTGAACTATAGCTGGAGATATTATAATGCCTTCAGCTTTATTCCTTTTTGCTTAACATTGCTTTGGCTTTTAGGGTCTTTTTTGTTTTTGTTTTGTTTTGTTTTTTAGTTTTTCGATACAGGGTTTCTCTGTGTAGCCCTGCCTGTTTTGGAATTCACTCTGTAGACCAGGGTGGCCTTGAACTCAGAGATCTGCTTGCCTCTGCCTTCCAGGTGCAGGGATTAAAGCTGTGTGCCACCACCTCCCAGCCTCTTTTTTTTTTTTTTTTTTTTTTTTTTGGTTTTATACGACTTTGGTTCATGCAAAGAATGTCATTGACTATTGATTACATTGGATAACTTGGATATTTTAAAAATACTGATTCTTCTGATCCATGAACATGAGCTGTTCTTTCATTTTGTGTGTTTGTGTGTGCCTTCTTCTGTTCCAGAGGTCTCATTTAGCCAGGTGGTGGCGCATGCCGTTGATCCCAGCACTCAGGAGGCAGAGGCAGGCAGATCACTGAGTTTGAGGCTAGGCTGGTCTACAAAGTTAGTCCAGAACAGCCAAGGTTACAGAGAAACCCTGTCTCGAAAAACAAAACAAACAAACAAAAAAACCCTCAACATTTGCTTCTTCACTTCAGCTTCCCACAAGGTATTTTTTGTTATGTTTTGAAGTCACTGTGAACACAGGTTTTTTTGTCTCATTTTTTTGTCTCATTTTTAAAAAACGATTTTTATCACTGATACATAAAAACGATGCTTCTTCAGGTTTATGTTTTGTATTTGTGTGTGTGTGTGTGTGTGTGTGTGTGTGTGTGTGTGTGTGTCTGTGTTCGTTCATGTATGTGTGGATGCCTGAAAAGGCCAGAGAAGGTGTCGAATCTCCTGGAGCTGGAGTGGTGGTGAGCTGCCTGACATGGTGCAGGAAACTGAATCAAGTATCAAGAGCAGCATGGGCTTTTAGCCTCTGATCTGTCTTTCCGGGCCAATACTTATTTTCACATATTGCCCATATATCCTGCAAACCTGTTCATCAGTTCTTTGCCTTGCCTTCCTTCTCCATCGCCTCCTTCTTTGAGACTTTAAAGTAGCAACCTTCCTCCTTACTGGGGCGCCTGGGATATCCAGGCTAGTTATGGAGCTCCCTGTTTCACACAGTGTGCAGTGTTGTGCTGGAGCTGAACATGAAATTTGAATTAGAGTTGAGGCAGGATCCAGAAGTTGGGTGTTGTCCAGAACTGATCAGAATACCCTTAAATAATTGACCTTTGGTTAAAACTCACATTTTTTTCTAATTCAAAGTTATCTTTATGTACCTTTGAAAGAATACATTTGAACCTTGGTCCAGAATCAAATGAAAATGTCTCTTAGAGGGCTGTTAAGGCATAAGACAACATGTCTACTTTCATCAATATTGTTTCATTAACTCTTTGCTTCCTTGGCAACCTTATTTCTGCTTTTCTGAATGGATGTTACTCTGGTTATCTGCCCAGAATACAGCTCTAGATGAGCGGCTATTGCAGAGAGCTCAGTGTAAAAGTGTTACACTGGAGGAAAGTTACCCTCCCTTCATTTCCGAGTACACTGGCTGCATCCATTCTTGGAAAGTGTGGAGTGAGCCACAGCTGGTGCGTGCACTCCACACAGGTGGTCGTTGTGGACAGAGCTGCGTGCATGGCACAGCTTCCAGACTCACAGAGTGAAAGATTGACTTGAAGATTATTTATTTATTTGGTTTTTTTTGAGACAGGGTTTTTCTGTGTACCCTTGGCTGTCCTGAGACTCACTTTGTAGACCAGGCTGGCTTTGAACTCAAAGCAATCCGCCTCCCTCTGTGTCCAGGAGTGCTGGGATTAAAGCTGTGTGCTACTGCGCCTGACTCTGGCTTGAAGTTCTTGACTCATGCTCTTTACATAGAAACTACGTTTGCTTTGATCCTCGCTCTAGGCCAGACTTGATTTTAAAGTTTTCACTTGAGATAATAGAGCAACTGGAAGTCCTGATGCTTGCCAACTCAAGTCATAAAAGCCTTCCTTAAAATCTTTCTAACATAAAGCATTTGTTGTTTAGCTAATCTGGAGAAGGATTGCAGACTGGCTAGTAACTGATTTCTTGGGGTATCAGGTTTGTGGTTGGAGTTCACCATCTGATTTCTCTATAGTCTGTGGACATCACAGCTCAGACTTGCAAGTTTAACTACTTCTGGGATTGTAGGGCTGTTGTTTCTGACTGCATTTCACATTAAAATGTAAGGCTAGAACTAAAACTAAAAAACAGATGGATTTGGACAAGGAGATTGTCTTGTTTTGAGGTCATGGGTGCAGCCAAGAAATGGCTAGAGCAGCTCTAGCAGGGTTTTCAGGAAAATAATATTTCCACTTCTGTGAGCTTACAGTTGGTCTGAGAATGTGGTACGACAAGCCTTTTCCAAAGATCTTGGTATTTGAGCAGCTGTTTTCAGAACACACACAAAATGAAAAGCAAAGAGGTCCTTAGAGTCGTTAGCATCTGTCCCCCATCACGAAAGCTCTTGGATGCCTTAAGTGGAAAGAGCTGAAACCATGCAAGTGAAGGTGTGCATGACACAGGACATGTGTGCAGGCTGCTCTTGCAGGTGTGACATCATGCTTTTGGCACTGAAAAGTTTTGGGAAGACTTATCAGCACCACAGCCGGCACAGCAGAAAGTCCTCCTTAGGAGCCCTGCACCTTGTCGTCCTACTTCCTGTTATTTTAAATTATGCTCTTTCTATTCACCTGAGCCAGCAGGACCGTCTGTTGAGCTTAGTGAACACCCGAAACTTTCTAATTGCTCCAGTTAGCCCGTGTTGTGATGTCACTCACTCATCATTGATGAGAACAAGCTGTGTTTGCTCCTAAGGAATGTTTAACCTGTTGTTCTGATGTTATCATTCCCGATTTACAGAAAAAATGGTTCCAGGGACTTTATGTGATTTGTATAAATTGCATGAATAAATCATAGGATCATGAGGACCATAGAATATCTTGTTGTCACCTGCCAACTTTCAAGTAGTTGAAGCTCTTTGGACATGTAATCTGTATAAGGATGCTTAAAACTCTAGGCAGACCTGTTATGGTGGCACATGACTTTCATCCTAGCACTCAAGAGTCAGAGGCAGGTGGATCTCTGTGACTTCTAGGCCAGCCTTGTCTACATAGTGAGTTTCAGGCTAAATATCATGGCCTTATCTCAGAAAACAGTAAAACAAACAAACAAACAAACAAACAAACAAGACCGTGGGCAGAACTAGATTATATCAGTGATTATAATCTATTTTTGGCCAATGAACACTATGCAGTAACCCAGTATGTTGAGTCACAAGTTTGATTTTATTAGCATAATTTATTTTAGAGCCTCTCTCTCTCTCTCTCTCTCTCTCTCTCTCTCTCTCTCTCCCTCCCTCCCTCCCTCCCTCCCTCCCTCCCTCCCTTTCTAACTTTCTAATTTTCTTTTTTCTTTTGGTTTTTCAGGACAGTGTTTCTCTTTGTAGCCTTGGCTGTCCTGGACCTACTCTGTAGGCCAGGCTGGCCACAAACTCACAGGGATCCTCTCATGCCTCTGCCTCCCATGTACCACCACCACCAGGGGAGGTGCATGTTTCTAATGTTACCTACTTTATAGTCCAGCCTCAATGGCTATTTTCCCCCTTCTGCTTTCTCCTCTTTCCTTAACTCTGTTAGAGACATGACCAGCATTTCCAACTGTCTGAACCATGGAACACACTGAACATTAGTAGGCCTATTTTCTCAGTTTTCCCCCCAAAGGAACAATAGTACTGTTGTAGATGCACAGGCAGGGAGTGACCTTATCACACACAGACAGTGCTTGTCTTAGGGCACTGTTGTAACAAATCTAAAGTTTATGTCTCCAGTCTTGTCTTCTACCTGAATACAAGGCAGTCCCTGTTCTAGCCACATCTAGTGAGTATCTTGTCTTAAATATCTAACTTGCTTCTTATCCTCAGAGCCGTTTCACTCAGAGTTGTCATTAGCCCCACGTCTTCTGTCTCATATAATACAATCCTGCTGTGTGTGTTTTTCAGCTACATCTTTAATCGGTCCAGTTGTTCCTGCCGATACTCTACCACTGTGATCTAACCCCACATCCGCCCTCTGGAGTTTGACTGCTTGACTAGCCTCCTACCTGGCCTCCTTGCTTCACTGTTGCCTTCAAGTTCTTCCAAGCACAGTGACCAGTGGCCACTTGTGATGTCATTGTCTAGTCAGGGTCCTTCTGTTTCTCTAGTTCATGAAGGACAACTAAGGACACCGTGTGGCTGTTGTGAGCTGTCTTGCCTCTTTTCTGCCTAGTGTTTTTCTGTCCCTCCTGTGTATTGAACTGCTCCCCAAAGCACTTCCCTCTGCCTTGAAGAGTCTTCTTTCTACCATCCCAGTCCTATGGCTTACTCTCAGTGAGGCCTTTCCCTAGCAGTCATTAGACAACTGACAGACCCTTCAGTTTCCCGCCCTCATTCCACTGCGGTTTCTCTGCATTGTGATGGTAGTTTTTAAGTATTTTATATTATTTGATTTTGTTTTGGTTTTCAAGACAGGGTTTCTCTGTGTAGCCTTGGCTGTCCTGGAACTCTCTTTGTAGACTAGGTTAGCCTCTAACTCACAAAGATCCGCCTGCCTCTCCCACTAGAGTGCTGGGATTAAAGGCGTGCACCACCATGCCTGGCTCTTATTTGATTATTTTTATTGCCTCCCATTAATTTGTAGGTTCCACACAGGCAGTGACCTAGTCTGGTTTTGTCCATTACTATATGCCAGGTGTCTCCAACAGCCCGCCCTGGGATTAGATGATGAATGAGTGTGTGGGTGAATGCTGAGCAATTTGAAATTCAGAATGTGGTAAGTGGAATTTCAGTCATTTTAAATTCTCATATTGCATAAAGTATCCCTCAAGCATATCTCATAACATTTTGAAATGTTCAGTGGAGCTGTTAAAAACTAAGTATATATGTATTATCCCTGTCAAGTCTTTAATTTCAAGATTCAAAACTGTCATTGGTGTTGCAAGTTGAGGCCAAATTTCAGTGTTTTTGGAAGCATATGCCAGTTGGTGGTGTAATTAAGGCTGGCCTCGAACTTCTGTTTCTCCTGTCTCAACCTCCTCCCCTCCCAAAATACCTGTGCCATCATGTCTGGCTCAGCCACATTTGCACTTTTAATTGCACATTGCTACTTGACTTTCACTTTTAAGTACCATGCCTTTCAACTGCATAGCCAAATTAATCTAATAAAGTATGCCAAATGCCAGATTGCGAGAGCCTCAGATCATTGCGTCTCCTCCTAACTCTCTAGTGTGTGGGGAGTGGTGGCACCTGCAGCTTGCATGGCTCCTGTGTGATCATCTTGTGGCTGTAATAGAGGATGGAGGAGGCAGGGAAAAGTAAGGGACATCCTTCGTCTGCTCTGTCAGCCGCAGAATCTGCTGCTGTGTCTACGGCTTCCATGAGTCACTGCAGGGACAGTAGCTCAGGATTTACTGAGTTCACCCAGTATGTTTCTCACATAAGGGCCAGTGTAACTTGTCCTAAGTGATGTTTCAAAGTTAATTTTCAGCATCTCATTCTATTGGTCCTTCCAAAATTGCTCTAGGCCATGGAGCTGGACACAATTCCATCTTTTATTTCTGTGACCTCATTACAAAGTTCTTCAAGGAATCTTCTGGTCAGCCTATCTTCCTATATAGATAGCCTGGCTATATAGTCCAGGCTATTCTCAAATTTGTAATCCCCCTGCCTCTTTGCTTTTGGACAGGTGGGATTTCAGGTATGACTCACCATACCTGGCTTTTTATTCAGACTGGTACAAATATGGACTATTTTGTGAAAATTTTCTTTATTTTATATCTTCTCACCTACAGAGTCTGCCCCAACCTAATGGATTATGTTAGGTCCAGCCTCAGTTTCCCTATTTGGGATCTGCCCTAGCCTCAGATAGAACCACTGGGTCTTCTGATTTATTTTCTTTGCTGAAGCTGGATGCCCCTGTTCTTTAGCCCTGGCTTGAGGACTTTAACCTTTGCTTACTTCCAATATGTGCTCTTTGGCACTCCCCAGAATTTGCCCTCTGACTGTCTTGAGTCTTGTTTACCTGCCTACTCATCAGCCTTTTCCTTATTTCCCACCCCCTCTCTCAGATTTATTTGTTCATGTATTTTATACATATGAGTGCTTCACGCATATCAGTAGAGGGCATTAGATCCTATTACAGATGGTTGTGAGCCACCATGTGGTTGCTAGGAATTGAACTCAGGACGTCTGGAAGAGCAGTCTAGGGCTCTCAACTGCTAAGCCATCTCTCCAGTCCCCCTTTTTTGTCTCATCCTTTCCCCAAGACCTTCAGAGATGGACCAAATTTTTAACCAAAGTCTGAATTTCACCATCTTTGAGGCTTCGGAGGTCTGCCTTCTTGACCTTCTTGGGAGGGACAGCCGCCACGTCCCTGGCGCTGTGACCGCCCATCAGAGCACAGAATCCTCCCCAGCTTGTTCCAGTTGCTGTTGTCGTATACTTGGTACGATGCTGCGCTGCGGCTGCCAAGCTGAGCTTCCCCTTATCACACGGGAGGGGCCAGTTCTTTCAGCGACTGTGGTCAGACTAATGCTGCATTCTAATTCCTCTTCCCATTCCCATCTCCAACTTGCTCAGACCTGAGCCAAGTAATGAGCCCGCCATTTAAGTCCCATGATAAGCCGCTGTGCACTTAGCCAATCCAGTCATTACGGCTGACTTTCCGGGAAGGAAGAACTGTTTGTTAATGGTGGCGTCTTTTGTTGAGTTAAAATCCTTGGTGCAGCCCCTGAGGAAGGTGCTACAGTTAGGTTTCAGGCATCTTCAGAGAGCATCTTTATGCACCACTAGCATGGATCTCACATGGAGCTACATCAGGAAAGGACAGGAAATGGATTCCAAGGTTTTTAGGCAAGCAGATGAGGAAACAGAGATTTGGACTCATTGGTTGCTGTTACCCTGAGATCACACAGGAACGTGGTACTAAGATAGGTCCTAGGTTTTAGTTTTTGGAGACTGCCAATGTTTTGAAGAAGAGAGGGTGTTTTCATTTCTCTGAAGCCTCCAAGGAATGGAGTGTTAGAGCTGCCCTGGCTCTGACCTTGGAGGTCAGCTGGTTATGAGTCCGAGTCTTTGCTGTGGCTTGAATATGTCCCCCAAAGTTCACATGCTGAAAATGTAATCCCTGTGCAGTTATGTGGGGAGACAGGGCCTAAAACGCTTTGATTAGGTTGTTATGTCCTGCTTTCCTGAGCGAATCAATGCTTTTATTATGGGAATGAGATCCCATACTTCCTAGAGAATAGGTTGTCAGAAAAGCAAGTTTGGCCTACTCAGTTGGCTGCTGTGTGCTCTCCTACCCACTGCCTTGTTTCTACCCACTGCCTGCCTACAATGGGATGACAGAACAGAGATACATACAGATACATACAGACCCTTAATACTGGAATTCCAGAACCATACTCTAAAGTTCAATTGTTTATAAATTAACCAGTTGTGGTATTTGTTGGAGGAGCATGAACCTTCTGGGGTGCGCTGCTGGGGTTCCCGAGGGACTAGGTGTAGGCTCCATTTCCCACCTTGTGTCTCCAGCCTATATCACATGACCTGGGAAAAGCAGAGATCATGTAGGCGAACATGCAGTCTATTAGGAAAGGCCTGAAGTTCTCTTTGATTCATTTGTGTGACTTTTCAACGGGCAGCATCCACTGGGAGCTGACACGGAAGCAGCCGTCTGCTTCAGGGGTGGTAGGTGCTTACTCTTCTTTCCTTCTTTGTTTATTGTTTGTTTGTTTGTTTCTTCCCTCCTTCCTTTCTTTTTTTCCTTGCAACATGTCTTTATTTTGCAGAAAGTGTCTGCCGCTGCCTGTCTTTAGTGCTTACAGTTGTTTGTTTAACAGTCCGGACATCCAGCTGCCCACACTCAACCACAGTGGCAGGATGGCCACATTCTTGACTTTAGCTACAATCTGCTACCCTCATCTGTGCACTGTTACTCTGTCCTTCGTGCCTCAACACCTGCCATAGAAGGGCCTGGGAACCACTTGAGAACAAAAAGGAGGCATAAACTTCACTCTTAATTTGACCAAAGTAAGAATGTTGGGAGTTTCTAGATTCTGGTGTCCCATAGCCACCTACATATTAAGGAAAAGGAAACAAGGCCAGTTGGTGGTGCTACTCGCCTTTAATCTTATCTCTCAGGAGGCAGAGGCAATGGATTTCTTTGAGTTCGAGGCCAGCCTGGTCTACAAAGTGAGTCTAGGACAGCCAAGGCTACACAGAGAAACCCTGTCTCAAAAAACAAACAAACAAAAAGTAAACAGCCAGACGTTTTAGGCCCTAGCAAATAATTGGTTCTGGAAGTGAATCATGGTTCTTTACTTGAATTTACCCATAGCTCATAAGTGACCTAGAACAACACTAAGGCTACAGATAAATTTTACAGGAAGGGGGTAGCAGGACTCTGATAACCACATATCCCTATTCTTACTTTAAATAGAAAATATGTGTTTGTTTATTTATTTAGTCTTTTTTTTCTGTCTCTCAGTGTGTGTGTGTGTGTGTGTTTGTGTGTCCACAGAGGCCAGAAGAGGGCTTCAACTAGATGCCCAACTAGAGCTAAAGAAGATTGTGAACTAACATGTGGGTGCTGGGAATTGAACCTGGGTCCTCTGGGAGAGCAGCCAGTGTTCCTAACCGCCAAGCCATCTCTTCAGCCTTTCTCCTCTTATTTTAAATTGAAGTTAATAAGCTTCTGTTCTCTACCTGGTAGATCAATGGCACAACAAATGCCACAACAAAAAGTCATTACATTTATTAAGATAAGATATTTTCCCTTGACACCAGGTGTCTGTCACCTATCTTAGGTTGTCTTGGAACTCACCATGTAGCCCAGGCTGGTCTCAGATCTTTGGTGTGGTCTTCCCACCTTAACCTCCCAAGATCTGGGATTACAAACGTGAGCCACCATGCCTAGCTAGCTAAAACAAGGGTCTAGGTTTACATGGAAGACAGCAACATGGCTGTCCAAGAGGTGATCATGTATGGAGAGCATGCTGGTGTGGACAGGCGTGTCAAGACTGGACCAGAGCATTCATACTGTACAGATAAATGGTGTAGAGTGCTTTGGAGCATTGCTTCTGTGAGAACACAGAGGGGAGTGGGGGTTGTGGGGGAGGGTCTAATCAGTGGTGCAGATTGACAGGTGGACAGAGGAGTAAGCTGCCCCCTGCTTGGGAACATCTATATTTCTGTCTCAAAGTTCTTCAGTTGTCTCTGTGTGTGAGCATGTATGTATACATATGTGATATGCATGTGTGTACAGGTGTGAAAAACCATGTATGCATGTAGAAACCAGAGGAGGATGTCTTGTACTGTTGGCGCAATCTGGAGCTGTGCCAGCCAGAGAGCCCCAGCAATCACCCGCTTCCGCCCCTACACTGCAGGGCTCCAGGCACACTTGGCCATGCCCAGCTTTTTACGTGGGTGCTGGGATTTTGAACCCCTGTCCTCATGCCTATGCAGCAAGTGCTCTCATCTGATAAGCCATCTCCCCAGCTCCCATGATCTTTGTAATTGCTTTTCTCTATTGCATCAAGAAAAGGTTTCCAAATGGACCTTTTCCGTTTGTTTGTCAGTTATGCGTGGAGATGGCATCCCTTTAGAAACCAAGGGACACCAGTTTTGTACTGTGTACCCTTCCCATTCCTACTCTTCCAGTTGTGGCTGTCAACCACTACACAACCTCACAGGAAGGAGTACATTGCAGTGAGACCCCGGCCAGAGGCAGTCACCTTCAGCACTGGGAATATCCGTCTATTCGTGGTCATGGCCACCTCTTAGCGAGCTCTTTGCAACTCTTTCTTTCTTGCTCTCCTGGCATGGCTGCCCTCCAATAAGTCCTTATTACTGCTCTGTTGACAGTGCTCTTACTCTTTGTGACCTAAGCAGGTGGTTCACTAGGACTGTCAAAGCGTCTGGTACTGATGACATGAGAGCTCAGCCACCTCTTCATTGCCACCTCACGGAGCCTCCTTCACCTCTCTCAGTAGCCAGTTCAGCCACGACCTGAGAAGGTACCTGAGACCCAGTACAGACCCAGAGGCAAATAAGACAGATGTGTGGGAAAAGAGCCATGCAGAAGAGGCTGTCATGCTTGAACTCCTATAGGCATGACTAGTGTAGGTGGCCTAGTTAGCAGTGGCTGTCACCTTGACATACCCTAGAAATCACCTAATAGGAGAGCCTCCATTGAGGAGTCCCTAGTTCAAATTGGCCTTTGAGCTTGTCTGGGGGTATTGTCTTATTGTTAATATAGGAGGGCTCAGTGGACAATGCCATTCCTGGGCAGGTAGTCTTTGGCTGTCTAAGCCAGCTGATTATAAGCCTGTGTAAGTCATTAAATCATATTCTGTTGGTGTACTTTTAACCAGCTATTTTTCTTTTGGGTTCCTTAAATCTCTTTCTCCCTACTCCACCCCAATCCCTTCTATCACCCCAACACCAGGTAGGAGGTCTTCGGGTTCTTTGGGGTAAGTCCAATTCTCATTTTAGGATATCTCTGACTTCTCGTGTCACTGCATCAATAGCCACCAGGAGCAGGAGCAGCAGGGGGAAGTATCAGCAGCCTTTTCTTTTTCTTTTTTCTTTTTTTTTCTTTTTTTGAGCCTCCAGTCTCTCTTTGGGGCTGGTTTTTATTCCACTGACAAAGACCACGCCCCTGCATGGGGTAGTTCCCAGCTGATAAACATCTCCACGTGCCCTCTCCTGAGGCAGTTATCAGCTGTGGACAGCTGGAGCAGCTCCTATATCCCACATCTGGCATTAAAACACAAACATGTGTACATATAACCCAAAACTTCCACAACAGTGTTCCTTCATAGTTTCTGCTCCAAGTTCCTGTTTGAGTTCTTGCCCTGACTTCCCTCAAGCATGGACTGTGACTGTAAACGGAAATAAATCCGCTGTTCCCTAAGTTTCTTTTGGTTAGGGTGTTTTATTAAGAAAAGAGAGGAGAGAGTTCCCGTTTTTCCCTTTTGTCCCTGTCGTCTCGTGGGTTTGCCCCAGAATCTGAGAAACGGGTGACTAGCAGGACAGGGTTTATCTTGGTGCTGCTTGTCTGGGCTCCAGCTCCGTCTTGACCTCTGACCCTGTGTGATGTGCTTACACATGTCTTCTCCCTCTGGGCTGTAGTTCTTCCTTCTCTGGGACCTTTCTGTGGTATTCTTTGATTTGATCCTGAGCACTTGCTCCAGAGGTTGATCGCACAGACTCTCGGTGTCAGGCCTCTTGGACAGAGCTACAAGAAACTTCTCAAACCCGAATTACTCTTCACACAGTCTCCTCGGACCCCAGGAAATGCAAACAGTGCCACGTGGAGAGTGTAGCTTGCTGTTGAGTTCCTCACTCTATGTTTGCACTGGGGCTCCGGTCAGCCTCTGCAGTTGGACGAGGCCCTAAACTGTGGGATCCTGATTCTAGAGATCTCTGTCGCTCTCCCATGAGCTGTCCCTGGATATAGCTAATTGAACATTTGTCCACAGTGCCTGCAGCCACTCCCAGCCCCATTGAACGGTTTTCTGGGATGCCTCCAATTCTCCCATCATCCACTGCACTCTGGGTGTGTGGGGTTATATATGAGCGTGACAGGGAAGCATCTCAGAGAGTAATGGGATATTACAGCTCACTCTGGGTTTCCAAACCCCACTCACGCTTACTAAGTGAATGGGGCCTTCAGACCTCCCCTTGGCAGGCCACGCATGGGAATCCATCTTGCATCATGTTATGATTACCCGAGGAATCCTGTTTGTTCAGGACCTGCTGTGCTCAGTGGGATTCAGGAACACACTGAGGTTTGCCTGGGGTGCTATGCCAGATAAACCCATCAGTTCCTCTCAAGATCTGCAGCGTTGGCCAAACTCTGGGCATGGGAGGGGGTTTGCAGAGGAGGAGCAAAAGGAATTCACAGTTGATACCTCTGATAACCCCCCAGATATGGTGCTGTGATGACACTTCATCTGTTAAGAGCTGAGCAGTCAGTCCCCAGTGCTGCCTCGTGATATTGAGAGAGTCTATCTGTTTTCTCATTTATAAAATTAGATTTACTTCCTAGGTTCTTACCAGGATTAAAGAACTCTAAGTCTTGTAATTAACATGGTCATAAAGTGTCTTCCAAATGCGAAGAGCCACGGAAATGAGAAAAGTACTCACAGGGAAACCCAGCGAGGGGCGCTGCCCAGGCGGTCAGCCATCCCTCTGGTGCTAGTGATTTCCTGGCAGGAACCGGCGTGGGAGGGGCCTTGACAGACATTACCCAGGGCTCATTTAAGGCAGCTTGATTGACACGTAGTTATTATTTTATCTTTGTAAAGCTGCAGTGTGAGGCCCAAGACAGTGGGAGGAGCCGTGATGTATTCACTTGACAGCCTGCCATTGTCAACTCTAATGGGAGGGAGACGGCAGTGGCCAGAGGATAGCCTCGGGTTGAGAGTGGTTCATTTTTAGTTCAGCTGAAATAACTCCTGCTGGTGATTTAATGCTCTGACTTCAGAACTCTCCATGTGTGCTAGAGAGAGGGAGGGAGGGAGGGAAGGAGGGAAGAGAGAGCACGAGAGAGAGCATTCACGTGAGTGGTGAATGAACGAATCCTGCTGACTCACATTGTGACTAAGTGTGCACATTCCTTTATGTTTCTGAGGTTTGGGGTTAGCATGTTTTCCTGGGGTGATTAGTTCGTGGGATAAGGAAGCTAACTCAGTAAGTCATACAGTTCATTTCATTTTGCCCTCACTGCCGTGGCAGCTGGTCAGTAGCAATTGAAGATGGGGGTGGGGATGTAGATTTCAATCCCAGTTTCTAAAACACTGGGCTAGGTTGAGGAAGCGTTTGTGGCACTCTTAGCGTAGGAGGGAGATAAGAAGTTGGGAAGTCTCTGTTGGGCCATTTTGCCACTGCAAAGTATTAAAGATTTTCAGATCGACACACTGTCCATCCTGAACAACAATGCAACCGTGAGGCAGTAATTTGTATCAGTTGTCATTGGCCGTTCCATGTGACCTGTGACATGCCAACAATAAACACCTAGAATATAGCACACTATGTTTTTCAAAAGACTTGTGGTTGAAGACTTTCATCTGCCTAACTCTAGGGTAAGAGGTGAATTTGCTGTAGAGTGTGGGTTCTACACGCTACAGCTTAAATGTTTGTGGCTTCTCAAAATTCATGTATTAAAACCTAACCCCTAATGTAATAGCATTGGAGATGAGGCTCTTGGGGGCAGTTAAATCCTGAGAGCAGATCCTTATGAGTGGTCCACTATCCATATGGAAAAGGCCCCCAGAAGGCACCCCCCCCATTCCTTTACCTCCAAAAAGACCTAGGCAGAAGGTACAATGTACGAACCAGATCAGGAGACACCAAATCCGCCTTGACTTAGGGCTTCCAATGACCAAGAACTGTGAACAGTGAGTGTCGGTTGTGTGGAAGTGATTGGTTTATAGTGTTTCCCTGTAGCAGTCTGGGTGGGAGCCCTTTATCCACCACTGTACTTGAAGCCCTAGAACCAACTCTGGTGCGCACGCAAAGTGTCTGATAAACATGCAGAGGGGTCAGTAAACTCACATTTGTCTAGTGACTGATTCAGCGAGAGGGGATCTGACTTAACATAGTCGTTTCTTGGTCTCAGCTTGAACTTGAAGGACAGACATGTAGGTGTTGTAAGTGCTGACATCTGAAGCTGCCAGAAATGTGGAATTTTCTCCACTACAGTGATGGAAATCACCATCCTGTGAAATCACTATCCAGTGGTTTTCCCCCTTTCCAAAAATATCTCTCAAATAAATGGACATCATGTATGGGTGGGGAATTACTCCTCTTCTGGAACAAAATTTATTTTATTTCATTTATTATTTCATGTAGATGTCCCCTGCAATGTTAACTAAACTCAGATGCTGCCTCCTCCTCCTCCTCCTCCTCTTCCTCCTCCTTCTTCTTCTTTGCATCTTAGTCACACTGAGTCTTGTGCCAGACAGCAGTACATTTTGGCTTTCAAATGGCCATGTGCAGTTTTTTAAAAGCAAAGTGTGGTCTATCCTGTGTTTCAGAAGTAAATAATTCTAAATACTCAGATGCAAACGTTTCCTTTCTTGCCGCTTTGCCTGCACACGCAGAACCACTCAGGACCACGGAGTCACAGGAAAAAGAACCACAGGCCAGGGATATGGGAAGATGGTGCTCTCAATGAGACGTTAGTGGGCAAGCAAGACTTTAAACTTAGGGCTTAGCTTCATTACAGGATTCCAGCCGCTGATTAATAACTGAGCAAACCCAGGCCCAAAGGGCTGCAGACTAAAAGAGCATAGTACTCGGAGTTAACTAAATTCTCTGAATCAACTGCATTTTCTTTGCAATATTGCCACAGTTAGCCACAGGGAGCAAGTGTTCTATAAACTTTTTAATGACTATATATCAAGTGAGCAAAACCAGAACAAAGAGTACAGATATTATTAGTGCTATATTTTCACGGTCCCAGCCCCCAGGACACCCGAGTGTGCTCCATGGCCTGTTGCCAGGAGGAACTGGGAGTTGGAGGCAGTGTGGTGCAGGTGGAGAGATGGGGAAGTGCGGAAGCTTGGCTTCTGACTCTGGCTGTGTTGCAAGAAAGGAACTGAGATTTATTGAGCCTCTGCTGTGCTGCGTACATTGTATCGTCTTCCAGCCCCATTCCCACCTCTGCGGGATGAGTATGGTGGCTCTCGGTTTGTAAATGATTTGGGAATGTTGAGAGATGTGCTTAGATTGGGGCAACAGCCACTAAATGGCACAGCTGTGTTTGAACCTTTGTCTATATTCTCCCTCTGCTTAATTTCTCCCTCTGAGATTCCTTCCCCATCCCTGAACCTGAAGATTCTATATTTGATACTGATTTTTAAATACCTGATGTTTAGCTTTTAATATTTACGATTCAACCCATCCCTCTTCTCCCAACCTCCACCTCAGATTGTGAACTCATGTTTACATTTTCATAAATCTGTCTTTCAAGATGCCATGTTCAGATGACATGACCACTGGAGACAGCGGACATTTGTTTCTCTGGAGTATAAACCTTATTTCCTAGGATAGTATGCTGTCACTAGCTCAAATAATTAGGCGATAGATTCTTTTGACACTTCTAACACTTAAAGGGTGAAGAATCTAGTGTTTTGCCTGTTAGCCTACACAACCTTTTAGTTCTAGTCCAGATTGTTATCCTCATGTATTTGTTGATCTGCCCCCCCCCATTTCCACATTTGTGAAGTGGGGTGGGTGGATGGTGTTGGGAGAAATACTATAAGGGATTGCCTTGTGTAGTTATGGAGGCCAAGAAGTTTGAGACCTTCAGTGGGAGCCAGGGCAAGTCTGACAATAGTAGTCTATGTTCCAGCTTAAAGAAAGGAGGAGAGAGACCTCTTCCTTAGCTTACCTTTTTGTTCTGTTTAGGGTTTGATGACACTCCCCCCCCCTCCCAGCACCAATCAGGGAAGGTAATCTGTCTTCTCTACCAAGTCAGAGACATACCAGAATAATAGCTTAAAACTTACATGTGTGTATATTTTGCTTGTATGCCTGGTGCCCTCAGAAACCAGAAGAGGGTGTTGGATCCCCTGGAATTGGAGTTACAGACATTAGTAGCAAGCCACCGTGTGAGCCCTGGAAATTGAATCTGGGTTCTCTGAAAGAATGAATAACCAGTGCTCTTAGCCACTGAGCCTCTCTCCAGTTCCCCAGAATAATATTAAACTAACTATCTGGATATCCTTTGGTCCAACTATATATCAAATTAATTATCATGCTGTAGTAGAACTGTTACTACCTTCCCCGCTTCAGACAGTGCTGAAGACACGCAACAGATCCAAAGGAAAGGAAGGCGGCATGTCACAAAAGCCTGTGCACTACTCAAGGTCAGTTTACTGTTAGGAAAAATGGGATCCAAGATTTATACTGACTCAAGCATAACTCAGGTTTATTTCTTGCTTATAATGAAGCACAAGTAATCAGGGCAACAGGGTGACATTTTCATTCTCAAGGCCACACCAAATGCTACTTCTGAGTTCACCCTCAAGGTTGTGTCTATCTCAGGCAGTTGGGGTAAAAAGCTCATGGAGAAGGGCCGTACGGGAGGATTTTACAAGATAGGCTGCCAGTAGCCACGCCATGGTCCTTTGTATAGAACTGACATGGCTGTAGCTAACGGCAAAAGGGCCGGGAAGCCCACTTCGCAGACTGACTCTATACAGTGACTAGAGGAGCATGGGTTTTCAGAGCTTAGGAAAGAACTCATCCAAACCCTGGGTAAAGATTCAGAAAATCTGAGTTCTGTTCGTGCTCTCCTATCTGCGGAAACGAGGAGTTCAGCTGATAGCCAGGATGTCATTTTGTTCTGCACATTCCGTGAAGAGACAGATAAGGCCTTGCTGGATACACTGAAAAGCCTGGGTGAAGGCAGCACATCTCTCATGGTGCACACATGGTGGCCAAGATCGGGCCAGTGTAGGGACTCTGATACCTGGCTGGATAAATTCGCATTCATTGGGCACTGTAGTCATTGATTTCTGCAAGACAGTTTATTGTACTTAAGGGGTCTTCTAACAGGGGTATGGCTACCCTGGAATCCATGAAGACTTTCCAAGGGGTTACAGAGGGTTTAACAACTTATTATGAAAATATATCTCATTTTAGTTGCTTAGATTAATTATACAACTCAGTAAAATAGTATTTAAACTATAGCCCTAGTATTAAAATTTCAAGTTTTTGATTAATACTGGCTTTAATATTTAGAGCTCTTTTGTATTAAGACAAGACCCTAGAGCAGAAGTGAAACAGAACTGAAATGTCAAGAAGACGAAGGGTGGTTGTTAGCTGGTGATGACTGGAGGAGCTTCTGGCTCGTGGTTAACGTGCTAGGGAGGGGCACAGCATCACTGTGTTAGCCAGCAAATGGGGAAGAGAAGTTCAGGCGGTGACAGCGCTGCACAGCGGCACCTGTAGCCCGCAGCCTTAGAAGAAGTGCATTTTAACTTTTAAGGATGATGAACAAAGTCCACGAAGTTTAGCTCATTTTTTTGAGCTTGAGCAATCTGTGGAACAACTGGCTAGGAATTTGATGGCATACCATCTTATCCTCACTCTTGGTCCCAAGGCCAGAATCACCGAAATGCTTATGAAGCAGTTTCAAAATATTTATGGGGAAAAAAGAGAGGTGGGGTTCATAGTTAGCGGTTTGTGATGAAGGCATGCTCAGCTCTTTTCTCTCTCACAGAGATTTCTTTGAGTTGGTGTGAATCCCACACAAAGTATGTGACCCATAATGCACCACCTCACCAATTCTGTAACACGCCTAAAGGGATAGTAACATTCTAATAAAGTGTGATTGCAGAAGGAAGTCTGTGATGTAGCCTGTGGATTTCATAGTCACCAAGGAAGCTGTGTTGAGAGACTGTAGGGTAAAGATGGTTGGGAAGATGACATTTTAAACAATATTTTTATTAATTCTTTGAGAATTGTATACAGTGTGTTTTCAATGTATTCACCCATCATGGCCTCCTGTTACCACGTTTCCACCCATTCGTCCCTCTTCTCTAACTCGAGATTTCTCCCCGGCCTTTGTGACTTGTTGAGTCTAGTTCTCGTTGCGCAGCTAATCGTGGGAGTGGGGGCTTCCCTGGTTTGTGGTCGTGCCACTAAAGAAAGCCAACTGTCTCTCTCCCAGCAGCCGTCAAATGCCAACAGCTCTCAGGTAGTCATGAGATTCCATGTCTGTCAGGAAGAAGACTTTTGATCTCCAATAAAAATGAAGGAATACTTGGTGTAAAATGCTATTTTCTTGATCAATATGGATCCCAAGGTTTGGAGGATTTACTTTTTTAGTTTTTTTTTTTTTTTGAGACATTTCTCTGTGTAGCCTTGGCTGTAATGGACTCACTATGTAGACGAGGCTGGCTTCAAACTCACAGAGATCTGCCTCTGCCTCCTGAGTGCTGGGTCTAAAGGTGTGTGCCACCGCCACCACCACCACATGGCAGGTTATTTATTTTTTCAAAATAGACACCTTTGATGACAAGAAATATTATGTTTAGTAAGTCCAAAACAAAGCCTTCCTTCTACAAGCTGCCTCAGTCATGCTGTTTTATTATAGCAGCACAAAAGTAAGTAAGATAGCATGGCACAGGAAGAGTGGCCAGGGGGCAAGATGAAGTATTAGGAAGGTTCAGACTGATGTCTGAGAGTGAAAGAATTATGGAGTTGCATCTTCCCAGATAAAATGCTGAGAAAAACACTAACATCCTATTTTATCTATCATCGATCCATTTGTCTGTCTATCATCCATCCGTCCGTCCGTCCGTCCGTCCATCTGTCTGTCTGTCTGCCTACTTACCTACCTCCCTATATATTTAAGACAAGGTCTCACACTGTAGCTCTGGCTGTCATGGAACTCACTATATAGACCAGGCTTGCCTCAAACTAATAGAGATCTCTGTTTCCCAAGTGCTGGGATTAAAGGCATGTGGCACCACTGCCTGGCCTACTTACACCTTTAAAATGATTACTATGGAATTTCAGTACAAATGTGTTTTAGATTTCATGGCCTGTTAAAAATGTATTTTTTACATTTTTAAATATTTGTGACTCTAGTATAGCTACAGCATTTCTCGCTACCTTTCCTCCCTTCACACTCTCGTATTCCCCTCCCTGCCCTTCTTCAAGTTCATGGCCTTTTCTTAGTGTTATTGCATGCTTATATATTTTAAGTGCCCATAATTTCTGTAGCAACCCCATAATAGCACAAGACATATATACATAGATACAAATATATTCCTAAATATAACCTGCCTGGTCTGTATAATGTTACTTGTCTGTGTGTCTTCAGGGCTGACTGTTTGGTGTGCCAGGGAAGACCTCGCCCATTCCAGCTTTCTTCAGTTGTCAGTAGTTCTTCCTGTCGGCTTGAGGCCTCAGGGGCTTCTCCTTGTTGACTTTGGCATGCCCACTGGTGTCCATGTTCAGCTCACGTTTGGGAGTCTTGCTGGTGAGACTTTATGGACACAGCTTCTGACATTACCAGGAAACACAGCCTCACAAGCTCTCTGATTTGCCTCTTTCTGGCCCCTTTTCAGCAATGCTCTATGAGCTGTGTGGGAGTGTTGGTAGATGTACTGGGACTGGGCGCCACAACTCTTTGATTGGTTTTAGTTTTCTGTAGTGGTCTCTGTCTGTTGCAAAGACTTGAAAGTAGCATTCTAATACAAATAAGTCTTACATTGCACAGCAGACTTTTCTTATATTTTGTAAATTAATTAGGAATTCCTCAATAATTACATGGATAGACATATGTATGAGTTTTCTTTAAAAAATTTATCTACTTATTATGTATACAGTGCTCTGCCTACATGTACACCTGCAGGCTAGAAGAGGGCATTAGATCACATTACAAATGGTTTTGAGCCACCATGTGGTTGCTGGGAATTGAACTCAAGATCTCTGAAAGAGCAGACAGTGTTCTTAACCTCTGAGCCATCTACCCAGCCCATGTATAATTTTTCTATGTGATGTAATTTATATCATAATTTGATTTCTTGGTTAAGAGTTGTGTTTTGGTAATTGTCTTGTGCTACATAGAGTTCTATGCAAATTATGGGCACTTAAAATGTATAGCTTTTTTTTTTTAAGTCTGTTTCTTTTTAAAAGCAGAAACACCCACACAGACTTTCATTTCTAGCCATGAGGAAGAATCGAGTTTTCTCACAACCTCTTCCCTCAAATCCTCACAGACATGCAAAGTCTGTGACCTCAAGATGTAACAAAGCATGTGATCCAGGAGATTGCCCTGGCCTGCTTCCTTCCAGTCAGTTCCTAAACGTGGATGCAGAGAGCGAGAAGCAAACAGAGCCTGTGTTTTGCTGAGGTGTGATGATAGAAAGAGTCAGTGTTCAGGTGAGCCAAGACAGCTAGACTGTGTGAGACAGAGCGCTGAGGGAGAATGTTCCGCCGGGAAGGAGTTCCTAGAACCCGCCTGGGTCCCCGTGAGAAGGGCAAAAGTCTTGGTAAAGAAACTTTGTTCAGTTTTGTGCACGCTGAGCCATTCCCAGTGGCCACACAGGGCCAGAAATGATTTGAGTTTCTACCAGTGAGAGTGGGGAAGACACATCTAATAGAAGCCCTGTAAGGTTCAACTGTTAGTGGTGGGCTGAAATAGCCCCAGCGTAGACAGTGATTTAGATACTCACTAAAAAGCTTTAGGAGAAGCACCAAAAGATTTAAACTAATCTACAAGAGATTTAGTTTCTATCAGAACAATGGGCGGTATAAAAAAAAAAAAAAGAATTAAAGTCAGCACTTATGCCAAGTTCATGGTGCTTAGCATCTGATTTTTTAAAAAATTGCAACACATACAAAGTACAGGGGAAAAATTAGTCAATATCATAAACTCCAAAATGACAGAGTAAAAAAATTAACAAAGACATGATTATAAAAATATTCAATATGCTGAGCTGGTAAAAAGGAAAATAGTAGTGCAGTAGGGGAAGGGGCAATATAAAAAAACAGAGACCATTATCTAAAGGAATTTCACTTGATGAAGGGGTTAATGATAGGATGGACATGGCCGCTGCGTGACTTGGGAAACTTCAGAGCGTCTGTTCACCTCAGATCAGGCACCAACAGAACAAAAGAATTGTTTGTCCATGTACAGCTTGGTGACCTATGAGTTTCTCTGAGTTACTTGCAGGATTGCAGGAGAAGGGTTGACATCTTACAGGAACATCACCCAAAAGTCCCAGTTTGCATGCGTGATGTGTCACCAGAGTCCCAACCCCAGTCAGTCTGGACACTAATGTCTACCACGCACAGCCGGGACAGAGGCTCCTTGCACCTGGTGAGGGGATCTCGGCTGAGGGTTGGCTAACATCCTCTCTTGTGAGGGTGGGACATAGGCGGGTCCTGTGAGAGTTCCCGTAAGTAATCACAGGCGCTGATTTCAAGACTGTCGGGAACTGTGTCATGCCTAGAGGACAGGGTTCTCCTACAATGACACCAAAAAGATACTTGGAGGCTCAGCAGTCAATTCCGTCTCATGTGAAGCTTCCTTACAGTTTTTAAAAGCTAGGAAAAATAATGAATGAATGAGGCAACAAGAAACATGTAAAGCCAGGCCCAGGCGGTGGTGGCGCATGCCTTTAGTCCCAGTACTTTGGAGGCAGAGGCAGGTGGATTTCTGTGAGTTCGAGGCCAGCCTGGTCTACAAAGGGAGTCCAGGACAGCCAAGGCTACACAGACAAACCCTGTCTCGAAAACAAAAACAAAAACAAAACAAAACAAAAAAAACCCCCAAAAACCAAAAACCAAAACCAACCAACCAAACAAAAAAACCATGTAAAATGTGGTCTTCAAAAAGGGAGAAATAAAAGAACAGGAAAAAATGTTCAAAAGATGAGCAAATGCTCTCCTATATTTTGTAAAGAATATAAACTTGATAGACTCAAGAGGCTTCAGAAGAGGAGCAAGGGTGAACACGAAGACGATCCCACCAAAACCCCACAGCCAAACCCCAGCAGCGCACTGACTGTGGAAAAGAGGAACTAGAGAGAGAAAAGAGGGTGTGCTGTCCACAGAGGAAGGAGAGAGGGGCAGGTCACCGCTTCCCCACTTTCTGGAACATGTCAAGGTCTTTACAGTGCTGTAAGGATTTCCACCCACCTAAAATTCTGCATTCATTGAAAATGTCTTTTAAAGATGAAAGTAAAATAAAACATTTTTCTCCCTCGGGGCAAGAAAAATGATGAAAGCTTGTGGCCAGCACACTTGTATAATAAGATAAAGGGAGCCAAGGCTTGGAGATCCTGGCCAGTAGTCCTGGCATTTGAGGGGCAGAGGCTGGAGGATCAGGAGCCTAAGGTCAACCTCCTCTATGGGAGACCCTGTCACAAAAAAGAAAAAAAAACCAAATGGATATGTTAAAGGAGATTGTTGAAACAGAAGAGAAATAGCTGGTGAAAATGTGGGTCTGTCCAAGGAAGTTAAATATTGTATGCTCAACAGAATTCTGAAATTGGTAGATACGTGGATAGATATCAAGGACTTTTACTATTGTTTTAACATTTATTCAAAGGTGATTGATCATGTAAATGTGAAGTAAAAACAATATACTGTGGGATTTGTTTTTTAATATAGTTTATTAATTTATTCATATTACATCTCAGTTGTTATCCCATCCCTTGTATCCTCCCATTCTTCCCTCCCTCCCATTTTCCCCTTACTCCCCTCCCCTATGACTGTGACTGAGGGGGATTACCTCCCCCTGTATATGCTCATAGGGTATCAAGTCTCTTCTTGGTAACCTGCTGTCCTTCCTCTGAGATACTGTGGGATTTGTAACAGATAAAATGTATGGCATTAATGGTGCCAGGCACAGGAGAATGGAATGAAGTGTGTAGTTATGACAGTCTCATATGTAATATGTAGTTCCAAGGTAGGCAAACTAAAATAATATAAACTGTGGATTAATCACTTAAAATACAGTGTAGCTAATAACCTAATCTTACTGGTAAGATGGAATCGAAAAACAGTAAAGGAGAAGGGAGGGGCTGGGGAGATGACTCGGTTGGTTATGTGCCTGTTTTACAAGCAAGAGGGCTGAGGTTGGATCCCCTGCACCCATGTGAAAAGCAGGCCATGGTGGCATGCATCTGTAACCTCAGTGCTGGGGGAAGATGCTGAGGGCTCAGGGGCCAGCCAGTTTAGCTAAGTGGATGAGTTCCAGGTTCAGTATGTAAGACTCTGCCTCAAGTTAAGGTGAAGACAGGGCTGAAGAGATGGCTCAGCTGTGAAGGCTTAACACTTAAGAGCTCTTACAGAGCGCCTGAGTTCATTACCAGCACCCACATCGGGGAGCTCACAACTGCCCGTGACTGCAGCTCCAGGGGATCTGACAGCATCTTCTGTCCTCTGCAAGCACTGCACTTTTATGCATGCGTACACACACACACACACACACACACACACACACACACACACACACACACATACTTAAAAATAAATCTTCAGAAACATACATGTGTATGTCTTAAAAAGATAAGGTGGAGATCCCCACATCTGTCGGCGTCCTCCAGCCTCCATGTATACATCTTCTCCTCCCCCTCCCTCCCTCCCTCACCCCACCCCCCCACCCGTGTAATAACCCCCCACCCATATGTACCAAAGTATGTTCTAGGCTTAACAGAAAGAAAGTGCACAGTGTTTGTGAAGTTCAGCTGGAAGGGAAGTTTCTAGGCTTAAGTGTTTACGTCAGAACACAAGACAACCCTCCAAACAACAGCCTAGGCATCCATATTACATCAGAAAATATAAGTGCAGGCAACTCTGAAGCAGTAGGAGATTGAAACAAAGGGCAGAAGAAATATCAGTGAAACTGGAGGTTGCTCTGTGGAAATCTCAGTATAATGCCTGCGTGCTTCTGCTCTGAGATCAGCAATAAGATGATTCATGTTGGAGTCTTTATGTCTGGGCTGTAGAAACAGTCTATATGCCTGGGCTGTGGAAACAGTCTATATGCCCGGGCTGTGGAAACAGTTTATATGCCTGGGCTGTAGAAACTGTCTATATGCCTGGGCTGTGGAAACAGTCTATATGCCCGGGCTGTGGAAACAGTCTATATGCCTGGGCTGTGGAAACAGTCTATATGCCTGGGCTGTGGAAACAGTCTATATGCCTGGGCTGTGGAAACAGTCTATATGCCCGGGCTGTGGAAACAGTCTATATGCCTGGGCTGTAGAAACAGTCTATATGCCTGGGCTGTGGAAACAGTCTATATGCCTGGGCTGTGGAAACAGTCTATATGCCTGGGCTGTGGAAACAGTCTATATGCCTGTGTGGGAATGCTATCATGTACGTTTAGTGCTAACTCAATCCAGAAATTCCTTCACAGATGTGACCAGAGGTTTGTCTGCTAGGTGATTTTACATCCTATCACATCAACAGTCAGTATTAACCATCACAAAGTAGTGCCTAGGATGCATACTCAGCTGTGAAGTTACTGACAGAAACAATTAAAAAGTCAGTAAAAAGGGACGCATTTGAATACATTCTTCACCAAGGAAGAGTTGCCACCAGAGAAATTAAATTATAGCCACAGTGTGATGCTAGCACAGTCTTTTAGAACATTAGAGTGGGTCAGTTTCAGAGGTGACATTACCACTGTTTGGTAGAAGATGTGGACAGTTCATGCACTATAGACAAGCATATAAAGTTGCCCTGGAATCACTTGAGTGAACTGTCTCGGCACCACCTCATCTAGCAAGTCCATCATTAGATATTTACCAAGGGGAAGGAAAACATGTGCCCAGGTAAAAAGGTGTGCACAAACCTGCCTTTCACTTCCAAGTAGCCAAGCTGGAAAACAGCACAAATGTCTATTAACAAGTGGACATAAAAACAAGACATTTAACAGTGGAATATTATCCAACAATAAAAAGAAAAGCATTCAAAAGTAGCAATGTGGATGAATCTCAAAATATGAGTTGTAAGTAAAGAACCCAGGAAGCCAGAGGAGACGTTGTAGGAATGTTCAGTAAAACTCTGAGATAGAACAGTTTAACATAGGGACACAAAGGACGTCCATGGTTGCATGGGCCTATATTAACTGGGAAGCAAGTTGAATGACTCTTTGATATGCTGTAAATGTTCTCTGTCTTGATTTCATTCCCACGAACATGGGAGTATACACATGTCAAAACTCGCAGAATATGCTCCTAGGATGAGATATGTGCCTTATACCTCATTAACACTGACATTGCATGGCCAGTGGAATGGCTCAGTGGGTAAAGGTGCTTGCCATTAAGCCTAACAATCTGAGTTTGATCCCCAGATCTCACAGGATGGAAGGAGAGAAAGTTGTTTTCTGATCTCCACACGTGGACCATGACATGAGTCCATGTGTGTGGATACATGCATGTGCATAGAAGCAAGTTCTCGGAGTCCATGAAGAAAAACTTGATAAAGCTGTTGACAATTTTCTCATTTACATAACTTGTTTTACATTGAACATTAGGAATTTCTGTGATTTTAGTGTTTATGTTTGGGCCATGGTGGAACACAGTAGGGGGCACAAAGGAAGGGCAACAATATTTGTGAATTGATTTACTCAACAAGCATCTATTGAGTACTCTGTATGTATCAGTATGTGCGTGGTGCCTATTATATAAAGGGGAGTACAAGTAATCCCCGACGTCTGAAGAACTCATGGCTGTGAGAGTAGAAACTGAAGTGTGGCGTTGTCAGTGCTGAGAGAGAAGTCTTACGGCTAATGTACGCAGGGAAGAGTAATGTGCTCCCCACTGTGGCTTGGGACCTAGGGGGTGGTAGTTGCATTTGCTTTGAAAACCAGTTGGTGGTTAAAGTAATGTGCTTGGGAATCAGACTGGTTTGGAATGGAATTCTGGCTCTGCTGTGGATTCTAGCTGTGTCAAGTCAGAATCAATATAAAGTGCCATAAGGTCAGGTGTCGTGGAGTCACATATGTGCTTAATAAGGGATGGCTCTTGTGTTGGAGTGGGGTAACAGAAGAGGAGGAAAGACAAGGAGCACATGCACCAAGGCATGGGAGGTCACACCTTCAGAACAGGACGGTGGGCAGTGTGGGGGAGTTGGAGCAGTATGGAGGAAAGCATAGGATCTGAAGGTCAGGATGTGGTCAGAGCATGAAGGACTGCGGTATGTCTGCTCTGTGATGGTGCATTCCTGCTGCAGGTCCTGAGGCAGGGCAGTGGTCTATAAGAGGTTTCTGGGAAGATGCTGGTGATGCTGATGATGGAGGAGGGAAAGGAGGAAGGCAGAGTTCAGTAATGTGGCTGTTGTAGTTCAGCTTAGAGACAACGGAGGTGCAAGAGTGCTCAAATGCAGAGATGGCTCTCGTCTGAGATGCTGTTCAGAGAAGTTATCAGCAGAGCATGGTGGTACCTGGGATACAGGACTCCATGTAATGGAGCACCTGAGAATAGTTCTGAGAAGTCCGGCTTGGGTACCTGTGGGATCGTGCAGTGCTTCACAGAAACAGGATGGTCATGAAGGAGAAGTTTCTTTCATGAGTTAAAACAATGGTTGAAGAAGGCAGTAACATTGCAAGTGTGTGAGTACTATTTTTGTTTTTTTTGTTTTTTGTTTTGTTTTTTGTTTTGTTTTTGTTTTTCTCGAGACAGGGTTTCTGTGTGTAGCCTTGGCTGTCCTGGATGCACTTTGTAGACCAGGCCGAACTAACAGCAATCCGCCTGCCTCTGCTTCCCGAGTGCTGGGATTAAAGGCATGCGCCACCATGTTCCAGTTTGAGTACTATTCTTAACATACATGTTTTGAGTATTCTTTAATATATTTAACTATTAATACATTGAAAATATACATGCAATAGTAGCCTAATATTCATATGCATTATAAATCTTACACAAAGTAGAAAAATCAGATTAAAAGAGAAACACACATAAATCAAAATTGTACCTTCCCCTCATAAAGCCAGAACACAGTCTTGAATATCAAGAAGAACAGCTGTTGGGGATAATCTGCTGTATTTTGATGCTAATTACTGCTTGCTGTTTGACCCACCTTTTGCTTAGTAAAAAGCCGTCTCACCTGGGCAGGGCAGGAGATAGGTGGGGCTTAGAGAGGCGGAATTCTGGGAAGAGGAAGAAGGACCGCCACCAGGAGGAGACGCGAAGTGAAGAGAGCAAGGCCGCCATGGGTCAGTTGGAGGAGAAGCACATGGCCCGCGGCGTGGATGGAGAATCCAGCCCAGATGAAGAACATGAGCAAGTATTTGGGATTATGGATGGCAGGTAGTTTGATAGAAGTTAGTAGAAGTAGACGGCATGAGATTGAGGCAGGGATCCCATGCCTGCCCCACTATGAGAGGCAATTTAGAAGATTGATATCTGCCCTGCTCCAGGTTAACTAAGGCTATCTTAAAATATAACAAGTGTCTGTGATTTGATTGATTGCTAGCCAGGCCTACAGATAATACTTGTAATTTTAAAAACAATAGACGGGCATCTCCCACTTTAGAGTCACAGCGTCAGGTCACCTGCAGCATCACAGAGAAGGGAAGTGCTGGGTTGTCTTCAGCCTGGGAAAAAGACCAGACTGGCCTCAAACTCTGAGATCCATCTGCCTCTGTCTCCTGAGTGGTGGGATTAAAGGTGTGCACTGCCACGGTGCTGATGCCATCACTGGCAGTGGAACCTTCTTAGTATCCATGGTGTTTTGCTCTAGAAGGTCATTGTAATTCAAACAAGCAAGTTTTAACTTCCTTGGCACAAACTTTAGCTGTGACACAAAGCACCTTTCCCCCTTAAAATGTAAAGCGTAGGAGAAGGGGCCTCTCTGCTCGGAGTCCCAACCAAGTAAAACCAGGAGGGAGAGATGCTTCCACGGTCTGGCCGGCACAGAGGAGTCCATGACCTCGTCCCCTTAATGTAACGTGTGTGTTCCATTACTCCAACAGCTCAGAGCGAAACACAGACCTCTACGTTTAAAGTAAATGTCGCTGCTAATGCACTGCTCCAGTTTGTTCTGACTCTCTGTCGTGGTGGTGCCTTCCTATTGGCAATTTCCTCTGTGGTTGTGCGAGGCCAGTTGTGACAGACTGATAACGATGGAGGGGGCTACTCTGGCCAGATCTTAATTTGGAGAGTACAAAACATAGTTTTGACTAATTGGTCCAGTAGGAACTGGAGTGGGCTCCAAACAACTCCGGGGGTCTGCGGCAAGGAAACGGGGAGACCTCATCAGCTGTCTCCCAGGCAGCCTCCTGACAGAGTGCCAGGGTGACAGAGTAACTTAGTCAGTGCATTTATGTCTTGGATAAGACTCGTGCTATCTGTGATACTATATACACAAAACCCCGAGCCTGGAATTCCTTTTAAGGCCACAGAACAGAAGAAAACACGAAATGCTACATCTTCTTTTGGTCCAGACTGCATGGAGTAGGGGAGGGGGGAGGGGCGGAAGCTTGAGTTGCTGACATCTGCTTAAGCTTAGCTGCTGTGTGAACGGATCTCCAGTCTCTGTGAGGCTAGCAATGCAGATCTCTTTGGCATCCAGAACCAGTGGCAAGCACAGCTGGAGCCAAGGCCCTGTGAGTCACAAGCCCAGCCCCCTCAGCAGCAGCAGGGAAGAGAAGTCAGGAGTGGGCGCTGCAGTAGGTGCCACATGTGGCTTGAAAAAAACGGCTTCAAATGATTCCGTTTACAGACCATGTCCTGTAACGAAAACGTACAAATGTGAGCCAGGAGCGGAGGGGCTGGCTGTCACGGCTTTTGCTTCTGTTTTCTGACTCTTTGTCGTGGTGGCGTGACTGTTTATTTTGTGTGGAAGGATGGGGTCAGGGAAGCTGACAGGAGCCCGGGATCTGGGACGAGCTGACAAAGGGAGCCAGGAAGAATCTGAAAACAGTTCACTGTCAGCATGGTAGGCGCAGTGGCCCAGATGAGCAGGAGCACGTTTCCCATAACCTTCTCGGCCTTTCCATGCTACTTTACTGAAAAGACTTAGGGTTTTTCTTTAAGTGTTAAAGTTACAAAGTCCTTTTTTCCCTGTTAACTTTTCCAGGCACTGAATTTCACACACATACGTTATCCTACTTCCTGTTTCTCTCCTTGACTGACTGTGCAGACTTTGTTCCTCACCTTGGTAGTCCGTCCTTCACCATACAGGCCTCCCTTTTGTTGAGGTTGCATGTTTGCAAGACCACTGCCCCACCCCTCCTTAAGCTTTCTTTCTTCACTCTCCAATTTCTCCTTCATGTCACACCCACTTTTGAAATCTAGGTTCTGGACATGAGAGAAAAACACACAGTAGTTGTCTTTATGAGTATGCTTGCTTAGCAATCTTCTGTTCTGTTTTCCTGATAAAAGTCATAATTTAATTTTTTCTCTTTATTTTAAATTTTTTTATTTTTTATTAATTTTTCAGATTATATCTCAATTGTTATCCCATGACTTGTATCCTCCCGTTCCTCCCTCCCTCCCACTTCTACCCTATTCCCCTCCCCTAGGTCTGTGACCCAGGGGGACCTCCTCCCTCACTATATGGTCATAGGCTATCAAGTCTCATCTTGGTAGTCTGCTTATTCTTTCTCTGAGTGCCACCAGGCCTCCACACCAAGGGGAAGTGGTCAAATATGGGGCACCAGAGTTCATGTCAGAGTTAGTCCTCGCTCTCCACATAACTGTGGAGAATGTCCTGGCCATTGGCTAGATCAGAGTAGGGGTTTGATGTTTATTGCTTGTATTGTCCTTGCTTGGTACAGTAGTTAAAAACAAGGAAATCCCGAAATTTGTGGACAAATGGATGGAACTAGAAATGATCATCCTGAGTGAGTTAACCCAGAAGCAGAAAGACTCACATGGTATATACTCACTTATAATTGGACACTAGCCCAAAGGCATGTCCCATGAAAATCTTCACTTACCAGGAGATTGGGATAGATGTGATGACATCCTATTGGACATTAGGTAAGAGAAATATAGGAGAATGGGGAAATAGAAGGATCTAGAGGGTCCTAGAAACCTACAAGAAGAACATCATGATGGGTGGATCTGGGCCCAGGTGAGTCTGCCCAAACTACTGCACCAACCTTCTTTTCTCTTTGTGGCTAACTTAAATTCCTTGTGTGTATATACCACACTTTCTTTACCAGTCACCTGATGATGGAAAAGTAGGCTGATTTGGTTTCCTGGCGATTGTGACTAGTGTAGCAATAAATATGGATGTGCAAGTATCTTTGTGGTGTGCTGACTTAGGATTCTGCAGATCTGTTCTCAGAAGTGGTACAGCTGGGTTACATAGGAACTTCCATATTGACTTCTACAATGGCTTGTTGGAGTGTGCATCCTGACCAGCACACTCCAGACTCTCCTCTCACTGCCTCATCAATGACGTCTGTTGTGGTTTCGTTGCTCTTAGCCATTCTGACAGAGTGAGACAGACACTCAAACCAGTTTTATTTGCATGTCTCTGGTGACAAAGGATGTTACATACTTTTCCAAGTATTTCTTCTTACTGAGATCCACCTCAGTTCGATAGCCCATTTTCTGACTAATGATTTGCTCTTTTCCTTGTTTAATTGTTCCCGTTCTTTATGTATTCTAGATAGTAATCCCCTGTCTGATGTATGGTTGGCAAAGCTTTTGGTCCCCACTAGGCTGCCTCTTCACTTTGCTGATTGTTTCCTTTGCAAAGCCCCAAACTAACAAACATGACCACAATTCTGTGGCAAGTGAAGGTCACAGAAAGGCGATGTAAGAATAGAGTTGCTCTGAGTCAGACAGATCTATTTTCAAATTTGGACTCTTCTGTGTGACCTTACACAAATCACCCAAGCTGTCCAAGCTGCAGTTTTGCTTTAAGAAGGAATCACTATTCACTGCAGAATGTTGTCTGGGCAGAACCTTCCAGAACCTCCTGGTGTTTGGAAATGTGTCTCCTCCTCATTGATGTTTAAGAGAGCCCCCCTCCCTCCCCATTTGCTCTTGGTTTTCTCTGCATTATTCACAGGTACTGTGAGGGCTGGTCAATAGCCAAGTGAAACGTCGCGACTTCTTCCCTCCCATGCGCAGCATGCTGCTAGGTGTAGTTTGAGCATGGTCCCGAATATTACCCTCTGAAGCTGGAAGTCAGATTGGCTTATTGACCATCCAGCAGGGAGCAGGATAGCTCAATCTTGTAGTCATAAAGTTGCTGTTAAGAACTCACAATCCAGAATGTTCTCTTTTGTTTTACTTTGCTTCACAGGAAATAGCAAGGCCAGTCTGTGGCACTGAGAAAACTGAAGAGGGGTGGATTTTGTATTACTGTGATAAAAGCAAGTTGAGAATGAAGGGTTTGTCTTGGTCCACGGCTTGAGGGAATTTGATCCATCACGGCAGGGATGATTTCGGTGGTGAGAGTTCCAGGTGGCTGTGCTTCATGTCCAGAGTCAGGAGGCAGAGATGAGCTGGGATGAGTTGGCTTCCTCTATGATCCCTACAGCCTATTGGATGATGCCACCTCATATTCAGGGTGGGCTCCTCCCTCCTCAGTTGAACTGGTCTGGAATACCCTCACAGATGTGCCTAGAGGACCCAGTTAGGTTGACGATGACCATTAACCCTCAGAGTGCTGTGAAGGATTAAGGAGGGACCAAATGAAACTGCCACTTAGTTGGGTTGAAATGGTGCCGGAGAATGAAATGATCTTTGCCTTCAGACAGACATTGGAATGTACTTCATAATGACTCTAAAGCACCCCCCCCCCCCACATTCCACTCATCAAATCCTGCGATGTGTATGGAAAACGGGCAGATAAAATGGGCCAATTAGACCACAGCAACATCTGTCCAAACTATAACCCTTATCCTTAGCGAAAACATAATCCAGGATCACACAGACGCCCTGCAGATGTACACAATCATTTAACGCGGCTTTTGAGAAGACTGTGCTGGCTAGCTGCTGGCACTGGGCTGCGGCTGATGAGAAATCCAGGCACGGCAGAGCTGGGAATACATACAGCTTTAAAGAAAACGTTAAATTCCTAATAAGTATCTACTTAATATAGTCTGGCGAGTTCTTCCCCATAGGCTGGGTTGAAAACACTCCTGACTGCTTATATAAAGCGGTTTCCCAAATATATTTTAGCAATCTGTTTAAAATTTGAGAACAAAATTTAGTTTTAGGTTGTTTCCTTTAGGCTTAAAAGTTTTTTTTTTGTTTGTTCTGTTCACTTTGAAACAATGTATTTCATCTTTGCTGGACTGTAGAGATGAAAAATTTAAAATTTCTCTACCCAATATGTAGAAGAACACGACAAGCACTCTCCACAGCACAGTGCATCTACACATCTTGAAGGAAGAGGAGAGAAAAGCATGCAGGAAGAAAAGTCGTAGTATTAATTTTTAAAGGTTTATTTGTTTTTATTTTATGTGTGTGGATGTTTTGTGTGTATGTATGTTTGTGTACAACATGTGTCCCTGGTGTCCCTGGAGGCCAGAACAGTGCATCAGTTCCCCCAGAGTTGGAGTTACATGTAGTTGTGAGCCACCATGTAGATGCTGGAAACCAAACCGAGGTCCTCTGGAAGAGCAGCCAGTGCTTGCAACCACTGAGCCATCTCTCTAGCCCAAATTGCAGTATTCTCAGTACAGCTCAGTAAGAGACAAGTGAGAGTCTCATTAAAAACAGATTGCAGTTTTCCTAATGTACGTGGAACACAGTTCACATCATGACACTTAACGGCATTTTTTGGTGAAAATGTCATGGTATGATATATAGCAAGCTCATAATGAGAGAGAGAGAGAGAGAGAGAAAGAGAGAAAGAGAGAAAGAGAGAAAGAGAAAGAGAGAAGAGAAGAGAAGAGAAGAGAAGAGGAGAGAGGAGAGAGGAGAGAGAGAGAATTCTGCTAAGCTATGGTGTTGGTGAGATGGTTCAGTGGGCAAAACTCTAACATTTTCCACACAAGCCTGACGACCTGAGCTTGGTCCCTGAAACCCACAGTAGAAGGAGGAAACAGACTTCTAAAAGAAACTTGTCTTCTGACTCCAAAACCACAGCGTAGCACATTTGGGCATGCATATTGGGATCACACGCATATACACATACACACACTACACACACACACACACACACACACATACACGGACACATGCACGCATGCATGGCGTGCACATATACAAAAGCACACGCAGGTACTCACACACACACATATGCACACACACACATATGCACACACACACATATGCACACACACAGGTAGCCTTCTTTGTTGTTCTTCGTGCCCTGGCCACACAAGGCATGAGCAGATAAGCTCAGAAGACCTATGTAACAGGCACGCTCAGAGGCAGCACGGTGGAAGCTCTCCTTCCGCCCGCATTCCTGTATTCACCCATGAGAACTCACTCCAGCATGACATTACAGCCCCCTCCCTGGGTGGACACTGAACCAGCCTTAGACTTATTCCTGCTCCAGAGGCAGGGTCAGGAAAGCATCACATGGAAATGCACCGCCAAGTGACATTTCTTATAGCTAGTTAGTCTATCAAATGGCTGGCTGCATTCTGGCTAGCACTAACTAGCTAACTAGGTAATCAATATTGGAAACTAATGAGAGTCCACTGTGTGGGGGGCACAGTGTTGTCTGATCAAATGAAAAGAGCGTGTATTAGTGACACATGACATACTATGTGCCCTTCCTACCTACATGCCATGAGTCAGTTTCTCATTGAGTCTGCCGCATACCGGTGTGTCTAGACTGGCTGGTGAGCTCCAGAGACCAGCCTGTCTCTGCGTCCCAAGTCTCTGCGGGGATTACAGACGTGTGAGGCAACACTGTACCAGGCTCTTTATGTTGGTGCCAAGAATCTGAGCTCAGACCTTTCTGCTTGTGTGGCAGATACTTAGCAGCTGAGCGTCTCTCTAGCCCCACACTTTAGATTCCTCCCCAAAAAAGCCTGCCTCTGAAATTTCCAAAGACTCAGATTCCTGGGAACTCAGTTGTTTTTTGTTTTTGTTTTTGTTTTTTGTTTTTTGTTTTAATTTAATGTGTGTGTGTGTGTGTGTGTGTGTCCGCGCTTAACAAGGCACTTCCAGCAGCATGCATATGGAGATCAGAAGACTGCCAGAGTTGGTTCTTTCCTTCCACTATGTGTGTGCCAGGGATCACATTCAGGTCATTAGGCTTGGCAGCAAGTCCTCTTTACCCACTGAGGCAGCTTGCCAGCCTGGAGCTCAGAGTTTTGACACTGTGTGAGTGGCACATGAGGTCCGTGAAGGGAGGTATGGCGTGGGGAGGTGCAGCTCTGGGTCAAACACTGAAGAAAAAACTAGGGCTTTCTGCTCAGGCTCCTGTACTGCTGAGGTGATACAGTGCCTGTGGGGTGGTTGTGTGGTCCATGTCACTGTCAGAACCGTTGAGACAGAAGAAGCCTGGCTCTCACTTTAACATGGACAGGGGGAAAAAAGCCAACCGCTGTTGAACTGCGTCTGCTCCCCTAAGGATTCTTGCCTTTTGCCTTTATTCAGCCAGCTAGAGCTGGACTCTACAGAATTGTGAAACATTTGTGCCAGGGACAGTCGAGTGATTTACAACTCTGTCTCATTTGAAGCTTTCAAGCGCATGATCTATAGTAGCTGAGCTTTGGATCATATCAGGCTATAACACACACAGTCCCCTAGATGTCCCCTTAGCCGTCCCAGAACACTGAGGGATTCTTTGTGATCTCAGCCTCAGTTGCGCCTGGGTGTCCTCTCTCCTCCCACGCCTATGTCTTTCTTTGTGGCTGTGTTGTCAGACTGCCCCACTGAATGGAGATGAGGAAGGGAGCCCCACTGACCGGAGATGAGGAAGGGAGCCCCACTGTTCCTTGGGGTTGGCAGTGCGCTCAACAGGAACTGCTGTGCGCAGAGCTGCCCTTCTCTGGGGAGGTTCACAAGGGTAATGCAAGAGCAGGCTGGATGTTTCTTTCTTCTTCTTTTTTTTTAATCAAGAAGTTCTGCCAAATTCTATCAGAACTCAGAGAAAATATATACAAAGTCTGAAGTCAATGGGATTCACTTTTAAACATTCTTAGCTTGAGGAAACGGGGCGCGGGGTTGGGGGGAGATGGCTCAGCTGCTAAGAGCACTTTTGTTCTTCCCAGGTTGGTCTCCAGCACCCACGTGGCAGCTCACAATCAGTAACTCTGGTTCTAGGGGAGTTCAGCGCCCTCTTCTGGTTCCCTCAGGAACTGCAAACATGTAGTGCATAGACTTATATTTAGGCAAAACATCCATACACATAAGCTAAAATAAATAAATCTTTAAAAAACACTTGAATCAAGTAGAAATCCTTCACACTTTAAATGTTTTCTGCATTTAACTGGACACAGTTGTTCTGAGAGTTGATTCAAACTTCACAGACGCCATTGTGCAACGCTGCCTCGTCTCCAGTGAGACCTTTATGTAATGAAAATTCCTTTGAAAGTGGTTGCCCAATGATTGACATTTATTCCAAATACTCCACAGTGGCAGCTGCTTAATCCTTTATTCTGGTGAAGTGCCTTTAATTAAAAACAGTGTTTCCAAAGGGCACTGGTGATTTTCAAGAAATTGAAGCAGTATAATAAGTTGATGCCCTGTCTTGCTCTTGGTGACTCGGCAGTCTGACAGTGGAGGTCAGAGTAAGTTATGGAAAGCAAAGCAAGCTGAAAGCAGTCTTTAGAATGTAGGCAAACTCCCTTATATAGGGGCAGAAATGCAGGTGACATTCCAAAGAGGAAGCGCTGTGTGGCTCTGCCGCTGCCATGTCTCCTAACGAGCTGACCGATCTATACCTGTCATGTCCGTCAAACACAGCTGGCATTTAATGCTGCTCTGCAATGACAAATTCCTTGTTTTACTTCTGCACAGTGAATATACACGGTGAGAGTGATCACAGCGTATAAGTGATGAACCAAGTCTCAATACAAGTACCTATATTTAGCAATATAAATCCTGTAGCAATATAAGTCCTTCTACTAACAGAGAAGCAATAATTCATATTAGTTTTGATTCCACCTTTGGAGGCAATGAGTGCATTATTTTATAAGTCAGAGGTCGCTGCAGTTTCATCAAGTCATATTTAAGATGAGAAAGCCAAGGCTAGGAAAGGTGAAATGATTTGCCCCGAGTTACAAAGAAGATGGACTATTGAATCATCCATCATTTAGGCTCAGGTCTCCTGACGACACAGTCACTGCTGTTTGTACTTATTCTTTGCCTGTGAGTCAAACTGAAGTACAGAGGCTGCTCCCAATAGATGGGAGAGCTGGAGATAGCATAAGAGAAAGATAAACAAACAGGCTTATCTGGACAGGACCTCAGCTCATTAGGAAGAAGGATGAGGAGGAAAGGGCAGGAGGGTAGAAACGGCACAAAGACAAATAGTCAGGGGAAAAACGTGGAACAAGGTGGATGCCAGACATTTTCAAGATTAATTCTTAGTTGAATTTGAAAAATAACAAGATTTCTTCATGGAGAAGCAAAGTGCGTACATATGTAATAGATATGAAGAAAAGCCTCGTGCATTATTAATACATGTAATGAACTATGCAGGGGCAGAGGAGAAGCCCGGCGTTGATGGAGGAAGATGGTGACCTCCAGAGAAACCCAGCAAGGCTCTGGATATGGGGTCCTCTTTCCTCACCAAAACCATTTACAGAGAAGAGGGAGGGGGAAAAGATAATTGATGAGGGATGTGTCATGCCCTATTTATAACCCTAGGAAGAAAGTGAAATTCGATAACGTGCAGACTGATTTATCAAACAAAGCCTAGCATGGAGCTAACGCTGCAAATGGGGATTTATGAGCGCAGCCAGGCTCCAGGACTCACCTTAAAGCCAGGTTTCAGAAAGGTTATCTTTCTATGGTAGTCACAAACAATTTTTATCAAATGACAAGGACACTAATAATAGCAATTTTTTTGTGTGTCCTTAGGTTGCTACTTATGTTTCTAAGAATAACCTCTGCTCATTGACTTTTGTGCTGAACCATCATTTGGGGATGAAGCCTTCAGTTCACACCTTCATTATAACCATGGAAAATGCCATAATCTCCAGTTTATAATTGTTTTTGAAAGAAAAGAAACAATAGGTCAGTAAGATTACATGCATGGATAATATATTTATAAGCGTGATGTTAGGAAGTAATTTTAACTAGGGCTAGAGAGAAGGAAGGCTCGGGTGGTAAGCACCTTGCTGAATGAGCCGGAGGACCAGTGTTTGGCTCCCCAGCACCCCTGTGAATGCTTGGCGGGCCTGGCCGCCTGCCTGAATCCCCAGCTCAGAAGGTGGGGACAGAGGGAGCCTGGGCAGCCAGCCTGCCTAGCTAGCCTTGCTGAGCTATGGGGTTGGCGAGAGAGACTCCACCTCAATATATGGGGTGGGACAAAACAGAGGGAGACACCAGTGTCACTCTCTGGCCTCTGCATGTGTGCATACTTGCATATGTCCACATTTGTCCACATGCTACATGCTGGCATACCACACATGCACAAACTATATAGACATTAAAAGTACAAACTTCAGTTATAAGAACTACCTCATTTCAAGGAAATGCATTTTTCTCTCTAGCAACAATCTTTTTCTTTTATTTTCATTTCCACTTTATTTCATTTTCTTTTTTTATTATTATTTTTTAAAATTAATTTATTCATATTACATCTCGATTGTTAGCCCTTCCCCTGTTTCCTCCCATTCTTCCCTCCCTCCCACTTCCCCCCTTCTCCCCTCCCCTATGTCTGTGATTGAGGGAGACCTCCTCCCCCTGTATATGCTCTTAGAGTGTCGAGTCTCTTCTTGGTAACTTGCTATCCTTCCTCTGAGTGCCGCCAGCCTCCCCATCCAGGGTAGCAACAATCTTTTTCAAGACAGGGTTTTCTCTGTGTAGCCCTGGCTGTCCTGGAACTCACTCTGTAGACCAGGCTGGCCTCAGACTCAGAGATCCCCCTGCTGCTGCCTCATGAGTGCTGGGATTAAAGGTGTATACCACCACTGTCCAGGTAACAATAATCATATTTTAAAAATAGTTGTGTCACAGTTTTAAACTACGGTCAGTTTCTTTAGTTAATCAGTTTGCTTAGACTGATCCTCAGTTTCCTTAGACTGATCCTTGGGTCTAACTTAACTTTAGAAAACTCCAAAAAACAAAACAAAACAAAAACCGTAACCAAAACTTTTATCTGTGGTGGAGCTAAGCAGTTAGAACATAATGCATGAAATCATGTTTGAGTGGCAGGACTTGAAGTCCAGGTGACCTTGGAAGCCCTTACGTGACTTCTCATGGGACAGTCTTCTGTGCCATCTGGAAGCGTCTTTCTTTACTCCATCACACTTGTCCTTCCGGCTTCCTGAAGTGGAGACAGCAGGATATTTTTCTCAAGAAATTTTATTTTTTAATGTCTCAGGAAAAAATGCTTCTTTTTGTGTTCTCCGATTACATATTTGCCTTTTAAAAATATTCTACTTCTTTCCCCAACCTGGTTCCAACTTATGACTGATCTGACTGTCCAGGAGTTTGACAAAATGATTGTTTGGGGCACTGTAATTTAGGATGTCAGCTCTTCAGGGCTGATTTTCATAAGATTTATGATATTTTATACTTATTCTCAACTAGAAACGAAGATTGCCATTGAACAGTACAGTGATTCCATCACGTGTATGGTACTGTTGAGTGGCTCGTGTCAGTGGCATTTGCACAGAGGCTGGTTTATAACCTTTGACCCTATGTTTTAAGAAAGAGGCAGTGCATCACTCTAAGCTGTGTCACACGAGAGGGAGGAACAGAATGCCCCTGTTCTTACTTTACAGAATGGAAAGCTACACACAAACTTCTAGATGCTTTTCAGGAGAGCCAGAAGGACACTTCTGACTCATTAGTTGTTCAAAGAAAATTTAAGTTTGAAAAATTAAAAAATATAAAATACTTTATGCTCAAAGAACAGGCAAGTCAGAGGCTGTGTAATTTGGAGTTGGGGCAGCCAAGCCTTCAGCCAAACACATGGGATTCCGCTCAGGGAGGGGTCCTGTGTGCCTGGGCGGGTCTGTCAGGCACACACCTGTGAAGCCTACCCCGGTGAAAACAAGGCAGCAGTGAAGAGGAAAAGTTATAACCTACTGCTGGTGAAATTGTCCTGCTCTCCAGCTCTCCTGCTCTTACCTGTGCTCTCAGGTGTGAGTCTCTCTCAAGGGGGCGCTGTTGAGCCATGGAGAGCCTGACACCAGCCCTGGTGCATATGGAGGGGCACCACAAGGAGACAAGTCCATCACTGAAAGGAGAGTAGAAGAGGGGATGGAGGCGATGCTTCTTACATGACCTGGAGTTGGGGTGTGATGGGAGATGAACTTGGGAACCTCCAACTTCCTAGTAGTATAATACAGTTACTTAGCGTCTCCGAATCTCACTTTTTCACCACGGTAAACAGTGGTGAACACCTTGTAAAGGTTATTGTGTAGACGAGAGCTCAAGCGGGAAGATGGAGTGCCCAGTGACTAGTTCCCAGTGTCGTTTCTTTTTTCCCTGAGTGACAATGGCTAGGAAAGGCTCCAGTGTCAGGGCAGCAGGTAGACAATCTACAAAGCTTGGAGAACCATGGACGAGCTGCCTGTTTCTCCATGACCGGGCCTCTGGGACTGTTGCCAGCGCAGAAATGCATCTTTCCCCCAGACAGGGCAAGGAGCAGGCTGTGGGAAGTTCACAGTGGCGTTCAGTCCCAGCACTGAAAACGGGCCAACTTCCACCCACACCGTGGAGACGAGAGCACAGCTGTGGGCAGACAGCAGAGTCCGTGCTGTGGGGCCGCCGGGTTGCAGCATGCTTACAGATGTGAAGTGTCTGTTCTGAGATTTGGTAATTTGTCTAGTTTACCCAGTTACATTTTCCTGACACGGAGCGAATGCAGCCAAAGCCATCTTATGTGGTTTCCTCACTTTGTTTTGATTTTTTATTTGTTGCTTACAGCATTATCTCCAGTAACAATCATGGAATTTCCTTCCCCACTAATCTGGTCTATTTCCATTTTGCCTGTTTATTTTTAATTTCCCTTCTCTTGGCTTGAAACCTCCCCTGCCTCTGCCTTGTTTATTTCCCTGCATGTGTCAGCATCATTTATCAGCATGTCCCTCAGAGGAACTTGGTCCAGTCTTAATTGTGTCGGTTGCGTTTTCCTGATTCCTGATGCGAGGATGTTATGTGCTCCACATCTCTAAATACCACACGATGGCCTTGGGCTGTCATCTACTCAAGGCTGCTCTGGGCAAGCAGACAGGCTTGCTGTCTGTGGCTTCCAGGCAGAGCATGCGAGGCCCAAAGGCACAGAAAGCCCTCCTCTGTAGGGAGACTTGCTGCAGTTTCTCCGATGTCACCCCGACCCTTGTTGACTTAATTTTCCATTTCCTCTTATTTGTCAGCTGGTTTCATGAGCATCAGGCCTGCCTTTTGCAGATACGCTCAATTGCCTGAAGCCAGAGCCACGAAAGCCAGTGCTGTTAATTAGTGATCAATTCCGTCTTGCAATACTAGCCCCTTGGAATATGTGCTGAATCTAGACTTGTTCCCTCATTATGAAGAACTTAGCCCACCAAGCCAGTGAGGTTTAAGGAGGAGATGACTTAACTTTATTACTTGTTATGTAAATTAGCAAAACACTGCCTCTTTTTTACTTCTGGATTGTCATGGGTTACTGACCTATTGGACTGACAGTAATTTAACATTTACTTAGACTTGCTCTGAACAGAACACATTTATAGTCTCAAGATACTTAAAGGACTTGAAAGTGGGAATGGAGTTGAAAGCAAGTAAATACAATAAAGTCTCAATGTGACACAATCTGCAGGTCCATCGAATACACAGGGAGGGTCCCATTCAATACAATACAACACAACAAAAACAAAGCCTAAAGTCACTGGCTGCCTTTGGGCTCCAGACACGTTTTAAAATGGCTGGAGTAGTATAGCCTAGGGGTGAGTCAGTGCTCAGTGGAGGATGCTCAGAGCAAGAAAAAGGCTGGGAAAGCAACCAGGCACAAAGGGCCCCAGCTGCTGTGTGGAACAGTTTGGGTTTATGCTCCATGGAAATTTTAAGGAAGCAGAATATTGGAACAAAAATCACCCAAAGAAGGGCGTATTTGTGGGACTTGAATGAAAGCAAGAAGATCCCTTAGAACAGTGTGGTAACAAAGCAGGTTGTAGTGAGATTCTGACCAGAGCTGAAGGAGACCTTCTTACAATAAGGATTCATGGAAAACCTTGTTCGGCCCTATAAATGAACCCAGAGCCCAGGAAGGCATTGCAGCTGATAAACCCTAGAGAGAACCAACCTCCCTCCCTCCCTCCCTCCCTCCCTCCCTCCCTCCCTCCCTCCCTGCCTCCCTCCCTCCTCCTGCTCCACTGCAGCTGATGATCCCTAGTGAGAACCAACCTACCTCCCTCCCTCCCTCCCTCCCTCCCTCCCTCCCTCCCTCCCTCCCTCCCTCCCTCTCCATTGCAGTTGTTCTTGTTTTCCTTTTTATGTATTGACGCTGGGGCTCTCCTCCAGGGCCTAGGGCTAGTAGCCACCAGGCGTGCCCAGCCACCCTCCAGCCCTCCATCACAGTTGGGAACATCATTCTTGTGGTAGTTCATACATTATATTGTACTATACCACATTATTAACGTGTTTATAACCTTTCTGTCCTTAAGCCTTGGTGATTTGGGATCAAACTTACTGAACTACTTGTGTGTGCCTAGCACCACACTTCGCATGCACCGGGTGTGTTTGAGAAATACAGCTCTCAACCCTGCAGCCAGTGTTCCTTCCAAATGGTTTGTGAAATACACAGTATGAAAAGACCATTAAGACTTGCCTTTCCCCCACCCATTTTCACTTCTACTCCCCAAGGTCTAGAGCAAAATGGCAAGAGACATGATAAGTAGATATATATTTTTATTTCCTATCACATTTGTACCAAGGAGCTAAGAGGTGGCTCAGCCATTGAAAGCCCTTACTGCTCTTGCAGAGGACCCAAGTTCAGTTCTCAGCCCTGACACCTGGTATCTCAAAACCACCTGTAGCTCCAGCTCCAGGGTGTCTGTTGCCCTCTACTAGTATCCAAGGGTACCTTCACCCATGCTCACATTCCCTTGTGTAATAAAAAATAAAATCTTTTAAGAATAAAGTTTGTGTCACTGTCCATTACCAAGATGTGTTCTATTCTTCCAGAAGCCGGCACTAAAATACCAGTAATAAATACTTGAAGGTAAAAAGTGGCCATAAGAGTTGTCTATTGTAATATTGTCTTCAGTGGTTTCACAGTCCAAAAAAATGGAGCACAGTACTTTGCTTTTATATCTTTTCAAATATTTTTTATTTTAATGTAGATTGTACATTTTTTTTCTTCCACCAGATCCGTAATGCCTCCTGCTGGCCTCTTTCAAGATGGAGGGGAAATCTGTGGGAGAGCCTACTCAAGTGGTGTCTAAAGTCAAACTTTCCACAAAAGTAGAAAACGCAGGACACTGGCTGGTGGAAGATCACGCTCGAATATGGGAAGTTTTAAAGACAGAGGAGGTAAGACAGTGATAAACGACAGAGCTGGTGCAATGGTGGATTTGCTCATACCTGAGACTAGAAAATTCCTGGTGTAGTGGATACCCCATGCCAGCTTGAAAATCTGTTCAAGGACAGCCAAGACTGGAAAACAGTATGCCCCTTGGACATTATTGGTGGGTGACACAGTGATTCAGGTAAAGGAGCTGATAGCACTAACAACCGAAGCATACAACAATGACCTGAGCTCAGTTGTACGGGACCTGCCCTGTGGCCTCGGCTACCTCACCGGTATAGACGAAGGCATTCTTCTTCCTGTCTTCTCTCCCAGGGTTGCTCCTCTGTGGTTTTCTTCTTTCCCAAGCCTTTTATTGAGGTCTCAACAAATGTTAGGGGTGTGTGTGTGTGTGTGTGTAAGATAGAAGGATGGAGAAACCCATTTGTTAGTAGAAATGATACAGTATGGCTTTTACTTTTGTTCTATGTTCGAGATAAGCGCAGTGATGAGGCCCCAACGAAGCATAACTGCATGAGAAGCTATTACAAGATCAGAAAGGAGGCTGGAGTTGAGAACCCGACCTTGGCCTTTACCATCCTAACTTCTCTGAACTGAACTGGGGGCTAGGGAATAACGGACAGGAAGAAGGCCAAAACTTAGAACTCGAGAAGGCTAATGTGGTCTGGAAACACGATAGGAATGGTGCTGGGAAGGCAGTGAGTATCTTCAAAGGCCTCACCTGGGAGCCTCCATGGCCTCAGATAGCTGCCCAGGCTCTGGGCCTTAGCTTGCAAGTTTAGAAATCTTTCTCATCTATCTAACAGTAGGGTGCTCACAAAAAAAGTAATATAATAATGAAAATAATAATGGAAGGAGACAACCTTGGCAAACTGTGCTAAGCTGAGCATAAACATTCCCATATGTTTATTTTCCACTTTAATACCTACCAAGTGAATTTTTGGGTTATTTACTTTATAACTTGTGAGTTTTTTCCTAAAGTGGTGGCACACCAATAGTATGTAAAAATGTCCACTATTTTACGAGTCTGTCAACTCTAGGAATTATTAGATTTCCTAATTTTTCTTCTAATCTTTGTTGTTTTGTTTTTATCTCAGCCTTATCTGAGACTGCTTTTAATAAAAAAAATTTAAAACATTTTTATTACACTATATGTTTATTTTGTGCATGAATGTGTCTTATATGCTTTTACTTTTCCATTAGTGCTTACATTTCTGAAGATTACAATATGATGAGTCTCTCTTTCTTTCATGCATGCGCGCACACACACACACACACACACACACACACACACTATGAACTGATGTCTTTCCTTGGTCTGGAAATATCTCCAGAATTTTTTTTCGAGACAGAGTTTCTCTGTGTAGCCTTGGCTGTCCTAAACTCAGTGGACCATACTGCCCTCAAACTCATAGCAATCAGTCTGCCTCTGCCTCTGTCTCCCGTAGTGCTGGGATTATAGGTGTGTGCCACCATGCCTGGCTCTCTGCAGAATTTTTAAATTCAGAATTTTTAGTCTTTTCCTTTTGTGAGGCTTACATTCTTTTTTCATTCTTTGTTCATGTTACCTAACTTCTTTCACAATTACTGTATTTTATTCCTCTTTGTGTTGCATTCTGATTAATTTCATGTCTGTATTCCAACTTTTAAGCTATATTTTTACTTCCAAAACCTTTCTTTTTGGTTCTTGTTTTACAGAATATCATTATATGTTTGCCTCTTTTTTTTCTATTCCTATTTTTAGTGTTAAAGTCCTATGTGGAAGGTTCTCAGATTTTTTTTACTCTAATTGCCATAGTTTCACAGATACTGGAAGACAGTACAAGCCTCTCAGTTCAGAGTAAATGACTTTATGGCTCCGTGGAGGCTGTAGGCAGAGTGTGCACGTGCTTGGTTTGGTCCCTTTGTCCCAGTTCCAGCAAGGGGCGCAGGGGTTGGGCCTCGGTGGATGCCTGCATGGGGAATGAGCCGGGTTGGGCCTCGGTGGATGCCTGCACGGGCTATGAGCCTTGATCTGGGACTCTTGCTTTTATTAGTGGCCGTGAGCAAGCTTGTACTTTGATGTAGTGGCAAGCATTAGTGCACCCCTTCAGAATGCTTAAGGCCAGCCATGAACAGTGGTCTGCGTAAGACAGGTAGGAGGCAAGGGAGAACCCATAACATTTTTGTTTCTAACAGTATTAAATATAAAGATTTTAAAGTTCCAATTCTAATTCTAAGGCTGTATGTCTTACTCTATTCTCTGATCTGTCTGTTTGCCCTGACAAGAGGTTGATTTGGGGCTGAGTTTATTTTTTTTTTTGGGAATGAAAGAAATTTCCTCCAGGGAGAGTTTTTATTTGTTTCTGGTAACACTACCAGTGTAACGCCATTTTGTTTATTTTATTGAAAATAGATTTTTTTCATATATTCTGATTGCAGCTTCCCCTCCCCCCACTCCTCCCAGTTGCCTCCTTCTCGCCCCTCCTATCCAGATTCACACCCTTTCTGTCTCTTGTTAGAAGATAAACAGCCATCTAAGGAATAATACTAAAATACAATAAGGTAAACAAAACAAAACAAAAAGAAAATAAAACCAAATTGGAATGTGACAGAAGAATCAAACAAGAAAAAATACAAGAAACAAATAGACCCAGAGACCTATCCATTTACGCACACCCGATTTCCATACAAGCACAAAAGTAGAAGCCGTAATATATATGCAAAGGACCTGTAAGGCAAAAACAAAAAACAAAACAAAACAAAAAAAACCCTGGCTTAACATTTTGAGACAAATAACCTCGAAAGATGCTGTTGCATTTGCCTTGTGTTGGCCAGCACTGACAAATGGAATCCAAAAATGGTGGGCCACACCCATGAGGGTTTTTTTTTTGTTTTTTGTTGAAGTGGGTCGATCCACTCCTACTCTGGACCTTTGAGGTAGGAAGACACATGCCTTTGCTCTGGATCTTGAGGCAGGAAGATAAACTTTTAATCTGGGCCACACCTTCCTCTGGAAGCCTATATAAACAACTTCTGGATTCTTGGACTTTCTGTTCATAGTGAGCCACTGTTGGGTTAGCTGGACCACAGCCTGTTAGTCATTCTAATAAAGCCCATTTATGTAATATATATTATTATGTAATTAAATCCCATATATTACATGTTCTAATACATTCTTATGTATATATCTGTACATATGTATATATGTATAAGTTCTGTTTTTCTAGAAAACCCTAACTAATACAAATGGCGTAGCTGAATCTTGAGGTTTATGGATTCCCATCTTTCTGTGCAATGGCCACACTGATTCCCACAGTAGCTGTACAAGTTTGTACTTTGACCAGCAATGGAGGAGTGTGCCCCTTATGCCACATCCTTGCTGCATGAACTGTCATTTGTTTTATTGATCTTGGCCACTCTGATTGATGTAAGAAGAAATCTCAAAGTAGCGTGTTTTGGTTTTTTTGTTCCCCCAAGACAGGGTGTCTCTGTGTAGCCCTGACTATCCTGGAACTCACTCTATAGACCAGGCTGGCCTAGAACTCAGAGACCCACTTGCCCCTGCTTTCTGAGTGCTTGGATTAAAGTTTTGATTTCCATTTTCCTGATAACTAAAGTTGTTGAACATTTCTTTAATACTTCTCAGCCATATGAGCTTTCTTTTTGCGAATTCTCTATTTAGACCTGTACCCTGTTTTTTAATTGGGTTATTTGTTTTCTTGATGTCCAGTTTTTGAGTTCTTTATATATTTTAGATATTAGCCCCCCCATAGGATGTGTAGTTGGTAAAAATCTCTTTGAATTCTCTAGGCTGCCACTTTGCCCATATGATGGTGTCCTTTACCTTACAGAAGCTTTCCAGTTTCATGAAATCCCATTTATTGTTGTTAGCACCTGTGCTAACAGTGTTCTGTTCAGAAAGCCGTCTTCCCTGCCAATGAGTTCAAGGCTATCCCCCCACTTTCTCTTCTATCAGGCTCAGTGTATCTGGTTTTATGTTGAGGGCTTTGATACATTTGGCCTTCAGTTTCCTGTAGGGAGGTAAGTATGTATCTATTTGGATTCTTCTACATGCAGCCATCTAGTTTGACCAGCATCACATTAAAGATGTCTTTTTTCCAGGATGTATTTTCTGGTTCTCAATAGAAACTCAGGTATCTATGATTGTGTGGACCTATTTCTGCCCTCAGTTTTATTCCATTGATCTCAGATGAGTCTGGTTTTGTGTCAGTACCATGCTGTTTTCATTACTGTAGCTTGGTAGTACAGTATGAGGTCTGGGATAGTGATACCTCCAGCAGTTCTTTTATTATTCTGGAGTGTGTGCGTGAGTGTGTGCGTGTGTGTGTGTGTGTGTGTGTGTGTGTGTGTGTGTGTGTGTGTGTGTGTAAGCTATCCTGGGTTTTTGTGTGGAAAGCTACTTCAAATGATATTTTTTCAGACTACTCGGTGTGAACATGATAGAAATCCGTGATGCACATGCTTACGCTAGTGAGTTTTTCTGTGGGGTGATTCTGTCTCCACCCACCCAGCACCATGTTTCAGGATGGCCAGCGTTCCCCATGCTACCCTGGAGGAGTTGATGCTGATGTTGAGGCTGCTGCACTTTGGTGTCATGCAGTGGGAATTCCCCCGAGTCTCTCCTCTGAGCCAGTGTGGCACTTTGCTAGTGTTCTGTGCATGTGTCTAAGTTAATAGAACTCTCATTGGTTAGACGACCACTGAACTGGAACAAACACAGTTCAAGATGCAAGAAGTTTAACACAATACAACTTTAATTCTCAATCAGTGTCAATCCCACCTGATGAGAGTGGTACTTTTCTCCCATATGGTGGTTCTTAAACTGAGGCTACTTCCTTCTTGCAGCTTCTCCATCCGGCAAGGCCTGAAATCTTCTGTATTTAGCTGGCAATCTGCACAGAAAACAAAAACTAAGGAAGTAAAACAACAACAAAACAAAAACCAAATGGAGTTGATGAAGAAATGCTGATTTTGAAATCTTAGTTTACTCTTGCCGTGCACGATATGAGTTTGTGTCTTCCTACTGAGAGCTAGGCCCCACGTGGGGGTGGGGGTTAGGATTGAGGGTGGGGTTGGGGGTGGGGAGGATACCTTCTGTCTGGTCAGTTACTTAGAGTGAAGGTACAGAACCCTGACAGGACAAGTACAAATAAAGTTTGGTTGAGAGTTAAATACATTTCACAGAGAACAAAGCCAGGGCTCCCCAGGCTTGGCCAGAGCTCTCTAGTGGATGTGTGCTGGTCAGAGCTCACTTTGTGGGTTCTGCCTCCATGCAGACTTTGCCTTGGGTAAGGTCTGAATTTCTTTCCAGCCTATCAATGTAGTGGGAATGATACTTTATCTTAATAACAGTCTTACTATTTTTATCGAGATGAGTCTATGTTGTCCTGACTCTCCTGGAGCTCCCTGTGTAGACCATGTTGCTGGCCTTGAACTCACAGAGATACCCCTGCCTCTGCCTCTACAACGCTGGGATTAAAACATGTGCCACCATGCGCAACCATTCTTCATATTTGGTGGACAGTTTTCAGACAACTTTTATCAACAAGTGTACAAGAGTCATGTGCATTTGGAATAGAGCAGTTTTAAATACTAGGCCCCAGAATTGAAAAAATGGCAAAGAAAATGAGTTTGGAAAGTATGGCCTGGAATTACTTGTCAGACTCTGAACAATACATGTTTCAGCTTTGGATTACAAACTCCATTTAAGATTTTTAAAATATACTTGAAATAAAATGATTAAAATGAAAAAAAGGGTTTTTTAGTTGTTTTTAGTGAGAGAGTCCATTAGGATATTCAGTGCGCTATGCCTCCAGAAATACGAGTTATTATGAGGTATACATTAAGAAATTAAAAATATGTTTTAACAATATATCTTTTTTTTTAAAGAAACAACGTTGTATTGTTTCTTTGTGAGTTTTACCTCCTGCACGCCAGTCCTACTCATATCTGTCTTCCACTTTTGCAACCTCCCTCCCCAAAAGAGGAAAATTAAAACAACCAACCAAACAACCAAAAAGCCAAAACAGCATAGAAAACATCTCACCATGGAAGTTGTAGTGTGTCCAGTGTGTCCCAGGAGACTTCTCTGTCCAAACATCTTCACTTGCACATGCTCACTGCACTGAGCCATTGGTCTGGTTCCAGGTCTCAGGCTTCTGTCTTACCATCAGTACTGGATCCTCACCATGACTCCTCCCGCTTATCCTGTTGCCCTGTGTCATGGAGGTCCTGCAGCTCTGGAGCATCAGGACTGGTGCTTTCACACACTCCAACAGTTCACAGATGGTGTAGATGTTGGGGAGGGCCAACTCAAAAGCCCTGGATCTGGGCCTGGGCTCTCCTCCATTTGTATCACCAGCTCTCCAGCCCTGCTCCAGCTAGGCTAGCCAGTGCTGCCATCAGCAGGAGGCAGGGTCAGCTCTCCCCTTCTCATGCTCTCAGGGCCAGCTCACCCACACCCCCGCCTCCAGAGCCAGCTCCACTGTCCTGCCCAATTAAGGCGCCGAACGAAGAGTATATCGTCTAAAATGTGTTATGCTTAGCGAGTATCCTTTTAGGTCATGTACATTTTTATTATTCTTTGTTGTGTTCAGTTAAATATTTGGTCATACGAGCTTATTCATTTCTGACCTTTATAATCATTTAAGTTTTAGGTAGGTACAAACCAGGGTTTGTCATATATTTGGAGCTAAAGTGTTTGATTGTCAGTGTAGTGATTAGTTTTAGCTATTCCATATAATTCTCTTAAAATATAAAAAATTAATTTTAGATTACAAATAAAATGCATATTTAATAGACCATACTATAATCTTTATAGATGGTTCATGTATGAAGAATATTTTTATAATATCTTTGTAGGTTTTGGTTTTTCTAATAAACAGAAGAACAGTAAGAGGATTGGCCTGACTATGCGATGGTGATACATATGGACTTGTATATTATCAAAACTCACTGAATTATATACCTGTCTTAGTTAGGGTTTCATTGCTGCAAAGAGACACCATGATCAAGGCAGCTCTTATTAAGGCAGACATTTAATTGAGGCTGGCTTACAGTTTCGGAGGTTCAGTCTGTTATCATCATGGTGGGAAGCATGGCAGCATGCAGGCAGGCTGTGTTGGAGAAGTCAAGAGTTCTGAATCTTGACTTGAAGGCAGCATCAGGGGACTGTCTTGGGCGGGCAGCCAAAAAGAGGCTCTGGTTCCACACTGGGCAGAACCTGAGCATAGGAGACCTCAAAGCCTGCCCACATCAGAGACACACTTCTTCCAGCAAGGCCAGACCTCTTAATAGGGCCACTCCCTATGGCCAAGCATTCAAACAGGAATCTGTGGGGGCCAAATCCATTCAAATCACCACAGTAACTTATTATTGTTATTGATTTTTTGAGACAAAGTCTTGCCATGTAATACAGAGTTTGGAACTTGCTATGTAGCTGCACACTGGCCTCAAACTTAGAATTTCCTGCTTTAGCATCCTGGGGTGACTCCTGGGGTTACACTTGTGCAGCATCATTCTTGGCCAAACTGTACATATTAAACAGACTTGTTATATGTTCATCATACTCAATAAAGTTGATTCTTAAAAATGGGCATGGGATGGAGGGACAGAGTTAAATAAGTAAGTTGCTGTGGCCTAGGTGTGGCTGACAGGGAAAGCAAGGGCCATAGCAGGAAGTACCTGAGTTTATGTTTAAGAGAAAAGTAAGAATCAGTCCAGCAAATAGAATTTTTTTTTCTTCTTTTTGTTTTTTTTTTTCCGAGACAGGGTTTCTCTGTGTGGCCTTGGCTGTCCTGGACTCACTTTGTAGACTAGGCTGGCCTCAAACTCACAGCGATCCACCTGCCTCTGCCTCCCAAGTGCTGGGATTAAAGACTTGCGCCACCACCGCCTGCCTCAGCTAATAGAATTTAAAGGGAGACATATTGACTGTCCCTGGGAGAAGGAAACCTGTGTATAGATCAGTGTTAGCATATTCTAGAACTCTGAGTGCTTGTAGCAGAAGAGGTGTGGCTAGAGAGGAAGCTGAGAGTGACTCAGCAAAGCCTCATGGTCCTTACTCAGAAGTTTGGAAACTATCCTGAGGGCCGGGGGAGTCAATGAAGGGCTTCAGACGTGGTGGTTTATTTTTCAGAAAGTCTCTGTTAGACCTGTGTGGATGGCCCAGAATGCTTCCAAGCCACTCTGCTTACACGCCCCTTTCTCCGCTCTGGCTCTGCCGTGCGAGTCAGTGCTAAACGAGGGATTGTTTGGGGATGTTCTTTTCTTGCAAGACGGTAATTTTCTTTTCTCAACACGACTGTCTATCCTTCAGTCTTAAATTTACTTTGTTCATAAACCTCAAAGCACGGGCACCCTGCTAGACATGGATTGAAATACATGCCTGCCTGCCTGGTGAAATTTTTAATGATTTAATGGTCATATGTTGTTTCACTAACTGGTAAGGTCAACTAAAATGTTGTTGTCTCTGTGTGTGGGGGGAGAGTCATTCTATCTGTTTTTGAGGTAGCACTAAGTTATAGTGAGTTTTGCTCATTACTGTATTAGATTTTTGTGGTACTGCTGGTTGACTCTTCATTGGATTGTCACTAAGCTCTGGACTTATCTGTGTTCAGGTTTTGTACATGTGAAAAAGCCACTATAATAGGCAATATTCTCTGTGGCTGCGGGGCAGAGACATTCTCTGTGTGAAAGCGAAAGACTGATTGTCTGAATGGGAACAGGACATGACCTTTCTCTCTTTATCCAGTTCAGGAACAAACCTCCTTCCAGGCTGTGTTGTCACATCACGTTCCTGGAGGAGGAACTAGTAATGTGTTCAGCATGCATGCTTTGGGGATTAAGTCATACTCATGAGGGACAGGAAGAGGGGGATCTTTTAAAAACTGGATGACAGTTTGGACAAGCAGTGGGAGTGTGTTGTGTTAAATTCTGAGGAGCCAGCTCTTTCGCCAGCGACTTAAAGGCTGGGCTTTGATAACAGAGCCAGACTCCTCTTTACAGTTCTTATGACTTTCTTTTCTGTCTGCCAAACTTTTCATATGAGGCAAAGAGACAAAACCTTACTTGCTAGGAAGTTATTAATGCATAGCGCATGCTTTGAAGCCCGCGTTCTGAGGTGAGTGAAGTTGACATCAGCAGTGAGAGGTAAAACATAGAGTGGCTGTGCTTCAGCTGGAGTGTGTAAAGGAGAGAGAATATAGTGTACTGTGGATGTGCACCACCTGGAGTGTGTAAAGGAGAGAGAATATAATGTCCTGAGCAGCTCCTTTATATTAAGAATCGTGTAAGGCAAATCAGACTCCAGGCTTTTTTGGTGGGTTTGCATTTTGCTTTGTTTTGTTTTGTTTTATAAGACAGAGAAAGAACACAAAGATGGATGTGTGGGGAAGTGGAAAGGATCTGAGAGAAGTTGGGGAAGGAGAAAGAATATCGTCAAAATATATTGTATGAAACACTCAAAGAATAAATAAGAACATTAAAAAAGAACTGTGCTTGGACTTTCCTATTCATCAATGTATTCAAGTGTCACAGCCCCAGGAAAATGTCATTTTATTCATAAGGATTTTAGAGATTTGAGATGAAGCCCATGCCCAAAGACAGGTAGCTAGCGAGTGGCTGGGCAAGGCTGAAACCCAGTTTGTCTCTCTCCAGTTCTACACTCTGGCTTCTTTGTGAAGCTGCCTACATGCTTTGGAATCAGTTTGTGTACACTTACTTTCTCTGTGCAGACCTCAGGGCACACCAGCACAGCTTTCGGGGATCATGGCCCTGCAGTGTCTTGTACACAGGCACCCATGGGCCCACCGAAGCCCCCACCGTCTCCACCCTCCACACTATTGGCAGACGAAGCTTCTGGTTAGGTTTCCCATGGCGTAGCATCTGTCTATGCTTGTTCAGGTGGCTGTTGGACAGCAGCTCGGACACTCAGCTTGTAAATATCAGGCAATTGTTTCTTACAGTTCTAGAGGTGCTGAAGTTCAAGATCACAGTGTCAACATGGTTGGATTCCAGTCTGGGGCCTCTTCCAGGTAGCGGACAACTGCCACCAAGTGGCAGAAAAGGCTGGAGAGCTCTCTTCGGTACAGACTTTGGGGAACACATTCAATTATTGTCAATATGCTGCTATTACTTTAGCTCCGTGCTTTGTAAATGGCATCCTGAGACACTAAGCCCTTTGTAACCTTTGTCTGTGTAACTGAGCCATGCTCCATCTTCCAAGCTATTGGTTGGGTACAAACACCATGGCTGGAACTTGTATGTTTCACTGACTCCCTTAATGTCTGCTCCTTCCTTTAATGTCTGGGCAGACACTAAAACTGCCCAGAAGCACATCACATGGCCTTGTTTTGTGCTCTTTTATCAGGCAGTCATGTGTGGTCATAAGAGGGACATGAGAAACTCGGGGGAAAAGCAGCTTGTCATGCTCCCAGGAGATAAAGCACGAGTTAGAGCTGTCATGGCAGAGCAGGCTAAGTGAACAGCTTAGGCTAGCGTGAGGGATTTCAATGGGTTTAGGGCTAATGTCTAGCTGGTCGGTACCCAGCCCGAGATGATTGACATAGGGGCTAGCATCTCTTGACTGTGAGAGCATGGAGAAGCAGCAGTTCTGCAGGGGTTAGTTAGCCCATGCAAGACTTGCTGTGGGCCCTTTACCTGTAAGAATTGGCTAGCTTCCCTAAGAGAGGTAACCCGATAGCCAGGAAGAGTTTTAAAAATGTCAATGCATCATAATATATAGAAAAATGTAAAGTACTTACCACAAAGTTCTTGAAGCAGAGTTAATCACTATAGGCATGCACCTGTAGTCAAGGAAGTTTTTCTGGCTCCAGTACACACACTTTATGACCTTTTAGTTTATCAGTCCTTGTTGCCAGAGTCTCAAGTTTTCCATGGTATGTCCCATCAGTTCCATAGTCCAGAGTCCAAGGAAACACTCAGGAAGCCAAACTTTCCTTATCAAATTTGCACTGGTGTTAAGATGGTCCTTTTTTATTGCCTCTTTAAGGAGGATATCCTTGACCCCTCTGGTCAGGTTACTGATACGCCTGTGCTTTTTCTATCTTGTAAAACTCATCACATGAGAGGTATATTTGTACATTGCTGTCTCTCAAAGCCTCTATTAATCTCTATCAAATCAAATATTAGTGTCTGGTGCACATTAGGCACCGAATACTCACGGAGGGACTCAGAGTGTCATCCTGCAGGCGCACTGCGATGACCGTGGCAAATGCTTTATCTGTATTTTCATTCCCTCATCTGTAAGTTGGGCATAGAGATAGGGGTCCAGTGAGAATTGAATTACAGCATGGGAATTCTTGGAACCAACCTCCATATGTAATACATGACAGAATGTAGTATGTAGTATGCAGTAAATATGTAATACATGCAAAAATGTAGTGCATGTAAAAATGCAATATGTATACATGGCAGACAGAATACCATTGACTGCGTCTATGGAGGAGGAGCACCACTGTCCACAGCCATTTCCTGTTGCTAATTTCACGATGCCATCAACTAGAAACAGGTTAATTTTGCCTCATGGTTCTCAAGGTTGCAGGGCTTATGTGGCAGCAGCTTTCTTGATGTTAAGTCCCAACAAGGCTCAAGGCAGTAGCCGGCGAAGGACAGAGTGTGCAAGCTAGTGTGTTTTTCTCCTATTCTCTCTTTTTTAAATCACTGAGTCTCCACTTTGATGACTTATCTCCCAAAGGCCCTGCATCTAAACACCATATTTAGGTTAAATTTCTACTTCTTCCTTCTTTCCTCCCTTCATTTCATGAGCTGGGCGTGGATGTGCATGCCCGTGTATGAGTGTGCGTGCGTGCGTGCGTGCGTGCGTGCGTGCGTGCGTGCGTGCGTGCGTGTGTGTGTGTGCGCGCGCGTGCGCGCTCGCGCCTGTGCACGCAGAGACGAGAGGAAGACTTCGGGAGTCTCCTCTGTCATTCTTCTCCGCCTTATTCTCCTGAGTTGGGATTGCACGTGGCCCCTGAGCTTTGCTGCTCTGGCTAGACTGGCCGGCCAGGGAACTTCTAGGATTCTCCTGCTCTGCTCTTGAACATCAAGTTTACAGGCATGTGCGGTCACCCCGGCTTTTAGATGGGCTCTGGAGATGAAGACTGGGGTGCTCATGTTTGCCCAGCAAGCACTCTTACCCACTGGACCACCTTCTCAGCCCCCCCCCCCCCACCTTCTTTATCACTCACAGCAGGAGTAAACTCCACCATGACTTTCAGTCACACCACACTAGCCATCCAGTTGTATGACAACTGCTCGAACTCAAAGTGTTACGATCATTTCTGTTTTTAAATGCCTTTTGTGTTGGGCCTGCCTGCACCTTTCCTTGTGTTTGGTGAGCGTAGTCATCCCAAGGTTCCTTGAGGACCATCTTTCAGGAAAACTCCAGGACCCAGTTAAATGGCACTGCCTTGAGATACACAAGTTATCTTGGGGCTGGGGAGGCAAGCCAGAGGTAGGTGTGTCAGAACCCCTGGCCTTCTGTCACTAACAGCGTTAGCAATGTGCTCCTCAGGGCGGGGTTCCTGAATTCAAGTGGACGGGTTCTCACCTCTGGGCTTTTTTTTTTTCATAATTTTTTATTGATTCTTTGTGAATTTCACATGGTGCACCCCAGTCCCCACCATTTCACAGTCCTTTCATATCCCACATCTTTGTATCTTTCCCCTGTCCCCCAAAACCAAACCAACCAAAACAGACAAACAAGTAAAACAACAACATCTCACCATGGAAGCTGGGGTCAAAGTGTGTCACACAGTATATTGTTTGCCTGAACAAACAGCTTTACTTGCAGACAGTCATTACAATGAGTCGTTGGTCTGGTTCAAGGCCTCTGGCCTCTGCTACACTATGGATACTAGACCTCCCTGAGACTACTCTTAGACATCCTGTTGTTGCCCTGAGTCTTGGACATCCTGTAGCTTTGGTTCTGCAGGACTGGACCCTTCACACGCTCCATCAGCTCATAGATGAGATAGATGCTGGGGTGGGACAGCTCAAAGCCCTGGATCTGGGCCTGGGTGATAAGTGAGTTGGTCAGCCCACCAGCTCTCCTGTGCTCATGCCACAGAGGCCAGCTCTTCTAAGCAACCCAGATGAGGGACAGACCAGCTTTCCAACACTACACTCATGTCATTGCTGGTGCTACTGTGCAGTGGCCAGTGAGGGGTAGGGCCAGCTCAGTGCAGCCCTCCTTGGACATCAACATGGTCTCAGGCAGCAACCCAGACTGTGAATGTTTGCATGGCCTGTGATGGTAACACGGACTATGGATATCAACACAGACCACCTGCTGCAGTGCAGACCTTAGCGTGGGCCTTGGTGTCAGCACTGGCTCGGACGGCACCATGGCCTCAGGTGGCAGCACAGATCTCTTCCATCGGGCTGTTCCTCATTAACCTCTCCAGTTCTGACTTTCTTCACAGTGCACAAACCGCTCATCACATACTTGCTCATCGTGCTGTCCTCTCCCCTGCCCATTGCAGGTTGCCTCTGGCTGTGACCCACTTGCCCCTCCTCTGTAGCTTATAACCTTAATTTATTCTGACTGTAGATTTAGGTTGCTCAGGTGACAGGTGTTTAAAGGGTGAAAGGCCAACCCCTCCAGGACACAGTAAGCCAGCATCTTCATGCAGAGGGCTTCCTCCTATGACTTATGTAGTCAGTTTTAGACTCCCCTGCCTGGATTGAGTCTTCTTCACTGTACTAGGCATGGAGGCATGGGCATTTCTTTGGGTTTTCATGTATAAAACAAAGGAAATCCCAGCAAATTTAATTTATATAAATGGCACGGTGTAGGGTTGGGCAAGACAATCAGTTTATTGAAATAATTCATTCTTGAATGCCTCCAATTTCTAAGAAAAAGACTTTGAAGCACTTCTTTCAGCTCCTGTTTCGTAAGGTGTGTGTGCAGTAAACATCAGGATCTCCCTCTGCTTCGTCAGGAAGGCCATCATGTCAGCACACTCCTGACATGAGGCCATGAAGAGGCAGGGGATGGGATGTGGGGACAGAGAGACCGACTGGTTTCCTGTGGGCATTTTGGAAAGTGAGTAAATAAGTAAGTTAGTTCATCCTGTCCTTCTGACCTGCTTTTCCTCAGAAGGGGCAAATGTGAGGAAGATACATCATTTAAAGTTGTCTCTGCCTACAAATATTGCCTCAAAACGCTGGAACAGGTTGCACCCACAGTGAGTAGCTGGTGAGAGCTGTTCTTCCTCAGGCTCAGGTACGGTAGGACCTGCAGTTCCTACACTAGACAGTCTTCCCCATAATGTAGCATCCAGCATACTTGCCTGGCTTTCTTGATGAGAACGCCTGGGCTAGAGATCTTAGAAAACTTTGTAAATGAAGAAAGTTTCAGATAGGTAAAGTTTGGAGTGAGTGAGGGTAGTGAGGAACACTGGTGGGAAAGTGTTAACATTCAAAAACCGCTGTCTCCTTCCTGGCAACACCATTGCTGCTGCCCCCCCTGCCCCCCCTCCCGTCCCCTGCTGCTGCCGCCCCCCCCCCCACCATCCTAGTCTTTCTGCTGGAGTGCTGGCTCATCCCCCAGAGCCTGGGATTTCCTCCCTCAGCCCAGCACACAGTACTGCCCACCCATTGTGGTGTCTGTGTCCTACCACTCAGGAGACTGAGCACTTCCTGAAGTGAAGCTCCACCTCCATAAAGTTCTAATCTGTGACCTTTCAAAACAACTCCACAGCTGAGGAGCCTGAGCTGGTGGGGGCGTCTCATGTCCAAACTTCGACATTCTCCGTTTCCCTTCCTTTTTCTGTCTCACCCCCCCCGCCCTTCCTCTCTCTCTGTTCCTCTCTCCTGGCCTTTGCTGTTCTTTCCTAGTAGACTGGGTTCCTAGGGTGAAACACTGCATGCTGTTTTACTCACAGCTGTGTCATTACAACATTGAGATGTTTGTTGACTGAACAAATGAACAAGTGCGTGGACAGATCAGTGATTCTCTTGTCAAAGTGTCAATTTCCATCTCTCAGGATTAGAATTGCTTTCTCTGACCTCACCTCATAAAAGAACAGATCCAAGGCTCAGAACCTCAAATTTCATTGTGGGGCTTGTACTTGCCAATAATGGGAAACACTACAATTGTACTGGATTTCTGAGAATCAACAACATATGTACATAGTAGAAACAGTGACAAAGAAACAGATAGCTAATGAAAAGAGTCTTCAGTAAGCAGAGGGCTCCTCCCACTCTTGTTTATCCTTATGGGCGGCTGTGCTTACAAACTAGCTCATTGTTGCCTCAAACTTTCATTTTCAGTAAGATAAATGTCATTCTAGAACAAATATGTGTTGTTTCAAAATAAAAAAAATGTTGACCAAGGGAGTTAAATATGGCAGACAAAGTGCCTGGAATGTTGTGATGAGAGAATCACGCTTTCTCAAGGTGAGAGGAGAAGTTGTTTTTAAGGAAGAATTGGGAATGCAGGAGATTTGAAGAGACAAAAAGAGCCAAGAATCCAAATGGGTGACCAGAAGTATTACAATTTGCTAGGAGAAGCTCAAACTTGGGACAGTATTGTCACAAATGAAGCGAGTCATTCCAAGGGGAGTTACACTAGGCGCTCAGTGAAGAGTATGGGAAAGCCCTTGGTACAAAGCGTATATCGAGGACCAATAATCTCTGAGTGGAGGGTGGTGGCAGCCGTTTTCTGATGCAAGCAGGAAGTGCAGGAGAGAAGATGGAAAGGCTTTGCTGGGCCAGACCTGAACCTCAGAGCCACAAGACCTAGAGGAGGGCACTGGGGGGACAGGGCCCAAGTGTTCAGCCCTGCATGTCACACATTGTCTTACTGTGTAAACAGAACATATAGTTCCCTTATAGAGTCTTCCCACACCACAAGCATAGTCAATAGTTCGTCATTTGTCATCTTAACCAAGGCCATTGATTCAGCCATGTACTGCTGCTTTTCTTGATTTGCTTTGATGAATATAAAAAAACAAATATGCGTATATACTTTGCAGTAGAGAAATTCCATAGACTCCTATTCCTTCCTCATTTCCTATTCTTCAGCTCAGCCTAATTAGGCAGAATGCTTTTATGTATGTAGTGCTCTGTTTAACCTAATTTTCTGCACATTTATGAACAATAGCAGCACACGGCCCATAGTAGGCACTTTGTTGATACTTTAAGTAAATGGATGTGTAACGTGCGAAAAGCACATTTTCTGGTTTAGAAAGTCCCGTTCCGCCCAAACATGGACAGAACTCCCAATTTTTCTCTTCTCTAGTTCATTCAGATTGACCACAAAAATCATTGGTATTTTGCTTCATTGAAAGGTCTTTAAAGTTTTTTCCAGACGTATTTCATTTTAAGTGTGCGTGCATGCATGTGTGTGTGCCTGTGTGTTTGTATATGTGGGTATGTGTACATAACTGCAGGTGCCCGTGGAGTCCAGAAAGGGGGTGTTGGATACCCTGAGCTGGAGTTATAGGCAGTTGTGAGCTATCTGAAGTGGCTTCTGGGAACTCAGTTCAAGCCCCCTGCAAAAGCAATATGTTTTTTAAATCAGTGAACCATCTTTCTAGCTTCCTGAAAGTAATCTTTAATAAACTGAAGTAATGTGAAAAATTATTGATATTTGTCAATTCCAGGTAGTGACAATTTGACTATGATTTATATATGTGTTCCCCGTGCCTTTTATATTTCTAGAAATTAAACTAATAAAAGAATGAATCATAAAGACATACATTATTAGAGAAAACACTTAAAGTGAATTACTACAGTATTAATGTACTATGCAGAATGTTGGTGTGTAGTGAATTGAGTCATTCCATTTACACTGAGTTCTGCTTGTCAGTTAGGTATTGGGAACATCAGTACTAACACATCTCTGCTTTGGAATTTCCAGTTCAGCGGGACTTACTTATTTAATCTAATTATTATTTCTGTGATCAGGGAAATTAAAAGGAAATACAAGGTTGCAAGGGGACAGGACACATTTTATCTGAATGAAGGGGATTAGGAAGAGGGAAACATACAGGATGGTATTTGGGAGTAGTGATGTGTAAACTGGCACCTGGAGAACGGACAGGATGGGTGTGGTCCATACCAGGAAGAGCATTCGTGCTGGTCAGAGACTGGAGGATGCAAAGCAGCTCAATAAAGACAGAGCAGGGGAGGGGCCAGATCATGACATGGGTGCTGAGAATTGAACTCAGGTCCTCTGCAAGAGCAGTGCATGCCCTTAACCACTAAGCCACCTCTCCAGCCACCCAAGTTAATGTTCTTAAAATATTTGTCGTCTTCATCATTTCATTGTTGTCGTCATCTCAATTACCATATTTTTCAGACCATAAGACACACTTTTCCTTCCCAAAGTGGGGGAAATTGAGTGCGCCTTATGGTCCGGTTGCTGGTTTTACTGTTCTTCTTGTTTTACTGCTCTAAAAACTGGGTGCATCTTATGGTCAGGTGTGTCTTATATTCCGAAAAATACGATATATGTGTGGAACTCACAGAGGATGAGTGCAGGTGACAGGACAAGTTTATAGAGTCTCCCTCCTTCCTCCTGTACATGCCAGGCAGGGTGGCAAGTGCCTTCATGGGCGGAACTGTTTCACTAGCCCAGGTCTTCCTTTTTGTATTCATTTTGTTGACATTTAGGAACTGATAATTCAGAATCTAATCCAGAGTCTGGTGTTGTAGTTTATTATATCTGTATGGCCTAGGGAGCCAATAACTGATACAATGAGACTGAAGTGTAATTAAAGCTGCAAGCACTATGCTGGGCAGAATCTAAACTAATATACTCTACCAGTAAACTAAAATAAACTAATCCTATGTCCTCATAACCTGCTGTATCCCAATCACTTGCCAATCTGATCCTTCTAGGGCAGCTTCTCTCTACCAACTGTCCACTCTCAACTGTCAACTCCCGGCTCCTCCTCTTTTCCTTGAAGCCCCGCCTTCCACTTCCTGCCCTTCTGCTCAGCTGATTGGCTAAACAGCACTTTATTGACAACTGCTACATCCACTCAAGGCATTCCCCCACAGTCTGGTGTCTGGTGGAATGCCATGTTTTCTGGGGAGTCTGGAATCATTGCTGCTATTTTTTTTCCCCCAGCAGACAGAAAAGTATGTTGCATCATGTGAATTAAATCAACAAATAAAACAGAAGTCCTATTTCCTCTATATTTTCAGTCAATGAACTGCTGGGAGCTGGCCTGAGCCACAGTGCCACAGCGCTGCTTGCCATTATCCAATGTCGCTAGAGCTTCATCTGATCACTTTTCAGACTTAGAAGCGGACTTGAAGGTGGTTGGCCGGAAGCTAACCTGTAGATAGACGAGCTTTGTAATGAAAAGTCAGCTTTTTTCCTTAGACGGCTGGTTGTTCTCTTCCATCGGATGGATCATGCTTGTGTGCTTGCTCTTGAGTTTTTGAAACTCGTAAGTAGTTGTACAATCCAGGAGATGTTTGTTCTCAAAGCCATCTACCCATTACCACATGGCACCAGGACCCTGGGGTTTGGAACACAGTTGCACTGGGGCAGAGATGAAGGTTGATTATATCTAAGGACAGCCATCCACAGGGCTATTACACAGGGTTTCGTAACGGAATATAAACAGACAATTGGGTATACAACTAACCATCTGGTGACCTCGCCCATGACTCCTCGGGGAGGGAGTCAGTAGAAAGCTGATAATCTGAGCTTGTGATTTACCCAGCATTACAGAATGATATCATCATACCCTGATTTCCAACAGTCGATTCAAAGACTGAGTTCTTACAGTTTTATAAGATCCCCAAAGACAAAGCTTTACAGAATCTAGTGATGAGACGAAGTTCCTGCCCATTCTGTCCTAATCCCAGAGTATACTTTTATCTCTATGTTAGTTTTTGCTTTGCTTTGTTTTTGCTTTGTTTGTTTGTTTGCTAATTTTCCACGGTGAAGAAATACCTGGAGGGAGGATGGTTTGTTTTGCTTACGGTGTCAGGAGTACAGCCCATCGTGGTGGAGGGATGTCATCGTGGTGGGGAGGGTGGATATGGTAGACATGGTAGCCAGGAAGCAAAGAGGAGAGCCTACACAGCGGAGTTTCTTGTTTGCTTCTGTTTTATGTATGCCCCTGCTTGTGGGATAGTGGTACCCATCTTCAGGACATCCCTCTCATAAATAATATTTCCTGGACCATCCCCCCCTTGTAGATGCCCCAGGGGTGTGCTCCACTTAATCTTCTGTGCATCCATGGTTAGTTTTAATTGTCAATCTGATACAATCTAGAATCACCTGTAATTAGGCATCACCATTCTCAGGGGTTGGGTCCCAGACTGGATAAAAGAGAAGAATGTGAGCAGAGCTCAGATATGCATGCATACGTTCTCTCTGCTCTTGACTGTAGATACCCAGCAGCTGCAAATTCCTGCCACTGCCTTGCCTTTAGTGATAGAATGTAACCTGGAATTGTGAGGTACAAATACCTTTCTCTCTCCTAAGGTGCCCTTTTCAGAGTATGTGGTACTAGCAGCAGGAAACAAACCAACTGATCAACTTGCAGCCTCATCCAAGTGATAATCAAGATTAACAGTGGTGATTGTTATTTGGGTTCTTCTGATGATAGCCCTCCCTTTCCTCTCACTCTGATCCCTGTCTCGCCCCTGGCCTTACTGCTAACATTTCATTTGGAAGTAGGCTGCATGATGGACAGATCACCTTACAGTTCACTTTATATGTCCAAGAATATCTTTAACTTATAGGTTTGGGGAACATTGCTCTCACCTCCTGTTTTATTCCTCACTCACTATATTGAACACGCCCAGTTATCCTAAACAGGATCTATTTGGTTTTGGCTCCATTTCTGTCCTATATGATGACTTTTAGATTTATTGATGGAATCTTGGTCTCAGAGGAAGATCTGAGACCTTGTTGTACGTGAGGGTGAAACCACTGTAAAGCTCATCTGGCGTACATCAGCATAACATAATGTGGGGTTATTGGTAGTGCTCATATTAGGAATTCCATGGACTGGAAGAGAAGCTGTGTCCTTTGAGAGGAGAGGGAGGAGCGGGGAGACTGGAGATAAACAGGAGAGGGAGGACATTAACAGAGCTGGACTTTTCCTAGTGACATCATGGATAAGTAATAGGAGGAAACTACATACAAGCTAAGATTTTTTAAAATTAAGATAATGTTTAGATATACTTTTTAATGGTGTTAGGGGGTACGGAATATTATTTTATGTAACATGTTCCTGTTCTTTGGGGGAGGTAAACAGAGAAAATGTGGGTTACCTTGAGAGCCATAGGAGTTAGGGAGAATAGGGGAACCAGGACTAATGAAGGTGACAATCCATGTTCCAGATTGTCTGTCCTCAGCCTGGTGGGTCAGTCACATATCCCCAGTGTGGGTTTAAGGTCAGCTTTTAGTCATTTTGGGGTGGGGGGGGGGAGATACACTTTTCCAGATCATTAACAAAAGCAGCTCAGTGTCCAGAGAATTAGCGGAATTTCCTGAGGTCTGTATTCCCGCCTCTTCTGAGAACTGATGAACTGTGATGGGGGAGTAGTTTCTAGGAGAAACGATTCTGCTCCCTGGCAGAATTGTATACTTGTTCCTGCTGAATTGGAGCCTCCTGTTGCCTCTTATTTTAGTCCTTCCAGGGACTCCTGCCAGTGGCTGGAACAGCAGCAGTGAGACACGGCCCTCTTCTAACACATCAGGCTCCCATCAGGAAGGGAGCACAGCAGCTCCATGGTGCCTCTTCTTGGTGGTCAACTGGCTCTATCTGCAGTGAACTACACTCCAGAATGGAGGCCATGTCTGTGATCTAGACCTGGAGGCAGGAAGACACACGATGATAATCCAGCTCTTGAGGAGGGAAAACACACCTTTAACCTGGCTCACACTTTCTGTTGGAAGAGAGAGAGAGAGAGAGAGAGAGAGAGAGAGAGAGAGAGAAGAGAAGAGAAGAGAAGAGAAGAGAAGAGAAGAGAAGAGAAGAGAGAGGGGAGAGGGGAGAGGGGAGAGGAGAGAGGGGGAGGAGAGAGCGAAGAGAGAGAAGAGATTCCATTCAAAGATATGCTTAAATTTGATGGCATTAAGAAGACCCCAGTGTTAACTGTAGGGCAATGTATGAGGCAGCCCCCAAAGTTAACTTAGGACCAAGGTATGTATGAATGAGATATCCCTCAAGATTGATTCTAAGATTTGCTGTGCTCAGATACTGGTGCATGGGCTGTTTCAGATATTTGTTATTTTGTGGATTGTGTTAGAAACATTATAAACACTGGGCAATGGTGGCTCATACCTTTCATCCTAGGATTTGTTTCATCCTAGCTAAATTCAATTGTTTTCTTCATGGAATGGTTGCATTGAGAAAGCAGGTTCATGATGTGTTAGCCTTCTTAAGAAACAGGCTGTCTGAATACGTGACAATTTTCTGCTTGGTAATCAATCTAGATGTTGAACACATCACCGAGTCGTTGCTTGGTATTGTCATTCCTCATCTGTTTGGAATGAATGCCAGGTGATGTAATTTTAATGTCTAACATTCTTTGTGTCATTTTGCAGTAGCATGATACATTTGAACCAATTCACCCATTCTACTTTGGACCTGTGCCTCTTGTCATCAAAGGCATCCATTTTTGAAACAGCTGTTTGGGTTAGGGATACAGGATGTGGCCATGAAGCAGATCAAAGCTAATTGGCCCGTAGGGTAAGCAGGCTCATGACCTTGGCCTCATTAGTTCTGGGCTGTAACTAGCTGAAGTAACCTGCCCTGTGGGCAAGTCACCTTCTCTGAGGAAGATCCAGCATTTAGAAATTATCCAACAGGGCTTATAATCTTGTTGATCTATCTTCTTCTTACCCCACTGGGAAATGCTTGGATGATGCTTGAAGTGGGGAGAATCTGTGAAAATTCTCAGATTGGTATCTAAGGACCATTGTTAGGTAGACAGAAGAAAACTAGTCATGCCCACGTTACAGGATTTGTTTCCAAGCCAGTGCCAATGGGTGTTTCACTCAAATAAATGTTGGTACTTTATTCCATCCTGCACTGAGGTAAGTTTGAACCAATAGAAAGCATCAGTGTGTATTATTTTCAGAAAATGTGTCATCTTTTCAGAACAGTGGCCTCCTCAGTCTCAGCCTTACCTTACATTTTCGTATCATCTAGATAAATACTGGCCTATGCACCCAGCATCTGGCTGTGCATTGGATTAATGAAGCTGTAGTTTGAAGCTGTACACAAGAGCCAATACTCCCCGAAACAAAGGAACCATGCCATTAGTGGAAACTGAGCCACCAGCAGCTCTGGGAGGCCTGTTGTTTGCTGCTGGTTTGTGGTCTCCACCCCACAGGCAGAGCATTTTTCAGCCTTCCCTGATGGCCAGCCACATGAGGTAGGGGGAGAACTCGGTAGGTCTTTTGGAAGACTTAGGCCAAGTTGTGATCCTTCATATTTTCATGCAAGCACCAGCGGTCATTATCAATGGTTCTTTCAAAGTGAAATAAATAGAAAAGATTTCAATTAAAAAACCTGCATGAGGCCATGACTACTCTTTTTCTTTCTATTTTGTGCTGCACCATGAGACACAGTGAGCATCTTTTTGCAGAGGCTAGCTTCTTCCTCTTTAGCCTGGCTGGGTGAGAGTATTACAAATTTATCTGCTAAGAATCTTTTTCTCTTTTTTTTTCTTCCCCCTTTGTCCATATACCTAATTGCTATTGAAGGCATCAACTTAGAGACTCATTAAAATAATAATAGACTATTAGGATTTGTATGTGTGCATATGTTGTATACATATGTTGTCACCTATGTATTTATTTGTGTGTGCAGGCCAGAAGTTGTCTAGATTATTTATTTATTGCTCTCCACTTTCTTTTCGAACAAGGTCTTTCACCGAATCTGGAGCTCAGCACTTTGGCTAGACTGACTGACTATTCTTCCAGCCCCTGGGATTCTCTTGTCTCTGCCCCACCCCCGCCTACTCCCAACAAGCAGTGGGATTACAGGCACACCCAGACACAGGCGATACAAACTCAGGTCCTCACATTTGCCTGGCAGGCACTTTAAACATTTTATTCGCTGAGCCATCTCCTCAGATAATTATTGGATGATACTAAGAAGAAATGTAAATGGAGTCATGAGAACTTTCCCAAAAGCCAGCCCACCTTCCAAAGCTGTTCTGGAACTCTACCTCAAGCCTCTTTAAAAAAAAAAAAAAAAAAAAAAAAAGCTAGGCTCGGGGCTATAGGGGTTAAGAGCACTGGCTGCTCTTCCAAAGGACTCCAGTCTAATTCCCAGCACCTACATGGCAGCTCACAACTGTCTGTAACTCCAGTTTCAGAGGATCTGATGCCCTCACAAACACATACAAGCAGGTAGAACACCAATGTCCATAAAATAAATAAAGGAATTTTTTTAAGTTAGGAAAGAATACTTCCTTGAAATTCATCCCAGAAGTAAAAATCATGCGCACGAGTCTCTGTGTCTAGGTAGTACATGCCATCCGTTCATGTGTTGATTTTAACATGGAAGGGGCCACGCTGTACATGCTGCTCTGTATGTGGCTTTTTTCTCCTCAGTGATGTATCTTAGAAACAACATCAAGTTGGCAGCTACAGACCAATTCCTATAACCACTGCATAATGGGCCGTTATGCATCATATAGACATACCATTTTTATTTAACCAGTCCTGGGGCTGGGAGAAGGTTTGATGTGTTTTTAGATACCATGATAAATCATGCTTTAATAACCATTCCTCTATCTTATTGAAATGGTCTGTGACTCCTTCATCAAAGATGTTTATATTATAAAACTTATTCACATTTTTTAGCACTGGGGATGCACCCCAGGCCCATATTTAAGCTGGGCAAGCATTCTTACTCAATGATTCTTTGCATCCTAAAGAGAACTACATTTCCAGGTTTGTGTAGAAAGCATCTTTCATTGAATTTAGGATAATGATGCTATAAAGATGTGCTTTTAATATTTATAAATATTGCTAAATTTTACTCTAAAAAGCTTATGCCCATTTTCACTCTAGAGTATAAACGTGCATTTTGAATAGGTTTCTGTTTTTATTCTTAAACTCTTGCCTGTGGTTTAACTTCTAGACATCTGATATGTAAATAAATGATGCTCAAATCATCTCTTTCTCTGCCTTGAGACCTCATCTAGCTTGAAGTTAACAAAAATATTTTCTCCACCACACTTCAAATGTTCCCATGCCCTGGCCATGAGGCTACCAGGACTGCAGTCCCAGGAAGAGCATCTCAGACCACCCCATGCTAACCCAAAGAAGGGGGTTTGAGAGGCTGCCGCCATCTGTGTCAAATCTGTGAGCACTAGAAAAATCTTCTCTGATGCTTCCAAAGGAACTCAGTTCCTGGAGCTTCAGCAGGGATGTGGAACTCATCTTCCAGAAAGGGACGCTGAAAGCAATGAGTAATCCACTGAGGGCACTTTGAAGCTCCTTCATAAAACAGATTGATGGTGTGTGTCTGGCATCATAGGACTCCTGACCATAGCCCTTTGAGCTCATGCTCTAGATTCGGGCACTGTATTTTATTTATTTATTTATTTATTTATTTATTTATTTATTTACTTACATACGGTCAAATAGCACCATGACACAAGAAAATCATGTGAATGTCAGTATCATGGAATATTGCAGACAGAAGCATGTGGTTGGTGGATTATAATTATTTTTGCTGGGATTATGATCCAGTGTCTACCCAGGGGTTTGGTGGGATTGTGTTCATATTTTCTTAAGTACCTGAAAATTCTAAGAGAAAATCTGGGGGAAAGTACAGAATAATAATACACAGTAAGCATCACGCTCCATATTCACACAGTGGCATGGGCACTGACAAAATAAGAGGCAGTGTGGTCCCCACACCTAGATCTCATTGCTAAAAGGAACAGGAATCTGTGCTCTGTGCTGGATGCCAGGAGGAACTTCATCCACTTTAATCACACTTGGAAACTTCCACTTATATTCACACATTGGGTCTCCTTCTGTGCCTTTTCTACAGGACACTGAGGGAAGGGTAGAGCTGTGTTTCCCTGCTTCATGCCTGGCTGGATAGAGAATGCTAAGCAGACATCAGTGTGAGCTCCTTCAGACGTGGACTGTGGACTGTTAACTCAGGCTATGAAATTAAGCCAAGTCTCTTTTGCCTTTTCCTCCCCTTTTCCCATCTTCCTCTTTCCTCACTCCTATATTTTGCTCTGCTAAGTAATCAGACACGGATCTTATTCCCATGATATTTATATCCTTAACAAGATAAGAATGCAAAATAAGAAAGCAATAAAATTCCAAATAGAAGCCTAGATAATGGGTCACAAGAGATCAGAGGGAGATGGGATTTCCAGCCAGGGTAGAGATGCATTATGGCCTCTCTTATCCTTGAGTTTACTATTTATTAAGAATGTCTAAGTGGGATGGAATAGAAGAAATCCCTCTCTAGACTTTGGGGTTGTCAGGACTAAACTGGGGAGTCTGTAAGCCTAGGGGATGGCGGCAGGAATAACAGTGAGATGATTTGGGCTGGATGAGGGGTGTATAAACATGAGACTGACTTTTAGTGGCCTGCCGGGGCTCTGGCCTCTGTGGCTTTGACTGTCTTCTGCTCTGGTTTAAACGACTGTTGGACATGGCTGTGCTCACTGCAAGCTGCAGAGTCTAGATCTGCACAAAGTTTGGGCAGGAACTTCAGGAAGTCTCGGCTGGCAGGCCGGCCACTGGAAGGGGTTGCAGAGAAGTATGGCAAGATGACAGGCCCTCCCCCCAGGCTGGCAGAGTTGGCACTGGGAAGTGGGAGGAAGGTCCAGGCACTGAGCAGCGTAGGAACAGGTGGCACTTGGAAATGTAATCAGGAGTGAGGGAGTGAAATGTGTCAGCAGTTAGCAGGCTCCAGCCACTCTGCTCAGGTCTGTGGGCTGACTTCCAAGCTCTGGGAGGAGAGGGCGGAATGGAAAGCGAGAAGCTGGGCCCCAGCCACAGAGGGACCAGGCAGACCGCCAGCAGGAGTCAGGCCTGGAACCTGGGGCCTGTCTAGCAGAAAAGATGGCTGGATGCTCCATTCCAGAGTGCTGAGCCAAAGGCGCTTCATTCCTCATGCTTACAGTCATGACTAATCTTAGATGGCGGCCTTACAGGTGGGAGCAAAGGGGTCCAGCTGTGTGGCGAGGACACTGCTGGCTAGAGTCAGGGCTTTGTTTGGTAGGCTAAAGCGGAAAGGCAGAAAAAGGAGCACTGGGACTCTATCATCTGGAGTCTTTTAGGGAGATTAGTTTGAGCCTGGTGTGGAAAGTGAACTGGACCGAAATGAACTTCACCTGTGATAGATTTTTGCCATTCCCCTTCTGTATTAGTGAAAATTCTTTAGGGATGAAACACACACCCTGGCCCTTAGTCAGTGGTGGAAGCCCGGGAATGCTGGTTCTGACAGCAGCTAAGGGATCAGCAATAAAGAGGAGCAACAGAGCAAATCAACAAAACGAGAGGGAAGTTCAGGTAGCAGCAGCACAGGAGTGTCTTTCTTATGCTGTGCCCCTTTTTTTCTGGCGGCTACCAGAAGGTGCTGTACACATCTGGGGTGGGCCTTCCCACACCAACTAAGATGATCAGGACAATTTAGTTATATGTGCTTTATTACATTTATTTTGTGTATGTGTGAGTGCACATGTGCGTTTTCTCTTGCCACCACGAGCATGTGCAGAAGCTGGTTCTCTCTTTCTACCAGGTGGGTTCTGGGAATAGACTGAGCTCATAAGGCTTGGCAGCTAGAGCCTTTACACACTTAGCCATATACCTGTTTCTGTTTATTTATTTGACATGAGGTCTCATGTATCCCAGGCTGGCCTTGAACTCACTATGTTACTGAGAACTGTCTTGCGCTTCTGAGCCTCCTGCCATCATTTCCTGCCGTCATTTCCCAAGGACGGGGATTTCAAGCCAGCACCGTTATGCCTGAAATATGAGGTGCTCTCCCCACTGAGCTCCATCTCCAACCCCGGCCAGGGCTTTTTAACACGCAGCTTTGGCGTGGAGCTCCTCTGCATGCAGTCTTCCAGGGATCTGCGCTGAAGGTCATGCCTCTCAAACTACACCCTGGCTCTTCCCACATTCCTTGAGAGGCCTTTCTCTTCCTTCATGCGTGTCAGAGGACTTTGTGTTCTAGCTGGGCTATAATGCCTTTGCTCTCTTCGGCATCCATGCCTTCATCTATGCTGTTCGTTTGCCACACCGCGCACTTCTCTTTCATCTATTGACTTTTGCTTGCCATTATAGTCAGAGCTTTCGATGTGTCTGATTGCTTGACTGTGGATGAGGTGCCTCTCATGGAAGTGAGGTGATCCATGCTACATGACAGCATGTCGCACGTGGCTGGTGAGGGCAATCACTTGGCTCGCTCTTCCTTCAGACTGTGAGTTCTTCTGTCCTTTCTCTCCCTTCCTCATCCCTCTCATTCCTCCTTTGCTTTTGTTTCGCGTTCTCTTGTTTTGACACGGGGGTATTGCTGTGGTGCTCACCCTGGTCTCAGACTCTTACCTCAGCCTGTGGAGGAGCTGAGCCTACAGGTGTGCACAACCACGCCCACCTTTAGCCTGTAAGATTGACAGCTTGGCTTCCCAAAGCACTCCACCTGGGATGCTTGCCTCCCGTGTGCCGATATGAGAGAATAAGTGGGGTACACCAGGCATAGTGGCACTGGGAAGAACACAGAAAACTCCGCGGAGAGCCACTGAGAACACGGCTCCTGAGTCCTGGCAAGCTCCTGGCCTAACTCCTGGAGGGAATGAAGACTGATAAACTCCTTAGGATGGCGTAGCTCACAAGTAATGGAAATAATACACAGCAGCAAAGGGGTTACTGCATAAATGACCTGAAGAAAAGGGCCTTTGTGAAGTGCTGTATTTGGAGTCAGAAGACTTGGATTTTTTTTTATTGTGGTCCAGCATTTATGTTGAATGTGGTATTGATGTTTCTGTTTCTTGTGACATAAAGCGGAGCTAATAACACTTCCACTTTGAAAGTGAGACATGATCAAGGGCCTATGCAGCAGATGCTATAAGGTGCAAAGCAGCAGAAATCACTAGTGGTCACCAACACGGAAACATTTATGCCCGCAAGTAGGTATAATCCAAGCCAGTCCCGCTGTAAGCACTAAATGCTAGGTAATCATGACCTACCGAGGTGGGGGTAACCTCAACCACTGCCCCAGTAGATACGGGCAGTCTTCTCTGGGTACTCAGTACAGCTCATGGACTTCCTTTGGGGCACAGTAGGCAATGGTGTGACTACTACAAGTGGCCTTCTTCCCTCTACAAGGTTTGTGATGAGTCCACGTTAGACCCTGAACTTTGTTTGGCTCATACCTTTCTCTCCTTGGAATACTCTCACCTTCCATCCTGTGCAGCACCCCTAAACACCTCCCCAACACCCTGATACTCTGCTGAGACTGTACATTTGCTTCAGTGCGCCTTAGTTCAGTATGTCTCTCTTCTGAAGGCTCATGGGAGTTGGCACTTCTCAGCCCCTCGTTCCTCTTTCAGAAGAGATGCTGTCAGCTGGTCTGTTTCTCTCACTTGTTGGTCAGAGATAGCCCTGACTCCTGAGCCTTTCGATGGTGAGAAACAAGAGGCCTTTCCTTGATGCCTGGGTTCCTGTCCCAGCTGTGTCCCACCTGAACTGTGTGAGGGTGTGTGCATTTGTAAATGGCACACAGTATAACACTAGCACTGTAATTTGTGATTTGGAGTCACGATGTTTCCATCCAAGCCCACAGTCACCCCCCTAGCTGCATACACTCTACACTCCCGGCTTCGTCTCCCCTGTTAGGCTGCGTTCTTCAGAGAAGCAGAGCTACCAGTATATAAGATCTCTACCAGAGTACAAGGACTGCCTCATGAAGTCCCAGGATGTGCCATTTGTCACTGAGGCCCAGGAGGGAGGTAGTGTGAATTCTCTCTGAGGACAAAGGCTCGAGAATCGGGGAGAACAAGGATGCAAATCCAGTTTGAGCTCAAGAGATTAGTGTCCTATCTCAGCTCAAGTGGTGTGACAGGAAAATCCCTCCTTCCTCTGTCCTGCTCAGGCCTGAGGTGCTCTAGGTGATGTCCACCCACAGAGGAGAGGGTAGTTTACCCACTGAGTCCTCCGTCTCAAATGCTGATCTCTCCCTCGTGCTAAATGTTCTCCCACAACCCACAATCTCCAGCCAAGGTTCTCCTATGGGTAAGTCAGTCACCACACCTCCAGAGCACACAGCTCAGTTGGTACATTCTTTGCTAAGGCCGAAGGGTTATGCTCTTACTTGATCCTTCACAGAGAATTATGGGATTACAAATATAAAAACATACTTTATGTTTCTAGGAAGCATTCACCTGGTTAGTATATTATAACAAACAGTCCCCCAAAAGCCATGGTTCGGTTACCTGGGGTCAGCTGTGGTGTGGACATATTAATATTTGTCTTGCTTCTTGGTTTTCTTTTAATATTTATTTTGCCTTTATTGTCTGAACTTTTGAGACAGAGAGAGAGAAGTCATTTTCACAAGAAGTCATTGTGGCGGCATGTTAGTATATTTTGTACGTGTAGCTTTATTATTGGTCATGCTGTTGCCAGCGATCTCTTACTGTGGGGAAGGGAGGACCGTGTCCTGAATAAAGACATTATAGACAATATGTTGTTTCCCTTTTAGGGAAATTGTGCCATGTCAGTCTTTTTGACATGTTTGTGTGTCATGTGTTAGTCTGTGTGGGTGAGGTGGGGTGGGGTGGGGTGGGGTAATGTACACGCGTGGAGGCCAGAAGGCAAGCTCCAGCGCCATCTTCAGGAACACCAATTCCTTCAAGATAAGGTTTCTTATTGGCTGGGAGGTCAACAATAAGTGCCAGGAGCCCCCCCCCCCCCCCCGCCTCACTTTCCCTGTGTGAGGTTGTACACAGGAGCTCCCCTGGCCCCACTTTCCCTGTGTGGGGTTGTACACAGGAGCTCCCCTGGCCCCACTTTCCCTGTGTGGGGTTGTACACAGGAGCCCTCCTGGCCCCACTTTCCCTGTGTGGGGTTGTACACAGGAGCTCCCCTGGACCCACTTTCTCTGTGTGGGGTTGTACACAGGAGCCTTCCTGGCCCCACTTTCCCTGTGTGGGTGGGTTATACACAGGAGCTCCCCCTGGCCCCACTTTCCCTGTGTGTGGGGGGTTATTTACAGGAGCCCTCCTGGCCCCACTTTCCCTGTGTGGGGTTGTACACAGGAGCCCTCCTGGCCCCCACTTTCCCTGTGTGGGGTTGTACACAGGAGCTCCCCTGGACCCACTTTCCCTGTGTGGGGTTGTACACAGGAGCCTTCCTGGCCCCACTTTCCCTGTGTGGGTGGATTATACACAGGAGCTCCCCCTGGCCCCACTTTCCCTGTGTGTGTGGGGTTATTTACAGGAGCCCTCCTGGCCCCACTTTCCCTGTGTGGGGTTGTACGCAGGAGCCCCACCACAGCTGATGTTTTTTACATGGATTCTGCAGGATGAAACTCAGGGCCTAGCGCTTTCAGGGCAAGCACTTTCCTCACTGAGAGGCTACCCTCCTCCTCCCCAGCAGCCTCTTTTAGCTGATAGCCGAACTCTTGATGCTAGCTCCCTTTCTGCTCCATGTGTCCAGATGGCTCTTCCTGCCTCTGCCTTTCCTACTTCTGATCAACTGTGTTGCCCCGGGGCAGGTTGCACCTCAGAGATCATTTTCTCTGGAGAATTCTCTTTCAACCCAGTACGTTTAGCCCATGCTCGCCACCTGCACGTCTTCTCTCAGCTTCTACCATGCAGTAACGAAGCTGCTCTGCTTGTCTGCCCCCTTGGCACTGTGAGGCAAGCATCACCGCTGTGTGGTTGAGTTCATGCTGACACGTGCAGCTGAAGTTGGGACAGTGCCATGTCCCAAGGTCCATGACACACCAGCTCAGCAGGTGGGCAGCCTGGCAGTGCTGTGTCCCAAGGTAATGACTTACCAGCCTAGAAGGTGGGCAGTCTGGCAAGATATAGGTGAGAAATTCCTTTGAACAAAGCTAAATGCTCATGTTATGTTTCGGGCTAGCTGGTTGCCATTCTTTTTCTCCTCCTCCTCCTCTTCTCCTATTTTTACATTACCAGGGATTGAACCCACAGCCTCCTCATACTAGGTGCACACTCTCTCACACTGAGCCAAAATGCTCCCCAACCTCCTCCCTCTTTTAAAACTTTTTATTTTGAGACAGGGCCTCACTAAGTTGCTCAAGCTGGCCTTACACTCATTTGTAACCCATGCAGGCTTGGAATTTATGATCCTCCTGACTCAGCCTCCTACAGAGCTAGATTACAGGCCTAGATGACTACTACAGTTTCTTTACAGAGTGTTCTCATCGGGTGTATGTTGAGAGGAATGATTAAAGTTTATGTCTGTGCTTTGAGATGGAACCCAGTCTCCTCTGTCAACTCCCCATTCCCCTAACGCCCATGAGCATTCCGACAAACAGGCACATAGACACACACACAGACACACACAGACACAGACACACACATAGACATACACATACACACAGACACACACACGCACACACACAGACACAGACACACAGACACACACACACACAGACACACACACACAGACACACACACACACAGACACACACACACAGACACAGACACACAGACACACACACACAGACACACACACACAGACACACACACACACAGACACACACACAGACATACACATACACACAGACACACACACACACACACACAGACACAGACACACAGACACACACAGACACACAGACACACACACACACACACGCACATACACCCTAGCCCCATCATTACCACTACCCCTGGAGAAGGACGTCAGCCGGAGAACCAGGTAGACGGGCATGAGCTGGAGCAATTGTGAGGAGCAGCCGCTCTTCCACCACCTAGAAGAAGCCAGATGAGCTCAGGCGATCCCCACTTCCCCCTACCTCAGGCAGGGCAGTCTCCATTCTATAGGCCTGTGCTGCCTAGGTTTTTTTTGTCAACCCGACACAGATAGGGCCATCTGGGAAGACATAACCTTAATTAAGAACATACCTGTAGTAAGTCTGGGGGCTGTATCTTCTTGATTAATGATTGGTGTGGGAGGGCTCAGCCCACCCTGAGCAGTGTCACCTCTGGGCAGGTGATCCTGGGTGTGTAAGAAGGGTACCTGAGTAAGAGCTTAAGAGCTGTCCACTAAGCGGTGCTGCTCTTTAACGCCCTGGACGATGAACTGTAAAAGCCGCAACGTAAAATAAACCCTTTCCTCCCCAAGTTGTGTTTGGTCCTGGTGTTTATCACAGCAGCAGAAAAGCAAACTGATATAAGCTCTCACTCGAAGCTTTAAATGAAGCAGGCTCAGTATGAGCCACTGTGAACGGATCCCATCAACATAATAGGCAAGTGACTATCAAGGCTCGAAGATCTCTCCAAAGCTTTTCTTGGCAGTGCAGTGTATGAAACATCTTTTGTTTTCTCGTTGTTTTGAGAAAGTGGGGTTCTCTAATGGACGCACAGCTGGCTTTCTAACGCATGAAAACCCACTTCACTTCTCTTTGTGTTTGTTTCCCTTCGTGACTAGTTAGCGCACTTGTGGCAGTTTGGTTAGCTTCATGAATAGTTAGCACATTTGTGGCAGTTTGGTTAGCTTCGTGAATAGTTAGCACATTTGCGGCAGTTTGGTTAGCTTTTGTTAAGGTTTCTTTCCTAGCATGTAGGCTTTTCTTCTCTTTCCACCTTCTCAGACGCTGCTCCTGAAGCCAGGAACTTTCCATTCTTGGTTTCATCCAGAAGACAAATATTTCTGGGAAAACACAGTGTTTAAGCCATTCAGCAATTCTGCTGTTATGTAACTGACCACACTGAGACTTTCAATTAACTTTGGTTACATTTTATTGAAGAGTGTCATAGAATAACTGTGATAACTTTTTCAAAAACATTTGTAGATTTCTAAAATAGAACTCTCTTTAAAATCCGCACAGCATCTAGCAACAACGGCAGAGGGCAAAGCTTGTTTGAAATATTGACAAGTCCATTGACTGTCTTCCAGCCCTGGCTTCAGTCTGAGAATTTCTAAGTGCAGCGAGCTTTCCTCACCATTGCTTCCCACTGCTCTGGCTCCCCTCCCTCCATCTTGCTCTCTTCTCCGGTCCCTTTTGTTTTTTCCTCATGGGGCACATGTTGTGAGACCGCTTGCATGCTGCCCCGACTGCTATGAACACCTCCCCCCCCCCCCCCCGCCACCATGTATGCACTAAGTCACATCTCTAGTCTTCTCCTGTCACTGTAGTTTCTTTTTCCTAAGAACTGAGCCAATATTTTTTCCTCAAAGCAGAACGCTCTCTTATTTTATCTTTATGTACATGCCCCTACATTCTCAGAGTTCTAGTCCTAAAACTTTTAATTTGGTTTATTCATTTATTTGCTTTGCTCTCTCATTTTCCTGTAGCATGCCATCGAGTTGCAGCATTTATTCTTCCCACACCACTCAGATTCATTCCTTTGTTTCAAAACCTTCCAATCGCCCCTCTTAGTATAGCTGCTAATTTAGAAGGGCGTTGCCTTGACAGCCTGCCCTTGGTACGTCCTCCCCTCACAAGCTAATTTACAGACCAGTATTAGAATCATCTAGATGAGATGGGCATGGTGGCACATGCCTGTAACCCCAGCACTCAGGGAGGCAGAGGCAGGTGGATCTCTGTGAGTTCGAAGCCAGCCTGGTCTACAAAGTGAGTCCAGGACAGCCAAGGCTACACAGAGAAACCCTGTCTCGAACAACAAACAATAAGACAACAACAACAAAAATCTAGTCAATGTGCTAGATTTTATCACTTCAAATTATCTTTTTTTGGTTTTGGTTATTTTTTCATACAATATGTTTTTATGTATTTTTCCTCCCCTAGATCCTCCTACAGCCCTACCTACTCAACTTCATGCTTTCTCTGTCTCTGTCTGTCTCTCACAAAGAAAAATAAACAACTAAAAGAAGGTCAAAATAGACAAACCTAAAAAAATTTTTTTTAAAGGAAAAGAAAAGAAAGATGGAAAACCAATCAAATGTAGTTGGTGCGGATGGTTACACTGTTGGAGAAATGGATTTTCCCTCCCCTAGCAGGTCTCAGTTGCAAAGAGCTTCTTGGCTGGGGAGAGCTACTTTGTCTACATGTGTTTCCTGGACTACGGGGGCCCAACTCTCACCTCTTTCTGTCTCCTTTGAGCAGATGGTCCTCGCTGTAACCTCCCTTTCCTTCCACAGCATGCTTCGCCTTGTCTTCAAAAGTGTGACAGCAACCTTTAAAACAAAAACAAAACTGTATTGCCCAAAGAATTTTAAGGAATAGTTTTATTTAGTCTTTGGAAATGTTATACATGTATGTGGTGCGTCTTGATATCTGTCCCACTGTCCCTTCCCGTGCCCCTTCTGAAGGAAGACTTGAAACTTTAAAAAATATACTTTAAACTCATGCATATATGTGTGCGCCTATGTGCATTTAAGCCCAGGTGTCATGGAAGCCATGGGTTCCTGGAGCTGGAGTCACAGCTGCCCATGCCAGTGCTGGGAGCTAAGCTCGGGTACTTGATAAAAGTGGTATGTGCTGAGCCACCTCTCCAGCCCCTGCCTGACAGTTTCATGCTCTCAGTGTCCCCTTGCTCAGCTCACTCGGATCTGTTAATTTCACTTGCTGATCTCTATCTCGCATTCAAAAATCATTTTCACCCATTTCCTTTATGTTTTTTCTTTTCTTCTATTAGTATAATAAACAACTTTAAGATAGTGACAATACCTAATATTTATCATTCAACTGTATTTACTAGTTCCTTATTGAGTTTATAACATGCCCCCCCCAATCTACCTGTCAAGTCATCTCTTCCTCTAGTTATTTTTGGCATCTGCAGTGCTGTTAGCCGTAGCAGGTCTCTGTGTGCTCAGCTTTGTGAGGCGCTAGCACAGAATGGGGCTATCACCCTGACATCATCCCTGCCTCTACAGAGCTTATAGTCTAGTAAAAGACTTTCACAGCTGTCAGTGCGGCCATTCAACTGTGCTTGGGCCACAAGGCAAGAGGAATGTAATGCTGTGACTGCAGATGAATGACATGGGCATTAACCAGAGCAAGAAGAGGAGGCTAGGTGTCCCACACAAGGAGAATGATGTCTTCAAAGGCCCTGTGGCAAGAGGAGTCGGACATGTCCAAGATATCAACAAAACCTGTGCGGGGAACGAGGCTAGGGGTGGCCAGAGTCCAGCCTCAGCCAGGCCAAATGGCGAATAGGAAGGATGTAGGCTTCTATCCTTGGCAATAGGGAGCCACTAGAGGGGGTAAAGGACAGGGAGATGGTCATGTGGCTTGCGAAGCCCACTCTGTCTAGGATGAGAATGGGCTGGAGTGGGCAGGGACATTGAGCCCAGCATTTTTCTGGATTTTGTAGCAACTGGGTAAATACTTCTTCCTGACTGAACAGGGTGTGAGACTTAGGGCCCACTCTGTGACCTTTGTACCATGAAATTCTGTTTTTAGGCTATAGAATCTTGAGCTACTTATAAGAAGGGTCTGGCTTTTAACTCATTAGTTTCCTGTACTTTTTGCAGTTCTTTATCTTAACACATGTGGCCCCTGCTGCTAACAGCATTGAGTAGTAACAATGGTGTTGAGTACTGTGCTAAAGGCTTGCTGGATTTGTTGATTAGTGGATTCTTTGATTAGTTTCCACTGTGAGCCAATAACAGAAGTGCTTATATTCCAGTCTTCTTATAGGACTACGTGGGCTGGCATGAAGGTCTTGCCTCAGAGTGAAGTGGTCAGGCTAGAGCTTATCTCGAGATGTCTCTGACTGAAGAGCCATTGTCTCTGACTGAAGAGCCATTGTTCTTTGTCGCTTTGTCATACCAGTCCCCCTTTAGTGGAGGCTCACTACTACTTCAATACCATGCTCATGACAAAAGGAGGTTCCTGTAGCTTTGGGGGGGGGAAAGGTGATCTGGCTGATTGTCCAATAACTCTTTCCAGAATCTTGGCCAAAGCCCTTCATGTTCAGGTTCGGTCACTCATTCACCTTGCCCCCTGCAGTGTTTTGTAACACGTCACAGCTGATGGTTGTGTTTTGATCTTTTCATATCTGTGGGCACATTTCTGGCTGTGTTCTTTTTCCTTTTACAGAAATCTATAATTAGACGAGGCATTAATAATGTACATTAGCCCCAGGTACAAATAGTATTCCATAACTTAACGTCCTCTGTAAGTGAGCATCGCCAGCAATTAGGAGCATCCACCAACAAGTGATTAAAACATTAGCTGAAAAATATTTTCTGTCATGGCTGGATGAGTCCTCTGCCTGGAGCCTGGCAGTTGTTGAGTGGTATTTGCCTATGCCAATTGTCTTTATTTCCATGCCTTAGGGCATCCTTTTCTTTAGTTACAATAGAACTGTCTAAATTGGCTCATAATTTGTTTGCATGGGTAGAATAATCTAATAGCAGAACATTGGTAATTTTAATTGAAACCTTATAGTATCTCTGTGATAATTAATAAGGTCAGTTTGGGCTCAGAAAATGACAGCAACTGTCTACTGTTTAAGAAGTGTTTAAAGGACCATTCATCTTTAACCAAGCATGACTGGCTCTTCTTATCCTTTGCAAAGCAAAGTTGAAAGTTCAAGCAAAGCGTAGGTGAATGGAGCACCCCCAGGGTCTTTGTTGTTGTTTTTTTTGATTTTGGAATTGGTGATTGAACCCAAGGCCTTGTACATGCTAAACACACACTTTATCAATGTGGTGCACCCCCCAGGCCAGCCCAAGTTTTCACAGCTGGAAACAACCCTAAACAGAATGCCCAGTTGACCCTGGGAAACTGAGTGTGGGAAGCTAATTGCTAAGCAGCATAGCCTGCAAACCTGAAGACCAGGAAGAAGCATTCATGGATTGCTGATAGGATGGAGTACTTGCATTTCAGCCACACCTAGATGCTGCTTGAAGTAAAAGTTAAATGGTTTATTCGCTTACGCCTTTCTCCAGCATTGTTGTTAGGGATCTAGAAATAGCTGAAGGTATAGTTATTAATAAAATTATTGCAAATGGCTGTTACCAGTTTCATTTCAAATCTGTGAGCAGTGGGCAGGAGAGGCTGCCCTTTAGGTCGTAGTCGTGGGCAGGTGGAGACAGCTGCTACTCAACCATGGCGGAGCAAGGTGTAAGGGACTGTAGACCATGCTCTTACTTCTCTCCCCACAATCACTGTTATTACTCCTTAGAAGGCTTTCCTCTAAGCTTTGGACTGGGCGTAGGACATTGTAGTCCAGCCTTGAGTTTGGAGATGACACAGCTAAGGTCTTGCTGTTTCTGGCCATTTTATGTTGGCATTATCATCTTCATGACAGGATTTTAAAGTGACTTCATTAAGGTATGAGTGACATGTGGCGTGCTGTTTATATTTAATATTTATAATCTAATGAACTTGGAGATCAGAGCACAGCCATGAAGCCATCACCACCATCAGGGCCAGGGACAGATGACCTTCTGCCATGTTTCTTCCCACGCCAGTATTATTGTAGCTGTCATATTAACATAAGACCTACTCAGGCAACTTAAAATACACATACAGTAAGTGTAGGCCCTGTGCAAAAATTTCTTTGTACAGCAGAAACTTTGTTTTCTTTGGCCATTACCTTCTACTCCCACACTCACCAGGCATCACCAATCAATTCTGCTTTTATGTGTCTGAGTAGTCAGTCAAACACTTAATGAAGTGAGGTCTTCCGTTGTCTTTCTGAGCTTGACTTATTTCCCTTAGCATAGCATCTTCCAGGTCCATCCATGTAGTCTTTTAAAGAGGACTTCTGTCTTTTTAAAATCTGGATAATACTCCATTGAACCACAGCTTCTTTTATTTGTTCATCCATTGATTGACATCCAGATTATCTCTGTAGCTTGGCCATTGTGGATAATGCTGCAGTAAACATGGAAGTGAAGATGTTTCTCAGAGACCTGGAATTACATTTTTAAAAAGTAAATACCATGATTGGCATTACTGAATCCTACATTTTAAAAATTCCTTGAGTCCTCGTAGTGGCACTGCTTACATTCTCAGCAATAGTATACTAGGGGTCCCTTTTCTCTCATTAACACATTATGTATCCTTATCTTCTTCCTTCCCCTCCTCCCTTCCATCTCTCCTTTAAAAATTTATTTCTAGTTAGTATCTAAAATATTATAACATTTTCATAATACTTGTCCCTCCCATCCACCCCTTTGGTGAATGATACAAGATATCTTTCTATATATTTGTGGGTGGTTTTATAATTGGATTATAGCTATTCTTCTGCTATTGGTTTATAGGAATTACTTGTCTATTATAAATATTAATTCTTTGTTGGTCAGATGATTTGCAAGTTTTTTTTTCCCATCCTATAGATTGCCTTTTCACCCTGGCTAGGTTCCTCTGCTGGGCAGAGGCTGTTTGCTTTGATGTCCGGCTTGTCATCTGCTCATAACTCCTGTTGGTTGGTAGTTTGGGTTAGCATGGACATCTAACATATTATACCTTGAAAATTACAAACAGGTAACTATGTATGTATGCATGTATGTCAACAGAAGAACAATTAGAATTAATGAACAAATACATTAAAGTTACAGAACACAAAGCCAAAGTTCAGATATTAGTTGTGAACCCCCAGTACTGGGGCAAAAGTAGCCAGAGAGGTGGCTCAGTGGGTACTTGCTGAGTTTGGGACCTCAGAACCCTCATAAAAGCTGGCCATGGCATATGTACCTGTGGTCCTGGGGACAGTGAGCAGACAGAGCATGATCCTGGGAGCTCATTGGCGACCTGGCCAAAACTGAGCTTCAGTAAAAGCTTATCTCAAAGTTGGAAAAGCAATTAAGGAAAGGCATCCAGATGTCAACCTCTGGCCTCCACATGTGCCAGCTCAGGTGAACTTACCCTTCCCCTGACCCGTGCATGTACATCAGTGTGCACACACATGGATTCACACACACGCACATACACTGTTTTCTTGGTGGCCTGTTAGTGTAGGTAAGGAATTTACTAGGTGAGTAAGTTCACACTGACTGATAATTCGCTTCATACACCAACTAATATTTTAACCCAAAAGCCCTGGTAAGAAGGTAATATTGATTACATTGCCTATAGGTGAAATATTTAAAAATAAAATTTAAAAGCCCTTGTTGACTTCAACATTTTAATAGTTCTAAATCATATAAAGTCAGCTATTTTGTTTTTACCTTTTTCTTCCCTTCACAAAAGAATGTTTACAAAGTTGCACCTTCTCAGGAGTAAGCACAAATAATTATTGTTGGTAAGCCTCTCTGGAACTTTAATATAATTTGGAAGACATCATTTCAGATTTCTCCACATTGTAGACATGACACAGCTTCTTATGGTGTCTGGGCCAGGAGTACTTAGGGGGGAGGGCAGCAGGGAAAGAATGGAACCTTTGGACAACTCTCCATGCACTAGGTGATTTTCACGTGTTACTTTATTTAACTCTTTTGAAATTCTGTGAGGTGGGTGTTTGTCCGGTTTTGCAGCCATGGAAGCGAAACAGAGGGAAGGAATGTGGAAGGTGATTCCCACTGTTAAGTCTGGGCTTGAGCTGGGTCCTGCTGTCTCTCCCTTTGCACGCCAGGTACTCAGTCAAGACACTGCTGTAGGGTGAGAGAGAGGAGACAGCCGCAGCCTCAGAGGGCTTGTGAGGTCCACGCCATTCCCCAGAAAGTCCTGGAGAAAAATACCTGCTTATCTAGGAAAAAGTTTTGCTACAGTCCTCAAACTTCCGGCCTAGATTGGGTTTGAGTGGTGGTGAAATTAATGTCAAGGGTTGCTGACCTGCCCTCCTTTCCCTCCTTGATGTCTTCAGAAACACCAATTTAGCCCTAGATCTGACCCGGGGCCCTGAGGAAGGCTAACATGCAAGTCTGAGGTAGGGCCTACTCGTAGCTTCTCTCTCGCTCCTAGGACAGTCTGTTCTGAATACTGAGCAAAGCCGGAGTGTGTGTGTGTGTGTGTGTGTGTGTGTGTGTGTGTGTGTGTGTGTGTGTTTTTAATATTTAAATTACAGAAACAGCCACGTTGCTTCTACAGGAGCATTCTTCTCTCTACACATCGTGGACCCCTGAGCATTTGACTGAATGGCTTGGTGACATCTGCAGTGTGTGTGTGTGGGGGGGCGGGGGGGTCCTTTGCTTCCTTGGTGTGCCCTTGCTGTCATTTCCTCTGCTCCTCTGGAGACCTCAGTGCATTGGTTCCCTGACTTTTCAGCTCATGATACACTTATTACTAATCACAGCTCAGAGCTATGACTTAGCATGGCAATTGGGAGGAACTCTTTCAAATTGATCAGGGGTGATGCCTGGAAAACATGAGCCCTCAGGTTTTCGTAATTGGTGTGGAGTTCTGGCAGGTGTAGTTTTGACTGTATTATTATCAGTTATCTCTAGTTGTTAATTTATTAAAACCAGATCTTTAACATGTAATGTATTGTCCCACACAGACATTGGGTTAAGATAAAATTCTCACCAGCAGTGCCCCTTGAAAGGCTTTCCCTCTATTAATTATCCCATTGTGTCCCTACAGTGCAGACACCCCATGGCTACTCATAAAGACTCCACAGCCCCCAGGACCGCTTATGGCCTGTGCCACCTACTGTCAGATCCATTAAACCCTTCCCAGCATTGTCTGCTTTCACCAACAGAAGCCTTATCAGAATGAGGGGTGGAGCTGCTGCATGCTTGTAATCTCAGCACTCAGGAGACAGAGGCAGGAAGATTGCTACAAAAGTTCAAAGTGGTCAAGACTATCCACCTTGAGGGGGAAAAAAAGCAAGAAAGTCAACAAAGGAACAAGAATGAGGGGTAGGAACAACTCCGGACAGGTGCAGGGCAGGGTAGAGCCCCTGGGAACGTTTTTTAGATACCCAGGTATCTTCTGACTTTATCCTAATGAAAATGTTCCCTGAAACTGGGGGCACTCTGATTTAATTGCTCTAAATTCCAAATAGCAGGCAGATCACACAAGTGTCCCCAACTCTGAATTCCCCCAGTTGCCTTCAGAGAAGCAGGCAGAGGCTGCACACACATGCCCCATGGCACATATGGTTCTATTTTGGCACCTGGTGACCACCAGGAAACGCTGATGAACCGGTCTACTTAAAAGCATCGTTTCCCCACCGTTCCTGAGCTGGAGAAACGATTGCTTGCTCCCTTGATCCGTGGGGCTTCCGAAAGGGAGAGTGCGCTCGCTCGTAAGCACAAACAGGAAAGCCTGACATCACGGAGCGGCGGGGAGGAGTCTGCGGCCGCGGGCTCCCGGGCTGCTGCTTGCTCCCTGGCCGCGCTCCTTTGTGGCCCAGTCGCGCGCGGCGGCCAGTGGGACAGCGGGGCGCGTGGGAAGCGCGGGGACCCGAAGCCGGGCCAGAGAGCCGCCTCGGCCGCCTCGGAGCAGGGCGCACCATGCAGCGTCCGTGTACGGGAGAGAAAACTGAGAATGAAATTGCTTTGGCAAGCTAAAATGGTAACGCGAGCTCCCTTCCTTTCCCTGGACTCTTCTCTGCTAGGGAAATCTTCCCACCTCCCGCTTTCTTGGGCCGGGCTGTTGGAGTCCTGTGGAAGTGATCGGAGCCACCAGTACCGGCTCCGAGTTCCGAGGGGAGCTTTCTCACTCTGCTTTTGTATTTCTTCCCTCTCTACTCCTCCCTAGAAACGGTGCGGTCTCAGGCATCGCCTGCGGGGTGTCTGGGACAGACTGATGCGTGTCAGGAGAGCAGAACTTGGAGAGGACATAACTCAGTCTCGGGAGCGGCGCCTCCTCTCTCTCCTCTCTCTCTCTCTCTCTCTCTCTCTCTCTCTCTCTCTCTCTCTCTCTCTCTCTCTCTCTCTCTCTCTCTCTCTCTCTCTCTCTCTCCTCTCCCTCCTCTCTCTCTCCTCCCGCCCCCCCCCCCCCCCCCCGCCCCTGTCTCCCTCTGTCTCTCTCTTAGCAGCAGCCTCTTTAATGCAGATCAGAGGTTTAGCTGGCTACATAGCCATCTAGGGGGTCGCTGTGTACATTTCAGTGGAAGCTATGAGAGGATGCCCTGCTTTCTCTGCACTTGCCAGAGGGTTTTCCACCCCCCCCCCCGGAAATAAAAACTTTCTGTATCCCCTAACTTTTTTTTGGCATTCCAAAACAATGACAGGAGAAAAAGAAGTACAACTTCACTTCCCAAAGAGGGCTCTTGGCATTAAAACACTTGTTTGCGTGAGGTTAAAATCGACATTGCTTAAATGTTTGTTTGTGTACTTAGAGAAAGATAAACTTTTGTTTTTGCAAATGAGTTATTTTTCCCTTCACTTAAAGGCACAGAGTTGATCAGGACTAAATCATAGTTTCCTTATGAAGAAAAAAGTTGGAAAAAAACTGACTTAAGATATGTGGCTAGTCTAGGAAAAGTAACTGAAGAGGAGAAGTCGGAGGATCCTGATACCGCAGGAAAGGGCTGCAGGCCAAGAAAATCTCAGCCTCATCTATTGCAGTGTGTCTTGTATCGCGCTGATTGGAATATTTATTCCGAACAGCCTGTCTTAGGCTCTGAGTGCTGCTGTGAGCTGGGAAGCAGCTGGGGTAGATTGTGGTGAGCAGAGAGGGAAGAAAACAGCAACAGCACACACAAACGACCCTCTTTTTCTTTCTCTTTTTCCCATCCTTGGCAGAGCTCGATTCAGGACTGGGGTGAAGAGGTAGAGGAAGGAGCTGTTTACCATGTCACCCTCAAAAGAGTCCAGATTCAACAGGCGGCCAATAAAGGAGCGAGATGGCTGGGGGTGAGTAGAGCGTCCAAGATCGCTAACTCGGAATTTCAGTGTCTGCTCTTCTGTGAATATCTTTATTATTTAGCCAAGGCAGCCTTTTCCCCGCTCCTTTTTCTCCCCTTTGGTCTTAAAAAGGAAACTGCTGATGGCCAAGTGTTTGCACTAGCTGCACAGATCTGTTTTAGTATTTGGTGTTTTCCAAAGCATCTTCCCTGAGTTTGTCAATAATTCAGAGCCTTCCGGAAACGTCCTGAGGTATTTGGCAAACAGATTAGGGGGTGGTGTGGTAAAAGATGAAAGACACACAGAACTAGCCAGTAAGCACTGCCATAGCCCACTGTGCCCAAAAAGGCGTCTTTTTCTCTCTCTACGCCCTATGTATGTATTGATGCTGACAGCCAATCCTTATTCCCAGAAACTCAGAATGCACAAGCAACAGGCCATTCAAACCTGCTTCCTTTGAAGGGTGGGAGTTCTCCCATTGTGACCTTCTTTCTGTAGCATAGGAATAGGAAGATGCATACTTGTATTGGGGTTATGTAGAGTATATGGGGCCTGTAGAGTATGGGGTAGGGAGCAGACACTTGGAAAAAGCTGCTTCCCATGAACTCTTGGGGATGGTCATATGAGTTCGTAATTTGTTCAATGAATCTTTCAACACATCCCAAATGAAGGGACTGTGCAAGACAGAAAGCCCGGCCATGGGACCATGGTGGACAGGGACATGTGGGGGAATGAAGGAATTCTTCAGTTGGAGAGAGGAAAGTAGTTACAAATAACATAGAAACCTGAGAAGGAACATAGCGGTGGCCAAAGAGGGACAAAATGGGGAAGGGGTTTCCTTGGCTTCATTAGAGCCATGCCAGCACTTGTGGGTGATGGCCTCCAAAGCAGTGAGGAACAAACGCATACTTGCATTGAAACTTATTGACCTTAGCTCCAGAACACTCAAGGTTTGGAGCAGTGTTCCCAGGTAGAGTGTGGAGTATCCAGGGCTTCTTGGGAGGAGCAGAGGCAACATGGCTTGTAAGTCTCAGAGTCGAAGTCAGGAAGCCGGGAGCCATGTCTTCCTCTGCCACGGCTGCTGACACAGGATCCCCCACTCTCTAAATCCCCCAGTTGACCTTCCTGACCTCCCTTAGCTCGGGACTTCCCTGCTACTATGCTTGGGTTAGGATACTTCTGACTGGGACAGTAAGTTGTTGGGGACACTGAAGATGTGGCCTACAAAGTTAGGAACTTTCTTGGTGAAAAATAGAGGTCTTTATTTATTACCAAGCAGGTGCCTTACTCAGAACATGACCCTAGAATTAACTGTTGAAGAGTTCTGACAAGTTGCTGTGTTGCTTTTGGATGGCTTTGGGTGTGTGTACACATTATTTAAATGTTATGTACATATTATCTAAATGACTCTTAAGCTCTGAACCAGTTGTCTTCAAACAGCCTTTGCATTTTCTGGCGTTGGGTAGTCCTGACCATCTGGAACTCGCTTTGTAGACCAGGCTGGCTTTGAACTCGTGCCTCTGCCTCCCAAGTGCTGGGATTAAAGGCGTGCGCCACCACCACCTGGCTGTTCTCATCTTTCTAATGATACAAGTGTTGCATGGGTGGCAGTGTTAGTGTCTAGCCTGACATGGTAGCAGTGAATGTAGTAGGAGCAATAGAGGGGACCCCAATAAACTGTCGCTAGCTTAAGATATTGATAGTCACTTAGTGATTCTTAACAGCTAGTCTGGTCATTGGACTCCACTTCTCTTCTTGTCCTACCCTTCCCCATAGCCTTATGCAGAGTTCAGAGGGGTTGGCTCTGAGTTAAACAGCAGATCTGAAATACTGAGACCCATCAGCTAAGATTGCTTCTGATTCGTAGAGGAGCCCTGCCCTCTTCCCGTTTAAACAAGTGACTCAGTGACACCACATTACTCATCAAAAGTCAGTTCTTAGAACTCTCCGCCTTGAATGCCACTTGCTTTCTTGTCTTAGGTGTCCTGTGGGGAAGCTCTGGTTTTTGTCCTTGAAAATCCCAGACTTAATTTAATATGACTCAACCAATTGAGCCATAGGAATTATGAAATCTTTTTCTTTGGGACCTAGTTGGCTTCCTAGTGTTTGTTTTCCTACATTCCAGTAACCTATTCAGAATTCATCAAAGTGAGCAATTTTAGAGTTAATGGGGTTGAGTAAGGTGAAGAAGGTGCTTCATGCACACTGGACTCTGACAACAGCTTTATGGGGAAGGTGGCATTGTGATGCTCTCTTTCTTGTACGTACAAGGAAAATAAAGCCTAGTGATTTGCTCACTTCCTTGCTTTTGGGGTCATATGGCTATGAAATAGTTGAGGCTGGACTTATACACAGGTGATTAGCTCTTTGCTGTAAGAACTGCCTGGAGCTTTAAGGCTGTCTCCATAGCACTCGAGGATAACGTTGGTGTGCACGAGCAAGGAGACTTACGGTATGCTTCCCCCAAAGATCATTCCTGGTGCAGGATCTGAGAAGGGTAGCCTTCTGGCCTTCGGTATGCTTTGAATGATAACCTGAGCTTCTAAATTATAAGATGTATTATGACGATGTATATCTTACTGATAAATTTGCCCCATAGGGTGCATAAAGTGTGACACCCAAAGAAATGCGTATGAGGTCCTCTAGATGTGAGTGTAGTCACAGTCTCGCCAGTGTGTCTGTAGTGCCCTTCCTCTCTTCCTAGCACTCAGGAGGTAAAGGCAGGAACATCAAGAACACAAAGTTATCCTCTGGGACATAGTGATTCCAAGTCAGTCCGAGGTATATAAACCCCTATCTAAACAACAACAACAACAACAACAACAACAGCAACAACACTCCCCAAACCAAGTCTCAAAAGAAGGAGTATACTTTTTCTGTTTTCTAGTGCTAAGATCTCAGGATAATTAATATTCAGTTCTAGGAAGTACAACTGCATAATTACACATTGGGTCCGGAAAGATGGCTTAGCAGTTAAGAGCACTTACTGCTCTTGCAGAGAACCTGGCTTTGGCTCCCAGCTCCCACACGATGCCTCACAACCGTCTGTAACTCCAGTTCCAGGAGCATCCAGTGCCCTCCTCTGACCTCAGTGGGCACCAGGCACACATGTAATGTACAAACCTGTATGCAGGTGAAACTCATACACATAAAATAAGACAAAACATTCATAAAAAGGTCAAAATAATTATACATTCCTGGATATGAAGTATATAAACCAAAACACTTAAGTCATACTATTTTATTTTGTTTCTTAAATTTGTGCTTCGTTTGTGATCGTTTGAGGAAAGCCCTATGTCAGTGTTCCTAAAACAGTTACCAAGTGTGATCCAGGCCTGGTTTGCTCAGGCATGCAGTGGTAGTCTTGCTCATGGTCGATGTGGGTATGTTGACAATAGCACTGAAATTTTGACCTGTCTTTTCTTTACATTTTATCGATCCACAGCTCTCACAGGAGAGTGGCTCCAGTCATGTCACAGAATCATAAAAGCCTGAGAATGGAGGAGACGTTAGAGGTTAATATCATCTAATTCTCTTAGATTGTAGCATTTTGGAGGGGCAAACGGTCAGCTTTTGTTATTTGTCTTTGATACCAGCACTGTGGCATCCATCCACAGTGACAAGAACACATGAGTTGCAAACTCCCAGTGTTCTCGGAAGCAGTGTTAGACAAAGTCCTGGAAGAGACAGAAGAAAAGAATTTAGGGAAGGAGCTGTGGAGTCTTGAAAAAATGTGTCACACTCAGGATAAGCTTGACATCGGGTTGTTCGTTAGGCTTTGCTTTGCTTGGCCTTGGGGCCGTGGGCTGCGTCAGGGGATAATCTCTCGGTTTTTCTCACTCCTATACTTCTGTAGTCATGTGACTCTGAGGTATGGCCCTGGGGCCTCCTTCCCAGTGTCCAGTGCGTGTCACACTCTTGCACACGTCAGCCCTTGATGAGTTGTTGTTAGGATGAGTTGAAAATGTTGATAGGTAAGGAGACTGGCAATAAAACGGTTAAAGAGAAGAGGATAGACTAGAGAAATTAAGACATGGAACACCCATATAGATCCAGGGTATAGGTGAGCTGGGGCCCACCTTTGGGTTTGGGAGTGCCTTGGTAGGTAAGTGGCAGTGGCATCTGGGTAAGTCATTCCTTCTCTCGGTTAACGCTCTCTGCACGGACTCTACGTGGTAGCTCAGTGGTGTTGCTGCACACATGTGTTCAATGTGGGGAAATTCATTGAGCTGTCAGCTATCTTCGACTCTGAGACTCTTCTTTGAACCTCCCAGGGAGGGTGAGCTGTGCCTTTTTGTGTTCCAGAGCATTCTGGCCTCTCGTTACGTGTTTACCTCATGCTGCTGTAATTGTCTGTTTGTTTATATTCCGCTCTGGCTAATACCTTGTAACTACAGCCAGTAAATGCTTGGTGAATGCATAAGCCATGCTTTGTCCTTCTTTGGGGACTCATATTGCCTTGATAAATATGAATGTATGGTTGCTTCTCATCTAAAATCAAATCTCCGTGACAGTGTGGGCCTGTGAGGAGGAGCAGAGGGGCAGGGGAGCGAGAAAAACCAATTAGGTAATGATTATAGCTGTCTTAACATTGTTTCTGGAACAGAGCAAGGCACACACAAAGACAGTGATTATTCTTTTTAACAAAAAATAAAATTTCCCAGTGTCCTTTAAAACCACGAGCTCCGATTGTGCCTGCCTACTTGTGGACCACTGGAGAAAGAAGGGCAACACACGAGTTAAAAAGTATTGGCAAGCGTTACAATTATGTGTGGTTGGAAAGAGCAAGAGTGGGATTTTAGAATTGAAAGGAGATAAGCCCCAAGGAGCCTCTGGTTTACTGTTGGTCATCCTTGTTTTCATCTAGGAAAACAGGCCTCGGGTTAAGCTATTCATGTCTGTTGGAATGTTTAATTTAGGCTTTAGAAAGTAAAGCTCAAATTTTAGCTTTAACTTTAGCCGAAAACTAAGCAACTGGTGTTTTTCATTTTAACCTTGGAAACATGTTTCTCAAATAATTAGCCCAATAATAGGGTAGCCTGTGCCAACCAAGAAGCGACAGGCCGTTAGAACTGCCCGAGATGCTGCTATCTCATCATTGCGTATTATTGCTTTTAAAATCTCTCGGGGTCTGAGTAAGCACCATGTGATACCTAATTAAGAATATCCATTTCAGTTTGTCAATCCAGAGAATACTGTATTTAGCTTTAAAAAAAAAAAAGCATGTCTAGGGCCTGGAGAGATGGCTCGGTGGTTAAGAGCACTGGCTGCTCTTCCTGATGATCTGGGTTTGGTTCACAGCACTACATGGTACCCCACAACCCTCTATAGCTCCAGTCCCAGAGGGGCCATCACCCTCTCTTGGCCTCTTTGGATACTGCATGCATGTGGTGGACAAACATGCAAGCAAAACGGACATACATAAAAATCATAAATAAAATGTTTACAAATACTAAAAAAGTCTACTTCTAGCAAATAAGAGCAGTATAAACCTTAGAAGTATAGTAACTCTACTTATACTTAAAATATACCTTCTATTTCTATTGCAGACATATTTCTTTCTTCTCTAAAGCTATAAGGTACGAGCCCCTCGGACTTTTACATTAGAACATGAAGAAGAGAGATAAGCTTGTTGTTGGAATCTGTTGGTGTGCTGGCCTGTTTCCATCTCATTTATCCCCAGCATGTATTTCCTCTTAAACGTTCCTCTTCTAAATCCTCAGGCTTCACTGTAACTGTCATAAATATGCCTCATTAGAATATGCAAAAACGGCAAATGAAACATCTCCGCCACAACGTGTTTCGGCCAGAAAGACTGATTTCCATAAAGAAAAGTATTGGACACAGGAAGAGATTGTGAAAGTTGCTTCATTCTCTTAGAGAAGTGGAGCCAGCAGCCTGTCTCCGGCTGGCCAATGGCTGTTCATCCTGTCTCTGGCTAGCCAATGGGTGTGACTGGCTCCACAGAGTTGATGTGGAGTTCTCTGGAGTTTCTGGGTCATTTGTGGGTAAGCACACTCCATGTGAGACCTCTTGCTGATCTTGTATATTGCCTGCGTCTGTCACGTGTATTTATTTGAGCCAGTTAAATAGCATGCTAAATACAAGGATACAGAGTTCCGTAAACGGCTTTCTTCTAAAAAAGGGTTACAAGCCAGAGAGACAGAAAGTCAAGTTAATCCCAGTATGTTGTGGTAGATCTGATGTCCATGTGGGATCATGGATGAGACGGGCGGTGGGCTGCCCAGGCACGCTCCATGGCAGAAAGGGCTTTTCAGTGGAGGGCCACGGCTCAGGAGGAACTTACAGGCAGTCTTAGTGCCCCGAGAGACACACTTCTGTCGGGGAGCACGGCATGTGAGGAGGAGGGAGGCCAGCGATGAGATTTCCACATGAGGCTCAGCCTGGGGAAGAGGCCAGAAATTGGTGGGGAAGTGACAAGAGATGGTTCTGGCATTGGGAGCCATGGTTGTCAGCCGTGGGGTCGGTAAGCTCTGGAACCGGAGTTGTGCTATTACAGGGACAATCAGTGAAAGGTTTTAAACAGGGCGGTGTGGCCAGATTTGCGTTTTCGAGTGATGACAGACTTCGAGGGAGGAGGCATTGGAAGGAAGCCAGACTGCAGCAAGGGGACCCCAGAGGAGGCTTGCGTCGTAATGTGGTGAGGAAAGGAATGAAGACTTGAAGGGAGACAGCAACAGCAGAGTGAGGAGGACTGTGGCGGGCTGGGAGGAAGGGCACTGGCGTGGGGGCTGGGTGGGGTCCCGTTGGCAGGCCTTGGGCTCCTGGCTCTCCATGCACTGTCCAGACCAAAGCTGGCCTGCTTTCCTGGGGGCAGTGTCACTCCTCTCCTTCAGTCAGAGGTAGCAGGTAACTCACTAGCAGTGCCTCCTATGCCAGGAGGAGAAACTCCAGAGCTGGCTGTGTTTGATGTGTCATGCCCGGAGAGCTAATGTCAGTGTAAGCAGAAAGCTCTGTGTAGTTTCCCAGATCTCAGAGGACGCTGTGCTGTGGGTCTTCTGGTTTTCCCTGCAAAGCAAACATGTTGAATCCGTAGACTGTGGAGGGAGAGTGAATACAGAGCCCAGGGCACTGTGATCACAGAGCTGTATTTTAGATAACAGCATTTAAGCTAATAATCATGTTGTTAGGGGCACGAGACATTTTACAGTTAGGTGTTCTGGTCTTTGTCTTTGTCCCTACTTGGTGTGTAGCCCTCCCTTACACTTTACATCTTGGCTGCTGGCATTCTTGCTCTCAGAGGTTCACTATGATTGCTTGTGTTCTCTCTCTCTCTCTTCTCTCTCTCTCTTTCTCTCTCTCTCTCTTTCTCTCTCTCTCTCTCTGCCTCCATGTTAAAGTATTTTCTCACATTTCGCCCTGCGCCTTGCAGGGTTTATTGTATATTTATACTGTTACTTCACAGCCTCTTCTGGATAATTGATCAAAGCTGGACCTTGACACCCTTGCTTAGCTGTGTGATTATTGAGATTGCCTGACTAACTTTAATCTGAGACCCACCCTTAGTTTGAAAAGAGGGGGGAGGCTACAAACAGAGGACGCACAGGAGGAATACAGATAGAGCAGGCCCACAGCGTTGGTCAGTAGGCCACCACTTAGTCACCTGTTGCAGGAAGCTGTCCGTGTCTGTGCACATGGAGAACAGTGCTCCTCCATGTCCCCTGTAGAACTGCTGCGAAGGCCTGTGCTCTGCCCTGAGGAGTGGGGCTCGGCTGCCATCACTCTCCACACCCACCTTCTCCTTTCTGTTGTTCAGTATGAGTCTTCCGGGTACCAGTAGTGGTAGGTCAGGAAGAGATGGTGTGTTAATGGCTCTAGATAAATGTTTTAACTCATTAAAACAACAACCAAATACCTCATTGGCCCCCACTTACTAGCTTTTTATTGTTCAGCAGAGTCCCTTTATTTGAATTCATTTCAACAGTTACTCTTATCCCATGTGCACAAACTCCCGAAGTTTTCTCTGGTGTGTGTGTGTGTGTGTGTGTGTGTGTGTGTGTGTGTGTGTTGTGTTGTGTTGTGTTTTACTTCCTGCTAATTGAATATTTTTACCTTTTGTAAAAGTGAAGCATAACCATGTCGTTTTTTGCTAACAATGGCTGCTGCTAGTCAGGCCATCACTGAGTCTCTGCCACCCACTTACTAGCGGCTCCTCTCCAGCAGAAGGCCACTGTGCACCTTTGACTCTGTTGCTGCTCCTGGTGGGCAGCCATTGTGGTCTGTCGTCAGGTTTTATTTACAAATTTAAATACAAGAACATTTAATGGATATCGGTAAAAAAAAAAAAATAACTGAGGCTGGACTAGATGCTGGTTAAAAATATAACATTTTATGGTCATTCCTTTCCCCAGTTAAAATTGCAACACTTGAAGTTGTTTATTGAGATAACTGATAGCTCTAAATGGAAAAAGCCAGGAAATCGGAAGCGTTGGGTTAGTTTGCAAAACATAGGGAAAAGACTGGCCGCCTCTGTCCAAAGGTTGACTTCTAATGACAGACACAATAAACAAATTCTTTTTTTAGAAAAAAAAATGACTTAAGCAAGCATTAACGGGGAGAGCTCAGCACCATCAGGGCCTGGGTAAAGGATTAGCACACTGGTCTTTGAACTCTGCTGGGTATTACTAGGAGCTGGCCCCTCCCGCCTGCTCTTCCCTGTCAGGGATATCTCCTGTGGGGGCCTGACGTAGGAAGGCTGTGCTTGGTGCACAGACCTGCTTCACGCTGACTAGACCTAAGAGGTTGCGTCCCCGCTAAGCCTGGGTTCCTGGGCTATGAAGTGGAGGTAATACCAGTGGCTTTCTCAGTGCATTGCTGTGGGGTATAAATGACTCATGTATGTGAGCTGCTTGGCAGAGGGCGTAGGATCTGGTGTACACTTGCTCACTGAGTGGAGGCTCTTGTCAGCTTCCCTCCGCAGAACCCTCTTTGGAGCCCGGCCATGGCACCTCAAAGTGGTCCGTGGCTTTGCTACGTGTTCCTCCTGCAGCCTAGGGTTGTGAGCAAGCAACCCCAGGCTGCTTAGGAAAGTGTATTAAGCACATTCCCAACTTTGTCCTCTCATTTCTGCACCCAATAGCGGAAGGCCCAACCATGGCAGGGGTTAGTAAAATTTGCTTAATCAAATAATACGGTGACTACTTTTTCCTGGTTCTGACCGAAAGCTGTATATAAGTGCTTAAAGGGATTTATTTTGTTCACTGTTTTGTAGGTTTGAGTCTGTCACAGGAGGGAGGGGCCAGAGGAACAGTGTGTAGCAATGTGGACAGGAAACACAAACAAGAACGGCAGGAGAGGTGTGGAGTATCAGATAGAGCCCCAAGTAGGCGTTGCCAGGGACCGCCATCCCAGTCAGGAGGCGTTGCCAGGGACCGCCATCCCAGTCAGACTTCCCCCTCCACAGTGTCACCACCTCCCACAACCAACTCCAGCTTGCCAAATTGCCAGAGCTCTCCTGCTGTAAGGCTTCTGGAAACAGCTTCTCAGACACACCCAACCCATCCGGAGCTCATCAAGATTAACCCTTAGGAATGTCTAGTGTTATCTCTGTCCAGCCATCTCTACAATGAAAAACCAGCTTCTCCTTAGGATCCAATATTTTGCATTTCAGTTTCAGTTTCCTGCAGTTTTTCTAAAGTTACTTTGCTCGTGTTATGTTTAAGTTTTGTTTTTGAACCGGGGCTCGTTCAAGAGCAGTTGCTGTTCCTGCAGAGGACTGGCGTTGAGTTCCCAGCGCTCCTGTGGGGGAGGCCCACAGCCGTCCATCACTGTAGCTCTGGGAGAGCCAGCACCCTCTTCTGGCCTCTGCAGGTACCCTCGCACACATACACATCCAGGCACATAAATCTTAAAAAAAAAAAAAAAAGAATAAAAATTTAAAACTACCCAAGATTGGCTGCTGTTCTGTCTGATTTTTCCATCAGCATTTGATATTTCTGATGGACAAACAGAAGGGTAGGAAATAGTCTTATTTCATTATGTTAGACCCTGTTGGACAAAATGTAGGGTGCTAGCAAATTGTGTTCGCAGCATAAATGCCAAGTCCTAAGCTACCACGTGAGATAGTGATAAAAATCTCTCATTGTGCCACCTGCTGGTTACTTAGTACAGAACTTGGGTCCCAAGCCAGTAAAGAACTGAGTGGTTTTAAAACTGTCACATGATTTTTCTTATGGTTCTTCATCTGTAAAATGGAGTGGCACCTGTCTTCTGCTTGTGGGTTTTCTGAAGATCGTTTGAATTAGTTAATGTGTAGCACTAAGTTGTAATACAAACATTTAATTTAAAGACCTTTCTTTTTTCCTTCTCTACTCACCACCCAGGTGCTTGATGGACATGTCCTGCTCATTAGCCCCGCCTCTCTCCCCTCATCCTGTAAAGGGTAGTCTGTATTTTCCTCTTCCACCTGCTGCTTCCCAATGACAGCTTCCACCCCGCCACCCCAGTCCTTATCTCTGTGGGTGGAGCGAGGGCGTAGAGCCCTGGGATTGCCCGTATACCCGTGCTGGGAATAAAGAACCCTTCCTCACAGGATTCTGAAGACAGTTGTGAGCGTACTGCCCAGGAAAGCTTTCTGCCTTTCTCTTTGATGTGCCTTCTCTTGCTGGTACTTTTTAAATTCTTTGCACAGAGAGTGGTGAAATGATCACCAAATGAGCCCTCTTTTTGAAGCTGGTGTGGGATTTGAACTCATGACCTAATGCCAGGGGCAAGAATGTTACTAAGGACCCTCCCACACAGAGGCATTTGAAATACTTCCTTTGAGTAGCCCTGTGGCTGCTCTCTGCGCTTCCTCCCCACCCCCACTCCTTTCCTGCAGCGGCATGCCTGGGCTCCCCATCAGGAGTATGGTTCTAAAGTCCCCCGTCCTCACCACCTCCCCACTTGCTTATCACAGATGCTTCCTTCTTGCTTTCCATCTCTCCCGGGTGAGTTCCTTTTTTTGTTCGTGTTCCTTCCTGTCCTTTCTGGATTTAAAATAGTCTCCAGGGAGGGTCTTTGGCTGGTTGGTCACAAATCTGACCTTCCTTCTATTCAAATGGGTCTCTCTTGAGCATCTTGCGAGCCTGTCCTGCTCACTTGAGACTGTCGCACCCAGGACCCATGCTGTTAACCTGTGCCTATTCTCAGCTGCTTTGTGGAGCTCGCTGACCCTTGTACTCAGAGCTCTAGCTGAAAATTAAGTCTCCTGTGGCAAGATGCTTAATCAGTGACTTGCTCACATTGTTCCTGACAAACACTGAACTCCCTCTCCCCTGCCAACTGCGCGTGGTGCAGAAGGGAGCCGGGGCTGGCACACTGAGTCGGGACTCACTGTGACATTCATCTTTGTGTAAAGTGATGACACTGTATCAGATCAGGCTTAGGAACCAGCTTTCAGATACCATGCTACCCAGGGCGTCCTATCCTGGAGTGGGGTTCCTGCTGTCCTGTCTCCACTGAACTGTCTTTTGGCGGGGCTCATGTTGCCTAATGTTTCTCCATGTGCTGCCTTTACGTGAGGTTGGAAGACTATGCTATTCCTTACAAAAGTAGCTTCCTACCCAGCGTTGACTGAGACAGACCCAAGTGAATATGCGCTCTATGATACTACTTGGCAAACTTTGATGACTGGTGACAGTGACTCAGGCCTCTGCCCCTAACCTGTGCAGGGTCCAGCAAGAGAGATGAGAGGTTCTGCTACAAGCCGTGCCAGGTAGAACATGATCTCGAAGATTCCCATTCATCTGGCCCTCTAGCTCCCTGCATGGTGAGCGCCATAGACTTCATTATACGGAGTGAAGTTCACGGCCAGATTCATTCTTCCTTCTGGTGATGCCTATGCCATCGTGTCTGCCTACCAGGCTTCCAGTCCAACAGACTGATGACCAGCTCTATTACCTTACAAATCAGCTCAGACGCCAGCTTTCATCTGCTAGTTTCCCGATGTCTTCTGGATTTATCACCTTTTTTGGGCGTGCGGGGTGTTCTTATCATTTACCAAAAGCCCTGTTGCGGCCCTTGTCACATTGGTAATTTTTGTCTAGCCAAGGACTTGCTGCATTAGCCAAGCCTGGCCTCAGACTCCCTGAGTAGCCCAGGCTGGTTGTGACCTACTGCTTTTCCTACTTCAGCTTGGGGAGGGCTGAGCTCACAGATGTGTACCATCGTCTTTGGCCCTTCCGTGTATTAGTAGGTTTCCTTCACCCTATTCGAGTGCCTGGAGGCTTTGATCACATCTCATTAATCTTTGTGTTCCCCAAACCTGGGACATTGCCTGAGCTGTTACCTGAGATGTTTACTCAGTAGCGTCTATTTTCATGTTTGTTTGTTGGTTTGAGACAGAGTCCATCTACTTAGCCCAGGTTGTCATGGAACTAAACAGTGCATAGTTAATGGTAAGCTACTATATGCTGCTCAGTGTCAGTTTTTGAAACAAGCAGGAAACATTGAATAAGTAAGCCAGGTTAGATCTACAACTTCCCATCCAGCTCACTATACAGCTGGGGGAGGGGATGTTGCCTTTGCGACATTTTTATTACTGCTGTTTCTGCACATGATCTCGTGAAGTGATGGTGAGCCTTCTAGATACGTGGGCTGCCATAGAATTCAGACTTCAACTATACACTTCCTAGATACAATGGTTTGAGTCATGAGTCACATATGGACCGCTAGGAACTTCATGTCTGCTCTGAGTTCCAAAGTCGCCCTACTTAGGGTTTTTATCTATTTTACATATCTGATAGCTGAGGTCTGTAATTTTCTTCAAATTTATATGAACCGAGTATCAAGCTGCTCTGGCTTTACTTGGCTGACTACGTTTATTCAGAGGGATCTGGCACCCTCTGTGTACACAGTGCAGGGCGTGGGTGTAATTCAGCCTCATGCTGAGATGGATGTTGGAGGCCTGCGGTGTGGCCACTTTCTGAGGGGTGCTCCTCTCCTCAGGACTCACTGGCCAAGAAGAGACAAAGGGAAATGCAGCTCGTGTGCTGGAGCATTGGCCTAGTATGCAAAAGGCTCTCGGGTCTATCCCCTGCACTGTACAAGCCAGGGATCCCAGGACTTGAGAGGTGGTGGCAGGGGTCGAAGTTCAAGATCACCTTTCCTCCGCTGCAGGGCTTTATGGGAGTTTGAGCCCAGCTTGGGCTACAGAAATGATAACATGTTCTCTGTCTGGTTCATTTTCCCAGTGAGACTCAAACCCCTTTGCTTTCCAGACCTGCACACTTTCCTCTACTCTATTAACTTTTAAAGGAATGTTGCAGCTGTTTTGAACGAGAAAAGATGCCCTCCATAATCTTATCATGTGTGTGTGTGTGTGTGTGTGTCTGTGTGTGTGTGTGTGTCTGTGTGTGTGTGTGTGTGTGTCTGTGTGTGTGTGTGTTATGTTTGTCTGTAGCCCTGGTCTCCCTCTGTAACCCTGGCTGGCTTGGACCTCTCAGAGATCTGCCTGCCTTTACCCCTAAGTGCTGGGCTTAAAGGCCAGTTGCCCCCATCCCCCACCATTACAGTCCTTCCTGTTGCTGACTGCCACCTTGTCTGTATTCGTTGGTACTCTTTGATATAGCTGCCGTTGGGATTTCTATTCAGCTTGGTGATCAGCAAATATTATTTTCAGGACAAGTTCTTGAAAATCTACTCTCTGAGTTGTCTGTGACATTTGTTATGTTTCTGATCCTCAGGATCCACTTCCCCAGCCCCATAGCTTTCTGACTTTGTCTTTGAGGCCTTTCAAGGTGATAATGCCTGTTACTGGTTTACAAGCCTCCTTTCTGGTCTTTTCTTCGTGAAATTCCAGGCCTTTATCAGGGCTCTGGAGCCTGTGGAGGAGCTGGGGGCTGATAGCGGCAGCGTGGGATGAGGGCACATGACCGAATGCACAGGGGATTCCGTAGGAGTGGGTGGTGCCTTCCTTCTGCTCCACACAGCACCGTGGGGGGGAATGGGCGGCCGGATATGGGACCAGACTCCCTAGGGCTGCGCTGACCCATGGAGCCTCCAGAGCTCTTGAAATGACTTCCCTTGGACTGACTGTCTGCCCATGCAAAGTCCACTTCCAGATTTGAAGATCTGATGATATAAAGTATTGTAGTGAGCTTATGGAAAATGGTGATATTCTGGGTGTGATAGGTTAAATAACATATTGTTAAAATTAATAAAAACATGTTTCTTTTCACCATTTTAAATGTGGCACTTACAGAACTTACCCACAGCAGTGTATTTTCTTTGGACAGTGTTGTTCTCGGACCTTAGTGTTCAAAATGCAGGTTGTGGGGCCTCAAATAAATTCAGTGGTTAAGAAAACAGTTTAAAAATATTTTATCAATTTACTCATATTACATCTCAATTGTTAGCCCATTCCTTGTATCTTCCCATTCCTCCCTCCCTCCCACTTCCTCCCTACACCCCTCCCCTATGTCTGTGACTGAGGGGGACCTCCTCCCCCTGTATATGCTCATAGGGTATCGAGTCTCTTCTTGGTGAGCTGTTATCTTTCCTCTGAGTGCCACCAGGCCTCCCCATCAAGGGAATGTAGTAAAAAGTGGGGCACCAGAATTTGTATGAAAGTCAGATCTCACTCTCCACTCAATGGTGGAGAATGTCCTGTCCATCGACTAGGTCTGAGTAGGGGTTCGAAGTTTACTGCCTATATTTTCCTTGGCTGGTGCCATAGTTTGAGCAGGACCCCAGGACCCAGATCTGCCCGTCCTAATGTTCTTCTTGTAGGTTTCCAGGACCCTTTGGATCCTTCTATTTCCCCATTCTCCCATGCTTCTCTCACCCACAGTCTCAATAGGATGTCCTCCCCTCTGACCCACTTTCCTGGTAAGTAATATCTTCCATGGGACATGCCCCTTGGGCTAGTGTCTCAGTATAAGTGAGTATATACCATTTGTCTCTTTTTGCTTCTGGGTGAACTCACTCATTATGATAATTTCTAGTTCAATCCATTTGTCCACAAATTTCGGAAATTCCTTGTTTTTAATAGCTGAGTAGTATTCCATAGTGTAAGTGTACCACAGTTTCTTTATCCATTCTTCTACTGAGGGACACTTAGGCTGTTTCCATGTTCTGGCTATTATGAATAAGGCCTCTATGAACATGGTTGAGCGTATGTCCCTAAGAAAACAGTTTTTAAATTAGGGTAAAATGGACTAGAAATATCATAATGACACTATTGGGAAACTTTGTTTTTAGAATACATGTGTTTAGACCAGGCCCCAGGTAAGATGCGCCTTAAAAACAAAACAACAACAAAACTATGGGAGGGAGGGGGCTGCGATCAGTATCTAAAGTGAATAAATTAATAAATTAAAGAGAAAAAAAAAACCCCAACTGTGAATCATGGTCAGAATGCTTGAGAGTCACTGTTCTGGTGGCTGGCTTAATCTGCAGTTTTACCAGAAGGGCTGATCTGCTCTATCAGAGGGCAGTTTGGTCCCAGGGACATTGTATAGCACTGGGGTCTGAGAGATTGAAGCTGGCCTGGAACTCCTTAGCTTAGCCAGCCCCTGCACGAACAAAGCCTGTACACAGGTGCTCAGGAGACTCCATAGTGAAGGCAACAAGGAACTGCAGTCTGTGGAAGGCGGGTCTGTGAGCTCAGCCCTGAACTACCTCAGGAGTCCGAAAGCGGCCTTTTCAAAATGGTGCCATGGGTGGTGATTCTTCCTAAGAAATGAAGTGTTTCTTAGTGACCTTGGACTCCAGCCAGATTTAATAGATTTTGTTTTGTTTGGTGAGTCAGGAGCCTTTCCTTTCTGTGCTCCATTGACATCTGAGGAGGCAGGCTGGGTGTGGAGAGTGGAGAAACCCAAGAGACTGTTCTAACCAGGATCACAGCAGTCTCTTACAGTACATTAGCTATAGGGGCAGCATATTACAGTACATTAGATATAGGGGCAGCACATTACAGTACATTAGATAGAGGGGCAGTACATTACAGTACATTAGATATAGGGGCAGCACATTACAGTACCTTAGATATAGGGGCAGTACATTACAGTACATTAGATAGAGGGGCAGCACATTACAGTACATTAGATATGGGACAGTACATTACAATACATTAGATATAGGGGCAGCACATTACAGTACATTAGATAGAGGGGCAGCACATTACAGTACATTAGATATGGGACAGTACATTACAATACATTAGATATAGGGGCAGCACATTACAGTACATTAGATATGGGGCAGCACATTACAGTACATTAGATAGAGGGGCAGCATATTACAGTACATTAGATAGAGGGGCAGTACATTACAGTACATTAGATATAGGGGCAGCACATTACAGTACATTAGATATGGGGCAGCACATTACAGTACATTAGATAGAGGGGCAGCACATTACAGTACATTAGATAGAGGGGCAGTACATTACAGTACATTAGATATAGGGGCAGCACATTACAGTACATTAGATATGGGGCAGCACATTACAGTACATTAGATAGAGGGGCAGCATATTACAGTACATTAGATAGAGGGGCAGTACATTACAGTACATTAGATATAGGGGCAGCACATTACAGTACATTAGATATAGGGGCAGCATATTACAGTACATTAGATAGAGGGGCAGCACATTACAGTACATTAGATATAGGGGCAGCACATTACAGTACATTAGATAGAGGGGCAGCACATTACAGTACATTAGATAGAGGGGCAGCACATTACAGTATATTAGATATAGGGGCAGCACATTACAGTACATTAGATATAGGGACAGCACATTAAAACTACATTAGATATAGGGGCAGTACATTACAGTACATTAGATATAGGGGCAGCATAGTATAGTACAATAGATATAGGGGCAGCATATTATAGTACATTAGATATAGGGGCAGCACATTACAGTACATTAGATAGAGGGGCAGCACATTACAGTACATTAGATATAGGGGCAGCACATTACAGTACATTAGATAGAGGGGCAGTACATTACAGTACATTAGATATAGGGGCAGCACATTACAGTACATTAGATATAGGAGCAGCACATTACAGTACATTAGATATAGGGGCAGCACATTACAGTACATTAGATAGAGGGGCAGTACATTACAGTACATTAGATATACGGGCAGCACATTACAGTACATTAGATAGAGGGGCAGTACATTACAGTACATTAGATATAGGGGCAGCACATTACAGTACATTAGATAGAGGGGCAGTACATTACAGTACATTAGATATAGGGGCAGCACATTACAGTACATTAGATATAGGGGCAGCACATTACAGTACATTAGATAGAGGGGCAGCATATTACAGTACATTAGATATAGGAGCAGCACATTACAGTACATTAGATAGAGGGGCAGCACATTACAGTACATTAGATAGAGGGGCAGTACATTACAGTACATTAGATATGGGACAGTACATTACAATACATTAGATATAGGGGCAGCACATTACAGTACATTAGACAGAGGGGCAGCACATTACGGTACATTAGGTAGAGGGGCAGCACATTACAGTACATTAGATATGGGGCATTATGTTACAGCACATTAGATATAGGGGCAGTACATTAAATCACATTAGATATAGGAGTAGTACATTACAGTATATTTGATATAGGTCTGTATGTTTGACTGGGTTCTAAACAAAGGGCACTTACAGCCATGGGGGGCTCCCCTCATAATAAAGTTCATGAGCTTACATGGCCTTGTATTTATTCTGACAGTTGTAAAAATTCTTTTGCGTTGACCCATTTTTTTCTTTCTTAATTAAAAAAAAATCTGGCAGGCAAGAGTAAGAAATGTGAACCACGTGACTAAATGCTTCAGCTCTTTCTCCTGGAACCAAATTCTTTAAAATTATGTCTTAGACACGCTTGATTTTTATAAAACAATTGCCCACAAACATTTGTTCCTGAAGCCTGTAGATTTAGATGGAAGTTGTCTCCAGGAAGGGATCTTAAAGGACAGCATTTAGGAGTCACTGAACTGGAGCTGTCTATGAGCATTTGCCCCCTGAGTTAGGTCACCCTTAGCATGGACCGATGGCCAGACAGTCTTTGCCTCTCCTTCCCTGGATACTTCCAGCCTTGTCAGTAATCACCTAGGGCTTTTGCAGGAGTTGGCCTGAAAGATCTGCAAGTTCCTTTGGAGATAGAAAGTACCAGAATTCCAAGGACAGACTGAACGGGCACCAGGCATTTGAATGGCTACTGATTAAAAGTGTTCATTTGTTCATGGACCTGTTCCTTCAGATCTGAGCCTGTATATAAGCATTGTATGACTTTGGAGCTTTTATACAGTAAGTTTGAAGCCCACCAAGAGTCAAGTTCAGTGTCCCTTTCTGGGGAAGTTTCCCATGGCTCCCCTTGGCACACTGCACGCGGTAGCCAACTGGGCCGTCTTCCTGTGTTACGTTCTTGTCTCTTGTGTCAGTGTCTGAAGTGCCCTGCTTTTCACACCTTCCTCTGGCTAAATTCCGCATTGCTCATTCTGGCTGTCCTGTCACTTTCCCCATGGAGCGGCCTCAGTTTCCCAAAGGTGGATGATGCCCTTCCTCCTCACACCCAAAACGGGCTGACCTGTCTAGTCCGTGTAATCTATTGCTAACTCTCCAGCATTCAGTCATCAGTTTTATGTCAAAAAAAGGGTCAAATGTTGACAGTTTGCATGTAGTTCTGTGTAAAATTAGCCGTGTTCTGAATGGAACTTGATAGGTCTCTTTGTGAATGTGTTACATTCAAGACATGTTCAGCAAAAATTCTCTGATATCTTTTCAGAAGTAGAAATCATTATTATTAAGTCCCACTAAACTGTCTTAGTAGGCCGGTGCTTAGAGAATGGATGCCTTAAACATCTAAATATGGAAATATTTACTTCCACTAAGTGTAATGTTATTAGTCTTAGCCATTTTTTCCCCTAGTTGTTTTCATGATCTTTTATAAATCCTGATTTGGCTACATCTGTGTAGGGGGCCTAGGTTCAGTCCATGCAAGCTCCTTGGTGTGGTGTTTCAGTCTCAGCCAGCCCCTCTGAGCCCTAATTAGTTGGCTATGTTGGTCTTCTTCCGGAGCTCCTGTGACCTCTAGGTCCGTTTCTTCTTTCCCCACCCCTATTTTTCCACAAGTCTCCCTATGCTTCGCCCGATGTTTGGCTGTGTGTCTCAGCATCTGTTTCGAACTGCTGCTGGGCGGAGCCTCTCAGAGGACAACTCTGCTAGGCCTCCTACACGGATGTAGCGAATGGGCAGCTTAGGCTTCATGTGGGTCCTCTAGTAAGGGCTGTCTCTGACGTGGACTCTGTTGCCAGCTTTTTGATCACTTCCCCCTGGAGGGACTGCCTTGCCAGGCCACAGAGGAAGAGGACTTGCTCAGTCCTGATGTGACTTGATGAGCTGGGGTGGGTGGAGAGGGGAGGCTCCCCATTTCTGAGGACTAGGGGAGGGAGAATGGGGAGAGAGGAAGGGAGACTGGGAGGAGAGGAGGGAGGGGGCTGCGGCCAGATGTAAAGTGAATAAGTAAATAAATTAATAAAAAACAAAACAAAGCAGAAATCCTGATTCGGTAAAACAATGGCTCAGCTTGCAGTTCAGTTTGCAGAGCGCTGTGTTATCAGTAACATTGCATCCCCGTGTGGCAGGCTTCGCCCTGGGGTTTGCACTCAGATCTAGCTCCAACTCATACGTGTCCATCCCTAGTGACTGGAGGGGAGAGCAGGGGTGGGATGGCCCTGGCGTCTTTGAGGACTGTGAGCAGGCGCAGGGGGACCAGTGTGCCTCAGCAAAAGGTCATCAGTTTGGTATGACTTTTTCTCATGACATCATGCTAGCTGCTAGTGATCATTGTTTGCACACCAAATGTGGAGTTTGGGCCCCGCCATGGGAATAGCAGCCTATCACTGTGGTCTGCATTTATCCACCTGCCTTTCCCTCCTGTGCTTGCTGCCGCTCTGAGATGCCCAGTGGACTTTCTGCTTCTGTTCCATTCATCAGTGTTGTCGTCACCTCTGTGGAGGCTCTCAGTGCCTGTGGTCTCTAGAGATGGGATATTGCTCACAGGACTAAGTGCTGTTCTTTTTCGTTGGTTCTTTCTTGAACTCCAGTTTCTCCCTTGCTGTGTTGGCCTACCCTCTCTAGCTCAAAAGCCTTTTCCTTGATAGGGAAAGTAGAAGCAGAGATAGGGTGAATAGTTCTGCTTTCCGGCATTATCAGTCCAGATTACCCCACCTTTCAGCAGTGAGGCACACCCTTCCTTATTCTTGCTTCTAGAATAGTTGAAAGAGGTCCTTTAACGGGCTTTCCCCTGTTCACTGTCCATTCTCCTCATGACCGTTAGTGTTCATAGGTCTGCGCTCGGGGTGCATGCTTCTCTAAGCAAGTCTTTCATTACATATTTTAAAACCTTTTAAATTAGTTAATTTATTTTTCTTGCTTGGGAGTTCTTATGGGCATGCCTGTGTACTACTTGTATGTGCCTGGTGCCGGGGGAGAGCAGGAGCGAATGCTGGCATCCCTAGAACTAGAGACAGAGACCTGGATAATCACTGTGTTAAGTTTGCTTTTTGTTACTCCAAAGAAAGACTATGAGAGCAGGTCAACTTTAAAAATGTGTATTTACTTATGCTTATAATGTTTGTCCTAACATTTATTGGTGATCTATAATAACGTGTTTTTATACATATGCATTGCGTGCCGCGCGTGCGCGCACGCGCGCACATACACACACTTTACCATCTCCGGTTCTCCTCCCATTCATACTAATCCACTTTCTCTTCCCAATCAGCTCCCTTCACGACCCTGTTTTACGTGGTGACCTCTGAGTCTTTAGAGTTGCTCCTAGCATCACGGGGCAGGTCTGTTTACAGGAGCTGTGCATCTCAGCAGGGCTAGCCCATGGAAGAAAATGTCTCTCCCTTAGGAACATTAATTGCTTACTAATCCTCAAGGAGAGGTGAGGCCCTCCTCCCCACCTCCATGACAGGGTGCTGCTGGCCTGCATAAAATAAAGAGAAGAGGGGGCCATTAACAGCAACAGAGAAGCTGGCTGGGACTTCTTCATGGTGCTGGGATGGCAGTGACACTCTTACTTGCATTGTGGACTTGTTTTGCTTGCACTGGCTTCCAGACTGGAAACATTCTCTCAGGGCTTAGTGAAGTACGCATAGTTTAACTCTAGGAATGAGGGAGTGACATGAAAAAAATAGAAGAGGGTTGAGAGTTGAGCTTATATTGTCACATTCAGAGGGCCAGAGGGCACAAAGTGGTTAGGATCGGAGTCACAGAGGGTGTAGTTAGGAAAGCTATCATCTACCTGGGTGGCCAAAGTTTTAAGATGTTTAAAATCTTATATGTAATCTAGAGATGAGGACTACCTGTAGGCTTTGAGGTAGTTCAGTTTTTCCTTAAACACACACACACACACACACACACACACACACACACACACACACAAAACACTAAGGACTGTGAAGATGGCTCAGGCAGTTATGCAATGTGCTTCAGAGATGCCCTGCCCCAATATTAAATAATATGCAAGATGACAAAGGGAGACACCTGACATCAACTTTGGGCCTTCACATGTATACATTTGCAGTGTGACGTCACACTTGTAAACATGCATACATACACACACACGTATAGACATATACACAAAAATGAAATGAGTAAGGTGGAGAATAATTGAAGAAGATACTTGACAGTGACTTCCAGCCTTCACCTCCCTACACACACACACACACACGCACTTACACATCAACACACACGCCGACATGTATGCGCACAAACAAAAACCAAGCAAACAAATAAGAAAACCTTAATGCTAATCAAAGGGTCTCTGGAGTAGTGGTGTCCGAGTCAGGCGGGAGAGTAGCATTCTTGATGAACACCATGCCCGCCCTGACTATAGAGCACAGCTACTTACTGCTCCCTCACCATCCAGAAGCAGCAAGTGGGAGGAGCGTGGGCTATGGCTGACACACTCACAGCATCAGCAGGTAAGGCTGTGGAAGGCTGTGCTCAAATGTCACTCTGTGCGCGAGGCTCTCTCTGTCTACTGCTTCATGGACAATTGTTTCCTTTTACCCCATTTCGCCTCACTTTGCCCCAAGAGCCATCACCAGTGTGCTGCTTTCTTCATTTGTGTTTTCACTGGTGATGGCTTTTTCACGTCCCTCCACTAGAATCTAGGTTCCAGGGGCTGAGGGGTTTCTCCCTTCCCTCGCCCACAGCTGTAGCTGTCTGACAGATGGAAGATAGGAGTATCTGTTGAGTGAACGTGTGCAAGAAAAGGACGATGGTTAATGACATGTGTGTCAGAGGCACATGCCACAGGCCTGTTCACGACTGGCAGCCTCATGGGCTGTGAATGAAAAGCTAAACCACATTCAGTATATTTCTACTTCTGAAGGCAGAAAAAGAGCGTATTTTTGAAACATTTCCATCAAAAGAAATGAAACTTTAAAAACACTGGTGTTTGAAGGGCTCTCCCTGTGGGAAAATAACTGCTTACCAAACACTGAATTCCCTGTGGCATAATTTGAATACTACTTCTTTTTTTAAACATTTGTTTTTTTTTTCCCTCAGCTTTATTCACACCCTGAACACCATCTTCCCTGATTTGCTTGGAGGCCCTTTTAAAGGTCTGCTTCCCGCATTGCCTGTACCCAGAGCGTGTGGGGCTGGCTCTCAGCTGCACATGGAAGGAAGAAGCCCCGTGGATTCCTAGGCTCTCTGTGCTCTGTTGTGTGGTGCCCGTGGCGCACCTGGGCCTCTCAGGTCCTTTTTAGAAAAATTAATCGATAAGTGTTTCTAAGTGTCTGGAGAGGGTCTATCAGGTCATACAAGTAGATTTGGAAAATGCTATGATTTCCTCAATTAAAGCACAGCTCTTTGGTGGACTGAGTCTTGCTTTTCTGAGCCTCTTACCCTCCCCATTGCTGGCTCTTAAACTTTAAAAAACAAACAAACAAACAAACATTTTTTTCTCTCTTTTCCTGCCATTATTTCTGTGGGGCACAACAGCTATGTACATGATTTCCCTGGCTCAAAATAATTTTACCTTTTTAACCTTAAAAGCTAGAGAAGTGACCAAGGGAAGCTTTTGAATGTGAAGGGCAGGCCTCCCAACTCCTCCGATTAGAATGACAGAGCAGTGTGGCTTTGGTGGCAGGCAGTCGCACAGCTCCATCGGTTACATAACGGAATGGTCACTCAGCACAGATATTGGAATCCCTCACCCAAGACTGTGGTGTCCACTTGCAGAGACAGGGCTTTCTTTGTCTTCAGCAAGGCAGCAGCTCGTGGTTATTAGCTTAGCTAGTAAGTTAAATCGCATTCCTGGGAAGAAAAATGCTGCAACTTTTCTTTCTTTCTTTTTTTTTTTTTTAAAGTGGGAGGGGAGGATGCCTATTTGAAAATCCAAACATACAATTACTGCTGGCGACATGGCCATTACACTTCTTTGACAACTTGTGTTTTGTTAGATTTAGACAGTTATAATTTTCCACAATCTCATGACCTCCATCATGTTAATATGAGAGCTAAATATTTGAAGGGTTCAGTGGGAGTGGGGAGGAAATGAAAAGGTTATGGGCATTAAATATGATCAAAATGCAATATATGCCTAAAGAATTAAAAATTTACCTTCAAATGATTTTAGTAATTATTTGAACAGGTATTACAGCCAGATATTTGGTAGTTGCCTACAATGGTGCTTCGGTTTGGATAGGGTTCCTCCAGGGCTTGGTCTCAGGGTGCTGATGTTGGGAGGTCGCTTAGAACCCTTAAGGCATAGAGCTCAGTCGGAGATGTGCAGCTCCTTGAAGGAGCCTCCCTTTGAAGGGGTTAAGGTCACTGTTGTAGGATCCAGGTTCTTGTGTGAGTGAAGCCACTGCAGGAGCCAGCCCGTCTCCCCAGGCCACTCTCGCTTCCTGTTTGGAGATGATGCTTGTCACTGTGTTGGTGTCTTGCCCTCAAGGTCCTCACTGGAGCTGAGCTGAGGCTGGCACTTTGCCCTCAGATCTCCAGAACTGTGAGCTAAATACTATCTGTCCCTTATGAGGTTAGCCTGCCTGCGCTAACCTCCTAATAAAAGCCTAGCTGAGGCAGATGCTGTTTCTTCCCTCCCATTCCCCAATAAGGGGGAGTTTTTATATAGGATCCAGATTTGTGTTTCATTTACGATCTGCCCACATGGAGTAGCTCTTGATACCTCAGGAGAGTCTGACCTTGCCAGTATCATTGTCTGCAAAATGCAATCGATGTGAGGTTCTGATGAGACTGTATAGAGGGAGTCTCTGAATGTTGGAAAAGGTCACACAAATAAAAGTGGTAGTGTTATCTGAAATTTACCAGTCAGATGCAAACCTGTACGGGGAGTCGGCTCATGTGTATGCCCTCTCGTCTGTTCCAGTTGGGACCAGTTCAAAGCATATGTACACTTATATTCTGAGTAAAACTGCTGCCAGGCAATGACTGAAAAGAAAACTAACGTCCCTTATTCAAGGTAAAGAAGAAGGGGGGCTGGAGAAGAGAGGAATAATGCAGAAATTCTAGAAGTGGGCACCATGGCCACCATGCCCTGGAAAGGCAGATTTCTTTTCCTCTCTGGTCATTGGTTTCTTTTTCATCATCCTTGGAATTCACCTGGCCTGGTGCTGTGACTCTGGTCAGTAATGTTTGTTATAGTGACGTGGGCCCAAGTGCTCACCCAGCCTGAGTTACAGCATTTTGGTAACTGCACTATAGTAGGTGAGGAGTGAGGCACATAGCTCACCTTTTACAAGTACCCATGGTGACTCTAACATTAGAGATTGTGGTACTCCACATTTGGAGGTACTGTGCTCCTGTCATCTCTTGGCTTTATGCAGCTCATCCTCCCTGGAGAGTCTACAGTCTAGAGCCATGTGATTATGACACACACCTATTTGTACTCTCTGTTCATGCGGACATATTCACCTGCTTATAGCCCCCTACTGTTTCCCAAACATGAACAGGTTCAAGATCAAAGTCCTCCCGGCTGACACCGTAGAAGATGTTTGGGTGCAGTATTTTTTCAGTTATAAAGACTTACTGAAAAAAAAAAAAAAAGAAAAGAAAAAGAAAAAGAAAGAAGAGTTACTACAAGCCCTTAGAACCTGGCTGGGGAAAGGGGCAGTTAAAGGTTTCAAACAAGATCCTGACTTCCTCTGTGTGACTGTTGTGTGTGTGTGTGTGTGTGTGTGTGTGTGTGTGTGTGTGTGTGTGTGTGTCTGTGTGTGTGTGTCTGTGTGTGTCTGTGTGTGATGCTGAATGCTGTTTGGTAGGCCAACACCACACAAGTACATTTGTTGCAGTGTGTTTATTCACACTCACGTCCTGGGGCTGGTGGGTTTGATTGTACAGTCGTTCTTCTGACACTCCCACTTGGAACGGGAAGAAATCAAGCAAGTAAGTGTAGGGTGCCACTCTGCTTTCAGATCGAGCCACCAGCTCGGTGGCACGTACAGCTGACAGAACAGTGAGAGCAATGTGCCTCTCAGAGTCCAAAAGTTTGATTCAGCATCTCCATCTTGATAGGAAAGGAATTCTGGAGGAAAAAAAAAATCACATGAGTTTAGTCATTTTTAGTTATGATAATGAACTATAGACCTGACCAGTCTCAAAAACCACTGAGAACAATCATTTCAGCAGCTGCACTGCAGTTCTCCATTTCTGTGAAGGGAATACATCAGCTTACTTTGTTTACCTATGATTTTTAGTTTAGATTTTTGTATTTTTTCATGTGATTTGTGGAGTCTCTTATGCCTTGCATAGATATTTGAAAGATAATGCCGACTTTAATTACCCCATGTGTTCTCCATTCCTTACTGCAAACAGTAATAGAGCACTCAGTGCATGGCAAGACCCATCATGACCTGAGACAGAGCCTGGGATGAGACAGCCAGGGTTGCTGCTGCTGTTTGTAGATAGTATGTGAAGTGGTCTGGTGTGTGGGTGGGGGAGGGGTAACGTGGATTCTGTGACCGTGGAGGGATGTGGGTGCAGGGAGTGACTTGTGTAGATGCTGCCTGGTCATAAGAAGGAGTGAGGAGCCATCCAGGAGACCTTGATTGGCTTTCAGAGCATGGAAGGAGCCAGTGCAGAGCTCTGGAGGCCTGAAGGAGCCTACTGCATTTTAGGAACGACATGCCGGTCACTGAGTGAGCCTGGGGCTCAGGGAAGGAAGTGGATGGTTGTGTGGTGAAGGTCAAGCGAACAGTTGGAAGTGGCCTTGGGAGTTCTAGCAGAAAGGCTGGATCGTTTCCAGGTGTCATGGAAAGCAAAAGAGGTTTTAAGCAAGAGAGTGACCAATTTGTGTTTTTAGAAGTCACTGTGAGTAACCTAAGAGTTCAAGAGGAATGAGTCTTCTAGTTATAACACTGTAAAGAAAGAAATGGGACCGTGTGCTGGATTTGCTGCGGCGGGGTCATGCTGTGAACTTTCTGCTCACTGTGGGTGCGCAGCAAGGGCGTAGGTGAGGTGGAAAGGGCATCGCTCTGGGCAGCTGCCCAGTGCCCTCCTAAGTTCTTGGCTCTTCTGGAGCACAGAATGGGGGGGGGCTGGTACTTAGGTGAGTAATCTTATTCTTTTTTTTTTCTTTTTAATTTGTTCACTTTACATCCCATTCATAGCCCCCTCCCTACTTGCCTCCTGGTCCCTCCCTCCCTCTCTCCCTCCCCTAGTCCTCAGAAAGGGAGCCGTCCTCCCCTAACATCTGACATCAGTCTGTCAAGTCTCACCTGGGCTACCTGTATCCTCTTTCTCCTGCCAGGGGGAAGTGATCAACCTGTAGAGGCTAATAGTCCACATCAGAAGTAGTCCCTACTCCCCATATTATGGGACCCACAAGGAGACTGTGCTGCCTATCTATTACATCTGAGCAGAGGGACTAGGTCCTCACCATGCATGCTCCTTGGTTGGTGCATCAGTTGCTGCTGCACCCCGCTCCTCTGCCCAGATTTGTTGGCTCCATTGGTCTCCTAGTAATCTTATTCTTATGGTAAGTGGAGAATCTCAAATGAGTATTCTGATGTGGAAACAGCGTGGCTACTATGTATAAACCTGAATCCATCTGTCTTTATCTTCCGGTTGATGGACACACTCATTCGCAGATACCTGGGCTTTATTCTAAAGCACACCATGCACTTTGGAAGCATCGTTGTGGCCGTAGGGCACTGGGTAAGGGGAGGTTGGAAGCAGGTGAGTGAGACTACTGAGGTCTCAGTGAAGGGAGTGAGGCCCTAGTATCCTCAGTTAGGGCTTGGGGTCTACACTGCGACCAGGTGATGGGACTAAGGAGGAAGAGTAGACCGGCATGGGCACTGAGCAACGGGAGGCACCTGTGGGTTTGTGGGGAAGTTCACAAGTGCCGAGATAGTGCTGTGGCTGAGTCAAAGTCTGAGTCTAGACCTCCTGAACTTGAATCCTGGCTTCACCTCTTAGCATGTGACCTGGATCAAGCTGCCTGGCTTCTCTGGGCTTCAGCTTCCGGAATTGTAGAGAGGAAATAAAAGATGTATCTGCTATGTAAGATTATTATGAGATAGGTGCACAATATTCTTAGGATCGTAATTGTTATTGTCACATTTTCTTAGAAGAAAACAGATTTATCGAGTGCACTGCAAGGGCCGAGCAGCAGCTAGAGTGCCATTTATAGCCTGTTGTTGTTCAGCAGGAGGGTCACTGAGTTCCAGGAAGGCACTCACAGTGCCAGCTCTGTGCTCACCACAGGAAGGAGGTGGTAAAACATTTCCACAGGGGGACAACCTGCGGGAAGAGAAGTGAAGGCAGAGGCCAACGCCGTAGGCTGATCGCAGTGCCCTCCCTGTCACAAAGCCCACTGGATACGCAGCATAAACACTTGAGAAAGATCACTGTGGGTTTCTGGGAAGTGTCTTGGAAAAGTCTTCACATTCTGCATAGTTCTTTAATCTTGCCTATTTGGGATTTCATCCCACAGTTACAAAAGCCATCTTCATAATGGCAAGGTGAATTAGGGAAGACTCCACGATGGTGTTCTTAGCCTGCATAGAGAAAGCCAAGAGTAAGTGAGGTCAGGTGGCCTTGTCCAAACCTATAGTAGTCAGTTTCTTCCTTGTTCCGTCACTGAGCCTTATTTGTTCTTGCTTCCACGTTGTCACACTGTGTTTCTCCAGTGGCAGCCAGTGCACCTTCTGCAGGAGCAGTTGCCAAAGCCACTGCCGATACTTGGGCTTTCTTTCAAGTCTCCTGGAACACAGGATCAGAAGGTGGATTTGTCACTCAGAACCTGAGGTGATTTTCTTGAAGACTGTAGTGTAGGAGACAAGTATATCCCTCAGTATGAATTGGGTTTTTTTTTTTTTTTGGTAAAAATTTAAAAACAACACTATTTTTTAAATATAGGAACATCATTACTATGAAATGATTGAAAATTAGGAACCTTCTTCTGAACTTTTGTTGTTTTATAAAATTGAGTGGCGCCTTCATTTAACAGAAATAAATGCTCAGTAGAACCCATAGGTAGGTTCCCTGCTGCTGCTGCTGCTAGAGACGGCACAGGGAAGTGATGGCAGAGGACTGCTATTTGTTTGCTATGTCTGCCCGGTGGTCCCATCTGCAGTCACTACTCACAGCGATAAAGAGCGATTAGGAAGCGCTGTGTTCCTTCTCTGCTCTGCTCTCCGTGTGTGCATATGGCAGCGAAGCAAACTGCATCCCTGTGGCGTTTCTAGCAAGCTGCCATAAAACTCACAGGCTCAGACAGCTTGAGGAGGGCTCTGCCCCTGTGGGATAGGGCCCCATAGACTTAAACTAGGCAGACAAGCCCAGGGATCTGCTTTCATCTTATTTAATTGTAGAGGAGGAGCATTTATCTGCGGGGATATCTTGGCATCTTGTCTGCCTGGGTCTCTGTTGTGTCTATGACTTCCAGCAACCATGCAGTAGAGATTCAACAAGTGTTAGTTGAATGAATTAATTGATTTATGTGTATTTAGGAGCAAACAAAAAACAACCAAATTATAAATTAACCCACTGCTGAGAAGCATAGGGAACACTAGCAAGTTCTTAATGGCTTATTGGACTAGACCTAGAAATAAAAATCTAGTTTCTTGACATTTTTAGTCTGTTACTTGTAAACTTTATCAATGAATCTCAGAGTTCTATAGTTTCCCCCTTTAAGGTTTTGGCACATTCACTTAGTATTTATTAAATTATGTCATGCACTGGTGTTAAACTTTATCTCTTTATGTTATTAAGTGAAAAAGTTCACATTCAGGCTATAATCTGTACTATTAGAGTTTAAACAGCAGACGCCCCTCCTTTCCTTCATGTACTAAGGTTTCCTTAGTATCTCATTTAGGTTCCTTGCACAATGGAGGCTAATGCTGTCTTCACTAAAGGACATCAAGAATGCATCCTGAGCCATGGGAATGATGAACATGTTATCAGGCAGATAAGCCTTTTCTTTACAGCTGACACCTGCCTTTTTATATGTGTATTTTTGGCCATTAATATTTAGTGAACAAAAATGTTTGCTTTTTCAGTTTCCGTTCATTTGGAGAAGTTCAGTATTTTCAATAATCTACCTTCTTTTTCTTTCATAAGAGTCAGACTTAAGAGCACTAAATCTACCTTTTTGTCTGTATCCTATTTTCAATTATAAGTTTTGTTTTTAATTCCCTAAAAAATCTTTGACTTTAGAATAGCCTTAAACCTAGCATATCGGCAAACTAAGTAACAATCTCAAACTTGGTACAGAATGTGAGTGCTCCCTAGGGACTCCAGCTGTTGTGGGGTTTAGTAGTTCTCCAAGCAGCCATGCATTGTGCTCCTCCCTCTGCATTTACAGCATGGCACCTGTGCAGGGCAGCTCTCCTGCTCCTCCTCTGCATTTACAGCATGGCACCTGTGTAGGGCAGCTCTCCTGCTCCTCCTCTGCATTTACAGCATGGCGACTGTGCAGGGCAGCTCTCCTGCTCCTCCTCTGCATTTACAGCATGGCACCTGTGCAGGGCAGCTCTCCTCCTCCTCCCCTCCCCCCCCCCCCCCCCCGAATTTACAGCCTGGCAACAGTTTCTTAGAATTAATTTACAGGCCAGGAGAGCAGTACTCAAGATGAGAAATATACAGTGTCTCTTTCCAAGAAAGGTGCTCTAGAGGAACTAAATTTTGGTTTTATATTTGATTGTCTCATCATATGCTTGAAAGATCCCTGTTTGCTCTATGAGGGAACCTGTGCTGTGGGATAGTACTTACGATAAACACAGTTCTGAGGGGTGGTGGACTTGTTAGAGACTCTGAGCTCCACAACTTTATGCAAACTATACAACTGCATTTCATATTTGAAGTTTGAAGTCACACATCAACTTTATTAGATCAGCAGCAGCATTATTGTACTGGAAAGGAAAAGAAACAAGCTATACAATATCATTACTGGGATCCCAAAATCCAGGGCGTAAAGATTTCACTGACAGCTTGATATGGGTCTCTCTCTCTCTCTCTCTCTCTCTCTCTCTCTCTCTCTCTCTCTCTCTCTCTCTCTCCCTCCCTCCCTCCCTCCCTCTTTCCCTCCCTCCCTCCTCCCTTCCTCTTCCATCTCCCTCTCTCTTTACTCCCTCTGCTTCCCCATCCCTCCCTCTCCCCTCTCTCTCTGTGTCTCTCTCCCCCTCCCTCCCTCTCTCCCTCTCCTTTTTGTACTCCCCCCCCCCTCTCTCTCTCTCTCTCTCTCTCGCCCGTGTGTGCGCGCGCACGTATATGTATGTGTGTGTGTGTACATGTGTGACAGGACATTCATGAACATGTGTGCTATATGGAGGTCAGATGTCTTTCTTATTCACTTGCCATCTTAGTTTTTGGGACAGTGTCTCTCACTGACCATGGAGCTCACTGAATCTGTTTGATTGTCCCACCCATTTTTGTCTGTCAGTGAGTCCCATGGATCCTATGTTCTGTACTGCTCAGGGCTGGGGTAACAGACATGTGCCGAAGTACCCTTCTTTTTAATGTGGGTGGTAGGGATCCTAACCTAGGTCCTCATGTTTGCATGCTGAGTACTTTGTCAACTAGCCATCCTGTAGCCTGGGGTTTTGTTTTTTATGCTTGGTCTTTTGTAGTAGTAGATGATAGTAAGAGTAGGAATTTGTTCTGTTTTGTTTTGTTTTTAGATTTATTTTATGTGTGTGGATGTTTTGCCTGTGCGCATGTCTGTGCACATGCCTGCAGCACCTATGGAGGTCAGAAGAAGGTATTAGGTCCCCTAGAGCTGGAGTGACAGGTGGTTGGTAGCTGCCCTGTGGGTGCTGGAATAGAACCTGGGTGCTTAGGAAGAGCAGTCAGTACTCCTAACCACTGAGCCATCTCTCCAGCCCACTAATGGTGGGGAATATTTAGTTTGGTTAAAACTGAACTAATCCCATGGGAAGATGGGGATGAGAGGTTTCTTGGGGATGATATGTAGAATAATGGCTTTAAGTTTGGGGTCACCAGGCAGTTCTGCCCCCATCCAAGCTTAGGATCTGTGATTGGAAACTTAGAATTCCCTCAAGGTTATAACGCCCCCAGGAAGCTGTCTGTGGGCTTTATAGGTTAGTGGGGAAGTTCAGGGCTGTGGAGAAGGCTTTCAGTTAATAGCTGGCTTCATTCACAAAGAATAGTAGATCGCACAGAAGCTCTCTACCACCTACTGACCCCTACAGATAGATAATGGTTGGATTACACAAATCAGATGAAAGTCCAGACAGCAAGGATACCCTTGAGCCTGGGACCACAGTATCTGCTTATCTTGGACACCGGAAGCTCTCAATGGGAGGACCGGGTGTGGGCTGTGAGTTGGGGAAGTTTGCCCGGATACTGTTCACGGTGGAACAGTGTGCAACATTGAACAGGAAGTACAGCAGGGGCTCTCCTAGTTCAAGCTCTAGGTCCTTGGACTTCTCAAGGTAGCAGGTGATTTCTCGCTATAAGGAGATGACCAGGACTTTGGGATGTTGAGGTTTAGCTCTAGTTTCTATACTAAACTAACCTCAGCAACAGAAGCAGATACAGAAGTCACAGGCATCTCAAGTCCTGTGTGCTGGGGCACTGAGGCAGGAGGATCACTGTAATGCTTGGAGTTTGAGGTCAGCCTGATCAGTAAGACCTGATTTCAAGAAAAGGAAAAATACACAGAGAGGAAGCAGGGTTGAGACCATTCACAGGAAGTTCTGAACTCTTAAGAGATGGCCAGAAATAGTGGTTTGTGTTAGAAATGTTAAAGAAATAAGTCTGTTGTGGGGGAAAAACAACTTCCTGTTTCCTCAGGGACAGTTCCTGGCCTCTGTAGGGGCGATCTAGGAAACCCTACTGAGACAGGATGGAGGGGGCTGGGGCTTCTGTGTGATAAAGGCTGGCTATTGTTCGCTCTGTGGACTCCCTTAGCATTTTCCTGAGGATAAAGGACACTCATTTCAGAGGCCTGGCTCTGGGGCTTCATTCTCACTGGTGACTTCATGCAATGTCAACTCCTGAGGGTTGTTTGGCTGTTTTGATTGTGTTCATTGTTGTGAACCTGCTCAGGGCTGCTCCTCTACACTACTACTACTACTACTTTTTCTTCTTCTTCTTCTTCTTCTTCTTCTTCTTCTTCTTCTTCTTCTTCTTCTTCTTCTTCTTCTTCTTATTATTATTATTATTATTATTATTACTATTATTATATTCTAGACTCCAGAGGCATAATTCTCTATCTTCTCTGAGGTCAAAGACTATAGTGGCAACAAAATACTTCACTTGGCATGGGCACAAGGAGAAAGGTGTTCAGCTGCCATTGACATACTCTGAGAAGGACACTTGGGCTGTGGGATGCTGAAAACCCAGCTCTTCGAGAAACCTATTTTGTCACAGTTGATGTCCATATTCCCAGCATAGTTGAATTCATACTAATGCGATGCCACTGACTAGGGTCAAAAAAGAGTATGTGGAGCCAGGTGTGGTGGTGGGCACACCTTTAATCCCAGCACTCAGGGAGGCAGAGGCAGGTGCATCTCATGAGTTCAAGGCCAGACTGGTCAACAAAGCAAGTTCAGGACAGCCAAGGCTACACAGAGAAACCCTATCTCAAAACAAAACAATGCCCCCCACCCAAAAGGAAAAAGATAGAGTATGTGTAGTTGGCAAGTGGTACATGCTTGGGCAGTACATGCTGCTGTCTAGGCCTCAGTGTATTTGCATGATTAGATGGAAGATGCATATGTTGGTATGTGTGTGTATGTGCATATGTGCATATGTGCAGTGCAATGAGAATTGGTTTCTGGGTTCTCTGCCCACAGATGCTGCCACAGAATCTGGCACACGTGCAGATGCTTCATCTTAGTTGCTGCCTTTCCTATTGAAGCCTCTTTATTTTTACATTCATTCAGTTGCCAGCTTCAGCCTGTCACTCCGGTTTTACGTAACTGCCGGGAAGAGTAAATCTTGTCTAGTTGTTGTAATAGATTTCCCTCTGGAGCTCTTCTTCCCAGCGTTTGGAGTTCTTTTTACTGGTCTGGTTATGTGCGTGTCTGAATGTGGGTATATGCACATGGGTACAGGTGTCTGAGGAGGCCAGAGGCATCAGATGCACTGGACCTGCAGTTACAGACCTGATATGGGTGCTGGGAACTGAACTGGACTCTTCTAGAAGAGCATCATGTGCTCTTAACCACTGAGCGATCTCTCTGGCCCACTTTTAGATTTTTCAAAACTGCTTTTTGGATGCCCCAAGTTAGTTCATAACACTATTAAGAATTCTTAGAGGATGGTCAACTCAAGGTATGTATTTCTAATTTTTAATTAATTAATTAGCTAAATGTGTATGAGTAGTGTATGTGTGTTTCATATACATGTATGTGCGTGCGCGCACTCGTATTCATTTGCATTCATGTGTATGTGGAGGCTAGAAGTTGACATCAGGATGTCTTTTTCTACTCTCTCCACTTTACTTTTTGAGCCAGGGTCTCTCACTGCGCCTGCAGCTCGCTCCTTGGCTGAAATGACAGGCCAGCATGCTCCAGCAGTCCACTATTGCCACCCCACTTCCCAGTGTGGGATTATAGATGTGGCACGACCTGCCTTATTATGGGTGTTGGGACCCAGACTACGACTCAGGTCCTCATGCTTGCTTCGCAGACACTTGAACAAGGAACCATGCCCCAGCTCCTCAGCTTGTGCAGTTTCTAAAGCGGAGTCCAGATTCCATACTTGGCTAACAATCCCCCTTTCTACTTTGGCTTTTGCTGTAACACCATTTGTGTACAGTGTCCGTGCCAGAAATCAGCTAAATATACCGGATTCCTTCTTTGCCTTTGTCTTTACCTCTGCATATATCGCTCACCAAGTCTTCACGGTTTTCCTCTTTTCTAAACATTCTCTTTCTAACCAGCCTTTGCTTTGTGCCAGATAAGACTTTCCAATGTACTCCTCTGCCCTACAATGGTTCACCAGCTTTCCCAGCTGGAAAGCCCTCCCCATCAATTCTCGCCTCAGCACCAGTTTCTCTGAGCGTGGATAGAGTACACCCTCACCTTTGGCCTCGCATTTCCCAGAGGACCTGGTGTCTCCACTCCTTAGGGTGCACCAGTTAAGTCCTCTGTAGTCAGGTAGAGCCCAGCTTGCTCTTTGGCCATGCCACCATCAGTTGTCACATTGCCTTTGCAGCCGTCTTTCCCTCGTGCTGTGTTCTCCTTAATGGCCTTGTTTATGCCGGGTTCTGTGCCTGCCAACATTGTGCAGCCGCTGTGTGGGCACCGCCTACTCAGGAAGCCTTTTCTGGCACCTCCCACACACTGGGTCCCTCTCAGTGTTTTCCAAGATACATGCTGTCTCTCTCTCTCTACATTTCACTCACATTGAGCTATGTTGGGGCTCAGAAAATGATACCCCCAGATAGGCACTTTGGCATATGGTGTGCTTTGAACTGAAGGGCAGGGATGTAAAAGCAAGATCTTTCTGACCTTTTGACTTCTCTTCCCCTTTATCTCCTGAAACAGAAACTAAACCACTTCTTCCCCAAAGCTCTTGGAAGGTCTAAAACATCTAACTTAAAACTCACCCCCCTTTTTTGTGTGTGTAAGGTTTGCAATAAATAAGTTGCCTGGCTCTGGTATTAGCTGCTGAGACCCTCATTCAGAAGGGTTCTTCTCTGTACCCAGAGAACGCTTTCATGGTGGCTTGAATGTGATGGTCCCCATATTCTTGGGCATCTGAGCACGTGGTCCCTAGTTGGTGGTGCTACTGGGGTAAGTTTAGGAGGTGTGCCCTCGCTGGGGGGGAAGGTTTCAAAAGCCACACACTGTTTCCAGTGCTCTCCTACTTCCTGTTTATAGTTGGAGATGTGAACTCTCAGTTGCTGCTCCAGCCACCATTTATATGTGTCTTCTGTCATGTCCTCCCCACCCCCACCCCAAGGGTGATGGACTCTTACCCTTCTGGAACCATAAGCCTTCCTCCTCTGACCTTGGTCATGGGGTTTTATCACAGCAGTAGAGAAGTATCACATGATACAGAACAGTCCCAGCAGGCTGTGCTTGGTCCATCTCCGGCTCGTTTGTTTAGGTCAGGTTATTCCCCCTTTGCCTAGCTTAGTCTCTGATGTGGCTGTCCCTTCTACACTGAGCATAGGCACGCGCACACTGTTTTTCCCGAGCCTTCTTGTCTGAAGCCTCACGGGTCATATAAAACCATGACTATATATTCAGCTGTAGGTTTTGCTTGTTAACCTGCCGTCAGTTGTGGGGATGTAGCCTGTGGCCACATGAGGGGTGAGAAACAGTGGTTTACCTTCTGCCTCTGTACTGGGTGGCCCAGATGTTTAAGCTGTAAGGCTGTGCTGGCTTGTGGTACTGTTGTGCTAATACGTGAGTCAATAACTAGTTGGAGATGTGGAAGAGGCATCTATACTCTCCCTCTTCACTATGTGCTGCCAGCATGTGACTACTGACCTCCTTTAAGAAAAATATGGCACACGCTATCAGTATGGAAACCCCTAAACAAACCAATATGGAATTCCCATATAATCAAAGCAATCCTACTACAGCACACCTTCCTGAAGAAGAGAAATAACTTAATCACTCAAAAAAGAAACCTGAGCTTGCCTGTTACATTAGTCAAGGTGTGGGGCCTTGGGTTGAGTGGGTTGTAACAGTGGTGTATACATGCACAGTGGAATAGTACTCATCCTTAAAAGGATCCTGTTACTTTGCAGTACCACAGAATTAGAGACACTATGTTAAAGGAAATAAGCCAGGCACAGAACGATAAATGCCACTTGTTCTCTCATTCAGTCGTGGTTGTTTAAAAATGGTTGATCATGTCAAAGAGAATAGAGGTTCCTAGAAGTTAGAGAGGGAACAGGGAAGGTGGCTAGTGAGCAGGCAAATCATCCGGACCGGAGACACTCGTGTCAACGACACATTTCACAGCAGCTAGGGAGGAATGCGAAGGTTGGAAACACACGGGAATGGTAATATTTGCTGTGATAGAAATGCTAATTGTCCTGCTTTGTTTACTTCAAATTATAAACACATCTTGACTTACCCTGTCCATAAATAAATACATACAGATAGATATACATGCATGCATGCATCTGTGGGGCTCATGCTTATATTTAATAAGAAGTTGATTTTTTTTAGTCCTGTGTGTGGTCCCAAATACCACATGAGATATATCTGCATACCCCCAAATTATTTAGTTATTGATTGTTTATCTGCAGTTAAAGTTTTTTAAAGCATCCTTTCACTGGCACTTCTAACCTAGCAAAAGAGAGTGTCCATCCATGCCTAAGTAGATGTTGACACCATTCGGTCCTGGACCCAGAGTTTACATGTGCGTTGCCAATTAGGAATTTGCACACATAACTAGGTTATTTGGGCAGAACTGTAGATATTTATGAGTTAGGCATGCTGTTCTAGAAGAAGCTAAGTTCTGGTAGCAAAAGAGTTGACCAAGGAAACAGCTATGCAACATTTTTGTGGCCTTGGTATCATGGTCTTGTCAGCAAAGTCATGGGGTTCTGATTAAACCCAGCTTGAGCTGTTTCCTGTTAGCGTGCTAACCCACAGGGCAAGCTCAGGCCTCCTTGTCTGGCTTTTCCAAGTCTGACTTACTAAACACTGTCTGCCAAGGGGTCCACCCTTTTCTTTTAAACATTAACTAGAAGTTATTAAGATAATACAAACAAAAATAGGTTCTGAAGCCTCTTAAAAGGATTATGGACGTAGCAACTCTTCTACTGTAGAAATGAAACTTCAACATTTTAGTTTATCCAGTCTGGGATATGGCAGATGACATTTAAAAAATGTGGGCTTTTAAAAACATTTATTTATTTATTTAGGTGTGTGTGTGTGTGTGTGTGTACATGTGCACATGCGTGCGCATGTATGTGTGTACTATGATGCACATATGGAGGTCAGAGGACAACTTGTGGAAGTTGGTTCTCCCCTTCCACCATGTGGGTTGGTGGGATAAAATGCAATCTTGATGGCAGGCTCCTGTACCCACTGAACTGTCTCACCTTACAGTGTGTGCGTTTTTCCATTTCATTTCTGTACAACTTCATTACAAAATGATTCCATTGCTCAGCAGATAATTCTAAGTCTTTGCTTCTTTGTTTGTTTGCTTTGTGAGGATGTATTCTGTTTGAATATTGGTCAGTTAGAACTCACCTGAAAACAAAGCCAAACAAAACCCTGGTCTGTCCCAGGCAGCAAGCAGCCTCGAGGGCATTTATTAAGAATACATAAACTCTAAAGAAAACTTTAAGCAAGTGCGCTGAAGTGTTTAACACTCACTGTTGAGTTTTGTGAGTGTGCTTCCAGCCGACTGCGCTGTTCTGTACTTCCCTTCCTGAATCAGCCGCTTGCTCTCTGCATTCACAAATAGCCTTCTCAGTCGGAGCGCAGAGCATGTTTTGTTAAATGATCTCTCAAGCCACCCGTGCTTCTTCCTGATGTACAGATACAAACACTGAGGAGCAAGAATTAGTCAAGACACAAAGGAGAAGCATGCATGCAGACTGAAAGACAGAGCCTGGCTCCAATAGCCGTCCCACTCCCCAGGGAGTGCCTTGGCAGCCTGCCAGATCTGCTCTCAGCAGGAAGAGGGACCGTGTGGTCAAGTTCTCCAACAAGCATGTTTCTCTGTATTTGAGTTCTTGGCCGCATCACTATCATCGAAAAATTAGTTCTTTTAAGTCATCATTATTTTCAGTAAGAAACATCTAGTTTTAGAGTGGAGTTTGCACTTCAAAGTAAGGTAAGACTCATCAAATTACAAAACTGCTTGGTAAAGGAAACCAGATAGATCACAAAGTAAGGAGCTTTCAGATAAGATAATTATACTTGTCAATTTTCACCTTAATAGTTGCAATAAAATACTTTTTCTCAAAAAAAAAAAAAATTAGAGCCTGACCATTCCTACCAACGGAGAAGCCATGCTTTGTGCCAGTAACACTTGGCACTGAGTACTGTTTTATGGTGTAGGCAGATAATTATTTTGACATCCTTTTGAAGTACAAAGCAAAAGCTACAAAACATCCTTACATTTTAATATTACATTAAGAAAGAGATCAGAGAGATATAGTTGTTAAACATTTTTATTGTGTTTAATTTTTTTTTTTTACTTTACACTTCATTTATTTGTTTGTTTATTGAGGGGGGGTGTCTAACTTTGTATCCAAAGCTGGTCTGGAATTTATGGTATAGCCCAGGCTGGCCCTGAACTCACAGTAATCCTTTGGCTTCAGCCTATTGATGGCTGGGCATATAGGTATAAGCCATTAGGCCTGGCTAATTAGCATCATATTTTATAATGTCTTCACTTAGAGTTCTTTTCTCTCTTAAAGTAGAAAATGGTTAAACATGAATTAGGTCTTCAGTGCATTGCAGTTCATTCCGAAGTTCTGCAAGATGCTCTCGGGATAAAGGGGAGTGGACCTGGAGATGCTGTGTGTTGTGCCTGCTTGTTAGAGTTTAACGTCTTATGTGGACACACTGAAGGCTAAGAAAGTCAGCAGTAAAGACATGTCTATGACTTTAGTGAATTCTGTAGTCTCTGAACTTGACATAGGACCTTCTCTTAAACAAAAATAAGCGTTTTATAGTACATTCTCAAAGCAGTGCTGTGCCTAGTAATTAAAAATGTAATTCAAGTTTGAGACCATGTATCTTTCACTCATTGTTTCTGCTTTAATTAGAACTTCTGGGTAACAGACCAGTGCTATAGCTCAGTTTGTTGTAAAACTAGAAGAGTAAAAAGGACCCGCCACTAGGCCTTGATCTGAGGCAGCAGGCGGAAGAGCCTTAGGAAATACTGCTGCTTTTCCTGAATCAGACCCGTGCCCTTAGAAATTTCTTTTATAACTTTTTATTTATTTATTTATTTATTTATTTATTTATTTATTTATTTTGTGTGTGAGTATGTGTGTGTGTGTGTGTGTGTGTGTGTGTGTGTGTGAGAGAGAGAGAGAGAGAGAGAGAGAGAGAGAGAGAGAGAGAGAGAGAGGAGAGAGAGAGATGCACATGCGTGTCACATGTGTGTTTGTCCACGGAGGCCAGAAGAAGGTATCTACAGGCGCTTGTGAGCTGCTTGATATGGGTTCTGGGAACTGAATTCAGTCTTCTGGGAGAGGGAGAAGCTTGAACTGCTGGGCCATCTCCCTAGCCTCGTCTTTAGAAAACTTAAAATGTTAAATAAACAAAGCCATGGACTGCGCGCACTGTAGTCCTTATATCAGTTCCTGTCAGCAGCTAGATGTGATGATAGTAAGCTATTCTACCCAAAAGTGGTTGCCACCATGTGGGTCTTTTTGAAAGCAATCCCAGGGTAATTTCTGTTTTGTAGGTTAACTTCTGACAGGGCAGGTGAAGGAAAAGCAGAATACAGGACTCAGTAGCCACAGCGGCTAACGTTAGAGATCCATGTCTTCCGTGCCGCTCTGAGTTCTGTATGTGTGGCTGTTTCAGTTAGGACTTTAGGCAGTCAGTATTAAGTAATTCACTTTATAATGCAGATATGCTGCTTGGTAGTTTGTTTTTGCACCAATGAGAATCTTTGCACCAGTGAGACTAATTATTTGCTTTGGAAACAGATGTATTGCAGAATTTCTCTTGGTGGGTCGGTTTCCTTAGCACCCACAACAGAGTTCGATTTGGAAAATTACATCTGCACATAATTTGCTAGGCACAGATTTCCTGAGAATGCAAGGCGCACCCTTAGTTTCTGCAGTTTGATTCCCTTCCCTCAGTGTCAGTTTTTAAGCCTTTCACAATTTATCACCAATGTTTACACATTATGGTTTATGTGTGTTAATTTACAATGACATTTACTGATTACTGTAGGTTTACTTTTCTGTGCTAGCTGTTTCGTATAATACTTCTTTTGTTGTTTTGTAGCCTTGGTTGTCCTGGGTTTTCTTTGTAGACCAGGCTGGCCTTGAACTCACATAGAACTACCTGCCTCTGCCTTCTGGGTGCTGAGATCAAAGGTATGCGCTACCACGCCCGACATAAGTCTTTTGTGTTTGCAATTTCCGGAAAGCAGGGCTGTGCTTTCCACCCTTTCCATCACTCCCTGCGTTAAGCCCCATGCTTTGCAGAACAGGTGTTTTCCCCCAGTTCTCTTGGTTGCCAATAGTATGAAAGGAGAATGTCCATGGCTGTCAGTGGACCGAAGGCTGTCAGTTCGTGTTTAGGTTTTCATAGGGAACCATGGACAACAGACTTCCTTCATTGCTGATTTTTCAAGCTGTGACCATATGTCATCTGGTTCACATAAACCCTATGAAGTGTGTGTGTGTGTGTGTGTGTGTGTATGTGTGTGTGTGTATTATACATAAATATGTGTGCATATGTAATTTGTGTATGTAAATGTGTATATGTGTGTATAAAATTTTGAAATTATCAGCTTTTTAGTAACATACGCATTGACTCTTCTAGCATACCATAGGAGACACTGTCTTTAAAAATGAGTTTGAGACTTATCTCTAATAGTACAAAGAGGATTGGATAGTTGATAATTGCTAAACTCCGTCCAGGTGATAAAAAAAGATCTTTTCGCTTTGTTTTGTTTTCGAGACAGGGTTTCTCTGTGTAGCCTTGGCTATCCTGGCTCACTTTGTAGACCAGGCTGGCCTTGAACTCACAGCAATCTGCCTGCTTCTGCCTCCTGAGTGCTGCGATTACAGGCGTGTGCCGCCATGCCCAGCTTGATAGAAAATATCTTTGATAAAGTATAGCCATCACCTTTGCTGTCACTAGGGGAATAAGGAGAAGCCATTGCATAGCAGTGAAATAATAATCTCTCTTTCTGTGTAGAGAAAGGGGCACCACCTCCACACACTTGCCTCCAAGGCCACCATTTTGCCACACTTTGTTCACAGAGGGCACAACTGCCTTATAGGACTTTGAGAGAAGTTCTGTGAGAGTAGACCGAAACGCTGACTAACCATCTCAATGTTTTCAGTTTTACATCAGGGAATTATGTCATCTGATGCTAATAATGAATTTGTCCCATAGGTTGAAGGGGACCAGCTGCCTCCAGGACACACAGTCTCTCAGTATGAGACCTGTAAGATCAGGACCATCAAAGCTGGCACCCTGGAGAAGCTTGTGGAGAACCTGCTGACGGCTTTTGGGGACAATGACTTTACCTATATCAGCATCTTCCTGTCGACTTACAGAGGCTTTGCCTCGACCAAGGAAGTGCTGGAGCTGCTGCTGGACAGGTAAGCTCTAAGGACGAGTGCCTGCCCATGGGAACCTAAGGCTGTGCCCAGGGAACAGAGCGTGGCTCAGAATCAAGGGGAGATTAACTGGGAAAGCCAACCTTTGGAACCGCTAGCATGCGGAGAGTCAATTATATGGTCTGTTTCGAGGGTAAAGAAATCTCACTCAAACTGTTCATAAAGGCTGGATACGGTGGTACATGCTTCTAATCTTGGTACTCAGGGAGCTGAGCCAGCCTGGACCGCATAGCAATGCTTTGTCTCAGAAGCAAAAGCAAAGACGAAGAAAAACCAAGCAATAACTGAAATCTGTAAAAAATTAAACAAAAGAGTTAAAAGCAGGCACTAGAAACATAGATTCTATTTATAAATTTCTGTTTCTCTTAGCTACCCCTAATTTCAAATTGGATACAGATTATTTCTTAATTTTTTATAATATCTATAAATATGCTCACCAGCTCGGAATCTCCTTGTTTTGGAGACTGAATGTGCTCATAAATATGAAGTGTGGAGTTCTATCCATAGGAAGCAGCTGGTGAGTGAGGACTTTGTCAGTGACAGTCACAGTGCCCCTGAAGTCAGTGTGTAACGGACATGCTCAGGAGTGTGTCTGTGCTCCATGGGAGGAACACATGGCCCTCAGCAGTGGACACTGTAACTCACACACGTGGGCCTCAGCAGTGGACACTGTAGCTCACACACGGACAAGCCTTTTGTTTTCTCCTTACTTTTGTTTTATTTATAGTAAAATTTAGTTATTTTATAAACATATCATTATGTTGACTTAGTCCTGGGACAAAGAAAACTGTCAGCCAAACAATTGCTTTAGCATCCTGAGGTTCCTCATCTAGATCCTTGTAGCCTGGGGTTTCCTGCCTGAGGAAGGAAGTGGGAGCCAATGCTTTTGTTAGGCTTGGTGTGTGTATGTGTGTGTGTACACACGTGCGCGTGCTTGCGTATGTTTAATTTTAAAGGTATATACAATCATGTTGAAATATAAAAATTCTTATACTATGGAAGATACGAGAAATATTAAAGTTTTCTTAACTGCTGTTTTTCTCAAATGATGCCTAGTAGGTATGAAATATATGAAATATTTCATATACATATATTCTTAATATGTAATATATCACATATATTGTATTTATTGGCTCATTTATTTGTTAGAAGAGTTTATTGAGTACATTGTAAGAGGGTACCGGCAGTAGCTACAGCACTGTCTGGCAATATGGATTTGTAGCACATACATGGTGTAAACTGAATCAACCAAAGCACACAATGTATCATACAATTTTTATTTTTACCTATTTATCTATCTTGGAGATATCTTTGTTTATTCAGTGAATCAGCATTTGTAAAAGGCTCATAATAGTGGCTAGAAGATTTAAAGTACAAGAAATGTAAGTTATTCTTTCAAATAAGCGCATACAGGTGGATTTTCTAGCTTGTTTTTAGTGGCTTTCTAATACTTACTGAGTTGATAATTTCATGGACAGACAAGTAAGCGCTTTCTGGTTTTTAAAATTGTTCTTAAAATTTGTGATCACTATTCCACAAGGATCATCTTTAAACATACGCATGTTTTCCGAGTGCTTTTTGAGACTCCTATAGGATAATCTCAGAGAACAGTAACTGATGCCAGGATGTAGAGATGTAGGAGCCTGTCAGACTGTCCTCCAGAGGGTCGCAGCAGCCACACTGCTGTTCTGAGCATTCCCCACCATGGCCATGCTGCTCTTCTGAGCATTCCCCACCACGGCCACGCTGCTGTTCTGAGCATTCCCCACCACGGCCACGCTGCTGTTCTGAGCATTCCCCACCACGGCCACGCTGCTGTTTTGAGCATTCCCCACCATGGCCACGCTGCTGTTTTGAGCATTCCCCACCATGGCCACGCTGCTATTTTGAGCATTCCCCACCATGGCCATGCTGCTGTTCTGAGCATTCCCCACCATGGCCATGCTGCTGTTCTGAGCATTCCCCACCATGGCCACGCTGCTGTTCTGAGCATTCCCCACCACGGCCATGTTGCTGTTCTGAGCATTCCCCACCACGGCCATGTTGCTGTTCTGAGCATTCCCCACCATGGCCACGCTGCTGTTCTGAGCATTCCCCACCATGGCCATGTTGCTGTTCTGAGCATTCCCCACCATGGCCATGTTGCTGTTCTGAGCATTCCCCACCATGGCCACGCTGGTGTTCTGAGCATTCCCCACCACGGCCACGCTGCTGTTCTGAGCATTCCCCACCACGGCCACGCTGCTGTTCTGAGCATTCCCCACCACGGCCATGCTGCTGTTTTGAGCATTCCCCACCACGGCCACACTGCTCTTCTGAGCATTCCCCACCACGGCCATGTTGCTGTTCTGAGCATTCCCCACCACAGCCACGCTGCTGTTCTGAGCATTCCCCACCATGGCCACGCTGCTGTTCTGAGCATTCCACCATGGCCATGCTGCTGTTCTGAGCATTCCCCACCATGGCCACGCTGCTGTTCTGAGCATTCCCCACCATGGCCACGCTGCTGTTCTGAGCATTCCCCACCACGGCCACGCTGCTGTTCTGAGCATTCCACCATGGCCATGCTGCTGTTCTGAGCATTCCCCACCATGGCCACGCTGCTGTTCTGAGCATTCCCCACCATGGCCACGCTGCTGTTCTGAGCATTCCCCACCACGGCCACGCTGCTGTTCTGAGCATTCCCCACCATGGGCTGCATACTTCCCAACTGACCATGATTTGTCTCTTCCACTGGGCTGTCTTTACTCTGATCTGACCACCGAAAACTGGCTTTGGGACTCAGGCTTCTTGAGTTTCTGAGTAGAGTTTGGTATTTCAAAAGACACCATTTGTTGTGTGTGAACTCTTTTCCTATCCTATACTCTTCTCCTTTGAACTATTTTACTCTAATTATTTTTAATTTATTATTTTTATTAATTTATTCAAATTACCTCTCAATTGTTATCACATCACTTGTATCCTCCTGTTCCTCCCTCCCTTCCGCTTTTACCCTGTTCCCTTCCCCTAGGTCTATGACCGAGGGGGACCTCCTCCCCCACTATATGGTCATAGGCTATCAAGTCTCATCTTGGTAGCCTGCTTATTCTTTCTCTGAGTGCCACCAGGCCTCCCCACCAAGGGGAAGTGGTCAAATAAGGGGCACCAGAGTTCACGTCTAAGTTAGTCCATGCTCTCCACATAACTGTGCAGAATGTCCTGTCCATTGGCTAGATCAGAGTAGGGGTTCGATGTTTACTGCTTGTATTGTCCTTGGTTAGTGCAGTAGTTTGAGCAGACCCCCTGGACCCCGATCCACCCATCAAGATATTCTTCTTGTAGGTTTCTAGGACCCTCTGGATCCTTCTATTTCCCCATTCTCCTATATTTCTCTTACCTAGAGTCCCAGTAGGATGTCATCACATCTATCCCAATCTCCTGGTAAGTAAAGACTTTCATGGGACATGCCTTTTGGGCTAGCGCCCAATTATAAGTGAGTATATACCATGTGAGTCTTTCTGCTTCTGGATTAACTCACTCAGTATGATCATTTCTAGTTCCATCCATTTGTCCACAAATTTCGGGAATTCCTTGTTTTTAATAGCTAAGTAGTATTCCATAGTGTAAATGTACCACAGTTTCTTTATCTATTCTTCAACTGAGGGACATTTAGGCTGTTTCAGGTTCTGGCTATTATGAATAAGGCTGCTATGAACATGGTTGAGCATATGTCTTTGTTGTGTGGTGCAGCATTTTCTGGGTATATTCCAAGGAGTAGAATAGCTGGGTCTTGAGGAAGCCCTATTCCCAGTTTTCTGTTACTCTAATTATTAATCATCAAATTACAATTCCTTGTGTAGTAAAGAAATCAGATTTATTGCCTATAATTGTGTTAAGAATATTTTTTCTAATTTGTTCTTTGATTTTAAAGTCTGTTCATTAAGTATTGGTATAACTATTTCATGTAATATTTCTGTCTGTCTTCAGAAAAGCTTTGAATAAACAACTTTCTATTCTAGGTTTTGGTTATTGACAAGGGTAGATTTATCCTCAAAGTATCTGCCAGCTTTCTGTCATCATGACACATACCTGATATAATCAGCATATGAGGGGAAAAGATGTATTTTTGGCTCAAAGTTTTGGAGGTTTCAATCTGGAACCGCTCAGCCTTTACTGTCTTTTAGTCCTGTCAAAAGGCAGTGTATTGTGGTGGGGACGTACCGTGGAGCAAAGCTGCCGAGCTCTGAATGCAGAGCAAAGAGAAGGAGATCTGAGGTCTCACCCTCTCCCCTGGAAGGGGACTGCGGACTGCAGCCATGTAAAGGTCCCGCCCCCTTCCGTTAACCCCACCCTGGGAATCAGGCTTTTAACAGAGATGTTTGTGGGGCACAAGATGCGTACACAGGGAGGTTCCTGGGTCAGTGTTCTCTCGTATGTTCACATGCACGGACACTCAGGAAGCATACCTTCTTTGTGGTACACCGATCTCGTCTTGGTGTCCTCCTCTAGAGCATAAGGAGCTATCGTTTGCTGCATCACAGTATCTGACAACATATTAAGCCCGGAATAACATGTGAGTTTAGTGAGTCTTTTTAAAAATCGTGGCTCTTATGTAATAGCTCATATGTATAAGTAGAAATTGGAGAATTATGTGAAGTTTTTCTTTTCAATACTTCATAGCTGTAAAAAGATGGAGCCTGGTAACTCTTGCTAGGCAGTATGCTGAGACGAAAATCCCTCACAAGTTCACTTTGAAATCAGTGACCTCTTCTCCATAGGAGGTAACGTCACTGATAATAGCCCGCAGATGTCCACAGTGAGTAAAGGCACGCACGTAAGCGCCAGCTGTCTGTCTTAAAGTCTGCACGCAAGCACACCGGGAATTAGAGTGTTTGGTCTATGACTCTTCCTTTGTGATTTTTTAAAAAAATATGTTTTCTTTGTTCTATGGATAGACACATTGGGATTTGCTTTTAAAACAATAACTGGATAACAGTGGCTAAATAGTAGATCCAATATGAGTTCAGATTGCACCGAGTTCAGACTATCAATTGAAGTGTAGCTGAATGAAGACTTACGATTTAGTCTGTACCGTGTGAGCAGGCTTAGGGCTGGCTTTGAGTGTGATCTCACAGTTCAATCCACTGCTTGTCTCTGAAGTGAGGGGCTTAAGTGCTCAATACCTGTGTAGTGTAATGCAGAGCAGACACTCTGTGAGGCACCGCAGAGATGGAGCTCAGAGAGAAGCAATTTCGGTTCTGCCCCGAGGTAGTCCAGAGATGGATTATATGAGCTGTTGGTGCTTTAACCCTGGGCCTCCTCACTCAGCAGTAATCTCTCCACGATTCTGCCCTCTTAATTTTCTATTCCTTTTCCTTGGGAGAACCCCTCGAACCGCAAAGGCCATTTTCTTCACTTAGATCCACCCCGGAGGACGTAATATCTTCCTGCAGAAGATAAAGTGGACAGGTATGTCCTAAGTAAGTCACCATACAAGGCGGGGTAAAGCACAGTTCCCACACGTGCTGCTCTAGGAGTCACACAAGGTGGGGTAAAATACAGTTCTCATGATGCTGTATAGGAGTTCGGGGAGATAAATGCTGTTTATTTTGCTTTCTCTGCAGAAATGTAACCTTGTCTGTGTGTGTGAGTATTTCTTCTTCACTCCATGTCCTGCTCACAATAAAATCTGTGGCCATGTTTCAGTCTCCACACAAGTCCAGCTGTTGAGTCTGTGAAAAGCTGTGCTCCCAGACTTGTTGTTAGACTTTCATGCCTGTAGTGAAGAGGAAGCAATTTACTGCACGGGCCCACCTATTCTGAAGATAAGCAGTTGAAATACCATTTTTCACGCCCAAGAGCTGTCAGGCTTGTTCGTGAGCCTCAGACAGAGTTTTTAAAGGATTTCTTTTGGTGGCTGCAGCGGAATGTGAAGGAACAGAGAGCCAATTGCAGTAGGTGCTAATCCTGTAATAACCAGACAAGAATAGGTTCATGCAGATGCTGCACTGTTTATTTCCCACCAGAGCACGGCTTATTGAAGCCAAGCTTTGATTTCCCTTAAGACTTCCAGTTGTGGTTTGTCTTGTATGGAACTGTTTATTTTCTGGAATTTCTTTTTAATCTTTTCATAGTTCTTTTTTCCTAATATGGGTCTGTGTGATTGATAAATAGACAGTGGTTTGAAGTCATGAATAGCTAATCCCACATTTACTTTATCCTTTATTGGGGTGACTGGTAACACAAGGACTCCTGTTTGCTGTGCTTTCTTCTACCCCGGCCCAGACTTAAGGGTTCTTTGCTTCCTTTTAACCCAAGAGGAAGTTACTTAATTGGGGGTTGACTGTGTTGAGGCTTTGAGATTTTGTTTTCTCTAATGTCAAGAAAGACCTCACTCAGAGAGGTCAGTTTAAAGCCTCACTCCACCACTTAAAGAAGTGGAGGAGTAGATACCACTGAAAGCAGCCAACTTCAGCTGTTTGCAGAAGCCCACTTCAGCAACTGATCCCAGTGAGACCTGCGGAGGCCTGCAGAGGTGCAGATCCTGCTGTGTTTTCAGACATCCCCCCCCCCTCTGATAACTTAAGTTAGCAAAAGCCAACCTCATGTGGAGCAGAGAAAGCCAGGTCTCCAGAAACCCTGGCCAAGCTATTCTCAGCCCTCAGGTCAGGGTGGAAGGCATTAAGTTTTCCTGCATTGCAAGTTAATTCCCTTAGAGGAGAGCTCTCAGGAAGCTTAAAGGTTGAGGCCTTCTATGAACCTATGCTTTAAGGTGATAATTTTGTTTATGTCACGGAGGCATGGGTAATCAGCAGGTCATTGAAAGAACTCCCTGTATATGCTTGCCATGTGTCTTCACAGACTTTATCTCATGCCATTTATTTATTGCAACTCTGCTTACACAAAGAAAACCAGTGTCTCAAAATATATTCAATCAGCAAGCAGCAGAGGGGATGAAGAGCTACCTCTGTGTGGTTCAGACCCTCTTTCCCAGTATGCCTCAGCACCTCCCATGCCAACTCACAAAGAAGGAATGACTGGGGACCCTTTTTTGTCATCTTCCTTGATGCTTTATCAATTCATTTTCCTTGGAAATGATATTTCACAAACTTGGGAGCAATCCACTACCCCATCAGTTTGCCAGTACCAAAGTTATGTTTCATCTGTTTAATACAAAGTACCTACTTTGCAAGGTGCTGTGTGAACAAAGGTGGCAGAGCTTGTCACGTGCCCTCCCCATCCTAAATATGTACTATTTCCTGATAGAGAGTAACACTCATCCAGCCAATAGACAAAAGGGTGGATATATTTAAAACTGGTGTGACCATCATGCCTCTAAGTCCAGCAGTTGGGCAGCTGAGGTAGGAGAATCGCTGTGAGTTTGAGGTTGGCCTGAGATTCAGAGCGGGGGACCCTATCTCAACCTCCTCCGACCACGATGTTTTAAATTTATTTCGGAGGGGTTTTCTTGGGCCAAAAATGCTTCTTTAGAGTTTTAGGCTCTTTTTATGGAAAAAGCAACTTCTCTTTCAGTCATGAAGTTTGTGTGTTAGGCATATGCACAATGGTTGAGTGGGGCATTGGGATAAAAAAAAAAAACCTTAGATTTATTTCCAGTTTGCACTCTGCACTACTTTTAAGTGTCCCTCAAAGTCTATGTGCTAGAGGCTTAGATCCTAGTGTGGTGTTACTCGAAGGCAGGGGGGCTACGATGAGCCATAGGAGTGGTCTCCAAACTATCTGGGAATTGCTCTCCAGAGGACAGGGAGCACAGCCCTCCCTCTTTGCTCTGTCACTTCCAGGCTCTGATGTAAGCAGTTCTGCTCTGCCGTGCCTCCCACTATGATGCACCTTCCTTTCTCAGGCAGGCACAAACAACAGGGCTAACCAAGCAGGCACCAAAATTGAACCCAAACAATGTTATTCTCTTTGTAAGTTGATTTCAGGTATTTGTTACAGTGAGAACAAGCTGGCGGGCTGAATAACTAACCCACACCCCTTCCTTGTTTTAAATCCTCTGAGAGTCAGCTTCTGTAGCCTGCAACAGTATGTAAGCTAACACATCAGTTGTAGGGTCCTGCATCCGATTCCTTAGCCATGTGGTGGTAGTGTAAGCTAACATGGTTGTAGGGTCCTCTGTCGGGTTCCTTAGCCATGTGGTGGTAGTGTAAGCTAACATGTCAGTTGTAGGGTCCTGCATTGGGTTCCTTAGCTGTGTGATGGTAGTGTCAGCTAACACGGCAGCTGTAGGGTCATGTGTCAGGTTCCTTAGCTATGTGGTAGTAATGTAAGGTAGCGGGTAGGTTGGTACTGTCCTTTAGACCTTTGACTTGATAGTGCAAGTAAAATTTTTACTCTTAAAAACTGGAAAACGTGACTGGTGCTTTCCTTTCTTCATGGCGTTTGTGATGATCTGAAATTCCCATGTTTCCTTTGAGTATTCTTGGCCTGCTGACCCTACCATCTCTCAGAGAGGAGGGATGCTGGTGGTGGGAGTTTAGGAGCTCCGCCTAACAAACAAATGTAAGCTAGGCCCATCTGTGGCGGTGTTCTGGAAGGTATAGATGTGGATGCCGCCCAGCTTGTGCTCATACCTAGTAGGAGGATCTAACACCCCCCGTTGAGTGTACCATCCCATCAAGACAGTGAGGACTAATATGTGTTTTTAGAAAGTGTGGGGGAGGGCTGTGCCCTTGGCAGCTATGACTGGTAGTAGTAAGTTTTGAAAAAAAATCACACCATACAAATCCATTCGGTTCTCAAGTGCCTCCTTAGAAGCTGGGTAAGTGTATTTACAGTGCATGCAGTGTGTCCCAAGGGGCTCTTGTTAAAGCACACTTACAATCAAGTTTTCATTTCGGACTGAAGTTAAACTATGCACCTGACAAGCAGCCTTAGATTCATGCTGGTGTGTGGTGCCAAGGAAGGCAGGCGATTCCTGTGCTGTGCTCCTTTGGGAGAAGGCTAGGTTTCTACTACCCCCTCTCTCTCCTCCCAGGTCATGGAAAGAGGCTGTCGGCAGGGAGAGCTGTAAGACGCTGGCCCTGGAGGGGCTCAGCTGTAACCTTCTTACTGCAGTGCTCTTGAGCTTTCTCTCTTCTGCTTGTCTTAAGAGTACTGATGTTCACCTTCCGTGCCTGCAGTAGGGAGCTTTTCAAAATGACGCCATTGGTTTAGTGACTTTCCTCCCGAGCTCCGCCAGGGCCAACTTGGAGGAAGTAGACTAGGGTGCCATTGAGCCTTTTCCCGCTGATGAAACGAAGAAATTGAGAATGAATGGCCTGTTGGCTTCTGGGTGCGCATCCCATTGATTTAGTGGGAAAGCTCCCAGGAAAATCTCAGCATTGCTTTGTTTCTTTTCCAGCTTAGAATGCACACATCCTGGATATCCTGATGAGAATGGCAGTTTCTTAATAAATGGAAGACATTTCATTATTTAAAGAATTTTTTTTATAGCAGATAAATTTAAGTATCTAGGTCTGCATCTTGAAGACTCTTTAGGCAAAGTTAAAGCCTTTGGATGTGTTTTTCACTTAGGGGGAAAAAGGCATGTTTGTAAAAGACAAGTTGAACTGGGGTTGAGTTTCTGCCTGTGGCTGTGAGAAGGATGAGATGAGCGAGCTGTATAAATGAAGAGGAACGTGAGAAACTGTGGGCATCAAAAGGAGTTTGAAACCCTGTGTAGGTGCATCTTTTATGAAGCGTTTATTTTCTTGCTGTTTCATGTTGCCTCGGTGTTGTCAGATGGAGGACTATTTAGCTCACAGAACAATAGAAATAGAAGATTAGCCTTTGAATTTACACATCCGTCTGTGGCTGCAGATGGAGGAAGGAGGCCGTGAGCCCTTAGGAAACTCAACGGAGCTGCTTCTTTCTCAGAGCGAGTGGGAAGGAGCACGGCCCAGCTGACAGCTCGCTTTTCAGCTGTGAGATCCATGCTGGACTTCAGACCAGTGTAACCATTAAACTGTCAGGCTGGGAGCTACCGAATCCGTGGCAGTTTGTCGTGGTGGCAGTAAGATAGCTAAGGGCCAAGGACGCTTCTGAGGGAGACTGTCTCCTCAAGTCTCTGGCTCTTGGGCTCAGGGATGCCAGTGTTCTTAGGGCCTCATGCCCTGGTCATCATCTGTGGTCTCAGCTCAGAGAGCGACCCCGGAATCCTCAGCCTCAGTGGACAGGCACTGCTGCTGCCTCTCCCTGTAGCTATGCCAGTTGCCTTGGGTTAACCAGAAAACTTTAATCTGGTACCGGTTTAGAATGATCTCCAACCATAATCACACGAGGGAAAGCGGAAATGGGTTGTCTCCCTGGCCACTCTGCTTGCCTTTGGTAATGCAGCTGATTTTGTTCCCAAGTGGACCTGCCTCCCACTCAGCCGAAGCGTGGGAACTGTCAGTGGGAACCCAGGAGGCAGCAGAGCCCAGCTCCGGGGGCTGCCGGTGAAGTCCTGCTAGCAGAGGTACTGAAGGGATTCCGGCAAAGGCTTTGCCTCTCCCTGTAACCAGGCTTTCTTCTCCTGAACTAGGACCCCAAGACCTGAGAGCTAAAGTGTTTCCTTTAAGCTGAGCTGAGCTTTTCCACTTACCTCCCTCACTTAGCAACAGAGGAGGCAAGGCATGCAGGATGCAGGATGCAGGATGCAGCTACCTTTTTTTCATTTTTTTAATCTGAGAAGAATATTGAATTTCCCTGAAGGATTCCTTTTAAAGTATGTATATATTTGAAAATTAGAAAACTGACAAGAACTTGAAAGACAACATGGTTATATTCTGAGTGACAGCTGGAGAGTCTTTCATTTAATTCAGAAGCTGAAGCAGTAGTTTTGACCATTTTCTAGCAATTGGTAGGAAAAGTTGATCACAGATCCCTTCAGGAGTCTGCTATAGGTCTTGAGAGATGGCCCAGTGCGTCAGAGCGCTTGCTGCCTAAGCACAAGGACCTAATTGTGAACCCCAAACACTCACCTAAAAGGTCAGAGTGGTCACCTCCGCCTATAGCCCCAGTGCTATGCGGGTACAGAGACAGGAGGATTGCCGGGCTGGCTGCCAGCCTCGCTCCACGTGCAGTGAGAATCTCTGGCTGAGGGAAGAAAGAAGAGCACGATGGAGAATGACCCCGCCCACCCCCCAAAGCCCTCGCTCTCGACGGCCTCTGCATATGTGCACGAGTGCATGCACCTGCACACATGTAGGTGCACATACTACACACACACACAACTCACTCAGACTTACACACATACCCTTCCCCACACAAGAATCTACTTGCTAACACTGGAGTGTTTCTTTAATAAATTGCTAATAGTAATAAACATATTTATGTAATTTACGGGATTCTCAGACTTTCATAAATTTGCTGAGGATTCTGGCTTCTGATTCTCCAAGCAAAAGATGTCTAGTATATGTTTTTTTTTTTTAGCCCCTATGACTTATGCCTTCCCCTCCAGTAATCAACTTCACAGTGGGAACCAGATTTTCCTAAGGTAGAAAAGGTGACCATGACCCAGTTCTTTATTAGACCTGGGAGAGGGGAACGCCATCCGCGGAGGGTCATTATTTAGAGTGCTTCAAAACAACCCTGTCTGGTCTGTGGGTGTGTGTGGGGGGGGGGAGGGGGAACAATGCAGAGCCTTCCCGGGCTGCTGGCTGCCGCGTGCATGGCATTCTCCTGAGTCAAGGCTGGCTTCTGGACATTTCTCTTATGCCTAACTTGCATAAGAAGGCAGAGGCAGGCAGATCGCTGTGAGTTCAAGGCCAGCCTGGTCTACAAAGGGAGTCTAGATAGTCAGGGCTGTGGGTCAGTGAAAGGGTGCGCAAGTGTCCCGAAGCTGGGGTTCATTCAAAGGCTCCCAGACACCCTTAAGTCAGCAGCAGCCTGTGCAGTCCCTCCCTTCACTTCCTCCTTTCTGTCATTCACTGTTCCTACCAAGTATTCCTTCCCCTCTCTGCCCTTCCCAGGCTCTCTTTTCTTCATAGTAGTAAGGTGAGCTAATTCTTGATTGTGTTGACTGTCTACTATACTGGGCCCAGGGCTGTAGTGGAAAGAGAGAGAGAGGAGTAAAGCCCCATATCATCACCATGTGCCAGGCCATCCTGACCTGGGCGTTTGCCCCAGACCTCACCACTGTTCTGCTTTTTGTTCTCTCATTCCTCCGTGTTCCTTAAAAAAAAAAAAAAATCTTGCCTCTGTGTGGCCAGGCCTTTGTACTGGTTCTTTCTCAAGAGGTCTGTGGTTCACTCCTTCTCCTCTGGAGGGTTTCACTTAACTGTCATGTCTCCCATTGAAATAGCAGTGTCTGACCTCCCATGGTGCCTAGACACCATTGAAGAAGTGGAAGTTTCTGTGTGAATTCATGCCCAGCTTTATACATGGCTACTGGGGATTTGAACTGAGGTCACCATGCTCATTTAGGAAGTACTTGTATCCCCTGAGCTATGTCCCTAGCCCAGGTGCTTTATTCTTAATGTTTAGTAGCAAGTACCTGGACACAGCCCTTAATAGACAGTCCTCATCCAATGATGACTAAATGGGTCCAAGAATGAGTTTGTGAATGAACAAACAGAATTCTGCCACCATCAAATGAACAGGTAGCTAGGGCCTTACAGCAGGAGGTGGGGAGCAGTGACTTAGCGCTGGGCCCAGGGCCTGCCTGTCAAGGTTCAAATCCCTGTTCCACTTACCAGTGCCATCATCGAGGGTTTATTATGTAAGCTTTCTGGGTCACATTGCCCCTCTCTGTGAAATTGGAAGAATGATACCACCCTTTAGGATTATTACGGGAACTGAGTGAAGGAGTCCACAAACAGCAGTTGGTACAGTTCCTGGCATAGAACGTGACACCTGTCATCACCGGTGGCTCATTTGCCGGTACCAAGTAGGGCTCACAGAGTTCCTCAGGATGACTCCATCCTGGCCTGCTTCTATTGAGACTTGCCTGCTGGGGCACAGAGACGAGGTGGGTCCCTCTACCAGAGATGGTATCTGCGGAGAACTTAGGACTCCTTGAAGCACCAATGCCCAGGGGTCAACCCCCACTTCAGATGCACACCAAACACTTGGTCTGCTCAGATGGGTCTCAGAGCAACCCCTTGGAAATGGCTCTTCCGGATTTAAACAAGCGTTTTCTTTTCTTTCTCTTGTTCAGGTCATTTTTAGGCTACAGTAGAGAATTGCTTACAGCTGTACTGTATAAGGCATTTGTAAATCTGTCTTTTTGCTTGACGACAACAGAGAAACCCATGTCAAAAGTCATCTGGCAATGTGGCTTTTGATTTAAGTTTTACAAAGAAGGGCACTTGCTCCTTGGTAAGCCTTAGGGGGTTGAGCTTTGATCTTACGTCCTAAGGAGGCTCTGTGGAAATCGGAGATGGCATTGTTGACAGGTTTGTCTGTCGTGTTTCTACTGCCGCTAGTTAAGCAGTCCACACGAGCGAGCGCTCGTTGTTTACCCCCTTGGAGTAAAAGATGTGAACTGGACTTTGATTTTTGATGCGAAGCCGTGAGCAGGTTCGGGGAAACATCAAAGAGACATTCCTAGTCTGGTAAAATGGACTCTGACATGAACATTAAAGAGCTCTCCATGCCAAAGCCAGGAACATTTTGTTTTTCCCATAGAGCATTCATTCCCCATAATAATGAGAGGTGCAAGAGCAGACAGTCCCCCTGCCCAGTGCACTGGATTCTAGAAGGCCACCGCCCTTGGTCTCCTTTATAACGAGATATACACCTTAGGGTGTCACACTGCTGATCCCTCCAGCATCTCTTTAAAAAAACAAAAAACAAAAAAACAAAAACCTTAAAACTTTCTTCATGTTAATTTTGGATGTTTTGAATAACCACAGACAAATTTAAAATAAACTTTTTATGTTCCTAAGCCAGGGGTCCTCAATCTGTGGATCATAACCTCTGTCTTCAGACTATTTACAGTACAGTTCATAACAATAGCAAAATTACTATTATGCAGTAGCAGAAAAAATAATTTTATGGTTGGGGGTCACTGCAACATGAGGAACTGTATTAAGGATCGCAGCGTTAGGAAGGGTGGGGGCCACTATGCTAAGCTGTTAGAAATGAGAGCGCAGACAGGTTAAGGCTCTGTGATGTGGGCAGACGGTGCTTTTGCAGCCTCTGAACCTAGTACTGGAGCAGTCTGTTAACAGTCTGCTCCGTCCTCACTGGAACACCTACTTCTCACCCCCAGTATCTCTCCTGCATCCATTGGGTTCAAGCCCTGTAAGTACCGTGAGCACAGAACTAAAACCGCTGCTCACCTAAAGTTTATGTTCTAGTAGGTGCCCATGGAGACAACACTGACTTTATATCCTATTAGAAGATAGTGAAAGCTGTAGAGAAGAGGGTAGCGAAGGGGATGTTGTTAAGAGTTGGGTTACCTTCTAAACAGGATGGTAAGGCCCAGGGAAGGGAAGGCCTTGCTGATGAGGCAGAACTTCAGCAAAGACTCAAGGGGTCCAGGGAATCTGCCATGGGAAACAGTAGAAGCAAGTGACAGCTAAGATGTGCGGTGTAGGGTGGGAGATGTGGGGGGAGGGATGAGTGACAGATTGATGAGGCAGGTGGAGGCCACGGTCAAGAGTAAGTGAGGAGAAATGTGGGCATTATGGATGGAGCCCAGTGAGTGGAAGATTTCAGGGGGTTTTTAGACTAGTCTTTTCTCAGACTGGAATCATGGGATGGGTCTGAAGGGAGAAGGGTCATGACCTGACTTCCTCGCGTCCTTCAGCATCTGGCTGGTGGGTGCTTTAGAGTGAGGCCCGAGGCCCGGGGCACTAGGCCAGGTTCCCAGTCTCACCGGGGATCAGCGCTGAGCTAGCAGTGGGGCTTGCTGTCTTGACCCTCCTCCATCTGGACTCTCAGATAGTCACGGTGGAGGAACGGCAAGCCAGAGAGCTAGCGAGCACCCCAGCCAGCCAGCCTCTATTTATAACCCTTGGGCAGTCGGGAGGGGGTTTGAGGGTGGATGTGTCTGATTGGCTAGGGCGAAGGGTGCCAGAATACTTACATACAGTGGTACACTGCCTCATTTACATACTGTATCACAGGGCCCTATCACAAGAAGGAGAAAACAGTACTTAATTATCTTGTGTATGAGGGAATCCCTGAGCTCTATTTGATGTTCCTTACAAGATGTGGGGTTACCAGATCAGGTGGAGTGAGCACCCCCCCTTGCTGAGGAAAGGGAGTTGGACTTCACAGACCTGAATGCAAAACGGCTATCCAGAGAAGTCAGCCTTATCCAGCAGACTCCTACATCCCTGAATAGGGTTGTCTTGATGACTGGGCAGACCCCACGAGATCAGATTGGTTAAGTGGCTGTTGCGTTGCTTTAACTCAAATATGGCCGCCGTCAGAGGCAGGATAGAAACAGAAGTGATGAGAAGTGTTTGGACTCTGGGATGTGGCAAATGCAGAGCTGGAGGTTTTCCCCTTGGCTTGGATGGAGCAAGACTTGAACAACTGGACTTCATGCCCTTCCAACCCATGCCTGATAATTGACAGCTCCCGGAGGCCGCTGAGTTATTTTCAGACCATCACCGTGGTCCCAGGTGTGAACTGTGGACAGACTGTCAGTGGAGAGACTCAACAGTTGTCACAGGAATGTTCTTAGTTTCCTTCTCGGTGTCACATGCTGGGGAGGGACTGAGATAGGTATTGGTGCCGCCCAACAGGACCTCAGCTCCAAAAGAACCAAGAAGAGAGCAGGAGAGCATGAGGAACTACAGGAAAGGCGAAATAGGAAGAGCTGGAGACTGAGCTAAAACCTCTGAAAAGAAAGCTGTCAGAGGAGTCCAGTGTGTACCTTTTCCTTGAAAGAGCGCGACCGGTCTATTTATATCTCTCACAGTTCCTAGTTGGAAGATAACAGACATTTCCAGAGAGAACGCTAACAGACAGATTAACATAACAAAACAAAGATCAAGTGCCCTATTTAGTAACCGAGGGCTGCGGTGAGAGATAGGAAGGCTTGTGGCCTTGCAGATGGCCTCCTCTTTCCTGCCCCTCCCCAGCCTCTCCGACTTCATTCAGCCACAGAATCCACTGCGAGGCAACATGAGGACACGGTTCGCTGTGACGGTGGCCCGAAGAAAGAGCCAAAAAAAATCCCACTTTGTTTATTTACTAGGAGCTTCGTTTCCCATCCCTGTCTGGCTCATGTGGGGTTGAGGAAATCTTAATGTTACTGAGCTCCTGTCAGGAGGAGCAGAAAGCAGTCCTAGAAACTGTCACCCAGCAGGTGTGACACGGGTGAAGAGGGCAGGAGGGTCAAGACCATGGAAAATACCATGTGAAGCCATGAGGCCATAAGGCTGATGTGCTGGAAAAAGGGGCAGGTGGTGTGTGTGTGTGTGTGTGTGTGTGTGTGTGTGTGTGTGTGTGTGTGTGTGTGTCCATCTCTGCACATAGTGCCTAAAGGCACAACCTGGAACTTGTCAGGATGGGGTGATGGGGACACCAGATGGACTGATAGTCAAAGCAGAAGGTAGGCTTTTATTTTGTAAAGAATGTGTAAATCCTAGGAATAAAGAGCCACAGGGTACTGGAACTCTTAATCCCATTATACAAAACAAAGTGTGCTCTTTAAAAATGTAAACCCAGCAAATAGAGAGTTTCTGCTATCAAAACCTTGGGGCAGCAAACAGTTTTTCAAACTCCGGGGCCTCTCAATTCTTTCTTGTTGGGAGAGGAGACTGCAGACGTAGCCCAGCCTTCTGAGTTAATGGAGTCTTCCCTCAGGATTGAGTGTCAGTTTACTAAGTACATATTCCTATATGTTGCTTGCAGAGCTGGGGAATGAAGCCAGGGCCTTGGGGATGCTAGGCAAAGCACTCGACCACAGAGCCACCTCTCCAGCCCCCTAACTACGTATTCTCTACAAAACAAAACAGGGTATATTAGTACAAAATGAACTTGCTCATGGGTTGAAGTTGTACAACATGGGGTTGAAATAAAAGCTGATACTACCCTTGGGAACTGATCAACTTCCTTAACAAAAATCGCAGTCTGTGACAAGCACCATTTTAAATTCTAAGCACTGACTGCTTTCTCAAAAACAGGGCTCCTGTTCCCTCTTGCCAGGTACTGTGTCTAGATCAGCCTGGCTTGGGATAGGTGTAGTCACAGCTGCAACTGTGCCTGTAGCACACGATTCTCTCCTTCAGCCTTCATCTCCATCCCAGCCTTTGAGGGTCCAAGCCTATTTCCAGGATCCTCCAACAAGGGTCTACTCAAAAGCAGCCTGCACTCCCAAGTGTTTCATGGATGCATCACTTTTGTGCCCATGTATGGCCCAAGCTCTGTGTCCACACGGCTGTGTCTCCCTGGTATAGAGACAGCAGAGGGTGCGAACATAGGCTTGTGTATGAGAGATCATGAGGAATCTGCCTTCTTTATAGTGTGTAATATCTGATCCCCTTGCTGGGATGAAACTTTGTTGTATAGAAGAAATTCTGGGAACTGTAGAATATTAGAGCATTTTAAAGCAATATGATAGTTCACTCCTGATTCTTTTGTTAGTGTACTTGTCTATCCATCATGGGTTTTTGTTAATGCTGCTTGATTTTGATGCTGATATATATATATATTTCCTGAATTACTCCTGACTTGTTATGCTTTGCTTGAAGTTTATGACTATTTTTGTTTGCCTGTTTTCATCTTTAAAGATTTGGAGACCTGACAGGCCCAAACTGTGAAGGCGATGGAAGTCAAAGTTCATCGGAGTCCAGGGCTGTGATCCGGAAGTAAGTGTCTTCTTTCTCATTAACAACGTCACTAGCTCTCAGTCAGGGCAGCGCCTGACTTGAGCGTCAAGCTGGGTGCATGAGGATGCCTGCATTGGGTGACTGCAATCCCAGCACTTGTGAAACCAAGGCAGGAGAAGCATCCCTTTGAATCCGGCCTGTCTGGAACAAAAATCAAAGTAGTTGAGCAGGATGTTTTATTCCTTTGGAGTGAGTGCTGCCATCCTGCCATGATTCCCTCCTAACACCTGTGTACAGCTAGAGAGAGGGCTGGGCAGTGAAGAGCACTTGTTACTGTCGCAGAGGCCTGAGATTCAGTTTCCAACACCCACATGGTGGCTCACAACCATCTGTAACCCCAGTTCCAGGGGATCTGATTCTCTCTTCTGACCTCTGAGGGCACCAGGCATGCACATGGTGCATAGACATGGTGCATAGACAAAACATTCGTATAAATCAAATCAAATAAATATATCTAAAAAGTTTTTAAATTACCCATATACCTTTACTTTGAAGAGGATTATCTAACGGTACTCACTTATTTACACAGGAACAGTGCATTGTGCATCTGCTCTGTAGCGGGTATTATTTGAAGGGATATAAAATAAACAAGGAAATGGAACAAGTGAACAACAGTGAATAGCTTTGGCTGTTAGGAAGTTTGTATTTTAGCAGAAGGAGACAAAGAATAAACACAGAGCAAAGAAGGGTCTAGGTCCCGATGGAGCGTGATTTCACACAGGGTGCCAAGAAGAGGCTCCCAGATCTGGGGATGCCAGAGCACAGTGGTGTGAGGTATGAGCCATGTCCTGTGATGTCCAGCTCTGAAGCGGGAACAGCACTGGAGAAAACAGCAGAAAGACACAGCCAATGGCATGGCAGATGCTCAGGATGAAACACAGGAGTTGGTGCAAATAAAGTGAGGATGTGAGGGACCTGGAGCAGGATGTTGAACTGGATTCTGAGGAGGGCAGAACGCACATGGAGGGCATTGAGAACAGCACTGAAGCCTAAGTTACCAGGCTAGCTGTGGTACCAGGTGGACAATAAGTTAGCGGTGGGGATGGAGGCAAGGGTGCCAGTAGGGAGCTTCGGTGGCTTACCTGGCAGACCAAGAGGTGCCTAGGACACCTCCAAGGGCTGTAGAAGAACCTCAGCTTTCTGTGACAAGACTGGAAGTGGGGATCAAGTTTGGTGGGAGCGTGTGTGTCAGCAAGTGAACCTTAGATGTTAGTTTTGAGGTGATCGGTGAGTCTGGCCTGATGAGCCAGCTGGATGGTGGGATTCCCTTGGGTAGCCTGGCTGGTATTAAAAGCCACTGTGCTCTCCTGGGAACTAAAGAGGGAGGGGGGTGCGGTCCAAAGACGGGGCCTTGTTTCCTTTTATTGTTTTGAGTTAGTGAAAATAGGAGGTTTGGTGGAGGAGATTAGAACAGCTGTGGCGTGAGCAGATTAGGGGAGAAGATAGAAGGTACTTGTATCCCAGAAGATATGTGAGGAGGAGTTCCAGAGGGGTTTCCCACTGTGTCCACTGCTGCCGTGCATCAAGTGAAGACGGCTCTGAGAGGTGATTTCCTGCCCAGCAGTCCTGTGGGTTACAATGATGAGGGCAAGTGGCTTTGGCAGACGGAGGTATGTTGAAGTGTAGAGAGGGCGGTTTCAGAAATCTCACAGGATGCGACCAGGGGATTAGGAAGGCATTTTGGTTTGTGGACCAGGTATGGTCTGTTTTAGTCAATTGTTTACACTGATGAGAATGATCTAGAAGATATTGAAGAAATAGCCATTGTGTAGAGACAGAGGCCACTGTTGGTTTGTGTTCTGGAGCAGATATTTTGGGATCCAAAAATAATCTCTAGTGCTAAGTACTCATTTGGGGCCAAAAATCAAGAGGGTGGGAACGTACTTGGTCTTTTCTGTGTAGTTTTTAAATCTCCAAAAGATTTGCTGATGATTCCCAGGCTTTAGGGGCCAGAGGTGTGAAAATTGGAAAAACATTCTTTTTAACTCTCAAGTAGGATCTGTATTACCTTTCCTTCCTCCCTCCCTCCCTCCCTCCCTACCTCCCTCCCTCCTTCCTTCCTTCCTTCTCTCTTTTATAATTTTATTGCAGAAAAGTAGACACACTAATGTACATATTTAAAAGGCAAGGGCAAGATATGTATGGTAGGAAAAACCATTATATTATTACTTCAGGAGATGGCCTCTGGGAGGAGGTGGCATTTAAAGGATGGTCAAGTCTTGGGCAATGGAACTGACTTGGCAGAGGGACCAGCAGGGCCAGGTCAGGGAAAGTCAGTGAATGCAGAATTCTGAGAAGCAACCGGGCTACTTCATGGTGTTGCATGTGGGTGAGGAGAGTCTGTGGAGCTGAAGCTGGTGTGAGGTTGCACTGGAAGGGCTTTAATCAGCCACAGAAGGGCTTGGGTTTCCTCTGGTGAGCTGTGGGCCAGCAGATATCAAGGCTCATGTAGGTGGCAAACATTATAAGGAACATTGTCAGAATGGCGTGGGCCGGAGTCATTCTATTTCATGGCTCTGGCAATGCACAGCTCAACATCCACAAAGTTCTTTAGAAATGAAGATGATCTGCTTCGCGCCCAGTGGGTCTCAACGTGTGGGTCACATATCAGATGTCCCGGATAGCAGGTATTTACAGTAGGATTCATAACAGTAGCACAATTACAGTTAGGAAGTAGCAACAAACTAATTTTATGGGTGGGGTCACCACAACATGAGGAACTGTGTTAAAGGGTCGCGCCATCAGGAAGGTTGAGAATCATTAGTCTAGCCTGACCTAATGAACAGGAATCTGCAGCTTCAGATCCCTGAGAGAGTCCTGAGCTCTTTAAGGGTTTAGAAACCATGGAATTAGAGTGTTTAAATTGTTTTTGTTCATCCATGAAAAGTTACCCAACTGTGATTCTCAAGAGCACTTTTCTCTTTTGTAATGGGCATGTGTCAGAATATCCAGAAGAGATGCTACAGGAGTCCAGGGACTGGCAGGACAGGTGTGTTGACCTGGGCGTGGATTCAGTGAGAAGCACATTGTCGTCCACACATGTTGGAAGCTGATTGAAGCTGCAATTTTCCATCCAGATAAGCCACAGGAATAGCGAGAAGAGTACAGTCTGAAACAAACCCAGAGCCTTTCTGCTTCCCAGTGGGCATTTCAAGATTAAATAGGTTTGGGGGAAGTAGCAGTTAGGAAAATTGATTCTACCCTGGATGTGAAAAGCTATGTTCATTGTTTTAAAGTCCCACTGAAATTCATTGTACACTCGGAACACTAAGTGGGTGAAACTCCAGGCTGCGCTGTGGTAAAGGGCTTTAGAGTTTTAAGCACAGGAGCCCTTAACAAAGAGCTCCACACAGCACTCCCCTGAGGGTCCGTCATTTGGGGACAATAGTCCTTTCCCAAAGCCTCACAGTGACTCGGAGAAAGTTCTTGACCCCTATGCTCACACTGAGTTGCCTTGTTAAAAGAATTGTGCACGACGAACGCATAACACTTTATTTTAGAGTAGGTCGCTCTGTCCCCAGACTCAGGAATGTAAAAATGCCTTTTCCCTGGTGGCCTCCATCTTTCTTCCATCTCCCTTTCTTTCTTCCAGTTTTTTCTCCTTCTACTAATTTGCATTCCATGTCCCCATTCTTGTTTTATACTGTCTTTTCTTATGACTGTCCTTCTGTCAATGTCTATCTCAAATGACCACTGCCTTGTTTTCCTGAGAAGAAACTAGAGAAGTGCCTCCCCAGATTGAAAATAACACTCCAGATCCCTCAGGAACCCCACACTTCCAGCCCCTGGCCCAGAGCAATGAACTGTGGCTTCCTCTTGGCTATGGCTGCATAGAAGGCATGCCTTTGTGGCACTGGTCTTCACAGGGTGACCTCATCCACCAGAGGACACTGACCAGCCTTTGGAGTCCCTTTGGTTGTAGCTAAGTGGGCGTGCGCTGCTGGCATCTAGTAGGGTGAGGGCAAGGATAACAGTAAGTATCCTACAGTGCACAGGACAAGCTTGTCCTTTCCATTCAATGAGATGAGACTAAATATCACCAGTGCCTCAGTGGGAAGCCCTGCCACACAGTGTTTGCACACCTCTCAGCATACTCTTTTAGAAGCCTCTCCATTTGCGTTCCTTTTCACAATCAGGTGTGTCAAATACTGAGGTGATCCAGGCCCAGCCACATGGAAGGTCCAGCCCCTGCACCATCTTTCTGTCCCTTACCCTCCAACATGGTATATGTCTAGTCACTTTACCTCCCTTGGTTCCAGAGCTCTCACCTGAAAATCGAGCTTTCGGAGCATACAGCCTCCAAGTCCCTTTCCACTCAGTGGTAGCGCGCATAAAATGTATTTAGTTTTTCAAAAACCAAAACCAGAGATGTGGTCCAAATACTATACTAGGCTTTTGAGAAATTTCCCTGCCCCTCCCCCACGCCCCTGCCCTCTGAGAAAGCATATGTAGCAGACTGAATAAAACTGTCAGAAAAAGCCGTCAGGCTCTCATTTGCTTATTGTTAAGTCATGACATCACAGCTGTTTCCTGCAGTCATAAATAAAGAGCTGAGCCGAACCCCTGTCCAGTGGGGTGACACGAGGAGTGGCGAATGCCTGCTGTGCCCCTTTGCTGTGCATCTGCTCCCTTGTGATTGCAGGTGGGCAGCAACAGGGATCTAGTGACTTTCTGAAAACTAAACCCCCCACTCCAGGGCGGCTGCCTTCAGTTCTGGGGTTTTGGTGGATTTAACCATGAACACAAAATGCCCAAAGTGGTTGAGTTTTCAGTTTTTGCTGTAAATTGTAGCAGGGCCCTTATACTCTACAGAAGTTTCCACATACTAAGTTGCTAGTCATATCTGTTATGTTAGATATGGCTCTAATCAAGGTAGCAGGACGATAACGATGAAAAATATAGAAGCACAGATGAAGCTTTAAGATGAAAAATAGGTTTCTCATGTCTTAAGCCCAAACTGCCTAGTGTTCCTTCTGTGTTTCAAAAAGTTATCAGATGGCTCAGGGCGCTTCCCACCATTGGAGTGCCCCGGTCCAGCTCTGCAGTCTCCAGGACGACTCAGCGGGCACAGCCAGAGTGTCTCAAGGTGCCAAGAATTTTGTATCCACGGCTTCCATGGCTTCCAGTTTTTAAGGCCTTTGCCTCATGGTGACTGCTGGTGTTAGGACCAGAGCTATGTAGAGAGTAAACTGGGCCATTTTTGTTTTTTGTGTTTTTTTTTTTATCCTAGGACTCCTAATAATGGCCATTATTTGGGAGTCAGGAAACCCACTTCCTACTACGGAAGAAAACAACTCAGCTCCCCGTCATTTCACCTGTGCCCTTGTCACCCTTCCTGCCATCGTTTTTACATGATAAAATGCTGTCTTTTCCAGGAACAAAATTTGAACCAGATAGGAGGAAGGAACTTTTCATAGGACAAATTTATCGCAGCCATTGAACCCAGAAGCAAATAGAATGCTAACTAAGAAGGGACCGGTAATCTTCCAGTCTTTTTTGAAATGCATGAGATTGTTCTGGAGTGTGTGTGTGTGCGCGCGCATGCACGCTCACATGTGCGCACACGCAACTTTATTTAAAGAGAGCTAAAACTCCCCACTCAGTAGTGCTTTATTGCATCTCTTTGTTCGGTACTCTTTAATGTAGAAACAGCTTCTGTTTCCCTTTCTTTAATTGAATCCCATGCCTTCCCTTCTGGAATGCCAAGTTCTGTTTTCTCAAACTCTTCACTGTTAAAGTGCTTCAAGCGGTTGAAATCATTTTATTTTCCTTTCTATGCATTCAGAACATTCAAATGTCGTGCTTGTAATCTTTCACAGAGGCTGGAGGTCCTGACACTAGTGTTCGGGCTGGAAGGAGAACTAGTAAACAGTATTAATCCAAAAAGAAAAAGAAAAAGAAAAGCAGAGGTCTGGAGTTATTAGTGCCTGGGGAAATTACAGCGGAAAGTATTTGAAAACTCTTCCTGGAATATTTGCAATCAGTAGCCATTCCACAAAATCCAAATGCCTTATTAAGGCAATTGAAGTCGAGTGATTGTAAGGAAAATGGGGAAAAGAGAAGAGACTTGAGAGGGTAAGGAGCGGGGGAACCCATCAAAGATGAGACATAAAGCTGGGCATGGTGGCACATGCCTTTACTCATAGCCCTCGGCAGGCAGAGGCAGGCAGATCTCTGAGTTCAAAGCCAGTTGGTCGACAGAGCGATCCACAGAATGAGTTCCAGGACAGCGAGGCCTAGGCCTAGGTAGAGGCAACCCTGTCTTGAAAAACGGAGTAAAAATGAGACATAAAACATCAAACTGAGGCATGGAGATGCACACCTGTAGTGTCAGCACGCTGAAGTTTAAACCTGTCCTTGGACACATGGTAAGAAGAGTCAGTCCCAATGAAAAACAAATGCAGCACAACAGAACTGTGAGGACAGTAAAAATCTCCAAATTTAGAAGGTTTCAATGTGAAAGAAATACATATTCTTTTAAGCAAAGCAAAAGAAATAGAGCAATGTGTCACATTAAACAGAACGCCATCGTCTTTTATTACATGCCGACACAGGGCAAAGAAAGTTGAAAACCCATGATTTAAGGAGTCCTTAGTTTTTGTAGGACATGGGTAGAGATCCCTAGAGCAGAAACTGGTGCTCTCATGACCAGAGAAGAGCGAGCCAGTGACTTAGATTTATTTTAAAGCAGGGATTCAAAATGAAGGAAAATCAGAGATGACAGAATTGTCTTTCATTTTTAAAGATTTATTTCTTATTTGTATGTGTATGGGCACTTTGCCTGCAGTGTCTGTGCACCATGTGTGTGACATGTGAGTCTCCATGTGGGTTCTGGGGGATCTGAACCTCTAAAAATTCTTAATCAACGAGCCATCTCTCCAGCCCCATGGCAGTATTTTCTACCTGTCAGAATGGTTGAACAGACATCACAACCAGTCATCCGAGGGAAACAAGGAGTTTGCCCTCGCTGCTGTAGCCACTACCTCTGCTGCTGTGCTATTGTGAGTGCAGGGCACGCTTCGGTACCTTGTATTTCCTTTAGCCACCGCCAGTGTGCTGAGCTCTTGCCTTCACTTCACATTCGTTGAAGTTTCATTGAACTTGTGTGCTTTGGCCAAGATCAAACACTTAGTTCGGTGCCAGGTATTTGGAGTCACGTTCGGCGGGCCTTCCCATCTAGAGCCTTGGGCCTCAGGCCACCATGTAGGAACAAGCCTGGGTTTTGCTTGTGATTCCCTTCCCCTGTGAGTGCCTCACGGTAGTCAGACCACATCAGTACCTGAAAACCTAGAGCCTTGGGAATTAATGCCTTTACTTCTCAGTGTTTTGCCCAGCTGTTGCTGTATTATAACAGCCCCAGAAGGGTCCCCAAGCAGCTGTTGTGAAAGGTGGAAGTCAGACTTGTTTCCCTCAGGAAGTGGTGATTTGAAGGATCCGGCAGCCAATGACACCACCGAGGGAATCTCCATCCATGGTGGAACTGTGGAGACGGACAGTCAGCAGGTGTTACCCAGAAGCCCCCTGTTTATAACACACAAACTCCCTCTCAGACTGGGGAGCTGGGGAAGGAGTTAGCGAGGTCCTGAAATTGGGATTTAGGTGAGTGGTGGATACATTTTTTCTAATAATAGCTGGAAGTCATCGATTGCTTAGCAAGAACAGTGCACTGTGTGTGCATTAAAGGGTCTCCTGTCCTGATGACCTTCTACACTGTCACTCCATCTATCTCAGGGTTGCCTGGGCGGCTGAAGAGCATGTCCGGGATCACCCAGTGAACCCGTGAGAGTGCGTGGACTTTACAAGGCCATGCTCTCCAGCTCATGTATCCTTATATTCTTCCCCTGTGATAAAAATGAAAATATTTCTCCTAAATGTGGGAATAGAAGACAGATGCGTGAGTAACCTTGGCTTTGGGTAATAGGTTTCAGGCTCATCTCGTCCTGCCCCCACCGAACACATCTATTTGCTCTGTTGTCTCTCTGTACCTTCCTTCTTCCTAGTCTTGCCTCGAGGAGGTTGGTTTGTCTTTTTAACTGCCCCTTGCCCCCACCCCTCCCCATCCAAGCCTCCCTGGGTTTAGATCTTGATTTTGGCTTTGCATTTATTTCCCCTGGCCCTATCACAGCCCCTCCTTCCAGTCCCACCCCAGTGCTTGGATCCTTATTTACCACAAACACCACGGTGTGGCAATGGAAAGTACATGAAGCCAAGGCCAGATGACCCTGACAAGTCCAGATAGTCATGTTTCCATTCTTTAGGGAAGATGGGAGGAGAAGAGAAAAAGAAACTTTGTCCCTTCTTTTGTTCTTTCTCATCAAGGAAAACATGTCGCTGGCAGCCTTTATCTGGCACTGTTCCTGAGACTGAGGAAAACCATTCCGGGACTTGGAGGACGAGGTGAAGGGTCCAGCTCTGTCAGGGTCAAGGTTCACAAGGTGCATTCCATCCCACCAGCGTGGCTTGGCAGAGGCACAGCCTGTGAGGTGCACGGTGCTTTTCTTCATGGTGCTCTTAGATTGTACTTTCCCCCTCTCCCAAATTTGTAGAGACTGTTCTAGAATGAAATATTCTGCTGTCTTATCCTCTGGCAGTGATTGAGTATAAGGATGAGTATAATCATCTCAAATAGCCCCTAGGGCAGGGAAAACATACTTCTAAAAGGGACAGCATTATTCTTTTTTTTTTTGTAGTGGTAATCTTATTTCTGGGCTTGGCAGTTACACATCAAGGGAGAGATGACATACCCCAAAAACGTATTAAACTTTTTAATTCTGGTGTTTAGTCACCATTGGAATTTTAGTATAAAATTTGACATACTCACAGTCTCTGGGTTTGTTGCGTGTGTGCTTGGAGCACGGCTGTCAGTCCTCTCACTGTGCTCCACCAGCCCCAAGGCCTTCAGGGGACTGGAAGTTTGGACTGTTTTCCTGGCTTGCTCCTCTACCAAGGCACGTTGCTAACTAGGTGTTACCGAGTGTGCCCTGTGCTTACTGACTTGTGCAGGTGCCAGTGCAATGTGCTCATCCCCTGTCTCGGTTCTTTCGTTAAACAATTCTCCAGCCAGTGCCCTCAGTGTTTGGCTGTCTTACTCAAGACCCTTGCTTACAGTGTTGCTCCAGCTTCCACGCCACTGATTCCTTAGCCTTAAGATCTCACTCAGCTCCTAGGAAGACCCTCCTGAAGTGCTGACCAGGCTCCCTCTAAAGGTCATTACTTCCATGGGTTCCCTCGACCCCCTATTGTGACAGTTACTGCATAATTAATAAGTGGATATAGAAACTAAAGAGTACTGGGTAATGCTTAGTTAGTCACATTGATCCTCCCTAGGGTCTCTTCTAGCAGGAAGAGCCTTAGATTTGACCTTAGCAGATCCACACATGGGCATCTGATCATGTGTTCCTTTTACAACAGGCTGGGAAGGTGATTCTTGACAAGAATGCCCAAGGTAGTCCCTTCTGCCATCAGGGCTGCCCATCCATCTGGCATGTCTACTTAGACTCACACCTTCCTCTAGGACAAAAGAGTTCTGCTCTGTAACCCATCAAAGAGTCACTTTACTAAGCCATTTATCTTTGAAATCCTTTCCTGTGGCCTTTGGTAGGTTGTTATAAGCATATTATCAATTATGTCTCTCTTGATGTTATCTCAGAAGCTCCTATTGACATTATGTCATTTGAAATCACCTCTGATTAGTGTCAGATAGATGCAGGCAGGTGTTTTCTGTCCCTTCTCCAGTTAGGGGACAGTAGGACTATCTGCACAAACTCTCCAACTTGACAGGTGGCCCTGCTGGTGACGGATTTCATTTTCCCTTCTCCCAATCCATTCTTGGTCTGTGCACAGGGGCAAGTGACTTCTCCAGGCACATAGGCACACTTTGCCTGGGTATTTATGACGGCAGCCAGCATCTCCCTCCTGGAAAGGTTGCCTAGCCCTCCCATTCAGTCCTGGTGAGGAGTGGAGCCGGGCCAGGGAAGATGGAAAAGCTGCTGTCCCCCTTCCTCTGTCATATTTGCAATGTCACTTTCCTTCTTGGAATCTTAACAGCCCTGCATTTGTATCTGCTGCTTGTTCTACCAAGAATGGAAAGTTTCTTCCCAGGCCTGGCAAACATAAGGCTACTGTGAACCTCGGGCAAGGGTCCAGGCCCTTCCAGAAACCCTGCCTCCCTGGCACGCTGACGAGCACTGCTGATCGGAGGGCAAGGGCTGCCCCTGTTGGCTATACTGTCTTTGTTTTTCTCTTCTCTGATTTCTTCGTTTGCCCCCTTTATTCTTTTTGTGTGAAAATGCTTTTCTTAAGATTGCTTAGGCTAAGCCATGGCAAGGTCACTGTTAGAGCAGACCAGATGAGGAAGTTGCTCACCAGAGTGAGCTATAAGTGTTAGACTGGGGAGAGAATGGCCATGGTTGGGACCACGGTCACTCCAGGCTTAGGTAGTGCTTCTGAAGGTGTGGCTTTTCTTGGGCACAGAATGAAATGCTTTTGGGAACTACACATACACACAAATATAAACCAATCACACATTTTAGAATTGTTTACAATCACAGGGACCTGAAAGTTCTTGAAATGTCTGCCTGCCAGTGGAAGAGTCCTTAGACGAGGATGTGTGCTCAGGCGGTAGGACACGGCGTTCAGCAGAGACTGTACGATGACTCTGGAGGCAGGGGCTAGAGAGGTGGCCATAACATACTGATAAGTGAAAAACTGGTGATTTATATTTGCATATCATGTGTACTGAATATGTGTACATAGCTGCAGAAATACCTGGAAACATATACTATAAACTAGTAACAAATCATGGGAATGCAGTTGGGCTGAAGGGAGAATAGATATTTTGCTTTTAAGCTTATGTAGAAAATTACTATTTTCAATAAATGATCTTTTAAAAATATAAGCAGTTACTACCCACAGTAGCTGATACAGTAACATCACTGAATTGCCTGTGTGTTAAGATTTCTTCTTTTCTGAGTTTCCCTTCTTTCCCTCTCCCTTCCTTTCTCCCCTGCCCTTCCCTTTGAATTGTGGAGACATGGTTTGCGTTGTAACCCAGACTAACCTGAAACTCACCCTGTAGTCCAGATGTCCTGGCACCCAGGCAGCTCTCCTGCCTCAGCCCAGAATACTGAACGGCAGGCACAAGCCTCCAGACTTGGCTTGTAACTCTGAATTTCTATGTGGACATTCTTGTCAATTATGAAACACTGGGGCCCTTCCTGAGAACCTCACTGTTAGATCAGTGCTCCTTTTGACTTCCTCCTCCCCCCTCCTCTCTCTCCTCCCCTCCCCTCCCCTCTCCTCTCTTCTCCCTCCCTCTCTTCTGCCCTCCCCCTTTTTCCCACCTCTTGTTTTCATCAGTATCATTGGAAGGATGTATTCTCATTGAAATGGGAAGGAGTAGTAGTTGTCAATTCACGTTTATTTTAAGAATTATAAAAGTGCTCTTCTATGAGAATGTAGCTTATATATTTAAATGTCAGGTTTTCTGTGTTCTGGTGTGTCATCCCAACTGTGCACCCTCATGACTCTGTGCTTACTGTTTATCCAAAGGAAGGGAAATTACTCATAAATTATATTTGTTATAAAAAAGAAATGTTAGAGTGATAACTTGATTTCTTCTTTATTATTTGACAGTTTACCACACATATCTAATGTTTATATAATGTATCTTTATTGTATTTACCCTTACCTCTTCCTTTCCACTCTTACAAAAAACTTCCCAACTCATCCTCTTCTGGCCTTTGTGTATTCTTCCCTTTTCCTTTAATATCATGCTAAGCCCAATTAGTGAGTGGAATTCTGGAATATTAACTGTAGATATATGTTTAAAATTATGGTATTTAAGTTTGGTAACTAAAAGGAATGACACTATAGTAGGAGGGCCCTCAAAATATAAAGTCATTGATTTCATTGTACTCATGTTTTCAATTTTTTGTTTGTTTGTTTGTTTGTTTTTGAAACAGGGTCTTACTGTGTAGCCCTGGCTGTTCTGAACTCTCTGTAGACCAAACTAGTTTCAAACCCCCATAGATCCACCTGCCTCTGCCTCCTGAGTGCTGGGATTAAAGGTGTGCACCATTAGGCCCAGCTTAACGTTTTTAATTTTAATCCAAAGCCCGGGTAACTTTCTATCTGGAGGGAAATAAAGTTTTTGTTAATTCTGTTTAATTTAAAGATTTAGAGTATTGAATTACTTCTGTTGATAGTTTAATGTCATTTGTTTCATGACTGTAATTAAATGTCAGCAATTCCAGATGCCATATAGTCCAGAGTAGTGAAACAGTAATCTACACAGTGGAGAAAGTCAGTGTGTAAACTGTCCTGCCTCTTGTACTCGGGAGGCTCTGTGGTAGTCAAGCCTTGAGTGCAGTTCGGCTCTTTGGTGAGGCATTACAGTATGGCGGTTAAGACACTGTAATGGCCCATTGTAGTTCTGCACAGTGGATAGTAACTTCTACTCTAGTTTTAAATTACACAAACAATTGTTTGGAGTACAGTAGGCAATTATAATTTTCTTTTCTATGATTTTGTGAGCCAAAGCCAAATAGCTCTTGTGCATGTTAGACAAATGCTGTACCACTGCTGTATTCCAAGCCCTTTAAAACCACTTTGTGGTTCTGGGGAGATGGCTCAGTCTGTAAGATGCTTGCCACAGAAGAATCAGGACCCAGGTTGGATCCCCAGCACCCATTTATAAAAAAATAAAGTTGGATATGGTTCCGTGTTCATCATCCCCGTGCTAGGGAAACAGAGATGAGAGTATTCTTAGAGCCTGCTGGCCAGCATCAGTGAACATCCCTTGCTATGAGGTTGTGTTAATAGAGAGGGAAAGTATCTTTTTTAGAAAAGGGATCCAGCCTGGCATGGCTTGACTCTGAAGTGTCTTTGAAGTCCTCTTTGACTATGAGGCATGGAATAGCGGCGCTCCAAACAGTTCACCCCTTTGTTATTGTTCTGACTGCTCTCGAGGGAAGAGCCATCCCTGACTTAAAGGCCACACCCCGTGGTACTCACAGTGTCTGCAGCATGCCAAGCAGCCAGTTCCTGGCTGTCTCTGTGCTCTGGCTCCTGATAAACCTTCGTAAGTCCCTCAGAAGAAGCCGTATTGCAGTAGTGTTGCTTGCCAAGTTGTTTTCCACTTACCTTTCAGAGACCTAACTTCTCCACCCCGTGGTTCCTGAGACACGTTCGCATTCTAATTTGAGAAACAAAGGGATGACTTTATGAGGAAAGTCCTGACCCTGTGCTGATGGCCCAGTGATGTTTATAAGATTAAACCTGCGCATTTCGCCCCCACACCCAGACACTTCGTTTCTCCAGTTGGATTTCTGGCCAGATGGTAGCCAGTGTCTCCTAAACTACCAATGTGATTACTTTCTGTTCCCTTTCTGGTTTATTGTGTTTACTCATTTGTTTGTGTGTGAGCCTGAAGCGGTGGCTTGAGCACACTACGGCACAGGTACTTAGGGCAGAGGACAACTTGTGAGCCTTGTTATTCTCCTTCTACCATGTGGGACTTGGCATCGAACTCAGATCATCAGACTTGGCAGAAAGTGCGTCATCTTAGTCACTGCGTCATCTTGACAGCCCTGGCTTTCTGGTCTTTAATGTGAACAAATCCACAATTAGTGGCTAGTGTTCAGATTGCTTGGAAAGTACTTTTGGAACTCACTAAATCCTCTGGACATCTTTTGTTTGCCTCAGATGGGTTTTTCCACCAACAAAACGTTATCAATTCCCGCAGGCCCCCTTCAGCTACCAGCTGTGGTGTCCAGGGCTCGTCTCGGGTCCTTCGGGTTCAGTGACTCTCCATCTCTCCTTCCCAGTGCCATTGCTTCCATCCTGAGGGCCTGGCTTGACCAGTGTGCGGAAGACTTCCGGGAGCCCCCTCACTTCCCTTGCCTGCAGAAGCTGCTGGAGTACCTCAAACGCATGATGCCTGGCTCTGACCCAGAGAGGAGAGCGCAGAACCTTCTGGAACAGTTTCAAAAGCAGGAAGTAGATTCTGACAGTGAGTACCTGTTTGGTCCCAGGGAAAGCCTAGATTGGGATTCTGCAGCATGGAGGTTCCCCATTTTGAGACTCAATAAGAAACCCTAGTACCCTCAGAAAACTGGGGTAGGTGTAAAATTATGAAAGTGTTACATTCAGAACCATAACATTTTAGAATGAAAAGAGGTATTTTTCAAGACTTGCTTTAAGGATTAAACTGTGAAGCTGGCTCACAGGAGCTCTGTAACTGCTGGGGTTCCTTCTGTTCCCAACAACAGAGTTTCCATGATTTTTTAAAAAAAACTTTCCCTTATCAACATGGATTGGCTTCTTATTCTCTGCCTAACATGTTCTATCAGATATAAGCCTGTGACAGACAACCTCCCCTATATGGCTGGCAAGGATTCAAGCCTACTTCCCTCTTACAAAAGCTTGGAGGAGGTGTTTCTCCTTTGTCCTAGAAGACATTACCGTAATGTCCCCTGGCAGCGCAGATTACCATCATTTACTGTCTGTAATGGCCAAATCAAAGGAAGTTTCTGAGGCTGTTTTTTCCTATTGGAAGCTGACCTCTTGTTTCCAAGGACAAATGCAGGGGCTACCACTGCTGGCCACAGAGTGTGTTGACGGCCAAGCTCTGAAGAACTTAGTGGAGAGGTCCCAACAGGCTTCCAGCATGGTGATATGTCCTTTCACTGAGGTGCTGGGTAACAGTTTCCATGGCAGCTGACCCACTTGGAACTTCTGATGGGCACTTCCTTGAAGCAATGCCCGATTTCCTCAGCAAGGGAAAGGAAATGGGTCCTAACACAGATAAAGGATGCCACCCCAGAGCCAAAGAAAATACAGTAACTTTACATTCCACCCAGTACCTGGCAACTGGTTTCTATGTCCTGGGGACCAGAGAAGGGGAATGCAGTTGCATCATCTGAAAGGCTTTGTATCTCAGATGACTTCATCTGCCGGGAATGCTTGAATCCCCAGGACACTCCAGCTGCCAGACCTTCTCTCCCTTCAGGGCCTCCCGCCCAGCTTTGTGCTGGAGTGGAAAATGTTGCTGCCTGCTGCACTGGAGCCCAGCTCTCCCCACTGGGCTGTCTCTGGCCCTGTGCCTAATTGGGGAAGCAGTGGGACCAGTCATTGGTTGTCTCCAGCTCAGGGACTGGAAGGGCAGAGTTCTTTTGGCCGGCAGAGGCAGAGGTGGCCTGACTTCACAAAAACTTTTAAGCAGTACCCAAGAACAAATCTCGCCCTAAGTATGGGCCATTGTTACTAGGAATGTGCCGGGCCCTGCTGATGAAGCAGGGGCCCCATTCCTGAGTTGGAGTGCCGGGAGCTTGGGTCCTTTGGGTCCCTCCTCCCACTTCACACTATGGAAAGCAGTGAGTGTTCCTGTGTGTTTTCAGAAGGAAAACTGTGCATAGAGTTTTTCCACACCTGGAGTGAGTCAGGAGCGGAGCTGGGGCAGTGGAAGCAAAGGCCAGGTCCCATAGAGAAAGGAGCGCAGTCTCACACATAGTGACGTTCTAGGTGCATATCAGACGTACTAGTGTTTGAATGAATGAATGAATGAATGAATGAGTGATGTTAGTTCTTACCCTGCACTCTCCTTGGCTGAAGCCAGGCAGCCTCTGCATTGTTGTACAGGTGCTAAAGTACATCATAGCTGTCAGGAGGGATAGAAGGCTCCTTTGAACCTTTGACTGGCACATCAGATTTCTTCTCCACTGAAAGAGAAAGTACCAGAGTTGAGTGGAGGAAAAGTACTGAAAGCAGGCTCTGACATCCTTCACATGGCAGGATTTTAGCTCTCCACTGGGTACCTTTGCTTGTATCCAAGATAACAGGAATAGGTAGTGACGCTTTCTGACCTTTCGCACCCATAACCCAGTTCCATTCACATCAGAACCTTCAACTCTGAGGTCCAGAACCAGTCCTGAAATCAGAGTGGGCAGGTAGCACACGGCACTGGACAGGTACAGTGTCTCACTTTGGGCAGCCCACTTCTCGTGGGAAGCTTTGAAGAAGCTGAATCGATCTGATGCAAAATGCCTAACAATGTCCATCCTAAAGAGAAAGAAAAGGCTTCAAAATGAAAACCTGCTGAGGGAGTAGTAACACAGACCTGGATCTTTGCCAGGATACTGTGCTCACCTCACCCCCCCCCCCCAAGTAATTGCAGTTTTGACAGGAAGGCGTGTGAGGAGTGTGACGGGCGGAAGGCAGGGGAACAACTCAGGACTGGGGAAGATTGCAGTAAGGAGACTTGAAATGGAGGCTGGAGACTGCCGGAGCTGGCCAGTAAACAGGCTCCGGGGCCATGATGTCCTTTGACTTCATCAGGCTGTGAAGTGTGTAACCTTCTGATCAACGGTCAGCAGCGGATTCACTTTTAAGTTTATTTCACGCTTTGCACACGCTCTCAGTGGAAGCTGACAGCAACTCTGATCATTTGAGGCTGCTAAATATTTCTGAAAGGGCTACAGGTCTCCTCCACATCTCTGAAACCCAAATGGCCTGTGCTACCCTTACCAACGCCTGCTGGCCTGCTCACTCTGAGGCCTTCTCAGTGGCCCAGCAATCAAGGATTGGTGGCCAGGGTGTAGGTATTAGCTGGCTTAGTCCTGGAAGTGGTGATGGACTTGGAAGCTTTGTTCAGCTTTGCTTCTTTGCCTAGACTAGCCTCTGGGTGATTTCTGGGGGATACCTCAAGGCCTCTCCAAGCCTAACGAGAATAGAGGAATACACAGGATTGGATCTCCATTTTGCCCCAATATACTGCTCTTACTCATCTCTACCTGTGTGTTTCTGAAGCGTTAGTTCTCTTCTGCCTGAAAGAAGTGTAGCCTGATGCCATGAGCAAAGTCTCACGTGGCACCCATTTACTGATTGTTTCCCCGTTGTGCACAGATGGGCTTCTCAGCACCATCTCCTTCAGCCTGGAAGAGGAAGAGGGCCTGGAGAGCGGAGGGTCGGCAGAGTTCACGTGCTTCTCAGAAGATCTCGTGGCGGAACAGCTGACCTACATGGACGCAGTAGGTCTTCTCGCTGTGTCTCAGATGTGCTCCTCTTAACCGGGGGCAGTGACAGCACTGGCAGCCCAGGGAGGGCAGTGGGCAGCACTGGGTCATGTGCGAGAAGTGCTTTTGAGTCTTTGAGAGAGTCTGTGTCTGTAAAGGGAGAGCTAGGATGCTGTGTGAATCACTCCTGTGAATAATTCAAGCCCCAGCTCTTCTTGCAGCCCTGGGTGAAAGTGCATTTTCCTCGGAGCTCAGGTCACAGAGGGAAGTAAGAATTCTAATCCTGGTGAAACTGAATCTGCCCTGTTCTGTGGGTATTTCTCTCCCTTTGGACTCATAAATATTTCAAGAGCCGAGCTGTTTATTTGGAGGATTGTAAAGGGGTCAAAGCCCAAGCTAGCATGAAGAAAGTTCATTGAATCCACATGTGACCGGATCTGGCCGCCTGCTTCCACGTGTGCTTCCTGCACGTTTGAATCGTGACTGTTTCTGTGTGCTGTGCATATTTGATTGTGTTGGTCACATTTCATAGCATGGAGTTTGCTGGAAAGCATAATTAAAGACTTAGCAATTATCGTGATGGTTTCACTCCTCTGCATTTCCCTGAGCTCTGCCACCTTTGCAGCATATATAAGATGGCCGAAGTTTCCATCCAATGGAAAGCAAACTATGGAAAATAGATAAGATAGTCTATAGGGAATACATGCTGCCCGTTCTCTCTCTCTCTTTCTCTCCCTCTCTCTCTCTCTCTCTCTCTCTCTCTCTTCTCTCTTTTCTTTTCTTTTCTTCTTCTTCTTCTTCTTCTTCTTCTTCTTCTTCTTCTTCTTCTTCTTCTTCTTCTTCTTCTTCTTCTTCCCTTTTTTAGTTTTTCGAGACAAGGTTTCTCTGTGTAACCATGGCTGCCCTGGAACTCAGTCTGTAAACCTGCCTTGCCTCTGCCTCCCAAGTGGTGGGATTAAAGGCGTGCACCACCCCTACCCAGCTCCATCTTTCTTTTTATACCAACTTTTATAACCTTATATTTAGAATCTTGTCTATTCAGCCATTTGTTGTTGTTGTTGTTGTATAACTGATAGAATAAGGGAAAGATGAAAATATCTTATTTTTACTGCTTTAAGGAAAAGACCCGAACACTAGGCTTTAGGTTCCCATTTTGTGTAGTGTGTAGGGTTGAATTTTTTTCCTCCTTCTTCCTCTGCTTTGAAAAATGACAAACAGTTGCGTGGAGAGATGTGACATATGTTATAGTTACTCGGACTTCTTTTCAGGTGGCCTGAGAGCATCTGTTTTCATGGTAGGCAACTGGTGGTTCTTGAGTGGCCTGGACACTCGGATATGGTTTTGAGGTCAAAATAACCATTGCCACTTTTCTCTTTTGAGCAGTGTCACAGATCTTACTAGAACTGCTTGATTTTCTTTACAAGATGGATAAATAAGAATGTCTTTGATCATTTTAATTTTCTCTTGGTCATTATTTTTATCACTTAAGCAAATTTGAAAGGTCATGAGGGGTCCAGGAATGGTGCCTCACTCCCTTAATTCTAACACCGCAGAGGCAGAAGCAGGCAGATCCCTGTGAGTTGGAGGCCAGTCTGGTATATATAGTGAGTTCTAGGACAGCTAGGACTACATAGAGAGCTCCTGTTTTGAAAACAAAAACAAACAAACAAAGAATCTTATGGGCTTTTCTGCTCCATTCATCTATTACTTGTTTGTTGAGATGGATACTGTGTGGCAAGTCAAGCAGAGAGCGATCCTTGTCCACTTACAAAACACCCATTTACAGATGTCCTAGATGACATGTTGGGTAAAGCATCTTTGTTTCCCTTAATGCCAATTCCTCCTCTGTTCCAGCAACTTTTCAAGAAAGTAGTGCCTCACCACTGCCTGGGCTGCATTTGGTCTCGGAGGGATAAGAAGGAAAACAAACACTTGGCTCCCACGATCCGCGCCACCATCTCACAGTTTAATACCCTCACCAAATGTGTCGTCAGCACCATCCTGGGGAGCAAAGAGCTCAAGACTCAGCAGAGAGCCAAGGTCATCGAGAAGTGGATTAACATCGCCCACGTGAGTGGCCGTTAAGAATGTATCTTTGTGTTTGGTAGATGGCCCTCCTGACTCCAGACCTGAGACCTGGTTCTTCAGAGCCGCCGTTTCACATGCTGCATGACTGGCCCCTAGCACCATGAAGAGAAAGGCACAGTCAGTCCCTAATGTGTTTGAGTTACAGTATTATACGTTAGGGATATAATAAGATAAAGCACAATTGATTTAGCTGTGCAGGAGCCAGACTCACTGAATGACCTCATCATGTGAAGGACAGGGGTCAGCAATATAAATGTTATCGAAGTGGGGGAGGGAAAGCTACTTCTGAGCAGGGTGATCAAGGAAGACGGCCCGAGTGAATGTCACTTTATCTGTCAGAGAGTAGGATTTGAGGTACTTGAAGATGAAAGGTTTCTTCTAGGCAAGAAGCAGCTACAGTAAAAATGATTGTGGGATTAGTTGTTATATAAATATCCCATTAGTCTGCGTTCTGGGCCACGGTTAACCCTCAGCCAAAACACACTTTGCTTCATGTCTCATTAGATATATCCCCACTAAGCCTTGTTTATAGGACACAATGCCTATGTCTTTCACATTTTCTTGTATTGTTTTTGACTAAAGAGCAAAGCCACAATAGTTGCAGAGAATTTGCCGTGTTTTTGAGTCTTTAGGACGACCTATTACCCCACACATGCTAGTGCCTGAGAAAAGATAAGCAAGAAGCAAAGCATGGGAGTAAAGAACTTACTTCTCCCCAAAAAATAACTGCAAAGAGTTTTGAGGGAATGTGGTACCAGCCTGGGTACCTCTTTCTTCTTAGGATTATAAGAAAACATTTTTGCCACAGCATGTATGTCTCAGAGCAAACAGTCTTTATGTCCTGAGCTCATTGATCTACTTAGACAGTCAGAACACAGCATCCCCTTGTGTGGCGTGCTGTGACTCAGATAATGACTTTCAGTTGGAGTTAAATATAGATTGTGTGTTTATATGATAAAGAAACTGTGGATAACTCAGAGTGCATTCCACAGCCCATCGTAGATGCACAAAGCCAAGCGGCCTTAGTCTTGCTGTTAAGTGGGCTCTCCTCCAGCATTGAGTATGCTATGTCTCTTAAGATCATGGGGGATAACTTCATAGAACTCTGAAACTTACAGGTGCTTTCCTGCCAAGATTTATTTTATTCTTCCCTCACTAGTCGTAGTCTATTTCTATTGAAAAAAAAAGTTGTTAAAATGATATTAATTTTACATGTAGAAACTATTTCTGACCTAATATGGGTGTGGATTCTTGGCCTGGCCTCTGTGCTGCATTTTTGATTTTGCGTAGCATCTTTTGGAATATGCCTCCTTTTCTAGAAACAGGACTGGATGCCTCATGGGTTCCCTTCAGCCCGTAGCCTCCGCCTGTTACTGAGTAATGGGTTCCATATGTTTATTACGATGGACATGATATATCAGGGCCTGGGTGTCTTTATTTATTGCAAGTTTCCTGGGTTTTAGAGCATAATTTTGGGATGCTGAACCTTTGTTGAACCATGCTGTCAGAGTGAGGTTTCCAGACAGCAGCGATGCTACAACCCCCTCTCCCTCCCTCCCTCCCTCCCTCTCTCCCTCTCTCCCTCCCTCCCTCCCTCTCTCCCTCCCTCCCTCCCTCTCTCCCTCCCTCCCTCCCTCTCTCCCTCCCTGCCTTCCTCTGTTCCTCCTCCCTCCCTCCCTCCTTCCCTCCTCCCTCCCTCCCTCCCTTCTTCTCTCCCTCTTTTCTTCCTTCCCTTTTCTCTTTCTTATCTTTTTCTTTCTTTCTTTCTTTCTTTCTCTCTCTGTCCCTCACTTCTTAAATCTTACCTTTCTGCCTCTCCTCCTCCCTCTCTTCCTCCCCCTCCCTTTCTATTTTCTTTTTAGATAAAGGGACACCAAGATACTTTAAAAGACTGGACATGACTTTTATGAAGTACATTGCAATGTACTCTGAAGAAAACACTTGAGGGTTTGGTTGGCATGCAAGATTTGTCATGACAAATTGGAGAATTCTGTTTTTCCTTCATAGTCCAGATCAACATAACTTAACGAAATGATTCTTGAAGCAATTTGCACTTACGCCCAGCCACTCTGCTACCCCTTGCCTGAGATGTTCTGCATGAAGCCAAACATGTACTCAGGCAGTGTACTGGACACACTGCACGACAGTGTGCCTATATGCAAAGGATCTCCTGACTGAGAGGGAAGGCGCATCACTGGATGCAGCCACACCCCAGGCCAGCCAACAATGCCACCCTCTTCCTGTCCCACCAGCCCTACTATCTCTAGGGTTTGGGCCACTGACTGCCCACACTATGGTCTTGGCTTCTTAGGATAGGGTACACTTAGCAAGGAGCCTCTCTTTGTATGCAGAAAAACGACACCCAGAATCTCTCCTGTTCTCTCTCTGTTTTGTTTTAAAACACTGCCAAATGAATCTTATTTTTAAAAGCCCAAGTTACTTTGGAAGCATTGAAGTACCAAGGTGTTTCTGAATGTTTACAATTGTGGGACAAGCCAATTTGAAACCAAATGAATGTCTATAAAAATATTCCCCCCTTGGCTAAGACCATGAAAGCTGAAGTTCAACCTGTGGTGAACTTTTATTGCCAAGTTATATACACCTCTCAGGCCACAAGCTCTTTGTACCATCTGAACTTCCGGTGGCTGCTGCCCAGCTCACTTGGAAGGCCTAAAGGGCACAGTGATCTTCTGCATGGATTTTGAAGTCATGCATATGCTTTCTGCTGAATAAAGTTGTGCTCTCTGGCATAGCCACGTATGTCCACCTCCTCACGTTGTTTTTACTGGGAAAGCTGGAAACTATAAAACTGTAACAACAACGCAAAAATATATTAGAGGGGGAAAAACAAGCTTACGGTGCCAAACTCTATAAAGTGTTTTGGTGACTGGGGCGGGAGGAAGGGGCCACTTTTTGATGTCCAGTATTTACACAGCTGCCTATTTAGTGGTAAGAATTCATAGCAGCTGTAATACCTCTAACACAGGAAGCCAGCAACTCACTGTAATGCTGATCTGTAAATGCCTTTTATGTCTTCATCCCTCCCTGGACAGGAATGCAGAATCCTGAAGAACTTTTCCTCCTTGAGGGCCATCGTTTCCGCACTGCAGTCCAATTCCATCTATCGCTTGAAAAAGGCTTGGGCTGCCGTCCCAAAGTAAGTCCCCCTGGGCCTGCTCTGTTTTCCTGGCCCGGGTGATCGGTTGGTGCTTCCATACCATGGGCCCTTACCATCAAAACGCATATTATGTGACAAGAGAAACATATCTGAAACCCTCTGTGTGTTCCAGGAAGGGTGCATTAATGAACTTCGAGGAAGGGCAGCTGCAGAATTCACTCATTCTCAGTGTGTGCCAGAGCCACGATTCCCAGGCCTGGGCATGATTTGAAGGGTGTGCTTGTTATCTGGATCTTGAGGGAGGAGGTTGTGGAGTGATGGAGTTGGGCAGTTTGCATGGCTTCCGGTTATGTTTCAGCCTTATTCCAAAACCCCGAGTGCCCCAGGAGGTGAGGGATAGATAGTGTGTACCATTAGGATCTCAGTTCCTGATGTCCTGTAGGGAGCAATCGTGTCCACTTTTGCTTCCTCACATTAAAATGCCTTAGTGCGGGGAGTGGGGAGGAAGAGAGGGGAGGACTCCTTCCGCAGGGCTGGCAGGGATTATTAACTACTAACATCCTGTGCTGCGTTCTTCACACTTCTTGGTTCACCCTCTGCGATAGTTGGTAGCAGAGTGATCTTACTCCACCACTACTGCTATTTCTTCCACCTCTGGAGCTTAGCTGTGGACCAGAGGCTTTTTTTTTTTCCCAAAGGAAGAGACAGTTTGTTCACCCATTAGTTCAAATTTAGAGGGTGTCTTAGTTCAAGTTTCTACTGCTGTGATAAGACACCCTAACCAAGAGCACCTTACAGTTTACAAGCCTGTCACCCAGAGGATGTCAAGGCAGGGACCTGGAGGCAGGAGTTGATGCAGAGGCCATGGAGGGGTGCTGCTTACTGGATTGCTCAGCGTTCTTTCTTGTACCATCCAGGACAGCCTGCCCAGGATGGGTCCACCCACAGTGAGCTAGGTGCTCCCATATCTCCTTTAGCAAATCTGAGTCTTAAACTACAAGTTCAAAAACTAGCACACGTAGGGCCTGGAGGGATGGCTGAATGGTTAAGAGCACTGCATGCTCTTATAGACGACCCAAGTTCAGTTCTTAGCACCCACATTCATTTGTAACTTCGGTTCCAGAAGACCAGATGCCTCTGGGCTCCGAGCACTCCACACTAACATACCTCACATGTACACACTCAACATATGATGAAGAGCAATGCAACTAAGCCTTTAAAATACTAGTCTACAATATACATGTTTTATTGGGTTGCCGAAGAGAAGATCCAGTCCTATAGCTGGGTTCTAAAACAACTTTTCGCGAACGAGTACAAAAGAATTCTCAAAACTGACTCCTGTTGGACATGTGTGATTTGTTGCTTGGGTGGTTTACATTTTAGGAAAGATGCTATAGAAAGGAAAAGGACTGCAGGATGACACATGCATGACGTATGAGGCTCTGGCTCCTCCCAGATGCCGTGTCAGTCTTATGTGCTCTCCATGGCTGAGTTGAGGGGGAGCAGAGTCAAATATCTTATTTGCCACTTTTCCCATAGTCCTTTACATTTCTAGCTTTCAGTAGACAGAGGCTACCTACTTATTTCTTTCTATTGAAATACTTCTATAATTAAGTTCTTAATTATTTTCTTCAAAACAGAAATAGCTTTCTTTTGTTTTACAGATAATATTATACTTATTGTAATGCAAATAAATCTTAATAATGGTCTTTTTTATGATAATAAAGATGTGTTGCACATGTGGGGGTTGGCTGCTACTCATTTGTGGCCTTTAGAATCAGCCACTCAGTGGTTGCAGAGAAAGGTGTGTACAGACAAGCAGAGTGCTCCTGCGGGGCAGTGCACGGGGGAGGAGCCAGAGCCTCATAGGGTGTGCATGTGTCATCCTGCAGTGGTTTTCCTATATATAGACAAGGAAATTAAAACTTAGGAAAGTTAGGCAACTTGTCCAAGATCACGAGGGAAGGAAGGAGCATAGTTAAGATTTGACCCCATCTACCATGGCTGTAGAACCCCAGTGGGTCCACTGTGACTTCATGAATAAGAATACTGGCCCAGGATGCAGAACATACTGGGTTTTGTATCTGCAGCTCTCAGCAATTACTCATGAAAACTAGAGCATGCTCTTGGCTGTGGAGTCTTTCTCTTTAAACTTAGGTGTGTGGCCAAGATGGCCACCACAGGACTCTGTGCATATTAGTAGGATGAGCACTTTTTAAACTTGCTTAAGGGAACATCTCTCTAGAACTTGATGCCTCAAGTGAATCATCATTTTTTAATTAAACATGTAATTAAATAGAAAAATTCCTCCAGTCATTCTGGGAACCGTGTTTATCTTTCACAAAGACTGTCTGCCTGAAGACAACCATCATCTGCATTTGTGCCACATTACCCACCGTTCCCGAGGTCCGAACAGTCTCTTAAGGCAATGCATAGCGAAGGCAGCTGCACTGAGCTGTCACAGTCTCCATATCTCTTTTGTTTATTTTTCCTTCGTCTTTCTTCCTAGGGACAGAATGCTGATGTTTGAAGAGCTTTCAGACATCTTCTCAGATCATAACAACCATCTAACCAGTCGGGAGCTTCTGATGAAGGTGAGGATCCCGGGCAGCCTTGATGGGAACCCTGGGAAGAGTAGCTTTAAAGTTGCTTAAGTTCCTTCAGTCTTCCAGAGAAATAGTTTTATCTTATACATAATATAAGAAAGTATATATGGGACCGAGACAATTCAAAGCCTGATTGAGCATTCTCCTTCCACCTGAATCACAACCTGGGTTCAAATGTATGTGTCCTTAACATGCAGATGCTCAGTGCTATCCGTGCCATGGATGAGAGGCCTCGGAATATTCCTTCTTCTCAGCACGACAGCTCCCATAATGACAGAGGCCAGCCTGCAATTCTGCATTCTTTTTTTTTTTTTTTTTTTTTGGACCAAATTGCACAATATTTTTTTAGTCAACAATGTTTATTTGAACACCAGATAAGTGGTGTTCTGAACTGCCTACTGGGCAAAGGTAGAGCCTGGCTCCTTTTGCTTCCTTAGAAATGTATTAAGTGCCTAGTATTTCTCAAACACTGAACCAGACTATAGAAATAGGAAGATTTATAACACAGCCTCTATGTCTAGGAGTTCAGCCGTAGTCGATGACTGTGGACACTATAAAATAATCATTCACATAATGACAAATAACTTTATACACAATCAATGGGCAGTTAATGTAGGCCAGTTGCTATCTTCTGCCATCTAGATTTTGTCATCTTTATTTTGCAGATAGCCAGTACCCGTAGGTACATGTAGCATGCCTCTAATTCCTAAGGTACGCACCTAACATACAGTATAGCTGAATTGGGAGTCCAACTTAGGGACAATCAAAGGCCTGTGCATTGCCTCCCTAATGCCTGGTACAGTGCCTTGCATGAGGCACACATCCATAACTACTGTTGGACTGTGTGGATTAGTGGGCTTGTCATACACATGACTTTGTCTTTCTCCTGCTCAGGTCCTTCTTGGAGGAGATGATACAGGGTGGGGAGTCCATGCTGATGCCTGACTTTGGCTTTGGACTACCTGATTATCTGCACACTAATTACCCAGTGATCCACATGATTCTGTTACTCCTTGTTTCACGTCTTTCTGGGTTTGCAGACTTTAAATGGAAATCCATCTGGCTGGAAGGACACGGCTTAGTGGCCTCCCGGTCTGCAACACCGAGCTAGACTAACTGGAGCCACACACTGAAATCCCAATAGCCCTGAATCATCCCTCCAAAGGCAGATAAATTGAGTTGTGTGCAGCTCATTGCCTGTGACAGGCTTCTGGCTGAAACCTTAGAGGCAAGGCTATATCTAGCTAGACATTAAAGCTCCCATAAACCTCTCTCCAATGGAGACATCCACCTCAGTGCTCTCAGCTAAATGTCATGTAAGGCTCAAGTCCCAACGAGCTGAAAAACTTGGCGATGGGTCCAGGTGGCCTGTGCATTGTCACAAGTGCTGCTGGGATGCCTCGGGCGGTCTCTGCTGTGGAGAGCCCGTTCCCATCGTCTCTGCTGATCATTACTCATGTGAAGTGTATAGTTCTGGGTGTAACTTCTCAGCACAGTTGTAAATAATGAGATCAAGGTACTTAAGTTCTAAAGTAAGCACTAAGAAAAACTCCCGGGCCCCATTTCTAATATGTTACTCCTAGACTCTGGTTTTTTTTTTTCCCCCCTCCGAGACTCTGATTTAAGGTTGGATAATCTTTTTTAAATGACCTATCTTCTACTTCTGGGTGAACGTAATATGCCACTTCTCTATTACTATGGCCCAGACAACATAATAATCAGGAAACATTTGTGGTTTTCCTTCTAACTGTTGAGAAAGATTTAAAAAATTTTTTTTCAAAGTCTGTCTTAAATTTATTATAACCTTATGATTTATGAAACTTAGAATAATTAAGAATCATTGACTATATAGATTTCAAAGCAAAAAAAAAAAAAAGCACCAAATCTTGGTTCTTGTGCCTCTGGGTGGTTGGCAGTTATCCCTGGTTGCATTAATATAAACAATCCAAAAAGCCCCAGGTGGAAGTGAATGGTTAACGAAGCTCGGCAAAATGTTAATATCAAGGTTGGCGCAAGAGGCCTTTCACAGTGTGAAGACCCATCCAAACAGAAGCTCCCAGTAGCTTCTGAGCCACAATTTAACCATCATATCTTAAAATGGAGCCAGTACCTAGCAGACAAAGTCATTTGAGACCGACTGTAAGGCTTTCGAGGCACAGGGACAACAGGAAGGCAGCTGGATTCTGAAGAAGTAGAGATAAAGGAAAAGTGAGACAAAGGGAAAACCTAGCCCTAGGGAGAAGGTCAGAGGTGGAAAAAGCAGGAGGTGCAAAGGTGGATGGGAGAGGCTGGCGGAAGTATGGGGAGGAATTAGAAATTTATCAACACAGAGATGATCATTGAGGTCACTTCCAGTGATACAAGTCTGTGGGAAAACAATGCCTTGGGAAGAAGGAAGAGTAGCTAAGAGTCTGAGTGTGAGCAGCAGGGGGACAGGAGGAAAGAACCAGCGTGGGGCATCATAGGAGCCCATAGAAGGTCTCAGGAAGGCTCAAAGGTGTCACGTGGTGGGGTAGCAACGTAAAGAAGTTAAGGCCAAGGATCGGGATCTTGCTGTGTGGTCTAGGCTAACCCTGAAGTCACAGTGTATACCAGGCTGGCCTTGAACTCATGATCCTCTTCCCTTTAACCTCCCAAGTGCTCAGATGACAGAGATACACTGTGTGTGGTTGACTTGTGTCGTCAGCTTTGTATTACTGCTGCAGCTAAGAATGGACTTTCATTCTCATGAAACCACAGTCACAAAATCAACAGATCTTGTTTCTAGACTCAGGTCTTTATTCTCCTGCTCATGGGTGGGGTGGGGGGTGGTCTTCAGTGCTCCTAAGAGCCCTCTGTTGCTTTATGATTCTTTGGTTTTTACTTTTTGAATTCCTTACTAAGAATTTTAGATAAGCCAGGCATGGTGGAACACACTTTTAGTCCCACCCAGCACTTGGGAGGCAGAGGCGGGTGACTCTCTGTGGGGCCAGCCTGCTCTATATAGCAAGTTCTAGGCTAGCCAGAGCTACACTGTTAAACTCTGTCAAGAAGAAAGAAGGAGGAGGAAGGGGAGGAGAGGAAATTTAGATAATTTAAATAATTCTAGCACTTTCCGTCTACCCGTGACTGAGGACCCAGAAGGAGTTATACACTAAGAAGTGCCCTTGCAGCCACCTGGCATGGAAAGTGCCACTTACTAGACTCCTAGCATATGTCCCCAGGAAAAGCTGTGTGGAATGCCATTGAATGATAGCTCTCTCTTATCAGCTGTAACAGGGACCGCTGGGATGGATTCTGCCCCCAGTGGCATGCCAAGACAGGACCACAGCTAGCTAATGACAGAATGTATGTGTGCCTTGGCACTATTGGTCAGGCCCTGACACCCAGAAAGATTCCTTTTTGTAATTGTATGGTGATGCAGGGTCACATGCTAAAGTAATGCAGTAAAACCCGGGAGAAACTGACTAAGGAAAAACTAATATAGAGGCTACACTGAATTGTGAAATCTCCTTCCATTCATGCAGTTCCTGGAAAATACGAACTTACCAAGACCCTGAAACCGCAAAACTGAAACATTTTATGTTCCGTCAGCAAACCCATGATTAGCTGTTACGTAGAAGTTGAGCTCTTGTTCCAGGCACCAGGCGGGGAGCATGGGTGGCCATCTGTCCTGAGGCCCCAAGAGGAAGGCTAAACTTGTCAGAGTTTCAGACTGGAGAAGGCATGTTAGTAGGACTAAGGGAAACCCACAAATGGTCCAGCTTTCATTAGTCGGGATGTACCCCCAACCCTCGACTTCCTCAAGATCTTCCTGTGCAAAGGTTTCATTTAGCGAAGTAGTACCACACAGTGCCCTTCCCTCACAGAATGCTGGCGTTTTCATTCCAGGCCAAGAGAAAGAAGTGATAAAATGTACAGGAAGAAAGCTTCATTTCTCAGATATAAGATTACTTTGTGTGAAACTGAGGATGTGTAAAAAAAAAAAAAACATCTAGTCTCCTCTGCTGTCCCCACAGCCTATGCTAAAGTTGGGGCTTTAAGGACAGGGCTAAAGACAGCAATAACGACCTTTGGGAATCGCCTGCCTTCTGGTGATGGCTGATTTTCTAGTCAAATTAGGGACTCTGTTTTTACAGAGTTGGGGGGGGGATAGGACAATCCCAGACCACCTCATACAGAGAGGAGTGTGCAGCAAGGCCCCCAAGCATCCATTACACAGCCCGAGGGCCTGCAGGGGGCCTCTTCATCTGCATGGCACCTTGGGACACAGGAAGAAATTGCATTCTAGATCCTGGATAGCCGTTTTCTTCTCTGCAGATTGGCCTCCTCCGTGACTCTCCTCTGGGTTTGCTCTGTTTTGTAGGAAGGAACGTCAAAATTTGCCAACCTGGACAGCAGTGTGAAGGAAAACCAGAAGCGGACTCAGAGGCGGCTGCAGCTGCAGAAGGACATGGTATGTCCACCCTGTTCCCTGGTAGCCAGCGGGAGAGAGGCCCTGTGTCCTCGTCTGGGCAGCTGGCACGCCGCAGCAGCATCTTTCATCTGCAGGGCACCCACACTTGTCAGACAGCTCTCCAATTCTTTGCCTTATTTGTTCTTAACCTGGGAGGTCTTTAGCAAAAGTGTTAGACCCATTGAGAAATGAATACCAAGAGTTACAAATTACACACACACACACACACACACACACACACACACACACACACACACACACCAAATGACTATGAAGGAAAGTGCGCAGTGGGTGTAGCTCCAGCCTCCTGCCATCTCCTGCACCCACTTTTACACGCACACGATGCTACCACTTTGGTAAGAAGCTTCCAAGGCTTGCTTCCTACATCAGCTTGGGGATGTAATGGCCAAGACATTGCTTCCTGCTAGGAAGATGTGGTCTTTGTATTTAGAAGTCATCATTTTGTTTGTTCGCAAGCTCTCTGATCATTGCCTAGCTCTCCTTACTAGTTCTGTGTCCTAACTGGATCTAGTTGTTCACGTCTCAGAGAATACCATGCCTCCTTTCTGAAGGCAGAAGGGTCATTATCATCATCCTTGGCTCTGTCCTTAAAGCCCCAACTTTTAACATAGAGTGTGGGGACAGGAGAAGAGACTAGAGTCTAGACAAATGAATATTCTCCTCCTTGCCCAGAGAGAAGTTTCATAAAGGCTGGACATAAATTAGCAATGTTTTTGAGAGCTGGAGCCTTCTGTAACCTAAAGCTGATCAAACTCCAAGTGTTGCACACCTTTGGTTGCTCAAAGACAGTTAAAAATAGCTGCTGCTGAGGGAGGGCAGAGATTATTTTAGTTCAGGAGGAGACCTTGTACACACAAGGTGGAAGGACGAGCTAAGCCGCAGCTGACAGTGAGTTTCAGAAGGACAAAGTCCTGCAAGGTGTGAACTGGCTGAGGACACAGCCTGCCTTGCGCCGAGTCGCCTAGACTTGCCCTGGTTCAGACTTTGTGTTCCGGCCAGAGTTTCCCTAAGCACCTGCATATCTGAGAAGGTGACCATGCTCTGTCCCCTCATTTATATTCCCAGAAGAATATATGTGCCTCAGGGGTCTTGAGCAGAACAGAGACAGTTTCAAAGGAGATGGGGTGAGACGAAAGCTAGCAACTCTACTTACTGCTCCCCACTTTTAACACACACAGTCTATAGTGGTGGAATAACAGACAAGTCCTGTCAGTTAAAACCCAGCCTTCACTTGGAATTCGCCTCTGTCTGTTCTGGGACTCAGCCCAGCAGCACTTGCTCACATGACTTCCTACTCCTTTGGTCCATGGTGACTTCCGTGGACTTGTTTGTCATGACCTCCACAGTCATCAAGAGCCTGTCACCTCGGTGTCCTGTAGAACACCCCACAGTCTGGGCTTGGGCTTGTTTGTCTAGTGATTAAACTGAGGTCACATCTGTTTGGAAAGCATTTCACAGAGATGAAATACCCCTCCTGTCACATTCCTTCAAGGAGTTACATGGTGTCAGTGTGGCATCTGCTGTCACACCGATGGGAGACAACCACTAACTTGATGAAAGGAAAGTGTGCCAGATCAACCGCTGTAAAGTCGCTGTCCTCTCTCTCTCCGTCCTTCCAAGGTGAATCACTAATAGTGATGGCCCATGCTCTTGATGGCCCGTACTCCCTCTCTCATCAGGAAATAGCGGTCTACTCTTAATGATGCCGAGGCCATGACCAAACAGCTGGAAGTGTGCACACACTACAGCGAGCAGACCCCACTGCCCAGAGCCAAAGCTCAGGAGACCCCATTGTGAGCACACTTGCATGCATGTGTGATCTCCTGATTGGAGGCCCGCTTTTCCTGACATTAGATCATGCAGTTCCTGTCCTGTTTGTGTAGAGCTTTAAAGCAATTTCAGTTCTGCAGGAGACACTGGTGATTCCAAATCAGTGTTGCCCAGGTCCATTTTCTCTGCTCTGTGAGTTACCGAAGCCATTAAACATTTCAGTTGACAGAAAAGACAGCCTCGCTCTGCTTCCTCTTCAGGGTGTGATGCAGGGTACTGTGCCTTACCTGGGCACCTTCCTGACTGACCTCACCATGCTGGACACTGCTCTGCAGGACTACATTGAGGTAGGTTCTCTCTAGTGCCTCTGGGCTGCAGCCTTCTCAGCTGCATGGAGTTCATTTCTCTCAGTATCTGTTTAGAGCCCACGATGCACATGGCTAGGTGGTAGGAAACCAAACCAAACCAAACACCAGAAGATTCCACAAACACTGCAAAGGCCATCGGAAGAGGTCACTGCTTATCAAAACAGGCAGCGATGGGTAAAAATGGTGGCGGTGTGAGCAGAAGTGCAGGGAAGGGTGATGCGGGTGTTCGATGATAGAACATGGTCGGTCGATATGCAGAGACTTGATTAGAATGCCTTTTGAGGGGTACTGCAGACGGACTTGAAAGGGTGTACCCCAGAACTCTACCTGGAGGGTAAAAGGGGAACCAGACCAGTGAATTTTCAAGTAGGGTCTCCTCATTCCTCTCTGTAATTATCGTGTCACTGCACCTGTTCTGGAGTATACACTGGGATCCACCTACTGTCTTTCTTTTACAAAGAAGAAGTAAATCCACTTAAACAAGCAGACTGTGAGTAGTAGTGATAAAATGGTATATAGAAAAGGATTTAAAGATTATTTGTAGGGCTCGACTTCTCACTCAGGGCCCTTGCCTCTGATATCCTGGGGTCAGTTCTTAGCAGTGTCAAACAAAGGTAAAGAAACCACAGACAAAACAAAACAAAACACACTACAAAACAAAACCAGCCTGCATATGTATCCGTGCTGGTTCTCGCATGCCCCCTGCTTTGCATACGCTGTGACTAGAAAGGGAAGCTGTGATGCACACTTCCAAGTGCTCTTTAAGGGACGTGGGCATGCTCATTCATGTCCCCTCGAGTCCTCTGTCTCAGCTCAGCTCAGGCATCGCCCATCAGTGCCCAGGAACTGCAGGGAGTGAGCAGATTCTGAGGAATTAGCGTTAGCCTGCTAAGAATAGGGACGATGGTGATGAAGAATTGAGACTTAATGTCCACGGTGCTGTGGGGAAGTTACTTCCCTTATGGTAAACCATTGGCAGCTTGGTTTCCAGCATGAGTCAGTGGCCATCTGTTTTTGTTGTGTTTGGTTGAGGGGAGGAAAGGAGCGGAGTATTTGGTCTTCACTAGCTTGGCAAGTAAATGTGTCTGGATTCTGACTCGAGGTGCTCTTATCATTGCTATTGTAGTTGGTTTCAGACATCTTAGGAGACCGTTGTCTACCCTACTCTATCATAAATGAAGAGACATTTTTAATCCAAGAAAAAGGTGATCCTCTTGCTCTGCAGTCGCCATGTTTCGAAGATCATTAATTGTTACAACTTTATCTTCCCCGTGACCTATGTAGCGTGACCCAGAACAACTGGGCTCTGCAGTCGCTTTGGTTTACATTTTTCTAAACATTTCTTTCAGGGTGGACTGATCAACTTTGAGAAAAGAAGAAGGGTGAGTAGAAAAGCAATGCTTTGCCGCGTTCTCTCACGCGGGCATGAGAAACTGAAAGAAGTAGAGACGAATTTTGTTCTTTTGTTTTGTTTTTAGAGAGGCAAAACAACAAAACCCAACCAAACAAAAACAACAACCCCCCTCACTGAGCACTTGAAAATGTAGCGCTCTGTTAGGCATATCCCTATACTTACTCCTGAAGAGCCCTGCGAGCTCTCGCTCCCCATCTTCGGTTAGAGGTGAGGATGGAAGGCATTCAGGAGTTGGTTCACAGTCAGCTGGGAACAAGCCGGAGCTCGAGTTTTGTCCAGCTGCAGAGCTCATTAATAAATAAAGGTTGTGTAGAACTGGGTGTGGCTAAACGGTAGGACACTAGGCTGAGCATGCGTTAGGTCTTGCATTTGATTCCTAAAACAGAGAGAGAGAGAGAGACAGAGACAGAGACAGAGACAGAGACAGAGACAGACAGAGAGACAGAGACAGAGACAGACAGACAGAGAGACAGAGACAGAGACAGAGACAGAGACAGACAGACAGACAGACAGACAGAGATTGAGAGAGATTGAGATATTTCTTTCCTTACCCTCTTCTCATCTTTACAGCTACTTTTTAGAAAAACAGGTTTGTTCTATAGTTAGTAACAATGTACTATGCATATGAAAATTATCACTGCAAATAGATTTTGAATATTCTCCTACAAAGAAGTATGTGGAACAATATGTTAGTTAGCTTGATTTCATCATTTCATAGGGAATACCTGGTCCAAAATATCATGCTGTATACACCTTGAATAAATATTTTTACTTGTCAGTCTAAGAGTGAATAGCATTAATAAAGATGGCTACTCCTGTGGGTCTGTCTGGGCAAGGAAAGGACATAGTCAGTCTCCCCATTAGATGTAGGTGATCATCTCTTATCTTTCTTGTCAGTACAGGAAGGGTGTTCTACATCAAACTTGAGTCATTCCGTGGATAGAATAGTCCTGCATTATGTTTTTTAAGTGTAATTTTGCTATAATTTTTGTGCCAGATGGACATGAGATAGGCATTTGAGTGTTTGAAAGGAAAAGGTGTCTGTGTGTGTGTGTGTGTGTGTGTGAGAGAGAGAGAGAGAGAGAGAGAGAGAGAGAGAGAGAGAGAGAGAGAGAGAGAGAGAGAACACCGCCCTGTAGTGCTTCTCCTCCATCTTTTATTCTTCCATCCACCCTTCTTTTCCACCTGCACTGGTCGTGTCAGGGAGTTCGGGACTTGTACAGTGGGAAGCCAGAGCCCCACCCTCATGAGCTCCAAAATCCAGTTCATTTTTATACACGCTCAGGGAAGAGGTGGGGGGTCTTACAGAAGCAAAGCCTCAGCCTGTGAGACCAGAGCAAAGAGCATGGGGCTTCATGTGAACGCGGTGCAGCTGGGCTAGGCCCTGCAGCAACAAGATGCCGATATGGACGGCGGGAGCTCTCTGTCCTCATCCACTGAACTGTGGCGTGGAGGTGAACACTCCATGACAGCACTGGACCAAGGGCTGAGACCCCTGATGCAAAGGCTGAGGCCCAAAGACCCCGCCAGCTCTCCACTTGTTTCTGTCACGCCCTGTCCTGCTGTGCCCCACAGTGCCCCGTGCTTGCTCCTTCAACATCAGCAGAAGCCTCGACACTACTTTCTTTCCTTTTAAGATGAAGAAGTTAAACATTTGCATAGTTTAAGTATGAAACCTAAAGCTGCAGTTTATCCTGACTGCTGACATTAAAGGGGACCTTGGAGCATGTGAAGCGGTATAAACAATTGGGGCATAATTATGTCTCTGCTTCTGCTGTGAGCTTTGGGAGGTTTGGTTTGATGATTTACTAGAGTAGTAAAAACCCAAGGATTTGGAAAACCTAAACATGCAGCTTTCTGAGACCCTCGGCGGCTTAGATGGCCGGCCCCACCAGTGTGTATTTATTGAGGGGAAATTGTTGGAGAAGTTGTGGATGGGGAGCTCTGAGCTTCTTGACTTGAGACATTTCTTCTTTTTTCCTTTTAAAAGAGAAGTAAAACATTTCCACGTGTATTTTATCAGTCTTTTACTTAAAAGAAGAAAATCCCAAGAAGAGAAGCAGGAGGGAGAAGGCACCAGTGTGAACTGAGTTGGAGAACTCGCTGGCTTCTTTGGATGGCTTGGTTTAGTCATATGAATTCTCTTCTCAAGGAGAAAAGAGGATTAAGAACCAAAGCATACAAGGGCTTAAGGAGTTCCAAGTGGTGTGTGTGGGTGTGTGTGTGTGTGTGTGTGTGTGTGTGTGTGTGTGTGTGTGTGTGTGTATGTGTGTATTTTTTGTCTATGGTGCTAGGGATTAAACCTAGGGCACTGTGTGTGCCAGGCATGCACTCCACCACTGAACTGCATCCCCACCCACCCTGAGTTAGATTTCTAAGCTTTATTCATTTCTTTCTAAGGCAGCAGAATTTCAGCGCCCTCTTCAGTGGTTTCCTCCATATTTTACCCCTTAGGGTATTACATTTCCATGTCGAAGAGATTTATATTTGCTTCCTCTTATTATTCAGTTTCTTTTTGGTTTCCTGTCTGCTTTAGGAATTTGAAGTCATTGCCCAGATAAAGCTCCTGCAGTCGGCTTGCAACAGCTACTGCATGAGCCCAGACCAGAAGTTCATCCAGTGGTTCCAGCGGCAGCAGCTTCTAACAGAGGAGGAGAGGTAGGCTGACCTGTCTGGCACCTGTCAGGGAGGAGCTGCGGTGCTGGCAAGAGGCATGCAGTGGCCAGGACCTTGCTGGGCCATCTGTTCAATGGCTCTTGGGTGGCTGTGCTAAGATTCTGATCCTTGGTGTTTTCCTAAGAGAACTGACCGGACAGGTGGGCTCATAGGTCTTGCCCTGCCGCTTACCTTTGAAGCCTTAAGCAAGTCTTTTACTTTTTATTTTTCCCCATCTTTGGGATGCCTGCTTGTACAATGTTTGTTTTAAAGCATCAGATCATATTCTGAAGAGCACTATTAGATTGGTAATCCCACTCATCGCCATCACCGCCGCTGCCATTGTCACGGAGCCCAGGGTGCTGGCTTTCAGGGAGAGAGGATGGAGGGGGAGGAGGAAGAAGAAAACGAGGAATTCATGAGAATCGAAGAGGAGAGTAACTAAAGTGCGGTGGAACCGCTGGGCGGGAGCAGTTCCTTGGCCAAGGATGGGGGATGAGGAAGATTCGCAAATATGAGTGCGTATGTAGGCTGGGCTGTGAAGAGAGCTTTCACCAGAAGAGCCAGAGAAGGACATTCTAGACAGAGCAAGATGGCACTGTGAGCAAAGGCCTGGTATCCTGAGGACAGTGATGCCTCTGGGGTGGGTGGGGCACAGGGCACAGGTTGCAAAACACCGGCCGCTGTGCGTGGGAAGGCGCATTGACTCCCTTACTTTGAATCCTGGCTCAGTGGGCTCAGACCTTTTGTCTAGCCTGCAGGTTGTCAGATTACTTTGAAGGCCACATGGGGCCCACTGCCTGTTTTCACATTTTAAGTGGCAGAAGGAAAAAAAAATAAAAGAGGAAAAATATGACATGAAAAATGGTTATTTGAAATTCAGAACACAGGATCCATAAATAATGCTTTAGTGGAATATAGTCCATTCGTTTACATCTTATCTGTGGTGGTTCTCCTGCATTAAAGACAGACCATATGGCCCACGGCTTGAAATACTTATTGTCAGGCCTCATTCAGAGAGAGGTTGCTTATCCCTGAGGTAGAGCTGAGATTTTCTTTGAAGACTTATCATAAGGAAGAATGAAACTGACAGCAAACTAAGTATTTGCCAGTGAAGACTTGCGGACTTTGAGGGGTGCCATAACTGGTTATGACACATCTGCGTGACTGCCACCTCAGCTTTGAGGTGGTATACTGGTGGCATCATGACCCACCTGCCTACTCATAGTGTACCTGTGCTAACGACAGCTATAGACACTCACAGAAGCACTTCAAGCCAGCAAGTCCTCTTGTGCTTTGTATCAGTTAGCATTTGCCTGGCATATCAATTTCTGAAGCCTGAGTATTTTTAATTGAGGAGGTTTTCACAATTAAAGATAATGCTTGTAACTATATTTATATATCTTTATAAATAATATGATTGCATATGCCTATTCACCAAAGGCTAGATTTTTTTAAAAGGATGTATTTATTTATTATGTATACAGTGGTCTGCTTGCATGTACACCTGCATGCTAGAAGAGGGCATCAGATCACATTATAGATGGTTGTGAGCCACCATGTGGTTGCTGGGAATTGAACTCAGGACCTTTGGAAGAGCAGGTGGCACCATGTCTCCAGCCCCTAGGATATTTTACAAGAATACCTTCTTTAGTTTTCCTAACATAAGCATACATGCACATGCACATAGACACAAGCACATTGGAAGAAGGGAGCAGAAGAGAAATGGCAGTGTGGCTCACAGAGAGAGGACGATCCTTCCCGGGCCTTGTGCTAGGATGAGGGTCATCAAGGGGCAGGCCCCTGTCAGCTTCTGCTGCCACCAGTGTCACAAGCTCTGCCTCGAAGCCCGCAGAACTGAATACGCTCTGTCCATCTGCCAGTAAAAGGAGTCGGGGAGGAGGCAAGGCACACAGTGTAAACTTATCAGACACCCTCTGGCACCCGTGCCAGGCCACCACAGTCTGCAGTTTTACTGCGAATAACCAGAGTCTTCCGGTAAATCCAATATTCCAGTAAACCACATGAGGTGGGAAGGAACCTGCTCTGTGCTTAAACACTGACGGCAAACCTCCCCCTGTTGTTCTCAGCTACGCGCTCTCATGTGAGATTGAAGCCGCTGCTGATGCCAGCACCACTTCCCCCAAGCCTCGGAAGAGCATGGTGAAGAGGCTCAGCCTGTGAGTCCCACCCCCACCTCCACCCTTCCACTGCCCCCCCCTGCCCCCCCCACCCCCCCACCCCCACCCCCATCCCTGAGAGGGTCCTGTCAGAGGGGGGAGGGGAATATATTCAGCAGCAGCAGTGTTGCAGTCATCTGGCTGTCCTCTTGTCCTAACGGCTCACTCTCTGCTGAATAATAGATTATGCTTCTCTTTAAAAACATCCAGTGCTTTTATTCTGAAACCTTCCTATGCCTAGAAATGGTCTCTTTTCCTAGGTAGTTTCCTCTGAGGGCGGCAGGAATGACATCTGCTAAGAGAGCTCTTCTGACGGTGCTGTCTGCCCTGGTCATGCTCATTCACCCGGGCTGTGTGTTTCATAGTTTGAATAAGCAGTGTTATCACAGAAGCATTGTCCATCATGTGTGGTCAACTTTGTGAGACTTCACATCCTATGGGGAGAATGCAGAGACCTTAGACTATCTGCAGGACCCCATTGCTCCGCAGCATCAGCACCTGACCCTGACGGCCCCTCTCCATCTGTCTGTCCTCTGTTCACTCTACCCTTTGCACTTCAAGACTTCCTCACACCTACCAGGAAGTCATCTTTTGTTGTCTTTGTTCTGCTGACTCTTCTCCCAAAGAGCCACCTGGTTCACTTTCTTACTTCCTCCAGGTGTTTGTAGAAATGTCACCTTGACAAGCTTGTTGGCTAATATAACCCGTTCACCTTACTGTCCTTGGCGCCCTCCCTTGGTTGTCTTCTGTTTTTCCCCCATCACATTTAACTTCTTCCAACATACTATATGCTGTATGCATCTAGAATTTAAGCTCCGTGAAGGATAAGCCTTGCTTTTACTTGTTGCTCTGTGTACAGATTCTAAATGCTGCCACACACACAGTAAGTGACTAGTGCATGCGTTTAGAATGACTAACGTGAACCAGAAGCTAGGGTTGTTACAGGAACAATACATGTGTTTATGAAATCTATAACGTGATCTAGGAGACAGTTCCAGTCACAGAGCCCAGGAGACTAAAGTCCAGGAAAGGTAGATCATGCGCTTCCCATGTTGTAATGGGAAGACCAGAGTCAGCCCTAAGATTCGGCTCAGAGTTAAGTTGGTACAAGCTTTACCGCACAGGACCTCTGAAATTACATCTGAAGGAAGAGTGAGACAGAAGAGTTAAGAGAGAGGAGGGGAAACCAAGGGAGGGAAGAAAAGGAATGAAAAAAAATGTCCGTTAGACCCCGGATTTTGTTTGTACCAGTTTCTTTAAAAGGAGCTTGAGAGAATCTACTCTGCTCCGTAAAGTTGATCTTTAGACTTTGCAGAATCAAAGGGGGGGGGGGGTGTGAATTCAAAGGAGCTTCCCTCTCATGCAGATCCCTTAATGTATAAACTTGAGTCCATTTTTTTTGGATGAGGTTATCTGCACCGGCCAGGGGCAAGAGTAGCCCTTAGGGACTCTTGGCCAGTTTTTCCTGGTCAAGGAGCCCAGGCCAAGTAGTTCCCCTTGACACGTCCCCACCCCACCAGCTGTCACTCAGACATCTTGCCTATCATTTGTGATGTGAGGGTCAGTGGACTTTTGTGGCTCCCCAGTCCTGCCATCTTCTCCACCACTGTATCTTCCCATGCGCCCCTTTCCAGTCTCATTATCTTCCCGTGGTCCTCTCATGGGTGTGTGCAGGGCGTTCTCCTGTTTTCACTGCATCCCTTAACCTCTGTTTCCATATCTCCACTTCTTGATGCTGAGTTCCAAGGATTTGTTTCCCACATATACTCATGATTTTTTCCCATGGTTGCTTCCTTTGACAGTTATTTAACTCTCCTAAGTTTTTAATTTAAATCATCATAAAATTCCCTTATATCTGTTTTTTTTTTCTTCAAATTCTCTTTTTGTTGGAGTGCCTTGCTCTGAACATATTTAAATTATTCTCATGTTATGATACCCAAGTTGTGACAACCAAGTTTTCAGGGGTTGGCGTCTCCTGCCCAGTCTGTTAATGCTCCTGAGTGGGGGGCTTCTTTGTGCATACTTGTAACTCTGTATTGTGAGCTCATCTTTATAAAGGAATTATTCTCTGCAGCTTGGGTAAAAGGTATAGCCTTCCTGAAAGACAGATTGACTTATCCCTCCCTCCCTCCCTCCCTCCCTCCCTCCCTCCCTCCCTCCTTCTCTCCCTCCTTCCCCACCTTCCTTACTTCACTCTATCCATTTTTCCCAGTGTTGTCTGAGACTTCCCACTTTGTAGACCACATAGGTAGCAGATCAAAGTGAAGCACAGGCCATGTTCACGCAGGCACAGAGACAATATTCCTTCCGTACAAATTCAGGCCAGGGCAGACAGGCTTTCCTGATGTCTCCTGTGCCCGTGGGAAGATATTTTTCTAGCCTATCTTTCTAATAAGGATAAAATCCTTTGAGTGTCTGGCTTTATACATGAGATTAGGTTCTTGAAACCTTCCTTTGGTAAGCAGAGCCTTCATTTCACGGTACTGCGTATGTCTGTTAAATCTGTGATCAGCTCATACTGAGTACATGTGTGAAAATATCAAACACTCACTTTATTATATATAATTAAAGCGTGCTTTTTTTTTTTAAACAATGACTCTTTTGCCAATACCTCCCATTTCTCAACCAGAGCAGCTGCAGAAATAACTCACCAGCTTCCGATTTTCAGTTCTCTTTTTACTTAGGGCCTTTAGGGATTTCCCTTGCATCTTGCCAGCTCAGCTGAAAAGAGGTTTTAATATTTCTTACCTAGTTGTTTTATGGAGAAGGGGTTTGGGTTATTGTAGTTCTGCAGATGGCTCGAAGCAGAAGTGCTCTTCCTTAGTTTCTTCTCCAGAACACACCCGCCTTTTTCCAGCTGCAGGAAGTTCAAAGGTCATTTTTGGGTAGGAAGCAATAAGGGTGAATGGCTGAAAATCTGACCCTGTCATATGGTTCGTTGACCACTAAAAGATAGAGACCCAGTAACTTAGAAAGATCTGGCCACACCATTTAAACAACCTATGTGTTGTCTGAGGTTGCACATAATCTCTTGGGGCAAGATGATCACTACTATTTGTTAGAAACATTATAGCAATTCTTTCTTAAAATATTTACAATAAAACGTACACTTGAGAAAACACTGAGGCCTTAATCGGCATGCGTTATTCTCTCAGTGGTTTCTAGGTTTGTAACAGGCGGGTGTTTGGCATTCTGTTTTCTGCAGCCTGTTTCTGGGGTCTGACTTTATCACTGGGAGCACTCCCACCAAAGAGCAGCCCAAGTCCACGGCCAGCGGCAGCTCTGGTGAGAGCATGGACTCGGTCAGCGTGTCATCCTGTGAGTCGAACCACTCAGAGGCTGAGGAGGGTTCCATCACACCCATGGACACCCCAGAGGAGCCCCAAAAGAAGGTACATGTTCATCCTTTCCACAGTCTCGTTCCTGCTGCAGCCCTGGATGTACCATTTGCCACATGAAGAATGCCTGTTCTCAGGGTTTTCCAGTAGGTGTCGGAAATGGAGTTCCTCAGAGAAACAGCTACCAAGTACTCAGGACATTGGCTTACTCAGTTGTCCCTTGACACTTCTTTATGCCTATATCTAAGTGAGCCGAAGGATTGTGCCCCATAAATAAGTATACTTTGTTCAAGTGGATCAGGATTGCTTGAGAAGGAACAACACCGAATGGAGATATGCCAATTTTGGTGCCATGTGCCAGCTTAGCCACACTTGTACCACACCCACATCGCACAAGAAAGCACTCGAACACTCAATGACTTAGAACAACTACCATGTTTCTTGGGGACTGGCTGCTTTGGGCTTGGACTTACACCACAGTTTTAACCCAAGCCTGCTTCACTTACCTGTCATTTCTTTGGAGTAATGGGCTTTCCAGAACATCTTCCTAGCATGCTCAAGTGTCTGAAGAAGAGCGAAGGAAGCCCCACTCTGTAAGCACACACAGGGAGAGCCTCTCCTTGGTCAGACCTACCAACCTCCCATTGCTTCAAGCCGTCATGTGGCCCAACCCAACATAAATATGAGAAGCAGGAGATATGATCCAACTCAGGGGGAGGAGCCAGAAGCACCACAGGGCAGAGTTTGCAGCAGGATGAGGCGTTGACAGTGATGATGCTGTCTTCCACTGCGGAAATCAATGGCAAGCTGTAAACACCGATGGAGGGTCCTCATCCGGTCCATTTCTCATGGCTACACAGATAAACAAGAGAAAATTTCCACTTCCATCTACTTACTGATCAAGGAGCTTTGATCAGAGAGGTCAATTCTGCAATGCCTAGAACCCACAGCATTTTGGGGGGGGGGGAGGGTTGGCCACTGACCTTGTTCTGTTATCACTTCCGGCCTCTTAGTTTCGGTTCACACCAATGAGGAAGAGTAGAGGCCATAGGCCTGTCACTTTTGTTATGTCTGCCGCCCTGTGCAGGGGACTTGTATGCTGCTTTACATGGTGTCATCAGCGAGCACGCCAGCCTGAGACCCGAGTGGTTTTGTCACAAAGTTGCCAATCCAAGAGAGACATTTTAGGACTCACCTGGTAGAGATGACTCAACTGCTGTTAGATCCCCCACCTTTTTGCTGCTAACCAAGCAGATGTAATCCTTCATGTTTCATACATTGGAGGGAAAGGCTGCAGACAGCTAACATGTGGCCATTCTCCCCAAAGTCATGTTTCCTGAACTGGGGCTCCTGTCATCCTCCATGACGCCACTTGCATCAAAATCTAGAGTGAAGAGGCAAGGCAGATGGCTCAGTGGTAAAGCACTCGTCACACAAATGTGTGGGCCTGAGCTCAGATCCTCCACAGCACAGAAAGCCAGACATGTGTGCGCCTGGCACCTCAGCACTACACAGCAGGATGGAAGGCAGAGACGTTTGCAGGTCAGCCAGCTTGGTGTATGTACAAAACAGGACCGTGGGAGACATCTAGGCCCAGCTGGGTGCCATAGAGAACTGTGGGGTGTCCTGCGTAATATACAAGGACTTTGCAGCACAGAAGCTACATGTACCCATGTCACACACTCATCTTTAGGTCTGTAGGAACCTGGCTCTGAGAAAGATTTATCTGAAAATATATAAACATAACTTATGAAAGAAATTAGTCAGACACAAAACACAGAGCTGTGGAAACAACGGCATCGGCGTGGTTTCGAAGACACCGCGCGTGTGTCTGGTGTGCTGCTGCTGGGGATGAAAGCCAAGGCTTTACTCGTTGCAGCTGTGCACTCTACCACTGAGCTACATCCTCAGCCCTGAGCTTCAGATCTCTGCACCAACAGATGTGTGGGCAGCACAGCCCTGGTCATTTTCCTACGATGTTTACCAGCAGACTAGGGGACCTGTAGAACACTAGGGCCTTGAAAAAATAAATGGGAAGACATCACTCTAAAAAATCTGTGTGTGTGAGAGGGAAAGATGTGTTGTGCGTGTTTGTGTGTGTAGGGGTGTGTGTGTGTGTGTGTGTGTGTGTGTGTGTGTGTGTGTTTGTGTGTGATTGCAGGTTTGTGTATGCCAGGGCACACGTGTAGAGGCAAGAGAAGCAGCTCCCCAGGTGTCAGCTCTTGCCTTCTGCCTTGTCTGAGACAGGCTGCCTTGGCCCCTATGCCCTGTATAGACTGGTGTCTGCTGCCATCTCCCGGCTAACTTCCATATGACAGCTAAAAAACAGGAAATCAAAGAACCTCTGTGGCACTCCTGAATTCAGAGTATTCACACAGAAGCACTGGCAGCCACAGGAGCATATGGTGCGTGCTTGCGTGTGTGTGTGTGTGTGTGTGTGTGTGTGTGTGTAAAATAAACAAAGTTGATCAATCTCCATATCTACTTTTGTTTTGAAAATTGCAAAGCACGTTTGGTCCAGGCTCTAATGGTTCTACTTTCTTTGGGGATGTGTCCATTTTTTCAGCTCTCAGAGTCCTCCTCCTCATGTTCCTCGATCCATTCCATGGACACGAATTCCTCAGGGATGTCGTCCCTAGTCAATCCCCTGTCGTCCCCTCCAGCCTGCAACAACAACCCTAAAATCCACAAGCGTTCCGTCTCGGTGACGTCCATTACCTCCACAGTGCTGCCTCCCGTTTACAACCAGCAGAACGAGGACACCTGCATCATCCGCATCAGCGTAGAAGACAACAACGGCAACATGTACAAGAGCATCATGGTAAGGGGCTGTCCTCCTGTGTGCAGGCCGCTGGCGTGGTTACCTAAGGGCACAGGTGCATATCCGATACCGTTTTGCCATCCAGAGGGTTGTTTAAACCTATTCGTCCAGGATGGCGTCCCATGTCACGGTGCTCGGGGTGGGTGACTGTGTGGCAGTAGTCCAGGGTGGATGCCATTGCTTCACACACCTCCTTGGAACTCCTCCTGTGTTTGGACTGATGGCTAAATTAGCCTTTTCAGTGGTTTGGTCCCTGGTGACTAAGTTTTCTCATTTAACCACTTAGATCAAGCCCAGCTCCTGAAATAGAGGAGTAAGGTGGACATGCAGCTTGAAGCAGCAGGTAGCTGTACTTGACAAGTAAATGGACCCAAGCTCTATGTGCTTCTGACAGGAACTGCGTTAGACTAGGAGAATTCCAAAGCTACGTTTGATTATGGCGTTCTTTCTGGAATATATACAAGGCCTCTCATGGTGCTAACCTTGACTGTGTAAGGGCTTGTGTTAGGTGATTAAATTCTTTAGTTGATAGGGCCTACCATGCACTTAAATCTTTTCTGTAACAAAATCGACAGTCCACGTCTGTCATCAGTGAGGCCTGCATGTGCCATAAGTGGTGTGGAGTCAGCGTCGCTGAACACTCCAGAGAAAGCCTTTGCTGAACCATTCACTGAACACGGGAATTATTGAACATGTGCTGTTACTAGTTATCTCCCTGGACTTTGAGGCCAGGGAGGTGAATAAGACTCCTTGACCTTGGAAGAAATTATTAAAAAGAGACATTATATATAACCTATATATAATATACGTGTATATATATGTACATATCATATATGTGTACAATCTAATATAATGATATACTAATGGAAGCCAGACTAGATTGGAAATGGCCCTGTGGCCTCCCTGGGGAACTTTGTGTTAATTCTACAAGCAGTAAGGTCTCACTGGAGGGGTCGCATTAAGAAATGCTCAGATTTGTTCATCTGAAGAGTAGCTGGCCTCTGGAGGCCTGCTGCTCAAGGTGGGGGTGGGCGGGAGCACTGAGTGGGAAGCAAGCTCCCATCTTTCATGCAGGAGATGATAAGGGCTTGAGCGATGATCCTGTGGCTGGTGATGATATGGAAAGTGTCTTATGAGGTGTTACTGTAAGAGCCATTCATCCTTATCAGCCTTTGGTAACTTTCAGGGAGGGTTTGGAAGAGGGAGGACTCCTAAGGAAGAGGGAGGACTCCTAAGGAAGAGGGAGGACTCCTAAGGAAGAGGGAGGAATCCTAAGGTAGAGGGAGGACTCCAAAGGAAGAGGGAGGACACCTAAGGAAGAGGGAGGACACCTAAGGAAGAAGGAGGACTCCTAAGGTAGAGGGAGGACTCCAAAGGAAGAGGGAGGACACCTAAGGAAGAGGGAGGACACCTAAAGAAGAGGGAGGACTCCTAAGGTAGAGGGAGGACTCCAAAGGAAGAGTGGGGGCTGCAAAGGAAGAGGGAGCACTCCTAAGGAAGAGGGAGGACTCCAAAGGAAGTGGGGGCTCCAAAGGAAGAAGGAGGACTCCTAAGGAAGAGGGAGGATTTGGGGCCCTGGTGACTGGTGACTGTCCAGTTAGATATGAATGACTAGAGGAGAAGGTCTCAGGGTCTTTTAAGTAGGGACATCCAGATGACATTGTTTAATAGATTGTCAGGAACACAGGTGATGCGGGCTGGTGTCAGAGATCAGTAGTACATGTCTTTCAGCCCCATGGGGTGGGAATGAGTGCGGGATGAGGACAAGTTCCACTGGTGGGAAAGGAGCAGCTAACAAAAGTGCACCAGAGAAACAGCGGCCTGTGGGAGCCCAGGTCGTCAGTGCTAGCTATGTTTTTGACACACCCTAGTCATGTGCTTCTGTTATATATGCCAGCCAGAGAGCAGCGGGCCACCTACATAACCACAGTGACTCTGATTCATAGCACACACTTACGCACCCAGCAGTTACACCGCGTGTCACACCTAGCAGGCATCTTGGGTAGAATGTGCTGTCCCACAGTGTGCTGGGTGGGTAGTAAATAGATGATTCCCCAGAGTATTCCTTCCTTGGGATAGGCACAGCCTTTGGGAGAACGGCCCGCCTCGCTGTTCCCTCTGGGACCCTTTGTATTGCACAGGGTGAAGCCTGGGCCCTTCTCTGCTGTTAGGATTAATGCTAACTATTAGTTCTTCTCTGTAGCTTTTGTCCTACAGAGTAATAATAAACACCCAAGGAGGCCCTTCATCGCTGCCAGTGTTCTGTAGCCTGGCTTTCTCACGACATAGGAAGCCTTGATTTCTAAACGGAATCTTTCCTATCTTAGCCTAAACTTTATCCCAGAATGCCCCACCCTTTCAGCATTACACTAACCGTCTACTTTGATTCTGAGGTTAATTTCCTTTATATGATCAAAAATATTTTTTCCTTCCTTAAAATTTTGCGTGCACCAATTCTTTTTTGTAAGTATATAAGCCGGATGTTTCAGTAATAGGCAAATTCGTATGACTCTTATTGAATCATAAACACCAGTCACCACCCAGGTCAGAGGGAGGCACCGATGCCCTGGAGGAAATCAGGCTGTGTGCACGCACATGCCTGTCTGTCTGTCCACTACCTCATGTCAAGCGAAGTCATGCCAGGAGTCCCTAGGAGCTTCCAGTCAGTCTCCTGTAACCGGGAGGCTGGTGTCTAGTGCCGCAGTGCGGAGGTTCGTGCTCTAAGGCCATCTTTTACCACTGCTCTGTTTCACTCAGCATATTTGTGAGATTCATCTCCCTTGTCACAGGCAACAGTTGTTGGTCAGCTCTCCTTTGGTGGCTCACAAGTCCTTTTGTGGACATGGGTTTTCATTTCTTTCAGCAAATAGTTTCCTGGGTCATAGGGTCTTTTGCCTTCTTTTCAGTGGGCAGTGGGCGGATTTCTGTAAGTTGTCAACTAGTGTCATACCAGTGGGCTGACGCAATGGATCATGTTGGCCCAGGACTCATGATGCTTTATATTTGCCATAGGTCCCTCATGTATATTCGTTTACTGGGGATCTAACTAGTGTGGGGGTGACAGGCAATGTATGTGTCTCCGTTTTAGTATGGGGCACTGTGATTGTCACCTGCCATCTTTGGGGTACCCAGATGGAAGCTAGCACTAACACTCAGGGGTACTGGGTCTTCGTCCTGTTCTTACCCCACCGCTCCATCTTTCTTCAGGACGTATGCCACACAGGACCGCACAGGTAAGAGGTCAGGACCTTAGGGTGCTGAGTTCGCCACGAATGTATTCGTTGTTTTGCAGTTGACAAGCCAAGATAAGACCCCTGCTGTGATCCAGCGAGCGATGGTGAAGCACAACCTGGACTCGGACCCAGCTGAGGAGTACGAGCTGGTGCAGGTCATCTCAGAGGACAAAGGTGGGCATGTCCTCCTCGTGTGGCAGGTGCCAGCAGCATGCACAGTTTGTTCTCAGTGGCTGACAGTAGAAAGGGCACATGATGTTTTTCTTTTTGTTGGATCCTAGTTGTGTGTGTGTGGATGGGGGGGGTGTCATAGGCACATGTCTGTGTGAGTACGCAGATAGGTGTGTGTGTGTGTGTGTGTGTGTGTGTGTGTGTGTGTGTGTGTGTGTGTGTGTGTTTGAGTGTGTGGCCAGAGCAGCATAGTAGGCATCTTGGTCTCACTAAGCCTGGAGCAAAGCTGGTAGCCAGCAAACCCAAGCAATCCTCCTGCCTCCTCCCCTCACAGCACAGCAAGTGCTCCTATCCACTGAGCCCTCTCTCACGCCCCCTAGTGGTGTTTTTTTTAATGTGCAAGGGTGACAAGCTACACATCACCTTATTGTAGAATCAATTGCCTCAAGTTGCTCCCCCAGACCCCAACTTGTATTTTTTGTTGTTTCTGGGCTTTTCCATAGAATTCCTCTTGCCCACTGTTTGTGTTCCCCGTGAGCAGTAGGCTTTTATGATCAATCTCTGTGTGCCAGAGGCGGGAAGCAGATGAAACCTGGGTGTAGGCAGGCAGTCACACACACCCTTTACTTGATACAGTGATTCTCAGTCCTTTGAAACCTAGAACACTCATGTCAGAGTCAGACTTGTGGGGTTTGCTGTTGTTTTCTTGTCGCTGTTTGTTTTGTTTTTTAATTCTGGAACGAGGGTCACAGATGGTTATGGGTGCTGGGACTTGAACCCAGGTCCTCTGGAAAAGCAGCCCCTGCTCTTTAACCTAAGCCATCTTCCAACCGCAAATACAGATTTTTAAACATTCTAGGAACTGGGAATTAAACTCAGGTCCTTGTGCTGATAAAGCAAGCGCTTTTCAGGTGGAGCCATCTCCTGACCCCTCACTTATAGTATTTTAATGTAGTTGCAGTTAACAGTATAAGTCCCAAAATGGTCTGTTGGGTTGTAACATGTGACCTACAGACTAGTGCGGGAGGAGGGGGAGGGGAGGGCAGTGGATCTGAGGATGTAGTGGCTCAAAGAGTGAAGCCTAGGCCCAACTTTGCCCCCTAGCTGGGGAGGGGGGGCGTGTCTCGACAAATGCCTCATACGCCATGTTCCTTCATCACTTACCTGGACACAAAAGCCCCCTCTGGTCCTTGTGCATCATAGGGTAATGATGAAGTCAGTATCAGTAATGTACAAGCAAGAGCTTTGCAGAACTGCTGACTGCTGCACAGGTGGAAGTGGTTGGTATTGCTGTGGCCCCCCAAATAGGTGAACAGGAGAGAGAAGACATTCTGGGGTGTCAGTCCTTGTGGCACACTCGGACTGCCTTGGAGAGCCTGGCCCTCTCGGGCTAGCTGTAGGGCCCCGGTGTGAGGAATTCACCGGAAGCTCACTTCATGCAGCTCTGCAGCCGGAAGCCCCTGCTGCTTTCTTCTCCGACCTCACTGCCACAAAGTCCGATGTCCACACTTGCCCATTCTATTCTATGGTTTTTAAAGTAGAGAATAAAACAACTTCGCTTTGACACAATTTGGTGTTCCACTGGCAACAACAACCCTTGTTTATAGTCACAGGTGTTCAGTTGGGCGTCACTGAATATAGCTTAAGAATTAGTGGCATGCACTGTCTCCGATGGATGTCATTTAGTGTTGAAAGGCAAACTCTGGGCAAAGCAGTGACTCAAAAAGAATAAGTAACAGGTTTGACTTGGACTTATGTCAAAAATATTTTAATTTAATCCAAGTAAAGATATCTGGACATGGTGTAGGTCTTGTTTATATCACTGGATTCCTTTAGGCTGTGGGAGTACATGTGTGTACTCGGATGACAGGGCCCTCGGAGCTTTGAAGTCTGGGTTCTTATTGTAGCCCTGTGGTCCTGGGACCGTCCTTCTCCTGGTACCCATTCCCATCATTTCCTCAAGCTTTAATATTCTGTATTGAACAGGAAGTTCATGGGAGGAATTCTGACACTTTGTGCTCAGTTTCAGATAGGGGTTAACTTTCGGGGACCAGTCATGAGGAAGCGTCTACATTGCCTGGTTCGGGTTCTGCCTGTCAGTGATGGGCTGCCCTATACAAACTGACCAGCTGCTGTGTCCCTGTCTTCCCTAGAGCTGGTGATCCCGGACTCTGCAAACGTCTTCTATGCCATGAACAGCCAAGTGAACTTTGATTTCATTTTACGCAAAAAGAACTCAGCGGAAGAGCAGGTGAAGCTGCGCAGCCGCACCAGCTTGACATTGCCCAGGACAGCGAAGCGGGGCTGTTGGAGTAACAGACACAGCAAGATCACCCTCTGAAAGGGACAGTGCACTCCTCCTTGCCAAAGGCAGAGTGGGGCTGGGAACAGCTGTGGTGACTGCTGCCAACATCACTAAGTGTTGAGGATCGTTGGTGAAGCGAAAGATATTTATTGAGCTCAGATGTGTAAAAAGCACCATGTGGGGAGCGCAGAAGTGGATTTGACATTAAAAGGACAAATGATTCACTGATGCCCTTGGACCTGAGAGTGAAATACAAAATGATCCATATTTTAAAATACATATATACACACAGGTCTCTGTGTGTGCGTGCGTGTGCGTGTGTGTATGTGTGTGTGTATGTGTGTGTGTAAGATACAGGATATTCTGGACTATGGAAAAACCAATTTGCACAATGGCCTGGGAAGTTGAGGTCACTTTTTACAGGGAAATAGAAGGGACTGAGAGCCTAGTCTCATACCTTCCAAGCAAATAGAACCAGACGACAGTACAGAGTGCTCTTCAGCCAGTATTATAAGCCCAAGCTCTATTTTTGTAAAGGGAGAGGATTACTTTCTCAGTCACGTGCCACCAGATGAACAAACTGCAGAGGCTGGAGTGGTCACGGCTGCATGAAGGGCCGCCATGGAGACGCTTGGATGAGTCTGTGGTCTCTGCCCTCTGCCTGCATCTGCTGGCGCTTCAGAGGCCCGCGTGCCTTGCTGGTCCCCATCACAATGCCTCTGGAGTCGACACAAGCTTGTTTCAATTTCTGAAACCCTGTTGTGTTTCTGCGTTCTCTCCTAAAGAACACACCACAACCATTACTGCACAAGCAGCCGCGGTTTTCCTTAACTTCAGCCAGAGAAGAAAGCGCAGGAGAACAGAGCCTCATCGGGACTTGTCTCTGTTTGCCTGCCGCGGCTCCATCGCCTTCCCGACTGCCCTCTGCATGTAAAAGTTCATCCGGAGTCTTTTGCCATCTGGAGCCTTGTACCTCCCTATCTTATGTGCAATTTGTTCCTCAGGTGTAGACATTCCTACTGAGATTGACGGCATTTGATCATTTCAAGCCTGTGAAAGATTTCTGAGCAGTGTCCTCCCTGTTAATAACCCCTTGGAAATGTTCCCTGCTGATAACAGCGTCTAGTTTCCTTTCATTTTGTAGCATTCCTGTGCCCAAGTCACAGGGAAAGAAAGGGGCCTGTGTGTACGGTCTCAGCCCTTTCTCAAAGAGGTGCATCCTTCTGTGTGGGGGCGACAATGCTCTTCTTCCTTGTCCCCACATTTGCTCTCCTAGCGTCACTGTGGAGGGGCGTTCCTGTCTGTGGTGACACCATCATTCTCTCACTTTCACCTGAGCTATGCTGGGGTTTGAATGAAAAAGCCATATGTGGGAGTTGACATGTATAAGAAGCACTTTCAAATTGCTGTCCTTTTTTAAAAAAATTCTCCAAATACCAGTTTTTATTCCAAAAAATAAAGACAATGAACCTAGAATATGATGACCAGATTGTAACAGGGAACTTTTACTTTTTTCTAACCCTGTACTACAGCTTCCAAAGGTTATGTGGGGTTTATGCTATGTAAATAGCCATAAGAATTCAACAACAACAACAACAACAACAGGAAAAGCTCAGAGATTTGTGGAAATGGACCAAAGAGTGGGCCAGGAAGTCATCAGAGTCCCTTGGTCTTTCTGAGAGTCTGGAGGGGACCATGGAGACCAGCTAGGTTTCAGCTAGTCGGAAGGCGTTTTCTTCTTTTGTTCGTGAGCCTTGTTTGTTCGGTGCTTCTGTGCAGGGAGGGGAGATAGCAAGGATCACACAGCCAGTGTGAAGACTGAAGTAAACCTAGCCTCAGCCTGGCTTTCTCGGTGTCAAGGTAAAAACATAAATGTAGAACCGTTGGCCTGGTTTAGGGTGTGGCTCCCAAGACATACATGTTATGCCCATGTGCTCACCCTCTGTAATTATACTGTATATGTAGAGCCTAGATTTATATTCTGCAATGTAAAAAAAAAAATATATATATATACATATATATTTACCTTTTTAAAAAAAGACAATGGAAATCCCAAGTGGATAAAACATGGCCTCGTTTATTTAATGCCACTTCGGTTGTTTTAATTTTGCTTCTGGGTGAACAGCTGGATGTTGTTTCCAGCTGCGCACACTCTTGTCTTTCTGCATCTCCAGCATCTGTTTACCTTCTGGTTAAACTAATAAACTGGTTTGGGACTTGGTTGGCATGTGCTGCCAGACCCAAAGGGCCTGTATCTGGAGTGTTAATCAGGTGGGTTCCGGGCTCTAGGTTGGCCAGCATTCAGAAGCCTTTTCTGAATCTGGACAGCAAGTGGCAGAGGGCTGACTTCACTGGTAAGGGTTGTGAGCTTAGAGGGACGAGGAATGCCCTCAGGACACACCCATGTCAGGACACGCATGCAGTGACAGCAGCATCTGGTGATGCTCCCCTGGCGAGGAGAACCAGAAGATACCCTACCTCAGCTGACTTAACTCACAGCCTCGTCATTTTCGTTTTTCTTTCTTTTAAAATTTTTTATTAATTTATTCTTGTTACATCTCAATGGTTATCCCATCCCTTGTATCCTCCCATTCTTCCCTCCCTAACCTCGTCATTTTCATCATTGTCAACCCAGAATTATTTTTCAACAGTTTCCTACATTGACCCAAGCTCTTTGAAAGAGAGTGGACAATCTGGCCTGACCTCTGGCACTTTGTGACTAGTTTTCAAAAACATTGTAGAAAACGAGCCCCCCCCCCGCCCCCCCCCCCCCACACATGTAGAGACTGGTCTTGGAGGCCTTTTTTGCCTGAAGCAGTGTCTTCGGATACTCTTCTCTGAGTCACTTTCCAGTTCACGTGGAGGAAGTCAGCAGGGAGCCGCAGCACTGCCCGGCCGGCCATGCAGTGCTGACCCCAGCAGCGTTGAGACCCTGGGGCTGAAGTAGTCTTTCTCTACAGATGGCTACAGTCCCAATCTAAGAAGTTAATTCCACGGCTGAGTCTATGGCTGAGTTCCTTGAGAGATATCTAAAAGGAACTGCTCCGGGAAGTATTAGGCTATCCTAGATTAGAATGAAGTAACAACAAAAACAACAACAACAAACCCCCAAACAGAAAACCCTCACGTCTGGATTCCCCTTGGCAGCTGTGTGTGTCCGGTGGAAGGCAGGCAAGGCTCCTAGCCAGTGGCTCAGGACCCAGCTTCCTCCTAACCGTTCTACCTGCTTGCTATTTTTCCCCTTCAAGTCACAGTGACTTTTAAGATTTGACTGGCTTAGACCAAAAGAGAAGCTGAAGACAAGTGATGTTACAAAGAGGAGAAAATACCAGAAAGAGCAGGGCAGAAGACTTCAACAGGAGCCAGGATCAGAGGACCATAATTTGCCAGTCACTATTGAGTCTGGGCCCTCAGAATCTCTACCCAGAAGCCTGTAACCTGCGTGGGGATATTTCATTTTACTTAGCAGTTTGAGGAGTCTAGAGTTGATCCCACGGCTTCTCTTGGAAAATCAAGGTGCTGAGTTTGAAATGGAAACACTCTTCTCGATGATAGTGTTCGTTTTCTTCCACATCCACAATCCTCACTTACATGACAGCAGTCAAGTCACCCACCAACTCTTACCTGAGAATGTACACTTTAGAATTACATATTTGATAGTTTGTTGAATAATTAGTATATCAGATTTGGATTGGAGTGACAGACTTCTATATGTTGGGGAGGAAGGGAGAGCGAGAGCTATTAGATATTTTGTTGGGGCTGCAGTTTGTGTGTGTGTGTGTGTGTGTGTGTGTGTGTGTGTGTGTGTGTGTGTGTGTGTGTGTGTCTGACTGCTGAGGAGACGGGCTCCCTAGCCACTTACCACCTTAGGCAAGTTGTATTATTTATCTATTGCCTTAGTTGGAAAGCAGTAACTAACAGGCATTCCTACCCATTGAAGTTTATTGTGGGTTCAGTGACAGCACATGTGCACAGTCGCAGCCGGCTGCCGTCTTCCTTCAGGCCTGGGAGAGATAAGCCCCAACATTCTTGGCTGGGGGAGCAGTCCAAACTCCAGGTGTAAGATGGAAAACCATCGAGGTAGGGCTTCCATTCGTGGCACAGCACCATGGGAAAATCTGTGTTGCTGCCTTGTAGGAAAGACTGACTCACAGAGTTGGAGCATGGCTGGGGCTCCTACAGCTTGTTACTTGGCTGTGACCCCAAAAGACTTTTGAAGCCAGGCATGTAGGCTCTGCACAGCCTCCCTGGCCAGCCTTCAGGCTTTGCAGGGCGGGGGTGGGGAGGGGCTTTGACAGGCCATCTGACCCCTAAGCTGAAAGTGTCCATCTGAAGGTCCCCACCTTCCTGGATGCCCTCTGTAAAGCTATAAGGAGAACCTCACACAATAGAAGCCTCCCCCACTCCTAGGTCCTCTTCTGTAGGACTCTAATAATCCCTGCATCTTTTCTGTAAGAAGCTTTTCGGCTCCAAAGGTCCAGACAGAGGCGCTCACATGCCTGAATCCAGCTTATTGCTGCCCAGCATCCTGTCACAGGCCTAAGCCCGCCTCAGTCCCTCCCACCACGGAAGGTTTAAAAAGAATAGTGCTGTTTCCATTAAGCCTCCCTCCTACCGCTAGTTTTTACTTGTTTTCCTTTTCTGTTCAGCCTAGGCACCCACACCGCTATTTCCAAGCATGGCCTGGCAGCCTCCCTTCTCTTGTCCTGTCCCAGAATCCTTCTGGGCATCAGGACTTTGCTCTGCTGGCTCCCGCTTTCCTCTCCACTCACGTTGCTGCCCCTTCTCTCAAATCTACCTGCCTCCCCAAACCCCCACCCCCCCTCCCCTCCTATCCCCCACTCTCCCACCCCCCGCACAGCCAGGTGAGGCAATCATACAGTCCCCTTCATGTTTTCACAGTATTAGGCTGGTTTAGAATGGTCGTTCAAACCTTTCTGCTCACACCCTCGACCCTCTGACGAGTCAGCTGTGACCTGTGTGTCGTCTGTTCCACACTCAGGTTCCCCCTTCCAGAAGGGATGACACCTTCTCTCACTGACTGATCTCTAAGAGACAGAGAGAGGAGGCTGCCTGAAGGACTGTTTTTTTTCCAGGAGCAAAATTCTGGACAGCCCTGGATTAGGAACTGCAGAGGAGCTCCCTCAAGGTCCCCAGGGCCTTCTAAGCTGATGCTTTCCCGACCTTGGACATGCTCCCACATGGAATTTGACTTGCACACCCATTCATGGGAACCTAAGTTGAAGAAACTAGGGAGGGGCCTAAAAACAAAAGAAAGAGAACCAATTCTCAGAGGAGTCTTCATCTTACCCTTCTTCCCTTCTCAGACTAGTGGGATGAGGTGGGAGCAGCCAGAGCAAGACCATTTTAATTATGAACATGTACAGTAGAGAGAAAGAAAACAACTCTGTGTGTGTGGGGGGGCGGGGCGTGGGCAAGGAGAGGGGGAAAAGACCGTGAGAGAGTGAGAGAGTGGCACAGTTTCCCATTGGCCCTGAGATCCCGCCCAGTGTCTAACACTACCATCAACATTTCTTCCTGAACACTAAGGCAGGCTCATCTTTTTCTGTCCTTGTCGCAAGAGGAGGCTCCATCTTCATAGCCTTTGGTAGTGTGATGTACTAATCCCCGCACTGTCTGTTCTTTCCCAAGTGGGCAAATAGAAACCCCTAGGCCTTTCTTCCTAGCTTCAGCTGCCCTGCGCTGAGGGGGCTGTCATCCAAGGGTCACAGGGGACCCTTCGAGCCCTTTCTCCTTCCAGCTTTCTCCCCCAGTCACATTTATAGGAATGTCCTTGAGGCAGCAGGTTTTCTCTGAAGAAAACAGCCCTAACAAAATGCAGTGTGGCCATACTGACAACTCCCAGGGCTGTCTGTCCTGAGGTGCCACTCCTTACATTGTTTTCTCAGATTCCTGCCTCATTTTATCTTTAGTTACCATTAACTCTCCATAGTGAACTGCCTTCTTGTCAGTCAAGGAGATCACCTGTGGACCATCCCCTCCCCTCCTTGGTTGGAAAGAGTGTCTCGTAAGTACACTGTGGAAAGCCTCCTGGGATGTCATCTTTACTTTAGTCACTTGCTAAACTGTAAGTGAGAAACAGTAAGATCAACAAGTTTGTGCCCGAATGGGAACCTTTCTGCCTTCAGCACCAACTTAATTCTAGAACCTTCTGCACTGTCAGGAAAGGAACCAAACCCAGAATCCTAAACACAGCCCCCCTAAAAAAAAACCAAAACAACAACAAAACAAAAAACAAACAAACAAACAAAGAAAAACCCAGTAGCCTCTGTCTTTGGGACAAGAATGTAGCAAGGCAGCTTGCTATCAATACCCAACCTGCCCTGTTCCGTCATTGATCCCAACATATCCTCAACCTTTCCATCCCACAGAACCCCATTAGCTCCAGATACTCTCTTCACAGTCTGCCTTTCACTGTGCCAAGAAAGCATCTCCATCTGTCACACTGGTCCTCCCTTCTCTTCATCCACAGACCTCCTCAGCAGAATGGAACTCTCTGGAATTCTCTGCCATCCCCCCACCCCCAATAGCAGAGACTTCCCCAGGCCCCTGAGTGCTTCCTTTCCCGGAACAAGGCCTGCAGCCTGGCAGTGCTCACACATGGTTCTGGGGGTAGCTAGGGGGAAGTTTGGTTTCCAACACCTCATCACTCACCCCACCATTTTACCTCTGGATGGTCGGATAGACCACGTACGTGTTAGCACAACAATGAGAGATGGGTGCCATCAATTTCTTCTACAATGCCATGATCCACACTGGCTCGAGCACCTCTGCTCCCCTGTTCACAGCAGCTCCCACAGCACGGGCCAGCCAGTAGTAGTTGCCCTATCTCATTTGCCTTAGGGAATCCCACGGCAGTTCACGGTCCTCTGTGGTTTTCAGGGCTCCGGAAGTCCCAGCAGTGTTGGTCGCTGGCAAGAGTTTGAAGAGCCAAGGAACAAACAAAATGTAGACAGAAGGTTCTTTGTTCATTTTAATTTGGATGAAGAGTTCCAGAAGGCAGTGTGTCACTTCCGTGAAACAGCACGCACAGCGCGACAGACTAGGATGTGGGGATGCCTGCTCCTTCAAGTTCCCAAGGGATCCCAAGGGACGAGTCTTCTGCAGACTGCAGGGGCCAGCCCACACATCAGCACCTGCACTGCCAAGGGCAGGCTTGTCTGTCAGAAGATCCAAGCTTGGATCCTGGGAAGAATCCAGATGGGGTTCAGCCTCTCAGGTCCCCAAAAACAGGCCCCAGGACCAGAGGCAAAGCTCTGCTCTGAAGGCCTCAAGTGTCATCGCAATGGCCAGATATTTAAATTGAAGATGAGAAGGGAGGCAGGGCGAGTTTCTGGCTTGCTGAAAAGATGGCCTTCTAAAGTAGTAGGTCTGCAGTTCATAATAGTCACATAAAAACATTACGAAGGATTCAAATCCGAGCAGGAAGAAAACACAGGCTAGACTTATAGAACCAGAACTTTATTCACAGTTAGGAAGGTCCTAATCTAAAATTCAAGAATTGAATTTTAAGAATGAAAATTCTTAAATCCATCAGGCCAGCTGATGGGGCAAACATGGAGACGGTCTCCATTAAAACATCAATGACACGACAAAAAGCAACTCAGTCCCCCTCCACTCCCAGCACCCCAGCCACCTCCCACCCCTATAACAAACATAGTTAAAGCCACACGTACTTGCACATATTCAAATTACAGACAAGATACCAAACATCCAAGGAGCCCTTAGGAACCGACTAAAGTATTTCGTGAGCTCTCCAATGCTCTTCCTATTTTTTTTTAGGTGAGAAGAGGCAAATGTACCTGGGTGAGCTCGGCTTCTCAGATTCAGTTGATAGTGGGGAAGACTCAGCCACAACCAGGAAGGAAGGAAGGTGGCAGAGGTGAAGCACCACAAGATGTTCTCAGGCACCTGGCTGTGACTCCGGACACCATGACGACACTGTCCCACACCATGCCTTACTTTAAAATTAATCCATGAAGAAATTAGGAAGGAGTTTTAGAGGACGTCTTTTGAGAAAGGGTGTCTATTTAGGATTTTTGGCTCTGAGATTGAGCTGCAGATTGTTGATTTAAACCTGTTGTCTGGACCAATGTCTCCCTCGTGCACTGGAGAGTAATTTACTCCTAACTGGTTAGCCTTCCACCAATGGTCCTCCCTGAAAAAGCCACGCTGGGGAATTCAGGCAACTCCGATGGTTAGACCCAAGATGGCCGGACCCACGTGTCTCTACTGATGCTCTCATCTATGTGATGAGAGCCCGAGACATCGGTTTCTCTGCTTTACCCGACAGACAATGCTTTTTCCAATTTGTAAAATAAATAATTAGGAATACAATGAAAATCCAAGGCAAGGACAACTGCGAGGCCAAAATGTGGTCTGTGTGTAAGAGTGAGTCATTAACTCACACCTGCAGTTCACTCCCAGGCAAAGGAGCGATGCAAATGGCGTGAGGTGCTGGAGCAGCGTGGGAGGCCCAGCACAGGCCTGGAATCATCCCATAACTCACCCTGTATATATTACATTTTTCTTTATAAATAGTACATATTGGGCTCAAAAAGCCACAATAAAAATGACAAAGGTTAAGATCTTTCCCCCATAAATATCTAAATATTATAGCCACATGGCAACTAGACATTTTAATGAAATATCTAGCTGCCATGATGGTCAAGAGCTGTGTCTCAGCCCAAAGCAGTTACTCATTCGATTGGATAATGAGGCCAAGAAGGAAACATCCATTTTGTAATTAGGCTCATGGCACAGTTTCTTTGAATAAAAGCCCAATTAATGATTTGATCTCCCCACCTCTAGACACTTATAACATAGGCCAGTTTTTTCAAGGTCACAGAAAATAGACCAATATACGTAATCTAGATGTCTTGATGTTTTCAAGGTCACATTAAAAAGACCAATAAGTGTAATCTAGATGTCTTGATGTTTTCAAGGTCACATCTGTCAAATAAAATGGACCACTCAGGTCAGTGGCTTGTCTGTGTTGGCCACCCACTGACTCGTGTGACAGCTTGGTGATGCCATCTCTTAGACAAGAATATGAGCCATGTTGCCACATCAGTGTGGCTAACAGCATTCTATGGCTAGTGAGCAGTTAGCCATTCCAGTAAAGGTATCCTAGGGAATTTGCTTTTTAGTTTCTCCATTCTTTGCTATTCAAAGTATATAATTTTGTTCAATCACATCAAGCCACTTTGATTAGATGACCCGCCATCTCTAAAAACAAAAACAAAGACACAAAACTGGAACAAACGAATGAGTAGCCCTTTAGAAAAACCAGACAGTGATGAACCAGCGGACCACAGTCCCAGAGAGCCATCAGAGTTCATCCCTGGAAGGCACAGTGTCCAGAGAAGTCGGCGGTGGCAGTGCTTCTGTGTTCTTGGCGTTGCTGCGGATGTGCCCTTGCTTCCGGGACTTCCAGGAATGTGTCCTGTCCCAGTCAGTGGCCACCGTCTCATTGTCCCAGATGGTTGAAGTCTCTGTGTCGCTCAGATAGCCTGGCTGGCCTGTGTAGTGTGTGGGATAGATGAGCAAGGGCTCTGCAGAGAAGGCTTTCAAGTCCCTGGCTTCATAGTACTCCTTGTACTCTGCTCTGTAAACAAGAGGCACACAGCCACATGAGGGGGCGGGGAAGGGCGGGGGGCCGCATGAGGGGGCGGGGAAGGGCGGGGGCCACATGAGGGGACGGGGAAGGGCGGGGGGCCGCATGAGGGGGCGGGGAAGGGCGGGGGCCCTGCTTGTCGTCTCTGAAACCATTTGGGTTCATTGATCACTTTTAAAAGTTGTGTCATGTGTGGAGAGCCTTAGCCTACAAGCACAACAAGGATTCCTCGAAAAGCCTCCAAAAGATCTGTGCAAAGGAACAAGCAAAAAGGCCAGGCCCAACCTGTTGCAGTTGGGTAGAACAGTTCAGTGAGTGAGCCCCGGGTCTTACTCTGAAAGGCAAAAACTCAACTCTGTTGGGCACATAGTGACAAATAAACATGATCAGTTCACAACTACTGTCCTGTTTCTGTTCCCACTGATAAACAAGTGAAGACATCTGAGACCCGAAAAGCGGCAACAGGCTTAGTGACATGGAGATGGCTTGGAGGCATACCAGCTGGGCACTGCGTGACAGTTCTTGCTTGCTGCCTGGCTCTATGCAATTGTTAAGTTAGAGGGACATCTTCCCCCTCCTCCAAGGGTTCCTCTAATGTTATGTGGAGGATACAAAGATACGCACTATCTTTGTCCGTGAGTGAAGGAAGTATTAGTTAAGTACTATTTTCCCTTCTGTTTCAGGAGACAGTGGCTTGATTCAGTGTCTCTGTCAGGATTCAGAGGTAAAGCATATTGCATAAAAGATGGCACAGAGCTCCATCTTTACTGATGACAAGAGGCAAAATGAGCAAGCTGCATCATGGGAACTTCCACAACTAAAATGAAGGTCAGAGTTGGAGGTCATGTACTAAGAGAAGGAGTTAAGGTTAGAACCTGGTCTCCTGTCCCACTCACGAGCTTCAGAAACACTGACCGGGCAGCTATTGCATGTACTCTAAGGATCCAGAGATGTACGGCTGTTCCTACCTCCGAGAGTTCATAGCCTACTGTGAGGCCTGACAGATAACTTTTATTTTCCAGACCTTTAGTTAAGGGTCAGGTCAGTCAGAATCCTTTGGGATTCTGAGCACTGTATTCCTTCCTCCTTTGATATCTGGCTCGGGTGCCATCTCCACATTCCCTGAACTTCTTGGTACCTCCATGACTGTGAGCATCATGCTCTATCATGACAATTTGCTCATGGATCTATGTTATCTCCCACAGTGTGACCACTGAGAGGGTAAGCAGAATAAATCCTAAATCTGGGATGCTCAAGAAAATAACCTTTGGATTCAGGTATGTGAAGTTATGACATCAGAAAAACATAGACAAGTAAGTTCTGGGCAGACCAGAACGGTCTGTGCACTGGATAACAAAGAGGCCATCAGGCATGGCAGTCGCCTCCTCTGCCTCCTCCTTCCTGTCTGTTCAAGGGCCTACTCAGCCTTTCCAGGTGATGACTGTGGAAAGATCCTTTTGAAAAGCCATACAAGTATAAAAATAGCAAGTTCTACCCAGGGGGCTTAATTCATGAACAGTATGTGCCCAAGGGACAGGTGGCCACGGCAGGAGACTTACACAGGGTGCTTGTTGTACATGATCGGCAGAAACTCGTCCACTGGCAACATCTTCCCAAAGGGATCAGCTCCCACAAGCTTCTGTGCGCCTTCCAGGGAGATGACGTAGCCCAGGGTCCAGTAGGAATAATCAGCTTCGACGAGATTTACAACGTTGGGCACCGCTTTCTCTGGCTCTTTAACTTGCATTCTTTTTCTACCAATGTAACTGTGAGGAAGTGGGAAGAGGAGGAAAGTTCCAACTTGCATATTAGAATATTGGCTATTAGAAGAATTGAACACATATTTAGTTTTTAAAGATATTTTAAGGCTTGGAACTCTTGGGTCTTTTCCTAATGTATAGCACCATAAGGAACATTCCATTGGTATCCATAATTGCTATTGTCCTCACAAAGTCAGTTTCCCTCCTCCATTTATCAGCACCCCAACTACTCAGGCCTAGTGTTCTGTCTTTAAGCCAGAAAGGGAAGATGCAACGAGATGAAAAGAGTGCTTGGATGATTTCCCTAGGATGATATTTCCAGCTGTGTTTAGAGGTTGGAAAGGCACACAAGGGGCCCGATGTGAGAATCTTGAGTCTGTTGTGCTCATGTCCCCAGGGTTTCAGCCTTGGTCGCTTTCTGTATCACCCACTATCTGAGTGCTGATGGTGAACAGCAGAGGAAAGGCTGAGGGAGAGAAAGAGTCTGCAGTGGAGAGCCCAGAGGCCCAAGAGGAGCCCTGAAGGGTTCCTTCCGGGGAGTTTGAATAGCAATGCTGAGAGTCCTTCCTCCTTCATGCTCTGCCTAGGTTCTTAAGAAGACACCAAGGCATGAAGAACAAGAACACGCTCTGCTTTCAGGTCTTCTGGGGACTTCAAGCATATGTCCACAAAGACACTGTCACTTCAGACTATAAAGAGTCTGAATTTCTCAAGTGTAGCAGAAAAGAAACTTGCAGCGAACACCTGAAATGAGGCGACGAGGGCTAAGAGACATCTTATAATCTTAGTAATTTAAATTCCAACTTAGGTGGTGCCTGACCCTCACTGACTCATCTCCAACACAACTCCTATGCTTAAGGCTCAGGAAGCATCAAGGAAGATGGGGTGGGAAGACCGTGAGAGCCAGAGGACCAGGATATCTGCTATGATGCTGCAACTCCTAGGAATGTCAGGGGAGCTACACCCACGATGTCTCAACAAGATGGCTGCCTAAACAAGACCCGAATAAGGACAACGCCAGCAGACATGCTAACACAGAAGGGGGAACTCTCATGCCGACCCAACCCTAGATAAAGAACTGCTAGAGACTAAGGAATTTTGGGAGCAAGAGAAAGAGTCTCCCCACCGTGGGGAAGAACCCCCAAATTGGATGTCCAATACCAAGTGGTGAGCCCTGAAACCATATACATACTTGTAATGCTCTACAGGCTAAACAAGTTATATTTAATATTTGAGATATATTACATATATTATACATATATTAACAACAATGAAGAAAAAGAGGCCAGAGGCCCTAAATTTGAGAGACAGCAAGGAGAGCTACATGGGAGGAATTGGAGGCATGAGAAAGGAAAGGGGAAAATGATGAAATTATAATTTCAAAAACTTTAAAAGATTTTTAAAACTAGATTAAAACTTTGATATTTTAGCTATGCAAAATGCTCCCCCGCCCACTGCAAATCAAGTTTATTATTTGATAGGACTATAGTTTAACAGTTGGCATTTTATTTTCTGGGTTTAAATGTGTTCTTATTTATACACATGCCTTTGTAGATGGCCCAAAACCTATAAACTATTGCATTAATGGTTAAAATATTATTTACATGCTAAAATGGTGATATATATATATATATCATTTTAAATAGATTAAATAGAACTCATTTTACCTCTTTTTTAAATTTTACTTTTCAGTGTAGTCAGAAAATTTAAAATAACATATATGGCTCACACTGTATTTTCTACTGAAGAAAGCTCCCCAGATAAGTCCAATGACTGGTCAGATTGCCCCAGTTTATCATTTGGTTTTTCTGGAAGTAACACGGCTGCCAATCATGGGCAAATGATGAGCTTTTGTCTTTGGTTTGAGTAACACTTCTTCACGAAAGCAGTTAACAGTTCTTTAAAAATCAACATTGTGACATTTTAGGAACCTCTTTTTCTCTCTCTGTCCTTACCAGGACAGCCATTCCTCCTTCTCGCCTCTGACGACACGTTGTCCTGAGAATGCACCAACTGTGCTACCCATGAGTCCTGGATGGCACTTTTCGGTGATTATTGAGAGTCACTCAGAGCCCGGTGTAGTGGCACATACCTTTAATCCCAGCCTTGGTGGTGGTGGGGGAGGCAGCAGAGGCAGGAGGATCACTGTGAGTTTGAGGCCAGCCTGGTCTACAAAGTGAGTCCAGGACAGCCAAAGGCTACACAGAGAAACCCTGTCTCAAAAACAAACAAACAAACAAACCAAAAACCTATTTGCCAGGCATGGTAGCACACGCCTTTAATCTCAGCACTCGGGAGGCAGAGGCAGGCAGATCGCTGTGAGTTCGAGGCCAGCCTGGTCTACACTGAGAGTTCAGGACAACCAAGGCTAACACAGAGAGAGCCTGTCTCAAAAAAAAACAAAAACAAAAACAAAAAGTCAAAGTTGCCTTTGCGCATATCACATAAGCACACACCCGGCCATCTGTATAGCCACAGATGCAGAAGGGCCAAAGAGCAGTGACCTCTGGGAGCTAGAACTGTGACCCCAACAGACTGTTCAGAATACAAATCACGTGACTCAACTCTGACAGGGGACGGCCTCTTTTTAACTACGTCGCATGATTTTTGACGTCTATTTCCTATGAGTTCGTTGGGCCACTGCTGGGTTTCTTTTTAAGTTCAGAGTGGGGCCATTTTTCTGTGAAAAACAGGAGTTCCACCAGGATCCAAAATTCTCTTTCCTGGTGAGGATGGGAGGGCAGAGAAAGCTGAGCTGTCCCACGTGAGCAGGCTCTAACTTGACAAGATTCCCTCAGACACCTAGAGGGAGAACTTGGGACGGTTCAGTCTCATTGGAGAACACAGAAAGTGTTGCTAATTTTACAAAGAAAAGGAGAAAAGGGAGAGAGAAAGGGAGGAAGGAGGGAAAGAAAAAAGGAAGTTGCTAGCTCAGAGGGAAGAGACAAAGCAGTAACTAGCATCAGCTCTGAGCCAGCACTGCCTTAGTGAGCCTGGCTTTCTGCCACGAGCCCAGCTGTCAGTGTTCTCCCTGCTTAGACACGCCCACCCCGGTGGACACGCTCCCTTCTGACCCTCCTACGTCCCACCTGCAACGGAAATTTCTATTGTCCTCCCAAAGGGTCCTCAGTGCTTTTCCTCTGCTCTGTAAAGAGGCCCCTGATTGGCTGGCTGACTCCAATCCCAGTTTAAAAAAAATCTCCTGTAATTTCAAACCTTGGAGAGTAGATAGAGGCAAAAGCACCTGCCCAACCTTTCCCTCCTTATTTCTGGAAACATCTGTGGTGTGAAAACCAGGTAAGCGGAGGAAGGAAGCTGGCGCTGGGTCTCCTACCGACTGGGGGTGGGGTGCGCTTTCTGTACCTCGGAAAAGACCGCCTTTCAGACTCACATCAGTTCCCAGTCCAGCTGAGCCTTGTCAATGTCATCCATCAGCTTCATCAGCTTCTTCTTAAACTGATGCTCAAAACGCACATCATCCTCAATGACAAGCGTCTTCTCCAGCTCTCGGTCAATAACCTGCAAAGGCCGCCAGTGGGGAACTGCACGAAAGCTTTGATACCATTTTTATCTTCAAAAGCACCTAATTTGAGCCGGGTGTGGTAGTGCACGCCTTTAATCCCAGCACTTGGGAGGCCGAGGCAAGTGGATCTCTGTGAGTTCAAGGCCAGCCTTGTCTACAAAGTGAGTCTAGGACAGCTAAGAGTACACATAGAAACCCTGCCTTGAAAAAGAAAAAAAAAAGCATTGTTTGGATCCAAGAAAATGTCCATCGATAGCCGGATGTACCCCCCGATTGTGCAACATTCATACCAATGAGAATACATGATCCATGACTAAATCACTGGTACAGTGGTAGCAACCCTGCAGGTTGCTATCCCTCCGATACAATACTGAGAGGTCATATGTATTGTGCTATTCCACTCATATAAAGTGCAAAGACAGGCCATACCATGCTGTCAGGGAGATTACCCTACAGAAATAGTGGCTGGAAGGCTGGGGGTGGGGGTGGGGGGCAGTGGGCACCTCCCACACATTTGTCACCTGTTCCTTGATCCAAGTATTGGTTAACATGGGTTCATTGACTGTACCTTATGATCTATATGCTTTTTATATCATTTCTGTAACATTTTATTTAAAGCTTAGGAAAAGAAGAGACAAGTAAAAACTGAGTCGTTAAAAGAGAGAAGGCATCAATGGGTCCTTATTTAGTCTTCAGCTTCCCTGTATGTTCTCCTTTCTTGTGGGAATTGACTCTTATTCGTGTGCTTGGAACTCCAGTGCCGCCTCCAATAGTATTTTGCTATATGTTGTATGGAGCATGTTTTCCCTCCCATCCCTTACCTCCCAGAATAATGACTCATGAGACTCAAAATGTTTACAAATGCCTGTACCAGATAGCTAGGCTTTTCTTTGACTAGTTTATTAACTTAAAATAACACATTTATGCTAATCTGCATTCTGCCACGTGTCTCGTCACCTCTGCTCAGGCACCATGCATCTGTCTTCCTCAGCTATGTAAGATGCAAAGTCAAGTTATGGCTCTGTCTCTTCTTACTTGAAAACAGTTAATAACTTCTGCCTGTGTGAAAAGAATCCATCCTCCCTGACCCTGCTTTGGATGCCTTCTGCATGAATTCAATTGATAAATGATAACATGTCAGACATGCACAACACATTCCTGTTTTCAGGGAAGATGAACTCAGAAAAATAAAGTTCCCACAATGTGAATGCTCTCACCTGCCGCTATCCCATGTGGCACTGGGGCCACCATCCTATTTTCTTGCTGGCTTTGCTGATGGGATGCACAGAGCAACTTTCAAGTACGCTTCCGGGACAGTCATGTGTCTGGCCCTAATTCACCTGGGAAGTTCCAATGTCCCTTTTCCTCATTACCAAACTGTCCTTCTAAAGAATTATTTACCTCTTTCCAGATAGAGAAGTGACTGAGGAAGCAGCCAATCTCACCCCTGGTTAAAGGCCTGGAGGAGTAGGGATCCCGATAACCTGGTAGCATTTCAATGTTCCAGGCCTTCAGCTGGCTCGTGTTGAGTGCCCTGCATGACAAAGGATATGCAGGAAGGTTGCTAAGTCCAAGCTGTCTCCACCCTGACTCCAGAATGGGGAGGAAAAGGAAGGGGGGATGGAAGAGAGGAGGGCAGAGTCCCTTTATACACGGAGTAAGACTTCTCAGTTTCCTGTAATTCTCTGAGGTCCTCCCAGTTGATGCACACAATAGCATTATGGGGGTGAGGAAGGCAAATGGCCTCTTTTACGTGTGTACATCCCTCACAGCGCCCAACATGTTTGTTTGTTGTTTGTTTGTTTGTTTGTTTTGCCGTGGATTTTCTAAAAACTTTGAAAAAAGTACCCTCCTTATGAAGAAAAAACAATTTGCAGGCACATTACATTCTGGAAGGAGCAAGGAGAGAAACTGTGCACAGGTGGCATTTCTTTGGACCTAAAACTAAAACAAGGTAAAACATAAAATAAAAGTAAAAACAACACAGATACATTTCCCAAATGGCAGGACAAAGGCCTCTCTATAAAAGCAATGAGGCACTGGGGAAAATGGCCACAAGCAGCTTTCTAAAACTCTGGAAGTCAACCAAGCTCTCACAAAAGTCCATGGGATCGGGCGGAGTCTCAACACCCACACTTAGTTTTGTAGGTTTCCTGTTTACCCTAATTGAATTCCTTTCTCCCTAGCCCCAGCATCCCTGAAGAACAGCCACCTCACAAAACCATGAGTAGTTGTGAAAACTGGGGTAGAGTAGCCGCTGAAAGTGCCTGGGTGATGTGACTGGGGCTCCCTGAGGACCGGTCCCTAGGGCACCATCCTTATTCAAGCCAACAGTCTGCAGGAGCGCCATTCCTAGGGCCCAGCCTTTGTTTGACAACTCTGGCTTTATCCTCTGGGAATAATCCTTTCTGCAGGTATTTGTCCAGAGTGGGGTTAGTGTTAGAGTTATCTGAACAGCGATCCCAGCTGGGTTTAATGAGAGGCTACTCAAAAGCAGTTAAAAGGAAAAACTTAGGAATAACATATTTATAATATGGGCCCTTTGAAAAGCTCCATCTATACCTGAGAATCTGGGAGATAAAACTATGTTCAAGGCTGTGCACTCCCCCCAAAAAAGTCTCAAAGACCCCATTACCCACTTCCTACTTTAAGCCCTTAGAGGGCAGAGAAAGGGTAGTAAAGGCAAACAAATTCAATATTGCAATCAACAATGAGGGATTTTAAGTGATCCACGTATATGTTGTCCACAAAGACAGTATGTAAATTAAAAACACACAGGTTAAAAGGATGGAAAGTGACACATAATATGAACAATAGCCATAAAAGAGCTGAAAAGCTATATTAATATCAGACAAAATAAGCCTGAAGAGAAAATATATTCTAAAGACAATGAAAGATGATAAGTCATTTAGGAAGACATAATGCTTACATATATATATGAAACTTGAACAACATTATAAGCAAACTAGACCTAACAGACCTCTGTTGAATGCTCCATTCAGTGAGAGCAAAGTATGCATGTGTTCAAGGGCATCTGGAGCATTTTCTAAGAAAGCCATGTGCTAGTCCACAAAGACCAGGAAGACCACAAATCAAGCCTCTGTATATTAAAATAACACAACGGATGATCAAAACAAAGGAAATTGAGAAATTCACAAGCCCAGGAAGTTAACCTACTTCTAATCTATGGCTAGAGAAGAAATCATGAGGGAAATTAGAAATTATACTGATATGAATGAAAATGCAGTATATTGCCGCTTATCTACTATACTTGACATAGAACTCAGAAATACAGTTACAGCTGTAACTATTAAAAAGGATGTATGCCACCTCCAACCACTTCTGAAAACTAGCAAAAGAAAAGCAATTTAAACTCAAATCAAGTAGGAAATGAGAACAGTAAGCATAACAGTGGAAGAAATACATTATAGAATAGAAAGCAACACAGAACACGTACACACACACATACACACACACACAAACCTACTTATTTGAAAAGATCAACAAAACTGGCAATCTTTTACCTAGGCCCATAAATAAACAAAGCAATGTCCCCATTTACTACCATTAAATTACTGAAATCAAGATTGAAAGAGCAGATATACCATTGACATTATAGAAGTAAAAAGAATCATACTGTAAATGTTTGTTTGCAAAAATCAAATACCCTAGATGGGCAAAGGTATACAATGGTAAAACTAACGAATTGCTTAAAAATAAGAACTTCTGAGCAAGTCTAACACAAGTGAAGAAGTTGAGTTAGTAATCTGAAATCTTCCACAAAGAAAAGTCTAGAACCAGATGTTTAAAGAAGAATTAATATAAATTCCTAAAAACCTTAAAAAAAAAAAAAGATCAGGAGGGAAGCAGCCCCAGATGATGTTATGAAGCTAGTCTTATCTGCAGCAAACCCAGAAAGCTACAGGCCAATATTGCTGTTAGTACAGATGCATAGAACCCAGCAACACAAGTGAGGGATTATGTAGCATGGCTAGGTGAATTTTCTTCAGGATGACAAGCATGGTTTAACATGTGAAGATCTACAAGATCAATGTGCCAGGTTGATAGACAAGAAGCGATGTGGTCATACCAACGGAAGATGCCTTTGACAAACCTTCAAGTTAAGAAATTACAAGAAAATAGTATTTGAAGGTATACACCATCTGCTCTGTAAATCCGCCCCTCTAATATAGTATTTAACAGAGAAAACTTAAATGCTTTCTCTCTGAGATCAGGAATAAGACAAAAATGTCAGCTCCCATCATATGCTTTGAATGTTGTACTCAAGGCAATAGCCAGGCCCCATAAGGCAAGAATAGAAAGTAAGTGCTATCCAGATTGCAAAAAAGGAAATAGCACTTCCTCCAATTGTAAGTGATAAGGTCTTGCCTACAGAAAAACCGACGCAATGGTGTATACGTACACACACCACACACACACACACACACACACACACACACACACACACACACCACACCACACCACAATTAGAACTGATAAATAAGGTTGCAGAATACGTGATCAGTATACAACAACCTATAGTGTTTTTATACATTTGACAATGAATACTCAAAACATAAATTAAGGAATAATTCTATTACCAGTATCAACAGATGCCAAAGAATAAATTTAATAATGTAAATGAAAGACTTACAAACTAAATTCAACAAAGCATCATTCAAATGATTGACAGAGATCTAGTAAGGGAAGTGACTTGTTAGGATTCTTGGCACTCCTTCAACTGACCTGTAGCTCCTATCAATACCCAAGTGGTGGTGGTGTGTGTGTGTGTCTGTGTGTGTGTGTAAACTGACAAGATAACACTAAAACTCACAGAACACCAGGCACCTGTGATAGGCAAAACAACAGCATTGCAATAAATAAATAAATAAATAACAAATACAAAACAAAACAACAAACAAACAAACAAAAAACAAAGATGCAGGACCTGTTTCCTTACGTACAAAGCTACTGCCATGAAGTCAATACAGTCCTGGCATAAGGATAGATCTATCCTTAACTTAATGAAATTGAGAGTCAGAAGTTTTCTCCTACATTTATCGTCAACTAACTGATTTTTGACAAAGGCTCCAAGAATTCAGAGGCTAAAGGGTAATTTTTTAAATAAGCGGTACAGGGAAAACCAAATGACCATATGCAAATGAGAAAGTAAACCCTAACTCATATCATATATTTTAAAAATCCTTAGTTCAGCATGGATCAAAGGCTTAAATGTAGAACCTAAAACTGGCACACACCTGTAAGACCAGCACTCTGGAGGCTGAGACAGGAGAATAACACGTTCTAGGTTAGCCTGGGTTATACTCAGTTCTGGGTATATGTGATGATTCTATCACATCCCCAGGAAAATGGTCACTGTGGTCAGGCCAGGAAGAATCTAGGCATCTCACACAACAGGACACACAGAACTTTATATTTTTTGTTTGCTAGTTTGTTTTCTTCAGACCCGAACATGGTTCTAAAACATTCCCTCGACCACGTGAGAGAAAGCTGGGAAACACCACAGCTCTGAGAATACCAACCAGAGACAAGGCAGTCACACGCAGCATGTGAGGCTCAGAGGTCTCTGGGTGGGGAGTGGCCCTCAGGCTCTCTACGGGCTGAAACTACCATCACTGCTGCTGTGGGCATCTCTCTCACAGGTCTATCCTCTCTGGCCCAGAGCCTTAGAGGCCGCTCCTGCCAGGATTCCTCCTAGGTCAGTCAGAGAAGGAACCACCCTGCTCCAGCCACACCTCCAAGGGGACACCCCTGCCCCCCCCCGGGACTCCCCCGCCCTCCGCCCCGGTCCCTCCCCCCCCCCCCCCACCTGCCCCGAGACTCACTTCCCGTCCACGGCCTCCACGATCTTGACCTCGATCTCCTGTTCATAAAGCGTGCGCAGCATCCTATCCCGCCTGTCCTTCCTGCGCTTGAGGTTGATCATGAAAATCTAATGCAGGAAGGGAAAGGGAAAAGAAACAGGCTTTACTTTGGGCTGGTTGAGAAGCGGAGCGCAGCAAATGTCAGGGTCAGCGGGGCTTGCAGGGTGAAGACCTGCCACTGCAGTGGTACCGCTTTGAGTTCCTTCTAAGGCTCATGGGGCGGGGTGGGGTGGGGGACACATACGCTGCTATCTAAATGCAGCCATCAGCAGTGGCCTGACCAGCTGCTTCCCTGATACCCACTGATTAACGTGCTCTCTCTACACTTGAGAAAATAAAGTTCAAAACGTGATCACCCTAAAGGCCAAAGGTGAGTTAGACTTCATGGACACAGCTCGGATAAGGAAGAAGGGGTTTACCAAATGGGTAAATCAAACCAAGTGACTAAGAGTGTCCACAGACTTGTACTTGTGTTTTTAATACTGTTGCTTTCTGTCTGTCTTAGGCCTGTTGTCCTCATGCCTCAGTTTCCTCATCCGAGACTTGCGACCGCTGTGGGTCTTCTCCATAAGCACTGCGTTTGGTGTCAGCACAGTTCATGCCCACTAGGTAGGCTTCACATCTTTGAAAAACTAAGAAAAATCTGAGTCTTCATATGGTGCTTTTATACATCCCAAACTCCCAGAATGAAAGTCAACATCTCAGTCTTAAAAGCTCAACCCACACCCCTACCTCCCAACCCCCCACCCCGAATTCTTCAGCTCCTTAGAGCTGAGAGGATGAAGACACCGAAGGAAAGGGGCCACTCCCTTGGCGGTTACCCTTGACGGAGGAGAGAGTAGAGTGAAATATAATTTGGGTCTGAGTTTTTTTGTAGGGTGCTCTACAGAGGACACCTGCTGACTTGCAAATAAGGAAGGATGCGCATTGAGCCTTTCCAAGTGAGGGCTGAGGCTGCCTGTACCCCTCACCCTGCCCTGCCAAAGTCTCATGATAGCAGTTCTAAAACGTAGACATGGTAAGGTAACGAAAGCCTCATGGACGCTGTTGCGGGTAAGTTAGCATCTTTCATTCATGTTCTCTTCCTTTCCTTCCTTCCTTCTTTCTTGTGTATAGTGTAAATGTGTGGCTGTGAGTGGCCAGTCAGCGGGCAACCTCCAGGAGTTAGTTCTCTTTCTAGGCGGGACGGAGGGATCAAACTTGGGTCTCCCAGTGTGGCAACAAGCTCTTTCATGCATGGAACTATCTTACCTGTTGCGCCTTAGAGTTTGGGTAAGGGCCTCTTGCTACAAGCAGTAATGAAGTGGTTTTGGATATTAAACTGTTCAAGATTGGGAGACGTCAGCTGCCAGCAGGGGAAACCTGGGGTGAAGGAGAAACCTACAGGAACAGGGCCAAGGACACTTGCTTCCTCCTGACTAACCGTCTGGGTGACTCTGGGGAGGACACTTAATGCCTCTGGGCACTTAGCTCTGCTGTCTGGAAAACAAGCCATTTGACCAAACCCAGCCCTCAAGCCCTGTATATATGAAAACACGAACATATCTGGTTTATAATACAGTGGGTTTCATGTTATGAGAATTGAGAAGAAATCTTATTGGATAATGAGGTTGTGGCTCAGATTACACTGCATTGAGCTTAAATATATGCTTTATCAGGATCAGAAGTTATACGAACTAGGCTTTCAATCCTCCCTTGCACGCTACTCTCATCCCTGTTCACGCAGAGATTCATGGGAGCAACAGAATGCTCTCTGCAACATCTCCGTGTGAGGCGGGACTCGGCAGGCATGTGCGGCAGGATTTTTACTACCTCTTGGTCCACTTAACTGGGTAGTTACTAATAAAACAACAACAACAAAAAGCCACGATTTCTGTGTGATGAATATTTGGTGCCTAATGTGCTATATTCACTATGTTCCATTGCCCGGTTTTACAGACTTAGGAAGGAAACGGCATATCCGTGTGTCCAGGGAGGCACCTGAGGTCACTCGAGGAGGCAAAGCAAGGCAAAACAAAATAAACAGAGAAACATCCAAAAGGTCCCCAGCAAACCAGAGGCCTGAGGTCCAGGAAGCCTTTATAAATGATAGCCCCGTCCTGGGCCCTGCCGGGGCAAGGCCAATAAAATCAGTAGCCTCGAAGGAAAAACACAGACGGCTTGCTCATACTTAGTAAACAGAGCGAAGAGCCGAGTGCCAAGTGCAGCCAGACACTAGCAACCAGGTCACAGTATGGGAGGCCAGAAAGGGCCTCTGACACCCCTTTTCCACAGCCCATGTCTGCTACAGACAGAGAGATGATTATCCTGGGCCGTGGAAAGCACAGTCCCTGCCGGCCTCTCTTTCCTAGGGCTGGCCTAACACCAAGTCCTGCCCAAGGCGGAGCTAGACGGTCCCCAGTTTTGTTATTTTGCTGTGATTTGCTCTTCACTGAAATGTGACCGCGGGAGGAAAAGGGAAGATACTGAAAGACACTTCGGTGTTCTTTCCTAGAAGATAAAGAGAGGCCCCAGGGAAAGAAAACTGCACTGAGCAAGATAGAGCTGTGTGGGAGGGCACCCTGGGGAGGGCCCACCCTTGTGGTGCTGGTCAGCCCACCCTTGTAGCCCTGGTCAGTTTTGAAAACGACTCACTGTATTTAGTAAACAGAAATAGACTCAATGGGGTCTATTATACTTTGCTACAGTTAAATTCATCTCTCCTTTTTCTACCTTCTGTGGAAATAGCACAGTCACTGTTTGCTGTGCATGAAGTTCCCCTTCCTACTCTTTGAAGTCTTGCTTCAAGTCAGTTTCGTAGCAGAGATGCCACTTCCTGGTTCCATTAGCTCCTTGGGATGAACACGATTTGGGGACACAGATGCTAATGTTCCAATGTGACAAGGCATTTTTCCTCCCATCAAAGCATACTGAGTTCAAAGTGCAATGCTTGGCTTACATCCAGACCCTCTGGACGAACTCGGACTCAGTTTGTGGACGCCTGGCAGGTCCACACGTCAGGACTCCTCAGCATGGACCTGCGACCGCGTCGGGAGCCACGAAGTGCTCCGTGGCATAGAGCCACAATTCTGGCCCTGCCAACCATCTGTTCTGCACACTACCAAGAAAAGCCCCTTTTCCTATTCTGCTCTCCTTCCTTCCTTCCTTCCTTCCTTCTCTTTTCCTTTCTTTTTTCCTTCTTTCCAGCCTCCCTCCATCCCCCTCTTCCTTCCTTCCTCTTTCCTTTCCCTTACCATTCTCTCTCTCCCCATTCCCTTACCCTTTCTTCTCTCTCTCTCTCTCTCTCTCTCTCTCTCTCTCTCTCTCTCTCTCTCTTCCCTCCCTCTTCTTTTGCGGTGCTAAGCTTTGAATCCAGGCCTTCGCTTACCCTGAGAATGCGCTTTCCTGCTGAGCTAAACTCCCACCGCTGCTCTGTTATTTCTGTACCTATAACAGCACAGTAGCTATGGCCCGAGGGAGACGACCATAAAGGCTCTGCCTGCTGAGAGGGTTTTAGAACATGTGTTTCTCTTCATTTGTCCTTTCAACTCTGCCCTCCAACCTTTTCCCATGGAAGAAAAGCAGAAGGAAAACAAAGCCTAGAGTGTTCTAGAATAGTTTCCATTCACTCAACTATGGCAGAATAAAATTAATGCTCCCCAGAACCTGAAACATGTATCCCCTTTACCTTACTCTTGAACCTCAATTTTAAAAAAAAGTTTGGTAAAATACTCATCACTAAATAACTCTTTCTGATTCACTTTCTACGAGCCTCCTTTGTGAAGACCAGAAAAGAGAATGAGAACAAGCCAGGTCCTCAGAGCCTTTCCAGCTGCCAAGCTTGCCTGCGTGCTCTCGCGCAGATGTTTGGTCTTCTGTTCCAACATAAACACACAAATCTCTGCACACATGTGCCTGCTAACACACACAAGCACACGTGTACACACGCACACATGCACACTACCTCACACATGTGCATGAGAGAGAGAGAGAGAGAGAAAGGGAGAGAGAGAGAGAGAGAGAGAGAGAGAGAGAGAGACTCTCCTACCTCATCAAATCCCATCTTGTCTGGATTCTTAGGAACAACTGATACAAACTGGGAAGGCTCCATCGGAGGACGGTCAACTAGAAGACAGAAGAGACAGATGCTTTGTTAGGGAAAGGCTCAGGAAACAGAACTCTCCCAGCACTCCAGTCTCTAGGACTGAGACCAGTGCTTGACACCCAGGGCAGGGGACAACTGTTCTGAAGTTCCTCAGAACTGAGCAGCTTCTCAGTGACCCTAATGGTCACAGCACTGGCTTCACAACAGCTGTCCAGATGCAAATGGGAATATATGCTCCATTTGCATTAAGACTCATTCTAAGAATATGATGGGGGCAGCATAGGGACAGTGGTTGAGAAAAGCCTCTGGAGTCAGACCCATGAACCCAACCCTTGGCCCAGGAGGCCACGGAGAGTTGTTTCTTCATATGTGAACTTGGCATAATACATGCATCTCTTTCAGTGTGCTGTACCATTTAGGTGAGACCTCAACGCAAGTGTATTTAGTATATTGACAGAGTAAATACTTAATAACTGCTACCTACCATGGAAAAGGGCTAAGGAATAAGAGACTATATACTCTCATACTTGGGAATACTTTTGGTAAAGAACTTGAGATGGTCTTGCAGGTTTATTGGTCTTATGTAAATTCAAGTATTGCTTTGATTTCCCTTAATAAGATAGTATAACGACAAATTTAAGTGTGAGGTGGTCACGGAAGTGCTTACAGAATATTGGTGAGGCTGGAGACATATCTTAGTATAGTACTTGCTATGCAGTCGTGGAGACCCAAATTCACCTATGTAAAATCCATGTGCAGTTGTGCACATATGTAACTCCTAAGTAAGAGATCGGCTACCCAGCTCAGGCAATCAGCAAGCTCTGATTTCAGTAAGAGATATTTGGACAGCAGCAGATGACACGTGATATCAACTTGCACATGCGGGCACACACATATGCATGTGCACCCACATATCACGTATATACACAGACACTCCCACAGTCACACAAACGGAACCAATGGTGATTGTTGTGCAGCGGGTTCATATGGATTAAAACATTCTCTCCAGGAGGGAGGCTCTTGAGACTCAGGAAGAAAAAAAACCTCATAAGTCTCAGGAGATTCCTGAAACTACCAATCACCTTAACAAGATTCAGCCTGCTGTCAGTCTTCCCTCACAGGAAAGACATGCCCAAATTCTTATAAATCTCTCAGTGTGCTAAAGCAGTTAGCGCCTGTAGAATTTTTTAAACAAGTGTTACTTGTTGCTATGACACATGTGCCCTCCACCCAAACTCCTGACCTCTGCTTCTGAAACTTGTACATAAGTCATAACCACTCTGGCCGTTCCCTTGTAAACATTCTTAATTTTCTACCATTCATGTTTACTTTATAAGACCTGAATCCTAGTTAGCCCCAACTGAGCACTCACTCAGCATCCAAAAGACCACTGCCGGGGGAACTCCATGCAAACGCACTGCCTGAGCCACTCCACACTGATGAGGCATAATACCAAATTGACGAGTGACACTATCAAACATGGCTGCGATAGTAAATTCCCTTCCCAGTGTTTCATAGATCTGTTTTATACCCTGACTTTCCTGAAATCTTCAACAGCTTTCCAAGTCCAAGTCCAAGAAAATATTCAGAATCCAGTTAGATTTTTACTCTCCTCCAAACCCACAAACCCAACCATACATGCACATCTTTGCTTTGTGCTTTGCCCCTTGTTAAGAGAGAGACGAGTCTCCTTTCTACTGAACACAACCTTTACAGCAGTGGTTCTCCACCTTCCTAATGCCGCGACCCAATTTTATGGTTGGGAATAATCCTGTGGATCCTCAACCACAAAATGATCCCGTTGCTACACCACGACTGTAATTTTGCCACCGTCATGAATCTTAATGTAGGTATTTAATATGCAGGATATCTGACGGGTGACCCCCAAAGGGTCATGACCCAGAAGTTTTACAGGATTATCCAGAGTTATAGCAACTACCGTCTTCCCAAGAATTCCAATCTTACAGATACCTTCTCTTCCACTCCACTAAATTCCCCTTTATCTGGGATCCTTCTCATTAGCGTACAGACTGCAGTACTCTTACCTTGAGCAAACCAGCAACGCCAAGAGACCAAGTCAAAACAAATACAAATAACAAAAGAGATAATCTCCAACAGCACCGTCCATCGCTTTATTCCATTCCCCTATCATGATTTCATTTTCCCATCTCACTCCTGTCTCACCAGTTTTGTCCCTATCACTGCATTAAAGTGCTTTTCAACAAAATTGATAACAGAGCTCTCTTTCTCTTCCTGGACTCCTCTCTTTCCAGGGTCTCGCCCTGCAGTCTAGACTGCTCTGGAGCTTGCTACGTAGCTCAGGCTGGCCTGAAACTCTTGCGCCTACTGCCTCAGCCTCCCAAGTGTTAGGATTACAGGCGTGAGCCACCACATCTGGCACAGAGTTCTAGCTTGACGTCACCGAGGCTCACTTCTGTGTCCTCATTTCACTTGGTTTCCCAGCAACATTTGTCTCATTCTCAAAACATCACCTCCTTTCTTTCCTCCCAGCTTTCTGGCTGTTAGTCTACCCTGGGGATCTGTCCTTCTTTGTCTTAGGTCATGAGGTCACTCTGTTCCTTGGCTTCAAATATCCTTTCAGTGTTAATGCTTTTTCTTAAATGTCTCTCTTGATGGAATCTCTCCGCTGCACCCATAGAGTCATATTTCCACTTATCTCCTGGCCTCTCTATCCAGACTTGCAACAAATACTGCCAGCATACATGAAGTCTTTTTTTTTTTTTTTGACTTGATAAGTTGTATGGACCAAAATGCTAGAGCCATTCTTAATTCCGCCTTTGCTTCGTGGGCTGCCTCCAAGCCCCTCTAAGTACAATGGGCTCTGCCGTGAAAATGTGCGTTAAACCTGTCTGTTTCTCATTACCTTCTTGCCACAGCTCAAAGCTCAACCACTAACACCCCTTAACATGAGCTATGGATTAATTCATTACACTCTTAATGTCCATACCGCAGTTTAAGTGATCTTTCAAATTACGTAAATCACATCACACCACCCTATGGGGTCACGTCACTCTGAGGGTAAAGTCCAAACTCCTTGCCGTGGTCAGTGTGTTCTGCAGTCATCCGTGACATCATCTCCTTCTACCCAGCTCCTCCTTCCCCACCGTGTTGGCCCCTAGCCCTGGAACACTCCCAAGAGTTCTCTGCTTTAGTGGTCTTTATGTGTATTATTGCTTCTGCTTGGAATCCGTCCCCTAAAGATTCATGCAATTGCTTCCTTAAAATATTACCTATATCTCTGAGAGAATACAAGTTCTTGGTGACAAGGGGTTTGCTTGATTTCTCCACTGCTGTAATTCATTATTATGGGAAATCATGCACTATGCATTGGTTGCGTTTGTAGCCTGAGCCCTGCTTCCCAAAGCCTTCATTGGTTCCTTAGGATGGATGTTGTACTCCATCCCAACTGTCCAGTCAAAAGCCACTCCACTCAAGCCACTTCAGCACCTCACCCTCCGCAACTTTAGTTTCTCCTAATGTTTTGGCCTCCTTTCTTCCAGAATGGAAACTATTTGTCTCTTTCCTCATCCCGTAGTGTCCTGACCGTATCTGTTCTCTTGTCTGAGCTGAGCACTTCTATTCAAGATCAGCTGAAGAAGCATCGGGTCTGGACGTGACCACACAGGCCACAGAATCCCCTTTCTGTTCTAAACCCCTGTTGCCTTTTGCATCTGCCCAGTTTACAGCACGTTGTATTGTTAGTGTCTTTTAAAATATCAGTCCTGTCTCCTCAGTTAAACTGCGATCCTCTGAAAGTTGAGGGTTGGCTATAAAATGTTTTGACTTTTTAATACTTTTGTGGGATGGCTCATTTCACAGGTATGGATCCCACACCTGTTGGTTAAAAATTACACATTCTAATACATCAATGATTATTTCCCAGTAGCTGACTTCTACTGCCTAGTGAAGCCCACATCTGTGTGTGTTTTTTTTAAATCTCATTCATTTCTATTTAGAGATTTATAGCTATGCATTCACCATTACTCACATTTTATCATTTCTATGTGGGAGTTCAGTCACATTTTTGCCTTGTAACCATCAACCTTCTATCTTTAATGAAATCCATCATTACAAGTAAAAGAGAAGTTTGCATAAAAAACCAGTGAGTTTATTTTCAGACTCACTGAGTTGCCTGTGAGTTTCCAATTGATTTAATATTTCAATTATGTCCTGTGTTGTAAAGTTCAAGATGTAGACTCTTAACAAAGTTATAACCAGATACAGTAAGAGCAAAGATGAAATAAAATGCCATATATACATCGCTTAGCACCTGGGTGGCAGTGAGCAGGGAGAACATACTGAAAGGCAGAGCTTCCCACAGGCTCTCCTCAGATGAAGTCTACCTGGATAGACAGGGGCCTGTGCATATTTGTAAATTATAATCACTAAGATCTTTATTGACTGTAGAAGAACTTTTCCCATGCTCAGGCACGTGGAAGAAAACAAGAGAGCGCAAGGCCTGGTTGGTCACATGTACTTGGAGCCAAAGCTGCAAGCCATGAAATGGGAATAGTAAGGGCCAGCAATGTCACAAAGTGCTAAACGGAGTCATAATAACCTTCGCACTTTAATATATAGTTTATAAAGCTGATTACATATATAATTATTACACTATTGTTTTATGAAGCTGATAACATATAAGTAATGTATAACTGTCATACTCCATTACATACGTGTATATTAAATTGTCATACTTTATTATTTTATGAAGCTGTTGATATTGATCATTTACTACTCTCAGTCCTCCAAAATTATTTATCTCCACTTTACAAAACAAAACAAAAAAATCCAAAGCCAGAAACAAAACTAAAGTGATTCTCTCTTCGTAAGTGACAAAGCCTGGGCTCAAGATGACTTTCCTGGCTCCAGGTCAAGTGCTCTCAAAAATACAGTTTTCATTCCCTTAGTTAATTTATTCAAATGTCTGACCATACATTGAGGAAACATTTGTTTGGTCCCAACCATGTGCCATGCACTATGTGAGGTGTTTGAGATACAAGGCAACAAAACAATAGCCTTGTTCCTAGGGTCTGAGACACGTGAAAAGGGACAGAAACAGCACATATTGAAGAAATTCACAGAAGTGGTATTGGGCTCAGTAGATGAAGGGCTTGCACGTAAGCCTGAGGACCTGAGTTCAGATCCCCAAACTCAGGTAAAAAGCCAAGCATGATAGTACATGCGTCTAACCCCAGTGCTGGTGGGGACGACTGCAGAGACAGGCAGATCCCCTGAACCACTGGTCAGGCAGCTCAGCCAATCAGTGAACTCCAGGTTCAATGAAAAGATTGTCTCAAAAATAAGGTGGGGAGTGATAGAAAAAGACTGACTTTGGTCTTCTCCCTCCACATATGCACATTCAGCCATACCTGCATACACACACACACACACACACACACACACACACACACACACACAGAGAGAGAGAGAGAGAGAGAGAGAGAGAGAGAGAGAGAGAGAGAGAGAGAGAGAAGGGCTATCCCAAGAAATGTCAGTGAACTAATTCTCATTCTGTCTTAAGTCATCTGTCCATCCACTCTGCCATCAGCCCGTGGCTACCGAGCAGCTGCCAGGAGGCAATGGGATCTATTCTACGTCCCGAGACCAACCTGGTGCAAAGGGGATTTATAAACGAAGAGAATGGGAAACAGGCACTCACAGACATTTCAGTGGGTCCAAAAATAAAGGTGCGGGTTTTTCTTTAGAACTTTTGTTTTTAAAGTCTTAGTCTGTTTAACATTCTTAACTTTGTGTAGACATTGGAGACTTTTCTACACCTCCACTGCTTGCTCATTCACCTGTGGCCAGCCCTTGGCGGCATCAACACCCTGATTTCTATTACTCCCTTAAAAAAAATTCTTTTCCATTTCTAACCATTGCTTTAGTTCAGATTCTCACCGGCCTCTGCCTAGTTTGCTGTGTGATGTCGGAAGTGTTCTTTTCAGCTCTGGTGTACACCGGCATTCCCTGTCAACTCAGGGCCCATCCATTTCTTCTCTTTCCCTGGAGTGACCTCTCCAAATCTGAATTTCAACTGGACATCTCTTAGCTTAAAGTCCTTCAAAATTCCCTCCCTTCAAGGAAAGTCCAATGTCTTCTAAATCATTGGAGGTCCTCTGCTTGGGCTCCTGGGCCCTTGCCAGCCTCACTTTCCATGGTGTCTCCTACCCCCCTCCACAATGATGAGACACAGAAAAGACTTCGCATGGGAAGACACTGCCAACACACTCTCTAGGACTGATGGGTCAGCTACCTTTTCTTTTTTAGCCACAGTTTAGCTATTGATTATTAAACATACCAGTTCCAAAATTATGCTAGACTCAGTGTCAGTGACAATGCAGTGTTTAAGGATATGGCATTTGGACAGACCACATTGGATTCCAACCTTAATCTGCCATCAGTAGAATAGTAGACTCATGTATACTTGGACTTCTTCAACTTTATTTTGGGGATATAGTTTTCCTTCATGGAGTTATTGTGATGATTATTGAGTGTACAACAAGTATTCAGCATTGTATACATTGCATTATAAGCTATTGTTGTGTTAATACACACACACACACACACACACACACACACACACACACACACACAAACACCTCTGCCCCAGAACCTTAAAGAACTCTCTTGCCCAGAGTCATATAATTAAAAACTAGCAAAGAAAATATTTAAATTCATTTTACATAGCACTATTATAGCATTTACTGCATTGTAGGACTAGCATTTACTTATGGACCCAAGTATCCACCGAAATAGGAAGCTCCTGAGAGCAATGACCTTGTTATATTTGGGTTTGTTGTTATTGTTGTTTGTTTGTTTTTGTTTTTGAAACAGAGTTTCTCTGTGTATCCTTGGCTGTCCTGGAACTCCCTATGTAGACCAGGCTGGCCTCAAACTCAAAGATCGCCTGCCTCTGCCTGCCGAGGACTGGGCTTAAACGTGTGCGCTATCACCACCCAACTGACCTTGTTATATTTGTATCTCATGGGGAAAATGTAAGAATTCATGGACAGATGAGTATCTGTGCCTCAATCAAGCTAGAACAACGGCCATGAGCTGTCAGGTCAAGAAGGACCTGGCTACCATGATGATGAGCTACGCACTGTTGCTCTGGATTCTGGGTCACTCACCCATTGCTTCTATCTGCACATGGATGAGGTTCTCGATGTCTTCCTGCAGGGTCTGGTGGGGCTTCAGAGGGATGGGCAGGTAGCCATAGTGCTCTCTGTTGCAGAGGTACATCTGGATGCCTGAAGATTTGAGAGAACAGTGTCAACCAATCAAAATCCATACTTCTTAGTACGAGAGGGAGACTCACTGTGGCTGGTGCAGGGTTCAGTGCTGAAGCTGAACAGTGGCTTGTGGGAGCTGTCTATACAGCTTTACAATATTCTTCTACTTAAAAAAAAAAAAAAAGGAAACACAGAGGGGCTCTTAAAAACCCTGGGCCATTCTTCCGTCCAGAGGAAATTGATTTTTCTGTCTGAAGAAAAACCACATTTGTGGCCTGAAATGGTCACTGTAAAGCCATGAAGCAATCAGACAGGAAGAAGGAATTCCTGATCTGGAGAGCAGAATGGAACACGCTAATCCTCCTGCAGGAAATAAGAAGAAGATGAAGAATGAAATCTATATTTGATATGAAAGCACACAGGAAGATCCTGTAAGGCTGACAGATTATTAAAGCTAAATCCAGACACACACACACACACACACACACACACACACACACACACACACCAAAACAAAAAGTAAAAGATAAAACAGAAATTGATGATTTCCCATGATACCTCCTTGTTTTATTTTTTCCAGGTGCTAGCACAGATTTAGAGTGACCAGTGAACAAAATTCTCAAAAATAAGTTCGTTAATGACAAAAAAGCGCATTCCTATCAAATCTTATTAAGCACCTACAGTGTGGTTAGCCCCAGCAATGTGATAGCTCTCTTATATTTAGTTTTAGTAGTCACAGTCTCACCAGTGAACTGGGAGAACTATAAAGCACCTTTGTTCAGCCAAACAGCTAGGAATGAAGACTCAGGATGGTCTCATGCAGTCCAAGTGGACCCCGTTTACTTAGCTACAAGGACAAACCTGTCAAACTTTGGTGCATGCACTCTATCCTCTGATTTGCTAATTGCTACAATCATCAGTGTTTTCCTGAGGAAATTAACTACATGGTGACATCTTTATTTTGGGCAGATGAAATTTCCAGCAGTCAGCTACATCCCTTGCCAAGCCAGGAGACGCTGTCTTAGAGCATTAGCAGGGAAGAAGAAGGAAAGAAAAGGGCCTTTGTCCTCCGCTTTTACTGACCCTGGCCCATCTCACCAGGCACTGTCACCTCCCTTACCTTCTTCAAGGGAACTCATTAGCTGTGCTATTTGCTCATGTGAATGCTTCTAAGGACTACAAACCAGAATGTGACTTTTCACAAAGTTGTAATGAAATAAGAATGTGGGAAAAAAAAAGACTTAAGGTTCAGGTTGCCTCTGTATTCCACGTAGACAAGCACCCTTTCACCATTTAACTTCCCAAGGCTTCCATACCGGGGGATATGATACCTAGCCAAACTATCCAGCGGGTGAGCAAGTACCAGGAAAGCATTTTCAGAGTTGAAATGCAAGTCCATAAAACATTTTCCTTCCATCACACTTTCTCAGAAAGGTACTAGTGATGAGGAAAGAGAAAGACGAGGAGGAGGAGAGTAAGAGGGAGAAGGAGAAAGATCACCATGTACAAGAGAGAGTCAAGGGACAAGTAAAGTGATGCATGACAGAAACAAACGTAGTCCCAAGTTGATGGCTGTGACATATCAGAAATAAGAGTGTATCAGAAGATTTCAAGACAAACATCTTGGAGTGTTCTAGATGCAAAAGCAGACAGCTTATGATTCTGAATGCTTTAAGAAAGTTTGAGAAAATGAATAGTTTTCGATTGTATTTGTGATCTCCACCACACACACACACACACACACACACACACACACACACACAGAGAGAGAGAGAGAGAGAGAGAGAGAGAGAGAGGGAATTACTAAGTTTGATAGTAGAAAAATTTGTAATATAAAAGAATAACTGTTCTTGGTGTTTTAGGATTATGTGATTATAAGAAAAACCTATGGTTCTTTTTGAAAGATGTCTTTATTTGTGTGTATTTGTGAGTGCCTATATGTATGTCCATGTACTGCTTGTGTTCCTGGTGCACACAGAGGCCAGAAGAGGGCATCAGATCCCCTGGAATTAGAAGAACACACCATTGTGAGTCACAATGTGGGTGCTAGGAACCAAACCCAAGTCCTCTGCAGGAATACCACATGCTCTTAACTACTACACTATTTATCCACCCCCAGTGCCCAGCGTATTAAATTACATCAAGAGGGCAAGGGGATAGGAAGAATGTATTTCCACATAGAAGGCCAAGGGGCATGAGCTAACTTGTTATCTTCTGTAATGAGGAGTTGATTTTGAAGGGGGGAAAAGTCTGAAAGAAAGTACAAAAGAAGAAAAAAGAAGAAGAAACAGAAGAATGTGTGCTACTTAGAAACAAAGATGTAAATGCTATGTTCTTTACCCATTTCCAGAAGTGACAAGGTGGGAGGGAGTACTCATTTTACTAAATCTTAGGTCCCTGGACTCTTTTGACTATGTGTATAGATGATGTGATAAAAATGAAAGATCAGCCAGGCGGTGGTGGCGCACGCCTTTAATCCCAGCACTCGGGAGGCAGAGGCAGGAGGAGCTCTGTGAATTCAAGGTCAATCTGGTCTACAAAGTGAGTCCCGGACAGCCAAGGCTACACAGAGAAACCCTGTCTTGAAAAACCAAAAAAAAAAAAAAAAAAAAAGATAAGGAGATGTACTGATAGTTATATAAAGTCTTGAGAGTATCTTGGAGTAAAAGTTTCTGGTGAGTCTTTGGGAAGGAGAGGCGAGTGTTCCAAGGGGAGTGCTTTGTTTTCCTTATGAAGACACCCAATGCTTTTCTGAGCTCACATATACCTGAATAATAAAGATTAGTAAATGATCTCTTTCCTTGTGATGAAAAATCAGATTCAGGCTGTGATTGGTCCAGGGCCACACATTCTGTCATTAGTACCAAATCTATATCCCTGAGGGACAGTTCCAACTTCTCTCTCTCCATCTGGAGCTTACGGCTTAGTCTTAAAGCCGTTAATCCCTGGGACTACAATTCCTATGCCGAGAGGCACTTTTGGCCACTACAAGTGATGCCCTAAGCAGATCTGCCTGGCCACTACTCAGATTGCTCATCTGGCTCACAGTGGATGGATTATTTGGAAGATGTCTGGCTAGTACAGAGGAGAGCTCCTGTGCCCACGATAGAGAACACTGACCCCGAGCCACATGGGAGGTCAAGTCTTGCCTCGGGCCTCATTATGGCCACAGAGACTTACCTATGACCCTCTGCTATCTGCTCGGGTTAGATGGCTCACCAGAACCCTTGGAACGCCTCTCTCTCTTATCATTTACATTTGCCAAAGGCTATGATCTGAGACACAGGATTAAGGTTTGTGGTTCCAAGGTCCTGGCAAGTACAGAGAGATAATATACTTTTTGGAGGCCCATTTAAAAAATGATGTTCTGATAGATAACACACATCCAGATAATTTTGGAACTGTAAAAACAAACAAACAAACAAACAAAAATGCCAGCTCCTTTTTTTTTTTTTTTTTTTACCAAGACTTTGCTAAGGAAGAGGAAACTTCTTCTCTTTGTAGCCAAGAAAGAAAGGAAGAAGCTTGGGATGTGCCAAGGGCTACAGGTGGCTCCTAGGTCCATTTATACTTCTTTGGAAAACACCAATGAACTCTGACCTGAGGACACACAGCTGCCAGGCAGTAGCCTCCAGCAATTCTGTCTTGTCACGTTCTTGCCTCTTGCAGATTAGTCAGCAGCGCTAACCTGGCCCTCGGTGTTCATAGCTGTCAAAACCTTAGTTATGTTTCCACAGTGATGGAACAACAGCTATAGACTCTAACACAGTGCTGGCCATGATGGTAGGGCCTCTTTCCCTTTCCATTTCTTGTTCCCTTCAGATGATTTGCTGACAGCTTTGGGCATCCATATCTGGGAAGCCTGACAAATAATGCACAAATCTCTGGTGAACAGGCCATACAAACAGCAATGATGGAAAGTTATAGTATAGCCTACATCTGTTTTCCAGGCTTAACACCTGTGTGCTAGTTTAAAGTAGACATAGCATCATTTAATTCTTGGGCCACAGCGATGCCTTGTGCGATGGGTACAGAGGAGACTTCTGCGAGGCACTGACCCTCACCATAATCATTAACAGCTCGCTTTCTTGGAACATCCTTGTTTCAAACTCTGAAGCAAAGGCTTGGCAGAACTTGCTGGAAAAGGAAAGCCCTGCCTGTTTCTGGCCCTGGAGAGGTCACAGCAAATCGCACGTCAAGAAGCAGCTTCCATTAACATGGCCACAAGGACTTTCGTGCAAACTTGCAGACCATATGAGGAGTGTTTGCCCTTTCATTAACATCAGGCCAAGCAGTCTAAATTGGTTTACCAAACAGGGAAGCCAACCTCACCATCAGTGAGCGGGACATCTATGACTTGATGTGCGTGTCGCAGCTTGTGTTTATATTAACAGTCTCATCTTCCAGCAATCTCCCCAACTGTCAGGGAGCTTTGCAAAGTCATTTTCACCCTAACTTGGGTAACCATCATGAGTTTATTTCACCATCTTCTTGGTTTCTAAACTCATTTTGTTAGAGGCTAAACGATGCATCACTAACAGGCCCTGGTTGCTGTCAGGAAAGGCCTGGGGTACTTAAGAGAGCTTTGCCTTTTTAAAGCCATGGCTCTTCCTGGCCTGTTTCTGTGAATTAGCCCTCCCTGAGGGCTAGAAAGAAAAGAAAAAACCAAAGCAAATCAAAACACCTTTCCTTCCTGTTGACTTGGCCTTGTCAAGAAGCCCTCAAATTCCAGAGGCACTGCTTTTCTGGTGATTCATGGGTACTGAACTCTGGCTTTGCTTCTCTGTTTACAGAGATGGAGGCTAAAACTACTGACTATCTCTGATATCTGTTCTTAAGAGTAAGAGTGTTTAGGACCGCACAGAGTAAAGATGGCATTCTGAGCCTCCCTCCCCATTAGGAAGTGGCCTCTTGCTCAGTTCTGGCTAAGGGAATATGCATGTAAGTGCTGTGTTCACTTTCCAGACTGTACTCTGACAGGGGCAGAGTCCTCTGTCCAGTTTCTGCCTCGATGCATTGTGTGCCCTTGGTGGTGAGTATCTTAGATCTTACAATTAACGGCAATTCCTCTTGAATTATGGAAAGACAATGCAGAAGGAATCTGGGCTGCTAAGAACTATGGGACAGAGCTACTAACAGCGACACAGATGATTTCTGAGAAGCAACGGTTCCATTTGTGAAACCTGAAGACTTTACCAGTGCTGTTCTTGTTCCAATTTATTAATGGCATTCTTGTCATTAGCAACAGACTTTCAAAGACCCTCATTTTCACTGTCTCCTCATAAACTCAGATCCTCCCTAAAAGAAAGTAGAGCCCTGTGATGGTGCCTTCTGATCTTTGGTGCTCAGGGGCAGTAACGCAGAGGATTCTGGCATGGCTACTACAAACAACTCATTGCCTCCAAGAGATTTGAAATTGAGATAAGAATGTTTAAAAATATGCATAGGCTAAAGGGGAATGTCTTTTGTAGTGTTCCTATGGCAGCCTACAGCCAAGCACAAACAGTACCTGCTTGCCTGCTGGAGAATGCAAAAACGATGATGTCATCAAAGGTCCAGGTGTAGTCCTGGTGTGGGGGGTAGAAAGCCAGTTTGTCAGAGGCCTCTTTCCTGAGGTCCACTAGGAAGGTGGAGTGGACCATGGGGACCGGGAAGCAGCCCGTCTTCTTCCATTCTCTAATCTGAAGGTAGTCTGGGGTCCGCTTATAGAAGCCCTGGAAAAGAGCAAGTAGACAGTGTTCTCTCATCTGAAAGCACCATTGTCCAGTCATCCAGACCCTCTAGGCCTTCACAGGTCAGTAGAAATCTCCAGAATGTCTGCATTCTTTTTACCCTGAGCTAAGAATGTCTAAGTGAGTTCAAGAAGTGAATCTATATTTAAAGCACAAAGAGATTCCAATATCAGGAACCATTTTTATTTCTCTGTTGATTCAATAATTTCACAAAGTGTAGTAGATGTTGGCTTATGATTAAACTCAAAGGATTAATGTTGATACAAAGAAGGGGCAGGGCAGACAAGTATGAGCACATGTTCTGGTCCAGGCCCTCTGAGTTCAAACCTTACCTCAGCTCCTTCCTGTTTATAGATGCCTCACCTGACTCAACCTATGCCTCTTTCCTCAGGTCTGAAAGAGGCACAGAGATTTTTTCCATATAATTAAGTAAGGCAAAACTATGAAGTATTTAGAATAATGCCTAGCATCAAGAAATCGTCAACCAGTATTGGCTAGATTGAAATGAAATGCCTCCGTTACACCTGCCTAACGGTTTTGAAAAATTCGTTATTTTCCCATATACAACTGAGTCTTTTTTCAGTGTTCCACTCTTTTTGAGGATTCCCCCACCCTGGCTTTAACACTCTCTCCTGTATGAGGACGACAACCCATCCTCTCACTTTGTGGTTTTCAAATAATTTTGGTGTGGCCCAATTTGTTTTCCATCTGAACTTAATTGTTGATTCCACAGATACGCATGGGGCACCTACTGTCATCCAGGCACTGAGATAAGTGATGGAGAATTAATAAATGAGATGGCACAGCCTTAGCCCATGTGGGATGAGAAACTTGGAAAATTTAAGAGGATGATGAATCATTATTATCCTGGGAGAGGATGGTAGGAAAAGAAGGAGAGAGAGGGCGGGGCGGGGAGAGAGAGAGAGAGAGAGAGAGAGAGAGAGAGAGAGAGAGAGAGAGAGAGAGAGAGACTATATTAATGTGCTTCTCAAAGAGAGGTAGACACAATAGTTGTATCATTCTTTGAAAAGAACTAAAGTTTATTATCCTGTTTATTAGCCAGGCAACGCCAAGATCATTCTGTTTGGGATGTGTTTAAAGGCTCTGGGAAGTAGGGCTGCCTTTAGCTTATGAAGTCATTGGTCATTTCCGTTCCTGTCCAAGTGGGAAGTGGACTAGGGTGGAAGAAAGCCAAAAATAGATGAGGACGATTATAATTGGCCCAAGTTGCACAGAATTGAGTTTTGCTCTGCAAAATAAGTGAGCACACTTTTCCTACTTGCCTTTAATAAGGAACTAACAGAACCTTGGGGACTGCAGGCCTTGGGACAACCTCCTCCCACCCCTGTTGCTGGTGGCAAAGCAGAACTCACTAAAGGAAAACAAGCCTCCAGTGGCCCTGCCACGTGGAACACGGCAGATGGCTAATGGAGAGCTTATGCTAACTTAATATAATGTGTTCTCCCTGTATTACACTTTGGTCTTATATGGATATATTATATTGGTCAGCTTAATTTATCTAATTCACTATGAATTTAAATTAAACAGTCATTGGTATTTACTGTAACAGATATCTAAAATGTAAGATTTTATTACAGAAGAATGGATGATGGAAATTGACATTTTTTTAACTTCAATTTTTTGAAAAAGCTTCTATATCAGTTTCAACTATCAAAACTCTATGGAAAAAAATTTGTTGATGTATATCAAAGATCATCAGAATACACTTTGATGCAATGATCCCACTCCTGTGGTGGTTTGAATAAGAGCAGCCTTCATAAGCTCATGTTGGAATGCTTGGTCCCCTCAGTGGAACTGTTTCAGAAGGATTAGTGGTGGCCTCGTTGGAGAAAGTGTGTCACTGGAGATGGGCTTTGAGGTTTCCTTTCTCCCATCCCCCCACCCCCTGCCTTCAACATGTGGATCATGTGAGCTCTTAGCTACTGCTCCAGCACCAAGCCCTCTGCCATGCGCCCTGCCATGATAGTCATGGACTCACCCTCTGAAACTGTAAGTAAGACCTTACTTAAATGTTGTCTTTTAAATGCTGCCTTGCTCATGGTGTCTCTTCATAGCAATAGAACAGTAACTAAGACACGTTCCAAGGAACTCATATATAGATGCAAAAACTTTTGCACCAGCGATGACAGTAATTGTAATTGTCAAAACGGGTTGCAAACAGCGTGGATGGTCAAAGTGAGATGTTTGAGTGAATTGCAGATAGCCGCTGGTGATGATGACACAGTCATTGGAGAAATGCAAGTGTCTATCCATGGTGTTTGTATAGTGGTGCGATGAATATTTTTGTCTGTTAAGCTTTTTAAAAATGTTTTTTTAAACTTCTAAATTTTTCTTGTGTGCTTTTATGTTGATATTTTAATGGGAAAATTTAGTTAATCCCTGAACTGGATAAAAGGGAAAACAAATTCTGTTATACCTTATCGGTTAACTGAAGCTTCTAGCTCTTTAGAATTCTAAGCTCTTTAGAATATTTTGTTGATAATAGGGTGTGGCATTTGATGCGGATTTACCCCCTTTCTTGAAAGTGCTTGCTCCAGTGACATTGTGACACACATATCTCAAAGGCGCGGGAGGGGAGCGGCCATAATTGCCATAGTCCTGCCTTGTCAGCATTTTTCTCCTCCATTAGTTCGTCAGGAGACTTGCCTGGGGTGTGATTCCACACCAGAAGTTAGAGTACAGGCCTCGGGACTCCAGCATGGGGGCCACGATGGTTTTGTTTTCTGCAATCATTAGGCTCAGGATCTGCGGATTAGTCAGGAAATTGTCGACATCTACGAACTAGGAAAAGAGAAGGGCAAAGTCAGGGGGAAGGTACGTCTCCGCGGAGAGCTCAGCAGCTCAGCACATCTAAAGGGGCATGAAACCTGGGGCCAGGTCTTATCTTCACTCTCCTCACTGAGAGCCACTGCGGCCAGGAAGCTTTCAGTAAGTCAGACACTCTTAGTCCAGCTCCCTGTTCAGCTCTAAGCTGTGAGCTGGCATTATCATGGTGGGTACATAGGAACTCAACAGAACACAATTCACACGCTGGTAAATGATTAAAGTTCAAGATGTCAGTGGTTCCTAAGCGCATATATGCCCATGCAAACACATACCTAGTGCCACTCTCAGTACTCATTGGTAGGCCTATTTGGGTTTCAACACTCGGGACAAGATGGCCCATAGCAGATCCCCAGTGCTACTGCAATGTCGCAAATAGAAATTTTGTTTAAATTGTATTTTATCAGCTCATGCTAATCAAGTGTTATGTTTCTTAGCAGAGAAGCTTGTGTCAGCTCTTATTCATTTATAGAGAAAGAGAAATGTTTGGTTTAATGAGTTAGCAAAGAGAAATATTTGGTTTAACGAGGCCAGACAATAGATTCTATATTTTATGTAATTATAATTTACAAATAATCAGAAACATATCAGACAATTTGCTTATGAAAAATTTTACAGTTTAGCATGTGTAGATTTTACTAGCATGTTAGTAGTTGCATATAACAGTAAATATTATCGTACAACCTTAAACTTTCTATGAAGTTGCATGTGTTGACAATGTTTCTAAAGCCTTATCAAGCCGATTTTTTTTGAGTGGTCAAGGGACCAGGGAGTGGCATTGGCTAAAAGTATTCATTTCCTATGGGAAATCAGATGCCCCTAAGTGTAATATGATAATATTAGCATCATTTCTAGTGTCACAGTGGAAAACATTTGCTCAATAAACTCATGGGGGAAAAAACTTCCAGGAAAAGGCATGGTGGCTTCTTTCTCCTTAGGCAGTAGACTCTTTTCCAACTGAGGCAGTTCACTGAGGCTGAGGGTGCCTGGACCCCTAAGTGCCAAGCCCCTTATTTGTTTGAACCATTGTGCAAGCTCTGAGGACTGTGATGAAACCTCCTCAAGGAGGAAAAGTTTGTGTGAGAAGCAGGTGGTATCCTGGGAGACAAACAGGAGATCCCACTTCCCAAATCACCTAACAGATAAAAGGGAACAGAGTTTCAGGTGGCCCCACTTTACATAATAACTTCCTTATGTCTGCAAATTTCTCACAAGAGCCGTTAAGACATTTAATCTTGCTTCACCTACTAAAATGATTCAGAGTTTCTTATGCCTGTGATATGAAACACGTGGTTCAGAAGCCTCACCATCCATGCAACTCACTGAAAAAGACATTCTTATGGCATCTGAGATGAAGTCCAGATATTACAATATTTAATAACAAAAATATTCCCAGATATACAATATTTAATAACAAAAATATTCCCTTGAACCCTATACGGGGAAGGTGAGGCCTAAATAACAGCTTGCTTTGACTGTTCCCTGGGTACCACTTCTCATTTGTAGATACATTTCTGGAAACAGTTGTCAAGGAACCAAGCATCTGTTTTTACCAGGATGTAGTCTGACCATTTTTCCCTCGCAGTTCGAAGGGCTGCCTGTCGCAGTTTCATGACGTGGGCAAACCGGGAACTTGGCCAGTGTTTTGGTCCAATTTCATCAGGGTAAGACCTAAAAGAAGAAGAATGATGGAGAGCCTGCGCGGGCGAGGCCTGGCCCTGCGCGCTTGCGTGCACTGACTCCTCCTCACACTCGGAACCAGGCACAAGAGACTTGTACCACCATCATTTCTATGTCATAGATAAGCAAACTGGAACAATGATTAGTTAAGAAATTTGTTTCCCACTGAACGTTAAGTCTTTATATGAAAGGCATCAAGTGGGTTTTCCTCCTCTTTCTCTGTCTGCCTCTTCTTCCTTCTTTGAGGTGAGGGGTCTCATTACGCTGCCAAGGTGGACCTTGAATTTTAGATTTAAGCACCCTCCTAGCTCAGCCTTCTAATTATAAAGTATACGCGGATGCTGTGCCTGGCCTTTTCTGCATTGGGTTCTAATGAGAGCCGTGTGCAGTTTGTCCTGCTACACTGCTGTGTAGTACTGGCTCATGTTACAGTAAGTGGTGCCGCTAGAGTTCAGATCCAGGCAGTCACTCCCCAAAGCTTGTAATCTTAGAGACTTAATACATCTTATCAAATAAATGTGGAAGTACAGGAGGAAGATGTGAGTTTCTTAAGAAAATCAAAGGTGCAGATTTCTTGTTGAAATCTCAGTAAATGATTCGATGTCGTTTAGCGCTTTGATCTGATTAGGTGAGGTGAGGTGTTAGAGCAGGCACTAATGTTCTAGGGATTTCTGTCGACAGCCATAAGACGGCTGGTCTGAGACTCCTGAATGGCCACGGAGGCAAATGACTCAGGGCACACTCATCTAGATCCTTCTGAAAGCTCTCAGCTGACGCAGGGGCTGTCACTACAGCTGGCCACCACTTTGTGTTCTTGGAAGTGCGGGGGCAGCATGTTTGCCTCAACGAATAAAAAGTCCCAAAACACTGAGACTGTAACTATACAAGTAAAGTCATATAGTTATTAAGCCGCATACAAGCCAGGAATTCTCTGCAATGTCTTCCTCAATTACTCTTTCAGTGGAAATTAGTGGAATTCCTGTTTTTCTGGATTTATTTGCCAAAAATAATGCCTTATGAAATATTTTTCACACTGACCTTGGCATATAATATATGAAGTAAAAAACCTGGCTACAAAGAATGTATCTGGGAAGCAAAGTAGGACACAAAGTCTTCCTGTGTAACTTTTTAAAGATTAGGCTAAATTCCATCATAAGAAATACCAAAGGGCTGCTTAAGTCTTATATAGTGTTCGAACTTAATTGATAAATTCGCTTAATATTTAGACCATAGACTTGGATTTTAGATATTATATGTACACATATATATTCAACCATTAGGTGTGTTTATATATGTATATAATAGAGTCTAGGAGAATATATTTGTTCTGCAATGACATTTGTTATTTTATTCTACACATTTGGCTCTTAACAAATGGCTTTTCCTGTGCAGAAACTCAGGCTATTTATTCATTCAATTTCTATAAATCCTAAAGTTGGAATCATAGTGGCCTTATGAACAAAATACATGATGAGGGAAAATAGACAGCATTTATATATTGTGCCCCTGCCAAAAGCTCATGGTCAGCTTCAGAAAGCTTAAATAAATTAATTAAGACGAGCTCAAGACATTATGTCAAAAGGACAGCATAGAAAATAAGCAATCTAAGTAAAAAAAATCTTTACACATGAATAAAATGGCTGCTTTCTCTAGTGTCTGTGATTTAGGATGGTAGCTAGTTATAAAGAAAGAAAAACACTCCAGGACCTGCCTCAGGAGCAGCTGGGGATTGGAAATAAAGTTGACATTCTAGATAAAGCATATTTTCTTTGGGGAAGAGTAGGGAATATGGGAATCTTTGATTTATGTCTCAGGGGTTAGAACTTTGTTCCGTATGTACTTTAGATCAGTTTGAGTCTTTGTGATAAATTAATGTATCTTAGGGAGGTTCCTCTGGAGATATGGCATCGCGGTTGTTGATCTTGAGGACCTGCATGGTTAGATTGAGAGACACCGAGGGGGCTAATAAATTGCAGGTCTGTCTGTGTGAGCATTTCCAGAGATGATTGGCATGTGGAACTACAACTGACAGGGAAGACCCACACCAAATGTGGGCAGCACTGTAATAGATGGGGGCCCTGGTAGGTGGGGAAAGAAGCAGGCCAGCTGGGGTATGCAGGCTCCACTGCCGGAGCAAGCACTGCACTCCTATCCCCACGGAATTCAGCCTTTGGCTCCTTCAACCTCCCAGTGGGGCTGCAAGCAAATCACTCTCCCACCAGAAGCTCCTTTCTCTTGTGCTAAGGCTTCCACCTTCATGGATTGAGGAGCTCCTGGCTTCTCTGGCTGTCCAGCATGCTGACAGACAGACAGACATCGTTGGATTATCTCGTCTCCAGCCCATAAACCAGGCTAAAAAATGACCACATACGTAATAGTCTCTGTATATACTATTACATTTTTTCCTATTAGTGTTCTTTTTCAAGAAAATTAATATAAGTATTTGGGATGACTTGGAGATGGGAGTGACTAAGACATTTCTATATTATGACTGAAATAGCCCATATAGTCTTCATTAGAGTATTGACTAAATAGTCACGATATATAAGACAGACACTATGCAGCTCAAAGTGACTAAAGATTGCTATGCAATAGTCTTCAAGATGTAACTTATAAAAGTAAGGTAAGTAGGGAAGATATACAAACCTTCACCATGAGTCTTTGAAAATAAAACAGTTCATACTAGAAAAGCAATAAGTAAAATCAATATTTAAAATATATACCATCAACATTATTATTTATAAGCTGTTGAAAATAGGTTGGCTGGCAGCCAAGGAGCAGAGAGGAGCAGGGAGTTGTGAAGATCTGTTAATGGAAAAAAAGGCCGCATTTGCAACTCAGAGGCAGAAAGGACAGCAATGAAAGTCCGTGTGCACCTCAAGACCAGAAGCCCAGATGGCTGGAAAACCAGGAAGCGAGGAAGACAGTGTGCTCAGTGCTCGCTGTTTACTCACACTGGCTCATCCATTGGCCTCCACTCCACATAGTGATACAGTCTCTGTACATTTTTCAGCCACTCCCTGAGTATTTCGGTTGTATTATCCACATTGTGATCAGTGGCTGCCCTGTGTGGGAAAAAAACACAGTATGATTCGGTCACATCATCCAAAAGGAGGAGGAGCAGGGGGGGAGGGGGAGGGGGAGGAGGGGGAGGAGGAGGAGGAGGGGGAGGAGGAGGAGGAGGGGGAGGAGGAAGAGGAGGAGGAGGGGGAGAATCCCAAAGACCCTAGATTAACTAAAAGGAGGATGACCAGTTTGGGGTGGGTGAAGTGGGGAGAACAATATATAAAATGATTCTCTCATGGATCTCGTGGACCACACTAGGCAGGACATCTGAAGTGAGAAGTAAGGCTTCTTATCATTTTCTTGTCATTAGAACACAAAGTATGGCTCAGCCAACAAACCTGCAGGCAGTTCTATCAATAAGCACATGAAATGGCTAAACCAGAGTCAGTACAAAATGAATTAATGTAGAGTGAGCTTGCCATCCGAGATCTCTACTCCCTAACTTTACTAATAATTACAAAACTTCAGTGTTTTCTTTCTATTTGGTAATTTCATACATCGTTTTTCTTTCAAACCACAACAAAATATTTAGTCAGGACTGCTTTAGGCACTTATATGAATGGCAAATCACAATGATATTTTCAAATGTAAAACTCAAAATCTAAGATAGCTTTGCCTATTTGGGATTATTTTCTTCCCATCACGTATGCAAAGTAGAGTATCTGAAAAATTCTTCAAATAGTATATGCAAGCCGGGTGCAGTGGCTCACACTTGTAATCCCAGCACTTGGGAGGCAGAGGCAAGCCTCTGTGAGTTCGAGGTCAGCCTGGTCTACAAAGTAAGTATAGGACAGCCAAGGCTACACAGAGAAACCCTGTTCTCGAAAAGCATATATACATATGTTATATATGTATACACATGTTATATATGTACATGTGTTATACATATGTTATATACATATATGTTATATATATGCATATATAATATTTCTATATGCAAATGTATGCTTATTCTACCTGGAAACTTGAACTAACATATACACTTAAAGGGGGGCTTACAGGCCTAGAGAGATGGCTCAGCTATTAACAGCTCTTGCTGTGCAGTCATGAGGACCAGAGTGTGGATCCCAGCACATACATAACAAGCCAAGCATCTCACAAGCACCTGTAACTCCAGCTCCAGAGGATCCGATGTCTTCTTCTGGCCTCCATGCATAGACATACATGTGGTCATACACTCAGGTAGATAGACAGACAGGCACACACATACACATATACATGAATCTTTTTTTTAAAAAGGGAGCTTAAGTAGCTTCTAAAATGAAAACGGTTTTCAAGTTATACTACAAAACAAAACTCAGTTCCATGCTTTAGATGAGATTTGCACCTTATCTGTACAAGTTCATCATTAAATAAAAGCAGAAGAGGAAAGAAAGAAAGAAGGAATTGGAGGGAGAGAGGGAAGGAAGACTGAAAGGAGGGTCACGGACAGACAGACACGCCTGACGTCCTTAAAAGGCAGGTCAGCTGCATCCCCGTAGAGGGAGCAGCACCGATGCGACCGGCGCTGGCCCCTGGGGAGCACAGCCTGGTAGGAGTCCAGGAAAAGACCTGAACACTGGGTGCTTCTGCCCTGTGTGGCACCAGATACGTTTTTGCTAAGCCTGATTCATAATAGGTTTCTTGCTATTTTCACTGGGGATTTTGTTCTGAAAGTAATAGAAAAAGATCTTTAAGAAACAGAATGCCCAGCAACCTTCAAGAACAAAAGAAGTTGCCAATAGCCGGGTGTAGTGGCACACGCCTGTAATCCCAGCACTCAGGGAGGCAGAGGCAGGCAGATCTCTGTGAGTTCGAGGCCAGCCTGGTCTACAAATTGAGTCCAGGACAGCCAACACTACAGAGAGAAACTCTGTCTTGAAAAACAAAACAAAACAATCAATCAATCAAACAAACAAACAAAAAAAGAGGTTGCTAGATAAAACATACCCAGTAGGGACTACATTTCTGTAAAATATTAAGTAACGAGAGGCTGTGTGACTTTAAGTCATAGATAGGAATGGAAAAATGGAGGATGAAGGCATGCATTCAATATTTAAAAAACCTTTAAAAATAGATGTCTGAAAAAACCATTTAAGATTAGCATTATCAATTTATTTTATACAAGGTAAATGAAATGGTGGTCCTGTATTAACAAGGTTTTCCAGAAGTTTCTTAGAGTTTTATAATAGAAAAAAAAAGGAATATTAAAATTTTATTCTTTGTGCAAAACAAGGTAAATACACTAAAAATAATAAGATGAACTAGCTTGGTATGAAAATTCCATTAAGCCTGCAAAGTCTAGCCATGTTTCCCAATGTAAGTTTTAGAATATTTCTCTAAGTTCTTTCTCAGTAAAACCCTGTCACTGAACCTGGAAAAGGTGTTACAACTCCAGGGTATTTCTTCAGTTGGGGGTGAACTTCAGAAACCACAAAGGCAAGTTAATGTAATTCAAGGACAAGGTTACAAGGACAATTCCTCACGTCAATAAGCCAAATCAACTTGAAAAAGGTGAAGTTATGGACTTAAACCAGCAATTCTCAACCTTCCTACTGCTGCGAGCCTTTAATATGGTTCCTCATGTTGTGGTGGCCCCCAGCCATCCAAATATCTTCATCGTTACTTCATAACTTTCATTTTTCTACTGCTATGAATTGTAATGTAAACATCTGACATGTGACCTCCCCAAAGGGGTCATGACCCACAGGTTCAGAACCACTGATAAACAAACGTCCGGGGTACCATCAGAATGAGCGGCACAGACGTATGTTATAAAGCTAGGTGATTTTCTGATACAAATCCTGTCAGGGAATTTCGGTGTTAGTGGTGAATAAGTGCGTAAAAACATATTTGATGGTACAAGTGTGACACCCAGTGTGGCGCTCCGCAGCTTCAGAATGGTTATTCGGACCGATTAAAATTCATTGAGAGGGCTGGTGAGATGGTTCAGCAGTTAAGAGCACTGTCTGCTCTTTCAGAGGTCCTGAGTTCAATTCCCAGCAACCCCATATGGTGGCTTACAACCATCTATAATGTGATCTGACTTCTGGACTGCAGGTGTACGTGCAGGCAGAGCCCTGTATACATAATAATAAATAAATAAACATTGTTTTAAAGTTCATTGGGATATGAAGACTTTGGGTCTGGTTAGTCTTGGTGTGTGATTCTTCCTATTTGCATTTTTTAAAAAAAGATGAAGTTCATAAAAATATATATTTGAATGAAAAGCAGCCTTATCAAAAACACCATTCAAAAGGTAAGAGCATCAGTGGCCATCTGTGGAGTTCTTTCAAGTGTCTTCTTTAAAGAGGATTAGAAGTAGCGCCTTTCTTCATGAGGGATGGCCACCCACAGTGCTCCTGGGCTCCCCAGAGAGGGAGAGGTGCTGTGTGAAGTGAAGCAGTGTGTGTGTGTGTGTGTGTGTGTGTGTGTGTGTGTGTGTGTGTGTGTGTGTGTGTTGGGGCAGATAGTCACAAAGAGTACCAGGAGCATCAGGCCACTGTCTCATGAAATGAGGCGTGTGTAGAGTCAATCCTGGACCAGAATTAGATTTACAGCACACCATTGTCTCACAACGCTTTAAGTAAAACGAAGGTAGAAGAAAACTGCTCCTCCACAATACTAGCCAAATGTTACTAGATTCTGACATATGTATATATTTTAAATAATGTGGAATAACTTACTCATTTTTCTTGGCAGGTGTTTCTTTGTCACATGGGACTTATATTCTCTCTGCCCTCCTTGCATTGGGAAGTGTTTCCTAGTCCCCTTTTAAAACGTGTTATTAGAGGAAATAAGTCTTTCCTGCCTACAGATGAACCAATCCCCAAATCTGCCTACATATCCACGGCTGCTCGGGGAAAGTAGTTGTGTGGGCTCTGCAGAGACACCCACGTGTAATTAAAGATAGAAGCACAGAGTTAAAGCGTCCCCACGGGTCCTTCTCTCAGTGGGAAGGGTTCTCTTTTTTTCTCAGGCTTCCGCAGGAAGGAACAACTTCCTGGCTGTAGCTGAGGACGAAGTTTTCCCACTGACCTTTGATGTGCAGGGCCCATCTCTGCAACAGCAGGTCCCAGAGGAAGAAGAACAGTGCTGGACCATCCCATCCCGTGGAGGAAGCCTTTCATCTCCCACTAAGACCACCCACCCCACCCACCCCAGTCCCTTGGTAAAAGCCAAATACACAGAAACCCAGGCAGACGGGTCTAACTGCAGTATTTCAGTTCCTTTACCATTAAGTGTTTCTGTGTATTCACAATAATGGAGTGTGTGGGCTCAGGGCTATTGAGAAAGACTGAGGCAGGAAAGAGGTACCAAAGGCCCAGATGAAGGTTTCCTAGAGGAAATAAGAAGCTTGAATTAATGGCTCTAGTTTCATTGTCCTGCGGAATAACGAACCAGTAAGGGGCTTGTTCCACTACAAGATTCCCAAGGAACTGAACACAAAGAGTTCCAACAGAGGTGTCTTTCATCAAGTTATTGAACCAAGCACAGCAGATGTGTGAATCCCCTTAGGAGAAGCTAAGTCTCCACGTGAGACTTGTCTGGAGTCTCTTATCCTTTCCTCAGCCAGACCAGGAAAGGCACCCACGAGGAGTAATGGGGCATCCCTCAGAGACCACGAAGAAAACCAACGATGTGGGTTGGGACGTGCCTCAATGGTTAGACACTTCCATAGCACACGTGAGGCTTTGGATGCAATCCCCAGCACCAAGGAAATTAAAACACACCAAGCAAACCACACGAACCCACCATAGTGCAACAGGTAGCTGGGCACCTGGACAGGTGTTCCACAAATCATCTGTGGCCACTAATCTAGACACCGTGCACAAAACCACAAACATAGTGCTGTGGCCTGAACATTCCCCTACAATCCGATGGAATTTAGGGTCAATTCGAACGCATGAGAGGCGGGGCCTTTAGGAGGAGGGGAGGGCCTTAGAAGAAGGGTGGGGTCCAAGGGCTCCTCTTGCTGTGAGTGTGCAGCAACAAACTACCATCTAGGAGGCGGAGGTGGCGCTCCAAAACTAAGTCTCTTGCTTACAAACAATGTAAACGGAGATGTTTTGCTACTGTAACTTAAGACATATGCTTTTGGAAAAGCAGGTTCTTGATAATTTCTCTTTGTCTCCCCGCCCCTCCCCCACCTCCCACCCCCCCACCCCCCGCCAATTTCTCTGACTTAGGGTAAGGTGGAAGGAAGCTCAGACCTTGATCTTTGCTATAGTAAGCACCATGGCGAAAAGGAACTTGAGGAAAGGGTTTATTTCAGCTTGTACCGCTCAGGAGGCGCTTCATCACTGAGGGAAGTCAGGTCAGGAACTCAAGCCAGGGAACCTGGAGGCAGCAACGGATGCAGAGGCCACGGAGGAACACGGTCACTGATTTGCTCCCCACGGCTTGCTCAGCTGCTTTCTTACATACCCCAGGGCCACCTGCTCAGGAGTGACAGCGCCCCCTACAGGCTGGGCCCTCCCACATAAATAGGAAAATTCGTGGAGGCATTTTCTCAGTTGATAATTCATCCCAGATAACTCCAGCGTGTGTCAAGTTGACAAAGACACAGCCAGGATAGCCAAGTGGGGACACCCTTGTCTCGGCCTCTAAGGAGCACTGAGGCCCCGCAGCACTGAGAGGCGCTCCTTTTTCATTTTTAGGGAGCAGTGGTGTAATGGCTTCAGAGCTCATGGCTAGGCCCTTTCTATCCGTTAGTGCCTCTTTGCTTATTTTTTTCCAGTGTCAAAACAGCTTAATTTGATAAATTGCTTTTGCCTATAGCATTTAAGATATAATTTTATAAAGTAATAATTATAAGTGACTGAGCACCATGTATAAAAATATGCTTTGTGATTTAAAAAGCACCATAGAAAGGAGAGATAGCTCTATAGGGGGACCAACATTTTCATGTACTATTAAATTACAGAGCTACCAATCTGAAGTAGATAATTATAACCTGATTTGTTCATTGTAATGCCCAGGGAAACCACAGAGAAAACAACTAAAACCCATACACTGAACGAAAGGAAAAAAGAATAAAAATATTATTATAGACACAGCCATCTAATACAAAGGAATGACACCCTGGAGACCCGAGGAATTAAAAAAGGAAAGTGCATAGTATCACCGTAGAAGACAAAAAGGAGATAGGACAACTTGCTTCCATACAGAGACAGCAGGGCTGAGGGAAACAGGTGCAGCACCCGCTGGCTCCGAGGGACACCCAGGCGACATCTGATGCTTTCTATGCATCTCATTCGTGTTCCCCTGTCTTTCTCGTCTCTTTCTTTGACAGAAAGTAAATGTTGAAGCATCAAAAAAGGTCAGAAGCCAGCACAGCGGAGTTGTGACCAATAGCACATGTAGGATTGTCTTAGGCGAGGAAGTGCTGGGTCTGAGAGGCACACGGCCACTGGAGGGCGCTGCAGAAACCTGTCTGTGGGCTGGCCGGAACCTGGGACTTGGTGATGCCAGGGGTGGGGCAGACCCCAGATTTACCTGGTGATATCTAAAAATAGCAAAACTAAGCCTGATATCTCTTCTTGCTCCAGAAAGTCAGTTTTATTCCTAAATCGTAGCTCCTAAATGCTAGGCAGCTGAAAATAATTAGAACTGCCTCATTTACTTTAACCACAAATCGTTCCGAGGCTGTCGGGCCTATACTCATGTCGGTGAGCAGGGGGCCACGGGAACCATACTGAGGCCAGACTGGACTTCTCCGCTACTGACGGTACAGCACTTTCAATCACTCTCATATGCACTGGGCCTCGGGGAGTGTTCTTGGCTTCTCCAGTACCTCAAAAAGTCTAGGCCTCTGGCGATACACAGTAACAGGACTGTGGCTGACATCAGAAAAAAAAAAAGCCATCTCTAAATAGCAGTTGTTCTTTGTTGCCTAAGAATCTGGAAAAAAAACAAAAAACAAAAAAACAAAAAACGTTGTTCAGAGGCTCAGGAGACTGGTGGTGGTGGCAAAAAAGTGAATATTGCAACTTGAGATTTTAAACACTGGAGTGCCCGTAAGCAGCTGTTTTCACTCGGTACTGAAGACTCATTGGTGGAGATTTAAAAAAAAAATCCATCTAAAAATAAAACCTCTCTTTTGGAAATAACTAATGAAATGTTATTCAATAGAGGCCATTCATAAAGTACTCCTGTCTTTATCCTGATCCTAGGAAGAACTCCCCAGCAGCAGACAGACCTACCAAAAGGAGGGGCGTTCTTAGCCATTGGGCAAAATATGCCCGTTGTTTCTTGCTTCCTGGTTACCCAGTGCAGCTTCAAATATCTAGAACCCATCCTGAGGGGGTGGAAACTAGATAGAGATTATAGAAATAATGTTAAGAGCCAGAGGGGGTGGAGGGCACCAGGAGACAAGGCCTTCAAAACAATAGATCAACGCCCTTGTGAACTCCCAGACTGAGGCGACAGCACAGGGCCTGCTCCATCCGCACCAGATGGAGCCCTAGAGCTGAAAGGAGAAGTGGACACATGCCCTCACCCCCTAACCCGGGAGCCATGGCCAATTGCTAACCCCTTTCCATGAAAATTTAGCTTTCTCCAAGAGAGTCTCACTGGGGAAACAAACCACTCTAAAGGGTAGGTCCCATGGCCAGCGCTGGATGACCAAGACAAGAGGGACTCGATGGCATCTGTGGAGATTCTTTGTCTGATAATATCTTCTCAGGGATATTTTTTCTTTCTTCTTCACCCTACAGGTCCTTTGTATGTACATGGTGGCTTTTAATTTAGTGTTTTTTTTTTTTAATGGGATTCCTGTGTGGGCAAATGGGGGAAGGAGTGAGTCTGCATTTATGTCTGCTTTTTGTGCTTTTTCTTGGGCTCTTTTCCTTCTGTCTGTTTTCCTCTTCTTTTTTGCCTATTTTATATTATATTGATGATATTATATTTTATAATTGTTTAGATACCTGTGGTGTCTCCTAATGAAAGATAGAGATGGGGGTGGATCTGGGTGAGAGGGGAGATGGGGAGGAACTAGGCTGAGTAGGGGGAAGGGAAAACATAACCCAAATATAGTGTATGAAAAACAATCTGTTTTCAACGAAAGGGGAAAATGCAACCTGTTAATCAGCCCTAAATATTGTGAATCTTGCTCCTCGAGATTAAACCTTCCGCTGACCACGTACTTGGCAATTTGTAAGCCCAGAATTATTACAGTAAGCCACGGTGAGGCGGATGAAGTGCCAAGATGGAGTTTCTGGATGCTTCTGTGAGTGACACTTCGCTGTGTGCTAAGAACCTAACCGTGATGCCACACATTGCTCTGGCCCTAAGGCAAACCAAATCATGTGCCGCCTTGATTTCCTCTACTTCAGGCTTTTCTCTCAGGCTTCCCCATCACACTGTCCGGACAGCAGGTAGATGCACGTGAGACACCTGTCAGACTGGAAGGTGCTCTGTACCTCGTAAAGGACACCCCCGTCAGTATGATCCCTTCAGGATGAGAGCATGGAAACTTCCCAAGAGGAAACAAGAAAACTTGGCGGACTCATCTGTTCCCTACAAGCTTTCCTTGGGTTAATTCGTCACAATTTCCCTTTGAGTCAAAACTCTAGAATTCTACAAAAACATCAAGTGTGTTTGTCTGAGACAGGACCAGTCTGTTCCGCATTTGTTTAAGTTCCCCCTCTCCTGTCTCCTCTCCTTTGTGCCTTGTGTACTCTTCTTTCCACCTATTTTCACTCACTCCATTTTCCACTTTTCCCCCTCTCTGTTCTGGATTTTTTTTTTTTTTGGGTATCACTAAGTCCTTTCTCGTGTACAAGTGCTAATGGTGACATGTTTTCATGTTTTCCCCTTTGAAGCATTGGCATTAAAGAAGTTGTGCGACGTTGTTTCCGGGAGTCTGATCCCACCTCCTCCCATGTTGGACATCCCCGCCTGTATCTGCCATTAAACCTCCACCACTGAATTTGTTCATATATTATGATCCACTGGTTTGATTTCCTTGTTATCAGACCTGTCCCTGAGGAGAAGGACTCTCCCAGTCCCTTTCAGAGCTTGTAGTATAAAGTAACTACCAAGGGTGGATTTGATAAGCGAGTGAATGAAAAAATCCCAAGGGGATGGATCCCACGCAAGGCCTTCAAAAGCTGGGCGCAAATAGGAGTGAATAGGAGGACTGTTAGGGAGAGGCACCTGCAGGCGACATCTGATTGTTGCCATGAGAGACTTTGTTCAGAAACACTAGACTTTTCCAATTGTTCCAAAGAAGCCAGCTATGCAGGTTTTAGAGATAAAGGTCCTTTTTTTTTTTTTTTTTTTTTTTTTTTTTTTTTTTTTTTTGCCTGTGAGACCTCTCAAGCTGAAATGCCATGAAAATATTCCAGCCTGGCAGGGCCTCTCAGGAAACCATGAACCCAATACAAAGACAACATTATTTCAGCTCTTGGTAGCCAAGGCCCATCCATCTACTGCTCAGGGCACAGCACATAGTTTAGTAATTAAGTATTTCAAATATGTCTAGGAGGATAGAAAAAAAAAAGTCACTTCTCCATTTGCATCAACACAGGAAGCATTTTCAATGAAAGTGCAAAGTCACACACAGGTGGAGAGCTCTTGTTTTCCTCTGTTGCTGTCATGAAACACTCCGATGAAATAAGTTTGTTGGCTTACGAATCCAAGTCAGAGTCTGTCTATCACCCAGGGAAGTCTGGGCAGAAGCAGCAGGCAAAGCAGAAACCACGCAAGAACACTGCTTGCCGCCTCACCCTCCCGCCTCGATCTCCCGCCCTCCCGGCTCACTGTCCCGGCTCACCCTCCCACCTTGCTCTCCCACCGTCCAGGCTCACTGTCCCGGCTCACCCTCCCAGCTATGCTTTGCTGGCCTTCTTCCAGGACTACTCACTCAGGGAATGTGTTATGCCCAGAGTCTGGGTCCACCTACAACAATTAACAATCAACACCCCAGCACGCACGCACGCACGCACGCACGCACGCACGCACGCACGCACGCACGAGACATGCTTACATGCCAATCTAAGCTAGCCAATTTCTCAGTGGGAAGCTTTCCTGTCAAGCTGAGTCAAAACTGACCATCACTAGCTAGGGCATTGAGCGGAACAGAGTTAATGGAAGAATCGATGATGGAGAGAGGGTGTTAGTGTGGATTTAATTAAAAAAAAAAAACACACACACACACACACATTGTATATGTGTGTAAAATTCTCAAAAACAAAACAAAAAAAAATGGAGCAAACTCCATGAAGTTAAGTGTATGCCTCCAACAACACACCTTTGCCCATTGATTAGCAACTAAGACATCACTGCTACACAGTTTTTAAATAGCAGTTCTATTTGGGTATAACTCGGGTACCTAACATTCACCCTTTGAAGTACATGATTTGGCGATTTTAAGCACATTAATAGAGTTGCGCAAACCATCACCATTGTCGATTCCAAACTCTTCTTCACCTCAGAAAGAAACCCCGTGTCTGGGAGCACCCCCTTCCCTCCTCAGTCCCTCATAACCACAACTGATTCTCTCTCCGTGGATTTGTCAGTTCAGGGGACTTTGTGCAAACTGGATTGTACAACAACGGTCCTTGGTGTGTGATTTCTTTTACTTTGCATGTTTCCAAGGCTTCTCTATGTTGTAGCATGTACCAGAACCTCATTTACTTTTAAAGCCGAATAAAATCCCACTGCATGGGCAGATCATATTCTCTTCGTCCCTTCCCTAGTTTACGGGCATTTGAATATTTTTGTTTTCCAGTAGTTATAGATAATGCTGCCATGAACATCTATGTGCAAGCTTTTTATGTGGATATGTTTTTATTGCCCTTGAGTACTGCTGCTCCAAATTTTAATTAAAAAAAAAAAAGATATCTTTACTGCCACTTATAGAAAGCCTACTGCATTGCAGGCACGAAGCTGCATATTTTTTATACAGACCTCTGATCTTGAAGGAGATTCTATGCTGATATTATTACATACTAATCTTTACAGTAACTCTGTCCTGATCTTATTGTTCCCATCTTACACATCCGTTATATATGTGTGTGCATGTATGTGCAAGTGCACTTGCACATGTGGGCCTTTTCCATCTTATATTTTGAGACAAGGTCCCTTGTTGAGCCTTGCCACTTCAGCTAGACTGGCTGGCCAGTAAAGCACCAGCGCGTACCTGTCTCTGACCCTCAGGGCAGCTGTCATAGGCGTCCATGGTCATTCTGTGTTGTTAAGTGAATTACAGGGACCTGAAATCAAGTCCTGTGCATGTTGCACAAGCACCTTACCGACTTAGACATCTCTCCAGCAACAGCTGTCCCCTTAGAGACGAGAACTCGGAGGCTGAGGGGCTCCTTCCCAAGGTTTGGTCTCTTTTTACATTTAATCAACCCTTGATACATATTGACTTAACTTTTAAAGTTTTCGGTTTCCTATTTTTGAGGCATAGGATACTTCCTGTGCTTCACAGTGTGTTGACTTCATGACAGGAACGGATGCAAGGGCTCAGGATCCCTAGGGCAGCTGTAAGCATGTAGGGAGTGTCAGGTCTTTGCGGAGATGCTAAGTGGAGGAGCTGGAACACGAAGTGATGACTCAGCCCAGAAGAGACCATTGCCAGCACTGCCAAATGGTGAGGCTGGGTAAATGCCACTGATGTATACTGTCAACCCTAGGGCCTGGCGGGGCAATGTCATGGCAACACATGGAGCCAAGGTGACCACAGGGAAAGCAACAGCCCAAGGCCTGGACATGGCAGATGAAGCAGCTGGCAAGCAGGCCTCGTCACCATGGGTTGCTTTGATGTGCTGAAGAGCCAGCAGGAGGCTATACAGAAAGACTGACTTTGAGTCACTTCTTTCCCGAAACAACTGTAGTAGAAAGTGATAGCATGTGTTTTGGTCGCCCATCTAACTGGGCTACTCAACTATTTAACAAACCCTCTCTGTAATGGAAACAACCAAACAAACGAACAAACAAAAATCTGTGGAGGCTGGGGATATGGTTCTACCATCAATTAGCTCTATAACCTTAACAGGTTTACTTGACCTGTCTGAGGTTTTTTTTTTCCCCATCTGTAAAATAGGCTAACAACATGTGATATATGTAAATAGTTTAAGGAGTTATCATAAAATGTCTTTGAAAGTTTTTCTCCTTCTCATGACTGTCTCTACTATACATGCATGTTAGTGCACACACGTGCATGCACTCACACACACATACATGCTCGCACATAGGAAATAAGGCTCTTTGCTAAATAGGTTTTAAGATACATGTAACAATATTCAGCGTAAGCAGTTGAAGTGAAGAATTCAGTTATTGTAATTTACTGTTGCTAGACAGGCCATAAGAGGGAACGGACAAATGATTAAACTTACTCCCAATGACTAATCGTCCTACCCGCAGATCAGTGCATCTCTCAGCCTCATCGGAGAAGCTCCTGTGTGAAGTAGATGGTGATGAACACAGAGGCCCACAGGTAGCCGAGGTGCTGAGAACGAGAGACTGAACAGTGCCCAGCCCTAAATGGACCATACCTACTGCATCCCCTCCTCCCAAGTCTCAGGGATCAATTCAGAAGAGGGTTCAGGAAGAGAGTAAGAGTGTAACTACAGGGGCTGGAGAGATGGCTCAGTGGTTAAGAGCACTGACTGCTCTTCCAGAGGTCCTGAGTTCAACTCCCAGCAACTACATGGTGGCTCACAACCATCTGTAATGTGATCTAATGCGCACTGTATACATAATAAATAAATCTTAAAAAAAAAAAGTCTAACTACAAGGACTCAGTGTCTTTTGACACAGCCGGGGTGTTGTATAGCACTCACAGTGGTCACACACAACCCACACCAGAGTAAATCTCCATGTGGAGGTGGGAGGTGGGTGTGCCATCCCACTTCTCATGGTGGAGATGTTGGCCATCGTCAGCTGCTAGGAAAGGGAGGGGCACTCTTCCCTAAGTGTGTCTCTGAGAAGTTGACCATGGTCTAGGGGAAGACCACATATCTAAGAATATTTGGGCAGCACAAACTGGTCTTTAGAGGTTGATAGAAAAGGACACAGTGTTTGGTGGACGGGGAACAGTAGGGCGAATGTGATCAAAACACGTACGATGTTCTCAGAGAACTAATAAAAAAGAATAAAAATACACACACCCATTTAAATACAGAAAGAAAAAAAAGCATGGATTCTAAATATGTGACGTACTGGCTAACTGTGCTCCCCTGCCGTGGGTCCTTCATGTCCTGAGCAGCCACATCTGTTAACTCAACCACCAGAGATAGAAAATGCTTTTATAAACTGTGTCTTTGTTGAACACATGTGTACCTTTTCTTGTCAATATCACTTACACAACATCACACAGAAAACACTTATATGACATGTACATTGTATTAGATATTACAAGTACTCTAGAGATGACCTCAGTATGTGAGATGGTTGCATAGGTTATGTGTGCAAAGGTTACGCCACTCTAAATGAACCTGTGGATTTCAGGATCTTCCAGGCCCTAGGACTGACCGTTTTCTATTTTCACTCTCAGATCTCTCAGATTCAGTAGTCACATAGGTTGGGAAAAGTGTGGACCCTGCCATTCTGACCCATTTTCTCCATGGCTTCATTTGTACCTCCCAGGTTAAATAACCAACACTTCCATTCAGAAACTGTTCCTGGTAAACAATAAGTGTGTGTGTGTGTGTGTGTGTGTGTGTGTGTGTGTGTGTGTGTGTGTGTGTTGGATGACTACTAAATGGATAAGCAAATGTTCACATGACTTAATGACAAAATGAAAATGTGCTGGCCATGCTTGCTAAGGCTCTATACGTAATCAAAGGAAACATCAAATCTATAGCAGGATAACACCAGCCCTGTGCAAAGCATTTTGATTTTGTTTTTAAGACACCAAACTCATTCCTGCCACAGTCCTTGTTTCCCCATTCATAGAGTGAGGCTAGAAACAACAACACAGGGAAGACGTTCCCAGTTTGTAAGCTGAATTCAAGGTTGTTTTCCTCTCAGACAAGAATTTGGCTCAACTGACACAAAGCTGCAGCCCAGCTCATCACAGCTGCCCGGTACCTGTTGTCACCATGCCAGTGAAAACACGGCAGCCAGCTCATCTGGGAGAGGAAAACGTTTGCCTTGAATTTACCTGCTTTAAAAAGCCTAAGTCTGGTCTTCCCATGCTGGCTCATTTATGGTTTCCATGTACGGAGAGACAGCCAGCATTGGTTGGCACTATATATGTATCCGTATTCTTTACCCATAGCCACTCACAAGTTGGGGAGTCCCAAGAGTTGTTTTCTGATGAGTGTCAGGTTATTTTATTCATAGTGGTGATGTCAGAGCAAAACAGGAGGCGATGCTGATGATATTTTCCCTCCACCTCGATTATGGAAAAATCGCATCAGAGGAATGGAACACTGTGTACTCCTGGTATTTTTTTCAGGGTCTGGGTGTCTGTGTGAAGTGTGTGTGTGTGAGTGAGTGTGTGTGTGTGTGTGTGTGTGTGTGTGTGTGTGTGTGTGTGTGTCCAAACACTGCCTTCTTCGGAGGGAAACACAGAGAGAAGATCAAGCCCAATAGTCCTTATCTGCCAGACACAGGGCCAGAACTCTCCTAGCATCTCCTGCATCCCTCCCGACTGCACTCTACTGTAGTAATATTTTAGCTCCACGATACAGATGAGAAAAATCATGTCCACAGAGTCCTGAAGTTGCAGAGATAGTGTGAGTTGGAGCCAGCCTTTTGTCAGGCAGCTTGCCTCAGAAAAAGGGCCCCCACACTCAATACTCTCTGTCTTACCTGGAAATTGTACTTTTGAAGGAAGTTCAAAGCAGAAGGAAGTACTTTTAGATATGTACAGGGAAAACTAACTTTTCCCTCTGAGTGGCAGGTGTAGTAGCAGGCTCTGCTTGCCAGTAAATTGCCTCACCCACAGAGAACTTTGTTTGGGAGCCATCTCATCCTCATTACCTTAGGGACAAGTGAAGTGTTCATAATTTTGCGTGAAGTCTTGAAGCATCAACAGTACTTAAGAATAACTGGTTGAAGAAGAGACTTGATACCCTATGAGCACATACAGGGGGAGGAGGTCCCCCTCAGTCACAGTCATAGGGGAGGGGAGTAAGGGAAAGATGGGAGAGAGGGAGCAATGGGAGGATACAAGGGATGGGATAACCATTGAGATGTAATATGAATAAGTTAATAAAATATATTAAAAAAGAATAACTGGTTGATTGCTCTTTTTTATGCTTCTCAAACCATTAGCTTTGTCTTCTTTCCTCCAATAAGTGGGCGTAAAGATCTTTGCCTGTTTGTTGTTGTTTGGTTTTGTTTTGAGTGTTCTGTTTTGTTTTAGTCAGAGTCTTGCTATGTAGTCTAAGCTGGCCTCCAGCTTGAAATCTTCCTGTCTCCACTTCCCAAGTGCAGAGATTAACAGGTCTGCACACCAGGCCCAGCTTTTGCAGTTGCTTTGAATTAAGAATTGCTTAAGGATGAGTAAGACGGTTGCGTTTTGAAAGCTTGCTCCAGATTTCATTTGGTGACTCTGGAAGTCAGGTCCAGGATTCTGTGTCCTAAACTTCTAGGTGAGTAAAGACTTCCCTGACCTGCCCAAGGGGGCCAAATCCCTGATTTAGTGTTTTTATATCAATTGCCCCCTTTCTTGTTATGAAACTAAGATACATTGTCCACCACTGTGTCCTCGATCACAGGAGAGCATCTACTGGCGCCAAGTAAAGTGCTGCTAAGTAATTATTAAATGTAAAAATGATACCCTTTTTCTCCCTACATACATAATATCTGACTATTTCATCCATAGAAACAAAAAGTCTCAAGCAAAGATGTGAAATGTCTTTGAGGCACTTTTTTTTTCTATTTAATCAACTGTATCTAGACACTCTGACTTCTAAGCAGGACCTGGAAGGAGACTGGGTCTGATGCTGTTTGGCACTCCGTTGTTGAAAGGCTATTGGAGAACCCCAAAAACCTGTGCAGGGGTAAGTGCAGAATGTGATCAGTTGCTTTGAAGGTAGCGCCCCAGGAGACACCAGGCCAAGGCAGGGTTCAAGCAAATGTGACTCTGGATGGTGGTAAATATGGCAAGAGATGAATCACTCCTCTTCCCAGCTCTCATTGGGGTGTGTCCTCTTAGCCAAATTAGAAATCCAGCAGAGGGATTTGGCTCTCACCATTGTAAACAGAGTCTAGCTGAGCCACTTCAGGAGAAGGCAGCAATTTCCCTTTCAGGACCAAGCAGGCTAGCGGTAGCCCTTCCTCCCGCATCCCAGGCTAGCTCACGCTGAAGGACTGCTTTAGAGACACAATGAAAGGAGAGCCAGTTGGTGTCCAGTCATCAGAACTCATTTCCCTGAAACGTCCCATCCAAGCTTTGAATTGTCCTGGTGAGATGTTGTCTTGCTTTCGCTCCCTCACGCTGATGTGCAGAAGAGCATGGTGGTGGGTATCAGCACAGCCACATTCAGATCAACTTTCTTCAGCAGAGAATCAAAAAAGGAACCTACATTTCGCAAGACTTGAATACTGTGGGGGGGGGGAAGCCCTTCGGTGCAGCACTCAGGTTCTGGTAAATGGGCCATATGCATTTTCCTTTTAATCCTTACAAATTGCAGGAAGCAGGGCTCTCCCATTTCCTGGAATGAAAAGACAGCCACAATTCTACTGCAGACTGAACACACTAATCTGAGAAACACCAAATGTTCCAAAATCTGAAATATTAAAAAAAAAAAGTTTGGAGCATTTTGGATTTGGGGATTAGGAATAAAATTCATTCAAATATCCCAATATCCTAAAGACTCGGAACCTAATTTATCCCTGTTCTGGATAAGAAGTAATTGCCTAGTAACTGAGAGCCCAGCCTAACTAATCTGTAAACTAAAGAGGAATTTTCAAAGGAAATAGACGGGGACATTTTGCTTGAAGTCTCAAGGGCAGCAAGAACAAAACGCCAAGCACAAAATGAAATGTCTTACCTTAGCCAGACATATTAAAAGTAGAAACGAAAGCCATCTGCACTGGGTTTATGCTGTCAACAGATCTCACTCTCTAAGGGGCCGAATCTTGCAGGTAGTCAATCCTGACTAGGTCATCACCTTTCTCACTTATCCCTAAATTTACCACAAAGAAACAAGATGGAAAAAAGACCTGTGTGTGTGTGTGTGCTTGTGTGTGTCTGTGTGTGTGTCTGTGTGTGTCTGTGTGTCTGTGTGTGTGTGTGTGTCTGTGTGTGTGTGTGTTTGTGTCTGTGTGTGTGTGTTTGTGTGTGTGTGTCTGTGTGTGTGTTTGTGTGTGTCTGTGTGTGTGTTTGTGTGTGTGTGTCTGTGTGTGTGTTTGTGTCTGTGTGTGTCTGTGTGTGTGTGTGTGTGTGTGTGTTTGTCTGTGTGTGTGTGTGTCTGTGTGTGTCTGTGTGTGTGTGTGGTTGTTGTTGACAAGGAGTTGCTAGGTAGCATGCAGGCTACCCTTCAACTCCTGATCCTCCTGCCTTTATTTCCCTCCTCAGTGTTGGATTATAATCGCATGCTCCCACACCCCACTAATAGTCATTTTTTAATGCATAAAATGTCCAAAACCAAGCTATTGTAGCAATAGCTTGCAAACATAAGCAGTTCATTAATAGAAACAAATGTATGTGTCACAGTCCAATAAAAGACATTTGGCCTTCATTCAGTAGGAATAAAATTCTCCAAACCAAAAAATTAAAAAAAAAATCTTATTCATTTGCAAACTGATACAAATGAGAATGAACAATTCTAAATCCATACAGTCGTGTCTGAACACAGACAAACAGCAAACCCTGGATAACTGTTCTAACCCAGTAAAAAGAAGTAGGCACGTGAGGTAGCTGGGGAAGGGACAGACTCCATCTATTTCCGGAGATAGAAGTTTCCTTTTTTGCATGTAAAGGTCTCAGCCTTCAGGACTGGCTTCTCATAGTGTTTTGCTGTGTGTTGTGGTTGCTTGCAGTAGAGTGTGCATTTTCTCTTTTTATTTGTTTGCCTATTTGTTTTCAGATCCTTTTCCGGGGAAAGGGTTTGAATTTTCTTCACATTTAAAAAATTTAATACTTAAATTATTTAAAACATCTTAATGCCTTGATATTTACAAATATGTTATTTTCATCATCAGGTATATTGTTGAGAAATTATTTGTAATTGCAGCATTTTACATATGTATAAAGTACAGTGTGATGCTTCAATACATGCCTACTGTGGAGTGATCAGATCAGAGACTGTTGTTGTTGTTGTTGTTGTTGTTGTTTGAGACAGGGTTTCTCTGTGTAGCCTTGACTGTCCTGGGCTCACTTTGTAGACCAGGCTGGCCTTGAACTCACAGCGATCCATCTGCCTCTGCCTCCCCAGTGCTGGGATTAAAGGCATGCGCCACAGCACCTGGCTCAGGTTAGGGACTTAACAAGCCCATCATCTCAGGTAGCTATCATGTTTTTGTGGTGGAAACATTTTAAAATCTTCTCGACTAGCTATTTTGAAATACATAATTAATTGTTATTAATCATAACAATAACACTGCAATTGAGAGGTGTTTCTCCTTGAGCCAATTGCACCCCTGAACCCCAGCACCCTTTCTCCATCCCTCCTGTGTGCGCTCTTCGCTTACTCTCCTTCATGAGCTAGCGTGATTTACATCCGTTCTCTGCTCTCCTCTCCTTATTTATCTAATTTTTCTTTTTAAAGCTCAACACTTTCATCATGATCTTTCTCCTAACGTTTAACTTTCTATTCTTTGTCCCAACAATAATGTATTTTTTTAACTTTTCAAATATGTATTGTTCTTTTTTAACTCTTTGCTCTGACTTAACTGATTAAATAACACTCTCATTCCTTTATATTTACTCTTATAATAATCTTATAGAGTTCTTTTGAAACTACGGCCTAAGTGGTTTGACTTCCATCATTCAATAAACTGCCACACTAGTGAGATATCAATCATAAGTGACATAACACATTTGCTCTAAATGCAGCACCCTCACTACAGCTAGCATAGACCCCAGGCTCACGAGGAAGGAGGATGCAGGGTCTCCCTCCCCGTTTGTAGCACTGTGGCATCCTGAGGGAACTGACCAACCCTGCCACCATCTTCTGACTCTCTTAAGAAACAGAAGAAAGCCTGCAGGAGGACAGCAAGGCAGAAAGCAGAACAGTCCAAGGATGCCAGGCTGTTTATCTAACGGTATGCAATATTCTAGACAATGATTGGGTTTCAGTGCTCAAAAAAGAGACCCGGATATCAGGGCAGATGGTGTAAAATGCAAAGAAAGCAATGAAGGAGACGATGAAATAAAAGAGACCTACCTAGCCTTAAGGTTGGGTACTGAGCTCTGGGAGGGGACATTTTCTGCCATTTTCTCTCTCCTGGACAGAAGCAAATATTCTGACTTTCAAGCAGGCTGGGGCCTCCACCGTGTGAGAGGCGGCTGCCTGGAGGGGAGGGCTGTGGAATGGCTGCTGCCAGCCCTGGCGTCTCTAACACTCATGGGCTACATTAGAAAAAGGTTACAAGTCCGTCAGTGAGAATCACCTGCTCACGGAGGAGGCCAAGATTGGACCCACACGTGTGTGAGAGGAGGTGCGCTAACATAAACATGAGTCTGCATCCAGAGGGCACCGCCACCGAGGCGGTCAAGCTGTTAACTATTGTTCAGCCTTTTTTTTACATTCTTGAACGTTATTGTTGAAACAATTTCAGTGGTATAGTGCAAGAGGTCAGAAGGGACACACACATGCACACTGGGTGTTTAAAGGAACAAATGACTAACTGAGAACAAATTCATGACCTGGGGCAGTGGTGAGGAACAATACTTTTCTGGAAGACAAGAAGTCTGGTATCTGCCACTAAGCCGGCCACAAATCTAGTGTGAAACTGTAAGCAGATGAACTTATCACTCAAGTGTATTTTCTGTAGACTAAAACTGTCTTTTGATTAACAGAGGTGCTATAACAAATTTGAAATAAAAATATTCATCAGAAAGTATTCCATAGATATAAGACAGTGTCAACTGCATGTTTCTTACCATAATTTGTCTATATAAATAGATCTAGTATTGGAGAAGTGACTAGGATTTGTAAGTGGATACAAATCATCCACATATTGCCATGGGTTATTTACATGAAATAGATATAAGAGGCTTACATTTTATTTTAAAAAGGCCAGATGGGGTGGCACATGCCTTTAATTCCAGGACTTGGGAGGCAGAGGCAAGCAGATCTCTGTCAGTCCAAGGCCAGCTTGGTCTACACAGTGAGCTCTAGGATAGCCAGAGAGACATACATAGTGAGATTCTGTCTCAACAAAACAAAACAACAGCAACGAATATCTACCAGTTTAGCTAGATATCTTAGAAAATTCACTGTGTGCCTCCCCGTTACTCATTCATCCTTTTAGCCAATAGTAACTAAAATGTTGTCTATTAATTATCTGCTGTGTGTCTGTACATTGTACGCACATGCGTCAGTGTGCATGTAGAGGCCTGTAGAGGCATGTAGAGGCCTGTAGAGGCCTGTAGAGGATGGCTGGTGCTGTTTGCTTTAATCACTCCTCCACTTTATATTCTTAGAGACAGAGTTTCCCCCTGAACCTTCTGTTCACCAGCTGCCTACACTGGCTGGCCATCTACGCAAAGGCTCCTCCTGTTTTCACCTTCCCAGTAATGGGCTCACGGGTTGGGATCATGTGGGTGCTGGGACCCCAAACTCAGCTCTTTGTGCTTGCTTGCACAGGAAATACTTTACTGGCTGGGCCACATCCCCCGAGACCCCTCTTGTTCATCAACAGATACATGTAGCCCAAGACCAACCACGTCTTCATTGCGACTTTCCGAGCGTCATAGAAACAGACCTACACCTGACAGTAATTTCTTACCTGACAAGCTGGAGAACAATCTACAGCCTGACAACACCAAGTCTGCCAAGAGTTGTTCAGCAAGAGAGGTCAGAGGCTGTAGATTGTTCTCCAGCTTGTCAGGTAAGAAATTACTGTCAGGTGTGGTGGGGCACGCCTTTAATCCCAGCACTCGGGAGGCAGAGGCAGCCGGGTCACTGTGAGTTCCAGGCCAGCCTGGTCTACAAAGTGAGTCCAGGACAGTCAAGGCTACACAGAGAGACCCTATCTTGAAACAAACAAACAAACAAACAAACAAAACAAAACAAAAACAAGAAATTACTCTTCACTGTGGTGTTCATCTGCATCATCTATTCACTGAGCAAGCAGTGGGCGGTCTCATTCCTAAGTGCCCACCGGTGCTTTTTATTTGTCATTATTCTGGGTTTACTTCTTTTTCTATGGGGTTCTTGTTTATTCGCAATTTCTTTTTTAATTCTCTGTGTTACCGATTTGTCTTTTTGCAAAGATGATTTTTTTTTTACTCTGTGGGTTGTTTCTATTATTTATGTTGTCATTGGATTAAAATCTGCCCATTAAATTAGTTGTTTTGATTTATGAGTATACATATATAGACCTCTGCTCTTTCAAATAAATCCAAGATCATGAATTACCTTTTTTTTTTTTTTTGGTAGAATTATGTTGGTTCTGTACTGTGCTCTACCCATGAGCACCAGTGACTCCACGCTTATTTCAGTCTTCTTTAATGACTTCAGCACCCTTTAGAGTTTTCATTAGTATGGTAATTACTTTATCTGGCTTGTCTTGCATGCCCTATTATTTTGAATACTCTTACAGATGCCCTCTTTTAGCTGGTGTACAAGTGCAGGTCTCTAGTGCCACTTACTTCAGAACCTGAGGTGACATTTCTTGACACTAAAAGTTTGAGATGGGGGGCTAGAGAGATGGCTCAGAGGTTAAGAGCACTGGCTGTTCTTCCAAAGGTTCTGAGTTCAATTCCCAGCAACCACATGGTGGCTCACAACCATCTATAATGAGATCTAGTGTCCTCTTCTGGTGTACATGCAGGCAAAACACTGTGTATATATGATAAATAAGTAAATCTTTAAAAAATAAGTTTGAGACCAGTCTGGTGAACAAAGTGAGATGACATCTCAAAGCAGACAAACAGGGCCTGAAGAGGTAGCTCAGCAGTTAAGAGAGCATCCTCCTCTTCCTGTGGACCTGAGCTCAGTTCCCAGGACCCACACTGGATGCCTCACAATCTGTAACTCCAACTCAGGGGATGACCTCCCTCATCTGGCCTCCACGGGCGCTGCATTCAGGCGCACATATCCCCTCCCACAGACACACACAGAGGCAGGCTTTAAATAAAATAAATCTTAAAACAAATACACAAGCATAAGTAAATAATAAGGTTTTAATTTATGTACTTTCTGGTAGTTGGTGGTAAACAGAAGTGCACTAGATTTTTCATATGTAAATTTTGTGGACATTTCTATCCATTCTTAGAACATTACAAATTCTACAGTGTTTTTTCTATGCAATCATATCATCTGGGAATAGTGATTATTTTTATTTATCTCTCTTAAACCTCTAAACCTTTATTTCTTTTTTGGTCATGTTGATGAGGACATAACATCTGGCATACTGCAAAATAAGAGTGACGCTACAAATGAAGGGCATGAATTTAGGTGGACAGCCTTTGTTGTAATATAGGGAATTTAAAGGGAGCAAATGGGAGATATGTATGATTATATTTCAGTGTCTACATGCATGAAATTCTCAGAAATGAAGACAAAAATTAAAAAGGATGATAGCAATGGCACCCATATCGTGTTTCTCATAGTAAAAGGGAGCAGTTTGTTATTTTACCATGAAATATTGTGTATGGTGTAGCCTGCTTTGATGTCTAGTTTTTCCTACCGTTTTGTAGACAGGATTTGTGAGTCTGATTTTCTTGCTTTCTTAGACTTCTGGGGTTTTCTTTTTGAACGGTTATTGGTATATAACAAATATTTGTGCGTCTACTGAGGCGAGCATACAGCTGCTCTCCATTAATTTGTTACTGCCACAAAATGCATTCATGGACTTTCTTAACTTCTAACTCTTGGAATAAACCCAATTTATACTCAGTGTAGACTCACTTTGACAATTGGATTTGAGTTGTTGGTACTTCGCCTAGAAATTCTACATCTACGTGCAGTGGTAAGATTAGCCAGAATTTTCCTTTCTTGTGCTGCCCTTGCAAGGGTTTGGTATTGCTGTGCTGATATCAAATAAGCTGGAAAATAATCATACAATGTTGTAAAACTAACCTATAAAATCGGTCAGACCTGCGTTCTTTCTTTCTTTCCCCTCTCTCCCATCCTTTCTTTTCCTTTTCTTTATTTATTTCTTCTGCTGCTGCTTCTTCTTTTTTTCTGAAACAGGGTCTTATGCATCTGAGGCTGTTTTGAAACTCACTATGTAGCTGAAGGTGACCTTGAATTTCTGATGCTCTTGCCTCCACTTCCTATGGGCTAGGATTGCACCCAATTGTATTCAGTGCTGAGGGGCTAACCCAGGCCTGAGTGCCCATGAGGTGAATGCTCCACCATCAAAGCTGAATCCTCAGTTCCCTGAGGATTTTTTTTTTTTTTGTGGGAGGGGGAAATATTTTTCCTTTTGATTAGGTTTCTTTAGTGTTTATAGAAATATTTGGGACTTCTCTTTCCTCATGAGACAAACTATTATTTTTTTCTAAAAATGTTTAATATTTTATCTAACATCTAAATTTACATATGAAACTGGCTAGTTTTTTTTTTTTCAAGACAGGGTTTCTCTGTGTAGCCTTGGCTGTCCTGGACTTATTTTGTAGACCAGGCTAGGCTCAAACTCACAGTGCTCTGCCTGCCTCTGCCTCCCAAGTGCTGGGATTAAAGACGTGCGCCACCATGGCCGGCTTATATTCTTATGAGTTGGATCGTTGTTTATTCTTTTCATTTTGTACTGTTACCATCAGTCTTACCAGGTTTTTGTTGTTGTTAATTTTTCAATCCTATATTGGATTATTGATCTTCTTTACTAATCTTTAGCTTCTTTTATTTCATTAATTTTTGTATGTAAATTTCTTCTTTCATTGACTTTATTCTGGATTTTTTCCTTAGCTTATTTACTATCAAGCAAGCCTCTCTGTCTTCTAAATCGCCATTATTATCTATTTTTTGATATTTGACTTATTTTTCAAATATAACAGCAATATTTGAGTTCTCTCTGCCTTGTTCATTTCTGCCTGGTATTACTTCCCAAGAGTGCACCAACTTACCAGTTCTCTTCTGGTTTGTTTTTTTGCTTTTGTTATATATTTAATTCTTGTAAAATTTACCTGTGTGTCTGAAAAGAATCACTTACCAGGAAACTGAGACAGAGGAGAGGACATTCTAGTGGGATTCTAGATGAGAGAATCATGGGAGAAAGGCAAAGTAGAAGGACCCAGAGGGTCCTAGAAGCCTACAAGTAGAACATTATGATAGGCAGATTTGGGCACAGGGGTCCCGCTCAAACTAAGGCACCAGCCAAGGACAATACAGGCGGTAAACCTTAAACCCCTACCCAGATCTAGCCAATGGACGGAACACTCTCCACAGTAGAGTGGAGAGTGGGATATTACTTTCTCACATACTCTGGTGCCTCACCTTTGACCATGTCCCCTGGAGGGGGAGACCTGATGGCACTCAGAGGAAGGACAGCAGGTTACCAAGAGGAGACTTGATACCCTATGAACATATAGAGGAGGAGGTAATCCCCCTCAGGAACAGTCATAGGGGCGGGGAATAAGGGTAAAATGGGAGGGAGGGAAGAATGGGAGGATACAAGGGAGGGGATAACAATTGAGATGTAACAAGAATAAATTAATAATAAAAAAAATAAAATTAAAAAAAAAGAATCAGTGCTTTTCAGCTGTGATTTTTAAAGATTTTTTCCTTCTTTCTCCTTATTTAGATCTTTTCCATCTGTTTTCTTTTCTCCCTGTGATATTTAATGATTAACATAGAAAGTAGAATGTGTGTGTCTAATGTGACAAAATTTAAATTTAATAAACATTCTCATCCTCTTCAAACAAATAATCTTAGAATGAGCTAATTTCAAACCAGCTCATACTCCAAATAAAACATCATTATACCAAATTTTAGTTCTATCTCTATTTTTAATACCCTAATTAGACACTTGGTATTTTATAAAGTCAACAGTCTAAGATTCCCCAACATGTTTACCACATTCCTTGCTCAGCATTGCTGTCTGTACCACGGATGTTCTTTTTGATATATATGTATATTCCTGAAGAAGGTGTGGGTAGCTGCTTCTTTACTCAGCGCTCTGGTTGGATGTGTTCCCCCAAGTTCATGAGTTTGAAGCTCACCTTGCCCCAAGTGGTGCTGGGAGGTGTTTGGGTCACCACGGCCGTGAATGCACAGCTGTTGTTGCTGAGGCATAGATCTATCATCACAGCCCAGGCACCTTATAAAAGGACAGCTTTGTTCATCTTTTATTCACCAGGAGGAGCTTCCCTCCTCTTCCCTTCTGCTGGGATGACAGAGCAAGGCCTTTATCAGACGAGGGCAGCTTGACCTTGTACTGTCTGGCCTCTAAGGCATGAATGTTTGTCCATTAGACTAGAGGACAGAAGGTCTCCTACTAATGACTAATGCTAATGCTAATACTAATGCTAATGCTAATATGCTAATGCTAATACTAATGCTAATGACTAATACTAATGCTCAAGTGATTATTTTTTTCCCTCTGCCATGGTGAAAAGCACTGTGCATCTGGTAGGAATCATCTCCCTAGCATTTCTTAGTAGCCGTGTGTGGTTGTTACACACGTGTGAGAGCCATAGCCCAGGAAGGGAAAGGCCAGGAACTCTCCTTCCTGTGCATGGTATCGCTAAGCTGTGGTGGTCGGGAAGTTGAATGTGCTGGACAACTTAACCAAGGTGGGCAAGTCCGGATGAGCCGAGGATCGTCTGTATTCCGTTCTGGCAGCATAAGCCGTACAAAGAGGGTGTCTACCAGGAACAAACCCTTTCTGTTTCGTGTGCTTGGTGTTTGAAAAGCTGTCCAATCAATCGACTCCTGTTGAAAGGAAGTTCTGCTGGTGTAGGATTTTTACAGTCCGAAGGCCGAGTCAGAAAGGCAAGCTCAAAGCTATTGCTTGGAATAACGCACAGGACTGAGTTTGGACCTTATGTTCCTAGGGCACAGAAGTCCATTTCTTTTATAATGCTCCCTCCCAGTCAAGCTTCCTAATGGCAATGGTTGAAGCCCTGGCTCTGTTATTCCATACTTAGCCTCCTCTGCCTCGTTTCCACACCTCACAATACAGACAGCAAGCATTAGGCAGCTGAGAGTTTGGACGAGGGGCAGGCGAGTGTTCCCTTCTGACCATCCCGGGCTCCTCTCACGTCCGGCCCCTACACACTGCACATCCAGAGCCTACAGACTAGAGATCCTGAGCCTGTCAGTTCCTGGGTTTGGTTTAGTCTAGACTGGACTGCTGTCAGGTGGCAGCTGCCTCAGGCTGCAGTAAGAAACCTGGGGTGGACTCCAGGCTGCAAATAAACTCCCGGCCATCTGCACGGCCATTCATGACTCAGCTGTTCGACATGAAAAGGTGCACTGTGTGAGGAGCAGGAGGCCAGCAACTCTGAAAGGAAGCGTTGCGGAGGACGTTACAAAGCCAGTCGAGTCAAGATACTGCGTGGCCGAGCTGACACCGCGACTGCTGCGTAGCAGCAGGAATGGAGATCACCAGGTCAGGAGGAATTATCATGAGGATAATTTCACGGACCTGGTACAAACACCACATAAACAAAATAGGGCCAAATAACCTTATTGGGGTCTCAGGGCGAAGTACCCACATTTGAGCGTGGCCTGGGGAGATGCTGAATTGGGACTAAAATCCCATTCTTGACAATTTAAAAGAGGGCCCCAGATCTAAATTCGTATGCTCTGCTTTCGGCCTTTAGGCATCGGAAGCAGGGCAAGTTTCTTGCTATTTCTGAGCTTTAGCTCCCCTGTGTGAGCTTCAGAAGTGACACATACAATGGAACAACCCAGAGATCGCTGGCAGCCTTCTGGCGTTCCCTCTCCTCGCCATCCTGAGCGGTAAGAGTTATGACACTGTCTGGGCACACCGCCACCGTAGATGAAAGGAGGCACTCCCCCCAGATCCCTCACATTTGTATACAGAAGCTAAGGCTAATAATGTTTAAGAAGGACCACGAATGACTGCCAAGAAGGTGCTTTAAGGCAGCAGAGATGAGATGGCAAGCCACCATTAGGCATTAGGTGGGCCAAAGACAAATCTGAGGGGCTTGGGATGGAAAATTGGAAGATGGGTTTCCTGGTGTTATCATGGAATCACTGGACTGGCCCTGGACTCTTTACCTCAGATTCTTCATGGAGAAAAGTAATTTCTCATGGGTGTTAGCCATTGTTATTAGGAGGTTTTGGTCAACCCAAGATGATCGTTATGCAGTGATCTAGGCTTGATAGTTGGTAACATTTACACTTGTAACAATTACTTGTTTGTTTGTTTTGTTCTTCGAGATAGGGTGTCTCTGTGTAGCCTTGGCTGTCCTAGACTCTCACTTTGTAGACCAGGCTGGCCTCAAACTCACAGAAACACACCTGCCTCTGCCTCCTGAGTGCTGAGATTAAAGGCGTGCACCACCACGCCCAACAACAATTGCTTTTTGAACAAGGAATCCTACTCATAAGATCATCTCCTGTAAACGAAGCTGGCCACATCCATAAGGAGTTACAATAAAAATATATTTATTGGATCAACATTCATGGTACCAAAGGATTGAAAATAAACTATGTTCATCAGAAGGGGACAATGTAAGCAAATCATGTGCTGCAAGCTGTCAGTTAACACACAGCTGTTAACAGTCTGAGGAATCTACCTGCAGTCACTTCCAGGTGAAGCAAATTCCCCTTGCTGAAATATGTTACATTTACCAACAGAGCTGCAACAGTGTCTCCTACTTCATAGGATAGCCTGGGTATGTCTCCCTTCAAGAATGCCCTCTTAAATCTGGGCAGCAAAAGTGATGCTGTGGGACTTCTAAGAACGAGACAAGGTATCTTCCTCCGTGTTCAGAGCACCCATGCCCAGAGTGCAAGGTTCCTGTACAAGAGGCGGCCATGCTCTGAGGAAGAGAGAGGCCCTGTGTATGCTTTCCGCTGAGGGGTCCTACTCTTTGAATCTGCCTGGTCCGCCACCTGAGATGGAAGAGCCTTCAGATGGCTCCGACTTCCTGGCCTCTATGTTCTTTGTGTTGAGAACCCAGAAATCATGGAGCAGGGAAAAGCACCCCATACTGTGCTTGGTGAAACTCTGAGCCACCGAATTAGTAATTGTGGTGAAACAAATGTCATCACATGCCACTAAGCCTGAGGGTATTTGCACTGTGCTTGTAATAGGCTTTTAGAAATATTCTCCACTGTCTGCCTTTTCACACCATCTCAAATTTTTTTTTTTTTACCACACTCATTATGTCTTACTGCATCTTCAGGTACATATAAAGCAAGGACATTTGTGATGTGTCACCAGCAACAAGCAGGTCTCTAGTTCCTGTAAGATGTGCTAAAAAGTACAAGGAGCATAAATGATATTCAAGGCCTCATAGCTTTTAAATCAGATAACCTACGACCAACCTTAACAACTACAGCATTTCCACACACTTTGCTAATATCCCCCATTTCCATGACGAATTAGTAGTTAAAAAAGAATAGTGAGTTCAGTACCCAGGATCTAAAAACTGTACCACTTTCATCTAGACTGAGCTGCATACTGAACATAATTTGCATTTCACTTCTCTGAACAGTAAGCCAGCCGTAGCCGCACCCGTACGTGTCTGTTCTAAGCAAGGCAAGCTGGGGACAGTGAGGTGAAAGCAAGAAGACTGAAATATCATCAATCTCTCTTTCCTGTGCATTGCTGAAAAGCAGGATGCCTTTGGAATTGATACACTGCCCTTTAGTCTGATAATGACAGGGGGAAAATAAAACTTAATAATCTTCTTTGCACAATGAAGAGACTATTGGAAAAAATGCAAACATAACCAGTGGCTCCAAGTAATATAAGGAAACAAGACAGGAAGTCACAGGATGGTTTACATCCATCAGTGGCCGGGCACAGGTATTTGATCCTAGGACTTGGGAGGCAGGGGCAGGTGGATCTCTGTGAGCTCCAAGCCAGCCTGGTCTGTATCATAAGTTCCAGGCTAGCCATAGTGAGATTCTATCTCAGCAAATAAACAAATAAGTCATTTAGTGTGTTCTACAGCTTTCCTACAGTATTTTCAAGTTCATTTATTTAATTTACAAATCCTTTTTCGGTAGATGTTAGACAGCAAAAGGCAACCAGTTCCCTACGAAACAATGCAGCGATCACATAATAAATACAATGTAGGATTTTCTATTTTTATAATTTCTAAACCAGCATGGAAGATGGTTCATAAACATCCTGAGGGATACAATGACCCTTTACAGACTCTAGAGAGAACATTAGCATTCTGGGAATTCTGTGGGAGATTGTTTTAGTATACTATATGACAAAAGAGTCTCAGTATGGGGGCAGCAGGAAGTCAGGGCACAGAGGAAGAAGAGGCGGGTAGAAGTGGCAAAGTACCCTTCTCGAAAGGGACCAGCAGTTTATTACATATTTTAAAACTCTCCCTGTATCAGAAGATTTGTGAAAAGCATTGAGAATAATTAATATTTTATACTGAAAAGAAATTCTCTACCAGCTGGGCAAGAACGTCACACTGGAAGCAGGAGAGCCCGAGAGCACAGTGGAAGGGGGTATAGGCTTCCAGCAAGCGCTCAGAAGCCCTCTCTGTCCCAGGTGACAGGACCTGGGCCCAGGACAAGCAGGATGCTACAGAGAGGGCCCATGAAATGATTAGCAGGAAGCCCAAAGCTCACACAGAGCCATCAACACACATGGAGTCCCTACAGTGTGCAGTTTACCTTAATGCTTTCTCACGCAGAGCCTAAGCCTCGATAGAGGCCCTCAGACATGTGGCACCCTGTGCGCCAGTCCTCTTGTCTCCTCCAGCTGCTTGGTGGCTCCCCCAACCATGATGCTTCTCTGCTGGTGACTAGTAATGAGGACCTTTCTAGTCAGTGGTACTTCTCAGGCTCCAGCGTGTGACGAACATAGCCTGTGAGGTCCATAGGGCTCTTTAGGACCTGAGTTGGCTCCAGTCTTGAAGAAGATGCTCTGATCACACTCAGAGTTCCTACCTCATATTCATCCTGTCTTGAGCTGTGTTGATAGGACAGCTACGCTCCTGGAAGCTGTCTTAGCAGCATGTTATATTCTGCCTCTCAGCTGATGCTCAACCATGTCACCAGGCCACACCCACACAGATCTGGTGCCCGGGTTGCTGATATAAGTAGGGTTATTTTCATAGGTGTTGTCTTAGGCCCTGTGTAAATCCTGAAACCCGCCTTCCAGAGGTCCCACCTTGCAAGCTCATCCGCAGAGGCGGGTCATCATCCTCCCCGGCATGATGGAGAGAATGCATGGCTCAAGCAGAGTTCCTCAACGCAATGTGCCGAGGTGGAAATGGTGAGTTACTGCGCAGGTAAGGAAGCTAGTCCGGAAGAGAAAGCCAAAAGGACCCTGCAGCACGTTTTCAACTGTAATCGCCGTCTTGGGAACTCGGGAGGCGATTTAGGCATAGAAGAAAGGAAAAAGTCTTCCTACGCTGCTTGAGGAGAGCTATAGGAAAGGAGCCATGTGGAAGCCAGCTTCACGCTACCCTCCCGTGTCACTTTCCACTCTACTATGTGGCTAAACAAAGGTGAAAGCGTGCTGTGAGAGCATTCGCCTGTGTTCCAGGGAGCACACAGTTAAATGGTCTGGGGAAAGGTTCTCTCACTCCACTCCCTATGTTGTACGCTGTTCTTGTTTCCTGTTCTTCGTTTTTAGAAGTACATTTGTGATGCATATGTAGTTCACAAAACTTTAACCGTATCTCTTATAATCTTCTTAGAAAAGAGACCAAACTAAGAGATTAGTAGCAAAGGGACGTTAAGGCAGTGAAAAGGCTGTGCATTTATGTCATAAACCACCTCCCACAGTTTACCATTCAAAGTGTTCTCGAGCTTGATTCTACATGCTCCCCAAGCCTGCATGACACCATTGTCTTACGTCTACTAGGTACTCTGCCACATGCCATATACAAGTCATATTTCATCAATGCCTAGGGCCGCCAGCCCTGAATTCACTGTCTCCGCTGCAATCACTCCAGACCAGGTGTGACTTAGTTATCTGTGCTGACAGACGTGTTTGCTCATTCTTGTTTACATTAGAGAAATGTTATCTTTTAAAATGTTCCAGCCAAAAGGCATGTTGAGAACATTTAAGAAGAGTTTGAGTTGCAGTTTGTGACATAGTCTGGTCGCATCAGATCAGAGGCAGCATTGGTGACTTAGAAGAGGACCAGGGAACCAAAGCAGACCACACTTTCTAGCAACACTGCCACCCAAGCTGGCACTTTTCACTGCAGATAAGCTGGGGAGCACAGAATGCTGCCTGCTTACTGGGAACTGAAAATCTAATGAAACCCATTACCGATCCTGTAGGAAAGCGTTGCTATACAACAGAGAAATCAGAAACACATTAACAGCGGTTAGAATTAGTATCATCTGAAAGAGAATAAGAACCATCAACCTCTGGATATGATGCTTTGTCCAGAGAGGAAGCTGAGCTATGCTGACACAAACACTGGAGAGTGAGTATAGTTTTCATACACAGTACGCATTCTCACATTCGTGTGGGTATCATGGCACAGGTAAGAGAGTCCTTTGTCTTGTACTGAATACAGAAAGGATGCTAAGAGAACACTGGCTCTGGGGTCCATGTTTTTTCCTTAATCACCTACAGGTTCCAGCCAGTGACTTGGGTGAGAGACCGCATTCTCTAACTGAAAGTGGGGTTACTATTCCAACAATTGGAAACTCAAGCTTATTGATGTCAAAACTTCACACTGATAAAGAAAATGTAAAAGTCAGTGTTTTGTTTCTTTGTAGAAAAAAAAAGTTAGCCCTTGGTACTTGATGGTGCTTTGAGTTAGGACGGCCCCCATATAGGCTCATATATTTGAATGTTTGGTTCCCAGTTGGTGAACTGTTTAGGAAAGATTAGGAGGTGTGGCCTTGTTGGAGGAAGTGTGTCTCTTGCAGAGTGAGTTTTGGGGTTTCAAAAAACATCCTCCAGACTCAGTCTGTCTCTTTGCCTCCATCTTGTAGATAAGATGTAAGCGCTCAGCTTCTGTTCCAGTGCCGTGCCCACCTGCCTGCTCACCTGCCTGCCTGCCCACCCACCTGCTCGCCTGTCTGCCTGCCCACCCACCTGCTCACCTGCCTGCCTGCCTACCCACCTGCTCGCCCACCTGCCTGCCCACCCACCTGCTCATCTGCCTGCCTGCCCACCCACCTGCTCACCCGCCTGCCTGCCCACCCACCTGCTCACCTGCCTGCCTGCCCACCCACCTGCTCACCCGCCTGCCCACCCACCTGCTCGCCCACCTGCCTGCCCACCCACCTGCTCACCCGCCTGCCTGCCCACCCACCTGCTCACCTGCCTGCCTGCCCACCCACCTGCTCACCTGCCTGCCCACCCACCTGCTCGCCCACCTGCCTGCCCACCCACCTGCTCACCTGCCTGCCCGCCCACCCACCTGCTCGCCCACCTGCCTGTCTACCGCCATGCTCCCTACCACAGAAATCATGGACTAACTCTCTGATATTGTTAGCGAGCCCCCAATTAAATACTTTCTTTTATGAGTTGCTTTAGTCATGGTGTCTCATCACAGCCACAGAACACTGGCTAAGACAACGTTCCGCTAGCTCCTTCAGCAAGTTGTCATCATAGGTCCCAAGTTTAGAGTCTCCCTCAGGGTGTTTAGCCCTCCGGATCTCCTCACTTAAGGTGACAGCTGTGGGCAGCTCTCCTGTGTAGTCACCAGCTGTCTCCAAACCACTTGAAGACCTTAAAAAGCCCCGTGGGGCAAGGACGTAGCTGAACTCCAAAGATATGGTGACTTACTGGCAAAAGGGAGATTTCCAGAAACAAAGGAGAGGTTTCATACCTCCCGTCTCCCCTCCTATTAGTCAACCTGTCCTTTTCTTAAAGGACGAGGTACACGGACTTGAGCAAAGACACACCTCTATCATGACTATAGGAGCAGTTGGTTACCTAAAAAGACAGACAAGGAAAATCACAGAGCAGCCAAGAGTCTCAGCCAGGTTTCCTGGTATCCTATAGGAGAGGGTCCTCAGGGCTCCATCAGCCTTCGCCCTGAAGGTCCTGGTCACCTCTCAGAACAGCACCAACAAGGATCTCTTGTCTAGATTTTAGGGAGCAGGGACAAATGGTCACCAGCTCCCAGGAGATCATGACAGACACTCAGGAAACACTGGCAGTGCCAGAGGAAGTGGGAACAGCACACCAGGGGTGGGGTGGTGGTGGTAGGGAAGGTCAGTTAAAAGTTCCGGTGGCACCATGTTGTGGCTAGGAGACAAGTTGGGAGGTGGCCATCACCTCATATAAAATTACCAGTGGGAGCCAAGTGCTATTTCAGCTTTTTCAAGAAAGGATTCAAAGCCATATAGGAAGAATAAAAGCTACCCCCAGCCTGTCTCCCCTTAGATAAAGTCCTCTGTAAGAGAAGCGCGTGCTCTTAGGCCATGGGCTCGCTCTCTCTCTTCAGCGTGGCTCTCTCTCTCCAGCCTTGCTTCTCAGTGTTAAGTGCATTATAGTGCACCCCAGCAGGACCACAACGGGTTGCAATTCTCAGCCCCCTCCCCTCCGTTCTCTATGGAGTTGTTGTAGTTTCAATCACCATGCACTTCCCTCTGTTGCCTGTGCTGTAACTTTTGGAGTGCCCAAATCATATGTGAGGTCCAAATGAGCAGCAGGCTGGCCCGTGTGTTAGTATGTTCCCAGGCTATCATATAAACCAATAATTACTATCACCCGACCAGCATGGATTGATAACATGCAAGCCTCGCAAGCTCTCTGCATTTACACTGGCTTTTAGTATCGAATGCGGGGCTGTAACTCAGAATTCTGTTGCATCTAGAGGGAAAACAGGAAAAGAAGGAAATGCCTTGGCTTTCCTCGCGTCTGCTCAGGATGCGTTTTCCAGGCTCCCCTTTCAAAAGGAGAATAGATACAGAATAATAAACCAAGGGAAAAGCAGAGAGTCCCCAAGGTCTGTCCTGAGTCCAGTCCTCCATGTGTCTACAGTCCAATCGCATCCTAGCTGCCTCCTCCTTTACGACGGTCAGGTCAGTGTGACTGGCCTTCAAAATCCACTAGCCTTATACGCAGCTTTGCATAGAAGCCTTTACAAGTATTTTAAAATGTTGTACAGTCACATCAGAGCTGAAAGCACAGTGCCAACTTGATCAGAGCTTGTCTCTAAATATTAATTCAACCCCCTCCCTGTGTGTGTGTGTGTGTGTGTGTGTGTGTGTGTGTGTGTGTGTGTATCCTAAACCAAATGAAAACATGATGGTGGGTTTTCTTTCCAAATCTCAAATCTAATTTTCATAGTGAATGTGGTGGCTCTTTGAAACAATGGTTTGTCTTACTGAACTCAGTATCACAATAAATAAACCATGTTTTCAGTGTGGATGTGGAAATTCAAGTGAACATAAAATTCTCCTCATGTACCCTCTGGACCACACAAACAAAATAAGATGCAGGGTGCCCTAGAAGGAACTCTGCGTGTCCTGCTTCTGAGGAGTTCTGATTCCAGTTTTGTCACCAGGGGGGCCACTGAAGAGCTGAGTGGGGAAGGAGCTTTAGTGGTTGGTGAGCTTTAACTGTATCCTAAAGTAAAACAGATAAAACCAGACTGATGGCAATAGAATAATTTATTTATCCTTTCCTAAGCATTTACTGAGCTCCTTTCTCTGTGGGGCGTAATCTGAGGACACAATAAGTACAAGCCCTATTGTTAAGAAGCTGAGACCAGGGGGCTGATGTAGAAAGGCAAGCAGTTAAAAGAAGGCCCTGGAAGGTCTTAGCCCATACCTCAGGGCCCGTGTGAAGCTACTAGTAGGAAGACAGCCTTGGAGAACAGATAGGATAATGATGGGGAGGGGAAATCAGGATTCAGCAAAGAGCATTTAGCAGTTTAAAAGTGCGGAGGCCAGAGAAAGTACCAGGAGGGACCAGGAAGGAAGGATGGGCCAGAGAAACCAGCAGAATCCACATATTTTAATGGGCCTTGTGCTCCATCCCAAAGCATTGGTGTTGGTTATTCACGCAGACTCAAAAGCCTGACTCCCTTTGTATACTTTGTAAACCTTGTAAACACTTAAGGAAGGAAAGTGGCCAGGCCCCTGCCTGACCAGCTCTAGTAGCCAGGCCCCTGCCCTAGACTGTCATAATACATTTCCAGCCTCTGTAACTGACACAAGGTTATATTCAGTTCCTCAGTAGGACCTGAGGAATTTTAGGTGAAAAGTCTGAACAAGCTCTCACCAATCCACGTGAAAGAAAAACCACCAATCCAAAAAAAGAAAAACCATCAATCCCTGGATGAAAACCCACCAATCCCTGAGCTCCCCCAAGCGCAGGGCTTGAAATCCTGTCAATCCTCTCTTGGAAATCTCTGCCCTGGAAAGCCCTGCCCCCTAAGAAATCCTATATAAAGGCTGTGTCTGCTCAGTACCCTTCTGTCTTCTCCCAGGAGCAGAGGCAGCCACCCCTGGATTGTCTCTCTTAACCTAGATTCGTCCCCCCAATAAATCTCTCTGATGAGATTTGCTGCCTGGTGTGACTTTCTCATCAGAAGAAGCCAAGAAGAAAAGAAGCAAAGAAGGGAAGAAACAAAGGAGGAGACAGGGCTGAGGCTCCTGAGCCCCTGAGCTCCTAAGCTCAGCTGGAGATACCCTCCCGGGGGGCTCCAACACCTCTGCTAAGGAGGCCCCTCAGAGCTGTGAGGTTCCAGGGCTCCCGAGTCCAGGATACCCTTCCATCTGAGCAGGAAGGCCAACATCAACTTCACTTTCAAAGATCTGCTGAAGGTTTACGAGTGACATCGCCCATTTTATCTAAAGAAGGCTTGCAGTGTAGACACTGAGTGGACTGACAGAGGAAAGAGCGGATCAGAATACTCTATTGGAGACACGGATTATAGTGACTTGAACTGAAGGACTGGCAGAAGAAGGTAGGAACATATGAAAAGCCTCAAGATTAAAAGGGGGAAACCCGGAGCTTTAGAATAAAGGGAAACTCTGTAAAAATGTAAGGTAAGGGGGCTGGAGAGATGGCTCAGTGGTTAAGAGCACCTTCTGCTCTTCCAAAGGCCCTGAGTTCAGTTCCCAGCAACCACATTGTGGTTCACAACCATCTGTAATGTGGTCTGATGCCCTCTTCTGGCCTACAGGTGTATATGCAGGCAGAACACTGTATACATAATAAATAAATCCTACTTTCTTAAAAAAAAAAAAAGTAAGGCAAACACACGCATGTTGCATTTTCTGTCACATAGTAGCAGAGCCTTAAGCCACACTGTCACCCACAGTCCTTACTCTGGAGGCTCTCAGAGCCCAGCTCCACACTGCACTTTCTGGGACACTGGCCTTCTAAAGCAGAGGGAGACAGCAGTGCACTCACTCTTGAGAGCTGACATCTTCAGTGGATGGATACAGAGAAGGATGTCTGCACATGGTTCTCTGTCTTCTGCCTCGGTAAACATGGAGCCCACCTGCCCCGTTCTCTGCTCAGATATCTTTGCAATGTGCTGAGCTCTGAGGTCCTCAGGCAGTCCCTAGCCCTCTGCTACGAGCTCATTTCTGTTGGAAGTCAGGGAGGGAGCTGAAAGAGCAATGGTCCTGATGTGAAGAAGGGATAGACATGTCATCATGTCCCCAGAATCCCTCCTGGGTAACACAGAGGGTTTGATAAATGAATCTCAGAGCTATATATGTGAAACTAAGAAGAGACTCCTTAAGTCTCGCTTGTGGACGCTATGATGTGTGTGGGATCCAATTGTACTGGAAATTCTAACTATAACTCATTGGCCATTACTTTGATTTCAGTGCACACGCTGAAGAGCTTAAAATGTCAAAGGTGATGCTGTAAAAACGAGTTCTTCCTCCAAGCCTCAAAGTGTCACCATGAGTGGCTTTATTTATAGACACGTGGTAGTTTCCGGAACCGTGCAGAGTTAATAAAATGTGACAGCATGATTTCTTGCTCATTAAATGATAATTATTAAATTAGCCTGAGTCAAGATGATTTACACCAGGGTTATAAATTTTCAGTGACTAAGACTGTTGTCATTCGTGGAATTACAGCAAAGGTCCAGGAGGGACTCGTCCTGCCAGACTGGAAGGGGACCCTCCTTGTGCTGTGAATTGCTCTATTCAGTGCGGCAAAGGCAACATCTGGAAAGTTTGCAGAGCATTTGATTGTGGGCAATGAGTAGAGGTGTTAAAGCTAATATTTAACTATGAACTCGGGGATTCTATTGTTTTCGGGAGTGACATTTCAGTGTGGAGGCAGATTAGCTGTTATTAACTCTGACAATACTAACATTAAACCTTCAGCAGAACGGCAGCTGGTTTGGTTGATGTAGTCAAAAGTGATAACAAAATTTCTGGAGGAGTGTTTGTACAGCCAAGGGGGCACTGTGCTGCTGCAGGGCTGTGAGTCTAAGGAGCTGTTGGCATTAAATCTAGTCTGCACAAGACTTGAAAGCGTGTATTAGCTGGCCAGCCCATTTTAAGAAAATGCATACAAAGTTCCAGACTTTGGATTAAATATGAGTGACCATTTTTTCTTATTTTTTAAAGCTTTTAGGAGTATGGGTGCTTTGCCCACATGTACGTCTGTGTATCACGTGCATGCAGTGCCAGAAGAGGCCAGAAGACGGCATCAGATCCCCTGAGACTGGGGTTATAGAGGGTTGTGAGCTGCCACATGAATCCTGGGAATCAAACCCAGGTGTCCTGCGAGAGCAACCAGTGCCATTAACCCCTTAGCTGTCTCCCCAGATCCCAAAGTGACTATTTTACACAAAAAATATGTAAGGTATTTATTCCAGCCAGGAAAATAAATCTACCATATTTTAAAAGTCAAGAAATGCCACAAAAACCCAAGACATAAAATATTTTACAAACCATCTGCTTGACATAGCACTGTGACTCTGCTTTCTTATATTTTTGTTCATGTAGTCTCAATTTTTCCACAACTACTCATAAAGACCTTTTTGGAGAGTGGGAACAGAAATATCATAATTCAGCTTTTCTTCTACCATCGTTGATTGAAGTTTGCATCTCACTAGCGACATGCAAACTACTAAATCAATTGACCATGTTGGTGATACTGTGAGCTACTCCAGGTGGAACACGGTGCCTTTCATCTGCCCCGAGGAGTTAAAGCACAGCTGATTTGCTCAAACTTGCAGGCTGCCCCAGACCTCTTGTCTTCAAACCACTGCGATGTATCTCCTGCAATCCCCTGTTGTAGGACTGTTCCCTCCAAAGTGAAACAGCCCCTCCAGGAAGGAGGGGAAGGACCATCAGACTCAGAAGTGAAAAAGGTCACCGGAAAGTCTGGGATGGTGAAAACATGCCTGAGTCTGGAAGGCCCTTCGTCAAGTTTATAGAAGTAGAAAACAGCCCCTGGGCTTAGGAGAAGAATCTTGGTGGATGAGCTGAGCATGGGGTAAGACTTCTCGGTGTCCAGCTGCCTGCCAGCTGTGCAGAGAGCCCCTGGAACGCGGTTTCTGTGAGCTGGGCTGGGTTTTCCCATGCTGCTTTGGGATCATCCCTGCTCCTCCAAGTAACCCCTCACACATACTCCTGTGGGTAACCCCAGTAAACACTCGGTAGTCCGTCAAGGTAAACCTTGGTGTTATCATTACTATGGTCAGCCGTGGCTTCCCTGTCTGGAGCGAGTAGACATGCACATTCTGTCTCCCAGAAAAGAGTCTCTCACACATTACTACCATAACCAAGGATGTGTGCCTTGATTTCTTTTTGATAATATTCACCTGAATTCGCTCCATCATCTAGTGTGTTTCTGGCAGAGGTTTTGTTTTAAACAGGCATTAATGGAAACCGGGCCATTCATTCACGTGCTTTGTGTCTGAAGGAAGTGTTTTCAAGAGACACGGCTCAACTGGTTTTCTTGTCTCCTGACTCACCGATGCTACCAGCCACATGAACAAGCCTGGGACCTGCGTCTGTTGTGCCAAATGGATCAAGAACAATACGGCGAACCTGTAGGATCTGTGAATAATCACATTCTCCCACCGACCTCCAGCAGCATGTATCCCCAAGTCAGCTTCCCCTTAGTCAGATCACAGATACGCCCTTGCCTCTCCAGTGTTAACCCAAGGAAGCATGACACGATGCAGAGAAATCTGGCTAAGGTGCCTTGGTCAAGTGCTGGTAGAACATTTTTTCTTACAGATTTAGTCAACACAAATCTGAACACACTGTGATGTGCCCCAGCAGGGAGACTGAGGCACAAGCTTCATTAGCCTCACTGTTAGTCAGCCTCTGGCTCCGGGTCGGTATGCGCTGTGGCCCGAGCATGTGGCACTGTGGCTCAAGCACGTGGCGCTGTGGCCCGAGCACGTGACACCAGAAAAATCTTCATCTGGACCTTTAGGTTCTTTGTCAGCAGAGGCTACTAAGTTTCACAGCTTGTCACACACTCATTCTGAGTGTGTTCACTCAAGGAACGTGTTATCTTAATTCATGCACAGTAAGTGCTTTTAAAATATGGCTCCTTATTAAGTAAAATGTTCAATAAGCATACATTACCATAGAATGGTTTAGAAAAATAATATTTTAAGAATAAAGTCACTGAGGTCTAGAGAGATGGCTCAGCGGCTAAGAACTAAGACAATAAGCAGGCACAACTATCAAATATTAATTACAACTGACTGACTAAGACTATTACTGCCACAAATTACTGATTATATTGAAAATAATACACACACATAGGAATATATAGGAAATTTAGCTCGTGCCGAGGCAATAGCCTTTCTTACAATCTCACCATACCTCAGCTGGGATGTGGGTGACTTGTGTCACCACAGAATCTTAAGACGGAGAAAAAGGCAACTTTCTAATATTAATTATTCTAGCTGGAGGCTGGAGGGCTGGGGGTTGGGAGCTGGGCGGCTGGGCTCAGCTGGCAGAGTGTTCCTGTACAGTGAACAAAGCCCGGGGTTCCATCCCCAGTACTGCATAAATTGGTCATAGTGGCCTACACCTTTAATCCCAGCACTAGGGAGGTAGAGGCAGGATGATCAGAAGTTCAAAGCCACCCTCAGCTACATAGTGAGTCTGTGACCTGCGGGATCTACTCAATTCTCCCTCTCTCTCTTTCTCTCTCTCTCTCTCTCTCTCTCTCTCTCTCTCTCTCTCTCTCTCTCTCTAGGTCACTTTAACTGCTATGTTTCCTTTCTTCAGAAGCATGTAAAGATTTCCATTTCCAGAAATCAGTTTCAAGATGGAGGGGAAGTCCCGACAAGGACTGCACTCGAGGACGCGGCTCCAACAACCCTTGCTCTAGTCACATCTATCACGTTATCTTGAAATCTTAAATATTTAATGACATATAAACAGTAACAGTACACAAAATATCTGACTCAAGAGGCATGATATTCTAGAGCCAAATTTAGCACAGACACCCCCTATAGAAATGAATACGCAATCTCTGAAAGTCATATATTAATCAGCTGGAAGAGTCTCCAGACAGCAGAGAAGGGAGAAAGATTTCTCTGCCAGTAACAAGCAGAAAGAATTCCAAATGTAGAGGAGGCCTTCACAAAAAGCAAACGGAGCACACGGTGGACCCGGTCTCTGCTTAGAGCCAAACGATCACAGTTGTATTTGCGACAGGACTCTGGAACGGCTGGAGTGTGAACATTGTGATCTGAGCAGCTGAGGCCCTGCACACGGTCGCTGTAAACATATGGTTCCCTTTCGGAAGAAACCGATCGCCACTCACTGCTCTGGTTTTTGGCTTGTCTCCTCGACTCACTTCTTGGCAGCGCTGGCCAAGAGGTAGAAGAAACGGAAGCCTTTGACCTGAAGAATCTCAGCCTCATGAGGGCAAAAGTAGCATTGAGAAGGCTTGGGTAGAAGCAGAGAGAGAGAGAGAAATACCCTGGCACGTATTTTTTTCATGAAGAAACCAGAACTGGACTTTGCCAAGCAGACAGCTATGAGCTCACTGGTCTGAAATAATTACTCACTGAGACTCCCCAGGACAAGGCTAATGGGTTTTTGCGGGACATTACTAGATTTACAGGGGTTTGTTTTGTTTTTTTTTTAAACTCAGTCATCGGCTACCTTGACCTGTACTTGGGCCTGACAAAGTTCCCTGTTATATTAATTGATAAATTAGGAAATAAATGTTTATAAACCAGGAAACAGAAAGTAAATAGTCAACCCAAAGAGGTTGCTTTTAACAATCATTCGTCATGGTTTTTAAAAAATATATTATTCCTAATTTTAGCTGTGAAATCAAAGCCTCAAATAATTGAAAGTAGTAGGGAGTTTTAAGAGTCCAATTCTCTGTAGTTGAGGTTTGGAAGACAAGCACAGACTGAAACAAACTCCAAAGGAGCCTCTCTAGGTAGCCCAGAGCCCAGAGCCCAGAGCTCTTTTTAATCAAGGGGAAAAGTGCTGTGATATCAGCTGAAGGAACAGGGACACAGGAAAGGGATGTGTCCAACTGATGTCTGTGTGAATATGAAAAACAGGATCTAAAACACCGCCGATTTTTAAAAAATAGATTTTACTCCATGGCCGAAGAAAACAAACGGAATGACAGCATTAAGTCACCTAAAACTGAGCTGCTGCCTCCTAGATGGTCTGTTCAGCACTGCCAGCCTGAACGTCAGGAGCACAGAGCCCTGTGAGGTCCAAGCTCAGATGCCATGGGAGGTGGGCCTGGGATGGAAGGCTGGAGAGGAAGTGAGGAGCCCCAGGCAGATCTGACCAGCTCTGTCCACTGGTACATGCACCACCACTAGGTTGGCAGCTGAAAGAATACAAATTTGGGGCCAGGGAGATGAGTCAGTGGATAAAGTACTTTTCACGCACGGGTGAGAACTGGGGTTCCATGCAAACGCTGGCGGGTGTGGTAGCCTGCCTGTAACGCCAGCCCTTTCCAGTGCAAGCCGGCTAACGACACTAGGGCAATCAAGAAGGTCTGCGTTCAGTGACTCAAGCAAACCAAACAAACAAAAGAGAAAGAAAGAAAGAAAGAAAGAAAGAAAGAAAGAGGGAAACGTAGAGAACAACTGGAGGAAGACATTAGCATATGACCTCCACATGCCCATGGCACATATCTGCACGCACACAGACATACACTCCACATGTGAACATACGTACACACATGCATGAGAACTACATGTACACACAAAGAAATATCAATAGCTTGGTGATTGTATAAATGAAAAGATTATTAAAATGATTACTCTTGTCCCTTCTTCTTCTTCTTCTTCTTCTTCTTCTTCTTCTTCTTCTTCTTCTTCTTCTTACTTAACTGGTTGCTGTTTGGTTTTGTTTTTCTCACTGTGTACTTCGTTGGAGACCTGCAACACTTGAGCTTTTTGAAGCATCACAGTGGGGTCAGGACCAGGCTCAGACTAAGCTGAGAGGAGTTTAAACAAGCATTTGGAAGCAGGTCTTTCCACAGAACCTGTAATCCGTCTTTCTTTTGAGACAATGACATATGCAGTTCTTCTACCAAAATATGATCTCATTTGTTAACAATTGATTATCCAGGGGCCTGGAAATGATAGTGTGTGATTTTACCATCCAGTGTAAGCAATAGTAACCTTTACCTTTCTGGGGATCAAAGAGCAAATGGGACAAAAAAATTTTTTTTGAAGTTGCTGGAAACAAAAATTATCTGTCTAGATTTACAAAGGTCCTAATCATTTTTCACAAGGTGAGTGGAGCACACTGCTTTTCCACATTTCAAATAAGAAAGAGAAGTGTCTGCTATCACACCCCAAACAGTGATATGGGTAAAGTAAATCAACCAAGGCCAGCTTGGGGAAACAAGTCTAGAAACAAAAGGAAAGTGTCAGAGAAGAAAATGAAGATAATTTTAGAGGTTAGTAAAGGGAGGAAGGAATGGGATTTAATTAATATAGGAAACTGTAAAGATTCAAAAGGGGGAAGGGTTTTAGAAAGTTAAATGCACACTGGTGGGCTACTCGCCCGCAGACATCAAAGCAATACAGTGCACCTCTCAGGAAAACTATTTGCCAGGGCAATTTATTATCTGAAACTTGACAGGTGGCATAGAGATTAGGAAAACAACATCAAATCTCAGACACCCTGGTACATGGGAGAGGGGCAAGCCTTCAAAAATACATGTTACTGTGATTTCAGAGTGGAAATGGTTCTATCTCCGGTCTGTTGAACCCTACCTGCCATGAGATCAGAATAAAAAGCAATTACTACAGTATTGTCTGCCTAACATGCCAGGCCCCAGCATTAGTTACCAAGGCTGTCTGAAAGATCTTCCTTTAAAGACTCAAACATCTGGCACTGGCGTTAAGGACTGCAGGCAGACGGCTTGCAGCTGTAGAGTGTCAGCCGAGCAGCCAAGAGCGGGAGGGCTGAGGGGGGCAGCCAAGGAACAGGGCTTTCTCAGGGCGCTTCTGACTACCAGAGGGATTTGCCTTCTGCTTTACTGGCTGCCGCTCAGAAAGGGAAAGGTTGGTTTTGGAGACTGAAGGCCAGGCCGGTAAGTCAGGGTCACCAGTGAGAACACCCTGAGAAAAAAAGAATAGTCTTTGTCTTCTTGATTTGCCCTTTCTTGCAGGATATAAGCTCAAAATGAAAAGGCAGGGGCTCCTGTGTCTTTACTTCTGACTTTTCTTATGTTCCTAACAGCTAGGCATCAGTAAGGAAGAAGACAGCCTTCACATCACAGTGACCCTTCATGGCGTTCATACTTTGGCCTTGGAAGGCGTGAGGTACAGACCAGGTTTCAGCATCTCTGGTGTCATGACAGCACTGTGAAGGAAAACCTTTCCATCGCTCATTAGCCTGTTGAGACTGGACCCCTAATGGCCAGGTACTTCTAACCCAGTGGTTCTCAACCTCGCCACGCTGTGACCCTTTGTTACAGTTCCTCATGTTGTGGTGACCCCCGCCCCCCCCAAACATAAAATAATTATTTTCGTTGCTACTTCATATCTTTAATTTTGCTATGGTTACGAGTTGTAGTCTAAACAAATATCTGGGTTATCCAATCGTCTTAGGCAACCCCAGTGAAAAGTTTGGTCAACCTTCAAAGGGATTACGACCCACAGGTTGAGAACCACTGTTCTAACCCCTCCATTACTAAAGTGAGCTACTTCCTTTACTTGGTGGACTGAGCAGAGTACACTGGCCTGCAGGGCTAACCAGCAGCCTTCACTAAGACCAAACATGGAAACTGTTTCCCATCACAACCACAAACATCAAACTCCTGTTTATGGCTTTCTGCAGTAAAAAAGGGGAACAGTGTGCTCACTTGTTTTGTGTGCAATAAAAGCAGTCAAACAGAACAGAACACCTGCCTCGTGTCCACCCTTGAGGCGAGTGTTTTATCCCTGGTGCTGCTGCTGTGGTTTCCCCACTTGTCAGCTCGGGAGCAGGCTCTTCTCACAGTGTTCTCTGCACCCTGTTTCTTCCTAGCAGAGCCCTGACTTTTGCTGCCACTGTTGATAAAAGCTGCATTTTCACTTGGTATAAGCACCCTCTTTTCAACGCAGATAAGGACGATCAGTGGTGACACCAAGGATTCCAGATACGGATAACTCAAATTTACAATGGAATTCAAATATAAGTGCAAGTAAAAGGGGTATGGTAGTGTATGCCTTAAATTCCAGGACTTGGGAGGCAGAGGCAATCAGATCTCTGTGAGTTCAAGGCCAGCCTGGTCTATATAGCAAGTTCCAAAGCCGGCCAAGGCTACATAGTGAGACCTTGTCTCAACAAAGAAATACAACAGAGGCGTGGAAGGAGTTCAATAGGTCATCTCTAGTAACATGACAAGGCGTGGGGTGTTTTGTGGTTATGGTCTAGGAGGTGGAACTGCAGATACACAGGCGCTTTTTAAGCATCATGGGAAGCCTCAAAGCATAGCAGATGCCAGGCTGAGAGGACATGAAAGAGCAAGCACTAAGGAAATCCAATGTGACGGGTGAGCTACCTCGAACAGAATGTGGCAGGGTACCTCTCACTTGCTGTCACAGCTCAAATAAAGGTTAGGCCCCACTTGTAAGAGCCAGAGAGGGTGGGGAGAAGGGCTGTGAAATGCCGTCTTGTAAACAGGGCATGGACGTGGCAACCAAGAACTCAGAGCCGCTGTGCATACTAGCATTAGGTCTGGAGAAGTGAGGCCCTCCTAGCGGTCAGCTAGCTGGGGGAAGGGACACACTGGACAGATCCTGTCACATACTGCTGATTTGTAGATTCTTGGAGAAGGACAAGAGGCGCTGTACCCACCCATTGGTGAGACCACTGGACTCTGACAATTCCAAATGCGGGCTCATAGGTGACTCTGATTAAACTCTAGAGGCTAAACATCCAAGCTAGTAACTACGGTAGAGGGGTTTAAAAGGATGAGGGAGTCTGGTATGGGCAGGAGAGAAATGGGAAAGAGTGAGGGAAGAGGAACTAAAATATATAGCGTACACATTAAAAACTTGTAAACTGACAAAATTGACGATGACTACTAGTAAAAATAAATACTAGGCCGTGTTGTTTAATTGCACACTACTGGGAAGGAGAGGCAAGGCATGTCACATGACTCCACTCAATGATCTGGTAAGAGATGATCCAAACTAAAGACGCCTTGAGCTCCATAGAGGAGTCAAGGTTTGAGTCCTCACAAAGTGCCTTCCAGTGGCATGTCTGTTGAGGGGACTGAGACACCCATGGTTCTCACAGGGACCCTGAGGAACCTGTCTCTCAGGGGTGGGGAAGCACAGTATGCTTGATGAGCCACGGTCCTCCTCTCCTCAGACAAAAGAGCAGAAGTTCCTTTCTAGTTCAGGAGCATTTGCACAGGCCTCATGGAAAATCTGTTGAGATTCGGAACAGCTGTCAAGAGAACCTAGCAGAACCTAATCTAGTCTTTGGTGGACAGAAAACCCAGCCAGAAGTAGAGCTGTAGCCGGCGGTCACCTGCTGGCATTGCTGCAATCTGATGCCTACAGAAATGGAGGATCTGATGTGGCTTTGATGCCTGGTCAATGCTTTGAAGCTGTGTCAAGACCACAGGACAAAGGCAGTACTGTTTATGCAAATCCAGAAACTCCAATGCCATTGAAAGTAACATCAGCAATTCAATACCCAGAGATGATTAGAGGTCCTGCACCAGTAGGAAACAGAAAACCCCAAAGTAATGCTGGGCAGTGTACCAGATCCCAGAGTGGGAAGGGACCCTGGGCTGGCCAGAGCCTGGCTGGCTGGGTTTAGAAGCCTTCCTGCATGCCCCTCCCCTAGCCAAGGGGCAGCCATCCTTGCCAAGAAAGAAAGTCCTGGGATAAAGTTGCTTCTACACCTGGTGCGCAGAGCCCTTCATAAGAAATTGTCAAATATTCCTCTACAAGGCTGGTTGTCACGTTGCCACATTCCTCCACAGGTCAGTCATCTTGAGCACATTCCATGGAAAGGAGACAACAGCTGTCAGGGAAGAGTCCCTGGAGACAGTGGGATGGAATACTGGGAGCTCTGAACGAAAGTCAACATTTTGACGCCATTCTCAAAAGGCTTAAAGTTTGACTAAGGGTCCCTGAAGAATCGAGCATGCATGTGTGGCTCATGAAAGTTCTCAGGTATGGCCAGTCTCACAAAGGGGGTGGGGAGATAATATCAGATTTTAAAAGACCTCCAGAACATCTGGCCCAGAGGCTTTCAATCTTAAGTGCACACTGAGATCCCCTGGGAGGTTTACAAAATGCGTCCATTGTCCTGGCTCTCCCCCCATCAGCCCTGGCCTGGGTCTTTCCTTAAGACTTCTTCAAGCAAATAAATAATTAGCCGTTTGAGAGCCACAATCTCTGGACCTCTCTCTTACACTACTGGACAGGAAACTGAGATACACAAGGAGTAAGTTACTTATGAGAGTGATACACGCAGCAATGTATCTTGGTCCTCTTCCAAGACAACACAATTAACAAACTGAAGGCGCACTGCAGAGAAAGTGGGCAGTGGGTGGCGCTGCTTTTGGAGGCAGAGAACCATGTACCTCGCTTAACTCCATCCCTCAGTGATTGCTGTTTTCTCAGTGGTTCACATCCAGTTATTGAATGTAGCACACATTCTTAAATATTAAAAAAAGGATTAAAAGTAAAAATAAATGCACATATGCACACACACACACACACACACAAGAATCTTTACTATGCTTTTTTAAAAGAATACAAGAAAACAGGGCATGAAATAGCACAAGGTTAGCAGCCATGTCATTATTGTCCCCACAGGAGGCAGCTGTGCTTGTGGGGGTAATAATGCCACTATATTAACTCCTCACAACATGTATCTGTGACAGACCAAGAGCAATCGTCTGTATAGAAGACTAGAACAATATGATTTTCCAAAAAGTGTATGTTAAGTTCATTGTGAGTGAGCACACAGGCTTTCGGGGAATGTGTAATGTCATGTAATTAGCAGCTGAATTGCCAGCTATTAAAAGCAGTGCAATTTTATCAGCCACAAATAAGAAGAGGAGCTTTTAAGTGCCGTGTGAACAAAGAAAATCAAATATAGGAATATTAAGCTGGGCATAATGGCTTATGGGCAATGCCTAACGTTGTGGAGGCTGAGGTGCGAGGATTACAAATGGGTTCAAGGCCAGTGTGTGCCTACAGAATTTCACACAGGATGGCGGAGGCTAGCTACGATGTGTGGCGTTGTCTTACAAAAAGGTATGTTTTCGCAGGAGGGAAGAGGTGGGGGGGGGGAGGTTCAGAGGGTAAGAGTGCCTTCTGTACAAGCAGAGGACTTGAGTTCTCATCCTCAGCACCCACATAAAAGCCCAGTGTGGTGCATGCACCTGAACTCCAATGCTAGGGGATGGAGACAGGCAGATCATGGGGACTAACTGGCCACCACTCTAAGCTCCAGAGTCACTGAGAGGCCTTATCTCAAAGGAGGATGACAGAGTAATGGAGTGGAGCGTGGAACATTGGATATCCTCCTTTGGCCTCTATACTACATGCACTAATACACACACACACACACACAAGATGGGGGAGGGAAAAGGATAGAGGGAAGGGGGAAGGAGAAAGAAGAAGAAAGAGAAGAAGGAGGAGGAGGAGGAGGAGGAGGAGGAGGAGGAGGAGGAGAAGAAATCTAATGCAAGCAACAGAGAACCAAGACCAAGGGAGATGAGAACAAATATGGCTCAGGTGAATACTATTTATAGTTAGAGGTAACCACTAGCTTCATCTCCCTCTACTCTAAAAATATTCATCAATAAATATCTTTCCTCTATAAAAGTAAATGCTTCATAATGTAAACTGAAAGGGAGCTTGAGGGAGTGCCTTTTTATACTGAGCCCAATGCATGAGCTTTAAGCGGAGGGCAAATCATTTGTACTACTATCTTTAAACATATTTGGAAAAGTCCCAACCACTGTTAGAAAAAGAATGCATGTTTATTGACCTATTCTTGTTCATAATAATCTCTAATAATCTAATAATGAAAATATCTTATTTCATTGATTTTTTTAACCTTCCATTTATTTCTGCTCTGGATTTTTTATTATTATTCTTTCTCTTATACTAATTTGGGGACAGGTTGGTTCTTGTCCTCCTGGTTCCTTGATATATATCATTGTCAACCCATTGGTTTAGAAAACCATAGATTATCTTGCTAAAGTGAAAATTGAAGAATAAGAATTGGTGATCTTAGTAACATTAAAAATCTAGAAAGATCGAGGAAGGCCAGAGAGGAGAGTGATCATTTTCTAAAATCTTTTTTTCTTTTTACATTTTTATTATGTTTCTTTTTCTTAAACAGATACATTTATATTATTACCCCAAAATAAAACAACCTACATACAGCGGGAAGAATCACGAAACAATCAGGAATTATATAAATGTTACCTTCATAGTGACTTGGCTATTTGTATTTGGCAAACTTGAAGTAATCTAAAATATTTTCAGTGCTAGCTGTTTCAAGCCTTCCATGTCAGCTGCAGAAAATCCACCCAAAACAAGGCCCAGTCTGGCTGCCTGGGCTCTCCCCACTCAGCCTGCATTTGCAGAGGGAGAGCAGCCATGCAGGAGCTATGTACAAGCTGGCTGTTCAGTGGTGCAGGGATGACATGGAAAATCCTCATCCCACTTGGAATCAACTTTCCACTATCTTGGCGGGTCTGCACCATAATCACTGTGGTGTGTGCCACTTGGCTAGGATTAGGAGGCTGGCTGACCACCAAGAAATGAAAAAGCCTCCTATTAGCCCAGCAAGGCACTCTGTGTTGGGGATGCCAGGGCTCCAAATGTCTGCAAACACATTTTTTCACAGATATTTCAGGAATATAATTTCCACTGTTAAGTGTCTAGAAAATTCTGCATTTCTCAAGCCCTCAAAAAAGAGAGCAATTTCTCACTGTGACTTTGAGTGAGAATACCAATCACTGCTCATCTTAGACCCCTCTGGTTCCTGTCACATCTGTCACCTACTAGAATAAGAAGCTTGTGATTTCCATCTACTCCCCTCTCCAAAACATGGACAGTCACTCTCAAAAGAGAGACTAGAAAGAACACTATACTATCTTTAAAATCCTATTGTCTAAAGTACGTGCACTGTAGTCTAACTCATTGTTGTTGGTGGTGGTGGTCATGGTGATAGTGGTGATGGTGGTGGTGATGGTGGTGGTGGTGATGGTGGTGGTGGTGGTGGTGGTGGTGGTGGTGGTGGTGGTGGTGATGGTGTTGATGGTGGTGGTGATAGTGGTGGTGGTGGTGGTGATGGTGGATATGGTGATAGTGGTGGTGATGATGGTGATAGTGGTGGTGGTGGTGGTGATGGTGGTGATGGTGGTGATGGTGGTGATGGTGGTGGTGATGGTGGTGGTGATGGTGGTGGTGATGGTGGTGGTGATGGTGGTGGTGATAGTGGTGGTGATGGTGGTGGTGGTGATGGTGGTGATGGTGGTGGTGGTGGTGGTGGTGATGGTGGTGATGGTGGTGGTGGTGATGGTGGTGATGGTGGTGATGGTGGTGATGGTGGTGATGGTGATGGTAGTGGTGGTGGTGGTGGCAGCTAGTAGCCAAAAGCGGGGAGATTCCAATTTAAGAAACCTTTCTTCAGCCTGGTATACACCCCTCGCTGATTTTATAGTAACCATACCCGGAAGGAAATGAACTTTTCTAACACAGCCAACATGCTGCTGAACCCAGATACTCATCACAGCATTTAGAGAAGCCTTCCTGCTGGCGTGGCTTTCTACCTCACTTGGGAGCTTAGAGTTTATGCTGTTCGAGCATCTGAGTACACGTGTCCTAAGGTACCTTCAAGCAAGAGTCAGAAAGCATGGGATGACATTTTCTCTGTATTATGTGTACAGAACACCAAAGTCTCAGAGAGGCAGGAGATAGCCACCACAGTGTGGACTTTGCCCAATATCTCAAATAATAATTACAATTAGAGATTCAGCAAAATGAACTTGTTACAAAGTCCCAAATTTAGCCCCAGCATACCATCATGATGATGTTATTCAAAGTTCAAGTCTGAAATATTTTTTTTTCCACATATGGTGTTCCTGAAGAAGAAAAAGAAGTTCTCTCTAACCAAATCTAAAGTTTAATCCATGTGAGAGACTTGGCTAGTGCCACCAACCACAAATGCAGTATTTGCATGGCAGCATGTTCTACTAAATAATTATAGCATTCTGTGTGTATTCCACACACATTTTCAATTATTACCTATAGCAAGACTTTTTTAAAAATTGACACAGCTTTCCTACTAGAAGAATGGAGAGCAAAAGGAAAAGTAACACAATCCTGATTTATTTATCACTAGGTCACCCGATGGCTACTCGCCAGGCTTTCACATTCTCAGTAGTCACTACTTGGGTCCTAGCCTGAGAAGGGAGCACCCAAAAGCCAGCAGAAGTCAGGCACACCAAGTCGAAGAGACAGCAGGGGCTTATTGCAGACTCATGCAGCTACAGTGTGGGGCTAATGGGGACTTGGCTGCGTGGACAAAGCTCATGGAACAGAGGCCTCTCAGCCTCACTAACGGCCGTGGAGAAATGCAGACCTGGCAATGTCAAGTACTTGTTACACAGGCATATTCACTTGTGACACACTATAAGCCTACACGTTTATGATATATAGGTTTTGGGGGGTGAATATTACAATTTGTGTACGTTTACAAAAATTTACAAAAATGCTTTTAGAAAGACTGATTAGGAGGGCTGGAGAGATGGCACAGTGACTAAGAGCACTGGTTGCTCTTATCAGGGGACTTAGGTTTGAGTCCCAGCACCCACAGGGCAACTCACAACCATATGTTACTTCAGTTCCATTGCTCTCTTCTGGCCTCTGAGGACACCAGGCACACATGTGATGCACAGGCATACATGCAGGCAAAAGCACTCACACCCATAAATTAGTAAAGATAAAAAACATATTTTACAAGGAGTGATTAGGGTCAGATTTTTTTTTTTTAGAGGAGAGCTAGTCAAGGGCAAGAAAGTGGGGGTGGGGGGTGGGTAGGGGGAGGGGATATTTTCTGAAAGGTTCTCAGAGTCACCCCAGAAACAGAGGTTGTGCAAAACTGATCTATGGCCGCTTTGTCAGTATGTAAAGGCCCTGGTACAGAGGGATGAGTTTCAAACCATCGCACGTGCACAGGGTACAGGCAGCGTCTATATTTGGGCCAAAATACGCACATATATTGACAGTTTGTAGACGAATATGCAAAATAGTATCATGGTTCACTTCTGGCAGGTGGTGTAAATTAGAAGGGAGATTTCCCTTCCATCACGTTCCCACACACACTGCTTGGTGGCTTTAGCATGGGAGTCTTGCATTTGAACTTCCAAAAGGAAAAAAATAAATAAACAGAATTCTAAGGAAGTTAACCCTTTAAGATTTTTGTTTTGTTTTGTTTGTTTTTGTTTTTGTTTTTCAAGACAGGGTTTCCCTGTGTAGCCTTGGCTGTCCTAGACTTGCTTTGTAGACCAGGCTGGCCTTGAACTCACAGCAGTCTGCCTGTGTCTGCCTCCCAAATGCTGGGATTAAAGGCGTGTGCCACCATACTTTTTATTTTATACTATGTGTATATGTGTGTGCGGTGGTGGTGGGAGCTGGGGTTGCACACAAGTGCAGTGCCCTCCGAGGCCAGAGCGTATCAGATGCCCTGGAACTGGAGTGGTTCCCCACCAAGTGGTTGCTGCGGGGAACTGAACTTGGGTCCTCTGCAAGAGCAGTGCTTGCTCTAAACCAACGAGCCGTCGTTCCAGCGCCCAGCATAATCTGTAATCACTCACTTTTGATACGTTAACATAAGTGTAATTAAATTAACAAGCCATTCCTTTGAGAGTAAAAAATGTGGAAGCCATACAATTTGTAGTTCGTGATGAATTCCAGCTATGGTTTAAATACACACAGGAAAAAAAATCTCTTGCTAAGCTGGTAACTGAAAAACAGTCTAACAAATACATGATAGGCTAACAGTGTTCTCTCTGACTTTACATGTTGTAAAGAAATGTGTAGAAACAACCTCCACAATCTCTGCACTGTCATCCCTGTGAGGGCCTCATAATGGCCCTACTGTCCTGCTCTGCGTAGTGGAGACAGTGCCACCCAGTGAAATGACCCACGTGCACACTGAAGTGTGGGGAAAAGGACCGCGGCACAACCGGCAGCAGCCCAGGTTACAGAGCGTTCATTGTGCACTCCTCCAGCCGTGCGAGGACTGACGGAGCACATGCTTGTGACCAGAGAGGGGACAAGGGAACGTAGGAGTGCAATCACTTGGATAAGGAGCTGAAGAAGTGTCTGTAAAACCGGCTTCTGCCTAGACTAACTGACGTGCTTCACGAACCCGAAGGGACATGTTATAAAACAAGCAACACTAAAACAATCACTCAGGATTTAAAAGCAGAAATCAATGATCTTGTCACAACATTACTCACTGTATAATTTACTGGGGTGAATTCCTTACCTGCCTTTTGTTTTGGAACCCACATGCGTACAACTCAATCCAACAAGATGGAAACACCGTAGGGGCCCTATCTACTGTTGCAGACACTTTGCAGCCATTGGAGCAACGGGATTGGTGACCTGCATTTGTTACTTCAGTTTTTGCTCAAAGGAGCACATAGTTTTGAAATCCAACACATATTTTAAGATTGGAGGTTGGGAGCAAAACTGACAGGTTTCCCCAATCATTGCAAGGCAAATTGACATAGCAGCTCTGGCTGTCCTGGAACTTTCCATGTAGACCAGCCTGGCCTCAAATTCACAGAGATCCAACTGCCTTTGCCTCCCAAATGCTGGAGGATTAAAGGCATGAGCCACCATGCCTGGCTTATATTTTGGACAAGCAAATCTGAAACCACCCACTAAAGAAGCTGAAAAAATTTTAGCAATAGGGACTCAAAATATAGTCGACGAACGTATGCAAATTTCTGTTTTAATTATTGCTGCTGGTCATACTTGGGAGATTTCTTTTGGTTGGGGGACATGACTTTCATACATATACACAACACACCTTTTAGTATTTATTATTTGTTCCTGTGGAATCCTCTAACAGAGCTGGGCTGAGTAACTAGTCAGTGCCTGAGCTAAGTGATGAAATGATCAGGACAGCGGAAGACAGGCACGTCGTCCTGGTGCCATTCAAACAGAAGAGACAGTTCTCATTTGAAAGAAACACTGGTGCTCTTGTCTTCCCAAGCTGGGTCAACCGGCAGGAACAAAAGGGAGAACTAATTGGTCCTTTCTTGCTCTTAAGCAGACCATGTACACTTCGGGTGGTACATCAGTCTCCTGGCGTACATTCTGACTCCAGCGTGGGCTAGCCTAATCTCTGTGCCTCAGTTTCTTCCTATATAAAGTGAGACAGTGAAATATGTAATAGCCCTTCCACTTAGATTTGCTGCTAGGAATGACCCCGTTACCACATGTCTTAGTTAGAGTTTCTATTGTTGTGACAAAACACCATGGCCCGAAATGAGCTGGGGAAGAAAGGGTTTGCTCGGCTTACACCCCCACAACATTGTTCATCATGGAAGGAAGTCAGGACAGGAACTCAAAATATGAACCTGGAGGCAAGAGCTGATGTAGAGGCCGTGGAGGGTGCTGCTTACTGGTTTGCTTCCCTTGATTTGCTCAGCCTGCTTTCTTATAGAAGCCAGGACCACCTGCCCAGGGATGGAATCACTCGGAAGAGGCTAGGCCCTCCTCCATTCAGTCATTAATTTGCCTTACAGCTAGAGCCAATGGAGGCATTTTCTGAATTGATGTTCCCTCTTTTCGAATGACTCTAGTTTGTACGTCAAGTTGACGTAAGACTCTCAAGCACACCACACGAAACTGAGAATACTGACCGATAAACGTTAGCTTTGTTGTACTGGTAACTTTTTGCTAAAATGATTAGTATTTTATTTTGAGTAAACATGTACTGATTTTGTATATTAATGGAGGTCAGAGTGCTTTTTATAAACTTCATTTTGAGGCCTGGTGACATGGCTCAATGGGTAAAAGTCCCTGTAGCCAAGCTTAGCAATGCATACATATACACACACACATACGCGCACATACATACACATACAGGACCTACACATATGCTTGCACTTGCGCACAATAACTATTTGAGAAAGTCATTATGTCAGTCACTTTCAGATGAGGAAGGTGTTTCAGAAGTTATGGGTATGGCAGTGGAAGCACAGATGACTTTAGCCCCAGTCTGCCTATCTCTAATTTATAAAAACCTTAACCCCGTTCTAATTTATCAAGTTAAAAAAATAAATAAACAAAAGAAGGAGAAGAAGAGGAGGAGGAGAAGCAGGGAAAACAAAATAATATCATAAAGGAGACTAAAGAATCATCTATTTTCACTGTGAAGCTGCTAAAACTTGTCTTTGAAGGGATAGCAAACAGTCCATGCCATCCTCCTGGCAAAATATGACATCATTTCCACCCCTGTGCTGAAAACCGTCACTAAAAGCAGTTTAGGACATTTTATAAGCACACTTACATTAGCATATCTAGCTGAGCTTCTGCCAAAATGCTCCTGCTTGGCCACAAAAATGTAAAAGTAAATTCCAGTTAATCCCCAAATAATGCAGAGATAAAGAACAAAATATCTGCACCCGTTCCTCAGACAAGCAGAAGCCCATCGCTGCATGTTTATGTCAACAAAATCTCATCACTTTCTTTAAAACCATAAAAAAGTTTCTCACTTTAGTGTAATACATTGCATCACTCCACCAGATGAGACACCCCAATTGTCCGACAATCACAAAGCAGCTGTTGCCTTGTTGACTGTCTCCTCACAAGCACCCATAGGCCACCCAAATGATAAACCTAAGGTCTTTTTTTGGATCAAGCACTTCTTCTTTTGGGCCAAATGTGCCCTTTCCCAGTTTTCACTACCAAACCACAGCTCTGGAAAGTGAAAGGAGGTCAGCCTTCCCTCTATTGCTATGGCCACTTGTCCCTGGCACCACTGAATTAAAGAGAAGCCATCAAAGCACACTGCCTCGTGTCAGAAGGCCTCACGGTTCCTGTATCTCAGCCCAGTGCCGCACATGTTAGTCCATACGAGGTGAAACTGCTGCCTTGGTTCTTATCCCAGGTTGGGATACTTGAAGAAAATCAAATAGTTTGTTGGGTTTTGAGATCAGACAAGAGAGTAGACATTTTGTTTTTCTTTTACTTGCTGTGAAGTATCTCTGAAAGAAAACCTTTGCTATACTCACTCAATCCCCACCCCACCCCCCAAAATCTTAATACTCATGAAAATAAATAAATGCATTCTCCAAAAGCAGAAGGTGGTGCCCTCCTCTCCTGTGTATGTGCAGAATAGGTCAAGTCCAGAAAGCTGTGTAAGGGAATTGCATGGCAAGGAAGTCTGCACGTGATCCGTGGACTAGACGCTCAATGATGCTGTGAGATAGGGGAAAATGTCTTGATCTTCATTGATCTAGGAAAGAATTCTTGTCCCATGTTCTTCCAGCCCTCATAGAGGATGAAGGAGAAGAATGGGTCTGGACTGAGTTACTGAACCGTGACTCAGCGGAATCTAGCATCTCAGATTCTGCGTAGCAATACTTGCTTGAATGTTCTCGGGAGCTCATGGCCACTTTTTAAAAGTTGGGATGCATAGCCTTGCAGAGTAGACATCATGTTTGGCACCTCAGAGGCTGAGTATACCTTGGGTTTAAGAAACAAGAAGGAAATAGCTAATAGTGGCTGCAGCATCCCAAGGAAACACTGCCTAGGTTGTAGCCTAGAACCGTCCTAGACAAAAGGCTACTTGAAAATTGACTTTTAAAACAGATTTAATGTGCATTCATTTGTCCTTGTCTCTGTGTGTTTATGTCCACATGCAAGTGTCTGCAGAAGACAGAAGGGGACACTGGATGCCCTGGACATAGAGTTTCTAGTGGCTGTCACTTGTGCTGGGAACTGAACTGGGCTTTAGTCCTTTGCAAGAGCAGCAAATGCTCTTAACCACTGAGGTATAACTCTGATCCCCTAAGAACTGGCATTTCTGTTGATACTTAAGGCATTATACAGGGCTTCTAAGATAGAACCAAGTTGCTTAAGACTAGAGTCACCAGAGACTAATGCAAAGATTGCCCACACTCTCACCCAAGGCTTGGAGGTCTTCCTCAATCTTCTCATGCTGGCTATAAAGGACAAGTACAGTGACATGGACCATAAATGAAGACAAGGGCAAAGAGGCCACAAAGGTCCATGCAGAATCAAAAGGGGACCCATCCAAGCAGTGACCTGGAACACCCATGGATGTTAGGATAGACATTGGTTGCTTGTTGGTTCCAGTTATGTCGCAAAAATCTATAGAATTCAGGAGCAGAATTGTTTCAGTCATTTATCCCAACTCCCTCCTGCTTATGAGAAATCAGCATCTATGGATTCTATAACATGTGGCCCACATCACATATTCTGATTTGTAAAATTTGCTTACGTTTTGAAGAGCAAGAGGTCTGTAGACAAAATCGTGGGTCAGATTTTAACTTTACCTCTCATGGTGGCCTATCTTCATTGTCAGCTAGATCAAAATTTCACTAATGGAAAGACACTTCTGGGTGTGTCCTTGAAGTTGCTTCCAGCAAGGAAGCGTGAAGACCCATCCAGACTGAAGGCGGTAGGTACCGTTCCGTGGGTCAGGGTCCTGGACTAAGTAAACCGGAGACACCAAGGGGGAACATCCACATCCATCTCTCTGCGTTCTGAGCGTGGATTCAGCGGAACCAGTCACCTCTTGCTCCCGCAGCCTTTCTCACCACAGTGGACTACGCCCTCGAACTTTCTTTCCTTACATTGCTTTTGTCAACACACCATTTATTAATTCTGCGGCCCTAGCCGGGTCTCAGCACTTGCTTCTCCTCTTGCTTACTCTTTATGGCAAATACTGCAAGGTTTTTGAAAAAGAATTAAATAGTGCATAAAAACTAAAACCATGTGTAAATGATTTCTTTCGCAAGGAAAGCAGGAATAGATTTGAGATTTGAAATGCTTCAGGCATGGAAGTGGTTAACACACACACACACACACACACACACACATGCACACACACTCACACCGCGGGTGCAAACTGGCTCACCAACGTTTCTGCCTTCTTTGCACATAACGCTCTCTTCGCCGTGGAAGCAGGCACGTATGGCAGGGTGTATAGTGAAACAGTGTGCCCACAGTGCTGTGCTATGCCACTTGTTTGCTTTCGCACCCCGTACCTCTCCTACCAGGTACTGTTCAGCTGCCAATTCCTTCCTCCTCTCTGCCCACCTCTGTTTTAGAATGTGTCTTGTCTGGGGACAGCGCCTTTAAAAACAAAAGTTCCGGGGTGACCATAGCCTTTTATTCTCAGGGATGAGAGGCTTGTCTTCCCCGGCCAGACTTCATTTTCTCTGCAGATCATTAACAGTTTGCCTGGCCAACTCCACCATTAATGCTTGGATTTAACAGTGTGGAACTTGATTGAGGTCTCCAAAAGGAAGGGGACAGACTTCCATTGATTCCCTGTCCTAGTCCACAGCAAATACAAAGGGACCAAAGCACGGAATTCTTTAACCTCAAGACAACACTTGGCTGTTTATCCTCCCAAAGGAGGCCCCATCTCGTCCCAACATAAACCCCAGAGCACCTCACAGAAGTCAGCATCTGCAGCAGGAATGTGTCCCAGGAGGCTGAACAGGCAGGGACCTTCTGGAACTTCGAAGGAAGACCGGCCCATAATGTGGTGTGATTGGAAAGACTCCAAACAAAGCTTCAAAACCTCCATCCCTAGATTCAAATAACCCACGGGGAAACCAGGAACCAAGTTAAGCAGGGAGCAGAAGCCTGGCACCTGCAAGTCGGGATGCTATCCTCTCCGGTCTCCCTAGTCTCTGCGGACCCCTTTCCTGCCTAAATTCTGTGTATCACATCTGGAAGCGACGGACACTCTTTCCCTTCCCTTAATTGCTGGGGTTACAGAAGAAAACTCGAGAATTGAAGAGAGGGTTTGAAAGTCTTCCTGAGGAGGTCTCCTCGAGTCCCTTATGGCGAGGCAGAGGAGGGATATGAGGAAAGCCATGGTTACCGGATTCTCACCCAGAAGTTCCCTCACCTCCCTCCGGGCCCCACCGCCCGCCTAGTCCAGGACTCGCGCGGGCAGCGAGGGTGTGTGCGCGCCAAGCTGCCCCCATCCTCCGCGGTGGCCCAGGACCCCTACCCGCTCACCAGATGGCCATCCTGCTCTTGGGGTAGTCCAGCCGCTCCAGGCAGCCTAGGAAGTGAGGCAGCGTGTGTGCGGCGTTGCGAGCGAGGATGGCTACGAACACCGTAGGGCTTTGCAGGGGTGACTCGGGGAACGCCACGGTCTCCTCGCCGTCCTCATCCGAGTCGGGTTCCGCGGTGAAGCGCGCCCGGCAGCCGCGGCGGAGCAGGGCGGAGGACAGCAGCAGCAGCGCGCAGGCGACGGTGGCGCGGCGCGCAGCCATGTTCCACGGCCGGCGGGAGGTGGCGATGCTGCCAGCGGCACAGGGGATGCGGCTGCACCGAAACGGCGGGAGCGCGCACGGGCACGGACTTCAGCAGCTCTCGGGACCCTCCGCCCCCCAGCCCTAGCCGGAGTCCCCGATGCACCGACTCCTCGCCGCCTGCTCTCGCCCCGCGCTCCGCCCTGCGGACAGGTCGACGCCGTGAGGCTTTTCGTCCTGAGTTCCACGGAAAGTTCCCCTTGTCCCGGCTGCGCTTGTACAGCTGAGGTCTGCGGCTTCCTCCAGAGCTGAGGTGTGGCTCTGTCTGCCAATGGGCGTGTGTGTGTGTGTGTGTGTGTGTGTGTGTGTGTGTGTGTGTGTGTGTGTGTGTGTGTGTGTGTGTGTGTGTGTGTGTGTGTGTGTGTGTGTGGTGTGTGTGTGTGTGTGTGTGTACATAACGGTACAAGTCCAAGAAAATTTATTCTGCTCTTGCAAACCGCAGTCTGAAGTCCTTCAGGGTGACGCGATGTACCCAGGGGTTCATAATGCACCTATTGACAGATTAGAGTTCTAAACTGGGACGTCTCCCCAACCTCCCACAGCGGTAAGAAACAATGTTAAAACTTTCACAGAGGCAGAATGCTTGTATTTCCTTAGACACACAACTTTTTCTGAAAATTTGAAGACTTGGGAGAATTTTAGACCCCAAATGAAAAAAGGTCCTAATGGAACACTATTCTGGAGCACCCCCACTTTTTTTTCCTTTTTTTTTTTTCCCAAGAAAGGTGTCATTAAGAACTCTTAACAGCTGGGCTATCTCTCCAGCCCCAGGAGCCCCTTTCTAAGTGAAGAGGTGCTGAGGAAGAGATTCACATGTCCCTTCCCCCTAATGACCCAACCTGACAAAGAGTGGGCAGAGCCACATGTGTCAAAGAGAAGAGAGAGAATGGAGGACAGAAGAAAGGGCGAAGGCTGGACACAATGTCCAGTCAGCTGGCAACATGAAACCGCTGGGATACTTAGCTAGGGGTGATTTACTCTTGAAGACTGCACAGAGCAAACTGTGCTATGAGACGACAGCCTTGGATCTGTGTGCAGGCTCAACTGGGGACCCTGGCAGCTCAGGATCCTCACTGCCAGGCTAGTCAGCCCGCGGCGCTAACACATGGTCTGTTTACTGGTTGTATTGTACCTTCACTACAACTCTTAGAAAGCCTTAACTTGCTCTTTGCTCTCCGAATCTTCAGCTGGTGTGTGTGTGTGTATGTATGTATGTATGTATGTATATACATGTATGTATATATGCACATATATATGCATAGGTAAACATGGTGGCCAGGCTCCCCATCCCACACTAAGGAGATAGAGACAAGAACCAGAGGTTCCAGACAACCTTAGCTACATATCACAGTGGAGTCTAACCTGGGCTATGTAAGATCCCGCTTCTGAAACAACAATAACAACCTTTGTCCCCTAGTGGCCCTCTGTTGGTCAAGCTCTGTGAAGAGGAGTCAACACTGCCTTCCTCTGCTTCTTCATCTTCCTCTGCTTATGCCATAGCAAAATGCGACTGGGGCCAGCCCTCTCCACTGGGACTATTCCAGCAAGGTTCACAGAGACGTGGGTACTTACAAGTGTAGTGAACTCTGTTTGGTTCCCAGCTTTCCGGAACTCTGTTATGATGAAATATCCATACCTTTACTTCTTCAGAAGATCCTTGTTTTCAAGTTCCATCCCATCTTAGTCACTGTTCTATTGCTGTGAGGAGACACCATGACCAAGGCAACACTTACAAATGAAAAATGTTTAATTGGGGACGTATTTACAGTTCCAGAGGTTTGACCCTTATCATCACTGTGGGAGTATGGTAGCAGCTGGCTGCGGTGCCGAAGAAGTAACTGAGAGCTACACCCCAGTCCACAGGCGGAGAAAAAGCCTAGCCCATCCCTTGTGACACTCTTCCTCCAGCGAGGCCACACCTCCCCAATCCTTCTAATCCTTTCAAATGGTTCCATTTCCTGGTGACTAAGCTTTCAAATCTATGAGCCTACGGGGCCATTCTTATTCAAACCACCACGTTGTACTCCCTAGCCTCCAGAACATGTAGCCGTATCATAATGCAAATGCGTTTGGTCCAACTTTAAAAGTCCCCGTAGTCTTTCACAGCCTCAACACTATTTAAAAGTCCAAAGGTTAGCCGGGCAGGGGTGGTGCATGCCTTTTATCCCAGCCCTTGGGAGGCAGAGGCAGGTGGATCTCTGTGGGTTCGAGGCCAACCTGGTCTACAAAGCAAGTCCAGGACAGTCAGGGCTATTACACGGAGAAACCCTGTCTCAAAAAAGGAAAGAAAAAAAGAAGTCCAAAGGTTGAAGTCTTTTCTGAGATGCAAGGCAATCTCTTTACTGTAACACCTTGAAAAATAAAAAATAAAAATAAATCAGACCACATACTTCCAACACATAATGGCACAGAATAGGCTTTACCATTCCAAAAGGGAACATAATGAGGAAATATTGGACCAGAGCAAAACTCCAAACTCCAAACTCTCCATCTCCATGTCTGATGTCAAAATGCTCTCTAGAACTTCCATCCCTTCCAGCTTTGTTGACTACAACACATTTCTGTCTTTCCTGCTGGCTCCACACCCAGTCTGTAGCTCTCCTTGGCAGGTATCACATGACTCTGGCCTCTCCAGCATCTTGGGATTTTCAATTGCTTCACACAATGGCCTCTCTGGGCCTCCAGGTAGAGACACCCCTGACCCTGGCCTCAGCAGCTTTTCTTAGACACAGAAGATTCTATGATGCCTTTCTTTTATTCTTGGCTCTAAAGCCAGAACTACATGGCCAACCAACACTGCCAAATTTTGCTGCTTGATAAGACTGGAACTTGGCCCCCTTGTAAAATAACATTTACATCAGCTTTCTCTTAATGATATTTTCCTTCACTGCTTAAGCCTTTCTTTAATTCCTTTTCACAAGTTTGAAGCTTAGCTGGCTGGAATCTTACACTGAGGTCCGCGCTCTTTTGTTCCATTTAGAATCAGGCTTTTCTTTAAATTTATCTCCTTGAGCACTGGAATGTCTGCTTTCTATATTACATTTCCTGGTGCCTCTTCTCAAACTGTACATTTTATATTTTACCTTGCTCAGCTTGCAGTAAGATTGGCCACTAATAACCACATGACAGAGTCAATACTAGGCTGCCTTGAAATCTCTGCCAATGCCATCAATCCAAAACTTCAATTCAGCCTCAAGCAGATTTTTTAAGGACTAGGACAAAAACCAAACCCGTTTTTTTGCTAAAGTATCACAAGAATGGTCTCTAGGGCATTTCTAGGGAAAATATTTATATTTTTCCCCCTCTGAAACTTCTTGAGCCAGATCATCTAGTTTACATTGCTCTCAGCGTCTTCCATTCTCCTACCAGGATGGCCCAGTAAGACCTGCTTAAAGCGTCCAGCCACTTTCCTAGTCCAAAGTCCCGACTTCCTTATTCCTTCAACAAACAGCATGGTCAAGCCTGCCACGGCAATATCCCACTCACAGTAACAAATTCTCCTGAGGTCACTTCCGTATGGTCTCCCTTTTGCCTGATCCACGTAGTCTGCAGGGCCATTTCATTCTCTGAGTCTGTGTCTCTTGCCCTAACCCTTTTCCGTGAGGCTTAGACTTTCATAACTAGTGGGTTAAAATCCACTTCCTCCACCTCCATCCTCCTACAGAAACTCCCAAAGCCTCATCAGCTTGTAGAAGACACTGGGTAAGCATCTCCCGGAAGCACCGTGGCAGAAGGATGTCCCAGCTACAGCAGAGAAAGACAAGGTTATTTCTACAGGGGTGGTAGTGACGGGCACCTTTTAGAAGGGTTTCGCAGAGATGTTGGTTCTCTCTTCTTTCTTTTTTTTTTTTTTTTCGGCCTATGTCCACTCAACTTTTAAAACTGAGCTTCTCTTACCTTAAGGAATATTTGGTTTAATAGTCATCATTTGTTCGTTGTTCCTCTTGCTACAAACCAGGTGAGTTAAAACTAAGAAACCATATTGCCTTCTTATTTCCTTCTGTTACCTTAACAATATATCTGAGCTTTTGTTTTTTTTTTTCTCACAATGAATGTGGAGGCCAGAGATTGGCATCAGCTGACTGTTTCAGTTGCTGTCCACTGTAACCATATGGCTTTTCTATGCCCGCGCTAGCTCTGAACAATGACATGGAGACCTATTATATTTATTTATAATAGCTTTAGGCCTTAAGCAAAGCTGTTGTTCCCAACTAGCAAACTCATTTCTCTTAACCTATGTTAAATCCGTGTCCTGGCCTGTAGCCCATTACCTGCCATCTTTAGTCTCACCCTGGCACCTGCTTCTTCATCGTGTCCCAATGGTAACTCCTCTCCTTTCTTTTCCAGACTTCCCTCTCCTGCCTCCTAATCCTGCCTCGGTTTATTGGCTATTAGGTTTTTATTAAAACGAATCAGAAGGTGATGGATAACAGTACTTACAAAACATTGAGGCAGGAGCTGCTTCATAAAAATGACAACGCCAAAGTCCAGCCTGTACTCAACACAGTGTACAAAGATATCACTCCAACAGTCCACTGAACATGGAGTTCACTCCTTCTGTAGTGGCTGTCCAGCAAGCCTTTTGGTCCCCCACGGCTGAGTTACAGATGCATCCCACTCTGCCATCTTTCATATGGGTGCTCAGGGCCCGGACTCAGGTCTTCATGATTGGATAGCAAGTATTCCTGGAATAATCTTAATATCATATTTTCAATTTTCATGTATTTAGTGTAGGTTTATAGTCAGATTCCTTTTTCTTTTCTTTTCTTTTTCTTTTTCTTTCTTTTTTTTTTCAAGACAGGGTTTCTCTGTGTAGCCTTGGCTGTCCTGGACTAACTTTATAGATCAGGCTGGCCTCAGACTCACAGTGATCCACCTGCCTCTGCCTTCCAAGTGCTGGGATTAAAAGGTGTGCGTCACCATGCCTGGCCTATAGTCAGCTTTCTTCAGAGAAGTTGTACAGTCACACTGGAAGAAGATGTTGACTATATAAGTAGAGTTGAGATGTTTGGAGGACTATGAATTGATTTTGATCCCTTTTCATAGCCAGATATTATTTAAGCATGCATATCCACATCTCTTTGTTTACATAATTACCACGTTATCATTCCTTTGTGTTCCATATTTATTAAACACAAACTATATTATAAGCTAATAAAATCTAAAAATAAAATGATGTATTAATTTCAACATAGTAATGAAATGAGTGCCCGGTACCAGACTTCTTCCCAGGGCTGTCAGCAGATTGAGCTTCAGGGTACTCAGTGCCCCTATTCTGTTTAGAACTCTTTTCCTCATGATTAACTTTAGGTGTCAGCATGGCTGGGCAGGGGGTGCCCTATGATTTAGTCCAAATAGTATAGAGACTGCTGGGAGGTGTTTTTTCTTTCTTTCTTTCTTTCAGATGTAATTAACATTCAATTCAGTGAACTTTAAGCTAAGCACACTTCTCTTTGTTATGTGGCCCAGCCTCATCCAGTCTACTAAATGTCTCAAGGAGACAGGATGGGATTCTAAAACAAGGAGGAAGTTGTGCTTCCAGGCTGCCTTCCGGTTCAAGGAGGTAACAGCAATCCTTTTCTAGATTTCCTCCCAGCCTGCCCTGCAGATTTGAGACTTTGTAGCCCCTCTGATCACATGACCACCATGCCCCTATCCTCCCTTTTTGCAAACAAGAGCAGAGAAGGGATGTTTGGAGGACGATGAATTGATTTTTGGTAACTTTTCATATTTACAAAGCCAGTTACTATTTAAGCATGCACACATGCATCTATTAATCTACAGAACAGCCAATGTATCACCTTTTCTTTCTTTTTTTCTGTTTCTCCATCTGACTTTAAACTCACATTCTTCTTGCTTCAGCGTCCCAAGCGTTGGTAGTGCAACACATATCTTGCCTGTTCACCACATTCTGTTAATTGTAGAGTTTCATAAGCAGTTGACTCCATTTTATTTTATCATAAGAAAATTCTTACTTACTTTTGATCCTTTATGTTCACATTTCAGAACCAGCTTAACCACTAATAGGAAAATATTTTGGGGGGATTTTAATTAAAATTGGTAGAATCTATAGATGAACTTAAACAGAGTTTCTTTTGTACAATATTGAAGCTGCCGTTGCTTAGTCTTTTTATCCATGACCTCTAAGAAAATCAGTAACAGTCTTCAAAAACAACTTGCTTGATTTAAAAAAAAAAAGATTTATTTTATTTATTATGTATATAGTATTTTGCCTGTGTGTATGCCTGCAGGCCAGAAGAGGTCGTAAGATCTCTTAATAGATGGTTGTGAGACACCATGTGGTTGCTGGGACTTGAACTCAGGACCTCTGGAAGAACAACCAGTGTTCTTAACCTCTGAGCCATCTCTCCAGCCTTTACTTGTTTGATTTTATCCTAAGAACCATATTTTTTTTCTTCTGTTCTAAATGTAACTAGCCCTTAAAATGAAATATATTATATCCTGATTTTGTAAGTGGAGGCTTTAGTTTACACGTTTAAATGTATAAAAATAATCAGAGACTTGCGTTTGGCTTACTCTAGATATTTTTGTGGTTGTTGAAAATTCCATCCAGAGCCCAGGATGCACTTCTTCCCTTGGGGCATCCAGACACAGATGTGACCAGGTACTGTATTTGAAGGGATGCCCAGGCAGGTAGAGTCTGCAGGATCCCAGGCAGGAGGTGAAAGCCCAGAGGGAGAAAACTTTCTGGGACACAGCTCTTCCAGCATTACAGGCCTGTTAGAGAAGCAGCTCTCCCAGTGATACGCTCTCTTTATTGGGGACCCGAAGGGCTATACAACCCTTGGGGAAGTTGGTAGGGGTTTTTGGGTGAGTGAGTATCATTGGCTGGGGCCCAGGTGCTGGCAATGCTTTATTTGCGTGGAAAGGAGTTCCAGGTGCTAGGTTATGTGACTACCTAGAATTGTGAGGATGGGGGTCGCAGGTCTAAGAGCAGCAGGCATCAAGGCACAGGCGAGGGAGGGAGTGATCCTGACTCCTGCTGGTCTCGAGATTGAGAGTTTTGGGGTGTAGACATGTCTCAGCCTCTATCTAGCTGTATGCCTGTATCCCCTGGTCGCATAGCCCACGTTCCCCATGCTCATATATGCTCATGCCCATGGGTAGGAAAACATTATAGCTTTTCAAATATTTCACTAGAAGAATTAATATTTCCACCTATTCTTGAAACAAGAGAATGAGAAGTCATATGGTCTGTGTGCAAAACATAAGTTACATAAACGTACATATGGATGTAATCAAAGAGTTAATGAATAAAAAGCTGATTTAGAATGCTACATATTTTTAAACTTGGGGTTGCTATCTTATATATTGCTGTGCAAAAGCCCTTATTTTTACTTCAACACACTTTGCATCACAATTTAGTGTTGGCTTTTTTCTCTTGAGACTAACTGAATTAATATATCTCTGCATAGATATTACTGATTTTTTTTTGTAGGAATAAAATGGTCTGGCTCAAATATCAACCTGGGAAATCAGAATTGCAAGTGCCAGGCTACACAGAATGTGGATACACATAATGTTCAGGAGGGAATTGTATTCATTGCTACTTGCTTACCTTGCATTTTCCCCCCTAAGCCCTTCAGTACTCTAATCTAATGAATTATTGAAGCATTTACAAATGGAAAATTCCTACAGCCCATCAGAGCTGAAACTCTACCCTGCTGTCTGGTAGAGTTCACGCTAAGCTTGCCACAAGAGTCCTGAATCCTTTGTGTTCATTCTTAGCCATTCCTGACCAACAAGACCTACTTTAGCGTCTTCATTTCTTAGTCTGGCAGCAAACATTCCGTTTTTGTTTAATACTTAAGCTGACAGCAAAATTAAAAGTCAGAAGCACTTTGTAATGTTTTTGTTTTCTTTCTGGTTTTTATGAGACAGGGTTTCTCTGTGTAGCCCTGGCTGTCCTGGACTCACTTTGTAGACCAGGCTGGCCTTGAACTCACAGAGATCCGCCTGCCTCTGCCTCCCCAAGTACTTCAGGTAGCCTTTTAATTTTAGTAGTATTTGCCTTTGGGGGATTCAATAGCAATTTTGTGGAAACAAAGATAATGGTTTCATATGAGCCTTAGTAGGTAGAGTTTCTTGCATTTACTATTCTGATACATTCAATGTTTTCTCTTTTTCTTTCATTTTCAACAGTTTGAAATAGCATAAACTCACGTCTCTTTTTTGTTTGTTTTTGTTTTGTTTTTGAGACAGGGCATCTCTGTGTAGCCTTGGTTTTCCTGGACTTGCTTTGTAGACCAGGCTGGCCTCAAACTCATAGAAATCTGCCTGCCTCTGCCTCCTAAGTGCTGGGGTTAAAGGCGTGCACCGCCACACTCAGCTACTCATACGTCTTTTAATTGATATTTGTTTATCATTTTGTATTGGCAAATTTATTTCATTAAATTGGTGAAAATTTTGGTTATCATTTTTTCAATATTTTCAACCCGTTCTCTTTGCTATTCCATTAACATGTGGCAAAGCTTTAAGGCTTTGTTCACTGTCTTTGTTCATTGTGACAAGGTTTTGTTATATCGTCCAGGTTGAACTAGAACTCACTCTGTAGACTGGGCTGTCCTCAAAAATCACAATTCTTAGCTAGGTGTGGTGGTGCACGCCTTTAATCCCAGCACTCGGGAGGCAGAGGCAGGCAAATAACTGAGTTCAAGGCCAGCCTGGTCTACAAAGCGAGTCTAGGACAGCCAAGGCTACAGAGAGAAACCCTGTCTTGACTCCCCCCCCCCCCCCAAATCACAATTCTTCATTTCAGAATCCTCAATACTAGGATTATAAGGATTCATCACCATGCCTGGCACCTCATAAAAATAAAGTTTCACTCCACTGAAAATCGTGAGTTACAGAATGCCCCCCCCCCCCGCCTTTTTTGAGACAAGGTTTCTCTGTGTAGCTTTGGCTGTCTTGGACTCACTTTATAGACCAAGCTGGCCTCGAACTCACAGAGATCCTCCTGCCTCTACCTCCCGAATGCTGGGATTAAAGGCATGCGCCACAACTATTTGGTTTTTTAAATTTTCCCTTTTCTGAGGTTTGTCTCTTGAGATTGGAAATATGTTTTGTTGTATGTCATTGCTGATGGTTGTAATGGTCACATTAAAATCTTGTCTGTTTCAACATAAGATTTTTAATCCATTGTGTTCTGAATTACAAATTCTATCTAGCCTGGTGCTTTTAATTTTGGAAGCCTTTTTTGGTCTTGGTTAATTTGGTCTTTGGACTTTGTAACCACTCCCTGCTTTTACCCATTTTCTCTTCAGCCTGTCCTCATTACTAGGAGCGATTTTGTTTATATATACCAGGCACTTCCCCTGGCTTTTTTTTTTTTTTTTTTTTTGACGCAAGGCAAATCCAAACCCATTTGCTCTGCCCTGGGAACCTCATCAGTTTGAAGGTTCTCATCTTTGGCTTTTAAGTCACTGCTAGCTTTCAATACCTGTTCAACATTTCATGTTTCTTGAAAGGTAGGTTTGCTCTAAAATTATGTTTTTATTTTAAACTTTGACGGTAGGGCATTGAACTGGGCGGGGGGTGGTGTGTGTGTGGCTTTTTCCTGTTCCCAGGAGTTGAAGACCAGGATCTGAAGGCAAAGAGGACTTAAGAATGCTTCATTTTCCAGACGAGAACACGCACTTATGAAAGGCTGAGGAACCTAAACTCCGGTTATCAGTGAACTTCTTCAACGACCTGCCAAGATTGGGGAAAAGGCAGGTGGCTTGTCGGAGCTTCTCCATGCTGGTCCCAGCTCTCCTGGTCACAGGGAGTGGCCGGACCAACTCTCCTCCTTGTGTGCACCGCGGGAAGCGGAACTCCTCTGCTCAGGACTCGGCTCCTGGCCGGGCGGGGTTCACGGTGCACCACGGCTCTCTGTTCGGGCAGCATGGAGGAACGCAAAGATTCCGAGCCTACCCCGGGCTGTAGCGGCCCTTGCCCGGGTCCGGTTCGCGGTGGCGGCGGTGGTACCCACACGTGGGCTCCCGAGGACGCCTGGATGGGCACACACCCTAAGGTCAGGAGGCACGAGGCCAGCAGGGCACCGACCGGCCTTCCTCACCGCGCTCCCTCCGTGGCCCCTGTTTCCTTGGAGGGCGCAGGTCGCAGACGCGCGGGGGTTGGGGGTGGGGAGACCCGAATCTCCCGCATTATCATTTTTGTTTATTTTAATGAGTTATAGTACGGACTAGCACCATTGTTATCCCTCTGCCAAAGCCACATTTAATTCATAGGCTGCTGCTGCTAAGGCCCCACTAGTACCTGTTTTCCTAACTAGATAGTCCTGTTTGAGATGAACGGATCAAAACAGTCTGTGGACTCTGGCTGAGATCTAGGCATCCGCAAATCACGTGTTTAGGCACATTACTCTTAGCCTTAGGCCCAGAGGGTGTGCATCTTGATCCTGTATGGGAGCAGAATCCTAATTTTTCAGGTTTCTTAGAAGGCTTGGGTACTTGCACAGGGCAGAGAGCTATTGACGTTATGAATATTTTCTGTACTGGCCTCAAGGAAAACAAGGATAGCTTTTTGCTTGCCTCTGCTTGGGAAATTGGTGCTTTGTATCCGTAAAGCCACAGTATTCTGTATAGGAATCGTGAGGATTGGAACATTAATAAAATGGCAACTTTCCCTTTTGAGAGTTACTAACTCAGATAAGCGTCTGAAAACAGTCACGAGAAGGGAATATTTGAAACTACAAATATGAAAAGACAAACCTTTCCCCACTTCTTGTTACTAAGTGCCATAGTGGGAGAGGGCAGAGAAAGACAGCAACAGTGACTTGGAACATGGACTTCCCGAGTCTGAATCTTATTTCTATTACTTACCAACTTAGCTTTGCTTTGACTTGGTTAATATCATTGTGTCATTGTTTTTGTTTTTGACTTGTCTCAGTATATTACAGTCTCCTCATTTAAAAATTAACCTTATAGGGAAGTTTATATAAGGCATTTGACATATAAAACACTATATAAATATTCATAAGTAAATAAACTTTTAAAACTCCGTCTAGGATTTTGTTGCCTTTAGACAAATTTCTTACTTGTAGGTTCTTTTCCCATTGACATTAATGGCTATATAGACCTGCCACCAAATCTTCTTGTTGATGTTTTTTTCTCCCAGGATCAACAAATTAAGACCTTGTAGCCTGTCCCCAAATCATGTCTCAGTACCATTGTCAAGCACTTTTTTGAGATCGGGACAGACAGAGGTCTTCTTTTGAATCTGTACATTTACCATGCAGCCAGTGGGCGACAGTGACTTCAGGTCTCACACCCAAGGTTCTTCAAATATCTCACCTGTGTATCAGCTTTGTTTATGCTCCTGCCCAGCTGTGTTTGGACACCCAGGGCTTTCCCCGTAGGAGTACATTTCTGATTTTTCCTATTACAGCCAGCAAGTCTGAAGGAGGTAGTTTGCTTCTTTAAAACTCAATTAAATAATTCCTGCTCAAGAGTGGGAGTGATTAAGAATTTAGCAAAGTTTTTCTATGTGCAAATTAGATGCTAGAGAAGTTGAGGCCTCCCATAACACAACCCAATGAAAATCTAGTTTTTCTCTGCTCCTGGTTTATTTGTTTCTTTATAGACTCTTTAATATCTGTAGCTTATTCTTACTTTCCATAATCACATTTTACTATTGTTATTCTCCATACACTAAAGTCCTTTGAGGCTTACTTTGCATCCAGTCTGTCATGAAAGATTCACCAGTCCACCCCCTGGCAACACTTCCTCTGACCTATTCTGTCATTTGTTTTTATAACTCATACACTTTTAATAATTGTCATTTGTCTAACAATTTTAAGTATAGCTAGTCCTCTATATGTGGAGGATTTGCTAATTTTGAAATGAAAACATTTGAAAAAAATTTCCTCTACATTGTATATGTATAGACATATTGTCCTTATTCCTAAACATTGTGTAGCAGTTGGATTGTATTCTGTATTATAAGTAACCTATAGATAGTTTAAAATGTATAAGATTGCACAAATTGATTGTATGTAAATATTCTTGCATTTTATATAAGGGACTTAAACATTATTAGATTTTGTGATTGATAAGAGTCGTGTCTTAGATGCATGAAGGGAGGCCGTGTGGATGTGCTTAAGAATTGTAGACATTTTTAGAGGCAGAGACCTTTACATTCTTTAGAGACCTTACATTTGTTTAACTTCCATTAAATCTGGAGGATATTTTATATACATGTATGTATGCATATATGTATATATAATATACAGACATTTAAGGAATATTTGTTGAATGAAAGACACTGAGCTATTTCCTTCTCTACTTAATAATTATGTTTTGATTTTTAGTACTTAGAGATGATGGAACTAGATATAGGAGATGCCACCCAAGTTTATATAGCATTCTTGGTTTACCTGGACCTCATGGAAAGTAAGTTGCTTGTTTGTTTTGTTTTGTTCCTGGGGTGTGGGGAGGTTGGGGAATGGGGTTGTCATATAGCGTTGGTCACACATAATAAGCCAACATTTTTCAGTAACTTAATTTTAGCAGTTGCTTGTACACTTCTTTATTCATTTACACTGGGAATTACTAGGCCCTGGAAAAGATGAGAAAAGCAGAGAGAGGAGGCTGTATGTGAGTGAAGTTTGCTCACCTGAGGATTAGAAGTTTAGAATGCTTATCTTTTGTTTTCAATGAATGCGTTTGTCCATTCTTGATGCTCTTACAGGTAAAAGCTGGCATGAAGTAAACTGTGTGGGAATACCAGAACTACAGCTCATCTGCCTCCTGGGCACTGAGATAGAAGGGGAGGGGCTACAGACGGTGGTGCCCACACCCATTTCTGCTTCCCTCAGCCATAACAAGTGAGTGAGTATTTTAGTCTCAGTTTAACAGATCCATCAGCTGTTAGACTGTTGTGGGTTTTATTATTTTCCTTACTTTTATAAGTTCTTGTATGTTTTTGTCAATAATCTTTCATTGGCTTTATTTTCCAGTTTTTAAGCCCATCCCTTAATGTTTTTAAGCTATGTTTTAACGAGTAATGTCTTAATTTAAATATAATCATGTGTGTTCATCCTTTCTTTTATAATCATCATCTTTGTGTCTGGCTTAAGGTATATTTCCTGCTTAGAATTCTAAGTAAAGGTCTGTTTTTAATTTTTAAAAGGTTACAAGCCGGGCGTGGTGGCGCACGCCTTTAATCCCAGCACTCGGGAGGCAGAGGCAGGCGGATCGCTGTGAGTTCGAGGCCAGCCTGGTCTACAAAGCGAGTCCAGGACAGCCAAGGCTACACAGAGAGACCCTGTCTCGAAAAACCAAAAAAAAAAAAAAAAGGTTAGGTTACAAAGAGATTCGATGTTGTTTGGGTTTTTTTGTTTTCCTACGAATAACCACTTTTCACCTTCATTTACAACAGTTGGATCCTTCATCAGTTTCTCATTTTTCACCTCTTATAATTCCCAAATTCCTCACATGCAGTGAAACCATGTTGTGGTTTTTCTTGTGTTTAGTTTTTTTTTTTAAGTTGGAATCTCATAGTTCTTTATAGATATATTTAAGTCATTTATAGCTACTAGGTTTATTACGTTTGATAGAGAATATTTCTATCGATTTCTTCTCGATTTTTTCCAATCTGTTGAAATGTAGGTTTTCAAATAGTTCCTTAATGAACCTCTGAATTTTATTAGTATCTGTCACAATTTCCTTTCATCTCCAGCTTTACTAGTTTAGGCACTCCCTATCCTTGACTAATTTGATTAAGTGCTTGCTTGTTTTATCTTTCTAAAGAATGAGCTCTTAAGTCGGGTGGTTGTGGCACACGCCTTTAATCCCAGCACTCGGGAGGCAGAGGCAGGCGGATTGCTGTGAGTTCAAGGCCAGCCTGGTCTACAAAGTGAGTCCAGGACAGACAAGGCTACACAGAGAAACCCTGTCTCGAAAAACCAAAAAAAAAAAGATTGAGCTCTTAGTATCATTGGTTGTTTGTATAGGTATATTGTATGTTTTATTTCCATTTCATTCACTATGTATTTATTGAGCAACTTTTATGTGTTGGAAAGATGCTATATTGAACAAATTATTGTCATGAAAGTAATATTCTAGTACCAAATGTTGGAAAACAATTTTTTCTTTTTCCTTTTTTTCTGGCTTGGTCATATCGGGTGGGAGTAAGAACAAAATTGTCTTCTGTTTACGTATTTCTTTTTTTTTTAACTTTAAATTTTTTTTATTTTGTACATATACATTTATATTATTATGCATATATACAATAGATTACCTATGGCAAGAAGAACCGTGACACAATCAGGAATTATATAAATGTTACATTCTTAGTGTTTTGGCTATTTGTATTTGACAGCCTTGAAGAAGACATCTTTCCTATCTTAGTGCATCTAAATTTCTGAATGTAAATCAATCTCCATCACATATTGTCATTATCAACTTAGAACACCTGTCTAGACCTAAAAACATCTTAACTCCTGAACAACTAAGCTTCATTGTAAAACTAAGCTACCTGGTCTTCAACTCCCTCAGAGACTTGAGAAGGAGTAAACGATTATCTGTTCACGTATTTCATTGAATGTGTTTGAGAGACTGTGTCTGAATCCTTATTACTAAGTAGTTGAGTAATAGTGCTAATAGAGTATAGATAAGCATGTAATCTTAGGACAGGGAAAATCTGTTTTTACCATGTTCTGGCAGGGTAGGGTTTCTCAACTTTTGTGTCATGACCCCCAAAGGGGTTGCATATCAGATATCCTACATATTGGATATTTACATTATGATTCATAACAGTAGCAAAGTGGTGGGGGTCACCACAAGAGAAACTGTGTTTAAGGGTTGCAGCATTAGGAAGGTTGAGAACCCCTGTGCTAGGGGAACTGCAACTCACTGAGCACTGTCAGCCTAAGTGTCTAGTCACAGTAGGTGCTTGGTAAGGTTGCCTGAGAGAGGGAGGAGCCAAGGGAATGACCAGGACTCAGGGTGAGCGAGGGGAGCAGGTCTTCTAGATCATGAAGGCTTCACGCTCCCGCAGTTGCAGATGCGTCACTAATGAACAGCCATATAGGCAGCTCTTGTACTCAGGTTTGCAAGCTCTCCCAAGGCAGAAGCCGAGAGGTGGAGTGCCTAGGACGTGCCTCTTGACTGTTCCTGCTAGGGTATCGTAGAGGAGAATTGCTGTCAGTTTACACTTGGCTGGCTGGAGGAGAAGAGATTTGTGTGTATAATTGGCAGAGGCTAATTTAGATTATGTAAATGTTTACTATGACTCTTACTGGCTTGGCACTCACCAGAAAGGCTAGGCTGGTGGGCCAGTGGGCACCTCCTGTCCCCGCCGCCTGCCCAGTACTGGCATCGAAGGCACGTGGCCTCATACTTGTTTCTGTTGTTGTTCTGTGTTTTAAATGGGGATTTTGAAGATCAGATTTACTCCCTGATGCTTGTGCAACAAGCCCTTTAGTGCCTAAGCTTCCCCCAGCCCCTCGCTCTTCTTTCTTTATTGAATTTTAAAAAGGATCCTTTATTGTAAAATAAAATCAGTAAGAAGACCTCATAGTTACAAATATGAGTTATCATAAAATACCCGTCCAACTCACATAACCATGACCAAGACCTTCTTAAGCATTCACAGACGCTTCCCCGTATGTGGAACAGCTCCTTGCTTCTCACAGACGTAGACACTCTCTCACTTCATGATCATTTGCCTATCAGTGCTGCTTTCCCCTTTGACTCCCACACAAGCAATCATGTTGAAGTGTGGTGAGACTGACATATCAACAAGAACATTAACTTTATTTTAAGAATATTCTGCCTGGCTCTCATTGTTAGAAACAGTGACACGCCACACACCACAGAGCGCACGCATTTCAAGGCGCCACCCGAAGCTGCGCTGCTTACCTTCCTAAGACTGTGGTTCTGATTGCTCTGTATCTCTAACAGCACGAGGAGCGGCATTTACTAATGGGGAAGTGAGAAGCATACTAAGCCATGGAGCCAAAGGAGTAAGCTGTCTATTGGAACGCAGCTTCATATGTATTTACAGAATAACCTGTAGTATGCACTCATAGTTTTGGGATCTGTAGAGCTGGGCAGCTGTCACTTATTCACTGTACTTCATGTTGACTATATGCAGTTACAGAGTATTTCCCTAGTGTAGACAAACCATCCTCTGGATGTGTTAGACCGTTCAGTAGCTGTCTTGCTGCTTGAGTGTTGAGTGGCAAACTGACAGATGTGTTTCCATGGCTCATTCTTTCCTTTATGCTGTAGTGTGTATATCTGCTGATTCCCTAAAAGGTAATAGTTCTGAATATCAGTTCTTAACGTCACTGTATATCTGAGTACATTTCCCAGAATTTCTGGACTTTTTAACATCCATTTCCTACGTATTTTCCCAGGCTTTGGACCTAGTGGCTTTGTTTTCATAGTTTCTGGCACTAGACAGGCAGATTCTATTATATTATTCAAGTACTTATACTCGAATGGCTGCAGGTCTATATAAGTATAGTTAAAATAGTGTGTCACATTTTTTAGTTGAGAAGGTTGTGTGTGAGTGTGTGTGTGTTTGTGCATCCTTCTGAAAATGTTTATTTAACTTTAATTATTGTTCTCCAATAGGAGAATAAAATTGGCAGAATGTTTCTAATTAGTGGGGACATTATGCTGATGGAATATGAGTTGTCTATTTGCTATTGTTTCTTCTTATTTCATTTAAAAATATTTTCTAGATAATTTGTAGTCTACATTATGAAATAATGAATTAGCGTGGTGTGTTCATATGGATGGCACCTCAGCTTGTGTCTTGCTTAAATGACTCTCAGGAGTCTAAGGAGTCCGTATAACACTTTGGTAAATGCCTATGAAGGTGAGTGCGTTTCCCCAGACAAAGCAATGCTATGAAGTAATGGTCATAGATTTGCAGAGGTCACAGAGCTGATGGATTTAAAGATGAAGACTGGGATATACTTCAGTGGGTAAGAGTGCTTGTTGTGCAAGCCTAAGAACCCAAGTTCAAATCCCCAGCACTCATGTAAAGAGCCAGGTATATAACTGTAGCATTAATGCTTGGGGCAGATCTTGGGAGCTTGCTGGCCAGCCAGCCTTCCCCAGACAGTGAGGTTCTGTGAAGGAATCTATTTTAAAGGATAAGGCAGAGAGAACAATTAGCGTTCACCATCCTTTCTGGTCCCTTCATATGTGCACCTATGCAGCACACACATACGTGTATGTGTGAATGGATGCACACAGTCAGATACACAGACAGGCAGATAGAAAGACAGCCGCACATACACTTTAAAAAAAAAATGATACTACAAGGGAGCCTCCAAAAGTTTTGTCCTATCTTTTTGATGCGAATTTTGAAAATGAAGTAAAATTTATGTTTAGGTAGTGTCCCTGGGTAAAAATTAAAACGGTTTTACCTTGATCATATGTACTCACAGCTGTTAGATTATACATCCCTCCAAAGAAAGGCGACCCTGCACTGGTGTTTGCTGAGAATCACACCGAAGTCAGGCTTGTAGTGTCTGAGCATATGGAAGTAGCAAAGTAGTTAGGGGTCACCACAAGAGGAACTGTGTCTAAGGGTCGCAGCATTAGGAAGGTTAAGAACCATTGTGCTAAGGGAACTGCAAGTACTTCAGTACAGGTAGAGGGGGAATATTTTAAGCACCTTATCGCAAGGCTCAGAGTAAAAGAAGAGGAGAAAAAGGAGTTTTCTATTTTTCGACTAACTGTGTTTTGTTTTTTCCTGATAGACCTTTCTTAATTTCAATAGCAGTTAGTTAGTGGTTCTCAACCTGTGGGTCACAGTCCCCTTAGGTGCCAAACTGTTTTTCCACAGGTGTGGAATACAGATATCCTTCATAACAGATGTTTACATTACAGTTCACAACAGTAGCAATATTACAGTTCAGAAGTAGCAATGAAAATAACTTAATGGTTGGGGGTCACCACAACATGAGGCACTATATATAAAGGGTCGCAGCACTAGGCAGGTGAGCAGCACTGGTTTAGTGCCTTCAGTAAGATAGTAGAGGGGTGAAGCTGAAACCATAGCTGCACATCTAAGCTTTTCTGTAGTTCTGATGGTTAAGTGATCTGAGTAAAATTGATTTCTTATGCGATTATAAAATCCACAAAGAGCTATCAAGTGCTGTCTTCACGTTATGTTAAATCTCCTTTGTTGTAAAGATGATGATGATTTTTTCCCAGTAATAGCAGTGCATTGCTGATATCTCAAACCTGGCTAAGCTATACAGCTTTCTCAGTGTCCGAGGGCAGGGGGAAAAGGGTGGCATCTCCCAGTTGTACAAACAGTAGCATTCTCTGGGAGAGAGAAAAGCATGTCAGACATCCGCTTTCTTGGCATGGCTTCTAGTTTGAGTGTTACTCTGAAGTTAGGAAGCAGCTTCATCACGCTGACCTGTCTTCCACGTTACTCTAGAAAGCTGAAGCCTAAGCCCTGTCATCCCAGGCTAACGAGACCCAAGATTCTTGGGCGATGTAGAGTGTGGGGACCACAGGATAACCCAGCTCATCCAGATGTCCCATCTCCTGTCTGCCGTGGTGCTCTCCAGCAGCGCACGCTCCTTCTTCCTACACTGAATTAAATATATTGTAGTTCTTTGTTATTCTTTTCTCTACATAGCTTTTGAAGAAAAATAGCAATTTTTCTTTAAGAGACATGATTACTTACACAAGTACTTTATCAGCTGTTAGTGTTGTCCCAGCAAGATCTCACAGCAGTTTCCCACACAATATAAATGGATAAGTTAATTTGTATGTCAGTGGCATTAATAGATTTGCAGGGAGAAGAAAAACTGATACTATTAAAACACTGAGCTATATAGAGAAAATTAAATTTTTATTTACTGTTCTTACACGAAAATGATAGCAATGTTAAGATATATATAATCATACTTTTTAAACCATTAAATACAGTGAATATAAGTGAATATGAATGTAATTATCATCTATTGAAAGGCAGAATAGGAGGATGTTCTGGTCTGGGGAGAGGATAAGAAGGTACATGTCAGATTGCTCATGATTTTTCTCCTTTATATTGGCTGCTTGGGGTCAAGGGAACATAGTATCAAACCTTCCCTACAAGATGCTCAGAGTCCAAGGCTGAGAGGAACAGATTATACTCAGCGTGACTTCATGTACTGAGAGATGTGTCTAGGAGGAGACCTGATCTCTATTGATGGTATGGGAGGAGGCAGGAGTCTGAGACCATTCCCTGGAAGTGAGGTCATTTGAAAGAAGCACAGACATCGAGATGGAGACAGAGGCTTCTTGCAGAAGTCATGGGGTACACAAAACAAATCACTGAGCCTAGGAAAGCCTGAAGCTCATGACTGTTTTGTTGTGCCCGGGTATGTAGTAATGGCAGAGGCAGTGGCTACCTACACCTGGTGAGAACGGACTGTGGTTTGCGTTCCAGTTCATATGTTCATGTGGATGGCACAAGGCAGAGATGGTCAGCGGGAGATGAGAATGAGGGGAGAGAAGCAGAAAGAATGTTTAAACATAGCCTCCTGGGAAGCGATACTCCAGGAGAAGCAGCCTGGTAAGGATGAAGGGAGCAAGGAATTTGAGGAATTGGGCGGTGAGAGAGAGCTAGGGCAGGAGTCCTGCCACCTCCAGGTCTTTAGGATACAGCGGCGGGTCCTGAGACAGAGTGAGTCGGAACCAGGGACAACAGTGCTCATCTCTGTCTTCCTTAAGGAAAACAAATGGACAAGCCTGGGAGGCTGTGAGAGGCTGTTAGTGCAAGAGTCCTTGGTGCTTGAGGATGTGTGCTGACGCCTTCCCGTTCTCCTCTTTACCTCCGCTGAACCAGTTCAAGGCCCTGGTCTCTGGGTGTTGTAAGACTCTGGGCCGCAGAGCCTGCCTCTTCACACCAGCTCCCTAGCAGCACCCTCTATCCGTGCTTGAATGTCATCAGTATGCTGACGACTCCACAGCTTATAGCTCTGTCTCCACTCTTTTTATTGACTAATTAGCATGTCAAAAAAGAACTTATGATTTGCCCTTCTGATTTCTCCAGGTCAGTACATAGCAACTTTGTTTATTCTGAAGCATAGTCACACACAGACGTATGAGAGAGAGAGAGAGAGAGAGAGAGAGAGAGAGAGAGAGAGAGAGAGAGAGAGAGAAGGAAAAAGAAGAGAAGAGAAGAGAGGGGGACAGACTACATACATATGTATATATAGGGGGAGACAAAGAGAAATACATGTGTTACTTTCTATCCTCATATTTGCTGACACTGTACAGAATACCCTCCTTCTGTACAGTGTACCCAGAACCTCGGTTCTTACGGTCTCTGCCTCAGCTTCCTCCCTGGCTCGAGCTATGGCCTCACCTTCTGGACTTACTTATTACATTACCACACTCGGCACATTAATTGATCCTTGCCTTATTTGATTACTTACTGTCTGCCTTTCTCCACTAGAAAGCAGAGGCATCTCTTTATTCATTGCTTTACCCCAGTGCCTGGGCTGGTGCATGGTACACAGAGCTCAGTGTTTGTTGAGTGACTTGATAGGTAGTAACTGAAGAATGTAAGGATGTGTGTTAACCATCTATCCTTTCAAGAGTTTACCAAAGAGCGAGGCAGAGGCAGGGGACAGAGCCTTGGGTACGGCTGTTCATTTGCAGAGCCTCACCGTTTCCAGTCTTTCCACTGTAACTGCAGTGCACATCTGAGAAAGGTCACCAGTCTGATGCGGCCATCTCCCAACGCCTTCCAGTCTCCTCACCTATCCTTGTATTCTTTTTCACACGTATGCACCCTGCTCCTTCACCCTCCGTTTCCATGTGGTGTTTTATAAAATAAAAGGTTAGGAGAACCAAGTTTCTTTACATCATTTCTAATAATTATTAGTTACTTGATTTAATTTTTTTTCTCAAGACAGGCTCTTACTCTATAGGCCAGGCTACCATGGTATTACTTTGTAGCCCAGGATGGCTGAGTGATGACCATCCTCCCTCAGTTCCCTGAGTGCTGGGCTTGTAGGCATACACTTCCACATATGCTGAGATTTAGCACATAAATGCTACATTTATTCTTAAATTATGACTTTGTACTTTAAAAATAGTCCTTTAGGAAAGCATGGATTTTATTATAAGTTTATTTGATGTCTGCAGTCTAGAAGCTGATAAAATGACTTGTACCAGGCCAGACATGGTAGTGCATGCCTTTAAACTAAGCACTCGGGAGGCAGAGGCAGTAGGATCTCTGTGAGTTCAAGGCCAGTCTGGTCTACAAGGCAAGTTCCAGGACAGCCAAGGCTACACAGAGAAACCCTGTCTTGAAAAAACAAGCAAACAAACAAAAAAGCCTTATACTCTTTGGCCTCCTTTATAATCAGGACACATGTCCTCATGCAGCCTCTGCGAAGCCCAAACCCTGGCAATTTCTTTCAATCGATACATTTTTTTTCTTACCCTAAGGGGGGAAAGTAAGCTCATCTTCCTTCCTTCCTTCCTCCCTCCCTCTCTCCCTCCCTCCCTCCCTTCCTTTTTTAGCGCAATGACTTCCCAGTGAGGTGGATAGCCACCCAGGCACTCGACTCCTCAGCAGCCCCTAGAGCTCAGCTACCTTGGTTTTAAACTGGGAAGCTTTGGCTTGATTCGAAGAGGGGTGGCTTGTCCCCTGGAGCTTTTCTTCAGGACAGAGCCCATGGAAGAGCGCAGCTTTCTTAGTGCCTCTGGGTCCAAGTGAGCTCTGAGCTGCTCCACAGCTGCACTATGGCCTGTCATTCCAGAACAGTGTGATGGCCCCGATGAAGGAATCAGTGCCTTTTCAAATAGCCTCACTGCATATCCTGCATGGCTATTGATGTGAACAGAGGAGACACTTCTGTGGATTAAATTTTATATGATGTTTAATTTATGGTGCATTTTATTTCAACATTTTTAGTTAAAGTAATATTTTCCTCAGTTTGTCCTTACTGCAATCTTCAAGATCCCACAGTCTCTGTTTTAGGATCATAGAGAAAAATCAAATTTAAGATAAAGGCTGAAATAATTTTGTCTCAGTACATTAGCCAAATAATGTCAACTTTGTCTTTGATTTAGACTGGTTGTCAATTTTGTTATATTAAGTTGTTAAAAAGCAACCCCCCTTTTCAGCGTACAGAGGTCATCTGTGAAGAATTATCAAAAGGAAAGTCAGTCATCAACATCAAATTTTAACAACTATGATTATTATCAACATACCCTTTCTTTAGTTGAGATTTTCTCTCTGAGATTTCACTGTTGGTAAAGACATCCTTCTTGTTAATGTAGAGGGCATGCTCACATGGAGAGTTGTCTAGTTTCTAAGTATGGTTTTACACATACTAAAAATCAAGTAAGTTATCCTTCATTGTGTGTTAACAGTCATGTGTGGTTTTTAAAGTAGAATTTCAGAGTCCCGTTGTTATCCATAGTTTTTAATAGATCAAGGTAGCATGGCTGGTTGGCTTCAGTATTTTTATGAGCTTATACTGTATACTATAAAGGAAACAAAGAATAAAGTCATGACGAGGAAGATGATAGCTCTATATTAAACACATGTTCCAAATAGACCAGACACGATTTTGAGTAAGAAAGTTTGTAAGATTGCCCAAATGTGTCTGGTAGTAGCTAGATACCAGTGTGTCCTCTGTTCCTGTGAAGGTTCCCTGGTAGTTTTCCCACACACACCACCAAGTGGGATAAACAGGCACTCCGGGATGGGAACTTCCATTTAATTTGGGCAGTAATTTCCCTCGGCTCTGAAAACAAAACCTCCTTTACAACTCTGAGTTAATTCTCTAACCTCAGATGTTTTCGGTAAGCCTAAATGTTTTGCTGTTTAGGAGCCTGAAAACAATTAGCAATTGAGAATGAGAGAGCAACAGTGACTGAAGTGGAAATTTCTGTCCTCATTTGTAGGATGAAATATAAAATCCCCATACAGTTCACAGCTTTACCTTAGGAGAAATACACAGACACAGACACACACAGACACACACCGGCACACATACATACACACACACGGTGCACACGAACATATTATACATATACACATATACCATGTGTGTGCCTGCACATACATGCATACACACAACATACAGACACATGCATGTTCAGGCATGTGCTCACACACACCTACCTTTAATTTAAACAAAAATAACATATCGTTAAAAAGAGAAAGTATGTAAAGCTGTCTTAATGAGTTGTTGGGTTTTTTTGTTTTGTTTTTGTTTTTTCTTCTTTTGTCTCTGTCCTGTTCTCATCATAGTCTGCCAGTTAGAAATTCTTGGAGAAATTTACTTTCAGTTTGTCCAATACTGGGTTTATGGGCATTTACTAGGCTTTATATGAGGAGCTAGAGAGATGGCTCAGTGACAAAAAACAATGTTGCTTTTGCATAGGACTCTGGTTTTGTTCCCAGCACCCACATGGAAGCTGGTTGGTAACTGCAGCTCCAGAGGATCCAACACCCCCTTCTGTGGGTACTGCATACACATGATGAGTAGACATATGTGCAGGCAGAACACTCACATACATAAATAATTTTTTAAAAGTAGTATGTTTGACAGTTTAAACAAAAAGTATAAGGGGAGGATGGAATTTTTTAGCAAGGAAATGGTATCAGAGGATCATGTGAAAAAACATATCAGAAATCTTAAAGATGTTAATATAAAAGACTACTATGTTTTCCCCCTATTAACTTGAGGGAAAAAACAAAAAACAAATGTCATAACAGGAGAACAGTTAGGCCAATGGGTGACCAATGGGGATTACATAGGTAGGAGTTGAAAGCCCTATGTAAAAGCAAGGGACATATTTATTATAGTCAAATATTTTGAGACAAGGTCTCACTGTGTAAGCCCTGGCTGGCCTGGAATTATATGTAAAGTAATCTTATTTCTAATTTTCTGTGGTCCTCCCAGGCTAGGAATATAGACATGTTCCATTACAACAGCCCCACAATCTATTTAAAACAATAGACCCAAGTGTTACTTTGTTCCACTAAGGTACCAAGTTGGGAAACTGGAAAAATAACTTCTGTGGTTCTTAATCAATTAGATGCACAAAACACTGTTAGTGTTGTGTTCTGTAGGTTCCGGATACAGCTAATGTGAAGAGAAAGTGAAAAGGATCGTGAGTAGGTAGACCGCTTCAGATGGTTACATTTGAGCCTACAGACATTGCCTTAGCATTATGAATGCATGCTGCTTTTCCCTCAAGAATTTATATTGTTTAATCTTATCATTAATTGAGTAACTGTGAGTCTCAAGCATACTTTGTCTTCATTTTTCAGGATAAGGGAAATCTTGAAGGCTTCTAGAAAATTGCAAGGTGATCCAGAACTGCCGATGTCTTTTACTTTGGCCATAGTGGAGTCTGATTCCACCATAGTCTACTATAAGCTTACCGATGGATTTATGCTGCCAGACCCTCAGGTCAGTTTTGAAGGAACTGACAGGAAACAGTGATGGGAGAGAAAGGTATGGCCTGACCTTAAGTGTGGATCAGCCACCCAACTTCCACTTCCTTTGCCATGTGAGAAATTTAAGACAAAAAATTTTGGCTTTTAGTCTTCAAAAGATGAGCTCTGCCTTATGCAAAGCTGTGTTTTGTTAGATATTTTTGAAGAAATAATTTGATTCTCTTGTTCTATGGGAATTTCATATTTTTCCAGAGCATTTTGTAAAATCAAATGAGTAGCTGAAGTGAAATGCAAAAGCTAGTAATAATTTTAATCAGAACACTTAATTAGAGAATACTAAGTTAGGTACCATTCTGTCAGGAGCATGTAATACATGTCTGGCATATGCTTTCTCTACACTTGGCAGCCTAACTGGGACAGTTTCCTTAACTGTCTTTCTAACCTCACTCTTCTATGCGCTCTCCATTAGGTGCATTCTGACTGTCTTCCTTTGTGTTGCAGAATATTTCTCTTAGAAGATGACAGCTGGCCTTTTTGGTGCTGATTTTATTCCTGAAAGATTGGATTTGAGGCCCATCTGCCTGCTTCGTCTTTTATCTCAGAGGTAGTCAAGGTTGACTCAGCAAGTCCAACTCATAAGCTTTCTTTTCAGAATAAAACCTTCTCAGACAGAAGAGTCTATATTGTTTGCAAATATAGAGTGGTTAGCCTAGAACTTTCTGATCAGAGACAGTACATTTGCATGAAGATTTACACCAAGGATATGGTCAGCATGGTGGAACCTGTACATGCCTCTGCCAGCCTCCAGCTGTAGTCAATAGACATGTATCCAGGAATGGTACAGAGAGAATGCTACAGTGAAGAAATGGACACAAGAGCATTACAGTGTGGTCATGGATGCAAATGACACACCGATAAAAATAGACAATCAAATCACCAATTGTGGTTATACTAAGATGGCAAGGCAGTAAATGGATGACTTTGCCTTTTCTCCACATTTCATTTGTTTTTTTTTTTTGTATTACTTTTATAATAAAATGTTTTAAAATAAAGATATTTTGAAATCTGTAGTAATCATCATCAAATGCTAAAATTAGCAACTTGTAACAGGACATTCATGATCTTACATTTTTAAGAGCCAGCAAAGTGGGCATGGGCTTACTGGCTGCAGTCTCAGCGAGGTGCCACCGAAATGCGCCTCCTCCCTCCCCTTGTCAGCAGCTTCCCACGCCTGTGATGCTTCTGCCTTTACAGGAATGGTGGAAGCCGTGCTCTGTGCCTTGCCATGCGGGCACCCCAGCACAGCTGGTGGCTTTCTCAAAGCCAACAAGAGACTCTGCAGGATGGACTTACTGTCTTGTGTGATGTCATCATGTCTCCCATCTTTTTTGTGTTGTTCCTCAGTTAGAAGCAAGTCTGTTTCCGCCTACACCAGATCTCATGGCTGATTAGGAAGCAACAGTGACAGGAATAGAAAAAAACAACAAAAGCTGGAAATAACATGACAGAGGGTAACAGGCCTTTCTTAGTCTAGCTGATCTGTGCTCGCTTGACCAGTTCTGAGTCCTGTTTTCTTGATGAAACATTTTCACAACCTCAGATTCCCTTTGCTGCTCCCCACCTACCCCTGCTGCTCCCCACCTGCCCCTGCTGCTCCCCACCTACCCCTGCTGCTCCCCACCTGCCCCTGCTGCTCCCCACCTACCCCTGCTGCTCCCCACCTGCCCCTGCTGCTCCCCACCTACCCCTGCTGCTCCCCACCTACCCCTGCTGCTCCCCACCTACCCCTGCTGCTCCCCACCTGCCCCTGCTGCTCCCCACCTGCCCCTGCTGCTCCCCACCTGCCCCTGCTGCTCCCCACCTGCCCCTGCTGCTCCCCACCTACCCCTGCTGCTCCCCACCTGCCCCTGCTGCTCCCCACCTGCCCCTGCTGCTCCCCACCTACCCCAGAAGGCTTGAAGGACGTATTTCTTTGACTCCAGTGTGGCAGTTCAAGATCCAAGAGTCCTAAGTATGACTTCTCACCTTCATTCCCTCCATGTCGCAGTGGACTGCATGTAAGGAGTTCTTTCCTTGTGGTGCTAGAAAAAGTAAAGTACATTTTCAGACAGAAATGGGAAGCTTAACAAATGTCAGATCACCGAGTCAGGTCTAGGTAATGAGACCAAAATGGTTTTTCAAATCTCAGGCCTGGATGAAGTTTTACTGTGCACTTTGGGATGTTGACTCGACTTCAGAATGTTCCCTGTGGCTTAAAGCTGTCCTGCCAGTTCGAAGGGAGGCAACCCAGCTGTGTCTCCTATTAGTGAAAAAACTAGGTGAAGTGGCCTGTTTGGTTAAGTAACTGTAATTGAGTTTACACTCCATTTTCCTGTTAGACCAAGAGTCCTTAAGAACAGAAAAGGAAATCATGTCTCTTAAAAATACAGCTCTGTCCCAATCCCCACAGTGACTGGCACTTTGTAGACCCTAACTAGTTGGCCAGCAAAGCATGCTGTAGACTTGGGCCTTAGTGCCTTGCCTTTTGCCTGGAGGTGACCGGAAAAGAGCCCACACGGACACCAGAGGGCGCTGTAGCCTAAGAGCGGCTCCAGACTGCAGGCTTGAGTTAGCTTGAGCTTTTTCTTGGGAAGTGCTCTTGAATTTTTTTCAATCTGTGGGAAGTAGTATAAATAAAAATACAAATATGTCTTATGTGCCCACACCCCCTCTTTCTGACAGGCCTTTAAAATTACTCTACCCATATTAAATGTGTGACTTGAGTCAGGCTTTGCTTAAAATATTTAAAAGCAAAAGCCTTTCGGGGGAAGGGGTGAGTAGGAGAGACACTTTTTTCGTCAGATCCATATGCATTTCATTTCTTTGCTTGCAAAAGCTTGATTTATTCAGTGAGTTTCAGCATCAGTTGCCTAGTGAGAGGCCTCAGCATGCTCTGTACCGGCCAGGTACCTATAGTAAAAGACATGAATTGCGGCTGTACTCCACTTAAGTTTGCTTCTAGCTGGAAGGAGAGGAAAAGGCGTTGTGGGATTTCTCTCTGGAGTCCCTGGCTGGTGTGCCCTCTGCTGGGAAGGCCCATGGCAGCATGGAGTCAGGCAGGGCCAGTGGCTCCTGACTGACACCTTTTGTTCTCCTGCCTGGGCCTCTTTAGAAGCCCCTGGCTCCTGCTGTAGAGAGCAAGGGCGCAGAGGCCTGGGAGAGTTCACAGAGGCCAGCAGACGAGCAAGCACTCAGGGATTCACATAGTCTGTGACGTCTTTACAGTTGTGTAAGCTGGAACTGAACAAGTTAGAGCTTGGCGGGAGGTTTCATCCCTTGTTCAGAGCATCCATGCCGAATTCCTGTGGGAGGTGACGGTTTCCATTGGTGCTCCAGCAGGAAGCCTCTTCCCCACTGCTGGGTGGTGCTTCTTGCCAGGGCATAGAGTTCCTGTCAGCAGAGGGTTAGCCACAAGGTACATGGCACTGTGACTGTTTAGGGGATAATGTGCTGTCCTCTGGGCCACCAATCATATACTTCCTCTTCTTTGTGGCCAGTTACCATGCTGTGCAATCAGCTTTTGGGTGCCTCTGAATAACAACGTTATGTGCTCACAAATGAAAAAGGTAGATAGGGTTATTGTGATGCTCTGTTGTATTTGATGATTCTGGAAAACTCCCTCAAAATAATGAAAGCAAAATCTAAAGATGTTTGTTTTAGGGCTACTGAGTAAAGACAACATTTCATTAAAATTCATCCATTTATTATCAAATATTATGTAATGTATTAATCACTAAGTTACAGTAGGCCAGGTAGTTTAGAAGTAGAAATTTGTTTTCTCATAGCTATAGGATCTGGAGGTTTCTGATCACGGTTCCTGATCAGCTGATTTGAATCATGTTACTTCCCTGGCTTGTGTGTCTCCACCTTCCAGCTCTGTCTCTCATGGCCCTTTTCCTGCTTTATACAGAGAAGAAAATGCCCTGGAGTCGCTCCTTGTTCTTTTTTGGGGGGCCTCACCCTCATATCTCACACTGCATTAATCCTTCTCCACAGCTCTATGCATTTCTAAATCTAGTCACACTGGGGCCTCAGCATGGAGATTTGGGGTGAAGAGAAGATTCAGTCCTTAGCAACTGCTTCTTACGTGAGCTGAGACAGCGTGCGCAGTGTGGAGGGGATGTGACCCTGACCCTCAAGAAGCCCGGAGCCAATTGCACTTCTTACCCCAGACTCCAGAAGCATGCTGGCCATGTGAACTGAAGAACACCTGTCTGTCACCCGGCATATAAACCATGTCATTTGTGTAGTTTATACAGTTCACTTAAGGAGGTGGGGCTCAACAGCCTCTGGTAAAGCTTTCAAACAACTCAAATGCTGTTTTTTTTCCCTCAAAAATGTACATTAGAAGAGATACAAAGAAAAATGGGAATGTGCATTTCTCAAGAATTTATTGTCTGCTAGAAAGGAAAAAAAAAATCTATGTGTGAAGTAAATTGGAAGAACTACAAGGAAGGATGTTGCAGGGTATTTGATCACACTGTGAACCCTGAGGTTGCTGTTTACTGGAAAAAGCTCTTTTCTAGTTGTGGTGTGGCTCAGCCCTAGCACACACTTTTACTTGAGTAGCTTTCTGCCTATTGTAAACAGGATTAAATGAAGTCAACCATAGGTCAAGAGGTGGAGCAAACAACCAGTTGACAGGAAGAGAACATATGAAAAAACTAAGAGGAAATCAGGAGGACAGCTAGAGTACACACAGGAAGTAGAAGGGAGGAACATTGAGGGATTTTAAGATGTGGAGGAGTAGAGCTCCTTTTGGGATGTCGGCTGAGTAGGAAGGTCAGCTGGGTGCTTTCTCTGCCTCTCTGAACTAGCAGGCTTTCACCCCAGCATCTGGTTCCTGAGTCCTTACTGGTAAAGTTGAATGATTGAGATTTTGTTAAAAGCAACAGAAGGGTGGCCTATACATTCTAAATTATAGGTGAACTGTGCTGTATTCATTGTGCCTCTCAGCCCTCATCTTGATTCCCACAATAAAGCTGATGTTATTTATTTATTAATATTCAGTTGTCCTCTGAAGATGGAGAACAATTAGCACATAAGAAGTTAAGTAAAGGCTTTTGTGGTAGCAGGTGATGGGGTGGGTCGTTTCAGTAAGAGCCATGCCCCTAATCTCTGCCTCACTTCTCATTTTGAGTACCATGTTGCCTCTCTCCTTCAAAGAGCCTAGAAAAGTCTCCGCTTGTGGAACTGGAGACCCGGAGGCATCACACTGAATTCACATTGTAGCCACCCTTATCTGCTTCTGTTCACAACCGTACTGTGTTTTGCTTCCTAATCTTGAAGTTATGACTCAGTTTCATCTGACAAATATTTTTGTAGGACCCTCATGGGTAAGACACCATACTATGTATGAAATTTTGGAGAACAGGTCTACATATTTTCTGATTATTCTCAATATTTAATCAGTTGGATGTAAGAGGCTGTGAATGCTCACTCTTAGTAGTCGCACGTCATTTTTGCAGACCAGCAGCAGTTCGCAGGAGTATGCGTTGAGAGTGCAGAGGCTCAGCATGAAAGCCTGAGTCTCAGCAGTCTCTCAAGCCATTTCTTAGGATGGGTTAGAGCATGCTACAGTAACAACCACTGACTTCCTTTAACAAATGATTGCTTTGCCTTCTCATGTGCCCACGTAATGTACATATGCTCACACTGCACACTAGCCAGGAATCCTTTTTGTGGGAATCTACTGCTGATAGAATCTCCTCCTCCTGGAATGTATCAGCTCCAGTGACAGGAAGGGGAAAGTGCTGACATGTCACAAGCTGCATTTTAATTCTGCTATCACGCCAGCCTACATTTCCCTGACCAAAGCCAGTTAGGTGGCTGGCTGTGGTCAACTAAAGGGAGGTGACATTCTACCGTGTTTCTGGACTGGGAGAAGAAACTTAGGTGTGTTTAATAACTGTGTATTTAGAACACAGTTGACTCGGAGCTGGGATTGCAGTGGGAGAGACATTGCAAGGAGCAAAGGCACGAAGATCCACTCAAGTGGAAAACAGGCTGCTCTAGGCAAATGCACAAGAAGGGCAAGTTAGGGCAACCACCTTTGCCTGCTCCTCTGCCCAGGTTCTATCCCTTATGAATTAGGGCCCTTTAGTCCCTGGAGAATTTCTTGTGATGCATCATGGGCTCCTACATACTGTCATCCTGAGCTTGTGCCTCCTAAGAATGAAGACCGAAAGCCCGGTGCCTGCATTGCAGGAGAGCAGTAGACTGCTTCTGAAGGAAGCTGCTTTCTGGGGAGTGCATGGATGGGGCTGGCTGTATGAGGAACCTGGTACCTCTCTTCCAGGATGGATAATCATCTATATGGGACTGTAAACCTGGAGTGTATGCAGAGATCCAGGGAGCTTTGGGGACCTGTTGCCATGGGATGGGGCAGGCATCACTCCTTGAGGTTTCTCATCAGCCTGGTTGGCATCAGCCAAACGGAACAAATTCCTTGAGTGCCCTCTCCACATATGCCACCCTGGCTCCTTCCAATCATCCCACATCAAGGGCTTTCAGATCTGGGTCTCTCTCAGCTGATTTTCTTGGGCTTCTAGGAAATACTTGGGTTTGCCCCTTAATGTCATGTTCATGTGGGGAACTCTCAGGCCAGTTGGCCACTTCTCCATCTAAATAATCTTGTCAGGTAGATGAATGGGCACCACAATTTATGGACCAAGAGCCTAAGAACCCTCGTCAGTAGAGGTGTTGCCCACCACTGAGGCAGCAGCAGGAGGTGTGGGGCAGGGCTGGTGCTGGCCAGAGTCCTTTCATACTTCCTCATTCCCCCTGCCATGTCTATTGTCTCTCTTCTGGACCAGCAACTTACCCAGGCCAGGTCAGGATCAAAGGAACAGAACAGTGTCTGCTCAGTGACCCGTTGAAGGGTCTCACTCTTCTGTTTTTGTTCTTTCTCCCAGGTTTTTTTTCCTTCTTCTTCTTCTTCTTCTTCTTCTTCTTCTTCTTCTTCTTCTTCTTCTTCTTCTTCTTCTTCTTCTTCTTCTTCTTCTTCCAGTTTTATCTTAGGAGGGATGGGGAAGTTGGCTGGCTAATTTGTGTTCTATTTTCTTTCCAAACGTAATGTTTTTGCCAAGATTTCAGATTTTGAAAATCAAAAGCCAAGAGTTTAGCTCTTTTGTTCTGTAGTTTAATCTATTCCCATAAGGCAGTGTGCCAGAAAGTGGTGTTTAGGAGAAGGGTCACAGGTAGCAGGAGTCACGGAGAAGGGAAAACATCAGGTAATACCTCAAAATATTATCCAGCTGTGTTTGCAGACAGAAGGTGTTAATTACCACTAACATGCATATTTATTTTTACAAGAATGTTTCATCTTCAGAGTATACATTCTCTCATCTAACATGCGATATTCTACCTGATGGTACTTGACACTCAGAAACCTTGCTGTCTTACTGCATTCAAATATTCATAAGTTTACTACTTCTCAGCAAAGTTCACCCCTGCTATTCAAAGGATAGAGCAAGGACCCGTCTGACTTCTCTGCTTTGCATAAAAAAGGAGGCCCGTGTTCCTTGCGCCATGATCCAAAGAGAACATATCCCAGGTTGTCTTCCTTTGTAAACATGCTCAGGCTGTGAGCCCCTAGGCTTAGCAGTTGTGAGAGATTTTTTTAAAAAGCAAAACAAATGTACAAACTACACGTGCCTGATAAGCTCTGTTTGATTACCCATCCCTTCCTATGATGAGACTTGTACTTATTCATCCACGAGGATAGTGCTAGATTTAGAAATTACTTAGGAACAGTTAACGCCCCCCCCCATGCCACATGCCACACATGCATGCGTGTACACACACACACACACACACACACACACACACACAGTTACAAAGTTACAGTGGTGGTGCTTCTGTTGACCACAGATGGGGATGCTGAGGGTTTGAAAACTGTTTTAGAAATTGGCCAAGTAAGACTGTGGGGTAGTTTGGCTCCTGTAAATGCAATCACTTAGGTTTGCTTTTCCTAGGTTGTAGGCGCTCTTCAATAGACACAAATGAATGTTGTGCCCCTCCTTGACGTCCATAAACTGAAGGGGTTGGTGCAGCTATGGTTTGAGAAGCCTATAGTTGTGGATTTTGCAACGTGTGGCTGAAGAACCTTACACCACACATCTCTTCTCACCATCATTTCTATCTCCTCTTTCTACCTGCATATGTGTCTAGCTTTTAAAATCTTTCCCAGTTTTCTCTGGAGCCCATGCTTCTTTGAGGTTGTAAAGCTGAGGAAGCTCGGAAGGCAGTTTTGCTTTCAGATCATCCAGCACGAGGCGGGCAGTTAGGCAATGGCCTCAAGCCGCAGTTTCTCATCTATAAATGCAGGCGTGCCGCACCTTTCCAGAGTGGTGTTTCTTCACATAATGAGATGGTTGCCGAGGAGAAAAGACTGCTGTGTAATAAATATTCATGTTCCCGTCCCTTGTGATCTCCAAAAGCTTCCTGTTCACATAAAACTTCCGCCTTCGGAGGGCACACACAGCTGATTGCAGACCAGGTCTCTGAAGAATGGAGACCAGCTGCGGCGACCTAGGTTAGGACAAGCGGTGCTGCCACCCATCTTGTGCTGCTCTGACTCCACGGTGGGTATTCTGTAATGGATGTGTGTCCATTGTGCATTGTTCCTGCCCCTGGGAGGTCCATGGTGAAGCAGCTTATGCTATTCTTGCCACATCATGGTAGAAGGAAGGCACGGGGACAAGAGAGATCATGAAGTATCCCAAAATCCTTTCACAGGAGCTTCCGTTCTCCCATGAACATTGCTAATGCTTCAAGGGCTCGTCTCCTAATACCATCACAATGGTGTGAGTTTCTGCATGGGCTTTGGAGTAGGTGGGACAGACCACAGTGAAGGCACAGATAGAGAAACGACAACACAGACGTTTTGCCCCAAGTTTTTGTGGCTGTAATCGCTGCAGCTGCCATTGTTTGCTGACTGTGACTCAACACAGTGTAGTTCCATAGTGAGGAAGCTTCAAAATTCAGCTAAAGGTATGAGAGCAAGACATAACCGACAGCTAGGAAGACGGATGTGTGCATGACACCATAGACATTTCCACTACAGGAATGCTGTTCTGGGCCAATTTATTGGGATTGAAGTCAACTGGGCTCAACCAGCCTGGTCTAGCACAAAAGCACATTGATACCAAATCTGGCAACAAGAAGGTGGAACGTTCATGTCCTGGGACTGGCGTGGAGCCTTCTGCACTTGATGGGATTGACCCTCTTCTTGAAGAAACAACTAGGTTTAAAAAAAAAAAAAAAGAAGATACTAACTAGCAGCTGACATTTGTGTGCTCTGGTATAGTAAGAGATTGAGAGAGACTTTATCTGTTCCCTACTGTGTCCTCAGAACTTAGAATACTGTCTACTTACAGCAGATATTACATAATACTCCTGAAAGGAAAAATTTTTAAATGATTATATAAAATAATATTGCATTGTAAAATTCCATGGAGAAAGTGGAATGGTAGGGGAGTGTAGTGGCTGTTCTTGGCTGTTGATTTGACTACATCTAGAATTGACTAAAACCCAAAAGTAGAAGGGAGCACCTCCATTCCCCCCTTAGTTTGAAGTGGGAAGGTGCACCTCTAATCCATATATTGAAGTGGGAAGACCCCTTTAGTCTGGACCGTGGAGGTGAGAAGACACAACTTTAACCTTCGTGGTGGGAAGACCCAGCTCTAATCTGGGCCACACCTGCTGGAACCCATGTGAGGACATGGAAGAAGGAAGCTTTTGCTCTTTGCCTACTTGCTCTAGCCTCACTGGCAAAACCATTCCTTCACTGGCATTAGAGGCGACTTCTCTGGGATTCCAGCACATACTGAAGATCAGCCAAGACATCCAGCCTCATTTGCTGAACAACTGCTGGATGCTTGGACCTTCCATTCACAGGAAGCCATTGCTGAATTAGCTGGACCATGGCCTGGAAGTCATCCTAATAAACCCCATTTGTGTATATGGAGATTCACTCTTTACGTTCTACTCCTCTAGGCAACACGGGAGTAGCTGGGAGTCAGTAGCTGAAACTAAGAGGTCAGCAAGTGAAGGACAGGGTCACTGCATGATAAAAGGAGGTCATACAATTGCATACGAAGAATAATTTGATCTATATATGAAGTCTTAAAATAAGGGATATTAAAATATTCTTTTTCTTCTTCTTCAGTGAGATGACTTAGTGTTCCTTTTTGACTGTCTCAAAATGTATTCCATACACATTGACCTCTTTTACATTTAGACTAAAATGTTTTTTGATAAGTTAATTAAAACCAGGAAATACTTACTTAATACACCAAGTTCCAAGTCTTAACAGTTCTAAATAAAGTTATAAATAAATTATAGCCTCTTTGTAATTGGATAGAATTGTTAGTAAAAGCTTCAAAGAGGGTATGCCTTTACAGCAGATCATGATATTTAGGCAGAAAAAAATAGCCTCTTAGCAACCTCTCTTTTCACTTTACATGTCCCCAGGCAAAGGTGGCGAGGATACAGAGGCCATGGGAGTCTTATAGTTATCTATTGTTTAGTAAAGTTCCCCAATTTTGCAGCTTAAAACAATATCCAAATGAACCAAAACCCACAAGTAGTGTCTTTGTGTTTCGGAAACACAGGAGCAGTTTAAGAACATGGCTCTGACTTGGGATTTCCTATGGTTGAAGCTGCTATCATCTGACATCCAACTGGAGCAGGGAAATCCACTTCCAAGCTGGCCCACTGCATGGCTGTTGGCAGCTGAGTTCTTTGTAATGTGGGCTCTTCCATAGCGCAGCTTGAGTCTATGCAAGATATGGCAGCTGGCTTCACTCAGAGGGAGTGATCAGAGGGAGACAGCATGGAGGAGAGAGGGGAGGAGAGAGATGGGGTGGGCGGGGTTTCCTGTCAGTTTGTTTTACTCTTGTCGGCCACTGTGTCATGTGCAGTGTGCTTGTCCTTACGTTTCCGGACTTACTACCAATGCTCATTGGGTTATGTTTTGTTGCCTGTTTGTTTTTAGTCTTGAGAAGATGTAATGAGTCAGACCCTCCTTGTTGATTCCTCTGATGTCTAAAGGTGGAAAGAGCTGTGTAGCACACTGAGACCCTTCACCTTTGTAGGAATCCAAAACAGTCACAATATGGAAGCTAGAATGTTCCCCTGGCAGCCGAGGCCCACAGTTTCGGTGGGTTTCACACTATCTGCCATTCTCTACGGCGGCTTCTCTAAGAAGCTGCCAGATTATTTCAAGTAAATCCCAGATTTCAAAGCAGAATGGAGTGCCAGTCACTCCTGACGTTGTTCTGACGCTGGATGAAAACAAGTTTCTCTTGGTCTGGAGAGATGGCCCAGCACCTGCTGTTCTTGCAGAGCACCCAGATCTGGCTCGCATCACCCACATGATAGCTCCCAACCATGTGGACCCAGATCTGGCTCCCATCACCCATATAGTAGCTCCCAACCATGTGGACCCAGATCTGGCTTGCATCACCCACATGATAGCTCCCAACCATGTGGACTCAGATCTGGCTCGCATCACCCACATGGTAGCTCCCAACCATGTGGACCCAGATCTGGCTTGCATCACCCACATAGTAGCTCCCAACCATGTGGACTCAGATCTGGCTCGCATCACCCACATGGTAGCTCCCAACCATGTGGACCCAGATCTGGCTCCCATCACCCACATGGTAGCTCCCAACCATGTGTGACTGCAGCTCTAGGGGAGCTGATGTCCTGTTGTGGTCTCTGTAGGCACCTCCCATGCAGGCGCTATTCTCAAACACATAAAGTCAGTAAATCTTTATAAGGTTTTTCTTTTCCAGTGCTCAGAGTTAAATAAAAAGAAACACCGAATTGAAGGAAGAATCAAGTGTGTGTGTGTGTGTGTGTGCTTGTGTGTGTTAGGACTGGACACGGTAAAAGGAGGGTTGTGTGTAGAGTGAAATGGGCATCCTGGGTATTCCTGTGGATGTTACAATGCTTGTTATGCCTCCTCCGTTTCCTGATCTCTATGTCAGAGCTACTACAGAATCTACATGCTATAGGATCCATATGCTATAGATGCTATATGCTACAGATTCTATGTGCTACATGTTCTATATGTGAGTTATATATGCTATAAATAATATATGCTTATGATTCTTTATGCTATAGATTCTTTTTATTTTAATTTATTATAATTTATCCAGATAATGCTATAGATTCTATGTGGTGACAATTTAGAACACTGGACTGTGATTGATGACTCTCTGCTCACTAAGAATAATTCACAATGTTTACACAAAGATCTTTTAAAAAATATATTTTATTAATTTATTCATATTACATCTCAATGGTTATCCCATCCATTGTATCTTCCCATTCCTCCCTCCCTTCCATTTTCTCCTTACTCCCCTCCCCTGTGACTGTGCCTGAGGGGGACCTCCTCCCCTTGTATATGCTCATAGGGTATCAAGTCTTTTCTTGGTAGTCTGCTATCCTTTCTCTGAGTGCCACCAGGCCTCCCCATCCAGGGGACATGGTCAAATATGGGGCACCAGAGTTTGTGTGAAAGTCAAACCCCACTCTCCACTCAACTGTGAAGCAGAATTCCACACTAGGCCTAGCTTGAGCATATATGAGGCCTCAGTGTGCCCTCACAGTGACAAACTTCCTTCAACAAGGCCACACCTCTTAATAATGGCACACCCTATGGGCCAAGCATCCAAACACTCATATGAGTCTATGAGGCCCAGTCCTCTTCACCACGTGTCCCTAGTACAGGCTTTGCTGGTGGTGCTACTGTGGGATGCCGTGGAGTCCATAGAGCTTGGTGGTAGCAGTAACTAATGGTAGGCCTTTGAAGGAAGAGCCTCGGCCCTGGTTCCAGCTGGCTCTGTTTGCTTCTTGGTCCTCCCCCACATTTCTGGCTGCCGTGGGCTGTAAGCCAAAACAAACCGTTCCTGCCCTAAGTGGTTTGTCGGGTGTTCTGTCACAGCTATGAAAAAACACACCACCACCACCATAGAGTTGATATGAACCAAAGGCCGCATACAAAGATGAATTCTCTCCTGCAGCCGTTTCATTTTCTTCTGCAGAGGAGGTCCACAGACTCTCTCTTCTGCTTCCACATGGCCCGACTAGGGAGGAAGCAGGTCCTTTCTGCTTAGGATATGGCCAGCCAGCGCCCTGCTCTGCTATTGCCATCTTCAGACATTCTCCTCTGTGTGGTCTTTTCCTACAGCAGGTGAAGACTGGTGACATCTTGAAGCTGGGTCTGGGCAGGTGGCAGGAATGGTATTCTCGCTAAAAGTCTCCATGTTTGCCCGAGTGCTCCTCCAGGCCCCAGGGGCTCTGTGAGTTGGGGGTCTAACAGTCCAGGCACATTGCTGTTGGAGACTGAGTAGCTCACAGACAGAAGAAGTTCATCTTGGCACGTAAACTTGGGAAGCCCCAGACCATGGTGTCAGCATCTCTTTGGCTTCTGGTGGGTGTGTCCTGGACTAAAGGGAAAGGTGTTAACGGAAAAGTCTGCTTTCACAGGAACTGATCGGATCTCACAGGAGTGAGACCTCACTGCCTTGAGAGGTAAATCACGCCTGAGAGAAAGTATCTGTTCCTCTAAAAGGCTCCACCTCCCGGCACCCCCACAATCACAATCAAATGCCCATGGTGTTCCACAGCGTGCAAACTATATTTAAACCAGGGCAGGTGCCCAGCTTCCATGGACTGGGACACTGGTTCCCTTACCATTGTTTGGTCTCCTGTAAGTATATGCCTCCCTCGGGAAAATTTTAGAGAGAGGTAGCTGAGACTTTGGACATGAGTTGTTTGTTACTAATACCTTCATGTTAATGGCATCTAAATATCACATCATGTCTTACATGAGTCTTTCAGAGGCATCTTTCTCGCCCTATTCAGTGCCTTTACATGCAGATCTTTAACTAGCAAAAACATTTCCCAACACCAGTGTCTCTCTGGCTGGTTAGACCCTTACTTTTAAAATCCAGCTTGAACCACTCACTCGACATAATCCTTTGCACCAGTCTCAAGTACATATGTTTATGTATCTCTTGCTCTGTGGGGCACAGAGATTGAAAGGATTTAGAAGTGTGTGCACATGCATGTGAATTATGTAATATTTGTAGTCAGTGAGGCTCAGAGACTATTTATGCAATTTTAAGTATCCTGATTGTTATATATGAAATAATATACACAATCTGCAGTGTGAAGAGACACACAGTATTCTGGCTGTAATTATTAAACTTTGTGACAGCCATGGCTGCTAGCCTTTCCTTGCACCTGGCTCTAGAGAAATGACATGATGGACACCTGGGGGGGTGAATGTTGTCTATCACAGCACTGAAACTTCCCATGATAACACGTCATCTCCATTGTCCCTTTCCCTTTCTGTTTGCTGCATGAAGAGGCCGAGGTGGAACTGAAAGATGCATGTGTTTCCAGGGCCCCTAACTCAGTGCCCAGAAGACAAATGTCTGCCTATCACCCAGGAAGAATCAAACTGAATTTGAGTTGGGCCTTGACATTTTATTTATTGAGGCAGCTAGTGTTAATTACCTGGTAAATTTAGAACCTGGCCCTTTGACGTGGGGGTTAATGTAAAACACAAACACCTAAATGTGCTGTGTTGGCTTAGCGGTTGGGTGGAGGTGGCCCCGACACTGAGATGAAAGGCTGGAGAACAGAGACCTGTGGGGGGGGATGGCAGAGCCTTGGGTGAATCTGTTGCTGGTGATAATTGAAAAGGCAAGGCCAAGTGCTTGACAAGCTTTTTGTTGTGGCCAGGGAAGAGACTGGTCGTCAGCAAGGGTGTAACAGATGTGCTCGGGCGAGGGTGCCTTGTGTGACATCAGGGATGAGGGGGACTGCACAGAGCTCAGAGACTTGATGTGTCACGGGATTGGATTTGCACACCACTTTTGAAACTTCGGGCTGCAGATGACAGAACTGCCACCAGCTTTGAGTAACGTGGGTTCGTTTGAGATATTTCCATCTCCTAGATAGCAGTCTAGCTTGTAGAGAGGTTAACAAACAGCCAGGCAGTGACCCTTGGCCTCAAGCGCTTTATCATCTAGTGGAAAGGAGTACAGGTGTACAGACGACTGCAGTGGACCAAGTTAATCGACACATATACAATGTGTAAATAATGGGGAGACTGCAACACTCCCCAAGAGTCAGAGCAGAGGATCTCAATGAGACTCTCACACCGATGAGTGAAGCCCAGCCTCTCTGTCTCACACGTGTGCACTCGTTTTCATCTTTCTGAAGCAGCAAAGTTCAGATTTGCCCTGTGGTTTAGTAGCACCAAGATGGTGCCTCAGGCCACCAACCACTTCTTATCCTTGTGCTTCACTGATTTTACAAGTTGTTCAATGGATTCTAGGCTCGTTTATGTAAAGGGAGAAAAAGGTCCTGTTATATACAGCCTCTGTCACCTGCCCATAATAATGAGACGCTCCCGACCCCAAGCACAGCATTGTTTGCTGATATAGCTTGGGGCTTTTGTTTGTTTATTTTTTGTTTTGTTTTGGTGTTTTTTCTTTCCTTTTTCTTTTTTTTTTTTTTTTTATAGAATAACCATTCTTTGGGTAAAACATGAGAGCTTGCAGCTCTTTCTCGTGTCATGGCACCGGTCTAGAATCTTGGTAGCTTGCTTTTTATTGCCTCTTTGGCTGTGCAGAGCATTTGTCTAAATATAGAAAAGGACAACAGCATGGACGAGACTAGAATAAGATGCGATTCGCTATCCAATTGATTCTCTTGCATCTTCCCTGGGTTCTGGCTACCGCTCTGCACTCGGAGGTGAAGAGAAATGCTAATGCCTTAGCAGAGCTGTCCAAGGCAGAAGCCAACCGCTGCGGGCTTCCTAAGGCCAAAAGGCCCTTTAAGGTTTCAAAGCTCAGACAAGCAGAGCTCTGGGCACTAGCTCTGCCTGCAGCTTTGGGGCTCTGGACACTAGCTCTGCCTGTCACTTTGGAGGAGCCTCACAGCCATGGTCAACAGCACACACTGTCCTAGAGGTCAGTGTTGGCTCTTCTCCCCTACCACTTACCTGTGGGCTATGTTGAGCATGTTGCTTATTTTCACCTGTACAAGATGGAGGTAAGAATAAAAGTCATAAAGGCTCTTATAGGAATTAAACAGATGGGTTTAGGTAAGGTATTTTTAAATTGCCTTCTAGGGCGAGTAGCATCTCAGTATGCAGCCCTGGCTGGCTCAGAACTTGCTAAGGTCACTAACCTCTGCCTGTCTCTGCCTCCTGCGTGCTGACATTAAAGGTGTGGGCCATCATACCTGCCCCTAAATAATAGCTTTTCTTTTTTTTTTTTTTTTAAGATGGCTACTTTGCAACAGTTCGACTGTGTCTTTTATTCCAGGAGAAATGAGCTGTGTGTTCACTGATGATATGAATGAAAAGCAGATGTCACCTCCCCTCTAACTGGGATCTACACTTTTTGCTGCGTCCATTCTTCTGGCTAGGGCACTGCCTTGCTAGAGATAGTTATGTGCAGTGGTTAGAGCAAGGACTCTAGTCAGAGCCAAGATTCAAATCCTGATGTTCCAAAGCCATTTCTTTTAAGTTCTTTGAGCCAACATCTTTTATCTGCAGCTCTGAATTGAAATGTGTTCTAGTCTTTACCTTCTTAGTATATTCTCTCTCTCTCTCTCTTTCTTTCTTTCTTTCTTTCTTTCCTGAAATATTGTACCAAATAGAAGCCCAAGGAACTATTTAGGTGTAGGCCACTGCTCCAGAACTTGATGGGCATCATGCAATCCATGTTATGTGTTCCGTGTACCATTATTAAGTATGAATTCTGAATCCAGCACTTGTCTAGGTTCAGAAGATTTGCACAAGGCGCCCACCACCTGCACAGTGCCACTGAGCCACACGGACGTCATGTGAGCCTCTTTGGCTCCTGCCAGCAAGTATCATCATCCTTGGGGTGACCCTTCGGGGCAGCAAGTGTTATCTCATCCTACACATGAGTAGATAAGGTCCAGAGAACATTACTAGCCATATGACTCCTATGTGCTATACATAGCCCAAGGCAAACATGCCTGTTCTGACACCAAGCGTCCTGCTTTCAATTAAAAAAAAAAATGTAGATCTCAGGGTCCCTGTATTGAGAAGAGCAAACCCCAGTGAACTGTAGTTAAGGAGGGACAGTCTGCGTGAACTGTCCTTGCTCAACATCTCCATGGATAGACAAGCTCTTGGTGGCCCCACCTTCCTTCAGCAGCTAGGTAAAAAGCAGGCGGCAGGTCAGGCATCACATGGCTGAGCGACAAGAGCAAGGCCTGCACACCAGACTCCGCTGTACTTCTCTGCCAATGTCTCTGCTTGTTTTGAATCTTTCTGGAAGTAGACACTGAGAAAAGATGTCAGCCCAAGTAGTTCATTTGTGAAGTAAGCAAATACTGTGTAACAATGAAAGAGTGTCACAGTAAGAAGAGAGAGCCAGCGGCCAGTGTGTCCCAACACAAGCCTTTGTACTGAGCAACTGGGATTCATAGGGAAACTTGAGTCATAGTTTAAAACATATGACTCAGAATAATGCCACCAGGGGAGTCGGGGGCCAAAGTATTTATACTCAGTCTCTCTAGAGTCTGTGGTTGAAGGCTACTCCTGGGGATGCCACTGGCAGGTGGCCGGAAGCAGCTTGGATCTTTCCATTCTGAAACGGAATGCCTAAGGGATGTGAATGAGCATGGAGGTTTGTATCGAACATTTTAGCACAGTTAGTGTAAAGGGAACAGCCTTGCTTGTGAGGTGCCTACAATGGATTATGAGTTTTATACCCACCTGCCACCAGAAAATTTCTACCACACACATTTATTTATACATACATACATACATACATACATATACACATACATACATACACATACACATATATGTATATATGTTTTGTAACTTTGTAATCCTAACATATATGCCATAAATCACCAGTTCCCAGAGGCCACCAGTGAAATATCAGCATGTTCTCCAGAAGAAACAATAAGTACGCCTTTAACTATCCTAGATAAGAGATATATGTGCTCAAGGGAGGGACAAAGTTTGGACCAAAGAGGTCTTAATAAAGGGTAGATTAGATAAGGGAATAATACGAAATGGGTTATGACTACTGAAGACCTGGGCAAGCTGAGGTACAGAATGCCAATTTGAAGGTGGCCTCTGATGAGAGAAAACATCAAATGAGGACTCAGGAGTGTCTCAGAGGAGGGAGAGGACCAAGGGGACCACTTGTGCTTAGCAATTGTATCTAGTCAGGACCTTGAGGGCGGGGGCAGATTCCTAGGAAGTGACTAAGATTGTGAGTGCTCAGAACTCAAACCCAGAGGCATGTGACCCCTTTAACTGAGCAGAACAACATGGATTTGGTGCCCTGCTCCCATTTTTACCTGCCCGTTTCTCTTAACTTTTTGTGTGAGCAGCCTTACATACATATATTCAAATGAGCTCCACACATAGATAATTTCTCTTAAAAGTGAAGGAGATATCAATGTGAACTTACTAATTGGTGGAGAATTAGGGGAAATTACCAAAGTCTACCTACACTCATGGATTAAAAAGTAGAGTATGTGACATCTAAAACTTCTAGTGGCACAGTGAGGCTGTGATGGATTGTATTGTGTCCCCTGAATCCTCCTTTGTTGAGGTGATGACTTCCAATGTGACTGGACATGGGGGTCTATATGGAGACAATCGCATTGGCATGAGGCCTTAAGGGTGAGACCTTCATCTCTAGAAAGATCTTTCCTCCCTCCACGCTTCCCACCATAGAAGGAAAACCAAAGGAGAACACAGGAAGAAAGCAGCCATCTACTAGGAAGCAAGAACTCATCAGAGACTGGGCTTCCTAACACCCTGAGCTGGGTTTTCAGTATGCAGAGCTAAGAGAAGAAAATGTCGAACTCTGGTGCCCCATATTTAACCATGTCCCCTGGATGAGAAGACCTGGTGGCACTCAGAGGAAGGACAGCAGGCTACCAAGAAGAGACTTGATACCCTATGAGCATATACAGGGGGAGGAGGTCCCCCTCAGGCACAGTCACAGGGGAGGGGAGTAAGGGGAGAATGGGAGGGAGGGAGGAATGGGAGGATACAAGGGATGGGATAACCACTGAGATGTAATATGAATAAATTAATAAAATAAAATTAAAAAAAAAGAAAGACAATGTCTGCCATTTAACTCTTCTAGTCTCTGGTGTTTTGTGATAGTCTGACAGACTAACTTCAGAACCAACACGTGTAACGGGATTTGGTCGAGCTCTTGGTGCAAAGCAAAGATTCATTAAGTGCAGCTCTCGTCTTTCCAGGACAGAGGATTCTAAACTAAACAGCTGCAGACCTGCGTTAAGTTTCTCGTGAGACACTGAGTGCATTAGAAAGAAAGCTAACCACATCCACTAAAATTTTCCAGTCCCAGTTTTATGTATATCATAATGATCTGTTTCAAATAATATGACCGTGTCTTTTCGCTGAGAAATTGAAAGTGCTTAGGCCAACTACTTAGCCACTAGGCAAATGTTTGCAGATAAGGTTGAACTAGAGGCTCCGGTGCTCAAGGTTAGATCTGTGCCCAGAGGGGCACTAATGAAAAAGAAGATTAGATTTGTTCCTTCTTCTCTGCAGTTGAGATGATGCAATTAGGACGCAGGCCAGGCTACATGATGTTAGGGCTAGGTGTACAGTACTAGACACGTGGTTGTTTCATTAGTTTTAGAAGACTACTGTGCCAGTTCCGCGTGCACAGGCGTTTCGGGGAGAGAGGTCATTCAAGACTTTGTTCTTTCACAGAAACGTTGAGGTCCTTATTTTTCTGAATACTTCTAACTGGCTGTGTCACATGGACTTCTGGGGTGAAAATTAGAGACAGACAGGAGAAGAGGCCTCTTAAGCAATCTGATTGTTTTGCCTTCATTTACCATCTAATTGAATGCAGAGGAGATGGTACTAAAATCAGTTTGAGAAGCAGAACCCTCTGGGATCATTGATAGGAGCTATAAATAAGAAAAGGGGGGGAGGGGAGGATGATGTGCTGACTCCTGCCTGACATGCGGGACAGGGTCACATAGGTTTAATTGAAACCAGTTGCAGGATTTTTTTTTTCTTCAGTTTTGAACCCATTTAAATTAGTGTTGTTCAGTCATTCCCAGAGGGCCCAGAAGGCTTGGCTGAAATTTCCAGTGTCTTTTCCTGTCATGCCTCCACGGCCCTGACCTCACAGATGCATGTGCAGACTAAAGGATTCCTTGTCATTTTGTGCCTCCATCGCTGATGGATGGAGGTCTCAAGTCAGAGTAATTAAACTCACTTCTTTTTGTACTTACTAACAGCAAGTGTTTGCTCACAATATGTCAATGTTTTCAATAAATTCAAACAAAGACAGGCATAGAGAAAGGCTATGAAGAAGATGAAAGTGGCCATGGAAGTGACCTCCGGGGCGTGGCAGGGGAAGCATTAATGGGAGAAAAATAAATTTGGGAAAAATAAGCATGAAACAAGTTACTCAGAGAAAGCGATCTTTTTGATGAGTGGCTGATGGCTGTGTGATGGATGTGTGATGATGTGTGTGCGGCTGAAGGCAGCTAGTAGTGTTAGCATAGATGACCTTCATCATATACTAATTTGAAAAAGATGTATTGTTTTTAAACAAAATCTCAAATGTTTGACTTTACCAATAAAGACTCAGGAGCCAGATGTTGGGGTAAAGGCTTACTAGCTCAGAGAGTGAGAGAAAGAACCCAGCTGACCTTCCTACTCAGCCAATGTCCCAGAAAGAAAAGCCCCTTCTCCTTCTTCACAACGTCTTAAAAAGCCCTCAAACAGAATATCCCTCATTTCCGCTTCCTGTGTGTCTCTCTATTCATCCTTCCGACTTCCTCTTTCTTTCTCTGTTTTTTTCCCCCTCTGTTCACTTCCTGTCAACTGGTTGCTTGCTTTGTCTCTTGACCTATAGTTGGCTTTATTTAATCCCGTTTACAGTAAGCTCTTGGATTAAAGGTGTGTGCTAGGGCTGAGCCACACCACAACTAGAAACAGGTTTTCCCAGTACAAAATCTCACGGTTCACAGTGGGATCAAGTTTGCTGTAACAAAGATGAAGGAAAGAAACAAAGAAGTATCATGTGCTTGCGAATATCCCACTGATTAATCCATTCACAGACCACTCCATAGCAACACACCATCTCCAAGGAGTTGGGAGATAGGTGAAACAGAGGTTTTCTCTGGAATCTATAACATGTAGCAAATGAGCACCATATTCCTTGTTTCCTGAGGAGACTACTGAGGAGCGGATTCAGCTTGTGTCAGACCCACAAGAAGCTCCATGACTTAGGAGAAGCAATGGCAATATTATTTACTTGCAGGCAATATTAAGATCACTAGATTAAATGAAATGTATATTAACATCTGGTTTGAACACTATAGTTAATTAGAATGTAGCTCTGCATTTGTCATGCTGTTTGCCAAAAGTCTGTTTAAAACATTTTGGTATGTCCCCCAAGTGCTCCAGCCTGAAAGCGTGTCTCAGAGCTTTGTCCAGGTTTCATCATACACAGATGTAGGGCGACCCACAAGGAACAGGGCGAGGATGTTAAGGGTTGCTTCCTGCACTGATGGGGCCGGCGGTAGGCTTGAAGGGTTGCCTTCTTAGGAGGGCCAAGAATGTGGGATGAAGTCTTGAGAGTAACCCACAGCCTCTGATTTCCCTCCTATTCTGCATTGCATAATCAGGCTTAACTAATGATGTTGGTTTAGTTTTATCTCCTTCATATATTAGGAGGCCCAAACAGTGGTGCCAAAGGAATTAACCTCAAACTTGTGCAGTCCAGAGACCCACTGACAGAGATAATTTACTCATCTTTGCATGCTGAGTATCTAGAGTAGACACTCCAGATGTTCGTTACATCAATGATACCCTCAGTGAATATTATGAGTTGTCTTCTTTTTGCCATGTGCTGTGCCAAGCACTAAATATGAGTGAACAAGTGACCTTGTACCTCGGACTCCTGCTGTCTATAAGGGAAAATAGCAATTAAACCAGGCACTGCAACGCCATTATGGTCAGTACAGGACTCATGCGCCAGTGTCAGGAGGATTACATCTGGTGCTAAGCAGATCAAAGGGAGCCGGCTGAATTTTCAGTTTTGATTTAAAGAAAATGACTGCTGTACCTGCAGAAACGAGAAACGGGACAACAGAAAAACTTGTGTAGGATTTTGGCTCGTAGAGGGTAAGAGGTGTGAAGTTAAACAAACAATGAGTAGGATTTGAGATTTCTTTCAGGAAGTGGAAGCCTTGAACTCTCTTTGGAAAATGCAGAAGACAGTGGAATGAACGGAGGAAAACCCGTGCACAGGCCACCCTGAGCATGCCTCATCACATCTCATTCAAAGCTGAGCAGGCGTGGGCCTGGATGGGGAAACAAGAGGAGAAAGGAAGGGATGAGAGTCGCTCACAGCTGGGAAGTGAGGTCTAGGCAGGTCTGGGAGAGGACGGCCACTGTGCTGGCTAGCTTTAAGTCAACTAGACCCAAGCTAGAGTCATCAGAGAGGAAGGAGCCTCAATTGAGAAAAGGGCTCCCTAAGATAGGGCTGTCGGCAAGCCTGTTAGGCATTTTCTTAGTTAGTGATTGGTGAGGGAGGGCCCAGCCCAGTGTGTGTGGAGCCATCCCTGGGCAGGTGGTCCTGGGCTCTATGAGAAAGCAGGCTGAGCAAGCCGTGAGGAACAAGCCAGTAGGCAACACTCCTCCACGGCCTCTGCATCAGCTTTCTTCCCTGCATTTCCGTTCTGACTTTCTTCAGTGGAGAACAGTGATGTGGAAGTGTAAGCCAAATAAGCCCTTCCTCCCTAGGCTGCTTTGGTCCATGGTGTTTCATCACAGCAGTGGTAACCCTAATACGATGAGTGTAAAATCAGGAAAATGGCGCAGAAATGGACATGTAAGCAGAGGCTTATTATTATTATTCCTAAGGATGTGTTAAAATACATATACTTAAAAATTGGCCCGTGATCCATTTTCTTTTCTTGGCAAAGAAGGAAGGAATGCAGTTCACTCACACCTTCCTGTGAACATGCAGACTCCAGTGTTCGTGCTGGCTCCTTATCTATGGCTTCTCTTAGGGAAAAGTCCAGGCCAGACTGATCATTTACAACAAACTTGGAATCCACAGATGTCCTGAGACAGGGTCGTGAGTTACCTGGCTGAGAACGGAGTAGACACGGTGCGATAGGCCCCCTTTAGTGAAGTTGCTGTGGCCATGCGCATGACTTCAAGATCTGTGGTGATCTGGCCACAAGGACATCTCGTTGTGGCATAAAGCAACCCAGGGGCTGCATGAGTCACAAGTCACCCCTTCTCTATACGAGCCTTCCATAGCTTCTTTGTGACACAGTGTCAAGATCTCCATTTCGTTAACCCGGTTTGATGATATGATCCCTTTTGTTATCTTAGGTTCTCAATACGTTTTCTCACTTCAACCCTATATAGTAGGTGCCAAGAGAAATTAGTCAATTGTTTAATACCATGCAAGGAGGCAGCACTAGGATAGAAAATAAAGCTGCTATGCTTCCCGCTGATCTTTGAAGTTGAGCTTGTATGGCTTTCTCTTCTCTCTGCTCCACACTGCTTCTCTTTAGATACTTGAATAAATCAGAACAGGCCTCGTGGCTCTAGGAGACCGCCAGCGCCATCCACCACTCCTTGGAGAGCCTTTTTTTTCTCAAAGTAAAGTTATAAAGAGAAGTCTTTCTGATGTAAAACAAGGTTCATCTGAGACCCAGAAGACAGTGTTCGTGTCACATTTTTCCATGGAAATTCATTTTCACCCAAACACATCTCCTTTGGGACTCTGCCACGCATGGGGAGTTTGTTGCTATTAAGGGAATAATATTACATTCTTTAAATGCTGTGTGAATGACCAAAAGAAACAAAACAAAACAAACAAAACTACCCCTGATCAGAATCAAGTGGTATGCGTGGGAATTAAGTCCTGAGATGGAAGCAGAGCCTTATGGGAAGGGTCACTAATCCCTGGTGGGTGGGGCCAGCCATATTCCACCAGGGTTTGTGTTAGCAGGGTAGCTGTATGTGTTTTGTTCATAATTGTGCCTCATTTTAGTTCTTATAATATGGTCCTTAGGAGAGATTTCCTGTGGAGAACCTAGAGCCTCCCTTAAAACACAAGTAACAAAATACTTAGTGGTGAGCACAGGGAGAGCTAGATCACACTATTATACTGAGGGGCCTCTCACTCCAGTCCTCTGCCTTGTGGAGCCTCGTAGGTCCTGTTAAGAGTAACACAGGACAGAAATATCTAGGATTCGACAGCTTGCCCCGTGCCTGGACCTGCCTGCCAGGGCTGCCAGAATCCTAAGTGAACAGATGGGGCTGTATCCTCATTCTGCTCTGTGCTTGTTTAACCAGCTGTGGAGGCAGCTAGCATGCCACCACCTAATAAATGTGCTCAATAAACATGGAGTTTGCAATATCCTCAAAAAGATGCTCAGCATGGCTGGAAAATGCGATAGAGGAGGACCAGAATCTGTCTTTTAAGAATCAAAGCAGGATGGAGAGATGGCTCAGTGGCTAAGAGCACTACCTGCTCTTCCAAACGACCTGGGTTCAGTTCCCAGCACCCACATGGCAGCTCACAACTGTCTGTAACTCCAAGATCTGACACCCTCACACCAATGCACATAAATTAAAATTAGATACAATACTCCAAAAAAAAAAAAAAAATCAAAGCACACTATGCAGGCCTGATAGGGATGTATACCAACGTGCTAAGGAGCACTTTCACTGGAAGATAGGAAAAGCGGGGTGCAGCAGAGCGTTTGTGGGTGCAGCAGAGAGTTTGTGGGTGCAGCAGAGCATTTGTCATATCTATGGAGTTGAGAAAGAACAACAGTCTGTTGTCGATGGCACACTTATCTTTTTCTGTGTCGCTCTGATCCTCTTTGTACTGTGCCCTGCTAGTTTTCCACCCTTGTCTCTACTGGACTATTGTTTGCCTGTTCCTAGGTCCTTCTCAGCATCGGTCCTCAGGCCTTGTTTATACTCTGATCCACCATTCCCTTTACATACATCCTTTCTCAGAAACAAGGAAGTTTTGATGTTTCCATAACACGCAAAAACACTGGCCGCTGGATTTCTTTTCTCCCAGCCCCAGTCTGAAGGTCCGGTCTAGGTTCTTGGTGTTTGTTTTTGTCTTGGTGTCCTGCTGCCTACATATTCTTGCTTACCACGGTGAGGAAGAGTAAAGTGCAGCTCAAAAGACAGCCCTTGCAATGTGCCCGAGGCAGTGTTTGTGATACCGATGTCTATTGGAAGCATCTGCATGCAGAATACAAAGCAAAGAAGGCTTCAGCAATTGAGGGCTGTTGGCACAGTAGCAAGGCTGTTAAGGCTCCAGGTAGAATTTTCTGTCATCCTTTATCTCTCTAGATGCGTGGAAGATGGCCGTGCCAGCCGTCTTTATCTTAGTATTGTGTTCATATATATATATATAAATAGAGAGAGAGAACTCTCATAACAGTATAGCCTTCTGTTTTTCTTAAACATAAGCAAAATCTTTTCCAATAGTATGCCTCCCTGCCCCCAGAGAATTTCCTTTTAAACATTAAGGGTCATGCTCATTTTAATGACCCTGGGGGAGTAACTGACTTTTTATGATGGGAATGGGCTCTTTAATTTGTCCTTTGAGGATTCCATACAATGCGTTTTGATCACCTCAGTCTCTTATGCCCCTCTGCATCCTCCCAGATCTCTACCCCCACCACTCCCCAGCTCCATGCCTTAAGCCCACCTCCCTCCACTTTAGGCATTTGGGGCGTGCTTTTTTTTGTTTGTTTGTTTGGTTTTTTTTTCTTTTTTGGCTTTAAGCACATTCACGTGGTAATGTAACCATTGCTGTCATTCACATAAGGAATCATTTTGTCCTCCTGAGCGGAGCCAGCCCCCCCTTGCCTCCTGCTCCGGCACTGTGTCTCACCTTCTATGGTCTCACTGTGACTACACCTAGTTGTGGGATATTCATCCTGCAAACCTAATTTTGGAAACCTTTCTTGATGCGTAGGCTCCTCCTCCTTTCCTTCCTCCTTGTCCTCTTCTTCCTTCTCTGCCTCTCTCCTTCTCGCCCTTAAGGACGTACACCAAGGTCTGCATTTTCTCCAGCCCCTGAGAATCTCTACCTATTCTGGACTCAGAGCCGTCAGTGCTGGGCTTTCCTCTGGGCCTGGCCCTGTGGATACTCATGTGGTGCCTCGGGTTATTTTCTTGTGTTAACCTTCGTTTAGTACGACAGCGTCTCATTTTCTCAACTAGACTGAGTCTGCTTGAAGAGCAAAGACCACGTGGCTTATTTCCCTTTCTTACCTCCTCAAGTCAGCTGTCACTCATCAGCGTGTCTGCGCTCTCTTTAGGAAAAGGGCCCAAACTGGTTTAATAATCCGCATGCTATTTCTTGAGCTGAAAATCTGAATCTGTCCTCTCTCTCTCCCCCTCTCTCCTTCCCTCCCTTTCCATTCTTTCCTTCCTTCCCTTCATTTACTGTGTCACCGTAGTTTCTGATTTTCTAGGTTAGGCCCAGATAAGGAGGCAAAAGCGTTACATCCACACAACTCTTTTTTTTTTTCCCCCTGAAAATCTCTTCCCTCATGTAAATATCCATTATTTTTAGTAGTTAAAAGTCAGCAAATATTTTCCAGCTTGGGAAAGTGTGTGTAAAAAGTCACTGCTGAGTACCCAGGAGTCTCTGACAAGCCTGCTCTTATTTATTTCACAAAAGATTCTTAACTTGCTCTCTATACACACACAGAGAGGAAGGAGGGAGGGAGAGAGGGAGGGAGGGAAGGAAACTAAGTACGCTATCCAAGGATTAGAATTTTGTATATTCAGACCCTTAGGCTTTAAATGAGCAAGCTGTATCTGAGCCTCTCTGTTACTGATTAAGTGACTAGTTACAGGTTTAGCTGATTAGTCCTGTCAGTGCTTAATCCTAACAGTGTTAACTGAAGCAATCCTAGGACAGGACGGTGATAATAGGTATATGACCCACATTTCCTTCCTTAACCGCTGGTGACAGATGTGGATCCCAAATACCTGGGGAAAGCAGGAAGATACCAGGACGGTCTATTGCAGCTGAAATGCCAGGCTGCCCCTCTATGTCTGAAGATTCATTTGGAGGAACCGGTAATGGGGGTGGAGATGAATTTCAGCTGGTGCTGGGAGTTTACTGCAGTGGCGTAGACTCGCCTAGAATTCTAAGACCGTGTTTGCTCTCCAGCACTGACTTAAAATATCTTGAAATATTAAGAAAATACATTTGGATTCGACCGTCTAAGCTATTTGAGTGCGTTAATTATATTTGGGTTATTAAACTGACTTGGTAAGAGGTTTCAGGCAACCATCTTTCTTTTGTCTTCTACAGGACCATAGAAATAACAGAGTGAAGCCAGACGTCACGGTGCAGGCTTTAATCCCAGTGCTTGGAAGGCAGAGGCAGGGGGATCCATGTGAGTTTGAGGCTAGCCTGGTGTACATAGTGAGTTACAGGACAGCCAAGGAGTGTATAGAAAGACTCTGTCTCAAAAACAACAAACAAGCAAAGTTTTTAAAAAGGGAAGAAATGAGTGAATAATGTATTCACCCTGTTATTAATAGATAATTAGTACATCTTTTACTCATGAATAATTATGTCACCAGCTTTCCTTTTGGCTCAGTTGTACTTCTGAAAGTCTGAGAAGATGAAGAAATATTACATTGCTTCAGATTGGTTTATAAAACACTTGTGTAGGGGTCTTAAAAAAAATAACACTTAAGGAAAATGTTTTGCCTTTTATATAAAACAGCTTTGACTGGAGCCCTAATGTCAAATCCAGGAGAGGCTGGCGAACATTTTCCAGCAGTCATTTCTCCCATCGGAAGAAAGCACTGCGGACTCATAGCATCCAGAAGGGAGGCATTTGCTCCTAGAGTTTTGGCTAGCCCCCAAGGACAGCTTGTGAGAGCTTAAGGAAAAAGGTGTCTTTTCTGTGAAAAAATTAGGGCAGAGACAGAGTAGGAACTGAGAATGCTGAGATTTTTTTTTTTTAAGTATTTTTTCTTTGAGGAGTGTAATACACTATTATGGTCTCCTATTTCATTTTTGAAGTTCTCGCACCAATGCTACCTCCCTAGGGAAATGCAGACAGCTCAGGCTTGTTCATTCAATCACTTATTTGTGTTGTAGTCTCTATTCATTCCTTATTTGTCCGGAGTCACTGATTAGATACCTATTGTGTACCACACTCTGAGGCTATGATGCCAAATGAGGGTTTTGCCCATAGGAATTCCAGCTCGTGTGGAGGCGGCAAACAGGCTTAGGGGAGTTGGGCAGACATGACCAACGCTGTGCGAGATGTGCAGTAGCTAATACCAACGCACACTGGAAAAAGGAGCCCCTCACTCACCTGGGTGGCTAAGGCGATCACAGGAAGAGGGATTTGTCGTAGATTTCAGAGGAGTGGTGACTATTCGTCAAGTCACTGAGAAAGAACTTTGCATTGAGGGTCAGGCCTGTGCAGAAGCTCTGAGGTAAGACTGGGTGTGACGTGGAGTCCCGTGTGCAGAGGGAAGGGTGGTAGGAAGGATTAAAAAATGGAAAATACAGCCCACCAGTGTACCCATAAGGCCCAGCACCAGCTCTGTGCTCACCGGTGTACCCATAACACCCACGTTCACAGCCAGAGGTACACGAGTAACTGTGGGCTGCTGTCCCTTTTACCAGTGTTCCCTCCCTCTATACACACCCGTGCCTCTCCCCACCCCTATCACATTGCTCACCTCAAATGTGTACACCACCCCACCCCACACCACCCCACCCCACCCCACCCCACCCTACACCACAGCACCCCACACCACCCCACACCACCCTACACCACAGCACACCACACCACACCACCCCACACCACACCACACCACCCACGGGAACCGACCCTTTCACTAAGCCTTCCTGAAACATCGGGGTTGGCTCTCTGGTGTCCCTCAAGCAGAGGATAGGGGTTTGGAACACCGTGTGTTGCCTTGTTGTTCTAGCATTCTCTTTGTTGCTGTGACAAAACATTCTTACCGAAAGCAACCTGGAGAAGAAAGGGTTTCTTAGGTTTATTCTTCTCACCAAGGGAAGCCAGGGCAGGACCCTGGAGGCAGGACCCTGGAGGCAGGAACCAAGGAGGAACACCACTTGCTGCTTCACTGTTTGGCTCACTCAGGCTATGTTCAGATACTCAGGACCACACACTCAGAGAGTAGCTGGCTAGGCCCCTACACCAACGACCAGGCAAAACCCTCTCTCCCAGACAAGCCCACAGACAAACATAATAAGCAACTGCTTGATTGGCCCTCCCTTTTTGAGTAGCTCCAGGCTGTGTCAAGCTGTCAGTTAATACTAACAGGGGCCCTCGATGAAGTGGATAATTTAACATTGCTTGCTAGCGTGAGAATGACATCCATACATCAGTTGTGGCGGTGGCTTCACCGAGTCAGAACCAGGCCTGACTTGACCCCTGGTTGGTCTTCTGTGTTCAGCATAGTGCCTGGCACAAAGGGTTTAGAAGAAGGAGATGGTACAGAGAGTGGGTGCCCGTGGACACAAACTGCTGAAACAACAGTTAATGTCTTAGAGACCAGGCGAGGGGTCATGGTGGGTCTGGAGAAGGCCAGAATTCCCAGGGTACTCTTCAGTAGAACCTTCTACAATGTTCTGTTCTGAACTGTTAGGCAAGCCAGGTGCTCTCAGGTGCTACTAAGACTAATGGGCTGGATTTTGCCATTAATTTAACTTTAAGTAACTTTTTGTGACTATTAGCCACCTTATTGAACAGCTGTCCAAGAGTTATCTGTGGTAGAATCAAAGGAACTTGGGACAAACTGGATTCCCTCACCCTCCTCGATTCAAGCAATATTTATCATTTTGTTTTGCTGTGGAAAATTATGGTTACTTTGTGTCAATAATGAGCATTAGGAGAAGGTATTTAGGGAAAGTAGGTAGGTGGGAAGAGTGATTCCCCCACTGGCATTTAACCACAGACACTGTAGGCAGCATCTTGCCCCACCAGAGAATAAAATGATATGTTGGACGTTTCCTTATATATTTCATGAGTCAGGAGATCAAGATAGTAGGGGATAAATTATGTTTTAAGGAGAAAAATGAGGAAGAACACTACGAGTCAAGACAGGGATGGCAGGGAAGTTAAGGATGGAGAAGCCTACAAGTACCACACACAAAAAAAGATGGAAAGTAAGAGGCCAGCCACAGCAGCAACTGCAGTTCTCTACATGGGAGGAAGCCCTAAGCTAGAGCTGTAGGAAATACAATTTCCGTGTCATAGTAAAAAAAAAAAAGTTTCTTCTTGGTTTGGGAGCTGCGTTTCTGAAAGCATCCATAGTTTGCTGTGTGCTTAAGTAAATCCAGGCTTTAAGTAAAATCTAAAAATTAGGATACATTTTCCAAGCAAAACTCTAAGTGTAAATGTTTTTAATTTTCTAATTCGAAGACAGATGAGACATTCATCAAAGAAATATAGATTCTAGGGGAGGGGAAACAGAAATATTCCTAGTAGTCTCTAATAGACTACAACAAACAAAGATTTTTTTTTTCTTAAAAGATAGAACAGTGTCCAGGGCTGGAGTGATGGCGTCGCCCTGGCTGCTCTTCAGAGGTTCCTGGTTAGATTCCCAGCACCAACATGACAGCTCACAACTGTCTGCAAGTCTAGTTCCACAGGATCTGGCACCCTCTCCTGGCCTCCGAGGGCACCAGACACTCAAGTGCGCGCACACACACACGCATGCAGACCGAACACCTGTACACACCTCAGTCAAGTGCATGCTAGTGAGATCCTATTCTGAGGTCTTCGACACTCTCTTCTTGTGAGCTTTTCTGTGGACATTGGGAAGCGTTGGATGGATGTCTCTTACTGCAGACTGTTGTCGCTTATCTTTTCTCTGCAGTAGTACATGTTCCTTCGGGGTTCTGTAACATCTCCAAACGTTTTTCTTCGTTGTTTGAATTCTATCCCGTTTGTTATTATATGCCTCTGACACATTTAAAAGGACAGTTATGGTTTGCATCTCAAACCAACTGATTTCAGATTTATGTTGGTTTACATCTTACAGAAGAAGTAACGCTAAGCGCTGATTTTTTTTTCCTCTCTGGCTGTTTGCTCGAAGGCTGTCTCCTTTAACCACCTTCATGTACAGATGCCTTAGCATTTTGGTGCCTGCAGGTGGGGTGAGCAGAGAGGCTGTTTTGCCTACTACGGCCTCAGCAGGTGGTTCATGAGTTCATGTTCACATGGTTTTTTGGGAGGGAGATATGAAAGAATAGAGTGAAACTTGAAATTATTATTTAATAATAATGAATGATCTAACTGCCTATATCTAGAAAAACAAAGAAGCTTATGGCACAGGCAGCACTTAAATTGTGGTGGCTCGTAGTAATGTTAGGGGTGCATTGCGTTCCGAACTTCTTGCTCCTGAGTCAACCTGAATCAACAATTTGACAAAAACTTTAACCGTCTGTTGGAGCAGCCAAACTTTCCCACAGTTTAGAAGTCACCTCTCTAAGTGAATGTTGACAGCTTTGCACCCCACACTCCACTACTACTGTGCCACACCCTAGTTTTCATCTGCTGTTCTACCAAAATTTACCCAGCACGTGTTATAAAGTTATTAAGTAATAAAGGCAATGGTGTTCCAAATATTTATTGTAATAGATTTTTTCCATTGTTGATAATGTGTGTGTATTAAATAAAAATATACTGACAGTATCTGCATCTTGACATGTTCTCTAATTAATGGTATCTTCAGAACCTGACACTGGTTTGGGCATTTTCTTTGGAAATGCTAAAAGAAATACATCCTACATTGCATATCAATAATATAAATTTATTTAAACTGGAATTCACCCTGTATTTTGCATGTGAAATTATATTTGTGTCAACTGGACAAAGGGGACAGATGATCCAAGATTATCTTTTATTATAATTATTAATACATTACTTACTAAATTGTACAAATTAAAACGAATAGGTTTCACTGTGACATTTCATAAGTGCCAAGGTTATTGGGGTGTAATTCCCTATGTAGCCCAGGCTAGCCTCAAACCTGCCATTCTCATGCCTTGGGCTTTCACACGCTAGGATTACAGGTTTGTACAGGTGTCCTGCTGTCCAACATGATCTGGTGTGACAACATTACAGGACCTTTCCTGCCAGTGAAGGTGATGAGACAGACTCTATTTGGTACTCTTGTCTGTTTGGGTCTTAAATTTATTGGTAAATATTTTTGAAATATGTAAAAAAGCTTTATTATGCTGGGGCATTTATCTCACAGCGAGAGTGAAAAATGCTGTTCACCAAGGAGTTCGTAAAACGGAGACATGTTAGCTAGCCATGGGCTGTGCTACCAGTTCATTTTCATACAAGATAAAGCAAACATGAGGTCTTCCCTGATGAGATAAGAAACAGAACACCAAGTGTGATGACTACCTCGTATTCAAGATATAAGATAGAGAATACATGTGTTTTCCACCAGGAAATTAAGACTAAAATGACTTTGGAGAGGCTACACGTCTAGACTAGATATGCATATTAGATAGTTATTCCCTATGTTATGCCTTGAAAATATTAATCACAGGGTAAAATATTGCCAATAATAAATTGAAGAGGGTATAGAAATTTCAATTTCAATAACAGTTTGAAGGGGGTGTATATTTTTATACAGTCTGATAACATATAAGACAGTATTAATACCGCTTAGGATTTCTCTAAGGTTATTTATTTTTTTAAGAAACCCATAGGGTGAATTATCACCTTTAACTGTAAACATGAACATTAAACATTTAATTAAGTTCAGAATTCCTGGAAAGCAATCATTACAAAGCAGGTGCCAAGGTTTATTGTCCCCATGAGACACTTTCTAAAGGTGAAGGAGGAAGGAACAGAGAAGCATCTTTGGTGTTCGATGTGGAATCGATTTAATATAGAATAACAGTGCCTGCAGCATGGCTGTACACAGGGTGCAAGTTCCACACATGCAGCTGCTTTCAGTGGCACTTTCATATCACTTATCACACAGGGATATTACTTATTTGTTTGAGTCCCATGTTAGACTTCTCTCAGTCTTTCTTGGGGGGTGGGGGAGATCAACCTTAAATAAATAAATTAAAGAATATCGAAGTGGAGGAACCTGAAGAATAGGTACACCCACGGAAGTGAAATATTGCGCAATATTTACTCAGGTTTAAGTCTAGTTGGTCTAAGTGTTCTCTGCATAACACATGCTTTATAGGTGTGTGCATCTGTATGTACATGTGTGTACGTTCGTGCCGTGTGTGTGTGTGTGTGTGTGTGTGTGTGTGTGTGTGTGCATGTATACGTGTGTGTGTGTGTGTGTGTGTGTGTGTGTGTGTGTGTGTGTGTAATGAAATGGCACTTGTCTCTCTCCCCAGACAGCAAGCATTACATTCAGGGCCAGTTTCAATGTGGCTCACACTGTCTGTTTTTAAGCCAAGAATGGGCACCTGCTCTTTTTAGCCCTTTAAGGATAATGGATTTGTTCTGTCCGAACACCAATGCACTTTATATTCGAGCACACCACAGAGAATTTTAAGTAAACTGGGAAGATAAACTTTAGTTCTGTTTCTAGAAAACTGCTCAAAGCAGAAAGGAGAGTAAAAATATTTACAATATCTTCTGATGAATTAGGAATAGGAGTTTTCGTACAGATTTGATGGGTATTTATTTATTTCCACCAGGAACATTTTTGTTATCATGGGAAAACTCTAGCATAAGAGTGAAATTATAGTTGAACCTAATTATACTGTCCTGTGAGAAGAGTAAGTTGGATAGTCCATGCTTTTTCAGATTGGATTAACTTACACACAAATCAATGCATCCTTGATACATTTAATAAAGCTTTATTAAAGACACTGCAAAATGATGTTTTCTTGAGTAGTTAGGAAAGCACGTGCACTCTCTCATTTCTGTCTTTTTCTTAGCTGGATCTTTCTTTCTTTAAATGTGGTGTCCCTCCAAGACTATTTTACCTTTCAAACAGTAGGGATATGTAGACCCTCCTCTGAAGGTTAAGAATTGGAGGATGAGAAAGCCATGGATCTTAAAACAAACAAACAAAAACCCAGATAAAACCTCGAACAAGAACAGGATTCAGCACTGATGAAGCAGGGTGATAAAGCAGAGCACAAAGAAAGGCCTTCTCCTCCCTCGAGTCCAGGCGGCTCTCCTCCTGCTTGCAGACAGGAAGCTGAGTGCCACCGAGGCAAGGGGTTAGTTACAGCATCGCTGGCTAAAGAGACTTCATTTCCTGATCCCCACCTCTACTCATGACTGGGTTAGTCTCTCTTTACAGCTTGACTCCCTTTCTCCTTATTAGTGCAGAGATAAAAACGAGACATGGACAAGGTATAAGAATGGTAGCTCATTGCTAGATTTGCTCTCATTATTAGATCTGTTTTAATCTTTTTTGCATAATGCCCCTCAAGTAATTAAGTGCATCTTCATTTTAACAATACAAATGTACAATATGAAATTTAGTAATTTAATATAGGCTCATAAGAAAAGCAATGAACATCAAACTTTATTATTATTATTACTATTATTATTATTATTATTACTTAGTAGGTAGTATTTGATGAATCTTACCACTAGGCCTACGTAATTAACATCTGCTACTACATGTCTACATGTCATTTGCCTACAGGCAGCTGCTATAATTCCAGCTGCTGTTGGGGAAGAGATAACCACCAGCCCTTGCCCTGCTGGCCTGGGAAACACTTCTCATTAAGCAGTGGTATCTACCACATGCTAAGGTTCTTTGGTGATCCCTGCTAAGAAGCAGATGAAGGCTTCTCCAGGCCGTGGAAGCCAAAACAGTGAAAAGTGTGCAATACATGTGTATGGTCCAGCTAAGATCATCTGTATCCAAGTTGAGACTAAAACTTTCATTTGCTTTAACATCTCTGTGCTTTTTGGCTTTTCTGACCACACTTTGGGGGCTTGACTTATACTCCAGCCCTTCTGTTGTGTTGCATGTAGGTTTAGTGAACATGAAGCCATTTACAGAAGTATGGTAATTAAGAGTTTGATATGGCTACTGTATAATGAGTGGAATGTTCCTGAATGAGGCAATAACAAGTGCAGCTGGCATATGAAACAATGAGCCAAGAGTCATGTCCAACTCTCATCACCCATCACCTCCCCATTGCTGTCCCACCAGGCCAAGGCCAGCATCTCCTTTCCAGACTGGAGTACTGTTATCTCTCATTATTCCTGAACAGCAGGAAGACATGGCAAGGTCTTGCCTCTGCCCTTCAAAGCCCTCCAGCAACCTCCAGTGCCACTTATGGCGGCAACTATGTTATCCATGTAGCCCCAGCAGCAATGGGTCTGAGTTCAACTTGAATCTTGTGTGTCTTCATCTCAGGCTTTGTCCTGTCCTTTGGCTCACTAGATGAGCATGGACAGATTCATTAACTTCCGAGACCCTCCCTTTACTCAACTGAGAAGCTGGAATAGTGCCAACCTCATAGAGGTCTAAGAATGAGGGTGGAAAGAATTATATTTGAAAAAGCCCTGAAAAGAAGAGGCCACACCAAAGGAGTTATATATGTTCAATAACCAATGTATGCTATATATTTTCGTAAAATTATTATTATCATCACTGAACTTTATTCCCATCTTTATGTTCATCTATTGATACATATATTCAATAAAATCTTATTACACAATCATCCTGAGCAATCATTATGTTGGTATATGATTTCAAACAACCCAGACACTATTTCTTATGTTAGGCAAGGTCTTCTTTAAAAAAACCATAACATGAAGGTATGTATTTATCTCTAGGAAGGTCTAATAAAAGGAATCAGAGCAAATGGCAAAACTTACAGAGTGAGTAAGAGCCATGTGAGAGCCCAGGAGAGTAGGATAGCCTTTCTAAGGCCAGCAAGCTCCAGATCCAGCCAGTTCAGTTTGAATTGGGAAGAAGCCAGTGTCCTGGTCCAAAAGCACTGAGAACAGGAGAATCCTCCTGCCTGAGGGATGCCAGCCTTTTTATTCCAACAACGTTAACAAATAAAGCTAAGCATCACAATCCTCACAATGCCTCCTATCCACTTAGGAGGGGAGGGCACAGTGAAAGTAGGATTTACACACAATTGTAAAGCTTGCAAGGGCTCTGAATCTAGCTGAGTAGGCTGCCAGGTGTGAAAATAATGGTAGAACCATGCTACCATGAAATGTGAAGTCTGTAGACCTGAGCCCAGGATCCTCCTGGCAGTAGGAAGTACTTAGACCTCAAGGCCTTTGAGATTCCGAGGACCCATGGGACTGTGTGTCTGGAACTGGGAGGCATTGTGCTGTCAAATGTGGGCAGGCAGAGGGAGAGTTTGGGAGGCACATGGGAACCATTGAGGAGGCTCAGAAGTCAGGGGCTAGTACAGGAGGCCGAAGAGAGTTTTATAGGCTAAAAGAAATGCCCTTGTTAAAGGAATGTAGTCCACTTAAACTGGGACATGATATACCCATTAAGAATTTTATTAAAGGTGTGTGTTAGGGCTTAACTACATCAAACAAAAGACAGTTTTTTGTTTTTTGTTTTTTGTTTTTTTTTACAGTTCACAATCTCAGGGATCACAAAGGGATCAAAGATCCTACAACACATGTCACTAGCTTTGACTGGGGTGAGTAGGAAGTTCAGCTGGGTGCTTTCTCTCTGCCTTTCTGAACTAGCAGGTTTTTACCCCCAAACAGAACAAAACAAAAAAGCCAAACAACAACAACAACAAAAAGAATTTGATATCTCAGGTTGCCAGGGGCCTCATACCATTCTGTTCACTATTTGAACAGAACACTTACCCTGACTTTGATCGTTGTGGTGCTGTACTGTTCTATATGAACATTTCCCTGTTGCCTCTAATAAACTTGTTCTTTTTAATAACTGTAATATTCCATCGTGATTACCCTCCTGTACTTCTTACTTCTGTGTGTTTTTCCTTTAAAATGCTGCCAAGGACACATTTTGAACTTGTTTTCTTATCAGCTCTTCTCTGGACTTCCATTCCCCTCACGGATCCCTTCTTTGTAGATCGCAGCCTCCTCTGTTCCGAGTCTAGTGTGTTGTGCTTCGTTTGTCTTGCCTGAACTGAAGAATTCCCAAGCCCCCGACCATTTCCAGGGCAGTGGATAAGGAGAGGCTGCGCCAAGAAGAGGAGCGAGCTCATGAGGACGGAGAATTCCTACCGCAACAGCACACCTCATCCTTGGGATGCGGCCTCTGCCACAGGTTAGTTCTGCACTTGGTATCTCTGAGTCCCTTAGCTGGAAAGACAGTTTATTCTCCTTCCCTAAGGGCCAGGTGGACTCCCAGCATCTGGGATAAAGAACCTGCTTGGTAGCAGCAACAGAGAGAACTATTCATAAAAGTTTCATGGTTGTAATTAACCAAAGTTAACACGACATCATCTGCAGCAAAGCATCCCCAGTCCCCAGTCTCTCTCTCTCCCCTCCCTCCCTCCTTCTCTCTCTCTCTCTCTCTCTCTCTCTCTCTCCCTCCCTCCCTCCCTTCCTCCCCCATCTCTAATTCATATATTCTTTCTAAACTTTTTGATGTTGTTGAGAAATTGGCCAGGGACAGCTTCTTCAGGACACGCAGAATCTGGGAAATTCATCTAGTTCTTTCCTGGCCTGATCATAGTTCTCTCACTCAAGTAACCACAGATGGCTGAGGTTAGCCAAGAAGCTAACCAGTAAGTAAGTACCCGGGCTGCTCAATTGGGATAAGTGGGGAGATGCTCCTTGGTTCTTTGGAGAAGAATTACGTTCCTGGTGTCAAACACAGCATCATAGAGTCACAGTGCAGGTGATTGTGCTTGATACTAGACAATAAGTCCCAAAAGATTTCCTCAGTGTATCCAGGAAAAAAAAAACCTACAGGACAAGAACAGAACATCACAACCATTGTGTACCCTTCCCCGAAAAGGGCGCACCGGAGAAGAGTTAGATTTCTGTCGGAGTCATACAGAATCTGAGCCATTTGGTCAGAATGACCATCCATGACCTTTAGCGATCTCTGTACCTAATAATGACTGCAAACATATATCATGCATGTAACAGACAACACCGAGGCATCAGCTATCTTCCAGGAACAGTGCTTCGGGTTTTATGCATGCTTCACTCCCATGAGATGGGTTGCCATAAGTCTGCAAGGTTAGAGGAGTGAAATGCTTGAGATTCAAAGTGTGGGCCCAAAGCTAGTGCTCCTGACCCTTCTACAAGGTGATGGTCTAGAGGCTGGAGGCAGAGTGGGATGTCAGGACAAGCCCAGCACCAGGGGGTGGAGTATGGAGGACCATGTGTCTTGTTACACCAGCGTCTGCCAAGTAGACTTAGGAGAGTCTCATGAACTCTGTATTGTGGAGGAATGTCTTGAGTGGATGTAACAACTGTTAAAACAACAGTCAAACAGGCACTGTTTAGCCAATCAGCTGGGCAGAAGGACAGGAAGTGGAAGGTGGGACTTCCTAGAGAGAGGGCAGAGCCAAGATTGACAGTTGAGAGGAGGAGACAGTTGAGAGTGAAGGGGGACAGGGAGAGAAGCATCCCAAAGACCAAAGGGGCAAGTGCTTGGAATATATGTACGTTATGAAATTTAGAGTAGTTTGTTTATGTTAGTTTACAAGTAGATTTGTATCTGTTTAGATTCTGCCTGGCGTGTAGTGCTTGCAGCTTTGAAGGACATTTCAGACTCTGTGTCTGTTATCAGCCATCTTAGGCTGAACTGATACAATTTACTGTAACACTTTAAGACAGAAAGATGTCTATTTTCTCTAATTCCCACTTGGAGACAGGCTGATAATAGGCGTGGAAGTTCCTTGACAGCTAACTGTAGATGTGTAAAGACTTGTTCTTTTGTGCTATGTTTACGATGATGAAGAAAATTTCTCACACTCAAAATCTGAGACGTGCGATGTCTGTTCTGGAGTGCGGTTACCCGAGGGAATTAAATTCAAATGTCCCTTGCAACACGCTTGAGCTTCAGAATGAATCAGGTGATAAAGTGATGTTCCAGGGAAACCCGATTCCTGTCGTCAGAAGGCGGCAGGACGCTGCATGCTCTGTGTGACTTTGGTGGATTCAGTCGACCACTTGGTGAACAGATACATTCAAAATAGGCACCAGGTTTTCCAAACAGCTCTCTCCGGAGGAACACCGGTAGCTGGGGCAGGCTCCCCTCAGGGACTGCAGGCTCGGGATTGACCAGATGAAAGCATAAGGTGGGTGTCCAGAGCAAGACGGGAGGGCAGCAGGAGTCAGTGGTCTTCGGGCCACCTGACTTTGTTGACACTAGCCACACAGAAGCTCTTCTGTGCCTTGAACAGTCAGCGCTTGGTGCTCTAGATGGTAAAGTAGATTTACGGTTGGCTCACACAAAAGGACATGGGAGCAAAGATCTCATCCACACTTATGTCCACACAGTATGTTCGTAGTATACTCAAATTCCAAGGTGACTAAAAATCACCGGGGTGTATCAGGGCATTTTATCTCGCTAGTGGGAAAACAAACTGTGGCACTTCCCTTTGATCGTCGTCCTCTCCTGCCCTTTGCATTCCTTTTCACCTGCTGCTCTTTCCTCCAACTTCTACTATCTCTATTAACTGCTTGCAAATTCCTTGAAGGTTAAACCTGTGCCCCACATCTTGACATTTTTGAAGCCCTTCCTCAGAAATCGCCACATGCTATAAAAATGTTGTATAAGTTTCCTGGATACATTTCTTCTTATTTATTTATTCGCTTTACATCCCAATCGCAGCCCCCTCCTCTCCTCTGCTCTCCTCTCCTCTCTTCTCCTCCCCATTTTCCTTCTCCCCTTTCTCCTCAGGAAAGGGGACACCCCCACCCCATACCGACCTGCCCCTGCACATCAAGTCTCATCAGGACTAATCTGGAGACATTTTTAAAAAATGGATGGATATACAGTTCCAAGGCAGATGTTTATGACCATTGCATCCCTGCAATCTGTCCTTATATCCCTTTTGAGACCTGACAGGGATGTGAGGATGGGACTTTACACGCTTAAAATGACGCCGAGAGAGAAGGAATGACAAATGGGCCCGGGGAAGGGGCTGTCTTCTACGGGGCACTCATAAATCTCCAGCAAGTGGAGTGTGGAACTCACTTCCAAGACTTAAAACTGGAAACTAAATATGGACAAGGAAGTAAGTGTGTGTGTGTGTGTGTGTGTGTGTGTGTGTGTGTGTGTGTGTATGTGTGTGTGTGTGTGTAGTGTGTACACCAAATGAAAAAAGGATCTCCATGCTGTGGATGTAGAAATTGAACATTAGCGTTGTTCTTTTCTTTAAAAATTCATTTTTACATATAATTGTATTATCCCCCTCCCATGCCCCAAGATCCTTCTCAAATTTATGGCCTCTTTTTCTTTAATTATTATTTACACAGACATACACACACATTCACTATATATATAACCCATTGTGTCTATTTAGTGCTATTGGTCTGTATATATTTTTAGGGCACTGGGTAACCAAGTAAGGAGCTCATCCCCACACAAGACTAACCTTCCCACTCCTTCTCTCTCCTTTCTTTCTCAGTTGCTAATTGCTATAGCTCTTATACGAGGGATGGGGCCCTGTGAGATTTCCCTCCCCCACAGTGGCAGGTCAGCCTGTGTTGTCATTGTTCAGCTCTTGGTTAGGCAGCCATACTGTTGAGCTTCCATGGGTACAGCTTACCTGTCACATCCAGAAGACAAAATATTACAGCATCCTTCCTGGCCCTTTGGCTCTCAGTCTTTCCACCGTATTGCTCTTGATGTTCTCTGGACCTTAGGTATAGAGGTTGTGCTGTGGAGACATACATATATAAGTATGTACATACATACATACATACATACATACATACATACATACATACATACATATGTCTGTTTATTTTACACAGGTGATTATGGTGTGGCTCAGCCCTAGCACACACCTTTAATACAAGAGATTTCTGTTTACAGTAAACCTAATTATGGGGTGGCTCAGCCCTAGCTCACACCTTTAATCCAAGAGCTTTCTCTACACAGGACTTAATAAAGTTAACCCTAGGTCAAGAGGTAGAACAAGAAACCAGCTGACTAGGATTAAGCAGTAGGAGTGAATTTGAGAGAAGGGTAGTTAAGACAGCGTGGAGAAGAAGGAGCTCTTTGGCTTCTAGCTTTTGTCCTTTTCCTCCAGAGCAGTCAGATGAGCTAGCAAGCTTGGTTTTTTTAGCTTTGTGGGCTTTTAGCTTTTTGGCTTTTAGCTTTTGGCTTGTTCAATCTGGCACATAAGCTGAGTACGAAGGTCAGCTGGCTGCTTTCTCTGCCTCTCTGAGCTAGTAGGTTTTCTCCCTAGCATCTGGCTCCTGAATCTTCACTGGTAAAGTCAAATGAATTGCGATTTTCTATTTTTTATTACAACATCCACCCATCCTTTTTCTTCCTTTAATTAAATCAAGTTTCAAAAAAAGTTTTTTTCACAGTCAAGGAGAACATGGCAAAGACAAGGAGACTGTGCTGCTCCTCAGCAGGCCATGATGTAGTCACTCTTCCATTAAGCCCTGCACCAAATGGCATCCACATTCTGAAGAGTCAAGAATATAAGACTATTTTAAATATTTATTTAAAAGGACCTAAGACATTCTAGATTGTAAAGGAACCTAAAGGCAAGCTTTAGGCAAATTGTTTCCCTAATACGCACACACACACACACACACACACACACACACACAGAGAGAGAGAGAGAGAGAGAGAGAGAGAGAGAGAGAGAGAGAGAGAGATTGAGAGACAGAGACAGACAGACAAACAGACAGACAGATAGAGAACATAGTATCTGATGGATGGTGGGAAACAGACAGAGGCCACGAAGCAGGGAAAGAGGGTTAGCAGGATAATTCTCACAAGAATGACCAGCGAGGCTCTTCACAGAGATGGTGACTTATGGGAAAATGCCTGACATGGGTGAGGGGGTTAGCATGTGGGCATTTGTTGGAAAGCATTCTGAGGAAATACAGGAAGCAATGAATGTCCTGAGGTAGGAAATAGCCCGGTGAGTTTGGGAAACACCAACAAAGGGGATGCGGCTGGAACAGAAGGAGAGAGAAAGTCCTAAGAGACAAGCAGGTGTGGGGAACAAACATGGGGCCCGTGAGAGCTGCATCAAGTGAGATGCTCTGGACCCACTGAGGTGCATAGTAGCAACCTCTCAAAAGTTGCCTCTTCTCCAGATCCTCTCTCCCCTCCTCTTCTCCTCACTCCCCATCTCATCTAGAGAACCTTCCAGACCTCAGTCAAGGTCATCACCACCCAAGGAGCGCTAGCTGTGCTTCAATGGATAGCTTACTCAGCTTAGAGATCGCCACGTGAGAGCCCAGGCCCTTACTACCCAGTCATCATGATATCTGAACACAGATGTATTGTATCTCCCCAGGACTTCCAAAGAAAAATCTGAATTAACAGCCGGTGATGGAAACCAGCATGCAACTGTGTTTCCACGGCTACTTCAGCCAGCAACACTGGATCAAGACTCTAGTCTCCCATTTTATCTACCTGAAATCACAATGGCTTCTCATCCTGTTAGCACTTCCTCTGCCTTTGCAGCCCATGGGGCAAGCCACATCACTCCCTTAAAATTTTTTTTATCATTGAAGTTTCATGCTGTAAAATTTACCTATTGTGACTATACATTCTAATGATTTTAGCACATATCCACAGTTATAATATCTCCATAGACCCAGAATGTGCTTCTGTACTCATTTGCAGCCACCTTGCTCCCACATTCAACCGCAGGCATCCCAGGTCAGTCAGTTCATGAACATGAGTGGAATCATACATCGCCTATCATCTCATACGTGGCATCTTTCACATAGTATATGTTGTTAACTCTCATTTTTATTGTAGCATATGTAGTAGTTGCTCCTCTCATTCTTTAATACCTACTCAATGCATAGATATAGCAGCTTTTGGCCTGGGGTGATTACAGGTAATTCTATTGTTAATGTTACTGTGTACATCCTCTTGTGGCCACCTGTATGGGCTTCTTGTTAGTAGATCTCTCCATGGGGGATTTCTGCATTGCTGAAACGAGTGTGTTTAACAGTATAGGAAGCCACCATATTGTTTCTCAGGAGACTATATTATAGTTGATACCTGCTGTTGTGAATGCCCCTCGTTGCCACCTATCTTCACCAACACTGATTATTGCCTCTTTTTAAAATATGTTCATTTTAGGGAGTGAATGGCAGTATCTCAGTTTGGCTCTACATTGCATCTCTTTCATGACTAAGGGTGTGGGCATCCCTTCATGTGTTTGTCAGATTGTTTTGTTCTTTCTTTTGTGAGATGTCTATTACCTTTTTTGGTCACTTTTGTGTTTTGTTTTATTTATTTAGTTTTTGTTTGTTTGTTTGTTTTTTAAAGAAATGATCTCATGTCTAAGGTGACTTTGAACTTCTAATCCTTCTGTCTGTATTTCTTATGTTCTAGAATTGCTGATGTATGCCATCAGTACAGTTTTGCTTATTTCTGCCAAGGAGTGGACTGAAGTTGTTTAATATTTTAATTGAATAATATTCAATCTGCAGGAACTAGAATTATCCAGAAGGTAATAATAATAACCTCTAGACATGTCTGAGAGAATTCTAGACTGGGTTGTGGCATGAAGCCCCACCCTAAATTTTCCCAGCATCATTCTTGGAGTTGGAGTCCAAGAAGAAATGAAAAGGAGAACGCAAGCTGAGCACCAGGAGGTCTATCTGTTTCCTGACAATGTGACTCTCTCTCTCAGTCTCTCTCTCTCTCTCTCTCTCTCTCTCTCTCTCTCTCTCTCTCTGCCTCTCTTTCTGTCTTCCTCTCTCTCTGTCTCTCTTTTTGTCTCTCTCTGTCTCTCTTTCTGTCTCTCTGTGTCTCTCTCTGTGTCTCTGTGTCTCTCTCTCTCTGTGTCTCTCTCTCCAATGCTTTCTCTTCTTGTTAGTTGTGCCCTTAAGCTCTGAGCCAAAATAAACCCTTTCTTGAGTTGATTTTGGTAGCTATTTTCTCATAGCAGTAAGAAAAGCAACTAAAGAAAGGCAACATGGCACATACCTTTAATCCCAGCACTCGGGAGGCAGCGGCAGGCGGATCGCTGTGAGTTCGAGGCCATTCTGGTCTACAAAGCAAGTCCAGGACAGGCAAGGCTACACAAAGAGACCCTGTCTTGAAAAACAAACAAACAAACAAAACAAAAAACAAACAAAAAAAAAAGAAAGAAAGAAAGAACGGCAACACGTTGTATTTTTGAACATAAATACTTGTGTTAATTTAATTCTCCTTGGTGATTATAGTGAGAATTATGGAATTTGGTTCTTTTAGGAACACAGCAATGTTTTAAGAATATGCTTTTGTTTTAATCCCAGGTGTGGGGATGTAGGGGCTGCTTTGCAGCAGCTGACTATGCCTCTTGCTCTAGCAGAAGCATGATCTTGCCAGCTGCAGATAGCTTCTGTGATTGTGTGACATTTGGAACTCTGGGTATATAGGGTGTATAGATGCTGGAGCCTCTCTAGGCATGGTGGGCTCTTCAGGAAGGTTGGTTGTGGCTTGTTAGCAGTCATGCTCAAAGAAGGAACAAGAAGAAAGAAATTAAATTCAAGGTCTCTCTCTCTCTCTCTCTCTCTCTCTCTCTCTCTCTCCCGTCTATCCTTCTTTCTCTCCTAGCTAGTGATAGAGGTGAAAGCAGAGGGACATATGAGCTCTCAGAAAAGAAGATCCACACAGTAGCAAAGACCAGCTATAGGTGATGACATGTGATTCTGTTACATTTCTGGATTTATCCTATTAATTTTACCAGGACTTTTTAAACCCATGTTTATAAAAGATAGCAAGCTGGTTTTCTTGCGAAGCCTGAAGGACTTGTTTTTTGTTTTTTTTTAATCAGCATAATAACTGGGCTTACAGAATATGTGTAGAAGTGTCTCTTTCTATTCTCTTCTGGGAGTGCTTGTAAAGAATTTGAAGTGTTTCTTTTCTGAATATTTGTTAGAATTCACTATTGAATTTGGGACTGACCTTTTCTTTGTAGAAAAAACTTTAATTACTAATTTAATTCCTTTAATTTTGGATTATTTAAATTTTCTAATTTCTGAGTCAGTTTAGGTCATTTATGTATTTATTATAATTTGTTCATTTAGGCACAAGGCATTTAATTTGTTGTCACGCATTGTTCATGCTCTTCACTCATTATCCTTTAATTGGAGGTTGCTAGTGATTTTCCAGCTAGCCCCCTGGTTTTGGTGACCTGTGTCCTCTCGTCAAGTGAGAGATTTGTCATTTTTGTTGATATTTTTGTGGAATGAACATTTGGTTTCATAAATTTTCATATTATCTTTTGTGTTTCATTGTTTCCCACTGTAATCTTTATTGTTTTATTTTTTTTCTGCTTGCTTTGGGTTAGATTAACTCCTCTGTTTCTAGTTTGTTATGGCAAATGTGTAGACTGAGCTCTTCTTTTCTCTCTGAGATGGATTGAACTAAGTAGCCCAGGCTGTTCTCCAGCTCACACGTCCTCCAAGGGCTGGTCAGGGCTACAGGGATATGTTACCATACCCAGCAAGGTTTACTTCTAAAAGTCTATTATTATTGCTTTTGTTGTTGCTACTAATTAGTGTGTGTGTGTGTGTGTGTGTGTGTGTGTGTGTGTGTGTGTAAGAGTGCAGACATGTGCATACCACAGTATACATGTGGATGCCAAAGGACAAATTTCAAGAATCAGTTCTCTCTTCCCATGTAGGATACACGGATGGGTCCCAGGTTGTCCGGCTTGTGTGGCAAGAGCTTTTAATCATTTAGCCCCATCTTGCTGGCCCTGAGGGTTTTCATTTTTGTTCTGCCGAAAAGGTTTAAATTATGTATGTTTTATATACGTATAATGTCTTATTCAATTTTCAAATATTTAGTGATTTCTCATACTCTTTACTGATATTCATATCTAATTTAAGTGAATTGTGTTTGGAAAAGATATTTTTCTTGTGATTCCAAACCTTTTAAGTTTATTGAAACATACTTTGTGGCCTAGCATATGGTTGACTCTGGAGGATTTTCCATGCATGTATAAAGGAATGCATCTTCTCTTGTTGTATGGAATGTTTATATATATCACTGGGTTGTTTAAGTTTTTAATGCCCTGACTTTATATCTAGTCATTCAACCAATTATTGAGAATGTGATACTAACAGCTCCAAATGTCATTTTGAAGACTGTCCAGCCTTGTTTGGTAACACCTGGACAGCCTGTCACCACTCTCTCTGCCTTGTTTCTCTCAATAGAAGTCTCTTGTCTGACTTTATTTTATGTAGATTGTGATATAAAGGTCCTCCGAGTAGGGACTTCCCGCTGCTGATATATGAGCTCTCAGAACAGTGACATGTATTAGCCATAAATTTATATGTTAGATGACTGAATGCATCATCACACAAATGACTCCCTCTGGTCTTCTGGACAAGTCTAAGATCCCTCATCCACAGCACCTGGAATACATCTGAACTGGGGGAAAGTCATAGAAGACTGAAACACACTGGGGCAAAAGGAGCTAGAGAAAAACCTTTCCTCTTGTCATTGGCCTTAGAAAGAAATCCCCACTTCCCCTTCATGTTTGGCTTTGGATTTTATCTCTCTGGATTTTTCTAGTTATCAGACTGGTATGTGCACCCGAACTGACTGTAGGTCTTGAGGAAATAAGCCATGGGCCTTGTATTTGCCTTTCTTCTTCAGGCAAAGGAATCCCCCCTATGATCAGGTGCCCCGGAGTAGGAGTTAATTCTCAAGTAATGAGGGCAAGGAGTGGTGAAACTTCCAAGTGATGTAGAGAGGTATATGCACTGCCCCTCCAGAACCTGAGAGGTAGTAGTTGTAGCATCAGTAGCTGATGCAAAATTAGACGTTCAGATTTTCAACCAAATAAGATTCCAGTGTAGCATGACGGGTGTTATCCATTCAGATACATCTTGACACAGCTTTTGAAATGTGAAGAACCCTTTTTATACATCTTAATGAAAACAGAACATGTGCTAGCTGACGAGTGGTTGGCATGTAAATTTTAGACACTTTGCACATATTTGACATGCACATTTTTGCATAATCTATATGCTCAATCAAATCAAAGATGGACTGGTATTTTTCTCTTACTTGTGAAAGCAAAATCTGTGTTTTATAAACCTTTCTCAGGGAAAAGGATGGGACAGCAAATTGGAGCCACGTGATTGGGCAGAACATCATGGTGGTGACAGGAAGCCATGAGCAGGACAAGAAAAGTCCATGGATAAGATGCTGCTAAGACCCAAGCCTTGAGACTTACTTCCTCCAGCTCAGCCCATCTCCCTAAAATTTCCAGAACCTTCCAACATAATACCACCAGCCAACAACATAGGCTCAAATGCATGAGCCTGCAAGGGACATCTTTAATTTAAACCATTTCCCAAGCTTGTTCTTTATAATCAGTTAGGTAAAGGAAATATATGCATTTTATAACAACCTCCGTGTGATTCTGATTCACAAAAAGTAGATCTAATAGTCTATGTAAAAACACGCAGTGAAAAATTAATGCAATAAAGCATTAAGAGGTATCAGAAGTATGCACGGGGTAAAAAGGTGAAGTATTCATCAGAAATGGTGAATATTAAATTTTATTATGTTTGTGTCCTACCATAGCAGAAGTCTGTACACTCAACAATATTATTGTAACATTCAACAATAATGGTGTTTTTGGTTAGCCATATGATTTTCATTCCCCTAATGCTGTTGAAAATTTTAATGTCCTTGAAACGATCATAAAAATAAAAGACTGCTGTAAACACACAAGTATTATTGCATCGATGCATATCACTCACACTGGTAGGAAGGGAGAAAGTGTGTGATGTTTCTCACTTGTGACTCTGGGGAGCTATTCCAAATTGTTGCAGATCGGGTTCTTCATAAATAGAGACATTTTCCTCTCCTTGTTTGTCTGCTGAGCTCCTTTGCAGCCTATTGATTAAAAAAAAAAAAAACACAACAAATCAAGTTTGAATAGCATTGGAAATGTTTTATATTAAAACTTCAAATCCTAGCACTTGGGAGGCAGAGGCAGTTGGATTGTTGGGAGTTTGAGGCCAGCCTGGTTCAGGACAGCCAAGGCTACACACAGAAACCCTGTCTCGGAAAAAAAAATTCACTGCTGACATAAAGAGTTTAGTCTTACATTGAAATGGCTTTCTTTCAAATGATAACTGGTGGGTTTTTTTTTCATAAAAAAAGGAAGAAAGAAAGAAAGATTTACTGGTGATATATGCCAAGAGAACTCAGGCCATACAGATACGGGTCAGACTAGTTCCTAATGGAGAGAAGCTGAGATGTTTGATTTTCTAATTTAAGAGGAAGAGATATCGATTACTAACAACCATTATCAAGTTCAATTCACAAAAAGCACAGGACATTTGCAAAGCTTCAGGGAGCTCTTCAGAGTTCCTCTTGAGAATGTCTCTTGGTCCCTTGACTTAACAGCTAAAAAAAAAGAAAAAAAAGAAGAAGAAGAAGAAGAAGAAGAAGAAGAAGAAGAAGAAGAAGAAGAAGAAGAAAGGAATGTGGTGCACATCTGTAATCCCAGCAGTAGGAAGGCAGAGGCAGGTAGATCTCTGAGTTCAAGGCCAGCCTGATATACAGAGTGAGTACAGGACAGCCAAGGCCGTTACACAAAGAAACCCTGTCTCGATAAACAAACAAACAAAAATAAAAATAAAAAAGTCCAGCCCAAGCACCAGAATCCTTTTTTTTCCTCTTCTGCCTGAACATCCAGAAAAACTACACATCCTGGCCTCCTTTGCCTTATGTATGGTCACATGACCAAGCCCTGGGCAACCTCTTGCTAGTGGAAGTGGGGTACGTTACATTAGGCTTGGCCTTTAATGCATTCCTGCCTTGGTTCTTCATGTGCCTTCTCCATCAGCTTCTGGGTGATGCTGTCACCCAGGCAACCTTAGAAGCCTCTGGCAGCCTGAACCCTTGGAGCAGACCCATCCCATCCCATCCCTTCATAGTCTAAGTGTCTGTGTGAAGCCCCAGCGAAGCTTCTGATACACTGGGCATGTTATTAAGATAGCTGGCCTGCCCTCATGTGGGGTGTGAGTACATAGGACACTACTCTGTAAAGACATGTGCCAGTCTGTTATTTTTGGAGCCAGAGTCCTGAACATAGTATATAATACTTGCGGAAATGTGGCCCTTTCTGTAATCTCTCATTGGGGAAGTTGTGTAGGAAAGAAGGCTCCTTTCACTTTAGGGGATAGGCTTAAGTTGCCAGGAATATTCTAGCTCTCCTAAGTGCTGAGATTAAAGGCATCCACATCCACCACCTGGCTAGTTCATGACGTCTTAAGAATGTGGTCCTTCCAAAACACAGAGCATAAGACAAACACTCAGAAATCATGATGCCAAAATTTGGAGAGAATGAAATGAGACAGAATCAAGCCAAAGACATGGTCATGAAGACGCATGGCCTGCAGCAGAGACTAAAGCATAGGCTTAGCATATTAGAAACTTGAGGCCAGCCTGAACAATGTGTTGAGACTCTCTCATGAGAGCTAATGATAAAGTAGGAAAGGCTGGGAATATAACTCGGTTGCAAAGTGATTGCCTCATGTGTGCAAGGCCCTGGATTCAATCCCTAGTACCACAAAATAAGTAATTTTTAATAAATTATAATTTTTGTAGATGGTCTGAGCCCCTAGAATATTTCCCACCTATGGAACCCAACATTCTAGTGTGGAGGTCAAAGGGTAACTTCTGAGAGTCTGTTTTCTCCTTTAACCGTGGGTTCTGGGGTTGAGCTCGGGTCATCAGGCCTGCATGCACTGTACCTTTATTCACAGAGTCATCACACTAACTCTGGGCTATATTTTTAACATAAATTTTATTATTATCCAAAATATTCCTCTTGGCCAGACAATTTTCAGCCATTTGGGCACTCTCTCTCTCTCTCTCTCTCTCTCTCTCTCTCTCTCTCTCTCTCTCTCTCTCTCTGTCTGTCTGTCTTATTGGCCCACTATATAAAACAGCTACCATCTGTTCGAAGAGTATTTTATACCAGATATGGTCCACACTATACTACTTCATCTTCACATGAAGTAGATTCCATTATTATACCCATTCTGCAGATGAAAGAAGCTGAGGCACCGAATAGTTCAGCATCCTTGCCAAGCTCATGTGGCTAGAATGAGTCAAGAGCAGGACTCTCTGCACCCTGACCATGCAAGCTTCACTTTTTAAAAATTAATTCATTCATATTACATCTCAATAGTTACCCCATCCCTTGTATCCTCCCATTCCTCCCTCTCTCCCCCACTTTCCTCCTACTCCCCTCCCCTATGACTGTGACTGAAGGGGACCTCCTCCCTCTGCAAACTTCACTTTTAACCATTGTGCAGCCTACCTCCATTTCCATTCAGTAGATTTTTATTCATTTAAGAAAATCTTTGGAAGGACAGTTAATATTTTAGAAGTTCCAGTTAATTCATTTTATGGGAACATTCTATTGTATCCTTTCTTCAACAAAGTACTTGTGGCATGGGAGACCCACCAGTAGGGTGCTGTGGGGCTCACCCTCAGATGTAGCTCTCTACTCTCAATTTCAGCAGATACCTAGAATGGTGAGATCGTTGGGTTTGGGCCATTGCCATAATCTTCCGGGAAGCAGAAGCCAGAAGAAAGGCTTCTTGGCTCTGGCACGCTCTTAACAAGCTGGGGAGGAGCCTCTCGGTGGGGCCAATCTGTCACTGGCTCTATATTTAGCACCATCTGCCAGGAATATTTCCAACTGCCTATTTTAATACATGACGCTTTCTGCAAATGAGAGTGCTCTGCCACTAGCTCGTGGGAAACCAAGGGCATTAAGTGAGTTTTCTGGCTTATGTTGTGTTGCAAGTTGGCCTTTCTGCTAGACTTCAAATGAGATATGGGGAAAGATGGGGGTAGGGTTTTCCCCAGGGTGTTAGTCTCAGGGGCCCACAGTTTTATTGGCTCAAAAGTCACCCAAGACATGGAGCTGGAGAGAAGTTGAAGATGGTTCTTGTGGGAGAGTGGAGAGAGGAGCACAAAATACTCGAGGCTCTTACTTTGTACGGGCAATGCAGAGTTCCCCACTACCAGCTCTGAAACCAATTCAGACTCTTGTAGCCATAGCTAACCCCAGCACATCCTTCCTGGATATCAGGATCTTGGATCTCAGGCTCTGTTTTCTTGAAGACTTCCCTGTGCTAGTGCTCAGTTACCCTCATCTGACCATTTCTTCCATAAAAACATCTTGGTGAGGGAGAGTCTACTGCTCACTTTCACAGGTAGAGGAAATGGTCCAGAGAGAGACAGAGACAGAGAGAGACACAGAGACAGAGACACACAAAGAGACAGAGAGAGGGAGAGAAAGAGAAAGACAAGGAGAAACAGACAGAGAGATACAGAGATGGGGGAGAGGGAGAGACAGAGAAGAGAACAGCCCATGAACATGCTGTTGATTGGTGACAGATTTAGAATTCAACTCCAGGTCTTTCTTAAATTGTCATGATCTTACTGATGAGTTTTGTGTTAACCACTTTCTATGTTTATTGCATACCTGGGTCTCTGTTTTCTTGTTGCCAGCTAAAAACACTGGATCTATACATATTTTTGGTCTCCAACTGTTTTCCGGATTCATTGTTTAACTGTATTTGAGGAGCTCTGACCATTGCCTCTTTTATCATTGTCCTATTTCTATCAAAACTCTGCTGGCTTCCCTAAGTTGCCTTCCCAGACTGGTCCTAGCAACAGCAAGGTGAGGTCCTATGGCCCTGTGGCCCTTGCTAAAGAGGTCATGTGGCCCTGTGGTCTTGGCTCTGGCTGGTGGGACCAAATGAGAAACCTTCTAGGGAGATGATTCAGCAGCACACAATCTTGATTTATAGATGGCTAGGGCTGCTTAGAAATGGAATTTTCACCAGGCTTGGGCTGATGACAAAGTGAGGCTCCTTGCTCCAGCTCCCCTGGATGGCTTTTTAATCTCAACAGTGACAGAATCTAGGAAAGCCTTAGGTCAAATTAGTATTATAGGAAAATTTCAAGATAGTTATAAAATTTTTATGAGCTCAACTTCTAATGATCAGTTCTCATTAGCTTGCCCTAGGACAAAGGTTTGAAGAGATAGCTGCATGCTTTATGTGACAGTTAATTTTAGTTGTCAACTTTGAAGGATCTAGAATCACCCATAATGGAAGACCCAGGAAGGACTGGATAGTTCAGGTTGGCTTGTGGACATGCCTATAAAGAATTTTCTCAGCTGTGTTAATTGAAGTGGAAAAATCATCCTTTAATGCCAAGGGCACTGTTTCATGGGCTGGGTCTTGGACTAGGTGAAAAGAAAAGGAAGGAGTTTACCACAAGTATGCATTCCTCTCTGCTTCTTGCCTATGGATACAATGTGGTCAACCAGATGTCTCCAGTTTCTGCCACTTGATATCTGTTCAATGATGATCTACTTGAACTGTGATCAAGAATAAACCCTTTGTCCCCTACATTGTTTTTGTCAGGATATTTTATCACAGCAACTGGAAAAGAAAGCAAAACACTTGCTATGACTCAAGAGGTTAGAAACCAAGTCTTTTAGCTATTCTGAGGCTGAAGATTATGAGAGGCATGCAATAGGAACTGCAAGCAGCTCTTTTAACAGCCAATAACTTTGCTTCAGTGACACATTCCTATATCATGGCCTGCAATATTGTAGTCTCCCATAGATTTGGGGAACTGATTGCTTTGTTGGTATGTTTACTGGGTTGTCTTTTTTGCTTGTAGTCAGGCATTGAATGGAACTAATTATGACAGCGACAACCTCACACACACATAGAAGCTGGTGCTATCTGTCAGTGGGGACCTCAACCTGGTCTATTTTTCTGGATTAGCTACTGATGCCCTCTCCTATGATGTAGGCTTCCTCAAAGCATGAACCCTGTGTCCCCAAAGTAAGAGACTCAAGAAAATGAGGCCAACTGCTGTATCACCTTAGAAAGTACATTACATCACAGAAAAGTACCACTGTACTTCCAGGTCACTGTAGATGAATAACTACAGATATATCTATCAAAGGGAATGGTGTCAACATGAATTTATAGGGATGTGTAGGATTTATTGTCATGGCCATCTTTGAAAAATAATCTGCCATAGCAGGTGCATTGGACTATGGGAAGAACCCAGATTTGGAAGACATAGGGGGTGAAAGGGTAGCCACTGTTTGAGTGGCAGAGGGGTGAGAGAGCAACTGAGAACAAAAATTCCATTATGTGCCGTAAGCTAGGGGTAGAGCAGTGGGCAGGAGACTGTGTCTTGGTCTCCATTCAGAGTGAATTTTTTTGGGGGAGGAAAATGAAGCTGTGTAAAGAAATAAATGTAAAAGTCTAGTAAGGAGGCCAACTATTTGGAGCTGGAAGATCTGTTTTAAACAGAATATCCTGGGAAGACCCGTCTGAAGCTGGGACTGTGGCAGAGACTTGGATGAATGAAGAGAGGAAGTGGAGCATGCAAACATCTGGGGGATTAAGATGGCATGTCCAAGACATGACAAACATGCCAGTGTGGCTAGAATAGAGGGAAGCATTAAGTTGGAGGAGGATAGAACACAAGCTGTGAGGAGTGGCTAGCAATTAGTACTTAATTTGGAGCAATATTCACTTCAAAGCTTTGCTATTGTTGGTATTTATTTCCCTGGGTCTTAAGATAGAAGAGCAAGTCCTCTTTAAAAGGTGGTCATTGTTAATATGGACATCCTGTTTTCTAAGTGCTAATGGCCGTGATTCCATTTGAAGCAGAGCTGACTGAATACTAATTTCAGAAAACATCTCTGACAGAAACGCAGAAGCATCTGGCCACCCTCAGGGTACCTTCTCACCACTTAAAACAGCCAATCTGGTCTTTGTCAGGGCATCTTTCTCCTCCTAGAGTAACTATGACAACGGAGTTGGGTGCCTCGGGTCTGCTGCAGTTCTATTTGCACACAGCATGTGACGCGGTCAGATGCAGTCATGAATCGCTGCAGCTTCAGCTTTCCCTTCAGTGGGAACAAGTTATCTGCTCCCTGTTTCACTTCATGCTCTGTTACTGGCTTTGTTTTTCTGTAACTTTTGTGACCACACGACCAGTATGATTGGCAGTCTAGAGCATCGTCTCCCAAACTGTTTTGACCAGAACTCCTCTATTGGCTGTCCATTGTTGTGACAAAGGACCGCAGACATAACAGCTAAATAACACAGATGTAGTATCTTAGTTCTGTAGGTCAGACGCTGGCACAGGTCTCAGGTCTCAGGAGCTAATAGCAGGTAACAGGACTAGGTTCCCTCTCTTGGGTTTAATGGAGGTCATTTGAACTGTTGGCAGAATTCACTTCTTTGCCCTTGTTGAATAGAAGTCTCTATCAGCAAAGAGTTAAGGCTCTTTCCTCTACCACAAAAGCTAGCAGTGGTAGGCTCAGTCCACTTATATTCTAGATCCCTCCTTTTTCTCTAGTCTCATTTTTTTCTGGACACAGCCAAGGAAGCTTCTTAGGTTTTAAGACTCACTTGATTAGACTGGGCTCCCTTGGGTAATCCAGAATTACTTCCTTTTCTTAAGGTCTCTAACCTGAGCCACATCTTCACACCTGCCATGTGATAGGACAGTCCCAGTTCCAGGGCTTAAGGCAACAGGTATACCCTTCTCTCTATAGTCACATTCAGTCTTCTACCCTGGAAAGCTGTAGTTTGATGGGACACACATGGGAAGCCCTTCTCTGCAGCACAGGTATCAAGAAAGCTGAGTTCCAGACAAGAAAGAAAATGATGGCAGTTATAACAGATACAAATAAACTGGTTTTACTAGAGAACACAGACTTAGACCCAAAAGGTATAAGCAGGAGAAAAGCACAGCATCTGACCATCATGTAGCTGTCTCCCTTAAAGGTTGCTTACCTTTGCATGTACTCAGGCTGATCACTCAAGGACTGTCAGTATGCCTAAGAGGGGCCCAAATGCCTACTTCTATCTTCCTCAAATGCCCATTTGAATCTTTCTTATCTTTTACAATGACGTTTTATTTTGTTTTCTTCCAACTGAGAAGCTGAAACTGACATGTTGGGGGCCCTGGAATCAAGCCTCTGGCCTAGAACTCTGGTTACATGTGAACAATATCAAAAGGGCTGGGTGACCAAGTGACTAATTGAAGGCTGGATTCCTCCATACAACTAGGGTGTGGGTGGAGAGGAGTGAGGTATGACTGGATTGCAGAGATGGATTTACCTTCTTGACTGCCAGAAGAATAAATCAGGAAGATTTTCTGCCTAGGATGGGCTGCCATGAGCATTTTCTGGTGGTGCAGGAAGGAGGGAGGAGGGTCAGTGACTGTTCTTTATATTTGGGTAGTCATCTGACATAATGGCTTCTTAATCTGAGAACCTTGCACTTGAACTCTTGTGCTATATAGTTGGTTTGGTGATCAACTCACAGCCCTTGAGTGTGGGTGAATAGCTCTTAGCTTCCCCTTTTCTGCATATGACACTGAGAGGGAGAGAGAGAGAGAGAGAGAGAGAGAGAGAGAGAGAGAGAGAGAGAGAGAAGAGCCAGGAACAGAAAATCTGTGACATTATTTGTGCTTAAGTCCTCTCAAACATGGATTTTTTTCCTGAGACTTGCTCCACCTATCTATTTTATTTTACTCGTCCCCTTCCTTCTTTATAACCTAAATTGTGTGTCCACAAGAAAACCAAAACAAGGGATTCTAAAATGGCACTGCTGAGCACACACTGTATCTGACCTATAGGGAGGAGATCAGGGACCTTACTGGGAGCCACAGACCACAAGAACTGGAAGAAACTAGGTGAGATGGGTCTGCACAGTGCAGGCCACAGGCGGGTCTGGCCTCTGGTCATCCAAAGGCCCATGGAGGATGGGAGCCCATTCCTGAGAGTCTGGACCAGAACCTGCCAGCATACTGCAAGCTGTAGCCTTGCCCTACAGCATGAACTCAGTATATGGGACTGAACCCTGGGCAGTGAAGCACCAGAGCTCCTGGCCTGGGGAAATCTCAGGAAAATGGGTGGATCTGTCCTCAGATACCCCCCACCTACTCTGTGCCACACTATAGAAAGCCCAGGTGCTGCACAGGGGCCCAGGCAGCTGTGGACACGTTATCCAGCCACAGTGGTGTGGTCTGAATAGGATCCTCGATCCTGCAGAAGCCTAGCAAACTGCCACAGTGGACTGGTCATTCACAATTGGGCAAATCTGCCCCAGCCTAGCCAGGCTCCACAGCGTAGCAGGGCCTCCCACACTCTCAGGAGAGGCTGGGCAGGCCCAAGAGGATAAGGCAGAAATCTGGCCAACCAACAACAATCAGAAGGCAGTAGCTGCTCTCTCCCTGGTGGGCAGAACCTAGGCCCCCTGCCTGGATGGATCAGGCAGAAACCTAAACAACTACTAGAAGCCATCAGGGGTTCAGGCAATTTATGGTGATCTGAGCCTAGGACCCAAAACCCCAAGGCCCGAGGGCAGGGTATTCAAAGCCCAGCCAAAGATAGGATAACTGGCTCTACAAACACTACTTTGAAGTGATCTGGAAGCTGCAGAGCACCAACACCTATCTCTGCTGACCCAGTGGGGAGCCCAGGGTGTGGAGCAAAGTCTCCTGGAGCTGAAACCAGGTCACCTGCCTGTCCCAGGGGACAGTTCCTTGATCCCCACAGGCAAGGGCTCTCGACCTGTAATCACTCACCAACAATCTGCTCTCAACAACCAGTGAAGGGCACCAGAAGCTACCTCCCAACATCAGAAACAGCAAGATGACTAAAGGCCAACGTAAAAAACACAAACAACAAAAACCAAAACAATATGGCATCTCCAGATCCCAGCTATCCAAAAGAAAGCAACCTGGATAATTCAAACACAATTGAAATACAAGAAAATTACCTCAAATCCTCAGTAATGAAGATGATATTGAAGGAAATGAATAAAATTCATAAAAAATGCAGGAAGATGAAGCCAATCAGGTTGAAGACATAAAAGAGGCCTATAGAGAGGCACTCAATGAAATTCAGGAAAATACAAACAATCATATGAAGGAAATCAATAAAACAGTTTGAGATTTGAAGATGAAAATGGAAACAATGATAAAGGCACAGACAGAAGAAAAATGGGAATGAGAGAACTTAGAGAAGAAAGTAAGCAACACAGAAATGAGCTTCTATAACAGAATTCAAGAGATGGAAGAATGAATCTTGGGACTAGAAGATATAACCATCAAAGAAAATGATAAATCTGAAAATTTCCTGACACAAAACATCCAAAAAATCAAGGACACCATGAAAAGACAAAACCTGATGATAATAGGCATTGGGGAAAAAGAAGCCCAACTCCAAGGCCCAGAAAATATTTTCAACAAAATCATAGAAGAAAATTTCTCCAATTTAAAGAAGGAGATGCATATAAACATACAAGAGCCCTACAAAACACCAAATAGAGTAGACCAGAAAGAAAATCTTTCCACCACGTAATAATCAAAACACAAAATATACAGAACAAAGAGAAAATATTAAAAGTGGCAAGAAAAAGGGGCTAAGTAACATATAATGGCAAACCTATCAGAATTACACCTGATGTCTCAGGAAAGACCATAAAACCAGAAGGGCCTGGACAGAGGTCCTGCAAAGACTAAGAGACCACAGATTCCAAACCAGACTACCATACCCAGCAAAACTATCAATAACCATTGATGGAGAAAACAATATATTGCATGACAAAGATAAAATCAAACAGTACCTATCCACAAATCAGTCCTTACAGAAGTTACTAGAAGGAAAACTCCACACCAAAGGGACAAGCTACAGCCAAAATTACATGGGAAATAGATAACTACCCTGTCGCAAAAACACAACCACACAAACTCTGTACTGCAACAAACATCAAAATCAAAGGATTTAACAGCCACTGGTCATTAATATCTCTCAACATCAGTGGTCTCAATTATCAAATAAAAAGACACAGACTAACTGACTGGATGCATAAACAAGACCCAACATTCTTCTGCATTCAAGAAAAACATCTCATCCACAAGGATAGACATTACCTTAGGGTAAAAAGCTGGAAAAATATATTTCAAGCAAATGGACACAGGAAGCAACCCGGTGTGACCATTTTAATATCTAATACAATAGACTTTCAACCAAAATTAATCAAAAGGGACGAGGAAGGACACTTCATATTCATCAAAGGTAAAGTCAACCAAGAGGACATCCCATTTTTGAACATCTATGCTCCCAATACAAGGGCACACACATTTGTAACAGAAATATTAAGAAAGCTTACTCCACATACCGACCCCCACACATTGAAGAATAAAATTGAAGATTACATCAAAAGATGGAAAGATTTCCCTTGTTTGTGATTCAGAGAATTAATATAGTAAAAATGGCCATTTTTCCAAAAGCAATTTACAGATTCAGTGCAATCCCTATAAAAATATCTACACAAAATTTAAAAGACATTGAAAGATCAATCCACAACTTCGTATGGAAGAACGAAAAACTCAGAATAGCCAAAACAATCCTCTACAATAAAAGATCCTCCAGAGGAATCTCCACACCTGATCTCAAGCTGTACTACACAGCAACAGCAATTAAAATAGCATGCTACTGGCATAGCAATAGGATAGCTGAACAACAGAATAGAATCGAAGACCCAGAAATAAGCCAAACACATATGATTTTTGACAAAGAAGCCGAATCTATTCAATGGAAAAAGGATAGCATTTTCAACAAAAGGTGCTGGTCTAACTAGATGTCTACATGTAGAAAAATGCAAGTAGACCCATATTTATCTCCATGCACCAAACTCAAATCCCAGTGTATTAAAGACCTCAACATAAAACAAGAGACACTAAATCTGTTAGAAGAAAAACTAGGGAACTTATTGGCATAGGAGACAACTTCCTGAACAGAACTCCAACAGCCCAGGCCTTAAGGTCAACAAATAACAAACGGGACCTCATAAGGCTGAGAAGCTTCTGTAAGGCAGAAGACACAGTCAACAGAACAAAGTGACAGCCTACAGACTGGGAAAAGATCTTCACCAACCCTACATCTGACAAAGGTCTAATATCGAAAATATATAAAGAGCTAAAGAAATTAAACACCACCAAACCAAATAACCCAAATAAGAAATGTGGCTCAGAATTAAACAGAGAATTCTCAACAGAGGAATATCAAATGGCTGAGAAACACAAAGAAATGCTCAATGTCCTTAGTCATCAGAGAAATGCAAATCAAAATGATTGTGAGATTCCATCTTATACCCATCAGAATGGCTAAGATCAAAAACTCAAGTGACCGTACATGCTGGCAAGGATGTGGAGAAAGAGGAACACTCTTCCATTGCTGATGGGAGTGCAAACTTGTACAACCACTTTGGAAATCAATCTGGCGCTTTCTCAGAAAACTGGCAATAGGGAGACCTCAAGACCCAGCTATACCACTCCTGGGAATATACCCAGAAGATGCTCTGCCACACAACAAGGACATATGCTCAAGCATGTTCATATCAGCCTTATTTGTAATAAGCAGAACCTGGAAAAAAAACTAAATGTCCCTCAGTCAAAGAATGGATAAAGAAACTGTGGTACAGTTATACTATGGAATATTACTCAGTTATTAAAAACAAGGAAATCCTGAAATTTGTGGGCAAATGGATGGAACTAGAAATGATCATACTGAGTGAGTTAACCCAGACCCAGAACGACTTATATAATACATACTCATTTATAATTGGATATTAGCCCAAAAGAGATGCCCCATGAAAATCTTCAGTTACCAGGAGATTGGAATAGATGCGGGTACCTCCTATTGGACTCTAGATGAGAGAAGTATGAGAGAATGGGGAAATAGAAGGATCCAGAGGGTCCTAGAAACCCACAAGAAGAACATCATGATGGGCGGATCTAGACCCAAGGGGGTCTGCTCAAACTACTGCACCAACCAAGGATAATACATGCATTAAGCATTGAATCCCTACTCAGATCTAGCAAAGGAACAGGACATTATCCACAGTCATGTGGAGAGTGGGGACTGACTCTGACATGAACTCTGGTGCCCCATATTTGACCACTTCTCCTTGGTGGGGAGGCCTGGTCGCACTTAGAGAAAGGATAAACAGGCTACCAAGATGAGACTTGATAGTCTGTGACCATATGGTGGGGGAGGAAGTCCCCTTCTGTCACAGACCTAGGGGAGGGAAATAGGGTGGAAGAGGGAGGGAGGGAGGAATGGGAGGATACAAGTGAGGAGATAACAATTGAGACGTAATCTGAATAAATTAAGTAAGTAAAATAAAAAAAAAAAAGAGACAAAAAGAAAAAAGAAAAACAAAACAAAACTACTCCTGACTCAAGCCATCTAAAGAGATGGCTGCAGTGGCTCTATGTCTTAGTTGCTTTTCTGTTGCTGTGATAAAGCCCCATGACCAAGGTAACTTACAGAAACATTTTGAGTTTATAGTTTCAGGGGTTGCAGTTCATGATGACAGAACAAAAGCTTGGCAGCAAAGAACAGCTAAGAGCTCACATCTTGAGTCCCAAGTAGGAGGCAGAGAAAGCACACCAGGAGTGTCCCGAGTCTTTTTGAAACCTCTACGCTCTCCTCCGAGACTACCACATGCCCTAGTCCTTCCCAAAAAGTTCAAGCAACTGGAAACTAGGCATTCAAACCTGAGCCTGTGGGCCGTCTTCACTCACCCCCGACACGTTGGCTTCCAAGTTCCAAAGTCCTCCCTTTGTGCAGTACCTGCCCTAGACTCTGCCCAACACTGAGACAGAAGTTGGAAAAGATCTCTAGGCACAACCAGAATGCCTTCCCTTCTAGGTATATGGTTAAGTAAATAAAAAGAAATATGTGTATTTGAAAAACAGGGTAGGAATTTGGTACATGACTCTGGAGACTTGAGCCTGTGCAAAAGGATAAGATGAGAAAGTCAAGAATTTGAATACAGTGGACACTCCGCTGTGAACTCTTTGAGGGGTCAGGGACAGTAAGCATTCTGTTTGTAACTGTCCGCCTGCACCATGCAGTGGATCTGAAGCAACAGGAGGTGAGGCCTGTGTGGGTCAGGAGATTCATCTGAGAGAACATTGGAAAAGAGGCTCTTCTAGCAGAGTCTCACTTCTGGAATGTTCCCAGAAGTCTGAGGCCACAGGTTCTCACCCAGAAAATGACCTTTCCAGCCAGGGATTCCTCTTTCTACAAAAGGGGAGTTTCCAGCATTTCTAAATCAGAACACACTGGTCATTTAAGAGTTTAGTGGCTCCCTATGTTAGATTTCAAGTATTTTTATTAATGTTATTTAAATGTGCATAATATAAACCAGATATTAACTCATTATCTTAAAACTTATATAAGACTAACAAATCCATGACATAAATATCAAAGTAATAAAATTAATAAAATTAAATATACTAATGTTAACAGAGCATGGCATAATGTTTTCCTAAAATGAAATTCACCCACTATGGCACAGATTGAAACCAGCTCCTTCATAGTACCCCGATCCTGCCTGCCACCAAGCCTTCCTCCCACCGCTTAGCTTTTCTGTATTCAAACTCCTTCCAAACCTTACTTTGTATAAAACGCACCCTGCTGTTTTTAAGCTTTCAGCAGATGAAAACACATTTATATGTCAAATCCATCTCTGTTTGCATTAGCCTAATGAGTAAAGTAGCTTTACTTAGCATTAATGCAATCATAAAGCAAACAGGAAAGCTAGAATCATGTGGGTTCCTCAGAGTACAAAACTGGATGTTCATATAGTTTAGAATAAGTGAGCTTTCCAGTCGCAGTAGCAGATGGCTGTAATTCCAGCATTCAGAGAGGCAGTGGCAGGGAGATCTCTGTGAGTTCAGGGCTAGCCTGGACTGCAAAGTGAGCCCAGGACGGCCAAGGCTACACAGAGAAACTCTGTCTCAAAAAACCAAACACCAGCCAAGCAAACAAATGAAAGAAAAAATAGGCGAGCTTGTGAGACTACAATACTATATAATATACTCATCATATGGCTATACTCTATATATGCATATCGTATATGTGAGGTTTCATCAAACATGGCTTTAAAAAGGCATGCTCCCGAGTCATGCCAGTCAGGGATGCTGACTCTCTGTGTACAGCTGTAGTCCTTCTGCTGCCCCCACAGGTTGGATCATGCACAGGAGAATATAATTATCTTTTTTTTTTAACCTGGATACTTGTATATCTAGCTATCATATAAGCTAAGCAGTGCATTACAGAACAACCATTAAGCAGCATTCATTGAGTGCCAATCTCAGCTGCCTCTTGCCTTCCCAAGAACTCTGAAATATGTTAATATAATTGTTATTAAGATTTACATTCTAAGTAGGGGTTCAATATTTACTACATGTGTTGTCTTTGGTTGGTGCAGTAGCTTGAGCAGAACCCCCTGGGTCCAGATCCATCCATCATGATGTTCTTCTTGTAGGTTTCTAGGACCCTCTGGATCCTTCTATTTCCCTGTTCTCCTGTACTTCTCTCACCTAGAGTCCCAATAGACAATCCCGCATCTATCCCAATCTCCTGGTAAGTGAAGACTTTCAGGAGATGGGCTAGTATTCAATAATAAGTGAGTATAGACCATGTGAGTCTTTCTAAGTCTGGGTTCACTCTCTCAATATGATAATTTTTAATTCCATCCATTTGCCCATACATTTCAGGATTTCCTTGTTTTTAATAGCTGAGTAATATTCCATAGTATAACTGTACCACAGTTTCTTTATCCATTCTTCGCCTGGGGGACATTTAAGTTGTTTCCAGGTTCTGGCTATTACAAATAAGGCTGCTATGAACATGGTTGAACATATGTCCTTGTTGTGTGGTGGAGCACCTTCTGGGTATATTCCAAGGAGTGGTATAGTGGGGTCTTGAGGAAGCCCTATTCCCAGTATTATGAGAAAGCACCAGATTGATTTCCAAAGTGGTTGTACAAGTTTTCACTCCCACCAGCAATGGAGGAGTGTTTCTCTTTCTCCACATCCTTGCCAGCATGTGCTGTCACCAAGGGACAGGACATTGTCCACAGTCATGTGGAAAGCAGAGACTGATTCTGACATAAACTCTGGTGCCCCATATTTGACCACTTCTCCTTGGTGGGGAGGCCTGGTAGCACTCAAAGAAAGAACAGGAAGACTACCAAGATGAGACTTGATAGGCTGTGACCATATGGTGGGGGAGGAGGTCCCCTTCTGTCACAGACTTAAGGGAGGGAAATAGGGTGAAAGAGGGAGGGAGGGAAGAATGGGAGGATACAAGCAAGGGGATAAAAATTTAGATGTAATCTGAATAAATTAATAATAATAATAATAATAATAATAATAATAATTTACATTCTAAAAATAAGTCTGGGGATCAGAGACTTTCTCAGACTTGCCCAAGAGCAGTCACACCTGAGCCAAGGCTTGGGATCAATTTGAATCTCACAGGTCCTCTCCTTGAACCTTCAAAGGTTCACAGATTTTTCTTAAATGAGTATAAGAATGGAAAGCTATTTGCACTGCACCAGTCTGTATGTTTTCAGAGCCTAATTTCCCCTATAGACAAGAAGGTCTAGAAGAGCAAACACTGAGGTCCACGCACACCTCAGAACCACTCATTCCTGCATGTCTGACACATGGTAGCTACCCAAGCTACCCATTAACTTGAACTGACTTCACTGCCTTCTGTGACCCGGTCTGGGAACTTTGTCTAAGGCTACGTTTGAATGAGAAAATAGACTGACAGGAGCCCCTCCTGAAGGCTCCCTGTGAGGTTGGCTGGCTAGGCAATGCTTCTGCGGGATCAGATAGCAGCAAAGCACAGAATCACATATCAAGTTCAGAGTCACTGGAGCGAATTGTGTCAATGATAAGATGGGGAAGACAGGTCTCTGAGGGGGAAAGCCAAGACACCCAGAAATGGCAGCAAGGGGATGGGGGTTTGGGTGGAGATGACAGGAGTCTATAGCCAGCCCTTGCAGGAAAGCTCTGCTGATTGCTTTGTAAGATGGCCTTTGAATTCCTAGACGGATGGAGCCTCCCAGGAAAGCAAGAAAGGTGAGAAGTTCCTTGGGATCTACTGTAACTGAGCCGCCTACTTCCCTCCTGCCCAGACCGGTCCTCATGTCAGGCCGGGTACTGTCAGGCTCGCCGGTTCATTCCCAAACATTGTGGGGTTTTGTTTTCCCAAGGTTCAATCAGGAACTACTTCTCTTCCATACAGCCTTTTTCTTTTCTTTTTCTTATTTTTTGAGGTGTTTTGTTTTGGGGAAGAATTTTCTTTCTTCTCCTCTGTTCTGGACACAAGGAGAACTATCCCTTCTGATAGGCACAGTTCCAGAATTTTCCAACCCTTCCTTTAAAACAGATACATGATCACGTGGTCTCGGTGAACTTAGCTTAACTTCCCATGTGCAGCATCCAGCTGTTCGTCAGTCCTGTGCTGACAGCCACCACTCCATCACTACTCCTCACACCCCCCCCCCCAACATCCTGACTGAAGAAGAATGAAACTTGGGAACCAGAAAGTCCTGCCCCTCTTAGAGGACAGCCCTGGGCTAACTCCTCCCTTCTCCATGGACAGGCCCTCTTCCCAAAACACTGTGTCATTTCCTAGTGGGGACAGTCTTATTAAAACCTTTTTGTTCACGTTAGCCCTGGAACTCCCTTCTGAGCTCCTTTTCCTCCCCATCTCCACCGAAGTCTAGTGTTTAAAAAGCCTTTCATTCACTTGTCCTCCTGATTTCATCACTGGGCTAGCACAAAGTGTAGACGTTTGTACCCAGCACCGGAGTTACAGAGGTGAAGGAAATGGGGAGCCATAACTCCTCTCCTGCAAGGTACCCCCTGAGAACAAGCCCAGAAGAACCCAGAAATAGGAAACAGGGACCTGGGAAATGTGCTTGCCTCAAGGAGCCTGGTGGAGTGAGCGGATGAGTGGGGGTCGCTGGTCTTTGATGACTGTCCCAGAAGCTCTCTGGCCTCAGCAGCAGTGGAGGCACCTGTGAGCTGCCTGGGCCTTCCTGGAAACTCTGGAAACTCTGGTTTGTGAGTGGTGTGCTCAGTGAGAAGTGCTGGCCTTGGGGACAGTTTGTTAGATGGTTATTAGTACGTAGGTAGGATCTGTGGGTCATCAACAGAAGACAAGTGTGTGTGTGTGTGTGTGTGTGTGTGTGTGTGTGTGTGTGTGTGTGTATACGAGAAAGGAATACACATGGACAAAAGAATAATCACAAGCAACATTGTTCCACAGGTATTCAATCTGGCTTAATTTTATTTATTTATTTATTTTTTTTATTTTTTTATTTTTATTTTTTAGGAAAGAGGTTCTTTGATTCTTCTCATTGCAGGTGCTGTCCCAGAATATCCCAGCCACCTTTTCTAAATAGATTTATTGATCTGATGAAATATTTATATTGAGGAAAATTCCCCTTTGGTCCTGTGGATACTTGGCCAATGTTCACTTGAAGTAAGCCACACTGATGTTTAGGAGCGTTTGTGACAATAGGAGTGGACTGCCACTCTGTTGACCTCTACCAGTTGTGTTTCCCCCTTGTCATGCTGCTGGTCATTAAGGAGAGTAGCTAGCATCATCGCTTTCGGACACCCTTCACATTCCTCAAGCTGCCAGGCTGTGAAGCCACATGACTTAATGGCCACTAATGTGCTTCTGCACTGATCCCCAAAGGAACCCCAGTCCCTTGGGGAACCTGCTTCCCAAATGTGTTTACAGCGGTGGCCAACCTGTGTACTCTGGTGCCTTCCCTTGAAGGCCTGACCTGACTCTTCTTGTGCTGGGCCTGCCCCTGGCCCTGCCCCTCTGACTCAGAGAACTCCCACCTTAGTCCTGTCCCCTGTGTTCTCCACTTGCTCCTGCCTCTGTGGATTCCTGAATCCTGGGACATAAGTGATCCTTTTCTTTTTGACCTGATCTTTCCATTCCTGCTGTTCTTTCCCAATTCCTCTTCAAACTGCTTACCGCCTCCAATGGTTCTTTTGTTCTCAGCCTTCTTACTAAGTCCTCCAGGGGGCGCCATTCACTGCATCCCGCTATCAACCACAACCTCTACCCCCACCCCTCACCCCTACCTCCTGCAACTCCTGGTGATACAAGGTCTCTCAGCTCTCAACACCGCCCCCCTCCCCCGCCTCACACCCCAGCCTTTATTCTGCCTGTACCCTCTGCAGGGTTGATGACACCGCAGGACCATTTTTTTGCCCCCTGGAGCACCTTCCTTTGCCTTCCCTGCCTCCTCAGGTCTCTTGACTCCTCAGCCACTAGCCAGCGTTCCCTCCACCTCAGGGTCTTCCTATGTCCTTCTTCGACTAATGCCCATCACGGTCATGACTTTATTTACAACTTATCCAGAGTCGATTCTCCCCGTTCAGGCAATATGCAAATGCCCAGTTCCTCCTCAACACTTTTCTAATGTTTTTAGCACTACCCTGAAGCTCATTGCTTAAGCCAGTAATTACATTAGGGGCTTAGGACAGTTTCCAGTTGGAGCTCCTGATCTAAGAACAGTTGTTGGCAGAGCTGTTTAATTTCTTTTCATGTGTGGTGGGGTTAAGGAGGCAAACTAGGACTGGTGGAGCTCCCAGGACCTGTAACAACTGTTCCTGCTCCTGAAGGGATGGCAGGATGAAATGGTTGCCCGGATGACTGGGGGCCAGCTGTCACCTACACACGAGGGGCTGCCCAACAGGAGAGGCGGTGTTTACAGAGGACGGCAGTTATAATCCAAACTGTCACCTGGCAAGGCACGCACATGAAACTTTTAAAAGCCCTAATAATATTAATTTACTGCCATCTGCCTGGTTGCAGTATGGGTGGGGGTTGGGGGGGGGGTTGGGGGATGGGGCATCAGATCTTGGAGACAACCCTGCCTTTCCAGTGTCTGTCTGTGTCTCTGGCAGTTATAGGCAATGAGAGGAAACAGGAGAAAGCTGACACTGGGTGCTAAGTCACAAGGTAGGAAAAGGCAATGACATTTGCATCTGATTTGTTTACCGGTTTGGCTAAAGGCTGTTTTGTCTCCTTGCAAAATGTATAGAAAGTGATGCTAGTCTAAAGCGAACACACCCTCATCCCTGAAATGATATTAACTTTGACCATGGAACACCTTCGTTGAAAAGTACAAATGCACCAGGGGTGTGTGTGTGTGTGTGTGTGTGTGTGTGTGTGTGTGTGTGTGATTGATCAGACTCCAAGGGGTCACCAAGTATCTTGGTTTTTAGAGGGAGGGAGGGAGGGTCAAGTCCCCATAGCTCAGACCCCTTTCTTTAGCGTGAGAACAAAACACCCCTGCTTTTCATTCACTACAGGTTAAAGGACACAGGGCTGATAGCATGTATTATGTCATCCCGCCGAGCCTCACAGCCAGGAGACATGCTGGCTTCCCCTGTGTCTGGGAGAAAATTTGCTACCAAGCTTTCTTCTAGCTGGCAAGCAACTGGGGAGTGTCCATCGGTGGCATGGCACGCCTTCAGCATGGGTCAAAGATGGGGGGAGATCAGATGGAATGGTACCCTGCCGCTCACTAACTCGGTGGTCTCAAATGTGTTAGTCTTCTCAAGGCAGTGTTTACAACCATAACCTGTGATAATCAAAGGACCGTAAGTGCCGGGGATAAAAACGAGTATGAATGAGGTCTGGACTTAGAAACACTAGAGCTCAAAATCTCGCTTTACTGGTCATGAGTGGAGGCTCCTGACAGGTCTATGCAACAAGGAAAGTAATATCATTTGTGGTGAGGACTCTCAAGGCTACCTGATGAAAAGTGCTTAGCAGGGTAGCAGTGAAAGAACACTCAGGATTTTGCTAGGACGGGGCATCTCTTGGTAGGCAGGATGCTCTAGTAGCCTGTGGACTCTCTATCCTGCTGCGCAGCCCCTGCACAGTGTTCCTGGATGTGAGTAGAAGCTGGGAACATGGCCCACTCTGATTCTCGCAATGACGATGCACTCTATAGAAAAAGGAAGCTTCTCCCAATGGAACCCTGCCTCAAGGGAGCTTGTGAGAGCTTTGAGTTTGGTTCTATCGGCTCAGGACACAGAAGCGGAGAGGAGCCTCCCAGTGGCATACACAGTGCACTCGAATGCAGCACATGGCTGTGGAGACAGGACTGAAGGAGCACCAGTGGCCTTGAGAGCTGAGTGTGACACCAGGCTGGCAGCAAGCAAGAACACAGTGTACCTACTCTACCACAGGGGCTGAATTCTGCCCGCTGCAGAGAAAAGGACCCCGGGCGACACAGCTGTGGGAGACTCTAAGCAGAGGACTCAGCTCACTTGGCCACACACTTCAGGATTAGCCTTGTTTTAGTCAACTGTTTATGCTGATTGGCTCACAGAGGCAGACGACTGATCTGCTACCTCGCCCTCATCAGCAGCCTTTCTCCTGCCCTTGCTGTTCCCCGTCTTCTAATTGCTGCTGGCTGCTGCAATTCCCAACTGTATAAATCATCACTGTGCAGGATTGAGAAGAGCCTCCCTCCTTCAAGACTCCAGTTACCAAGAAGAGACTTGATACCCTATGAACATATACAGGGGGAGGTAATCCCCCTCAGGAACAGTCACAGGGGAGGGGAATAAGGGGAAAATGGGAGGGAGGGAAGAATGGGAGGATACAAGGGATGGGATAACCATTGAGATGTAACAAGAATAAATTAATAAAGGAGAAAAAAAAGAAACAACAACAAAAAAAGAATGTAAATACCTCCTCTGAGTGTGTTCTTCTGCTAACAGGCTACCAGGATAGTCCCTGGAGGGAGTGGTTACAGACCTTGTGGCTTCAGAAAGGAATAAAAATACCTTCATAGCCGAGTCTTTCCTGGAAGGCTTGACACATCGTGCGGAAGCTTTTCTTCTGGTTGCTTCCTGTTTGACACCACGAGTCTCTCTACAAAGCATTTGTGGGAACCTGTGGCCAGACTGAGCCAAGTGATCTGTTGGGTGCTTGCATTCTTACTGAGCATTCGGTACATGGGAAAAGAGGCATTAAACTAGTAGTTACATAACAGGACATGACAAACTTCATTGTGTCTTTTTAAAAGGGCATAGACTATTGGACCTTAAGCTTGAGGACTCAAGGAAGGCTTTCCTGGGGTGGGGTGGGGGGGCACAGAGGAGTTGACTAGGCTGAGAGCTAATAGACCCTGCAAGAACACCAGCTGGTGAAAAGGCCCGAGGCAGGAAGAGATACTCTCATCCTCTCCATGGTATAAGGTCTTGATGGCTAATGTAAGTTCTTTGGCTTTTGCTGAGACACCATTGGTATATTTGTATTTTATTTTATTTATTTATTTTTTTGGTTTTTCAGACAGGATTTCTCTGTGTTGCCTTGGATGTCCTAGACTCACTTTGTAGACCAGGCTGGCCTCGAACTCATAGTGATCTGCCTGCCTCTGCCTCCTACCATTGGTGTATTTGTAAGAGGACTCTCAAGGCCAGACTTCTGTTTGATTGGATCCTTCCACTGTTAATCAGAGAGCAGACGATAAAGGGACATCAGCGAGGCCTTGATGGCAGAATCCAGGCAAGGAGTGGCTGGGCCCAGAGAGTGGTTAGCTGGTGGACATATGCTGAAGGCGGGGTGGCCAGGCTTTCCTGACAACACAAATGGGACAGCTGCAATAAACGGGAAATGAGTGATTCTCACTTATCTGGCCAGGCAACTGTATTGCTATAGACACAGGTGAGGCTAGAGAAGGAGTAGGCATCACTGGAAATATTCTAGAAAATTTCCTAACTGCTTGCCAGCCAGCCATTCTCTTCATATGCCATCAACCTGCTGGGAAGATGTGGCTGAAGTCAGAGCAGCAGGGACTCTCCCACAATCCTCCCTAAAAGCTCAAGCTTGGCGTCAGCCGGGACAGTCGCAGATGGATCGCTTGGCCAGCCCGTGTCCCTGCCTTTGGCTTTGGCCTCTGTTCTGACTGGTCCCAGCATCCACACTTGTTCCATCATCCATTCTGATTGATTTGAACCCAATTTAATTGTCATTTCCCATGGCAGAGCTGATCGGGAGGGAGCTGCTGCTCGTTCTAAAGGACCCGTAGTTTCCAGTTCTGCACTTGTAGATGAGAGGGCTCCCTGCCAGGACCACACTGTCACCATCTAGGGTCTGCATCAGACTTGCTTTCTCTACCAGTTAAAGAATCAAAAGGCTGGAAAGAGCCCAGCCACAGGCAGCAGGCAGCAGCAGGTAACAAATGTTATCATAAATACACACACACACAGAGAGAGAGAGAGAGAGAGAGAGAGAGAGAGAGAGAGAGAGAGAGAGAAGAGAGAGAGAGAGAGAGAGAGACAGAGAGAGGGAGAGAGAGAGACAGAGAGAGAGAGAGAGAGAGAGAGAGAGAGAGAGAGAGAGAGAGAGGGTATTTATTACACTGCCTTAGGCTGTGGTCCAGCTAGTCCAACAATGGCTGTCTACTGGTAAAACATCCACGAAATCTAGTACTTGTTCAGTCCATGTGGCTGGATATCTCAGCTGGTCTTCAGTACACACCAGAATCCCCAAAAGTAGTCTAAAAGCCCATGAAGAAACAGGCTTTCTCGTGAGAATGAGGGTTCTCCTGTGTCCTTATATATGCTGCCAGCAGAAGGTGCGGCTCAGATTAAAGGCAGATCTTCTCCTCAAAAAATTCAGATTAAAGGTGGGTCTTCCCACTTCAATGGATTTGATTTAAAATTAAATCCCTTTTTTAATCAAGGGGAAAAAAATCCCTTACGGATGTAGCCAATGGTTTGGGTTTTCGTTAATTCTATATGTAGTCAAGTTGACAACTAGGAATAGTCATCCCAGAAGATGTGACCAAATGCTTGTCAAACTATGATGACGTAACAATGATAAAGTATAAAGGGATACTCTATGCCCTCGGGAGTATACTCAAGGAGACACAAACAAAGGGGAAGTCCCTTCTCTCTAACTAGGATCTAGTCTCTGGATATCAGAAGGGTCTGCTGTTTCATGCAAGCCACAGCTGGCCTGCAGTCACTGTAAAAAGCAAAAATCAGGCCTCGGGAGTACAAGTAGGATGCAGAACTGAGCCAGTAGTTTGGCACATGGGCATATAGAATGTGCAGGGATTCTTCTACGAAAAGGAGGGTTGGAACACGGTCTGTTTATGCCTCAAAGGCTCTAATAAGGGCATCAACAGACCAGACCAGTGTCAACAAGGAGCCATAATCTCTGGCCCTGTGTCTGGATCAGAGCACCTCTGGTGACACTAGAAACAGGAGAGCCATTTTCTTTGCGTTATCCCCCAGTACCTTCTAAGGGGAAAGCTCACCATGGCTTACCCGCTGAAGGAAGGCTGCTTAATGGAGCCTCATCCATTATACAGAACACAGACCACAGAGTGATTTTGGATCTGGGAAGCAACAACTTGCTACTGTATATAACTCCCAGCACTCACCAGCCAAGAAGGACTAATCCCTACACTAGTCAGATCCAGAGAATGGCGCTACCCAGGGACTAGAAGCTGAGAAATGGAGAGTCATTGCTTCATGCACATAATTTATGAAACCAAGGTCTAGAGATGCACAGGTGTGATGGTTGTGCAACTATGTACATGTTATTAATTCACTAAATTATATGCCCAAAATGGTTAAAATGGTAAGTGTCAGATATATTTGGTCACAGTAAAATCTGTGGGTAGGAGCTGCAGAGATGAGCTATGGGGATGGTTCGGTGGGTAAAATGGTTGCATGCAAGCATGAGGATCAGAGTTCAGATCCCCAGAGCCCACATACATGCTGGGTAAGTAACTGCTTGTAATCTCATTGTTTGGGGGGTGGAGCTAGGGCATCCCTGGAGCAAGTTGCCTAGCTAGAAGAGCTGAATTGGAATTGGAAAGCTCAAGTAAAAGACTCTGCCTTAATATGGCGGAGAACGATTGAGCAAGACACTCAACCTCAACTTCCGGCCTCCATATCATGAGCACCCTCGTACACATATATGCCCCTGTCCACTGAAACACAAGCATATGCATGTACATACACGCACGCGCGTGCACACAAACACAGTCACCCTGCTCCTCTATCTGTTGTTTTTGTCCTTTGTTTCTCAGTCCACACACTAAAAGCGTGCCCATTGATGGCCTCTCCATCTGCGGTCTTTTTCACTCAACGTACCAACTAGACTGAGTCTGTGCTCTCAGAATTCTCTCCCAGATCCTCCTGGATGCTTGAAGCAGCCCTGGACCAACGCTCATCTTCCACAGGGTGTCCACACTTTGCCCAGCACTAACTCTGACCACTTGAGCCTGTACTGTCTGGTATAGACTTGTCCTCAGAGTGTTTCTGTGGGTTTTGGAAAGCAGGAATAGAAAAGGTGGAGGAGACAATTGATCACACAAGAAGGTCGATCATTCGATGACTTCTCTTCCCACCAGTCTCCCCACTAAGAATGCTAGGAAACATAAACTAATAAATATTTTTAAATTCAGATAAAAAATAAAGCCAATGGACAAAATGACACCAGATCATGCAAATATGCCTTTCCCTCTTTCTACCTGTGCTAGTAGCCTGAATTAATAAGAGATGTGTAGTAAAACAATGTTCATCAAGCTCATTAACATAGATTGTCTCTTAAGTGGATACAAAATCGCGACAGCATTCATACACACAGCAAGATGCAGGGGTTGTACTAAGAGGCATAAGCTTGGCAGTGGCTGTTACAGTGGTTATCGTCTTTTGCCTGAAGGCGTCACCCCTCAGCTGATAGATACTCCTTTCAGGTGCCCCAGACACATTCTGGTCTGTATCTTGACAGGCACTGCACATTTTAGCTCCAGATTATTGGATGGAAAAACGCAGGAATTCTCCAAGCTGTAAACACAGAATGCGCCATCTATTAGCTTGGATTTCTTCCTTAACTGTCATCATACCAATATGTGGGGTTTTTCTTCCCAAGGAGAAATTCATCCAAATATGCCTTTGGATGCAGAATGCAGGAAGTCTGGGGTTTCTCACTGGCTTGGTTGCCGACGCACTGGAAATGGGCAAGTCACTTCTGTCTTTGTCTGGTTCTCTCCATCTGGTGAACATAGATTCTGACACTCACCATCAGATAATGTTTGCACAATGTTGCGTGGTCCTTGCTGGTAGGCAGTATGTACTTGCAAACTGTTCGGTTATTCTTTTCTGTCCTAAAATGTTTATTCCTTTTCTTAGAGAAACCTATTTTTAAATTAGAAGCATTTTAAAGCATGGGCATATGACAATACAACTCACTTTGGTCCTAGAGGATTCTTTTTTAAAAATAAAAGGCATACTCCCAAGGCATTTTTTTTCTATGATGTAAACCCTGCACAGCAACAATTTACTATCTCTTTAGTTTTGACATACCAACCCCAAAGTATGTCTGTATTGTGTCCCCTTAGAAAGATAGGCTCTTGTCTCATTTGTACTCACTCCTTAATCACTGCCAGATGTATTTTGGTTTTCACTGTCCTGTGAGACACTTTTAGAGATGGATGTGGTACCTCCAGCCCTCCCTCCCTCTGCCCATTTCCTACTTTGCGATGCCTCTTGATGCTCCTTCTCAGACAGCTGGAGGGTGCACAGCTTTTCCTTCTTCCTTTCTGCCTATTCACAGTCTGGCTTCAGTTCTCCAGACAGTTAATTCTACATTGTCAAAATTTACATAATGTATACCTTCTTGCATATATACGCTTGATGTATGTGTGTGTTTTGGTTGTTTGTGAGGTTTAGAAATAGAATTTCTAGTATTTGTGTTAAAAGAATATTATAAAGTATGTTTCATCCTATTCAAATAATATTATGTATTAATTACTTTCTCTGAGCCAGACAGTGCTGCAAGTACTATGGATAATGTGTGAACTTAACACTAGCTACACCTTCACAGAACTTACTTTTATTTTGAAATTTTATTTTATTTGTATTTATGTATATGTGTATGTATAAGTGTGTAGACCACATGAGTGCAGGTGCCTGTGGAGGTCACAGGAGGGTGTTCCAAATAGAACTCAAGCCATCTGAAAAAGCAGCAAGTGCTCTTAATTGTTGAGTCATTTCTCCAGCCCCAGGACTTAGACTTTTAACATATGTGAAGTTACAGTAAAAGCCATCTTGGAGGAAGCCTCATCAGACACTAAATCTGTGTGTACCTTTATCTTGGGCTCCCAGCCTCCATACTGCAAGGAAAATAGTTCTCTTCTTCCTAAGCTCCCTGGTTGCAGCCTTTTATTATAGCATCTTGAGGAGGCTAAGACAGTACCACTGGGACCTGAAAAGCCAACCACAGAGTAGGAAAAATGCAGCTCCTACATAACAAAGGTTAAAAGGACTCTTACAATCTGATGATAACATGCAAGGTCTAATTTCAAAATGAGCAAGGAATCTAATAAGATTTTCAAGAGAACACCCTCCCAGCAAGAAAACAAAGATGTGTGCATCATCAATCAGCAGGAAAGTGCACACCAAGGCCACAGTGAGACATAGCTTCACACACAGTATGGTAGGGTAATAAGGATGTCTGATAACCAGGGCTGACGGGGCTACGCAGAAACTCAAAACTGCACACGTGGTTGGATGAAAGGAAACGGTGCAGCAATTTCAGAAGAGTCTGCTAGTTGCTCAGTGTTAATACAGAGTTGTCAGAAGTTCTACTCACAAGTACATTTAAACCAGCTGTGCATCCACACGACCTTGGTATGTAAACGTTCACGGACCCATTATTCATATCCCAGACATTTGTCATCCGCTGCCCATTAGCTGATGAATGAATGCACAAATAAAAGGTGGGAGAGCCAGACAATGGGAAGCAACTGGTGACAAAAGGAAGCAAAGGATTGGTACATGACATGATGTGAACGCACTTGGAAACCATGCCAACTGAAAGACGCTACTCACAAAGGCCCCGTGTTGTGTGGTTTCACTTATGTAAAATGTCCAGGGCCTGGAGAGCTGTCTCGGCAGTTAAGCATGCACGTCACTCTCGAGAAGGATCAGACTTTGGTCCAGAGAACCTACATCTAGCCACTGAGAACCCACTCTAACTCACCCTCCCTCTGTGGGTACCCTCACACACATGCACACACACTCACACTCATGCACACACACACACACACACACAGGTACGTGTAATTAGCAATAAAATAAAATCTTAAAATATAAAACATTTATAGTCATAAATAACTGAGCCGCTGCCCAGGGCTGGGGTTGGGATGGGCATGGGGGGGTGTTAGGCTTAATATGTGAGTCATTAAAAAAAATACAGTGCTTTGTTCAGAAATTAAAAACTTTTAAACTGTGGTGATACCCCCCCACACACACACACAACTCCCTAACACACTGAAACCTACTAACCTACAGGAGTAAAGAAAAACGTTGGGTCAGGAGGCATTGCTAAGTGAAAACTAAAAATACAGATTATTTTCATACAGGTACCCCTGGCTTTGCTCCTTCCTGGTTGCAGGACTTTACAAAGGTACCAGTTCTCTCTACAACTGAATTTCCACCTCTAGAAAATACAAAGAAAATCTCCCCCCCCCTCTCAGTCTCTTTGTCTCTGTCTCTGTCTCTGTCTCTCTCTCTCTGTCTCTGTCTCTGTCTCTCTCTGTCTCTGTCTCTCTCTCTCACACACACACACACACACACACACACACACACACTGGGAAGTTTGATGAATCAGGATATGGAGCAGACAAGTCAGTGGCGGGAAGATAGATCAGATACAGCGAGGGAAGAATTAATCAGTAGGCTACCATCTTTTCCTGACCTCCTCCTTCTCTGTGAGTATTATAATCCCAGCCTTGTGTCAGCATATCCCTCAAATTTGAAACATAACTAGGGGAAAATAATTGAGAAACAATTATCTTTTTAAAATCTCTGGTTGTTTGATTCAAGGTTGCAGGGACACCGTGGACAAGGATTAGACACAAGCGCAGACTTGTATCTGTTTAGTCAATGGATGTGGAAATGACAAGTGGTGCTCAGAAGCTGGTTGACTTTGGCAAAGACCAAGTGAATTAATCATCCCAGTATAATATAGAGTCCAAATGAACTCAAATCAGCCAGCAATTTCAGCTAGAGAGGGCAGTGTAAACACTTCAAAATGAACCAGGCAAAGACGCACGGGCTACAGAGAGAGGCATAGCAATCTCAGAAGCCAGCTTCCCAAAAGAAGGTTCTATTTAAAGCCAAGCCAACCTGAGATTAAAGGCCTAAGATTCCAGCCTGCTGTGCCTTCCGATCCATAGCTACCAGTAAAGGGCCACTCAGTATGAAAAAGCACTCCCAACCCCCTTTCTTACTTATTTCACTCCAATGTAAAATTGATTCTCACTGATAAAACACCAGGGAAGTCATGGCCGGCACCTGGGCTGGAAGAAATGCTACACTCCTATGGCAATATAACACTGTATCTTGCCACAGGGTGGCTGGCGCTTATCAAATGGCGATGAGTAGAATCATTCTTAACCTATAGGTTAGGTAAGACAGCAACAAGGCGGTGATGCACCGTTCACAGCAAGCATTAACGAAGAACCCCACACACGCCGGAATCCCACACAGCTCGTGCCTGATGCACTGAATTCTAACGTCCACAGTGCCTAAGAGGAGTCTTACGTTAGAAGCCAACCTCTTGTTTGGCAACTCTCTACACTGGGGCCAAAAGAGTGAGGGATCCTGCATATAGTTATTAACATGCATTTTATTTTCCTTCAGAGTTCCCTTTCCATAGATTCTTCGTCTTCTTCCTTTTTGCTGTATATCAGGTTTTCAAGCCCCTTTATAAGTCCTCCTTCTTTCAGGGACATGGCTCATGCCAAGCCATTTATTTATTCCTCATTGGTCAGGTCACTGCATCCCAGGGTTATTGTTACCAAATCCAGTCTTCCATTTCTTCCTTCTCCTTGGCTGTTAGTAGCATTTGGGCCTATTAGGGAAACACAGCTGTGGGTCTGTTCTTTTCCATAACTTCATTGCTCTTGGTGATTCCTCCTAGTGACCTGGCGACATAGATTTATTTATTTATTTATTTATTTATTTATTTATTTATTTATTGAGACATGGTTTCTGTGAGTAGCCCTAGCTGTCTTGGACTCACTCTGTAAACCAGGCTGGCCTCAAACTCAGAGATCTGCCTGTCTCTGCCTCCCTAGTGCTGGGATTAAAGGTGTGCACCAGGACACCAGGACTTCTTGGCTTTAGTGACATAGCCCTAAATGTAATTCTTTAGTTCCCATTTCCATCCAGAACTTTGTCCTAGAATGCCATATGCACGCACACACACGCGCGCGCGCACACACACACACACATATTCAGTTGCCTACTTGACATATAGTTTGAAAAAGTCACCAACAGATTTAGTGCCTGGTGACACTTGTTCCTTACTCTTTGTCCTCACACCGTGGGAGGGCAGAAGTAGTTCTTTTGGTCTCTTTTATAAAGACATCAATCCCATTTGTGAGAGTAGAGTCCTTGTGAATTGCTGGGATTTAGATCTAGCAACTAGGTTCTGTGTGTTCTCCCAAGGATAAGTGTATTATAGCAGCTGAAAATGGGTTAATACATGACCTGACCACGCTCATCAAATGCTCTACTTCTTAACAGCAGTGCATTAGCAATCAGCTTCCAATATATGGATCTGGGGCAGCACAAACATTCAGACCACAGGTTCATCTAAGCGATATCTCAAACTTACTAGGACTGAAAGCAAACGTGTGGTTTCTTCCACTCATCACGCTGCCCTCAGGTGCTAGTAAGCAGAACCTCTGTCCTGGTTCCCCGGGTCAAGTCCTCTGTCCGTCCTTGACACCCCCTCTCCTCACCCTATATGCTTATGAATATGTCTTGTGTCTCTACGATAAATATAACCCTAGTTCAAGTGCTTTATCATCTCCACAGCTGTTGAAGTTTAGTTCAAGCCTTGCTGTCTCACCAGGACCTTTGGAACAGCTCCGTTGCTTTGTTCCTCCATCGCTACTACATTGGGCTCATCTTCTGGAATGAAGTGGAAAGTCTTCCAGTGGCTCCAAATGTCACTTTTTAAAAAATAAGCTGTGTGTGCTTTGCAGGTTCCCTGATGTCACCCAGCTGCACCTCTGATCTTTGTGCCTTACAGATTCCTTGGCACTTTTTTGGTTCTCTTTGCTGTGTTAGGTATTACTAGTCATTTTCCTTCATGTAAGTGTCTGCTCTTTGCTGCCCAACAGTCTGGAACATTCTTCTGCAGGTAGATGCATAACTAGCATCTTTTCCTACACTGGGGACTGTGCTCAGAAGCCACCTTATGAGACAAACCATAAGGACAACATATCATTTCCACATTCTTGGCCTCTCTCTAATCTTGGGTTATTGAAAGCCTTAGCAGTCATAGCCGCATCATGTTTCCTTGTTCCCTAATGTACTCTCCCTAATTATTCTAAGCCAAAGGAAGGCAGGAACTTTAGTTACTCAGTTCGCTATTGTATTATTGGTCAGGGTTCTCCAGAACACTCAAACAGTTAGAATGAATACACATTACAAAAGTTGTAATATGTATGTTCAGATTGGCTTACATGATATGGGCTCAGTGGTCCAGCCATGGCTCTGGGCACACTGGAGAAGTTGAGAACCTGGTTGTTTCTCAGCCCACTGGAATGAATGCCTCACTAGTCCCAATCTGCCACTGAAAGCCTAACGGACTCTGGGAGGGTGGCTGGTCTTCAGTCTATGTTTGGGAAGATTAAAGAAGTTGAGCTCTGGCCAGGCACAGTGATGCATGCCTGTAATCCCAGCACTTGGGGAGGAAGAGGCAGGTAGATCTCTGTGAGTTTGAGGACAGCCTGGTCTATAGAGTGAGTCCAGGACATCCAGAACTACACAGAATTGTATAGCTGTGGGCCTAAGACTAGCCCATATACACTATGGAATGAGGCAAACTGGCATTACAGGGGGTGCCAACAGCCCAATGCCACCCTGTGTGGAAAAGGATGGAAGCTGATGAACAAACAGCTTAGCTGTTCCATCATCTACAATTGACAGTTCTGAGCTGTGTTTAATCTACTTTCTTTGAATGTCTGTTTAAGTGCTGAGCCCCAGCTGTCTATGAGGGAAGCCTATTTGTGAACTCCCAACGATGGATGGGTTTTGATGCCTCTCATGGCTTGCGCACTCCTTCAATGTGCTGAAGTTTCAAAAAACAAAACAGTTGGGTTCTGCCATTAGGATGTCAGTAGAAGCAACAGAGTGTGTGCTCTCACCAACACTGACGGAAAGAGAGGGAAAAACCCACACTGCTTTCCCTTCAGAGCCCTGGACACCACTGCAAGTTGCTGCCAAGTTTGTGGGAAGGGTCTTTCTCCCTTGGTTAGTCTTTCCTGGAAACACCCTCACAGAACCATCCAGAAACACGTCTTCTAGTTGGCTCAAGAGCCAATCACGACAGAATCAAGATGAAGGATCATGGCTGTAATATGCCAGCACCTCAAGCAGTGGCTGCTGTGGCTGAAGGAATGGACACACGCGGTTGAGTCAGACTCCTTCCTATCAGAGAGCTATTTTCAATGATGACACAGCTTTCCTTGCATACGCAAAGGCATCTCTCCTCTCAAGGGCTTTAGACCTTTGATATGGTAACCGTGAAACTAGCCTTCTACTTGTTCTTCACAAACTCCACAACTCCACCTTCATTTACTCCAAGAGTCATTTCTCTGAGGATTCACTCAGTGGTTAATGTTGGTGGTTAAAAGGCTGGACGTGCTGCCTTGGTTTGGGCAGGGTCCTTCAGGCATCAAATAAATCAAAGTGGCCACGTAATTTCCTCCAGCATGGCTAACATCCTTGTGCCCGCCCATAAGGAAGGAGAAACTTCTCCTTATCTTCCCATCCCTCTTCTGATTCTTCATCTCCATCCCCCTCTTCCCTGTCCTCCTTGGCAGAAATCCTGAAGAACTGGAAGCACTACAGTTAAAACAGCTTTTCTGACACAGACTTGCGGCTTTCTTCCTTTAAAGACCACACCAGGCACATCTCCTAATATTCACATACCAGGCCTAATCCCTTCTAACATGCATATTGCAGAAGCATCCTCTTCTAGTGTGCATGTACCAGGCGTGTCCCCGCCCCCCACTAATGTGAATACAATAGGCATCAGTCTATCCCCTGTTAAGCTCCAATTGCATCCCTGACCACATGTCAAATGAATGGACAGTTTATATGAAAGGAATTTGCTGATGAGACCAAAAGTTTGTTTCGCTTCCTGTCTGTTTTTTAACCTTTGCCCACTGAGCAACCTTTAGAGACCGTGTTGTCTCTGTCCTCTCTCCACGGTACTGTGCAAGGTCAAGCTCTCATTAGTGAGCTTCTGATTTATAGTATTCATCTCCTGTTTTGACATTAATGTAGGTCTGCTTGATTAGGGCAAACAAATGAGTTTCGGTGAGTTCCTGTTTCCAAGGAAAGGAGGGCTCTGTTAACACCCCACCCATATCCCCTGTACTTACCCTGGAGGTCACCTGCTGGTGGTGGCTTACACCCACTCTGGTGGCTTCCTGTGGCTCTCTGCCTGGAGGAACTGTATAGCTGTGGGCCTAAGACTAGCCCATATACACTATATGCACCAAGGAATGAGGCAAACTGGCAGTACAGGGGGCGCCAACAGCCCAATGGCACTCTGTGTGGAAAAGGATGGAAGCTGATGAACAAACAGCTTAGCTGTTCCATCATCTGGAATTGACAGCTCTGAGCTGTGTTTAATCTACTTTCTTCGAATGCCTGTGTAAGTGCTGAGCCCCAGCTGTCTGTGAGGGAAGCCTATTTGTGAACTCCTAACGATGGACGGGTTTTGATGCCTCTCATGGCTTGCATACTCCTTCAACCGACTTCCAAACAAGGAAAATCATAGAGAAGTTCTTTCATTGGATTCTGATTTGAGGGGACATGAGCAGAATTAGGGGCACCTGTTGCCCCATATGTCTCATAGAGACACAAACTGACGGAGTCTGCTCCTGGCCGCTGTTGAGAAGAGCAAGAACACGAGTGCAGCATGCCTGAATTGGTGCTGTCACCTAGAAACTGTCACTGGCTGCATGGCGTGGAGCCGGGGGACTGAAGTGGGGGCAATGCCTTTTATCATGTGGACAGGGAGCTTACTTGCTGGTTAGCACATGCTAAAGGCCTAGTGCTTCTCTCCCTAACCTTACGGGCTGTGCAAGTTGTCACCACGAACAACAGCAATGCATGATAACATAGTGAGCCTGGTAACTCCAAGAAGTGATGGGCCCATCTAAGAATATTCAAGGAATTCCACAATTGAGGGAGCTAAAATCTCAACACACAACCAGCAGGTGAAAAAGCTCAGAAATCTGCATAAGGGTCCCTTTGAGCCTTCGTTAAACACCCGGGCTGGCTGTGCAATGCCTAGAGTGCCATTGCACTATGGTCTTCAAAGAGTGAAGGGAGTAGTAGTGAGCTTGCTCAGCAGGGAACGCATTCAAATTCTGAATCCTAGGGGAATCTCTGATGATCACATGGGCTGTTTGGAAGCAGGAATAAACATCACTTGGAGTTAAAGCTACTTCAGCCACAACAGACATGTTTAAAGACCATTCTCAAGAAGACACTGCTGTCGGGACAGAGAGATGGCTCAGCCATTAGGGGCACCGGTTGCACTTCCAGCCGGGCCTGGCTTTAATCGCCTACACTGCTATGACTCACACTTGTACTGAGGCCTAACGTGCAGGTTTCAGTCTAGGTTTTTAACAATCCCTCTTCCTAAAAATTGGAACTAGCTCATCTTCTCAAGTTGTTTTTGTAGTCATTTTTTTCCTTTATCGTGTGTCATCTATCGAATAAACCACTTTGGCAAAGCGTCTGCAATGCTGCTCGTGCTGCGTATTTATTTTCGTATACTTGAACCTGTCCTTACGCACCCTTTTTCTCTCTGTGTGCCAACACCACACAGGCTTAATTACTCTCTTAGTCCCCTTCCTGTTGCTGTGATGAAGTGCTCTGACCCGGCAACTTAGAGATGAGATGATTTGCTTTAGCTCTTTGTCTGTGTACAGCCCACTATAGTGAGGAAATGAAGGCAGCAGACGCTTGAGGCAGCTGCCCACATCATGTCCATAACTGCGGGAAAGCGGCGTGTGCGCGCATGCGTCTCAACTTCCTCCCTCCACTTACATGGTCCACAATCCCCTGCCCAGGGAAGGCTCCTCCTACCGACAATTAATATGAGTCTTCCCACATCAATTGATGTAACCAATAAAATCTCAAGCACGTATCCCAGAGGCCCATCTCCCAGGGGATTATAGATTGACAATCTTCACATCACACCTTAGGTTTAGAGTAAGTATTATGTCGAGTGAGAGCAAGTGTCCTTGTCAGGTAGAAATGAACACATATTTTATCTGAAGAATGAACATTACGACCTACCTCAAAATAATGTCCTCACTAGAGACTCATGGTACATATGGTCACTGTGAACACAGGAACCACATAACCACAAATGAGTCTCAGGAGAGACAGCAAATCACAGAAGCACACTGCAAAGATTCCAGCTATCAGAACTATCGGAAACCAAACACGTAATGTAAGAGTAAGGTACTACTTAGTTAATGTGTATGCAGCAATAAATTTGGGGAGAAAAGAATACTGGAAGGAACTTTAGAAAGGAAAAACAATAATCGAGTGGAGACTATAGGAAGATGACCTTAATATTTCTTTAAACACAGTGAAAGAAACGATTATTGACTTGGAAACTAAAGCTAAAGAAGCAAGAGGGACAGATAAAAAAAATATGAGAAAGATTGAAAATCAAGAGGTGAGACTAAGTCCAACAAACACAATCCATGTTCCAAGAAGAGATAAGAATGAAGACGATCCAGGGCTAACACACACAATGACGGACTTGTGTTTTCCCTTTCTATGAGAAAATGTCTGGCCTTGAAAGGTTGTATTGCTAAGTATGGAACTCATCCTGGAAGCTGTTTTAAGAAGGACTAAGAGCATTCAGAATGACAAATCACCCAAAGTGACAAGTAACTATAAGGAAAAGAAACAGAGAGTGGAGGGACAGACTGGAGATGGCACAGAGGTAGAGGGAACAGGCCAAACCAGAAAACATCGGCAGTATGCCTGACCCCTCAGCAGCCACAGAGGCAATGAGAAGAACAGACAACGAACCTCCCAAGGACAGAAAGAAAACAGCTGTCAGGCTGAGCCTCACACTTAGCAACACCACCTTTCGAAACCGGACGTTTCCTCATCGAAGCTGGGCTGCATTTACTACCAACACGGCCACAACAAACTTCTAAGGACAGTTTTCCTTTCTGGTGTCAGAAGGATTTGGGATCCAGAAAAGTAGGAAGCATGAATGCTGACTATGCACAATGCTAACATTAATGTCTAACTTGTGAGGTTAAAATGTCCAGTGTTTTACATGTAAGTTACAGTGGGTGGTGATTGCCATGGTCCAGAAGGAGAGGAAAGACATAAACATTCAACTTTTAATTACATATCTTAAAGTTTCCAAGATAATAGAATAAGTATGATGTCTTCATTATTACCATGATTATGATTAAGTTCTAGAAATCTTATACAAAGAACAAAGGGAAGAGAATCACACTACACACACACACACCCTATCCCCTCACACACACACCACACACACCACACTCACCGACCACACTCACACACCCCACACATATACCACACCACACACACACACACACACACACACACACACCACACACTCCACACACTCTCACCCTCCCATCCCCACACCACATCACACACACCACACCCACCCACCACCCACACCCACCCACACACACCACACATACATACAACACACACACACACACACACACACACACACACACACACACACCACATACTACACACTAAGAGATGGGAGAGAGAGGTAGAGTCCATAACAGTTTTGAACTTAACATATTTCCCACTTGTCTCCTTTGTTTTCTTCTTAGCTAACACACACTTAAACTCCCCAGCCAGGGACCGCAGGTGTGTAGTTCTTCTGTGTTTACTTGCCTTGAGGACCTTCATCACATGGACACCATTGAGACCCTGGGAGCATCTCTCAGGTAGAATCTGCATCCTCAAGAAGTTAAAAGATCATGACCATCAGAAGCATCCAAGCTTGAAGAGAATAGCAGATAGGCTTAAAATGGCCCTGGTCAAGAAGGAGTTAAAATACTATTGTCTCATGATACCAGGGGATGCAGGACATGTACACATCATAATCTGTTAAGCTGGAAGAAATAATAAGACCTCACCTAGCAAATAGGTTGATGAGTTGCATTTGCAAAGTTGTTGGACCATCTGGGAACATGGCCAAGCAATTCTGGGGAGCAGACTTGGCACTGCTTGTGGCCTTGTGTTCCTTATGAGAGAAAAAAGATTAATTTATTCTGTAAGTCATAATATATTGCCTAGAAGCCAAATTACAGTTAAAACTCTACTTGCAAGCAGATGTATAGTTCTACCACAGCTTTCACCTGGATTGTAGAACGCTGTCCCTTCGTGATCCAATAGGATACAGACTATCTTCTCTGCCCTTTCACTGTTTCAAAAAGTTCTTCCCAAGTGGCAGGTTTGTGATATTTTTTTCACTATAATGGAATCTTATTCATCCGTTCTAAACACAGCTGTTTGGCTATAGAGCAGCTGGAAATAATCACACAAGAAGCTGAGACAAGAGAAGTCTGAGTTTTCGGCCATCCTGGGCTACATAATGAGACCTTGTCTTAAAGACACACAACAGAGAGAGAAAGAGGTGGGGGGAGAAGGAGAGAGGGAGGGGAGAGGAAGAGGGAGAGGAGGAAGAACAGCAGGGAGCTACCTAGTTTTTTGGAATAGTGCTTGTCGCACAAGTATGAGGTCCTTAGTTCAGATCCCAGAATCCACATAAAAAGACAGATGTGGTTGCACAGACTTGCAATCCCAGCATGGGAGAGGGAGAAACAGGGGGATCACTGGGAAGGGGGATCACTGGGACTTGCTGGCTAGCAGGCCTGGCCAGATCAGTGAGTTCCAGGTCTCTGTCTCTGCCTCTGTCTCTGTCTCTGTCTCTGTCTCTCTCTCTCTCTCTCTCTCTGTCTCTCTCTCTCTCTCTCTCTCTCTCTCTCTCTCTCTCTCTCTCTCTCTCTCTCGTGTGCGTGCGTGCGCGCGCGCGCGCGCACACACACACACACACACACACACACACTCTTTTGATCTTTTCTGTTTAAATAATTATTTTTTTTCTACAACTGAACATTTTGAATGTGTCCAAGCAAAGGGGAATGTGAGATACAGTTTCTAATTTTAGGCTGTTTAGAGTTTAAGATGATATTTTTAAAAAGCTGTAATACCTAACTTGTACCATTTGACATCATGTAATGCCCTAGTGCTTTGTGTAACTGTGCATTGGGTTGTGTTTTTGTTTTGTTTTGTTTTGTTTTTGTTTGTTTGTTTTTTTGTGAAGACTCGGAGAAATCTGCAGGCCTTCATCCTCATAGTCCTCAGGGACTTTGACAAGCAGCACAAAATGATGCCCTTGGCCAGCTTCTCCTGTCAGGGAATGACCTCTGTACCGACTTCTCTTGCTCTCCAAATCCTGAAGTGTGCAAGCCTACCTCTTCCACAGAGCCCTTGACAACTGTAGCTCACCTCAACCATCTTCCGCCTCTGGCCTGCTCTCACCCACTTGTCTGCATCTCTTCTTCCTGGTGGCCATCACATCCCGTTCTCTTACATCATCCCTTTGCACGAGCCTCGTCTGCAAACAAGAGCGGCCTGAAGGCAAGTCCGCGCCTCCCGTTTCCAATTCCTACTCAGGTCAGTGAGTTAGTTTACAGTCCACAGCCATAGTTACTGATAAAGTGCCTAGCGTGGGAATCAGGGTTCATCTGTTTAGAAGCCAACCATTCCGGCTGACAATAGCAGGGCCCCAGTTGTCTGTGGTTTAGCTATTATGCGTATGTTGCTCATTTTCAAAATCTTATGTAGATGCCAGACTCTGGCAGTCTTTGCTTTTTATTTGTGTTTGTTATTCTATTAGACTGAATGCAGAGTAAAGACCTTCCTGGAGCTCTCTCTGTGATAAGGAACTGCTGTGGAGGATGGAGGAGGTGCCAAGTGAGACAGACAGTGGGCTATTGATACACCTTGTGGTCCTCTACCCAGTACCAAGTCCCCAGCTCCACCTCCCCCCCCCTTGCTATGGTTTCTTTTGAAGCACTTCCTCTCCCAAGTTTACACCCTTAAAGACCTACTTTGAAGCTGAGGATTTAGAAACACGTGGTTAGCCTTGCTCTGAGGTTTTGCAAAGTCAACAGGAGGCATTTTGATTATAGCTGTTGGTTCTCAAGGGACAGTGAGTTTGCAGAAAATTAGACATGGGAAATTGCCTCCTCTTGCAGCAAGGCTGGCTGAGGCAGGCTGACTGCTAATGCACAGCCTGAACGGGCTGGCAGACAATCTGATGCAGCTCTGCTGCCTGGCTCCACCTCAGAGCAGGGCATCAGCGATGGCACAGCTCACAGAGTGCAACACAGCAAAGGCACTGGACCAGCAGTGAAGGCATTTGATCCAGTGGCTGTGCTTGCATGGGAATGGACAATTATTTAGAATTAGAGCCTTAGCTGGTTTTTGTTCCCATCACCTCCGTGTCTTCCACTTATTTATTTGCACATTTTTGAAAGCTTAGAAGTCCTCCTAGAGCACACAAGTGTGTGTATACTTTTTTTTTTTTTTTTTTTTTGGCTTCCTTAGACTTGCTTTGTAGACCAGGCTGGCCTCGAACTCACAGTGATCTGCCTGCCTCTACCTCCCAAGTGCTGGGATTAAAGGTGAGCGCCACCATGCCTGGCACAAGTGTATATTTTTAATGGGATTCAATTAATAAAAACCCAAGTTCATCAAATTTGTAAAGTGTGGAGATAGACTTTATAAAAATGTTATTTATTTAATATAGATGTGTGAGGGCCTGCATGTCTGTCTGTCTACCACATCCATGCAGTGTTGGTGAGGGCCAGATGAGAGGGTTGGGTCTCCCAGGACTGGAGTTACAGACAGCTATGAGCAGTCATGTGCGTGCTAGGACTTGGACAGGTCCTCTGGAAGATCAATCAGTGTTCCTAAGTGCTGAGCCACCCCTCCAGCCCCGAGATGGGTTCTTTGTGACCACAAAAGGATCCGTTATCAGTCAGTCACTCTTCCAGTGGCTATAAGATCACGTTTGTGGATTTCTTTCTGTAGACCTACTGAACTTAGCAACAATATGCTGTGTATTTGAATACTTTTGACCTCAAAAACACAGAAAGTGTCTACAAGGACTAAGCAACACACCATCTCTGGCAGGAAACACCCTGTCAGGATGGACAGATTAGTGGGCAATCCCTACCCAAGTGCCATTAGAGTAGTTTTATGAAGGATGTCTTACTCACCTTGTTTACTCTGGTCGATGCGTGATCTGCATCCATCGCTCCTCACCTTTATCTATTGCTTCTGTTGTCTTCTAGGCCTTTCTCTCATCCCCCCACTCTACAGCATGGAGAATAGATGGGTTACCTTCCAGATCGCACTGGCTGTAGGTGGAGAGTCTGAAGCCAATGGGAATTACCCTAAAATCACAATTCTCAACCACAGCCTGTGCTTCTCTGGCAGAATCTCCTGACTAAAATACAGATTCCTAGGGCCCAGTCCCAGGGCTTCTGGTTGAGTCAAGAGGGGGAGTGAGAGGAAGGTGCATTGTAATGTCCCCTCCTTGTTACTCAGATACGAACTAAACACCCTTTGGAAGTTTTTCAGTGAAGTTTTAAGCTTGGTCCCTTAGACTGTGCTGTGGGTGCTAAAGACAGAGATTCCTGGGCCCACTCAGAACGTGCATCAGGGAAGGCTGAGGAGGGGGAGTTTAAAGCAGTGTCCCCAGAAAACTCTGATGTTTTCTGGATCTTTTGTTCTAGCGTGACTGGTGTGATCGCCCTTGCCGGAGGAGAGGGGGGAAGGTGATGAGGGTGAGGATGGAAGTTTGAATGACTGAAAGAGTGACTAGGTTAGGCGTTGAGCTCTTGCCTGAGAGGGCTCATCTGTGACGTTTAATGCGCCATCAAGTGTGAGAGAGCCTGTGCCCAGCAACCCCCTCAGTGTCGGGAAAACAGACAGCAAATCCAAGAGTGGAGAGCGAAGCTCTTAGGTAGAGATGCCCCTTCAATCCCAGGTGAACCATCACGGCTCTGCGGCTAAATAGAACAACTGGTTACTACAACAGCCACGCCAGGTTCTCCTAGTCAGCTTCTTTTCTTTTTTCTTTTGGTTTTTCGAGACAGAGTTTCTCTGTGTAGCCTTGGCTATCCAAGACTTGCTTTGTAGACCAGGCTGGCCTCGAACTCACAGCGATCCACCTGCCTCTGCCTCCTGAGTGCTGGGATTAAAGGCGTGCGCCACCACGCCTGGCTCTATACAGCTTGTTTAAACAGTTCCTGCCTGTACCTTTCTCCAAGCTGATATTTTTTTTTAAAAAGACAGTCCGGATAGGTTTATAGGTCAATGGTTTCATTTAAAACAATACCATGACACTCAGTGCTGGCTATATGGTGACCTTGGCTGAGTTATACCTCACTCCTTGTGTGTCCCTGTTCAGCCCTCACATCTAGAACTGGCCTGTGATGGCTGATGCTTCATCCAACATCCCTGTAGAAACAGCTGCCCAGTGGCGATGGGCCATGGTGCCTGAAGCTCAAGCTCTGTGGCAAGAGGAGCAGCCGCCCATTTCATTAACACAACAACCAGTCAATAAAATCTAGTTGTGTGGAAGCACTCTGTCTCTGTCTCTGTCTCTGTCTCTGTCTCTGTCTCTGTCTCTGTCTCTGTCTCTGTCTCTGTCTCTGTCTCTGTCTCTGTCTCTCTCTCTCTCTCTCTCTCTCTCTCTCTCTCTCTGCTCTCTTCCTTTCAACCAAGTTGGCTAATCCTCCTCCAAGTCCACTGTCCAATCAGTGGCAGGAAGTCTATGTTACAGGGAGTTCTGTCAGAGTTGCCACATGTTACCAGTGAACCATGGTATCTTCTTGTGGGTTCTTGGTCTTGTTAGTAAAAGAATTTAAGAATGGTTTCAAATGGAAATTTGACAACATTTATGTTACAGTTTGGAAGAAAATCTCCTGGGCAGGCAAGCTATAAGGCAGGATGGGGATGGAGAGGAGGAAGAGAGAAAGCCACGTAAATTAAGTCAAGCTATAGGCCTGCTTTGACTTAAGGTGCCAGGGTGGGTGGATACCCCTTAGGGGCCTCCCCTTCTCTGAGAAGAAGTAAAAGAGGGAATGAGGGAGGGGCATGAGGGCGGGAATGGGAAGAGAGGAAGGAGAGGGCTGGGATCAGGTGATTAAATAAAAAAAGTTAAATATAAAAAATTAGGTCACGATAGCACCAAGGTCAATCAAGTGGCCTCATGGTAGAGAGACAGTTTCAGAGAAAGAGAAAGGAAGCGCAGAATAGTAGAGAAAGCACGCTGAGGCTCTCTCTGGTCAGCATCCAAAAGACACGAAGAGAAGAAAAGGGGAAAGTTACACCTTTCTGGGTCAGAACTCAGATAGGCAAGTAGACCTGGCAGAACACCATGGTAACTATGTAGGAACAATACTAGTGAACAGGAATCCTGGGAGGTAAAAGTGCATTGTCTCATTGGAGAGATAATTGTTCCTCCCATCTTAGTAGAATGGCTTAAGGTATATCCGACTTCCTGAGGGCTGGTCCCTCAGCCAGGTAGTTGACCAGATGAGCCACAATATTAGGCCTCCACTCAGAGGGGAGCTCCAGTCTTGGCTAGGAGGCGACTGCATAGCTCTTCTTTCACGGAGCTTTTCTGCTACTACAATAGCAGTCTGCCTTTCCTATCTGCCATCACAGGCCATACACTGGCCGCTCCTGCGGCGTGTTCTCAAGTCATCCTTGGACTCAGTCTATCCCTCGGGATAAAACTGCCTTTCCTTTTTCATTCTCAAAGGCATTAGCTTGATACTAAAGGCTGGCAGGGGAGTGTGCTCTGTCACATTCCAGCCAGCAAACATCGAGAGATGAAAGTGTCTTCTGGAAGAGATGTCCTATAGGTGTCGGGGCCACTCGAAGATGAGTAAGAGAGCAAAACATGGTGGCACAGGCCTGTTGCCCCAGCTGCTCTGTTGGCTGAAGCAGAAGGGTCACAAATCCAAGGCCTGTCCAGACTCCAGAGAGCAGGATCCAAGTCTTCTCATGACCACAGAGCCCATCTCTAAATAAAATGTTTTCTTAAAAGAGGCTTGGGATGAGATTGGGTGGGGTCTGTGGTGGTGCAGTGGCCTACTGTGCATGAGGCTCTGTGTCTAACACCTCCCTCACTCTTTATATTACAAAGAAATAAAAGCTAAAAACAAAAGTCCAAGGCAGAAATAGTCAGCCATGCTGTGAAAATATGATAGCAGGATCGTAAGCAGAGAAAGAACAAAGAAAACTTTGGCTATGGTATTTGTGTGCACGGCTCTATGAGATGCACATTATTAGGAAAAGGCACTGACAATGTGAGGCACATTAAGTGTGTGTTGCCAACTAACCTAACCCAGCTTGCCCAGTCACAGCTATTTGATAATCTAGGCAAATAAGAGTGGCTTCCAAGGACTTGGGGAGCAGTATTCCTCACTTCCAGGTAGTACAAGGAAGGCAAAGCTCAGACCCAAGCCTGCAACCCCACGTCTGTTGGCACACAAGACCATAGCCATATAAGATGCTTTTTTATTGGCTCCAGCCCTAATCTCTCTGCCAGTTGCCTTTCGTGTCAACTTCTCTTGCCTCGGATACAGTCAGATCCTCTTGGGAGGATCAGCTAGCCTGCCAGAACAGCGTACTAAATCCTCTGCAAAGAGCTGCAACATTCAACCCAGTGGGGCCTTCAGGCTGGAAGCATCATACTGCATGTGCTTACAGACAGGGAGGAGCACCTGCATGTTTTTGTTTTTAATTAATTTAGTCTATTAAAAGCTACTCAGGTCTGTGTGTTATGTGTGTGTATAAAAATATATGCAGGCAAACAAGTGAATATAGGTGTATCTGGATGCCAGAGGACAACCCTAGGTGTCATTTCTACTCAAGTGATTTCCAAGTTTCTTTCTTTCTTACTTTCTTTTCTTTCTTTCTTTCTTTCTTTCCACTTTTTGTGTATATGTGTGTGGTATATATGTACATGTGCATTTTTGCAAGTGTAAGGGCACAGGTGTGTGCATGTGTGTGGCGCTCCAAAGCTTATGTTGGGAGTCTTTCTTGGTCACTTTGCACAATATTCAGTAAGGCAGGATCTCTCACTTAAACGTGGAGTTCCTCAGAACAGGGTAGACAGCCAACTTGCTCTGGCTGCTTTTGTCACTGCCTCCCAAGTGCTGAGATTACAGGCAGGGCGACACTCCCCCCTGGCTTTATGTGATTCTAGGGACCTGAATTTGGGTCCTCACACTTGCACAAGTGCTGTATGTACTGTGATATCTCCCTAGCTCCCCACCTTGCCTTTTGAGATGACCTGGGGCTCACTGATAACGGTAGGCTGACAGGACGCTGAGCATCGTCAGTGCACCTTGCCAGCTGTGGAATTATACTGAGTGCACCACCACATCTGGCTTTTTCTTTTTACACAGGCTCGGCTTATCTCACTTCAGTCCCCGTGCATGCACAGCAGGTACTTTATGGGCACGTGTACTTCATGAAATCCAGTGTGGAAATCCATTGTCAGGTTGTTTTGCTTGGAGCATCCTGACCACAGTTTACCCTCCGTCCTCTCCTCCCAGTCCTTCCCTCTCACTCCCCGCATCCACTCTTCCTCTGTTTCCCTTCAGAAAAGGGTTAACCTCAGTGGATGTCAACCAGCCATGGCATATCAAGTTGTAGTAATACTAGGTACCTCCTTTTCTATTGAGGCTGGGCAAGGCAACCCAGTAGGGGGAAATGTGGGAACCAGGCCCGACTGGGCTGCCTGCCTGTCTTGCTGTTGCATGTCCTGTTTTTTTAGCAGCTTTTGTGTCTGGGCTTATGTTGGTTAGCTAGTCATGGTTACTGCTCTGAGAATGCACCCCTCCCTTCCTTGGGACTTTCCCTCATGTGTGCAATCACCTCCTGAGGGATTTCACCTGATCCCAGTCTTGGATATTTAGCTCTCCTGATACCATAAACCAAGGGCTACGCAATTCTGTTGTTTTTATGAAATCTTTAACAGTCTTATGCTTAATCCCAGTGCCTTGATCCTCTAACAATCACTAGTTGATCCACCAGAACCGTGGAAGAACTTGCGGCATCCATTTCCAATATGCCCATTTCCTACCTCCGTGAGGCGCTGGCCAGCTTCCCCGGGCAATCCGTCAGCTTCCTCCCTTCTTTCCCAGTCTCAGTGAGACCTCCACTTGTGGAGCCTGCGCCACCACCTTACCAAGTCAAGGGCGAGGGACTGAGGACTTAACACACAATAAAACAGCGGGTCCTTCATGCTAAGAGAGTGACAGCCTTTATTCAGCAGCCAAAGAGCCTTTTTATAGGCAGCAAAACAGGAATGCCACTAGCAGGTGAAATCCCTCAAGAGGTGATTGGGTACACGAGGGAAAGTCCTAAGGAAGGGAGGGGTGCTTTCTCAGAGCGGTAACCCTGACTAGCTAGTCAACATAAGCACAGACACAGAAGCTGCTAAAAAAAAACAGGACATGCAACAGCAAGACAGGCAGGCAGCCCAGTAGGACCTGGTTCCCACAGGGAAAGAGCCCAAAGGCAGGCAACGAAGTCAGAGACAGCCCCTGCACCTGGTGTTGGGAGTCCCACAAGAAGACCAAGCTACACAACTGTAACATATATGCAGAATGCCTAGGTCAGTCCGATGCAGGCTCCTAGGTTGCTGGTTCAGTATCTGCAAGCCCCCATTATGAGCTCAGGTTGGTTGATTCTGTGGAGGTTTCTTGCGGTGTCCTTGATCCCTCTGGCTCCTCCCCTTCTTCCCTGGGATTCCCCAAGCTCCACCTGATGTTTTGCTAACTGTTTGCATCAGTTGCTGGGTGAATGAAGCCGCTCTGATGACAATTGGGCTAGACACCAATCTACAAGAGTCACTGGCATTGAATACTCACTCCCGTGTTCCTGTTTCTTGAACTGAATCTCAGAATGACAATTCGCTGGCTACCATTCCGGATCGAGCTCAGACCACCTCACGCCATTGAAGTCCTGCTCTATGCTTCTGGTAGCCGGCAGGTAGCTTCCGGGTCTCATGCTTCATAAAGCCTTGTGATCAAGACCATGATGGCCATCAATGTTTTCACAGCTTCCAGACCTAGAGAGAAAAATGTTTAGAGTTTCATGCTATCAGAATTTCTCAGCTCTTACACATTCCGCGGGCCAGAGTGACGTGGCCACGAGGCTGTGAAAGAGCATTCTCCAAGTTCTGATATCCCAGAACACAAACTGACAGTATTTTTAAACATAGGCTTATAAAATGTTTCTCTCAAAAAAAAAAAAAAAGACCTGTTAGAACAACAGTAAGAGTCAATGACAATATTTTTTTAAAAATCACACAAATACAAAACAAAAATAAAGTAAAATTATTTTATTATGAAATATGTAGATAGTAAATTACTTCAACATCTTTCAGAATTATGGTTAAATGGTTCTTATAAATCTTATGAGTACGTTCTCTCAGAATGCCTGCAGGTTGGTCATATGGCACACAGTATGAGAAATATTGTGGTGATCCACCATAAATGGTCTCCATTATTATTTTGGGTGGGTTTATTTGAAACATACATTTTTTTCTTTCAGAACTTCACACATGCATATAATGCGTGTTGCATTCCTTCTTTCAGTCTGTGCTATCCTTGGCCCTCGTGTTTCTGGCAACAGCAGTACACTAGAAGGTTGAAAAAGGCTCTGCAGAGCAGGAGGCAATGCCGGTGATGCTCCAGGGCAGCCGTAAGACAGTCATCAGACAGGCTGCCCCGGAGGACAGAGCAGCAAGACCCTGTGAGCCACCCGCTCAGTTAGCAACAGCCCAGCCACCAGCACCACACACCAGGAAGCAGGTGTGGGTCAAAATGGCCGGGGAAGGTGTCCCAGGCATCTCATCTCCTACGGTGCTCTCTCCCCTCTCTCCCCTCTTCCTCTCCCCCGACCTCCTCTCACCTCTCTTCTTTCATCTCTCATTTCTCTGTAATTGCTAAGGAGCACACTCCTTTTAATTTAAAATCATGGCTATCATGCAAATAGAAAATGAACATATGTCAGGCATTGCATTTAGTTCATCCATAAGTGATGTAATCAAGAAAGCATGGCAACTGTTTAAAGAATCCCAGCAACCATGTATAAATGGAGAATAAGGACTGGGGAAGTGAATGTATAAGTAAGTAAAAGATATAGCCACCCTGCAGTGGGGGAGTCGGCTAATTTGCATTTCCATGTCATTTGTCTCATTAGCATTGCTATATACTTCACAGAACTGTAATAGTTCAGAGCCAAAGAAAGGTGTCATCACCCAGATGAGTAAGAGACCAAGAATGCTTGCTATATGTTTGGAATCCGAACGATTATGATTCAGATCTTATATCAGCTGCTTATTAATTGAATGTTTGGGCAAAGAAACTCTCTTTCAGCTCGATTTTCTTATCAGCATGCACTCTCAGCCTATTTTGTGAATACTGAAGACTAAATAGAGAAATGCTTATAAAGCAGTCTGCATGGAGCCTCGTACAGAGTGAGCACGCAACAGTATTTTTATTGTTGGGTAATAACACAGTACTGTTATTACAGTTTATTAAAACTGACATTTAAAAAACAGTTAAAACTTTTATTTATGTGACCAATTGCTATTTCTATTGTTGACATACTTGGAATTCATTTTTAATGTGGCTAGGGTTTTAAAATTTTTATTTTTAAAGTGTGTGTGTGTGTGTGTGTGTGTGTGTGTGTGTGTGTGTGTGTCTGCAGATGACCCAGGAGCCTAAAGGAGGGGTCAAGTCTCAAGAGCTTGAGTCATGGGAGTTTGTAAGACACCAGTGTGGGTGCTGGGAGCCAACTTGTGTCCTCTGCAAGAGCAGCGTGTGTTCTTCGTCACTCAGCCACCTCTCTGTCTCCTGTAGCTACGTTTTAAATTATAAGTAGATTTTTAAAAAACGCACTGCCAGGATTGTGTAGCAGAATCCTGCCTGTAATTTCTTTACTGTTTCCAAAGTAATAATTGACTATGCAGATGCTTTTATTTTTGTTTTCCTTCCTAAATACATTAAGTGATTTTTATCCTTAGGCATGGAAGGGGATTTTCAGTGCTTCTCAGAAATAAAACACAGGACAAAAGAAAAAAATTAGAGCACATGTGTGTACACATGCACACACACAGATAGACACCACACACACACACACACACACACACACACACACACACATCAATAAATAAGATAGAAAACTTCAAGGAATCCAACCCGTCCATCCGTCCATTTTTAGAAATAGGAAATGATCATTCAGGGACGCTAAGCTCATTGTCAGCGCCCCAGTCAGCCATCAGAAGAAGGGCAACCGGAAGCCAAGCTCTTGCTTTGAATTTCTCTCAGTCTCCTTGTTATGCTTCCTCACCTGGTTGGTTACAGCTAACACAGGAAGTGCCACATACACACACCCTTCCTCTGTACAAACCAAGGCCGAAAGCAGCACTGAGCACAGACAGCCCATGCCAAGAAGGGAGGCTGAGCGACTCTGTCCAGGGTGGGAAGAGTGCCCCGCTTGCCCGCTCGCCTGCTCGCCTGCTTGCGCGCCCACCCACAATGCCTTGAGATTTATTAGCTCCACCAGTAGCCATCACATACTCATCCGGTCCTCACAGTCACTGGTCCTCCGCCTCAAGCAGCCATGGCTCCCTCCTCTGTTGGAATGTGTGGCTTGGAGAAGTCAACACACGGCAGAGAGGGTGCTTTAAAGTATGCCACAGACACAGAGCCAATCCCCTTCTTGATTTGTTGTCATTTTCCCAAAAGTGTAACGAGTAGTTGACTTCCTAGGCTCCTGAGGGGTTTGTAAGCAAGGGCTGTAAAGGCTAGAGAGCGGAGGTGTGTGGCAGGCTGGTTGCAGTGTGCCCCTGCTGGGGGTTGCAGCGTGCCCGACCTGTGCTTTCGCTGGTAAACACAAAGCAGGCCTCAGGGAATCCGGCTTGTCTGACAAGAATCTCCCTCTTGTCAGTGTCTGGTGTCAGGCACTGATGTGGGTTGGTTCATGTAGCCTTTTCTTTGTATGTAGTAGTTAGAAACGTTACACATCAGAACAGAAGTAAAGCTGGGTGTCGGGAGCCGCTCCGCCATTACAAGATGGCACTGGTTTCCTGTTTCCTGGTTCTTCACGGAAGCCCTTGCGGCCAGTGCGCATGCGCAATTACGTCATCCTTACATAACCTGCTTACGCAGACGATATGCTAATTGGGTATTCTCTAGAGCGCCAATGATAAGAGGACACGTCCCTATACGCCCCTGAATTCCCTATATAAGCCTCGGGTTTTTTGGGGGAAGAGGTCCTTCTCCATCTGTCTGCAAAGAGCTGTACAATAAAATCGCTGTCAGAAGAATCCTGAGTTGCCGCGTCTCCTTTATCGGCGAAGGCTGCGCACGACAAGTGGTGCCGAAACCCGGGAACTGCCGACCCCTGGGTGAAGGAACGACTTGAAGGACCCCAGACTGCTCGTCGGAAGAGGATTCAGAACTGACGGCGTGAGAAGCCTAGGCACTTTTCTGCAAGGTATGATTTCTGTTGTTTGGAAGGTCCGCTGTTGCTGGTTGCTTTCGTTATTGTTTTGCTGTGTCGCCTCTGTCTCAGTTGTGGGAAACGGGACAAGACTTGCACGTCCCCTTTCTGTGCTACAGATTAATTTGCTGTCAGTCTCAGGTAGATAACTGAGCAAGCGCTCCCGCTCCTGTAGATAAAGGAAGCATGGGAAATCAACAAGTTAAGCCGATTCTGGAGGCAACGTGGGCGTTGCTTAGACAGAGAGGTTTAAAAATCCCAGAGCGAGTGCTGATTAATTTTTTAAAAGAGGTGGATCGAGTGGCTCCTTGGTTTACTTCCACAGGATCCTTATCCAAGGGGTCATGGAGTAAGTTAGGGACAGACTTGATTACTGAAAAGGAGCAAGGAACCTTGAGAGCAGGCACATGGCCAGTTTATAAGATGATTAAATCATGTATAGAAGATGAGAGATGTAGGGAGACGGTTAACGAAGGACAGAGGGTTTTGGCCGACCATCCAGATAGTCTCTCAGGGTGGAATCCTCTGCCTCTGAGGAGACGTCCTCAGAGGAGGAGGACCTTAAGCATGATTCGTCTAGTTCAGAAGAACAGCTGACACCAATGGCCATGATTAATGGAGGAGCATTTGGTAATACTACTTTCAGCTGGAATACATCTGACCTTTTTGAAATTTCTAACAGGTGATTCAGCTCGGATGCAAATGGAAATGTCAGGGTTATAAGAATTATATCAACTTATTCAAACAAGTTGCATTTCTCATTATCAACATGTGAGACAGACATGTTGGCCATTCATCACCACGAGAAATGGTGAAATGGAAGGATGTTATTGATAACAAATGGAAAGGCCCGGATCCAATATTAATAAGATCCAGGGGAGCTGTTTGTGTTTTTCCACAGGACCAAGAAAATCCAATTTGGGTGCCGGTGCGGCTGACCAGGATAGTAAAAAAGGACGAGAAGGATGGAGACCCCGCTGCAGGTTCTTCTGAGTCTGCTGATGCTGAGTCCGGTGTTGAGGGCGCAGGAGCTTCGGTGGGGAATACTGTCAGTGTACCCTGTCCCGTTTCCAGTGATGTATGATGCACAAGTTTTTCCACGCTTTTTCTCTACAAATGCAACCATGAATATGTTAGCTGTGGGACTGGTTTTCTGTCTTTGGTTGCTCTGCAAATTTAAAAGACAACAACAGCGTGACAGAATTGTGCTTGCACAGGCTATGCTTGCTGTGGAACAAGGGGCATCTCCTCAGGTTTGGCTTAGCATGCTCAAACATTGAGACACTATCCTGATTCTAGCATTCCTGACGGGCACAGGTTCCCATTGCACCAGGATGCTACAGGATAGACCTGTGCACCTCCCGGGGCTCGAGTTCCCATTGCACGGGAATTCAGGTGTACAGGGTCTCCGTCCATGTAACTTCCTTGATCGCTCCCTGCTGCTGATGCGGAGAGCTGGATCGGTAATTTCATGGCTTCAGTTTGGCATTTTAATTGAAAGTTAAGGGGGAGATGTCGGGAGCCGCTCCGCCATTACAAGATGGCGCTGGTTTCCTGTTTCCTGGTTCTTCACGGAAGCCCTTGCGGCCAGTGCGCATGCGCAATTACGTCATCCTTACATAACCTGCTTACGCAGACGATATGCTAATTGGGTATTCTCTAGAGCGCCAATGATAAGAGGACACATCCCTATACGCCCCTGAATTCCCTATATAAGCCTCGGGTTTTTTGGGGAAGAGGTCCTTCTCCATCTGTCTGCAAAGAGCTGTACAATAAAATCGCTGTCAGAAGAATCCTGAGTTGCCGCGTCTCCTTTATCGGCGAAGGCTGCGCGCGACAGCTGGGTGGTGGTGGTGCACGCATTTTTGTCTCAGCACTCGGGAGGCAGAGGCAGGCAGGTCTCTGAGTCTCTGAGGCCAGCCTGGTCTACAGAGTGAGCTCCAGAGGTCTCATATCCAAGACTACTCATCTACTTGGCTGCACCGTGCTGGAGAGCAGCAGGAAGTTCACCTAGGGGGTGAGGGCCTTGGTTCCTCTCTGTTTGCCTCTTTATGGGCTTTCAAGACACACAACGTGGAATACAGTGGCCTTTTCAGGACCTAAAGCTTGGCTCAACATCATTTCTGCTGTGTTCCACTGGACAAGCAACCCTCAGTCCCCTCAGAGTGTCCGAGAACCATCCCAGGGCTCTGTTTTGTAAATGCTTTCTATTCTAAGCTTTCCCGTGTGCTTGCTTTGTCCTTGAGCACCTTTCTTCTCCATGCCCACTCTTTCTCCAAAATTCTTCCCAAGAGTTCATTTTCCAAACCCTTCATAAACCCCTCTCTCCAGGCTGCACCATGACACCTTAGCATTCATGATTCTGTGTGACAATTGTTCATGATAGAGCTCCCTTAAAAGACCATGCATCCTGCAGAGGACTGTCTTGAAAGGTTTCAGAGGCAGGGATGGGGGTGGGAGGTATTGAGAGGGACACTGAGATAGATTACTGGGGAGTAAAGAGTTTATTGGAAAAGGTATTAATGCTGTAGACAGACAAATTCAGGAGGGAGTGGACACTCCAAGAAAAGTCAGGCCCTGGTGCTAGAGACAGACCGTGCAGTAGGTCTCGAAAGAACAGATCATAGCCCATTCTGCAGTTGAGGAAAGTGTCTTATTCTTTTCAGACTCTGGGGGAGGAGGTTTCACAGTACAAGTTTGCAGCCAGGATCTCTGGTTTCCAGGCAGGAGGCAGGGAAGTGGGTGTGGAGCAGGATGTGTAACCACCAACCCTCCCTGAATTGTGACTGCACTTTCCAGGTGAGAGATCCTGGCCCTGGGTTGAGTGTTGTCTAGGGACTCACAGACCATGTCTCAGTCAGGTGCCTGTTGGCATCTGTGAGAGGAGGTTGCTGCAGATATTGTTGGCAGGAGCAGAGGCTAAATTCTATCACATGCATACATGTCTTATACGTGTATGGGTCCCAGAACCAAGCATGAAGTTGGGGAAAGACTTCAGCCAACATTTACTGTTAATCACCCCCATGATCCAGAGTGACAGAACAGAGTGTTATTTCTCACACTGTTTTTACAGTCTTATCTTACACAAAAAGGAACAAACACAGTAAAAAGTCATGGTGTTAGCCATGGTCACAGCCTGTGTGACAGCACAGTTAAAGAGGAGTTAATATCTTTAAAGGGAAACATCATGCCTCTGGGGATGACATCATGGCTCTGGGGATGACATCATGGCTCTGGGGATGACATCATGGCTCTAGGGATGACTTCATGGCTCTAGGGATGACATCATGAAAGCTAAAAGCACAAGTGATTGTCTGCTGCTGGTAGGAGAAAATGCCGCCCGAGTTCTCTGCTTACAAGTGGAATAGAGTTGATTTTTTGTGCACCCCTGTACACCAAACACCCGAGTGTTTGATAAATGAGCATGAGCATGGAACAGTGCTTTGTGAGGAGAGGAAGGGTGCTCTCCTGCAGAATGACTGTGGGAGAGCAAGAGTTTGTTGGTGATTCTCAAGAGACAATCTAGGCCACAGAGAGATGACAGTTATCAGAAAGAGGCTGTGTGAGGGCCCAAGTGTCTGCGTCAATCAGCTAATTCATGGGAGTTAAAACCTCTGCAGCAATACATCCTCTGAGGCCATGTGGCATCTTGTGCCCTGATTTCATGCTTAATAAGCCCCTTCTGTTCACTGATTTGATTTCTTGTGCATTTTTCTATTGTGGAAATGGTCTCTTTTTAGTAGTTACTGTGAAGGACCCTCCATTATTGTGAATTCACACACTGCCATTACAGCTTTTAAAACCTATTTCTTTTAAACTTGGTAAGTTAGAAACAAAAATTGCCTTGCACACAGATACATGATAATTTTTGTTTCCTTAATAAACACACACACACACACACACTACATAAATATTTTCACACTGTTAAAAAAAATCCAAATATGAAAGCCCCTTCCCCAGCCCTCCCTAGGTTTACTAGGAATGATCATTGTTAAGAAACCAGCACACAACTTCTACCCTCTTTCTCTACTTTCGTTTACAAAATCATGCAAGCATTTATAAATGGCCCTTTCAACTGTTATACAAACCAGATCATGTTATACATTTTCTTCTTTCATGTGGCTCTACATATGAAGATCATTTATATGGTCCACAGAACTCTATCTTCATGTTTCCTGTGACTGTAAATAGGAAGTTTAAAAAAAAAAAACAAGACTTACCCAGGTCCTTCAGAAAAACAAAGCTGGAGAATATGATAGATAGATAGACAGACAGACAGACAGATGGTAGATATGTAGATGATAGATAGATAGATAGATAGATAGATAAGACTTATAGAGGTTGGCAAGGTATAAGATTTACCAAATGAATGAACAAGCTAAAAGCCCCTCAGAGTTATTATGGTTCTAGTCTGACAGCCAACTGGATCAAACCCAGGCTCTGTGGCTCTATGGTTAAGAGAAGTGGCTGTTCTAGAGGACCTGAGTTCAATTCCCAGCACCTACATGGCAGCTCACAAGTATCTGTAACTCCAGCCCCAGGGGATCTGACACCCTCTTCTGGCCTCTGAGGGCACTAGACATACAAATGGTGTATAGACACACATGTAGGCTAAACACCCACACATAAACTAAAATTCAGTTTTAAAAAATTGGGATGAGCCAATGTTTTAGTTTGACTAGAGGCTAAGAAAAATGTTTGTGTTCTAGTAGGAAAGTCACCAGATAGCAAGAATCCTCTGTTCCTCGGGACAGTCAACATTCTGCTCCTCTATTCATGCCTTTAAGTGACTTGAGGAGGCTTGTCCATATTGAGGAAAGAGATCTGCTTTATTTGGTCTGTGGGTTTAAATGGCCATTTTATCCAAAACCACTTTCACAGAAACATCCAGAGTAGCGTTTGACCAAAATCGAGGCATCCCATGGGCCATCAAGTTGAGATCTGAAATTAGCCATCACCCAGGAGTACAGCATTATTTCATGTCCAGATGACAGCTAGGTTGCTTCTTATTTTCTTTTTTTAAAATCTTTTTATTTTTCTACTGTAAATGCTATTGCAACAAATCTCCAACCATATACTGTGGTTCTCCCTTCTCCTGGGGGTCATTAGCCACAAGCCCATTGGGACAAAGAGAGTAGAAGTGGTTTGGACAGCCATGAGTAAGACTGAGACTCCCGGAGTCAGCTTCAGAGAGGCAGCTCATTTTATTGTTTCAGGGGTAAGGTATATAAGGGCTCTTGGGGTTTTGGGCAGGAAGGGCTGATTGGTCATAACACAATACCTAATTATCATATGGACAGGAAGGACTGATTGGTCATAGTACATTACCTAATTAGCATATGGACAGAAAAGGCTGATTGGTTATAACATGAAATCTAATTATTATACTAGTAGGCTAGTAGCGGGAAAGGTGAGATTTGTATACCAAGTCACTTAGTGCTTGCAGGAGGTTCTATGCAGGGTCATATTCCAAGCAAGGTCAGGCATGGGTGCCTAGAGACTAGATATGTTCTCCAGCTAAGGTCAGACAGAGGAAAGGAAGCCTGGCTGAGAAAGGGAGTCCTCCATTCTGCGCAGAGCTCAGAAAGCTATCCAGACATGATGGACTGTGACCTTAATAGCAAGGTTTTGCAACAACACACACTGAGGTATACATATGTGTATATTTCTGTAGGTTATATTTCTAGAATGGGAATTGTTGAATACAGAAGGCAGAATAGTGACACTTCTCTAAAGTGTCTATGGCCCAGTTGATCCCTGGGGCAGTCCGGTATGTTAGAGTGCATGGCAAAGGAGACTGATGTGGCAGGAGCAATTAAGTTTCCTTTTTGGCTGACAATAGAGAGATCTTCTGGAATTATTTGGGTGGCCCCCAACATAATCACAGTGATCCATAGAGTTGAGGAGAGACTTGAAAGACTGGAGCAGTGGCATTGGGAGAAGCGCGTGGCTTGGTGTAGCTGACTTTGAAGAAGGAGGCAGGAGGCAATAAGCCAAGGAATACGGGCAGAGGTTAGAGGGTACCCGGAAGCATTGTCTTTCCTGTAGGGACGCTAGAAAGGAAGGAACACGCCCCTTCCGGCACCTTGACTATAGTGCGGTGAAACTCATTTCAATCTTCTCAACTACAGAACTGTAATATAACGTATATCCATGTTGCTTTTAAGTCACCGAATTAGTAGTAAATTAAGATGTAATTTAGAACACACACATTTGGATCCTAGGGAATATACACACACTGTCGTCAGTATCAGATTTCATTAGTCTTTTTTTTTTTTTTTTTTTTTTTTTTTACTTTTTAGTAACTGTATTGGATGAAAAGAAATTCTGTTCCTGTTTCCAGGACTGAAGTTTTTAGTGCTTTCCTTTTTCCTTGATGAGCTGGGGGTGATCTTGTTTCAATACAATGTTGCAATCTTGCTTATTGACTCACAAGTTATCACTGAATAAAATAGCCTTCAATTACTTTTTTGCTTGTCATGAATGTTGTAATTATTTCCTGCCAAGCCACCATCTCTGTTTACTCTGTCAACTCTTCTTACACAGACAACATTCCTTCAAACCCAGAGCTCTGTGTCCTGCTTAGTGGAAGAGTAATGTCTACACCAACGATACTGCAGATGCCTTCCTGACCCAAGATGTGGGAGAGATGGAAATCAACACAGTGCTCAGGGAAAAGGAAGCTTAGTGGTGAGGGCAAAGGCACAGAGCAGGAATAACAAGGCAGCAGAGAATGGCAGGTCTGTGACAGAGCCGTGGGTAGCACCCACGACAATCTCATATTCAGCCCACGAAGCTTGGTAGAAGCTGTCCAGGAACCAAGAGCATGGGAAAGGCACACGAAAACATGGAGATGCAAATAGGGAATGCTGGGACAGGAGGGAGGAGTTGCAAGCAATTCACAGAACGAGGGAGGCATGACAATGGTCCATAAGTCTGGAGAGGTGGGCAGGGCCCATCGAAGTCTATACTTTAGCCATGTCTTTTTTTCTCAAGTTGGATGCCTAAAAGTGAAGTGTGGGCTAGCTCTTAACAAAGCCCATGCCATCTGTTCTGCTGAGAAAAGTCTCCAAGGGCACCATCCGAGACCAGCACAAGGGTGCTGTCCCAGCCTAGAAAGGAGGCAGGGTATGATCGATGAAGATGAAGACACTGCACAGACAAGAGACCCATGCCTGCATCTCTCCCTGCTCATATGGTTTGTGCACCAAACAATACACAGTAGTTCTCTGCGCCGAGGCACTTCATAAACTAAACTCATCTAGTAGAGATGAGTCTTTGCAGAGAGAGAGCTAAAAGTCACCGTGTTTAACACACAGAACCATTACAGATGCATGTCACACTTAATGTTTTATATTTAATGTTCTTTCTGTGGATGGGCTCCAACTTCTGGTTATATGCCAGGACCATGGCTGGGACATAGCAGTCAGCCACATACTCACAGCGTGACGCTGATGATGTGTGTTGTGTTGTCAAGCTCTGAAGTAGGCATTTCGAATGCTTTTTACCAGGACTCTGCAGCAGGGACTGAGGAGCGCCTCTGACCGGATGTACAACACAAGCATCAGCCTGCCCAGCCTCTCTTTCCTCCAGCCGACCTTGCATGGGCTGCTGCCCATGGAAATGGAAAGAAAGGGGCTTGTCTGAGGTCTGCTCTGAGCTTTCGACTTCCTCTTGCTTTGCTATTGGTTAACAGTCATCCCAAAGCTCCTCACCACTTGAGGATCCTGGACCTGTGGCTAAGAATTGATCTCGCCACCAAGGAGCCAGTAAAGGTGTGACTGAGGGAAAATAAAACACTGTACTGTGCCTTTGTTCTATATAATAGTGCGTTATCCGACAGCACTTTACTGAAGTCCTGAATTAGCTAAAGGGAATCACAGCATATAGATGAAGGTCTTGAGCGATGGATTAAATTGGATGTTTGCCATGTTCTGAGCAGCAAGCACTATCTCTGCTCCCAGCTCACCCCCAGCTCTGCTTGCTGCCTGCCCCCGAAAGAGCACCTAAGGAAGAAGACAGGGAATTTCCTCAGAAGTGAAACTCCCATGTCACAGTATTAGGGCTGAGTCTCAGCCCTCAGCTCTATACAGGTGTCAAAAAAAAAAAAAAACAACCCATGGAATGACACCTTTCGGATCTTCTGTCTGCCAGGCTAAACGTTAGCTTCTACCATGTGTACTAAGTAGAATCCACTGCTCACCCCAGGCTACTGGGATCACACCATATGCAAGGAGGCGCCACAGGACTCAAAAGAAGGTGGGGCACAGTGGTTAGTGACCTGACAGGACTTTAGCTGGGGTCAGGCAATGTAAACACAAATACAGAAGTCACAAACTAAAACCTAATCAGTTTGGTAGGGTCACAGGCACTAGTGCCATTAAGTTCCTCTCTTCCTGTCACGTGACAGGACCATCGCTGTCCGGCAAGGCTGGAAGAACCCAAATCAAGCAAATGGGACGAAGCAGCATTTTTTCTGGGGTGAAGTATGGCTGGGATGGGAGGAATTGCTTATTAAACCCCAAACCACCGTCTGACAGAAACGAAGGATCAGTAGCTACGCTGTGATCTTACTGGGAGAGCACCAGTTTCCAGCATCTTCCTTGGCGAACGCCCGCGCTCAGCCTGAGCCTAGCTTGGCATTGTAAAGCCTGGGCTGCAGTAGTCTGTTTCCAGTTTGGCTGAGAATCGGGAACCGAGAGGCAGAACTAGGGTGCGCTGGGTAATAGAAGCCTGGCCCTTTCTCTGGAAGCCTGCGCAGAGCTGGTGTGCCAGGCAGGAGCTCAGCTGCGCACTGAGGGGCTATTTGCGGCTTGATAGTCTCCGCTGAATCATTGATGGCTTCGCTGCCTCGGGACCTCCCCCTTGTTAACAAATTGCCCTCCACATGAAAATTTAAAGAGGCAAATGAGGGCAATCTCTAAAACTATTATTCCCTCTTCCTCTGCCATCTGAGCCCTAATTTTTTACCTCACTCAGCCCAGGAGTCTTCTCTTGGGAGATGGCACAGCTCAGATAACTCCCCCCCACCCACCCCGTGCCCAGGCCCAGAAAAACCCAAGGGCCTGTGTGAGAGCAACATCTGGGTTCTGAACTGTCCCTGGAGTTGTGATGCTGGCCAGTTGAGCACTGACCATCTTCAGTGTCCTTGAACCAGGAAGTACCACATCTCAAGTGCATCCTCTAAGAAGAGGGTGAAAAGTTTCAAAATGTGGTCCAGGTTTTGGAGTTTGTTTGGACGCCTCGGATGGCCTAAGAGTTTCCAAAACTCTAAAGAGCAGGAGGCTGGGGCGAGCGAAGTGGCTCAGGGGATATGAACACGATGACCCAAGCTGGTATCCAAGCATCCTCATAAAAACCCAGACATGCTTACACCCTGCATATGACCCTGGTACTGTGGGTGGTAGAGACAGCAGAGTCACTGGGGCTTGCTGACTGCACCCCAAACTCTAAGTTCAGTGAGAGACCCTGCCTCAAAAATAATGTAGAGAAGCGATGGAGCACGATACTTGACCTTCTCCTTTAACCTCTGTAAAGGCAAAGGCACCCATACCTGTGTACATCCACATGCATAGTCACAACACACACACACACACACACACACACACGTTTATATAAATATTTGATATTCTGACTTCTCTTGAGAAGCAAGAGGCTTAGGCCTTTGTTTGCATATTAGTCCACTCGTTAAAGAGTGGCCTCTCCTTTAATGAAGAAGTCGCCTTTTCTCCCTCAATTAATTGATTAATTAATTCACTTTGCATCCTGCTGCAGCCCCCTTCTCTTCCAGTCTCTCCCCCCCCCACACACACACACACTTCTCTCCTCCATCCTTCCCTCTCCTTCTTCTCAGAGAAGGAGGAGGTCCCCATGGGTACAACGAGCCCTAGCACATTAAGTTGCTCCAAGACTCAGCGCATCCTCTCCCACTGAGGCCAGACAAGGCATCCCAGTTAAGGGAACAGGATTCAAAGTCAAGCATCAGAGTTAGAGTGGGTGGCCTTTTTCCTTGCCAGAGTTACCATTTCCTAATCATGGTTGAAATTGTGAGCCTCAGTGTCCAGAGAGATGTGTCCAGTGAAGCCTGCTAGTAGGACTGCCTGCAGTGCCACAGTGAATACGAGATCAGCTCCCAGAGACTGTGGTTCTAGTGTGATTGTCGACCCCACTTTCCATTTTCCTATAGAGGGGTTATGTATCTCTGACCTTTGTCTTGTGAGCACATACAGATGATTTGGGCAGAAGCTCCAAGAGTTATCAGAATTTACAACATTTTCACCAGCTCTGTGGGTCTCTTATAACAGAATAAGTGTGGGAATTACACACTTATGATCCTCTTCTGCCTATGCATTTATGATGCCAATAAGAATGCACTTGAGGGAACAGACCAAAAGTGGGCCTATAACTCAGAAGTGCTCAACAGGCTACACTGGACTGCAGCCAGCCAACCTGGTGCCTTCAACAAGACTGCTCAGGGGTTTAAGCTTATAGAAAGTCTTTGTTAGCTAGCTGGCGACTACACTCGATGTTTGGGATCTCAAATGTAGCCCTAGGCCTTTCTCACAGTGAGTTTTTAAACAAACAAACAAAAACAAAACAAAACAAAACAAAAAACCCATATTCTGCATTGATGTACGTTAGTGAACAAGAAAAGTTAGCAGAAAGCAGAACACTACAGAAGCCAAAAAGCAAGGCTAGTACATTTAGAGACTTACCCAGAACTATAGATTTTGATGGATTAAGTCTTTCTTTTAGATTTAGCAGACTGAGCTTTAGAACCTGCGTGGCATTTCCATCATGGTGTCTGTTGTGCTAAGGTCTAGGGATCTACGAAGGTCTGGGCCTTTGATGCAGACGTATATTAATGGGAGTCACTGAGAACTGGGGGTTTCCCTTCCTGAGAGGAGGTGAGCCATGCAAGAACATGGGGCTTGCTGTGAACGGGAGCAGTAAGGGGGCAACAGCATTTCTCTATTTCCTGAGGTGTCAAAAATGGTAGCATTAAGGAATTCCTAAATATTAAAACAAAACTAACAAAAAATGACAACCAGGATTCTGGAAAGATCATAGTGACAATAAAGTATCTGAGATGGCTCCTAGGTTTCATAGAAATTACCATGCTAGAGAATTCTGAAATATTTGCCTTCTGTTATACAGAGCTATTGTTTCAAATATTGTATGTGTAGAGGATAGAGCAGTGGCCCAGCCACTAAGAGTATGTATTTCTCATGTAGAGGACTCAGTTCCTAGCACTCATGTTGGGAGACTCACAACTGCCTGCAACCCTAGCTCCAAGGGATTTAATGTCCCATCCCAGCCTCTTTAGGAACTCATACCACACACACACACACACACACACACACACACACACACACACACACACACAGAGAGAGAGAGAGAGAGAGAGAGAGAGAGAGAGAGAGAGAGAGAAAATAAACCTTTTTTAAAAAATCATATGTGAGTTGGGCGTAGTGTCTCATGCCTGTAATCCGAGCACTTGGGGAAGCAGCAACAGCCAGATCTCTGTGAGTTCGAGGCCAGCCTGGTCTACAAAGTGAGTTCAGGACAGCAGAGGCTACACAGAGGAAACCCTTTCTTGAACAAAAAAATCATATGTGTAATGGAGTTGTACAGTCTTTTTTAAAAGAATCACTTTTACTTGATGTGCCTGGATGCTTTGCCTGCACCTGTGTCTGTGCACCAAGTGTATGCAGTGCTCTTGGAGCAAGGAAAAGGCCACTGGATCCCCTGGACCCCGGAGTTACAGATGGCTATGAACCACCATGAATTTCTAATTTTATCCTATCATAGTAAGAAAGCATTTCAAAAGGTTTGCTGTACAGAGTATCAAAAAGCTGATAGTGTTTGTAGTTGAGATGGAGCAATATACATGTTGGAACATGCATCATTGACCTGAAGTGTAGCACGTTCGCGCGTTTGCTACTTTTATAATACTGTGGCGGTGTCCTTATCTTATTGCTCCCCACTCGCTCTGTCAGGTGTTCTTACACCCACCTACAAGACCACCGGGTAGACTGGGACTAACATCAGGGATAGACAATCACTCTATTACCTCATCTCTGTCCACCACAAGCTGTTGTCTTGCGTAAAAAGGGCAAGCGGGGACTTGGGACAGCTTTGCTGACATATGTGTTTCTAGTCTAATGCTGCCAGTCCTAATGAGGCTTGACTGGCACTGGCTTCTTGGAAGTGGTCAAAACCCAATTAACCTCAATATCTACTTTCATATTTACCTTCCACATCCATTCTCCGGCACCACTTCTAATTTATATTCTTCAGTCCCTAAGATCGGTCGTCATCAGCCCCCTTTTGACCTTTCATTAACCCGGCTGCCCTCTGACCCATCTCACAGTGGGTCTGGTAGTTATTCTTACTTAAGGTGGTCAAAGGTTAACTTACACATGGATCGTATTGACTTAAAAAAGTAGCTGTGGCATACGAGGTTAAAGTCTAGCGATTGTGATGGGTATAGCTTGGTATAATTCATTTTGGACAGTGGATGCTCTTATAACCTCATGTCATCCTTTTGAGCATTAAAGGCATTTTTATCCATCTGGGAGAGAACTCTAGACTGCGTTCCATGAGCAGTGGGGAACTCTGAAGGGTGAGAACCAGCCAAGCCCTTCCCCCATCCCTTAGGAGATTTGGGGTAGAGACACAGCTGGAGCCTCTGCTGCCCACATGCACACTGGAACTCTCTAGGGTTGTGGGGCGGGGGGGGGGGGGGGGGGGGGGGGGGGGGAGACCATGTTGGTTGCTCAGAATGTGAGTGCGGCAAGCTCTGAGGAATGGTTCTGCTTCAGGACCATCCAGCTTTGCAAACAACCTGCATCCTGTCTGTGGCTGGTATGGATCTCCTCTTTGGAGAGGAAGCTTCCGGCACACCCCCCACCGCGAAGGCGGCTGAGTCTGGTTGCTTGCTTGGCTGGTGCTGTGGCTTGAACACAGAGCCTGCAGCATAAAAAGATCTCCCAGCAAGCTCTGCCCCTAGACCCTACTTATTCTGTTGTTTATTTGTTTTATTGTGGTTTTGAATCTTGTTTCACTTTTTAATGGGGCGATTTTTAGAACTAGGGCTTCTTTTTTTTCTTTTTGTAACCACCTCTAAAGTTACTTTGTAAAGAAGAATTACAAAATACAAAGTTTCATTAGAACATCTCCGTAGATATTGCACTCTGCTCTTCCCTTGCAGTTTTTTAAGATAAGGTCTGTGTGGTACAGGTTGGCCTCAAAGTCACTACTATACAGCACAGCAAGGCTGCCTTGAACTTCTGTTCCTGTCTACACCTCTCAGGCAGTGGGATTATGTCCTTTAAAAAAAAAAACTCTGCTGGGTCCAAATCAGAGCAGGCCGGAAGCCACAGGTCATGGAACTTCTTCCGGGGTCAGCGGGCATCTCTGAAGGGCTGTTTTGGTTGGAAACTGTGAGATCAGGTTCATTATTCTGGTCTGCGGAGAGACTCAGCCGGCCGTTTTCACTTTAGCTGGTGACACCAAATTGCTGCCATGCTGTCTTCCCGCGTACCACTCCACCCAGACAAGCTTGTGGCTTTTACTGTTTCCTTCTTGTGACTCGCTCTTAAGGGCAAGATTTTCATTAATTTTTTTCCTCTGAATTGGAGTGTGGCAAAATGGGATCTCTCAGGGGCTTCATGTAGCAGGCTCCCCTGAACACAACAAGCACCCCCATCCCTCTACTTCCTTTCCATAAGGAAAGGCGAGTGGTCTAGGAGGAGAAGCTTGCAATGCTCACCCTCCCACTTAGGCGATTCTGGACACCTTTTCCAAGGATGAAATTTCCTCAGGGTCTCACCCCAGGAGGACCCTGATGAGGCAGCCAAGCCACACAGGGCGCACAGGACACTAGGCAGCGCTTCATGTGCGCTGTCCCCCGCCCCCCGCCCCCGTTCCTAGAATTTACACCTTGAGGGTTATTGAGCGATCGCACACACGATCTAGTTTCTCTGTCTCAGCAGCTTTTTGAAGTTGGAGTTGCGGACACTGTCTTGACGTGAGGAAGGAACGGTTCCCATGGAGGAGGGGTGGCGTGTCAGGCCTCGCATTAGGTCTTACTCTCAGGAAATGGTGGGGCGTTCACTCTCAGGCCTGTCTTCTGCTGCCAGGGTTGTGATCCTTGGGTGTGTAAAATGCAGTCACTACACACACTACAGGGATAAGCTCTTCCACTGTGCTTGCTCACTGTGCTCCCCCTCCCCCTCCCCCACCGACTCCCCTACCAACCACAGTTTAGTTTAAGACACTTCATAAATCCTTCCTCCACAGCGGCACAGTGGTCCTTCCTTTCCATGTTTGTTTTTTTTTTTAAAGTGGCTTCAGTTACCCAAAGCTAACCAAGATATTAAATATTGAGTGAATTACTAACTTTATTTTGAAAGAAATCAAAATGTGTTAGTTTTCAGTTGTGCGCCGTACCTTAATGTATAATGAAATCTTGTGCCACACTGCTTCATCCCACTCAAGACATGAATCATCCTCTGGTCCAGCGTAGCCACGCTGTGGGTGCTGTTCTTCTATTGGTTACTAAGAAGCTGGCTCAGTTATAAGATCAACCGTCATGGCGTCGCAGTGCGAATAGTCAAGTAGCCATTACGTTGCAGCTTAATGTCACCATGACCTGTGCCTTCATCATTTTACTTAGGCACTGTGCTATTTCGTATCATTGCGTGAAGACGAGTGCCATAAGCCCCGGAAGCAGAGAGCATGGTCATACAACTCATAGCACGGAATTATAATTGCTCCATCTTTACTGCGTCTAATTACCAGTTCAACACTGTCATAGATATATATGTACAGAATAATATATATTTCTATCCACAGTTTAATGTACCCATTGGCTGAGGATTTAGACTATAACCCCAGAGAATAGGGAGCCAATATACTCCTCTCTACTGTAGGCTTTTACATGTATGTTTTAAAGCTCTGTATATTTTACTGCCTCTTCTGATGGAAGCTGAAGGAAGTAATGGCTTCCCCTGCCTCTCTCTCTCTGTCTCTCTGTCTCTCTCTCTCTCTCCTCTGTCTCTGTCTCTGTCTCTCTGTCTCTCTGTCTCTGTCTCTCTCTGTCTCTGTCTGTCTGTCTGTCTGTCTGTCTGTCTGTCTGTCTCTCTCTCTCTCTCTCTCTCTCTCTCTCCCCGTCTCTCTCTCTCTCTCTGACACTCTTCACAGACACTGGAACGTGTGACTTCTCTTCCCCTAGGTGTTTCATGACTCTATATAACTTACCCGAATGAATCACTCTCTTAGTCCCACCACTTGCAGATAGCAGTGTAGCGAGAACAGCTGTTAAAGTCTCAGGCGGATGTTATACTGACCCTATCTCGTGCCTCCTCCCTAACTGCTACTTCATGTAGTCTCACCTTCTGTGTGCCCAGAAACGAGGGGTCTCTGCCATCTTCAGCCTTAGGGCTCCCTCAAACCAAGCTGACTTCCTGTCCTTGTTGATGGGCCCTGGAAGCCCCTCGGATAGATGATGGAGCCGAGACGCTCAGAGTGGCTTGCTCAAAGTCACTGAGCACACTGCAGGCCCAGAGGAGATTTATACAGAACATCGCTAACGGCGGGGTCTGTGCTCTAACCCGCAGCTGGAGTCAGCAAGCAGCTCTTTAGGACATGTTTCTCTTCGGCTCTCTCGACAGCTCCTCACCAATATTTGCTCTTTAATTACCTTCCATGTAATCTGCTCCTGCAGATCCGTACTCTTACGATTGCCAGCACTTACAGCTTTTCTCACAGGTTTCCTGGAAAACACCTACGTCCCGTTTCTTGGCAGGGGTCACAGGTGGGAGAGTTCCATTGCGTTGAGCTACATTCTGTACCACCAATAAGTTTTAATAGCAGTGAAAGTGTCACTGTGCATCCCGGAGACCACAGGCTGCAGGAGACACTCCGTCTTCAAAGTGTGTGTGTGTGTCTGTGTGTGTATATGTGTGTTTGTGTGTATGTGTATGTTTGTGTGTGTATGCATGTGTGTTCATGTGTGCCAGTGTTTACACATACTGTACCTGGGAATCCATATATGTAGAAGTCAGAGACTGACACCAGGTGTCTTTCTTACTCATCCTCCAATCTTACTTTTTGACATGGACTCTCTCACTGAACCTGGAACTTGTCCATTCAGCTAGGTGAGCTGGCTAACGAGCCCTGGCCGGGCATCTTCCTGGCTCCATCTCATTGTTGGCAGCACTACAGGCATATGCTGCTGCACCCTGCTTTCTCAATGTAGGTGCTGCATATTTGCATTCACTTTCTCACGCATAGCAAGAAGTTTACCAACTTAGCAATCTCAAAAGCACGTGTTTCCTCAAAGCATGTTTCCACTTGCGCGGTGCCATGCCACAAGGAAGGTGAAGGTCCTTCCCATGGGACCAGGAGTCCCCTGAGACTTTTGTTTGTACTATTCAGTTGTCTGCTAGGAACTGGCAGTCCAGAAAATGACAAAGAGTGGGAGAAGAAGCTGCTAGCCAGGGAAGGTCATCAGCGTAAGCCTTCAGCAATGGGATTGTAAAGGGCATTAGATGCCGTGAGTACCTCTGTCTTTAGTGGTACCTCAGAGCAGCATGAGTCAGCACAGACAGCTCAGCTCCAGTGCCTGTGGTTCTGAGATCTGTCTGTACTTACTTTCATGCCACTGGAAGGCTTGAATCAAATATTTATATGAGAGAGCAAAGGACAAAAGATGATGGGAGACAATTTTGGAAAAATAATAAAGTAGACTTGTCTCAGGAGACACCAGTTTGTCTTACAATATTTGCGCTAGTCTTGGCTTTCTAGAACATACATAGATGAGGGGATGGTTCTATTAAGAGGGATTGGCTTGTGGGGTTACAGAGGTTGAGAAATCCTCGAATCTGCCATTTATAAATCGAGGTTCAGTACTGTAGAGCAGGAGAGCGATGGGCGGCTGAGGATGTGGGAAGGACAAGGCAGAGGCCACGCACTGCACAGAACCCAAGTGGAAGAGCATTTGGAGAGGATTTAGGGAAAGTCAAAGTGTACTTCCAGGGGCCGGGGCAAGGGGTGGGAAGGAAGGCAACATCTTCAGCTGGGCTGAAGAAGTGTTCCCAAAATGATGCACAAGTGCAAGAAAAACATAAAGGAAAAGAGCAGGCATACAATAGTGTTAAATTTAAAACCTCTTTTTCCTGAAAGATGCTATACACAAAGATTAAAGGTGAGTCCAAGACTAGGGGAAAAATGTAAGAGGTATGAGCAATTGATAAAGGCCAAGAATCTAGGATTTGGAAGTATCTCCCACTTGTAGCAGAGAAGCCACGGAGATCTCCCCAGTGTCTAGCATAGCACATGGCCCAGATGAACATACAATAAGTCAAAAAAAAAAAAAAAGGGATGCGTGCATGGGGCCTGGCCTTGGAAATAGAGGTTTGGTCATATGTAGGTTAGGCTCCTTTTATGGTTCAAACACACCTGGAGCACCATTTCCTTCCTATCTGTCTCACTCTGCTATAGTTACACTTAGAACAATCACTTGGGGGGACTGTGCTAAGGAGCCTAGCTTGTGGGACAGTCGCATGCTGTAATTTGATCCCAGCTGTGCTCTGAGTTCATTGGCATCCTCGCAGCAGCACCATTGCCTCTCAAAAGAATGACCCTCTCTCAGAGCAGGACATAACTGTCTCGTTCATATTATGGTGATCATAATCATCAAAAACAAACCCAAGGAAATAAAGCCGCCGGGAGGCCATCCTCTTTAATTAAGGAGACCTAATGAGTTGCAGGCCTGCCATGCATGGGCTCCGTTATCTGTTATAAATAGGGGATGAGGAGTGGGGAGTGCTTTCTTTGCAGCCTTGCTGCTGTCTTTGCTTTATTTCTTACTGGCTCTTGCTTCCCCTTGTTTGCATGTCTGAGAGAGCTGTGACAGAGAAAAGATCCAGACTGTCTTGTTCAACTTGAAGTTCTAAACTTCCGGTGTCACCCAAGGATGCATATATCACTTGTAATGTGACCAGGTGGCTTGACTGGTTGGTAGATGATTTAAGAAAGAGTAAAGTCCTCAGTCAAAGTGTTTTCCCCTGTTACCCAGATGCACACAGCACCCTCGCCCTGGGTGATGTGTCGTTGTTCATAAGGGAGGTCAGACCGGACAGGGTGGCGTGAACCATTTCAAGTGCACCGTCATCACCATTGTAAGCACATCATAATGGAACAGTGAGATTCACACAGATGCTCAGTGTGCCTACAACTTTCTAATCGGAGACCATCGGGCCCAATCCCAGTTCGTTGCTAGAAGTGGAGTCTTTAGCTGTTCTCATGATTGTTTTGTGACTTCTCCTAATCTGAGACTATATAATGAGGGGGAAGAAATGAGACAGATTTAAGCAAAGAGAAATTTGGGATGGATCACTGCGGGGAAAGAGATAATCATGGTAAAATCCATTAGACTGTGTACCGGTCCCCCAGGGGCGATGATGTAAACCCCCTAACTGCAGTCATTTAAATTTAGACTGAGTCGTGAGCTAGTGAGTCGGCCCCAGGGAATAATCCTGCACGCAAGAGGGGCAGAGTGAGGTGAGAGGCCAGATTACTCACAGATCTATTCCAACTTAATTTCTAGGACTGTGGGGTCCTAATTAAAATGAACTCTACTGCCTATTATGAACCTGTCACATTAGTATTCTGTAAGGCCTCCAGGCAAGTCCCCTGGGGGTACTTTTCCATCATTTTGTAGAGCGAGGTTCCACAAGCCATACGTAGCCCTGTAGCTGTTGGCCACACATTGACTTCTTGCAATAGACAATGCTTATGTTAAAGACCTTAGAAGGAAGCCAGGCTCAAGTGTGAACTCACATTTCGTTTAGAGTAAGCCAGTGGGAGGAGAAGCATTCTTTGATATCCTTCAAGATGGCTGATGTGACAGTGTGCATCCCAGAGAAGAAGCCACAATCGCTCTGTGAGGACAGCAATCGCTGCCATGCAACACCTGGGCCTAACATGTGCTTTTCATACACAGTCCTGCCTTCTCATTTAATGTCAACTGATAATGGAGAAATCTTAGGAGAGGTCCTGCACAGACCTGTCTAGTCCTCCACCAGTGGGCCCTGGGTGACATAGGTTCCCGTTGCCCAGGTGTTGTTCTGTGTGGCTGGTGACACACATCTGGTACACTGTTTTTTTGTTGTTGTTTTTGTTGTTTTATCAGTTTGGTCCTGTCCTGAGATTTCCTCCCAAATGTCCTCATGAGCCATACAACAGAAAGAAATCTCCATCATGCATCAGAGAATGTCAACTCCTCCCTGATTTAAATGTATAAACTGTATTCTAATTAGTCTGTGTTTCCATGGAAACCAGAGTCATCACTGTGCAATGGGACAAGATTAGGGCATTGGTGAGACAGGAAGACTGAAAAAAAAAAATCCCTGCTCCTTCAAGATCAACTAATGTCACATCTCTATGGCATTGTCCCTTGCTCCACAGAAAGACCTCAAATATCCTAATTCCAGTCTAGTATTTATAATAAATGACTAAGTATATGTCACAGGGACAGTGGGAGACTTTCATGTCATTCATTTCCCAATGAATACAGCTCAGGCACCTGATACAGAAAGCACTGAATTACAAAAACAAAACAAAACAAAAGCTGCTTAAGAGGCTAGAGAAGTGGTTCTCAACCTGCCTGCCAGTCCTGCTCCCTGCCCCCAAGGGTTGAACGACCCTTTCACGGGGATCACATGTCAGATATCCTACGTGTCCGATATTTACATTATGATCCATAATAGTAGTGAAATTACAGTTATGAAGTAGCAGCAAAAGCAGTGTGTGGTTGGGGGCTCAGCACAACATGAGGAACTGTGTTAAAGGGTCTCAGCCTTAGGAAGGCTGAGAACCACTGGGCTAAGGGAGTGGCTCAGGTAAAAGGTGCTTACCATGCAAGTGTGGAGAACCAAGTCTGGATCTCAGGTATCCACAGAAAATCTAGGTGCAACAACACAAGCTTATAATCCTAGGATTGGGTTAGGGCAGAGATAGGACGATCCCTGGAGCTCACTGACCACCCGTCTAGACACTCAGTGAGCTACCAGGTCAGTGAGAGACACTATGACTAAGTAAATAAGTAACTAAGTAAGTAAGTAAACAAATAAATAAATAAGGTGGAGAGTGACTAAGTTAGACGTGTGATTTCTACCTCTGGGCTTGAACATACACGTACACACACACATGAACATATTCACACACACACACACACACACACACACACACACACACACACACAAACCTTTATCTAATTATTACAGTGGTATCGAGAGTCTTGGTTTCCTCTTATGCAATCTGGCCTAATAGTGTTGACTCCAACAGCTATTCCAAAGTTTAACACCACAACAACAGCAACAAACACTCAGGACAGTGCCCAGAGCTCAGACAACACATAATTCCCTTTCCTCCCCTTTCAATATGGGAAGGCCATTCATTTCTGAGTTCAGTAGATGTCAAGGGAAATGTTTTATGAGACAGTGAATACACCATAATGCTGCAAGGTCGTGGTGTGAATTTTCGGCTGTGGTTTTAACTGGGATTGTGATCTAGGCCAGTTTTTTTTTTTCTATGCAACTAAGCACTTTTCATGTTACACCATCTTGGACCCAAGTTCCTGAACACTAAACCACTGGCAAGATATACACCACAAATAAGCGAGAGTTCTGAAGTACTCAAAGTTGATTGTTCTGCAGAGATGAGCCCATGCAATAAACTTCGAGAATGAGTGATGTCATTTTTGATGATAAAATGGATGTAGGAACTGCTTGCTGCTTCTAAGGAGAACTTAGCTTTTGTTAGTCCAGAATACTATCAAGATCACTCTTGAACTCCACGGAGATGTCTTGACTTTTCATTGATTTATTTTACAAAAAAAAAGTATATGTAGAAAGGGGTTTAAGTGGGATCTTGGCTTAGCAGGGCCATAGGGCACTCATTGGTGCAAACTTGGACTGCTTACAAGGCACGTTGCTGGTTTTGGCTTTCCCATCAGCTCTGAATCATCTCTTCCAGGCGCACTCTCCTCACTGTCCTCCCTATGGGCCAGCCATCTGTCAATCTCATGACAAGTAGACGCTAGGGATATTGGCCACGGGGGCTTATGAGAAGGAAAAGGAGGCCCAGAGGAGAAGGAAGTGAGCAGATTCTGCCCCTAGTTGCGCCTGGTTTCCCTTACACTGTAGGACAGCAGTCTCTGGCAAGCGCCCGGATTCTCCTACCCCATCCTCTCCTACTCCTATTCTCTGAGAGAATAATCTGGCCCCTCGGGCTTTCTCCCTAGCTCTTCCATGGTCTCATCTCTTAACTGTATGGAAGCTGCATCGTCCTGGAGCCAGAAAGCAATTTCTGACCTTTTACAGCATGCTTTTAATTCCAGTTGAGTTCCTGGCTTCTGATGGGGGGGGGGGGGAGCTCATCTTTGGCACAGAAATTCCTCCCATCATGCTCTAGTGCCCGAGATGCCCTCTGCTGGCCATGACTGGTTACTGCAGAGTGTGCGGACAGCTCTCTTTCCCCTGTAAGAAGAACAGGAGCTGTTTGTTTGTCCTTTTAATTTTTCGTCCTTATTTCTTCAAGAATAAAACAGAACTGTTTCTGGCGCTGTCGTATTTTGTCAAACCATTCCAAGACAACATCAAAACACCACACGCCGTCCAATGACCTGAGCCTGGCACACCTCCTCCCACACCCTGTACCAGCCAGGCACTCGGCTAAGTGCCTGAGACAGAGGCAGAGGCTCTTTAGAGAGGATGGATGTGCGGTGTGCAGACTGGAGGAATTCTATTAAAGCGTCATTTCTCAAACTTGACATTGTCAACATCTGGGGCCAGTTATTCCTTATGAGGAACAGAGTTCATGGCCTGCACTCTCCCGTCCTGATACAAGCAGCACCCCTGCAAGCTAGCTGTCCAGGCCGAATACAACAGGATCTTCTCCAAACACTTCTGGCGGTGGGGGGGGGGGGCAGCATTACTCACTGTTTGAAAACCACCATGTTGGGGTGATGGGTGATGGTTGCAGTCGGGCCTCTAAGTGCTAAGAAGTGTAGAGATAATCTTTAGAGCTACTCTGGGTTTAGAAGGAACATTCTAATTCATGTTGGAGATTGCCAATCAGCGGATGATATATCCGGTAGGCAGTGGGACAGTCTTACCAAAAGCCTGTTCTCGTAAGGACTCTCAGTGACCCTTCTGGTTTTCGGTCACCTGTCATCTCCCGGTCCATCTTGCATCCTGGGACTTCTGAGCCTCAAGTCCCCAGCCTCACACCCTCACCCACTGTTTCTTGTTGTTGTTTTTTTTTTTTGTTTTAAACCCAGACAATAAAGCCTTTCTCATTTCTATGTCTTTGTGGGATTTCCCTTTGTTATACTAACTGACTGTGTTAGGACTGGAATGTGAAATGTCCCCCTTAGACTTGTGTGTTTAAACACTGGATCATAAGCTAGTGGTCCTTTCTGAGGGCTTGGGGAAACTTTGGGGCAGGAGGCACAGGTGGTGAAGGTGGGTCACTAGGGATTGGTGGCTTGTGAGGGTCACATCTTGGCCTCCCTTCTACCTGACTGACTCTCTATAGCCTTATACCTTCCCTGCCATAGCACACACACACACACACACACACACACACACACACACTCACACACAGAGAGAGAGAGAGAGAGAGAGAGAGAGAGAGAGAGAGAGAGAGAGAACACTGTAATCAATTATAAGGAGGGAGGGAGGGAGGAAGAGACCTGCCTGCATTCAGACCCCTCTTCCCATAGCACCCTGGGCTTGCCTCCCAGTGTGTGTCACCCTACAGTAAGAGTCTCTATTCCTTTTCTACTCTCCTAAGTGATCTCCTTTAAATGTGTGCATCATGTGACATTTAGTGCTGAGGAAGAAGTAACTGCAGTGAATAACACACACTCACTGTGCAGAGGCTTGATTGCACAAATATCCTTGAACTTGGAAAGCACATCTTCCCTTAACCTTAGCAGGCATAGAGTGTCTTGAACAGAGAAAGAACTAGCAACCATCATCTCCGCTTCCTGTTTCTACTCCCCAAGCAGGGTAGTTGTGGTGTGACTCGCTGGGAGCTATGCTCAGCTTTCAGGGCTCACCAGCATCGTTGCCTGTGACCCTGTGACCTTCTGCATGCCACAGGGAAGAAAGTCCAACCTCTGACACCGAGGTGGCACTTGCTGCAGGCTCATGCAGGTTAACGTACATCTGGAATCATCTTATCCCAGTTGTGATTAAGTGGGCATTGATGGCGTCCTCTTAAGACAACCCTCTGAACGTAAGGCAGTGTAATCCAGAAAAGAATAGATGACATTCTTCTCTCTGTGTGGCAGTCTCATAGTACTGTGAGACTCTGCCCAAATTTACCATTTAGAAACGGATAAGCCTTCCTTCCTATGGCACTGTCATAGCCACGAACCACCCACATGGCCAGCTTTAGTGATCCTTTCTTTGTGTATCAGCAGTCAGGGAAGTCTGTGCTCTTGGGGCACCAACCTTCCTTATGCACACGCAGAAGAAAGAGTGAGCCACCTGGTAACTGGCTGCCTCACAGAGATCCAGCCTTTCAAATAAGAGGAGAAAACCTCATCTTCCTGACATATCACATCCCGTCATTGCCGCTGAGTTGTCCACTGGGGCATGTCACAGTCTAGATGGCACAGGAAAGACAAAAGGCTCACTTGTCATCTGTCTTTCTCCCGGTGCAGAGACAGCCCCAAATTCTGCCACTGGAGCTCTGAGGTGCTGTCATGGGGTAATCAGGGGCAGCATATGTTGTCTTTCTGAGCCAGGGGCCACGCAACTGAAGCGGCCTCTCAGGAGGGAAAGAGAGCATGTAAACAGAGATTCAGGCTGGCCTCAAAACCTGCAATAAGACTGTCTTACTTGCACACAGGAGTAGCCCCTTGCTGAGTTTCTTGAGCCGGTGGGGACATCGTCACCCTTTGCTCTGCAGCCCTAAAGGGGACACACATACACAGCACTGAAAACTCAATGGTGGTTCTGCCAGACTCTGCAGAGGTCACTTCAGGTCAGAGGGTTAACTCCCTATGACTTTTCCAGGAAGCAGTGGGAATCCTCTCTCTCCACAGAAACTGGTGGGATCAAAGGAGACCGAGGATGCATTCCACATGGAGGGCCACCACACAACACAAGCACCTGGTGGCATGGGGTCAACATCTAGAAATGCTACTGTGGGAGTGGATACGTCACAGGATTTCCCGCCTACCACTCACTCTACAACTGCCCCTTCCCTCCGAGGACATGGCTTTCCACTTTGCATCTGTCACTATGTCTATATCTGTCAGGTGTCGGCTCTGGGATAAGTTGAGGCATTATCAGGTAGACCTTTGCTAACTGCATAGAGTGTCTTCAACACTGAGATAGACTTTGGTGGGGTGTGTGAGAACAGACAAGTGTCTCTGCCCTGGAGAATGTACAATCTGGAAAGCAGGAAAAAAAAGGGAGAAACACAGCATCATTGGACAAGTGGCTCCCAATCTTTCAGAAAGTCCATCTCTTCTTGTGGCTCAGTGTTAGGAAAGCTCATTTACATATTCGCTGAAGCTCTGGGTCCCAAGGTTAGTTTTCTTCACAACAGAGATGAGGTACAGCCACATGCCCCAGTGTCTGTCTGACTAGGTCAGGGGACCTTTCTTCTTTCTCCAGAGTCCACAGTGGCTCCTCTTCTCTGCTTCCAGAATAGACAGTCCATCTTCCCTACTGTGGTGGTTTGAACAAAAATGGCCCCCGTAGACTCACACGTTTGAATGTTTGGCTCATAGGGAGTAGCACTATCCGGAGGTGTGGCCTTGCTGGAGGAAGCGTGTCACTGTGGGTTTGGGCTTTGAAGTCTTTTATATACCCAATGTGGAACACAGTCTCCCACAAATCAAGATGTTGAACTGCTGGCTCCTCCAGCACCATGCCTGCCTGGATGCTGCCAGGCTTTCCACCGTGATGATAATGGATTAACCCTCTGAAACTGTAAGCCCGCCCCAGTTAAATGTTTTCCTTTGTAAGAACTGCTGTGGCCATGGTGTCTCTTCACAGCAATGACACCCTAAGAGAGACACTTGCACTGCCTGTGGTGCCATCATTGTCCCCCACCTTCCCCTTCCCCGGGTCCCCGTTCGTATCTCCTGAGACCTATGTCTTGAAACTCAGGATGGAGTTATTTCTCTGATCTCCTTCAGTGCGGCCTGAGTTTCTTACTCTCCCTACTAAGGGTATTTTGTCTGGAGAAAAGCTAAAATCAGCACAAGGTTTATGAGCCAGTTCAAGGCAACAGTAGATGAATTATCAGATGAGCTGCACAGTCCTCTTCCTTGTGCTGGGTGCCGAGCCTCTTGGTCTTCATTACAAGTAAGCACGATGTGAGTTTGAAAGTCAGCAGAAACGAACACGTGAGCAGAGAAGGATGAGGTCAGAAGAATTCAAGGAATTCGCTTCTGAATGGCCTGTAGCAAACTGTACCACAAGGGAGAAATTGGGTTGAGAACAGTGGTTCTCAACCTTCCTAATGCTGCAACCCTTTAATACAGTTTCTCATGTTGTGGTGACCCCACTCATAAAATTATTTCACTGCTACTTTGTAATTGAAATTTTGCTACTGTTATGAGTCATAATGTAAGTATCTAATATGAAGGATATCTGATGTATGATCCCCCCCCTAAGGGATTGAGGACCACTGTCATAGAAGGATACTGCCATTTCAGTAAGACAAAACATCCCCAAACTGATAATTGCACATGAGTCAACATAACCCTTTCATAGCTTGGTGGCCATCTTCAGCCGGACTCTAAGCATTAATATAGCTCTTCATCGTGATTTGAAGACAAATCCAAAGAATGCTTTTAAGATCTTTTTTAAAAAAATGTGTGTGTGTGTGTGTGTGTATGTGTGTGTGTGTGTGTGTGTGTGTGTGTGTGTGTGTGTACACGAGTGCAAATTTCCTCAGAGGCCATAAGATGGTGTCAAAACCACTGGAGCTAGATTTACAGGTGGCTGTGGGCTACTCATCGTGTGAGATAGAAACTGAACTCTGAAGGAGTTTGCGCTGTCATCCACTGAGCCATTTATCCAGTCCAGTTTCAAGATCTTATTTATTCACCCCTAATGCCCTTGTGGCAGCCTTGCTGCGTGTCTTAATCTAGATGAACTGCCTCCTTTCAAAATCATAAACAATTCTGAATAGGATATTTTTTTCTGATTTTTATGTAATACTTTAAGCACTTATTTGAGAATGTCATGCAATGTATTTTGATCATATTTACCCTTCCTCAAAGTCCTTCCATATCCACCCTCTCTACCCCTCCCTTCCTACCCATCCTGCTTTGAGTTTTCTCCACCCCCCTCTCTCCGTATTGAGACCATTCTATATCATCCAACTAGCCTTGGAAGTGGGACATGACCTGGGGTATGGTCAACCTACTAGGGGCCACACCACAAAACACACACACACACACACACACACACGCTTTGTCTCCCATAGCAGCTAGCAAGTGAATAGCTCCTCAACTAGTGGTAGGATTTTCCCTCCCTCCCCACTAGGCTTTGGTCCAGCTTGGGCTTGAGTAGATTTTGTGCATGTTGTCACAATTGCAATGAGTTCATCCTATATTTAACAGTTGTGTCCGTCCAGAAAACCGCTACTTCCTTGATGTTATCTATGACCTCTGAATCTTACAATTGTTCTGTCCCTTCTTTCACGATGAGCTCTGAGCCTTGGCAAGAGATAATGGCATATATTGAAGGCCGAGAACATCTCAGTCTCTTATTCTCTGCATGTTGAGCAGTTCTGGGTCTCTAAGTTAATTTCCATCTACTACAAGGATACGCATCTTTGATAAATGTTGAGAGATGCACTTATCTATGATAGTGATAGTGATAAGTCTTTGGGAATCATTTTAATATCATGTCCACTTAAGTAAAAAAAAAAAAGTATTGGGTTCTCCTCTATGGCATATGACCTACCTAGGCACAGGTTCTTGGCCTTGATGATGGTGCTAAGTATGGGTTACATATCATCAAGCAAGCCTTAGATCCAACTAGAAAGAGGTTGGTTACTATCTAACACCCATGCCACTATTGCACCAGTGGGCACATTTTGTCAGGCCAGGCATTGTTATAGCTTGTATGATTCACAACTGAGTGACACTAACGATTACTGTTTTTCTCCAATAATGTATATAGTACTTTCCAGCCCCGTGGAAGCTAGCCAGCAGGGATGAAGTTGCCAGGTGAGTACTAACTTTATTTATTCATGTTCTGTATGTGGTGTCTTCAGCAATAGGGTCTCACCAGCAAGTTCTGGAGTGTAGATAAGAATATTGGCGATATCCTGTAGTGTTTGGAGGTTACTAGCTTGCAATGGGTTTGGACCCCATTGCTTGACAGAGAGTGGTAACCTATGAATACGTTCTGTTAATAGGTAACCGATGAATAGTTCTGGGGTTTTTATTTGTTAGTATAAGCTGTCTAGTTGGGGTAGAGGTGAGGTAAAGTTCCAAGTTTATCCATCAGGTAAGTAGAAGATCTTATAGTGGGAGAAGCCAGAAGGCATTGAGTCCCATAGTCCACATTTTTGGTGCAGTGTTTCTTTGCAAGTAGTCAATATGTGTGCCTTAATAAGCTCCACCACATGTTCAGCTCTCATATTTATAGTTTATGTTCAAGAAATATTTCTTGGGCCAAATTAAATGCTTACAGTCAAAAGCTGAGTCACCTCATCCTCATCCTAAACACATGATGCTCACATGTGTGAGCTGCCACTTACACCGCCCATCTACCACATTGCCCTTTTGTACGAGTTGCTGAGTGTCTCTGAACCCCATTGTTTGTCCTATTAAACAGGTCTTCAGTGAGTTCACACTATACAAGAGGCCCTGTTCTAGTTTTTCTTTTGGTTTCTCATGTATTTGATTTCTTCAGCTAAGCACTATGTATTTCCTAACATCCACTTTTGACTGCCTCTGGATCCAAAGATACAGAGATGAGTGGAGAAAAAAAACTTTTCTCCACGAACCCAGAGCCAAGCAAACTAAATAAGCCGGATGCCTGAGCAGCCCAAAACATTGCTCAACAGTGTGGACTGGAGTAAAAAAGAGTAGAGAAATAGACGAGATCTTAAGAAAAGTTATTTGGAGAAGTAATGCATTCTGGGAGAGTCAAATAAATTCACAGAAAACTCAGTTCAATACCCTGTGCCCCAGACACAGTGCTAGGCATGCTGAGGGCAATTGAGATGATTTGTCAACAGACTCACAGTGACTAAATTGAAGATAGCAGACAGATAAAGAATTTGCAATGTGGACAAGAGAAAATATAGGTGAAAAATAACCAATCAAAGATTTATAAAACAATATGAAAGGCAGAGGAAGGCAGTTTTACCATGGCGTGAATTTGGAGGAGGACGTGACAGGAATGATGCTGAAGTGTCTGCACATCCTAGTGAACTGCTTTGGTGAGATCATGGGGAATCCAGAGAAGACTGAATAAAACACTGGACCATATCTGTTTGGTATGTGACTAGTGCACGTGACGTAGTAAAACAGGTAGATGAAGTGAATGTACTGACAGAGGCTTCTCCTGCACACACAGGCCAAGGGGTGGGGTGGGAGGTGGTCATGGGGAAGAACTGCATGCTGAGCAAGTGATCTGGAAGTAGGGAGGTCCTTCTGTGCCACTGGCTTTACTTGGCTGCTTAAGCTGTGAATGTATATCCCACTTTATAAATGTAAAGTAAATGGCAATAAGTAATGTGATAAACTTATCAAAATAGAAATAAATGTTTGAAATATGTAGAGAAGTAGTTGGGAGATATACATACATACACACATATACATACACATATATGCATATACACATACACACACACACACACACACACACACACACATATATATATATATATATATATATATATATATATATATATATATATATCAGTGACAGAAAAATGACAACATAAGCATATATGAAACTCTGGGTTCAATACCCAGCACTGCCAAATTAAAAAGAAGGGGAGGAAGGAAGATAAAGCTAGAGAGCACATGTAAGAAAGCAAGAAAATACAGCTCTATTCTAATACCACGCTTAGGACAATGCTCTTTGTGGTGGTTTGAATGAGTTTGACTGCTCCCATTGGCTTATATGCTAGAATACTTGGCCGCAGTGGTGGAACCATTTGGGAAGGATTATGAGGCATGACCTTGTTGGAAGAGGTATATCACTAGGCTTTGGGGCTTCAAAAGATCCCCACCATTTGTTTCCAGGGTGTTCTCTGACTTCTGCTTACAGATCAAGATGTGAGCTGAACACTCAACTGTTCCTGCCACCATACCTTTGCTCAACTATCATAGACTCTAACCCTCTGAAACCATAAGCTCAATTAAACACTTGCTTTTGCACGTTGCTTCAGAAGTGATGTTTTGTCCCAGCAACAGAAAGATAACTAAGGCACACTGACTCTGTCTGGCTTTAATCTTCCAGAGACTCAAAAGGACAAAGTATAATATGGAGCTACTTAACTCTTAGTTATTGTAGTAGTTTTGCTGAAACTAAATTCTGAAAGGAATCTGAGTGGTGGCTCTTATCTAAGCACTAACACAAATGCTACTCCTGCTGCGTTGTTTAGGTGTGACCTCACATGTTTTCTGGAAGAGTTCCAGCTCACCCATTGGTTCTCAAACAACCCTTGTTCTCAGACCTAATGAAAACCTGGCTCTTATTTCACATTGGCTGGCAATTTCCTCTTGATCACATTTTAAGATTGTGTCATCAGAATTTTAGGATAAGTGGGTATGGATAATAATTCATGAAGACTCTGCCTACATTTTCTGGAAAAGTAACATTGAATATATTGCTCATTGTTCATCCAAAAAGTGATGACTGAGGACCTGCAGCGCAAAGGATGCTGTTTAAGGAGAAATGACAGACATGGCGGGGAGCCAGGCAGACAAAGTTCTGGTCTTCACATGGCTGTTCTTTGTGGGAGGACAGGCAACATACAAATTAAGTAGATTGTATGGTTTCAGGTGCTGGTCAAATCTGGGAAGAAAATCAAGCAGAGAAAAGGGATGTGTCTGTTGGCTTGTCCCAGAAGCTTCCTTCACATAGCTCAGTTTTCCTCTCACCTCTTTTTATCTGCCTGTGTCACCTTTTCCTTAGCAACAGAACACGGAATAAACCTGACAGAACCAAATACCTTTCACCAAGTTGACCATTGAAGATCACAGGAAAACATCCCGCCACTATTTGAAGTAGAGGTTCTTGCCAAATTGTTCAGAACTAAAATAGCAGTCCATACCAGCCAGGTCATTTCAATGGTAAACCTAATTTTAACCCGAGCATCTGAATCAATCTCCCTCTCTCTCTCTCTCTCTCTCTCTCTCTCTCTCTCTCTCTCTCTCTCTCTCTCTCTCTCTCCCCTCTCTGAATTTTATTGCAGGCTGCCAGAGTGACTACTAGGGTATCTGCCATTTATACAGCCCTGGTATAGGCCACAATTCCACACTTACGCACTCACTAGACAGCAGTCTGGGTAACTGCACTTGTAGAACGAATTGTGATCTCTCAGTTCATGTAATAGAAGACATTTTGGAGGTGAGGCCTCTGAGAGGTGACCAGGCAGAACATACAGATGATCACCTAACTGAGAATAGGAACAGCTGCTTGGGGCAGGACCCAGTCACAGGACCGGAACAACAAGGAAGTGTGAATTGGTCCACTAGACCACTAGACTAGACACAGAGGCTTAGGGCAAGACCCTGTAAAAAGTGACCAAGAGAAGTAAACTGGGGGTTCTCTCAAGAAAACATGACAATGTTAAGACCTGGAGAGATAAGGCTGCCCCGAGTTCAAGCCCCAGGGTCCGCATGGTGCAAAGGAAGAGCTGGCCACAACAAGTTGTCCCTGCCATCTCCACACCTAAGCCATGGTACTCATGTGCCTCCATCATAGATGAATGAATGAGGGAATGAATGAATGTAATTAGATTTTTTTTTAACTTTGAGAGTGGGGATGCCTTGAGTAACGTTCCCTGCCAGGCATGGTAAATTCAGTGAAAGTTCTGTGGTAAGCTTTCATGTAACTGCTCAGCTCACTAAAGATTTTGTTTTTAATTCATTGATTTTTTTCTTTAAATACATTTTTATTTTTGTGAGCACGCGTGCATGTATCTATGTGTGTGTGTGTGTGTGTGTGTACCTTCCTGTGGAGCCCAAAGGTCAGTCACAGATCTTGTTTTCCAGAAGCCATCCGCCTTGATCTCATTTTGTTGCTTTTGTTTTGTTGTTAGTTTTTTTGGTTTTTTGTTGGTTTTTTGTTGTTGTTGTTGTTGTTTGTTTGTTTGTTTTTTGGTTTTTTTTTCTTTAGAGACAAGGTCTCTCATTGAGCGCTGAGGCTTCCCAGAGACTCCAGGGACACACTTGCCTTTGCTTTTCCAGTGCCAGGGTGGCAAGTGTGTGCAGCTGCATTTGACTCCGTCCATGGGTGCTGGATGCTGAAGCCAGGTCCTCGGGCTTACATGGCAAGCATTTTAGTACCTGAGTCATCTCCACAGCCCCCTCACTGGTGCTTTTATGGGGGAAAAGGCAAACTTGACAGCATCACACTAAAGGAATCCCCCATTAGCTCAGCAAGTGAATCATGCAGAAGTCAGCCCAGAGATGCAAAGCACAGCTATTTCAAAGTAGTGACTTTAATATAAAGATCTATTAACTCGATACAGTTTTTAGCTTGGTGACTGGAAGTGTAAATTTTGATATCATGTAGACAAAAGCTGTAGGAGGCAGCTGCCTCACGCTGCTGTTTCCCTGGGGGACATAAAGAGGCTGCTTCTGCCAGAACTGGAGAGACGGCAGGTTGGCTTCAGCTGTGGTGAAAGGAAGTGGGAAGTGCTGCTAGGAGGATGCTGGCAGGAACAGGAGACAGCCCAGAGCTAATTGTTTGGAGCCTATTAGAATAGCAGTGACATCATCTCCTGCGATCTGAGCTCACTCCAGGCACAACGTGTGGCACAAGTCCTTTCTTCCACCCCCAGTCCCCTCTCTTGAGCCACTTTTGCATCTTAGCAATGCCAGTATAAGTGGAAAACAGGGGTGAACATAGATGCCAGGAAGCATATAATAGGAATATATGACATCACGAGACTGCATGGGCTTGAGAGGAGAAATGGATTGGAAATGGTTCTTCCTAACAGCAGACAGGAAAGACCTCATGGGTGTCTCCTGAGATGAGCCTACAAAGATGATGTCAGTTGAGCAGGTAGACACACTCACTAAGGAGTACATTCCATGCAGGATGAGCAATCTGGACCAAGACGTGGAAACGAGAAGGAGTAGGGTGCATGGGAGACAATGGAAATAATTTGACAGAGCTAGACTCTGAGATGTAAGAAACAGAAGGTGTGGAAAGAGAGAAGTCTAGATCGCGAAGACAAGCCTATGGCACTTGAACTAGTGAGCCCTGTGCCGAAGCTACAAAGAGTGGAGCGGGTAATGCAGGCAAGGTTGTATTTTTGAAAGCTAACTTCTCACCATTGTGGAGGGTCACATGTGGGAGAGCAACAGGAGTCAGCTAAGAAGCTGGGAGAAAGTCCCCATTGGGTAGTGGTAACTGACTATTACCAGAAGTGGCAGTGGGGACAGACTGAAGAAATGCTAATGGAGTAGAAAAGAGAGACATGCAAATCAGGTCAGGACAAAAGGAAATGTCTACACAGTCCTTGGGGACACTAGCAGTACCAGTGTCCAGGCATTGGCCTGTGGCGGGACGGGAGTAATAAAAAGGATAAAAGTGTGACACGATTCTCAGAGCTTGCAAGTCATAAGAAGAATGTTGCCTTCAAAGGCAGCTGAGTTGCTGTTGACCTCATCTTGCGTGGGACCCTACCCTCCAGATGACATCAGTCATTGGCTTCCTTGAGAGGTGTTGCTCATTGTCATGGTGGAAGCCATGCTGTAGCTCCAGGAAAGAGCTCTTGAATCTGTGACTCAAACAAGAGGCAGCCGTCCCTTCTCATCATCATCCTCTTTCTTTTCTCCACAGGGTAATGCTGAAGTGCATGATGGGAATATGGCAGATGAAGACAAAGACTGACGTGTGGATAGCTTATAGTCATTAAGTCCGGGCACCTGTGACTAATTTCTTAACTCATTTTCTTCTGATCTGCAGTCTTTTCCTGAGGCAGCATTCAGGAAATGCCCTTGAAAATATCTTATGTTGTGCTTGAAGTGAAGAAGTTGGTGTCATGGCTGTTCAAGAGTTCCTGAAGACCGCTGCTGCCTTTAGTCCTGACTGCAGCCTGACAAACAAATATTTCTAACAAGATATTGTCTGCATTGAGAGAACAAGTCACACGCGGGCTTAATAGAGAGCTAGTGTGACAGCAGGAGTCTTCTGTTTCAGAAATTCTAGAGCGACCCTCCTTAGTGATCTGTCTTCTCTTACCCCTGCAAACCATTTTGCTTTCACTTTACTTTGAACATAAAGATGGGAGGGGATTTGTGAGCATGTAGCAGGTCCATGAGCATCCCAGAATCATCAGGAGGCCACAGGCCCCTGGGCATCCCAGAATCATCAGGAGGTCACAGGCCCCTGGGCATCCCAGAATCATCAGGAGGTCACAGGCCCCTGGGCATCCCAGAATCATCAGGAGGCCACAGGCCCCTGGGCATCCCAAAATCATCAGGAGGCCACAGGCCCCTGGGCATCCCAGAATCATCAGGAGGCCACAGGCCCCTGGGCATCCCAGAATCAACAGGAGGCCACTTCAGTTTATTCTTTAACCTATGACTTATCTTTATACACTTACCTACACAGCCATTCAGTATAACTCTTTCCACAATGCCCAGCTGAAACCCACTGATCTTTCTCCCTCCTCAACTTCCCAATCCCATAGCCATCCTCTAAGCTTCTACATCAAGGGCCATGACTCCTCAATCCTTGGGTGTCACTATTTCTTGGATGTCACATTTCTGTTTGAGTAATCTGTATGACCAGTAAGCCCAGGAGGTCAGAGGTCCATGAGCATTCCAGAATCAGTAGGAGGCCACAGGTCCATGGGCATCTCTTGGACCTTATTTACCTCTCTGTGTACTCTGTACTTACAACACCAGGCTGTTGATAAATCACTACTATGAAAGCCCTTACCATGTTCTTCTGGGTCAAGTCCCAGAGTCCCCAGGGATATACTTTGCGGCTCATCTATGGCCTCTCTTCTGTTTACACCCAGGCCTCCTAGCTCTTAAGAACCTCACCTAAGTGTAGAAGGCCTTAAGCAAGCTGCTTTCTTTCTTTGGTTGTCTCGTTCCTCCCCTCCTCTCCTTCCCAAGGTGAGCTGCTCCCTCCAAGGTGCTCTGAGTTCACTGACTCTGCCTTCCAGCAGCACACACACCTGAAGGTTGTGCACACTCTTGATCAACAATGTGCAGGGCTGTCCCCAGACTTAAACACCAATATATTTGGTCCATAAAGACCCCAGACTCACTCTCTCTCTCTCTCTCTCTCTCTCTCTCTCTATATATATATATATATATATATATATATATATATATATATATATATATATGCTTGGAAAATGGTGGAGTCACTCTATTATTAGTAGAATGGAGCCTTGCTTATTTCTGAAATGCATCTAGAATCAAGAGCAACTGACTCCCAGCACCTCACACCAACAGCTACACAACTAACCTTGCACATGTGACGGGGGAGGGGAAGGCTCTCTATAGGGCATTGGTTCTTCCTTTTTTTTTTTTTTTTTTTTTTTTTTTTTTTTTTTTTTTTTTTTTTAGTCAATTAGGCTCTCTGAATATTTCCGAAGATTGGAAGATGGGTTTGAGGATTTTGCAGACATCTCAGCAAGGCTATGCTAGTTTATTATTCCACTTTGAAAAGCAGCCAATAGTTGCCAAAAGTGGAAAGAGACTACGTGGAGACACAATGCTTTCTTGGATAAGGTAGTATCAGGCCCCGACATCTGATTAGTTCTTTTCCCTTTTAAGTAGTCTCCTCTTCACTGAAAAAATGGGAGAAACACTGGTGTCTCCCCATTTTTATGCTGCTGCCCTCCAAGAATAAAAAACACCTTAAAAACAGTTTTAAAAAAACTAAAAACAAAACAAACCACCTGTTAACTAGCTGTTCTTCTGACACTCCCAGGTGTCAGAAGAAAACCAAATAAGAAGAAAACACCTCGTGCAATGTTTACCTTAACTCTGCCATACGTCTCATGTCCACCTTCATTCTGCTAGGACAAACTGTTAACACCTTATTTCTGCGACCAATATTGGGTTGTTAGCAAGAATATGCATTGGGTGAAGTGGAACTCCTTTCCCAACCTACAGTTTAACTGAACACATCCTAAGCACCAGATGTTTTCTGAAGAGGGAGTAAAATCAGCATAATTTCCCGGGCTGGCAAGAGTTCTGGGGTACATCATCGTCATTGTCAATTCGTAGCTATTCAATAGTGAGATCAAAGCCAAGCATGGTAGAGCATGTCTGCAGTCCCTGAACCTGGATGGTAGAGGAAGAGGAGTAGGAATCTAACGCTCTTCTTGGCAATATGGGAAGTTTAAAACAAGCCCAGGCTACACGAGACAAATTTTTTTAACTTCCGGAATCTTTTGAAATGAAACCGTGGCTGGCCCGGGACGTCCATGGAGTTTTTAATGGCCGGAGTTTTCTGCCTTCAAAGGGTATGCTTTATCCTAGGCTGGCTTTCCTCATTGAGTCACCATGATTCTAGCAATCCTACACTTCACACCCATAGAATACACCACGAAGGAAGATTATTTCTTCTCTACGCATTTCAATAAAGGTCACGGAGCCATGTCTGAATCTTTGGCAGTGGCTAGGCAGCAGGCGGTGCCAACTGGCTTTAGCAAGTAAGAGAGCCCTGTCTGAAGCGATGGGTGAGCTCACATTCTATTCATGTATCCAAGCAGGAGGCATTAGGTAATGATGAATAACAAAGAGTAATTTGGGATAGTGTTGGTAAAGGTGTAGGGGAGAGGGGTTTTTTCTTTTCTTTACTTTTTTTTAAGTAGTGGTAGAATCACACCGACCAATTACTACTGTTAGTCACGATCCCTCTTGGTCATATTCTATGACATAAGGCCTCATCATGCTGAGCTTATTTGAATTCCCAGATGGCCTCCCAGACTCTTCTCCTTTACCTCGAGAATCTTCAGCTCTTTCTCCAGAACTCTGCCTTTTCTTCATCTTTCCCTTTTTTCTTTGTCACGTCCTGAGATTCCATTTCAGTTTGAGCACTCTGCCACACAGGCCGTTTCATATACACCCAGCCCTCACCCCAGCCTCGGCAGGGATATTCTTGTCTCCTTAATGGTTTTCCAACAAGTCTTCCTTAGCCGCCTGCTAAGCCCCGCCTCCCTGTGGTACTCCCACTCCCATGGCTCTATTCTCACTCATCCATTAAGATGAAACATAGATAATAGCGTTCATGCCAGAGCCCATGCAAATGGCACCAAGAGTAGATGATTCATGCTTTAGGGTTGAATGGAAACCGACCTGTATGCGCACTTCAGACATTTCTGTGATAGAGCTCCTTCATTTCATCACTTCTTGTTTGTTTGTTTGTTCTAAAATTTGGCCACACTGGCTCAAAACTTTCTTTTAACAAACAAACAGCCCAGATCCTGGAGTCTTGAGTTTAAGGGCTTCAGTCAAAACCATGACCTCCGTAGTGCAGCCCAGTCTCATAAGAATCTAATGTAACTTGACATGTGTGAAGTATCTCAGAAAGAGAACTATCCCGCAGGTTGAGATATGTACCTGATTCTCGTGACTGCAAAGTCCCTTCTGAGGATCTTGCTCCAAGATTTGGTAATTAGATGTGAACAGATTTTGATAATTGTGGAACAAATTTTCAAGACTGTTCAAAAATTAGCAGCAGCAGTAGCAGCAGCAGCAGCAGCACCACCACCATCATCATCACCATCATCACCACCACCACCCCTATTACCAGCACCAGCACCACCACCACCACCAACACCATCACCACCACCACTACCAACACCAACACCATCACCACCACCATCATCACCATCACCATGACTACAACCACCACCAACATTATCACCACCATCATCACCATCATTACCATCACCACCACCATCACCACCACTATCACCACCACCACCATTTAGGAAATGCTCCATCCAGACAATCTAGTTGAGGTCACTTCAGACAGTGTTTTCTTCTAGGAATTCTTCCCTGCCATTTTAAAACAATTTTCTAAAACAAAACAAAACAAACAAAAAACCATTTTAGCAACATAGTTAGAAATAATAGGAGTCAAGAGAGCAACCAGAAAAAAAACAGATTGTTACTTCTTATGAAAAAACAAATGCTTTAAAAACATTTTCTTGTTGAAATATTAACCAAGAAAAATTGTCCAGCCCTAAGGAGTTGCAGATGTCCCTGCCAGACAGTTGTCTGCCAATGTTGACACAAACATTTGGGATCAGTATTGTACAAAAGAGAAAAACTTCAAAACAAAAAACTTCATGACTCCATTAAGTCACAGTGTTGTCATATGGAGGCTTGGCTGAGTGGATGGATGGATGGATGGATGGATGGATGGATGGATGGATGGATGGATGACAGATGAATGGATGATAGATGAATACCCAATTAAGCAAATGAAGGAAAATATGAATGGTAGAATGTAGGTGGTGTGCTTATGGATGTTTACTGTAATTGTTTCATTTTTCTATGGTTAAAATTTTTCAAAACCAAGATGTAGACTTGAGAGATATTAAATACTAAAGAGAGGGACAGATGGGGAGGTCGTTCCCAGGCTCATCCTGCAGACAAGTCGAGAGAATGCTATAAAACTTGCATTGCAGAGTGGGGCTGGCATCTCTCACTGTTCAGAACAAGAGCTGGACATCAAATCAACTGTGGGAAGACATTGTCGGAGACAGATGACAGGCACAGTGAGTAGGGGGGTCAGGTCCTGCCACCAGTGTTCCTGCCCGTGAAGTTGGAGCCTGTTCTCCTAATTCTCTGGCAGGAGGGAAGGAAATGCCTAGAACTCTAAACACTTTGCCTAGATTCTGTCCTTTATGTTGTGTACCAAGCCTGAAAGTAAGTGTGTGTGTGTGTGTGTGTGTGTGTGTGTGTGTGTGTGTGTGTGCATCTGTCTGTCTGTGCTATTTGTTATCTTTATAACTTCTTCCCTTTTCCATGTACAATCATACTGAATTTTCTAGAAACCTCAATTCTCCATCTCAATTACTGTGGCTTCTGTGTTGTCCCACTAGTAATGGCATGGACAGGCGACACTAGGGAGGCCAGGACACACTTTCTCTGGTAATTTTAATATTCAGCAATCAGCCTTGGATGGAAAACTGTTGGCACTGAAAACACGGAAGGCTGGAGAAATGTGTGCCTTAGTCACTGCCTTTAGACTTCTCTGTGTTTCTGTAATTTAATTGAAGATATTCTTTCTATTGCTTTGGAAGAACCCTGATGGGAATGATGTCGTTCCCATAGAAAAACCCCAAGATCAGCGGAACCAGGCATCTTAGCTCATGGAACCCTTCAATATCTATATCCGAGCTCTCTGCCTTCGAGACTCACCTCCTTCCAAGTGTGCCCTAGCTCACAGAAGAGATTTTCAGTCTGCTTTAAGCACTTACTGCCAGGAGGGGTAAGCCAGGGGCTAATTTTACATTTAAATTTTTTTCTGATTTGCTAAATGATGTAACAGTAATTGGAGATAAAATAAGCTCATTCATAGAAGAAACTGCCATACAATGAAATGCTCAATAACTATGTTTTGATGATAATGATGATGATGATGTTGATAATGATGATGATGATGATGCATCAATCAATTAGCAAGAAAAAAGAGGATAATAAAGGAGAAATTAATGGAGGGGCTACTTAGAAAACTGAGGGTGACTTCTCTTTTATCCTAGGGTGAATGAATACTGCACAGCCAAACAAGCTGCGATGGAGAGCTGAATGACAGATGGAAGCACTAGCTGTGGCTCTCATGGTGCGTTTGGTAGCTGAGAAGAAGACTCAGAGTCAGGTAAAGTTGGAGTTAGGTGCAGAGCTTGCTGTACAAGGATGAGGACCTCAGGATGCCTTAGCACCCACGTAAGAAAAGCTGGGCGAGGTGATACATGGCTGTAACCTCAGCTCTGAGGAAGCAGAGACAGGATGAGCTCCAGAGACCCTGTCTCAAAACCTAAGGGGGAGGGGTTTGAGGGAAGGCTGGCGGGGCTGAGGTTAAGAGCATTTGTTTATTGCTCTTCCGGAAGACTTGAGTTCAGTTCTCAGCATCACCCTCCTCTGGCCTTTACAGGGACCCACACACATGTACAATATACACCCCTACCCCACAACACACACATACAAGATTACAAATAAAATAAATCTTCAAAATTAAAATAAGGGCTAGAGAGGTAGCTCAGAGGTTAAGAGCACTGTCTGCTCTTCCAAAGATCATGAGTTCAATTCCCATGGTGGCTCACAACCATGTATAATGAGATCTGGAGTCCTCTTCTGGCAGGCAGGTGTTATGTGCAGACAGGGGACTGTATAATAAATAAATAAATAAAATTAAAATAAGTGAGGGAGGCATCTACATCTGTCTCTGGCCTTCATACACATAAGCACATAACTATATGCACATATACATGAGTACACATGAGCATACACACACACACACACACACACACACACACACACACACACACACACACGCAGGCATGCACACACACAACAGGGGTTGGAGTAGAAGGAGCCCAACAAGGAGGAGCTAGGTGAAAATATGTCTGGCTCTTTCCCTTCCGTTCACTCTCAACTCTCCCGCCAGTGTCATCTGCTGGTGTTGCCCAAGCAGCTGTAGGGAGCTGTGGAGACCCTGAGTGGATGTGTGAATAAGGGATGGAGGCCAGAGTGACTGTGTATGACAGGCCAACAAGCACCAATGCCTCGGGCCCTTGAGAAACAGCAACGCCTTCCTCAGGTCCACATGCAACTATGGACTGAGTATACAGAAAATATTGACTGCAGATGACTCCTCTGGGACATTTATAGCCTGAGACTGTCTATCTGCAGAGATACCTTACAGAAACTAGCTAACTCCCTCCTCCTCCTCTTCCTCTTCTTCCTCCTCCTCCTCTTCCTCTTCTTCCTCCTCCTCCTCTTCTTCCTCCTCTTCTTCCTTCTCTTCCTCTTCCTTCTCTTCCTCCCCCCTCCTCCTCTTCCTCTTCTTCCTCCTCCTCCTCTTCCTCTTCTTCCTCCTCCTCCTCTTCTTCCTCCTCTTCTTCCTTCTCTTCCTCCTCCTCTTCTTCCTCCCCCCTCCTCCTCCTGATCCTCCTCCTTCTCCTCCTCCCTGTGCTGTGCGTAATAAGCATGCCGAGCTTCTGGGCTGTTTCGTAGTTTGTGCCTCTCCGTCAGAACAAGCATGACCCACTCAGTCCAGCTTTTCCACACGTGTCCATGCATCTCTCCTCTCTTCATTTCCTTGTCACCCCAGTCAGGTTCCCATGACCAAGCCATGCTGGACATGGCAAGCATATGTCACAGACAAGGAGGTCTGGTTGACGCAGGTCACAGAGAAGAATGAAGAATGGGACATACTCAACCTGGAGACACTTCATCTCAGCATCTTTCTGTCAAAGTGAGAAATGTGTCTCCAACAGTGAGCGCCCATGAAGTCGTACCAGCAACCATTCCATTGTAAGTGGCATGACTGAACCGTACCCCAGCCTGAACCTAAAACATTAGACCCTACCAATGACTTTAGGACTTCTTACTTTCAGTCATGGTAACAGGGTTCAAATCCACAGTCTGGTATGTTCTAAGCATATACTATACCACTGAGCTATATCCAACCCAACCTTTTATATAAGGTGACTAAAAAAATAGTTACTGAATTATAGCTACAGAGTTCTATATCTGAAGCTGATCATATGAGATAAAGTGTTAAGCATGGCTTCCTTCACTTACCACCAAAACCCTCATGCTGATCCTTCTGCTGGACTGGGGTCCTTAGCTGAATTATCATTAATTTTGAGACACTGTTGAAGTTCATAGATCTTAACCTTGCCTGTATCTGCCAAATGTTCCCATCTTGTGCCTCAAGGGTCTGTTCTCTCTCTATCCTTGCCACCTTAGTTTTTGAGACAAGGTCTCTTACTGAACCACAGCTTTCCATTTCAGCTACACTGACTGACTGGCCAGCAAGCCCCAGGGATCCTTAGCAGAACACTGATGTCATCCTTCTCAGACCCCAGATTGTTCCTCACTTGTATTTAACGTGTTCAAGATAGCCAGCAACTTGAAAGCCTTCACACAGATTTTCTGATTTTTTATTTGTGCCTTAGCTAGACACCCAAAGCTATTAATTTACCTGTTTACCCATGCATAACACTTATTATCGATGAAAACAGTCAGGCTACATCACTGTATTGATAATTATCATTGTCACCATAGCAACTAAGGACCATAGCTAATTGATCTTCATCTGGCCTTCCACTTGCACGCATTCCAATCTCTGTTATTGTTAATAGTTTGAGTATCATATCATAGATTATCTGCATGATATTTTCCTTCATCAAAGAGATCCAATGTATTCATTAAATATGTTTAGCAATTTGTGTCAGTTTCCCATTGATGCTGCAATCAGTTACTATACAGTTACTGGCTTAAAGCAACTCCCATTTATTATCCTATATGATAAAAACAGCTTTCATCAGGCAAAAATTAAGGTAGCATCCTTCTTGGAGACCCTAGGGATAATAGGTTTTCTTGACTTTTCTAGTTCCATATACTGACTTCAGACACTGGCTCATGGCTCCTTTTTGCTTTCAAAGTTAGGAGTAGCTGTCAATCTTTCTCATAAACTCATCACTGATGCTATCTTTCTAAACGCTTCTTCACTTGTAAGAGTACTTTTGATTCTATGGGCCTATCTGAACAGCCAGAATAATATATCTTTAAGTCAACTGAGATCACTCTTAATTCAATGCGCAAACATTATCCCCTTTCCCATCTATGTTCCAGGGTTAGGAAATGGGCATTTTTGGAAGGCTATTATTCTGCTTATCATACAATCTCATCCTGCATTTCTGTTTCTAGGCTTGTTGTTTGGATAGTTACTTTTAGTGGCCTTATTTTATTTGCCTGGTCTTTTAAAAAAATCTCCAGAACCTAGTGTTATAGGCTGTTATGATCTATCTGACATGGGTACTTGAACCTGTAAGAGGAGTACAGTGTCTTAATGGCTGAGCTAATTTCCAGCCCTTTTATCTGGGTTTTGTCAGAAAACAAGTGCTATATTCCAAAGGAATGATTAAAGAAGACACAAGCAAGAAACAATTGGAAAGATGAAGCAAGGTAAAAAACATTGACAAAGTAATTTTTAAATTATTTATTTTTTTATTTTATGTGCATTCGTGGTTTACCTGCATGTATGTTTATGTGAAGGTGTCAGATTCTGAAGTTAAAGACAGTTGTCAGCTTCCATGTGGGTACTGGGATTTGAACTTGGGTCCTCTGGAAGAACAGTCAGTACTCTTAACCATTGAGCCATCTCCCCAGCCTGACAAAGTAAGTTTAAAACGTACCTTAAAAGCAATGACAGTAGCAAGGGATAAAGAATAGAGGGACAATCTCAAAACTTTTAAGATATGTGGCCTCAGGGCAAAGTATCCAACTGGTACCAAACCATGGTTCAGAAGAGATGAAATCAAGAGATGAAACCATCTTACTCTCATTTTGCCCTTAACTCTCCTTCCAGATTTTCCACTGGCCAAACATATCTAAGAGATAAAATGAAGACGTCAAGAGGATATGGCCAATAAAAGTCACCATCGTTGTCACAAAGACCTACAGGGTTAGACAAACTAGAACTCAAATATTATTAAGATAAATAATTCCTACTAAAAGATAGATGGTACCTATTGCCCAGTAGGTCATTTGTACTTTAAATTATCCAGTTGAATAATAACAGATTGACTCAAGTAGAACTTATGGGAAAATGTTTTGAGCTTCAAGACTTAAAATAAGGCTTATATATTGAGTATATATACTAAATTTGAGTGTACACACTATACCTAAATATTAAAATTAAAAGGTAGGGTATGCATGCAGAAATATCAGATGAAATTTATTGCATCATTTTTAATGAGCGAACAATGATATGGTTCACCTTTCAACAGCCAAGGTCTAGGAAAGATTTCACTCCTTCCCAGTGATGTCATCCCTGGACACAAAGGATGTATCCATGAAGGAACTGCAGTTTTCCTGTCATTTCACCAGGACTTTACAAATAGATTAAGTGATGCTCATCACATCCAAGACAATCCGCAAGCCTGGAAGTATGTGTAGTTTATGCAATGCTTCTGTACCTTCCTGAGAAGAGATACACATCAGACCACATCTTCCAGCAACTGCAATGCAGATCTGTATGTCCAAAATGCAGGAAAAATGAGGGAGTCGAAGTCTATATTCCAGTGACTCCGATGCTACATGCATAGGAGAATTACAGACCAACCAAATGTAAAACTGCAGCTCAGTTAAATATGGGCTCAGAGAAAGGAATTTCTTTCACTGTGGAGATTTTCCCAGTGAGTGATAGGAACAGTTGCAGAAAAATGCATTGCAGTAAATAGAAAAGTTTTCCAAAGACTGTTTCGTGCAGAAGAAAATTTTCAAAGCACAGGGATCTATAAATTCCTACCTTCAGGCCAGGATGGTATAAAAAGCGGTTCCTTCTTAGTCAAAGTGCAGTGTTGGGGGAAAGATGCCTTTCCCTAATTCCCATATCCCATATATCTCTAGAGCAACTTATATTTATGATTCTAAAATACTTAAGCAGCACAGAATGGTAGAAAATAAAAGCCAAATAGTTCCCTCTTTTCTCCTTTTCTTATTCCTGTCTCTCTTTTTTTTTTCTATCCCTTCTTTCTTTGATTATATATTCTATCCTCTACACAGGGATAGAGATACAGATATAGATAGATAGATAGATAGATAGATAGATAGATAGATAGATAGATACAGACAGACAGACAGACACACAGACAGACATAGATGCATAGATGATAGATAAACCCACAACTCTGAGGGAAGCCGTCTGTCCCATCAGAGGCCATGCCAGCACCCCCTAGGTAAGACCCTCACCCCCAGACCACCAACACTCCCTCAGTCCTTACCCAGCATACCCCAGTCACCCCTCCTTGTCTTGACCATACCCAGCCCACAACTTTAATAGAAGCCCCTGCCCCACCAAAGGGCACTCAGGCACCCAGAACCCGAGTGGAGGCTGGGGTTCCTGCTGGACAAGAGGACATGCTGTCCACCAGAACTCCAGGACACCCCTGGCGGAAGCTAAGGCTAAACCAGCCACTAGAACTCCAGCATCTAAACTGGGCTGAAGCCCCCTGCTCAACTAGTGGCCACCCTGGCCACCGGAATTCTAGGCCCCAACTCAGGTAGAGACCCTCTGCTCAACAACAAACCACTCGGACCAGAAGATCAGAGAGGAAACAGAAACCAAGGAAAACACCCATCCAACAAAGTAAAATTCAGAAGTCGGCGCGTAGACCTATAATTACTCCAGATCCAGGTGCCCAGATGCAAGCGTAAGAACACAATCGACAGCATCCAGGGCAGTACGGCACCACCACTGCCCGGCTATCCTAGTGCAACAAGCCTTGAGTATTTTAACCCAGCTGAAGCGCAAGAAAACAGCCTTAAAACCAGCTCCATGAAGATGGTAGAGGTCCTGAAAGAGGAAATAAATTCCTTAAAGAAAACTAGGAGAAAACAAACAAAAAGTTGAAGAAAAAAAAAAATAAATCCCTTAAAGAAAGCCAAGATACTCAAGGGGGGCGGGGGGGGGGGGGAACCACTGAAAGAAAAGAGTAAAACTGTTCAAGACCTAAAAATAGAAATAGAAACAACAAATAGAACTTCCGTGGAGGCACATGCCTTTAATCCCAGCACTCAGGAGGCAGAGACAAGTGGATCGCTGTGAGTTCGAGGCCAGCCTGGTCTACAAAGTGAGTCCAGGACAGCCAAGGCTACACAGAGAAACCCTGTTGGGGGGGGGGGGAGCGGGACTTCCGTGAGAGCTGTTTTGCTCTGGTCTGTAGAGACTCTGCTCCCCAACCAGCCCAAGTGAAGCCTTGTAAAAAGGAAAACTCTCTACAGAAGAGCCAACAGCTCTGTTTTACTGCCTGAAACATCTTTAAATTGCTGAGACACTGAGGCTTGGCTTGCTCCCTCTCCCCTCCCCCTCCCCAGTTCCCACCCCCTACAACGAACTGTCAGTGCTAGGTGAATTTCCCAGGGGAGGGCTAACAGCTGTGTCTCATGTCTGAGTCCTCTGGCAACTGCCCTTGAAAAGGGTCCTGTCATCAGCTGTGAAATCAGCTGTTTCCTTTTCCCAACATAGGCACACAGCAGAAAACAGAGAAATTCAAATATCTTTTGTCTAAGGATGAGGGTGGGAACACGGGATTCTTTTGTTCCCTTTCAAGTTGCTCTAGTTTTTTTTTTTTTTTTTTTTTTTTTTCTCCAGTGCTGGACACTGAGTTTTCTGCAAAAACTGGTTGAAAAGGTTGTGGGACTGACTTCCTGGACAACTGTAATGAAGAAGAGAAAAAGGAAACCATGATTTATTCCCAGCAGAGGGAAGTGAGCCTAAGTCAGGGTGACCTGCCTAGAATCTCAGATGAGAACTGATGTTCTGTGAATGCATGGACTGGGGCTATGACGCTGTGTCACCAGTCTCTGACGGAGAAAGGCAGAAGGAGGAAGGCTGACTTCATATGTAAGAAAGGGAATGTCTCTGACAGGTCAGTTGAAGGTAGCAAAAGAGATCCCCTGTATTTAGGAATGTATGTATATGTATATGTATATATGTGTGTATGTGTGTTTATATGTGTATGTATTTCTGTCTGTGTATGCATACATATTTGTATATGTGGAATGTATGCATATATATGCATATGTGTATATAATATGTATGTTGTGTATATTGAATGTGTACATATATGCATATATGTGTGAATGCATGTGCATATGAATGCATGTATATATATGTGTCTATATATAATCACACACACGTGTATAAGCTTGTATATATGTGTGCAGGTGTATATGTATGTGTGTGCTTGTATATGAGTATTAAAATATATATGTGTACTTTTTCTTCTTCCCTTTCCTTATCTTTCTATCCCTCTCAAAATTCTTGGGATTATAAAAATGAGGCTGCAAGCCCTTTCCAACTTTTATCACATAGACAGCAAATCTAGCCTAATTTAAAAAAAATAAAAGGATGGGTCTTTGCCTTCTTTCTTCTCTTCCTTCTCCTTTTGTGATCATGGAGTAATTCTTTGTCCATATTTTATTTCCTCTAGCGAGACTGTCAAGAGTGTACATGCTCAGTCTCTCAGCTTCACCTCGATTTACTGGTACCTTCCTGCCCTACACCCCCATTATGTGAGTGAGACTGACCATTAATAGTCTCTTACCTGCCAGTTCTTTAAAGAAACTGAAATTGAAGGGCATATAGTCCATATTTATTTTAGTATCACATGAATGAATGCAAATACTGAGTCTGAAATTATCTGAAGGTTACTTACTGACTTATCAACTAGGAATTATTTAGGCAAAATTAGAGCTAAAAGATTTTTTAAATGTCATCAGAAATCTCAGTGTTAGCCATCTGCTCCTCTTATTTATAACCAACTGCTTCCTCTCCATCAGTGGCAGCAGCATCCTTAAAACATGGCGGTGAAGTTCAGAAGAATTGGGTTTGGCTGTATTGGACATTTGATCACCATGATTGCTTTCATCCCTGGCAGAGTATATTTGCTCTCATCAGGATTTTTTTCAATGATATTAACTACATGGTCTATGTGTTCTAATATGATAATTACAAGCTCAAGAGTACAGCTCCATCTTACAGGTGGAGGTCTTGCCACCGCCAGATGGGAACTCACGTGTTGAACATGGAGTCCATTGACATCTTCATGACCATGAAGAAGGTCAATGTTCACTTGAAGAATAGAACCAAAGTGTTATCCTTTCTGCCCCTTCTGCTGACACTCCAAACTTTTTAGGAGTGCGAACCTGACAAGAATAAATTTCCTCAAAGTTGTTGGCAACATCTTCTGCACCACCAAAGGCTTAGCCCCACCACCACCATGCCCACCACACATGGAGGCCGTCTATGACAGATGATATCGTGAAGAGACTCAATGCTATGTATAATCCATGACACCACTGCTACCCAGGTGATCATGGGAAGATATAGTGTAATAGTAATGAGGAGTCTCACAATATAATCCTCATTCTACTGTCGCTATCAAGGTCATAGGACTGGCCATTTCTGAGCTGAACAGGAATCTCACTGAGTCTGACCTGCTTTCTAGAGAAGTGGCCTAACGCTAATGAGTTTAGAAGAACAGATAAATCCTAGTACATTAATAATGAGGGTCTTCAATACCACACGCATCAGTAGATCTGTTATTCAGACCAAAAGTCAACCTAGAAACTTTAGAGTTAAGCTGCATGTGGTAATTCGAATAAGAAAGTCTGCCATGGGCTCATGATTTTGAATACTTGGTCACTAGGGAGTGGCACTACTTGAAGGAATTAGGAGGCGTGGCCTTGTTGGAGGAAGTGTGTCGCTAGGAAGTGGGCTTTGAGGTTTCAAAAGCCCCATTCCAAGTTCAGAGTCTTTTTCTTCCTGCTGCCTGTGGATGTGGATGTAGAAATCTCGGGTGCTTCTCCAGCACCATGTCTGCCTATACAGCACCATGCATCCTCCCGTGCTGATGATAGACTAAGCCTCTGAAACTGTAAGCAAGCAACAGCCAAATGCTTTCCTTTTTAGGAGTTGCCATGTCATGCTATCTCTTCACAGCAAAAGAGCATTGATGAAGACACTTCATTATATATTACCTGGACCTACCAAATGTCTACAGAATATTTTATCTAACAGCTATCTTATATGTGCTTTTTTAGGCAAACAATAGAGTTTATTAAGGTAGAGCACATTTTAGATCATAAAATAAGCCTTAACAAATGCAAAAGGGTAAAAATTATTTCTTATATTTTATCTTGATCTTAATGGAATAAAACTAGAACCCAAAAGCAAGAAAAAAAACCCACAGAAATTAGATAAATAATAGAGATTGAACAATACATTCATGAATGATCAGTGAGTCATTGGAAAAATCATGGAGAATATTGAAATGTTCATATAATAAAATAAAAATGAAAGCACATCTTATCAGACAACTTTGGATAGAGCAAAGGCAGTTCTACTTCAAGTTTATAGCCATGAGCACTGATTTTTTTTTTAAAAAAAGGACACTGCAAATAAATAACCTAATGATACAACCTCAGAATTTTTAGGAAAAAAGAACAAGCAGTAGACAGTAAGAAATAATAAGATTAAGGAATATATTAATTAAATTAATACAATGGAAAACAATTTATAAATCAATGGAACAGATAATTCTTTGAAAAAAATGAGGCAAACTCTTGACTAACCAAAAAAATGAGGAAAAAGACCCATATTGATAAAACTACACATGAAAAAGGAGTCACTACAACAGATACAGATAAAACCCAGGAGGCCATATGAAAAGCGTTTTAAAGCCTATATTTAAAAAAAAAAAGAAAAGAAAATCTATCAGACATTTAAAGCAAAGTAGATGCCAATGTTTCTCAAATTATTTCATGAAGTTGGGTCATGGTGTTACATGATGTTTCCTATAACGGCATCACTCAGGATGCAGAGGCAGGCATGAATCCATTCAAGATAATCCTCAAGTACATAGTGAGTTCAAGGAAGGCCAAGGCTACATGAGACTATATCTCAAAACAAAGCAAGTATTCCATAAAGTAGTAAGGGAAAATAATTCTATCCATTTTTTCCTATGAAGCTACTACTACCCTAATACCAAAACAAGATAAGAACACACCAAAGGAGACTATAGATCAGTCTCTCTAGTTAACATACTTTAATGAAAATACTTGCAAACCTAATTCAACAACTCATTAAGAAGATCATACAACCATGACCAAGTTGACTTCATTCAGGGATACAAAGATGGGTCTTTATATGGAAGCTGATAAGTATAATACAGCATTTAACTGGACTTAAGGACAGAATTCACATGAGCATCTGAATATACACACGCCTTTTATGAATTCAATATCCCTTCATGATCAAATTCCTGAAGAAACTAGGAATAGAAGGAACATACCTCAAAAGAATAAAGGCTATATATAACAAGACGATAGCTAAAATTATATCACATCGAGAAAAACTGAAAATGTTTCCTCTAAAATTAGGAATAAAAAAAAATGATGACTCAAGCCCTTGTCTAAAGCAATAAGGCTAGAGAAAAAAATAAAATGGATACAAATAAGGGCTGGAGAAACATCTCAGTAGTTAAGGGTGCATACTGCTCTTACAAAATTCCTGGATTCCATTCCTGGCACCCACAACTAGTGTTTACAACCACCTGAAGCTCCAGCTCTAGGGAAGCTGATGCCCTCTCCTAGATTCGGAGGCGGCTTCTCTTACATCCTCCTCCCCAGCACACATACACACACACACATACAGACTTACAAATAGTGATTATGAAAGTAACCACAGGAGAGCAATGAAATTTATTAAAAGCGAGGATACAAATAAGAAAGGAGAGAATTTAATTATCCTTATTTGCAGAGGACACAATTCCCTGCTTAAAAGGCTACAGATTCTTCTAGAAAACTCTGAAATCGCATATTCAACAAAGTAGTAAGATACAAATTGCTAGAGACCAACATCTGGAAATGTACCAACAGTGAATATTGACTGACAAGATACCAATAGTGAACTTGCTAACAAAGAAGTCAAGAAAAAAAAATCTCAGTTACAATAGCTTTTCAAAAGAAAAAAGAAAAAAACCCAACTCCAAAACAATACACATAGTAATAAATCTAACCAAGGAAATGAAGAATCTTCCACAGTAAAAATTTTAGAGAAAGAACTTGAAGAAGACACTAGAAGATGGAAAGATCTCCTATCCTCATCGACTGGTAATATACTGCAAAAATAAACTATATCTCTAATAGTAATCTACAAACTTCATCAAAAATCCAATGCAGTCTTTCAAGGAACTAGGAAAAGAACCTTAAAATTCATATGAAAGCACAAAAGGCTCCGGGTGGTCAAAGCAACCCTAAGCAGAAAGAACAGTGATAGAGGTAGCGCAATAATACCTGGTCTCAAATTAAACTACAGTGCCATAGTGACAAAAATAGAATGCAGTGGACCTGCAGATAAACCCACACGGATGCTGCCATCAGATTTTGACAAATGTGTCCAACACATCGGAGCAAATACAGACTACTTAATAAGTGGCTGAGGGTAACTGAATCTCCACATATCACATATCCACACATCGAACAAGGAAACTACCCCTTTAGCTCCCATGCTGCCTACAGATCAGTTTAATGTGGATTAGAGATCTCAAAGTAAGCCCTGATCCTGCTTTAGGAAAGCAAAAGAATACACTTCGAGATGCAGACATGGGCAGGGACCCCAAGAGCTTGGGAGATAATTGCAAGAACCGACAGACAAATCAAGGTAGCATAAAACTAAAAGCTTTTTGCACAGAAAAGGAAACTATCAGATGAGAAAAGAAACAGCCTACAGAGGCAGAGACCTGTATCGCTGAAATCTACATGGAACACCAAAAACCAAACCATGCCATCCACAAATGGACAAATGAAAAGCCAGTTCTCAAAAACAAGAAACACAAACGGTCACTATGGATATGAATATGTTCCGCATCCTGAGCTGACAGGGAGACACACAGCACATCAACACTGACATCCCACTTTCCCCCAAGTCAGAACAGCTCTCCTTAACATAACTAGCAGTCAGTGCTGGTTACAATGTAGAGAAAGAGAATCCTTATGCTCTGCCGGGGGCATGGAAGCTGGTGCGAGCATTATGGAGATCAGCACAGGGGCTCCCCCCCCCACAAAAAAGCTTTTAAGAAAACTACACACGCACTTGTACCACCCTGCTGGTCTACACTATACAGTCAGAGCCAGCATACCACTGAGACACTGGCACGTCCATGTTTACTGTTGCAAGATTTGCAATAGGCAAGACACCAGACTAGCTGAGAGACCCCTCAGCAGATGAATGGGTAAATAAAGTGTGGTGTGTGTGCACAATAGAATTTTATTCAGCCAAGAAGACGAATGAAATAGAAGGAACTAAAGAGCATCGCGTTCATGAGGATAAGTGAGATTCGTAGACGATATGTCACTTACTAATATTTTCACCCATGTGAGGAGTCTGAATTTAAATACCATAGAAGTAGAGGGGGATTAAGAAAATTAAGGGGGAGAAAAGCGTTTTTGTTTGTGTTTTTTGTTTTTGTTTTGTTTTGTTTTGTTTTGTTGTTTTTAGTGAAAAAGGAAAACAGAGAGGGTAACAGAGCAGACAAAGACAAAATTTGTTTTTCTTTGACATGAGGAATCTAGATTTAAATATAAATACATAGATTCATTATATATTTATAATGGATGAAACATGGAAGTAGAAAAGGAATATTTGGGGACTGGAAGGAGACCAGAGTTATGGGGATAAATGAGGGGAACAAACCTGAAGCTAGTACAATCATGTATGTGTATGAATACCCATTGTTCATACAGCTAACTGGACAAATCAAATACAATGAGGCTTTTTATGGGAAATGTTTGGTTATTCTTAATTGTGTGTATGTCCATGTGTGTGTGAGTGTGTGTGAATGTGAGCCGTGTGTGTATACACGCATGCATGCACATGCATGCAGGTGCCGGTAGAGGCCAGCAGAGTGCATTGGATCTCCCTGGAGCTGGAGTTACAGGCAGTTGTGAGCTACCCACTGTGGGTTCTAGGAACAGAACTTGGGTCTTCTGCTCAAGCAGTATGTGCTCCATCCTAGGTGCTTTCTGTTGTGGTTAAAACACCACAACCAAAAGAAACTTTGGGAGTGCAGGGTTTATTTGACTTACACTTCCAGATCTCAGTCCATCACTGAGAAGAGTTGAGGAAGGAACCGGAACAGAAACCATGGAGCAATGCTGCTGCTTACTGACTTGTTAACAGGCTCAAGTTCAGCTAGCCCTTTTTTTTTCTTTTTTTTTTCTTTTTTTTTTTTTTTTTTTTTTTTTTTTTGGTCTCTCCTTGTGGCTCTTTTATTTTTCAGTTGGCTTCTCTTGTCCAACTTTGATGTGATATATTATTAATTTATTTATTCACTTTACATCCCTGTCATAGCTCCCTCCCTCTTCTCCTCTCCTTTCCTTCATCCTCCCCCTTCCCCTCTTCATCAGAAAAGGGAGCCCCCCCCCCTACTCACCCACCCCAGCTCATCAAGTCACACCAGGATTGAGTCTGTCCTTTTCCCCTGTGGCCTGGCCAGGCAGTTTGCATCAAGGGAAAGCAATGGAATACTACTCAGCTGTTAACAACAAGGAAATCATAAATTGGTAGGAAAATGGATGGAACTAGAAAAGATCTTCCTGAGTGAGGTAACCCAGACCCAGAAAGACACACATGATGTGTACTCATTTATAACCTGATTTTTAGCCATTTAATAGAGGATAAACATACTACAATTCACAGACCCAAAGAAGATAAGGAACAAGGAAGACCCAAGACAGGATGCTTAAATCTCCTTCAGAAGGGAAATAGAATAGACAGAGGTAGTTGTTGAAGAGAGGGAATGCATAGAGAAATAAGGGTGGAGATCAGACCTGGGGACAGCGGGGGGCAGGAGGACAGAAGGCCTGCAGGGAAAATCAGCTAGCTTTCTTACAGAGCCCCGCCCACCTGCGTAGGGGTGGTGCTGCCTATAGTGTGCTGGGCCCTCCCATATCAATCATCAGTCAACACAAAATGACAGGTATGGCCACAGGCCAACCCAGGCAATTTTTCGCTTGAGGTTTCCTCTTCCCAGGTGACTCTAAAACCCAGTTGACAACAAAAATTATGAGCACATGCTTTTAACTACTGAGCCATCTCTCAAACCCTAAAATGTAAGCATATTGAGTAAACACATAGGAAATATCACCAAAGAAATAAAAGGGAGAGAGGAGGAGGAGGAGAAAAAGGAAGGGGAGAAAGAGGAAGAGGAAGAAGAGGAGGAGGAGGAAGGGAAAGAGGAGAAAAAGGAAGAGGAGAAAGAGGAGAAAGAGGTGTAGGTGAAGACAGAAAGAACCAGATGTAAATGTTAAACAACTGAAAAGGTCACTTGCTGGAAAAGGTTCACAGCAGAGTGGTGAAGGTGACAGAGTAGATTATCAATAAACTTGAAAACGAATTGAGAGAAAATTATCAAAACCTTAAAATATGTTTCATTGAAATCTCCAAATGAAAATTAAGAAAAACATAGAGAAAAAGGCAATGAGATGTACAACCCAAATTTCTCCAGGTTTCATGATTGACATGGATCCAAGAACACAGTCGATTCTAAGCAGGCTAAATATAAAAAACCACATGCTGGTATGGCTCTCTCAGCAGTTGGCAAAAGTCAAATCAAATGAGCAGTGCTGGAAAGTCTTCGGTGATCCCCTGGGTCCCATGCTCCCATGGGTTAATGGGAGGAATGGGATTGTTAGTAGGAGATTAGGGATCATATATTATGGGCACCATTGGAAAGTGGTTATGTTGGTGCAAGCATTTGTCCAAATACATTCCACTAATATTTGTATGCCTTATTGTATGCAACTTATTTCTAAATTAAATTTACTTACAACACTAGGCATAGTCCTTAAAATAACACCTCAACCTTCGTTTGTCTTGTCTTCATGCCTTTAGTTTTTGTCATTGTGTTGCTGTCCATCTGGATTTTGTTGCTTTCTGTAAAGGATCACATGAACTTCAAAACTTAGAATGGGGGAGCTGAGATAACATAGCTGGTCCGCTGTTTGTTTCTAAGAACTGACCAGTCCAGTTCACTCACACAAACTCATCCTGCCATGCACTTTCCACAGCCCCGGAACCCTTCATCTCTTCTTAAAATGCCTATTTCTGCACCTGTTCCTTGGACATTAATCACACATTAAGATGAGGATGGATTAAATTTGCAAATAAAATTCCATTTTAAAGTATTCATACGTTACACACGAATGTAGCAGTGCTATGAAAACAGTATCCCATGTTTCTAATTTGCCATTTTGTTTCTTGTCTAATTATTTTTAAAATGGTATCTTTCTTCAGGACTGAGACTAAAACTCAGTGTTGGAGTAATTGCTGTGTATGGTTTGAGATCTCAGGTATAGTGTCCAGCATCTTACAGTTTTGTTTTGTTTAAAGATTCAAAACCTTGACAGTTTAGAGAATTGGGGAGAAAAAGGAAAGAGCTTGTCACTAAAAGCACGAGGGCCTGAATTTTATCTCCAGTACCCACTCAGATCAAACAACTGTGCCAATAGTGTGTTCTCACAATGCCAGCCAGCACCAAGGAGCCACAGACGGGCAGGTCCCTGAGGTCTGCTGGTCAGCCAGCCTAGCAAAAGCAGCCGCTTCCAAACCAATGAGAAACCCTGACGAAAAAACAGGGCGGATAGCTTCTGAGGGGACAGCAGCTGAAGTGGTTCTCTCTCTCTCTCTCTCTCTCTCTCTCTCTCTCTCTCTCTCTCTCTCTCTCTCTCTCTCACACACACACACACACACACACACACACACACACACACGCCTGCACATACATGCACACACACACCAACACAGACACATACAAGAGAGGAGGGAGGGAAGGGGAGGAGAGAGGAAGAGGAGCACACAGAAAAGAAAGAAAGGAATGAAGGAAAGAGTGAAAAAGAAAGAAATGGAGGAAGGAGGAACAGAGGGGAGAGAGAGAAGTGACAGAAGCATTACTCATCCTTGCATGTCACAGAATAAAAGGAAATTACAGCGTCCTCTGAAGAGTTAAAGCTTGAAGCACGGCAGCGCAAAAGTGTCACCGTCTGACTTTAGATATGTGAAAGTGAATCCTTGAGAAAAGTTGTGCCTCTGTGTTAGTTGTCCTCGGATGGCACAGTGGCCCCAGAGGGGAGCTCAAGCCTTGGATTGCCTTAGATCCAACCAGTGCTCCCTAGAAAGACCCGAGAGATGACAAAGGGGTTTTTTTTTTCTGAATGGCAGAGAGCTCATCCTTGTATACTTTAACGTAATTTGGTTAAGGAAAAAATTTTTTTTCTTTAAGCATACCTTTTTCTTATGGGCCTTTTTGTAAATCTTCAACAACAACAAAAAAGAAGGCCTGGGGAAGGTACAGACTTGAGACTTGGACATCGTCCAGATCTGTAGGGGAGAGTATGCCTCTAATTGTCGCATCGCCACAGACTTAATGTTCACAATATGCTAATGTCTGCACATTTTTATTTCAGGCATGAAATGATAATTTAATTATGACAGGCAATTAAAATGGCGAACACTATACTTGTGTCTCTTTAAGAAGTGTGAAATTTTTTGAGCCATTCTGGCATTGCTGGTGTGAAAGGAGGGAGAGAGAGGGAGAGAGAGAGAGAGAGAGAGAGAGAGAGAGAGAGAGAGAGAGAGAGAGAGAGAGAGAGAGAGAGAGAATGGACAAGTGGGGGAGAGAGAGGATTCATACACTTTTATCCGTGAGTGAAACAGAACACAAATTTCATGTGCAGTCTTCTGGGAAACTTTTACTGGGAACCACAGCCTCTGTTCTCTTAAACAATATACTATTTGAGTGTTTCAATTTTTATTTTTATTAAAACAGTCTTTGTGGCTGGTAAAATTTCACACTGCATGAGAGTTCGCCAGGTTGGCGTTTTCCCCACCAGCTCTTGGTATACCCTCGTCTCTTTCCATTGTTCCCATATTTGGTTCTTTGCCTCTTTATCCCCACAAGTGTAGTTAATACAACTCTAGAGCCTGGTGTTTTGTTAAGTTACAATCCTTGAGATCTTGAGAAATTAAGTTTTTTCTTACATCAACTTCTTTCTCAATTTTCCCCAGTGTTTAATGTACCTATTAGCTCTTAATCTTCCATTAGCTGCTAGTGTAAGATTAAATAATGTTGCAATTGTTTCTGTAAGGGCTGGGAAAGGTCTCGGTGGTTAAGAGCACTGGCTGCTATTGCAGAGGACTCATGTTTGGTTTCCAAGGCCCACATGGCAACTCATAACTGTCTTCAATTCCGGTACCAGAAGAGCTGGCACTTTCTTCTGGCTTCTGTTGGTACCATATACATGTATGGTGCACAGACACGCATGCAGGCAAAACACCCATACATATAAAATTAAAATATAGAAGACTGCCTATCTGGGACGTTGTAAACATTGGATACTTTCTCTGCATTTCTCCCTGTCTCATCTCCTATTAGTTACATCTGTACATTGCCAAATATTTACTAATGTTTTCATTTTGTTCAGAAATATCAGCAATATTCACACTTTACTGTCATCAAACAAAACAAAAACAGAACCAACAACAACAACCTATCTCCTACTCATATATTGCTTATCCAAGAAGTATGTTAAGGTGATTTTCATTCTCTGTAATATCAAATGAAGGTTCTTAATCCACTTCAAAGATTATTCTGAGCATCAAAACCAAATACACCTTGTTTTTTGCCTACCGTGTTATTTGCCTAAACCAACACTACACTCTGGGCTGCTTCACAGTGCACCACGCTTTTATACACAGGTTCTGTGTTTTACTAGTATCTTTCCCCGTACCCTCTTCTTTCAAAGAGGCTTGTTTGGACTTTCAGTGTCTCCTCAGTTATTATGTAACCCGCATATTTATTCTTGGTCCCCTCCTGGCCCTTTGAGCTGGTCTTTATCACAACTCCTAGACCTTCATCAGATGTCTTCTTGGAAGCTCCATCACTGTCTCGTCTGGTTGAATTTACTGTGTGATGACTCTCAGACTTTTTTTGTGCCCCTTTCCCAGTGATGCTGGAATGTAGCCTCCAGTAAGTAAGTTACTTGCAAATCATATTCCCTATCCATTTTCAGGCTTAATCTTCTCTCACTATTGGCCAGTGCTTCTGGGATGAAAATAATTTGCTCTGGAGACTTTTAAAAGCATTTCATCTTTTGTGTTTTAGCATCTCTTCCTCAGAAACATGACAACAGTGTGATTCTCATGCATCTGTGCGTGAACTGTTTCCTCTCTCTGACAGCATTGGGCCTTCTCTATTTAGCATTATGGAACTTTATGAGGATGTGTCCAAGCATAGGGTTATTTTTCTCATTTGTTTTTACCTAGTTTTCAGGTCTATAAAGTTTTTTTTTTAAATAATACAACTTCTCTTTCTTATTTTGTGTCTCACTTTTCAACACTCCCATTAATAAAATAATAGCTTTCTTGGGTTGTTCTTTTAAACATCTCATTTTACATTTTCATATATTTTATATTATCTTTTTCTCTAACCTAATTGTCTTATGATCTGACAAATTTCTCAACTTTTAATTTTCAACCCTTCAATTGAATGTCTAGTTCTAGTAACCTCTGTTTTAATACCAGAGAGTGTGTCCCTCTGTGAAGATCTTGTGTGACCTCTGTGGAGGGCAGCTGGTCCTTCCTGCAGTATTCTGATTAGTTTTAACTGACAACTTGACAAAGCCTTTTTTTCTTTTCCAGAACTTAGGCTCCTTTATTAGGCCTTTTAATCTATTGGCTTATTCTTTTTTAATTAATTTATTCATATTACATCTTAATTGTTATCCCACCCCTTGTACCCTCCCATTCCTCCCTCCCTCCCGCTTTCACCCCATCGCCCTCCCCTATGTCTGTGACTGAGGGGGACCTCCTCCCCCTCTGTATGATCATAGGGTATCAAGTCTCTTCTACAAGAAGAAAATTATGACCGGCGGATCTGGGCTCAGGGGTTCTCTCGAACTATGGCACCAGCCAAGGACAATACGTTCAGTAAACATCGAACCCCTACCCAGATCTAGCCAATGGACAGGACATTCACCACAGTTGAGTGGAGAGCAGGGACTGACTTTCACACGAACTCTGGTGCCCCATATTTGACCACGTACCCTTGACGGAGAGGCCCGGTGGCACTCAGAGGAAGGAGAGCAGGCTACCAAGACTTAGCCTTAGTTGAGTTGGAGAACACAGCCCACAGTATGTGGCACCTTTCTGTGGACAGGTGGCTCCAGGCTGTTTACAAAGCTAACTAGGTGTGAGCCTGTGCAAGCCAGCATACAGTGTTCCTCTATGGCTTCCATCCCACGCTGGAGCTCCCCTGGCTTCCCTCAGGGATAGGCTGTAACCTGTAAGATGAAATAAACCCTCTCCTCCTCTCAGGTGCTTTTGAATCACAGTCACAGAATGAGAACTGAAGGCACAGAAGTTTCTGGAAGGGGAACAGCAAACCAAGCCAAGGTTGTTTGGAATCCACGTCATTGTCTACCCTGAGCCCTCACTCCCCCAGGAAGCTTCCAGAGACTGTGGGGACTTGGGAACAGCCCAGCATGCTGGAGAGACTTTCGCCTTCCTTGCCAATCCGTTTTCCTTCCCCCATGCTCGCAAAGCCATGAAACCAGTGTTGTGGTTGGAAGCCTTCTGTTCCAGCTCCCGGTCCTCTCCCCATTACCTTTCCCAGGCATTCGCCCAGTGCATTGCCACACTTCCTGCTTTATCCCTGCATTTATTTATTTCCCAGAGGACTACAACTAGCAGAGAATGCCATCCTCACTCTGGGCACACACTCTCCCTTCATATTCCTGCACACAGCCTCTGGCTGCTTACGATTTAGGGCTTTTCTATTGAGTGTGAAAACAGCAGTCACGCAGTAGAAACTCTGCTTTGAATTTTGAATTCCAGTCTTTTTCTGCAGTCCCTCACTGTGCTGGCCATGGAGACAGAGGCAGCTCCTGGTCAGCCAAGGGATCCTGAGGTGAAACGAAACATGCTCTGCAGTACACTGTGCTGCTGAACTGTAATGCTCAGTAAGTTGGGCATGAAATTAACATGCACTGCTTTTTTTTTTTTTTAGATTTTATTGGCATGTTGCATATGTATGTGGTGTATCTGCAATAGGGATCGTTCATGGCCTTGCACTTGAAGTTATTCTGGTACATACCAAGGTCTTGTTTTGTCACCGGATCCTGGATTGCTGAGAACAGGTACCACGCCACCTCTGTGATAACAATAATAATAGCTCTTAGTGCTATTTGGTGTGTTAACTATGTACACACATCCAGGTAAGGCAGTAAACACTTTCTCTTCCTAGTTTCATTCAATCCATGCAAACATTCAATACATAGGTAAGAATGTAAGTATCATCTGAGTTTGTGAATGGCCCACAGTCTCACAGGAGGCTGTACACATCTGCCTGCCTCAGGAGTCTGCCCTTCCTGTTACATCCATACACTGCCTCTGCCTGTGTCTAGCACACAGAGGGCACTCAGTAGCTACTGACCGGCTGATAACACTGCATACCACATGCATAATAAAGAAAAATCCCATTGAAGTTGCTCAGAAGTGCGTTCTGCAGATCTGTGGTGGAGGACAGCTGGCTATGCCGGAAGCAGTCCGAATGCACTCCGCATGACCTCCTAGGAGGAGACATACTGTTTATCAATAGCAAATCTCTTATTTGGAGTCTCCTGATCCCGCAGCGCCAAGTAATAAGTTGCTTTTATCTTTGAAACACAAATGCTGCTTAGGAGGCAAGGCACAATACGCCTCTTATTTGGTTTCTTATGTCACTTAGGGCCTCTGTGGGGAGAAGAGGCAATGTGTCAACACGTGCATGCTTGCTCCAGTACGGGAAACCAATTCTACTTATCAGAACCTCTCCTCGCGCCTCTGGAGAAGCAATTAAGGCAAATCATTGAGCCCTTCTGGAGTAGCTCATGTGTCAGCTTTATTTATACGAAAGTAGAATCAGGGACAAGAAAATGTTATTGGCCTCAATTCTGCGAGAGTCTGTTTATGCGGAAAATGCACACAGGAGACCTGGCGGCAGCATCTATGATCTGTTTTTCTCAATATTCAGAAGCGTGTACATATTAGACAACGACCGGAGTTCTTTTGTTCTTGGGATTCCTTGGTGCAGTGCACACGGCCCTCCAGGGATGGCTAGGCATGAGTAGTCTCGGTTTTGCATTCAGACGTTTATAAAAAGGTTAGGCTTGCAGAGGACTGAGCACAGACCCAGACAAGCTCTGTGACCGCAGCTTCAGACCCTGTGAGCCGCTATGGGCCCTGCTTAGTTGATTTTTGTGGGCCGTGTCACTGAGGTCAGAATGTATTTGTGAGAGAAGAATAAATAAAATAAAGAATTTTCCTCTTCTAGAAATAACATAGTTATATGCATACAAAAATCCCTTTTATTTTTTTTTCTCCTGATCTTTTCTACTACCAATCAACAGATGCCATAACGTGTATCTTCACTCTTTCAGAAGTCACAAGAATCTAGCAGTCATAACCTTCAAACACACAGTGTTTTTTAATCTGCGACACGGAGAAGGGGCCAGCATGTGAAACATGTTTGGAAACCAAGACTGGCTCGTCTGAGCATTTACGGGAAAGAACAAGAGGATAAACACCTGACTCCACGTGTTAACGTTTAGTTTGTTGTTCCTCATGATACTCATGTATGTCTGTGCCCCATGTGCATGCCTGGTGCTCAGAGAGGCTAGAAGAAGGCATTGGGTCCCCTAAGACTGGAGTCACAGGATGCTGTGAGCCTCCATGTGGGTGCTGGAAATCAAGTCTGGGTCCTTTGGAAGAGCAGCATAGATCCTTAACTACTGAGCTATCTTTCCAGTCCAATTTGTTCCTCTTAAAACGTTATATGATCTTAAAAAAATATTGTTTGCTTTTGCATAAATAAGTGTGTGGTGTGCATGCATGTTGACATGTGTCATACAAGATGACGAGAGTTGCTATTGGGTGTTTTTCTCAGTTGTTCTCTACCTTATGTCTTTAGGCAGGGTCTCTTGCTGAACTCAGAGCGTGCTTCAGGGACCCTCTACCTCTACCCCCTGAGCGCTGAGATTATGTATGGGTGCCAGGCCCAAAGCCATAGCACCCATGCAAAGCAAGCACTATACCCATTGGGCCATCTCCTCAGCCCGTTTCCCTTTTTAAACTTGAAAATACAAGCAATATTTTTAAATTGTAAAATGTTCTCTTTAAAAAATACAATCAATCTGAAAGACAAAGAGACAATTGCCTATTGAACTTTAATTTCATTCATCCTTGGTGCAAGTCTTATTGGTTATTATCACAAAAATCATGGGATAGAATGCCAGAGATTCATAGGAATAAAGATAACACAGGTAACAGTCCCAGATGGCCAACGAAGAGTATGAGGAAACAGGAGTTAGGGTTGTCATAAGTTCCACAAGTCACGGGCTAGAGCACTACAAGAAAGTGGCAGAGGGAAGCAGTGACATTGGGTAATCACAGGCCCATCTTCCCTAAGAATTGTGGGTAAGGCTGGGAGAGGTGGACTTAGCCAATGGGCCTATGAAAAGTCCTCCAAATGAGAAGAAATTGGAAAGGCAGTGTGTCTTCAGAGCAAAGCCTACAGTGCTCTTCTTGCCATCCTTAGCCATTCACTGGGAAGCATAGACTTCTAGGATACCAGAGAGTTGGGCTTGACCATGAAACGCTTGCAATCCACGCAGTATGGTACCTGGCATCAAGAAGAGCTCTTTCCAACACACAGCACCATAATAAAATGCCAGACATATGTTACAGGCATAACTACACCCAGACCAAGGGCTGTACATATGTGTTATGCACTGCAGCAGCCTGTCTTAGCAAAGGCCAGATACAATACAGTGTTTTCTAAAAGTGACTAGCTTAATAAATTAACAGACCCAAAATGAATTAGCATGTAATTAAAAGAAGAATGAGGACCTTTTATTAAATTATCTGCATTTATTTCATGTGCATTGGTGTTTTGTCTGCATGTATGTCTATGTGAGGGTGTGAGTTACAGTTCTGAGCTGTGATGTAAGTGCTGGGAATTGAACCCAGGTCCTCTGGAAGAGCAGCCAATGCTCTCAGCTGCTGAGCCATCTCTCCAGTGAGTGAGGACCTCTTTATACAGCCAGATGCATAAATCTCTTACATAATTCTAAGGGAAAGGGTTAGAATCTGGGAAAATGTGCATAAACTGCTACTACCTTATTTGGAAAAAAATATCCACACAAAGATAGGCTCTGGAGAGATGGCTCAGCAGTTAAAAGTACTTGCTGCTCTTTCAGAGAGCCCTAGTTTGGTTCCCAGCACCCACATGGGGCCTCACTACCACCTGTAACTCCAGTCTCAGGGAATCTGATGTCCCCCTCTGGACTCTGCAGGCACTGAGTGCACGAGGTGCATATACATACATGCAAGGAAACATACACATGAAATAAAAATAAATAATTTTTAAAATAACTAATAATAATAAGACAGGTGAGAAAGATATTAGCAAAAGACATGTCTGGCACAGGGCTATGATAAAATATATAGAGAACATTTAATAAAAACTAAAATCCTCGGGCTGGAGAAATGGCTCAGAGGTTGAGAGCACTGGCTGCTCTTGAGAAGAAACTGGTTCAATTCCCAGCAACCACATGGCAGCTCACAACTATCTCTAAGTCTGGTTCCAAGAGACCTGACACCCTCACACACACATACGCATAAATAAAAATAAAATAAAATCTTATTTTAAAAAACGGGCAAACGATCTGAACAGATCTTTCACCAAAGAGAATATTCAGATGGCAACCAAGCATCGAAACAGTGTAATTTCAAGTTAAAATAACGAGACCTGTCACAATATGCAGATCCTTTTACATGACTTCAGCAAAGGCTGGCAAGCAGGTGTGTACAGCCTTGGGACCCTGCAACATGATGCTGTCACCTACAATGTTCATGCTCAATAATAGCCCAAGACTTTGTTGAGTCACAAAGTCACACACAAAAGTGCTCAACTCTTTCAGCAGGCTTATGGGTTTGCATTGGGCTGCATGCACAGCTATCTTGGTCAGCATTGCTCTCTTAGAGGCACAGACGCTCTCAACGCTTGGCTGGGGGTGACGGAAAATGGCACAGACACTTTGGGGGACAGTTTGGCAACTTTTTATAAATTAAGAATGTTCTCATTGTACGTGTTTCTCTGATATTCACCCCCAATGAGTTAAAATCTTATGTCCATCCAAAAACCTGAACTGCGATGTTTAACATAGTTGTACTGTTAATCGCTAAAACTTAGAAGCAAGTAAAATGTCTCTTGACAAGTGAGTGGATGAATAAACTCTGATAGTTCCAAACAAGAGAGTGTAATCCAGCACTAAGCACGAAGAAGCTAGCGAGCCAAGGAAGAAGACATGGGTGAAGCTTAAATGCACATCGCTAAGTGAAAGAAGTTAATCGTGGAAGACTGAGGAGCATACAATCCTAACTATGCTATGGTATAGCCGCTTTTAAACTATGTAGAAAGAGGTGGCAGGGGCAGACCGAGAAATGAAGAGAAATGTTAATTGTTAGAAGGTTAAATGTAGTGGTTAAGATACTTCCTGGGGTTATCACAACAATGAAACAGGCCATTACTTGTTTGTTAAAACCAACAGTATACGGCATCGAGAACTAGCATGGGAGCACGGTGGTGGTGCTTACCTTTAATCCCAGCACTTGGGAGGCAGAGGCAGGCAGATCGCTGTGAGTTCGAGGCCAGCCTGGTCTACAAAGGGAATTCCGGGACAGCCAGGGAAAACACACACACACACACACACACACACACACACACACACACACACACACACACCAAAAAAACTAGAATGGACCTAAGGGGCTAGTGACGCTTTTTATGCAGGTGTCCCAGTTGTAATAAAGGTGCCATTCCTGTGTGTGTTGACAGTATGGACAGCTGTGCATTCGTGGGAACAAAGAGAGATATAGAAGTTTCTAATCATTCAGTTTGACTATGTACGAACCTAAAACTACTCTGAAGTTTATCCTGGATCTACAACTGCTCTTTGAAAGCAAAACAAACGTGAGATAAAATCTGTTTGCACTTAGGCTTCATTAATTTGAATACTATGTCAGGGAACACAGCAGAACAGTAGCCTTGGTGAGACACTGACTTCAGTGTTTCAAAACAAATATCCCAAAGGGGTTGCTAGGTCATATGTTGCTCTATTTTCAATTCTGTCAAGAACCTCAACACTGTGTCTGTAGCAATGTGGTCCTCCCTAGCAGGACACAAGGGCTCCCGTTTCTCCATGGCCATGCCAACACTGAGTGCCGCCTGTTCCTTCCTACTCACCATTTTGACAGGGATGAAGTGATCCTGGATTATGGCTTTGATTCACTGGGTGGTCAATAATGCCCAGTGTCTTTCCATATATACATCTTCAGAGAATAGTCTGCTTGCATCTCTGTTGCCCACTTTTCATTGGTATACGTGCACTGAGATGCATGGCTTCTTTATGTGAGCGTTTTTTGCCAGCATGTTTGTTTGTGTATCATGTGTATGCCTGGTGCCCACAGAGGCCATAAGAAAAATTCAACCCCTGAGACTAAAGTTACAATCTGCTTTGAGCCACCATATAGATGCTGGGAATCATACCCAGACCCCCTAAAAGAAGAGCCCCAAGTCCCCTGTAGTTTGATGTTGTTGTTGTTTTGGTTTGCTTTTGTGTTAACTCCTTATCAGACATATGACTTTCAAGTATTTTCTCTAGACTTCTAGGTAGCCTTTTCGCTACACTGACTTTCCCTTTGCTGTTCAAATTCCTTCTTGTTTGACAAGAGCCTGTGTATATCAACCTTAGCTTTAAATGTCTGTGCTTTTGGCACAGTCCAGTATTACGGAGGTTTTCCCTACTTTTCTTATAGAAGTTTTAAAGTTTGGGTCATGAGTTTAAGTCTTTAACCATTTTCAGTCTATTTTTTTGTGTATGATATTTATTATATTTCTTTTACTTGGAAAAAAATCCATTCTTGGCCATAAAACTGCCCCCTCTGGGGAGTGCCCTATGTGTGACCCTTGAAGACAGCTGGAGCCACACATTTGCTCACCTGAGCTGCCCAGCTTCTGAGACCCCTCTGGGTCACAGCCCTCGGGGTCACCATTGCTTTGCAAAGTGCAGCTGCTGGCTCTGGGATGCGAACTTCATCCCTGCCTCTGACCTTCGGGCTGATTTTTCTTCCTGCTTACCTTTAGAACTTCAGTGGAACCTAACTAAACCGAGGTTAAAAACCCTACTCGAGCTTTGCCCCCCCCCCCCCAGGAAACCACCACTGATCATAGATTCCTGGCTGTCACCATGGCTATGCCAACCCTTACAACTCCTAAGTTGAGGGAGAGGTTGCTGCATAGATGTTTAAATAATTCGTGTTTTATGCAGAATATGTGTGTGTGTGTGTGTGTGTGTGTGTGTGTGTGTGTGTGTGTGTGTGTGTGTGTTTTCACAGTGAAAGCCTTGGTGCCTGGGCTTTCCGACTGAAGAAGAGCAGGGTTTATACGAGAGCCACTTGACTTTCTAATGCCACAGGATAGGAGTGCTTGTCTGAAAAAGTACTGTGTGGAAAAGCTGAGCTACAGTGAAATGGCCACACAGTGCCATCAGCCATTGCTGGAGTTATTCCCTGAGCATTCAAAGAGCTCTCAGTCTGGAAAAACAAATTATAAAAAGCAAGCCATGTGGAAGCTTATGCATGAGGGGGCTGTGTGTTGATTCTGAAGACTTCAAGAAAGAGAGACAGTAGGGGCTCTTTTCCACACTAAGAAGGAACTTGGATTTGCCCTCTACAGAGAACTCGTGCTAATGAGAGTTTCTTCCCAGACCTCAGTCACATCCTTGGCATCTCCAGGAGGCAGGAGAGATGAGCTGTCATGGCTGGACCAGCTGATAATAACAATCAATGGGAAAAATTTAAGAACCATTCCACGCTTGGCTTCAAAACAACACTCCCTGTAAACTGACAGAGAAAAGAAGGAAGGAAAGTGGGAACAAAAAAGGAACACATCAGTGGCTTGAAAACATCTATATCTCAATGTATCTAGCCACCAGCAGAGAAATGCCTCCTCTTTAATTGATGGCAATCTTTTTGCTTATAATATTCTCCAATTTTTCTGGAAGAATCTTTTTTTTTAATTGGGAAAATTTTTTCCTCATAAATATTTTCCTGGGCTATAAATGCCAACTCAAGCGTCATGTATTTTCTCCTCCTTTTTCCCCCCCACCAAAAAAAAAAAAAAAAAAAAAGAAAGCAGAAAGTAAGATTAAAAAAGAGTTGTGATCAAAAGTACACAGGGTCTTAGGAACTCCCTTTTGGTACCCTGCTACCAAATCAGTGTTCGAATCAGTGTTCCGCAAGGGCCCTGCAGTATCCCTACTCAGCATTTACGTGTGGAATAGGTGGCTGTGCGTTTGAGGCCAGCCTGGTCTACAAAGTCAGTTCAGGACAGCCAAGGCTACACAGAGAAACCCTGTCTCAAAAAACAAACAAAACAAAACAAAACAAGAAACAAAAGTTCATTAGTGGCCACTGTCCCAGCTAGTTTAGATAACTTGATGCACTCTATAGTAGCCTCAAGATACTTTTGGCCATGGTGTTTAGCATAGCAATAGAAAGTAAACTTGACAGTTAGCAAAGAAAAGTACGGGAAAGAATACTTTCCGAGTACCTACTTTGGCAACCATGCGCTGTGTGCGTTATGTGCCTTATCCTTCTCAGGCTCCCGGAAGCCAGTGTTGGTGTCCCAGAGATAGAGAGAAGGAAAAGGTAGTGGAGGGGATGATTGGGATCATTACCAAGGCTCTCTATGGGCCAGATGCCATGCTGTCTCCATTATGACTTTGTTCATTCAGCAAAGGCTAACTGAGTGACTATTGCATGCCTAACATCATTTCAGGGCGCTTGAAAGCCATGCCAATCTCCTAAGTGAAGACTTTCTGGGGACATCGCTGTGAGACTGGGATAGAAACTGGGACTTCCTATTGGGACTCTAGGTGAGAGAGGTAAGGAATAATGGGGAAATAGAAGGATCCAGAGGGTCCTAGAAACCTACAAGAAGATCATTAAGGCTGGCGGATTTCGACCCTGGCAGGTCAGCTCAAACTACTGTACCAACCAAAGACAATGCATGCAGTAAGCCTAGAACCCCTATCCAGATCTAGCCGATGGACACCACATTCTCCACAATTGTGTGGAGAGCAGGGATCACGGAGAAGAGGAGCCGCTTGAGCAACCGTCCTGTGGTGGGAAGGTGCCCGGAATATTGGGTGGGGGCGGGGAGGAGGCAGAAGAGAGCCAGGGTGTGTAAGTAGGGACCAAATCCTGAAGGCCTATCAGAGGATCCCAGAGCAAGCTGTGCCGTATTGATGAGCTCTGGGTTCCACTAAGAGCCCTTGCCTCAGTGGATAGCATGGGAAGTGATTGAAGAATGTGATAGCAGCCTTGGGCCTCCGTATATGTACACATACATGTACAACACACGCGTGAGTACGCACACACACACACACACACACACACACACAAACATGCACACATCCACACACAAGAAAAACAAAAATAAAATAATAAAAATGGAAAGATGGGTATTAACAAATCTATGGAATGAAGTAGTAATGGTGATTTCACAGACTAAGGCTGCAGTAAGGCAAAGGATGCAATCCATTCCAAGGAGACAGTAGGACTGTGACCTTTTAAAGGCACAAACCCCTTCCTCATGCCTGATGTCAAATTTCCTGGTTCACTGCCTCAAATTTTAATTCAAATGACTTAAGAGGAAATCTGTGTGTGTGTGTGTGTGTGTGTGTGTGTGTGTCTGTCTGTCTGTCTGTCTGTCTGTCTATCTCTGTGTATGTCTCTCTCTGTCTGTCTCTGTGTCTCTGTCTCTCTTTGTCTCTCTCTGTTCCTCTCCCCCACCCAACCCCCTATGTGTGTGTGTGTGTGTGTGTGTGTGTGTGTGCATGCACACTCACTTTCTAGGAAAAAGGCTAAGATTTTCTCATTTGAAGCATTCTCTCTGAATCTGACTGTTTAGTTTTGCGGTTTCAATCTATGGAGTTCTGTTGTTGGGACATATCGCAAACTGTTGGGGATCAAGAAAGCAGAAGGGAACAGAAGGCTGTCTGTGCCTCTGATTCAGAGAACTGTGATTTATGGAGTGTGTGTGTGTGTGTGTGTGTGTGTGTGTGTGTGTGTGTGTGTGTGTGTGTGTGTGCACTTCCTAGGGAGATTTGGTAAGAGCCTTCCTTAGTCAGCAAAGTATCACAGCATTGGCACTGATGCTGTTGCTGAATAAAGTGTCCATTTCATTTTGAGGTTTCCCCATGTGAGCTCTTGACTCCACCTCCTTTCCATCCCTTGGTGATTATTTTTATATGAACCCTCCAAGGCACCCTTGCCAAGTAGGAGAGAGGCAGCCTCATGAGAGGGAACCAGGAAGGCCTGTGCACACCTGGCCTAGCTTTGAGCCCCAATATTACAACTTGCTAAGCTGTGAAACATAGAAATTCACGTGACTGCTTCACCCAAGACTCGGACATAGAATAACAACGTTCAAGAGCTGCGTTAAATGAGACAAGTGATGTGAGCAGCCTGCGCCGGCAGTTTCTCCGTGAGCACTGGCTGTTCCAGAGCTGTTTTAGAGATACACTCTTCCCTCATCTGAATACATGCCCGGTGCTGAGCACTGGGTCATCCTTCTGGGCACAGTAACATCCCTCCCTCTGCTGAGCGAAGGACACTGGTTTCGTTTACTATCCCTGCTGGCAAGAAAACAAACAGAAAGCTAAGGCATCACAAGCCCCTTGCTGGGATCTCACCTTGGCTGCTTCCTTCAGTAGCCTCACCCCAGGGATTATATAAATATTTTGTGTTCCCAGAACCTTGATCGGGCGATGTCCCAAAAGAGCTCGGCATGTAAACACTGTGACCTAAGCCATGTAGGTTCAGACACTGTGAGTCTAGAGGAATTGCAAGGGCTGTCGGGAGCACTCCGTGGCAGTCAGGAGCACTCCACAGCAGTTAGGAGCATTCCACAGCAGTCAGGAGCACTCCGCAGGAATCAGGAGCACTCCGCAGCAGTCAGGAGCACTCTGACTGGTTTTAGGGAGATAATAGTGATATCACAGACACTCTGGTCAATATCAGTTGATGGAATGTGTCCTATCTCTAGGACAGGGTGCCAAGCACCAAAATGGTCTAATCCCTGGAGTCTGGTGAGTGCTGCTTGCTTTCTGCTCCACAGCAGGGTCACAGTTGCTTTTTATCTTATGTCACGACTCTTTAATATGAGAAAATGGAGTCAGGAATCAGCTCTCAGTAATGAAGAGGGTAGTCCCGTGACCGTCAGCCACCAGTTCATGACTTAAAAGATAACCACTAACCTGTGCCTTGAAGATAAAGCTGACCCCAAAATGACCAGTGTGGCTCTCTGCTCTGAGGTGTGGATTGACTGTTGTTGGGCTGGGCTTTCCCAGGACAGCAGAGACCAGTGCAGGAGAGGAGTTCCACAAACCATCCGTCATCCCACACTGTTGTGTATGTGTATTCACCCAAGAGTAGCACCAACCAAAGAAAGAAAGAAAGAAAAGAAAAGAAAAAAAAATCATCCCTCTCAAGTCTAGCTTGGTCAACCAGTGAGTTTATTGAGATTATTTACCAGAACATTGGTGATTCAATGGCAACTGCATCACCAAAAAAACCCCCCACCTCAGCGAGGTGACAACACATGAGAGGGCTCGCAGGCAGCTGCATCAGGGTCCTTGCTCCTCAAAAGTTGTTTACTGCTTGTCGACCTTGGGGATCTTGCCAGTTTCTAACTTTCTGAGCTTCCTGAGTCCTAGGTGGCCTCCCTCCTCCCTTCAGGAAGCATGGGTTCAGTTCAGAGGAAATAGCTCGACAGCACACAAAAGTAAGAGAGGCGCACAGGCAGGAGAATACAGACAGTAACCAACAGCAATAGGCAAACTGCCCCCTGGTGGGAATGCATTCTGCACCTTAGAGGGGCACAGACTTCTATTATTGGAATTCGTTTGATTCTGATGATGTAAGCGCAGCTAAATTGAGACTCCTGCAAAGGCAAAAATTGGGCAAAACAGATCTTTACTTTGTTTTGTGCTATACCTACTATGGATATATCCCAACTGTCTTCATAAGTGACTCAGCTAAGCTTAACTTCAGTTTAACATTGGGCTTCAGTCTATGTTTGGAGTTAGAATCCGGCAGCCCTCCCTCCATTGCAGACCTATCAAGGAAGCTGAAAGTCTTGGGGGAAAAGATGGGTTTTCAGAATGCCAGAGGTTTTTAGCATCGCAGGGTAGCAAAACCATACAAAGCCATGTGAGGTGGGAGAATGTGTTTACGCTGTCAGAAACAGACCAGAAGGTCATGGTCAGAAATAAAGCCTTGGAGCCAGCAAGCCAGGTCCCGGGACACATACCTCGAGTAGAGGGATATCAGAGAAGTCTTCTCTGTCTGCCCAGATAATTAAGGGCCCCTGGAATCATGTGTCTAATTCCAGGAGGCACAGCTGAGAGGGACAGGGTGCTCTGGACCAGCTTCAGAGGAAGGGCTGTCCAGATGATGGCAGGACTAGAAAATAAATGATGCCCATGTGAGAAGAGGACAGGACAGGCTGGTATCAGGTGGCCATGTGACTTTAGTCATATGGCTCCAAATAGCTCTGTTCCCACATCATCAAAATGAAGACAGTGGCCTGGGCACTCAGGTACTCCATGGTCACACAGTATCTCTGTTAGTCCAGAATGAAGGATGGCCCTTCTTCCCCATTTCAGGTTGTTGCCTGTTAACCTCTGCCTTCCTCATGGGATGCAGAATAAGAAAAGAGAGACCAAGGCCACACTCAGATACTTTGTTGATGCAAAAGGCATGACTGGCAACAGGCTTTGTCCAATCAGAGAGAAGGTGCAGAAGTCAGAGAAAGTAATGTGGGTAACTCTGAAAGCGGTAATCTAAAATTGTTGCTATGTTTGTGTACATACAGTAGTGAGAAGCAATGCAGGCCTTGCAAGTGGTAGTAGACAAGTGTTTTACCTCTGAGTTATATTCTTAGACCTAAAGTTACATTTGTTCACCTGTCTTAAAACAAACAAACAAACAAACAAACAAAAACACAGCAGCTAGGCTGGAGAGGTGGCTCTGTGGTTAAAAGCGCATACCGTTCTTGCAGAGGACCTGAGTTCAATTCCCAGCACCTATATTAGGCAGCTCACCACTTCCTGTAACGCTAGCTCTAGGCAAGCTGACACTCTTCTTTCACCCTGTGCAGACAGACACCTAAATAAATAATAAAAATATTTTTTTTTAAAAAAAGAAATAAATCAGCAGCAGCTGCCTCTACCCCATGGAAGTGTTCCACCTGGCCTTTACCATGCTTCCGTGAACAGTTTGTTTTCCTGGATCAGAAGAGATGGGACTGACCAGCTATCTGCTCAGCCAGTAATCTGTCTGTAAAGCACCAATGACAAGGTGGAAACAGTTTAAAATAGAAAGGAGGCACAGCCAAGGCAAAGCCCAGCCTTGCCAGTCATGTACCATCCTTAGCTAGGGGCTCCCTGGCAGCTGCAGTGGGCTCATCTCCAAGGAGCCCAATAAAAGGCGGCCTGCCTCCGACGGCATTAGCCTGACTTCTGCCCTTGATCACTCTGCCTTCCATCTCTTTGGAGACGCAAAGGACTTGGAGCAAGAATAGAAGTACAAGACAATGACTGAGCAGCAGAACCCCCGAGCCTAGGCTCCCATTCATCGCTGTCTGGCATGTGAGAGAATCAACCTGGTCCAAAGGCACAGTCGGATTGCGCACGGTGGGAAGGCCTGGTGAGAAGCATTCTGATTGCATCTACAGGACGAAAGCCAGTCTGATGGTCCACCTTCTGGTAGTGATGTTGCTCTAAAGTACTCGTTTGCAGCCCTGGTTGTCATTGCAGCCCTGGGGAGCTGTCTCTGAAAAGATGGTGCCTGGGCACCATGTGCAATGAAAGGAACCAATATCTCTGGGATTCAAGAAAGACTTTCTTTACATGGCAGATTGTACCACAAACCACCGGATGGTTCTGGAGGCTAATTAACTTAAAATGTGCAAAGCATTAGAAGACTCACAGAGGAAAAGGACAGCCCCAGCTCAGAATGCCATATCCTGAACCTGTACCACACTCCTTGGTCTCTGTAGAACTGCTGTTTATTCACACCTGTGAGAAGCGTGTTTTGATGCTGTCCAACCTTTGAATGTCTGGTGGGCCAGAGGAACATCTGTCCTCAATGAAGTGTTGGGTGAGGGGCAGTTGCTGAAGAGGATTTGTTGGTGTGCTTGTCTCCTGTATCTTGGGCTAGTCTTGAATTCACCATGTGTCGAAGAGACCCTTGAACTTCCGGGCCTCCTGATTTTGTCTCCCAAGTGCTCATCATCCCTGGCTTATGTGGTGTTGGGGACTGAACCCAGGGCTTTGTTGCTAGGCAAGCACTCTAGCTAAGCTACATGCCTAGCCCTCTAACCAGTTTGATATCCACTTACTCGGCTACATTTTGTTTTGTTTTGTTTTGTCATACTGCTTGTCAGTATGTTTTCAATAACCAATAAGAGCATCCTTGATCTTGCCTGAACATTTCAGCCCTCTTAGTCCTTACTTACTTTTGTAATGGTGTAATGAACCTTAGGGTTCACACACACTAGACAAACAATTGCCCCTAAGCTAGTCTCCCAGTCCTTGGCTGTCTAGATCTTTAGATAGCATTAGGGTAACTGATTAAGAACAGGTGTGGTCAGCATCTCACACCGTAACAGCTGTTGGCCATGGTGTGGTTTAACAGTACTTCATTCCTGTCAACACTCCCTGCCTTGCTCCTCTTTCAGACTAACCCTGGCCTCACGTTTGTATTCTCCCTGCATGATAGCTTTGCCTTATCTATCTCTACCTCATTAAAGAGGTCAAGATCAGACTGGAGAGATGGCTCAGCCAGTAAGGGCTCTGGCTGCTCTTCCAGAGGTCCTGGGTTCAATTCCCAGCACCCACATGGCAGCTCACAACTATCTGTAACTCCAGCTCCAGGCGATCTGACACCCTCACACAGACATACATGCAGGCAAAATGGCAATGCACATTAAATAAAAAAAAATTCTTAAAAAGGGGTCATGATCAATTGCAGAAGAGATGGTGAAAATCTCTTCACTGTTTATGACAAATTTTAGGGCCAGTCCTTTTGATTCCACTTACTCCTGGGTTGTGGCCTAATAGTCCTTTGTCGTTCTCTTATAGGCAATAGATGGGGTGGGAATGCGATTTACCAAAGCATTAAACTGTCACACAGATTGCACATCATAGGCTGCCCCAATCAGCAATACCCACTTTGGAGCCCGTTCCTTGGCCTTGCCCGCCTCTATCCAAGCTTCTGCCTCCCCAGGGCTTCAACTCTAGCTGCTCCCAATGCTCACTGTCCCTCAGCCATTCCTGCAGTCAACTTCACTGGAAAGTCCACCCCAACCCCGACAAGGACCCCCCCCCACCAAGGACCCTAGGGTTTCCTGGTATCTACTGTTCTTCCCTGTGAGCTGATCTGCCACTGTATTTGTAACACTTGAATGCAGAAATTGTGCTTATTCATTTCTGAATTACAGCCCTAAAAGTTTACAGGTATTTAGTAAGGTTTTTTTTTATCAATATATAAACTTAACATATAATTATCTGGTCAATGCTCCAAAATATTATGTTCAGAGACCAAACTTCTTTTTCATCATCTTCTCAAGGAAAAAGAAAGTCAGCCTTCCCTGCTAATGAGGTCACCAGGCTGGATAGCTGGCACATTTTTGGCTCCATGTTCCTTCTATGGTGAGATCTTTCATCTCCTTCAGGGGCTAGCCTGCTCCTCAGCTCTCTGCTCCTGCCCCTGTCCTGCTGGGCTAGACCTCCTTGCTTACCTCCATTTTGTCACCTACCATGTGTAAACATTTGGTGTAATTTGGGAGGCCTGTTTCTTTTTTTTTTTTTAATCCATTCTTGTTCCTAAATAATTGACAGAGACCTATTAGATTTATTCAGCAATCTTTAGAGCACTACAGCTGGGCAGACAGGCAGTCATCAATTCTAACCCTCTATGTTGACCTGGCTACTTCCCAGGCACACACCCCGAGTTACTTGGCAAATTGGTCCTGCCTGGGCTGCTTCTGCTCCATCAGGTCAGTCCTCAGCCCAGTTCCTCCTGGCTATGTCCTTTCCCTCCCTACCTCATGGTCCCTACTTGAGACTCCCCCACCCTCCCCCAACTGGAACAGAAGAGGTCAAGCCTCCCTGTCCCCTCTTGCCCAGCTATAGGCTGAACAGTTTCTTTATTAACCATTCAGAGACCACTGGGGAGCAATGGGGATCATGACAACGACCACAGCCAGACTGCAACCAGATCTCAGGGCACAGAAGCCAGCATCTGAACACACGGCAGCCCAGGCCAACCCCCAGCAGTCCTCTTCCACCTGCTTTGCAGTCTCCCTTCCCCACGCAGAGGCAGGCCTGCCGTTGCCCTATCCAGGAACCCGTGATGGTTGCCTGTTAATTTGTTGTTGTTGCCGTTGTTATTGTTGTTGTTTTCTGCAGTTCCGCTTTGCTTGTTTCCTAAAACTCCTCGCTGCCCGACTTCACTCACACCACTTAGAGACATTTGCCGCCCTCGGTCTTGCTCAGTCTACCCCATACCAGCTGTTTTCTCACTAGTGTGCCCTCTCCACCCGCTTAGACCTGGCAGCCGCGTGGCACTGCTCAGCTCTCCACTCAGCTGACTATGCCCTTCCTTCCACTGAATACAGAAGTCTGACTTACCCTCAAGGCCCAGCCCTAGCCATCTCTCCCAGCACTTCCGGCCCCTACCACCCCCTTACTTGTCACGTCCTTCCCTGTCTTCCTTATGTGCCATTAGCTGAGATCATGGCCTTATGCAGCGTTCAGGATTTTGCAAGGCAAAACCTTACAGGGTGTTGCCAAGAGGGGACTGTGGAGATAGTTATGTGCTGTTTGCTTCCAGCTTAAGCTTTAGAAGAAGAGAAGGGACAGCAGACAATGTGGAGGTTGGGGTGCTTGTAGGCTACTGCACTTCATAGGCTTCATAGCTTTGGGCTTTTTTAATATATATAAATAAAAAAAAGAAGCTATTAAAAGTTTTTTGATGAAAACTCCAGTAGCAAATTTTTGCAGAATTTTGCAGCCTCATTCCCTTAGGAGGTTGGAGACATGAACACTTGGCCCAAGGCAACCAGTTTCCTTTTTGTTTGAAATGCTAGACTTGAGAGAAAGATGTCAAATAAAACTGAAAACTATCAAACATCTCAGAGAATCAGAAATTTGCTCTCCGACGTGTGGGGGCTTGCTAAAATGTATAATGTTTGTATGTTTCTGGCGTTGTCATAGAAGCAAATGGCATGTTTTTGAGAATGCGGATCTCTTTGGGCATTTCCTGGCTAGTACAGGATGTACTTTCAGCTGGTGGGGGGAGGATTGCTGGAGCCCTGACAGGGGCTCCCTTGCACCTTGCTGTGTCAAAATGCTCGGAGGTGAAAGGCTGCCGCTGCCTCCAGCATGAACTATTCTCTCAGCCTTTAGCAGGAGTGCCCACTAATGTAAAAACAGACGAAGGAGGCCCACATCAAAAGGAAGCCATTGTCATCCACAACTCCATTTGCATTTATTTATTCAGAATTCATATTAACTGGCGGTAGCAGCTTGTGCTCATTTTCTCTGGATCATTAAAATCTGCTCATCTGAGCCATAAACAAAGGCACCGATGCCCAGGTAGCAGCTCGAACAACTCAGCAGTAATTGCACCATGGCTCCCTTGCAGCAGCCCACAGGCTCATCTGATGACAGCGGCTCAGGGCTGTGGAGGCGATTCATTAAGCAACCACTTCTTAGGCGTGACCCACAGGAAGGCTGGAGGCACATAGGACACGGCTATGCATTTCCATCCTTGGCCTGAAGTGGTAAGAAGAAAGTAATAATTAGCGTGGGAAGCCATCAGAAGAGTAGTCCGGCTCGTGACACAGTAGGACTTGTGTGATCAGAGCCTAACACAAGATGGAGGCTTATTTTTGACAGTGAGAGATGTCACAGGTGTGGGTTGTTAGGGATGAGGACAAAAGGGTGTAGACCATGCTCAGAGAACTGGAGCACAGAGTGAATGGAATGAAGTTTGTGCATGCGCGGGGGGGGGGGGGGGGCAGGGGGACACGGGGGGCAGGAGTGGCGGGGATGGGGAGGAGGCAGGGGCGGGGGCGGTAATGTTATTGCATGATTTGAAGCATGAACACTGGGCCATTGTGGTGGCTCACATCTGTAACCCCAGAAATTAGAGGCTAGAAACAGGAGGATGGGGGAGCACGGGGGGGGGGGGGGACGAGTGCTGGGGGGAGGGAAGAGTGCTGGTGCTAGAGTTTATGTAAGGTACTGTTGGGCTTCACGGTCCATTCTCTAAGCCACTCTTCCAGGTCAATTACCCATATATGGTGGAGAATATTTAAAACCTCAGGACTTAGAAACGGAAGCCAAGAGGAAGAGGAGGACAAGGCCAGCTTGTGCTACATAAGAAGATCTTTTTTAAAAAAGAAAAACAACAACAACAACAACAGTGTTTTAGACTTAAAGGAACTTGTCACAACAATCACATTCCCATAAATTAAAATTTGAGGACCAGATAATTATTGAATGAAGACAAAACCTATAGACGAGACTAGGCAAATAGAGGAAGCAAAGCTGTGGGTGGAAGACAGCCCCGGAGCAAGTCCTTTAGAGCACTGTCCGGTGGTGGTCCTTGGAGGTAAGTGATGACCAGCACTGAATTTCAGATTCCTGCTGGGAATGCCTCAGTATGGAAGCCCTCCAAGCCTGACCTAGTCATGAGTCCTTCAGTGTTGTACAATATACTAGATGCTCAAGATCATTTGGTGGACAAATCCTCAAAGGAAATTAAATTCATATGTTTAAGTGAAGCTGCAGCTAAACAAAGAGGCCACCATGTCTGTGTCTACACCCCATTTCCCTCAGGGACAAGCCGTGTGGCCCCAAAGGACGATATTCATTAGTTCGTTCTTACCTGGCTTCTGGAGGTTTGTTTGGCCTTTTTCTTTTTGTTTATCTCCACACTACTTATTATGCATATATTACTCTCCGGTCTTCTGACCCATGTCTTTCACCATCTGATCTTTCACTATAATCCTATGAGGAAAGTATTAACAATCATCAGCTTCAGTTAAGAATCTGAGGACCAGAGAAAGTAAATGACTGCCTCACCTAACAAGGGAGGGAGCAGAATTTGAATTCAGGGCTAAGTGCATCTAAAGCCCCTGGGATTATAGTGCAATGGTATAGTTTTGTTTCCCATGTTTCCGGTGCTACCGTCTGTCCCCAGCATAAATAAACAAACAAGAAGCAATCAGTCTCATCTTGTCCTTCTCCAAGGCTCTATACTATGGAACCTGCTCAATATGCCAAAATGAAATTGAACTTAATTAAAGTAAGCAGAAAGGCCAAAGACCATCTTTGCTTGACTTATCTTACACAGAGTAGATTTCTCAGTGCCGCTCAAATTTCCGCTTAACACTCTGAGATTAATTGGCCTGGTGGCTCAGATCGGAGGAAGTCCACTTAATTCAAGTCACACGAGGTCATTTTCACCCCCAATCATAACGTCAGCTCTAAAACTGTTGGCGTGTCACAATGGCACAAGTTAAAGCCCAGCAAAGAACTCGACCTGTCACTGTTCCCAAGTGGAAACACCCTTAAAGGCCTATCTGAATGGTACGCCAATCCCAAGGCCTGGTGCTTTGCCTAGCCCTGCCTTCCTGCCCGACTGAAAGCAGAGAGGCCCAGACACAGAGCCAAGAAGTTCACTCTTGTTTGGGTCAGCAAGCTAAATTTGAGAACCTGGACCAGCCCAGCCAAGTGCAGTCTCTGTAGCCAGAGCCACATTGGCCCCATGGACCCAAGCATCCCAGAAGCTCAAGCACAAACTTAGATGAAGAAGTGTTCGAAATAGAATAAAACATAAAACTGCTAACCAGCTTCCCAACTCAGCAGGGATGGGGAAAGAGACCCCAGGAATGCGTGGGGGGGTCATTTTTTTTATGGATTATTGTGCTATTCTTGGCATCCAGAAAGATTCCTTGCTGTCTGTGATAGGGCAAAAGTTGGCATTTCCTGAGCACTCACCAACATTATAATAACTACGAAGCATCTTCTGCCTGTTTCAGCAGTGAGTGGCGACAATTTAAGCACATGGCTATGGTCGGGAAGGCTGTGTGCAGCTCCAAAGCTTCCACAGATGTGTCATTTCAACTGCATCTTGTCTGCAAAGGAGCCACTCTCTTCTGAGAGCTGCACAGCCTTATCTGCCTACGAGGCTGTCTGCACCGCCAGCCAGGGGCACCTTGAGTCTGGATGTGCCATGGTGGCAGTCACGACCACAGGAAAAACCGCCCTTGCTCTTCCTTGAGAAGTAGAAACCCTGGTGAACCCAAGGCCCCTCCAGCAGGTATTTCCAACTTTCCCTTCCTTCGAGCCTTCCCATGGCATATAGTACAGAAGCCATGATCGAGAGAAGAAAAGGAGGAGGAAATGTTTCTAAACTCTCCACTAGAGACGTCACGTATCCATGACCTGAGTTTGGTCACGTAAGCTATCTCTAAAGCCAACATTCCTGGGTGTGCTGGCTAATTTAGTGTCAATTTGACACAGTCAAGAGTCATCTGAGAGGAGGGAATTTCCAGTTGAAAAAAAATGCCTTCATGAGACTGAGCTTCAGCCTTTAATCCTAACACTCGGGTGGCAGAGGCAGATGGATCGCTGAGAGTTCGAGGCCAGCCTGGTCTACAAAGTGAGTCCAGGACAGCCAAGGCTAACACAGAGAGACCCTGTCTCAAAAAACAAAACAAAAACAAAACAAAACAAAACAAACAAACAAAAAGACTGAGCTGTAGACAAGGTTGTGGAGCAGTTCCTCAGTTATTAATGTGGGAGGACCCGGCTTATTTTAGATTGAGTCACCCCTGGTCTGATCTTGGTTTCAATAAGAAAACAGGCTGAGGAAACCATGGGAAGAAAGCTAGTAAGCAGCGCCCCTCCATGACGGCTTCTGATGCGCGCCACTCCTGGCTCCAGGTTCTTGCCCTGTTTGAGTTCCCATCATGCCTTGCTTCAGTGATGGATTGTGTGCATGTGGAAGCGTGAGGCAAACGACGCTTTCTTCCCTCACCCGCACCCCACAACTTGCTTTTGGTCACGGTGTTTCACCACAGCAATAGTAACCCAGACAAAGACAACAGGAACACAATTGCTATGATTAATTCCGCCTAATTAGCATCTGTTTTAAGCAGAGGATGGGGCCAGTTGCTGCAGGACCATGTATACAGATGTAAGTACCCGACTAGACAAAGGTTAGGAAAAAAGATCTGAGAGGCCTGGCATTGGAGAGCAGTGAGTGAATCGTGTCCGACACCTTCACATTTCACAGGCCCCAGATGAAACCTTACTTCCTCTCAAGTATTGCCACTCAGAGCCTGGATCTTGCTATTCCCAAGGGGAAGAAAAACTATTTCCTCTTATGTCCCCATCCACTCAGTACCTTTATTACGTCATTTCCTCCTTCTTCCCCTTCTCCATATAGTCTGGTTTCAATCGTCTCTCCTCACCTAGGTTCTGAAGTTTCTGATCACAGAGACAATGTGGCATTCACTTTGGAATTTCTAGTACCTGGGATAGTTTGTGTGATTAATATATATAAATATGTGTGTATGTGCATGTGTATATGCATGTACATATGTATGCGTATACGCATATATGCTTGCTATGCTTTGGAAATTTCTCTTATTAAGTCTGTTTCAGCATAACAAAGAACGGAAGATGACTCACGTTTTTAAAGTAGAAGAAAAAGAAGCTGGACTCAGCAGTGCGCTGCTGTCATCCCAGCCTTGGGGAGGCAGAAACAGGAGGATCTCCTGGGGCTCCCTGGCCTGCCAGTCTATTTGAGTCCTCAAGCTCCAGGCTCAGTGAGAGGCCCTGTTTCCAAACATAAGATGGGGAGTGATTGAGAAAGGCACCCAGTGTCAACATCGGACCCCCACGTGCACATGCACACGCATTCAAACACGTTCACACCACATCACATGCACCTCTCCCTCATCACCCACACACGTGGAAGGAAAAGGAAGACTGCTTGATCTTTTAGTGAGCTTTCCACATGCCTAATTAATAAATGAGAGAAAGATAGGTACTCCAGGAAGCAGGGTTGCCATGTGTAATGTACTGTGCTTAAAGCTGCGTCTCTGACACTCCCACAACCCACAGGGCCCAGCGGGGGTGCGGCGGCGTCATGGACCTCAGCCGCCTGTGCTCTAATTCAAAAACAAACATATTTCCCGACTTGCCCAAGGCTCTGGCAGGGAGGACTCAGATCCCTAAGCTCAGGTCATTCTACTGTGGCAAGAACCAGCTGGGTTTTCAGCTATGTGGATGGAGCCATCTGTTTTCCCTGCCCACATCAAAATATGCACAAGGAGTGTGCAGATCAGCAAGTCCGCAGCTTCCAGAGCACCCAGCTGGGATGCGCCCTCCCTTCAGGGACTAATGAAAGGTAAGCCCCAGTGTCAAAAGACAGAGGGCCAGCAGCGAGACTGAGGAGCCCAACGGACGACGCAGACTCCATCACCTCTTCCTTGCCTTTGCCTGGAACACCGCCCATCTGGCTCCCTAGCCAGGTCGCCATTGTGCTTGTGTGAAGGGCACGGTAGTGCATGCTGAGTGCCTGGAAAATTACCGGCAGCCTCCTGCCTCTCCCACCGCAGGCACCAGGAAAAGATCACATAAGAACTCCCTTCTCTGATGTTCTTTGGTCTGCTGACTGCCTGGTCAACCCTCAGTCATTCACATAATGAGCCTGGTGAGTCCAGGTGGCCAAGGAATAGAGACGCTTTTTGTATCCTGCTCTCAGAGAAGGGAGCCCTTTAGTTTTTTCCCACATATTATCCCCTCCCCTATCACCTCACATCACAGAAGGGAATTTAGAGCTGTCTTGGCTCCCTGGTTAACACAGAGGACAGTGAAGTCCACATTAAAAAAAAAAAAAAGGAATAAAATGGGCACGCTGTTAGCCAGCCACCCAGGTGCAGATGGTGTTTGGCAGTCCAGGACCAGGCCATGATTGAGAAGAGGGTCTGTCTCAAACCCATTACAGTTAATTATCACAGAGTTACAGATTCATCAGCAGGCAAAGAGCCAGCACGAAGACCCCTGGGAAATTTCAAATGGATTAATAAGCAAAGGGATGTGGCTGTAAGATAGCTGAATTTCTATAAAGAGATGATATCATTATTTCCTCCGTCTTCACTCCTGGACGCGGTGCCTGTTTCGCGCGCTCTATCTTTGAAGACATCTGTCCGACAGGGATCTGGGTGAGGGGAACCACTTTGTTCTTTGGTGTTATCTAGTAGCACTGATGTGCTCAGGACAAGACTCGTGCTTTTTCATGGTTCCTGCTCATCTGGGGAAAAGTGTTTCAACCTGGTCATCTGCTTGTCTCTGTGGCTTTCCCTGTTAAGGGAGTTCTGCATAAACACCCCTCACTCACACCCCCACCCTCACCCCCAGAAGCCCTAACAATGGCAGAATGAAAGGCCTTTCCCTCTGGCCACATATGGCTGTGCTCCACAGGAGCCAAGCACGGCATAGCTGACATTGTCGGAAGAAGCAGGGGATCTGCTCATTACAGGCACACAGGAGGGGTGGCAGCCCAACCCTGCACTCGGGGATGCAAGTTCCTTTTCCAGGCTCTTTGTCTTTGCCTTTACTGCCAATGTCTTTACGATTTATTCCTAGGAAGCAGGAAAGGCCCCAGCAACTCTAACCCTGTGTGATGGGCCTCAATCCCAAGGAGAAACAGAATCAGGAAATCACATGTGTGTCCCACTGGTACACACTCTGTCACCAAATCTGCTGAAGTCTCCTTACTACCCATGACAGGTGCCGGGCTTTGTCTGTGTTTGTTGGGTCTGATGTTGCTCCTCCTCTAAGCGTTCTCTAAGCTGTTTGGGCCCCCTCCCCTCAGGAAGCACAGAATAAAATAATAAAAGCACAGAAATAAAATGCACGCTGGAATGGAGGAGCAACACTAAAACAACTGAGACCTGCGCAAGAATCCTCTCTGTGGGCCACTGGGACTGCCATTAAATGGCTCCATTGCTGCTTGGAAGTGTTTGCATTTTATAGCGATCTCTTTCTTCTGTTTCTCCATGTGACTCAACAGAGAGTCAAAGTTTCGAGGATTGAAAACTGTATGAAAATAAGGTGGAAATTATTTGTAAAAGTTAAATCAGCCAGACAACACCTCTTCGTAACCAGATGTACCAGTAAGTATTGTCGATTTTGTTGGCACACAGGCTTCATGGCAGCTATTCAACTACACCTTTGGAGGACAAAAGCAACTATACATAAACTATTCATAAAGAATGGGTGTCAGTTTTTTTTAAAATAATGTTCCAATAAAACTTTATTTATAAAACATACAACAGTTTAGATTTGACTCATAATATGTCAACGTCTATTTTAAAGTAAACTTATAATACATTTTCTTCTCTGACTAAAGCAGTGTTTAACACTCACATGTGGTAGCTGAAACACAACTCCTGGGTTTTTTTCTCCTGCTTTTTTAACAACAATAATTAAAATGACAACGTATAAGTAGTTTCAGGAAGCAGACTACACACTATTCACTTGAACTCTCAATTTGATGAGACTGTGTGAACATATTAAAGTTATTTGCTATCTTAGAAGTTCCAGTTTGGGAAGTAACAATCAACGTTATGTAGATTAATTATCGTACTGAAATGCCGACCATAACACAAGAGCACAGGACCTAAAAGCATGCAGTGCTAACAAGAAGTACCAGACTCTACACAGGAAAAATAGTCAACACACACAGAAGCATAGGGTGCCCTCATGTATTTGCACTTCAGTAAAGTTGGGCTTTCATCTTGATGACTTCTTGGAGTAATTAGCACAGTCATCAAGGGCTAAATCTTACGTAAGTTACCAAATGCATTAAAAATTCATCCTTACAATAAATTTAAGGCTCAAAGAAAATTCCTGAAATAAAAGAGAGCCAGAAATGATGAGCCACTCCGGTGGACATGCACGTGGAATTCAGATCTCCTTTGGATCAAAGATTCTGAAGCCCAGAATCTGACATTAAAGGGGTCCTCCAGGCACCTTCAGAAGCATATAGAGACCTTCTTTGGAAGAATATTCATTTCTTTCATCCTAGGTCTTAAAATGATTTTCCAAGTACTGAGGCCAAGCAGATAGTCAAAGAAAGAGCACAATGGTGTTATTTGTAAATACTGTAGCCTAGTGAAGACCAGTCACAAGTTATACAGCAAGAGTACTTACTATTCTTAGAGGGAAAAGATCTGGCTTGATAGAAGAAAATATTTTTTTTTTGTTACTTGTTTGAGAGTAAAAGGGTTGACATATGGTCTCACCATGCAGCCCTGGCTAGCCTGGAACTCACTTTGTAACATAGGCTGGCCTTGAACACACAGAGATCTAACTGCCTCTGTTGCTGGCTGCTAGGATTAAAGGCATAAGCCGCCACACTCTGTCAAGAAAGCATTTTTAAAAGACATCTTTGAGGATCTGGAGAGATAGCTCAGTCAATAAAGTACCTGTCACAAAAGCATGAATACCTGAGTTTGACTGCAGAACTTAAGGAAAAAGCTAGGCCTGGTCCCAGCATGGGGAGAGCGAAGAGGGGTAGATTCCTGGAGTTCACTGGCCAGCCAGCCTAGCTTCATTAGCAAGACACAAGTCCCAGTGAGAGACCCTGTCTCAAAACAATATGGTGGTAGGCTCCTGAAGAACTAAGCCTGAGGTTGACCTCTGGTCTCCAAATTCACATGTACCTACCTGAGCACGCATGCATACACATACCACATACAACAGTTTTTCTTTAAAAAAAAAATAGAACTTAAATATAGAAAGAAAGAAAAAAATAAACTTCCAAAGTTAAAGATTTTGGATTTTGGTTTGGTTTGGTTTTTCAAGACAGCCCTGACTCTCCTAGGACTCACTTTGTAGACCAGGCTGGCCTTGAATTCACAAAGATCCACCTGCCTCTGGCTCCTGAGTGCTTGGATTAAAGGCATGTGCCACCAGGCCCAGTTCCTAAAGTTAAGGATCTAGTAGCTCTATTTTGGTAGCACATTAGACATGCCAAAATAAAGAAGTAAATACTAGAAGTTTCATCTTTGGGAAAGTGTCCAGTAACCTATGATTATCAAGTGCTTAGCAAATACACACTTTCTTCCTTGGACTCAAATCCTAAAGGCTTTCAATATCAGGCCGTGTAGATAATACATGTTACTTTGCTCAAGGTGATGGGGAATGGGTGTCGTCTTCTTCCTCTGCTAAGCTGATAACTTTGCAGTTCTTTCTGTTCCCTCACCACAGACTCTCCATGAGCCACTGGGATATGATGATACCCGTATCCCGTCCAGGAATGTGATCACTTGGCCAAATCCACTTGATCTGCTACAACCGAGTTCAAGCTCTTGCCTTTGTTTTCAGTTCGCTCTCATGTGTGTGCAACTAATTCCCCTCGGCTGGGTGCTATCCAAAGGGCTTCCCAGAAGTCCTGAGGTTTGGACCAACCGATTCAATAGGATTTTTTATTGTATTTTATCTTGCTTCTTACAGTAGATCTACACAGCATTTAAGCTGTAACAATGCTCCCCTACTGATTTTGCTTTAGAGCTTTCATTAATTGTTACTGGATATATTAAAGCCCTCATGAGAACAATTCTGCAGCAGACATCTCCTTTCTTTTTGTGTTACACTCCATTATTTCTCTGATTTGGGGGGATAATTTCTCCTCTGTCTGAAGAATTCCCGTTAGCATCTATTTCTGTAAGGGTCCCTTGATGGTGAGTCCTGGTTTTGTTTCCTTAGAAAGATACATATTACATTTTCACATTTGGGGGTATTTTCACAAGATTAACTATTTCAGGTCCGACTTTGTGACTTTGGTGTTTTCTTTGGCTCTTTAATGTATCATGGCACTGCACTCTGGCTCTTATTTCCCTTTTAAGAGGGTGGCAGTCATCTTACTGAGAAGCCTTTAAAAGGTAATGTGTTCCCCCCCCCAACACACACACACTTTATTTTGATTTATGGACATTTTATAGTTGTAGGGGTTTTGTTTAATAGTCATCTCACTTGGAACTTGGAACACTTCCTTTTTGTTTATTTTATTACTTACATTTTTATTCAAATACAAGAAGAAAGAAAGTCTGGTTCTAGGTGCCTTCTCATATGTGTGAGAATCTTGTTGTGAATGTTGCTTCTGTGCCTTGGGGTGGGAACCCAGCTTGTTCACACTTCTGAATATGCCCAAAGTGCCCAGTGAGGAGCTGCTGTCTCGCTTCCTGAGTTCTCACCTCTCCTCTAGCATCTGCAAAGATGCATTTACTCAATGCCTTTTTCAAGGATGATCTCTGCTAACATCTAGGTTTTTCTAGTTTAGTGGGGTTCTCTCTACTGCTCTGAGGTAGGCTTTCCTTATTTGTCCTACAAGCAATGGCTTGGCCCCAAAGCCTTCTTGGTTATTTCCTTCTTTTTGAACCTATAATTTTTCACAAAATGAGAAAAATATGAGATGATTCTATATTCATATGCTAACCATTACCCCTTCCATTTCTTACATAGTATTTTATTGATACTTGGAGAATTTCATGTTTACATACAGTGTGTTTTGAGCATTTTCATTCCAACTCCTCCCCTAACTTCTTCCAGATCCATTTCCTACCCTCCTCACCCCTCCCAACTTCGTGTTTTGTGTGTGTGTGTGTGTGTGTGTGTGTGTGTGTGTGTGTGTGTGTGTGTGTATCCTGTTGATTTTAATTTGCATTGCCAGTACACTCGTGGATGTGAAGTCATTCACTGGAACGTGGTTGGGGTCCCACTCTTAAAACTGACTCTCCCTCTCCTGGAAGCCATAAGCTGCCAACAACTTCTTAGCTAGAGGTGGGGGCTCATGAGCTCCTCCCCTCTCTAGGCTGCGGTGTTGACTGGGTTGATCTTGGGCAAGACATGTACAGGCAACCATGGTTGCCATGAATTCGTGAGTGCAGTGGTCCTGTCATGTCCAGAAGACACTGTTTCAGTGTGGTCCTCCCTGAACTCTAGCTCTTACAATCTTCCACTTCCCTCTTCCATGAAGGTCTCTGAGCCCTGGTGGAAGAAAACGTGGCACAGATGTCCCATTTGTGGCTGAGCATTCTATGGATACTTACTCTCTAGGCTTTGACCAGCTGTGAGTTCCTGCACTAACCATCATTCGCAGTATGAAGAACTTCCTATGATGGGGTCTGAGAGTTACACTAAACTACATGTATAGAGATGTGAATTTAGAGGGCAGTATGATGCTGTGTCTATTTAGCAAACTAATAGCAATAGGTTCACCCCCAAGGCCTGTGAGCTTCCAATGATGGATTCTTGGCTAGATTTACAGAACCAGGTGTATAGAGTAAGCTTTAAATCTAGATAGATAGATAGATTGATAGATAGATAGATAGATAGATAGACAGATAGATAGATAGACAGACAGATTACCCCCATAACGTTTATGCCACTGTGTCTATGGGCATATCTTTCCTATAACATTGATGTCACTGTTGAATCCATGGGCATATCTTGACATACTGATTGTTATTGTAACTCACGGGGCAGCCTATTGGGGGCAAAAAGTTGGGTAAGACTTTTGATGACTTTTTGCCCCCAATAGGCTGCCATCATCATGACAGCTAGCCAGGAAGGAAGAATTTTCCCAATCAGTAACCAACCTGGTTCCTCCATGTTCTGTGGCCAATGTGGGTGGTCTCTTCAACAATAGAATTATACCATCAAGTTCTGGTGAACAACCAAGAGTAATAACAGTAACCCGTATTGTTCTGAGGGTCTCTAGGACCCGCCCCTAAAAAACAAGTTGATGGGCGGGGTGGGGGGGAATCTCACACCTGACACTGGACTTTTTATTTGGCAACCTGTGCCTTCTAGGAACCCTTCAAATTGTTGTAATACCTTTTAAAATATCTAACTGTTTTTAGATTCATATAAGCAGTTCCTCTATCACAGGGCCATTAGGTATTATTATGTCAATTAAGGCATATCTTTCAGTAGATGTTGCATGGAGCCTAACTTTAAATGCATATGTTGGAGCCATGATAGATTGCCACGTTGTCAGACATGGTGGCTCTTCATCTGTTGCTGATAAAGATGAAACTGTTTTTTGAAAAGTGAAAGCCATCTGCAGATGCTTTGAAAGTCAACTGACATTTTGTTAATTAGCATTTATTTACAGTAGTTGAATAACAATATCAAACCACAATAAGGAATGAGCAGTTAGCACACACACACACACACACACACACAAAGCTGGTGACATTAAGTTTCATCATGTGCCATCAGCATCTAGTGGAAAACAAATTCTTTCAGAGATCTCAGAAGACTATTGAAATGTAAAATAAACCAAACAAGGAAATGTGAGCTTGGGCTGATGCCTGGATCTTAGGTCTGGGACTACAACAGATGTGCAAGTGGGCAACCAGGGGAGCCGAAGGGAACTGCTTCCTTATTAATGAGGTTGGTTTTGTGTCTTTTTACCATGTTACATGTCACCACTGGATTTTTGGTACTAGCAGAGTCCAAATGTCTTAGGTGATCCTTAGTATGTCATGTTAGGCTCGAGTCCTAAAGGCTTCCACCATCAATCTCAAGGCCCATGACTGACAGGAAACAGAAAGAAAGAAAGAAGCAAACAAACAAAGAAACAAAGAAAGAGGTCTAATTTTATCAGGAATATTTTCATATATAAGAATTAAATATTGCCAGGCATGGTGGCGCATGCCTTTAATCCCAGCACTCAGGAAGCAGAGGCACGCGGATCTTTATGAATTCGAGGCCAGCCTGGTCTACAAAGCAAGTCCAGCACAGCCAATGCTACACAAAGAAACCCTGTCTCAAAAAACCAAAAAAATAAAATAAAATAATAAATAAATAAATAAAAAATATCTGAGGGAAGTGCGTACAGTTTTGATTTCTTGCTTGCTGTTTTCTCCCTTCCTGTGACTCTTGGGAAGTATGAATGTCAATGACAAAAGTGACCAGGGACCTTGACAAGAATAAATGATACTAAATGTCCAGTTAGCCTTGAGTGCTCTTATCAGTAAGTAACAGCTTCATCATAATTCTACCATAAAACAATAAGTTATATAAAAAAGACCAACTTGCTTGCTAATCTTCACTGTGATCTCTCTCACTGTCCCGTGCACACTGACAAAAAAACCTGTATTTTTTGTCTTTAAGAATATTAACGCTCCTTCTAACCCAGAGGGCCAGCATGTTTAAGCATTCATGATGACAAAAAAAAAAAAAAAGAACAACACAATTTCTTGTTGTTTAATTGTTTCATCCTTTTGAACACCACTGTCAGGTTGGTGTCACTGTTGACTTGCTTTGTAGACCAGGTTGACCTCGAACTCACAGTGACTCACTTGCCTATACCTCCCGAGTCCTGGGATTAAAGGCGTGGTTGTTATTGTAGCTCATAGTTCATAGTTGGGTAAGACTTTTGATGGCTTTTTGCCCATGACAGGCTGCATAGCACCTGCCATCATAATGAAAGCTAACCAGAAAGGAGGACTTTCCCCATCAGTAACCAACCTGGTTCCTCCATGTTCTATGGCCAATGTGTGTGGTCTCTTCAACAGCAGAATTTTACCATCAAATTCTGGCACTTTCTATACTCTGTAGCGTTATTGTTTCTTCCACAAAAGCAACTAACAACAGACAACTCGCTAGTAAACAGCTCATGATCTCCACATCTGTAAACATACTAACACAGTTTGCAACTACAGATCTATTTTATCTTCCCTCTGAAGGTTTGGTACTGTTTTCTTACCCAACTACGGTTGGTAGTCATGAAATAGCTCGGCAAACTAGCAATCTGAAAGCCTGCCCGACAGCATGGGAAAGAGCCTGTGATGCTGCCTACCCCAAAGCTCATGTGAAAACTCTGGATGCAGACACAGGACATTGACACACAGTGACAGCCGGAGAAAGGCGTGAGCCCCTCCGCTCTCCAGCTCCTCTTCACCAGCATAATAACGACGGGTTCTGACCGTCATTTATAAACTCATCTTCATACTGACCTTATTTAATCAAGAGAAAACATGTTAGGCTATTGCAAAGGCCAGGTCCTCAGAAAGGAGGCTGGAGAGACGGCTCTGTCAGCATGCAAATCCAAGTTCTGGTGCCAAGCACTCGCTCAGAAATCTTACGCGGAGGTGCGCTGTGGAGACGGAGGCAGGAGAATCTCCGAAGCTCGTGACCAAACCAGTCTAGCTTATCAATTTCTCAGTTCAATGACTGAAACCATGTGTCAAAAAATAAAATTAAAAAAAAAGGTGGAAAGCAACTGAGGAGGAAGTCATCAGATGTCAGAGTCTGGCCTTCATATGCACAAACACATATGTTCACAAAGAATGGTGGCTTGTATCTTAAATTTTATTTATTTTATTTTATTTTATTTTATTTTTGGTTTTTCGAGACAGGGTCTCTCTGTGTTAGCCTTGGCTATCCTGGACTCGCTTTGTAGACCAGGTTGACCTCGAACTCACAGTGATCCTCCTACCTATGCCTCCCGAGTCCTGGGATTAAAGGCGGGCGAAAAATTAACCTCACTTTTAGCAGATGTGTTCTCAATCTGCCCACTTACTCCGTGGTAAAACACAAGTGGATGGCTTCCCTTACTATGTACATAGAACACTAGTAAATGCTTGTACTGTAAGGTATTTCTTTCATAAGTGTGATTAGCTACCGAACATCAGTTATTTTAAAGATGTTAGACCAGGAGATTTTAAAATCAGCCTAAACTGTGAGGCAAGAGTGGGGAAACGTCTTAATTGGATAATTGAATCTCCATCTGGTATTAATGTCCTTTCAGCCATTTGCTTCAAGGGTTTAATTGGTTTTTCTGTGTTTTTGTTTTGGGGGCCTCTGTTTGTGACAGGAACTCAGTATGTAGCCTTGGCTAGGCTGGAATTTACTACTGTGTAGACCAGGCTGGCCTCCAACTCACATACCTCCTCCTGACTCTGCCTCCCAAATTCTGGGATTAAAGGATTATACTACTAGATCCAGCCCATATTTAACTATTTATTTATGGTTTTTTTTTTCCAAGACAGGGTTTTTCTGTATATCATTGGCTGTCCTGGACTCTCTTTGTAGACCAGTCTGGTCTTAGAAATCCACCTTTTTCTGGCTCCCCAGATGTTGGGATTAAAGGCATGTGCCTCCACGCCCAGCTCCGTGTTTAAATTTTAAACCATACGTTCACTTTCCTAGCAGGTTTATCTGGGATCTGGTTAGAATTAAACTTGCCTACCTTATTCTTGTGACACAAAGAAAACCACTTACCTGAAAATAAGTGGGGGTTTTTTTTTTCACACCAAATTATCAACAGTTCTCTATTAAATCCAACTATAGCCAACCCTTTCACATAATCTGTCTCTTTAAGTATAATTCGTGCCTCAACACCCTCGTAAAATGCCTCAACACTCTTCTACTTAGGCAGCTGAGGCTTGTAGAAGCTGGCAGTGGAATTCAAAGAGACGCAGTTAGAAGGCAGCTAACAACAGACCAAATCCAGTCCTAAGGATTACTGCAGTCCTAAAGCTCCATTCCGGAACCTTTTACTCATCCACCAGACAACCAGACACAGTGAACACTGTCTCCAGGTGAAGCCCCCACCCACCCCCTGACGTGTTTTCTCACAGCTAACGCTAAGCCCACCACCACCACCCATGGTCATAATAAGCGCACCAAGAAAGTTTGTTTGGTTTTTTTGTTTGTTTGCTTTTTCCTTTTCTAATTGTCCTAGCCTTGTGTCACCCTTGGCCATCTTCAGAAGTACAGGCTTAAAGCGGTATGTTCCACGCTGTTGTGCTTCCTTGTAATTTAGAAGTCAGAGTGGACAGGAAACCCGAAATAATGACCTGCAGCTAAGAAGAAGAAGCTTCTCGTTCCTTTGGATTATCTAGCTCTCTCTCTTTATTAGGAAGATTCTCTCCTGGCTTGTGTTTCAAGAATATTCCTACATAAGTTTATTATTATCATCGTGTCTCTCTCTCTCTCTCTGTGTGTGTGTGTGTGTGTGTGTGTGTGTGTGTGTGTGTGTGCTCACACCCTCTCCTTTTGCCTTTACCGCTCCACCCTGTGCACGTGGAACTCAAAGAACAACTTTGGCAGTTGGCTCTCTCCTTCCCCCTTGGTTAGACAAGGCCTTGTTTCTTCCATGCTTCGTGCTCCGGGATACGGCGCCTGTAAGCTTACAGGTGATGCTTACAGGTGATGCTCCTGTCCTCACATCCCTTCTCCCGGAGGAGTACTGAGATTACAGATGAGGGCTACTGCGGCCGGATCCTCCAGGGATCAAGTTCAGGTTGTCAAGCACTTTTACCTGCTGAGGTGTCTCACAGACCCTACATGGGAGGGTTTGACCACCATTTCCTCTGAGTGAAAACTAGCCTTTAAAGAGAGGCCGGTGTGGAAAGAATGTGGGCTTTGTCACTAACGCCTTGGCACCCACGTGCTTACCCCATGTGGTGGGAACAATGGCATAGCACCTGGGCCTTGGCTCCTTGATAACATTTTCCCCTGCAGAGCTTTTGATAAACAAGAGACCACTGAGAAAGCAAGGACCTTTCGCAATGGCTGCTTTTGCCCTCCCCTTTCTGCCTGCAAGTTCGACAAGAAGCAGCTTAGCTTCTGTAGATCAACTGTTTCCCTTGCATCACAAGGTGGTAATAGATTACTTGTGTGTGTGTGTTTCAGTTTACCAATGGTTAAACTACACATAAAAGGAAATGTGTTGGTCTAACTCATTGTAACTGCTGCATCAGTGGTGTTCAGGGTGCTCTTGTTGTTCTGTAGCGGCCTAGCCACAAAGCTCTGGGTATCTTAGGAAATGGAGCTGGGTACCCATTACACACTATGTCTGCCTGGGCATAGGGCCACATGCCTGTAATCCCTGCACTTGGGAGGCTGGGACAAGATCACCAGTTCAAGGACAGACAGCCCTAGACAAATGAGATGCATTCTCATAAAACAGTTAGTCCAACCCTCACACCATTAGCCCATATGTGGGCACCTGCCTTTCTGCTTCAGGAAGTAGATGACTTCGTATCAAAAAAAAAAAAAAGGTAGCTTTTGTGATTGGCTTATTTTACTCAATGTCTTAAGATTTACCCATGTTGTAGGAGTATGTCAGTGTCTGGACAGGTCATTCTGACTTAATAATGAATGCTTGGATAAAATGTGACTGAGGCCATTTTCCTTCAGAAAGAGATGGGAGATGGTGGGGGGGGGGCGGGAGGGGGAACCAGGCCTTCCAGGAAAACAGCACTGAGTGAAATAGCATGTTAGTCTATTCAGTCTCCCGTTTTCCCCCTTAGTGACCCCACACTTTTCTAATTACTCCCCTTTCTTTCATTTATACTGGGCATAGCCTTTAAATAGCAAGAGCTGGACCTAACCCCAAGTCTAGACCGGCCTTCTGGCCTTAAGCAGTGCAGTCAGTCGGTGTAAGGAGAAGAACAGCAGTGTTTACCGTGCATTTGGAAATGTGCGAGTCGAGCTGACTTGCCGACAACTCAGGATTTGTGTGCATAGGTTTGCAGAGGATCTGGCTTCCCCCGCCCTTTGCTCCCGCTCCCCCCTCTCACGCCCCTTCTCTCACTGCCCCCCCTCCCCCCCACTTGGTCCCCCAGGCTTACCATACTTCTTTTTCTGCTGGGGAATTTTTTTTAGTCTATGTTCTTTCCCTAAAATTGTTGATGAATAAATTTATGAAAGTTTCCAGAGGCATGCTCTTCTTTAAACTTTTTTTGGGGGGTGGGGGGCGGTGTATCATTGGTATCCAAATTATAAGAGAAAAAGACTGATGAGACGCTGATGTCATAGTGTGTGATGCTGAGTGAAATCTGACACAATGGAGGACAAATGTCACCTGCTTATATTAAATTTCTGGGTATTTCCCAAATGTCTATCCCTTTGAAGAATTGTTTCTGCCCAAAACTTTCTGTAGGTAAAAAGAATACAAGGAGTGTTGGTTTTCTCTTTAGAAAATGAAGAACTATAAATCAGCCTGGCTTTCTTGCCCATAGAACAGTGTGAAAGGGCACACTGGAGATGTGTGTGGTTTTCTTTAGTATTTTAGTTCTTTCTTTTAAAAAAGAATTCTATTACTATTGTTGTTGTTGTTGTTATGTGTTTATGGGTGCTTTGCATATATGTCTATTTACCACATGTGGGTCTGTTGCCCTTAGAAGAAGTCACATCACCTGGAACTGGAGTTACAGTTGGTTGTGAGCCACTATGTGGGTGCCAGGAATCAAACCCAGGGTCCTTTGGAAGAGCAGCCACTACTTCTAACCCCTGAGCCATCTCTCCAGCCCATTTTAAGTCTCTATTAAGAAGATAGAATGAGTGGTTTTGATCAGAAATATTTAAAAGTCAAAGTCTTAAAGAAAACCACATATAACCAAATCCTCTCTAAAATACAATCGTACCATCCACACTGGGTGGTATGGGACTTGCAAAAGCAGAATAGTGAGACTGTGGAGATGGAAGGGTCTCCATCCAAACCTTTATCTGGATGTTTCTCTGTTTTACACAGCCAAAGACACATCTGAAAAGGAGCAAAGGTTGTGACCACAGTGACTTATGCTCACTATAGGGTGAGGATGGGATAGTTTTGGGTAATTTAAAGGTGGGAAGGACCAGACAGGGACGAGGGGAGTGAAGAAGGAAATAAGAGAGAAGAAAGCAGGGAGGACTAGACGTGCTGCTCTCCACACATAGTCAGTCAAAAGCCTCTGCTGCTTAGATTACCTAATTACATCATTCCGGCAAAGGCCCCTGTATAGACACCAGTACCCCATTTTAAGAGGTGAGGGAACTGGGGTTCAGAAGTTCAGAGAATACAAAGCTGGGTGCTTTTCAGTGCATTGGAGGAAAAAAGGCATAGATGGGAAAGGCAGGATTCCTCCGTAACAGGACGTGGAGAGACAGAGAAAGGATGTGTGTGAGACAACTTACAAATGCTTCCTGCTTTCAGCCTAGGGCTGACCTGAAGGTATACGACAGTTATGTCAGCATGTTAATAGAACTTAGGTTAACGCTGGCCAAAGTTCATCTCTTTCCCGCTTGTGGATGTGACAGAGGAAAAGGCGGCAGAACACTCAGGAGTCTCCCTTCTGTATGTTCTGATTGCTGCATTAACATTTCCTCTAACCTTCCTCCTAGTTGTGGGATGTGGCCGACTATGGACTCAAAGCAGGAAATGACCCAATGCTGTTGATGAAATGCTGAAGAGGGAGGAAACACCACTTTGACCCAGACAGTGTTTATACCCGAACCTACAAGTTTAGCTAAATCTGAGTTCAGCACCTAGAACAATCTGCTGTGAGTGATTGGCCTAAGAACTGCTTTCAGGGGAAGGAAAAGCTCCGCAGGCGTCGCCCATGTGCTCCGTGTCTATAAACACATCATTGAAATGATACAGAGAAACGGGAGAGAAAGAGCTTTCTGATTACCAGTGGCTCTCTCTTTGAAACACTCAGTTCTTTCCAGGGTCACTGTGGTGACGCTCTGAGGCTCCCTGCAAACTCTTCTGGAGGATACAAAGCAGCGCCTTGAACTCTCCATGCCTCGGTTTCCCCTATAATAAAACATACAGCAGCTCTCTACGGCCCAGGCTCCTTTCAGTTTGCCACCTCCTGGGGTTCTCCTAACAAGTCTGCACACGGAGCACCCAGTTCACTCTGGTTCTCTGCAACAGGGCAAAGATTTGAAGACAAATCTCTCAGCCTCATCACCACCCCAGGGATGTAGGCAAACCCCTGTGAGATGCTAATAGCGTAAGGATAGTAGCTTCCAGCTCTCACTGTAATCTCTGAAGGGAGTGTTAGCACCTCAAATCTTCTTGCTGAGTTTTTCAATATTGTACAGAAATTGTGCTTGCTGAATTATTCAGTACTGTGGTCAATTGGAAGTGAGCAACCAAAAGAGGTTTTAAAAATTATTTTTGTTCTATGTGTGCATGCATCTTTGCTTAATTCTCTTTTGTCATTAAGATGGCTTTATTTCTGAGAATTTTTGCATATGAATCCTGTATTTTTTTTTCTCTCTGTTTAGGAGGTCCCCCCTAAGTCAAGATCACTAAAGAATCATCATATTTTCAAGGGTATGAAGGCAAACTCCTTTTCAAGCAAGCACAGTTTTCATTCTATGTCTCAGGTAGTGTCTGAGCTCAGTTTCCAAACAGATCACTTTCTTGTGGTGCCCTCCATGAACACGGCACCTGGAATACTTTCTGGAGGGCACCCCTCACCTACCTATGTCCCCTACCAGGCTCCTATGACTCCTTATGAAGGGCACCCCTCACCTATCTCTGTCCCCTACCAGGCTCCTATGACTCCTAAACCTTTCCTGGGTGAGAATTGTTTTTTTATCTTTAAGTTTAACCAGTTCAACAGAACCTGATATGTGATAGACACAGTTTTTAAAAAAGGAAACGAATGAATGAATAAAATAGTAACAAACTGGTTTTCCTGGTATTGTATACATTTACCCTACCAGCAAAATCTGCAATGCATGTGTCTTGTCTTGCCTTTTGGGCACTCCACCTTAGCCTGGTGTGCTGGCAGAGGAAACACTTCGATTTATTTCCTGTGCTACACACTGTTGGAAAGAGGCTTGCATGTGCTGTTCCTTTGAATTTAGGAGAGTCTCTCATTTTTACAGGCTTCAAATGGTCTAGCCTTGGTGCGACCCCCAAAACCTCTGCTTCATCTCTCTCCCACATCCTCCTTTTCCGTTCCTTCTGCCCCGACTTCTGACAACCAGCTGGATGGTGCAGTTGCCATTGACGAGACCATAAATCCTGGCGATGGAAATCACGTCACCACTGTTTACCTCACTTCCTGCCTGAGCCACACTAGACATTAGACTGCTTGTTGGACTCCAGCTGGAGCAGAGCCGCCATTCACCTCTTCTCCCTGCTCTTCCTCAAATACTTATTTATGTTTCCTCTAAACCTATTTTCCATCAGTGCTTCTTCTTAATTTATACCCCCCGTCTGCTGACAAGAACGTCCTCAAGTAGCTTCTTAATAAAGATTTATGGGAAATGGTTTCTCCATGTCCTGGCACATCCGAATGGTTTATTACAGAATTGATTCTTTGTCTGATCACTGCATTTTAGATGAGAGACTTTCCCCCTCGTAATTCAAACATATTGACCTTTTTTTTTTTTTCTTAGCATTTACCACTTCTGTTGGAAAGTGTGTGATTACAGTCTGATCCTGACCCATTCTTAGGTGAACTTTCCCCCAACCCTCTCTCTGTGCTCCTACTGGGACCTCACATGTCAAGTTTCATAAAGGGGGTTCTAGGTGTGCCTAACTAACTATCCATTAACTTTTCTTGGCAACCAGTGCGCTCTTTGTGTAGGAAGGCTGTGGGGTTTTTTTAGGGTCTTTACACAAAACTTAGCATCTAGTGAAGCTGTTCCTGGTCGGCCAGATTACATTCCTGCCTTCAGTCTCTCCTCCTTCCTGTATTAATCTTATCTATGGCTCGTATCAATTTAAATCCTACATAATTCACTTACTTTCTGTTCTCTTGCCACTAGACTATAAACTACAAGTAAACAAGGATTTTGGTCTGTTTTGTTGCATGCCAAGAAATCTGTCTAGTTTCTCATAATACTTAATAAATATTTGTCTAACTAGTTTTGTTGTTCTTATTTAAGAAGGAGGCAAGGAAAGCTCCATATATATCATATCTTTAATGTGTGTGTGCATGTGTGTGTGTGCGTGCGTGCATGCGTGCACACTCACGTGCCCAAAGAGAGCACAGAAGAATTAGCACTGGGGTACAAGCATCAAAGTTCTTTCAAGAATGTTTATTATAAAAATCAGCTAATACAATATTTATTTAAAATTATAACTTGAAATAGTGGTGCATGCCTGTAATCCCAGCAATCAATAGGAATAAGCAGGAGAAATGGGAGTTCAAAGCCCGCTTGGTCTACTTAGAGAAAAACTCTCTGAAGACAAACAACATTTATTTGGAAAAAAATATTAACATTTACTTATAAGAAGAAAAATTTAAATAGTGTGCAATGATATAAAGGAGGGAAGAAGAAAGGAAACAAGAAAAGGAGTAAATAGAAATTGGAAGTAAATCAACTTAAATAAATGGTAAAATGATTTGGGTGTAATGGTTATCTTTATTGTCAACTTGACTAGATTTAAAATCACCAGAGAGTGTGGGGCTAGGGCCTGGGGAATCCCAAGGATGCTGTAAGCAGAGTTTCATGAGCCATTCTGGCGGAAGTGTGGACAGTGGGCTGGCAGGATGGTTCAGTGGGTAAAGGTGCTTGATGCCACAATCAACATGCTGAGAGGAGAGAACTGGCTGCAACATGCATCCTCTGAGCTCTACAAATGCCATGGCAACATGAGAATTCATATGCACGCATACATACTGAATCAAAAAGTTAATGCAAAAAATCCAGAAAAAAATTTGGACAGTGAAGGCTAGCCTTCTAGCTTTTGGAGGGGAGCAAAGACTCTGTTAGAAAGTAGGCTAGAGGTAATCCTGCTACATTCTGGTGAAGACGATGCCTGTTTTCTTTCTACTTGCGTCCTGAGGCTGAATTCATACTGTGGTCTAAGGAATTTTATGGAAGAAATGTGAAGACAGCATAGCATTCGTATTGTTGGAGGGTTATTGCCCACTGCACTTACAGAGGTCTACAATGAAAATGCAAAACGGAAAGAAATTTTAAATGTGTCATTTAGCATGGGAAGCAGGGAGTTTGTAAGTTACAGACAACATAGGTGCAGAGAAGCTCTGTAGTTGTTAGAGAGATTGGGAAAACCTTACCCAGGGACAAAAAAAAAAAAAAAAAAAAAGCTCCTTGAAGCGAGACCCACCAAAGACTTCACCTTGTGAAAACACAACTCATTTGATAGGGAAAAGCCTGTACTGAAAATACCACTGAAGGGGCTTTCTACCCAAAACATCTGCTTAGGGAAGTGTTTTCCAGGTTAAGAAGCCAAGACTCACAGATGATACTACAGCGATGTGCTAAACTGGCAGAAGAATTTGGTAACGTCACCCACATGGCACTTGTTTCACAGGCATGGAAAATGTGAGAGGTATGGAATCATGGGAGCTCGCACCAATGTTTCAGAAAACAACTGAGTCTAGCCAGTGTGTGGCAGGATTGTGTTGCCTGCAAGCATTCCTTAGAGGTTGTTGTGTAATGCTATGAAGGTAAAGATAAAGCCTTACTTTCCAGGATGTTAAAGATTCTAGGACGAACCTTAAGCCACCTTGCAAATAAGGCTAGAGGCATGTGGACTAGAGACAGCTCAAGAGAGAGGCCCCAGCTGCTCCAGGCACTCCAAGTCCAAGATGGACACAGAGCTGGTGTTTGCCCTGCTTGGTTTTACGGTTTGCTTCGGTCTCCTCTTTCCTTACTATTCTCCCATTTCTCCCAATGGGAATGTTTATTATGCACTAAGGTGTGCATATATATAGCTTTCTTTTTAATTTTGTAGGTGTTCAGTTAAGAATTTTGTCCTGAGACTCAGAAGGGACTTTGGGTTTTTGAGCAGTGTCGGAACTGTTAGTGACTGTAGAACTTTTAAAGATGGACTGAGTGTAGTTTACATTACAAGGGGGACATAAGCCTTTAAAGGCCATTGGTACAATGCTACAACTTAAAAGTGATGTATTTTTGCGCCAAGTTTCCAAGAGGTACACTTGTGGTGGTTAATCTTCACTGTCAACTTGACTGGATTTAGAATAACCTGGCAGTGTCTCTGAGGTCATTTCCAAACAGACGTAACTGAAAAGAGACTCATAGGTTTGTAGCACTCTATGGCCTTGAGGTCCTGAGACTGAATAAAAAGGGCAAAAAGAAAAAAGAAGAAGAAGAAGAAGAAGAAGAAGAAGAAGAAGAAGAAGAAGAAGAAGAAGAAACAAGCAAGCCAAACTTTAGCATTCATCTCAACTTGCTTTCTGACTTGAATTTGCAGTGTGTTCAGTTGATTCCTGCCCCTGGCACCATCCCTTTCTGGCCATAAGGGACTGTATGCCTTCAAACTGTGAGCCAAGATAATCTTAAATTTTTTTTTTTATATTTGTGAAGACAGCAACAAATACACTAGAGTATTTTTTAATATATGTTTTCCTGGGGGGGGGGAGAAAAATACATGTAAATCATAAAAACCAAAGATTAATAAACCATGTTTCAGGTGTTGCAGGAAAAGAAGGGAATGCATTTGCTTTGTGAACTGAACCACTCAGCACTGCCAGACGTTGCCTGGTCCTCCCTCTCCCCTTTCTCTACATCCTTTTCCTCTTAGCTGCTTGGAAACCACACTTCAATTTAGGGACAGGTTTATTTAGAAATCTCCCATTTAATAGAGTTATGAGCATTCCTGCTACCTAGGCAACAAAAAGCTGTTCTGTGCTAACATCCTTTCATTTTTAGTAAAGTGAAATCTAAAAATCTTTTCATAAGCTTGTCTAAATAAAAGTCAGCCGTAAACATGTCCCTTTATCTATTTTAAAATTTGAGATACATTTATTTTATGTGTGGGGGGTGTTTTGCTTGCATGTACATCTATGTATAATGTGCATACAGTGTCCAAAGAGATCAGATATACTGGAGCTGGAGTTACAGATGATTGTTATCTTCCGTGTCCGTATACATGCGTGCATGTGTGCGTGCATGTGCGTATGTGTGTGTGTGTGCGTGCGTGCGTGCGTGCGTGCGTGCGTGCGTGTGTGTGTGTGTGTGTGTGTGAATCAATCCTGGGTCCTCTGGAAGAACATTTGGTGCTCTTAGCTGCTAATCTGTCTATCTAGTCCCTCCATTTTTCTTTTTAAAATGTGGGCAATATGTAAAGTGAGATACACATATGACAATGTTTCTTGAGAACAAAAATAATGAGTTGGAGAGAGACAAGTGGAGACAGACAGACAGACAGACAGAGGGTCTGCAGGGAGAGGGAGAGAAAGAGATCCCGGGATAATTAAGAATCCTTCTCAAACAACCAAATCCCCTTCTGGTTTTCAAAGTCCTCCCATTGGTCCTCTGAAGATCATTTTGATGGGCCCTGCGCAGTGCACACAACACATACAGACCCACCTATGGCCTTTTTGTATTAGTAAAACAATGCCTCTTACTTAGAAAATATGAAGATATTTAAAATATTCTTAAGAATTCAAGTGAACATGCCCTGATCTGACTACCAAAAACAATATCTCTAGGATACAGTTTTGCATCCCCTACGTTTTTTATTTTAAAAATATATTGTGAACATTCGTCATATTCCACTAATGGTTGTCAGAACTGCAATTCTTCAAGCTATCATTGTGCCAGAGTCTAAACTATCACAGTGCAATTCATCACTTCATTTCTTTCCAGGTTTTTATATAAAAAGTGTAAAGACTGTCTTTGTGTGGATATGTTTTCATTCCTAGTGAAAGGATTCTGGGAAAGGTGTTCAGGCTCCTTAGATGTACTGCTCAGTGCTCCCCACCACAGGAATAGGATCTTGGGACACTCCTCAAACCGCACACATCAGTGACCGCTCGGCTCGGCATTCGGTAGCTCAAAAATGACAATTAAATAGGTTCAAGCGGTGTTTAGCCTCGTGGAACGTGGTGGTTTGAGTGAGTTAGTGACCAGCAAGTGGAACTGTTGGGCAAGAACTACAAGGATTAGGAGGGAGATGCGGCCCTAAGAGAGGAAGTGTATAATGGGGTCTGGGCTTGGAAAGTTTGAAAGCCCAGGCCAGACAGCCCCCATCTCCTGCCTATGAGTCAGAGTGTAAAGCTCCCTGCTGCAGCACCATGCCTATCTGCTTCCCAGCATGATGGTTATAGGCTAAGCAAGCTATCTGTTAAGTGTTTCCTTTTATAAGAGGGGCCTTGGTCATGATGCCTCTTCACAGCAATGGGATAGTGACGAAGACATGGCAGGAAGGTAAACTTTCTCCTACCATCATTGACTAAATACATTACCCATACCTGTTTAGCTATCTACTCTGTTAAATTGTTAGTCTTTTTCTAAAAGGTTCATGAAAATATCAAAAAACCCAAAAAACCAAAAAATAAAAACACATTACTTTTTTCCTGACACCAGGGGGCAAAGTAGATTCTAGTCTGCTATTTTAATGTGTGTGGGGTTTTTTTTCTTTAAGATATGTTCTTATTACTATGAGAAATTATAGTTTTGAGAAAGAGAGTGAATATTTTTTATTAATTTATTCATATTACATCTCAGTTGTTAGCCCATCCCTTGTATCCTCCCATTCCTCCCTTCCTCCCGCTTCCCCCACTACTCCCCTCCCCTATGTCTGTGACTGAGAGGAACCTCCTCCCCCTGTATATGCTTATAGGGTATCAAGTCTCTTCTTGGTGACCTATTAACCTTCCTCTGAGTGCCACCAGGCGTCTCCATCCAAGGGACATGGTCAAATATGGGGCACCAGAGTTTGTGTGAAAGTCAGATCTCCTTCTCCACTTAACGGTGGGTGTGAGAAGCCTAGGAGAATGAGGAAATAGAAGGATCCAGAGGGTCCTGGAAAACTACAGGCGGGTCTGGGCCCTGGGATCCTCCGCAAACTATGGCAACAGCCAAGGAAAATATAGGCAGTAAACTTCGAACCCCTACCCAGACTAGCCAATGGAGAGTGAATATTTATGTTGAGTCTCAGTCTTTGCTCAGAGGATCCTTCCCCCTGAGCCATCCCGTGTGGTGGTTTGAAAGAGAATGACCCCCATAGGCTTAAATGTTTGAATGCTTGGTCCCCACTTAGTGGAACTGCTTGGGAAGGATTAGGGGATGTGGCCTTGCTGGAGAAAGCGTGTCAGTGGGGATGGGATCTGAGGTTTCAATAACCCGGCCCAGGCTGAGTCTCACTCTTTTTCTCTCTACCCCTGCCTGTGGATCAGGATTTAAGTTGTCAACTACTGCTCCAGTACCATGCCTGCCTGCCTGCCATCATGCTTCCCACCATGATGTGCATGGGCTAACCCTCTGAAACTGTAAGCAAACCTCCAATTAAAGGTCTTCTTTTGTAAGTTGCTTTGGTCATGAAGTCTCTTCACAGCCACAGAACAGTAGCTAAGACATCCTCACGACCTCACGGTGTAATGGCTGTTTCATTCACAGCCTATAGATATGACTAGAGATGATGACTCCTCTGTGGAGCATATGGAACAAGGTAAGCATTGGACTGGACAATATCCCATCCTTCCTTTGGTTTGCGACGTCACCTTCGTGGTTTTGTAGACCATCACTCTTACAGAATGTCTTCACTTGCGGGGTCATTCTGTTTTCTTTTTCCAAACTCTGCCTGTCCCAGCACTGGTCCTTTGTCATGGATTTGCAATGTAGTGTCTATACTCGTCAAATCCATGTCTTTGCTTTTGTTTACTTACCTCTTCACATTTCTATTGCTTGTCTCAGATTCTTGTTTCAATCTTCATTCAGCAAAACCAGCCAAAAAGGGCAAAAATCCATTGAGAGTTTAGGTTGCATTAAACCTACAAATTAATGTAGGTAAAGGTAAGATCTTTATGACAGACAGATACACCATATGTCTTTTTGTTTATTTAGGCTGTGTTTTATGTTCCTACATAGTGTCTCTCGGTGTTTTCCAGAGGGCTGACACCTTTTTTTTTTAATTAACCTTGTATTTCTAAGTGTTTTATATTTCTGTTATTATTTTGTAAAGAATAATTTTCCACATTATATTTTCTGACTGCTGCTGGTATCTTTGAAACCCACTTGAACTTGTATTCATTCATCTTGCTTAACTCCTAATTATTCTTAAGCTAATCCTCTAGAGTATTTCTGTGTGTGTGTGTGTGTGATTATATGATCTGTCAGGAAAAGTGACTTCAGTAGCTCCATGCTCTTTTCCAGTAACATGTCTATTTCTGATTTTTGCTGTGGAAAACTTATAAATCAAAATTAACCAATAGAGAAGATAACAATTCTTGTCCTGTTTCTGATGTTATTGTTTGTATTTTCCCAATAAGTAATGACACATTTTTTTAAAATCTGAGATTAGTAGAGGAGACCCAATGATAGCACTCTGAAATGTTTATGTTCTCATCTCCGTAATGAGACACAGCAATGAGCACTTTGTGGGTGTGATTGAATCAAGGATTTTTATGGGGAGATGGTCCTGGATTGTCTGAGTTGGCACCGTGTGATCGATCCTTTGAAGGTGAATCAGAGAAGAAGGCAGAATGAGAAGCCAGATAAGGCCACAGCCAAGGAGTGCCTAGCCTCCTGAAGCTAGGAGGAAAGCCATCTCCCTGGTGACTGCCGAGTCCTTGACTTTAACCCTCCAAGACTCCCTTAGGACTTTAAAAGAATAGATTCGTGTTGTTTTAAGCCACCAGAGTTGAGGTAATTTGTTGCAGCAAAATTAGAAAACAGCTTGAGAAAGACTGCAAAGAAGCTAGGCATGGTGGCACATGCCTGTTATCCTAGCACTTGAGAGGCAGAGGCAATCCCATCTCTGTGAGTTCAAGGCCAGCCTAGTCTACAATGGGAATCCAGGACAGCCAGGGCTACAGAGAGAACCCCTCTCTCGAAAAATAACAAAAACAAAACAAACAGACAAAAAAAAAAGGTATCAGGAATCTCCGCATATCCCACTTGGTCACATTTTATTAGTCCAGCACATTCATCACAATTAATGTGCCGGTGTGGAACCAATACTTCATTTGGACTTATTTAGTTTTTACACAAGTTTTCTCTGTTTCCAACCTTTTTCTAGGATATGTCACTTCCTTTAGTCATCTTGTGTCCTAGCCTTGGTGATTTTCAGACCCACTTGTTTAGGATGATTTGACACTTAGAGTCAGGTGGTATCTTAACTTATGTAAGTTGGGACTTAGGTAGTGTTTCCCGTAGGAGACCTGGATCATGAATGTGGGAAATAAAGGTCACTGAGGCAAAGTGTCCTTGTCATGGCATCCTACCACACACCCTCCCACACACCCTGCCACACACCCTCCCACACACCCTACCACACACCCTCCCACACACCCTACCACACACCCTGCCACACACCCTCCCACACACCCTACCACACACCCTGCCACACACCCTACCACACACCCTGCCACACACCCTGCCACACACCCTGCCACACACCCTACCACACACCCTGGAACACACCCTCCCACGCACCCTACCACGCACCCTCCCACGTACCCTGCCACGCACCCTCCCACACACCCTGCCACGCACCCTCCCACGCACCCTGCCACGCACCCTCCCACACACCCTGCCACGCACCCTACCACACACCCTCCCACACACCCTCCCACACACCCTGCCACATACCCTGCCACATACCCTCCCACACCCCCTACCACACACCCTACCACACACCCTGCCACACATCCTACCAACACGGCTCAGCACTGGTGACACCAGTCACCCTCACCTGGCTGAAGGTGTGCTATTCATGTCTTTACTGCACTTTACTGCCCTTATGGTTCCTTTCCTGTTTTCTTTCTCACCTCTTGAGTCCAACGGCAAGACAACTTATCATTCAGATTTTAAATACACAAAGCCTTGAAGAAGATACGCTCTCCAGATGGCAAGTTGTTCTTTGTTTTCTGCCTAAACACTTGTTATTAATTCCCATATCTATAACTCAGTGGTAAAAGAACATTGGCATCTTGGAAATATCGTCAGTCTTTACTTTGGCTTTAATTTTTATATGATTGCTTTCTGCAAATAGTTCACAAGTACTTCAAAAGAAGTTGTGGGGTTTGTTTTGTTTTCAGCTTATACACTGGCCTCTTGCTTTGCAGTGCGTGGGGGACATGTCTGTTTTAATATTCACAGCCCACCATCTCATCACACAGGGTCTAATACACAGTGAGAGTGTGGATGGCTTTCAGACATGCTCATCATCCTGCTACAGATGAAAGACACTCTTGTCTGTGACTAACCACTCCATGACAGCAAGTCCCTGCAAAGAAAATGCCCCAAGTAGCATAAGTGTGAGTATTGGAATTCATCAAACTACTTAATAGATTAACAAATTCAGTATACAAATGGAGCTTAGTAGAAATAAGCATTTGGAAAATGTGGTTTTGAAATAAATGGCATTGACATAGAAATAAAAACGATAAAAATGAATCATAATAGAAAACACTCCAGACCATCTTGATGCCTTATAAAGAAATTATAGAAATAGAATAAGACATGTATAGCCTGTGAGCAAAAAAGTCTCCTATAACTGTACAGGAAGAGGCAATGTTTCTGAAATCTTTCTTCTCAAACTGATTTACAGATATACAGGGAGTTTTCATGGGGTTTAGCTGACTGCTTTTCAAATTTATACTTTAATATTGAGGAACATATTATACAGCGATGGTGGTAAAGCCACTTCAGGGGATAGTGATTTGGAGCATTTGCTATACTTGATGGCAGCTTTTTCTCTAAAGCTAAAGCAATCAGGAATAAGAGAGAAGATGGGCGTGATGGCTCAGCCCTTTAACCTCAGCATCTCTCACCTGAATTGAAGTATGTATTTTTCTCATTTCTACCCTTAATAGCAATCAGATTTAAACGATTTCTGTTCAAGTCTATTCCCAATGTACCTATGCACAAAGAAGAGAATAGTCAATGTGGCATGGTTTTAGACACATGCATGGTAAGACCAATTATGTTTTCTAGTTAACTTTTAGGGAGGATTCCCCCAGTTAGGATCTTACTCCTGTACTTAATTGCACATGCGTATGATTAAAATCAGATGTCTTATAAGAAGGGACTTGTGCAGTTGGAAAAATGAATATATTATCTGATCTATTAATTAAAATCAAGAGCTACCCCTTTGTGACCAAGAATTACTTCTTGCCGGGCAGAGTGACATATGCCTTTAATCTCAGCAGTCAGAGAGGCAGAGGCAGGTGGGTTGCTGTGAGTTCGGGGCCAGCCTGGTCTACAAAGTGAGTCTATGAGAGCCCAGGCTACAGAGAACAACCCTGTCTCGAGAAAACAAAAATATTATTATTTCTCTTGAACTCTATAAAAGGAAACTAAAAGAATAATTGGGCCCTTGACCACGCTCACTCATGCAGGCTGCTGTCAATCTTGACAGCTTTTTGTTCTGTTATCTGCACTCTCACTTTGCCCTGGATAAAATCATCTCACTTCCCTTGCTAATCTGGGAAGGCTTCTTTTCGGTTCTCTGGATTAGAGGGCAAGAAGTTAGAAACACCTGACCCAGGCCCTGACCAGTGGTGACAGTTAGACGTATTGAAAATCCTTTGGTTCTCTAAAGTTAGAAAACACCAGAGCAAGAATCCTGCCTTGGCAACTTTCTCCTTGACCTCAGATGCATGATTTCATCTTCCCGGGTCACTTTTGCCTACTTACACGTTGGACGAGCTAATCTTGCAAGACTGTTGAGATGCTATGAGATGAAACAAACATTGGTACATTCTAACTTTGACCTAGCTCCCTCTTAACCGTGTTTACTCTGCCTCTGACTGCAGGCCTGTGATCTTTTGAAAGCAGCATAGATGTTGACCCTCCAGAACGAGTAAACATAACACGTTACCCAGTGCAGAGTACAGAGTGGGAACCCCAGGAAGGTTTTTCGTCCTGTATATCATTTTATTGACATTGAGCAAAGAACATGATCAACTTAGATGAGCAACGATTTCAAATCCATTCTTGAGTTTTTCATTCACTTATCTTTTACATGAATTCCCATATGTGCCGACGTGTTCTAGAAATAAATAAAATGTTAGCACCGGATGATATTTCTAGCCTGTAATAAGCTAAAGTTCTTAAATCAGATTTAGGAGTCTACTTATATTAATCCCAGGAAAATCAAGTTCTCCTGAATATTAATTAATATTTTAGTATAAGAACTCCAGATACGGGAAGTAAAAGAATTTCTGGACGCGTCCGAGAATTGGCCCAAGTTTACTCTGGCCCCATGCCATGCAGAGGTAAGGAAAAGCTCATGACTTCCCACTGTGCAAAGTCACACGTCTACAAAGTGACTCATGTCCAAGTGGCCCCATCACGTGAGACTGCTAAGTGTTTTTCACTTAGCCTTCTAGACACATCCAACGTGTCATGCTGCCAGAAGCAATTTGACATAAGACTAATGGAGGCCTGAGTCAGAGCTCAGAGCAGTGAGCGGCGTATGGGAATGACTGTGTTGCTCCTAATGAAGAGAAAGCCAGGCTCACACAGAACCTGGATCATCCCGGGCAAGGAAGACTCAAATTCAGACACCAGGCCATTTTAGGTGTAAGAGGCCATTATACAGTTCAGGCCAAGATCCTGGAGGACAAAGAGCAGAAGGGTTGGTTTTACTTGAGATCTGTTTGTGGCCACACATCTATAATCCCAGCACACAGGAAGGATGGCAAGTTTAGAGCCATCCAGAGCTTCACTGTGAGTTCAAGGCCGTGCAAATTCTTAGCTCGGACCTGTGTCAAAAGCACAAGACCAAACCAACCAGACAAAAGCCATTCAATTCACCATAATATATAACCTGTTTATTTTACCAAGAAGAAACAAAGTAAATGATAATGTGCTAGAAAGGAGACATGAGACATTCCTTTTCACTTCTTACCCAGTTGTGGCTCTCATGGGAGACCCGACATCCTGCCCAGGAGCTATTTGACCACAGGAACCCACAAGGCCTCTGTCCACTGGCCTCCAGTGGAGATGCTTGGCTAGGCTTCATGATGAACACTTCATCCTTCTCTCCAATAACAAATTTCTATTACACCCCAACTTTTTTTTTTAAAGATGTATTTAGTTATTATTATGTATATAGTGTTCTGCTTGCATGTATGCCTACACACCAGAAGAGGGCACTAGATCTCATTATAGATGGTTGTGAGCCACCGTGTGGTTGTTGGGAATTGAACTCAGGACCTTTGGAAGAACAGGCAGTGTTCTTAACCTCTGAGCCATCTCTCCAACTTTTCAGTCACTTACACCGTGAAAACTATATAATTTTGAGTATTATCTAGCTTTGACAGAATTAGATGGTATATTTCTCATAATGGGTATCATTGTGGCATATCTCCTGAATTTATACATCTTAGAAATCTCTCTCTTGCCGGGCATAGTGGTGCATGTCTTTAATACTCGGGAGGCAGAGGCAAGTGGATCACTGTGAGTTCAAGGCCAGCCTGGTCTACAAAGCGAGTCCAGGACAGCCAAGGGTACACAAGAGAAACCTTGTCTCAAAAAAAAAAAAAACCCCCCCAAAAAAAACCAAAAACAAAAACAAAAAAACAAAAAACAAAAACAAAAAATGAAAGAAAAGAAAAGAAATCTCTCTCTCCTTCCCCCCTCCTCTGTTTTTTAAGACAGAGTTTCTCTGTGTAGCTCTGGCTGCCTTGTAGACCAGGCTGGTCTTGAACTCACTGAGATCTTCCTGCCTCTCTTTCTCAAGTGCTGAGATTAAAGGTGCATGCCACTATGCCTGATAATTACTCTTTTTTGTTTGTTTGTTTGTTTGTTTAAAGTCTCAAACATTTTGTTTGTTTAAATTCACAGGCATCTACGGCAGTTGCTGGGGAGGGAAGGATCTAATTTTCTTTAAGGGTTTCTAGAATAAGGTCCATGTCCCAAACGCTTATTATAGTATTCAACAGAAATAGGAGAGATGAAAAGAACTTGAAAGCAGATGCATCCCTGAGCCCCACCTGCCACCACAGTCTCAATCATAAGAACCATTTTTCTGACCGTGTATAGAGCTGCTTAGTTTCATGCAAATCAATACACCCAAGTCCATGGATTGATTGAGTGAAAGAAAACCAACACAGGTCGTCCAAAATTGCTTAAATTTCCCAACATTCCCTAATCATTGTGTAACATTTCCTCTGTATTGCGTAAGCGGTCTCTGAGAACCCAGACCCTCTCTACATAGTGCCACTGTGTGTACAAGCCTTACTGGTTTTTTTGTTTTGTTTTGTTCTGTTTTTTTTTTTTTTTTTTTTCAAGACAGGGTTTCTCTCTGTAGTTTTGGAGGTCCTGGACTTGCTTTGTAGAGCAGTCTGGCCTCGAACTCACATCGATCTGCTTGCCTCTGCCTCCCAAGTGCTGGGATTAAAGGGAGCCTTACTGATTTAAAACTTATAACAATCTGGGACCAGGCTCAAGAGTGCTTGTCTAGCAAGTGTAAGGCCCTGGGTTTGATCCCCAGAGCTACAAAAATAAAGACTGAAGGAAGGATAGTGCTGCTGCCATTTCTGATGAGGGTGCTGGTCTGGTGAGAGGAAGCAACGCTCTTCCTTTTTGAGGCTTCAAAATATTGAAAAAAAAAACCCTCAAAGAATGATGCTTAAGACGCTTGAGGACATCACGGGTAGTTGAGACCCTGATGTCACCAGTGATTCCATAGGGTGGTGTTTACTCCCTTTGCCTATGGCTCCTCCATAATAAAACTCCCACCAGCCGTCCAGCCAGTCAGACAGGAAACATTGACTTCACTACAGCTTGAAGAATAGGGCAGTCGACCCCTGGCATCAGGTGTTTGCCCAAGTTTGCCTTGTTTGGCTTTTAGGAACTTTCTTTCTCTCCCAGCTCAGTACACAGAGCTAAGACTGTAGTGATCCTTTCAGTATTTCATATCTGAATCTAAAATGCAAGGCGAGGCTTCATTACTCATTGTAATTTACAGTGTGCTTCCTTTTAGTCAATGACGTTTCTCAGAGAGAAAACCTGAAATGTGACAAGAGTGGTACACAAGATTAAAGACTAAAGAACAGCAACTTATTGGTCCTGCAGGGAAGACATTTTAAACGTGGCTGATGTGTTTAAAACAAACACACACCTAAGTATCAGACATTGTTTACATGAATTCCTCAGGAAAGTCACAAGACTCTGAAGCAATGGCATGCCTGGAAAGCACACTACAAAGGACTAGGGCGATGGCTCAGCAGGTAAGAGCATGCACTGTTCCCCCAGAAGACCCAGGTTCAATTCCCAGTACCCACGACATAGCTAGCAGCCATGTGTAACTCCCTGTCTAGTTCCAGGGGATCCAGTACTTTCCATGGGCACCAGGGACACATATGGTGTGCATATGTGCATGCATGAAAAACGCTTATACATATTAAATAAATAAATACAAAGAAATATTTTTAAAGCGCACTCTGAGCTTTGCCTGTAGTCTCTTGGGCATGAGAGGCACTGGAGAAACCTGAATAGCTTAGAGTAACATCTTCTCTCACTTTGTCCCCAAGCCCTAAAATAGACACTAAGCAACATGTTTGCCATTGTTGTCTGAAAGGTCAATTTTTAGTAGGTTCAATCTTTGTCCCTTTCTCACTTACAAGGCCCTTTCTGCTTCTCTGGGGTGAACCCGGTTAGTCACAGGGTCTATGGGAGACTGAGGAATCAGAGCCAAAGAGTAAGACAGGAAAGTAAGAACATAAAACAGGTCACAGAGGAACGAAGATGTCACTGTCTGAGTCTGGAAGAAGGAGGCCACAAACTAAGGAATGTTGGCAACCTCTAAAAGGCAGGGTCAGGGTATAATTTGATTTTTTTTCCCTAGAGCACCAAATGGAATAGTCCATGGCAGTATCTTAACGTATAACTAAATGTGACTCGTTTTGGCCTTGCAACCTACAGAACTATAATAGATGAAATTTGAGTTATTCCTCTAAGCTTGTGATAATATTTTATAAGAGAAATAAGTAATAAATATGAAATAAGTATTCCTAATAAGGCTTTAATAGTCCCCAAATCCTGTTTTCTCTCATTCTTGTGCCTACTGCTGGCAGCAGCTCATGGTTTTAGTTTAATCGTTTTATCACAGTACTATATATCAGTGGCCTCAACCTGTGGGTCCTGACACCTTTGAGAGTCAAATGACCTTTTCACAGGGGTCACTTAAGACCATCAGAAAGCACAGATATTCACATTATTGTTCATAACAGTAGCAAAATTACAGTCATGAAGTAGCAATGAAAATAACTTTATGGTTGGGGAGGTCACCACAACATGAGGAGATGTATTAAAGGGTCACAGCTTTGGGAGAGTTGAGAATGACTGCTATCTACGCACAGTTTTTAGTTTGATTAAAATTTCTTCAAGCTTTAGTCCCATGAGAGGAAATTGAAAAAACATGGAGACAGAGCTCAGGACTAGAGTATTTGCATAACAAGTGCGAGACCCTTGGTTCCACCCACAGAAAGGCGGGCCAGAACAACTGAAGCGGAATCCTTTGCTGATGAGAACAGAAAATAGAACAACACAAACCATTTCCCTATGGCCTTATTTGTACGTGTCTACAGTTGGCAGATCTGGAGAGGCAGAGAGCCCACTGGTTGCCAGTGGCTCCGGGGTGGGTGGGACAGTACGGAACCTGCGTGACTGTTCAGTGGATATAGGGATCTCTTTTGCATTAATAAACATACTTTAATTTATTTCAGTACTGGAGATTGAACCATGAACCATGTGAGTCCTAGCCAAGAGGGCTTTACCACTGAGCTACATACTGCTCCAAGCCAAGAAGATATTCTGGAATGAAATATTGGCAAGACTTGTATAACAGTGTGTATGAACTAAGTATCACTATTAATACATTTTAAAATCATGTCTTTTATGCAATGACAAAAAGTCTTAAAACATATATAGGGCTGGACGTAGTAGTACATGCCTGTAATTCCAGCTCTTGAGGGGGCTGAGGCAAGAGGGTCATGAGTTCTAAGTGTGAAATTCATATCAAGATCCTGTCTTAAAAAACAAGGAAACTTAGGAAAGAAGGGAGGGAAGGAGGGAGGGAGGAAGAAAATAACGATGAGATGAAGCTAAGTTATTTTTTAAATGAATTTTAAGCATAACTCCCTCCTCCTATCTTGAATTTTCAGTGCTGAAATTCACTTAGTGCTGCCTGATTTTCTAACAGCTGACATTTTAGATGTTTTCTTTTTTTTTATTTAATTTTATTTATTTATTCATATTACATCTCAATGGTTATCCCATCCCTTGTATCCTCCCATTCCTCCCTCCCTCCCATTTTCCCCTTACTCCCCTCCTCTATGACTGTGCATGAGGGGGACCTCTTCCCCTGTATATTCTCATAGGGTATCTTCTGCATATTTCCAAATAATATGTTTGTGTTCTGTCACCTACCCATTTATAAGCTCCAACGTTACCTATTGACTTCTAATTACAGGAGATAAGACCACCACTCTGCCTGTAGTCATCGTACTGTCTGCGTCCAGGAGCCCTTCCTCACTCCCTGACTTTCTCTTGCCACCAGTAGGCTGATCTAGTTCACACACTCTCTCCTTTCGCGCTGGAGGTGTGCCCACCATGCTCCTGGCTTTATGCTGCTTGTGACCTGGCACGAGTCCTTCTTTCTGTGCTCCAAATTTCTTCTCTGCCCCTCCCACTGAGAGCCTTCAGACGGCAGTGATCCTTGACTGCTCATAGGAAGGAGTGAGACATAGCCCCTCGCAGCTCCCTCCAACCCTTTCAACCACTAGCTTCTCTCTACAACCACATTACTGGTTGGTGTTTGCATTTTGGTTCCTTTAGCTATTCCTGTTCAGAGTTCCTATGTGAAGCTAAGATAGCTTTGTGTGTTTGTAAGCTTAGTTGGGAATAGTATATTGCCTGGGGTGATGTAAATGCCACTGGTTCTCATTTCCCTGGCATTCCCCAGTGAGGACGCTCTGAGGTATGTGTGCGCTAAATAGTATCCTTTTCAAAATGAGGAAACAGATATAGGAAATACCTGCATAGACATTTTGCAGGAGATAAAAGTGAGCACTATGATTATCTGGGGCCCGTAATTTAAAAATAAAGAGAGGTACCTTCCATAATGCATTGAATGTCTAAAATTTCGAAAGACAAGACCAGGGGGAAAAGCTTAGTAAGGAACAAGAACCTGGGTTCAATCTCCAGCAACCAGAGAAAAGGGATGTTTGTTTGTTTGTTTGTAATCTCAGCATTGGGAAGGTGAAGGCAGGTAGGTCCTTGAGCTCATTAGCCAGCAAGCCTAGTCAGAGGGCCTAACCACACATGTCAACATGCATATATACACATAAGGCAACATTAAGTACTGGCCAACTTGCTGAACAAATAGTGCAATATGATAAAATCACTGTGAAACTGTTTTCATAAGTTCCTAGGTATTTCACAAAGGGAAAGATAAATATGTCCACCAATGGATCTGTGTGCACAATAGCTCATAGCTTTATTCTGAAGAGCCCAAACTGGAAATGATGCCAAACTCTATCGACACGGAAATGTGCAAACAAATTTTAGTCATAACCATATAATGGAATGTTTCTGGCCAGTGAAAACGAATTTGGGTCAGGAAGAAAATAAATGAATGAATCTTAAAGGCACGCTGAGTGCTTGAAGGCGGTCATGGGAAAGTATGTGCTCTGTGTGTCCGTTTGTGTGATGTTCTGCAAGAAACAGTTCTCAATGATGGTGTTCACTGCTTGCCTGGGTTGCCATTTAGATGAAATTAACTGGGAAAGGAGGTACATGGAAATAGCACATGCATTAGGGAGTTGAATCACTTTTTGTCTTAGCTGTATTGGCGTTCATGCAAGTATATTAGTCATCAAAATGTACAGAGGTGAACTCTAAAGTCATTGTACATTACTTCATGTAATGCACTTCTTAACAAATTGATTTAAAAATGTTTATGGACTCTGATTGTTAAGATCACAGAGCTTCCATTTAAAACTGCACAGCTCAGCTTTGGCATCCGTGGTGTCACAAGAAGATAATGCCACCTGTCTGGGCTATTGGAACACTGTAACAATTCACAGGATAGCCCAGCACCGTGTGGTTAAAACTCTTAGACTCTCATGTCTTTCATAGTTTCTTTCTCTGCTATCTCAGAATGGGTACCTGCCTGCGCTGTGATTATTCTACGCGTGGTTTTAAAAAGGGATGAATATATGAAAGACCCATAACAAATGAAGAGAGCTGCCAAGTCAGAGCCACCGGCATCCCTGGCTCCTGCCACTGAGTCTGTGCCGTGGATGATGGATGCTTACCCAAATAAGGTGATCTCAGGTTCTCTGTGGATGTTTAGATAAGTCCTCCTCCAAGAAAGGCAGGCTCTCTGAAATGCTGAGTCGCTTCTTATAATCCCAGGTAGCTATGAGGTGCGTCGGAAAGAAGATATTTGCTGAAATGTTGGATGGTAGCTGACTTCAGCATCTGTGTTGATGCATTATGATAAATATAAAATACTGATACTTCACTTTGTGGCTCTGGAACTTTGCTTAGCCACAAAATGCCAGCTGTCCTCGAGGCACCAATTGCTTACTACTCAAGAACAGAGTCCGAGTACAAGAGGGAGAAGAGGACCACACACAAGCTGGCAGCGAACCCCAGGGAACGGTGCAGATTCAAGAGTCGTTGAGACTAATCCAGATGCCTTTCGGGTCATAAGACCTCTGTTCGTCATCACTTCTGAGCACAGTTTTGCTGATTGTTTGTCTGGTGTTTATAATAATAACCTGTATGTCTACAGTCTGAAAAGTCAAGGCCAGATGCTAATACCCGATCTGCCAATGCCACCAGGATTATCCAATTATGCCACTCCCTGAATAAAAGGTTACTTATTGTAAGCTATTAACAAGGGCCTAAAAACTTTGTGGTGACCTTCTCACTGTCAACCTCCTTCGCTTGATGCTGTCGCCATTCTCCCATCACAAGGGGCCTTTATTAAGCATGTGTTATGTTGTGTATTGAATGCCAAGATTTTAGATGCATTAATTACCTGTTTTAATATTCATAATAGCCCCAAGAAGAAGATAGTGTTGTCACTTTATACATAAAGACCCAGGAATTGTGTGACTTGGCCAAGGTGATCTGAATACAAAGTGTTGGAGACGGATAGTTAACCCTCTGTATACCAAATTCAACCCCCAAATGTGCATCTTCAAGCCACGTAACTAATTGCTTGTGCGCTATTTTCTCTGAATGTGAAATGTAACTTGGTAAGTAATCTGAATCAGGGGTTCTTTATTTTCCCCTTTCACCTCCCTTCCTTTCTACCTCCATCAACGGTTAAATCCAGTTATTGAAGACAGAATTATAAATGCCATCTATCACCGCCATCACTTTCTCAGCAGCCGCTGCCCAGTTCTCGTGGTCTCCATTGCCACTGTGTGCATCTGAGCCACCTCCATAACCACGCCCACTGCAAGAGCCTCCTTTATGCATGCAAGAGGCCACAGTGGAGCTTGCAAAGAGTTATCACTCACTTCTTACAACACAGTGATCTCCTCACATTACATGTACCTGGCAGGAACATACAGAGAGTGGCAGCCGTTGTGGTAGTTACTGCCATTGCTTTTGGGAAGGGAGGGAGCCCAGGCGGAGTCATGTGGATGATCGCCACCTGTGCTCCACACTAGATTCCCTCTCTTGCTTGTCAACCTATTTCCTTTTATGCAAATTCCTCCCCCTAATGTAAGCAACTGCTCCACCGTGTTTCCTTTGCATGCTACAGCAAACTGTGTGCTGATGTCTTGGATGCTCTTTTTGTTTGTTAAGAGACGATGTCTGGATTTGCTGATCCTCCCACTTCAGTCTGCAAGTGCCCTGCTTTTCTCCTGAGGACAAATGCTTTTCAGTTTTGAAGGTGAAGCTGCGCTTACCCACATTTTGCAGTCACTGTTTCACTCGGTGTCATGAATATGCATCCATATAGCATGTTACATACAGCGTCCGCCTGGTAGTTGCTCTCCAGGACTCTGGTGCATCCACTACTTGACAGTTTAGTCCTAGAGGGATGGACATCCAGGTTAGACTGGTTCCCACTCTCCAAACCACAAATAATAAATATCTCATTGCTGTGGCCCTGTATGGCTGTCACTTTCTCAGTGACATTGCTGGGTAACCTTTCATGTTTGATTGGAAACTCTACTGCCAAATGGCTTTAACAAAACATTTACAATGAGACAGTGATTGTCACAGTGGGATAACTAAGAGCTGTGGGTGTGTCCCATACAAGATGAGACCATATCAAATAAGATACTATAATATTTTCTTTTTTCTTTTTTAAAGATTTATTTATTTATTATATATACAATGTTCTGCCTGCATGGACACCACATTTCATTATAGATGATTGTGAGCCATCATGTGGTTGCTGGGAATTGAACCAGTGCTCTTAAACTCTAAGCCAGCTCTCCAGCCTACCATACTACTTGTTACTTCTTCCTCTTCTTCTTCTTCCTTTCTTCTTCTTCTTCTTCTTCTTCTTCTTCTTCTTCTTCTTCTTCTTCCTTTCTTCTTCTTCCTCCTCCTCCTCCTTCTTCTTCTGTTGTTTAAGACAGGGTTTCTTTATGCTATCTTGGACGTACTGGATTCACTTTGTAGACCAGGCTGGCCTCAAACTCACATGGCTCTGCATCCCGAGTGCTGGGATTAAAAGTGTGGGCCACCATGTCCAGCTCCATAATACTTCTTTTAGACTGAGATAATGTGGTACCTAAGTGAAAATAAAAGAGAGTTGAATAGTATATAAAAAACCTAAAGAAATAAAATGTTTAGGACAAGATTAATGTCCCCTCCTATAAAGTATGCACTTTTGGTGAAGCAACAAAATATTGGCAAAAATTAGACACACATATAAACATATATCCATGGTGAAAACTTTACACATTGAAATTACAAATAATCTAGGAAATTAAGAATAAATTATGCAATATTAACAAAAATATTAAGTTAACTACTTGGAAATTTAAAAATATGGAACATTTCTTAAAAGGCATTTGATCAAGACCTCAAAACTAAAATTTTTGGGTTTTTTTTCAAGATTGACTTATTATTTATACAGTGTTCTGCCTACAAGCCAGAGGAGGGCACAGATGTCACTATAGATGGCTGTGAGCCACCATGCGATTGCTGGGACATGAACTCAGGACCTTTGGAAGAGTAGACAGTGCTCTTAACCTCTGAGCCATCTCTCCAGCCCTCAAAACTAAAATTTTAACTCTGTAATAAGCAGTGAAAAAGAAACATGCATCACACATCAATGAATGGGGTACAACCAAGTATGTCATCTGAGCTAATGATAAAAGGTCATAATGCCTGTATTATTTTTCAATGATGAAAATAAACATTTTTAAAATGTAGTATCTACCTAGAAAGATTTTTTACAAGTTAGAAAAGAAAACTTATAGAGATAAAACTTCATTTTAAGCAAAAGAGAAACAAAACTTGATAGAACAATAAACTAATCCAAATAGTATTTTTTTAAAAAGCTAGTGAAACACATAATCTTTTGCAAACAAGTAAAGCAATAACAGAATGTAAAATATAGATGATTGAAAAGGAGAGGGGCCAGTGAGGTGCTTCAGGGTAACAATGCTTGTCAGGGAAGCCTAGTAATCTGGGTTTGAACCCTGGAACCCACCCAAAGGCAAGTGACAACCAGCTACACAAACATAACCCCTGATTTCCATGTGCACACCATGGAACAAGTAACCCACATCTTGTGCATATGTGTGCATGTGCACACACACACTCACAAAAATAATAAATTGAAATAACTTTAAAAATAAAAAAAGAAGCCAGGCGTGGTAGCACATGCCTTTAATCCCAGCAATTGGGAGGCAGAGGCAGGTGGATCCCTGTGAGTTTGAGTAGACAAAGTGAGTCTAGGACAGCCAGCCAGGACTACACAGAGAAACCCTGTCTCGAAAAACCAAAAAAAAAAATAAATAAAGAGTATAAGCTGAAACAGATGGGAAAAAATTTTATATCATAAGACATGATTGCACATTTTCAAATCTAGAAAAATGATATATATATATTTTTTTAATTTTTGAGACAGTTTCTCTGTGTTAGCCTTAGCTATCCTGGACTTGCCTTGTGGACCAGGCTGGCCTCGAACTCAAAGCAATCCACCTGCCTCTGCCTCCCAAGTGCTGGGATTACAGGTGTGCGCCACCACACCCAGCTCAATAATATCTTAATAAAATATAAGTCAACAAAATTAACCCAAAAGGAAAGCCTTAATATGTTGATTGCTTAGAAGATGTTGGAAGGTCTGTGGTACTAAAGATGTCAGCTACTGTTTCAAATCTTTTACCTAACCAAGCTTTAAAGCATGACGGGCTCCTACCTATCTCATCTGCTTCTTTTATCCCTCTATCTCCCTCTTCTCCTTCTCTTCACTGCTGTTATTTTCCTAATTGTTATCTTCCATAGTTTTAACAGCACAAAAAGTGGCCACAATCTTTCTTATTTCATAATGATTTGTAACTTTCTGTTGTCGTTTCTGAAGTAAAACAGCAATGCCTTCTTTCTAATCATTAACTGATAATTTCCACTTTTTTTTTTTTTTTTTTTTTGGTTTCGGTTTTTGAGACAGGGTTTCTTTGTGTAGCCTTGGCTGTCCTGGACTCGCTTTGTAGACCACGCTGGCCTTGAACTCACAGAGATCCGCCTGCCTCTGCCTCCCAAGTGCTGGGATTAAAGGCATGTGCCACCAGTTTAAGTCAATAAATGTGTATTCAGGGTCAGTGAAGGACAGAGTACTATGTTTGGTCCATGGAACAACAAAAGACTAAAGTAGAAAAATCTAAACAAGAATTTGAAAAATATAGTAGCTTCTTTCTCTGAATTTGAAACACTCCCTCCTGGAAGGAGTGAGGCTCTTAAGATTCCAGTGGAGGAAATGTAAAATGCTCAGCGAGTCAACTTAAGAGGCTGAGGAAAGCACTGAAGCTTACAAGATTCACAAGGCCCCTCCCCAAAGTTATAGAAGCAGTGAAAACTTCCTGTTTTACCTGTTCTCTGCTCTCTGACCAGCCTAGCTGCCTGCAAGTTGTGTGTGATGCTCCAAAGTTTTTTGTGAGCTGTCACCCATGTTGGGATATGATTTTTTGACAATTTAAGTACCTTTAGTCTTCCATAGTTCTGTAAGTGACCCCAACAAACTCACTGGTTCACTAACCTAGACTTGGATGTAATCATTTTGCTGGTCTGACATAGAGGCCTTATCTTAGGTAAATAGGTGTTTATTTAAATCTCCTCAGAAAAAGTCAGACAACAAAAGTCAATACCATTCTTTTAAGACATAAGAATAAGGAAGGACCTGTCCATCAGTCACCACAATGGCAAAAGCTGTTCGGTCTTTCAGAAAAGTCTTTGTAACTTTGCCTTATGTGAAACAGTCCTGTTTATGTTCTGGGGGGCCTCGGGGCTCCTATAGTCATAAACACACTTAGAAACATTAATACATGGTGCTGAACAAACTTAATATTTATGGTAACTAATAATCAGCATGTTTTGCACTATAAACTTCTGTCCATAGCTGTCTGGTTCTTTGAACAACATAGAATTTTGTTTAACAGTAAACAAACAAACAAACAGGTCTGGGGAGATGGCTCTGGGGGCAAAAGCACTCACCATGCAAGCTTGAGGACCTGAGTTACAATTCCTATAACTCTGCATTAAAACCAGGTACAGCAGCACACGTCTGGAATCCCAGTGCTCCAGTGAAGACATGCGTGCATGCACACCATTCACTCATGGTTAACAACAAGCTACACCATTGACCCTTACCTCGCTGAGAGCATAGCTAGACCCCACAGATTTAAGGTAATTGTTCTCTGACATGAACTCTGGTGCCCCATATTTGACCACCTCCCTTGGTGGGGAGTCCTGATGGAACTCAAAGAAAGAATAAGCAGGCTACCAAGATGAGCTTTAATAGCCTATGACCATATAGTGTGGGGAGGAGGTCCCCCTCGGTCATAGACCTAGGAGAGGGAATAGGGTGAAAACGGGAAGGGAGGGAGGAACGGGAGGATACAAGTGATGGGATAACAATTGAGTTGTAATCTGAATAAATTAATAAAATTAAAATTAAAAAATAAAGTAATTGTTCTGTGGTAAATAAGGGAAATGTTTTTCTTTTGTATCTTCAAAAAGACATGCAAAGAACAAAAATAAATAAATAAATAAATGAGATCAAGGCCTTTGAGAGCCCTGTTGCGGCTGCAGGTGAAAACAATGAATATCTCAGTATGAGTAGGGGGTGAGATTTTTTTTCCTCTATAATTCCGGGGATACTGTTGCCAAGAATTAGGCTTTAAGGACTATGGGTTCTATCCCTACACTATATTAGTTACTTTTACTGCTGCTGTGACCAATAGCTGGCAAGAAGCAACTTCAGAAAGGAGGGTTTGTACGAGCTCGTTATTTATGAAAGGATACAGCCTACCAAGGCCAGGAAGGCTAGGCACAGCTGCGAGCACAGCCCAGAAGTGGGCGGGGCTCTAAGGCCGTAAGTCCTACCCACCACTGACACACTTCCTCCAGCAAGACTCCGCCTTCTGTAGGTTCCGCGCGCCCTTCCAAAACAGCACCACCCAACTGGAGACCATGCGCTCAAATGCAGGACTCCACCGTGGACATTTGACACTCAAACCACCAGAGGTCTGTACTTTAAAGAAACTGCGTTTGACTCTCATGGCATTTGCTTCCTCATTTGCCCCCATCTCCCTGCCCACATCCTTTACTTGATTCTCTTACATTCCCTTAAGAGCTGTCCCCAAGGCTCGATGACAACTCCTTGGCTTCACAGAGGCCTGCCAGATCTCCAGTCGATTGGTTGTAGACTATAGGGAATAAATGAATGCGTAAATGAATGAGCGATTGGTGCCTGTTTCTCCTGGCCTGCCAATTACAAGATACAAGTTCCTCCCTCTCAAAAGCAGAGCTCTTGGATTTGAGAGGCGTTGAATAGTAAATTATGTACAAAGAATGAAGGATTACCATCTGCTTATAAGGACGTGCTGTGTCGTTAGTGATTGCCCGCACGCTCCTCACAGTTAGAGAACTGCTGCACAACCCCACTACACGTTGCCCACAGAGAAGCTCACCGTTACATGTTGCCCAGAGAGATGCTTCTCTGAGCTTAGTCACTGCTTATTTCGGGTGAAGTGTGGGACCAACCCAGACAAGCCTGTGAAAGAAGCAATTTTATCTCTCCCATCCTTCCTCCTTAGGATTGTGCATGGATTACCCATCCATCTAGCCTCCGTTTCCCGTCTTCTCTTAACTAAGAGCCCATTAATTAACTGGTAAGAACTATTACATATGTAAGTATATGAAGTATTACCTCTTTGTAGGAGTTTTTCCTTTAGTAAAGAAGTCAATCAAGAATAGGCTTTTAGCATATAGAGAAGTTAATCTGTAATCATGAATGTCCCCATCTTGGATAACGGTAGAAGGGACACATTTAGTGACCAGCTTTCTGAAAGTTGCTTTACCCAGTCATGAGCCAGGGCTTGTAAGATTTATGAAAAAGACCCTATTCCTATGTGAACATTTAAGATGTATGTTTTAACTTTGCGTAGGCATATTCATGCTTTAGGGAAGTGGCTTTGAACTAATGAAATTCACGTCACTATAAGTCAAAAAGTAAGTAGCATGTGTTTGTTTTCCTTATAATATTCATATATTTTCTTAAGAACTAGATGTCAAACATCTGGTAGAAGTGCCAAAAACGGCCCCTTAGCTCAGCACAGAGCTTATATAGCAGGCAGGCAGGCCCCTCGGCTCAGCACAGAGCTTACGTAGCTGGCAGGCAGGCGTTCCTGTTGAGCTAGGCTGGCTGCACAACAAGACTTTTTTGGCTGTTGCTGTTCTTCATATCAAGGGACTTAGGAATTAATAATTCATTGCACAACTGTTTGTTGAGAGTGGAATCTGAACAATTGATCCCTTATCAAAGCATGCAATTAGGAGTGAAAACATCTCAAATGAAAAATGAGTCAGATTTAAGAGATTATTAAAGGGAATTGAGGTTAGATATGAAAGGAGTGGCTTTCTACACAATTAATGTCACCATAACTTAATGTTTATTTGCTTCAGAATTTTTAAAAAATTAAGAAATAGAGTAAGAAAGAAAGAAAAGGTGCAAAAGGAAGAAAAATGTATTTTGTGTCTTTATTTGTTGAAGGCGCAGGGCCTAGACTCAGACTCAGACCGCGGACACACTGTGCATCTGCTTTACCGCTAAGCTGCGTCTTCAGCCAGAGAAACAATTTTAGTAGACCGTCACAGGAAAGACAGTGTGTTAAACAATGTCCTTATTTTATTTCATTTGGTTTTTCAAGATAAGGTTTCTCTGCATAGCCTTGGTTGGCCTGGACTCTCTTTGTAGACCAGGCTGGGCTCGAACTCAAAGAGGTCCGCCTACCTTGACCTCCCGAGTGCTGGAATTAAAGGCGTGTGCCACCACACCCGGCTGCAGTGTCCTTACTTTGATGGCAGTGAATGTCATAAAGCGATTGGCTACACTTGCCCTCCCTCAGGCAAGGCCAAGAGCAGAGGCCTCCGGCATAATTCCATAAAGGCTGTCCCAGAAACAAAGCATTATGTGTTATGATTTGATGCCAGACGGAGAACTTAGGCTATGAAATAAAGTGTGTCAGCGGGAAAGGCGTCTGATAGCTTTGCAGAATCTTTTTCAGTTACTGCCAGTCCACTAGATAGGAAAACTTCCTAAAGACCGCAATACCAAAAACTACCAATTCCCTTGAATAAACTTGGAAAAAATGGTATTCCTCTCCTGTCCCTTTAAGTGGTCCTTTGAGCAGCCAGAGACTTCTGCCATCACCTTCCCTCACAGGGTTGCTGTGCTCCATAGAAAGACATTTCTGGGATAATTATGTTTTTAGAAGAACTTCTTTCAAATATAGAAAACACACTAATCTGACACTGTTTCTTGTATCTGCGTTGTAGGACATACCAATGCTGTAGCCTTAAGTCCAGTTATTTCGCAGCCTGGAACAGGCCTGTGCGTAAGTGCTGGCTCAGTGGCTATGTCTGAGGTCAGTGGAGGTCAAGGCCGCCACTGTGTCACTGTTCCACTACGTTTCCTGTTCAGAAGGAGTGTTTCTGACAAGCAGCAACTGCTTTAACATGTTTATTGTTTTGGGCCATTATGATGAAATGAGTTTTAATTTCTGGACTTAGAGTCTCTGCAGAGGAAATACTGCAGCTGGATCTTACTGAGCTCTGGAAATGGAGAGACTTCTGGAGGTTGCTTTTGTCCCTGTTGGTTCTGACTGGCTGACTTGCAGGTGCATGCTATTTGATTCCATGCTGCATTTCACTTCAAGGAAATGGAAGAACACTTGCTTTATTTCTAAAACGTTATTCACTTACTTTATGTGCGTGTGTGTTTTGTCTCCCTGTATTTCTGTGCACTACATGTATTTCTAGTGTCCGTGGAGACCAGAAGAGGTTGTGAGCCACCATGTGGGTACTTGGAATCAAACCAGTTCTCTGGAAGTCTAACAAATGCTCTTCACCACTGGGCCATCTTGCTAACCTAAAGGATACGTTCTGCTTGAATATTGCCTTAGTTGGGGAGCTTTTCTTATTGCTGTGTGTATGATCCTTACTTCACACTATAAACCAAAGCAAACCCCTAGCCCTGTTTAAGAGATAATTGTAGAAAAATGTAAAATTAAATTTAAAAATTAGAATAATTTTAGATTAATATATGTTGTACATCCATGTAAACATGGAAATGTTGGGAAATTGTAGAATTTTAAGTTTACTTTCTCTGCATATAAAGGCATACAAAATGAATAATATATCCTTTATTAATGTGTACAGCATTTATGCATATATAGTCACCAACATAATCAGTAAGAAAACTAATTCCTCATTAGAAAAAAAATGCATAATCACTGGCAATTCTAAAAAGAAAAGATAAAAAAGCCTTAAAATATTTTAAGGGTCAGTATTCGTAATAGTTCAGAAATAAAAATTAAAACTGGAACCTTGATTTTAACTGTCGCTTAACACATATATTTCACAAGTAATGCTTATTATTGGCAAAAGTAGAAACTTTCTGGAAAGCATTTTCACAATATGTGCAAAACAAAGATGCTTTGGTGTTCTCAGGCAGACGAGAGCAATGCTATATTTATGTTTTCTCATTATGTTACTTATAATAGAACTAGAAAAATAGGAATAGTTAAAGTAATGCAACCATGTAGGGGAAATTTTCAAGAAAATTATGAAATCATGAGAACATTCATGAAGCAACACTAAATGAAAACAAGGCTGCGCCTCGCTGTGCATGCAGTACAGTTTTGGTTAGTTAAACCTGTGTGTCTGTCTATACATGCATAGGAAAAAGCTTCAAAGGACGTTTTCAATATTAAAATACTGACTCTGGGTTGTGCTAATATGGTTGGTGCTTTCATTTTGTGCTTCTTTTCTCCATACATTTTCTACAACGACCATGTACTACTTGAGCTTTAAGAAGTAGCTTCTAAAATTTAAAAGAAATGGAATACCTGGGCTAACTGGCATCCTAGAAATTCTCCACAGAAGCATTCAGCTTTCTCTGGGTGAGTGGCCTCTCAGCACATTCCCTGGGCTCTGTGGCCCGGTGCTTTATCACTCTTCTGTTTTGTTTTGTTTTTCTAGACAGGGTTTCTCTGTGTTAGTGTTGGCTGTCCTAGACTCGCTTTGTAGACTAGGCTGGACTCAAACTCACAGCAATCCGCCTGCCTCTGCCTCCCAAGTGCTAGGATTAAAAACGTGTGCCACCACACCCTGGCTAAAATTTTAATTTATTTATTTTATGTATATGATTGCTGTATCTGCATGTACACCTGCACGCCAGATGAGGGCACCAGATCTCATTATAGATAATTGTGAACCACCATGTGGTTGCTGGGAATTGAACTCACAACCTCTGGAAGAGCAGACAGTGCTCTTAACTGCTGAGCCATCTCTCCAGCTTGCTTTCTAAAACTGCTTCTAGTTTTCCTCTCCAGGACAGGTACACATCAGTGACAGATGTTGCCAGTCCTTTCAGACCATGCCTGAGAGCCATGTCACATCTGATGTGTCAGATGTACAGTTTGTACTAAGAAGGATATCCCGAGACCGAGGGCGTTGGCCTAAGAGTATAGCATGTGTTTAACATGTGAGAGGCTCTGTGTTCAATCTCTAGCCCAAAAAAAGTAGGAGGAAAAAAAGTATATCTCATTACAAGGAAATAGGCAAAGGTGTTGCCATCAGCCTTCAGAGGAAACACTCTGCCCAGCCTTCCTTAAACCCTTAGTGGGGTCTCTCTACCTTTTCTGTAGTCTCAGATTGTCCAGATAAGACTTCAGTATTTGCTGCACTGTTCATGTGTCAGTTCCCTGACTCACGGACCACACAGCTGACCTGTGAGTCCCTTAAGCATAAACGTCTGTTTTACTCATTTGTGTCACTTCAAAACACACTACTGAGCAACCAGAGGTATTTTTTGTCTGGGGGACTCAGCTGAACCTTGCCCTTAAAAATTACTTTATGCCGGGCGTGGTGGCACAGGCCTTTATTCCCAGCACTGCGGAGGCAGAGGCAGGCAGATCTCTGAGTTCGAGGCCTGCCTGGTGTACAGAGTGAGTTTGAGGACAGCCAGGACTACACAGAGAAACCTTGCCTCGAACCCTGTCACCTCCCAAAAGAGAATTCAAACTAGAAGTAAAATACTAATTTCTTGAAGTGAGGTCAGTGGCCTCTTCGACACTGTCTGCAGTCATGCATGTAAGTGATTTTAGATTAGCTGACCCCAAAGTAGCTGCATAAAGCCAACTCTTGTGTCATTAGCACATGTTCCTTTACAAGACTCCTTGTCCATCAACAGGTAGAGCATTAGCTCAGATAAGCATTTCTTTGAATAACTTTGCTTGGAAATGACTACATAAAACCATGGAACAGAATTGAACCATGAAACTGGTTAAGACTAAATGAAGTAATGCCATTCCCCTGACACCCTAGAGGGATTAATAATCTCTCATCTGTGGTTAGAATATACCCTATGCTTGTAAAAACACATTTTTCCCAGCAATGTGTTCTTTTCTTTTTCTGTAAGATTTTTATTTTTTCCCATCAACCCCTTTGATGCTCTGGAGCAGCAATCCATAACTATGTTCTGTAAAAGGTCAGATATTGGCTGTTTTATGTTTTTTCAAGCCTCCTGATAACCTGCTATGTGTTGTTTTTCTTTTGTTACAGTCTTTTTTAAGATATAAAATGATTCTTAGTACAGATGCTGAACAAAAGAAGGTCTCTGGTTAGCTTAGACCTATAACCTCTAGTCTGTTGACCTCACTGTCAAACAGTGGTCCCCTGACCAGCAGCATCAGCATGTTTAAGGAGCTCACTAGTGATGCTCATCCTTGTAGCCACTCCCTCCTCTCCATCCACTGCATCAGAAGCTCTGGCTTTGTGTGGAGCGGCCTGTGCCCCCACAAGCCCTCAGGTGATTTCCAGGCAGGCTGTCAAGCTTACCTGCATACCAGACTCACTAAAAGCGCCTTGAAGCGTGTCAGTACCCAAGCTTCCCTGAAATCCTGGGGTGGGGCCAAGTCAGAAATCCAGGGGTGGGGCCAAGGCATGGATGCTGTTAAAATGTTGCAGGTGATTCGGTTTGTGGCTTCTGTTGGGAATGGCTCTATAGACCCCGGATGACAGTTTTCTTTTCTTTTTTTTTTTTTTTTTTTTTTTTGGTTTTTGAGACAAGGTTTCTCTGTGTAGCCTTGGCTGTCCTGGACTCACTTTGTAGACCAGGCTGGCCTCGAACTCACAGCGATCCGCCTGCCTCTGCCTCCCGAGTGCTGGGATTAAAGGCGTGCGCCACCACGCCCGGCTCGGATGACAGTTTTCATATCTGCAAAGAAAAAGTTAGTCCTGATAATGTTGCCAAGGGTATGTAACACTTCAGACTGTTGTTGTTGTTGTTTTGATATTTCTTGAAGGGATCTCACTACAAACAGTTGATGAGAAGACAGCTATCTGGAACTGCATATAAAGCACAATGTTAGTTACACTGGGCTTTTTTTTTTTTTTTTTTTTTTTAGTTTTAGTTTTTCCAGACAGGGTTTCTCTGTGTTATCTTGGCTGTCCTGCACTTGATTTGTAGACCAGGCTGGCCTCGAACTCACAGTGATCCAACTGCCTCTGCTTCCCAAGTGCTGGGCATACAGGCATGCACTACCACGCCCAGCTACACTGGACATTTTTAAAGGGTGTTCATTGAAGGTTGAGAATGGAGCTCTGTCATAGTGTGGTGAGACACCCCCATAATCCCAGCATCCAGATTGGGAACCGTGGATGGACTTATTACCAGAAACATACTGAGTTCCTACTAAATTATAAGCACTATGACAAAAATCACAAAGGCTGAGAGAAACTGGACAGAATGCGTGGCTATCAAAGCTGGCCGTCAGATTGCACGTGTAGTGTGCGCTTATCGTGCACAAAGCCTTGGGCTCTGGCCCCAACACCATCTAAGCCAGGATCGATGAGCACTGAGGAGGCGGAGGATCTCAAAAAGTCAAGGTCACCCCCCCCCCATATACAGTTCAGAGGGATTCGATTTGAGAGACTCTCTGAAAAAAAGTGTATGGATTTCTAACTAGATATGAATAATTTGCATATGAAAAAGAATCCTTTTTATTTCAAAGAAGCCCCAATTTCAGTTTTACTGAGAGAATAAATGTAGAATCAATCTGCTCCAGTTCCCTTTCCCAATCCCCTGAGGTGAAATCTAAAGGACTTCTCGCTAGACCCCTGGCCTTACTACAGTGGGCGTGGCCCATAGTCCACCCACTCCTCAAAGAGTGCTCAATGGATGGCGTGTCTCATTCTTGTTTCAGAAACACAGTTTTCCTCTACTTAACTGTGTGGAGAAACATTTGCATGGTTTTATTCTGGTAAGATAATTCTAGAGTGTCACATTTGACAAATGACATCAGCTAGTCTGTTCTAGCCATAAACCAATTTAGAACTCTTCTGCATAATTTGGCTTCGGGTCAAGGCCCTGTAATATGAACCAACAGGATATACAGTACAGAGTGTCCCTAGCAGCTAACCTGAAGATCAGCAAAAATCATTCCTGTACGAGAAGCTCGGCCTGTAAGGTCAAGCCCTGTGGTCACCAGCGTAGGATCTTTGACTGGAATTGTTCCTTGACTGGAGGTGCCTCTGTGTTCTGTCCACTGTGGCAGGCTCACTGGATGCATCATCCTTCCTTTGTCCTCATCCTCTCTGGCCAGTGACCACCGCTCTGCCTTCTTTGTTATTAGGCGTGCCCGTTTTGCTCAGGAACCAGACAGCCATGTTCTCCAGTTGATTCTTGGTAGTGACACAAACTGTGGTAATTCCACTGTTGTGGTTGGTATTTGGAGTAAGAATGGAGCCACAATTCTGGCCAATGGAACCTCAGAGGAAGTCTGTAGGAAGACCTTCTGGAGAGTTCTCTTTGCTGGTTCAATGGAATGCAAGGAAAGAACCTTCCTTTTTTCATTTTTGTTTTCTTTTCCCCTTCATTCTTTCTTTTCGTTGTAGGGGACTAATTCTAGGGTAGCAAATACTCTGTCTCTAACTTATATGTCAATCCACAACATGTAGTTTTGTAAAGATGTGCTGCTGGGAGCCAATGTAACCATCTTATAATGAAATATGTTTACAGCTGAAAGTCAACATAGCACAATAAACATATAGTATGTTAATTTCTTTATAGAAATAAAATCAATAGGATATATACATATATTGATTATTTATATTAAAATAATTATATATTATTAATTATATAATTAATATAATTATATATTATCACAGTTGGAATGACTGTTCAAGAATATGGCCAACAGCATTGAGAGAGTGTGTTCTATTGAGAGACTGGCCTTTTTTCTTTAGTTTATTTACTTCTGCACTTTACAGAGACCTTTTAAAATCTCATTCCCTTCTTACTTTCCCCCCTTTCAATGTAAGTTTTCTGTATTGCAAGGCTATAGCTCACTAAAATTCTTAGCTTTGTATTCTGATCCATGCTAGACACTGGCACAAAGGGCTGGCCACACCATGCAGGTTCTGGCTTCTTAAAAGTCTGTTTATATGTATCACTCTTTACATTGTTGTTACCATGGTCACAGTCTGAGCTGCCCAAAGGCTGCTCTGTGTGCTTGGTGCTTTGCATGTCATAGGAGTTCATACCCATCAGAAGAATGCACCAGTGAACTCCATTTGCAAATAGAAGGCCAGAGTGGAGCTGGAGAACGTGAACATTGTTCTGGTTCAATCTTGGAAACCCTGAGCACTAACTAGCCTCTTCTTTATACGTCCAGTTAAAAACAAGAGTGGAGAGCACCAAAGCTCATTGTTTGTTTGCTTGCTTGCTTGTTTTGCCAGACAGGGTTTCTCTGTTTAGCCTTGCCTCTCCTAAATTCACTTTGTAGACTAGGCTGGCCTTGAACTCACGGAGATCTGCCTGCCTCTGCCTCTGCCTCCCCGAGTGCTGGGATTACAGGCATGTGCCACCATGTCCCACTCCGTAGCTCGTCTTTAAGAGCACAGTGAATCCTTTCTTTTCTCTTGCCTGCTGTCTTTGGACATTTCTGAACTCAGTGATTGGATTACATAGATGTGTTTAAGGCCGACATTTTTATGTCTTCAAGAAGATTTTTCTTTGAAGCCCTAAGAATTTCATTGCTGCAGTGTGTGTGTTGAGTGTATGTTGTGTACGTATGCACATGTGTGTGTGTGGATATGAGTGTGAATACAAGGTCACCTTTTGAGAGCGGTGACCAATTACACCAGTTTTACAGTAGCAAGTTTATAGGGAAACTTCAAAGGCATGGACCAAATCCAAACATAATGGTGCTTTAAAAGTAAGTGCCTTCAAGGGAAATGTCTCATCCCGCACACTGGCTCTGGTAGCCGGCAAAAAGAAATTGGCTTAATTTATCTCCTAGCTTCCCCCTTCTCCATCCCCTGAAAGGACAGATTTGTGGGACTGGATGTGAGTGTGGGCACAGGAGAGAGAGCATGGCCTCTGGCTTTCAGATGAAAACATCATAATGTACCTCAGAGAAGGGAGGCTGCTTCATGCTAGGACTAAAAGTCACAAGAAACATTGAGAAAGAATGAACGAGCTCAAGCAAGATAAGGGTGTGTCACCGGAGGAGACCAGGATTCTCTGAAGCTGACTCTGAGTTTGAAATTAGCCCCTTTGTGGACGGCGTGTCCTTAGGAGTTCAATGAAAGAGGAGAATATGCCAAAGCCAAGCAAACGTGCATGTTAAATATGATTCTTGTGGTCCTTGGCCATCCAGGTAAAGATGTAAAAACCGTTGACTGAATAACTGATACCAAGATTGGTATTAATTATATAGCAAAAGCACTGTTGGCTCCTTATGCAACACGTATTGCTCCGTATGAAACAGTGACAGACAGTATAGTGTGTCTGTCTTCTATGTTGCATTTTAAGTATCTTAAGACCTGGTCCATGTTTTGAGTTGTCTTTGAACCTCAGTGGCCTGAAATGTTTCCAGTAGCAGGCACCCAGTAAATGTTTTGAAATGGAGCTAAGTCACCATTTAATAGTGAAAAGGTCCAGACTCTGTCAGTTGACAGATATTTACTAAGCCTAGGAGAAATAAGGCAGATACCGTAATTAAGGCATTTTGCTTATAGCACAGGACCGGGGTCTGGAATCAGACAGACCGTGTTTTGCATCGCAGCTTTCCCACTCACTGATTGCTCTTGTTGCAGGTGTTACGAGCCTCAGTTTCCTCCCTGAAAAAATTTCTCAATGGAATGGTGGGAATTAAGTGAGGTGCTGTTGTAGGCTGAACTGTGGCTCCCTCCAGATTCACAAGCTGAAGTTCAGATCCTCAGCACCCCACGGTGTGACTTTTGGAAACCAGGATGTTGTAATTGGTTAAAATCAGCTCGGGTGTCCCCACCCATCTTACTAGAATATGACTTGTTTCTTGGTTGGAATGAAAAGTTTAGAAGGCAGACCTGCACACATAGAGAATACAACGGGAGAGTAAGGCAAACATCAGAGTGATGTTTCTGACCCCACCAGATGCTAGGGAAGTGGCACAGCACAGGTTCTTTCTTATAACTCTCAGAAGGAACCAACCCCACCAGCCATTTGTCCAGCCCCCAGAATTGTGTGGTAATGGTTTCCCGGTACTTAAACAACTCTTTTTGTAGTGTTCCTAATCAACGCATACCTGTGGCATACATAGCACAACCAGGCCAGTGCCTGGTGTAATGGTGTCCAGAGTTTTATTTATCATTTGGTGTGTGTTATATTCTCCTGGAAGTTGATGCTTAAGAATGGCTTTGACAGAAGGTAACCATCTGGCGGTGTTGCAGATCCACTGAACACAACAGTAGTGGGTGAATCATGATTTGTGTTAGAAAGGTCCATGTTGGCTGATACAGGTTAGAATAAAATGTGAGAAAGTGGCAGTACATGAGGAATGATATATATTGTAAGTAAAATATTGCTCTCTAGGGAACCACATTTTCAGAAACTTATTAAGAATTTCTCTTTTTCTCAGCATTTTTTCTTTTTGTAATACAATGAAAACAGTATTTTTTTTTTTCCCTTTAAAACTAACAGGGCGGATAAATGGAGGCCGCCCTTGTTGTTTTCATCTCCTTTCAGTTGCTACAAGGAAATAACTGAAGGTGGGTAGCAGACAAGAGTTTAACTCACAGCGCTGCAGGTTGAAGAGCAGTTTGCCTCGTGGTAAAAGGTGTCACAAAGGCAGGAGAGAGTGAGGAAGAGGCCGTGCTGAGAAGCAAGGCAGCAGCAGACCGGAAACCCAGGTTTGTTCTTATTATAACAACTCGCTTTTGTGAAAACCAAGCAGGCTCCATGGACTGCACCTCCACTGACTGACTTGCCTGGCTGTAAGCCCCGCCTCTGAGAGGTTCTTACCATGTCTCTCACATCACATCATGAGCCTCAAGCCTCCAAAGCATGACCTAAGGTGGACAAAACCAAACCACATCTGTGCTATTATTCTTTTTCATAGTCTATCTTTAAAGCTAAAAGAAACTGGCTAGCCAAAAATGAAATTAAAAAAAAAAAAACTATCATAGATGCCTTCAAATACTTACTCTTAACTATTTAGAATAAAACCACTGGGCCTTTAGTAGGAAGACTACAGTAAATTCTTCTCTTATTTCCCTCTTTTTTTTTTTTTTTTTTGAGAAAGGGTTTTTATGTGGAACAGCCCTGGCTGTCTTAGACTTCCAGGCTGGTCTTGAACTCACAGAGATCCACCTGCCTCTGTCTCCCGAGTGCTGGGATTAAAGGCATGTGTCACCACACCCGACTTTTATTTCCCAACTTTTATTTTATTTATTTATTTAGGTTTTTCAAGACAGGGTTGCTCTGTGTAGCCTTGACTATCCTAGACTCGTTTTGTAGACCAGGTTGGCCTCGAATTCACAGTGATCTGCCTGCCTCTGCCTCCCGAGTGCTGGAATTAAAAGTTTGTACCACCACACCCTGCTTATTTCCCAATTTTAAAAAAGTCCATTTCTTCCCATGTCCAAAGGGGTGAGCTATTCATAGACATCCATTCATCCAGTGGGAGATTCTCAGTGAGTCTTTAGCTCTAGCCTATGCTGCAGGCTGAGGTACCACAGTTTCTCTTGAGAATGTCTCAAGCTAGTGACAGATGAGTAGACAACCTAACAATCACCATGGACAGAGCAGAGCATGCCAAGATTCAGGAACATTGAGGGATGACCCTGGGGAGAAACAACCCTGCTGGAAGAGGCCGAAGGGACTTCTTCAGGGGGTGGGGTACAGAAAAGTCCCGTTTCAAGGGACGAGCGCGAACTGGGCTGAGGGAGACACAAAGCACAGACTGATGATGCTCGGTGTAGCATAAGGAAGAGATTCCTGCCCTGAAATTAGTCTGAACTGAGAACTGAAGGGAGGGGGTGGTCTGGAGGCCCACAGTGCAAGAGCAAGAGCTCAGTGCTTTGCATGGCTGGAAATGCATGGAGATAGAGCTTCAGGTACTGACAGGAAAGGGATCCTGTAGTGTCCTACACTGCTTTTCACATGTATGTGTGTGTGTTGGGGGGGTCTCATGTGCATGTTTACAAGTGTATGCAACATAGGTGTGTGGTTTTGTGTGGAGGCCCAAAGTTGATGACAGGATTTTCCCGAATCAGTCTCCCAACCTTAGCCTTTTAAGGCAGGATCTTGCTGGGCATCTTGTTCCCGGGAATCCTTTCTCAGGCTTCTGTTGCTGGAATCTCAGGCAGGGCACTTACGTGGCATTTACGTGGATTCTGGGAATCCTTTCCAAACTCTAGTGTCTGGTTTGTAAGGCAAGTACTTTAACGACTGGTAAGTCTCTCTAGACTTGAGATCATGCTTGGCCAAGCTAAGCAGTCTTCCTTGTATCCCTTTGGCAGTCAATGATATTTTTATTGTGGGAAAATATGCAAAACAAGATTTGCCATCTTAGTCATGTTTTCAGTATATAATTCAGTGACGTGAAGTGCATCCATTGCATTGCACAACCTTCACCACTCACTACCCATTTCCAGAACTTCCTTATCATCACAGATGCTGTGCTAATTAAATATTCTACCCAGTTACAAGACCCCCGCGCCCCCCCCCCTTGAGGCCTTGGCAACCACGATTCTACCTGCCATCTCTACAGATTTATCTATTCCAGGTGCCTCATAGGAATGGACTCATGCAGTATTGGTTTCTTCTTTTCTGGCTTGGTGAACGGAGCAAAAAGCTTTTGAGGTTCATCCATGTGTAGCATGCTTAAGAGTTATGCTCTCCTTGGGAGGCTACACAGTGTTGTGCTGTGGGTACACCACACTGCGTTGATGCGTTCATCGGTCGGTGGCCATTGCGGTTGCTTTTGACTTTTGGTTCCTGTGAATAATGCAGCCATGAGCAGTGGTGTGTAGCTACCTTTCTGAGTCCTCGCTCCTGACTTCTCTAGTGGAACTGGCAGGCTATACAGTCGTCTATATTTAACCTTGTGAGGAACAAGCTATTTTCCATAGCAACTACTCTGTTTCATGTTGTCACGAGCAATACATGGGCTTTCAAAATTTCCATGTCCTGGACAAAAATGTCTTAGTTTCTGTTGTGGGGTAGCAGTGAAGAGTAACCATCTTAATAGGGATAAAGTGGCTCCTACTGTGGGTTTTCTTTAACATTGACTTTGGCTTATGCATGCAACATTGTATGCACGGAGAACAGAGAGCAACTTGTCAATTTGAACTTCTACCATGTGGAGGCAAACATTTACCTGTGAAGCCATCTCTCTGGCCCATCACTGCGCTTCAGATCTCTAATGGTTAATTGACGCTGGGTACTTTTTCGCCTTGTATTTTTTCCTCTGGAGTAATGCCTATTTAGTTCCTTTGCCTGATTTTAAGCTACGTTGGTTTTTGTTTGCTTGTTTGTTTGTTTGTTTGACTTTTGTTTGCTTGTTTGGGTTTTGTTTGGTTGTTTATCTGGTATTGAGTTGTAAGTATTCTTTACATTTAGTGGATATCAGTTGCTTATCAGATTCCCAATTTGCAAATATTCTCTTCTATTTCCTTGGTTATCTTTAAGTTTTGCTGACTATGTCTTTTGATGAGCAAAAAGGTCGTTAAATAATTTTAAGATGATACGTGATATTTTCTGGTCAGTGTGTGGAGAGTGAATTGGAGTAGGGGGATGATAGGCTGGATCTTCTTAACCTGTAGGCAAGAGACAATGAAATACGGGCTATAAAAGAAGAAGGAAAGGTTCAGGGAGGAGATGGTCTCTTTAGCATCATGTAGCAAAGTGCTTGCCACATGAGCATTAGAACTAGAGTTTGTTTTCCCAGAAGCCATGTAAATTCTTGGTGGGCATGGTTGCCCACCTGTAACCCAGCTCAAAGGTAGAGACAGTGGTAAGCCAGCCATACTAGTTGAATTGGTGAGGTCCGGGCTCAAGTGAGAGACTCTGTCTCCATAAAAAAAGATGGAGGTAAATCAAGGAAGATACCTGATGTTAACCTCTAGCCTCAATGTGCATGCACTTTTATATACACACACAAACATACACAAGCACACAACACAAGCATGCACGCAAAACGGGGGAATGAGAGACCAGAAATAAAGAATTCCCTTTATGACTTTTCCTAGTGATGCATGAACACCTCATGTGTGCAATGCTGACAGGACAAAGAACCAATTCCACCCAAGTCTTGCTTAGTGAACCAGTGAGGTTATGGGGTTACTTACAAGAGAATGGGTGAGAGTTCACCTGAAAAAGTGTAGATGACTCAAAGGCAGCTGCATCATCGCATAACTCAGACCAGCATGGGTGACAAGGAGGACCTGCCTGTGGGAGTAGAGGTAAGGGCTGACAAGTGGAGACCTTTAAGAAGAGGAAGTTCTAATGGGTAGGATGTTGATGGGGCCAGGTAAAGGGATGGATGCTCCTGGCCTTGAACAACTTGGTCAAACGCCTCCTTGGTTTCTGTTAACAACCTAAATGAAGCCCATCTTTGACACAGACTGGGCTGGCACTAGGAGGGATGCAGATCAATAAAAAGTGTAATGAAGAAACCCACGTTCAAATCTGCATTGCCGTGTGCTAGTGCTGACACATTGAATACACATCCCAAAATCATTAGTGTCCGCATCCTTGTCTGTCACACAGAGGTAACAAGAGCATGGGGATGGTTTGAGGGTCAAATGGAAAGAGCTTCGTGTATAACTGCACTGAGCCCAGCTCGCAGGAAATCTTGATATGTGAAGGCCGTGTTTGCAGCTCTGTCTCCTGTGCTCCAGGAGAGTGCTGGGAGAATCCTAGCTCTGCAGTCAGAAAACTGGATTTAAGGGCTGGAGAGATGGCTCGGTAGATAAACACAAGAGCTTGGTTTTGGAACACACACACACACACACACACACACACACACACACACACACACACACCTAAGCACTGCTGCATGCACCTGCGATCCCAGCATCTGCAGGAGACGGGAGGGTGTTGCTAGTCTCAGCAGTCAGTGAGCTCCAGGTTCAATGAAAGACCTGTCTCAAAAAAATCAAGGTGGAAAACAGGGTGGGGGTTGGGGGAGGACGGCAGAGTTGGCTTCGTGGTTAAGAGTACTTGCTGCTCTAGTAGAGGACCACTCTTCAGTTTCCAGGATCCAGATCGGAAACTCTAACTCCAGCTCCGGGGAATCCAAGGCCCTCTTCCAGCAGCTGTCAGCACCTGCACACACATGTGCACACAAACACATGCGTGCATGTATATATGCAAGTAAAGAATAAAATGCACTTTAAAGAGACAGTGGAAAGTAACACAGGAAAATTGACCTCCATCCTCAAGCACATGTATGGATGTACACACATGCGTGTGCGTGCACACACATCTGAAAGTCAGGTTTGTTATTGCTTTTCCATCCTCTTCTGCTTCAAATCAGAGAGTGACAGCAACCAGTGCAAGTGGTGACGGGAATGTTGGCCTCAGCGCCCTTTAAAAGCTTTGCCCCTGTGTTTGGCCATCTTCAGAGGCATCCCATCCCATCCACTAAGCTCCACCCACTTGGTGTTTAGATCTGAAGAAATGCGTTAACTCACCTGGAGGACACTGGGGCTAGCACTAAGGGTTTTTATGGCTTTGGGAGCTTAGTCTCTATTGGAGCCTACCAGTCAGTACAGCGAAGGTGACCCACGGATGGCCAGGGCCTGAGTAGCTTGGTGGCTACTCTGAACCTTATTTGTCCTGCCTTGCATCACAAGATGACTTCCTGTGTCACCCTCTCTGCCAGTAAGGCCACCATGTCCTGTAACGGAGATCTGGAAGATCTTACATGAGTACTTCCTGCCCTGAGGACTTAGTTAGTTGTGGCTTTCTCTCCTTCAGATCTAGCCACGGAGTCCTGTTATATCTTGACTCTCTTCATGGATGTGGAGAGGGCAGGAGGAGAGGAAGAAAAAGAGAAAGAGGTAGGTAGAGAGGGAGGGAGGGAGGGAGGGAGGGAGGGAGGGAGGGAGGGAGGAAGAGTGAGACTGCTATTTAAGAAAACGCAGTCTAACACCAGAGAATGTTAATGTTTTTAAAAATAGGATAAACCAAACTTCAGACACATATAACTATGCCCCCAAAACATGGCAATTTTATGATGTGCCTACCTGTTAGAATTCTGCTTCAGTCTGCCTACCTGTGATGTCATTGCCTACCTGCCATAGGGGCGTGGCCCTGCCCACAGCTGTATAAAAGAACACACCCTCCTTGTGGTTCTTTCTCTTACCTCTTATCCCCTTTCTCTTCCTCTGTCTCTGTCTCTCTCTACTCTCTCTCTCTTTCTCCCTATATGCCCCCCCTCTTTTACCCCTTATTCTCTCTCTCTCCTCTCTCCTACTCTCTTCTTCCTCTCTCTCTGGGGGTACCCCTCCCCCTTTCCTTCTCTCCCCCCTCCCCTATGCTTATTAAACCTCATATAATCTAATATCTGCTGCCTGGTACCTTATTATCTTATTACCTTATCTTCTTCTATAAACATGAAAATACCTTCAAAAGAACTGCATGCCTTGGAGAATATAGTAATGAATGCATGTGCCTGTCCCATGAGCTATCACTGACCTATATACTTTTGAGTTAATATCTGATACTAAAGATTAGAAGAGGGAGACCTGAGAGACGGCTCAGCTGTTTAGAGCACTTACTGCTCTAGTGGAGGCCCCAGGCTTGTTTTCAGCACCCACATGGGGGAGGGGTTCCAGTCCCTGGAGATCCAGTGGCTTCTTCTGGCCTCCACAGGCACTGCATGCGTGTGGTGCCCAGAAATGCATGCAGGCAAAACATTCATACAGGTATAGCAAAAATCTTTTCTTGTTTGTTTGTTTTTGGTTTTGGTTTTTTTTTTTTTTCTGGTCAAAGCACACAGGACACACCTTTGCAAATGCCAGCTGAGGTGGCTACCTCCTTCAGATGGGCATACCTCATACCTCAGTTCCACCCAGCCTCCCCATCATTCAGATTACTTCCCAGTAAGGGTGTACCCACATTCCATACCATTTCACATGCAAATAACCATCTAAGAAATATTTGTGACGCTTCCTAGATGTTTACTATAGTCTTCATCGCTCTCCTAATACAAAATAGAAAAGCCCCATTACATTGGCAGTACTTACGACCTGTTCATACAGCACCCAGCTTGACAGCCTCTAGCCACTGGGGTTGCTGAACTTCCAAAATACAGTTAGTCCCAATCAAAATGTGCTATAGGTGTAAACTACACACTGCATGCCACATTTAGGATGATGACAAATAACATTATTATTGACATTTTTATTTGACCTCCATGTTAAAGTGATCATATTTTGACATAGTGGGTGAAATGGAATACCATATGAAAATGATTTCCACTGTTTCTTTTCAGTTGCCCGTGTCGGTGTTTGGACATACTACATTACGCAAGGTTCTTTGCCTTGTGTCTTCTTGGGGAGCTCTGATCTTGACTGGATGTGGACTTGGTAAAAGTTTACCCAAATCCCATGAGTTTGGGAGTTAAATAATGCACTTTGGTGAACACATAGTATGAGTCTGAACAGGTGAAACGTGGCCCAGTTCGAATCCCTCACCTGCCACAACTGGAGCTGAAGTGCCCTGTTTGTTCTTTCATTCCATCCTAGATTGCTTCGTCTGCCGTAGGTGGTGGTGAGGGGGGTGGGTGAGGATGGAAGAGTAGGGGGAAAGACTACAAAGTTTAAGCTTCAAGACTGCTGAGAAGTTGTACTTGTTTGGATCCTCTGAGAGCAACTTCAAGAGGAGCTCGGGTGTACAAGTGTTTTATTAAGGAGACGGCTTGTGAAAGGAAAGCCAAGGAAAGATCCACGTAGCTGGGCTAGAAAGTCTAAGACACAGGCGGATGAGAGCAAGAGGAGAGACAGAAGCTTTCTAGGGGCCTCATGGGCTAAGAAGAGCTCCACAAAGGTCCCAAAGAGAGAGGAGCCTATGTCTGTCTAAGTTAATGTTCTTTTTCCTGTGAAAAGACATAGGTGTGGAGCTTTGCGCAGGTACAGCGTGTGTCTCAGGGTGCAACCATTAGGTCCCGGGACTTTGCATCTCTCTAGTGGAGGTCTGCCGGCATACCACAGAAGCCAGCCCTGATGACACACAGGCTAGTTAGGCAATTTAGAAAAAGCATGGCCAGTATATTACTGGCAAGAGATCAGAGAGCTAAAATAACCATTCTTTTCTCTCATATACTTAAAGGAAAAGAGCAGCCTTGGTATGTAATTAACTACAGTGTAAATTGAAGTGCTGGGTTAGCTTCCAGGGAGTCTGCTGGGGGTTTGAGATGAAAAATCTTAAAGGTCACTTCCACTTCCGTACCTATCACACTCCTCTGTTTCCAGGGAAAGACTGGTAGGTGGGCTCGCCTCTCAGCAACATGTCTTTGTCAAAGAAGCTACGAAGACTGAAGGAGAAACAGAAGACGCACAGAGAAATGATATTACTATATAGCTCAGGCTGGCCTCAAACTTGCTGTGTAACACAGGGTAGCCTCGTAGCCTCCCAAGGGCTATGGTGAGTCATGTGTCACTACACTTGGCTCAATATAATAGATATTTCTGTTTTAGTTTTTTTATCATCATCATCATCATCATCATCATCATCATCATCATCATCATTTTGTGTGTGTGTGTGTGTGTGTGTGTGTGTGTGTGTGTGTGTGTGTGTGTAAATCAGAGAAATCAGGTCTTTCCTTCCACTGGTACCTGGTTTCCAGACATTGAACTAATCATCGGCTTTGTTTTTGTGGCAAACACTGACCCATCTCCCCAGTGTCTCTCTCTCTCTCTCTCTCTCTCTCTCTCTCTCTCTCTCTCTCTCTCTCTCTCTCTCTCTCTCTCTTTCTGTGTGTGTGTACACACACACACATATATATGTATATATAAATTGCTTAGTTGTCCCTTTGATTGAAAATAGAATCTTATACAATGTGTCCTGACTACAATTTTCTTTCCCTCTCTTCCTCCCAGTTTCTCCCCCACCCCACCCCACTTTTGTCCAGGCCTACTCCCTTTCTGTCTTTCCTTAGAATGGAATAGAATTCTAAGGGATAACAAAAAACATAATAATCTAAAATGGAAACCACCACATTAAAGTTGGACAAGGCAAGCCAACAGAGGGGAAAGAGAAGGCACAAGAACCAGAGACCTACTCACCCATGTACTCAGGAGTGGCATACGAATACTAAGCTGAAAACTATAGTATATATACAGAGGACCTGGTGTAGACCAATGCAGGCCCTGTACTTTCTGCTTCAGTCTCTGTCCTTCATGTGACTGTTGCTCAGCTGATGTAGAGAGCCTTGTTCATGTCTGCAGCCATGTCACACTGATCTTGTCAGTGACCACCCCACATCCTACTGTATGGAAGTGGGCATTATTCATATTTTTTAAAACACATGAATATACAATTTAATTAATTTTACTGGCTTGTTAAGGATTTATTTAATTTTATTTTATGTATGTGAGTGTTTTGTCTGCCTATACCCATATTTTTTTGGACCAAAAGTGGGGGCGAAATTAGGGCATGCCTTATGGTCTGATTGCTCTTATTACTCTTTTTCTTGTTTTACTGCTCTAAGAACTGGGTGCGTCTTATGGTCAGGGGCGTCTAATAGTCCAAAAACTATAGTACGTATATACACCACATACATGTATACCTGGTACCTGTGAGGCCCAGCAGAGGGCTTTGGGCCTCCTGGAACTGAATTGCTGGTGGTTTTGAGCCACCGTGTGGGTGCTGGGAACCAATTCCAGGTTCTTTGTATGAGCAGTAAGTGCTCTTAGCCACTGAGCTAGTGCTCCAGCCCACATTAAATTTACTTTTGTTATACTTGTGATCCCATGAAATGAACAGTTTTCACGCTATTTATAGTATAGTCTCGAATATTTCCTATTATCAGCAAGCCCTTAAACTAATGCGTTCTAGTGAAGATCCATGGTTACTTCCTTACAGTAAGTTCCTACAAAGTGAATAAATGCTAAATAAACACCAGCCTGCTAATGCTTTGATTATATACTCACCAATTTACTCTATCACCAAGCGTATCTATTCTTCTAAACTTTTCTTTTTAAGACAGCGTTTCTCTGTGTAGCCCTGGCTGTCCTGGACTTGCTTTGTAGACCAGGCTGGCCTTGAACTCACAGAGATCCACCTGCCTCTGCCTCCCAGAGTGCTGGGATGAGAAGCTTGTGTCACCACATTCAGTCTTCTAAACTTTGTCAGCTCCGTAGTTAATACTTCTTTAAAAAATCATATTTTAATTGTAAAATTGCACTTTCCTGTCTTATAATCTATTGTCCTTCATTTTGAGTTATTTCTTCATATCTTGGACCAATTTTCTGTTGAATAGTATCTTTTTATTTACAGGACACTTTACATATTAAGACACCTTCAATTTATTTATCAAATATGTTACAAATATTACCCAGTGTGTCGCTTATTATTTTATGTATGATGTTATGTGACATGTAACTTCTTCAGACATTCAAACCCAGCAGTCTTCTTTTGTTTCATTCATAGTTTCTAATTAGATAAGGCTTATATGGAGATTTCTCCACTGCTTGGTCTTCTCCTAAAACGAGAACAGAAGTGGCTTGACTTTTCCCTTTTAAATGGGTCGTCATCAACTGGGATTTAATTTTATGTTTTGCTCAAAGTAAGCACCTACTGTGGTTATTTTACGGTTGTTGCCAGCTTGTCCCAACAGTGGCCACAGCGTGACCTCTTCTTTTCCTTCTCACCTTTCACACAGGTAGCCTTTGTAAAGCCTTCTGTTGTGCATTCCTCGTCTTGTTGCATCAGATAATGTAGCCAACTCCTCCCTACGTGAGGAAATGCATTCACATTTCTACCTTACCACGTCCGCCAGGCAGGTCTCAGTTATGAGCTATTACGTGGTGCTGAGGAATGAATTTTTATGGCCAATAAAGTATTTAAGCTTGTGAATGGCGTTTATTTCCTTTTATACGCTGGAGGGTTTCTGCTATTTCACTTATAGTAGTAATTGGTTTTACAGTGAGCGACAGTGGGACAGACTGACGGCAGCTCTATGCAGTCACTTCCGGGCTGGGTTGCATCTTCCTAGCTTCCTTTGCGTTGGTGTTTGTGAGGTCTGGCCATCCTGAAATTTCTGATCTTGTGTTTCAAGAAAGATTCTGTTTCCCGTTATGCTTCAGAAAATAATTACAGTAATTCTTCTTGGTCCCTCTGACTCAAGCAGTGATGATGACGAAGCCTCCATTTCTCACAGTTAAAAAAGTAAATAAGCCTCCTAGGAACACCATGCGCATCCCTCAGGCCTAAAAGAGAGACTGGCTCATCAGATGAGGGGGTGTGCCTGGAGAGCCAACTATGGGCTGGAGGGACACCCACCGCTGATTGGCTGCCCTGATCAGTGCTAACCTGCTCTAGGTGCTCTCTTTCAATAGTCTGCCACCTTGGCACTCAAGCACTCTGGGTTTTGTAGCTGATGCGTTCTCAAGGGATTGGTAAGTGCGTCTTCCCACCTCCCGGTGGCTGCTGTAGCTCTAACCTCTTTCCACGCTGTCCAGTGAGTGTCCACTGTCCACGCCTTCGTCCTGATTCTCAGATTTTTTTTTTTGCAAGTACTGAATGTCTTTCAAACGAGTTCTGCTTAAAGAGTGTCTAACAAGCATGCTTTATGTCTTTGGTGCTGTAGCAGCGCTTGAGTTGAGGTTCTAAGATGCTCTCTGTTTCCTCTATTGTTTTAATTCCTTTGAGAGTAGATTTTCAAGGAACATGGGAGAATTAGGCTTTTGTGCTCCAACTACCATCGTGAGGTAGAAATTGCTTCTTGGTGGGTTTTTTGGCTTTGTTTTGTTTTGTTTTTCTTATTTAAAAACTGAAAGGGCCTTCTGTCAGAGGTCTAGGGGAAGGGAATAGGTTGGAAGAAGAAAGGTGGGAATGGGAAGATACAATCGAGGGGATAACAATCGGGATGTAATCTGAATAAATTATAATAAATTTAAAAAACTAAAAAGAATTAATTTTAAAATACTACTTCCTTGGTAAGTTATTGTGGCTGCACCTTTCATTCCTTCACTCAGGAAACAGTGGCAGGCAGGAAGATCACTGGCCTGGTCTATATAGGTCAGTTTCAGGTCAGATGGAGATGCATAGTAAGACCCTGTCTCAAATAGTAATAGTAATAATAATAATAATAATAATAATAATAATAATAATAATAATAACAACAACAACAACAACAACAACAAAACAATAACAATAATAAATCTTACTGATTTTGCTGAAATAATGATGGGGATAAATTTTCAAAAAAGGGAAGTAATGCCGGAACATTTTTCTTATCTTTACCTTTCTGAGGATGATTTTCAATTCCTGATTGTTAGATCCTGCTGTAAGGCGTGGCTGGCATTGCCTACCTTCTACCTAGGGGCAGGTCTTCCTCTCTCCTAGAGACTCACTAAGTAAACCAGATGTTTTGCTTTCACTGCCCCCTTTTGTCCTTTACTGCCCTTTCCCCCCCACCTTCCTACCCTCGCTCCTTCCTTTACCCCCAACCCCTAGTGTGCACTCCCCCTTCTACTCCCCCTCCCATGCCACTACCAATAAACCTGCATTTATATATTATAGCTTCGACACCAATTATCACTGATCATCCACGTGCTGGGATTACAGTCACGTGCGAGCTTCTCGTTTCCTTAGTCTCTGTCGTCTCCTTTAGAGTCAGTTTGTTCAAGGGCACCCCATGGAGGAAGTGATGTGAGAGATAAACTCCTTCAGTTACCACATTTGAACCTCACCACTTAGCTCTGTGCAAAGTCTTATAGGAAATCCCAAAGGAAACCTAGTGCTGGCTACCACAAGGGTTACTGTAAGACTTTAAGCAGACTTCATAGTGGGGGGGGGGGGGGAACAGATGAAAAGACACAACATGATTTCACATTAGGTAAATGCAAACTGAAACCACAATGAAAAGACAAGGGAACTTAAAAAGCAAACAATAAAAGTGTCTGCGAAGACACGCAGAAGTTGAAAACCTGTCCTCCGGGATGCAGGGAACGTGTGAGAAGGTTAGTAGTGATGATGACTGTGCATGTGACTATAAGCCACTGAACCGTATGGCTTATAAGATCCATATGTGCTTCCTAATAGGAAAGGTGGAGTGGCAGAGCAAGACATACAGCAAGTTTCAAAGTCTTTTTTATATACTTCAAAACTTCAAGAAGAGGCAAGGGAAGAAGAGCCATTGAGAGGAGAGAGGTTTTAGATGAATTCTCTGAAAAACAAACAGTGTTGAATCCAGACCACAAAGAACAAGGCTTTTAACATAACAAAACCCTGAGTCTGGAATCTTCTCTGTGAATGCCAGGCCTTTTCTAGCTCTCTCTGCTGCAGGGGAGAAGCTTGAGGCTGGAGCAGTGGATAAGAGCGCTCGATACAGACACATGAGAACTTGAGTTCAGACACACAGAACCAACCTTAAAAGTCGCAGGTCACCTGTGGATATGTGCACCTGTAACCCCACGGGGACTGGAGGATCACCAGGGCTGGATGGCTGCCAGTCCAGCTCCAGGTTCAGTGAGAGAGAAGCTTTGTCTAAAGAAGGTAGGGCAAAGGGTGATAGAGAAGGACCCTGGTGTCTTTTCTCCTCTTGTGCACACACAAGTGCTCACAAATACAACACACACACACACACACACACACACACACACACACACACACACAGAGTGTCAAGGTTAAGAGAAATCAAAATGGCTTACCCATGACCACGCAGTGAGCAAATGGCAGGGCAAGACGATTGGCTGAGAGGCAGCTCTGGAGCCCTGCAGGAGTTTGAATGTGCTACGCAGAGAGGATGCTTAGCAATGGCTCAAGGAGAGAAAACTACACTATGTTGGCAGGAACCTGTTGCACTTGCAACTGAGACTAGTCTGGAAAAGCAGTTGGCAGTTCAGACAGACTTCATCCTCCCCAATGAGCTAGAGCCTCTTAAAGTAAAATAAGGATTATGTAGCAGTTTCCTCTAGGTTGAAAAGAAGAAAAAAAGGCCCCCACAAAATTTCCAAGACACAGGATCCTCAGTAAACGTATAGGCTAACCCATCAAGCAGTAAACAAATTGCGGGAAAGTTGAGCTGGGTAGAGAAGAGCTTAGATATTGCCTTATACACACATACTTGGAACACTCTGAAATCTTGTTTGGAGATTTCCCAATCTCTTTTCCTTTTAGAAGCAGCTAGAAAATAATAGTTTGCTGATTTCTCTGTGGTCGCCATATTTTCCATTAGATCTTAAATGGTCAAGTTCGCAGTAATCGTGCCTGTGGATTTTGTACTATTCCCAACAGCTTAAGTATGGAATCATATCCAGATGCCCCTCCCTTCACTGGACAAAAAGGTAAAGGGAACATGGTGTGTTTCCAGAGTGGAATACCGTTCAGCCATAAAACGCGTTAAATCCCCATCATTTACAGTATTGTGGGTAGAGCTGTAGATCACCGTGTTAAGTAAAAACAAGCCAACATAGAAAAGCAAACACCAGGAATTCTCACTTAGGAAACAAAAGGTCACCAGGAGGCACTGACAGTGCAGGCCTTTAATCTCAGCATCTGGGAGGCAGAGCCTCTGTGTTCAAGGCTAGTGTGGTCTATGTGTGAGTTCCAGGACAGCTAAGGCTACATAGAGAAATCCTGTCTCACCACCCCCAACCCCCACAAAGAAAAAAAAAAAAGTCAAGCTTGTAGAAGTACGGAAAAACAGTGGTTACTAGGTGTGGGGAAGAACAAGAGAGTGGGAGGACAGAAAAAAAGTTAAGAGGGACTTTTAGGCACTGGGAAGATGCTGGGGATGTGATCCTTGAGCAGGTACTGGGCAAAGGATTAGTCCTTGAGTAGAAGCAGTTGGATGCACAGAATGAATGCACGATGCATACAACGAGGAACTGTCACTGTCAAGAATTCCACTAATTATATAAATAACAGATATTTAAAGTATAATATCTAAAAATCAACAAATAGACAATACCATACAACTGTAACCCAAATAGGCTCATACCCTCAGAGCCAGTGCAATTGACTCAGCTATTTTGGGGGTTGTAGTTTCATTGCATGAGTAGGATTATAGTGGTTTCTCTCTTATTTATTTTAACATTGGGCCATTTTATGAAGCAGAGTAGAGAAAAGAGAGGGCATTTTCAAAGAGGTAAAGTTGGGATAGAAGTAACACACACACACACACACACACACACACACACACACACACACACACGTTTCTGTTCCTGTTCCTCTTCCTCTCTCTGAAATTTTTTTGTCTCACATTCTTTGGGCTATCTCACAGTTGCTTAGCTTTCTGAACGCTGATATTTACTGTTGCCACAAAGAAGAGGTACACAGCAACTTGATGGATGAGTCCCCCAGCGTCTCCTTAAGGGTGCACTGAGCTAAAGTACTGTGGAAATCTCATAGCCTGACTCCATTTCTCACAGATTTCAGTCGCCTGGAGCACGAGACCAACATGTGAAACAGCCTGGAGCATGAGACCGCCATGTGAAACAGCAATACTCCATGCACAAGTAAGATGGAAGCAGGAATCTCTCAGCAATGATCTGCCAGAACCAAATGACTTGGTCATCGGGGATTCATAGTCACACAGAGTTAGGAAAGCTCACTTGTGTGACCTAGGAGAAAGGGTTCCGTACTATCCTTGCTAACCGCCAACATCTGAGCAAAGCAAAGGCCACTGAAGCAAAAAAGGGAGAAAAGCCAACAGTCCTGAGAGTTCACCTCAGCCCTCCTGCATCTCACACCCACCCCTGCTTGAATCCCCGATTACAGCTCTTAAACTCTTGGCTTCAGGTATGGATATTTTGGTCTGCCTACCCAACTTGTGAAAACAAGATAAAAGAAAATGTATACCCTAAGGTGAAACCCGAGGAAAAAATAAATATAAGAGCTATAATTTTCGGATCTAGAAAAGCAGGTTACTCAGAGTAATTCACACATTGTTGAAAGACCAATTAGAGCCATTAACAAGTTGCTGGCGCTGGCTTTAAAACTCTCTACTCTGATTTAACCTGGGACCATGCAGGAGCTGCCGGGCCTTCACATGATGCACTATAATCAAAACACATAAACAGCTCTCAACCTACAGCTGCACATAGCATTTTACCTGCGGGTATAAACCTTATACCCTACCCCCGTTCTCAAGACTCTAGCTGCTGCTGATGGTGTGACTAATACAAAAGATGTATGTGAAAGGTCCCCAAGTGTGTAAAGCTGTACAGTTTCATCAAGTGGAGAGGAGACACTGTACACTCAAGGGGGCTACAAGCGTTTCAGTGGAACTTTTAGATTTAAGAGTCTGAAGATGAATAAAAAATAAGGCAGAAAAGAAGACCAGAAGGAAAAGTAAATTTCCTTCTTTCCTTCCTTCCTTCCTTCCTTCCTTCCTTCCTTCCTTCCTTCCTTTGTTCCTTCCTTCCTGCCTTCTCCCCTCCCTGCTCCCCCAAACAGGATCTCTCTGTGTAGTCCCGGCTGTCCTGGAACTCTCTTTTGTAGACCAGGCTGGCCAAGAACTCACAGAGCTCCTCCTGCCTCTGCCTCCTGAGTGCTGGGATTATAGACATACGCTGCTGCTCAGTTGAAAATATATTTCTTAGCGTGGGCTCAGGCACCGAAGTAATAAGATTCGGCACTGTATGACTTCCCTTCTCTTCACTCTGTCTCCCGCCCTCTGCACGGGAAGGCTGATAAGAGCATCAGAGCACGACACTGGGAAGATGCAGTGAGTTACTTCAGAGTCATTATGAATTACACAATGGAAGCATGGCACATAACGCATAATCAAACAGCATGCACTGATACTGCATGGAGCAATAGCTTTAGGAACAGGGAGAATTATGATGATGATGATGATAGCACCTTTGAAGATCTTTTTTAAAAAAGATTCATTCATTTATTTGTGTCTATCTGTGTCTGTGTGTCTGTGTGCTGGGATCAGATGACAACTTCCGGAAGTCACTCCTCTCTGTCCACTATCAAGTCATTTGCATTTACTTAGGTGTACGTGTGCATGACACAGCTTGCCCGTGGAGGTCAGAGGTCAACTTGTGTGAGTCAGTTCTCTCCTTCCATCCCATGAGTTTCTAGGACCAAAGTCAAGTGGTCGGGCTTGAAGGCAAGGATCTTTACCTTGTTTTGAGGCAGGGTCTCTCTTGTGTCTGCTGCCTCTCAGCGTCCCACTGAGTTTCCTGTGTCCTGAACGTAGGCAGGCTTATAGGATCACGGGGATCACAGCCATCTGCTGATCCTCACGTTGAGCTGAGGCTACCTTGTGAATCAAGTGCTTTTACTTGCTTCTATCATCTCCTCCGCCCCATCTTTGAGAATTAAAATGTAGCTTTTCTGGGTAAAAGGGCCATTACTCTGGAGGCAATATTTAAAGTGTTGGATGGAACGGGATTCAGATATTCTGGTGATGTGGAAGAGCAACAGAGTGATGCCAGGAAGATGCCTATGTAAGTCCGCACATAATTATTTATATGTATCTGTGTTTATAGTATTTATATCACCAATCAATGTGTCAGTAGAGACGTTATTTTGCATTGAAATGGCTAGTAGATTGGGCTGACTAAGCAGCTGGTTTTTTTTTGTTTTGTTTTTTTTTTTTTTTGCTGTTTATTTTGTGAGACCGGGTCTATGAAGTCCTGGCTGGCCATTTTGAGATCAGATGACAACCTCTTCTTCCCAAACCCTGGCAAAGTCAGCGCTGAGCTCTAGCCCCAGGCCAGGCAGTTTTTCAGTTTTTATTGCGGCATGGACTAGTGGCACATTTGCCTCCCTCCAGTCCCCTGGTGGCAATCCTCCTGCTTCCTCCTCCCACATGGTGTTCTTCTACCCTGACACTGCAGTGGCTTAGGTGTGACAAGGTGGTGGTGCTCTCTGCTCTTGTCCCTCCCAAATTTGTGGGCAAAGGAAGAAGAGGTAGGTGTCTCGAAATCCATGTGAAATGAGGAATTGGCATGTATTTTGAAGTAATGCTTAACAAAGAGGTTAATTTCTGGCCGGGCATGGTGGCGCACGCCTTTAATCTCAGCACTTGGGAGGCAGAGGCAGGCGGATCTCTGTGAGTTCGAAGCCAGCCTGGTCTACAAAGCAAGTGCAGGACAGCTAAAGCTACACAGAGAGACCTTGTTTCGAAAAACAAAACAAAACAACAACAAAAAAAAGAGGTTAATTTCTGTAAGAGTTCTACTACCAATGGGTAAGCTTACTAAAAACCTCATGAGACTAGTTTATGATTTCTTTGTATATAAATACTTCCCAAAGAGTTTTTAGTGCTTTTAAAATTTTTTTAGCTTTTTTTTTTTTCTTTTCAAGACAGGGTTTCTCTGTGTAGCCTTGGCTATCCTGGACTCCACTTTTGTAGACCAGCCTGGCCTCAAACTCACAAGAGATCCTCCTGCCTTTGCCTCCCTATTGCTGGCATTACACCATGCAGGGCTCAAAAATTTAATCTTAAAAATGGCTCAAAGTTGTAAATGCTTCATGCCCTATGAGACTAGATTGCCTGTGATCAGTATGGAGATTTAAATACAGGATTCTGTCAGTGAGATTCAAATGAGTAGTTTCTCTGAGGAACAAGTAACACTAACAAGTAACTGGGACCTGATAAATTATCTGGTCTCCTAATGAAGTGTTTAATAAATGTGTGCTGACTGAATAACAATAAAATAAATGAGAGGGAAATAGTTATGCTGGAAGCACTTAACAAGTGTTTATTTCTGAATGATGGAATTATGATTTTTAAATTTCGTCTTCATATTTAGCCAATTTTTTTTTTACATTAAAAATATTTCACAGCCTAGAATGGTGACACCTCCCAGAGATCCCAGTGCTTGGGAAGAAGAGGTTGGGAAGCAGGAGCTCAAGGCCAGAGGTGGCTATGTGAAATATTGTCACTCAAAACAACAAAAACACAAGGAACATGTACCACTCTGACTAATTTTCTAACTAGTTCACAGACTGGGTGGGCCTCCAGCAGTACATGTGTGAAGTGCTTGCTCTGTGGCCTTCTGTTATCTCTCAGGATTTCAAGTCACAGGGCAGCCCCAGAGCTTTGGGCTCAGGAAATCTCCAGTAGCAGCCCTTGTCTGAGGCTGGTCAGAAGGAAGAGATACAAGACATCTGAGAGCTTGCTCCACTTAGGGTGGTCTGTGCAGATGAGGAAGGGAGAGGAGGCAAACAACAGAGTGCACGGCCCTCAGTGATCCTTTTATGTACATGTTGACATGGACACACACGCATGCCTGCACATTGGCTATATTTTACTTTCGTTTTATCACCGATGAAACTTGAGGGCTTGTCCTAAACACTCCAGGGAATGGTTGACTACATTTGAATAAAGTCAGCAGCGGTGCCTACCCTCTTCAAGCAAGAATTTAAAGAGGGGGGAAAACATGCTAAACTCTGGGCTAACATATGTTGAAAATAGGCGGACACGGTGGCGCACGCCTTTAATCCCAGCACTCGGGAGGCGGAGGCAGGCAGGTGGATAGCTGTGAGTTCGAGGCCAACCTGAATTACAAAGCAAGCCCTGGGCAGCTAAGGCTAACATAGAGAGACCCTGTCTTGGGGGAAAACCAAAATAAAACATATATTGAAAATGACCACGCCTGTTTGTTTACTTCTTATGCCAGACACAACTGTCTTACCGCTTCAGTTATTTTCTTCTTACTTTCATAGCGAGTTTATGAGCAAGAGACTACTATCAACTCCATTGTGCAGTAGGAAAAGCTGGCTAAGCATCCCACACTTTTCCTTCCTAGCTATTCCCTTTCAAGGGCTTAGGCTATATATCCAGGTTACAAAAAGAAAAATAAACTAAAATACAGGTACTTAAAAATGCAATCCAAGTTGAGTTTCATGAACAACGTAATATTAGCCTTTCACGTTGAAAAAGAGATGGAAAGGGAATTGAATTTGAAAGAGGCCGGCTTTCCAGATACTAATGGGTGGGTTTTTAGCTCATTTCATTAAGCCGAATTATGAATTTGCTTTTCAATTAAGTGTCCTGTCACTGTCACAGCTGTGTCTTTTTCCGCCTTCCAACTTCATCCTGGCCCAAAGTGGGAAGTGATTGGGTTGTGTGTGTAACTGGTGAGGTCTGGGGAGGATCTTTTACCCCCATTGTTTTCTTGGGTGTCCTCGCTCTGGGGGCCTGGCATTCCTCACAGTGTCTAAGGCAATGAAGGGGCAGTGAAGCGCGGGGAAGCTGCACAAAAGATCTGCAAAGCCTATCAGTGTAGAAAGATCAATTCAGTGTGCACACGAAATGCCCAGTGTGCCTGGGATGGGGAGAAAAACACCCCTTTCCTAAGGGAAGGAAATTGGTTGACCCATGAGGGTCCACAAAGAACTGGCCCGCTAGCGGAGGGGGGGGGATCAATCTTTCTAGGTCCCTTGTCAATTTCTCAGCTGGCCTGTCCTCGCCCCTTCGCCCCTTCGGTTCTAAGAGGATCTAGAGGGTGGAGAAAGCAGAGCAAGGCGTCCGCATATCTCCCCCAGCAGTTTTTGGCTTTTACTAAGTCGCAGACGCTTCTTCCTTCAGTCAGCTTGTAGGCACTGCAGTTAGCTCCGAGGCAAGGTGGAGATGCTCAGAGGCAGGCCTCGGGGCCTAGGCTGCAGCCGGCCCTGCCCAGCCTGGGAGGGGTAGGGCGAGGTGGTGCAAGCCTTCCCTAGTCAGCCTCTCTCCTGGGCTTAGGTCTTTCGATCTGCAAGACAGACGTCTCCCCTCCCCGCCTCAATCCTGTGAAGCCCCGGTTTGCACCCACGCCAGACAAGATACAGCCTTTCTATCTGTCTGTCCTCCCTCCCGCCTGCACCGGTGCGCGCCAAATCACACAGGCACATACACACAGACACACCTCGCCTTCCGTGCAACATACACACACACACACACACACACACACACACACACACACACACACACACACACACACACACACACACACCACACTCCGGTTGCGCCCACACTCGCCACACAGACACACAGTCAGCTCTTCCTGCAGCGTTCATGCACACAGAGCTCGCCCTCCCTGCAGCACGCGTGTGCATTCACACACTAAGCTCGCTCCACACACACACAAACCACACACACACACACACACGCAGGCAGACAGACACACACAAGCTCGCCTACCCTCCTCCCTCCCCGCAGTCCCGCTGCCCAGCCCGTCTTCCCGGAGCGCCGCGCCCGGCGGCCTCCGCAGGCCCCGCCCTGGGGGAGGAGAGCCGGACGCGCGCGGGAGCCGGGCAGGGGAGGGGACGGGCGGCGGGGGAGTGTCTGGCTGCCCCCGCCCCTCGAATGAGCGACTGGGCGCGGAGGTCCCCTCCCTCCTCGCTCGGAGTCTGCCAGCTCCCGCTCGCTCCCTGCCCACTCCCGGGGGGCCGTTCCGTGGCGCGGCCGCCACGGCCACCGCTTCTTTCACACTTTAGTTGCGAGCCGCGGACCGCGCTCAGTGACTGGAGAGCTGGCCGCGCGCCGCCTTCCTGCACGCACGCACGCGGGCCCGGCTCCGGGGTTTTCTGCTTTTACTCCAGGCGGCTGGGAGGAGGGGGAGCCCTGGCCACACTGTAGGGAGGAGGAGGACGTGGAGGAGGGAGGAAGAGAGCAGGCGAGGAGGCCAGGGGCGGGGGGCGGGGGGCTTGCCACCTTCAGCCCCCCCCCGCGAGCGCCCAAGGTAAGCGGGAGCCACCGGCGGCGCGCTGGGTATCCCCGGTGGGCGAGGAGGGAGGCCTGCGGGTGTCTGCCGAAGGGATGGGAGCCGCGATCCCAGTGCTGCCGGCGCTCTGCTGGTGCTGGGCTGCTGCTGCTGCTGCGGGTCTGCTGGGGCTGCTTGCTGCCAGGGACCGGAGCAAAGCTCGGGGAGCTGCGCGGAAGGTGTAGGGGGGGGGACTGCTTACGGGGTGGAGGGGTTGGGATGCGGTTAGGGCTGCTGACGACTTTCGTCACATAGAGGCCTGGGTGGCTGGTGTGAGACACCCCTCCCTTTCCACCCGCGCCCCGTGCCGCCCTCAGCCTTCCTGCTCTTCTCTAGCTTTGCTTGTAGCCACTGTTACTTTGCAAGCAGGAGCTGGGAGAGGTGGTGGTGGGGGAAAACCCACCCAAATTTAGAATCTTTTGCTAAGTCTCCAAGTCCCTTCTCTGGCTTCCACTGATGCACACGTTTATGTGGGTGATGTGATTCCCGGGATTTCTGAAGTTTTGACCTTTCGGGGTGGCTTGTTTTCTGTACATCTGTTTGCCTTCCCCGGTGTGTTTATTATTCGTGCCCTTGCGCGGCAGCCCGAGGGTGCTTGGTTATATTACATGAGCAGATTTCTTTTCCCTCTGCAGGCAGTTCAAGAAGTGCCGCGGCGCCTGGGCTGCCTTTGCTGGGCTGCCTAATGTCCTTCCCCGTCAGCCACCCTGCCCCCTCCCTCCAGAGCTATTTTTTTTTATACCCCAGTTTAATGAGTGTGTGGGAGAAGTTCCTAGGCTGAAGGGCTTTCATCGCCCATTCATTCCTCTTGTGAAGGCCCTGAATGGCTCAGGCATGCTGATAACATTTGGGGGTGCCTTTCTTTGCTTATAGAGTTGCACAGCCAGAGATAAAAATACACACACCCGAACACGCATTAATCTTGAGAGATAGCAAGCACAGTTTGAGAGGGAAGTGATTTGTTTCCAGTGGGAAGTTGACAACCTATGAGATACCTTCATCGCATGCGAGTTAGGAAACGTGTTTTAAAATAGAGCTTATGCTCTGTGTGGCTGGAAGACGGCCATAAGTTCAGTTGCTGAGCAGCTCTGAAAGTGATACACCCTGAATAACCAGGACCTCACTGAAGACGCTGTACACTGACTCAGACACTGGGAGGGGGCCGGTTGGCCACAGATTGCCTGCAGTACTTTTTTTTTCCTCTTTAGACGCACGGGAAACTGACAAGCTCATTGCACAAATGGTTATAAGGAGCACTTTCCAATTCCAGCCGATGGCGTTCAGTTTCTATCTAATGGGAATAACCTTTGAGTTTGGTAGAATTGGGACGAACCAGGATGAAACAAACATGGGCAGGGTGGGCTCAGACTACTTCAGCTCCCATGAGGGGAGCTTGGGTGATGTTTAAGGAGGGGTCTGTTAAGCCCAAGGCACAGAATTTGGGATGAGGGTTCTACCCTCTTTCATACTTCTGGAGCTGGGTGATACCTGAGTATGTGCTGTGTTGGGGGCTTGAAAATTAATCTGGACTCCCGTCATCTGTTTTTGTTTTGATAACAAGGTAGGAAGGGTCTGTGGGGTAGAACAAACCAGCGTATTTAAAGGCGTTAGACACTGTTGCTGGAGCTAGCGCTTCTGAGATCAGAAATGCGGGTTGAAATGTAATCCCTCCAATGTTTGGTACTGTGCACACCAGGTTCAGAGCACCGGACCTGCTAGGAAACAAACAAAGAAGGGAGCTCTGGACCCCTTAGATGGGAGAGTGTTTCAGGAGGGACGAGGTGCCCCCGTCCTTTACTTCTTGTCTCATTTGTCTCAACGCATACCCCATCTAATTTTGGGATATACACCCTACTTGCCCTCTTGATTGGGTGGTAGAGAGGATGTGCGATGTCCAACAGGAAAAAGTTCATTCTAGAAGGATCCCTGTGCTCTTAGCTGCTTCCTTTTTCAGAGTTAAAAGTTTTTACTCCATGTTGAAAAAACCTGATAATTTTGTTTTCTTGGCTAGTAATTTACCTCTTCCCCGGCCTACCTCCCTTAATCATTTTGTAAGGATTTCTGGGAGCTGATAGTGCGAATGTATGTGTGTATGTATGTATGTATGTATGTATGTATGTATGTATGTATGTAGTCTTTTGATGAGATCCCATCTCAAAGGAGGTGGACAAAGTTCCTGAAGATGACACGTGAGCTTGTCCTCTATCCTTCAGATGTGTTTGCGTTCTCTCTCTGTCTCTGTCTCTCTCTCTCTTTGAGACTAGAGTCTCTTGAAGACTCACAGATATGAATGAAGAACTTCCCCATTCATTGGGCCTGTCTATTGTGACTGATTCAAACACGATACCAAGGATGAAGATGGTTCACACCTTGTACTATGTCCAGGCTGTAGGTGTGTTAGCATTGCGTTGGATTTGGCATTGCGCAAGCTTTGCTCAGTGTTGTGTCTGAGTGCCTTGCTCTTGGCTCTTGTTTGGCCACATCTATTGCATGTTCTTTATCAGAGAAGATGTCAAAAGCTAAGTGTCCCTGAGCTTCCCTTATGTCAGAGAGATGCAGGAGACATTTATACAGAGGAACCTAAGTGTGCCAATTACCACGGGCTTCCTGTGAACTCATCTATGTGACTGGTAGCCATACAAACACCTTTTGTGGCAGGCAACTTTAAATACAAAGCTCATGGGCTTTTTGCGTCCTTCAAGGTTTTCTTCTAGCCCTACTTTGAGGATAGCTCCAAGGAGAGACTATGATGGTAATCCTGGCTGGACGCTGTGGAAGAAAAATAGGAGTTAACAGAAAATGTTCAGCTGGCATTGTCTTATAATACAATGCCTTGCTTTCCTTCAGCTTGTTAGAGTTGAGCATGAAGGGGGCGTGGTGTCGCCTTGTGTGTCACGAATGTATTTTTCCTCCTGCTGTGTCGCTGATGTCTCAGGCTGTGGGTGGTGGTTTAAACTGTTTAACTCTGGATCTCCTCATGGCTAAACTTATGACACCTCAACTCCTCAGAGCTGTGTGGTTGAGGCAGTGCCGGGGAAGGAACGGGGTGTGCCAGCCAGCCCTCACAGCGGCACACTGCCCATTGGCAACCAGAGGCGAGGCTTGGCACAGCTGCTCTTACAACGCACTTTTACGTGAAAATGGTTTTTACATAAAAGTTGATTTGCCTCTTAACTTTTCAGAAACATATTGACTATGTAAAGCAACCCAGACATCTATCTGGTAAATAAGGGTTCACTCTAGTAATGGAGGGGTGAGACTTAGTTTCATGAAAAAGTACATCTCTTCAAAAATACTATTTTGGAAATGATTATAGGGCGGACTCTGCCCTAAAGGGAGTAGAGGGTTATGGGAGATGGTACAGGTATGAAGACCCCACACGGTGTTCAGAAGTTTCTCTCATCCTTCTCTGCTTTAGGATGTAGAAGTATTTTAATAACCTTTTTACTTATTGTCTGTTCATGTATATGTGAACACACGTACATGTGTGTGCACAGGGCAGCTTTCAGAAGTTGGTTTTCTTCCTCCACCATGTGGGCCCTAGGGGTCAAACTCAGGTTGTCAGGCTTGGTACCTGGCACACTTATGCAATGAGCCATGTCACTGACTCAAGGAGAAATCATTTTATGTTACTAATATGTTTTTTAAGCAAATATGTGCATTTTACCTATTTCATGGTTCTTCTTTGAGCTTTACTCCATAGTGTGAGAGAAGTAAATTGTATTTAGATAGGTTCTAGATAAAACCCTGAAAAGTAGATTGCAACAGACAGTGCAAAGTACTGCTTAGAAAACACACACACACACACACACACACACACACACACACACACACACACACACGGAGGGAGGATAGGTCTTTTGTGCTGGAAGAACTGCAATAGTAAAACTGCATTTTAAAAGATAGTGACAGTTTTGACTTTTAGGCTCATAACTCAAGAGCTTATCTGGAGTGGTGTGTAAATTATACATATACATATTTTTAAGGCAGGCAGTTACTTAGCCTGTCTCAGTTCTGAAGTTTAATTTTACAAGTTACAGTTGCAATAAGAAACAACATGACATGCTGCGGTTATGCAATTATGACAGGAGTGCTTGGGGGTAAACCAGGCTAGGATAAACACAGCGATGAATGCACGGCAGTGTCTGCAGTTGCCAGGTATTAATACGATCTCTCACTTTCCTACAAACGTGTAGCAGGAAAACTGTATTTCCTCCATTGTAAGTTGCTCTGTTCCCCGGGAGAGGAGACCACTTTCCCAGTCTGATTTCAAGCTACTGATCATGCTCCTGGAAGGCAGGGCTGCCTTGCTCATCTCAGAACCCCCCATGGCAGCTGGCAGGGCATACTACTTTGCACTTGGAAGTCACTCAAATAGCGATCAAACTGAAGGAATTAACTTAATTAGTTAAGGTCTGTAATGTGTTTAAGACCTTGGAGAAATACATTAGATGCAGACATAGTTTCTTTTTTTAATAAACCTGCGCGATAGTTTATTAAGAGCTGTGTATCATGCCTCGGGGTGGAGTTTTTGAAACATTTGTCAGGGACGTAAACATGGCAATCGGGATGCTCTTTTAGCTAACCTCGACTCTGAGTTAGGGTCATCTTAATTTGGAGTAGCCATGGTTTCCATAGCTGATGAATCCTTCCCTCCTGTCACTCCATCTCATTTGTCTGAGGAGCTCAGCTAACGTCTATACCTCTTCCTCACCGTCTCACGTTTTTTTTGTGTTTGTTTATATTTGTCTTCTTGGACATTCAACCTTAGTGGTAGCAGTCAGGGCTTTCCGTGTTGGCGTCTGTCCTGGTGGTGAGGTCCTGGGAGAGCTCTAGCACTCCCAACTCCCAGTTTATTAGGTTCACAGCTGCTTCCTCTAAAATAACCTGGGAAAAAGCAATGTGGAGCCCTGCCCAGTGCAATGAGCTCACTCAGGCTCCCTCCCGGCATCCTGTGGCTCTCTCAGAAATCTGTTCTCTTGGGCTGGCCTTACCTTCCTCCAGTTCCTCTGCCAAATATCCCTTGGAGTTTCCTATCCTTCCTGGAGCTTTTCCGTGCTCTTCTGTCCCATAGATGTCCACCCACAGCCCCTCTGGCTTCTCCTCCCACCACTGTATTTTCACCTGCAACACCTGAGGTTCCTTTGAGACTGGGCTGCCCTGGTACACATCTTAACCACCTCCCAGGAGCCACTTACCCCCTGTTCCTCTCACCTGACGTCCTACTGCAGACTTCCTGCTTCCAGCCAGACTCTGCCCTCAGGGCGCCTCTGCCTGAGTCCTGCTTTGCTTTGCCCTACGCCTCATTCCTCCTACCTTCTCCCCCCCCCCCACACTCCCCCCCCTCCCAATCAGGCCTTAGATCTTCCAGCACATACCTGCCTTGGCCTGTTTCACAGCCTCCCGCCATCTCAACTGATGTGTTTACAGCATTTGTGAGTTGATAGTCACACAACTTCAGACCTCGTGGGATGGATGGGGTTAGAGGGGTGGAAGTCAGGGGGCTTCCAACCCTGGGTTTCACTTTGGGCTCCACAGTGCTGTGTTGTCGACCTCGAAAGGCTCCCGGGCCATTTACTAATATGACTTGGAGCATTGCGCTTCTTTGCCTCACTTGAGGACTCCATCCTCTGCTGGGGAGTAGCGAAGGGGAATATCCTGCCGACGACGATTGTTATTTTAAAAAAAATTTGATCCACAAATCTTGGAAAGCGTTTCAGAGCTTTCCATAATAGCCCCACTCAAAGGCTTTATTACACCACCGGATTCTCCTTGCTAATCACAAGTAGAAGTGGTTTCATTTCACGTCTTTATCTTTTCTTCTCCTTTAGTTAAATAACTATAACGTGAAGTGCTCCCCTCCCCCCATTTTTTTTTTTTGATGATTTTACAGTTTACAGTGAGTCTTGGGACACACTTATGCCAAGCAAAGGTCTCTGTAGCAAAAACCTTACATAGTCAATTTCACCTCTAGGTCTGTGGTCTGTGCTGACCTTTTCAGGAAGATTGGTGAAACAGCCACGTGGTAGATGTAATACAGCTCTGAAACAGCCACCTGGCAGATGTAATACAATACAGCTCAGTGGGAGGACACAATCTGAGGTCCTAGGTTTGATTCTCAGCTCCAGGGGGGAGAGGAGGAAAAAAAAAAGCAAAAAACCGCATAAGCCTGTTAATGTGGGACTGGCCTTTTCACAACTTGAGAAGTGCAGTGAGCCAGCCCTTCTGCAGTGCAGCAGGGAGGCCAAGGGTTTGAGTGAGCGTGCAGCAGCCATGGCTCTCTGACTTAGCTGACTGAAGGTGGCAGATATCGCAGTAGTTTGAGTTCACGTCATCGGACACATATTCCACTTCACTTGGTGACTTATGGCTTTTCCTGCCCGAGCCGTGCATTGTTTCCCCTGGAATATGGGGCTTTTTTTTTTTTTTCTTTTCAGAGAGGGAAGTGGTAGGTGAAGTGGGTCTCATAACAGCCTGAGAGGCACTGAGTGCACCACAGACGCTCCTGACAGCGTCTCCTTGAACTCCGGTATGGAGGAGGAGGAGGAGGAGTGCGTTCCTTGTCTTCAGTGTGGCAGAGGCCTTGGATTCACACGGCTTCTCATGAGAAGACTCGAAGGCCCTGGGTAGAGTAAAGTGACGCAGAGATGAGTCCTGTATGTCAGGAGTTGACTTCGGTTCTGTCTGCAAGCTCAGCCAAAAGCAAGTTTCCTCTGATGGTCACGTGACAGTTCCTAGCATTAGAGAGTTATAAGGGAATAAACAAGCCTGATGGCGAGGCGGCTCACGCCTGGGAGGCAGAGGCAGATGGCTCTCTGTGAGTTCGAGGCAAGCCAGGTCTACAAAGCGAGTCTAGGGCATCCAGGGATGTTAACACAGAGAAAGCCTGTCTCGAAAAACCTTTTAAAAAAAAGGGAGGGGGGACTAAGCATCATATATCCACCCCAGGTCCTCGGATGGAGGATTTCACAATCTAGAAGGCTCTGTGAGCTGCCATAACATCTGCCGAAAACTCACATGTTCTGTTTTCTGTGTTGGGGACCTAGGACTCTCTGAGACAGGTCTTCCAAAACAAACCTGCTTACCCTTTGTGGCTTCCTCAGGCCGGCCTCTTGATGGCCTTCCTCTCACTGTTTCTCCTGAGACTGAAGAAGCCCTTTCTCGAGTCTGAGCTATAGCCCCTCCCTCCCCCGCCAACCCATCATTCATATATTTCTTGGTCCTAGGTAAATAGATGCTCTTCTGTCCTGCCCACTCAACCAGAAGAATTGATTGTGTTGTGTAAATAGTTATTGGTTGATTGACAGCTAGTAATTGATTTGAAGCTTGGATTTTTTTTTTTTTAAGAAAATGGCATTCCTATTTAAAATTCTCTTTAACTAAATGAGGAAGTCTAGTCTGGACTGGGAAAGATAGTGTTGTTGTTGGCCAAGGTGAAGGCACTCATCTGTCTTATCTGCTCCAATAATTTATTGGGCAAACATTTGCTTTTGTGGGTGATGCTCTGTGTCATCCCTGTGCCTGGCACGGGGAAAGGGGGGCGGAGTGGGTTGGGGGGAAGAGATGCTGGAAATACAGAGATCAAGAGGCCCCTGGCCCTGGCTTTGTGTAGTTCTCAGGCAAGCCCTGGGGGAATTGTCGTGTGAACACGTGATCCCTGGTGAATACACAAAGGTGCTTTGGGAGCTGAGATAAGAAAGCCTGGGAGATAGGCCCACAGGGCACCCATTTTCCCTGGGAACAGTCTTGGTTCGCTCCACCTGCCCAACACTGCTAACAAAGTGCTCTGTCACCCCTCAGACGGCCTCAGGTGGACAGTTAATTACGGTTTGATAAGTTTTAATTTTTCTCACCCTACTCATTCATGGACTCTTAGACCGGCATTTTGGGACAAGCAGGTCTGGCAGCAGCAGGGGTGGGGGGATGGGGAGGACGGAGGGGCAATGAATCAGGCCACTGTAGGCAGAGGAAGCTCTGTGATGTGGATGTGGTAGATGTGGTTCTTTGTGGCTCCTTTTTTCCCAGCAGATGGAGGACTGGAAGATGAGGCTGATGAACTGTGTAGTTTGCTGTAGAGTTTGGACCTTTACCCAACATCTATCTAAGCAGTGGAGGTCACCGCAACAGAGAAGACACATGCTTTTGCATTCTGTTCTTGATGGGTAGAGAAGAGACTAAAGGGACAAAGAACAAGTGAGGCAGCCTAGTCAGGGATGCTGAGAGCTAAGTTAATGCCTAAGCCTGCGCAAAGAGGTAGATAGGGCAAGCATTAAAAAACAAAAACAAAAAACAAACCAGAATTGGAAGAAACCAGTAAAACTAGGGGAAAAAAAAAAAGAAAAGAAAAGAAAGAAGTTGAAGGACAAGTACTCATATTTTTTTGAATCTATCATGCTCACTGAGATGAATATTCAAGCACTGAGCGGAAAAAGTTACCGAGTCAGTTAAAATATACTGCATTTTAGGATGTCTGTTCTCCTAGCTAGCTGAGGTTCTGGGACGCCTTGCAGAACAGGAGGTTGGGTTAGAATTACAGGTTTGATCTCAGCTCAGTCATCATTTCTTAGGGAGTCATTTTGCAATTTCCACAGCAAGGTTAAACCCCTTTATCCTGCTTTCTTACTGTACCATGCGACTCCTCCTTGTATGTCATCGCAGTGTTGCAACTGTGTGTTCACGTTTGTGATTTTTGGATTAACGTTAATACTACACCCTAACCCAGGGTAAAATACACAAGTATCTTTGATCCTTCCCTATTAAAAGGAATCCTATCATACACGGGGGGTGGGGGGGGGGTGGGCGTGGTGACAATGCATGTGTGTTGCGTTGGCTATGTGCATGGATGAATGAATGAATGAATGAATGAATGAATAAATAATGAATGAATGAAATGTGGTAGGTGCTGTTTAGTTTAGTATGAGATGCCCCTGGGAAGGTATAGAGGAGAAAACAGAACACCGAGTTCTGGGAGACTCCAGCCTTCAAGATGTGTGGTAGAAAAGCACAGAGGAGAAAATTCCAAAATGGAGTGTCTCAAAGAGGCAAGCTGGCTAGGTGAAAGAGGTGTCTGTAAGAGGAGAAAGGATGGGGCAGTGGTGTTTCGTCAGCATTCTTGCATGAAGAAGCAAAATAATTCTGATAAACGTTACTCAGGATTTAGGACGTCTCTTATTAAAATAAGAGAGCTGGGACTATCTACTTCATTGAGGAATATAAATATTTCCTCACTCTTCAAGAATCATAACCAAACCAAACCACTGGCAACTTGCCATTGTTATGCTAAGGTGTGCTTCATGCAAAGCTAGAAGTTCTATCACGGGTAGTTTGTGTGCTCAAACTCTCAACAACTTACGCCGGCACCCGATGAAGTGGTAATGCATTTGGGCTATATTTTTGGAAGGAGTATGAAACAGCACAATGTTTAATCATTGTGAATTTATGAGTGTGTGTATTGATTTACAAGGGGGATAAAAATACATCCTGCATACGAATAGCCATTAAGACTAACCACACAGTTGCAACATTATCACAGAGGATGGCTAATTGTCTCTTTCCAGAAGTGGAGGCTGAGAAATGGTGTCACTAATGATTTGTAGTATAAATAGGGAAGCCCGTCTACAGAGAGTCTACAGAGAGACTAAAGGTAGAGGTGGGTGACACATCCTAATATAGTGGGAAGGATGCAGTAGCTTTGGGTTCAACAGCTGCTGTTCAGCTTCCTCCACTTCTAGCTTGTGATCGTGACTTGCCGCGGCAACACTTGACAGTGGTACTAATTGAAGCTAACCTGTACTGAGTATTTGCTCTGCTCTGAGGTGCTGTGCTTGCAATAGCTAGCTGCAACAATTACTTCTACTTTATTCATAGGAAAAACTGAGGCACAGCATGTGTAGGACCTTGACCAGGGTCTTGTGGGTAACTAGTTAGTGGGTGCTGGGATTAGAATCAGATTCTCTGACCCCATTGTACGGCTCCGCCCTCTACCCTGCCTGATCTCTTTACCTGCGTTTCTTTTTAAACCATAATTACAGACATGGTTATCATCTTGTCTGTACCTACTAGATTACTATTTCTAAATGATAAGAGCCTTTTTAAAAAAAATATAACCACAATATTATTATCATGCCTAAATTTTAAAAACATAACTCTTTTATATCAGATATCAAAAGAGCAAATTCTCTTGATTGTGTGTGTGTGTGTGTGTGTGTGTGTGTTTAATTTCTCTTTCTTTTTTTCTTTTTAAACAATCCAAACGATGTTCATAGCTGAGGGATGCATCTGTTTTTATAGACTGGCCTCTTTTGTCTGCATTTCTTCCTCATTTTCTTACCGAGAGTTTATTTGCTGAAGAGACGACTGTTTCTTGGGAGGTTTCTGCATTCTGTGACTTTTTTGGTTGAATCTTTTTAATCTCTTTTTTCCTGTTTTCCCTGCACACTGGTACGCATCCTGTTACTTCAGAGGAGTGGTCACAAACACCCTGCGTCTTTGGGGAAGAGTTAAGAGAAAGGGCCTTGACTGAAGTCTTGTAGGTAGTAAGTGAGGTGCTGAGACTGTAAGTCAGGCTCAGTGGACGACACATTGGGCTTTGTTGTTGTGGTCAACCCGTTTCTTCCATGATAGAATTATCCCAGGCCCTTAAAGGCCACTGGGGGTCACTGTCATTGCGGAACAGGTTATAAGATCAGGATAATCTACCTGCACTTGCTAGCTGGGATTTTTCTTTCATTAAACGTATCAGCCATTTGGTGTATGTCTTTCGGTACAATTGATGATTGGTTTCCTTCCCTTTATTATATAATCAGTGTTCAAAATGAGTTGATTTTCTAGTATCTTCCAAATGAGACCAGTGAGCGATTTCTCATATTGCTTTTGCAAATATCATTATAAACACATGGATTTTAGTGTAGTTTTCATTTAAACCCCCTGTGATTATTTATTGATTTTTATACTTTTTTGCCCCCTCTAGACAGAGCCTTGCATTTAGCCCAGGCTGGCCTCCAATTGGAAATCTTCCTGCTTCATCCTCCAGATGGTTATTTATTTTGAAGCTTATCCTATTCCCCGCCCCCCTCCCAGCGGGAGAGTCTTTAAATTGGTTTCTGAATCTGCTTGACAAGTCTAGAAAGACATTGATTGATTCATTACTTTATGGTTTAACAAGGTATTTTAGATTTATGTTGCATTTTTCGTGCTTCAGATCTTCATTAATGATAAATGGTATTTAGATACCACAGCCTAGATATTAAAGGTGCTTGCTGCCTACAGATCTTATTGCTCTTTTTTCCTCAGTGGGCAGAATTAGGAAGGTATACATGTATAGATGTATCTACTGAGATATGGTTATAAACACGTGTATATATGCAGACGGGAGATACTAATTAATATGCATATGTTCATATTTATACATAATTTTATTTAAGGCAATCAAACTTTTGCCTTTCTTTCCCTTAGGAAAAGCAGTAGAATCCTGTAGTTCTGTGCATTCCTTTTTGCACTTAATAGTGTATTTGAGGGATCACTTGGGAGTTTTCTCATTACATCTTACAACTGTGCCTTTGTTTTGTTAAAGTATCCGAAGTATTCATTTGAATAGATGGCTGCTTCTCATCTGTTGCACTTCCATTGTAGTGGGGAGTGGGTTGTTTTGTTGATGGAGATTTAGCTGCCAATCAAACAAAAACTTGAGTGTATAGGGCTACGCTGGAAAGCCTTGTGGACATTTGTTAGTATGTGAAGGCTTATCTTTACGATAGGTTCTAAGAGGGAGAGTCACCAGGTCAAAGGATAAATGCTGTGTAGTTTTTCTCAATGCAACAGTTCCCTGTTGTCCTCAGAGATGCTGCAAGGTCCCCAGTGGATGCCCGGAAGTGGCAGATCATGCCAAAGCCTGTATTATTTCTTAGACCTCTGGTAAGACTTACTTTGTAAAGCAGACACAGGTTAAAGATTAAACAGTTGTGACACTATGCTTGTAAATAAAAGTTTTTAGAACATGAATTGTATATTTCTGGACACTCCCGTTTAGTGTTATCTAAATAGTGAGAGATGGTGATGCATGAGGCTCTCCTCTTCCCTGGGGGGCCGATTCCACCAGTCCACTGAGGCAAGAGGAGCAGAAGACGAGGTGCAGGGCTCGGAAGGTCATAAGCAAGATGGAGATGAACCACTCCAGGGACCACTCCAGGAACTAGTCCATCTCTATCAGGGAGAACCAAGGCTGTATTCCCCTTGGGGAGTGGGTAGGGCCTTCCAGGATAGGTGTTCATAATTGGTGGAAAACAGGCACTTTAAGGATGCTGGTTTTGCATTTGACAGCGTGCATCTATCATATGAGTGGGAACACAGCACCTAATTATCCTATAGGCACAGGGAGAGGAGAGCTAGCAGGGAGCTGTGTCAAGGGCCATATATCAAGTGTGCTGTGTCTAAAGACACTCTCCAGATGGAGTCAGGCCGAGAGGGAGTCCTACACCTAACACTGAGCTCAGAATGGCTATGCAGACAGGATTGCAACCTCAAACAGCAGGGCCCTTCCAACAATGTACTCACGTAATTCATCACCCGCCTTCATCTTGAGGCAAGGCCTGTTGTGTCCCAGGGTCTTCGTAGGCAAGGATGACCTTGAACTTTTGCTCTCCAAAAATGCTGGGATATCAGCTCTTGCACCGTCATGCCCAGGTGCATATGGAGCTAGCGGTCAAATCCATGGCTTCCTGAGTTGTAGCCAAGCACGCTCCCAGCTGAGCCTCACCCCAGCCCTCTTTGTTTCTCCTGATTCTAAATCAACTGCCCCTCCCCATGAATCATCTCTTAATTTTTTCCCTTTATTGTTATATTTTCAATTTATCATTTGTCATTTTCACCGACTGCACTATTCATTATATAAATGATTTGTTTTGTCTTTTTTTTATTGCTTCATGGTTTTGAGTCATATTTTGGAAAAACTGCCCTTATCTTCCAGGCTTTAGAGAAATACTTTATAGTATAATATAATGTAATATAAACCATGCGTGTAATTTGTTAGTTGCTGTGATAAATATGTAGATGAGAGTAATTAAAATAATATATTTCTTTTATCTCAAAATATTATCTTAATAAGTAATCAGGGTTTTTTTTCCCTTTCCTTTTTTATGTATTTATTTTTTTGAGACAAGGTTTCTCTTTGTACCCTTGAATGTCCTGGACTCGATTTTTAGTCCAGTTTGGCCTTGAACTCATAGCAATCTTCCTGCCTCTGCCACCCTGAGGGCTAGGATTAAAGGTGCATGCCACGAGGCCCAGCTAGTAATCAGTATTTTAAAATTATTGATATTTCCATTTTTGTTAGTGTATATTATTCAAAAATAATATGTTTCATTGTATTTCATACATATGTAAATGTATTTTGATCATATTTGCCCCATAGTAAAAAATTTAAGACTATATATGTATGCTTTAACTTAAAAGGTTAAAAATATTTTGTGGATGTATGTGTGCATGTGTGTTTATGTGCACCATGTATGCAGGAGCCCTAGGAGGCCAGCAGAGAGCATCAGACCCCTGGCACTGGAGTTCCAGGCAGGTGTGAGCCACTGTGTGAGTGCTAGGGATTGGACCTAGAACCTCTGCGGCGGCAGTAAGTGGCCTTGACCTCTGTGCATCTTTTCATCTCTGTGCTTTAACTTTTAACGTAGCTCAGCTTTGTACTAAGTTTTTAGTGTAAATATTTAGATCTCATGATTTGCAGTTGAAAAAGAGTAATTTCATATAACAATGTCCCATGTGCACCTGAGAGTTTCCCTATGACTGAATTGAGTACAAGTGTTTGAATGTCAGTTTCATTTACTTAAGAGTAAATCTAAAGAACAGTACTCAGTTCCCAAGCACTAGGTCACCATGTATGGTTGGCTGCTGCCCTTTGTAGGCCCAGGCATGGAAGAGACTCAGCTGTGTTGTCTTTTAGTAATTGTGTGATTTTTGTCATTAGCATTTCACTATGAGTTTATCTTAGTGGATGGTGTGGAGACTGGATCCAATTTCCTCTTCCTTCAATATGGTTATCTGGGTATTGCAAGAACCTGCTTTAAGAAAAAAAAAATCCATGTTTGCCCATTGATTTAAATAGGCTCCAATTATACAATTAATTTCATAGGTAATCAGTTGTATTTCTACATCTTCAATTCAGCTGTGTCCCTTCATGCTCCAGTACCCTGCTGTCTAAGCATAGTGAATGTAGAATATATTTTAATATTAAAATCATTCATGGTGCAATACCATCTCATGCTTGGCAGATCTGTCAGTGTCAAGTGTTAGGCAGATGGACAGAGGCGCCACACTTCTGGTGCTGGTGATATCAGATTGATGCAGTGATTTTGAGAAGAGGTCTGGGCAGTGTCATCCCATCAGCCATCAGGGTAGCAGAATGGAGTCTCCTTATAATGTGTAACAAGGCTGGAGCGGGAGCAGGGACTTCACTTTGCCATTCCAGCATTATGAGTTGGGCTGATTGCCCGTTGAGAAACTCTTAAACACGCACAAGAGTGCCTGGGGCAGTGCCGTTCATGATAGCAACACTCTTGAAATGGCCAACAGTACACGGAGTAAGGCAGCTCTGTATCCATACAAATAGTAGTGAGAGTAACCTACACATTGGTAAGTCACCCTGTAGTAGCCTGCTGTTTTCTCTTCCCACAAGCCTGCATGCTTTTGAAGTTGTAATGGCTGAGGTGGGGGAAGGCAAAAATGGGACAACAATATGGTAGGGCGCCATTTATGTGAAGTTCAAAGATGCTTAGCTAAAGCACCTTTTTGTTTAATGAGAGATTCGTGTGTAGGAAACTGTATTCAGATAAGCAAGGCCGTAGAGTGAGAGGGCTGTCGCTGCTGCACTGTGAAGGCAGGTTGAGCTTGGGAAGGGGCATGTGGGAAATTCTGTGGGTCCTCGCGTGGCCCAGAGATGGGCATGTAGATGCTCATTTTTGCTTTCATACTTTAAAAATCTATATGCATTATTGGTTAGTTCGTTGCATAGAGGATCCAAACAGTGGTGGCCCAAATCTAGACAGAGGCTAAGCAAAGCTCAAAGTAAACCGTATGCCGGTGAAGGCTGCCAGGTTGTTTTGTTTTTGTTTTCTCGTTTCTTAGGTCGTACCCAATAACTTTTCAGTTGTATGAAAGACTGAAAGGAAAACAATTTTTATTGATACCTGTGTCAAGCAGCAGGATATCTTCTCAGGTAGTATTTGCACGCAGGTTACTGTTCCATCCACAGACGCAATATATGTAGGCTTGTTAGTCCTGCCATACTAAGCCAAAGTGTTGTTTATGTAGATTATCATCACGGTCACTTAAAACTTTACTGGGTGAGAGCAGATCTTCTCTCCCTCCCTCCCCCTCTTCCTTCCTTCCTTCCTTCCTTCCTTCCTTCCTTCCTTCCTTTTTTCTTAGTTAGGATCTCATGTACATCAGGCTGGTCTCAAATTCACCACATAGCAGAGTGTGGCCTTGAACTAGGAATCCTCCTGCCTCCACATCCCAAAGGCTGGGATTATAGGCACACACCAACCGTGCCTGCCGGGAGTGACTTTTTGAAGCAAACTCTCAATAAGCACATGTTATATGCCAGACACGGTGTGTCTCAGGAGCTCATGCAGCTTGAAAAGCAGTCCGCAGGAAAACGAGACATGGCCTGCCTTCTGCAGATTAATAAACTGGTGCCCAAGAGGGTAAACAACTTGTCCAACACAGGTTTATCTGGCCCCCAAGTCCACATTCATCGTTTTTGTTCTAGGAAGTTCTAATTTCTTCTCTGTTTCTCTCTGTTGAGAACTTTGGCTTCTCCTCCGTCCCTTTTCTGCTTTGGTGGAGATCCATCCCAGAAAGACTGTTTTTACCTCCTCAACTTTTAGACAGGGAAATCCTTCAGTCTCGTGGGCACAGGCCATAATATCTCAGGGAGGTTTTTAAACAGCAGTTGTGGGCTTGCTTCACTGTGGATCTGCGAAACGGCTGTTTCCTGCTCCTCCGACTTGCGTGGATTCATTGGTGTTGAGCAGATTTGATTCTGTGGGAGACCCTTCCCTGTGTCTGATTCCTTGTTTTTAAATATGACGCCTCCCCAGTTTGTGCCCCCAAGACTAGACTGAATTCTCAAACCTTCCTTAGGTGCAAACCCCACCTGTGCCCCTCTCCTACTTGTCAAGTGTTAACACCTATGGTGGCTCTTATTTCCTAGAAGGACCTACACATTCCAATTTATACACGTTCCCCGATCTTTTACCTTTGGTGTAGCAGTTTTTAAAAAGCAGAGGACTGATAATTCTTACTTTGGCTTGATGGTATAGATGAATATCAAGCCCCCCTCTATTCCTCCTCACTTTTTTACTGGCATTTTAATCAGCTGACAGGGTGACTGGGCATCAGGATGGGTAAGAAAATTCAAATGAGCCTTTGGTTGCTAGGGAACCTGGTTAACTCAGAAATTATGACTTCCAACAATTATGGAGAAATCACAAGAGAGCTGCTTGGGAATTGCTGTCCTTTCCTTTTTTGATTCATGCTCCTATGGCTGTTAAGCTTCTTTCCCTGGGAGCCAATACACTAGCTGTTTCAAGGAAGTGAAAGTGTGTGTGGGGGGGTGGGGGGGAGCTAGGGATGTAGGTCATTGGTACCCTGTGCTCTTAGCACAGAGCACAGGCTTGATCCCCAGCGCTAGCAGAAGATGCTAACGTCTTATAATCAAAAGGCGAGCATCAGTGTAGGAGTGAAAATGGTGGCTGCCCATCTCTTCTGATCTGTAGGCCTTTGGGTGCCTCTTGATGACCAAGAGAGTCACTTCTAGAATGACTGACAAGCCATATTTGTGTATATCTTCCATTTTCACTGTTTGGAGCTTTGGGGTCACGTATCAGGAAACATACCATCTCATGATATAATCTTTGCTCTGTGTGAAGAGGACATCTTTTTTTTTTTTCCACTTTAAAAACAAAAATCATCTTTCTGATTAGCCAAGTTACAAACTAACCACATTTCCCCTTGACCAAACTCATTTGATGGGAGAAGAGGCACAGTGTGTGAGCATGGGGGGTGGGGTGGGGGAGGTGCCTGGGGCACCAGCTTGGTTTTCTACTGCTCTCTCAGATCATGCACTCCCTAATTTGGGGCTCTGTTTGCGGTCTTTAATTGTTACAAAGGTAGGACTCAAGTGAGGGTCAGGAATCTATGTGAGTGACAGAGCAGGAAAACCAACCCTGATATTTATGACCAACTGTTGTATTTGAGAAGTGTGATTGCTATTTGAAGGTGTGACCAGGTCGCCTGTTAAATGGGGAGGAAGATAGGAACAGGGGAGAGGATTCATTGGGCTAGCACTTCCTGCCTTCAGAGGCCCTGGAGACATCCTTGCAGGGGTAGGAAATACATTCAGGATGCTTTCCCCAGTGATTGTTCCATTCAAGGGCTATTCAGGAAAGACTTGAGCCTCATTCTGGGCCCCTTTTCATTGTGCTGTTAGGAGTCAGCTGCGTGTGTGGGGCGTAAGGGAGACTTGTGGAGACTGGTTCAGAACTGGATGCATATAACACAGTAAATGAGTCTTTACCTTCTTTCCTTGGTGTGAAGTGAACTGTGGTTATCATGTTTTCTGTGTTCCCAGGAATCCCATGTCAAGCTGCCCTCCATCTTACTTAGTGTAGCGTGTACATCTGCTAACCCAGTGCATGCACATCTAGAAGCACGAGCACATTTCGCTCCCAGACAAACAGAATACACCATCTTGGGTTGATTTAATAGTTTTAATAAATAGGGTTTTTTTTGTTTGTTTGTTTAAACAAATCCCTGTTCCCCTCGAAGCATGGGAACAGCATGACTTTTTGTGGGAATGAGGAAAGGCAGACAAGAATGTTTAAGGCAGCGTATGAGATCTTTGGCAAACCATTCATGGCGACTAGGATGCCAGGTGAGTGTTATGTTTACATAAGTATCTTTTTATTCTTTTTTATCAAGTATGCAGAAATTGTGTGTTTGTGTGGTGGTGGTGGTAGTGTGTGGTTTGTGGTGTGTGTGTGTGTGTCTTTGTATTGGTTGCAGTCATGATGGAAGGTACCGTTTACAGATGCAGGGTCTGGTCCTGGCACTGTTTGCGCAGATGCGTTAATGGGTATCAGGAGAGGGGGAAAGTTCAGAGACCATCAGGTAATACTGGGAGTCTGGGTTCTCACTCTCACATCTTACTAACCTCTACCTTTGTTAGCTCAAATGACCGATACAGCTCAGGGTAGCTGGATGATTAACAGACCTACAATACTAAGACTAGGCAGCCAGGGAGGAGAAGACGAAATAGACATGGCAGCAGTTCTGCATCTCCTTGCTGAGTAGGTAGATGACTCAGTACACTTGGTAAAACATTAAAATTGCTCTAATAAGACCGGGAAGTGTGTGCATGTTAATGCTATTACATCACAGTGGGGAATTGGCTGGTCTTTTTCTTTTTTTTTTTTTTTTTTTGGTGGTGGTGGTGTGTCTGCAAATTAAACACACATCCCAAACGGAAACATTGCTTGTCACTGACTAGATGGGCAGTGGAGTGAGCACAAAAGCTCAGTCCATTGATTCTGTAGCAGCCCTGGGGTTCAGAAGGTCTGTGCTTAGAGGTGACCTCCTGCCCGTGAAGAGACCCCAGCACCCCATAGCATGATCCCTCCTAGCAGTGCGAAACACTGTTGCATTGCCTTGACCTTTCACTCACTCACTCACTCACTCATTCATCCATCCATTCATTCAATTAAACCCAAATCAACAGTGGATTGTCAATGAGTTATTTGCTAGGACGTGGGGCTTTGTTAAATTAAGCTATAAATTAAATGTTAGCTATCACCAGGCATGGAGGTGCACATCTTTAATCATCAGCACTTGGGAGGCAGAGGTAGGCGGATCTCTCTGAGTTCAAGGCCAGGTTAGTTTACAGAGAGTTCTAAGGTAGCTAGGGCTACATAGAGAGACCCTGTCTAAAAAAAAAAAAGTTAACTATCAAAGAGGGATCAAAACAAAACAGAACAAAAACTTGTTGGGTATCTTAAGGAAAGGAATCCTTGACAAGACCTTGGAAACGGGCGGAGCCGTGCCAGTGCTAACTGCACAGAAGGCTAAGGCACGTTTTCATGGAGGCTCTATCACCCTCAGGGGATTCTCTGACATTTGAAATAGGTGTGGTAAATGGTCAGATTTCACCACACTTTCTCTTCCATCCCAATCTGATGAAGTCTCACGCATAACAAAAATAACACATTAGGGGCCTTTTATCTACTGCTGACAATGCTCCCTCAGAAGAAAGTCTGTGCCTTTCACTGTTCTCAGAGCAACCCAGGGGGCTTAGATGTCAGTGTTCTTCCTACTAGAGACTACCTAGAGTTATTTCAGCAAGAAGGTGAGACAGCCGTCATCACTGTGGCCCTCCTCCTCCTCCTCTTCCTCCTTTTCTTAGATTTATTATTTTAAATTTATATGTGTGTGTGTGTTTTCAGGGGTGGGTTTGTGCACATGAGGCAGGTGACCACAGAGGTCAGAGGTGCTGGATTCCTCTGGCACTGGTGTTACAGGCAGTCGTAACCTGCGTGACTCAGATGCCCGGAACCAAACTCCAATCCTCTGCAACTGCTGAACCGTCTCCTTAGCCCCTGACACTGCCATCTCTTGCTCAGCACCTTTTTGGTTTCTGTGTTTGTTTCCCTTCATTTTTACTTGGCGCACAAAAAACAGAGTCCTTTGTAATTTCGGGGAGGGCCTGAACCTGATGTTGGGTACAATTGATAGGGTCCTCCTGTGCTTTCCTCTCCTTGGTCCAGGAGCTTGCCTAACCCCTACCCCACAACCTGCTCTTTGTTCTTTGCTGCTTAGGATCCTGATTCAGATCTTTACCTGTTGTAGGAAGAAATCACTTCACAACCCTGGGAGGAGGTGAATGAAGTGGGAGTCCTGGAGGGTGGGATGTAGACTGTGGACCCAACGAAGGGGTGGGAAATCTGCCAAAAAAAATGAGCTCAGTGGAATTTGAAGGCAAGTTATGTCTCATGTGTCATGGAGTGAAGGGGCAAATTCAAACAGAAGAGGAAACGGAGCTTTGCCAGAGTGTTAGGGTTCCCTTGGTCACGAATTACCAACTCCTTCCAGAACAGTAATTAATTCCGTACTGAGTGAGGACTTGGTCTCCCTGCCCCGCCCATGTGGGTAGCTCACCTCTCCCCTTGCCCCATGCCAGGCTCACAGTGGGCTTGACGAATATATACTGAATCGGATTCAATGTTGTGTTGACTCCAGGAGCTCCGAGGGCTTATTGCTTCATTTCCCATCGCTCTGCATTACTGAATAATATCCTATGGTTCTAGCCCTACCCCCATGGCTTTACTCTTATTTATGCCTTTTCCCTAGCAGTAAAGCAGAGTAGCTGCCGGCAAAAGAGAGCCAAAGCATTTTTACAAATTTGTGTAAGGGCAGGGAAAGAGATATAGCAGAATGGGGATAAAGGATGAAAAATTGGCAAGCTTATGAGAAATAAAAATGATATATTAGACATTCTCTACAGAGAAGAAGTTATAGAGGTGGTAGGAAATTTATTTTTCCAATATGAACTGAAATACAAATTTATCTATAAATTTAAAATAACATCTGAAACAGACTTTCTATAGCAAAATCCTTTCTCTAGCAGCCCCCAAAGGCTCCCCCGCCCCGCCCCATATGCAGGATTTACTCATTGTGACCTCATCAGTAAGAGGGAACAAATTAAGGGGCCCACTGAGCCCAAGCCCATCCTCAGGCTACCCTTGTATGCTTTAGGGAAAGAACGGGAGCCTAGGCAAGAGAACTGCATGCTTAAGTGGCCCCAGGCAAGGCGGAGTCCGGTTGATCATTTTCTCCGTTCTGATGCTGAAAGGTGGTCAAGGAAGTCCTTCCTCGGTGTAGAGAAGGATGCGTAATGCTCTTGCAGAGGATCTGAGTTTGGCTGAAACGCGAGGTTCCGTTCTGATGCCTCTGGCTTCTGTGGACGCATGTGCCCCTACGACCCTCCATACACATAGTTAAAATTAGTAATAATAAAGATGCCTTTATTGCTGGAGTGGGAGATAAGCTGGTTCTCAGAGGCATTCCTGGGTGTGGCTCCTCTCCTGCAAGTAATTACCCTCATCTGCTGGGTGGTCTATCCTCGGACGTTTTGAAGTTCCTGGAATCCAAGGTGACTCAAGAGGAAAGGCTAAGGACAATGACAGCTCTGTGCCTTCAGCCAAAATAAAGACTACAGACACAAAATGCAGGCAGATGTCAAACTTTCATCTCTTCGCTCCACTGTGGGCCAAGGGAGCAGTTAATACTTTTTTTTTTTCAAAAGCAGCTAGGAAAAAAAGCGTTGTATCTAGAATAATAAGCTGCAAGTTTCTTCTCATTTCAGAGTTTTATTGATATGGCTAGTAAAAAAAAATTGCTATGAGGGCTAGAGAGATGGCTCAGTGATTAAGAACACTGTCTGCTCTTCTAGAGGTCCTGAGTTCAATTCCCAGCAACCACATGGTGACTCACAAACATCTATAAAGAGATCTGGTGCGCTCCTCCACTGTGCAGGCATACCTGCAGGCAGAATACCGTAATAAATAAATAAATAAATAAATCTTTAAAAAATTGCTACATAAGATAAAAGATCTGCAAATAATTTGCCTAAGAAACACAGCATTAGAAGCAATGTTTGGTAATAGTAGAGGTGGACATGCTCAGAGAGGTGGGGAACCACCTTGGGAAGGTAATCCTGAAATACAGCATGATTTTTGGATAGATATCTAGGATTTTATGCCTTCACTTTAACTACTGAAGAGTGGCCACATTGTAATAGCACAGGTATAGTGCAGATTGGAAGGTAGGTTGCTGTGTAGTTTTGAAACATCAGGCAAAGCTGGTTCATTTCCAGGTGGACATATTCCTGCTAGTTGAAATGAATTACAACGGGCCCTACATAGCAAAATCTTGCTAATGGTTTATGATGGTATTGAGCAAGAATTTGTAACCAGGTTTCAGATTTTCTTCTAACATATCCTTTGGATTTATTTTATCTGACACAATGAGAGTTTAAGTTACTAAAAATATATATTTCTTTTCTCAAAATCTCTGTCAACTAATGCTACTTCTCTTGGGCAATCATAAAACTCTGCATTGGTAATGTAAATGAAATATTTCCAGTTTGGAGAAAAGTCCCTCATTGATTTTCTGTATTTTACTGACAATATGTCCTTGCTTAAATTTGAATCTTTTTACTTAGGATGGTTTCTGGTCAAACCCAAGCTCTGAGGGTCCATCTCATTTTCAGGAATTAGCTACTGAGTGGGCTTGCTTTGAGAATTTAGCTTTGAGGCTCTGCAGGACCAGGGATGTTCCTTGTTCATGACTGACAAGTGAGAGTGCCCTTGTTCACAAGCGAGGGTGCTAGTTTGTTCTGTGGAGTGCGCTGTTGAGCCCCTCCTGGTGCTTTCACACTAGGCGGAGAGAGCTTAATCCAACACAGTCGAAGAGTGATGGCTCTATGCATTTCCTCAGAGGTGGTTTCTTTCTATCATAAGCCAAAGTTTAGTCCGGACCCACCTGGTTTGCTTTGGAGTTCAGAGTCCCCGATGTGAGACAGTTCAGAGCCCCCTGTGTGAGACACTACACTTAGCCTCTGGTGCTATCCTGATGGTAATGATACGGCTGGGAAATTTGCAAGATGATTGTATATTTATCAATTATTTGATAGAGGTGCCCATTGTCACATTTGGTTTGCAGTTTACTCCTGTCTTCCCGTGATGCGAACATCATCGGGCGGTTTTTAGATTCTGTATACTTTAATTACTTTATTTCTGTCACCCACTTTTAAATATCACTTCTGTGAGATAAAACAAAGCTTTGCTTAGGGAGAAATGAAGCCGGGGTCAGTTACATCATGTGAACGGATGGTAAGTCATTTCCCAGCGATGGGCTGCAGGCCTGCAGTGGGGCCTCTTGTGTAAGGAGTGTGCACTTGAAGGTGTGTCTCACGGACTTGGGTCTGGAAACTTTTCTGTGCTTGAGAATGTTTTGACAGGAGGTAAGCATCCCTTAGCAGAAACCTGAGTAAAATAAACCATGCCTAGGCACTTATTAAATAGTATTTGGGGTGTGTGTGTGTGTGTGTGTGTGTATGTGTGTATGTGTGTGTGTGTGTGTGTGTGTGTGTGTGTGTGTGTGTGTGTGTGCACCAGTGCGTGACAGAGATCAACCTCAGGTGCTGGTCCTCAGGCACTTGGTAACACTGCATTTGAGGCAGGGTTCCTCACTAATTCCATCAGTCGGATACATTGGCTGTCCAGTGAGTGCTAAGGATCTTCTGCCTCTCCGTTAGCACTGGGTTACTAGTATGCAACACCATGCTGGCTTTTTAATATATATCTTTTAAACCAAGGGTTCTGGGGGGATTGAACTTGGGTCCTCAAGCTTGTAAGGCAAACACTTTGCCACCCGAATCACTGCCCCAGCCCTATTTACTTGTTTCTTAAAGAATCAAATGATAAAGACAAAACCCAGGGATGCCATTGCGCATCAGTCATGTGAAACCAGAAGAGTGTTCATATCTGGAAATGCCCAAGAACATTAGAGACAATCTACAAAGCGGGCCCCGCTGTTTCCCTGCTGCCTCTTGAAAGGAAGAGGCACAACTGGTTTCAAAGCTCAGTTAGTTCTAAGGTAAAATATAGCACTGTTCCGGGCAGATGTGGCTATTTTTGCTACTATACGGCGGGGATTTCTCCTTGAACATTGGCAGTCCGGCTTCACCTGGGAAAAGCCCTGGCATCTTCTCCAGGCTGTGTGAAATAGCTCTCTTGATGAGTGTGAGCATGGGCTTTGTAAGGCACCGCTTCTATGCCCCTGGAGGAGGCAGCTCTCAGGGTGGGATCCACGTGAGATCCCGAAAGCAAGTAGAAGGAGTCTAGATGCTGCTGTTCCTCCTGACATCTGCTGGGTGGAACTGTGCTGCCACAGTGACCCTGCGGTGTCGACTCTGAGCAGATTCTGAATTCTTCAATCAAGAGACTGATTGAGGCTCCCATATGCCACGGTGTATGGGCATTTCAAAAAAGCATGTGAGAGAAATTCTTAAAACGCTAGCATCCAGAGATTGGGGCCTCCGGGAAAAAGGCCCTGTCTAACCTGGGGGATGCAGGACTCAGTCCTCAGCATAGCAAAACTTCCCCAGCAACAAAGAATGGAAACATCTCGTATCTGCCGTTCAATCTTGGGACAAAGCCCATCTACAGATCCTCATAAAGATTGCAGTGTGTTTATAGCCGATGCTAGCATTCATTTGAACTAAATCTGACAGACCGACTGGGAACACGGGAGTGAGGAGTTTGCTTTAGGTTCACGTCGCTGTCCCATGTGGACATGCGAATGGTGACAGAGTTGGTTATTTTAGGTTCATCCACGTGGATGCAGTCTGGGGACTCTGTTGTTGCCGTGTTGTCTGTTCTGGAACAGTGAGTCTCTTCAGTGTCTGTGCCAGACCTCACCATAGCAGGTGAGTCTTTCTAAAGAGCACCTAGGAGGCTGAGGCAGTGGGCGTAAGGACACACAAACAGATCGCTGTCATAGGAAAGGGCGTGACAGAACCTTTCATCTTTGCTCTTAGTCCCAGAGCTATGGGAAAAAGTGTCTCTGTCACGAAAATATGGCTGCATGTAGCTGAGACCTCTTCAGGTCTGCTTTTCTTATTTGTATTTTGTAAATAAGAAAGGAAGCCAGAAGCAAAGGAAGAGTGTCCTAGTTTGCTTTCTATTGCTGTCATTAAGACTAAGACAACTTGGGGAAGACAAGGTTTGCCTCAGCTTATACCTGCAGTCCATTACTGAAGGAAATCCAGGCAAGGACCTGGAGGCAGGAGCTGATGCAGAGGCCATGGAGGAGTGCTGCTTACTGGCTTGCTGCCCATGGCTTGTTCAGCCTGCTTTCTTATAGCACCCGTGGCCACCAGCCCCAGCGTGACACTGTCCCCAGTGAGCTGGGCCTGCCCACATCAGTCATTAATCAAGAAAACACCCTATAGACTTGCCTACAAGCTAGTCTTACAGAAATATTTTCTCAGCTAAGAGCCCTTCTTCCCAGATATGTCTAGGTTTGTGCCAAGTTGACAAAAACCAACCAATAGCATGTGAGATCCGGAGAGGCGGAGTGAGGAGGAAGGAAAGTCCCTCTGCCCTTGTGCTCCTCTGTGCGCACACTGCAGGTATTTCTTCATCAGTCTAGGTGAATCCCAGGCATCATCATCCACTTTCCTGTGTGATTTGTAAGAACACAATGCTGAGCGACTTACAAAGGACTTCCGTAGAACACATGAATTGTAGGAGTATCTCTTCCCACCCTGTAACACCCAACCCTGGACCAGAAGTTAATAGCTACTCATTAAGCTAATTTGGTTAGATGCCAGGGAATAGGCTTTGCCAGTTGTAAATATCACATCGGTCTTTCTATGGAAATCACTGTGCATGCGGCCCACAGCTGACTGTGTAAACCTGACCCAAATGGTGATGGTGATGGTAGTGGTGGTGGTGGTGGTGGTGGTGGTGGTGGTGGTGGTGGAGGTGGTGGTGGAGGAGGAGGAAGAGGAGGAGGTGGTGGTGGTGGAGGTAGAGGTGGTGGTCATGGAGGTGGTGGTGGTGGTGTGTTACTAGAAATGCAAAACCAAAAGCTTAACCAAGCTCTCAGTTGGCAGTGACTGTTCTGACCTAATGCTTAATCTCATCTTCTGGAATAGTTTCACGTAGCATCTGGAGGTTGGCTCTGCTTTTGGTTGCCATTGGCCTTTGGTTAAAATCGTGGAGTGCCATTGGTTGTTTTAGGCTCGAGGGATTAAAATGAATGCTACTGATCACTGGTTTATTGATCGTCCTGCCTTCTTTTGTATAGCTCTTCCCTCCAAGTGAAGACATTCCCTCCAGAGGGATGGGGGATGGGAGGGCTCTGAGGAGGCTAAGGCAGCTTACAAGACCGGGAAGATTAGAAAGTTGGGATTTACAAGGAGGAGACTCATCCACAGAGCTGCCTGAAGCATGGCTGGGGTACTGCTGTGATGCAGCCATCATGAGCCTTCACCCATGTTAGGGTGGACCCTTGAGTCACCCACGCACCTGTAAGCATTCCCCTTCTTCTCATGCTACTGAACATAACCGTAATAAACTCATTGGCTCACCAACCTGGGCTTGGGTCGAAGCATTTCACTGGAGTGAAGAGCTATTTGTTCACATCTTCCTCCTGTGTGGAGGGGAAACAAAGCTCTGCACTTCTGTTGTTTCATGTTTCACCATTTTTGTTAGGTCAGAGGAGCATTTGATGAAGATCAGTACAGCTTGAGTGACATGGCACATGGACTGCAGAGTGCCTCTCCCCACACCCAGGAGCCTGGCTCTGGATTTGAAGCTAATTGTGAACTTGGCCGTTTGAGTGCCTTCGTTTGTTTGTTTCATATTCTTGGAATGCTCATTTCCAAGTGGTAGGGTTTGCCTTCCTGTGGCTCCCATTGGGCGTGGCAGTTCTAGTTTCTGGAGCACGGGTCACATGTGGGTTACTGGACTAGAGATGGGCATGGGTCAGCAGAGGAGTTTTATGTGTTTAACACACTCACCTGGCAGACAGGAGGCAAGGATCCTTGTTGCTGGCTTTGCTACTAGTTCGAAGTGTGGCTTTGAAAAATCATTTCACTTCTTGTCCTTGGTACCTCCACTGACTAGAACAGATTCAGACTTCAGAGCACAAGTCAGTCTCCCGAGAAGCTCTCTGAAGTGACAGCGCATCGACTTTACCCGCTGATGACACTCTGTTGTGGGAGTCCTGGGATAGAAACCAGCAACCTGCCTATTTGGCATGCTGCATTCTGATAGAGGTTGGACTGTGGCCCACATGGCCACAAACATATGGCATGGGTCAGCACTTTCCTTAACTGTGGGAGGTGACCCGCTAATGGTCTTGAATTTCGTTTAACGGAATTTGGAAGGCTATTTATAATGTTGAGCAAGAGAAGAGAAAGTACCAGAAGCATCAAGGAGTCAAGAGGAGCCAAGTTAGATGGTTACCCAGTGCATTTTTAGGCGCTTGTTGCACTCACACATGCTGGCTTGAGAAGACTGCCTGGTGTCTGCCAGTCAACTTGAAGGGTCCAAAGAAATTAAATGGAAAATTACAGGAATAAACAAGCTGTACTTTAAAGCACATGGCATTCTGGTTGGTGTGGTGACGCCGTGGGCCATCTCACTCCATCCTACTGGACTGTGGAGGAACCATTTGTCCAGTGTCTGCACGGTATACGCGTATACGCGGCTCATCTGATAATCATTCGGTAGGCCTGCTAGTTGTCAAATGGACAGTGCGGTTAGTTATCCTGAGAGCATGCTGTTGAAAACACCTTATTATTATAGATGTTACCTTCCAGGAAAAAAAGCCATGGTTCATACTGGGTTCATGAGCTGCGATTTGGATGTAGTTTGTCTCTCAAGCTTTCATGTATTAGAAGTGTGCTGCTCGCTGTGGTGGCAGTGTCGAAGTGACAGAAGTTTGAAGAGTAGGCCGGGTGAAGGCTCGTTAGGTTTTGAGGCCGTTGTCCTCTGAGTAGATTAGTGGTGGACTTGTGTGTGAGTTACTTCTCTTCAGAGCGTATTGTTTTAAGGTGATGTGGCTGGGGTCGGGGCTGGAGACGTGCTTAGTGGTTAAGAGCACTTGCTGCTCTTGCAAGGCCCTGGGTTCAGTTCCCAGAACCCACGTAGTGGTTTACAACCTGCTGTGACTGCAGTTCCAGGGGGAACCGGCGCCTTCTTCTGGCCTCCAAGGGCACAAGACCCAAACGTGGTGCACATCTCTATTCATGGAGGCAAAACACCCATACAGAAAAGTTAAACAAATATTTTTTTTAAAAGGTAGCGTGTTTGGATTCTTACATTGTAATGCGGTTGAGTGGGGTTGGGGGCTTGCCAGGATGCTGGCTGAGGCTCTAGTGCGATGAGCTAAGCAATCTTCTCTATAAAATATCCAGCTTCAAGTATTTTGTTGTAACAACAGAAAATGGACTAGTGTAAGTAGTTCAGGCATCCGCTGGACCTCTTAGAATGTGTCTATTGAAGACAAGGGTGTTAGCACAATAGCAATCCCTGTTTCTCTTCTACTTAATTAAAACAAGTCCCCAAACAAAAAGATTGCCAGGGAGAAACTAAATCTTCACAGGAATAAAGTAACTTTGTGAAAAAAAAAAGAGAGAGAGAGAGAGACTGACTTGTCTACTGAAAGAAGTCTAGATAGGCCCTCCCAGGAACCTACGTCTCCCTCTCTTTGCTGGTATTTGCTCAGTAAATATTTTCGGGTGAAGCCTCTGTAATGTCACTTCAAAGATTTAGATAAGACGCACTCATTCAGTCCTGTGTTCTTTGAAGCATCACATTTGTATATTTTTGTGTCTTCCTTCAAGCAACTGACGAGAAGAGTAATGCAGAAAGAGTTGTTTGTGGAAGTTAACCGAGCTGCTGGATTAGCAGGGAACTGGCGGAGGTCGTAGATTCAGCTCTGTCCACCCTCTGTCTCACGTCTGTCTGAGTGTGAAACATCGTCATAGTGCCTTTGGCGATTTTGTACTAATTGCAAAGAAAGGCCTCGTCGTTGTCGTTGTCATTGTGGTTGTATAAAAACAAACAAAACTCAGGCACATCCATCACCCTGGACATGTGGAACTCTTCTTTAGAATTTCCCTTCAGAGTGAGATTAGGATCCTCACGAGAAAACCAGTTTCATGACTTCAGGGTTACACCTCATCTTTGTGAAAAACAGCATTACTCAATGTGATTGCCTACCCTGCTCGGCAAGCCCGGCGCTGCCTGCTGGTTGCGTCTCTTGAGTTCTGTTTCTCGGAGAATGACAGTTTGCTGCCTCTGGGCTGTTGGAGTGGCATCATGGGAGCTCAGAAGACGCTGCAGCTGGGAGATTTAGTACATCAGAGCAGTCTTTTGGGCTTCTGGAGGAAGTGCTGGGTTCCAAAGGCAAGCATGCAGAAAGGCCAGCATGGTGAAATGGAAAGTTTTCGAAGCACTCTGGGTAAAGCAAAAATTATCTGCTCCTGAGTTCATTATTTGATTAACGGTGAGATGCTTGGAAGCTGAGGTGCCAGAGCTTGGCCAGGCGAGCTATGACCAGGAGCTGAGTGGCTTCCTCTATGATTCCTTCAAGGAGTGCATGACTGAGTGTGTGTGTGTTTGTGTGTGTGTGTGTGTGTGTGTGTGTGTGTGTACGTGCATGTGCCTGTGCTTGCAGCTGTGTGTGTAAATAAGCCAGTTGATTTATGCTCTGCCTTCAGTGTTTTTGGCTCAATAGTGCATCAGGAAGGGTGACTGCCCAGGCAAGGCAGGGCATGTCACATGTGAGGTATGTTACTGTCACAGCACTTCCAAGTGAAGAGAAAAGCTGCATACAAAGAATATGGCCTTCACTGCCATTGAAGGAGGGAGGGTTGGAAATCAAAATATAGAGCTGTTTCCATAGCGACAATGTTATTATTATTTTTTTTTAAAGTATAGTTAGACCCCAAGTATGCCCCTCCCCTAAAGACACTCATGTTTCAGGACAATTCCTATGGTGGTTGCAGTTGTGGAAGCTTTTAATTAATTTTTTTCCTCCTAAGGACAGCCCATTTATTTTATATTAAAATGGTTACAAATTATAGATCCCAAAAATTAAGACTAGGATTAGCATCGTGATTAAAATCACTTAATAGGGCTTTAAAATGTAGGGGTTTTTAAGCAGTTACCAGAAAAGGAATTTTTGTCATTTATATGTAATCTAATTTTAGATCTTTGAATTCAAAATACAGATTTAGAAAGCAAGAGGGAAACTTTACTTAGCCACATATGAGCTATTTCATTGAAACCAGGCAATTTCTAATGTTGAATGTTAGCTTCTCTTCTAACCTCTGGGGGAGAAATTGGACGTAGCTCGTGAGATGGCCGCTATCTATCTGAAAAGAGTGAAAATAAATATTTTCTCACACAGTGTCTGGGAGACAAACCATAGGCAAATTTGGGTGAAAAGACAAAGTAACCCATGATGGAAGAAGCTGGATAAAGGCCAGGCCTGGCAGATGACCAAGCCTGGTCATACTTCCTGTATGGGAACTGGCCTTCCCTCCTTGGCCCCTACTATCTTTGATTCAAGTCTCCATTAGCTGTGGCAGCACAATGCCCATTTGCAAAGGATGCTAAGGAGGATAGAGGCTATCCTTATCACAGCATGCCTTTAGGGAGACCATGGCTGACTTCAGTAACCTGGGCCAACTCTTTATGTTTTCTTCTTGTTGGTTTGGCTGTCAGAGTGGTCTGGATGATTTAACAAGATGACCAGCTATTTTATTATAAAAATACAGCATTAGTCAGGCATAGTGCATTCCTATAATTCTATCACTGTGGAGGCTGAGGCAGGGGGGTTGCAAGTTCAAGGCTAGCCTGTGCTATGTAGTGTGACTGTGTTTCATACAGCAGTCAAGAAGAGTACAGCTCCTTCCACAGTAGTCTTCCCATTCACGTCTTTGAGTCTTGCTTTTCTGTCAATCACTAACTGCACCCCGGAGCCTTTTAAAAACATGGTGTAGGTCTTACTGTTTGGCATTCCTAAAGATGTGAATCAGTTTTATAGTGAAAGAAGCAAAGTTAGGGCTCAGACAGCCCTGGGTCTGCAGAGAGCTCACCTGAGCATTTTCAGTTTGTGTCTTAGATTGTTTAGTCATTTAGTCTTCCTGAGCCCAGTTTCCTCCCGGGTGCATCGAGAACAGGTTTCTTTTTCCCTGTGAAAAAAGAGCCAAGAGCCAATTTAAAAACAAAAGGTTTATTTAGCTTATGATTCTTATATCTGGAAAGTCTAATTTATGGCGGTGGAGTCTTTTGAGGACATCCTGGCTGCTTTACCAGATAGTGGAAAAGATGCAACAGTGTGCTGAAGAGTGGCAATCCACTCCTGACTGACCAGTCCAGTCCCACGATAGCCAGGGCTCACCAGGAAGCACATCAGTTACCCTTGCAGGTGCCAACACCTCTCACTTGTAGACTGTGCCTTGCCAGCTCCCAACACTGCTGCACTGGGCTCCAGGCTTCTGCTATAGGAACCTTTAGGGGATGTCTAATTGTCAGCCATTGGATTTTTAGCAACTCGCGTCTCTCGGGTTGGATTCTGTGGTAGAAAATCTAGTCACCAGTTTACCATTCAGGGAGTCTTGAGTACCTCATACATAGATCAAAGGAAGTGAAGCAACCAAAGATCGTTGTCACCCATTCCACAAATAATTCATTAAACACCTATGATATCCCAAGCACTCGAGATTCCATTGAGTGAGCAGTCTAGACAAATTCCACCCTGCACTGAGTATATCCGCCTCCTAACTGGTGAAAGCTGGCAATGCATAGTAAATTAATGAGCTATATCATGTTTTAAAGCATGGTACCATGGGGGAGAGAAAATAGAAAGAAAAAGCGGAGCCATAGGGCATGTTATTTTCAAGAGTCTAATGGGGAGGGAGCATTAATTGAAAGATTTCAGGTGAAGGTAGCTATGCAGTTGTGTGGGAGCATTCAAGGCTAGGCAGCCCTAGGAGGCATCCAGTGTGGCCAGAGAGGCCGTGAAGGGCAGAGAGGAAGGATGAGGGCCCTCTCTGTCGTACCCGGGAGCTCCAGGCGCTCTGACTTTTGCTCTTAGAGGAAGGGTAAGAGTTACCTGCAGGATGACAGGATCTGACCCTTTCTCCCTCTTTTAGTGAAAATGGCTTTTTTCCCCCCATCCCTTCCCTCTACTCCTCCCAGTTCCTCCTCCCTCTACTCCTCCCAGTTCCTCCTCCCTCTACTCCTCCCAGTTCCTCCTCCCTCTACTCCTCCCAGTTCCTCCTCCCTCTACTCCTCCCAGTTCCTCCCCACCTCCCCTTCCATGTGGCTCCTCCCTCCTTTCTGTCTCTCGTTAGAAAACAAACAGGCATCTAGGAGATAATAATAAAGTAAAGTATGATGAGATAAAACAAAAGCCCAGCAAGTCACACAAACAGAGGGAAAGAACCCAAGTATGGAGGCAGAGACTCGCTTGTTTGCACACTCAGGATCCCAGAAAAACACTAAATTGGAAGCTATGGTGTGTGTGTGTGTGTGTGTGTGTGTGTGTGTGTGTGTGTGTGTGTGTGTGTGTGTGTGTGTGTTTGTATTTAACATTAGGAGACAAGGACCCTCCAAAGACGCCCTTAGTTCACCTTCTGTTGGCCATCTAGGGCTAGGCATGCATCCTACCCTTAAGAGTAGTTTGTTTCCGCAGTGAGACTTCCTTGGGGGAAAACTAACATTTCTATCAATTGGAGATGGCTTCTGGGTTTAGGGGTGGTGGCGTGTATCCACTTCTTTCGGCTCTAGGAGCCCATCTGGTGCGGACCCTTGCAGGCCCTGTGCATGGTGCCTCCGTCTCTGTGAGCTCATGTGAGCTTTGCTCGTGTTGATTTACAAGCCCTCCATCCCCTCGGCTCTTACACTCTCTGCCTCCTCTTCCTCAGGGTCCCCTGAGCTCTAAGGGGGAGGGATTTGATGGTGATATCCCTTTTAGGCCTGAGTGTTCCAAGATTTCTCACTCTGCATAACGTCTGGCTGTGGGCCTCTGTATTTGTTCCCATCTGCTTCAGGAGGAAGCTTCTCTGATGATGGCTGAGCAAGGCACTGATTATAAGTATAGCAGAATGTTATTAGGAGTCATTTTATAGATACTTTTTTTTTCTTTCTTAGAACAGTAGTGTTTGGTTTCCCCCCAGGTCTCTCAGATATCTAGTCTCAGGCTCTTAGTCACCCATGCAGTGTTGGATATGGGTTCCATCTTTTGGAGTGCGCCTTAAATCAAATCAGTTATTGGTTGGTTACCCCTACAAGCTTTGTGCCACCGTTACCCTAACATATCCTGCAGGCAAAGACACCACCAGGGTGTGGCTGGGTTGGTGTTTATCTTTGTCCTCTAGTAGCATGCAGAGTGCCTTCTTCTACCAAAGATGTAGTGATGAAGGCGCTATATGTAGGCACCAGCTTGTCTTCTCCATGTTGTGTTCACAATGAGTTGTGTGGGTGTTGTCTTCAGCCATAGGGCCTTCCTTGCTGTCATTTTGTGGAGAGCAACCTATAGTCTTGGCAACAGCCCCTTTGGCCAACTCAATTAAATGTAACCCAGTCCTGGTCCTGGAAAGCTTCATTTCGTAACGAGATGTCCAATTGTGGCTCTGTCTCCTCCATTATTTGGCAGTTTCACTTAGATCTTCATATATGTATATATTTTTCCAAAGCTTCTGCTGTATTAGGTTTCTATACTATCTCTCAAATGGCCCTTAATTTTAGCTATTTTTCCTCGTTCCCCTCTTTGTAACCCCTCTCCACTTGATCCTCCTGTACCAGCCCTTCCCCCCCATCTATTTATAACTTTTTAGTTTGTTTCCTTTCCTAGCAAGATCTATATGTCATTGTCTCCCTGTCCCCCAACCTGTCCCTGGTCCCTCACTTTGTACCCAACCTCTGTGGTTCTACAGATTTTAGCTTTGTCCTCATGATAACTTGTAAGTTATCATTGACTTAACAGCTAATATCTACGTATACATGAATAAGTGAGTGTATACCATATTTATCTTTCTGGGGTCACCTCACTCTGGATGTTTTTCCCTCTAGTTCTACCTATTTCCCTGCTAATTTCATTAAAAAAAAACCATCTGAGTAATATTTCATTGTGTAAATGTACCACTTTTCTTTTTCCATTCATCTGTTGAGGGGCATTGGTCGTTTACAGTTTCCGCTTATTATGAACACAGCAGCAGTGAACACGGTTGGATAAGTGTCTCTGTGGTAGTGTGAGTGTCCTTTGGGTAGATGCCCAAGAGTGGTATTTCAATTCCCATTTTCCTGAGGAACTGCCACGCTGATGACCACAGTAGCTGTACAAGTTTGCTTCTCAGCAATGGGTGAGTGTTCCCCTTGCTCCACATCTGCGCCAGCATTAGCTATGAATTAAAAAAAAAAATTGGCCTTAGCCTTTCCGATGGGTGTATGATGAAATCTCAAGCAGTTTTAGTTTGCAAGTCCCCGATGACTGAGGATGTTGACCAGTTCTTTAAGTATTTCACAGCCATTTGAGTTTCCTCTCTTGAGAATTCTGTTTAGAAATGTACCCCAGTTTTTAACTGGGTTATTTGTTTTCATGATATGTAGTTTCTTGAGTTCCCTATATATTTTGGATATTAGACCTCTATTGGATGTATAGTTGGTCAAAATATTTTCCCATTTTGTAGGACACTGCTTTGTCTGAGTGATGGTGTCCTTTGCCACGCAGAAGCTTTTCAGTTTCGTGAGGTCCTACTTAGTAATTGTTGATCTCGGTGCCTGTGCTAACAGTGTTCTGTTCAGAAAGTCTTTTCCTGTGCCAAGGAGTTCACGGCTGTTTCCCACTTTCTCTTCTGTCAGGTTCAGTGTATCTGGTTTTATGTTTAGACCTTTGATTCATTTGGACTGGAGTTTTATCTGGATTCTTCTACCTACAGCTAACCAGTTTGGCTGGCAATGTTTGTTGAAGATGCTGTCCCCTCGCCCATCCATTTCTGATTTCTTTATTGAAAATCAGGTATCCATAGGTGTGTGGATCTATGTCTGTGTCTTTATTTAAAATCTATTGAGCAGCGTGTCTATTTTTGTGCCAGTGCCATGCTGTTTTTATTACTATAGTTCTGTGGTACCCTTTGGGCTTGGGGATGGTGATGCCGCTGGCGTTGCTTCGCTTATTCAGCGTCTGACACTTGTACAGACCCACTGGCCACAATGGAGTGAGCAGAGGAGATGGAGGGTGTTGCCAGGCACAGCTTTTGGAGGGACTCTGGATCCTCCCTCCCTCCCTCCCTCCCTCTGCCTTGTTAAAACCCATTAGATCACATTCCTAAAGCTAGCCCACAAGGTTTATTTGGCTACTTTCTCCTGCTGGGGCTCACTACCAAGGTTCAGCTATGGAAGCACTGAAGTTCACCCATCAAAAGACCCCTTTGGATTGCCTAATTAACATGCCTAGTTAAAATTAAGCACTTCATCCAAACAGGGGGTTTCCCTTTTTACCTTTATAAACTGCCGTTTTCCTATGGGCCATGTCTGTCTCCTCTCTACTCAGAAACAGTCCTGTGTCCTGCAGGACAAAAGCGGCTTTCCTTTCTCCTTTGCTCCCTTTCCCTTCTCCCTCTTTCTCTGTCTCCTGTCTGTCTCTTACTCCCTGCTCCCCATCTCTCTGTACATGAGCTGTGGCAGGTATGTGTGCGTCCGTTTCTCAGACACACACACACACACAGACACATACACACACACACACACACATGCACACACACGCACATACACATACACACAAATAAAAAATGTAATACGCAACAACAAATTGAAGGGCTCTTCAGGGAAATTGTGAAACTATCCTTTATACCCTGAGAGCCAGCATTTGGGCAGCACTGGAGGGAAATGTGCTGACCTTGTTTATTTTACTAATTATGTATCTGGGGGATGAAACCTGAAGCTGTTTTGCTTTGAGTTGTTTGTCCTTATTACTTTGGTGGTGGGTTTGTTTGTCTGTGTAGCTTGGGGTTATAGATGGATACTTCATGTACAAAGTAGCAAGCAGTTCATTATTTTGGCTTCAAGATGTCATTAGAGTTAAGTTCTCTAGGTCTGGCCACTAGGCAGGCAGCCATGGGACCACAATGTCAGTGGTATTAAAATGAGACAAAGATTATTTTTACCTAAAGAAAGAGAGCACTGCAAAGCCACCTAATTTCAACTGTTAGGAGAAAGCTGATTTGTCTTGAGTTTGTCTTCCATTAGGGTCTTTTTGTTTTTGTTTTTTTACAATAGTCTGTACTAGACTAGGCCCCGAGAACACCTTATTCAGCATTGAAATGCACTTGCCTTCCTCCTGATGTTAACTGAAGTTGTTAAAGGCTGGAGAGATGCCGCAGGGTTTAAGAGCACTTGTTGCTGTTCCAGAGGAGTAGGTTTGACTCCCAGCATGATTGTGGTGGCTCACAGCCATCTCTAACTCCAGTCCCAAGGGATCCAGCGAACTCTTCCGGCCTCTGCTGGACACAAAGCGTGTCCATGGTAGACAAGAGAGTTGACATTTGAAAGTAGGCTCATAAATTAGTTCTTAACATAGTAATCTCCCTCAGTTATACTTTTAAGAAATATTTTAAGCTCATAATTAAAAAGTAAGGTCTCTAGTAAATGGAGACTAGTCAGTGTACAGATGACAATCATCTAATGATTTGGAGAAAGGATGATTATCTAAGTTTTGAGTGTTTTTCTTCTTTTCAGTTATTTTGCTTTTTTTGCCTCCTGATTACAAATCTCCCTCCCTTTCTGTGATTGTCACACTTTCTGTGGATGTCACACTTTCACTATTTTTAGGTGTGTTTTTTTGTGCATTTCTTCTGAACCCCTGTTACCACCTTTCTCTTTGAATACTTTCGTGCACTGTTCAATCAAACCAAAATTTAACCAAGAGAAAAATAAAATTCCTTTAGGCTTTAAAATGAAACTGATGGTTGGTTGATGTGTGCTGACATTAGGAAACTTTTTGTATGTTTTTGATCATTTAAAAAAATATAACCCAGCAGGGCATGGTTGCGCATGCCTTTAATCCTGGCACTCAGGGAGGCAGAGGCAGGCAGATCTCTGTGAGTTCAAAGCCAGCCTAGCATACAAAGCAAGTCCCGGACAGCCAAGGCTACGCAGAGAAACCCTGTCTCAACAAACAAACAAACAAACAAACAAACAGAATAAAAACAAAAACCCTTCTCACTTTTTCCCATGTATTTGACTTTGATGAGGAAATCAAAAAAGTGCATGGCTCTGTTGCTAGTCACTATGTGCCAGGCAGGGCGGAGTTCCCTGGGTCATCAGTTCTCTTTTTTTTTTTCTCTACTGTGAGTGGCAGTTTTCAATAATAAATCACAGCTTTCTTCCCCATTGGCTAGAAATGCAAGAGGCCAAGTAGGAAGTGCTTGCAGGGGCACTGCCTGCAGTTTGCGGATGCTTTCTGATTTCGGCTTCACAGTGGTAATTAGTATAACAAGTATGTCTGAGCTTGAGCTGGGGAGCATTGTCTGGAGCGCCACAAAATAAGCTGCTTCCTGGGCATAAGATAAGCCCCCCAGGAGCCCTATGGAGATCGTATCACACACTGTGTGTATGGACAAAAGTATGTAAAAATACCACCTGTACACTAACCTCGGCAAAAGATGGATCAGCCAAGCATGTGAGGAGGAGAGGTGGGGAGCGGCCTTTGAACTCACAGGGGTTGGCATTGCATGATGGGTAAGATTTCAGTGGGTCATGGTTGCTAGAGCATGCATGTCAGGCAGAGAAGAGATGAGCAGTAGTACAGGGCCGCTGCAGCATGGCTGCTGCTGGCTCCCACTGCCAAACATTTGCTACCCCTTCCCACCTTATTGTCCTTTTATTTTTCCTTTCAAAACTTAGTTCAAACCTCACCATGTCCATCCTGAGGAAGACTTATTATGATCTGGCCATAAAGTCTTCCCCCAAAGACTCATTATGGTCCCCAGTTGGTGCATCCAATCACTGAGAGGTGATTATGAGGGTTCACCCACTGAGTGAGACATGATTTGATGGTCTGATATGGAGGTGATGGAGACACTGAGAGGTGGGGCCTAGCTGTGGGAAGGAGGTCCCTGGGGCATGGCCTGGGGCCTCTTTCTTCTTCTAAGCCTCTCAGTCTCATCACTAAATGGCCACTATGAGGTGAGCGGCTCTTCTCGGCCACACCCACTGTATCATGAGATCTGCCTTACCACAGGCTGAAAGCAATGAAACCAGCTGGTCACAGACTGCAGCCTCTGAGACCGTGGGCAAAAGTAAGTTGTCCCTCGTCTTCATTGTCTCGTGTATTTGGTCCCAGGGTCGAGAATCTGAGTACAAAGATTGCTTGAGACGCTTATGACAATCGGAATTAGACCCTCACCTGCTGAGCTCTTGGGCAAATTAACAGGCGAAATTTATATCAACGCTGCTGCCACTCATCGTTCTTGGCCTTCGTTGTTGGCTTGGTCTTTCATCTCTACACTTTCCCTAGGAGGCAGGACATACTGTCTATCTTATTACCCAGGCTGAGGGAACTGATCAGAACGAAACAAGAAAATTGCCTAAGGGCATACATCAAGAAACGTGGCAGGACTGGGCCTGGGACACTGGCACTTTGACTTAAGAAATGGTACTCTTTATTGTGGAGAGCCCTGCCATGCCACTGTGTATTTATTCGCAAAGCCTCACTGTATGATTTTTTAGCATCAGCATGCGGTAGCTGCTCAGAATTTAAAGGCATGGCGGTTCCTATTTTCTGTCTCCTTAATTTGACAGAGAGCTTTTTCTTCTCGTGCATTTCCTTCTGGTAATATTTGATGCAGATTTCACACAGTAGGCTGTAAGTGTCTTGAAGGCAGAGAGTATACACAGTATGGGTCCTGTCATAGAAAATCAGCGCTGTGGAGTGGTTCATATCTAGGACTTCAGGCAAACACTGCTGGGTTTGAAGCCAGCCCTTGTGGCCTATTGCCTTTGTGTCTTAGGCACATTATCCACCCTGAGGGCTCTGCTTCCTTGTCTGTTTAGTGGGGGTAATGTATTTGTGTTATATATATAAAACCCAAGGAGATAATGCCTATCAAGGGCTTAACAGAATGCTGGGCATCTAATAGGCCAACAGTTCCAATGATTTTTAGTGAATAATTGCCAAAAGTTAGGTACTCTGCCTCATGTTAGAGGTGTAGAGATAAAGATTCCTTTCTCATTGAGGAGCCTCGCAAGGGAGAATGGTTGCCAGATACGTTGTAGTTATGTACAGTAAGGTACAGTAGGCAGCTTGAAAAGGAGATCAGCCAGCTCTTTGGCGGGGGAGATAGCCAAGTTGAGTTTTGAAAGATGAATAAAAGTCATAAGACAGAGCAGGAATAGAGTCCTCAAATGCCAGGTTTGTGGATTTAATTGAATAGGGAATGGGAAGTCATCGAAAGTTCCTGAGTGGGAGGGTGACATCAACAGAGCTGTCCTTTAGGGAGATTAATCTGACAGAAATATGTAGGATGAGTTAGTGGGGAGAGAAGTGAGGAAATAAATACCACGTAGACCTTTAGTGGAACCTCCTACACGGGATAGAAATCCACTCGGCGGCAGCAGCCCGTACAGATGGTCAGCCAGCTGATGCCTGGACCGCCCCGCAGTGGGAAGTTCACTACGCCCATCGGGCGGCTCCCTGTGTCCTACTCGCCTCTACTTCCCTCTTACCCATCCATTCCCAGCATCATCCATGTGTCTATCACTTACTGTTTTCTGTGTGCCCCCTGGGTACTGGGAGCATAAAGCTGAGTATTGTCGGGCTTACCTTAGGGACGCTCACAGTGTGCAGTAGCTGTGGTTTTGTCCAGTATTGAGTATAGTCCTGATGGCTGGAAATTGTTTCTCTTTAGCTTCATCCTGAATCTTTGAGCCTCTGTCTTGCTAAACCCCCCCCCCCCCGCCCGCATTGTGTACCCCAATCTCATTGTGCGCATCTTTCATTCATGTTCACAAACTTCTGTTAGGGAACTTGCTCTCTTCTCTGTGGGAACCCAGCTAGCTCCTTTATGAGAGCCTTAGAAAGCAGGCCTGGAGCCGAGTGAGGTTTTGAAAGCTACTTAGGGCCTGTACCTCAGCCCTCATCACTCTAGGGTAAGATTTGAGTCACAAATAAGTTGTGACTTGCCTCAGATCACACAGCTGCCAAGTGACAAAACTAGGGGAAGAACTCAGGCTTTCCAGTGTCCAGACTTGCAAGGCTCCTAAGTTGTCTGTCTCTTAACTCCTCCCAGATGGTCCACACGCTTTTCGTATCTCTCAGTTGTCTGGCGGGAGAGTTGAAGGTCCCGATGCAGTTGCGTTCTGATCTGGATGTCGAACCGAGTTAGAGTTGTAAAAGGCCAGTGAGTGTGGTGTTTGAGCTTCATGCCAACCCCGTGCCTACATTTTCTCATTCCGTCTCCCTGTGGGTGGGTTTGTTGGACTAGTTTCAAGAAGGCAAAACTGAACCTCACAGGAATGCAGTGCTTTCTAACCCTTGACCGCGGGGCTAATGTTTGGATATGCTGGGACGCACTTATTTCAGTGTCTGCCACTGACCTCCCCCAGAATGTCTGACAGATCTAATGAAGATGCACTGAATGAAAGCTCAGTGTTTGTGGATGGCCAATATCTCAGCCCTTGGGCCCTTGGCCCTTTTTCCTTGAGTGGTGCAGATGCTCTCCATAATCCACCTCTGGAAGAGCCTTCAAATCTGAATGGAGGGCCTCCGCTTTCACTAAACGGCACACCATTGCTTTTACGTGACCTCATAGATCCAGAGTGGAGCGAAGCTCTTGAGCCCGGACCTGCTTTTCTTGGCTCTGTCCTTTCTGGGTGGGTGGGGGAGGGGGGCTAGCAACGTTCTTAGAAATCAGTGGGGATGTGCGATTAAACAAGCCTGTGTGTGTGTGTGTGTGTGTGTGTGTGTGTGTGTGTGTGTGTGTGTGTAGCGACTTCAAAACCAGCGCGTGAATGCTAATCCTGAGTTCTAAAATAAGGATGGGGCTTGCCTTGTGCTTGAGCTCTGAGTGTTTGTCCTCTGTTCTTACCTTCCTCAGGCTTTTCTATGCTGTGAGGAGAGCTCCCTCCTCCCCCGCCACCCCACCACTCATGGTGTTACTGGCCTGTTAAGGGCAAGGCCAGAGGCCACTTTAGAAAAACAACTCCCAAGTTGCTGGATTAGAGTGAACTTTTCTTGTCAGCACACGTTCCGGCAAGCGTGTTTACAGCACTGTGGAAGCCCTTATCACAGCCCAGTGAGTGTTCGCTTTGCCCAGATGTGCTCCCAGCACCAGAGTTCCTTGAGAACACAGGGCAGAGGGGGTTCAGCCTTATGAACTCCTCCTTTGCCTGATCCTATAAAGAAGTCAAAGGAGGCTTCGGTTGTATCCGGTGTTGAACATCCTTCCCAGATTAATGTCCTGGGCAGCTTTACTGCTTTCCCTCTGGCTTCATCCCCATCAAGATAAACATGTTGGAAAGGACAGGGACCAAGGGCAGAGCCAAGGAAAAATGTGGCCCCGAGGGCTGCTTCCCCCACAGTACCACTGGAGCATGAATGAACTTGGTCGCTGTTATGTAACTGTGAACCCTCAAACCCTGGCACGATCCATGCCTGTCCATTCTGAGTGCAGCTGCCGAGATTGCTACAGGGACTCTCCTAACTGGGCTTTCCTATCCCTCTATTTCCCAACCTCCCAGTTATGTCTGCACACACAGCCAAACGGGTCCTTCTCACATCCTGACTGATCATACTGGCCCCGGTTGCTGCCAGCCCTTCAGCTCCAGGCCCCATGGAGCAAGCGTCATCCAGGACCCTGCCCACTGCTCAGGCTTGGCCGTCTCCACAGCCTATCTTGTGGGTACCCTATGCACTGGTCCTCCTTCACAGGCCTTCTTTCCACAGGCTGCTCCTGACAAGCTCTTCCGTCTTCGGGGACCTTATCTTCCGATAACTTTTACTTTTCTAATGCTGTCTTGAGTTTTGGCTTTGGTGTGTTTGGTGGTCTTCCCCGGAGGCTTCTCTCTCAGCATCCGATACTAAGCCTTCTCAATTCAGACGTCATCTCTATGTTTCTTAGTCCGTTTAATCCCCTGTCTGTGCTTTTCTGTTCTGTGATAAGCACAAGAGGCACAAGGCAGAAAACAGTTTATTTTGCTTACAGTTCTAAAGGGCTAGATGTCCATAGTAGTGAAGGCATGGCAGCAGGCCACAAGCGCAGGAATCTGGCTGGTCATATTTCAGTCACACATAGGGAGCAGGGTAAGCTAACTGGAAATGGAATAGACCAAGAATTCTCAAATTCTTGCTAGCGACGTACTTCTTCCATGTTCTAAATGGTCCATAACCTCCTTATGTGGCAGTGCCGACTGGGGACCAAGTGTTCAACTATATGAGCCGATGGGGGAAATTTCTTACTCAAACTACAGCATCACCCCTCAACACCAAGTACTCTGAGGAGAGGCCAGGACCTTGTCTGTTTCCTAGGCAAGACATACTATATTCTCCTCACAGAGTAAGTGTACCTCAGTTTCCCCACTCAGGAGATGCTGATGTCCTCCTCTGTGCCAGGCCACATGCCTACCTACTGACTTGGGTGCTTCAGACATAAAGGAACTACTAGTAACCAGCTAGTAACTGGCCCCCTTGGGAGTAGAGATGCTGGCAGAGGTATTCAGAGGGCTGGCAAAGGTATCTCTAGAAGGTTCTGTCTGAGCAGAGTTCAGCTCTTAACTTGCTATTTTATTCTTCAGGTGTCATGACTCTTGATACCCCAAGTGGACCCAACTTTTTCTGCTCACTTAACAGCTCTTTTGGAAACAGGGTATACAAGTTCACTTGACACGATCTTCTTAGTGCATCCCTGGTTAGTGCCTTGTGATTATAAAACTCTCTGAGAAAGCTCCATTTTAGCATTGACAGAAAGCTGGCCACTGCGTTAGTTTTCTGAGTCTGTCTCCATTTGGAAAGGGAGGGAGGGCGGGAGGGAGAGAGAGAGGGGGGTGGTGGGGGGAGGGGGGAGAATGGAAGGGGAAAAAGAAAAAAAAAAGCTGCATTTTGAACAATGGACCTGCAAAGATTCCCAGAGAGGCTCAGAGGCCTGGGCCTCCTCATCTCTCCTCAACTACCTTTTCTCCCTTTTTAGATATTTTTATTTTTTCCCCTTGTTCTTTTCACTGACAAGCCCAGGGAGGTGTCTTAGCGTAGGGAACACAGTACTAGAATCTGGTGGCCCTAGGCAGGCTTTCACTCCCATCTGTTGATGATAGAGTTGACAGGAATGAGTTTGGTGTCCCTTTCCAGCTTCTGGCCCCAGGCAGCCCCACTTCCTGATGTCACAACCTTCTAGCACCAGAACCCAGGCTGAGCAACACTTGAGCCTCTCAGCTCAAGGCTCGCATGGCTCACCCTAACCCTGCCCTGTCCTCCTTGATTAGAAAAGTTGATTGGCTGCCTTTTTCTCCTTTAACCTCCTAGCACCATTCTCCTGCCTTTATCTTTTCTTGGGCATGGCCATCCCAACTTTGTACACACTTGGGCCATACTTGGAAAAAACTTAGTCCCCTTCACTCTAAAGCTCACTGACTTGGCTAGAACTGTACTGGGGTGCCCAGACTTAGATTCTGCCCCAGCTGTCTGGCTGTGGGTAGGATACTTCACCTGCCTGAGTTCCGTCTCACTTTCCTTATCCACAAAATGCGGATGAGAACAGAGCCCGCTTCTGTGGACGCCGTGAGACGTCGGCTGCTCAGAGTTCAGTACTTTATTTCTGGTGAGCCGCCTTTCATTGTTAGCCACTTTAGATGTTTGTCCCTTCAAATTTCAACCATTGAAAACTCCCCAGCAGGTCCTCATTGAATTCTTCAGCTGTCTCATGTACTGTAAGGTACTATGGCCGAGACTTTGCAGGCCAACAAAGTGGCTGCCCGAAGAACAGGACTGCGGAGGGCAGCTTTAGGAGGAGAGCATGGAAGCCAGGCCCAGAAAAGAGTCTTTTTCTAAGTGGTGCAAGAGGTGGTTTATTTACATGGTCAGAGCAGGACAAGGCTGATTGCACCTCATGTGTCAGAATTAATAAAGCACACGCGCGTGCGCGCGCACATACACACACACACACACACACACACACACACACACACACTTAGCCACATGAGCACTGAGTTGCTTTAATATTTTCCAGGCATCCAAGTAAGGATTTATTTCTTTACTTTCATTGCTTCAAGACAGGGTCTCATGGAGCCCAAACTGGCCTTGGTTTCCTATGTAGCCGGGGCTGGCCTTGAACTCCTTGTCCTGCTTTCCGGATGTGGCTTTTTCCAATATCCTTTGGTGTCTGGAGATAATTGTTCCTGTTGCTTCCCAAAGAGCCTGGGTTCTACTGGGCCTGTGCCCCTGGGAGATAAAATAGGTAGACAGAAAGGAAGTAGCTGGGTCCGAACAGAGTGCAGCGTGACATCTGTTTTGTAGGATCCAGATACAAGGGAGTGATTAAAAAGTTCCGTTTCATTGTTAGGATGTCACAAGCGGAGGACCCCATTAGGGGAAAGGACTGTGGGCAGGGCTTTGGTCACTGTACCCTCGGGTGTACCTTCTGTAGGTGTTTTCCTCACCTGTCCCCTTCCACATTCAGTCTCAGAGACTCCACACAACATTGTCACTCTCAGTTGTCCACCAGGCGTGTCTTAAACACCCACAGAGTGCCCAGGACTCTGCTCACACAGATGAATTGATGCCCATCGAGTCTGCAGACGCTCACAGTCTGTTCCTTTTCTGTCTACAGCCCACTCCTAAAAGTGGCCTCTAAGTTACTAACGCTGGGAGAGTAAAGGGAATCTGGAGGCACAGAGGCCTGGCGTCTCGCTCCTGTGAAGTCAAAGGTGTTGGTCACTTCCATGTTGACTGCAGTTATAGAAAAGTTCTCTGCATTTGCAAGTGACATAATTTTTTCTCTTAAAAAAGGAATCTATGAAGGCTTCCAATCCTACAAATTTTGTGATTGTATGATTCTAGATTAATTTAGGAAAGGAGGCAGACAATTTTGGATGTGTTTCCATGGACACTGTGGACGTTGTGTTAGGGTGTCTGCTTAGTCACATTTGTTGCCATCTGTCGTCAAAGAATTGCTGGATTTTGGTCTGAGGGCAGCTCAAGGCACTGATAGGGGCCTGCTGTCCTAATATTCAGCTGAAATGTTAGAATGTTCTAGCAGCTTAGCATTACCATCAGATAGTATTAAGCTTTCCAGGCAATGTACAGTATATCAGAAACCAACCAACCAACCAACCAACCAAAAAACACAAATAAGTTTTTACTTATACTAGTTAGAAAAGAATTTTTAATATTGGTCTATCCAGTTGATATGCTTTAGGAAATATTAATACAAAAATAATTTTTCAGCGTTAATACACTAATTATTCAAATTAACTGGAGATTATTTGTGTGTGTGTGTGTGTGTGTGTGTTTGCTAAGTTTGAGAGCCCCAGGCATGAACAGTGTTAGCATACAGCAATATTCATCACATAATAAGAAACTTTCCAGTCAGCTCTAGAGGGTCCCTCCGCACTAAGCCCCTACTCAGATGAGAGGAGCTGCTAATGGTAATTCAAGCATGATAGATCTTATTATTCATAGGAATTTGATATTTCTTTTTCTCTCCTTGCTAATAAAGTGACAATACTTTCATTAAAATGACCACAAATAAAATGTGTGTCTTAATTATCAATTGGTTACTTATATTTTTGAGAAGCAGATTTTTAAAAAATTAATTTTTAGTGACATTTGAATTTATAACGTAACTTATGAATGACTTCCTCCTGGCTTTGTTTTTCTTTCTTTTTTCTTTTTTAATTAATTTATTCATATTACATCTCAATTGTTATCCCATCACTCGTATCCTCTCATTTGTCCCTCCTTGCCTCCCTTCCACTTTCACTCTATTCCCCTCCCCTAGGTCTGTGACCGGGGCGGGGGTGGGGGGACGACTTTCTCTCCCACTATATGGTCATAGGCTATCAAGTCTCATCTTGGTAGCTTGCTTAATTCTTTCTTTGAGTACCACCAGGGCTCCCCACCAAGGGGAGGTCGTCAAATATGGGGTGCTAGAGTTCATGTCAGAGTTAGTCCCTACTCGGATCTAGCCAATGGACAGGATATTCTCCTCTCTCTCTCTCTCTCTCTCTCTCTCTCTCTCTCTCTCTCTCTCTCTCTCTCTCTCTCTCACACACACACACACACAACAGTTCTGGAATTTGTAGGAGTCAGGACCTGTTACCTGAATGACACCGACACCGGTGTCGGGCTCCACACCCTGTTCTGCAGTTCATCTTTGCTTCTCATTAGCCTTTGACTATTTATGACTTTGTCCAGTCATCATTTCTGGTGCCTGTGTGAGGAAGAAGGGAAGAACACAGCCCCATGTCTTGGCACAACTTATAGGTATGATTTGTAGGTGTGGTTTGATGACTTAAGGTATGGCCCAGAGTCCTGCGTGGGAAACACAAGAGGCCTGCCAAACCCTTCAGGCAATGAGGAACTCCTCTCTCTTCCTTGTGCTACACTGAGGGATGGAAACAGGAATCTGAAGTGCAAACTGGATGTTTTCATGATTGTAGTTGATATCAAAAGACAGGGTCAAGCATCTTTATTTCTTTAAGCCTTCATTCGGCCTCAGAATTTCTGCATTGACATTCAGAATGAATGCTTTCTAAGGCAGAGCTCGGAGTACATGCTTTTTTTTTTTTAATTTAACACATTTTTATTGAAAAATAAAATAATTCATATTACATCTCATTTTCTATCCCATCCCATGCATCCTCCCATTCCTCCTTCCCTCCCACTTTCACCCCAATCCCCCTTCCCTATGACTGTGACCGAGGGGGACCTCCTCCCCCTGAATATGGTGCTAGGGTATCAAGTCTATTCTTGGTAGTCCGCTATCCTTCCTCCGAGTGCCATTGGGCCTCCCCAGCAAAGGGACATGGCCAAATACCAGAGATCGTGTGAAAGTCAGTCCCCAGTCTCCACTTAACTGTGGAGAATGTCCTGTCCCTTGGCTAGATCTGGGTAGGGGTTTGATGATGACTGCACATATTGTCCTTGGTTGGTGCCTTAGATCAAGCAGAACCCCTGGGCTCAGATCCACCCATCATAATGTTCCTCTTGTAGGTTTCTAGGACCCTCTGGATCCACCTACTTCCCTATCCCCTATAATTTTCTCAACAAGACTCTCAATAGGATGTCCTCACCTCTATCCCACTTTCCTGGTAGGTGCAGACTTTCATGGGACCTGCCCCTTGGGCTAGTGTCCAGTTATAAGTGAGTATATACCATTTGTGGGAGGACGTGCTTTTATCCCACCAAGTCTGAGGAGTGAAGAGCCGCAGCTACCGTGGTTTTCCTATTTCTTCTTGAGCACTACAGGGGTCACAGGTCTGATGATGGTTCGTCCTCTGGTGGCAGGAGTAGAGTGTAGTCTCTATGCGTGATGGTCACTCATGGGTTGATTCGTTCACTCTATCTATTAAACACTTCCCAGTGGCAGGCACTGGTCTCTGGGGTGGGACTACCACTGAGAACAACAAAGAAGGCCCTTGGTTTCATGGGAGACCTGTCCTAAGAATGAGGGGTCGCCATAACCAAGGCGCTTGTTCCAGTAATTCACATAACAGGAATAAATAAGGAAATCTTTGTCTTACAAGGAGATTTCTCCCACACCTTCCCTTGGTTTGCTTTACCTCTTGTCTGAACTCTCTGTGTTTGGTTCCTCCATTACTTGAGAACCTTTTTTTTTTTCCTCCTGGCATCACACTTTGAGTGTAAAGACAGAGCATGAAGGTGGACAGGAGACATGGAAGTGTCAGGTAGCATGGAAATCTACAGTAGGGACGCCGTTTTATGGACTTTCCTCAGTGATCAAAAAGAGGAAAAGTTAGCGATATAAAACAAGGCCCTTGCCACCAAGCCTAATGACCTCAGTTTTGATCCCTGGAACCCACATGCTAGACAGAGAGAACTGACTCCTTCACGCTGGCCTCTGGTCACATGGTTCTTCATGCACGTTTGTACATAATACACACCATAGATAAACAACCATATTCTTTTTATATTAAACTCAAAAAAAAAAAAAAGGTCAGAGTTCACGTTCTCAGTAGCTTTTCAGGAGCTGACTTGTTCCCCCGGTAGGTGTGACATAGGACTTTGCTCACTTCCACTTTTCTCTCTTCTGCCTGGCTTATCAGGGGGTGGCACACCGAGAAGACAGTCCTGTTTTACAGTTGTGTTAGGAAGTTACGAGCTGGAAGGTCTCAGGACTTCTGTAACTCCCCAGGAAAGAAGCCCCTACCTTCCTCTTTCTGGATGATGTGGGACTAGAAGGACAGATGGGTCCCTCTACCTGTGTGGCCTTTTCTGGTCCCCAGTGTGATGCTTCTAGCACTCACCTCACAACACAGAGAGAAAGCAGTTATCTCAGCAAGGCATACTATGTGGACAACATTGCTCAAGGTCAGGTGTAGCTTGGCCTCCAGGACTGGGGTACAAGTTACAGAGGGTTGCATGTCAGCACACCTCTTGGTGACCCTCTTGTTGGAAGCTCTGCTGGTGGGATGCATCCCTTTATTAGATTGTGCATCCCCTTAAGGATGGGGACTGCGTTTGTCTGTTCTTGAATAACTTTGTGCTATAAAAAGACATACAACAATTTGCTTATGACGAGAGTTATTTTGACTCAGAGTCTGGGAGATTTCAGCCCACTGTTGATGATCACTGTTGCTTTGAGACTTTGAGGTATGCAGTACTAAATAAATGGCAAACAGGGCTCCTTCACCTCATGACTAGTGTGAGAGAAAGAGGAAGGAGCTGTGATCCCACAATCCCTTTTAAGATACCCTAAATTTCTTAACACCTTCCTTTAGCCCTCGTCTCCTTAAGTATCCACTACCTCCCTGTAGTGCCAAGCTGGGTTAATCCTTTAAAATGTAGGTATTTGGGAGGCATTTCAGAACCAAATTATAGTGCCTTAAACCCTTGGAGTGTTTTCTGAATCTGCAAGAGAGCCTCAAGAATATGGTCACTTTAAATGCAAAAAGGATCTCATTAGACACACGAAAGAAAGAAAGAAAGAAAGAAAGAAAGAAAGAAAGAAAGAGAAAGAAAGAATAACAAGCTACATCACTAGGTTGCAATCATGACACATCATTAAGAATGTTATCTTTCTGTTCCTGGCTTGTTTGTTCACATCATTCTGGGTTGAATCCTATTCCTCACACTGTTTGGCTATTTGATCTTAAGCAGTGTTGTGGTGATGCTGTCAGATGATTGTGGAGCCTGTGGGAGACAGGGCATGGCTTATGGATGGTGGTCATAGCCTGTAGCCTAGCCTCACTTCTGGTCCTGTTCTCAGATCTACAAGCAAACTGTCTTGTGCTCCTGTTGCCATGGCTGACCTGCGGTTACAGCGATGCCTTCCCCATCATAGTGAACTCCTTCTTCCCCTTAAGTTGCTCCCACCAGATAGTGTCGCAGCAGTGAGAAAAATAAGTACAAGCTGACGTACCTATCTCTGGAGGCCCTGGTATATACAGCTATACAAATGAGATAGGGTTCTGTGTGACAAAGCCAGACCTTACACCAGGGCTGCCCTGACTCTACAGCATTGTTTTACCTAGCATGTGCCCCCCAGAAAAGCTTGCTTGCCTGCCTGCTTTCCTTCCTTCCTTCCACCCAAAAACTTACTCTCCGCTGTATGTATTACACACAAGAAGCCAGGATTACAGCCTGTGATTTAGTTAAAATAGAAACTGGCTAATAAGATGTGTAAACTACTTGAGGCCAACCCAACAGTTTGTGAACTCCTTGGGACCGATCGTTCATCATTTGTAATGGGACATCATCTTACGTGTGAAGAGTTACATGGATAGTTAAGGTTATGGCGCAAAGAAAAGTGGCATAAAAATGGAATCTAATGATTCCTTCAGGGCTTTCTCTTTCTTGTGGTTGATTTAAGGAAAAGGAACAAGAAAAAGAAGTGAAGAGTTTGCCCATTTGGTAGTCAGGTGATTTCTCTAGATATCATGACTCGAGCAATGAATTAGACACTTTTCCTGGTTCTGCTCTCACAGGTCTGATGGGGAGGAGTCTTGTGAGGGTGGGGGCCACTAAGATGGACTTTAGAGTAAATTGGAGGGGGGGAGCAGAGTAGTAGGAAGTGGTTTCTGAATCCTCCACAGTAGGTATTGATGGCTTTGGGAAGCCTATTTCAAGATTAACAGCATCAGAAAACATCCATTTCCTTTCTGTGTTTGTATAATTAAAGTATTTGTCTTCATATTTACCTTGAGGAAAGTCCTCTTTGTCTAAATTTCTTTGAAAGGCACTATGAAGTTAAACTTGCTTCAGAATAGCAAGATAGTTAGCAGGTTTGGAGAGGTATTGTCAATACTTGCAAGGTTACAACATGAAAACTGTGTGTGTGTGTGTGTGTGTGTGTGTGTGTGTGTGTGTGTGTGTGTGTGTGTGTGTGTCTCCATGCAGTGAGGGTTGTGAAGCATGTGTCAATGAAAGATACCATTAAGTTATACAGTCAGCAATTATGGTAAGCATTACTAAGAAACTGAGACTGAAACATTCATCCCTCAGGGAAGCTCCTTAAAGAGGAAGGTTAAACAACTCAAAATAGCTTCGGGAAGTCCCTGAAACTGACCAGATTCACTCTGCCCCTCCCTGCCAGAATAAGCAATAAAAGCAACAAAGATGCCCCAAACTAAGCAGAAGGCTCCCAGGTAAACCAAGCTGTGAAAGAAGACTCTCAGACTGTCAGAAGCCTGTCAGAGGTTTAGACCAGTTACTTGAAACGAGTACATTGCAACCTGTTGCACTGCCTGCAGCCTGTGCCGTGTGCGACAGCTTTCCCAGGTCTGTGAGCTGTCACCCATGCTGGGACGGGCCTTGGTGAGTCATTTCTGCTCCTGTACGTAACCCCTCACTCGTATTCCTTTAAGTAACCCCAGTGAAACTTATTGCTTCACCAAGTAGTATTTGGGCAGCATCTGTTCTTTGGTCTGTTGTGGGATCCCTGTCTGGGGTGAGTAGACAGCGTTGTGTCTGCTCTGGAAACATTTTGTCATACAACAGAACCTGCCCGCCTCCTTTTTTTTTTTTTTTTTCCTTTGTTTAATGAAAGAGGCTAACCAGACCCCAACTTCTCTTTAAAAAAAAAAAAAAAAAAGTCCTGGAGTGGCTTTGCATTTTGTTAGAGTTCTGAAGCCAAAGACTAGGAGAGGTGTCTCCTTATGTCTGAGCCTAAGGGCTCACTCTCCTCTGTCTGTTTAGGCCAGCCTCCTCAGCGGCTGCAGTTCCACTTGCTTCCTTTGGAGCGGCAGGGAGGAAGAGGTACCTTCTTCTGTTAGAAGTCTTCCTCTTTTGATTTGTGGAAATTTGCACCCTGGGCTAAACAGACATTTCACCTCATTACAGCTTCCTCTTAATTTTTGTGATGGAGTTATTTTTAGTGAGTCACCACGTTTCTCCTATTCCCCGTTTGGCTAGGCTGTATCTGTTCCTTCTCTTTTGCCATTAAGTACTTCCCACAGCTTGTTCTTAAACCTTTCCTATATTGAGAGGCACTTTACCATCTTTTTTTGTTTGCTTCTTTTTAGGAATAGGTGGGGAGGGGCGTCTTTTGTTTGGAAGTCAGGTATAGGATCTGCCCTAACTTTATATGTATTTATTTCCGGGCTCAGACTTTCATTTAGCATACGACAATTAGAATTCATTCTCTGGGCTCTTTATTCTGTTATTCTCAGTGAACCTAAAAAGGACCTCCCTACTTTTAGGTGCAATTCTAAAAGAGAGGACAGGAGCAGTCTGTGTGACTACAACGGTCTTGAGTGACTGTGTGTGTCGCATTACAAACCGTCCTTAAAATGTCCCATACTGGAGCCCTGGGGTAATGTGATTTGTCAGAGCTAGCGGTTTAACCGCTGTGGAAAAAATGTATACTGAGTTTCTTGGGAACTTACTCCTGTATTTAAAGCTGCTGTAAACCCCAAGACAGTCGCTTGTCAAGGAGTTGGGCACTAGTTAAAGTAGTAGGCTAGCTCGTTTCTGCTGTAGTTCAGGTACAGCAGGAACAGATGTTGACAGTGCTTGCTGTTCGTTTTCACTCTTCATGTGGAAGATAGCAATGGCTGCCGCAGCCCAACCTTTTAGATTCTGCTCAGCTATGGTGTGATCAGCAAGCAGAAGACGCCGATAACGAAGTGCACCTTGAACTCCGGGGTCACATGGTGCTTGATTCAAGTCCTAACTTTCCCCTAACTCTTGGATGAACTTGCAAGTTACTTAGCTTTAGGATAGTTCATCGGTAAAGTGGAAAGAAACAGTAGATCCTTGGGGGGTGGGGTGGGGTGGGGGGGTGGGCAGTGATCTGATTAAATGGGAAAATGTTTGTGAATTGCTTAGAGCTGGATCCGTAATCAACATTCATTAACATGACAGCTGTAAAATGCAAGGTGTTTTCTATGTCTATCCTTGCTCTGAATAGTGAGTAACATGAGACCATTGTATTTATTAAAAGCTTCAGGCACGGTAGCTGGGCTGATACTCAGCTATTCTAACAGTGGCCTGCCGTGTCCTGCCACATGGCCCGGTACCTGTCATCTTAGTTTCATTCTGGGACTTGCTTCTTCATCCATATTCTCAATGCCAACTCTCCAGGTCCCCACCTGAGAGTCATTCATTGGCTCTGTCTCTTGTCTCTCTTTCTCTCTATCCCCAGAAGTCCCGCCTTTCCCCCTCCTGTTCAGCTCTTTATTTTAGCCAATCGGGAAAGTGATGGAAAACAATGTTTACAACATAGCAAGACAGGAGATGCTTTATAATAACGACAGTGCCAAAATCTGGACTGTAACCAGACCTCTGGCTACAGAAATCAGCATTTGAATACACAGTACACAAAAACATCCTTCAACAGACAGCTGCTTATAGCACTTGAAGCAGTCATAGACTGAAAGTCAGGCCAGGCGGGCGACACAGTGGAAATTCTGAGTCTCTTAGCAGTAGAACCTCCATTAAACCCCCGTGTCTCTTTGAGTTTCTTGATTTGTGTCGCGGAGATATATAAAAGAGGATTATGGTAAACTTTATGAGAAATGTGACCTTTGAAAATACAGAGAATTAATTGATCTTCATAAATGCTGATAACCTGACCCTGTGGCTGCCAGGGCCCTGGACAGGCCTGCTCTAGGACGTACAATTACTGGGGGAACTCGGCTTACACTGACCATTAGTTCCCCTGTGGCACTTATCACATGGCGACAATCCCTTCCCAGTGATTGACATGTACTTTCTGGGTCCAGTCTTGGGTTAGATCCTTAAATACTCTTAGGACCTGAACTTGCTTGATTGTTAAGATGAACGTCTTTATTCTTCTACAGTTGGTATTCTTTTGCAGAATCTTTTTTCTGTTTTAATTTAACTTTAAGTTAGGATGCAAAGTAATTGTTTTCATTGTGGCATTTGTATGCTGTTCCACCTTGCTGTTACCCTCCTCCACACTGCCCTTCCCCCATCCTTTCTTGTTGCTACCCCCCTTCTGCCCCACCCCCACCCCCCAGCTTTCATGTCACATGCTAGGTGATCCTTACCTTCAACATCTTGGCTGTATTCTATCATGAAAAAAATTTTTTTCTGTGTATGAAAAAAAGGAAGCTACAAATGAAAGGATCATGACATTCAGTGTGCTATGTTACCATGTGAGTCGGGCGTTTCCAGATGTGATTCTTGTGAGCCAGTCAGAATTTGGTATCAGACCAGCAGTGTTTTAAATAATTAAACATCATGTGACAGGATTAAGTTTGAAAGAATCTGCCTCATTCTTCCCGGCCAATTTTGTACGAAGCATTATAGGTTTGAAGTTTTTTGTATGAGGCATTATAGGTTTGAAGTTGGTAACAGCAGTCATCTGGGCTTTGAATGTGAAGGAAAGGTGAGCCAGGCCGAATGGAGAATGGCTCTGTGCCTTTGGAGGTCCCCCGCTCGGAGGCACTTCCCCAAGGCTTAGGTGCGAAGTCCCTTGCAGCCTGTTTTGTTTCTGTAGCCGTGTGCCCTGCGCACGCAGCTCTGCGTGAGAATGTCATGAGTAAGATAGGATCTTCTTCCTTAGCTGCCTCATGGTTTGGGAGCTGGAGATGACAAGAGTCACTCTGAAGCATATCGTCGTCTGGTTTCACAACCTGAAGTTTGGTTCATCACTGAGTACTGGGTTTTATATTCCACTGGGGGAACCAGTCTATAAATACTTTGACAACTTTCCTCTTCTCTCACAGAAGGCTCTGCCTCCTGTGGCAATAATCTTCACGAGCTTGTGCTTGGCCCCAGAGTCTACAAGTTAATTTTCCTTTGTAAATACTGCACCCGGAAAACCAGTATTGTGTCCATTTCTACTTCCGTTTCTTTTTCCGAGCCCATGGTCTCACTCTGTAGCTTAGACTGGCCTCAAACTCAGCATCCTCCTGCCTCAGCCTTCCAAGTGCTGAGATAGTACAGGCGGGACTTAAAGAAGGAGAGAATGAGCGACTTTCAGCTGGGGCCGGGAGAGCTGGCGCGGAGAATATGGATGGAGAAGCCAGTGTCATAGCATATTGGAAGAACTCATTTCAAGTTCTTTTTGTGTAATTACACTGTTGATTTATTTCTTCGGGTGCTCCATCCCTTCTTCCCAAAGCTGTCCTGAGCATCCCTAAGGAACATTAGAGAAGTCTCTAGAACTTCATTGTTTCCATCAGTGCCATTTGTCGTGCCGGCCTTTGCTGCTGCTGCTGACGTGGCGACTCTGGAACAAATTGCAGGGCCAAGATAGCTAAGCAAAGTCCCAAAGGCTTCCTAGTGTATCGGGAGCAGGAAGTGAAATGTCCTGTCCCCGGTGGGGCCTGTACACAGGCAGCATTTTTCACAGTGACTGGAAGCACAGCATTGAAGCACAGGTATTGAAAGTTTTTTTTTTTCAATGAAAGAATTCTTGTTTTCTGGGGTGTGGTGTGGTGGGGGCGGGGCGGGAATGCTGACTCCTAACATTGCCTGAACTCTAGGCATTCTTCCTTCACATGAAGTCAGTTTACATAAAAATCCCAGGTTTAATGATCCCTGTCTCAGCACAGGAAGACCTTTGCTCTTTCCTCTCTGTATTGCATCCCCAGGGTTATGCTAACAATCACCTCAGTCTCTTACTTTCATCAGCATCATTCTCAAGTACAGTGGGCTCCTTAGCTAGGATGCTCTGGAAGAAGGCATCTTGAATTCTAGTCTAATTTTTCTTTCTCTGGAGACAGGGTTTCTCTGTGTAGCCTTGGCTGTCCTGGACTCGCTTTGTAGACCAGGCTGGCCTCGAACTCACAGAGATCCACCTGCCTCTGTCTCCTTGAGCTCTGGGATTAAAGTGTGCGCCACCGAGCCCGGCTGCCTAACCTGGTTATTTTTAATGTAGAAATGAACATATACTGTTTAGCTTTCCTGTCCAGGTCACATTATTGGTATGAGAAGGAGTGAAATGGTCCATGCTGTCACTCAGGGACATTTCATGCTCACAGGGAGGAGGCTGACCAGGTGTGGAGGCAGACAAGGAGGGTAAAAAGAAGAATGCCCAAGCTAAGAAAATACTATTGTACCTGTTGAGTTCTTTAGCGTGGAAACACCTAGAATGATTCAGCATTTGTTCAGGGGTCACGTGGAATGTGATTTCTGCTGAAATAGACAGGATGCAAGTGAGAAAATAGCAAAGTATGATGGGTTACTACTTCCATGGGGTGTGGAAAAAAACCTTCCAGCAGAGGAAAAATTGGAGTTGAGCTACGCCTTTCATTTGACAAAAGTTCATGAGAGAGCGGATGTTGTCGCCTTGGCTTCCTGTTCTCTACAGTGGTTGCCTGTCTAGTCTGTGCCCCAGCATCGCTTGTTGGCTTGGACTTAGCATTCACCCTAACAAAAGCCACTTCATAGGTGTGCTTACAAACACATTGGAACGGGCTTGTTCTCAAATGTCAGTTTGTGGATATACACTTTTGTAATGGAAAGCCTATTTACTTTTCTGGGCCAACTTTGCCCCAGACCACTTACTTGTCTATGAATAAGAACCTGCTTTGTTTTAGACATGGTGTTTATTTCCAGTGACAGGGTAATTATAATACATGGGGACACTTAATGCTTTGGAATATATTTGATACAAACATTGAAGAAAATGTTATTCCTTAGGGGTACAGACAAGAGAAAAGTTAAAGGCAATGAGGTGGGTTTTCAGGAGAGAGACAGTGTTCCTGTGGGGGGAAAATGTCACGTGAGGTAGTAGTAAGTGTCATGTGCAACCTTGAGTCACTATATCACTTTATGTTAATAGTTACACCAATACTATGTCATTGACTAAATAGTTTTGGGTTTTTTTTTTTTGCAAGATAAAGAATTATGATTGTATAGACTTAGTCTTATGATAAAGATAGCCCTTGAATTGACACTGTAGAGAATGCTCTTTCATGAGTTTTCTTGAAAGACAGCAGAGATTTCTAATTTGGGTAAGTTATAATGGCAGACTTTTTAAAATTCAGGACATGCTCAAAACCTCTCATTGAAGTAAATGCAGAAATAAAAGACTTCAGTGTCGTGTTGTTGTTGTTCTCGTGTGTGTGTGTGTGTGTGTGTGTGTGTGTGTGTGTGTGTATGTGTGTTGGTGTTGGGTATAGGTGTGTGGGTATGGGTGTGAGTGTGTGGGTGTGGGTGGGTGGGGTGGGTGAGTGTGTGTGTGTGTGTGTGTGTGTGTTGGTGTTGGGTATGTGTGTGTGTGTGTGTGTGTATGTGTGTTGGTGTTGGGTATAGGTGTGTGGGTATGGGTGTGAGTGTGTGGGTGTGGGTGGGTAGGGTGGGTGAGTGTGTGTGTGTGTGTGTGTGTGGGTGTGTGTGTGTGGGTGTGGGTGTTGGGTATGGGTGTGGGTGTGTGGGTGTGGGTGGGTGGGGTGGGTGAGTGTGTGTGTTGGTGTTGGGTATGGGTGTGGGTGTGTGGGTGGGTGGGTGTGGGTGTCATCTTCCTGATGTCTTTAGGATTGCTATGGTGGGTCTGGGAGTACAGTGCTTTGTGGGTATAGTATGCAGAGCTTTTTATGCTTTTCTGAATCTCTCCTGACCACCAGTAGTTTTATTGCCACACTGTCTCCTGTTGTCGTCCTTAAATTTTTACTGGCTTCCTCACACCATCCTCAGTTATCCTGGTTCCCTTAGTTGCATGTTTGCATCTCTACCTCTGGTCCCCGGCCTGCAGTTCTGTCCTTTGCATCTGCCCTGGGCATCACTTGCCAGCTCCTTATCTTCCTGTTTGCATCAGCATCTCAGAAACTGTATTTGGGTGATTTCTACCCAGACCACACAGCTCTGAATCAGCCTAGATTGTTCTTCCTTCCTTACCTATTCAGTGCCTGGATCCTTTTCCTTTCTCTTCCTCCCGTCTTTCCTTCCTTTTTCCTCCTCCTCCCTCCTCCTCCTTTCATGGAATCTTATCCTCATTCTTGCATAGAAGACACTTACTTTACTGATTGGATTAGCGGTCTCTCCCAGCCACTCCAACCTGATTTAAAAACATCTTCCTTCGATACATCTTGATAGCACTCTACAGTCTTTATAAGTTATATTTACCAGAATACTGAACCTGAATCTATCTGATCAGATGTCCACAGCCAAGGGACAGTGTACACAGTATGAAGGAATCAAGTGGACACGTTAGAGGATACTTTGCAGTTGTAATGAACAAGAAGTCAAAACTTAACAGGTCAGATGACCAGGAACAAAACAAACACACATGCAGAGGAAACCTATAGCTTGGAAGAGACCAAAGGGGCCTGACAGACGCCAGTTATACAGGATGGATTGGGTCCTGATTTCAAGGAAAGGAAAACAGTACAAGAGAATTGAGTGTTCAACACTAGCTTGGTTTTTAAAATGGCTTTAAGGACTTGCAGGATCTGGTAATAGTGTGGTTATGTTGCCTTTTTAAACAAGTGGTCCTTCTAGAGACAGAATATCTAGGAATAAGATCGTGTGTGTGTGTGTGTGTGTGTGTGTGTGTGTGTGTGTGTTGCGGTGATGATTTAAAGTTAGACATGGATACAAAGGGCTGTGTCTCTCTACTTCCAATATTTCTTTAAAGTTTCCAGAAGTGAATATTAAAAACAGCAACAAAGCAAACCCTGACTTTGAAATGCACTCTTATTTCCTCTGTTCTTTCCAGATTCCTACCGTGCATTTTCTAGAAAGGCAGTCCAGGCTTAATTCTTTGTTACTGATGCAGCATTTTCTTCTGTTGTCTATTTTTTTAAGGCTTATTTTTACCTTGAGTATGAGTTTTGCCTGCATGTATGTGTGTGCACCACATGTATGCCTGCTCCCTGAAGATACACTGGATCTTTTGGAAGCCGAGTTAGAGGCAGTCGTGACAGAGTGGCCACGAGGATGCTGGGTCCTCTGCACGTGCAGCAGGTGCTCCCAGCCAACGAGCCAGCTCTTTATTCTTCTCCTTATTTCTAAACTGCTGGCCTCTTCACTTCTTGGTTTATTCTCGAATTCTTAATCAGTTCATAGATGAGCTCCAAAAAAGAATTCATTCCTCTGAGATGTAGTGCTTCATATATATGCAAATGTGTACTTTTTTTTTTTTTTTTAAGAATTCAGTCTTTTGACTTTTATCTTAGTTCAGGTGTGCATGATTCAAGAACATTTTGGACCTCCTCACACTATCCTCAGTTATCCTGGTTCCCTTAGTTGCATGTTTGCATCTCTACCTCTGGTCCCCAGCCTACATTCTGTCCTTTGCATCTGCCCTGGGCATCACTTGCCAACTCCTTATCTTCCTTGTCTCTGCATCAGCATCTCAGAAACTGTATTTGGGTGATTTCTGCCCAGACCACACAGCTCTGAATCATCCTAGATTGTTCTTCCTTCCCCACCTTAGCATCTCTAAGTCTGTTGTGCCTTCTTGTTTGGTACCCTGTCCTAGTTCAGGCCCACCCTGCACTTGCTTATGGTACCCTCACTGTAACTTAGGTGCCAGTTTCATTGCTTCTAGCCCAGTTTCTTGTGCCTCTGCATTCTGTGCATCTCTGCTGATCCCAGTGGCTTATCAGGGCTCAGTGAAGCTCTTCATTAACCAGCTCCGGTCCTCACAGTCAGTCTCATCCTGACCATTCCTCCTCAGACTTATTTGGAGCACGACAAGTCAGATCTCCACCATCCCCTAGCACCCTGCCCTGCCCTGTGTCAATGTGGGAAATGCCTCTTTAGCCTTCCCATTTTAGGAGATGGCTCTGCTGGGTCCCTCAGGGGCTACCGTTTGCAAAGTCACCATGCTAGACTGTCAGGGCTTTTAATTGTGTGTCTCCAGAACTGCACACCCATGCGTTAGTACTTTCATAGCATCTCTGAAGATGCCTAGCTGTGGCCTGAGACTTGGAGATGGTCAGTACAAGTTGCCCTGAGCCTTCAAGGACTGTTCTTTCTCACTGTGGACCTCACTTCCTGCTTTGCTGGGAGATGATGGCAGGGAGATGAGAAAGCCCCTTTTCTGTTGATTTTCATTCCCCCAAGAAAAGAGAGATGTGAGGCCTGGACCAGAGGGGAGGTGAAGGAGTGTTCTAAGATGTTTTTCTCTAGTGAATTGAGCATGTTTCTCCCCTTCTAAGTTTCCTTGTTTTCTCCCATTTTTTTTAAAAAGCAATTCCTATAAAATATAGGGTACGGGATTTGCTGAAAGATTATTCTCTTCCCAACCTTTCTGTTTAAATATATCGTTTGAAATCAATAAGGTGATAAAAACATTATTTGAACCTCACTGTCCAACACTTTTTAACAATAACAAAGAGTTTAACTGGATTTATTTTTAATTTACTTATTTATTATAATTATGGGTATTGTGAATGCGTTCATACATGCCATGGTGCATATGTAGGGCAGAGAACAACTTTGTTAAGTCAGTTCTCTCCCACCTTTACACGGGTTCTGGCGATCAGACTCAAGCATCAGACGTACATGGTGTGTCACCAGCTCTAACTGGCATTCTTAAGGCCCATTGAGCCACTAAACTCAGTGTTGATAGTAGACCCACTTTCCCAGAAAATAATAATTCAAATCTTCTGAGAGCAGTTTAAGTCAGAAAAAGCTTTCCCAGTTATCTCAGCATTATGCATGTAATAGCAGTCATAATTAAAAGCCCTGCATTTAATATATTTATAAGCCAGGGATTAGCAACAATGAGCCTGTATCTAATCGTGTGATCGTGTAGCTCTACCTAGCTTTCTTTCAGTTTGTAGCAACTTCCTCACACCAGGGGGCTGGACCAAGACATAGGGCGTGCTAACCCTTAATGGTTTTGAAATTGGGAAAGGAATGCTTATATTGACTTCATTTTAGAAATCAAAGAAAAGTTCCCCCTAACTGGTGTGTACGGCATGGGTACAGAGCGTGGAATTGATGGGGGACTTCTATGTTGAAATTGGGTGTACGGATATACAGCGTTATGGCTCAAGGATTGTGAGCCTTGAAGACAGCATGGTTAGGTCCTGGGTGGATACCTGCTACAGCTGTGTGTCACCTCACTGAGGAGCTTTACAAAGGGCTTGTCACCTGAGCTTCAATTCAATTAGTTGAGCCAGTGAAGTGCAGGACGTGGGAGGTTTGGGGCTCTGCGAGAGGCAGCGGCAGCCAGGCTGTGTCCCTGCAGGCAGGCGTCTACCTGCTTCTGCTTCCTAGACTCCCCTGCTCCTATTGCTACATACTAAGTGAATTGAATAAAGCAGACGGTAAGCTATGTGTTGTCCTCCCAATGATGTGACCAATATCTTAATACAGAGCTCAAGAAATCTATGAGCTTTATGGTAGTAAAGTTTTGCATACCCCAAAGGTATGATAAATATGTGGACACCTGGCCCCCAGCACCCCTGTCCCTCCCCCCCCCCCCCACACACACAGAGGGGGAGGGGAGAGGCTGTATCTAGGTTGCCTGTTATTTCGCTGTGACTTTTAGATATTCTGCTTTGTCCACGCCAACATAAAACTTAATGAAATTTGATTTCCATGAAAGGTTTTAAAAAGGTCAGGATAGATCATGACATATTTTTGAAGTTAGTGAGTTATTTTAATCGTTATAACCAGATTAGTTGATTCTGTAGGTTTTCTTGTGGTGTTGATCTCTCTGGCTCCTTCAATCCTTCCTTCCTGTCTTCCATGGGATTTTCCAAGCTCCACTTAATGTTCGGCTGTGGGTCTCTGCATCTGTTTCCATCCGTTGCTAGGTGAAGCCTCTCAGATGACAGTTATGCTAGCCTCCTGTGTGCAAGTACAGCAGAGTGGCATTAATAGTGTCAGGGGTGGGCTCCCTCTCATGGCATGGGTCTCAAGCTGGGCTAGTCATTGGGTGGCCATTCCCTCAGTTCTGCTCCATCTTTGACCTCTGCACATCTTGTAGAGAGAAGCTGTGGGTGTGAGGTGTTGGTGCTATTGCTGTTTTGATTCCATTTTTTTGAACATTGGGTTTAATCTCAACTTGCCTATGAACATCTACTTAGTGTTTTGTGGCTCTGATGAATGAAATGGGGGAGGGCAGCGAGGAGAGGGAGAGAGAGAGAGAGAGAGAGAGAGAGAGAGAGAGAGAGAGAGAGAGAGAGAGAGAGAGAGAGAGAAATATGAATGAGAAGGTAGGGAGGTTTCTCTAAGGTTTAGGAAGCATGGCCCCCAAACAAAAACGTGTGTGTTAGGCCTGGGCTGGTGGCACATGCCTGTCATTCCAAGCATTTGGGAGGATGAGAGTTCAAAGCCAGCCTCAGCTCCACAGTGAGGCCCTATCTCAAAACATTAGTTATTATTTTTTACTTTGTTGTCTGGCATATGGAAGGCCTCCTTTGCTCCGGCCTCACAGAGGGCAGGAGTGACAGCCAGGCGTTAGAAACTCAAGCTCCCCGTGTTTATAAACCGGATGGGCAAGTGCTTCACTGGCTGATTACGTTCTCTGTAAATTGTTTTGGTTTTAGACATAAATGTTAATGTTAGTTTGTTGTTGGACACAAATGAAAGTGCTAATGAGTCCCCGAATGGTCTCTGTCCATCCGGTCAGGGCAAATGTGTTGTGACATTGAAATCACAAAGCAAATCATAGGCCAGATACTAAGTGAATTCTCCCTTGGTGACATGTGGAATTCTTCTTGGATCCCTAGACAGCTGCCTGTGGTGTATGCAAACACTTTGGGGGGGATGCTCATCATAGATGGTTTGGAATCTTATTATTGACAAGGTAGAAGAGTGGCAGACTGGATGATGTGAAGGAAGAATGGTGCATCACCGCCGAGTCTCCTGGAAAGAAGCACTGTTTTGGTTTGGAACAGATTCTCACACTGGAGTCCTGGCTGGCATCAAATTCAAGGCAGTCAACCTACCTCAGTGACCTGAGGGTTAAGATCACAGACCAAAGCTGGAGATGCAGTGACTGCCCCGGCCATCATTACTGGGGTCACCGCTGGGGAGGCGCTGACCTCTCCTCTCATTGGTGGGGTCTCCATTAGAGAGGTCCTTGGATCTCTTGTGTTTATAACAAACAACAGTTGGGAGTTGCTCTGGAAATAAGCCTCTGAGTTTTCTGTTTGTGACAAGGTCATGTCACATTTGCCTTATGCAGTAGCAGTGTGACCCCATCGTCGCCAAGAGAGAGGCATCATGGCCACCATATTCGCTGACCTTTTCACTGTAGTCCTATGTGATTGATGTCTTAAAGCAAGCTTTGGTTAATAGTTTTAACCAATAAATATCACGAAAAAATTCCACAGATCCCATTACTTACAGTGCCACACAGGGTTAGTGACATTGTATTCTCTGTCTGTACCTTCCGTGTTTATTCCCTGCTGTGACCCTCTTGGAGCACTGTCTTTCTGTGGCCCAGCATACTTTTACTGGAGACTGTATGATGAGGGATTTTTAAGGCCTTTAAAAAATTTAGTAGCTTTGGCCCATCTCCTTTGTTTGTACCATAAAAGCTCTCGCGGGGCGCTGAGGGAAGGCCCTGGTGGGGGGAGTCACTTAGAAAGAAGCAATGAAGTGTTTTGCCAAGAGGACAGCTGTCTCTCAGAAGCTATTGATTGCTTTTATTTTGCTGTTTCCCTCTTCAACAGTGAACTGACTCACTGTCAGCCATAGTGTACTTCTAGAAAGATCTCCTGGTTGGAGAAAGCACACTATGAAATGTCTCTAAGTGACGAAGAAGCCATCGCTTTGGGGAGAAGAGCATCGTGTTGTAGCCGTGCTGTCTCTGTGGAGTAGAGCCCCATTCCTTCTGCAGGTTCCATGCGGTGGAAGCTGCAGCTTGCATGGGGCAGGCATCCCAAGTACTGGCGGTGTCGTCTCTGGTACGGGGGCAGCGGGAAGCGCGGCTTCTGACAGCATGCGTTTGTTTTGCAATTCTTCCTTTGCCGTTGATACAATTTTAGTTTGGAGTGTTGTGTTGTAACACATTTAAACATCTAGAACCATCGTTCTCAGGAAACTGATGCTTCATTTTTCAGAAGACGGCAGCTCAGCATTCCTCTACCCTGTTTCTTCAGCCTGGCGAACGGCCTGATTTTAATTTTCTCTCGTGCTCTAAGACGGCTTCATTAGTTGCTGGCACCTAGTTGTTTTTACCTTTTGAATAAATCTTTACTAGAACTAACCTTTTATTTTATTTTATGTGGATTGGTGTTTAGCCTGCACGTATGTCTGTGTGAGGGTGTCAGCTTCTCGGTGTTACAGACAGTTGTGAGCCACCATGGGGTTGCTGGGAATTGAACCCAGGCCCTCTGGAAGAGCCCTCAGTGCTTTTAACTGCTGAGCCATCTCTCCAACCCCCGAACTATTATTTTTAATGTTTTTGTTTTATTTATTTAAATTTGGTTATTTTCTGTTAATTATGATGTTTGGCCTGTTCTTGAAGAAATAGCTGGTTTTCTATATGAGACTTCTGAGATGAGGTTGCAGCGAGGGCCACATAATCCTGCTTTTTTCCACTTACGTTAGGGCTCATCTGAACGAAGCTCCTGCCTTAGCGTTGCCTAGGATGGGCTGTTGGATTTCAGCCTGAAAGACAGGCCATGGAGAAGACTGATTGCAGCCAGTCTTTGGATAGATCGATTGAACTGTTTCTAAATTTAAAAACAAGTATATTTTGTAGATGGGAATTTAAACTGCATAGCCTGGATGCCTGCAGGTTTTGGATGAATATTTACCACACATAGACACCTACCCACCCACATATCTACACACACACACACACACACACACACACACACACACACACAGTGAAATATGACCCTCCCCCTTTTGGAAAGACAGTTAGTAAGGAATTCTGTATGTTTGAAACAGCCTTTTTGTTACTAACACTGAGAACTGAAGGAAAAGATAGAAATAGTTCAAATTTCCCACATTTTCTCTACTTCAATATGATATGGTTGGGTCAAATACTTTATTTTATATGGGCCATCTATTGTCAGAAAGGGTATAAACAGAATCAGTAATTACAGTCACAGAGTCTTAGAGGCAGGGTTTATGGTATGTCCAATGGCTGCAGGCAACGTAACCCACTAATTACAAGCTTATGAAATATACAGGGTCCTTTACTAGGTACCTGGGATTGAAATTTGACTTCCCTAAGTTTCTTAGGAGACACTGGTCCCAAGCAAGTGCAAGACTGGTCTCAGATACCTGCATTCTTTGGAAGAAATGGGAACAGTACATATTTTCTCTTTTATAAAGGATTTTAAGTGAATTATGCCCTTGTTTCAAAACAGTCTAGCCTTTGAAAGTGGGGATTAAAGTTTAATGAGGTGTGATGTGTCTTGGGCATCTAATAATAGATCTGCTCTGACATCCAAGTTTTGAGTTTCTCAAGGTTCTGTTGTTAAAGATGGTGAAGATATTTGCGGGTTTGTCCCCAGCCTTATGACCTAGCATGTGTTAAGAGCACCTGGGCTCCCTGCAGACTTCCGGTGGCATTAACACGATCTTGGGTTACATAGATGTGGCACTAATCGAGGGTGATTTGGGGTGTGGGGCGGTCTTTCAAGTTATTTTTCTTTTATAGAGATTGGCCCTCCGTAGAGATTCCTCTTTATTAATAAGGACCAGACCTGTTCAAAGAGAATAAATAAACACTCTGAGCCTCATCACAATTAAGCCGAGTTAAGAACACAGTGGCACTTGATGGCTGCATAACCTCACCAAAGCCAACTTCTCACACCCTAGCTCTCCCACAAGTTTGGAGAGAGCCTGAGATGTCTGATTTGCCGCGTGCTAGGTGAGCTGTCTAGCAAGTGAACTTACAAATAAAGCCAGCTCCAGAGGCACTTCTGCACCTCCAGTGTGCACATGCGGTGTTTAGCAGTCCAATTCTGAGTCCTAGGTAAGGCCCAGCATCTGCATCCCTAAAATAAGCCCTCTCGGTCGTGTCGGTCCCCAGATCACACCTTGAAAAACAGTTTTAGGAAGTGACAGTGACACAGTTGTGCTTCTTGTACCCCATAGCTGGAGTCAGTGCATCCTTTGGGCAGTAAGATTTCCCCCTTTGGGGGAGCAATAAACATAGTATCACTTCATGATTACCTTTCAAGGTAATTGCTAACGTTAAGATTTACTAAATCGCTACTAAAATTCCTGTCATTTGGTTTCCCTTCCTATTTCCCGGATCTACAATACCTACGCATACCAGGCCCTAAATAAATAAGTCAGCCAACTAAGATTATGAGTGACCATGTGACTGTGAGACTAGGGATCGTAAGAATATTATCCGCGTTTTGTTTTTGTTTTTTTCTTTTTTGTCGTTTTTTTTTTTTTTTTTTTTTTGAGACATGGTTTCTCTATGTAGCCCTGGCTGTCCTGGAAGTTGCTCTGTACACCAGGCCGACCTCAAACTCAGAGCTCTGCCTGTCTCTGCCTCCCAAGCACTGGGATTAAAGGCATGTGCCATCTTGCCAGGCCACTTTTGTTTTTGAGTGTCACATTTTCAGTAGTGGGCTGTGGGATCAAACACACCAAGAAGACACAGTTCTATGAGTAGAGGTGAGCATTCTGTGTGTTGAGGCCCCGTTCCTGTCTGTTGTAGGGTGTCTGTGTTGACACCTGGTCTCTCTTCAAGGCCTGGTGCTTGCGCTTACTTTCTGAATAATCAAGATAGCTCATCATAGCCAGTAGGTTAAACTGTGTGTGTGTGTGTATGTGTGTGTGTGTGTGTGTGTGTGTGAGAGAGAGAGAGAGAGAGAGAGAGAGAGAGAGAGAGAGAGAGAGAGAGAGAGAGAGAGAGAGAGAGAGTGTTTATATTGACATGCAGAAGCTTGGTCCTCAGGAAGACTCTGTTTTTCTCCTGTTGTTTTATGAACTCCTGGCTCCCACTCCTCTTTAGGAGCAAGTGTAGTGGCCCATACTCAAGATTTGAACCTTTTCATGCTGAAATTCTCCATACTCCAACTGAAGCCCTCCCTTCTCAGCACACTTTGTCCTGACTCCGCTCAGGCATACCTTGTAGCTTTTTCTTTGATACTTCGTTTTCTGCTAATTCTACCAGTTGCCTTATTGTCTGATAGGGTTTTTATTTAATTATGGCTTTTATTATATCTTTAGAGGATAGAACTGATGTCTTGACATATGTATGCCTGATGAAATGACCACAATATTCAATCAAAGTAACACATCTAGGATACCTTCTCACCGAGTTACCTTCTAGAAGTTCTATGAGTGTGTGTTTGTGTGTATATGTGCATGTATGAGGTGTGTGTGTGTGTGTGTATGTGCATGCATATGTATGTATATGTGGGTGGTGTGTATGTGTGTGCATGCATATGTGTACTTATGTGGTGTGTGAATATATGAAGTATGTGTGCATATGTAAGGTGAGTGTGTGTGTGTGTGTGTGTGTGTGTGTGTGTGTGACAATAGTACCTGAACTCTACTGTCAGCAACTTTCCATTGTAAAACTCAGTGTAATTTATGTATCTTCTGAAACCGCTGCCCTGTGCTCTTTGAGTTACTTCTCTCCCACATACCTTTCTGGTAATTACTATTCTAGTCCCTGTTGCTGTGTATTTAACTTTATTTTAAACATATATCCCAATGAGTTTAAAAGAGGCTAGGTCATGTAGTATTTGTTTTTCTGTCCTTAGCTTACTTCACTTAGCTTGATGTCATCTAGTTTAATCCATATTTTTGTTCATGTGGGACCTTTTATAAGACGGAATAATGCCTCATTTAATAGTACTTTCTTTATTCATCCATTCATAGACAAGTGTTTGTATGATATATGTATGTATATAATATTCTGTATTTTCTATATATAGCTCCTGTGAACAATACTACAGAAAGCTTGAGAGTACCGGTATCTGTGTGTCATGCTCCTTCCACTGACCTTGAGAGCATATCGAGAAAGAGGGTTGCTAGGGCATCTTCTGGTACTGATTTTTGAGAGTCATCCATACTGTTTTCTCAAAGTAGCTGTACAAAGTTACATCCCCACCACCAGTGCCCAAAGGTTCCAATTTCTCCACCTTCTCACCAACACATGCTATGTATTCAAAATGGACAGCCTAGCAGATTTGCTGTGTATCCCATTGTGGGCTTCATGGGCACTTTCCAGTAGCCAGTGATGCCATCACCTTCCCAAATCTGTTGGCTCTTCATATGTGCTCTAGAAATAAGTCTGTTTAGGCCTCGATCTACAACCCCTGCACCCTTTTGCTGTGGAGTGTTTTTTGTTTGTTTGTTTGTTTTGTATATATTTTTTTCTTTGATATTTTCACTTACACAGATAAGTTTTAGATAACAGAATTCAGCCCTTATGGCCTTGTCCTATCCCCCCTTTTTTTCCACTAAAAACCTTTCTTCCTTTTTGTGCATGTGACCCACTACTGAACTTACTCATGGTTGCCCATGTAAGCGCGGTAAGAGCTTGTTTAATGGCACATGGTCAGTTTATCAGCAGCTACACCACTGAAGAGAGGGACACTCCTTCCACCGGCCACATTACCTTTACATAGCTTCTCAGCGAGGGTGGAGTCTCATGGACCCTTCTCCCATGATGCAATGCTGGCTGGCCCAGTGCCATTGCAAGGCTTGACCAGGTAACCACAGACCCAGTCAGCTCACGACTGCCATCAGCCCTGTCGCCTCAGGAAGATGCCGCTTTCCAGCACTTGTCCCCAGTTTCTGGCTCCTACATTCTGTACCTCATCCTCTGCAGTGTTCCTTGAGCCTTGGGGAGGAGGCTAGATGTTCTTTGCCCGAGCGCTTTACAGATCTTATTCTCAGTCTTCATGAGTTGGAAGTCTCTCTTACCCACCATCCACGGCAAGAAGAAGTTTCCATTGACGAAGGCAGAGAGCTCCACTGATCTGTGGATATAAGGGCAAGTATTTAGGAGCCAGTTTTCATTGCTGTTTCTCATCACCCACGTTTCGCTCACTGAAAATTACTCCACTGAACTCAGATATTATTTAAATATACCTCTGTATAAGTCTATAATATACTGTATATGCCTCTGTATAAGTTCGGTGTGGCCTGGGTTACACAGGTCTAACAATGGGATGTGGACTGAGCAAAATGATGGCGTGAAACACTAAGCTCAGAAAGAAGATCGTCTGGGGCAGCCTTTTGGAGAGGATGCCGAAGGAAGGTGGGGGTCAGCTTCCCCTCCTGAGCATAGTATGATAGCATTGCCCTTTATATTTTAGAGTTGTAAATAAACTCTTCACAAGACAGGGTTGCCTTGTGTGCAGTAGTCAACAAAGACTCTAGAATATTCTAGAAATTCTTACTTGAAGGAAGGCATTCAGGGCTTAAGAAAGGCTAGGATTACATCTGTCACCTTGAGAGGCAAATGAGTATGCTCAGCAAATACTGAGCAGAGACAAGTAGCATTTGGCTGGCCTTCTAGGGGTGTGTGCTTTGTAGTGCATAGACCGACACGGGCAGCCAGCTCTGACCTCGTGAGATGGATACCAGCAAAGAACCCAAAGGGAGCAGCCCTCAGCCTAGCTGAAGGGAGTTCAGGCTAATAGTTGGAGAGAAACATTGCTCCTTTTCTTTCTACTGTTTATGTGTTTGTCTGTTTATAGGACTACAGCTCTGTTTCTGTAGATGTATTTGTGTCTTGGCTGCTTTGCTATGACTCATTAACCCTGCTCTTCTGAGTTCGAAACCCCCCTCCTCACCCAGGTCCGGTGTCCATCCTCTCTTCTCTGAAACTTTACCTCAACTATCAGCTCCACGCACATTAACACGTTTCCCTTTGCTCCTTCATGCTAGAGTATGCGTATTTCTCGTTAGCCCATGCATTTGCTCGGCTCTTCATCATATCTCACTAACTGGTACCAAACACTAAAATGGCTGCTTCTGAGTATTCTGATAAAGTCATTCAGAAAGGTGTAACTTTGTTTTTGATCGGGTTTCACTTTGTCGTCTTAGCTGGCCTCAGACTCACTAGGTAGACCAGAGATCCTCCTGCCTCTACCTCCTGAGTGCTGAGATTAGAGGTGTGTGCAGCTGTGCCAACTAGAAATATGTGTGTATGTATGTATGTATATATATATATATATATATTTTTTTTTACATAAATTTTATTTCTCTGTACTTCTTAAGCAGGTTCGATGGGCTATTGGCAGTCTGAGGTCTGTGAATACACTATTATTATATCCTGGTTACTTTTTCTGTCAACATAATTTAGAGTCACATGGGAAGAGGAGCTCTCAACTTTGTAAGACCGGCCTTTAGGCAACTCTGTCAAGTACTTTCTTGGTTAATAACTGATGTGGGAAGGCTCAGCTCACTGTGGGTGGTACCAACACTGGACAGGTGGCCTTGAGTGGAGCGTGAGCAGCAAGCCAGTAAGAAACAGCATCCGTCCATGACTTCTACTTTAGTCTCTGCCTTGAGTTCCTGCCCTCACGTCTCTCAGTCCTGGAAATATAAGATGAAATAAACCTTTTCCTCCTCAAGTAGCTTTTGCCCATGATGCTTTCTCACAGCCGTGGGAAAGTGTGACCTGTGGGCTGTGGAGCTCACCCTGAAAGCTATGCCCCCGAGCTGCACTGGCTGAGCCCGTGTGGATGCGTGCTCACGGTTCTTCTGTGCCACTTTCATGGGCATCGTGCTAGCTACCATCATGCGTGCGTCCACATTCTCTTTCCTCCACCTGATCAGCTATGGACTTTAAGGCAGATGAAGAGAAAGTGAGTTTGCATTAATTTCAAATGTTCTGAGACACCTTCCTGGAAGTCGCACTTACTATAAAGTTCACTGAGGCAATAAGTAATAGCCCTTTTTTATCAGTGAAGAGAGTGTGTGCTTCCTCATAGATGGGCTTTTTATTTTTGTTTTTCATTCTTACCTCCTGTAAAAGACCTACTAAGTTCTTGGTAATGTGCCTTTGCTTTGCATATTTTGGCTCAAAGCCTCAGAAGGCTCCTACAAGGAAAATGCTAGAATACCTATTTTATTAGAGGGAAAACAGGTTTAGAGAGATTAGTTCTGCCTAGGGTCTGCCCACTACTGTCCAGTTTGTCTGTCTGTAGGTGAGGGGGTGTGTTCTGATCTAAGAGCATGGCTGCCTTACTGTAGGTGCCCTGTTCCTGCTGGAAACCAGTAGTTGGAAGCGTAGATTATTGAGCACGGAGGGGAAATGACTATTTTCTTGTGTAGTGGTTGCTCCCGAGGTGCATACTGCTTTGTTCAGCATGGAGGGGGAGGGGTGCTGGACATCAAACCGTGAGCATCACGGCAGCTAGGCGAGGGTTGCAGGGTTGCACAGCGGAGGCACACTCTACCCCATCTTCTGCGGCACTTGTTTCTCTACTGGGATTCAAAGGACATTTGTCAAAATCCATAGTTGCTTCTTTGACTGTGCTGGTTCTCCTTGGAATAACAGATTAGAGGAAGCTTCTCTGAAGAATTTGACGTGTATAATTAAAGATCAAGACAATAAAGACCTTGAACATACGCCTGGCCTATGTGTACTGAAATAAATGGGTATGCTATCGAGTCTGCTGTAATTTGAAACAACTCCACAACAATTTAATTTAACGTCTCCATTCACTTTTTCAACAGTCTGGCTTGCTGCCAGTTATCACAAGAGATCTGGAAATTTTCTCATAACAAAGTTAATTTTAATTCATTGCTAAATATATGCCATAAAAGGAACTCAGACTAACTCAGTGCTTGAGCATTAAAATTTGCTTTAGGAAACAAAACAGTGATGAAGTGACGGCGTATCGGAAACAGTAAGAAATGAACGCTTCCGTAAAGGCTGTCAAATTGAAATGAATCGAAGCCGGAGTGGTATTTATGTTTGTGTGGTAGAGGTGATTCTCCTTGAGAAAAGTCTGAGTTTTTAAAAAAGCAACCTGGGAGTAGTTTTCCTACTGAAGAACTACTCAGCAGCTTTTCAGTGTATCACACGAGGCTGCTTCTTAGACTATGTCCTTGTGTCAGTGTGTCAGTATTTTAGTCCTTTTCCGGGTGGTGGACACAGAGTCCTAAACCTCCGTGTCAGCTCCATCATTTTCACTGACTGAGTCAATATGGCGTTGAGAGTCACCTATTTACTAAACGGCCAGACTTCCAAGGAAGGAGTTCATAACTCTTAAGAAAATAAACAGTATTTCTCTAGTTATGTCTCTTTTTATTTTTCCTTCTGGAGATGGCAAAAGCTAAATCAGACTGGTTTGTTTGTTTTTCTTTTTGTTTTTGTTTTCAACTGGTGATTTTGGTGGTCAAGCCCGGGTCTTCATGAGTGCAGAGCAGTCACCACTGAGCTATCCTCCCAGCCCCCACACTCTCCTCAGGCTGTTCAGGTTTGCTTTCATACTTTTAGAGCAGATACTGTCAAGTATTCCATTTGTACCGGTAACGAACTGGCACTGGTGGCGAGGTGTCTAATTTGGCCTCCCAGAACATTGAAACAGCACACGGCTTTCTCCTTTATCTCCCTGTGAAATGAATGGCTCCCCGCATTTCTCATAAAAGAGGTTTTATTAGTGTTCCTTGTGCTGTGTATTGGCTTAAGATCCCAAAGCCACCCCAGGATTGTTATAGCCTGTCTCTGTCTCTGTTTATTGACGTTGTCTGCATTCTTAAGCCTTATCTCTTACTCAGGCCCAGTCACAGTCCATGGAGTCATTTAAAAGTGAGGAGGGGAGCTCTGGCGTCCCACCCTCATCCTCCGCTGTAGGGACTGACACTTAGGGAAGCAGTGGGAATAGTGGATGAGGAGTTGCAGGGGGGCTGCAACTAGTAACTGAGGCTCCCAAGAGCCACATGCTTGGAGCTGAAAGCGGAGGCTGAAGTGGGCTGCCTAGGGTGGTGTTTCACACTTGTAACCCTAGCACTCGGAAGGCTAGGGCAGGGGGATTGCTGTGAAGCTTGGGCTATGGTGATTTCTAGGTCAGCTGTGCTACACTGTGTGACCCTGTGTCCAAAAGTATAACAAATAAAAAGAAGTCCTGGCATGGCGGGAAGCAAGGCCACCCCCAAGGACCACTGCACCCACTCACTTCCCCAAGGACCTCGACATCCATCCACTCACTTCCCCACGGACCTCGACATCCATCCACTCACTTCCCCAAGGACCTCTGCATCCACTCACTCACTTCCTCAAGGACCTCGACATCCATCCACTCACTTCCCCAAGGACCACTGCACCCACTCACTTCCCCAAGGACCTCGACATCCATCCACTCACTTCCCCAAGGACCTCTGCATCCACTCACTCACTTCCTCAAGGACCTCGACATCCATCCACTCACTTCCTCAAGGACCTCTGCATCCATCCACTCACTTCCCCAAGGACCTCTGCATCCACTCACTCACTTCCTCAAGGACCTCTGCATCCACTCACTCACCTCCTCAAGGACCTCTGCATCCACTCACTCACTTCCCTAAGGACCTCTGCATCCACTCACTCACCTCCTCAAGGACCTCTGCATCCACTCACTCACTTCCCCAAGGACCTCTGCATCCACTCACTCACTTCCCCAAGGACCTCTGCATCCACTCACTCACTTCCCTAAGGACCTCTGCATCCATCTACTCACTTCCCTAAGGACCTCTGCATCCATCCACTCACTTCCTCAAGGACCTCTGCATCCACTCACTCACTTCCTCAAGGACCTCTGCATCCACTCACTCACCTCCTCAAGGACCTCTGCATCCACTCACTCACTTCCCTAAGAACCTCTGCATCCATCCACTCACTTCCCTAAGGACCTCTGCATCCATCCACTCACTTCCTCAAGGACCTCTGCATCCACTCACTCACTTCCTCAAGGACCTCTGCATCCATCCACTCACTTCCCTAAGGACCTCTGCATCCACTCACTCACTTCCTCAAGGACCTCTGCATCCATCCACTCACTTCCTCAAGGACCTCTGCATCCACTCACTCACTTCCTCAAGGACCTCTGCATCCATCCACTCACTTCCCTAAGGACCTCTGCATCCATCCACTCACTTCCTCAAGGACCTCTGCATCCATCCACTCACTTCCTCAAGGACCTCTGCATCCACTCACTCACTTCCTCAAGGACCTCTGCATCCACTCACTCACTTCCTCAAGGACCTCTGCATCCACTCACCCACTTCTCTGTATTTCATTTCCCTCAACTGTTCCTCCCGTTGTTCTCGTTTCCTCAGTCTCCCACAGTCCTTAGCACGTGGCTGGTCTTCTCACCCTACTTACCACTCTCCAGCTCCTGTGTAGCCACTTTAGGCTTTTCCCTATGAGAACTCTATACATGGTCCTTTCTAGACCCAGGGCAGCAAAGCCAGCAAGTGCCCTGGGGGAAAATGGCTCCACTGTGGATAGAAATCATTATTGTTTCTCTGTAGATATTAAGTCACATACTTAACTCAAGATCTTCTCGAGAGGTGGTGATTGAACTAGTCAAGTGGAGTGGAGACATAGGAAGAAAGCCACTCGGTGCACCCTAGATGCCAGCGTTTGATCTACTTACTTGAGAAACCACTGCCATTGTCCGATGGGTCTGTTCCCTGTGTGGCTAGTAATATCACCAACCGTGTGCAGTTCCAGTGGACACTGAATGGGAATGGAGTTGTGTTGAGGCTAGGATGACACTCAGTGGTAGAACACATGTTTAGCATGTGCAAACCCCCATGTTCCTGTCTTAGGGTTTCTTCTGCTGTGATTATAAACATCATGAGCAAAAGCAGCTTGGGGAGAGAGGAGGGATTATTTCTGCTTAAAACTCTCAGATCAGGCTCCATCACGTAGGGAAGTCAAGGCAGGAACTTAAGGTAGGAACCTGGAGGCAGGGACTGAAACAGAACACTGCTCACTGGCTTGGTCCTCAGAGCTTGCTCAGACTGCCTTTTTACATCACCCAGGGGCACCATCCCAGAGCGCCATGGCCTACAGTGAGCTAGGCCCACCAACACCAATCGGTAATCAAGAAAATGTGCTATAGACTTGAGCCTGGAAGCCATCTGGTGAGGGACATTTTCTCATTTGAGGTTCCCTCTTCCCAGTCATGTCTAGGTTTGTCCCTAGTTGGCATAAAACTGACCAGGACGGTTCCATTTGCTAGAACCTCTCCCAAAAGAATACAAAAAAGGAAGAAATTGACCTTTGTATGTGCTAACAGGACAAGCTAAGGTCAGAGATGTTATAAATACTATTGACTGTTATCTGATACTCTGCAAGGGAGAAAAGAAACCAGTTACTCTTCAGCAGAGATTAAATTAAGGTAATGACTCCCCCCCTTTTAAAATATGCTTCTCCCTTACTTTGCTGGGCACCTAGCTCTGGGTTAACTCTATTGGCACATAGAGCCTGTTATTTGTCCTCTAAGTTGCCTGGATGAACCTGGCTGACTGACTAAGCGCCTGTGTGAAAGACAAGGCACATGATGGGTGCTGCATAAACATAAGTCGAACTTGTAACTGTGGCTCTGAATATTGTCACTGCGCATCACCATGTGACCCTTTGAGGAAGGACAGGTGTCTTTCCTTGTCCCTAGCTGTGCTTTGATCACCCGCTGTCATTGGGCATCACTGCTGGAGATAGCCTGGTAGCCACACTGCACTTCATGCTGTGACCTGGAACAACCCATCTCAATCGCTCCATTATTTGTTCCTCTGGCTAGGCCTCAAAGAGCTTACCAAGCCACACAGACTCTGACCTCGCCTGCCCCTTGGGGACAGCATGCTGCTTCTCTTCTGATGCCAGTGGACCGCATTTCCCTGTGTCTCATGTAACATACCATCCTCTTGACAGAGTTGGGTGGGTGGCCAGCCTCTACCATGGAGCTGATGGGATGGAAGTGCAATTCATAAAACTGAGTGTAAGACATTGGGCCTTAAGCTTTCCACATCCTCGGGACCTGACCTTGGGTACCTTGGGAAGTTTGAGTCTCCATTTCTTAGTAAATTTTTCCCACTCTTGATTGTTTTCTACTAAGAAATTCTGACATGACTTTATAGGCATATAAAATAGATATTTATCAGGCATTTACTGATAACATATAATCAGAAATTTTATTTTAAAATAATTCTTTGGTATACGTAGAGTTTTCTTTCTTTCTTTCTTTCTTTTTTTCTTTCTTTCTTTCTTTACCATTAAGAATGATGGCAGATTTGCTTACTAATGAATAATGAGATTGGTCCAATTATTTTTACTTAGTTAAATCGTGGCTGACTGTTTGATCCTAGAGGAAGTAGAACACCAATAGCATTTACTTCAGAGCTGACCGCTGTTTTGATTTTGTCATTGTCACTGTGAGAATGCCATGTTGTCACACGACCACATAGTACAAAACAGCAGAAGTATGTTTCGAAGCACTTACTTCAGAGACTGTTGGAAATTCTGCTCTAATCCTAAACCAGAATCCATTTAGCGACGTTTTAAGTGAAACTCAAGTCAACAGCTCAAACACCAACTTGTACAATCACACATGTTAGCACCATGTAGTTTTAAAGCACACTGATTTGACACATGCTGAGAAAAGATCGCTGGATAGTAGTCAAAGTCTTTGTTTTCCAGGGCTGGGAAGATGGCTTAGTCTGTAAAGCATTTTCTGTTGCTGTGATAAACACCATGACAAAAAGCAGCTTAGCGGGAAAGGGTTTATCTTATCACATAGACCATAGTCTGTCAATGAGGGAAGACAGGACAGGAGGCATGGAAGAAAGCCGCTCACTTGTCTGCTCCCAGACTCGAGTTCAGCGGCCTTTCCTTGTAGCTCAGGCTCACTTGCCTTGGGATGGTATTGCCCACCATGGGCGGGGCCTTCCTACACAGACATGTTCAAGGTTAGTCTGACAGAGGCCGTTCTTCAAGTGAGATTCCTCTTTCCCAGATGTGTCAAGTTGACAGCCAAGATCAGCTGGGACACAAGGCAGGCTTGGAGACCCGAGTTTAGATTTCTAGCACACACATGAAAATCCAGGTGTGGTGACATGTTGTCTACATCCTGGTAGGGGTGTGGCAGAAGCAGGAAGATCTCTGGAGCTTCCTGGCCTCCTTCATTGGTGAGCTCCAGGTTCAGTTAAGAAGATGTCTGACACTGATAACCTGTCTGCGCGCGCGCACACACACACACACACGAACATGAACAAACACATAAACACACACATACAGAAGAAAAATCTTTATCTTCCATAATTAAACCACTATGATTCTATAAGAGCAGACACTTGATATGAATGGTAAATAAACAAATAAATCCCGTACTGCACTTTACAGTGGTCTCTGATCGGAGCCATGCCATCTCAGGCAGTGCTCTTACTGTTGCAGGGCATGAACAGCGCGTGTAGCGCCAAGTGTTTGAGTTCTGTGTTTAAACCCCCACCCCCCACCCGCCTTCACTTGTCTGGCTCAAAGTTTAAGAAGTTGTGTCTTGGACACTGTCACCCATAGGTTGTTGTCCGGCCCTTGTCACCTTCCCCTTTCTGCAGTACAGAACAGGGCCCCAGTAGACAGGAGGCAGCTAATGTTTGGGAAGGCTGCAGGTCTGGCTGCAGCACTTCCCTGTCTTACAGACTGACGGTGCCTAGCTGGTCTGCTGATCCCACTGTGCATCTGTGTTTCAGAGTGAGTGTAACAGGGGAGGACGGTGGGGTTTTTTTAAAAAAATTATTTATTATGTACAATGTTCTATTGCCTATATACCTGCACACCAGAAGAGGGCATCAGATCACATTACAGATGGTTGTGAGCCACCATGTGGTTGCTGGGAATTGAACTCAGGACCTCTGGAAGAGCAGACAATGCTCTTAACCTCTGAGCCATCTTTCTAGCCCCGAGGATGGTGGTTTTAATCTAACAAGAACCCATTGCCCTTCGAGGGATGAAGGGTGGGTTTGTGGCTTACTCCAGTTTGATTTGCTTGCTTCATTGGGGCGGGGGGGGGGGGGGGGGACAAACAAATGGCTGTGTCATTCCATAGAGAAGTCTGCTTTTTCTTTGACATACAAATAAACAATCTTCCACATTTGATTTATTTCTTTTTACTGCTGCTGGAACCATTAGTTTTTTTTTTTTAACCACATTTTTTTGTTGTTGTTGCTTTACTGTATTATGACCTTCATTTTTGGATGGGAAGAGGAAACAAAACAATAAATATGCCTCTGTATCTTATTATATAAGACGTGGAGGGCCCTTAGCTGCAAGTGACCGCTAGAAACCCGAATCCTCTAAAGTCTAAAGGATGGGCTGATAAACTAAAGTGAACTCCAGGGCAGAGGACGGGAGCTACCCTGTTTCTGGAAATGTCTTTATCATGACAGTTCAATTTTTATCTGCTTGTTAAAAGAAAGCATTAAAATATCTTGTCTCTTTCTTGTCCCCTTTGTCTGTCAGAAGGTCGGTAGTAATGCATATCTCGCTGTTCGTTTTCATTCAAAGCGCATAGCCGGCCCGCAGACTATCAAAATGTTAGCTGTTGGCTGTTAAGAGCATCTAGATTCGTATTAATTTGAGTTGTGCCAAGGCAAAAGTGTAATTGGCATCTAGTCCTAAGTAATATGTTTTCTTCCTCTTCATAGTCCTGATGCTGAGATGTTTGGAACCTGGCATCAAGGCTCCTATAACCTTCCAGTTGTTTCTCCAATCTGTCTGCCATTATCGATTTGTCGTTAGCCAAACCTGACTTGAGCAGTGGGTTTCCAAGCCCATGCCAGGCAGGTATGTAGATGTTGGCACAGTTTGGGAAAAGGTCTCAGGCTGCTCTGTTGCTAGGTTACTGAACCCTGAAGTACTGAGCCCCAAACATAGCTCCGAATTCTGCGCTCCAAATTCATTATTTATGGTTGCAAGCAGCTGCTGTTCATACTTGGGTAAACAACGAGATACAAAATGAATAAAATAAATAGTTCAACACAGCACCTTGACAGATAACTGCGGGCAGACATTTGGGACTTGCTCAGTGAAGGAAACTGACTTGATGGTACTGTTTGTGCTCAGAGAGCTGTTGAGCCACCTTTGCAGAGCTTTGATGTTGACTCAGTCATGAGCTTGAATTGAGCCCTGTAGCCAGAGCTAGCCAACGAGGCTGGGCTAGAGGTGGGGTTAAAAGTGTCAATTTTGGATATAGGGGTTTAAAATCCCCCTATATTCACTTTCCACTGAAATTTCTCCTCTTTATAGTTTTAGTCACATGGGCAATTAAAAAAAAAAAAAAAAGAAAAACCCTTATTCAGAGAATATGTTTTCCAAAATGTGGTATATAATTATATAATCAACATTTGACCTCTTTAAATCACCTTGGATAGTGATTTTTTTCACCTACACTTTTCACAAAAGTTTCTTTTAAAGCCAAAATTACTATAGTTCTCTCATCCTACACACTTCTGCTTTCCAGCCGGCGTCTAAGGTAACAAATGTTAGTTAAGACTCCCACCTTCTACAAAGATTCATGCAGGAGCAGAGTCATCGGAAGCACAACTGGCCTTCAAAATTCACAAACGACACCAAAACTCAAGGTCACAATACAGAGCAAGAGAACGGACGATGCCCCAAGGCCATGTGTATAATTATTTCCCAAATGAGAGTTAAATGCTAACGTCAGAGAGAGGACTCCTAGTGGACCAAGTTAGATGGAGATGGAAGGACACGTGCAGACTTCTAGCAACTTGGAGGATGGTGAGTGGGTCCTGTAGACCCACACTGAAGATGTCAGAGAAAGGGAAGAGCTGTGGCCTAGAGCACGGTTTCTTAGAGATGCTAAGATGTGTTCTGACCTTTGAAGGGTGGCCAGACTTTGATAGCAGGCAGAGATCGTAGGCGGAGTTCTGCTTAAGGAGACGACTGAGAATACAGAATTTTGTGGCTAGACACTACACTTAGCTCATCAAAGCACCCCTAAAAGCCAGATGGGATGGCATATGTGTATGGGAAACCTTCAGTCACATGACAAGGTTTTATGCTTTCACTTAAAAAAACACATCTATTACTTTTTTAAAGGATGTATTTAATTGTATATACATATATGTTTCTGTATGGGATATATGCTGTGTGTGCAGGTGCTTTCAGAGGCCCAAGGCAACAGATCCCCCTGGGTGCTAGCAACTCAGATCTCTTCAAGAGGCTCTGCGCCACTCAGTCTGTCTAACCCTTACTTACTACGTTTCTGGTGAGCATATATTCTAAGCTAAGTTCTATTGAGGTAACCCCAACACTCAGGAAGCTGAAACAGGACAGTAGTAAGTTTGAGGCCAGCCTTGGTTGGACAACTACACTCTGCCTTTAAAAAAATGCCATAGAGTTTAAAATTCATATTTCTGGAAATGATTTGGAAAGGCTGTTGCTCACTGTGATGGTGGCTCTGAGGTGGGTGACCATCTGTGGCTCCAGCACCTTTTAGGAAGGTCGGCGTACGTGCACCAAAAGTCAGGCAAAGGTGAGGCAGGAGAACCCTTTTCTGTGCAAGGTAGAGGGGCAGCAAACACAATGGGGAGACACAGCGGCCTGCTGTTTGGCATTTGAGGATTTGTAGCGTCCCAGCACAGCTGTGGGAAAATACAGAGATGGGGGTCTACCTTCTAGACGCGGCTCCTGCTAGACTGACATGTCTTCAAAACACCACAGAACCAACTCACTGAGAAAGCATTTAGAAGAGTGGGGAAACTGAGGCACATTATGGGGTGAGAGCTACAGTGCACGAAGGGCAGAATACTGAGGAGGAGGTTGTTTGTCGAGAGCCATGGCGGGGTTCTCTTATTCTGAAGCGGTAGGAAAAAGCTGTGGTGGTTTAGCAGGTCTCGGTGAGAGTTAGTAGTATTTCCCCAGCGTTCAGTGTTCTCAGTTGTGGCTTTAGCAACCTGACCTTAAGTACCCCGAGGATGGCTTCAAGTCTTCACCTAGGAAGCATCCGTGAGTGTCGTGGGTCTGAAGCTGGAAGAAGGCCTTGATTTATCTTTGTCATGGAAAATTGATGAGATACTTTTGAGTTTGTGAGAAGTAAAATGTTTTGGTGAGAATTTGAATCATTTTCTGATGCTTCCAAAACTGCCATCCTGACGCCCATCGGACATGACTGTGCAGTTTTCCCTCTCAGGCAAAGCAAAATAGAAACAAAGGAACACAATATAGCAAAATCTGAAGTCCGAAGGCCAGGTCCATAGATGACCTACAAATTCTGATTTTAATTTATATCCTTTTAAAAAATATTTTCAACAAGAGCTTGGAATTAGAAACACTTTGTCATATTTTTTTTTTCTAGCCTCCTCCTGGGGTGGCAGTCACAGGGATGAAGTTGGGCTAGGGGACAGTGTGTTGGCAGTCCTCCTAGGCACAGCAATGATAACCAGGCTGCCCCGTGTATGTCTGTCATTTTTAGGCATACATAGCCCCTGCAGGTGAGATACCCATTGCTGAGCCTACAGCCACATCTTAGGCCAAGGTCTAGCTGGACTGGAATGTAGTCACACCATCTTTTTGCTTCCTCAAGCCCTCTCTGGAGCTTAATGTCTGAGCCGGGTGTTTAACACTGTGTTTCACATAAAGCCTCCGTGTCTGCAGTGAGAACCGCTTGTAGCTAGCATGTCTTGATGCTGCACTTTGGGCCTTCACGCCCGTGTCGTGCGGTCTCCTTCTCTGAGTACATGCTGTGGACAAGCATGAGAGAACACCACGTTCAGCAACATGTGACCTGAAGTAGGGAACATTGGGTTGATGCAGAATAATTGGTTGCAATTTCTGGGAACATTTACAAGGTCATCAAAGCTTGGGACCTTTAGCCCTACATACTTTTGGATTGACTTTTGGTGGCCAGATAAGAACATGCAGGGTTAGGGGGGGCATCACTTCTGCTTGTCCTCTCGGACCCCAGTGACCATCCAAGGCTAACTGCAGGTGCAGTGAGAAGAGTTAAGGTTAAATGTGGCAGAGGCGTGGCTGTCACTTTGCTGATTTTGTCTTGTCCTCTTGGATCTAGTCTCCAACCTTCCGGTGACAGTGATGACACAGAATGGCTTTTTGGCTGCCTGCTACAGAATCAACACAGTTCCCCAAAGCCTTAAGCTTTTCTGGAGAACAGTATGAAAGAAAATGGAGATGCTTAAAAACAAACAAAATCCAACTTAGTAGGTGGAAGGGTCTGGTTTATGCTACCTGAAAAGATATTTATCATTTAGCCTCCTAAAGATGTCATCCTTAAAATGTTCTTTGCTGTGGAAAACCGTTCAAAGACTTCAATTCCAGCCAGAACAATCAATCAATTTGATAGATTCGATAGTTGATCTATCCAATAGATTCTACCAGATGGGTCTGTTGAATTGATGCAGCTCATATATTGATTCTAATGAAAAATGAGGAAATACATGCAGGGGGCGGAGCTAGATACCTTACTTTGAATCTCTGGGTCCCAGTGGAAAGTAGAAAATGAAGGAGATTGGTAAAAAAGTGTTGTCAAAATAAATAAATAGCCCATTTCCTCAGAGCAGATTAGGGCCAACATTTAAGTGCCAAAACATTGAAAATTCTGCCAATTACCCCTTTCCTGTTTTTTTTTTTTTTTTTTTTGGAGGAATATACTGAACACTTTAAATTCTCTGTAATGAAGCCGGGCGTGGTGGCACATGGCTGTAATCCCAGCACTTGGGAGGCAAAGGCGTGTGGATCGCTGTGAGTTAGAGGCCAGCCTGGTCTACAAAAGTGAGTCCAGGACAGCCAGGGCTACACAGAGAAACCCTATCTCAAAACAAAACAAAACAAAACAAAACAAACAAAAAACCAAACCAAAATAACTAACAAAAAAACAAACAAAATAAAATATCTGAAATGGCCCAGATAAACATTTTAAATTTTTATTATTGCTATTTATGAAAGATGTCACTGTCCATGAAGGTAAGTTAAGACACAGAACTGAAGGCAGCGCCCTTCCTTTAAAGCATTCTCCGATATGCCATGTCTCTGTGAAAAGAGGATTCCAAGATACTTCATACATTGGCCATTTGTTTATCCACTGTTGGCCTGCCAGTGTGGTAGACACAGCAGAGAGAGAAATGATTAGGGCAGGTTGTAATCTTGGAAATCTCCCTGGGGAGGGAGACAGAAACAAGCTGGTAACAGTGAACTTCATGCTCGTGGGAACTGAGACCACGTGTGACTTCTGCCCTACAGTGCGTTTGCACGCAGCCCGCGCTGGTAGAGCCTTGAGACATGCTGCACAGGGACTGAGTGTCCCATACCCAGCACAACAGAGGCACCTGAGTCTCTGCTCAGGGCTCCTTATTTGTGCTGCACAAGGGCCACACGCTTCTTCTAGAGAAAGAGCTCTCTCCCGGTGTTCTCTTCGTGGTGGGTCATCCTACTAACCCTTGGTTCCTAAAACCAATAACCTGCCACAAATTTTCTCCCCCTCTCGATTTCTTCTTTTGTTCCTTCTGCTTCTGTTCTCCAAAAGTTCATCAATGTGCCATTAATAGTGTGGATCGTGACAATAGGTACTTAGTAGCTGGTTTCTTCACGCCAGGTGTCATCTTAGGTGCTTGCCATAGGTCATCTGGCCTCCTCTCCACATTCACAAGGCCTGATTCCAGGGTACAGATGAGACACAAGGCGTGCCGCAGGAAGGAACTTGCCCACACATCCTTTCCCATAAGATACCGGATGTAATTTGCTACCTCATCAGGATGGTGTATCTATGAGAGAAACACCTTCCCCTCCATGAGGAGGTTTTGCCTGTGCACATTCTCCAAGCTTTCAAGGCCCTTTCAGATCACACACAATGTGTTCTAGAGAAAGTATGAAGATTCCAGAAGACAGAATCTGAGAGAGCAGAGACTGTTCTGTAGAGATAGGTTTCAGCGAGCTGCTGTCTACCCAGCAGTCTGGGGTACTCACAGATGCCACGCACACCTGGACCATGTGGCCTGAGATCCTAGAATGAGGAGACCTTGTGGGGGGAATTTCACTTATTTTGGTCCAGGGACTAGAAAGAAAAGGGGAGGTTATTTTGGGAGGGAAGAGGGGCACATGCTTATATTTTTAGGGAAACTGTGCTTTGAAGTTGTAGGACTGAGATCTTTCAGCGTTCCTACTCTATTAAAAGTAATACTAATTCTGGCCAAATCAAATATATCCCCTCTCAAATATCGACACCAAATTAAGTTCTCAGATATAATCCATGCATTCCTTTATGTTTCCAAGTTATAAAAACTCATTGGCTTCTGGTTCATGCTTCTGTGGTTTAAATTGTTTAGAGTTTTATTTTAATTTTTGTGTATACACACACACACACACACACACACACACACATATATATATATGCATGCAAGGGGGGAGAGTGAGCGCGTGTCTGTGTGTGGCATGTGCATAGTGTGACCTGCTGAGTCGGAAGGGCTTGGACCCTTGGGAGCCAGAGTGATAGGCAGTTAGAGCTACCCAGCGTGGGTGCTGATGTCCTGGAGAGCCCACACTGGCGTTGGTGTGTGGTTTAGTCAGGAACTGTTTGACTGTCCTCCCCGAAGCCGTGTCCAACACTCACAGTATGATGGCACAAAGTTCTTACCCTGAACTTGAAGGGCAGCCGTTACTCCCCAGGTGGTTTTGTTTTGTTTTGTTTTGTTCTTTTCTCCTAACTGATTCCCTACAAGAAGCATCACAGGAATTAATTTTATTCATTAAAGCCAGGATAGAGAAGAGGGGGAAAGGCTCTCTGCTCTGGTTTTCAGATTTTAACACACTGAAGCCATCATCACCTGTGGGCCAAACATTATCAGAAATTATACTGATATTTCTTATGTCACTACTACCTGGAGCGCTTCTGAGAAATGTCCAGACTTTAGACTTCCAAGCATCTGTTAATGGAGAAAGTGTTATCAAAAATAAAAAATAAAACAAGTATGTACATGAATTGACTCTAGGTGAGATGAGGCCTTTTCATGACTGGTCATTCTGTCCTTACTATGGAGCCTTGGGTCAGGCAGGCCACAGACTCAAGCTTAGCTACGTGAATCCCAGCCTCGGTCCAAGGACAGGCCTGTGACCGTGGAGACCAGGGTTGACCTGCCTCACATCCGTTCTTTCTACTTCTCACCCGTCTCTTTGCCTCACTTGGAAAATCCCGCAGATGCGTACCCCCTTGCGTTAAGGCCTGCTACTCCTATATTTCTGTGAGATACCTACCTCTGCCCAACTGTTATTTGCAGAGAGATGAGTTCTCCCATTAAGAAAACAGAAGCCAAAAGCTGGGTGTCTTTGGAGTTAATAGCATATTGTCGATTGTTTTGATACCGAATAAGTGTGAGTGGAGGGGTGAGCCTGGTTGGTCTGCGATGTGAACAGGAAGATTTGACTTCCGGATACCATCATGCCAAATGCATTTCATCTCCGTGTATTTTTAGCAATCACATTGAAATGTGAAAAGGTGTTAACAGCAGCCCAAGGGTACCAGAGCTTCAAGATTAGAAATCACTTTGAAGATCCACCACCCCCCCCCCCCGCCCCCGAAACCGACCCCCAGTGGGCTCTTGCATTAGCACTCACTACGGGGACTCACAGCAGATGGTCAAACAGACTGATTATTTTTACAAAGTGTGTGTGTGTGTGTGTGTGTGTGTGTTTCTTTATGGGGCTTAGATGCTGTCTCTTTCTTCAACAAAAGAACGGTGCTTTAGATGTCACCTTGTCTTGGTTTCCCTTTTTAATCAAAAGTACAAAAGGGGCCACTTTGCTCTGGTCTATTAATAAGGCAACTGCATCCTTTTCTTAACTGCTAACTTCATAGCCCTCTGTGTGCCCATTGCAATCAGAGTTTGGTTTCTTTCCAGACCTGCAAGCCTCGTGTGAGCCTTCACATCCGTGTTCTTTCTGGCCTGGGGTTCTTTATGGGGTTTATCACTTCTTTAATTCACTTTTTTCAGATGTGGTTTTCTTCACAAGAAATTTCTCTGAGATATTTTGTCATTTCTATCCAGAATGAAAAGGTCTTCGATTAGTTAGTGGGAGGCAAAGTCACCTGTAACATTATAAAATCAGAAATCTCTAACTGTAGCCTATTTGTTTAAACAAAGGGATTGTTTGTCTCTTTGATTTTCCGCAAAAAAAAGTTTTTGTTTTACTTTTCGGTTTTATGAAAGTGGTTTTCTTTTTAATGAAACCCTGCTTCTCCTAGTTTTTCCTTGTGATGGGCATGCGTATAAAATCCATGTGTGCATATAAACAGAATTTCCTGTGGTGTGCCGTGAGTCAGCGTGGGGTGAGAACTCGCCTTGTGATACTGTGAGAACCTTGGAACACGGCACAGGGAAAGGGTGCAAACATGGTCACACATTTTTAAAGTCCTTCATAAAAAAACTGAATTAGGTGTATAGATTTGCTGATGCATTTTATAAGAAAATAGTCTTTAAAGATGGTATTGAATTAGATTAGGTCATGGTATTGTAGTTTCCACATTTTGAGGACATTACCCATGTCCTCAGTCATTTGAGGAGAATTATACACAAAGCCATTAGCAGCTAATTGGGCTCTGTGTTGTCTGAGATGTCCGATGGTCCTAGCTCATAGATTATTTAGCTTAAAAACAAACCATCCTGTGAGTCCGTTTTAGAAGTGTCCATCGAACTTCAAAGAGATGCTTCGGCTCAGTTCTCACGCTGTGATCTGCGGCTTCAAGCAGCAGCATGCTGTTAACAACGCTGGGGGAGAGAGTGGACGCTGCATGCTTGTTTGCACCACGAGCCTTGCATCTGAGCGCTGTGGTTGGAGGGACCTAAGTGAATAGGCCAGATGGGGGGCTGGGAAGGAGCCCAAGCAAAGCTGAAGGGAAGACGGAAGGTGAATAGGAGCTCCTGTTTTTATGTGAAGGTATGAACCGGAGGGGAGCTTTCCTGAGCAGGCGCCTCTACCAGTCCTCAGGGACACATCCTTGAAAGTCTGCTCAGAAGGAAGTCTGAAGTCGAATTCAAGTAGAATGAATCTTAGATGAAGCCTTGACGTTACACACGGGTACTGAAGACTAAGCAGTTGAGAGATGTTCTGATGAGGGGTCCTTAGCTGCAGTCTGGTCTCAACCCCAACAGCTCTTTATACTCACTCTCTCAAAGCTGAGTCAGGTGCCTGTGGGGTGATCGCTCTGTTGTCCTGGGTTTAATCTGCGGAAGCCAGACCACATGGCTGCGCAATTGGTCAAATTACCTTCTTCACTGAGATCTGTGCGGGCAGAGAGGGAAGTCATCTCTCACCTTCTTACCACTGTGGGTTTGCTACCTACCGATCACAGCCTACCACTACTAGGGAGTTTTCAATTAACATCTGCTAATTAAGTGGTTAAATGGCATAGTCAAAGTTTCCTCAGTGATCCGTGCATGACGAACTCCATTACCGCCAGAGGGGTAAACTTATTGAAATATATTTGTAATGAGCTTGTAAAACTTGAAAATGTCACTTTTAAAGTCAAAATAGTGCTACAAGGTATGTCCTTTAGTGTATTTCATAAATAAACTCTACGCCGACTGCTGATGGAGAGAGAGTGCCTATTGAGTGACGGTGCTTATCACAACACACTTAGCTGGATGTGGTGGTTCATGCCCAAGTCCCAACTGAATCAGGAAGATTGCTTGAGCCCAAGAGTTCAAGATCCCTTCCCTCACCTTCCTGCCCCCCGCCTCCCCCCCACCCCGTGATATCATATGATATATACTAAATATATACCTAACTAAACTGAAACTTCTTATGGAGTCATTTGAATTGCCTTCCCTATGCCTGCATGAAGTAGTTTTCTTGTACACTTTTTATTTGGAAAGGAAGAGGTTTCCTTCCAGCCCTGTGACTTCCCCCTTTGATGCTGAGCTGAGAAAGGAGTTGATGCTGGCCTGAGGAGGGGGTGACAGAGGTCAGAAACCACCCCAGCACCAGCAGGAGAGGGATAGTGAGATCGTGGCTGCTGTAGGCTGGGGAGGCATTTTCACCTCCTCACTCCTCCCCACAGACAGAGGCCGATCTCATCTGTTTCTGTGGTGGTTGGTTCTTCAGAACCTAAACGAGCTAGGCAGAGGGATAACATGCTACTATTTTAATGCACCTTGCAGAAAGCACTCCTGGGCAAGTCACGCCTTCTCCTGGCTCTTCAAATCACCAGCGGCGCTGGCCTCTTTCTGCCCCGACCCTTCAGAAGCAAGTGTACAAACGTGCCCAGTTCTTAGTTCAGTTGCTCGTCACGTGTGCATGCTGTCGCTGTGTCTTCAGACCGGTCAGTTTCTACCGAACCTTTAATACCCGCACAGAAATACCACTTCCTCGGTCTAGTCGTTGCCGCCAGCCAGTCAGATTTTGATCTGCTCTTTTGAATCATGCCTTGCCATCGATTCTGCCACGGCCCTTGTTGTGTGCGTATATTTGTTTTCATTGTCATCAGCTCTCCCCCATCATGCTCCTGAGATATACTGTTGTTTCAGAGACCCTACTGCTAAGTAATAGAATAGCTTCTGTGTATGTGTGTTACTACGTACATTCACAGACCTAGATTTCACCTTTATAAAGATGAAAACGTGTTAACGTAAGGTCCCCTGGTGTGTGAAGGAGGTGTCAGCATTAGCGCTCTAGGAGACAAGGCTCCATGGTTTGTAACATTTCTCCAAGCAGCTCTGTGCTTTCTTCTCGTGGTCAGTGATAAGAGAATTCTGAGCGGTTACACACAGGCAGTGTGTGTTATTGTCATGGTATTGCTGCAGCTATTGTTTGCATGGCTTGATTTGGATCATTACCCTTGTATTTAATCTCATTTATTAACTTAATTAGGTTGTTGTGGGGAAAGGCTCTTTGCTGGGGTTTTATGGCTTAAATGATCAGATTTCTGTATCTACAGATGTCCTTTGCTAGATCTATATCTACAGCTGTCCTGCTGAAAAATAAAGCATGCAGCTTTGGGTAGCAGCATCTGTGAGACTTGACAGTCTCAATTGATCCCGGCAGGAATGGTAGGATGTGGGTGCTGGTGAAGGCTGACCAAAGCTTGAGGAGGAAAGGACTATGTTGATAAGGGGAGGGGCAAGGGGAGGGATGGATAAGAGGCATTGCAACAGGAAACAGCGTTGGGGTTGTAGCACCTCATTTCCAGGACTGCAGTGGCTGAATAAGACCGATGATAAACACAGCAAAACCAACCCAAAGTATGCGAGTGCGTTGAACAATGCAAACGCTGAGACTCTGGCAGCTACCTTCGGGGTGGCAGCGAAGGTGCTCTCACGTCAGTTGGAGTGAGGGTTTGCTCTGAGTGACTTATATTTAATGAGGGTCACATTCCAAGGGGTTCATTCATAAGCAGCCCTTATGCCATTATGAGAGACCAGTTGCCACAAAGGCCATGCCAGGAGTTAGACAACTAACTGAGCGGTGTGTTTTCTCCGTCTTCCTATATTTTCGGCTCAATCCTGGAAACAGCGAGTGGGCTGAGCAGAAAGTGAGCACAAGCGAGTCTAATTCCAGATGCTTAACCTGGTCCAGGGCTCCATCTGAGAAGGAAGGGATCCCTGGGAAGAATGGCCTGCAGGCAGGGATGGCAACGAGGCACCGTGTGGCTCTCACTGGTGTGCTTTGCTTATTCTGGAAGTTTCGAGACTCCAGAACATCAGCAAATTTGGAAGCACCTTGGATGCCCATGTGGCCACCGGGTGTTGTCATATCCTCAAGTAAACGTGGAATGCCTTTTGCATTTCTTTGAGAATGTCTCCTAACCAGCATGCGATGCGTGCAGCATGGCTTCCGGGGTTGCTTTCTGAGCAGGGATCGATCGAGAGGGGATGGCCACCCTGCACTTCTTTTCCTCAGCACTGAGTGCTGAAGCCAGGAGTTGGGCTGTGTAAACGCTGTCCACCCACCCCGGGGAAGCAGTCCCAGGTACGGGTCTCCCTTTCTGACCCAGCTTTCTCTCTTCTCAGGTGCACACACTGTGACCAACACAGCCGCAACGTGGATTTCCTTTGTGCTTGAAGAGAGGGGGAGAAAAATGTCCCCGTGTCTGTAGAGATGATTTGCAGTTCAGCCCGGGTGAAGCTGACCAAATGAGACTATGGGCTGTGCCTCTGCCAAGCATGTTGCTACTGTTCAGAATGAGGAGGAAACCCAGAAAGGGAAGAACTACCAGAACGGAGATGTGCTTGGCGGTGAGTGCTCACACGCTCTGCTCTTGGCCTCTGACCTTGGGTGATGGCGAGCCACTGGACTGCTCTCATGGCTTCTGCTCTTCTCATGTCGAAGTGATGCTGAGGCCTGAGTTCAGTCGGTGGTGACCTTTCCCATCGTCAGCTTACATCGTTTGTACCCAGGGAGGCCTGGGGAGGATCGTGGAGGTTTTAGACACAAGTTCACGGTCAAATCAAACTTAAAGAACCAGAGAAGAGGTTTTAAGTAGGGACAACAGGGGTGATGATGCCATGTGTGTCCTGATGGGGGACAACTGAAAACACAAGCCAGAAGTGGAGTGGGTAGAGGTTTATAAATGAGAAGGTGGGTGTGTTTTAGGGTTAGTAGAGTGAATTCATATATTTTTTAAAATGCTATAAGGAATTTTAGTATACCTAGTGCAAGGGCCACACAAGCTCATGGCCTCCTTCTCTAAGCCCGAAGAATTAAAAGAAGGTGCGGGGTGAGGGGGCAGATTTTAAAAATCAAGATGCTTCGCATAAAAACTCAGTGTTTTCAGGAGCTCTCACAACTCTAGGTTTTTATTTTTTGGGGGATCAGCAGGGGTGTTTGTCCTTTAGTCAGCCTTTAGCCTCCATTGAGCCCCAGACCCTTCCCCCATCAACATGCGCCAAGCCTAGGTCACTCTGTAGCATTACCTGCCTGGCCACTTGCTGGGTTTTGAGCCTCTTAACCTTGGGTTCGTCCTTTAAAAGAGTAATTTCTGCTTTGACAGAGGCATGTATATTTGTATACGGTTCTATTAGTATAGGGCACATGAAACAGTTTCTGTTGAGTGACTTCAACAGTAATATCCAATAACCAGAAAAAAATAGCTCTTTTATTTATAAAAATACCATTTCCTCTCTCACTGGATAAAGAATCTCCCCAGGAAATGTTTCATCCCCTAGTCAGCCTCAAACAGTGCTGTCACTTGTACAGTGTGTAGGGGTGTGTGTGTGTGTGTGTGTGTGTGTGTGTGTGTGTGTGTGTGTGTGTGTGTGTGTAGAGGCCAGAGGACAGTCTTAGCTATCTGTTGTCAAGCATGCTCCATCTTGGCTTTTCTGAGTCAGGATTTCACTGGCTGGACAAGAAGCCCCGTCCCAGGGGCCCAGTCTGTCTCCATTTCTCCAGTGCTGGCATTACAAGCAAGTGCCACCAAGCCTGGCATTTTTGTTTGAGTTCTGGGGGACAGACTCAGGTCTTTGTCATATAGAACAAGCTCTAAGCTGACTGAGCCATCTCCCCGGCCCTGGCAGTTGACCCATTGTAATGATCGTTCTTGAACTGAGATTTCTATGTGCTCTTGTGAATGAGGAGTTTTGTTCCTGCACCAGACTTCCCTATCGTGGTGACTACCTGGAGGATTTAGAAGTGTAGGGGGACATAATGGTTCTTTGAGCATCTTAAGAAAGCCAGACACCAGCTCACTGAAACCTCGGATACAGGGGAAACAGCTAATTAGAACTGGACTCGTTGCTGTAACCCTTAAATACTTAACTTCCAAGAGAAAATGATCCACCATCAAGGGTTTGTTTAAACTAGCCTCTGTGTGATGTTCTGTCATGATCGCTTTTATAATGGAGCTACTTGGGATGGAGCTGCCACCATATGTCAACACCGGGAGGCATTTTGCATTCATTCTCGTGTTGAATTTTCACAACAATCCTGTGAAATATGCGCTGTCTCAGTTGGCATATGTAGGGGCTGACTCACAAAAAGCTGGCTGCTTCAAAGCTGCCCGGCTACTCAGTGTCAGCATCCACATCGCCCAGGCTCTGGTTCACCGCCTCATCCCACGCTCCCATTGTGGCATACTGTTTAAGGCCTTTCGCTACGCGTCACAGAGATTACGGGGCAAGCATTGCACAGCTCTTGCTGTCTTTGTGGGAGGATGAGGAAGTGTTGTGAGGCAAAATAAACAAAATAGCAGAAGATACCTATCATGGTAAGGCCCAGGGGATTAGACTGATTCCAAAGTCAGAATCAGAATGATATATGTATGTATACAGGCATGTATGTATGAGTGTATGTGTATATATATGTATATATGGAGGAAAATTACATATATAATTTATATTTTTACATAATATATATAATTTATTTTAAAGAAAACAGCAGGCCTCCTATGGATATCAACCAGCCATGGCATTTCAAGTTGCAGTAAGACTAGGCACCTCCTCTCCTATTAAGGAGAGATGAGGCCACCCTGTAGGAGGAACGCGTCCCAAAGGCAGGCAACAGAATCAGAGACAGCCCCTGCTCTCACTATTCGGAGTCCCACATGAAAACGGAGCTACCCAACTGTAACACATGTGCAGAGTAACTAAGGGCTCAGGGGCGCACAGGGGCTGACCTGACAGCTGTGGAGCCTGCACAGAAGGAAGTCTTTAAAGAGGTGGATAGGAACCTGTCTTGGAGTAATCCAAACTTGTTGGATAAGTGTTCAGGAGCAAGCTAGGTGAGAAAAGGCTGGACGTGATGTGAGACACACCCAAGAATTATAAAGAACCCAGTTTGAATGGAGCATAAAATATACATGAAGAAACCCAAGTTGGGGTTAAGTTATAGGGGAAAAAAATGAATATCAAATTAGTCTTTAGAAAGAAAATCTACGGCAAGGGCACGATTTGATGATATTGGTACAGAGTATTTATATTCAGGTAGTCAGCTGTTGCTGGGTAGACTCTCAGTCTCGGTGGTGTGCAGCAGCCAGTGCTTGGTTGCAGGGTCAGCTGGGTGCTGCTTCACTCATCTTTGGCCCCACACACCATGAGCCACTGAGGGCCAAGTATCTTTTCTAAGAAGAGCAAGTGTATGAAGCACACATAGGGTGCTTACTAAGGGTAAACATACATGCATCACATTTCACTAGCCAAGGAGGTGACACAGGCCCAAAGTCAAGAGAGAGAAAAGTGCACACTGGCTGCATTGCATGTATGGTGAGGATGTGTATGCAGGGAGCAGCTAGCATTTGGTAAGCAGGCTATTCCAGGTCTGCCTAGACCCTGATGGCTCTGCATCCATGCAGTCCAGTTATAGGAAGTACAGTTAAAGACTCTGCTGAGCTGTGTGTGTGTGTGTGTGTGTGTGTGTGTGTGTGTGTGTGTGTGTATTTGAGAGAGAGAAGAGAAAGAGAAAAAATGGAGAGATGATCCTATACTGACCTGCTACCTGTCTAAACTTTGTAGGGACCAGTTTCTCAGGACAATGGTGAAGATTAAATGACCAAATCCTGATGTATTTAGAAATGCAAAGCAGTAGGAGGCAAAGTAATAATTCCTTGTGTATCTCTTATAATTTTGATTGCACAAAGTGAAGAGTCATTAGGGACACTTCGTTCATAAAATAACTAGAGAGAGGATAATGTGTCTCTGTGTGATACAGTAGCCATTAGCCACATGTGACTGTGGAGCATTGATGATGTGGCTGGGGCTGCGATACTTTTACATTTTATACTAAATGAAGAGCTAATATGGAAAAAAACATAAAACAGCTCATTAATAATTCCATTATTGATTGCATGCTAAAATGATAACGTGAATCTATCAGATAAAGTAAATTGTATTATGAAAATTACTTGCACCTGTTATTTTGTTTTTGTTTTTGTTTTTTGCACCTGCTATTTTTGTAATGCAGCCACTAGAATACTGAGAGGCCAGGCCAGGCCAGGCCTGGTGGCATTTGCCTTTAATCCCAGAACTCGAGAGGAAGCAGAGGATGGATCTGTGAGTTCGATGCCAGCCTGGTCTACATAGTAAGTTTCAGGACATGCAGAGCTACATAGTGAGACCCTGTGTCAAAACCCAAGAATAATAACAAGCAATAACACAACCACCCCCAAAAAACAGAATGTTAAAGGCTGAGGGCATTTAGGAAGACTTTGATAGGGCTGGTTTGTAGATGCTAAGAACTCAAAAAGCTAAACACCAGAAGATCTAATAATTCAATCAAAAAGTGGGCAAATGAAATAGACATGCTTTTCAAATGCATCACTTGTTTTCTATATGTGGAACATCTTTTCTTTAAAAGACACTAGTGTAGGAAGAGGAACTACTGGGAAACAGGAAAGAGCATTGGGCGTTGAGGAGTGACATATGTGTGAATAATGGAGAGTTACGTATAACCAACATACTTGATACACATGTATTTAAAAAAAGCACAAAACCAACTCTTTCATATAATTAGCAAACAATAATAATAAAAAGAAATGCAGGTGTCTAATATATGAAAACATGGTCAACATCATTAGCCACCAAGGAAATACATTGTGATTGAGTGTCACACCAGCAAGAAGAAGAGTAAATGCTGCCAAGGATGGAGGCACTTGAGGGAACTTTGTAACACTGTTGTTTATCAATGCAAAGTATCTAATGTAAATTAGACCAGCCATGATGGGAATGGTATGGAGGGTTCTTTCTAAAAACCAAAAATAGAACTACCATATGGTCCAGCTATTTCACCGCTGCATATATTATCCAAAAGAGCGGAGATACCTCCCTGCCCATGTTTATTACGGCACGATCCATAGTAGCCATGCTGTGCGACCAGCCAGGGTACCCTTAAATGGATGTGTCAGTCAAGAAAAGATACCCTGCATAGGCAATGGGGTTTTATCTAGCTATAAAGAACAAAATTAGGTTGTTGGCAGAAAAATGATTGGAATTTGAGACTTCATATTAAGCAAAATAAGCCATTTGCACAAATGATGTGTGTTTTCTGTCATATGTGGAATTTGGGGGGAGCAGAGTCAAAAGTAAAAAGAAGACTTGAAATAGATGAGGGGACTCGAAAAGATAAAGAAAAGAGGGGATAGGAAAGGGTAATAGAGGTCATGACTTTATAAGCACAGTAAGATCTGTTAACCTTGTATAATTTCTATTTACCAGTACAAAACTTAAAAACAAACAAGCAAAAAGCCTTTAACTCAAAATGTGAAGAGCATATCCTAGTGTAGTCTTGGAAGATACTATGAGCTCAGAAAGTTTTGCAAGGCTAAAAACCCATGCAGCCTTCATAAATTATAGAAATCTAACACCCTGGCCAAGAGTTTTTAAACTGCACGCTCTTGTAATAAAAGTGCAGCCTGCTCGGTTATTAAAGCCTTTGAGAATCAAAACTCTTCTGCCTGAGGGAAGTTGTTTCTCGAGACCTCAAAGATTCTGAGCTAACCAGTGTTTTCTAAGAGCTGCCTAGTCCATAGCAAGTACCCAGTAACAGCTGAGTTTCTCCAGTGTGTTGGGCACTGTATTATGCACATGACACATAGATTATCTTACTTTATCTTCAGTACAGCCCACAGGAAAACAGAGCCTCTAGTGTGCCTGGCTCTAATACCCAGTGATAACACACACACACATGCACACACATGTACGCACTGGCTTGCGCATACACACACACACATGCACATGCACGCACGCACACACGCACGCATGCACGCACAGGATCACAGAGGGTGATGAATTCTGGCTTACAAGCAGGAGTTTGGTTCCGTCTTCACCACTGCTTGCATTGCCTTTAAAAAGAACCTTTGCTCTCACTGTGCCACATCTGTAATATGGAGATAATCGTGGTGCCTATCACATGGACGTGTGTGTAACAGGAGAGAGTAGGTGAGACAGGGCCTGATGCACAAGCTGTCAAGCACTCATTGTTGCTGAATGGCCTCATTTCCATTGACTGACTTAGCAGTTTTATTCCTGCCCCCTTGGCCACCGCTAAACACACACAGCATTTGTATTTTACTAGTTGGAAGGTTTTGGTGAAAGAAGTCAAATGCTCCATGAGCTCATTGTATACATATATATGAGCTTGTGTGTATACATATACACATATATACACACATGTATATAATTATATATATGCATTTATGGAGCATTTTGGGGAATTATATATATATATTCATTCCTAGATGCTAATTTTCCCTTGGTGTTGGCTATGGAGAGAAGTGAAAGAGTCATATATCGCCTAGTGTTCCCAGCAGCCTGACTATAAGAGGAAGAAGCCTTTGACTGGGCAGAACCTGTTTCAGGGTTTCCAGCAGGGCCCTGGTAGTCCCAGCAGTTTCCTCCAGTTACTCAGTTGCCCCTCCAGGGGCCTTGTGTTTGTGCTTGGATCCCTCTAAAGTAAAGTGAGCTCGGCTCCGTGGAAGGTAGTGGCAAAGCTACTGGTGCTTCTGGCACTCTTCAGTTGGGACACACAGGGAACCGGAGCAGCAGGCAAGGCTCGCTTGGTGCTGGGGGAAGTCCCATGGGAGTGACGCACCAACAGGAGTGGAAGAGGGTGGGGGCGGTGTCTCTTTACCCTTAGCAGTTCTCCTTCCCAAATGACACCAATGGATTGGAAACTGTGACTTCTTCCTGGAATCCTGGCTGGTGTGACAAGGGTGTTTCATAGGCGTCTGCCTGGCAGTCTCCCGTAGCATCGCCCCACCTGGCAGACTGGCCTCATTTCATCTCTCTTGCTCCTGTGTGGAGACCAACATCTAGGGCTTAAGTGTGCCTGCTGCTTTTGCCATGAGTTATTACAAGGCATCAAAAGCATGGTACTGGACCCTTGCATTACAGTTCCTAAGGCGGCGGTGGCGGCTTCTTCTTCTTTTTCCTCTTCTTCTTCTTCTTCTTCTCCTCCTCCTCCTCCTCTTTTTCTCCTTCTTCTTCTTCCTCTTCTTCCTCTTCTTCCTCTTCTTCCTCCTCTTCTTCTTCTTCTTCTTCTTCTTCTTCTTCTTCTTATTATTATTATTTTCTTCTTCCATGCAGTTATCACTATTACCTCATCTGTTCCAGACGAGAGGAGGAGGCTGAAGTTAAGACCTATCCTTGGTCACTTAGCTAAAGAAGTGGGATTGTTTGTATACTGAGGAAGGTGGCCTGATTGAGAGGATTCCCCCTTCAGGAGTAAACATACCTGTTGTGGGGGGGGAGGGCATTAAATCTAAACCAGTCTTTGCTTAGGAGCTTTAGGATAAGAAATGACTAAGGGCCTCATTTAACCAGTTAAATGCGGATGTCTGGAGATTCTATTGTGGTAATTAGGGTTCTTTTCGGTGGAGATGACATACAGTCATGTTAACCACACAGCCATGAAATCTGGCAAACTGGCTCCACAGCCTGGCTGAGCTCCTCACAAGCACGTAGACTTGTCAGACTGGAGAGCTTCTCACTGGCTTAGGTCCCCTCTGTGCAGTGTGGGGGACGACCGGTACTTTCCACGGAGCTGTGGGCCTTACACACATTGTTGCATGTTAAGCTTTTCAGTATTACTTGGTGACATGTGATAAGCTCTGAGTGGGTGCCAACTGTTAATCTCCACCATCGTGCTGGCAGCCGGGAGACACGCTTGTTTCTTGTTTATGCAGCTGCGACTTCTGAAAGTTGTTGATCGGTCCTCTGCAATTAAACTTGGAAGAATTATTATCTTTGTTTTGTTTTTGTTTTTGTTTTTGTTTTGTTTTTTTTTTTTTGGTTTTTTGAGACAAGGTTTCTCTGTGTAGCCTTGCCTGTCCTGAACTCACTTTGTAGACCAGGCTGGCCTTGAATTCATAATGACCACCTGCCTCTGCCTCCCGAGTGCTAGGATTAAAAGCATGCACCACCACGCCCAGCTTCATTATTATGTTTTAAACAATGTCAGATTCGCCAAACCTGAACAGTTGAGTCATTAACCTGGTGATTCTATATTTTAGATCTTTAAGTATTTGTGTTAATATGATTTTCTTCCCTTTCTGTCTTGACCTAGTCAGAACTTCTGTATTTGTAAGGTGTGTGTGTGTGTGTGTGTGTGTTTGTGTGTGTGTGTGTGTGTGTGTGTGTGTGTATGTGTTTTAAATCAGAAAGACAAGGGATGTATCTAAGAAATTATAGAAATATTCCATCTTATTATATACATGTATATGTATATATATAGTATAGTTTTAAAAATTTCCCACCATACAGCTTAACAAGCATATGCCTTATTTATTGTGTGTGTTTTTATTACTGTGACAAAATACCAAAGTAAACCACTTAAGGGTGTAGGGACTTATTTTGGTGCACAGCTTCAGCCTGTGCTGCGGGCTCCAGTTCATTGGGCCTGAGATCAGATAGACGTCATGACAATGGAAGGACGCATGTGACAGAGAAGGCTGTTCACTCGGGGGACAAGGAAGAAAGAGAAAATGGGGAAGGACCAATAGCCTGCTTCCTCAAACTGGACCTGCCCGTAGTCCACCACCTCTCAGTTGTATCACTGAATTATGAATCAAAAAAAAAAAAAAAGAGCTGATTCACTGATGAGGTCAAAGCTTCCATGATCCACTCACATCTACATGTCCCACCTCTGAACCAAGCCTTCAGCATGTTAACCTTCAGAGGACTTCAAACCCAAGCCACGCTACCAGACATAAATAGTGTGTGTGTGTGTGTGTGTGTGTGTGTGTGTGTGTGTCTATGTGTGTATGTTGTTGTTGTTGTGGGTGGTGGTGGTGGTTTTTTGTTTGTTTGGTTTGGTTTGATTTTCTGAGACAGAGTTTCTCTGTGTAGCCCTGGCTGTCCTGGATTCACTGTGTAGACCAGGCTGGCCTTGAACTCACAGAGATCGACCTGCCTCTGCCTAAGTGTGTGTTTTATAACCTGTACTTTGCCAAAGCTTTGTGTAGATGTGGACCAAGGATATTTCTTTCTTTTTTTTTTTTTAATTTTTTATTGAAAAATAAAATCATTTATATTACCTCTCAATTGCTATCCCATCCCGTACATCCTCTCATTCCTCCCTCCCTCTCGCTTGCACCCCATTCCCCTTCCCTATGATTGTGACTGATGGGGACCTCCTCCCCTTGAATATGATGCTAAGTTATCATGCTTCTTCTTGGTATCCTTCCTCCGAGTGCCATCGGGCCTCCCTATCAAGGGGATATGGCCAAATAAGGGGCACCAGAGTTCGTGTGAAAGTCAGTCCCCAGTCTCCACTTAACTGTGGAGAATATTCTGTCCCTTGGCTAGGTCTGGGTAGGGGTTTGATGATGACTGCACATATTGTCCCTGGTTGGTGCCATAGATTGAGCAGAACCCCTGGGCCCAGATTTACCCATCATAGTGTTCTTCTTGTAGGTTTCTAGGACCCTCTGGATCCATCTATTTCCCTATCTCAAGGATGTTTCTTAAAAGATATTTCTTTGTGAAGTGCTGTAGAGAGAACACGAGGAAATAGACACTGATGATGCCTGTCATTAGAGAAATGCATCTAGAACAAAATGAAATTTTAAAATGATGTAAAAAATAGGTATTGTTGTAGCTCACAGTTTATTTTATTGCTTTTTTGAGATAGGGTTTCTCTGTGTAGCCTTGGCTATCCTAGACTTGCTTTGGAGACCAGGCTGGCCTCGAACTCACAGCCTCTGCCTCCTGAGTGCTGGGATTAAAGGTGTGCGCCACCACACCTGGCTCACATTTTATTTCTTAAAAGGTATTTATTCATAATATTAAAGTTGAATTCCTCACTTTATATTAAGAATTTCCAGGTGAACTTACTATAATTTTATTTACCTAACGTGTGTGTGTGTGTGTGTGTGTGTGTGTGTGTGTGTGTGTGTGTGTATGTGTGTGTGTGTATGTATATGTGGATGCTTATGTGCTACTGTGCACACATGTTACGGTGTGTTTCTGGAGGCCAGAAAACAATTTGCAAGAGTGGGTCCCAGCAGTAGAACTCGGGGAGTCAGTCAGGCTTGGCTGCAGGCTCCATCCCCCCTCTGCACCATCTCACTGGCTCTTCAGATGAGTCTGCAAATTTAAAATGTAAGGTAAGAGATGGGGAACTGAAGAGTTCATCTCAGTCCACAGAACACTTAACCACACAAGCATAAGGAAACGGTGACTCCCTGGGACCCACGGAAAAGGTTGTATGTGTAATCCCTTCCAAGGCCCAGAGACCAGGAGAGTGGGTGGGAAGCCTAGGGGAGGTAGAGGACGGGGAGGTGTGTTTTCAGAAAGACCTCTTCTATGTAAGGCATAGAAGTTGCACTCATGAACTCACCGTAGCTGTGGTCACTCAGCACAAGACATGCATAAGATTGAGCCAATCAGCTTTTCTCATGGAAGGGGGAGGGGCTTGTGAGGCCCCACCACTCCCTGGGAGTCTAGACACTTTCTTCAGTGGTGTGGCCACAAATAAGTTGCCCGTGTTCCAGTAATGCCCCCCCCCACACTTCTGCTCAAATGGGAAACCTGATTAAACTCAGGGGGGCCACACATACTAAAGCCATGAAAGTAGGCCTGGGACCTCCTCAGGAGGGAGATGTGGATAATGGAGGTTGAAGATGGGTAAAATCCACTCTATACATGCGTGGGACTAAGAATGAAAATAAAATTTTAAAAGTAAATGTTTCCCCAAAGTGCCAGCTGTGAAGGTGCTCAGTGCTGAGTAGGGCGAACGGGGCTGGCCGACCAGCCAGCCTGGCCAAGTGTTTTTATAATCTTAGGTTGCAAAATGTCTTCCATTTAATGCTATGAAAATATGACCTCATAAAACCAAGTTGATAAATTTGGCTGCGTAAAAAAAAATCTAAAAACCTCTTCATGGCATTAACTAAACGAACCACTGTAAGCTAAGTTAAAAAGACAACTGTCAAACCATGAACAGTATTTGCAAAACAAATAAGGTAAATGTGAGAAATATTTTTTTTTAAAGATGTGAAATCTAAAAGCAAATGCTTATTGAAAACTGAGCTGAATATGTGACCAGGCAGTTTAAAGAAGAAAAGTTTATAAGACTTCAGTAAGCAGACAGAAAAATATTCAACCACTCAGTCATAAGTAACCCCTACTCTCACCCTACCCCCACACAAAAAGAAAGCAGAACAAAGCCGTTTTTACCCCCATCAAACTAGGCAGGAATAGACATCTGTCTTATGTTCTAATGAGCAATGTCAAACCAGAAAAATTTTTCCTGGAGCACAAAATAGCAGTGTGCGCATGGATTTAAATAATTATGCCTTTTGTGCCTGCGGTTTATTATGAGGAGCTAACTAGACAATCGTATATAGTGCACACCTGTATGCTCAGCCGTCTCCCTCACTATCGGAACGTGTGTGCAACAGAGTCAGTAAAGGTCAAGGAACCCTGCAGTGTATTCTAAAGTGAAAAGTGCAAGGAGATTTTGCACAGTGTGTCTTATTTATAATGGTTTCTCAAGAGTTTTGTTTGCTTCCAATTATATGTGCTTGTTTATTGTCTGTTTGCTTGTCTATTTGTTGATTTACTTATGTGTGCGCCACACATGTAGAGGTCCAAGGACAACCCTGAGATTGAATTTGGGCCATCAGGCCTGGCAGAAGGCACCTTTACCAACTGAGCTATCTTGCTGAACCTTTGTGTTTTCTGAGCCTCACGGCATAGCCCAGGCTAGCTTACAGCCCGTTTATCTACCCGGGCTGGTCTCATATTCACAGCAACCTTCTGTCTCCGCTGGGATTAGAGGCATATGGTGCCATACCTGGCTATATGTTTTGTTTGCAATATATTTAATATTCTACATCAGTGCATAAAGGAAGAAGGTGTTCAGGAGCCTTCCACCAGAATTAGCAATAGTCTGTCTGTGACTGTGAATTTCTTCTTTGTATTTATAGTTAACACATATTATTCAGTGCAACTATTTATTTTGATCAAAATAATTTAAATATTTCCAACCTCCAAAGGGCTTTGGTTGAATTTTCGGGCACTGCAGATCTGTTTCCTGAGGGAAAGTGTGCCATGACTGGAAATAGCTTTGGGCCGTAGCGATCTGTGTGATGGCATGCTTGCTCAGGTAAACAGATGGGTGCTCATCACCAGTGCTTGCTTCAGTCAAACCTTAGTGTTCCTTGTCAGTCTGCAAAACATTTATTTGCTCACTGTTCCGCATGCTCCGGACACCAGGCTAGGCAGCACAGCTCATACAGATGGGCAGAGCTAATGCCTGCCTCTAAGGAACTAATGAGCGGGTGACAGATGGATATCTTCGCCTAAAGTGTCAGTATCCTGTGGAGATGCTGCAGAAGGGTGCCACATTACAGGATCAGGGGAGGACGCACACAAGATGATTAAAGTCTTTGCTTAAAAGATGAACAAACAAAGGAAGCGGTGGGGCTGAAGCATGGCAGCGGTATAAGCAGAGCGCTCAGACACGGTGCGTACAAGCTTTGTGCAGAGGAGGCCAGGGAGCCGAACAAATAAGCAAGAAACCAGCTAGAAAATCTCACATTAGGAAAGGAGCACTAAATATCTGGGAATTTCACACTAATTCCCCCCCCCCCCCAAGACACTAAGAAGCTCACACAGACAGACAGTCTAAGAATCATGTTACCGGTCTGGAAATTGGCTGAACATTTGGGAAAAAAAAATGCTAGAAAAAGAGTTTAGAAGATTGGAAGGCAGTTCCTTAAATGGGCAGCCATACCTCCTATTAGATAATTCTGGACCCTGAAATAAGGATCTTAGAGCACAGGCTCCCATGTATGTTGAGACTGCACTATTACAAAGCCATGACAAAACCAGGTGAGTCATGGTATGACAGTATTATGGCCTTTGTCCTCCGTGGGATTGGACACCACCTACTTATTTTTGTTAATTGCTGGTGTCTTCAAAGAAATGATGCGGGCCATGCAGTCTGTGCGTCTTATGTTACATGCGGATGCGCTTCATGAAGCCTATCAAGGGAGCTGGCAAGATGGCTAAGTGACCTGAGTTCAGTGCCAGCACACATATGAAAGCCAGGTGCAATGCTGGAGAGGTAGGGATGGGTGGATCCCCGGGCCTCACAGTCCAGCCAGTCTAGTCAAAACTGTGAGCTCTAGATTCAGTGACATGCCCTGTCTCAGAATATAGGTGGAGGGTGATTGAGGAGGGTACTCAAAACTGACCTCTGACCTCTGACCTCTAAATGCATGTAGACACTTGTAGATATATACCTGTGTGTATATATACACACACAGAGCTTTGGGAGTCATCACCGCCTTAAGATTTAAGTTGCTCCCATTGCTGCAGGTAAACCCTAAATCTTTGCCTGTAGCACACCATTCCCGTGGGACAGCAGAAGAGACACGGTGGGGAGGATCAGCAAGATGTCTCCCTCCGTGAGACAGCAAGAGTGAGGCATAGCAGTCGAGCATTAAGCCACCTGCCCTCAGTGTTTTTCAGCTATGAATTGCATTCAGTTGAGCAGTTTGTCATCATAAATTGTTGTCACAGTTTAATTGTGTTTCTGATAACAGTGCTCTAAACTGTGAGGAAAATTGCCCCCAACCAATTAAGTGCTCCTAAGATAATAATTCTGCATGAGGGGGTGTTGATTGGCCTGTTACAAGGTTGAGTGTTCCATGGGACTGAGGCTGTAGGAGAAGGCAACTGTTTGCTTGCTGATCGTGGATACCAACTGTACAGATTCAGGCATCCTGCCCTCAGTCTGTAAGCTGTTTTACAAGAGAAAACGCCGATGTGTAGGTAATCATTCAGCACGAAACTGAGGACTGGAAGCCACACTCAAGTGCACTCCACCAGTGCCCCGTGCTGTGCATGGCATCTCTCCAAGTTAATACGACGGGATTCTAACTCTCAGCTCAGTGGTGGAAAGGGTTAGGTCCTGAGGGGCAGCACTCATTAATGTTATCAGCACTCTTATCAAAGGGTTCCCAGGACAGTTGGCCTGCATTTGCTTCCCTGTACCTACACATTAAAAAGGCAGGCACCCAATGGACAGGACATTCTCCACAGTTATGTGGAGAGCAGCAACTGACTCTGACATGAACTCTGGTGGCCCATATTTGACCAGTTCCCCTTGGTGGGGAGGCCTAGTGGCACTCAAAGAAAGAATAATCAGGCTATGAAGATGAGACTTGATAGCCTCATGACCGTATAGTGGGGGAGGAGGTCCCCCTCGGTCATAGACCTAGGGGAGGGGAATAGAATGAAAGTGGGAGGGAGGGAGGAATGGGAGGATACAAGTGATGGGATAACAATTTAGACATAATCTGAATAAATTAATTTTAAAAATCTACCTTAAATTAATATTTTAAATACAAAAATGGTGTTGATAAGGTTGAGGAGAAACAAGAACACTGTACATAGCTGTAGGAATGCACATTAGTGCAGAGCCAATGAAACAGTTTGGCTGTCTCTCAAAAAAATTAAAAATAAAACACCACATGATTTAAAAAAAAAAAAGGCAAGCAGCACTTGTGAGAAAGCAAGCCACCATTGACACCTGCTGGCAGCCTGACCTTGGACTTCCAAGCTTCCAAAATTGTGAGAAACAAACTACATAGAAATATTATCTTGTAGCAGATGAGCTGATTTAGACATGTGGGTGATAGGAAAATGCAGTGTGTCCTGCTTTAGAAGTAGAAAGAAGAGTAAAATGGGATGAGATAGGCGTCCCCTGCTTGGAGAAAAACCTAGCCCCAGTTCAGGTGATCATCATTATTTTATGATCACTGATAGCGACCTGCTTGAAGAAAGTATAAATGATTGCTGGGTGCTGTTGTGTACACTCAGGTAAAGGAACCGAGGTTGTGAGAAACAAGATGGATTCTGAAGGTTTGCTCGGGTCATTTTTTTCTAACATCTGGTCAGAAACTCTACTGCTTTTGAATCCCAGACCTTATTGCATCAGTGAGCAATGTGTACCATTGAAAGAGGAAGCAAAGCGGCTGGAGAGATGGCTCAGAGGTTAAGAGCACCGTCTGCTCTTCCAAAGGTCCCGAGTTCAATTCCCAGCAACCACATGGTGCCTCATGACCATCTGTAATGAGATCTGGTGCCTTCTTGTGCAGGCAGAATTCTGTATAAATAATAAATCTTAAAAGAAAGAAAGAAAGAAAGGAAAGAAAGAAGCAAAGAAGTAGAAACAGTGCCTTTATTCTAGATGTTTCCAATTCAATGGAAAAACAAAGGTTTGGGTCACCTGGCTCTTGTTTTATCAAGAGTTTGGATTTATCAGGCACTGATTTAAGCACTATATACGTGGGGCCTTTTTTTTCCTGGTCTGCCATATGAGCAGGGATATATAGCTACATTATTCTGGCTCCTATTCCTAGTAGTGACCTACTGTGACTCTTTAGGTGACAGTGACATGAGGGCTCTGCAGACATGCCTTCTCATTGTAACCTCCTCCTGAGCCAGGTTCAGCCACTAGACTCTTGGCAACCTGATGCTAAGGAAGGCTGAAGGTACCTGTTGTTGGATGCTGAGTGCTAGAGATGCATCCACATGTTTGGCACAGCCTGGCTCTTACATTCCTTGGACCGGATGAAAACTATGTGCAACAGATAATTAATGTCACAATGGTAATATATATATAAATGTCCAGCTACCACATAACTAACAATTACTGTTTAAACATGAATGAAATCATCCTTGAACATTCTAAAGGTTTTTCATAGTAAAAGTTTAGCTAAAAAGGGTCATAAGTGGGGAGGGAAGACTATAGGGACAAACACAGCTTTTGTAGTCTGCTTTCTTTTACTCATAAACCATATTTGAAGCCATAGTGTATACAAATATTCAAATTTTCATTTAAAATGCTTTCACAAGCATATTCATGTGACTATTAAGAAATAAAGTGGGGCTGGAGAGATATCTCAGTAGTTAAGTGTACTTACTGCCCTTGCTTAGGATCTCTATTCCCACTACCCACATTAAGTGGCTCACAGGTGCACCTGAGACTCCAGTTCCAGTGGACCCAATGCCCTCTTCTGGCCTCCTCGGGCACTGCACTCAGGTGGTGCACATACACATACAGTAAAAAACAAACGTTAGGGGGAAATGAAGGTAAAAAAACCTAAAGGCAAAGTAGAAGTAGCATGTCTACAAACTATGAAATAGCATGTCTCCAGGCTGGACCATTCCCGCAAGCTGCAAGCAGAGCCACACACGGGTCCAAATCTCTATCCAGACCACGGTGCATTTCCATTTTCAAAACCACATTCAAAACAAACTAAATTACATTTGAATTCTCTTCCCGCCACGGCTGTCTGTGTTTTACTATGTAAATGTCACTGCTGATCTTGATATGCAGCCACAGAAGAAATTGTCAAGTGATGTAGGAATATGAGAGTTTAGTTTTAATGCACAGGAATCTTTGCATTCATTGTGTCATCTGCATGGCAGTATTTTCCCATTGATCTTTTAGTTCTGATTACTTCCTTTCACTCAAGAAATGTCTTTACTTTGCGGTGCTCATAACTTGCGAGGAGGGCTTTCCTCCTGTGCCTTACCAAGTTTCCCTGATACAGCTGTTAGATTTGAGAGAGAAAACAATATGTTTCTAATGGAACTCTCAAAATCAGAATTACTCAATTAAGAAACACTAATTGTGCAAATATTATTGGAAATAAAGCCTGGCTTTTGCTAGCAGATGAAAGATGTAGTTGGGCAGTGGCTGCCCATGTTGTCTGCACTAGAGGAGATGAGCCAGGCGATAGGTGGAAAGACGGATGTATGGGGTTAGCAGGGATGAAGCCACACGGAGAAAGAAAAGGTGGTCAGCAGGTGAAAGGGTGGCTTGTTCAGGCTCGCTGGCCGGGAAAAGTCAAGGAGCCGGCCTCTGCGCACACCTTCAGGAAGCAAGCCAGGAGAGCACTTGAGACATTAGTGTTTACAGAGGAGCAGCCCCAAGCCATATGTCTGAGAAGGAGCTGTCTCATGGGTTCCAGGAAAGAAGCTTGAGACCCTGGCACCCAGGTGATAAACAGAGGGGGGAGAGCCAGGCCCAGTAGCTGAGGCAAAGATGCAGAGGAGGGGTCCCAGTGGATGAAGCCTGACTTTGGTTTTAAACTAAAAAACAAAAACAAAACAAAAACAAAAACAAAAAACAAAAACAAAAACAAAACAAAAAACAAAAAAACTACCCAAGGCAAGGAGGAATGGGTCAATGTGTACAATGTCACACTAAGATAGAAGAAAATCTGATATTCGATTACACAGTAAGGAGGCTGACTATAGCTAGTAATAATGTTGCGTTTCAAAATAAGTAGGAGGGGGATATTTGAATGTTTTTACCACAAAGAAATGATGTTTAAAGTAGACTGATTACCTTGATTCGATCATTGCACGATGCACATACAGGGAAAATCCTTACAGAGAACTCTTTAAAAAGCACTATCCTGGCTGCCATGGAGGGGACCGACTGTAGAAGGTGAGCGTAAGGCCTAATACGGCGCACCTTTGATAGTGAGTTCTAGGCCAGCCAAGACTATGTAGTGAGACTGTCTCAAAAAAGAAAAGAGGGGGTGAGATGGGGGTGTGGGGAGCAGAGGAGCAGTCAAGAGCTCTATCCCGTCATTCTAATGAGAGGTGCTGGGGTCCCAACTGATATGCCAGTAGAGATGGGGAACCCAAGGCCAGGTTTGGGGTTCTTGAGAAGAATGGTTAAGCATGGGATTCATCACAGCCCTCTTATCCATGGCTTTCTCCTTGAATCTGGGAATGGGGGGAGATGTTTGTACCAAAGAAGCTCCCCTCATGAAGCAATGGCGTCCTCTGAAGCTTCACAGTGTGGGAGGGCCAAGGAGCCTGCGCATTTAGAAAGTGTATCGAGCTGGGCTGAGAGTAATGGGGTCAGAGCTCTCCTACCTCAGTGTCCCCCGCCTGGTGTTCACATTTGAGTCTGGCTGAGAGGTGCAGAGCAGAATTAAAGAGGATGGTGACGTGCCTTGTGGCATGTCCAGGCCTCAGCTCTGCACAGGCACAAGGTAGCGCGTCACCGCTGGCCTCCAGAACCCAGCTATGCTTGCCTGCACTCAATCTAAGCATGAACGGGGAGTTCTGACATGCAATGTTTGTTTAATTGAGGGCCGGTGCTCCCAACAAAGCCATGTTGCTGGTCTCACCTCCCTCCCCATAGCAGCCATTTCTCCCCCTCTGCCACAGTCTCTGGTTCGTCCACTCCTTCCTGTCCCTCACAGCCTCCTGAGCGCCTGTTTATTTTCTTCCCATTTGCCATCAGCTTTGCCCGCAAGCCCCGGCCCCAGCCTTCTCCACTTCAGGTGCATCCTCCCCAGCTCCTGTGCTACGTGAGAGGAGGAAGTATGCACTTAAAGCCTAGCTCTCTGCGGAGGCGAACCAAGCGCCCAGATAACTTCCCAGTGGAGAACCTGCGGTGCGCGCTCTCATCTGCCCTCTGTCTAGTCTCACCATCCCTACGCTAACAGCATCAGGAATCTGTAGCGTGCTCAGGGAAAGAAGTGTTTTGTGCACCACAGAACCTTACAGCCGGGGAAAGTGCCCGATGACAAGATGCAGTGTGTGTGTGTGTGTGTGTGTGTCTTGTCAGACACCGTGAAGGTGATCCATGGTGGTTGGCTTCACCTCTACTGATTGTGAGGAGCAGCCAACAGAAGATGAATCTCAGAAGATGAGGTAGTGGAAGTAGTCAGATGGCCGGGTGGAAAGGGTAGAGAAGGGAGCAGGAGACAGAGACGATTAAATGGGGGTTTAGTAAGGCAAAGCCAGGCCCTTCCACAGAGCATCCTGAAGGAGACAACTGAGGGCAGCTGGAAATGATCTTTTGTTTTATGAAGAAGCAGTTCTTGTGGAAAAGAGGTACATGCTCATCAAAGGAAAGGAGAGTGGAGGCAGCAGACCTCCCTCATGCTCCCAGCATTCCCATCGCTCATTTCCAAAATTTATGGATGAGGGAAGAAGGGAACATTTTTCAGAAGTAAAGAAATTACATTACTTCACCGTGAAGTGTAGTTAGGATGTGTTTTTTCCCTTTTGAAAGTCCAGTCACGCCGTTTGTATCAGGGAAATTACTTCGGCTGAGAATGACTCTATCCATTTTCTTCCTGTTCTTTCTAATAATGACTTCGCTACTGCCGAAGCCTTTTTAATAGCTCTATAACCCAGGTAAAGCCAGGCTCCTGGAGGCCAGCATCAGTCCAGAGACATATTTAAAGGAACACCGACATCATCGAAAGGCTATTGAAACTTATAAAATTACCCTTAAAACCCAAAAAGCCATCTAGTCATGGGCAGCACATTGAAACATACTTATCCCCCCCCACCCCCTGAATTTCTGCCATTGGCTGTTCCTATCTTTCTTCTTTTGAACTTCCTCAAAACTCTGCAACTTTCCAGCCTACCCAGGGCTTCGTGCGCCGTCTCCTTCCATCTGTTCTCCTCTTTAACCCTGAAACTCCGGTGTAGTGCAGACTGGCTGGTTCCTTGGCTAATCTCCGGACCCCTCTCGATCCGTACCACAAATGTCACGAGCCAATCTGCTCTAGGCAAGGCAGCCTTCTGCTTGGCTCCCAGGATGTCAGGTGTTTAGCATCGAGACAAATGAGACAAACATTTCTCTGCACTCTGTCATGATTATCTGAGATTCTTTCCTCAACCAGAAATTCAGTTAAGCCAGGATCCAGTGAAAGGAATTAAGTTCAGTGGGCATAGTCATAGATTGTGGTTCCTCCCAGATGCACACACAGGTGTATGCACATGCAAAAACACACACACACACACACACACACACACACACACACACACACACACACACTTTTCCTGAACTAAAGGGTAAGCGAGTTTTCTGGTGTTGATTCAATGCAAATGCCTCCTGCAGAAAGAGTAAGAGATTATTCTGAAGCAAACACGAGTGGCCATGGCCGTGGCACAAGGATCAAGTTCCACTGGGGCAGAGGTTGCTTGAGCTTTCATAGACACATAAGAAAACAAAGCCATGAGTCAATGTTTGGCAAACTCATTGATGGGGACATCAGGTAGGCTCGTTACAACAGGGCCAGGGAGGTCTCAGATGCTGCCCTTGGGTTTAGATGCGAATGGTCATGCTGGCATCTAAAGTAGCATTGTTTTTGCTACTTTATTTGGTTCTTATATCTTCTAATCCCCCAATCCCTTCCAAGCCCCCCAACACTAGGTTGGCAAGAAAGGAGGTGAGAGAGGAAAGGGGACCTAGACCTCGTTAGACTACTTCCTGCTGCTTAGGGCCATCAGGTTCCTGGGGTCAAGTTTGATCTTCGTACAGAGGATACTCAATTTCTTCTTTTCTCTTTGCCCCCGACCACTTGACAAACCACAACAACAGCGACCACAAGCAGCAGCAAGGGGAACAGTAGCCTCTTCCTCTTCTTCAGACCACCACCCCCTCTCTGGGCTCTGGCATTATACCCTCTCGAGAGTCCCCAGAACTCCAAATGTAAACTATCTGCAGCTGGCAAATCATAATCCGCTGCTGTGGGCAATCTGAAGTAGTCCTGTGTACCACACCTGGGATTAAAACCAAAACAGAGTCGAAAAACGCAACTGAGTTTTTTAAGAAACCAAAATTCTCACTATAGGTCAACTATGTAATACACCTTAAATGTTTTACCTCATAGTGCTGAACACATTGAGTCTGATACAGCGTTTGGTAGTGTTTATTGAGAGGACTAAAGGCACCTTTGGAGCATTCCATCCTTCTACACAGACTGTGATGTGCTACACAGACTGTGACGTGCTACACAGAGAACTTCAGTTCATACTGATGATCCTACACTCTCCTACTCATCAGGCATCCTAAAAATGTGTGGGTGTAGTCAGTGAAGGAATTAACTACAGGTTAAACAGCTGAAATGTATTAGAAAAACACCTTGTTCTTCTTGGCCCTCCAGGGAGTGGTGGGTTAGCAATGTTACATACAAAGAACACATATGACACTGTAGCAGCGTCCTTACATGCTTGTCTACCATGCTCTATAGTTTGTCTAAAAAAGAATTCAGCGTTTATGTTTATTCTAGATTTTATATGAAACATGTATGTAAATTATGTTGTAGACCAGTTCTGAAGCTCTACCGTACAACAGCCCAGTCAGGGTTCCATGATATAGAACCATTAAGGCCACTTCAAAAAAAAAATTTAACTCTGGGACCAGGTGTGGTGACGCAGGCCTTTAATCCCAGCACTCGGGAGGCAGAGACAGGCAAATCGCTGTGAGTTCGAGGCCAGCCTGGTCTACAAAGCGAGTCTAGGACAACCAAGGCTACACAGAGAAGCCCTATCTGGAAAAAAAAATTAACTCTGATTTTTTTCTTATCTTTTATTTAAATATAAACAAGCATCAGGTTTCATTATTGAATAAACACACAAAAGGTACAAGGAATTTGTATCTTAGTGGCATTTGCATACTTAAATTATGCCTCGTCTTAACAGGCTTGTATATAAATATGAACAACATGTTCTTTCTCTAGTAGACTTCTAAGGGCTAGATACCACTTGTGCTCAATCCCCACAAAGTATAACCCCCAAAATAATTCTTGTTTTTGAACACCTGGAATCTTTAGGTCATTAACACATAAGTGCTTCCATTTTGAAAGAAGCTTTTGTTTATCAAGATTTGGTATAAACTCTGAAAAGTACAGAAACTTTCCATGAATGTGCAGAAAGATGCCTTGTGCTAGATAGCTCTGAACCATTAGGGCATGTATAACTATCCTAGAAATTACTCAGTAACGACCAGCCCGTGAGCGCTGATGACATCACTGTATACAAGGACAGTTAGGCAGTTACAGTTAGAGACTGCACGGCTCAGGGACTTGATGTCGGTTCTCCAGTGGAGTCTGCTTCATGCATAACGTTGTTCCAGATTTAGAGTCCATCTGGTGAACCTTGGGCGGTGAGATGCACTCAAACTTTGTGTGCTGAGGGATATGCCGAAGCTCGAGACAGGTTCGCAGGGCAGGAGTTGTCCCCTCCTCCAAGACACCTGTTTTCCTTGGGCGCCTTCAACACCCCCTCCCCCTTCCCTGCGTAGCTTAGCACGGAGCCCAGCACATAGTGTATATTGATAGGAGTTTGACTGATTAAAACTGAATGTAGACACGCCGACATGGGGCAAATCTTCACTGTTTTGTGCACTTTAGTACCTCTATAGTTTACACTTCGGTCCAGCAGATGCCCCACACGGAGCTCCTGCTACAAAGGGAGACACAGTATTCACCTATAGAGAACAGGATGATAGGAGAGGTCATTTGAAATACACGCTGATGTGAGAGTTACGTATGGAAGTTAGGGTGTCTGGGTTCCCCATCTCCACTATTTATAGAGCTGTGTGTGAAAAAGGGGAGGGGGACTAGGAGATGAAGCGAAGGAAGGAGCAGAGAGTAACGTGTGTCTGATGAGAAATTTCTAAACTTGATTAAAAGCAACAACAAAAAACATAAACAAAAGCCCAGTGACCCAAAGTTCAAGAGGCTCAGTAGTGCCCCCAAAAGACAGAGGCTAAGACAGTCTGTGAATGTGGATTCCTCCACTCCCTTCTCAGCACAAATCCAGCCTGTTTCTCCTTTTGTGTTGTATGTATACTTTTGAATGCACCAACTAAAGATTCTTCTCTTACGAAGATAACCATCTGGGCAGAAAAGCAAGTTTGAGAGAAGTCCTCGAGACATGTCACCTTAGTAGGACGCTGCAGTAGAGGGCCAAGGGTAAGAAGCCGCAGAGCACACTGGGGGCTTGCAGTGTGGCCGAGCTCAGGAAGAGGTGTGAAGAGGAGGCTGTTTAACATCAAACACGCCTGTTGCCTGCCTAAACTGTTGGCTTAGCTCCAGCCCTCTGCCCAGGATCAGGAGAGAAAATTCTTCATCTTTCCTCCAACATCACAAGACTGTCTCCTCACAAGACCTACCATGAGAGGTCTTCCTCTTGCTGACCTGGCTCAGCTCTGTTAAGTTAAAGGGGCTTCCGGGGAGAAAGCTGAAAAGAAAACCATCTCTTCTGTATTTTCTGTACAAACATGAGCTTGTAAGTGCAGACCATTCAAGCCTGTGCACACACACGTGAGTGTGTGTATTGTGTGTGTTTATGCCTGTGTGACTGTGTGTGTGTGAGAGTGTATGTGAGTGTGTTTGTACATGTGTGAGAGAGTTTGTATGAGTATGTGTGTATATTTGTGCATGAGAGATATGTGTGTTTGTGTATGTATGAGTGTGTATTTGTGTGGGTATGTGTATATGAGTGTGTGTTATGTGAAAGAGTATGTGTGTGTTATTGTTTACTTTCAGTTGTCCTTATTAGAAGAGGTTAGTAGTTTAACTCCCACGCACAGCTTTGTGCTTTCAAATGTACACTTCCAAATGGTTGACAGTCATTCAGGATTGCTAAGAAAGGAGCAACATTTCTTTTTCATTTAAGATTTGTGTGTGTGTGTGTGTGTGTGTGTGTGTGTGTGTGTGTGTGTCCCATGTGTGTATGTGTCCACAGAGACCAGGAAAAGTCATCAGGTCCCCTGGAACTAGAGCTGTGAGTCCCTGACAACCAGAATCTTCAGCTAGGGCAGCCCATGCTTGTGACTCTGCCCTCTTAAGCTCTAGATTGGCCCTTCTCAGTTGCCGTCCCTCAAGCGCTCTTTACAGATGGGTTTGCTACAGGTTACTTAATAGTAATAATAAGAATAATAATTTAAGACCGTGGCTTTGGGGCTGGAGAGATGGCTCAGCAGTTAAGAACACTGGCTGCTCTTCCAGAGAACTCAAGTTCCATTCCCAGCACCCACACGTTAGATCACAACTCCGTAACTCCAGCCTTTGGAGATGTGACACTGTTCCTTGCCTCAAAGGTCACTCACTGCATTAATGTGGTGCTTGCAGAGAAAACACCCATACACATAAAATAAAAACAAATTAAATATCTCTAAATAAAACAAACAAATAAAAAAAAACACCCTGACTGTAATCAATTAGGAGAAAAGTGCTTTTCTAATTCCAGGATTATTAAAATTTAGAATTTTCACAAGCACAATAGATGGAGGAGGAGGAAAGTCAAAGCTCTCTGGAAGCATACTCCAGCTAAGAAGGGCTTTCGCTTTTGTTTTCCAAGACACTGGAAATCTGAAGCTACTTTGACACCCCTTTTTCTCTTTTTCATCAATGGCCGCTACCCATCCATCCCCCTCTGTTGTTACCTTGAATAAGATGCTAAAAATCCCACCACAGATCTATTTTGACTGGAAGCCTGAAACTGTTTAGGGGATGAACAGCCTGCCAGAGTTGCTGACTTGCATTTTAATAAGCCACCTGACAAGATGAGCAGGAAGAAAGAAAAGTGAACGGGTGTGAGGGAGGAAGACAGCGCTGCTTCTGCCCTTCATCAAGTGCCACACTGTTCTGCTGTCAGGATTCTGACTTGTAGCAGAGTCTCCCCTCCCCCCCCCCATGTGGGCTCTGATTAAAAGAGGCTGAGGTAAAAAAAAGAAAAAATTAACTCCCCTGTGCCATTAACAAAAGGAAATCTTGCTGCCATAACCCAAAATGCTTGGTCCACCTACCCCTTGAGGCCTGAAGAGAGCCTTTCCTGTGGGCCACGTCTCTATGGAAATGCATGACATCTTCACTGATGTCTGTCTCCATACGGACATCTGCATCTCAGGCCCCAGCCTTCAGAAATCTGACCGGCCCTTTTAATTTTATTTTATTAAGTATTTGTTTTTAAGAAATTGTGGCTTCTTAGAGGGTCTTGCCGACTTCTTGTCTTGTGCTAGGATGGGCTTTGCATAGCGTGTTGTGTAACTTGTAGTCTTAGATGTTTGTTTTCTCTCTCTCTCTCTCTCTCTCTCTCTCTCTCTCTCTTTCTCTTTTTTGTTACTCAGTAATATTGCATTCTCCTGGCGATGCCCTGGCCAGCCAGCTAGGCTTTTCATGACACTGTCAATGCCTATCTGCAGTCCAAACTGGCCAGAATTCTGTCTTGATAAAAAGAAAACAAAAAGCCCCATGTTTGCAGTAATGCTATTTTGAAAGTCATGTCACCAGGAGCTTTTCCATTTCATTGGAGAAAAATATTAATAGTTTGTCTATCTATCACTTTTAATTCAGTTGTGATCTCTAGAGGGCTGAGGAAATAAAGAGTGATGTTTACTTTACCACGCTGCTCAGAGTGTGATTATACTGGAGTGTGGCAGGCCAGATGGGAGGGGGCAGTAGGCAGGGGAAGACGGGTGGCCCTTCCTGGGGGACACCCATGCTGTGTAGTGTGCAGAGGGCCGTCATTCAGACGTCTCTGCTTGTATCCTAAAGTGGTGTGTGGTCTTCTCTGCCCTATTAGCTGAGGTTTAAGTTCTAGGAAGAAAAGCATAGGATCTACCAGATTGTGCTATCTGTTATATTTAATAATTGGAGGCTCAACTAAGTGTGTATTTGTTTGATTAAACTGTAGCAATTGTACACTGATTTATAACTGTTAATGCCTCAAACCAAAGTTTGGGTGCCCATATTTTTTTAATGCTTCTACCTTTATTTTGATCTTTGTATAACTATACTGGCGACATAATTATGTCTGTTCTATTTTTAATTAGCAAAGGCTTTGCAACTTGTGAGTAAACAATCCTTAATTAAACGTGTTGGTATTATTAACTTTCTTTTTTCCTGAATAGAAAATCAGAGTATGAGATTCTCTTGCTTTTTATTTTGAGACAGTGTCCGCTTTGTAGTGGCTTCAAACTCACTATGTAGCGTAGGCTGGCCTCAAACTCACTATGTAGCTTAGGCTGGCCTCAAACTCACTATGTAGCATAGGCTGGCCTCAAGATCAAGATCTTAACTCCTCTCAGTCATCCGTGTCCTGGGATTACACGCATGGGTCATCATATCAGGTTAAGAGAAACTTTTACTTTGTACTTGTAGATCCAAATCTATCTATAAACTTGACAATTTTGGAGTTAGAATTCCTGAAGGGCTCATTATTTAATTGTATGTGAGTCTCTCAGATTCCATTAGAAAGAAGCAGGAGTGGGGCCTGGAGAGATGGCTCAGATGGTAAAGGGCTTTCACACAGGGACCAGGACCTGAGTTCAGATCCTCAGCACAGATGTAAAAATCCAGGTGAGAGGGTTGCACTTCTGGGGAAGCAGAGATGGGGCGTCCCTGGGACTTGCTGGCCAGGCAGTTAGTCTGACTGACTCTTCAAGCCCGTTTTCTGCGAGAGACTCTGCCTAAAAAAAATGAGTGATGCAGTGAGACGCCAATCATTGACCTCTGGCTTCCACATTCACGCACAAGATTATAACATGCACGCAGAACACACTCGTGCACAAACATACAATAGAAATAAAATATTAATAGAGTCAATATCTACCTTGAATTGCCACATGGGTGGGTGGGGGGGGGAGAAAGGGAAATGGCTTAGTCATAAATATTGGGTCTTTTTATACACATACATGCAAATGCATTTGCTGTGCTTCAGAAGGAAGTGAGGAACGTTTGACAAGCACAGCTTCTTGGATGTTACTATAACTAGATTTCGGAAATACTGTGTTATGAGGTAGGATGGGGAAACTACAACTACGTTAGGAAGTTGCGTTATAAATACTAGCCCAAGACTTTCTGTTTTGTTTCGCTTTTTGAGACAGGGTTTCTCTGTGTAGCCCTGGCTTTCTTAGACTCGCTTTGTAGACCAGGCTGGCCTCAAACTCACAGCGATCCACCTGCCTCTGCCTCCCAGAGTGCTGGGATTAATGGTGTGCGCCACCGTGCCCGGCTAGCACAAGACATTTTTAAGGAATACACTCACTGTACTCCATCACAGGCCATAAGAAAATATGTTACAGCTCTTTATCTTGAAGTACAAACTTCCTTAGTGATAGACAGCTGTCTTTCTTAGAGATGATGGCATACCGTTCTCGAGGCAGCTTCCTGATGAGATTTTTCTAATTCTCCAATTCCTGTGGTTTTCTTTTTTTCTTTCCCCACAAGTTGGACCAAAGATGAGTAAAAAAATCTCACTTGTTTTTGAACTTAGTGTACCCAAGTCATTTCCTGTTGACAGGAATCTGACGAAAACGTCTCCTTGTCATCGCCAGAGCTCTGCCCGAGAGAGGGGCTTTGCTGGCTGCCTGATTTTGTCCCATGATGGGTGCTGAGACTCATGTTCTCCTCTCTGGCTGTTACACAAGTCTAGGTTTTGTCTGCAGCTTCTGTCCTCTCCAGCTTCGGGACCTTCCTTACCAACCCACTTACAATGAGCTGATATTTTGGCTCCTGTGCGTGTAATATAGAGGTTAATGTGCAGTAAGTGCAGAAGGTTCAAATTTAATGGAAGAGCCCTAAAAAGAAAAAAGAAAATAATCAGTTTCCATTTGCTTTTATTTATTGGCACAACTCTATGGTCATAAACAGTACTAAATTTCTCAAAAAGGGGAAAAAATAAGGGGTGAATATCTAGATGAAAATTGCTGCAGCAGGCATTCTGGACAGAGAGTCCCCTGGGGTTGCCAGGTGTGGTGGAGCACACCTTTAATCCCAGCACTCGGGAGGCTGAAGCAGGCCGATCTCTGTGAGTTCCAGGACAGCCAGGGCTACACAGAGAAACCTTGTCTTGAAAAGCAAAACAAAACAAAAGTCTCCTGGGGATGAATGTGGACATTCTCCTATCTCCTTAGGCTGATGTGTGGGGTTCCCAAGTCACGGTGGAAGAGCCTGCTCCTTCAGTGCTCTCTGGGTAAGGTCTGTGGGCACACAGGGTTTCTCTGAACTGGAGAGCTCAGCCCTGCAACAGACAAGGCAGAGCACTTACTAAAGGGGACCCAAGCTGTCCATGCAGCCTTCTTCCAGATTGTTCCAGATGAGCCTCAATGTAAAGGCTACGAGGGAAGTGTCTAATGTATGGCTTTGGCTTTGCTACTACTTTTCTGCCACTGTGGTAAAATTCCTTCCCCCCCTTTTTTGTCATTCAGATGAGTATAGGATCAAACCCGTGGAAGAGGTCAAATACATGAAAAACGGGGCAGAAGAGGAGCAGAAAATAGCAGCCAGGAACCAAGAAAACCTGGTAAGAGCTGCAGTTCTCCTTTAACAATGCCTGTGTGTGGTGATTATTGTAAGAAAACCTGCATCGCGTATGGAGCTGAGGTGCACACCTTGGTACAAGATTCCTTGAAAACGCTGCAGCTATTCTTAGCTTGCCTGGAAGCTGCACCGTTACCCTGTATCCTGTTTGTCTCAGAATAGGTCTCTTTTTATTGCTGATAAAAAATGCTCCAAGGAAAGCACAGAAAATTTACTAATGTTTCTGAAAGTGAAGTTGAAGGGGGAGAGGTGGGGGGCGGGGCCTGATGTAAGATTGATTGAGGTGGACCGTCCCCCACTCTGTCTCCTAACATGTATTCAGGTCAGGAAGAATAGTAGCATCTCATTATTTGCAACGTGTAATAAGGAAGCTGCCTTTCAAAGGGAAACTGCATACTTCTAAAATAGGTCTCCGTTCCGAGAGCCTGCTCTTCACATTCATGGTGTTAAAGGCGTCGCACATCAGAGTTCACGTGAGAATTTTGTAGTGACGTGAAGGGAGGGAGCGCCCTGCTCTGTTAGGCCTGGCCGTACACATTCCTTCCCAGCAGCCCACCTCTATAACCCATTTAGGCAGTCATCATAGTAATTGATTTGTAAGAGGTTAAGCTGGTTAATACATTTACGCAGTTGCATTAGTATGAGGTGGGTTTTGTTCGTATTCTGCACGTATTTTATATTTGGATTATCTACTTATATGATTGGGCGAATGTTCTTTTTATAATTTCGTGTATCATAAAGTGGTTTTTGCTCCACTGACATTTTTCTAATACGTTTCATTCTTTGGTGACATCTACTGTAGCTCGGGGATTGGCATGTTCTTAGCCACTCCCCACGGCTGTCATTTTTCCGTCAGACGCTAGTGGCTAGAGTGGCTTTGTTTCCTTCCTTCTCCTCTAAGCATGTGACCAACAGTCCTAAATAGCAAAATGCCAGCGAGTGAATATTTTGCATTTTAAGTAGTGGGAATAAAGGGCCGCTTGGTGGAAGGACACTTGCCTGGGACAGGCAAAGCCCCCGGCCACCGCTGCCCCGGGGTTTCCGTCACCAGCACCACAAACTGGGGGAGGAGGTGTTGACAAGAGTCTAGAAAATGAACTATTTCTTAAATCCATGGAAAAGGGGTAGAAAAGTAGAAGTCAGTGTTAAGTAGACTTTTTCACAAAGTTTGTTCATTGCTGTTTTTGCTGTGAGCATCAGATAAAGCAAAGACCTGGGCAGGTGAGAGGTGGGCTTCGTTTTTACTCAGTGGCCGAGTTTTCCCCGCTTGATACAGTCTGGATTCGCTGTGTAGATAGATCTCAGCACTGATGTTAGAAGCTGGCCTGGCACAGCCTGGCCTTGGCTTCCCCTTCTGTGCCACTGCTTGGTGTGCTTGTCCCTTGGGAACCTGAGGAAGCTGGAGACTGGGGCTGCCCTCGCTGCTCATCCTGCTGAGGCCAGCACAGTCTTCCCCCTCCTGTCAACCGGAAAATCCTTTGACTCTTCTCCTACCTTCCTAGTCAACTCTGTGGTCAGAGTTAGTGCTAGTGTCCTGTGCAGGCCAAACAGACACTCAGAGAGACTTCTGGGCATTCTGGCTGATTCCTGTGACACGTACGGCAACCTCAACTCCTTTATTTGGCCAGATGATCAGGATTCGTACTGCTGATGGCAGTTTTATCGTGTGCAAACATTTGCGCAGGAACAGGGAGGAGATAGATGTCTTTGATTCTGCGGTGAGCAAGCTGCTTTCCAAAGGCAGAAGTGATGTTCACTTACCTGTTAGTGTGCTGTACATGTTAGCGTGTAGTCTTAGCAGTATACACTACCTAGTAGTTGCTCAATAAATGCATACGTTCTCAGAGCCTTTTCGGCCAGTTTCCATGGCTGATGAATCCAGCCTATGCCCACCACAGATGTACTCTAAATTCACAGACATGTATCCTAATTTCTGCGGTTGCTTTCTATCTACATATTCCATTCACTCTACCTTCTTAAGCAAGGTGGGGTCAACTAGTAGATTGACTTTCTTTTCTTTTTTTTAATCATCAAAAAGATTATTTACTCATAAGTGTCAACAAGAATCCCAGCTTCTCCATTTCCAGCTTTAAAAGCTTGGCCCACTTAAGTTCAAGTTCTTTATCTGGAATGTATCTGGAAAATATTAGAAAAAAAATATAGGGAAAGGTCTTTGCAACTGAGATGCTCCTTCCTTCCTTCCTTCCTTCCTTCTTTCTTTCTTTCTTTCTTTCTTTCTTTCTTTCTTTCTTTCTTCCTTGCTCTCTCTCTCTCTTTTCTTTCTTCTTCCAGTTAAAGCAAGCTTTATTACATACTGGCCAGGAAGAGGGACACTGGCCAGGAAGAGGGACACTGGCCAGGAAGAGGGACACTGGCCAGGTCCTTACCCAGAATTCCTAGAAAATAGCATTGAATTAAGTCAGTCAGATTCCTATAAAAGCCAAACCCATAAGGCTGTGTATTTTCTGGGCAAAGGAAACTTTCTTAATGGAGACAAGGATAGATGACAAAAGCTATAAAAAGAGAACGATGTTACCTGACATCTGAGTCAAATACTTTTGTAAAACCTTCGTAGCTCCAAGATGGAGGTAATAGTTAAGGAGGAGCCGGGGGGAAACATTTGTGGTCAATAAACAGTGAAAGGGCTCACATCTGGGGTATACAAAATACACCCCTAAATATACAAGAAAAGGGCAGTCTCTTAGAAAGATAGATAAGTAAATAGATGTGTGGTTGACAGTAGGAGCACATAGGGTCACAGGCTTTCAAAAAGGTGTTCTCCATCACCTGGATTGGGCATACTACCTCAGAGACAGCATTTTCTGTGTGTCTCTGAAGGATACTGACCCCCTCCCCCAAAGCATGCCTGCCTGGGTCTCTGGTGGGCTCCTCTCTAAAACACTTGTGCTTTTGTTCCTATGACTTTGTGTTTCCAAGCGCCAGAGGTGTGCTGGTTCTCAAACCGGTTTGTGCTGGTTGAAAGTCATTGTAATTATGTAATTTAGTTAAATAATATGCAAGCCATCGGAACACCACCATGGAGAGAGCTGTTACAGTGAAATGGAATGCTTTGAAAAGGTTTGATGAAGCTTATTAAACGCTTGCTGTTTAATTGAATTCTGCATTCATGTTCTTTTTACAAGGTCTTTACTTTCTCACTTCACTTAAGAAAACCAAACAAATCTCAGCTGTGCATTGAGGACAAGGTCATTAGAGGAGGTCCTCTCTTACTGTCCCCTCACGAAAAGAAGAAGCCATGTTCTTATGACAAAAGATGGGAAAAGAAATGCGCGTTTGGTATCTTAGAGTTAAATATGTTTAGTGTCCATATACATTTTATATGTTTCTACAATCACTCAATGACCTCCATTTCCAGTTTGGGTGGTGTTACCTGATACTGCTTATTGTAATTATGGAAATGAAAATTAAAATGAGATTCCATTTTTCATCCATTAGATTGGCAAAAACTTGAAACTCGATAATACCAGACAGACATTGGCATGATTATAGGAAAATGTGTGTCCATATATCAGCAGTGAACACCTCTCTCAGAGGACAGTGTAGTAGTTGGTGTCTATGGAAGTTTAAACGTGCTTAGCCATGACCCAGCAATGGGCAGCAGCCTGTCTGCACAAGGGAGCTTGCACAAGACATCTGTTAATAACGCTGTGTATATCAGTAAAAACCAGAGTGAAAACCTTTCTGCCTGTCAGTAGGAGAACGGAAGTTACATCACACTAGGCGACAATGAAAAAGAACAAGTTGGAGCTATTTGGGGGGAAAGCATGCCAATTTGAACGTTGATATATGTACTGTGATGCCCTTGAAGAGTCTTTAAAATGAACCCCAAACAGCACTGCTCTGTGTGTTGCCACAAATATTCACGTGTATGCAAAGATTCATAGATATTTCAGAAAGCTATGATGTGTTCCAAATGAGTGACACACAAAGTTTACCTGAGTTTGCAAAATGGACATGATCATGGAACTCACGTTAGTAAGAACTTGTGCAGAGTACATAAGATTCTGCACAGTTCCCAGCGAAGAACATGCCATTATTGGTTATTATTGTTTTGCTTTTGTTAATGGGATTGTATTACCTAGGAGCAAAGGAGAAAGAATCGATAATGTATTCAAGGTAGATTTTTGGTATTATATTAATATTTAAAACTTTGATTGAAAATTCATTTATTCAAAGGGGATATAATAACACTTTCTTAGTTTTGACTACATCACAACCATAAGTAGCATCGCGACATTTTCTCCTTGACTTGGGTGCATAGATTCCACGTGGGGAGGACTAGAAGTCAGCAGAAGGAAGCATGAGACTCAACAAGTTTCATGCTCTGCGAGTTCAGAGTGTTGCATGTAAATAATGTAAGCATATATTACTCTAGACTTGGCAGCACCCAACCAACCCTTTGCCTCTGCTAGTGTCTTTAGCAAAGAACTGTCCACGTATAGTTTGGAAGTCCTCCCCGCCGTTTAATAAAACATTGTCTTGTTTTCCTTAATTAGCACTTACCATCCTGAGGCTGTCCTCCCTCAAGAGCTGTTAAATCATTTCATGCCAAGTTGTTTACTTTGCTGGTTTGGGGCGTGCGCTTCCTAGATCTACATGTGTTGCATTTTTTATTCACTGTGTAAATGAGAAGATTCTTCTCTCTCAGATGATACACAACAGGAACTTTTGATTTGTCTTGTCCTTAGAGCGGAGGGATGACTTAAAACACCAGCTCTCTGTGGTGTTCAGGAGGTGGCTCAGTGGTCTGAGCATCCCCTACTCTTGCAGAGGGCTTAAGCGTGGCTCCAGAAACCATATGAGGCAGCTCAGAGCCTGCTGTAACTGCAGCTCCAAGAATGCCAGCACTCTATTCTGGCTGCCTTAGGGAACTGCACTCATGTGCACATAGGCACACACAGACGTGCACACAATTAAGACAAAAATCAAATATTAAAAAACCACCCTTATCTAACTCATCAGTTTCTGAGCACAGCCAAGAAACAAAATTTTTTAAATGAAATGTTCTAATATGACTCAGCAGGAACATTGAAGCGGAGTTCAGTTTTAAGTGCAACCACACACACGCCTCTTAAGTTTGTGAATTTCCAAACCTACCCCAATGCATTCAATTTCCCCCACATATCAGAGCTTTGGACTACAGAAAAGACTTGAAATTAGGAAACATCTTTGATGAGAGTCTTCTGAGGAGTAGTGGTGTCTAGCTGGTGATGTAAGAAAGCGCCCTGGCACGAGGGCTCCTGTTCTGCAAAGTACTGAGCTGTCAAGCAGCCGGAAACGTGAACTGGGACTATGTGTGATCCCACTGGGTAATTTTATCAGCAGGAAAGCTGAGTGCTCCAGACCACAGGCACCAAGTCACTCTAATTCTCAGTAGATATTTTGTAAGGACTAAGCGGCATGTGAATGAAGTCTGTGAACTGATAAATGCCCCCACTGAGATGTTCTTATAATTAGCAATGCAGAAGTCCATGCGCACTGTACTTGTTTAACTTGTAGGACTGTGTTGACTGTTCCTGTGACTTGTAGAGCGGCTAATACAATAGCAAATTGACTTTTCTGTTTCAAGTTTGCCTTCTAGAGATGATTATCTTTGATCACTTGTCCTCAAATGCAAGGTTAGGTTGTTCTTTCTAGAAATCAAATACTGCAAAACGCTATGACTTTGGATTGTCTCATTTTCTCAAGCCATTTAAACGTCCCTAGTACTTCTCAGAATGAGGTAAATGAACTGACAGTGACAAAAGTGGTGCTCATGGAGAAGTGGGTCGCTCTGTGGCACCCCCTGCTCCAGGCACAGCTTGGATTTGTCCTCAGGTTGGAGTTTAGTGAGTTGTTGGGAATGGGGGGAGGGGTCTCAACTCGGAGGGTCCTGCTTCCTGGCATAGGGACCAACGTGATAGACACCGAAAAGTTCCCACGACAAAATAAAAGAAGACGTGCTTGGTAAAAATTAGTTGCCTGTCTTGCTGTGACTGACCAAATACCCAAGAAGAAGCGGCTAAGGGAGGGATAGCTCACTTTGGCTCACAGTGTTCGTCATGGAGAGAAAGGCCCCAGGCTGTTCCAAGGTGACAGGAGACTCCTGCACACTCGAGGCTGCAGGAAGCAGAGATCAGACAGGAAGTGGGGCAGGCTGTCAAACCGTAGGGCCTGCCTTCCAGTGACCTACTTCCTTCAACAACAGTCCACCTCCTGAGTGTTCCACAGCCTTCCAGAACAGTGCCACCACTTAGGGATGGATGTAAGTGTTCAAACAAATGAACCTATGGAGGAGATTTCACATGTAAACCACAATGGCAAACTAGATACTTTTCCGAAACGTGACTGTTGCCCTGGCATTAGACTTAGCCCCAAGTACATATAGAGTTTAAGTACTCTTGCTTAATATTGCTAATTATCAGGCAGAGGGGGGCAGAATGTGTGAGTGGATGGGTTTGGTAGCATCCTTCTCTTTCTCTCTGTCTGCTGTGCATAGAGGGAGTAGCAGGAAGAACGGTACCTCCTCATCGATCTTGGACAGCTTCCTCTCCCCAGCTGGCATCTTGGTGTCACTGGAGCCAAGCACACTCAAGGTCTTACAGATTATTCTGGCACTGTGCTAATTTGTTTTCAAGTAGAACAAAAGTAGAGTTTAATCTCTAGGGAGGAGGGATTTGTTGACTCAGCCTTCTGAGTGTCCCGTGACTCGCAGAAACCTGGCTCCTGATTCGGGAAGAGCGTGTTAAGGGATTAAAACAGCACTCACGGGTGTTCTGTACCATACAGCAGAGCTCCCGCCATCGCTGCCACGCCTGCTTCACCAGTCACCAGGGTCCGTTGCTGTTATTGGGTTTTATGGTAGAAACAAAGATGGATTCTAAGTAGGCATATTACCCACTACCCTTGAAGAAAGAGCTGTTATCATGGAAACTTCCAGGTAACAGAGGGGCAGTTATATACACACCCTAAACACAGAAATCGATGGTTCAGATGTTGCTGGGGAGTAGGGATGCCGAGAATTCGGCCCAGAGCCCTGCACGTGCAAGGCAGGTGCTGTACCGCTGAGCCACCCCCCAGCTCCTCAGAAGCGGTTTCTGAAACAACTGCAAAACCATCCCAAAAGGAAAGAAAAATGACTGAAATCCTATTTCAGGTGACCTTTTCTCTTTCCCTCACTAATACATAGCCCTAACAAGGTGAGAGCAAGCAGGGTGTCTGCTCTCAGGACCAGCTGTCTCTTGAATAAATTGCTATTTCAGCACACTTAGTTCAGACCATCAATTGGGCACATTAGGCACCACTGAAGAGTAGAAGGTTGGCAAGGGCAAGTGGTAACTCTCAGGAAACCCAAAGGGAGACGGATGGGTACAGTGTAAACACAGGTGAGGGAGCCTTTTAGTGAGGCCTCAGGGAGACTGGGGAGAACTAACATGGGATGGGGGACCTGGGGTCTTAGGAGAGTCATGGTAGGCCAGCATTGTAGCATGGCCTTTGCATGAGGCCAGCGTGTCGTTAGCTAGAGACTGGAAAGATTCTGAGCAGAACGGAAAGTGTGAGGCAGTTGTGGAGAGATGGCAGGAATGCTTAGTGACTTAGGAGGCTGATGGAGTGCGTTAGGAAGTTTTTGTGACTAGCTGACATATCCGCTAATTTTGTGTCTTAGCTTTTATCTTTTTCCTTTGATGGCACATTAGTTCCTGGTTTACCAGTTGTCACCATATGTAGTCTATTACAGCATTTGCATCTACAAACACAATAGGGCAGACACCACTGGTCTAGGTTGAAGATGGAGGGTGCTGTTCCAAACATTATTGCCAGAGTGATTGCTTTTTCAAGATGCTTTTCTTTCTTTTTTAAAAGAATTTTTATAAGTTATTATGTATACAATGTTCTCCCTGTATATACACCTGCATACTAGATCTCATTATAGATGGTTGTGAGCCACCATGTGGGTGCTGGGAATTGAACTGAGGACCAGTGCTCTTAACCTCTGAGCCATCTCTCCAGGCCCTCAAGATGCTTTTCTTGAATGGCCTTAGATGAATCTGTTCTCTTTTTTGCTTCTTTTTGCCTAGTAGTGGACAGCCTTTGGAGTAGCCCTTGACACTAGACCTAACTAGTAGTACTTAGGTCTAGGTTTCTGCTTTCTTTTTCCAGCTGTGACCACAATGTTTAACTAGAACCAAACGGAAGCCATCATCAAAGAGGACTTCTGTTCATGTCATTTAGGATATCTCTTTATCTCATCGGCACATGGACATTTTGTATGCAAGTGGCCCCGTCACAGCAGTGGAGTCTTGGGAATGAGTGACAGCTGAGGTGCTTAGAGCCATCGTACAGTGGTGTGCCTGTTCAGATTTCTCTTATAACTCAGGTGAAGCTAAAAATAAAACCGGACTGTATAAATTTCACTCATCTGTTGACAAACTCAGTGAGGTGGCTTCACCCTACTTTAATAATTTATGTCGTGGGAGTGAGAGCATCCAAAGAAGCCATAGTGTTTCCAAAAGCTGGGCTCCGGTCAGCACCTCTCCTTCATTTGTGAGGCGAAAATACCTAGAATTTGTAGAGATGAAGGAGTCAACAGCCTCATGGTTTTTATCTTCAAAGGGTTCTTGATAATTCTGAAAATGAGTGGTCATTCAAAAAAGAGAGAGAGTGGAAAGAATAAACAAACAATGCATAAAATATTCATCCATCTCCTTTAAAAGCAGGAGAGTGTATTGCTCAGCCTGTCAATATCATAATATCAAATACTGTTCTAACTTCCTGTTTCCACATGTTTAATAGGGCTAATTTAATTTCTTTACTCGGTGTTCTGTATGATAGTTGATGCCAGATTTCTTCTTTCTTTGGACAATAAAACAATTGATAGTGACAACAGTATCTTTCTAAACTCAATGAGTTGTCTTGGTTTTTCTGGTTTGTGTCTGAGTGAGTGAGTGATACCTTACAGGTTTTCATTTGTGGATAAAGTTCTCATAACCTGGTAACTTAGGGGTTTGGTAAACACTTCTTTGATGGGTTTTTGTCTTGAAAGGAACTTAAACCAGAAGTGAGATGGGACTCTGGAGAAAGGAACTGGCATGGAGAAAGTGTTGCTCCCTGAAACAAAGGGGAATGCTCACTATTAGGACAGAGACCCTGCAAGCCTGGCACAAGCCCGGGTTCCCCAGATGCTGCCCAGGGGCTCCTTACTCTGGGGTCTATGGCATGCTGAGCATGACAGGGACAACAGGAAGCAGAAGCTGTAGACAGAAAGGGGAGAGTGTGCTCTTGCTCGTGCTTTGCAGAGGTACCTTAGCCCCCTTAACGCTTAAGCTCATCCCAATAGACGCTGTTGGCCAAACCAGGAAGAGAGGGTGAGCCAGCATGTAGCCAGTGCCACATGTTCACGCCTGTTGTTTAACTGTGCTTCCAAAATTAACTCTTCCTTGTCCATAAATATATACTACTTGCTTGAATTACTTTAAAACACAATTGGCAAAAGGTAGAAGTGAATAAAAATGAATAAAAATCTTTCACAAGTCCCATGAGAACCATTTGTGTTTTTATACCTCATATGCATAGAAATATAATATTCCCAAACAAAATTAGATCTTACAAAGCTAAATATAGTCTCACCATATGTCCAGCAATCATGCTTTTAGACTGCTTCCTGAGTTGATTGAAAAACTGTACAGAAACCATGTGACTCCTGGTAAGAGTTCCATTCATAAGCACTTGAAACTAGAAGAAACCAAGATGTCTTTGGTAGAGGCATGGACAAACTCTGGCATGCCCATACAATAGAATATTACTCAGTGATGAAGAGGAATAAGCTACCAGAGGGGAGATTCTAGTGAATCTCAAATGCATATTGCTGAATTGAAAGTTGCTGGACTTTTACTTGGAATCATTATTCCCTCTTGCTATTATTAGTGCCAAGTTCCCTCTTGCTATCTTGAATAGAATATACCACAGAATGTAAAAGTAAATCCAGCCACTGATACTCTAAAGCTCACCATGGACACACTTATATTTGGGCTGTTGCTTTAGCAAATAAGAATTATTTGGCATTCTATGGTAAACTAACTCCCAATGTATTTAATCATTATATAAGCTCTACTCTTGTTTCTGGGGGAAAGGGCATACATTTTTGCAAGATTCCCCCCTCTACTTATTGATAAGTAGCCCAAATGTTTACAGGAGACATTTTTGTATTCCCTTGAATCTTTCCAAAGTTAACTCTCAAAAAGAGAGTTTGATTACCACAGCCTGGCCACCACTTGAAATATAGATGATATTTTAGTGTGCACAGTCTATGCCCAAGATAAAATTTTAGTTTCTTTGGAGAGGTACATTGCTTCAGCCTAGAAGGCGTCATCATCAATATTGTTCTGATGAGTTGTTACTATATAACAGGCCTCTGCACTGTGTCGTGCCTTTCTTATTTTCTGAAGCTTCCGCTGATTGCTTGACACAGGATCCTGCTGAGGTGTCAGTGGTAGCTGCTTAGGACATGGGCTGTTCTTGGCTCGATGATCAAGATGGCTTGCATACAAGGCTGCAGTTCAGAGAGGCAGTAAACTCAGCTGGAGGACAAGTGTCCACATGGGACTTGTCTACCTGTTGTGGGATTCCTGTAGCTGGTTAGGCCAATGGTCATCACGCACTTCACCTGAAAATTGGCTTTGGGCAGGCAGAGTGACAGGTGTGGCGAAGGGATGTAGGGAATGGCAGAGATTGGCCCCAGCCACCCTTGGGAGCTGCAGTCTGCTATGATCACCTTGCTCAGATTTCTGGGTCGGTAGGGAGTGCTCCGTGGGGGAAGCATCGTGGGGAACCCCGCTGACTTCAGAAATCTGGATCGAGCCCTTCAGTTTAATTTCTATTCAAAGAGAAAAGCTGGTCAAGAAAAACAGGACCTCATGCTCCCGTCCTGCAGAAAACACCCTTGTGAGCGCTTGGTACCCACAGGCACACTATCTACCCCCGGAGGACAAAGAGTCCTGTTGTCCATCAAGTCTCAGACAGAAGGAGCCTGAGAAAAGCATCGACCTTGCTTCTAGCTCAGCAGCCTCACACAACAGCAAACTCCATGAACCTTGCTCCCTTCATCTAAAACAGGAGAGGTTGTCACAGGCCTGGGTTATTTGAGGTTTAAGCTAATAGCCTTTTTTGTAATAAGTTGCATGATTATTTTTTGTTTTGTTTTGGAAACACATAGCAAGTTATTAATAAAGGGTGCGTGTTGTGCCTTGATTTCCACATAGAGCAGCAGTTCTCAACCTTCCTGATGCCGAGACCCTTGAATACAGTTCCTCATGGTGTGGTGACCCCCAACCATAAAATTGTTTTCATTGTTGCTTAATAACTGTAATTGTGCCACTGTCATGAATCATAATGTAAATTTCTGTTTTCTGATGGCCTTAGGCAATCCCTATAAAAGGGTTGTTCGGCCCCTTTAGGGTCCTCAAACCCACAGGTTTAGGACCACTGATCTCTAACATATGCCTTCAGAACTTTCTATAAGATTCCAGCCACTTTAGTGCATATGGACCACAGTTTTACTGTTCTGTCAAGCATGACTCATAGAATCTTTCTAATTCCAGCGTCAGCCTTTGGACATAGCATAGATACAACATGATAATCAGTGTTAAGAGCTGGTCTCTCTTCCAAGCGTTCGAGTTTGGCGGCCAGTGTTGAGTTGTTGTGTTTAAAGCAGAAGATTCTACGTCTTTACTCCGCCCCCCCCCCCCCCGCCTTCCACCTTAGATTAGCCCATATTGCATATGAAATTGAGAAAGAACAAATTCAGAGAGAGTTTATAGTGAGTTATGCTGTGTGCTTTAATAGAATTCGCCATCACACATTAATGAGAAAAAGCTGTGTCTATCTTTAGGCAGCATTCTTGTCTCAAGAGCCTGCTAATTAGCTAAATGTTTGCCACATCTCCGTTACCCCAGTGGCCTTGATAATTAAAAGTCAGCTTTGGACTCGCCAGTCTTCCATGTCTGTCTTATCTCTGCTTTTGAAGGCATCTTCATCCACTGTGCTTTCTAATTGTAGTGCCCCACTCGCTCCCAAGCTGCGCACAGGAGACAGCGAGTGGACCACCACGTGAATCCTCTCACGGTCTGTGTCTTCAAAGGACGCTTAAGTTAAAAATAGCCTTTTACTTTTCCAAAAGTAAAATTTCTATTTTTAAAAGGATGGAGGTCTTTACAGGGTTAAAGCTCTTGGTAACATCCTAATCCTTGATGAGAAACAAAGATTTGAGATTCAGCACAAAGTGACCAGTGTGGTTGAGCCTTTTATTTTAATTCATTGATTTATTTTTACACAAAATTCAAGGAGTGCCATGACACTGAGAACTCCCACCATCTAATAGCAATATAATATATCATGTTACAAATGGAGATACCAGGGGCTGGAGAGATGACTTGGTGCTTCCGAGCATGTGTTGCTTTTGCATAGACCTGAGTTTGCTTTCCAGCAACCACGCAGTTTATCACAACCACTTACAGCTTTTGTTCTAGGAGATCCAATGCCCTCTTCTGGCCTTGCAGGCACCGGGCGTGCTCATGGCGCATACACGGGTGCAGGCAAAACATGCGTATACCACAAAAATAAAATAAGCAAATCTAAAACATGCAAACAAATGGAACCCAGAACCCAGAAAAAAGAAAGTCTCAACTCCATCCATTTTCTAACTCATATAGTAAGTCTCCATTAACCGCTGATTTCAGCTTGGTGTTGGCTTGGCTTTGGGTGTGGCCTGGAATACCCAGAGTTCCCTGTCTACTGCTGAGAGGCCAATCCATGAGCAGCCTGTTTCCATGGAACCATCTAATGGGTCTAAAATGTGAGCATGTGACACTGCGTGCACCTGACTCTAACAGTGCTTTGGGGGAGCCTTGTTTTCGTTTAGCTAGTTCCTTAAAGTCCTGTGGAAGCTGCTGTAGCCGTCTGTGTATTACGAGCATTGCTGCTCTGTTGGCCTCATTCTTGGGAGTAACCTCCGTGCTGGGATATTTTGTTCATTCTACAAGTAATCATGTATGGGAACTGTGCCCTAGAATAGTAATAAGAGGGTTAACAAACTTGCAGGAAACATGGCAGACTGGTATAGAAGTATAAAAGATGGTACTTACTAATTTTAAAGCCACAGAGCAAATTAGCAAGCAGCAGGTCATGGGGACAGTCGGCTATGTGTGAGGAGCTGTGGGAAGACAGACTCTTGAAGGCTGGAGGGCAGTGTTGAGGAAGGTGGGTGAGAGCCAGCAGGAAGAGAGGCCAGAGATTTATAGAAAATCGTGGTGGCCAATCAGAACTCTCCAGGGCCTGAGATGATGGAGTGTAAGGCTCAAGATCTGAAGGGCTTTGGACACACCCTAACAAGACTGGACAACACACTGTCACTTACCTGGCAAAAACAGCTTAAGGAGGGGAGGTTTCCTCTGGGTCCACCCTTGGGAGTACTGTCTGTCATAGCAGGGAAAGTGTGGCGGGAAACAGCCGGAGGAACATGAGACGCTTGTGGCTGCTGATGCTCTGCTCGCTTGTTCCTCTTTCACTCGGGGACCCCAGCCTCTGATATGGCGCTGCACAGATTCGGAGAAGGGGGCCTTCCTTCCTCAGTTAAGCCTTTCTGAGAGCATCCTGATCAACCCAGCCAGGTCTGTTTTCTTGGTGATTCTAAATCCAGCTGGGTTGATGAGGACCATTAAACATCATAGCCAGGTAGCATGTTTATAGTATATTAAACTAACGAAATATGTGAAGCAATTGAGAATGGGTTTTTATTTGACAATGAATCAGGCAAATTCAGAGAAAGTGAGCTCCTGGCCCGAGGTGGTTCATTAAATAAAATGTAAGCAAGTATGCGATATATGTCTGACTCCATTTTCAGAGCAACTACATCTTAAACTTTGATTTAAAGGATGTATGTAGTCCTGTCATCATAGTGCATTTTTCATTTAGAGTCGGGGGAGGGGGAGAACACTGTCCATCTTTGCTAGATGCATGTAATAGCTTTTATAGATGCGGAGTCATGGCCAGCATAAATTTTGCATTTTTTTAAAGCATTATATTGTTTTCCATTTTCCTTTATCGTCATCGTTTTAAATTTTAATGGGTGTGTAAAAGTACTTTAGATTGATTTCCCTTTACTTTTATCCTGCAGCGGAGTATTAGTCTACTTCCTGTTATTTATCCTTCCTTACACAGTGCATAGCGTGGCTGTAAGCGTGTCCCCAGAGGCAGCAGTTTCTTCTCTTGATTTAGTTCCCTAGATAAGGTTTCAGATGTGGGAATCACTGACTTGATGGTCAGGAGCATCTTCATTGTTTCTGACATTGGCTGCCTGCAGCCTTCCGCTAGTAACGGAGAGTGTCAGTCTCAACACTGATATAAAATGGGTGTTTTATGGTTTTAAAAACTTTTGAAGATTTAATGATAAATACAAATGATGCCTCAAGGCCATTTTTTGCTTTGCTTGCTTTGATTACCAACTCTTTGAAATATGTTTTTACCTAATTTAATAACCCCCTGTCTTTTCTTCTTAATCAATTACTGTTTGATTGAATTGAATAGTTCTTATTCAATTACTGAAGGTGTCTTGAGTACCTACTCTTTACTAGACTTAGGCTTTAGAGCCAGAAAGGAAATGAAAGACAGGATTTTATGCTTTCCTAGTGAAGGTGTGAGAATGAATACCCAAATTCAGCTTCTTAAGACGTGTTCACGTGTGATCTGAATAAGACACCAGAGGCGGGAATAGCAAATGCTTGCAGAAATAAAGTGACTGCTGAGCTATTTTCAAAGATGTTATCGACACTACACATGTATAGACGTATGTATGAGCGTTCTTAATAGCTGTGTGTCAAGAACGTGTAATAATTACTCATAACCATGGTATGATGTCCTGACAAGAGGAATCCTGCACAAAGACAAGTGTACCTGCAAGGAAGGAGATGGAAGAATGTAGCAGCCCAGAAAAATAGAGTGAGAGGTTTGAGGCAGTCAGCGGGGGGGGGGGGGGGGGAGCCCTGGAAGATGGCAGGAGGAAGGAGGTTACAGAATCCCAGCTTCTCCTATCCACCCTCCACCCTTGTAACCTGCCGCCCCCCTACCCACTCACCCCCCCCACACACAGAGTATACCTCTTTCTCTCTCTGTCCACACATTTTACAGAGGGAGTTAAGTCTCTTGGGAGATGTCTGCCCCATCGGGCTGCCCCTGGAGGTCTTCAAGTAAACTTGGCAGAGGTTACTGGGTCTTGTCAAAACTAAGTCAACCTCTTGTCCTTTTATCTCTAATGCCCCCAGAAGGGTAGTATACAAGAGAAACAGTTTGTGCTTCTGAGTCAAATAGACACTATTCAAATCATGGCTGTGCAGCCTACTGGCTAGTTGACCCTGTGCAGTGCTAATGCCGTCACAAGATTTACAACATCCACACCCTCACCCTCATATCTTATAGAGCTCTTAGAACTGAATGATCCCATACAGATGCTCAATGCAATGCCCAGCACATATGGGTCCTTTGTAAATAGTAGCTGCTGTAATGGTTAGTGTGCTTTTAAATAGAATGTATAGGGGACATACATTCAGTGTATATTGCTCAGCAGTAGAGCATTTTTCTAACATGGATGAGGCCCTGAGTTCCATCCCTAGCAACTTTATAAGTAAAGGAATGTATATATACATGGATATAATAGTGACTTTAAAAAAAAGATGTGCTATATACATACTCTGTTCTTCTGGTCACAGCTAGTGATGGAGGCAGGTAAGTGACGCTGTTAAGGACTGGCCTACAATCCTACTTAACTCTGGGCCTTTGGTAAATAACTTGATTGCTTTGGACCTCAGTTTCCATATCTGCAAAACAGAGACAGTAATAATACCCACCACATAGATTCATTTTGAAGTTTGGAACAAGAATGGTGACAGCTTCATAGTAAGTGCTGAGTCATTGGTAGTGTTGGCAACATTGGTAATGATTTTGCCAAGGATGAAGGAGACGATGATGATGTTTATAAAGATGGCGCTGATGATAGTAACCACCTCTAAATAAACTAACCTTATTCCCCTTTCAGCATAAAACTACCTATGACTTTTGACTTTTGAATCCCTTTGTTACCCATTGCTTCATTATTTTATACTTAAGGGTCTTAAATTCTTTTTCATTTATTTATTTATTTATTTATTTATTTATTTATTTATTTATTTTTACTTTTTATTGATTCTTTGTGAATTTCACATCATGTGTCCCAGCCCTTCCTATCTGCCCTCCACCTTTGCAACCTCCCTCAGCCAAATAAAGAACACTCAAACAAAGAAACAAGACAAAGCATAGAAAGCATCTCATTGTAGAAGCTGTAGTGTGTCACAGTGTGTCCTACAGTATACCTCTCTGTCCACACATCTTCACTTGATAATGTTGATTGCAATGAGTTATTGATCTGGTTCAAGGCCTCTAGCTTCTGTGACACCATCAATATTGGATCCTCACCAGAACTCTTACCTGTCATCCTGTTGTGACCCTGTGTCGTGGAGATCCTGCAGCTTTGGATCAGTAGGACCGGCCCTTTCGTGTGCCCCAGCAGTTCACAGATGATGTAGATTTTGGAGTGGACCAACTCAAAGCCCTGGATCTGGACCTGAATGGTAGCTGAGCTGATCAGCCTGCCAGCTCTCCCTTAATCTGCACCACCAGGGCAAGCTCTCCAGCACTGCTCTGGCTAGGCCACTCAATATATTGTAGCAGGAGGCAGAGTTAGCTCTCCCTCTCTTACGTCCTTGGGGATGGCTACCTGCACCTTTGCCTCCAGAGCTAGCTCTATTGTGCTGCCCAGTAGATGTTGGGGGGGGAGGCACACTCTCCCAAGTGCTGCAGCCGGTGTGCCGGTGAGAGGCTGGGAAAGAGCTCTCCTGCTCTCATGATTCCAGGGTCGGCTTTCCTGACTGCTGGAGGTGGCAACCTCACTGCAGACAAGTTACGGGCTAGTTCCCCTTCTCTCTAACCCTTGGGGCTGGCTCACCTATGCCCACCCTACCAGGGCAAGCTCTATCGTGCTGCCCATGCAAGGTGAAGGGCCACTCTCACAACTGCTGGGAGGGACAGGGCCAGCTCTCCCACTCTCGTAATCCCAGGGCCGGCTTTCCCAACTGCTGGAGGTGGGTGGAGGAGGGAGAGGCTCTTTTTTATTTCTTTTGAGGTTCACTTGTATTTAATTTCCTCTTCCTTTTGTATCAATAATTTCTTCAAACCGTTTAATCCATCATGATCAGTACTAAATAACTATATTTTTTGATAAAGGGTTTCATCATACAAACTGTGTTGATCCTAGGCTCACAGTGCAGCCTTGAACTTTTGATACCCATTTCCGACTCCCGAGTGCTGGGATTACAAGTGAAATCCACCATACCCAGCCATATGTTCTTTTTTTAAATAGCTACTGCCTTCTCTTAAATCAAAGATCATTTCAATCATCATACTTACGTATTACCCAATCTAAGAGTGACTTTGTGGCCACCCAGCCCCGTCACAATCAGCATCTCCCCACCAAGAGATTCCTCTCTTCTTCTGTCCCTGGTATTTGGGGCGGACTGTCTGAATTTTGTAGATATGGCATGACAGTGATAACGGTCTGGACACAGAAGTCTGATGGGATACATTCCATGTCTTACTCTCCTGCCGTCCTGCAGCACTGACTTTACCATTGACTAGGCCATGGGGACATTACTTCTGTCACAGAGTAAGTGTGTCCTGCTCTGTTCCATTTCATTTGTTTTGTTTTGTTTTGTTTTGTTTCAGACAGGGTCTCTCTGTGTAGCCTTGGCTTTCCTGGACTCGCTTTGTAGACCAGGCTGGCCTCGAACTCACATCTATCCACCTGCTTCTGCTTCCCAAACGCTAGGATTAAAGGCATGCGCCACCACACTGGACTTCTGTTCCATTTCTTAATGAGATTATTTCTTTTCTGTCCCCTAAGAATGAATAACATCTGCTTCCTGAATATTTTTCACATGATGTGCTAGGTTTATTTCAAGGGGTTTATAATTGCTTCTAAGATCTCCCAAGCTTTCCTTTTCATTAGTGCTGCATAGCTGTCTCATTAGGGCCAGACTCCTCCTTAGTCTTCCGCCTTCTCTCCTGGTTTTTGTGTGTCAGTTATAAGCAAATAGAGTTTAAGGAACACTTCCACCAGCACGGGGGCTAAGAGCAGGTCTTGTCCCTGCCACTCAGGAGTCGGCAGGGCGCAGCTGAGGTTGTAGTTCAGGCCAGTTTCGTGAAATATATTTATCTTTCCCCAGCCACCTGGTCACTTCCAGTGTTTATCCCCACAACAGACTAGAAGCATGGTTCAAATTTCATGTCATCAGTGTGCTAGTTTAAAAGTAAAAATTTTCTTGTTGCCTTAATTTTTATTCTTTGGGAGCGTGTATGTAACTGACTGACTTAACTCTCAGAGAAGTTTTATGTGGATTCTGTTTGGCTTGGGTGGTTGTTGTTTAGAGAAAATTTTCTTTTCTCATCTCATTTCCCCCAGTAAATTAAATTTTGCATGTGATGTTGGAGTCTGGAGTCGGTTCCGGTGTGATGAAGAAATGGCCGTGGGCCCTGATCACATGGCATCATGGCCTGTCTGGCCTCAGACGAGTCAGAACATGTATGTGAGCCTCGGATTTTCTGGAGAAGCACCATGAGGGTCTTCAGGGAGGCCGTGAAGGTTTCCTGGGGGAAGGATCTAACATGCTGCCCTTCACGGGTTCCTGTCAAGTGACTGCTGCTGTTCTTAGTGGCCTTAAACCCCCATGGGATTGGAAAGCAAAGCCAGCTCTGTAATGTAGAGCTGAGTCTCGCTTAGGGGAGAGCTCTCCCAGGTACAGTTTTCATTATTAAAAAGTAGAACACTAGCCAGGCATGGTGGCGCACATCTGGAATCCCAGCACTTGGGGGCAGAGGCAGGCGGATCTCTGTGAGTTCGGGGCCAGCCGGGTGTGCAAATCCAGGACAGCTGGAGCTACACAGAGAAACCCAGTCCTGAAAAACCAAAAGAAGAAAAAAAAATTTTAAAGTAAAACACTAGGTCAGGACGATGTGGCTCTTTGTTTTCTCTTTGTGATGACCACGCCCCTGTCCCACCGTTTCACCTTTCCTCCTTGCCACTCTCCTGGGTATTAAAGCCATGTCTTAACAGAGCTGACTGTGTCTTGAGAAAAAACAATGGCTTCTTGTGGCTCTTGTGTTATCACCTGAGGAGGTGTGAGCCCTTACCACTGTGTGGTGGCTTTGGGCTGTCCTGAGGGTGATTAGGTTTTGTTTTTTTTTTTGTTGTGTTTTGTTTTGTTGAATCCCTAACATGTGCCGCTTGCCTGGCCCACTGTAACCACTCTGAAGAGAATCCCTCTTCGCCTTCTCTCTAGCACAGCCTCCCATTGCCTGGCGCTCTAGTTTATGCGGCGCTTTCAGAGCCACCAGTTCCTTGGAGCCATGTACATTATGAAATCTTTGCTGTGGTTTTTTTTTTGGTTTTTTGTTTTAGTTTTGTTGTTTTTTTCCTTTCTAATCGAATGACTTCAAACAAGGAAAGGCATAGAGGAGTGTTCCTTTACAACTAGTGCCTGCAATTTACTTTGGAGTGAAGTGGGATTTCTATTTTAATTTCCTGAATGTCAGTTGTGCAGCTTTAAGGAGATGGACGGAGGCACTGCCAGGCCTCCTGGACCCAGGCGCAGCCTCTGCTTCAGCTTTTCTGCATTACTAACATTTTGTTTCTGTCACAGCACAAAAGATAGCACAAAAGGCAGCATTACAAACCAGAACTGTTTTTATCGAATTCATTTTTTAATTTACACACAGTATCTTAGGCTTCATTTTCCTCTCATTCTCAGTCACTCAGTCAGCATATAGTGATTGACTGGCTTCCAAAAACCAAGAACTGCCTCCTGGGCAAGGAATAAAATTAGGGGATAATCCCATCCCCTGAGGTGCTTACAACTTGTCTGGGTGGTTTGGAAACATAAACAAACTAACTAACTAACTAACTAACTAAAATACAGTTAAACAGAAAATGCTGTGGAGGTTGCAGATCCCCGATTGTTTTCCCTCAGAGTCAGAAGGGAGCAGGCGAGGACACTCAGAAAGGGGACACTTGGGAAATAGTGAGAGTGCGCAGGAAGGATGAGGAGCGATGCCCCTGAGAGCCAGCATAGGCCGGCTGGGCCAGCAGTGGAGGTGAGGAATCTGGAAAGGTTGCCTGAGGGTCTTAAGATGGTAAAGCTCAGGCTTTCTCAAGCAACAGGAATCCCTGGGGGATTTTGAAACCCAGTACATGACATCAGCTCTGAAACAGTAACGGCATTGAAGACTCTGAGCATTCCAGAGTCTAGTGAAGCAGAACGGCAATTTGTCATAGGAAAGCGAGCCCCGGCTCCCACCGCTGTCACTCCTGCTAGCCTGAAAATGACTCAGGACAGCTGGAAGGGGGACTTGGAAAGAGGGGCGTGTAAAATCCAACCTGCGATTTCAGTTGTCAGGTGATTTATGATCAGCCCTCTCAACAAGAAAAGCTCCTAAGAAAAACCTTAGCAGAAATGTCCCAGCAGAGAGAGAGGAGCCCTGCTTAGCCCCGCTTCTACAGGCTGGATCCATAAGCGGTTGCCTCCTGAAGCAGCAGTTCTCAGCCATTTCACAACTCCTTTTCCGCGTGGTCCCAGATGCAGGAGGGGCAGCAGGCTGCGCCATTTTCTCCTGAAAGTCATTTCAGAGCAGCAAGTGAGCAAACCAAAGAAACAGTGAAACCTCTTCTCACCCCCTGGGTGAACTCCACCTTAAGTGAGGCTGTATTTCCTCCTGTGCTCACCTAAAGCTGCTTGTTTTCACCGTCAAAGCCAAATCCCAGTTGTATCTTAAGTGCAGATCGGCTCAGTGACCACTGCCCAGAGGGGGTGAGTCAAGAATTGCCTGGTGTGGCTGCTTCCTTGGTCCTGATAGCTTTGGAGTCAACCATTTACACTGGATTAAATCATTTCTAAGAGTTCTTGCTGATCATTGTAAGGCACTTGAAATGATGTCATTCTTAGAATGAAATACTCTTGCTGCCCTTGCCATTCTACTGTGAATCATGATGCTAAGAAGATAGTTTAAATCATCAAAGGACAATAGGATACCTCACCTCGTGCCCATATTTTAACGTACAGAGTACAGAAGAAGGAGCCACTTGACCCTGGGGTCATCTTCTAACCTCCCCCACTCTTAATTTCTCCATGTCAAACCACAAGAGTGAGCCAGCTCCCACAAGCACGGTCATCACCCTCTTACAAGCATGTATTTCTTTACACACAGCCCTGGTAGACAGGCTTCAGGGCGGTTACAGAAGTTTTGTAGATTCAGAGACCCAGGCCCCTTCCGTCTTGTTGCTCTGCCATAACCCAACATACAGCTTTCAAACTGGGTTTTTTAAAATGTTGCTTCTGTGCCTATCATCATGTCCACATACCAGCCAGATAGAAGAGAGAAAAGCCGGGGGGCAGGAGGGGGGGGATAGTGCTCTTCCTCAAAGACCTGACTTATTCCCTCCCCTCTATACGTACCTTTCTGGCTAGGATGTAGGAACACACCTTTCAGGAAGAGATGTGGGGGACTGCTGTCATGTCTTGTCATATAAGGGCTGTATGCCACAAAGTAGTTGTGAGAGTCAGATACTTGACAACGATAGCGATCAGTGCAAGCTCCATGTCTAGTGCCTATAATCTAGTGGGAAAACTTCAGATGGCATCAGTGGGGCGGCATTGCCAAACTCAAGAGACTAGAAAGACTGCTGCCTCCTAAGAGGTCTGTAGTTCTAGGCCTTATATATCTTGTCCATCTGACTTAAGTTTGTGTGTGGGATTAAGGCCCAGCCTCATTTTTTTGCATCCGGACATCCACCTTTTCTAGCACCAATGTTCAAGGAAAATATGTATCCTTATTGCAGTCTTGGCTTCTTTGCCAAAAATCATTCAACTGAATATTTCTGGGCCTTCCATTTCATACCACTGTTTCCTGTGTCTTTATATCAATACCATACTGTGCTGCTGAGATTTTTTTTCTAATAATTTATTAGTTTTAACAATTTGTTTTGTGAACTCTTTTATTTTTCTACATATTAGATTATGTCATCTACAAATGGATCATTTTATAACTTTGATACTTTTTCTCTTCCTTACCTTTTTGCTCTGGCCAGAACTTCAAGTTCTATACCAAATAGACATTTGACATCAGACATTTATTTTATTCTTTATTCTTTGTTCTGAGTAGTAGAGAAGAGTTAACAGCTTTTGGCCATTGATTCTAATGTTTCTGTGCAGTTTATTCAGAGCTTTTGTCATGTTTTCTTTTCTTTTCCTAAGTTGTTGACCCTAAAATTGTGAATAAGTGTTCTATTTTTCCAAGTCCTCTTTGTATCAACTAAGATGGTAATACAAATCTGTTGAATTAAAATTTGTTCTTTATACATTAATTAATACAATGAAATATTAGGACAGTAGTTTTCTTTAACCAGCTAGTTCCTCAATGACAGACACAGAGATACTATGGTTTATTATTAAGCTGTAAGTACTATGCTGGGCACATTCTGAGCTACTCTAATGCTACTACCTTTAAAACACACATAAAGGCTTACCAATCTAATGACTCTTGGGGCGGCTTCTACTCCATCAGTCTCTTTCTCCAGCCATGCGCTCTGCCAGCCTCTTCTGAACCTTTTATCAGGAACCCCCACCTTCCATTTCCTGTCCTTCTGCCCAGTTTATTGGCAAAACAGCTCTTCATTGACAAGTGATATATCCACCAAAGACTCACAGGAGGCTTGGTTCTTCCTTCTGTTAATATGTGTCATTGCTGAGTCTCTCTCACTCATCATCCATACATGGCTGAATGAACCATCCTTGTATTCTAGGAGGAAGCCCAAGTTGGTTATAGTTTATACTCCTTTTTTTTTTTAACCCCAAAGATATCAAATTAAGTTTGCTAATGTTTTGTTAATAATTTTATATCAGTGTTTGTAAAAGATCTTGATCTGTAGTTGACTTCTGTGTGGTGTCTTTGGCTTTGGAATTGAGATTAACTTAGTCTTTTAAAATGGGTTGGGAAGTGTTCTTTTTTTAAATTTTTGCAAAGTTTGGTAAAGACAACATTTGTTCTTCCTCAAGGCCCATGGCATGTCACACTACATGTTTTATCCTTTAAATTACAGTGAACGGATTCTAGAAAGCTCCGTGTGTAGTGTTGAAGTCACTGGGGATGCCCACCACTCACATTCTCAGTCTTCTCCCTCTGGGTTCATGGCACTTCTTTGCCCCAGTGACGATATACTTGTTTTACCCACAATGGCAGTGGAGGTGGTATGTGTCACATCTAAGGTAGTCCCTTGAGCCCCAGTGCAATATTCTACTGGTTCCTTCCTGCTTAGTGTCATGACCAGTAAGCGTCTGGATCATTGGTGTCTTAGTTTGTGTCTCTGACTGAGGCCATGACTTGCAGCAGTGTCCCCAATGATGATGGACATAAAAGCTGAGTTATTGTTTGAAACTATTGAGTGGAGGAATATGTTACCACAATATAAGGCCCTCTGAGAGAAACAAACACCCCACTTCCCGAATGGTAAGCAATACAGGCTGAGGTAATCACTCTGCAGTCTTTATACAGTGAACTCATTAAGTAAAATGTCCATTGTAGTTAATAAAATAAATCATGTATACAGTCTGTGTGTCCTTCTGTTCCTTCTGAACACGTTCATCCAAATGCTAGTCAATGGGGCTCTAATTACGTTCTCAGTTTATTTGCTGTCTTTTCCCAGTAGTTACTCATAAATACTGTTGCTAGTTTTTAAAGTAAATATGTACCCCTGAACATCTTATGTTCTGAGCATCCTATAGATGTATCAAGATTATAAAAAGAGTTGGCAGACATAGTATATTCTTGAATGTGGCAGTTGTTACTATTTCAGGATCTTGCAGTTTCTAAGTTAATTTTGAGAAAAATTCAATGTGCTAGAACATTCCATATGCAGTCGCATGATGAGTGATTTTTCTGTTCTGTAAACTGTAAATGGTCATGTTGGAGATGCCATCATAACAGCTTTCCAATCCATGTGTTGATCATGTCTGACTATTTAAAACTATTATTGATGAATTTTGCTACATTTTAAAATAAGTTGTTTAAGGAAAAATCCATCTATCTGAAAGCCTATTATAAGAATGTATAGTAATATTATTTATGTGCTTTCTATGTGTTACATAGTATTATGCACATAATTTAGTTCATAAAATCTCGATAACGATCACCTTATGCATAAGCAAACTGGGGAATAGAAAAATCAAGAAGTCTGCTAAGATACGTATCGGTAGAGAAAGGAAGTGGGGTCTAAAACTACGTTGTCTGGCCCTAAGCCTCTATCTGGACGCAACTCTCACGTGAGTGGGAACCCAAAAATACTGTGTCTTCTGATGCCTATGACTGAGTGGACAGTGAAAGCACAGATAGAATGTAAAGTGTATGTCTTTCCTGCCATACTTAGCATATGATATTTTTTAAACTTAGGAAGCACAAGCCTTTGTTTGTTTGTTTTTTGTTTGTTTGAAGTGAATATCATAGTTTGTACCTCAAGCATCATGACGAGTGACAAAGCTTTCTGTAACGTCAGAAGAACCTGTGCAGCCTGTTCTTTTTCCACCTAACACAAAAACCATGGCCTCATCTCCTCCTTGGGTCCCAGGCTAGGACTTTTGATAAGTACCTGCCTGGATGTCTTCAGGTAACACATAAAGGCGTATATCTTTGCTCGGACCCTGCAGAATGTCTGGCCGGGACGTATTTGTGATCCCCTGACAGTGTCAGGAGCCTGAAATGTTTACAGCGTTCCTCAATGAGTACTTTAACTGCAGTGCCCTAGCTTTCTTCTTCTTCATGGCGAGCCAAGTAGACCTGGAAGTGCAAGTGGGAAGCTCAGCATGGCTTGCTCTTTGGGAAAGGTGTACCCACAAGTGGATCCCAGTGGTGTCCAGGACTGTTATGCAGAGATGCTCAAGATGAACACTCTGAACTTCAGCAGGATGGTGACAGCATTTATGTGGCTTTGAGTGGAAGTGCTAAGCCACCTTGGCCAGCTGTCCAATCACACTTTTGTAAGGACGGAATCCCTGACATTTCTAAAGTCTAATGTTGTGGGGGAAAGAGGAAAGGTGATTAATTGCCCAAACTATGTTGTTGTTCTCAGACAGACTCTTCCCTGACACAGGGTGTAGTCATGTTTAGCCCGCCAGCCTGATATTGTCACAACTTGTTGGGAAGCTCATCGCCTTTGCCACTTGCAGCTAGCTGCCTAATTGAGCAGAAACCCCAGGCATTCCGCTGGATCTCTGGTGGGTGTGGAGAGACTGAGGAGATAGGACCGGGGAATTCACAGAGCAAAACCAAGAGCAAACACTGTGTGCCTGCCACAGGCTAAGCATTTTACATGTCTCTACTCATCTGCTATGAGTAACCGGGTATGAAGGAGGCTTTTTCAGTATCCCTCCTTCCCAGAGAAGGAAATCTTACGTACTTAGGTAGCTTGCCTAGCATCATGTGGGAAAGCAGCCTGCCAGGAGGGGCTGTGATAACCTCATTGTCCACAGTCGTATTCACTCAAGATAGTGAATTACAGGATGCATACTGATTTGCAGGAAGGAATGCGTGTTGTAGCAAGATATATCATTGATTTTTTTTATTATTGTCTGAAGTTAACGTGCGACGCCCGTGACAAGCATGTCAGAATCCTGAGCCGTTGGCCAGAGGACAAACCTCCTCACAGTAGAAGCCATTGCCCTCCCTGCCTAGAGAAACACGCAGTTCCTGAGTACAACGGGCGGTGCATTCTCACAGATGGAGAAGTAGGAAAAGCCTGCGTGTAGTGCAGTGTGTGTGGGGCGGGCATCACCCACAAGATAGAGGTCATAGCCTTTGTGTCTGCTGAGGATTTGACAGAGTGAAGTTTATCATGGTGGCGCCCGCCTTTGATCCCAGCACTCGAGAGGCAGAGGCAGGCGGGTCTCTGTGAGTTGGAGGCCAGCCTAGTCTACAAAGTGAGTCCAGGACAGCCAAGGCTACACAGGGAAACCCTGTCTTTAAAAAAAAAAAAGAAATAAAGAAAAGAAAGGAGAAAAAAAGAAGGAAGGAAGAAGAAAAGTAAAAGAGCGAGTGAAGTTTACATTCCTAGACACAAAGCTCACACTTGAGCTCCTTGAAGACTTCCTGCCTCCTGAGGATATAGCATCTTTTGGAGCAAAGATCCAATGGCTTCGTCCAGAGCCATCTTTGGCCTTACAGAAAGAACTCACTTAGGAGAATGAGTTCCAGTGAGGACAAGTGCCCTCTTACTCAAGCCCTTTGATTTTCCTGCTACAGGAAACTGATGCAGCCTGGGAAATTATCGGGGATACTTGAATTAGATTTGAATTAACTTCCTTGACTTGTTCTAAGTGAAGAGCCAACAAGTCAGTGCAGTGGCCACGCAGGGCCTTCTTGCTTTTTTATTTGAGACTAAAAGGACCATATCATGCCATACAACCAATTGGTTTTGAATCCTAGATGTTTAGAAAATGCTTTCTAAAACTCAAACTTCCCTGGTGTGGCGTGTCTACGGTGTCATTGTAAAACATGTTTGTTTTCACTGAAACAATGTTTTTGATGACTTCTGGCAGTAGTAATACATGAGATGGATAGTTTAGTGAATTGTCCTTGAGACTAATGTTTTGAAGCACTAAAGATCTTTTGTCATTGGTGTGGTCCTGGGGCTAGGTGGGGGTGGGGTGTCTCCTGACTTCACATGGGCATCTGGAATCTAGTGAGCCTCCTATGGCCTGGCTTCTCCAGAATATCACCGGCTTCCAATATTTTTATGGCTTTTCACAAAACGTTAAGCATTTTCTCCCCAACCGGAACCATTTATTCTCCCTGGGAAGTTTTGAGTTTGTATTTGACCCAAGACCTGCTGTGATGGTTCACTTCGGTCCTACAGCTTTATAAAACATACAGCATGATGAAAATGAGACGCTGAGTCCTTACTGGACCCCAAGTCCCTCCATTTGTTTTCCTTGTGAAACTTCTGGCAGGGCAGGATCAGAGGAAATCAGTGCTTGAATTCTGTGGTTCAGGGAGAGCACGTGGAAGGGGCTATGCCTACTTTCAAACTCAACCGCGGTGGCTGTTATCTTGAGATTGTCATGGAGATTTTAAGTGTCATATTATTGACGTGGAGGTTAAGACTTGCTGCCTTCCAGTCTCTAGTAATAAACCGTATGGCTCCTTACAATACACCTTCTTCTGCATCCCTGATCATGGTGTATTGGGTGTGTCCAAAGATCTTTTGAGATAAAAAAAAAAAAGATCAATGCAACAAGATGACATTTCTCCTACTAGCTGAACACAGTTGTCTAAGGACTTAGGGAAATCAGAGCTCTGCTGCTTTATTTACTTCTTGATAAAAATTTGGGCCAAATCTTTTCAAACTTTACTGCAAATAACTTTGGAGGGTTGATGCAAGCTAGTCTAGTCCAAGGTAATCTAAAACTCCTTTTGTAGCCAAAGCTGGCCTTGAACTCCTGATATTCCTGCCTCTACCAAGTGCTGAGCTCATAGGCATGTGTCACCATGTCTGGCTTAGTGGATTCCTTTGATGTTGGTAACTCACCATTATGCCTTTATCATGTGTGGTATACTAGTTATTTATTACTGTGCCATAGAAGTTAGCATAGAACAAGCACTATTCCCTGTAATCGTTTCTGAGTTCAGGATTAGGGCAGATTAGCTGGAGGTTCAGATTCAGGGTAGTTTCTGAGATTGCTCTGGCCAAGGTTTTCATTGTCTCAAGGTACAAGTAGGGCTAGACAATTCATTTCCAAGTTCCTTCACGGCTATATGGAGGCCTCAACCCAGGTCTTCAATAGGCAAGCCTGTGTGTTCTCACAGCAAAGCTGCTGGCTTCTGCCGGGGCATGATCCCAGAGGCAGCCAGCAAGCAAGAGAGGAAAGCCTCCACCTTTTATAACCTAATCTTGGAAGTGACATGTCCCCATTTCTACTACAGATCACCTGTTACATAATCCAGTCCTATGGGAAGAGACTACCCAAAGGTCAGTCTCTGACCTTTCTGGAGGTCACCTTGGCCACCTGCCCGTGAAATGATGATGCGTTGTAGTGTAGACCGCGTTGCAAGCTGTTAAGATTTGTATGTACAGATATGAAAATATCTAAGTTATCCTAGTACGTAACGGATTATGACAGGAAGTGATATATCACTGCCTGTGTTTTACGCTCATTTAAAAACAGATGTGCACAAAATCTGGTACATATGCTACTCTTCCTTTAAGAATGGGAAACTGTTACCAGCGATTGAATCCTCTGTCTCCTCCTTTCCCTCCCTTTCTCTGGTGAGGAGCTTTTAGAACTTCAGGGTTGAAACACCTCCCTCTGTAGGGATGACCGTCCCCCTGCCTACTTCGGTCCTTCCCAACACAGAGCCCTCCTGTTCGAGTCCAGAGCCTGCAGACAGACCCTGCTCAGACTCTAGCCTTTCTTCCCCGGCCTCAGCTTCCCAGCAGCAGCGTTCCTGGCACTCAGCTTGCAGCCTGCACGACAGAAAGAAGCTTTGCCTTTATGTCCTCAGATAACTGGGCAGGATTTTTTTCGTTTCAACAAGTGCTTCGAGCCCCAAGATGCCTTGTCTCTCTAGAGTCTCCTGAGTCATTGGAACTCTGTCTCGCTGGGCTCCCTCCCAGCTTGGGGATGCTGTGTAAACGCCCCTTCAGCTCCAAGCTGGCCTCAAGGCACACACGGCCAGCCTGACTCTGCGTTTTTTTAGAAGAAGCAAGTTTCCTTACAGCCCTGGAGGGAAAGGTTCCAGTGAAAATACTCCTTCTGGTTATGAACGGATGACTCCATGTTTTAGCCTGCAAAGTACCCCTCTCTGTCTCTGGGGTTCTCATCTCCTCACTGACGTGTACGTACATCTTCCAGGTACCTCCTTCATGCCCCCAAGGTGAGCATTTCTTTCAATATAATGTCCTTTTCACCATGCGTCCCTCAAATACACACTTCACATTTTCTTTAGCACTGGCAGAGGTAACGAACAGAAAGCCCGTTTCCTGCCTGCCATGGTGGCTCCTGGCAATAGGAAAGCCTGATGCTCCTCGGTTAAGAATAAATGATTACACACCCCCCTTAAGAGCTGGGAATGGGAAGGCCTGTTGTATATGCAAGGCTAGACCTGCAGAGTCAATGAGAAATCATGTATCGCCTTTGTACAGATTATAGAGTGAAAGGCAGCCTCCAGGTGTATGCAGACTTGCTGGCAGGCTAGCAGGTTGATGGGCCCTGTTTCTAGTTTTCACAAAGGCTTTCTTTCTTCCCGCTGGACACCCAGTCCCAGCACTCATGGCTTAGCTGAAGGAGCACCCTCCCCACGCCTGTACTTTGATGAGAGTTTGCCCAGTTGACAGCCCAGGGTCTGGGCACTGGCTGACCTGGAGGACTGCTGTAGGCCTCAACAAAGACCTTGGGATGAGCTGCTGCTACAGGGAGATAGTGAAAGGAGCCACCAGTAGCCTGTCAGGCAGAGGAAACCACATTGAGAGTTAACAGAGGTGGCTGGGAAGATAGATCCCATTGAAGAATACTTGCTGACTAGTGTAAGGGTCTGGGCTGGGACCCTCAGCACCTATGTGAAAAGCCAAGTGCAGCAGCCTGTGCCTCAGTCCCAGCCCTGGGCAGGTGGTCCCAGGAGCGTGCTAGCCACCTAGTCTAGCCCATTTCATGAGCTGCAGTTTGAGTGAGAGACCCTGTTACCCAGAGAAGATATGGAAAGTAACTAGAGACTCAGTATTGACCTCCGGCCTACACACACTGCATGCTCACACAAACATGTGCGCACACATGTCACCAAAGTAAGAGAGACCTTGGGCTTTTCCAGGAATTAAGTACAGAGAAAAAAAAATACGGACAAGATCTGGACAGGATCTTCTAGGACAAGGCTGAAGAGTGGTACTGAGCCTGGTCTTCGTGGCCAAGCTAAGGTCTATCTGTAAAATGGCGACCTTTTCTTGTCTATATAGGGGTCTGACCTATGTGGCTTCATTCTTGTCTTTAACTGTAATCACTCTTTACTTCCCTGACCTTACATCTGTGATACTATCTCGTTGACAGTTAACCATACAGAATCCCTCTCTGCACAAAGGACATATATTAGATTCTTAGGGTAGCTGATGGGAGTGTGGCTCCTGGGAAGAAATCTAGGAAATCCTAAAGAAGCTCTTTCTGCAGGGTTAGTGCACACAGGGTGGGGGTGGGGGCAGAAAAGAGAACAAGCCTTTCTGGTATGTAACACCCATATACAGTTGAGCTAGTAAAACCAAATATTGCTCTTTTTTTCTGTCAACCTTTGAGATATTTAAATTTTTATAGCTCATATCTTAAGCTAATTTTTAAAACGGAATGGATTAAATGTGAATAATCAAAATGAATACACCGTCCTCTAGGATGGCCGTATGGGACAAGACCAGATAAGAATCCGAGTACTGCACGTTTGGCATTCATAGCAGTCTGAAATGTCAACCTAGGGCATCAGAAATGTGACACTCCAAAGTACACAGTGGTGAGTTTGCAAACAGACACCTGCCTCTGCCACCTCATCAACAGCCACTCTGATGTCACCTACTCTTCTCATTGCAAAGGTTGTTACAGCGTGGGGAAGGCCTGTCTTCTGTTGTGCCTTGCGTCTGGCTGGGTCTGTCTCTCAAAGCCTTGCTGATGGTTCCTGGTGGTACGTCCTGCTGCATGGCCTGAGAGAGAGCAGGCTTGGTGGCACCAGGCCAGTAAGAGGACATGAATTAGGCCAGGCCTAGGGGCACACACCTTTAATCCCAGAAGACAGAGGCAAGCAGATCTCTGTGAATTCAAGGGTAGTCTGCTCTACAAAATGAGACCTTGTCTCAAAAAAAAAAAAAAAAAAAGAGGAAGTAAACAGTTGACTCATGAGGGATTCAGATAAGCGTTTGGTGGAAACATTAATTATTCATTTGATCCACACTCCTCACAGGGTGCCTACTGAGTCCTCAGCACTGTAAACCTCTTGGGTGTATACACATTGCTCAGAAAGTCTGTGAACTTGGGTCCTGAAATGCATCGCAGTCAAAACATTGCACCTTTATTTCTACTAACTTCTAGCACAATCTAGACTTCGATCTTGACCAGTTTTCAGATCGCCTCTCTTTGGAGGAAAGAGTACAGTGCTCAGCTAACAACACCCTGGTCCTGAACACCAGTGTGATGGTGGTGACAGGCCTGTGCCTCTGAGCTCTGAAAATCACAAGTATAGCCATATAATGCTAAAGTTGTTGAAATAATAGTGTTGGGGGTGGGGAGAGGGAGGAAAAGGGAGAGAGAGAGAACACACCCGATGGGATAGACAGCCTCCGCACCGTGTAACATCACAACACCAATCTGGGACTCAGTTTCCCCAACTGTGCAACAGTTCAATCAGACTGGAAATCTCAGTGAAGGAACTGATTCTTCACCCTATAATTATATGTAAAAGTCCGAGGCCTTGTTTCTTTGCAGTTTGCTTTTCTGCCAATGACAATGTATTAAAATATAAGAAATCTATACTTGAACATAAAACCTGTAAGATGAGGAATCCTGTTGGGTACAACCATTTCACATCTTTCAGTTGTTGGCCTTAAATATTTTAGTGTCCAGTCTTCTATTTATAAAACAACAATGCACTCTCCATACATTTTTTGCCTGTGAGATAACATCTGTGGGTTTTTTCTTTTTCTTTTTCTTTTTTTGTTATGTAATGACAAATCATAATTATTATAGGGGTTACAGAAGTCTTTCTCTCTGTCCACTATGTGGGTTGCAGGACTAGGACTCAGGTCATAAGACTTGACAGCAAAGACCTTGACCCACTGAGCCATTTCACCACCCTATGTAGTAATTCTGGTTTTAGTTTTCTGAGGGACTCCCTGCAGATTTTCACAATAGCTATGTTCGTTCACTGAGGGATGTGTTGATGCTGTTTGCTTGCTTGATTGTTTTTGTGGTGTATGAAAATTTACATGTCGATAAGAAAAGGACTATCGACCACATCGTTCTGGAATTTTCCTGCCTGGTTGTCCCCGCCCCCAGCTTCTCTTGTCATTTTAGTGGAAATATCACTGAGGTGCCGAAATGATTGGTTTCTGCATTTACTTTTAAGTCCATAAATGGTACCATATTTTTTGGACTAAAGATGCACCTGGCCATAAGATGCACCCAGTTTTTAGAGCAATAAAACAATAAAAACAGGAAAAACCAGCAGTGGGGCCATAAGGCACACCCTAATCCCCACACCACAGACACACTTTTTTGGGGGAAAGTGTCTTATGGTCCCCAAAAAATACAGTACTATTTCAGGTAAGTGTATACATCCTTTCTGTTTCAGAGTACCTTATCATCTGCAGAAGGTGCCTCCAGAATTATGACTAAAGGACAAAAGTAATAGCTGGCTAAGGCTGTCAGGATGGCTTCCCCTGAGAGCCCTAGAAGTACCAAGTAGTACATTCTAAGAGCAATAGTAAAACACAGTCCTAAATGGGATCTCAAGCCTTTCGTATTGCTTGCTTTAAATTTTGTAGACCACACAGTTTTCTTTACCCATTTTTTTAAAAGGCAAATTATAATGCCACGTAGAACTTATTTACCGAATCTCTCTTAGCTGCCTTACTTACTTCTCAGGGCAGGGCAGATCAGCAGGGGTTCTGGCAGTCGTCTGGCATCCAGGGAGTTTAGTTCCTACAGCTTTGGTAGGATGGAGGCACTGGGTGGGTCTGAAGCAAAGCTACCAGATGGTGACATGGTAGAGGAAAAGTCTCATTTCATACCACACTGTTCAGAGGAGCAGTGAAGGGGAAGATGCTATGGCAAGCCCTGGTGTATACAACAAAGTGACAGCGATTAGAGCTGAAGTGGAACTGAAGAAAGAGGCCTGAAATGCACAGGCAGATACTGGCACACAAATGTTTGAGCACCAGAACGTTGCAAGCCGGTGGGGGTGGGGGACAGGGGGATAGGGGGAAAGGGGTGAGGGTCAGAGGGCAGGGGTCAGGGAGCGGAGGTGTGGGGGATGGGGGTCAGGGGGTGGGGGAGATATGGATTGATTAGTCGCAAACCACATACCAGCGAGTACAGATGAAATTAGAAAACTGTCATTTTTAATCATGTTATTAAAATATACAAGAAAACAGTTGGCAAGCATTTAGCCCATATTGGAATGACGTAGTATTTTGAATAAAAAGCAGAAGGAACCACCAGGGAAACAGTCATTATACTCCATCCTGTCTTAGTAAAGTATGAGGAACAAAACCAACTCAAATTGCCACAAGTAAACCAAGATGTCACCTAGCCAGATGGCAGGTTACCCCAAGGGCAGCACCAGGGCTGGGGCAGACCTTGCCAGGGTCCACAGGAAGTAGTTCTAGATAGTTCAGGCTGGAAGGACCCGAGCCCTGAATCTGTGGCTTTCTCCTTGCTGGGCTCATCACTAATGAAGCTCAGTTGTGTAACTCCGGTTCTGCTTCTGGCTAGCTGCTTTCCCTGTTGTAGTCTGCTGTTTGGTGAGAGGGTAAGCCCACTGGCTCCTCTGGGCAGGGGTGCATTAGACAAAAAGGGGCTCTGGGCAGGGCGAGAGTGATTCATGCCTAGTGTGTGTGAATTTGAAATGTCATAGATTGGATAAGACACAAACACTTAAAAGGCTGAGAAAAAAAAATATTTGTGACAAGTGTTAGGCAGAGATGATGCCTCTAACAGAGAAGATGGTCCTGACAGTCACGGGAGGCTGTAGCTCAGGACGGTCTTTAAGCGGGCAAAGGAGATGATGGACAGTTCGCAGGAGGAAATGAAATGTGTGGAGGGAGAGGAGAAAGTTAGCCAGTGCAGGTATAAAAGACAAAAGATTTAGTAAAACAAAGTGATGGCTTTGCTTAGGATGTTGGGAGCACTTTTGTGAGGCTTGTTTATTTGTTTGTTTGTTTGTTTGTTTTTAAAATCATACTGCCAATTTTGTCGAAGAGTGAGCCAGATCCTCGCGTTCTGCTGTTCAGAATATAAATAAGTACAAGCCTTTTTGCATAAAGATACTGCCAGCCAAAGAGATGATCCTGTTCCACTGGCCAGCAGTTCTAAGAGACAGAAGTCAAAGAGGCACAGCCATGGACAGCGCACCATTTGTGTGTTGGGGGGGTGGGGGCCCTAGCTAGCTAGAGTTTGGTGGCTGACGAGTAGGCTGTCCAGGTACTGACATGGCATATGCCACTAAAAATCACTCATACAAAGATGTCTAATTTCTTCATTCCAACCTTATAGATGCGTAGGAGGCAGAGAGGCAAAACTTTCACAGGCAATATTCTACATTTTAACAACACTTGGTGGATGTAATAATAGGTGACGGCTTCTTAACTGCAGTGAAAATATTACTTTGGTTGTCAAAAGAGCCTCCTCGGCAGTATATCTGCTGTTTGTACCAAAGATATAATCTCATAGGCTCTTGTTCCCTCAGACCCTCCCCCACTGTGCTCTCCCCTCCTGTGCATCTGAGACTAGGCCTCCTTTATTCAAGTAGCCATTGATGCTGAGTAGAGGCCGTGCCAGAGGCTCCCGTCCACAGAAGGCAGCCAGCCCCTCATGGTCCGTGCCCAGGGAGGCGAATGTCCCTGTGCCACTGCTTGCGACATAGAAGACTGCACATCAGAGCCCATTCTTCTGTAGAACTGTGGTGTGACGTGGGGATGAACTCTGGGACTCGCCACACTTGGGGCCCCGAGGAGAATTCCTGAAATAAACGCTGGGTCCACAGAGGTTGATTAAAACTTCAGTGATGGTGGAGAGATTGGAATGTGAAGAGTTCCAGGACTGATTACAGTTTACCTCGGGCCATCTGTAGCCCCATCAAGAGCCATTTCTTGCCCACATCTGTGTCAGACTTATCATCGTGATAAACAGATAAAAAGATTTGGAATGTATTCACTTAACAGAATCCCATTTCCGATAAACCACAGGACTGAGAATGCGGTCAGATAGCATCTGAGGCCTATGGCTGGGATGCTTGTGTTGACCAAACCACGCCTCAGATGCTCCCACCAGTCTGGTTTTGTTTGTTTGTTTATTTCCTACTGTTTTTGAGACAGGGTCTCTCTATGTAGCACTGGCTGTCCTGGAACTCGCTATGTAGGCCAGGTTGGCCTTGAACTCAGAGATTCTCCTGCTTCTGCATTCCAAGCACTGGGATTAAAGGAACGTGTCGCCACACTCAGTGTGTTTTAGGAATGCTTTAGCCGTTCGTAGCTTACTCTGTTCTGTTACTATAACGACTCCCATGTTGAAGCAGTGAAGCCCGGAGTAACTTAAGTCCTGGTTTCCAGAGAGCCACTCAGATTTGCTTCCAGAAAAAACTATGCCTTTTCCTCTTTGAGTTGAGAGCTGACTTTTGGCATTGGCTGGCCAGTGTGCACACATGTGCATGCACATAAGCATGTGCAAACACCTGTCTGCTTCCTGGTCAGCCTTCCAGCGCGGCTAAATTGTTCCTTTTAGTAAAACCTCACTTTCTGGTTTTACCCTCAATTTGGAGGGTGACATTAAGAAAAGAGGACGCTGAGGGTTGTTGGAAGAGGCTTGACCAAGTCAGAGGGTCAGTAAGGAAGGCTTTTCCTCCAACACAAAGACATTCCTCTGACTCAGCTAAGTGTGCCTCTTGCAGGAAAAATAATTTCCATCTTGCAGCTAAGCACATGGAACCTCATGCAAATCGGTGCTGTATGCAGCAGCCCACTGGCCCACCATGCCGGCTGAACACGGTGGACCCCTGGGGTGAACTCAGAGTGGACTCAGGCAGGACTCTTGCTAAGAACCGATAAAGCTGTGCTGTTTGCTTTGGCTTTACTCCCACCTGCACGTTAGATCTGTAGGAAACATCCTGATCAGTAATTGCCTCTTCTCTTTCTCAGGGTTCCTACCCTCCCCACACCAAGAACACACACACACACTCCCACTCACACCAAGAACACATACACACTCCCACACACACAGACAGACACACACACACTCACATTCCCACACACACAGACACACACACACATACTCCCACTCACACCAAGAACACACACACACTCACACACACACAGACACACACACACTCGCACTCAGACATACACACACACACACACACACACAGTGTTCAGGGTATCACCTCTCACTTTGGAGTGTTGGTCAAACACACTGCAGACGTAAGTGTTCAATGCAGCTGTGGACCAGCTGGAGGCTCCCACTTCAGAAAAGCCCCTGCCAGGCCTGCTCACTCACTGCATGCTCCTGCTATGGTAACTGTATCCAGCAATTCTCCTGCCTCAGAGCTCAGCCTCCAGCCTCTGTGGCAAAGGAGCCTTTGTTTCAGAAGGCTGGTGTTCTGGGTCTGGGCAGGAGAAGTCCCAGCAACTGCGCCTTCCCTGTTTGTAAACACAGTAGGAAGGAAGGCTCCTTCCAGTTGAGGACAGGGCCTCTGTAATGGCTGCCCATGGTTCCTTTTCGGGTCTGTGTGGTCATGTAGTGATTTCAGCCAGAAATTCTTAAAACCACTACGTTTTATTTTGGAATAGTTCAAGGTGTTGAAGAAAAGTACACAAAGAAGAAACACACTTGGATTTACAGATAGTGGAAAGGTGGCGGGGGGGGGGGGGGGGGGGAGGCTACAGGCTGAGTGTCTGGCCGGAGCTACCAGGCCAGTGGAAGACATAGGCCACACTCACTTCTTAAACGCTTCAACCTTATTGTTACAGAAGGCTGTTATAATTTTAGAAAGGAAAAGATGAATGGAAGACTGTCTTGGTTTAAAGAATCTACTTCTATTTTTTGTCCAACTGAATCACTGTGTGATAAAAGCAGCCCTGGGCATCACAGGACTTACTAACCTTTATGTCATTTCCCCTCCTACGCCCTTCCTGAAATGGCCTCTCCCGCCCCCCCCCCCCTTCGGTTTTTATCTTGCTCAAAACAATACGTAGCTTCTCCATGCTGGCAGGCATTCTGAGCACTCAGGAATTATCTCTGATTTGTTTGCACGTGTAGCCAACTGCCCTCCCCTCTCATGCTGTCGCCCTCAGACTGGAAACCACAGTGGGCTGGGCTAAGCCTCCTGCCTCATGAATATCAATGAGGTAATCATGAATTAATCAGTATTGTTCTTGAAGTGTTGGGTTGGTCTGAGAAGCCCAATTTGAAATATTCCCTTTCGTGATTTAATTTCTGTTCTTAAAGTATTTTGATTATTTTTGGTGCTTTTTGAGTATGTATTGATTTTTACTGATTCTGCTTTAACTTAAAACAGCTTAGCGGTGCCGCCTACCTACCGCAGGATAGCTAGATGGTGGAGCCTTGCTTTCTAGATCAGATGGCAGATTGGACACACCTGTTTGGATGTGGGGACTTGAGGGAACCTCAACAGAACACAGTTGTCCTTAGGCTCTGAGATGAGCCTTTGTTGGTCATGAATTCAGGCATGCATCAGCAGACAAAGCCCCGTGTGTCCCCTGCTTTGTCTGTTTGGCATTCCAAGTGATAAGAGGAAAGGGCAGCTGTGTCCCTGTCCACAGCCAGCTTTCCCGGGGCCAGGTTACCCCAGTCCATTTCCCAGCTCCGTTTTCTCCCTGCTGTTCATTAATTCAGTAGCAGCCTTTAAAGTAAAAGTGACCTTAGCTACATTTCCCACCTGTGCCAGCTCCTTCTCGTCACCGTCCTAACACTCACCTGTGAGAGGCTTTACCAAGAGTTCTACAATGTATAGAAGCCGCCAGTGTGCATCAGTAAATAGCCCTGATAATTTCTGTGCCACTTCCCCCCCACAACCCCACCCCCCCACCCCACCCCATCTGTGTGAGTCATGACCGATAATTTCCCTCACCAAGGCTTTCAGAATTTGGCCTTGGCAAATTGTGCATTTCTTTTGTTTCTTAGAGTGGTGGATCCTGGGATGATTTTTTTTTTTTAAATACCCAACTTCTATAATGGAAATTCTAAAGTCGAAATATACACTAAACCATCCAGGCAATATCAAAATAAATAAATAAATGAATGAATGAATAAATAAATAAAAGTAAGAAATCTTTAAGAATAAAGTAAGACAATCAAGTACAACTGCCGGCCGTTCTCCAGCCTCCCCAGCGCAGGGTCGTGCTGAGTGAGAAGTGAGAAGAGGGATCTCCTAGGTGACCAGCCTCTCCACCCAGCTGGCTGCACAGCTGGAGCCACATCTTTAGTGTGAAGTTGGGCTCCATCTCTTCCTCCTACGTAGTTGGCAATAATATATCATTACTTCCTCCGAGGATCGTCACAAGTGTTAAATCAGCTAATATGTGACATACCAAATGCTTTGGACTTTGTGTGACTGCGGGCTCTGGGGGTGGGACTGCAGAGCATCGGAGGCCGGGCCTGAGTCCGGCCTACTAGGCGAGAGTCTACAATATGCCCGTCCTTCCACTGCCAGCATGAAAACAAGGCAGGTTACTTACTCTGGTCTGAGTTTGAGTTTCCCTTTCTGTAAAATGTGGATAAAGAGTCTGCGCTCAGTAGGAAGGCAGTGTGTAAAATGCCAGGTCATTTGGGCTGGCAGGATTCACAGAAGATGCCTGATGCTGAGCAGGTCGGCAGGGGACCCTTGTGATTAGCCACGCTTTGCTCTTGGTTCAGTAGAAAAGACCGAAAGAAAAGAAAAAGGAAAGAAAAAAAAGGTCTACTTGCTTTGCTTTGGCATTCATTGTACCACTGCTCTCAACACATGACATCCTTAGTGCAATATTTTGGAAGTTATTTCAGATTTGGGGTTTCTAGGAACTGAAGGAAGGACAACTTTTTGTAAGGCTGAAGAGACAATGCTTTATACTAACCTAGGATAACGAAGATGGTTTGTAGGAACCTCAGTGCAAACAAACATCTCTGGATCTGTTGAGCCAGGGGGGAAGAAAAAGAAAAGGGGGAGGGAGGAGGGCGGAGGGAAGGAAAGGCACCTCACAATTCTTTCCGGTCCATCCGTGCATTTCTCAGTGTTCCATATGGATGTGACTCCCCTTCCTGTCCCTGAAAGGCCCATGGCTGGAAGAACCCTGGTGTGGTGTCTTCCCTACAGATGAAGGAGCACGGTGTTTTGTTTGTCCATATGAAGTTGAGAATTGAACTTTCAGTGTCTTTAAATTTTTGTGTAGGTGTTTTGATAGGGATTGCATTGAATCTGTAGATTGCTTTTGGTAAGATGGCCATTTTTACTATGTTAAGTCTCCTGATCCATGAACAAGGGAGATCATTCCATCTTCTCATGTCATCTTCAATCTCTTTCTTCAGAATTTTGAATTTTTTTTCAAACAAGTCCTTCACTTGCTTGGTTAGAGTAACTCCTAGATATTTTATATTGCTTGTGGCTAACATGAAGGGTATAGTATTCCTAATTTCTTCCTCCACGTGATTGTCATTTGTTATATAGGAAGGCTACTGGTTTTGTTTGCTTGTTTGTTTTGTTTTTTTTAGTTAATTTTGTATCCAGACAATTTGCTGAAGGTGTTTATCAGCTGTAGGAGTTCTATGGTGGAATTCTGGGGGTCACTTATGTACACTATCATATCATCTGCAAATAGGGATAATTTGACTTCCTCCTTTCCCATTTGGATCCACTTTTGTTGTCTTACTGCTCTGACTAGAACTTCCAGTACTATATTGCAGAGATATAGAGAGAGTGGACAGCCTTGCCTTGTTCCCGATTTTAGAGGAATTTACTTGAGTATCTCTCCATTTAATTTGATTTTGGCTATTGGCTTGCTATATATAGCCTTTATTATGTTGAGGTATGTGCCTTGTATCCCTGATCTCTCCAAAACTTTAAACAATCTTGTACAATAAAATATCCTCCAGAAGAATTTCCATACCTGATCTCAAGCTTTACTATAAAGCAACAGTAATTAAAACAGCATGGTACTGGCACAGCAATAAGCTGGTTGATCAGTGGAATCGAATTGAAGACCCAGAAATGAATCCACACACATATGGTCACTTGATTTTTGACAAAGAAGCCAAATCTATTCAATGGAAAAAGGATAGCATCTTCAACAAATACTGTTGGTCTAACTGGATGTCTACATGTAAAAAAAATGCAATTAGACCCATATTTGTCCCATGCACAAAACTCAAGTCCAAGTGGATCAAAGACCTCAACATAAAACCAGAGACACTAAATTTGTTAGAAGAAAAAGTGGGGAAGAGCCTGGAACATGTTGGCACAGGAGACAACATCCTGAACAGAATACCAACAGCCCAGGCCTTAAGGGCAACAATTAATAAATGGGACCTCATGAGACTGAGAAGCTTCTGTAAGGCAGGAAACACTGTCAACAGAACAAAGCGAAAGCCTACAGACTGGGAAAAGATCTTCACCAACCCTACATCTGACAAAGGTCTAATATCCAAAATATATAAAGAACTCAAGAAATGAAACACCACCAAACCAAATAACTCAATTGAGAAATGGGGCTCAGAACTAAACAGAATTCTCAACAGAGGAATATCAAATGGCTGAGAAACACTTAAAGAAATGCCCAACCTCCTTAGTCATCAGGGAAATGCAAATCAAAACAACTCTGAGATTCCATCTTACACCCATCAGAATAGCTAAGATCAAAAACTCAAGTGATACCACATACTGGCAAGGATGTGGAGAAAGAGGCACACTCCTTCATTGCTGGTGGGAATGCAAACTAGTACAGCCACTTTGGAAATCTATCTGGTACTATCTCAGAAAACTGGGAATAAGTCATCCTCAAGACCCAGCTATTCCACTCCTTGGAATATACCCAGAAGATGCTCCAGCACACAACAAGTACATATGCTCAACCATGTTCATAGCAGCCTTATTCATAATAGCCAGAACATGGAAACAGCCTAAGTGTCCCTCAGTAGAAGAATAGATAAAGAAACTGTGGTACATTTACACTGTGGAATACTACTCAGCTATTAAAAACAAGGAATTCCCGAAATTTGTGGACAAATGGATTGAACTAGAAATGATCATAATGAGTGAGTTAAGCCAGAAGCGGAAAGAGTCAAATGGTATATACTCACTTATATCTGGACACTAGCCCAAAGGGCATGTACCATAAAAGTCTTCCCTTACCAGGAAAGTGGGACAGAGGGGAGGACATCCTATTGGGATTCTAGGTGAGAGAAGCATGGGAGAATGGGGAAATAGAAGAATCCAGAGGGTCCTAGAAATCTACATGAAGAACATTATGATGTGTGGATCTGGGCCCAGGGCTCCTGCTCAAACTATGACCCCAACCAAGGACAATACGTGCAGTAAACATTGAACCCCTACTCAGATCTAGCCAATGGACAGGACATTCTCCATAGTTGAGTGGAGAGTGAGGACTGACTTTCACACGTTTGACCACGTCCCCTGGATGGGGAGGCCTGGGCACTCAGAGGAAGGAAAGCAGGCTACCAAGAAGAGACTTGATACCCTATGAGCATATACAGGGGGAAGAAGTCCCCCTCAGTCACAGTCATAGAGGAGGGGAGTAAGGGGAAAGCGGGAGGGAAGGAGGAATGGGAGGATGCAAGGGATGGGATAACAATATAGATGTAATATGAATAAATTAATAAAATATAAAAAAAGAAGGAGCAGGGTTGGTGAGGGCTGAGGAAAGGGAGGCTGCTTCCTTGTAGCCTGTGACCCCGCAGGTCTTAACAGAAAGTTCCCAACCTCCAGAATGCCCCCAAGACACCAGTCCCCGACACAAAGGCAGCACTAGCTGTCACAGGGCCACTGCAGGATGAGTCTTCACTTTACCTTGAATGACCCTTTCTTCCTGGATTGAGGAGCTGGTGACTGTTGGCCGCCCCTAAATTGCCTGTTCTAAAGAATGGATGAGAATTATTTTTAATTAGTGTCCTCCAAATGTCTGTAAATGACAACCTCTGATGCATTTAGTGGCCTTTGGAAAACACCTTTTTTTTTTCTTTCTTCTGCTAAGTAAACATTTTCTAAGCACTCATATGTCCAGTGCTCTCTGTGAGGACTCCCAATAAGTAGAGGTACACTTCTAGCCTTCCTAGAAACCTCTGATTTTCCTGGAGGAGGCGGCTTTGACAAAGGCATCTACCAGGTTTAGACTATGGCTCAGTAGGTCAGAATGCTTGTCATGCAAGCATGAGTTCCTGAGTTCTAATCCCTAGAACCCGTGTAGAATCTGGACATGCACAGAGGTGTCTGGAATTCCAGCACTCCTACAGGGCGATGGCAAGTGGACACGGGAGAATCCTCAGAAGTTTACAAGCCAGCTTGATGTGGGAGCGAAGAGATCCCGTCTCCAACCAGGTGGAAGACAAAGACCTGCAACCAATGTTGCAGCGCTGGGTTTGCTTAGCCCAAGGACTTCTGATAGCCATCCCTGTGCACAGCTCAGAAACATAGCCATGAGCCATGCCCCGCCCTCAATCCATGACCTTAGAGTGGGAATGAGAGGACAGACACCTGGTCTCTGGCCAGCTGTAACTTGGATGAATGACAAATCCTCCCAATGGCAGCATGGAGGCAGTATTCGGCATTTTAGGATCAACTATTATGATTTGGTCACAGACATAATATGATCACGTGCCTTCTCCCAAGTCCCCACCCAGTTATTTCTCTCCCAAATTTTCTAAGTAACTCCCTAAAAAGTCACTTTAGGTTCTAAAAAGTCTAACTTTGTCTAGTGAAGAGCTATATTCTTTTTTCAGAATTTCTTGAAATGTGGCCCATTGCGGGGAGATGTCCCCCTATGGTTTTCTTTTTCTTTCTTTAAGCATCGAGGAGCAGCTTTCGCTCACCAAAACCCTCTACAGTCTCTCTAGTATACTCATCAAAATAGAAGCTTTATTATTGCCAGCTGAAAAAGAGCTGTGTGTTGTGAATGCTGAGGAAAACTATTTCCAAGAACAGATTAAAGAGTTCCAGACAAAGCAGTACAGGAAGTGACTCCCACAGTATCCTGGAGCAGAGGGAGAAAGCCCACTGTGCCTCCGTGTTCCAAAAGCTGTCAGATCGCAGCAAAAATTACCTAGGACTTCTTGAATAGAAAGCAAAGGAGGTGAAGTTTTGCTGTCCGCTCCCACCTTAGTCAGAGGGACATTAATGACAGCTCTCCTGCACCACAGAGTCAGGTCTCCGGGAATGTAGATACATCTGATTCTGTCTGGACAGGGTAGCAATCGACATAATGTTCACTGGTCTCCGTTTACCTGACACTGTTTTAGCAGCTACATAAAATATCAGTGGTACATGGAAAGACGGTACTTCCACTAATACATTTATAAACTGATGACATGACTGCTCAGTGGTATAGTTAAAGGTATGGTTACTGGTGTAGATAGGAGAGAAAGAAAAGCCAGAGGCATGTGGAAGAGTCCAGAGCCGAGAAAAGGAAGTCCTAGACTGAACATGGCCAGCAGACTGGAGCTGGCCAGGAGAGGAGCAGGAGAGGGGGAAGGTGGGTGTAGAGAGAGATAGCAGAGCATAGGAGAGGGGTAGGGGGAGGGGGAGGGGGAGACAGGAGACAAAAAGGAAAGCATGGCCTAGCTAGCAGGGTTATAAGGAGAATGAGTAGCTGGGGTCAGGGGCGGGAGATGGAGAAGCTGGGGTAGAGGAGGAGGTGAGAAGAGCTGGGATGCTACTATGGGCTCTGAAATGTGTAACAAGTACCTGTGATCCTGAGGGAGCCTGGAGACCAGCATGGGCTTTGGCATGCTCCTAGGCACCTCAGGTAGCCATCTGTCCTTTCTGCCTTTTGGAATTTGGGGAAATGGAGTTGCCTTTGAACCTGACAGTACCTTAGTATGCTGTATGCTGTTGTTTATCTACACAGAGCCTTCCAGTACACACAAATGACCCCTCCTCACTTTCTTTTGAGGCGGTGCTAAAAATTGATAACTGGGCTGGAGAGACGGCTCAACGGTTGGGAGCACTGACTGCTCTTCCGGAGGGCCCAGGTTCAATTCCCGGCACCCACCTGGCAGCTCACAACTGTCTGTAACTCCAAAATCTGACACTCACAGACACATATGCAGGCAAAGCACCAATGTACATAAAATAAAAATAAATGAATTATTTTTAAAAATGATAACTATGGAGTCTGTTATCTTTACTAGTTAAGAAGAACAGTAGCCATGTGCTACTAAAATTGTTTTATATGGAACTTGGAGTTCTACAACAAATAATTTCTTACACCACCCATGAAAGTTCTGAGACAGATACAAGTTTGAATGCGTGCTTAATTCCTGTTTGGTCTTCAGAGTAGTCCCACTTGTCCTTCGGCCTCTGATGTGTGCAGGATGTTTTCCAATTAAAACTAAGCCGGGGTAATTACATTTGTGCTATTTGTAACCAGTTTTAGGGTCAAAACCAGCTTTAGGAGTCTTATAGGTCCAGAGTCAGCAATCTTTATAGCCACTTAGATAATATGAAGCACAGAGTGGAGATTTAATCTGTGCAGGCAGGGAAGAGGAACAGATGAAGGGCACAGATGTGTCTAAACTCATCTTCAGGATACTGACACGAGCTCTAGGATTCATCAGGAAGAATGCAGACAGGACAGCAAGAGGTCTCCATCACTAAGCAGTAAGTCAAGATGTGGTCTGGTTGTTTCCATTCGAGTCCTGTGATGTGGCCCAAAGAAGTCCTTATTGCTTGAGAGGACAAGATGGTTCTCAGGAGATAACCAGTCCCATTCCTTATCAGACACATACCTCGGGTGGGTAATCACCCTCATCTGCAGGAGAGAGCTGTCTTTCCAGGCTGTGCTGGTCCTGGGATCCTGGGCAACTTGATTTAGGACAACTCGAAATTGTTGGCATCCTTTGGGGACCTAGAACGGGACACTAAAAGCTGACGGTAAGATGCCTAGGTTACTCTGATCCTAAAGAGGGTGGAAGGCTGGGCATTACCAGTGTTCAGCATCAAATGTACTTCCAGAGGTAAGGAGCTGCCCCCACAGCACAGCGGACGTGAAAAATGAAGGCAGTGATGCCACATGTCACCCTGCTTGGCTCCCCTCATTGGTAAAAGAGGCCGTGAAGAGCCTGCTAGAAGCTCAGCACAGGCGCCACTTCTGTCCTCCTCTTCATTATCCAGTGTGCTTCCTCCATCGTGACATAGTGACCAGTGTGCAGGCCAGGACAAGATTTCCCGACTGCTAAGACTTCGGTGCCACCAATTCGACTTTGTTCATCTTTTTGTGTCACACGTTCTATTACGTACTGCATGACCCAAGCCTTTACACCATCGGTTTACCACCTACATGCCGGTTTTTTTTTTCATTAAGTTCTTGGACCTGGGAGGAGAAAAACCGAAACCACGATTAATGCTTCTGCACGAATAAGAAGTCACTGTAAATGTAATGAATGAGACTATTTTTTAAAATGTCTTCTGTACTAAAACATCTTGTTAATTAACACTTACCAAACTGGAGCTAAGCAATTTTTAATTAAAACACAGAAAACCTACAGGTTTGCAATATTCTAACACACTGTACAATTCAAAGAACCCAACGAACCAGACCTCTAAAATTGTTCAGCACTGCCCCCTAGCATGTGTAATTTTAGGCAAGCGAACTAGGAAGGAAATCCTTTCAAGCATGTGTTATTTTTACACGTCTAATTAAACAGGCAATTCTGGCCATTATTCCCAGCCTGCATGTTGAAGATACCTACCAGCAGGGGATTGCGTAATCTAGCAAAATTACTTCCTGTTCAAATAGTTTCAGAATGATGTTACTGCAGCTCTGCGTGTCCTGGATCCCTTGCTTCTGCTTTGGTGACTGGCTTGGGGAGATGCCCCCACCCCTGCCCCACCCTGTCATCCATTTAGGAAAGAGAGGCAACAGGACTGGGAAACTTTCCTAAAGCAGGCTAGGGAATCCTTCTTCAGAAAATGCCCAGATATGGTCTCTGCAGCCACCGTCTCCAGGTGTTGGGATCCTGAGGAAGTCTTTTTACTAGTGTAGGGCAGGCTGTGTTCCTCTGTGAAATGGGTAACAGCTCAGTCCCTGTGCTGCGGCGCTGTTGAAAGTTAACGCCCACAGGAAATGAGTGTTGGTCAGTGGTCATCATTACCGTCAGTCCACAGCGGACATGGTTTGGGCTTCGATTTCCAACCTGAAATTCTTTGGACAAGTTCCTGGAACTCAGTTTCCTTGTCTCTAAGCGGGGTAAATCACAGCCGCTGGGTACAGTGGTACAAATAGAAAATTCGTGCAAAGTCCCTGTCAACAGGAGGAGTAGAGAGAGCAGGCAGAGCACAGCTGTTGGGCCTTCAGAATAACAACAGGATTAATCCTCTGAGACCAGAGACCAGGAGACAGCAATGTCAGTGTTCTGTGATCTGCGGGCAGAGACTAGAACCTGACTCAACAAACCCAGGAAAGCCCATTAAACCCTACATGGACAGAAGGTCCAGGGCTTGCTAACACCAGGTATCCTAGATACCGAAAGGAAGATACACTGACACCAAGAGGCTTGATTAGGATTCCATTTTTAAAGGCCATCTGGAAATGGGGAGACGGCTTAGTGAGGAAGGCATTTGTCGTGCAAGGGGGAGGACCCGAGTTCAGATCCCCAGCACCCATGTAACAGATGGGCAGGTGCCATGGCCTCATAAACCCAGCTCTGGGAGAGGCATGGGAGGGAACAGGAAGATCCCGCCAGCCCCTGGGGCTCCAGGCTCATTGAGACACTGTGTCTCAAGAATGAAGAATATGCCCTCAGGCCTCGATGCTTGCCCACCCCACCCACACAAGCATGCCAACTCCCAGGCCACCATACTTTTTTTTTATTTTTAGGCACTCTAAGGAAAGGATACTAAACTAAAATCACAACTCTTAGGTGGAAGTTATTGCCAAGACTCTTGGTTGTCACCCCCTATTTTGATACCCAGATGCTGGCAAGAAGGTATAGAGTCTCCCGGTAGCTGAGGTGAGATGAGATGAGGTGAGGTGAGCCTTCTCACATTCCTCTTCAGCTTATCAGGCAGGCACACAGGTGAAATTCAAGTCCTTTAGTCTGTCCAGGCATCCATAGCCAGAGTGTACACCCAAGGGCTCGGAGTTACAGTCAGATAGCAGCTCTGTTCCGCAGCGCATCTTTAGAGCCCTGGTTTTCAGGCTCCGCTACAGACCTTCCTCCAACACTGCTTCATGCCCCAGACAAGCAGAGCACTGTGCTGCCTCCTCCAGGGCTTTCCGTTTCCACGGTGGCTGTACCACCATTCCCTAGACAGTTGAACGGGGTTTCTTCCCATAAAGAGCTCAGGCATTGAAGAATACAGACCTGGTGCCATGCTTCTCTGATGAATTAGCTGTTCCCTGTTCTCGAAGTTCACGGGTGTCTGAAAGGCTCTGCAGGTGTGAGATTGCCAACATGCCAACGCATGTGGAGTTTTTCCAGTACAACCAAGCCCAGAGATCATTGTTGCGCCGTCGATTGTGTGGCACCAAAGTTATCCTTTGAGGTTGCACCGTGTAAGCGCATGAGTAACTGTTTTAACAGATCTGTGTGTGAGAGCATGCTTTCTGGTTTTGAAATATACAAAAATAGCACATTGAACAAATTTGATCAAAAAAAATTTTAAATGTGTAGTTACATAAGATTTGCTACTCTGACATTTTTAATTTTATTCTTTGACAGTTGCATATATATATATAATGAGTTTTAGTTTTTAACCCCATTACCCTCTCTCATGCCCCTTCTACTCTCCCCATGTGGGGGTGGGGGTGGGGGAGGGGCCATCTATCCTGCTGACTTGAGTCATGCTTGCTTCCAAGAGCATGCGCAAAGGGCATGGGCTATCTATCAGTGGCTACCCCACTAAAGGAAATGAGACTGCCTCCCCCAGGAACAGTAGTCCCTCAGAAAGGGGTGGGGCCTCATCCTTTGAGAGTTTTTACATGTGTATTACACTAGTACCACCTGTCAAACTTGCAGCCCCGGCCAGCGCAGCATCCAGGACTTTTTTTCATCTTGCAAAACTTCAGCTCTGTTCCCGTTAGCCACTCACTCCCTATTCTTCCCAGCCCCTGGCCACCGCCACCCTACCTCTCCTGAGTGCTGGTGAGTCTTTTTAGCTCTTACACAAATGATTGTTATTATTACCAATGAATGAGTAACAGCCGGCATTTGTTACTGTTGTGATCCGGAGAATTGTGGTGAAAATACTTGACAGGTATTTTCAGTGAAATTAAGTTCTTTTTCCATTCCTGAAACAACTTAAACCCTGTTTTCATGGAGGAAAACCACCATGAACTTCTTAAAGCCCATCTTCAGAGCGCCGGTGCCGTGAAGTTTGGTAAATGCTGTTTCTTGCTGCTTTGCTTTCCTTTTTCCCCACTCTCCTGTCGGCACAGCTTTAGTCAGGGCTACAGTTAAGATTCCCAAGCCTTGTGTCTTTGTTCTAAGGCTCGATCTTACGATTCTCCAGCCCTTTCTGTGTCCAGCTTTATTTTGAGTTGGGATTCCTGTTAACTGAACAGTATAGTAAAGGAGAAAGACAGATGTTCATTCATCCGTCCAGCAAATACCAAGTGACAGCCGCCGCCGTCTCCTGCTATGGTTTGGATATGAATGCTCTCCCAAAGGCTCGCGTTTTGGAAGCCTGGCTCCCAGCTGATGGGTCCAGTCATTGAGAAGTGACTGGATGCTTGGGACCCTGGACCACTCAGTGGACACATCTGTGGATGGAAGATGGATGATGATGGGAACTGGTAGGAAGCAGTAGTCACTGGGAGTGTGTCTTTGAAAGGTACCTTGTCCCTGGCCCTTTCCTGCCTCTGTCTGCTTTCTGGCTACTATAAGACAAGTGGCTTCCTCTGTCATAAATTCCAGTTGCCGTGACGTTCTGTCTCATTCCAAGCCCAAAGCAATGAGTTCAGCTGACCTTGTCCCAAAGGTTCTTGGACTATGGACCAAAATAGGTCTCTCCTCTTTAAGTTCTTTTGGATATTTGTCGCGGCAACAGAAGTCTGTCGCATCTGTATATGGATACTGTAGACGGATACGGATACTGTAGACAGGATACTATCGCTCGTTTGAAAAGACGTGTTTAACCCAGGCCACGAGAAGAGACAGACTTATAAACTTAAGAATGGTGGCTGGCTACCAGGACAACAGTGGAGGGAGGCGTTCCACCCAGGAGGCTGACACTTTCATCTTGGTGTCTTCCTTACCTTCTTCATGGCCTGGGCCGCTGGGCAGGACTGTGTGTCCAGCTTCTGCGGTAACTGCTCACAGCGTCTGGAGGTTAGAGAACTGTGAGGTGACTGTGGAGCAGCGCAGTGGACGGGTCCTTCCTTATTTAGATAAGAGCGGCCAGTTCCAATCACTGTTCCTGCCTTTTCCTCTTGACCACATGTAAAGGATACTTGACATATCGCCACATAATTATTTAAAGTCACTCTATTGCCCTGGTGGCTATAAACCACCAACCTAGGTGGCTAGAGCAGCCACATCTTATCTATTAAATAACGCCTCTATATAACAACAGCTGATGAAACAGCTTAGAGGAAGGAGGCAGGCATCGATTTATAATTATATGCCAGGCAATTCTGCACTGTAGTTGGCTCACAAAATTTCTATATATTTAGGAATTAGTTCTGATATACGCCAGGATAGATATACATTTTATGTGTCATTTGGATGCCATGAGTTGCACTTTTGAAGTGTTTTAATTGAATGCCTTTAGAAGGAGTGGCCTCTTACATTTATCCCTGGTCTCTAGTCCTTGTTAGTGACTCAGAGCTCAGTGGTCCCTGAATGTTCTGGACCTTGGCTTGGTTTGGACTGGAAGGGGGATTGCAGTGGCTGAGCAGTGGTATCAGGACATCACCAGTGTTCAGGACTCTGTCCTTAAAACTGTGCCTTCCATCCAGGCCTTGGTCTCTTCTTCAGATGTGAGGACATAAGGGAGACTTTGAAAGGGAGAGGGCCCCTCTTTCCCTCGTTCTCTTTAATTTATGTAGAGTCATCTTTTTAAGAAATGCAAAGTACGTAATGAAAGAGATGTGCGTTCGGGGGCCACTCTTTCACCCTGGATCACAACTCACCGATTCTAAGGATCTCCATTGCTTTAAAATGACCTGCTTCTAATTCTCAGCATACGTACAGAGTTGTTGTCAGAATTAGCTGATACAAATTAGATAAACAATAATAGTGGTAAGAATTATAGCTGACATTCACTGAGATAATAGCGCTGGGGCCGTGGTTGGATTTTATCTTGATCTAAATCAATTAGAGCCCACGGGCTAGCGTGAGCCCAACAAGGGAAGGATGCTGTCAATGCTAGCTATTGTTTTCGTCCTTGTTGCTGCCTTTATAGTTGTAAGAAACCTTCAACAACTCAGTATCGATGCCTGTTTTCCCGTTGTCGGGTGCTCATGGGAACATCACTTAAGTATGTGTGCTCTCATCTCAGAAGCAAGTGAAGCTCACCGAGGCATTTATCCTTGGTAGCATGAAATGGGAGAGAGAGCAGGAGAGTGGAAAGTGAGAACTCGCATTAGGCACAAAGACCCAACGTACATGTTTTCTTTTTGGTGCCCCCAGTATGACACGTGACCATTAGACAGCAGTCTTCATGCTGCTTGTGAACTTTCATGACACTATGTTACTGACATGAGAGTTTTGCAAAGTGGTATAAGGTCTCCAAGATGTCAATTACATTTTATCAAAAGCTGTCCTTTCGGCCATGATTTCTGTGGTAAGGTTCTTTTATGTTATGGTTTATGTTTGTTTGGGAAAATAGAATGCTACCCTTTCTTTGAGTCTCAGAGGAAGGAGCACTCGTTTATTTTAAACAGAGTTTGGGAGAGATACAACTTAAAATACTGATACGCTTGTTCCTTCGGATGTTTTGTAAAGCTCTTCCAGCAGGTCATTTTGTTTGTCGGTTGGTTTGTTTTCCCTAAAGGAAAAAAATAAACTAATTTAGTCATGACTTCTGGTCGGTCTTCTTATACAGCCCTTCCTGGGGGACAAGGATGGGAGGGCTCATGCGGCAGGATGGCCTTACAGGCTACATACCGTGAAGAGTGGTCTTGAACTTCTGATCCTCTTGCCTGCCTGTCCCAAGTGCTAAGAGTATAGGTGTGAGCCACCACACGTGGCATAAGCAGCTTTTTATCAATTACTTTGAAAGGATAAGGCAGTGAGTGGCAAACTGTGCTGCCCTGGTGGCTTAGCGTTACAAGGTCAAAGTGCATCTTATTTCATACATTGAAGGGGAGGATAATACTCCTGAAAACATGAGGTGAGGTGAAAATGCTTGTGATAATAAGCGATTGCAAACATCAATGTCAGCGGCTCCAGAAGAGGTTTAAATTATTTCAAAAATTTTGAGTATGGAAAATAACATTTCAAATTGAAATGGGTCTTCCATATCATGTGACTATAAACACATGCAGATACATCTGAATTAATAAGCTATATTAAAATCTAGAGATTTCAGTCATGCCAAAGGATGGCAGTTAGGCTTGCCAGGACAGGCTTTGCAAAAACAAGCAACTTATCTTCAAGTCCCCATAGTTGATTGACGCTCATAAGCCTGCACTTTAATTTTGTTTTATTTTTGCTTTTTACTCAAGTGGAGGAAAAATCTTGCTGAGTTCTAGAGATAAGGAATGAGAGAATCAGCAAACTGACTCTGAAAACTAATTTTTCTCTGGTGTCGTTTCAGTAGGAGGTGCAGCCCAATGAGGCTGTCCCTTGGGGGGCCTCTCCCAGAAGCAGCTGTGGTCTTGACTTATGCTGCATAGGGGAATTTTAAGACAAGGCAGTATGAAGCAAAAGAGATTTTTTTAAAACAAAATGTCTATTTTTTTTTTTAAAGATAAAAGCATTGGGGAGATGGCTTAGTAGGTGAAGTGCTTACATGCAAGTATGAAGACCAAGGTTTGGGGCTCCAGAACCCAAGTAAACATACATGGTGGCCCACCTACAATCCCAGGACTTGGAAGATAGAGGTGAGGGCTTTCTGGAGCAAGCTGGCTACCCAGACTAGCCATATTGGTCAGTTCTGGGTTCCAGTGAGAGACCTTCTCTTAATAAATAAGCTAGAAAAAGATTAAAGAACATTGCAGGTCAACCTTGGGCTTCTAGCACAAATGCACACATGTACCTGTGTGTACGTGTGTGTGTGTGTGTGTGTGTGTGTGTGTGTGTGTGTAAAAGAAAAGTAAAAGATATACATTTACACTTAAGCACTAGCACTGAGAGGGAGGTGTCACCCGAGCAAACCGTAGAAGCTAGTACACACTGGGGGCAGGCTGTGCTTTTGCACAGACAATGACATCATTAGGAGCATGGGTGGGATTTTGGATAGCTTATTTATATATAACTCTAACAAAGGAGGATATTCATGGGCGTTAGGGAACAGTCCAAGAATGGTCAAGATTTCTAAGAATAGAGAGATTCTTCTATTAGGTTTCTAAATATGTCACGAGTCAGATGCACGATGGTAGCAATGATATGAAGATGCCATTACAGCAATAGACGGTAAGTCACCCGTTGAAGTCGTCACACTGGTTGCGGCTGTACCACAGCCGTGGGTCCCATTAGCCATCTAACGCTGTTCATTTCAGCTGACCTGTTGGTTTTCCCTGCTTAGCTGGCTTATGTCAGCTGGCCCTAGAGGGCATACAGGAAGAGCGAAGAGAACAGTGTGATCCATCAGGTAGTGTTCAGAAGCTTTGTCACGGGTCAGTTTAGCAAGCCTCGCTCACTTTCTCAGGCATGAAGCCCTGTTCAGTAAGTCTCCTAAAACTGATCCTCAGTTAGGTGGGACGTGAGAGCAGCAGACATGGTAGACTTCTCTTCCTTGACGGGTCACCATCCCAGGCTGTGCAGGCCCGTCACTGCCCACCCACCCTCTGTAAATGCCCTCACTCAGATGTCTTCGGGAGATGTACACCGAATATAGGGGGCGATTAGAAAAAGACGGTATGGAAGCTCTGCTAGAAGGCTTCTGGAAGACTGAGCAGCTAAACGAATGAAGAAACTCAAAGCTGACCATACCTTTTAAGCATGTCAAGATCAAAGCCACTATTTCTGGCTGCACGCTTCTCTAAAAGAAGAAAAAGAGGTTAGGGGCGTGCTGGCTCTTTATGGCCTAAGCACTGTACATGTTAACCAGGAAGAGCCTCTTCAGCCTGGACGGGTAGCTACAACCAGTCTCCACCTAAAGCCTTGGGCTGTGAGTGCTCACACAATGGAACAGCGCCAGATGCCATCATCGAGTGCAGGACTCTATAGGAATCCAGTGGTGGACGTCATCCACTGTGTGAAACAGTTCCAGCACAGCAGGTCTGACGAAAGCCAGAAAGGGAGTGTGCTATGAAAACAGGGATTTCTCGTTTGCTCGACTTCTGATGGCAAAGATGTGTGAAGAGGGAACTAAATTAAGAAGTAGCTAGACTGATACCCTATGAGCATATACAGGGAGAGGAGGTCCCTCTCAGTCACAGTCATAGGGGAAGGGAGTAAGGGGAATTTGGGAGGGAGGGAGGGAGGAATGGGAGCATACAAGGGATGGGATAACAATTGAGATGTAATATGAATAAATTAATAAAATATATTAAAGATGGCACCTCATCAATGTGTGCGTTTTTATATTTTTATATCTCTGTTAAAAATAAGTTATAGGGTTGCTGGGAGAAAAGGAAATGAAAAAGAGAAATCTTTGTTCGCCAGTTCAAAACTCAAACCTCTTAGATGTGAAAGCATGCCCTCGCTGTATGGGCCGCGTTACATAGACTGTCATTTTAACAGTAGAGTTTTACATATGTGTACATACATAGGTTCTAGTAGAAAACATCTGTAATACAAAGAATACAAAGAGCCCATGGGCAGATGAGCAGCAAATGCGGTGGCAGCCGTTGCATCCTCTTTTCCCAACAGCGTCCTCTGACTCGCTAGGACACCACGGCCACAGAAGTGGCCAGCTGACTCCTCCTCTGGTTAATTTTGGTGTTTTCCTACTGTATTCATAACTGGGACCACAGGAAAGACTCTCCTTAGGGACCACACAGCTGGCAGGATTGAATCTGGAGCTGGCAAAGTCGTGACATAAAGTCACAATGATAAGCAATGACATACGGAGAGACGTACTGTACTTCCTGCGTGGCACTGGGTGAGATCCATCCCTCTTAGGTGCATTCCTTCCTGGCTTGAGGGAGAGATCTAACGGTGTCTGAGGGAATCCTAACTCGTGGGGACCACTCTAGGGCATGTTGTCCTCTCGGCATCTCCCGGCTCCCCCCCTTCCCCTCCACACCTCCCACTGGAGTACCCTGGAGAACGGAAACGTCTTCTCACCCCACAATCCAGTGTGTCCTCTCTACCATCAGGCTCACCCTGTACGGTCCGTCAAAAGACCGCCGGGATTACTGTGGCAGGCTCCTCGGGAGACAGCCTGCCTCTGCTTCTCTTGCTCCATGGCGGCGATGTTTCTAGAGCTTAATATCTAGTCATGTGACCTCCCTGTCTAAAACTCTTTAGGGTTCCCCGTTGTATCTAGAATAAAATCCAGAATCTTTCATTTCTCTTCCAAGCCTGGAGGAGTATGGCAGATCAGCTCGTAATTCCTTCTGTTCCACCCTGAGTGCCACGCCAGCTGTGAACAAGGATGCCCGGCAGAGGAGAGTTGATAGGCCATTGGTCTTACTGATGAAGATTAGCATGAATGGGATTCCCATTCCTATGTGTTTTGTTTTATTCAAAGGGAAAGGAGCAATGGAGAGGCTATGATGTGTGATCATATGTGCTTTCCATGCATTTTTCTGGAATGCATGCACTCCAGACGTTACGTCCAGATTGTATGTAGTGTAATTGACCAGTGCTAGCCACTGTGGTCACTTGCCTAAGTGCTTTAGCCTGTTCTGAATTCTGAATGGCATTTTCATCCTGTTTATATTTTCAATGTTTATTGTGTATTTGCATAAAAATTTCACATTTTAATATAAATAATAGTATTCATTATACAATTATGCATCAGACTGCTCAGAAAGAGCAAATTCTATAATTAATATTTGGTAGTACTATGATTGAAAATACATGCGTTTAGAAAAACTAGAAATGTAGTAGTTAATAGAGCATCAAGATAAATTGAAATTCTCCTCGCAAATATGTAGTAGGATTGTTATTATCTTCCCCTCTCTCCCTCCCTTTCTCTCTCTCCTCTTTTTTGTTTTTTCTTTTCTTTTCTTTTTTTTTTTTTTTTTAATAATGTCTCACTGTATAGCCTTGGCTGGCCTGGAACTCAGATTTCAGACCTGTCTGGTGTCATGTTTTTCCTGCTTTTGACTTTAAATGTTCTGTAAGGTATTACGGCCAAGTAAATATGAGGATTTAATGTTGATGGCCTAGCCATGATGAGTTTGAAAGTCACAGTGATACGGAGCCTCAGCCCGAGTATCGGGCTTCCTCACCCTGCACTGGAGGAGTAGCGTGCACCAGCAGTCAACTTCCATCTGTTAACCTCCTGGCATTGGAGGCTGCTTGTTACACCGCATAAGCTACCTTTTCCTAGCTAATAAAAGCATCATGGGTAAAAATCGAATATAGTTCCAAAGTAGGTGGCTCCCTGCATGTGTGTGCCTTGAAAAAATCCAGAGAAGCATCATCTTTTTAAAAATATCCCTAACTTATAATTGTCAGTAGGATTTGGTAACACTGTAGCTTGTTTCTTTTAATTACCGACGTAGTGACTTAATGACTTTGTTCTAAATTTGTTGATATACAATTAAATCTGTTCCAAGCTGTTTCCTGTGGCTGTTTAACTTACATGATTATTTCAAGTGTTTCCGGTCTGCCTTAAAAAGCAACTCCATGAAAAGCATCGGATGCTTTGTAATCCCTTTGCCCCTTTCACACTCGCTTGCCGTAAGATGGAGCGCAGGGCAGTATTTTCGTTTAAAGGGAAGGAATTTAAAAACAAAAAACAAAAACAAAAAACCCTGACACTTCACATTTTAACTTCATCTCCAGTAAATGACTTTAACAAAATGCTAATAAGTCTAGAACTCTCTGTACCTAAGGAAGGATGATAGTGGACATTGGACTTTGCGTTATTGTTCTGATGCTGGGTGGCCAAGTTTAAAAGCTGCAGCTGATGGAGTGAACATTTCCATATATAAACATGCGGTAATTCTGGGCAAGTAAGTGCGGTTCAGCTAACCGCAATCATGAGAAGACAAGCTGTCTAAAAGAGACAGTGTCCTTCTTCATAGAAATCAAATATCCCGTGTCACATGAGATGGGTTTTAGAGTTTACATTCTATTAAATTCACTCCCCCAAAGTGAAATGATTATTTTGTATCTAAGTAAGTTCCTATTTTTCAGATATGTGCCTGTGCCCCAAATTTTCTTGATTATTGGACTTTGAAAAGTATTTTATTTCCTAGTTTCCATGGACTTTCTCAAATGAAGTGATTGTGGTGTGGAAGAAGGGAGTCACAGACAGACAGACAGACAGACAGACAGACAGGGGTGGGGGAGAGAAACCACCTATAGCACTAGCCCTTTGTTGGGCTTTCATGTTCAGTGTCTTCATGTCATTTCCCTGCACAGGACACTGTGGCAGGCCCAGGAGCCGTGACTGTGCTCCAGGCCTCACATTCTGAGCCTTGGGGTTTCTAAGTAAGAGAGAACTCCCCAAGCCGGGCGTGGTGGCGCACACCTTTAATGCCAGCACTTGGGAGGCAGAGGCAGGAGGATCGCTGTGAGTTCGAGGCCGGCCTGGTCTACAAAAGCAACTCCAGGACAGCCAGGATTGTTACACAGAGAAACTCTGTCTTGAAAAACCTAAGAGAGAGAGGGGGGGAGGGGGGAGAGAGAGGAGAGAGAAGAAGAGAGGAGAGGAGAGAGGAGAGAAAGAGAAGAGGGGAGAGGAAAGAGAACGAGAGAGAGAGAGAGAGAGAGAGAGAGAGAGAGAGAGAGAGAGAGAGAACTCCCTGCTCCTGCGCATTGGAAACCTGGGGCGGGGTCCACTCTACACTTTAAGCCTAGCTAGGAAGGAGACCCTCACAGCTACAGCTGTCAGCTCAAGCAAGGTAAACAAGACAAGGAGGTGATGGAGAAAAGATGTCCCATCCTCCTACATCCCAGCCTATAGCATCCTGAGTAGGTCCTGCCTCCTTCAGCATTTTGGAGGTGAGGTAAGAGAGGAGGTTTTAAGAAAGCCCCAGGCTCTTCTGGATATGTTCTTTCTCCCTCCTCCCCGCTGGGAGTTGCCAGGTTGTGGGGGGGGGGGGGTGCGGAGGGAGCTCTTGGCAGCAGCGTTAATATAGTTGCTTTGGCTGTCTTCAGTGGCTGACGAGGGAAGGAGAAACTTACTCTTACATGACAGGTGTGCTCTGTTCCTAAAGAAAGAAATTATTCTGAGCAAAGGAAAAAATTCGTTATTTAAATATGCTTGTCACTACCTGGCAGTAGTTTGCAAGCATTTTTGCAAAATGGATGCTTCTTCCAGCTGATAGAGCCCCTGAAAATAAGCGTTGAAGAGGTGGCTGGCCTGGCAGGTAGGTCTCTGTGAGGACCCTGAGGTGTCCGTGCAGAGCCTCAGGAACCGTTCTGTGAAGGGCAGATGGGGAAATACAAAGCATGAAGACATCTTTATTCCGAAGTGAAGTGCTCAGACTTTTAAAGAGTTGCAAGGACTCCTTTTCCGGCTGCAGAGTCCTTGGCCTGCAGAGACTCTATCCAGGGTGTCCTGAGTAGGTCCGGAGGCTGCGTTTTAGCACACACCCCAGAGGGCTCGGATGCCAGCGTGGAGAGAGGAAGCTCCGTGGCTTCTAGTGAGTTCTTGCTGTGCCCAGCTGATTTGTGTAGGGTACTATGTTTTTAAGGGTGAAATAGCATTGGAATAGTTTCCCTCTTCTGAGGGAAACAGCACCTCAGTTTCCTCTTCCTCTTTCTCCCAGTTTCATTCCTGGAGCAGGTGTCTCGTGGCTCTCATGGGTGCCCACCACTCCCACTTACCTGTTCCGGCCTTTTTTTTGTTTCCTGTCCCATCCCCTCTAAATTAGGCAATCACTTCACATCTCTCATTCCCTGACAAACAAACCCTGAAGTACAGGTTAATTATGTTTCAAAAGAGATATAAAGCTGGCTTTCTTTGATAAATGTAGGCAACCAGTAAATATGTCAGTACTCTGTCTAAAGCACAAAGTACCCTGGGGGAATGCATAGGGAAAAAATAAGAACAAATTATTAAGAGGCAACGTTTAATAATAAAGTTCCCAGTGAGATGGCACTACGTGGCCTCTGGGATAGGAGTAATTGAGAGACTGCCAAGTGCTGGTGGTGGAATGTGTAAAGCCTGGACCCATCATGCATTGCAGATGGGAATATAAAATCAAGCCACCACTTTGTGAAATAGTGTGTTGATAGTTTCAATAGGGAAACAGAACTTATTGTACAACCCAACAATTCCACTCCCAGGAATCTCCCCAAGAAAAATTAAAACCTATGTGAAATTACACAAAAGCACCTAATGTAACCACCAATAGCATCATCCTCCATAATGGCCACAGACCAGTAAGTGATGGCTAGGTGAGGAAAGTACAGTATACCCACACACTGGGACGTTAGCTTAAAATTAAAACAAGGGAAGTGCTGATACATGCTTGCATGTGAATAAATCTCTAAAGTTTGCCCAGTGAAAACTGCTGAAACAAAAAGCTACACGTTGTATGACGTCACTTACAGGAACTTAGAAAATGCAGGTTTGTAGAGATAGCAATGATTGTTTGGATGAAAATGAGTAGCTACAAGTGGTTTGGGGAGACGTTTTTGGAATAAGGAAGCATTAAAACTGGGCTATGGTGATCTATACATGGAACTACAATTATACTAGAGAATTTATGGCATGTGAATTTACCCCATGAGGCTGTTAATTTTATTTACACGAGGTATGCACCATGATCAAATAAGTAAGCTTGTGTGCGTGTGAGAGAGAGAGAGAGGAACTGTGTCAAGGGGTGGTCTGCACAGCCCTTGGGTCCCCCAGGCAAGGGTACCCTCACCAGGAGGAAACACTTGAGACTGCCTGCTCTTGGATTTTCATCTTCCGAAACTGAGCTAAATAAGCCCTTTCTCAGTTTCTAGGATTTCACGTAAGACAGCAGTCAGTGTGCATTGGCCACCCTCTCATGACTTATGGTAGAAAATTTATTTTCACTTAAGAATGCCCTCAATTAAGCAGTATTGATTTACTTTTATTAAACCTTGTGCTTGGGGGCATATCTTTTTTTCCCACCTTGCAACGCAGTGAGTGGTAGGTACGCACAAAGCAAGCATTTCCTTTGCCTACCCAAGGACAGCGTCTTCATGAAGAAGGGCACTTCCGAAGCTGGTGGAGTTGATGGCTGAATTAGCAGTTCTTCCTTTGAATGGGATGGCAGAGCTCCAGACAAACCATGGGCGCTCAAGAATGAAGAGAGATCGTCACTTCAGTCGGTGGCAGGGGTTTGTTTGTGTTTTTGCCAGTGATAAAATTCAAACCTTCACCAAAAACCATAATGTTGGAAAGCTCTGTACCTACGCTTATGAACCTGACCACAGTCAAGAGGTCGCTGATGTATGGGTGGGGATTTCAACAAATGCACTTCTTTAAAATAGTGTGAATGAAGTGTCAAATTTTGAAGACTGCAGATAGAAGCGTTGATTCTAAACATTTGAGAACTTGTGGCCTAGTAACTGAGAGTGTGGACTCTGGAGTCAGGCTGCCTGGGTTCAAATCCCAGTATCACTTCTCCTTACTTAAGTAATTACGTTCTTCATCTCCTAATGCCTCCTCAACTTGCTAAGCTGTAAATGAGGATTAAGGGACCAGGGATAGTGGTGTCCGCTGTAATCTCAGCACGGTAAAGCCGAGGAATGGGGCCTGAGATTTCAAGAGCAACACTGTCTGGAGTGAGAAAAAAAAAAGAGGGGGGTAATAAAATGGTACCTAACTCAGAGAGGTGGTATAGGTATGAAAATGAGGTAATGTATGCAAATATTTGTGAACATTAATTAAGTGAATATATATAAATTTCTTAAAATACTGTCTTACTTAAAGGAAGTCCTCAATAAGTTGTTACTGTTGGTCTCGAAGAATTATAATGTGCAAGATAAAGACGACATGCATAGTAGAAAGTTTTGCCATTGAGCCTCTGTCATTTGGGGGTTTGTTCATAAGTGTGTATAGTAGGCCTTTAAGGGAGATGTGAAGAGGTAATGTAGTTATGTAGGGTAGTTTCATAAGTAGAACACCAGTAGGTTACAGTTGTGTGGCATTTCAGTTCCCTGCCTCTGTGATGTTGAAAATGATGATGTATCGTTTGAGCTCTAGGAATTTGGGAGATGGTGTGACGAGAAGGAAGTGACAAAGCATAGCTGCCCACTCTCAGTGTTTAAGAAAACATCCAGCTTCCAGGAGAAAGTGCCTCTCCAACTTGGAAGAAACTTGGAAGTGTATCTTCCACACTGCATGGGAGGCTGCCTTAGAGCTGTTTCCCTCTCTGAGCCTTACAGAGAGGCCAGTCATTTGCTGGCACTGTTGGCTCTGCGACTCTGTGCTGAGCACCACGCGTGATGCTTGAGGCCCTTGTCCGGCAGCACAACCCCAATGGTAAACAGTGGACACGGGCCCTCGGCTACTGGAGATGGTGCCTTAGTTTACTAATAGCCCCACCTGCTTTGTAAAAGACCCAATAACTATGTGTTGTTCCCTACCTACCCCAGCAGGAGAAGCAGTGTATAGCCCATACTTATTTTTAAATTTATGTTGTTTGCCATTAGGGATCATGGCCAACACAGCAGGCATGTGGAGAGAGCCGGGGGGGGGGGGGGTGGGTGGGTTCTCCCCCTGGGGTCTGGGGATGGAACTCAAGTCATCCAATGTGTGTAATAACCACTTTTCCTCACTGAGCTATCTCACCAGAGCCTCATTTTATACTTTAGATGTTCATGAATACATTACTTTACTATGAGGAAGGTAAGGTGGGCTGGAGAAAAATGGTCATTTTTTTTCTTTTCCTAGAACCTGAAATTACCATATTTTCAGAGTGCTGATATTTTGCAGACCCAGACGTGCTTGGTGGTAAATAACAACCAGCCAGAGAGTATAAAAGTGGCTGGGATTTCACTGACTGAAATGGTGTCCGCTCTCTTCAGAGAAACTAGAGACACAAAAGAATTTATTCAGGGGGATCCACCTGTTCCATGTCATCGAGGCTACTCCACATGTAGTGACGCTCCTGAGCTAGTCCACTGTGGCTTTTAACTCCTAAATTAAACAGTGACCTCTTCAATTGTGGCCACAGTTCAAGCTCTTTAAGGACGGACAGCCTCCTGTTAATGAGGTGTAGAAATTTCCTTCCACTTTAAGGGCATGTTTTCCAAGCTCCACGTAAATCGCTTTGCCTATGTCTCTAAAAGCACAGGATGGTTGTCTTTTTGACATAATCTACTTACTGATCCACCAGCACTTTAATACTTGAGTATTCCTTTCCCGTGTGGCTGCTGTGCTGGAAATACAAAGTCTTGTCTAGCTAAAAGCCAAGGACTTTTATTAACCCAGTAACATCTAGTCCCAAAATTTTAATGGGAGTAAAACAGTTAGTCATTTGTAGTCATATGCTTGTCCTTGCCCCAGCTGGGCGTTCACCTGAGCAGGTAGACAGTGCCTGTGGTTGTCCCCTCCCCTCCATCTGACACTGGAACCTTTTGTCGATTTTTCTCACTATTAAAAACCAGTAATTAGATGCTGGCTGCATGCTGTTTCCTAAACAGAGTGGTACCTGTGACAAAGCCAGCTCCTCATTTCATTACTGTACTTTCTGTTCACAAGTCTGTCGGGGCCTGGCTGTATTATGTAACGTCTTTGTGGGGGTACACAGCTTCGGTAGAGGGGCAGATCAAAGGGTTCGTGACAGAAATGCTCACTGTATCGCATGATTGTGGGTTCTCATCTGGTCTTTTACATATGTGCTTGTGTTCCAGGAAAAAAGCGTCAGCTCGAATGCCAGGCTTAAAAGTAATAAAGAAATCCCTGGACTAGTCCATCAGCCCAGAGCAAAGTAAGTCCTCTTTTCTGTTTGCCTTGTTTTTTTTTTTTTTCCTTAAAACTCCATTTTTGCTTACCGGGTAATCAAGACTTATTATAAAGCTTTAGTAATTGAGACAGTAAACAAAATAGAGTCTCCGAACACCCCCAGGGCATATCAAAGCTGACAGTTTCAGGCCAGCCAGTTAGTAAAATAAATAAATAAGAAGGATAGTTTTATGGCTCTTGGATAGAGGGAGGTTTTAATTAAGATATAAAGTATATATATAAATCTTAAGGAAATTTACCAATAACAACTGCATTAAAATTATGAACCTATCTTCATGAGAATATACCGTAAGACAGTAGAGGTCACAAAACAGAGGATGACGTACAAATGACAGTGTAGATTTTCTAGAATATAGAAAATAATTCTACAAGTAAGATCACATTTTCCACACAGCAGCATGTATGTAGTGTGTATGTGTGTGTGTGTGTTTTAAGTTGCAAGTGGAATCTTGTGTACTTGGAATGCCTTTGGGGTGGGGGGAGGCAGCTGCCCCTAAATGGGTCTGTGTAAGTGAAACACCGGCTGTTTACACAATAAAAAATGAGTCAGCAGGCTAACCAAGGGCTCTGCAGCAGTGCACCCTGGCAAATTCCATATCAATCCTACCCTAGTTACACAGAACATGTTGCACTCTACAAATTTTAAAAATACAACCAAAGCAGATAATTGGCTTTTTAGCACATTCCGAGACACTGCCCAGTAAAAGGCAAGAGAGGGTCTCTCAAGGGCTGAGGGACACACAGCTGGGGACAAACCTGAGTCAGCTATAGCTTATAATCAAGGTTCTGGTCATTAGTTTTGGTTTGAGTTTTATGGGTACTTAACATTGTCTTTTGTTTGTTTGCTTTGCAAACAAAACAATTAAACAAATAAGAGTAGTGGTATCTGAACTACCACCAGGAGTGTGTCAGAAAGATTAGAGTGAATCTTCTGCCCCAAAGTTCAGTTGAAAATGGCTGACGCTCATGAAGAAAAAGCTGAGCAACTTAAGATTAAGAGGCGCTCAATAGGTCGTTGAATTTTGGGTGTGCAGGTGTCCAGACAGACCAAGCTGTGTCTCTGTCCACGTGAGTTTCTGTTTGGACTTGAGAATTAAATTGTCACAAGGTAGATAAACAGGAAACGCCTATCTGTGCTGGGAACCCCTGTAAAAAAGCGAACACCGGAAGCCAGTAAAAACCTCAGTGTTGGTAAGTTGAGCAGAGAGAAGCAGTGTATTTGGGGATGACGTGCTGTCTGCCTTCTCTGCTCCTCCTGTCGTAGTGACGTTTCTACAGCTGTAGTAGAGCATCAGCCAACATCAGTCTGGGGAAGAAAGGGCTCCTTCCATCTTATGGCTGGTGCTTCATCGATGAGGGAAGTCAGGGCAGGACCTCAGGGCAGGAACCTGCAAACAGGAACTGATGCAGAGACCATGGAGAAGTGTTGCTTACTAGCTTGCTCAGCCTGCTTTGCTGTGCCATCCAGGACCACTTGCCCAGAGATGGCACCCCCAACAGTGAGCTAGGCCCTCCTACATCAATCATTAATTAAGAAAATGTCCCATGGGCTTGCCTTCAGGCCAGTCCTATGGAGACATTTTCTCACTTGTTCCCTGTTCTCAATTCTAGCTTGTGTTAAACTGACCAAAAAAAAAAAAAAGAAAGAAAGAAAGAAAGAAAGAAAAAACCACACCAAAAAAACAGCTGGGACACCTCCTATGTAAATCAGATTTCCATTGCTGTGACAAAACACCAGAGAAGAGCTTCCCGAAGAAAGGAAAGTCCATTTTGGCTCTTAGTCATTTGCTCTGTTGTTTCTTGGCCTTTGATGAAGCAAAGACATTGCAGCGCGTAGCATATGATATAGCAAAGCCACTTACCTCATGGCAGCCAGGGCAGCGGAGGCAGGAAGACAGAGACAGATACTGTTGAATATGGAAAGGGCCAGAGACAAAAAACGTGACCTTCAAGAGCCTGCTCCAACCAGCCTCCGTCTTCCAGCTAAGTCCCCTCATTCTAAGGTTTCCGCCACCTCTCAGTTACCCAATTGAATGCTAACTCTGTCAATGAATTCATCAGTAATAATGAGTTTAAGGATCCGGTGCCCCGCCCCCAGGCATTGCTATACTGAATCCTGAGCCCTCATGGCCACCGCCTTTGGGAGGTCATTAGCAGATCCAAACCGTGCTTATTAAAGCCTTCTGGTTTTATGGCTGAAGTTTCCCGTGTTTGGAAGCATCATACGTCGCTGGAAATGAAAGCGGAATGCCTTTTGCCCTGAAGCCCCGTTTTGCCCATCATTGCATTGCTTGGCATTGAGGTTCCCTAGTCCCCCTAAGCGGAGAAGCAGCAGAAAGAGAAGCCTCTGAGGGTGCAAAGCGGTCTTACGGAGCATTGCAGTGCCCTCTGGGGTGTTCGCTGAGCTCTGTTAGTTAGTACAGACACCAGTGGGTAGCGTTTATAAAAGTGTAGGCCTACTGAGTTTCAGCCCCACATAGTCACGCTGTTTAAAACTTGTGTACAGAGCAGCAGCAGTCTCTACCTAGTATGTAGAGAGAAAAGATAAGAAAAATCTGTGGGTTTTGCCTCTCTCTACCCAACTCGCAGTCATTCGATTGTGCATCAGGAAAAGAAGATGCCTAGAGGCTGGGCGTGGTGGCACTCTCCTGTAATCCCAGCTCTGAGGGAGTCAGAGGCAGGCAGATCTCTGTGAGTTCGAGACCAGCTTGGTCTACAAAGTGAGTCCAGGACAGCCAAGGCTAAGACAGAGAAACTGTGTCAAATAAATAAATAAATAAATAAATAAATTTAAAGATGCCTAGAATAGAGTTGGTACCCAGGGACTGGTCCTCACAGGGCAGTCTGTACTCTTAAAGGTAAATGCTGATAGCAGTGCTATTGAGTTAATAGGATTTCCATGTGGTAAGGGAAGGATCCAGCTGATATTGGGCAGTTTGTTTCACCAGAATAAAAATTCTGTGTTGATGAGATTGCTTTCTTTCCCCTGGAATGAACCCATGGAAAACAGACTAAGCTTTCCTCTTTCCTACCTCACTAACAACCAGGTGATAGATAGGTGCGTAGGATCGTGAGGGAGCATTTGCTCCTGTGTGAAGGGTGCCCTTGTCCCACTGACAGAAGCATTCATCTGACGGAGCGTGTGTCGTACACGAGGTTTTGCCAATGACAAGTGCCCCTCCGGTCCATCAGTTCTGCCTTCTGCGGATGCATACTGTATTTCTAGAGTGCTTCTGCCTGGCATGTGCAAGGCAGGCATTTCCCTCTCCATAGGCTGTACAAACTAAAAGCTCTGAGGAATCTGTGCTTCTGTCTCCACACACATCTTTAGTAGGCCAGTGGCCTTCACCTTCAGTCTCAGGTTCCTGATACAGGACCTGGAATAAGTTCCTGTGACTGTAGAGATGGCAAACGCACTTGCATCGCTAAGGCTTCCCCCCTCGCCTTCTGTGCATCTGTGCGACTGCTAGGCAGGCACTTCTGGTCCCATGTGGTAATCATTAAATAAAGACTTAAGTGGAAGCCGGCAACAATTGCAGATCGTTAGTAGGAAGCCTGCTTGTGTCTGAAGGGGAGTCTGAGGTCAGGCGCCTCACCCCTGTGACAGACCACGCTGCCTCTGTGAAAGGTCAAGACTCGTGAATTTAAATAGCACTGTGTTAGCCAATTAAATACCCTTTCCCTTGCTTTACATGCAAAGTAACACACTGCTAAGAACTAAAGCCAAAAAAGTTTGCACCATCAACACCAAAACCTAAGAATGCCATTTCCATGGGTTTGGGGATGTTTGTTTGTTTGTTTGTTTGTTTGTTTGTTTGGACATTCTTAAAGAGGCTACACCGACATGTGTCTTTTGTTATCTATCTGAAGATATACTCCTATTTTAACCCCTTTGCTACCTGGGACATACAACTGTTAAGAGCCTAGCCAAGAGCAAGAACCAAAGTATGCCCATCTGGCCAGCACAGTGCCAAGTGGTTCGTGCTTTGTACCATCAGGAAGCCTGGAGTATAGCAGCATCCGGGAACAAGGCTGGGAAGACCAGCACCACTCCCACAAGAGACAGCTAGAAAAAAAGCCTCAGCATCAGGCATCAAACTGAAGCTCTAGGGCTCCAGCTGGCCAGCCCTGTCCATGCTGTCGACCCTGGGTATCACAGTATTGCAGGCGAGTCGTGAGTGAAGAGTGGGGACTGACTTTCACATGAACTCTGGTGCCCCATATTTGACCACGTGCCCTGGATGGGGAGGCCTGGCGGCACTCAGAGGAAGGATAGTAGGCTACCAAGAAAAGACTTGATACCCTATGAGCATATACTGGGGAAGGAGGTCCCCATCAGTCACAGCCATAGGGGAGGGGAGTAAGGGGAAAGCAAAAGGGAGGGAGGAATGGGAGGATACAAGGGATGGGATAACAATTTAGATGTAATATGAATAAATAAAATATATATTTTTTTTAATTTAAGAAAAAAGACTATGGGTGTGGCCTGTAGTCAGCAAGGGAACATGGGCAGATGCTAATAGTGACCCCTCTATTAAGAGAATGTACAGCTGGCCAGATTTGCTTCCAGAGCAGCCCAAAGAAAGAGAACGCTTTGACGTTTAAGCAGGTAAAGCTGTGAGGAAGCTGCGCACTGCCTTTTCTGCTCAGGGCCCTGAGAAGAGAAGGCTGTTTACCGTGTTCTCTTCATCCCCGGCTGATTCTTGCCCCTGCCATTTAAACCTGCATATGAAAGAGGTCCAGTTCCCGAACAGAACATTTCCCTTATTTGAGCAATTTCATACAGGACTGCAAGATTACACGCTACGTGTGAAAGCGTTTTGCAAGCTGTGAACCAATTAGTGGTGTTGCAGGTTTACCCTGTGTTCCCTCCAGAGCGCAGCTGATGCCACGTGCTTACTTGGCCTCACACCTAGAGGGGAGCTTCTCAGGAGAGTCCGGTTCATGGAAAGCCCGATGGTTTCAGGACACCTGTGTCCTCAGGTGGCCTCTAAGGGGTGAAGTGTCATGCTAATGGCACATCAGGTCGCTGCTGCTCCCTCCTACCTTTGTCCCCAGACACTGCAACCAACATAGTATGCAGGAGGCTTAGGAATCCACCATCACTGACTTGAGCGGGCGTGGTTTAAGAAGGCACTGAAATATGCACTTACTCTTCTTTGTTTTCCAGCATGCACATCTCTGAAAGCCAACAAGAATTCTTCAGAATGCTGGATGAAAAAATTGAAAAGGTAAGAAAGCAAAACAAGTGAAACACATTATTTCAAGGTAAATACACTAATAGCAAGCTAGGATAAAGATACTTTTACCCCTGTGTTCTAAATCTGCTGGTGAAGGATTAGACAGTTAAAATAAAACAGTCTATATGGAAATGATGCGGTAGAGCCCCCACCCCCACCCAGGGTCATAGGCTGCCCTAGTTTGTTCTATTGAGTCAAATCAGGTAGAAGCCATTGAAAAACTCAAACCTCAGGCTGCAAGGAGGGCGACTGCCTGCCAAAGTCCGCCGAGTGCCCATGTTTGCCGAGCACCGCACTGAGTTCTTCACAGACACCATGTACCTGTTTCCGTTACTACCCTCCCGGGCAGTGGCCTTTTCGCCGCCAGACCACACCAGCAGAGTGCTGCTACATATAACACAGAGGGAGGGGTATTGTCCGCGTTTTGCTGAGACTCACGATGCTTGAGTAACTTTCCCACAGTTGGCCATCTTCCCCTCAAGCGGCAGCTTCCCTCACTACAGCCTCAATGACTCAACAGTCAAGTGTGGTTCAGAAATACTAACGGGAGAATCAAGTGATAACCCATAACTATTGGCATAATTATTATTCCTTGTCACTAACCTCTTACTATGACACACTTATATGGTAGACTTTATCAGACTGCATACGCGAGGGCTGTCGCCTAAGATTGTGACACAGCTGAAAGTGCCTCTCACGCAGTGCTGTTGGAGAGGAGCTGTCACACCACAACGTGGCTTGGGTGTTTGTGGTGGTGCCGCTGTAAAAAGCATCCCCTCCTCTGCCAGCGGCATGGAAGGGCAGCACAAACAGTCCTGGTAGATGATGCTTGGGAACAAAGGGGCTATACTACTGACCTGTATACCTAGTGTACTACTTACTGTTTTAAAATGTGTCCCTTCTGCTCATAACAAACTCTAAGTTGACAATTAAGAAAGAGTGGCCTTGCGACATCTCATGCATCTGGGGTACCTTAACAGGCCACGTTAGGTGACTGATCCAGATCTGTGGGAGTTCCCTCTCTGATGTCTGTACAACGAAACTATCTAGTGATGTATTTCTCTAAATGTGTCTTTATCATTACATGGCGTGTGACTGTATATAGGAAAACAGGATACATGGGGGTTGCCACCATCCCCAGCTTCATGAGTGTTTGGGAGTCTTGGAGACCTATTGCCAACAGATAATAGGGATGACTATAGTAATCAGGATGGGAATTCCATGGTCCTGTCTCTCAGCAGAGTCTCCCAAGTTGCTTCTCTAGCAATACATGGATTTACATTGACAGAAAAGTATATGTAGAAGTGTAAGCACTAACTTGATCTCAAGTGCCACATGTACTAAATGGGGTATGGAACCAGGTGATAGTGTTAACTTACACAGCTGACGTTATAGCTTACGAACACTATCCTAGAGAGGAATAAATTCAGAACATACTGTATTATTAAAGCATCACAGAGCACTCTTTTTGAGCTTTGTTGTTTATTATTTTACCTCCTTGTCTTGGTGTGTGTATTGTTCAGGGGCACATGCACGTGTGTGCATATGGAAGCCAGTTGGTCAAGCTTAGGTATCATTCCTCAAATTCTTTCTGCTTATATTTTGAGGCAGAGTCTCTCAGTCGATTTACGAGATGAGCCAGCCTTTCTAGCCAGTTGAGCTCCAGGAATGCACCAGCTCCATCTCCTCAGCGCTGGGATTACAGTCCTGTACCATCAGGCCTGGCCTTTTTTTTTTTTTTTTTTTTAATGTGGCTTCTGGGGATAGCATTCAGGTCCTGTGTTTGCAAGTTAAATACTTCATGGAGGGAGCTATCTCTCTAGGATCCCCATGCCTTTTTTTTTTTAATTGAGGGCTGTTAGGCAGGTGTTGTTTGTTTTTGTTATTTTTACTTTTTTTAAAAACTTCATTCATATATACTATGAGTCTCTTTCTTTCTTTCTTTCTTTCTTTTTTTTCCTTTTTTTTTTGGTTTTTCGAGACAGGGTTTCTCTGTGTAGCCTTGGCTGTCCTGGACTCCCTTTGTAGACCAGGCTGGCCTCGAACTCACAGCGATCTGCCTGCCTCTGCCTCCCGAGTGCTGGGATTAAAGGCATGCGCCACCACGCCCGGCTTCTTTCTTTTTTTTTAATTTGTTCACTTTACATCCCGATTGTAGCCCCTTTCCTCATCACCTCCCCATGCCACTTTCCCTCCCTCCCCCCCTCCGTCTTCCCCTAGTCCTCAGAAAGCCCTCCTCCCCTAATTTCTGACCTCAGCCTATCAAATCTCATCTGGACTGCCTGTATCCTCTTCCTCTGTGGCCTGACAAGGCCGCCCCACCAGGGGAAGCAATCAACCAGTGGGCCCCAGAGTCCATGTTAGAAGTAGCCCCTACTCCCCATATTAGGGGAGACTGTGCTGCCTATCTACTACATCTGAGCAGAGAGTCTAGGTCCCTACCATATGTAGCCTTTGGTTGGCACACCAGCCTCTGCAGCACCTGCCACCCCCTCCTGGCTCCATTGGGCTCCTTGTGCAGCTCTTGACCCCTCCAGGTCCTTCTGTCCCCAACTCTTTCCTAAGACTCCCTGCGCTCCACCCTGAAGCTTGGTGTCTTGGTTGTATCCACCTCTCACTCCCCACTCCAGGCTCCTCTTAGGAACGAACCCCCAGCACATCTCTCTCTCTCTCTCTCTCTCTCTCTCTCTCTCTCTCTCTCTCTCTCTGTCTCTCTGTCTCTCTCTCTCTCTCTCAACTCCATGTTCTCTTTTGTAGTTAAATTTTTAACCCAGAGTCCGATTAATGTTCCCTTTATGTGCGTGGACATGGGGGAACAGGTGGAACCTACCAGGAGCCACACCCCTAAAAAAAAAAAGCGACTCTCTTGTCCGATTGTCATCAACTACCAGTAACTCCTCAGCTGTGCGCATGGCCTTGTAACGCCCTCTCCCTCCTGTGCTGGGCTTTCTAACTGGCTTGATCTTGTGCAGGTCTTGTGTAGGTAACCACGGCTGCTGGGAGTTCATGTGTACGTCGGCCATGTCGTGTCTAGGGGAGAGCACCTCCCCATCCTCTGGCTCCTCCGGTCTTCTGCCCCCACTTCCCACGATGCTCCTGAGTGTTGCGCAGAGGCAGGGATGATGTCAGGGTCCCGTCTATGACTAAGCACTCAGAGTCTCTTACTCCCAGCCTCTTATTGAACACAAATGCCTCTCTGCATCAACCACTACCCACTGCAGTCAGAAGCCTCTCAGGGAAAGATTGGAAACAGCACAAGTCTATGGACATTTAAAATAAAAAGTATCTAGAAGGCAGACGTCACTTGGATTAAGCCTTCTCCTGACCCCTCACTTGCCCCCCCTCCCCTCCCCTCCCCTCCCTGCTTGTGCCACTCTTCCCCGGTTATTTCCCCCTCTCTGTCTTCAGTTCACCTGTACCTTACTGTTTTCCCTCCCTGAATTCTTGCCCCTGGCAATGGCAGTTTCTAGTTTCCTGGCTCCCCATGTACTCCATGCTAAACAGACAAAAGATTTGAAGTAAGGCTACTCACGTGAGAGAGGATGTGTGGCCTTTACTCTTTATGGCCCTTTCTTCTGGGTGCCTGTCCCTGAAGTTGTGCCTTATGGCTATGCTACTTAATGTAGGATACTTACATTATGTAATGTGTACGTAAGGTAAGTGGTAAGAATTTCAGAGTAGACCCAGGAACGAGAAAGTCCATAGACGTCTCTCTCATTGAGTGACCAGCAGCTCCCACCAGTGGAAAAGGTAAATGTGGATAATGACCCTAAATGGTGTTCTGTGGAGTTCCCTGTCTGTGTTTTTTGTTTTGTTTAGTTTTCAGTAAGATATTGGCATATGTCTGACTTGACATTGAAAAAACTTCATTTCGGATCAATTACCAAATTTCACATATTGGTTCAAAAGATGTTCAGCATGCTGATAGCATTTTGTTTAGTGAAGACAAGCAAAAAATAAATTGTTCCTACTATAATGATAAAGGTCTTTTCTTTTTCGGTTTATCTGGCCTTTCCCACTACTAGCTCTTTTTTTCTTTTTTCTTTTTTTTTTTCTTTTTTTTTCAGGGTAGACTGGAAATATTGAAACCTGCATTTTAAGTTATGATCTTTGTGAGCTCTGACAAGGCATTGAGATGTCCTCGTCCTTTCCCATCAGGTTGCCACGACTGAAAGGAGCTTGACAATCTGCCTCACTTCTCTTTGCGTGTCCCTCAGTAGATTAGTAAACTAACGGGCCCAGATCACTTATTTAGGATGAGGTCCGGTTTGGTTCTGGAGCTAGGAATTCATGCTGTAGTCCAGGCTGGTCTAGAACTCACTGTGTAGCCCAGGTTAGCATTGAACTCACAGCTATTCTCCTGCCTCTGCCTCCTGAATGCTGGGGCTACAGGTATGCACTCCTGTGCTCACTTTGTCTTCTTTACTTTAGGTCATTAAGTTGGGTGGGTAGGGAAGTGGGGGGACGGGTGCTGAGAGGAATTAGGGAAAGGGAAAAACATCAGAATATATTGTGAAAAATGTTAATTTAAAAAACTTTATGAAGACTGCCCCTATTGAAATGGGTGTAGTGTTAGATACACAAAAGTTTTTACCTCTAATTTCAGGGTTTTGTAACTCCACAGGACCCGTCCATGGGCCCCAGTTCTTGCTCTTGCTTCTTAGAACCCAGCGGCGCCCATGAGCACATAGGCAGTGGTCTGCTGTGTGTGTATCTTTGACTTTAGAACGCAGTGTCCTTTGAGTTGGAAATGACTCCTACAGGCTCATGTGTTTGAACATTTAAGTCTCCAGTGGGTTTGGATAGATTATGATACCTTTACAAGGTGGAGTCTTGCTGGAGGAAGTATGTCACAGGACAGGCTTGGGGGTGGGGGGTGGGTTGCAGCAGCCTTTCACTTCCTCTTGTGTCTCTCTGCTTCCTGTGTGGATAAGAATGTGATCACCTACCTTGCTCCTCCTTCCCTGTTGCCATACCTTCCTGCCGTGACGGGTGTTTCCCCTCTGGAACCAGAAGCCAGAATAAGCCCTTTGTTTCCTAAATTGATTTTGTTCATGGTATTTTATCACAGCAATAGAAAAGTAACCAACACCGGAAGCTCAGGAAGCAGTGGAAATTCTTCCCTTATAAACGCATTTCTCCTTCTTTTCTCACTGCCCTTCATCCTCCTGCTGAAAAGTACCTTTCAGATCGCCATACTCTTGCATCATTCTGAGACTTTGGCTCTTGTGGTTGGAATTACTCAGTGTGGTAATTTTTGAGGAAATGTCTAAAGTAGAGCAGCATATGAGTTTGAAATGAGTTGGTTTTAAGATGCAAGTTCGTTTATATAGAGACCTCTACCTATGGAACAATCGTTGATTCACGCTTACAGAATACATCCCTGAAGGGCCTGATCTCCAAGGGCTCAAAACTTTACTAGCTGGTAAGAAAGATTGTAGTAAATCTGCCTGTATGAAGTTGTTTCGAGTACCTTTGTCTTTTAAATCAAATTGGGCCAGTCTGACCCATGCCTGCCCAGAGTCAGTGTATCAGGCATCAGAAGAAGCCCACTCTTTACCTGATGCAGTTATGACCACAATGCTGAGCTCTGGGTGAACAACTTTCTTAGGGACATTTAGTCTCTGAGTTGCTGGAGAACCAAATACAGTGTTTGACACATGTAGCTTTACATTCCGGCAGTGTATTTAAAGACTCCTTCCATGCTTGAGACTAACAAGAAAGCATGGGGCTATTGTGTACAAGCCTAAAGAATGTCACGTGGCCTGACTTACACACAAAAGATTGCTCTCCCACGCCATGTGTTAATCAGAAGTGGCTGCCCTGCCATTATCATTAAGTAGAACAGTTTCCTGCAGGGCTGGGGAGATTGCACAGTCGGTGACGTGCTTCCTTGAGCGTGAAGACCTGAGTTCAGTCCTCAATAGCTGGTAAAAAACCTGGGTACAGTGGTGCACATCTGTAACCCAGCACTGAGGGAGGAAACACAGGAGCATCTGGCCAGCAAAGTTAGCTAATACAGTGACATCAACCTCTGGCCTCCACACATACATGCATGGGGGAGTATAGACCAGCACACACACACACACACACACACACACACGCACGCACACACACACACACACACACACAGCGGTTTCTTTTCATGGTGAGCATGCCATCAGACTGCAGCCTCATCCTTTGCATCTCTCCCTTCACCTCCTGGCCATCCCTCTCTCCCACTTGTATAGCCAAATTAAAGCTGTGAGTACAAAGAGCAAGGATATGACTCACTCCGGCTTTGTTTTTATTCCTGCTTCACAGCTTTACGCAGATGACTTAATAATTGTTGTGACAGCGACCGTGGTAAAGAAGCCCCCAGTGACATGTGGATGCACGCTGGCCTTTAAGTATGCCAGCATTCCCCTCCGGCCCCGTAGGAGTTGTTGATGCAGTCAAGGGGCATGAATGGGACTTGAAGGGGAATGAAGGGGACTAAAAAACGTAAACTTTCCTGTGCAGAGCTTGAGTTGCAGAGAATTCCTTAAGTTCCTTTAGCTCGTTGGGGAGCAGCAGGAAAAGTATTCAGGTCCCGGAGCTAGAGAGTGACGAATCAAAGAGAAGCTATATGCCATGGCTATGAGGAAGACATGGCTGACAACCCTGTGGGCTCAGTGTGGTAAAGCCACCGGACAAGGCAGGGGCCCCACAGTCGCAGTCGGGGCAGCAGGATGCTTGTGTTGTTTGGTCCGTGGTCCTGGTCGCATTTCCGTTTCTGCCCTCCATTATTCTTCAGCTGTCTATCTCTCTTCTTCTTGGCAGCCGCTCTACCATTTGAATTTGGCATCCGTGAGCATCACTGTGGCATTACAGCAAGTGCTCAGGGGCAGAGTGTCAGTCCTGGGTAACTAATTGTCTCTGATGTTTAAAAATACCTTTGGTAGATGTGGTAGCACACACCTAAAAGCTCAGCTGCTCAGAAGGCTCAACGTGGTGGTAATTTCAAGGCCAGCTTGGGCTACAGCATGAGGTAAAAGCTGTCGTGGGCAATTTAGTGAGACCCTATCTCAAAACCAAAAGTAAAAATGGGGCTAAGAATGTAACCCAGTGGTAGAGCACAGTTGGGCTAGCTTTTTTTTTTTTAGGCCCCAGGGTCAGCTCCAGTGCTGGAATTAAAAAAGTCAGAAGATATTGGAAGCATTGAGCAAATCCCTAAGCTTAAAAACCAAGTCTCACTTGTCTTAGTTTCCCTAGAACATAGCTTATGACATAAGGGCCATACAGATGGACCATTGGGCTTCATTGGGGAAAAGGCTATAAGAGATGGGCGCATGGTTGGGAAGATGCCTGTACCTGTCCTAGATAGATGCTGTTAACAATTTGGAGCAACATGGGAGTGCCCAGCAGGTTCATTGCCAGAGGACTCAGTCCACTGGGTCTAGCGTGAGACCCAACACAAGAGAAAGCTTTAAACCTGAGCCAAATCCAGGAACTGGCTGCAGCTACATGACTTAGGCTCATCACTTAGACTCTCTGATCCTTAGTCTCCATACCAGTGAGATTAGAATAATGATGCTAACAGGCAGTTAAACAAAGTACATGTATACAGAGCTATGGCTGTGGCATAGATGCCTTGTGTTCAGTGGCTCCTCTTTTGAAGCTGAGCACAAGCATCACCGAACATTGAGAGGTGTAGCGTAAGTCACTTATAACCCTACTAACCAAAACAATAGGAGAGGAGGATTAAGGAACACAATAACAAAACCGCAAGCATATCAGTTCCAAGGAACCATTCTCCTGTGTAATCAGCAGGATTTCTTCTGCTGGAACCTGGAGTAACCAGAACCCAGAACCTCAGCAGGAGCCAGAGCCCCGAAGCCTTCCCTCAAGTGGTTCTCTCTAGGAGCATCTCGAAGCGCAGTGATGAACAGTCAAAACTATCTGAAGTCTCAAAAAGCCCCGCCTCCTGTTCTGGGTTCATTTATACATCTCCTCCCAGAGTCTGTTCATGGGTCTTTTCAGCTGGCAACAATCAAGCTCCCGCACAAGATGGTTGCTCTTCTAGTGGATTAACTTCACCTGTTCTCTCACAAGACTGTTCCGATCCCTCACTTGGGATCCTAAAAAAACAGGTTTATCTCTCCATCTCCCCCTTTCTATTTAATAAAATAAGCTATATACAACAAAATAAGAATTATCCATTAAGTCAACATTTACAAGGACCAGTCCATTTGTAGTTAACAATTTTTAAGAAATTATTCCACTGTCCTATGCTACTGATTCTTTTTTTTTCTCCTTTATTAATTTATTCTTGTTACATCTCAATGGTTATCCCATCCCTTGTATCCTCCCATTCTTCCCTCCCTCCCATTTTCCCCTTATTCCCTTCCCCTATGACTGTTCCTGAGGGGGATTACCTCCCCCTGTATATGTTCATAGGGTATCAAGTCTCTTCTTGGTAACCTGCTGTCCTTCCTCTGAGTGCCACCAGGTCTCCCCCCTCCAGGGGACATGGTCAAAGGTGAGGCACCAGAGTATGTGAGAAAGTAATATCCCACTCTCCACTCTACTGTGGAGAGTGTTCTGTCCATTGTCTAGATCTGGGTAGGAGCTTAAGGTTTACCGCCTATATTGTCCTTGGCTGGTGCCTTAGTTTGAGCGGGACCCCTGTGCCCAAATCTGCCTATCATAATGTTCTACTTGTAGGTTTCTAGGACCCTCTGGATCCTTCTACTTTGCCATTCTCCCATGCTTCTAATACTGTGGTTATCTAGTCTTCAACCCCATCAGAGACCCCAAAAGAAAAAACTAATATGAAGGAAGTGCAGGCAAGCAACTTCCAAAAGTATGGACAGGACAGAGAGCTGACTGTCTGGGCAGTGACTAGTTCCTCTCCATTGTCGGGGCATCCAGTCTTCAGCCAGCCGGCCCAAGGCATCTGACAGACTGTTTCTGGACTGTCACAAGTTTCTCTCCATCGCAGGTGCATCCCACCTTAGGCAGCCAGCTCAAAGCATCTCACAGACTGCTCCTGAAGGACCAGCCCACCTGGCCTCTGCAAGGCTGGGCAGTCAGTTTCTCAGTATCAGGCTTGATCATAGTGCACAGTCATTCTGTCATCAGTAGTAAAGATAAACAAAGTTCCTCAGTCCAGTGGCTATTTACCACTTGATGGCCGCATAATTAGACTGGAGGTGCTACCTGGAACCGATGTGTCTCTCTGTCATAAAAGCTCTTTATTATTAAATGCCATTTTCTGTGGATCTCTGAAGTGTTTGAAGACCATCTATCTATCTATCTATCTATCTATCTATCTATCTATTATCTATTCCTTTGAAAACATATGCAAAAATTAAATAAAGCTTATTCTATAATTAGTTTAGTATCTAGTAAGATTTATAAGTGATCAACTATCAATTTCTATCTCCAACCATCCTGAACAAGTTATAACAGTTATTTTTCACCTTTTCAAATAAGTTGTACATGTATAATATATTAAGTAAATGTCAAACAAAATGATCTTAAGTTTCTACCAACATACAATATACAATAAAGTTTCCATTAACATACCATATATAATACATAAAGCAGAAGTTGAAAAAGGAAAAAAATCTTAAATTTACATCAATCTACAATGCCAATGTGAAATATATAAATACTAATGTAAATTATTTGAGGCTAGTAGATTCAGTAATCTATTTTTTATTCTATAAATCTATCTCATTCCTCATATCCTTCCCTTTTATCTTCCCTTCTTTCTCCCTTTTCCCCTAATGTTAGATAAGATAGAAAAATAAGAGAGAAAGAAGGATAGAAGAAAGAAATCCCTAAATGAAACTTTTATTAACTATAACTAACCCCCCTAGGCAAAAACAAACATTGATAACTCACCAAAACCCGCCATCTCACCTATTGGGAATGGGGGCATCATTCTCTCAAAATTACTTTTTGCTATTTGGGGGAAAAACTTCTTTTGGGTACCCATAGAAAAATAAGATATTGGCCAAGCGCTGCAAAAGCCAGCTGTATCTGTTTTGTCCAGTCTTTTTTTTTTTTTTTAATTGATCCTTGAGTCTAGCCCTTTTTAAAGTTTATATGCGTGCAATTTCTTGAGGAAAACAGTAGCTGAAGCAGTCTTTGATGTTGAATCGCCCAGGCTATCTGCTTTGTCTTCATAATTATCTATTTTTTGCTCAGGTTCCTCCACCATGTCCCAAGCTCTTAAGGCTGCAGCGCGACATTGTTTGATCCCCGTGTCATCATATTTGACTTGTTGTCTTAAGTCAGCATATTGCCCTTCACCAAGTAATTGCTCCTTACTGATATTAATCTCCATCCTCCTATTTTCTTGTTCTAACCGCTCTGCCTCCCTGCCTCCCTTCGCCACCATGACAACCACTGCAACTGTTGCACCACTTCTAATACCGCTGAAACCAAACTTTTCCGATCTTGAGGAACAAGTCTATGCTGCGTGGCCCAGTTGCTCAACATTTCTTTGACGAAAACGAAATGTATTCCACACCTGACGATGGACTCCTTAAAATGTTTTAAATCTAACATATCTATTGGACGCCATACCATTTCATCATAACTCTCAGCTCCATCTGAGCTGGCACACATTTTACAGTCACTGGAAAAGCCGATGGTGATGGTGTGACTCTGGGGCGTTCCTCTATGGGAACATTTTCCTCCAAAACCCTTTTTCTGCTCTCCTGATCTTGTAGTTGTTTGTTTGTTTTTGTTTACAGCCTCTGCGGCTTCCCGTTTCTCTCTGCCCCCTTCCACACGCTGGTGCTCTGACCACCTGGCCCGTGGAGCAGGGCAGGGCGGCAACTGTGGGAAACACTCACCTTTATCAACGATGGCACAGTTTGTTTTCTATTTGCTTCAACCTCTACCTTCAAATTTCCTAGTTGTGCTGCCAACTCTGCAATCCTTTCCAGAACGATAGAATTTACTGACCCTTCCAGTTTTTGTATCTTATCCGTCTCTCTTCCAAACCCTTTAAATATGTTATACAGTAAAAAGACCAAGGGGGGAAAAAAACAAACGATTCCGTCTGGATATAAGACAGGAAAAGACTTTATAACAGCAACTGCAATTTTGCCGACACCCTGAAAAAGCAGCATTATCTCTTGAAAACCACTATCTTCCTCCTCCACAACATTAGAAGTTAGGTTACCCATGATGCCCAAACCATGCTGGGCGCCACTTGGTTTGTCTTCTAGTGGATTAACATCATCTGTTCTCTCACAAGACCTTTCTGATCCCACACTTGGGATCCCAAAACACTGGCTTATCTCTCCTTCAGGGAGGTCTACAATAGAAACTGAAAGCGAAGGATTTGGCTCAAGCCTTGCCTAAGCCAATCCTTCCTGTGGCGGGCATCTCCTCTTAGATAGAGACAGAGTGTTAGAACAGGCCATCGCCTACACACCGGCCGTCTTGCTTCTGTGTGGCATAACTGTGCTGTGGACATTTATAAAGCCACTATGACTGCAGATCAAGCCAGTCAGTCAGCGGCAGGGTCCAGCCAAACCCTCAGCTGGATTTGTCCTGTTTGGGGTTACTTTTAATTAAGTCCTGCAGGATTTTTACAACTTCCATTCATGAGTCTTTTAGAAGTGTGTGTCGATATCCACCCGAGAATGCTTGTAACAATAATAGTGACCAAAAAAGTTAAGAAAAGAAGCACCGTGAACATCACAGAGATAGTGAGACTGACTTCTTTGGTTCCTTTAATAAGCCTCAGTTCTAAGGGTAAGCACGGTCACTCGGTTCTCTGGACCGGAATGGACCAGCAACAGGGAGGTACAAGGTAAAGCATTAGAAGAGAGGGCTTGCTTTCGGATGCTTCTAATGCAGAGGCATAGCTGCCGGGTTAAGGGCCTGTGGAGAGTGTCTTACCCGTTCCTCCCTTTTCATCTTCCTCTCCAGCACAGAATGAAGCTGGCTGGCGTCTGTCAGTCAGTCACAATGTGCTTGTGTAGTTCTCTGAGCATTTATGCTGGGGCCTCTTTTATTCCTGGGGAAGGCTGCTGTATGAAGACAGCCCGCTCCTTCCTAGAGGAGCCTGCCTCTTCTGCACGGTTCGCACTTCAGTTCTACTTTCTAAATATATCTATAAGAGGAGAACCAAAATGGTTTATGCGTATATGTTCAGTCTTGATTTTTAGAAGTTTGGAGTTGGGCAATCATAGCTGCCTCTCTCTGGGTACCCAGTGAGTAATGACAGACACAGGAGCCAGGGTAACATCCTGATTCAGCATGTTTCAGACACATATTCAGAACTAGTTTGGGATACATTTGTAATATTTAAAACCCCAAAAGGCTTGTTGTTAAATTAAATAATATAAATATATATAATATAAGGTATATGTAATTCAAGCTATTAAAGATTGTCTCTTACATTAGTAGGTATATACCCTTGAAATTCTCTTACATATATAAAATAAAATTCACCATAGCATTATGTGTTAAATAGCAAAAATGAAAATTTTTAAAGCTGGAAGCAACGGAACATTCAACAGCAGAGGACCAAATTAAATCTTCTATATTCCAGTATTATACAACAGTATTACAACAGAAGTGAGCCAGATGTATAGATAGCACAGTTACATTTTTCAAACTTCATTATTAAATGAATAGAGTGTATAAAAATGTGTGTTGTGAAAATACTATATTATTTTTATACTTACATTCAGCAAATAGACAACAGATACCATTAGTCCATAGGTTTGATAGGCATGTGATAATTGATAGGCATCTGATAAATGCATGTTCATACTTGCATATTAGTATGGTATATTTTATATGAAATATTTATAGCTGGAAAGTATGTATATGCTATGTATTTAAATATTCAGACACACTTAAAAAATAGTATGTTTGATATAGTATATCTAACACATTGTGGATGTTAGGAATATTAAAGTGTCTAAAAAGCTTGGCGTGGAAGTGGAGCTCAGTTTTAGAGTACATGCCTATGCCTGAGTTCAGGTCCCAGCATCTGGAGGGAAAAAAGCCAAAAGGATGAATACCAAACCTCCCATTACAAAAATACCATTATAATTTCATTTCCTACACGGGAGGGTGAAAGATAGATGCATGTTACAAAATATGAGGAGTTCTTGTGTCTGAGTGGTAACTAGACAGGGCTCACTCCATTCTTTATACTGTTCTGAGACTTAAATTTCTCAGAGTCAAAAGAAGTCCACGAAAACAGGAATATATTTATGACGAAATGTCAAGTGGCAAGCAGATGGCACGGTGGTTCACTGGCCTTGCTTACACCTTCCGCTGCCCCCAGCACGCGCAGCTGTCCGGAAGGAAATCTCTAGGACGCATTAGCCTCTGGGCAGTAGGCCGGGCACTAGGTCACCTGAAACATTTCTATTTTAGATTTTGGTTGGAACTCCTATTGCAAAGGCTCCCATGGTCATAGCTGCAGATAAATCTGAGTTGCCTGGCCTTTGTGAAATGCTGTTCCTATTGGCCATTTGGTCAGATGTGTGGCAGCTCATAATTTAATCAACATTTGATAACGCACTGGGACAAAAAGTCTCCTCATACAGTTGATTCTGCCAGCTCAGACATTTACGTTCTGTCTGAACCCCATTTGGTTACCATCCTCCCAACCTGCTCTCTTGGGAAATAGGTTGGGTCAGGCTGGTCAGCAGGCAATCCCAAATATACTGTGAAATCAAGGGGACCCTCTCATCTTCCTTTCTGGAGTATGGGCAAGTTGGCCACCGGAGCCATGCCCTGGAAGAAGAAGGAAGCCATGTGCAAGTGTTCTAACTCAGAACACATATTCCAAAGGCCTCTCTGCTTCCTGCTTGGTGACCTCATGTTCTGCCTTTCACAGCTTTTATAATAGTTGTCCCTTGTGCTTCCTATTCCAAAAGCCAAGAGAGAGGAACAGAAGGGGAGCCTCCTCATCCAGCAAGCAGTGGTCCACCCCTTGTGGGGAAAAAGGGAAACAACCATGTTAAAAATTGACCATCCTCACAGTCTTCAATGGGCCTGGTCTATGGCGCAGTAAGAGTGGTAGGCAGCATCCTCCACTGTGACTAGCCAGGCCGGTCACCATCAAGAGAGCCTTAGTGGCTTTGAGGGACAGGAGGAGGCGTCTGTAATCCAAGAAACAAGCTGATGGTCTCAAGACTCTTGCTGTCGATCGCTGGTTAAGTGCAAGGAAAAACAGGATGTTACCCATCTTCTCAAACATCCATCCTCGCTATAAATTCTGGAGTAAGTGTAACCTAACTTCAGGTTATAATGGCTCTACAGAATGTGGACTCACATCTCTGTCATGATTTCACATCTCGATTTGCCAATTGAACAAAAGGAAATTAGCCTTGGGCAACCCACAAAGCCCTCAACCACAGTAGGTTATGCTAGAGCTCCTGGCAAGCCACGGGACAAGACATTAAATAAGAATCTCGTAGAATCAGATCCATTCAGGTAGCCTGGAAATCTTTCACAAAAATATATGGCACACCTGTTTATCATCACACACACACACACACACACACATACACACACACACACACACACACACACACACAAAATCTCATCTCAACAGGAAAATATTAAGAAAGATAATGTCCAGTGGAGAAAGAATAAGAGGAAAAAAATTATGCCTGTCGCGAGATAGATGCCACAAGAGAATGACGTGTAGATGGATGAAGAAGCAGATGAAATGTGAAAATTCGAATTCCACAGGGAGATGAGACTGCAAGTGAATTATTAAATTTAATTTTGATTGCTACCATTTTCTCATTGCTGGATTCTGAACAGTGTTTTGTAAGTTGCCACCTTGCAGAATTCAGTTCTTTCTGGAAGAAACGGTAAAGCTCTCAGGGTAGACATCAACTCCGATGTCTGATCCTTAGGGAAAGAGCAACGCTGACCTCTCTCCGCATGGGGACAGATCACCGTTGTCCTTTCTGGGACCAGAACAGACAAATAATAACCATGCCACATCTGACCCACGAGATGAGAATGGTCTTTACATGTTTATGATCTGGCTTATGAAGGGACCAAAAAGAAATATTTTACACTATTTGACAAATTTCGTGAAATTCAACTTTTGATAGCCACAGTCAGTTTTTGGAGGGTTGTGGCTGACGTTGCTCTAAAACAGTGTCATGCTACGTAGCCCAGGCTAGCCTCAAACTCAACAATCCTCCTGTCTCTGCCTCCTGAGTGCTGGGATAATTGGTACCACCATGGCTGACCTCATGGACGTTTCATGGGGACTTGGCTGTGCTTGGCAGCTGGGGGCCTCAAATATCTACCAGGTGGCTCTGCCAAAGGTAGTTTGCCAGTCTTTGCTCTAGGACATGGGTTCAGTGTGGCCTGGAGAACATAGTAGACACCCCAAGTTCTTTATCCTTGCAGTCTTCTCATCGCTGCTCCTGTGGGGGAAGGGCATCACTGATGTAAGTACCAAGTGAGACAGAGCTTGGGAAACGCAACCTTTAGAGCTTCTGAACAGTCCTTGCTGATGGTGGTGTGGCTACAATAAACATGGCAGCAGGGGTGTAGGGGGCAGGGGCATAGTTAATACGTGTTGTGTCTTGAAAATGCAATGCCCCATACACCAGGATTGTCATGGCTTCTGTTATCACCGCATCCTCCCTGAATATGGTCAAAGCAGCAGTCAGAGGCTGCCACACTCTGCTGCTCCTCACCAAGCAGGCCTTTTCCCCAACTGAACTAATAATGTGTGAGTCTAATTAGAATAAAGCTCATTAGAGACAGAGACAGCCATTAATGCCTCCATTGATTTTTCTAATGAAATAAGCCGGGGGAGGAGACTTTAACAGGGCAGCTAATTATTTTTTGTTTTCTTCAGCATTTCTCCTGCTTTTAAAACTGTTGTTGTAAGCTGCCATTGGACTGTAAATGAAAGTGGAGCTGAAAGCAGCGTGTGACATTTTCAGCCCTGGGGAAGGCGTCTGCTTCCAGCCCGCAGCCCTGCAGGGAGCTGTAAGACCCCAGTCCCCTCCCCAGTGTGTTTCATGGCATTATGGCTGGTGGCTCTGAGGTGCCAAAGCTGTGAGCGTGGTTATCCGGCCCAGTGGCCCTGGCACAAGGCTGAATGTCCGTCCACATTCCATGGACTCTTAGATGGTGTTGTACCTAGAGGAACAGCTTGTGAACTAGCTGGGCAGAGAAGGGAAATGCTCCCCGCCCCAAGCCTACCCCACCCCCCCACCCCCCCACCCCCCATTGAACTTCTGTACATTGAGTCGATGCACAGGAACTCAGATGGGCCAATCACATTGTATTAATCTAAGTGCTCCTCGCTACTGAGTAAGCAGTAAAGTCCCCCACAGTACCAGTTACAGAAGGAAAATGGTCATTCAGACCCGAGTGTGTGCCTCGGGACAGACAAACACACACACACACACACACACACACACACACACACACACACACACAGCGGACACGTTCCCATGTGTGCGTCCCCTAGAAACTACTTAAATAAGGTGGTGACTAATGAACGGTGGGATTCGAGTATCAGCTGCTAGCCTTCCCCCATATACACTCTTCCCCTCTCCCCACTTCCACACTGTTCTAGCAACACTAGCCTGACCGCTGCTCGTCCTGGAACCGCAGCTGATACAGCTGAATTGTTAAAGGGGACCAGTCTTCTTCCTCCAGTGGGACCTGAAACATGGTGACCGCTTACTTCCCTTATGAAAACGCCAGGGTGCCTTCTGATCGCAAACACTCGCCAGTCTCCCTTCAAGGCAGGGTGTTCACAGGTGATGTGGTGGGAGACATACAGGATTCAGTTAGACACCAAAGGGCGGGGCAGCAGGAAGCACTGCCTGTCCTCTCAAGTAAGGGGGGTGGGGTGACATGTTAGCCTAAGCTATTGATTGGGCTAAAGAAGGACCAACGAGAGGGGAAGAGACATCTGGGGACAGACTGACGGGAAGACGCCATATTAAACCCAGGTCATACAGACACAAGTAGCCAGACAGTGAGTGCGAGAGGAGAAGAAGGAAGAGAGCAGCCATGTGAGTACATGACTGGGGCACAGAGAATGCGGGATGCTACTGAACTTGTGTGTCGGTCTGTCTGGTGGGAGGCAGTACATGAATGTATACGGGTATCTGTTTTCAGATATTCCTTTCCATATCTAATAAAAGTGCTGTAAGATAAATACTTGTAATTATAAACTCGACAACTTCATCAAGGCATAATCTATACCCCATAAAGCCATCTGATTTTACATGCACAGGTCGATGGTTTTTAGTAAGTTGGCCCAACTGCAGAGCCCTTAGCACACCCTGACTTTAAAACACTTCTATTGCATTACTAATGACTTTCCTACTTGCTTGTCGTCAGTCTCTATTCTCACCTATAATCATGTATCTTTGAGTTTTATTCTCTGATTGTTATTTTTAAAAAAAGGATACAAATCTTCACATGGCTTAGCAGGGATTGCCAGGCCACTTTAGAAGCAGCCTACCACTATGTACTGCAGCTAACAGTGAGTGGGGGCTGCATCACACTGTACACCCTCAACAGCTGGCTGCCACGAGTACTTAACTTCTAATTATTTCTATTGGGTTTTTGCAGATTATGTTTCTCTTTGTGTACTTTTTGCTTTCATTTTGTTTTGAATGAGTTTTCATTCTCTGCTTTATTTCTCTTTAGGATTCTCTTGTGTCTTTAACTAAAATTTTAAAGTGTAGGTGGATGTGGTGGCGCACTCATTTAATCCCAGCACTCGGGAGGCAGAGGCAGGGGAATCTCTGGGAGTTTGAGGCCAGCCTTGTCTACAGAGTGAGTCCATGACAGCCAAGGCTATTACACAGAGAAACCCCTGTCTTGAAAAACCAAAATATATTTTTTTCTTACAGATTTTGCATATTAAATCCTTTGGCTTTTTTGCCAGTGTGACATTTTCCCTTTTTTTAATGTGTGAATATAGATGTGTACAGATAAAAGGTAGGAGTGTGTGGCTATGCAGACAGGGAGGAATGCAACCTCGAAGAGCAGGGCCCTTCCAACACCTGAGAAATATCCACTGGGTCCCCTTCACAAGGCTGGAATTGTGACTGACAATTCTCACCTCTGATTGCAACTTAGGGTCTTTACAGAGGCTTTCATTTTGGGGTCCCTTTATGGAGGTGGAGGGGCATACTTCAGCTAAGAGACTTACTGTGTGTTGTTGCCTTAGTAGGCTCGCTCCTACGTCCTTCCTCCTCCTGACGACTAAAAACTTGACAATTCTGTTTTTTAGCTGTTCTTTAACAATTTAAGTGAGACATGAAGTCCTGTTGGCAGAATCAGGTTCCCTGGCTTGCCCAGCAGGACCAGTGTACAAATGGGGGTTCCCATAAGGTGCAGAGACTGGACGCCAGGCAGCCGGTGCATCTTAGCTGTGCTATGTTCTGATTTCAGAAGTCTTTGTTAGCAAAGTGTACGGTCCTCTTAGCTGCGGTCAGGTGATAAGAAAAATGAAACTGGCTGGAATTTGAATTTTTCTTATCAAGTCATTACAGTCTTGCAGAAAAGGCAAAGATTAGCTCAGGGATCTGGGCTTCTCTGAGATTTGCTCACAAGCCATGCGCCTCACTCCTACCCTGCAGGGTTGATATGAATAATAAATGAAATGATGTCTGCAAAGAAGCTCATGTAGGTTTTTTTTTCCTCCTTCTCATAGTAATTACAAAAATTTAGGGGAGTAAAGTCTCAAGAAATGAAAGTTTCAGGGTCTTGCCTATACACAGGGGTTTATTCAGCAGCATCTGTCAAAGGGTGTGGGAGAGGCCTTTGTGTGTTAGCGGTGAACTTGCAGGGTCTGAAATGGTCCTTTAGGTTATTTGCTTTTGTTTTTAGTGAGTGTGTGTGTGTGTGTGTGTGTGTGTGTGTGTGTGTGTGTGTGTCTGTGTGTGTGTGTGTGTGTATATGTGTCTGTGTCTGAGTGTGTGTGTCTATGTCTGTGTGCATGGGCACGCATGCGGTACACCATAATCCTGTAGTGCTCTAAGAGGCCAGAAGGACGTCAGATTCCCCTACAACTGATGTTACAGGAAGATGTGGGCTGCCATGTGGATGCTGGGAATTGAACCCAGGTTCTCTGCAAGAGCAGCAAGTGCTCCTCCCTACTGACTCATCTCTCTAGCCGTGTGTTCTTTAGTTTATAATCTTGTAGCTCCTTTGCATGGTTAGGAACTGTGTTATCAATCAGTACAAAAGGTTTTATATACAGGGTGTGACTATGTGTCTGTATTTGTGTATGAGGGGTAGGGGTGTGTGTGTGTGTGTGTGTGTGTGTGTGTGTGTGTGTGTGTGTGTGTGTTTGCTGTCAAGTTCATCCCAATGGTGGAAGGGCCCTCTCATCCTCACGTGAGCCACGTGAACCTTCACTTAGATGTGAGGCCTTATTTTGGCACAGGATGGGAAGGGACTTTAGTTTTTGCCATAGAACATGTATTCATATACAAGGATTGGGGTTCAGATCTGCCTGGGACACACTGCTGAGGAAGGAGCCACTGTCGGGTCACACTGTGACCACAGCCCTCACTCACCAATGGGGCTCTTCATCTCTGCTGGACACCTGAACAGACCAGTGTTTATAATAACAGTGACAACAGAAGCGGCAACAGCGAACAGTTATTGACTCCCTGACAGAATGATGTATTTTTCCACATCTAGCCCTGATCACAGCCCTAGTGGATAGAGATCATGGCTGTACCCAAGAACCAAAGCCTATTATTTCACCCAGGTCCCACTTTTCTATGCTAATAAAATCTCCATGGAAATTCTGAGCCCAGACTGGCCTGTCCAGCTGCATGCCCAGCATCCATCAGCAGGTCCACTCCGAGCCTCCTCCTCAGTTACAGGCACATGGAGAGCATCACTTGATGTTTGTAACCTCATTCAGTTAGATGTGTGTGTGTCCTGTTTCCCATGCTGAAAAATAAGTTCCCGACAGGCAGGAACCTTGGGGGTCTCCTTTGCAGCTCTGCAACAGGTGGCTGAGAGAACAGCTCCTGCCTCACCTGGGCCAAAGCTAGAGATGGTGTCAGCTTGAGCCATGCCACCAGGAAGGCTGTCATGGGGTGACATGACTGCTACCTACATACTCTTTCGGGTGGCCTTGGTTACCCATTTTCTCTGTCCACTAGAGGTATTGTGCCACAAGTGAATCAAACCTCAGCTTGACACTGGACTCAGGTATTCTGCAAGACACTGAGGACTGCAATCTGATAGTGGAAGAGCTAAACCAGGCTAAGTAGTGACTCATTCTGACAGAACAAGCAGTCTGGGGCTATTTGGCAAGGAGTTGGGATCCTGCTTCTGCAGATCCCAAGGTTTCATTGGATGGCCACAATGGTTTGTTTGTTTTGTTTTCAAGTATGAAACATGCTTGTATACATGAACATACACACTATGAACAAATTAACTACCAATCACTATTTAGACACTATTAATACTACCAACAGTCACATCAAATAACTGTTGTCATTTTTATTTCATCAGTGAAAAAACTGAGACTAAAAGAGGTAACTTGAACAAGGTACCCAAATTAGTAAGAAACACAGCCAATATTAGCATCCAGACATGTGATTAATAATTCATTATGGTGACACTTAAGCATAGGGAAGTGTGCAGTATTCCCAATGTGCAGATACATAACAAAGAAACAGTTAAACATGCTATGTATGTGAGGAACAGTTACATAAAGAAATTTAAGCATTGGTGCTTTTAAGAATTGATGCTGCCAGGTGTAGGGTCACACAACTGTAATCCCAGCACTTGTAGAGGCAGAGGCAGGAGGATTGCTGTGGGCCTGGTCTACAAAAGCAAGTCCAAGACAGCCAACACTACACGGAGAAACCCTGCTTGAAAAAAAAATTATTCCAATTATTTAGAAATTTCTGGGTTTGTTTGGGAGAAAAAAAAAAACAAGTTTTCTGAATATACTGGAAGGAGCCATGGGATGAGAGATTTAAAAAGTGCTTCTAGTAGCCAAAATTGTAGTTTCTTTATGTAATAAGATACGACTTTATACTATTATCAATTCAGCCTGAAATCAAAGGAGTCTATACACAGTAAACAAAGAAGTGTTTGCTACCAATTCTTCATGCACACCAATTACAAAAATGAGGTAGAATAAACAAAAATAAAAGAAACAACCAAATATTCATTGAAGTTGCCTATAGTAAATGTACTATAAAATAGTTAGCAAGAAAACAGTTTAGGGCAATGGCTGCTCATCTAAGTAGGATAAACTGCTGACGCATCCACTGCCATGTACAACTTCTAGTTACATTGTTTAAGGTTCTGATTTTTATAGGTTATAGAGTCAAAGTGTTTGTTTTTAAAGGAGTGTTTGTGCCCAAACTTTAGAGCATCTAGTTTGTATTTTAAAAAAAGAAAAACAAGTGAAGGGTACAACGAAAATATTCCAGCTTGCCCTTTCACCACCGCCTGTCCTGTGACGCTGTGATGAAACAGGAAGGGACTTTTGTCTTGTCCTGTCTGTGGAGATTTGCTCTCAGAAAGCTACATACTTTGATCAAAACAACCCAGCCGGATCAGATGTGGAACTTCAGTCCTGGTCCCGTCTGTGTCCTCATGTGGAGAGAGGCTAGAAGATGCTCAAAAGCAGCCGTTCCCTCGCGTCCTTAAGCCTGCCAAGATCCCGCCTGCCGGCAGGCTCCCAAAAGCCTCTTGTCCTCCTAGTCATTCATGAGGACTAGGCACAGCCCCAGATCTGTCACACATGTTCATAAAATCCTTATTTGCTGTTCCTTTAAACCATTTTTAGAGCGAATTAAAAACTCAGGCATCCCTCGATTACACACTGTTCTCCTGTGACACTTTAAGTGCCCAAGCCTGGGGAGGGAGCTGCATAATGTGAGCCCCAGAAGGTGACTGCCCAGTCTTCCTGGTGGGAGATAAGACTCCTAGCAGCAGCAGCCCTTTGACTTCTTGGTGTAAGCTGTACCTCATTCATGCCAATGATCCAAGTTGACATAAATTCTTGCTAGCATTTTTAAAAAACTTATTATGGGACTGGTCTCTTATGCCTTGAGATAATTAGACCCTAAAAATCAGACTCTCTCTCTCTCTCTCTCTCTCTCTCTCTCTCTCTCTCTCTCTGTGTGTGTGTGTGTGTGTGTGTGTGTGTGTGTGTGGTCACTGATGAAGACTGGATTCCATCACAAAGCCGACTTAAATTGGAAGGAAATGGACCAGCAGTAACTATTCCAGGCCCTGGCTTGACTTTTGTATTCACGTGACCTTTTCTCTTTTGTTCCCAGGGTCGGGATTACTGTTCCGAAGAAGAGGATATCACATAGCATCGATTCTCCCACTCAGACCAGGAGCTACTACTGTGTAAATAGGTTACACCCCAGTTGAAACCTTTGCAAAGGTCGGTTCTCTTCACCGAACAGCACTATTAACAAGCGAAGACCGGTCCATATCGTATGCCCCATTAAATTACAGTGTTTCTTAATGAACCTGCAAAGGAATATTGCTAAACACAAACACAAAAAACTGTTCTGGAACTTTCTTTGTTGCTGCTAGTTAAAACTTGTTGCAACTTTTCACTTCTCTTGTGTCCAAGTATGCAGCAAAATTCTGCAGTTCACCTTAAAGATACTATTGGTTTTCCGATGCTCTCCAGCCTATTTTCTAAAAGATGAGGTAGAGATGCACTCTGACACAGACTCCGGTTCTAGCCTGGTTCTGCTTTGATGTCAAGCATCCCTCCCCCTCTTTCCTCCTCTTCCATCTCTTCTGAGTGGTCCAGGGATGGCCTGAGCCTTGCTTCTCACTGGTAATGTGTGGCTTTGGACATGGAATGGTGGCCATGGTAAAGCCTTGTTTCTCTGCTCAGAAGTAGAAGAGCCGCAATTGATTAAAAGCATGTTGTGGCCTGACTCCTGGAAGTGACACAGGCCCCGAGCAGTTAGGTTGTTCCACTTGCTAGGACTCTTAGTGCAGGATTCAGCTTGTAGCATTGGCTTTGCTCACATGCAAATGGAAGTGTGACCACAATCAGCTTGAATCCCTCTTCCTCACTCTCTTTTTTTTTTTTTCTAAGAAATAAACATTTTACTGTTTTTATGTATCCTTGTCTTCTCCCATTCATCCAGCTCAGCATTTTAAGATGATCCCAGGTGTGGAAGTTAAGTCCTCCTTCACAGTGGCACTGATGATTGCCCTACATGGCTCCCCACCCTTCTGTTGACATCTACCATGGTGTGGAAGGGCTGTGAGTGGTCGGAAAAGATACAGGACAACCCCGCGACTCCTCAGGAGGGCTGGAAATCACCGCTGCCTATCACTTTGTTAGCTCCTAAGGCACGCTGTTTTCTAATTTCTCCCCTTTCAAAATCAAAATGCCACATTAGCCTTGCCCCTTCCTTCCCTTGTGTTTCCAGATCCGGTAGTATGGGTAAAAGGTGTCTGCCTACTGGAAAACATAGGACATCCACACTGGAGATGTTATTTGGAGATGTGAAAGCCAAAAGCCCCTGGTGGTGGGGAGTGTTGGCCGTGTGTTCAGTAGAGTTTATTTTTCCATGCTATGTGAAGAGAATGATCTCTTCTCAAAGACAGAAGTAATATTTTTAACAAATATTGTCACAAGTAAATAGCAATCAAAAGGAGAAAATAACTTTTGTATTTTTTTAAATCATGTTTGATAGCTTTGAACGAGGGTTCTCTTTGTTACTTTCAGGGGAGGGCACCCTATCATATGCCATGCCAGCAGTCCAGGGTTGGGCTTGCCCTACACACACACACACACACACACACACACACACACAAGAATGCTCTGTTCTTTGAGGGCTGTGAATTTCAAGGGCCTCGCTATCAGCCACACTGCCACCTTCGGAAGGTGGAATAGTTACAAGAGGATTAGTTAAGATGTTCCCAGCTGTCAAAAGATTGTCTGCCACAATACAGAGCAGGAAGCTAAATTCGTTCTTGCCAAAATGAGCCTTGACTTTCAAATCCGTCCACAAAAATGGCAAGATTCTTCACCTCCTGTCAGACCCGAGGCAGCAAAAGCGAGGGAAAGAAAACGTGGTCGAGTGCTATAGAAAATGGACTCGGGTGTTAGCAACAAAACATCCCATAATTCTTGCAGCCAGCAGCAGCTATTTTGGGGAGCAGCTGTGGTTGTTACATAAATAGAGATGTGGCCAAAAGCTGAGGCTTTTTATCCAGCTCCACGCAGAAAAATGCAGGGAGAGTCGAGTAGTCTAGAGTTTTAAGTTCCCTCCTCTCATATGGTTTTTTTGGCCAAAGGACGAAAATAGTTTTCCTCCACTGTAAATGAACTGCTAAAGCCTGCCTCACTCGTTCACTGGCGGCTTTGTTCACTGTTCTCTGGATGGCCATTTGCGGGATCTCGTGCTCTTATCAAGCAAGAAGGAAGCGAATGTTAACGTCTTCCGTTTGACCCCTCTGCTTGGTGTCTAAGACAGTGTCTTCCCAGGAAATCAACATCCTCCGCCCGAAGATGAGATGCCCATGTCCTTTTCCTCAGTCATGTTTAGTGTTTTGGGTGTCACACATGTTTCTCGGGAACCTCACTTTTGAGTGTTAATGAAACCCTCAGTGCTGTCTCAGGAACAGCGGCTTTTCACAGATTTGTCTCCTGTATTTCATGCTGGATAGCTCTTTTGCTGTACAGAAGTGATTTCATCTTCAGGTACGTTTGGTTACCTCTAGAAATAGGTCCAAGAAACAGGATGGTTGAGTGGGTTGGCATGAAATGCTGGACTATATTAGCAACACTCGAAACTGTCTGTTTTCCATTTGTTGGTTTGAATCATAAAATTGTCAAGTGATTTGTGTTTGTACTTTATTTTTCTATACCTTCTGGAAGGATCTAAATTAAAAATATATCCCCCCCTCCCCCATATCATAGCATTAAGCAGATTGTCTCAGGTATAAGGAAAAGATTTTTCCAGTATAGATGCTGGTACATCTTGCTGGTTGTCATGTCTGTAGGACTTGGGAGCTGGAAGGAGGGAGGAAGAAAGGGGAGTGGCCTGGTAGGTGCAGGAAGGGGAATGGGCAGAGGCTATTTTGAAGAGCTTGTAGAGCAGCTGTGTGCTAAGGCAGCTGGCCTAGTGGCCAGTGGGTGGAGTGGATCTGCTGGCAAGACTCGTAGCTGGGTTACACACGCCTCACGTCCTCCACCGTGTAGAGTTGTAGAGGTTCGACAGTGTGTCCGCGCGCAGCTTTCTTTGGCTTGGCAGACATTCAGGATCCCAGAGTACTGCTCTCATAATTGAATACGTGTTTCTTACTGGCAGACAAACTCAAAAGAGGCTTTTACCTCCAGGAAGCCTCCTAGCCCCAGGCTTAAGCGGGAGCACTAAGAGTGACATTATAGTCTATTTAGGGACAAAGAAGGTACAAAGTCCAGAGATGAGAAAACTAGGTCAGCCCTGCAGAAACAGCCGCACAGTGGCAGGCCTCTCCCTGTCTGCTGTGCCTAGGGTCTGAGGCTCAGCTTTGATGACGCAAGTAAGAAATACGTACCCCAGGAATAGCCTTGGTTCTCAGCCCCCTGGCGCCTGCCTGGTCCTTCACTATAAAGCTTCTCTGTGTCTTGGGTGGAGCCAACTCTGAAGTGGCCATGCCAGAGAGATGACAGCCCAGGGATGGTAAACCCTACGACTTGACCCAGTTGATGGCCTCCGACTTTGAGTTATAGCTTTGCCTCAGCCTCATCACCCCCTTTCTTGGTCTCTGTCTCTTCCAGCAGGGGTCCCATAACCTGCTGGAGTAGAATATCCCTCTTCTGACCTTTGCCTCAGTCACCTACAGGGCAGTGTGGCATAGCGATAAGTCTTGTTTCGATGCTGGGTGAAAATGTAAAAGTTGTTCCATCTCTACTGGTCCCCAAAAAAAAGAAGCTACATTAAAAATGTTTGATTTGTAGTAAGAGAAAAGATCATCTTCTTAATCCAGGAAAAATATGAAGAATCTAGACTTTAAAAGCCAGGTATTTTCCTTATAAAAGACAAAACAATTGACATAGAAAGTCTTTCCCTTAAGCTTCTCTCAAAAACAAGGGGGGGCCAGTTTCATTTCTTTATACCTCTTTAGAAGTTGATCTTCTTAAGTTGCTTTAAACTCCAGTAGAAAAATAAAGCATGCTTGGTGGGTAGGGGCTGTGTATTTACAAGGCATAATGAAAGGGGTGGCTGGAAGTGGGGGCTTCAAGATGTCATGAGTGGGTTGGCAGACCCCAGTGTGCCTCTGCAAAGCTGTGTGGAACCTCTACAGATGCCCTGGGATGAAGCATTGGGATTCCTTGAATGAGATCTGTGACTCGCCTCTTACAGACAAATGGATGCATTCTCCTGATGGGGAAGACACCTTGATTTCCACAGTCACCAGAAAGAAAAAAAAAACAAAAACACAAATCTGTGAGAGAATATATGTCCATTATGACAAAATCCTGGGGCCCATGGTTTTCAGGAGACCTTCTGTCATATCTGAGATCTGATTTCATCTTGAATGGGAAAAGGAACAGGAACCTTATTTATGCTAGCTCTGTGCCAGATGTCCTTGACATCCTATCTTTATCTCGTGTATTCTTCAAAATAGTCTTTTTACCCTGCCCCCACATTCTAAGTAACGTGTCTTACATGTTGAATTCGTCTGTCCAATGCTCGTGTTGAAAAAAGGAAAGATGTCTTTGGAGTATATTACTATTATTACTACTACACACCTTGCAGCACTGTGAACAAAAGCTTCTGGGGGGCGTCTGCCTCCTAGAGTCTCTCTTAGGCTCCTTCCCAGCTTGCCCTCCTCATGAGGAGTCTTACCTGACCTTCCCTAGTCACACAAACTGCACATAGACCTGAAGAAGCCACTGGTGATGGAGAACTTTGGGGTTCAGAGGGAAAGGCTTGAGGGAGGGGGTAAGTCATCCTTTCTGCTTCTGAGAAAAGATGTAATCTTTATCACGCTTTGGGTGATGTGGTTTTTCCCCCCTGAGTCTTCGAAGCTTATTTCATCAGAGCCTTGTCTTTTGAAGGTTAAAAGGCATGCTCACCTTCGCAGAGAGATCTGAGGGACTCTGAGAAGGAGCCAATGTCTGGACCAGTGACTTGGATGGAAAGCCTTCCTGGGGGGGCTGCAGTTGGATATTTCTTTTTGATTGTTGGATTAGGAGTCTGTATTTTCCAAGGCTACTTTAAAGCCAAACTTCGATGTGACTCTTAAGATCATAAGCATTTTCTGATAGTCATATGGTAAGCAGGGAAAGTTACTCTGCTCCAAGGTTAGGCTAGCTCAGGAACACCACAGAGTTCATCTGCTTGCTTCATAAAGCGAATGAGGCAAAAGATGACACGTCGCTAGACTGGCTGGTGAAGGCACCACCTGGAGGGGACCCAGCTGATAAAGGCGCCACCTGGAGGGGACTCAGCTGGTAAAGGCGCCACCTGGAGGGGACCCAACTGGTAAAGGTGCCACCTGGAGGGGACCCAGCTGGTGAAGGCACCACCTGGAGGAGACCCAGCTGGTGAAGGCACCACCTGGAGGGGACCCAGCTGGTGAAGACACCACCTGGAGGGGACCCAGCTGGTGAAGGCTCTACCTGGAGGGGACCCAGCTGGTGAAGGCACCACCTGGAGGAGACCCAGCTGGTGAAGGCACTACCTGGAGGGGACCCAGCTGGTGAAGACACCACCTGGAGGGAACCCAGCTGGTGAAGGCACTACCTGGAGGGAACCCAGCTGGTGAAGGTGCCACCTGGAGGGGACCCAGCTGGTGAAGGCACCACTTGGAGGGGACCCAGCTGGTGAAGGCACCACCTGGAGGAGATCCAGCTGGTGAAGGTGCCACCTGGAGGGGACCCAGCTGGTAAAGGTGCCACCTGGAGGAGACCCAGCTGGTGAAGGCACTACCTAGAGGGGACCTAGCTGGTGAGGTGCCACCTGGAGGGGACCCAGCTGGTGAAGGCACTACCTGGAGGGGACCCAGATGGTAAAGGCACTACCTGGAGGGGACCCAGCTGATGAAGTCACCACCTGGAGGGGACCCATGGCCACCCTCATTTACTACCTTCTGAGACTCAAAAGAATTTCCTTGTTCAAGTTCCTTGTGAAATAGGTCCTCAAGATCCTGATTGCTTCTAACCTAGCAACTTGCAGATTCCTTCGAAATGATGTGGGAATAGCCCTCATCTCTCGGGAGCCAGAGAAATTCCTTAAAGTCAGGAAGGTCCCACAAAGCCAAAGTCTCCTATATGACATTGTCTCTTTGCCTTGAATCCATTCTTTTTCCCTTCTCGAGGGCTATTTTTAGGTCAAGCCTTTGGGTTTGGCTGAATAAGATTTAAAGTTTAAAAAAAAAAAAAGCATTAACATAACCAGGCTTCTCTCAGTCCTCCAGGGGCCACTTGGCTCAGACCCAGGAGTTTTAAAAAAAAAAGTGGCTTGGCATTTCAGTCCAGACCTTCAGGGCCTCTTCTCCTTTGACAGACAAGTGAGCAAATCAAGTTTTGCAGAAGATTCCAAGCCAGATTTTTTCCATCAAAAAAAAATGTAAATTCATAAAAAGTATTATCTGTTTTCCTGGATCAGACCCAGGCAGTTGCCTTATTAGGACTTTAAGTGTGGATCTTTTCTTTTAACACATATACAAAGATAGATGGATAAAGAAAACATAAATACTTAATCATAGACAGGCTGGGGTGAGGGGGCTGTCTTTTACCATTCTGTAATCACGACAGGAACGTCTAGATGTTCACGTAACTGTAAGGATGCTTAAAACAGGAAAACGTCGTGGCTGCTTCTGTAGAAGTCTGAGTCAGATCCAGTGAGAGCACAAGGTCTGTGAGTGGACTCCTCACTCCGTGCTCTTCTGTGCCTGATGTCTGCATGTGTCTGATCCCTCTGGACCTCTGGGTCGGTGTTCTGCCTCATGCCCTTTTCCCAGCGCACAGTGGGACTGAAGACAGGTGCCAGGTCCAGCCATAGCAGTGCTTACACAGTGCCACTCATCAGTGTGGCCTTGACTGTGACATTGCAGCGACTCTGCTGGGACCCTCTCTCTGGTTGTCCTGGGTGTAGCTACCCCTCGTAGGCTCCAGGCGCTGAGCCAATGGCCAAGCAATACAAAGGTGAGCCACAGTATTCACACTCCTGGAGCCTGTCACTAGGGGCGGGGGGAAACCAACTGGAAGGGCCACCTTAGAGAAATCACAGAGAACTGTGGGATCAGGCTGCAGTGGTAGCTGGCCAGCTTCAGGCATCGAAGCTTCCAGAAAACAATGGAAGCACAAGTCTTACTTGTCTAAGCACAGGAGGAATGTTACCAGAAGAGGCATCCGTGCCCAGAGGACAGCATGAGACCGCACGGGTGGGAGGGCCCTCTGGGGCCTCCGTGCAGGGAAGCGACTCAAGCTTAAGAGTAGCGGAGAGAAGAGCAAAGGATGAGGACAGAGAGGCAAACCAGGCTCTGGGGCTGAGCCGTGGGTTCCTGGAGAATGAAGCAGAGTTTCGGATGCATCTCTGCACGCTCTGCTCAGTGTATGCCCCTGAGAGCCAGATGTGACCATTCTTAGGGTGGGAACTGCCTTCCTCTGGAAATACCGCAGCTGCTGGCTGAGATTTATGCCCAGCCGTCGTCTCTCCCCTTTCCAACTTCTCTTCCTGCCTCTAAAAGCTGTATGAGTTCAGGGGCTTTAGCCTGGGCTGGATCTAGTTTGGAGATTCGTGGGAGACAGGGCTGGGTCATCCTGACCTGTCTTTAAAGAAATGATAGCTAAAAATACCTCTTGGGACAAGGTTGGCCTAGACCCAGAGATGTGAGTGCACCCTAAAATAAATATTACGGAAGTGCGAGAGCTTCCCTATTTAGTGTGTGGTTCTAGCCAAAGCTTGGCCTTCGCATAGCCTTGCCCTGGCTTAGGTCACAGGCGCTGACCCAGGGACAAGTGCATACCTGAGGCTTGCCTAGGAAAGAGGATCTGGGGGTCTTTGGTGGGGGATTGTTTTGGTTTTTTTTTTTAATCATAAAGTACAGATAAGTTGTGTGTGAGTGCAAAATATTCCTGAGGATCTACAGTGGCTGAGGACCAGGGGGACTGTGGGTGCTGGGAGCTTCCCTGAAATGAGTTGGGGAAAGCAGAATTCATCAGGCTGAGAAAACAGTTTGCAGTGCCTTGTAGGTCTTCCAAAGAATCTATTTAGAATTTGCAACAGTGGTTTTTTCCCTTCCTTCCTTCCTTCCTTCCTTCATTCATTCATTCATTCTTCCTTTCTACAAAAGAAAAAGAAAAAAGGAAGATTTTTAGAAGAAGCAGAATTAGATACTTCAGAATACTAGCAATAAGTCAGCATGACCAGAAAAACTAAGGGAAGACTCACACAGGGTGACGTTCCCCTGAGAGGCCAGAGCTTTGGGGCCGAATGCAGCTTTTCTAGCCACATGGCACTGGCTCTCTACTTGGGGATTTTGGGCAGCCCTCTCTAGCTAGTCTTGGGGCTCTCAGCTTCAAGCTGCCTACATCTGCCTTCCTGAGTGCAGCTAGACATGCCTAACGTCCACACCACCCTCTAGGCTGGAGGGAAGTTGGTTTGTTTCTTGTTTGTTTGTTTGTTTGTTTGTTGCTCAGAATGCCCACTCTTCCCAGATAGCCATCTCGCTTCTCACCCAAGGATTTCTAGTTCTGTGTCTTGGGGTTACCTTGGTAGAATCCCACACGCCTGACTCTGGCCTGTGTTGAGGCTGACGCTGGAAGCCAGTGGAAAATGTGGCCTCTCACCTGCTTGAAAATTAGGATGCCCTCTTGTCATTTTCTGCCCACACTCCTCCACCACCGCCACTGCCGCCACCGTGTGCACACGCTCATTTCCCATTCATCTCCATCACATTGCCAAGAGATGGTCCAACTGCCTCTATGCCAGTTGTCAAAGGCTGCATGATGGCTCATCCCACAGGTACTGGCATTTATATAGGAGCATTGCCTTGATTCCGGGTAAAGCTACTAGTGAAATATTCAACCTCAAACAGTCTTGCTCTTTTCTAGGAACTTAAATAGTCAAGTAGTGGTGGGCCTGGGAACATGGAAGGGTTCTTCTGCCTGCACATGGACCTGTGAGGCAGCCAGGGCCTGTTTCCATCCCATGTGGCTACTACAAAGCCATTGTGACGTACACCCTCCTGTACATTAATTTGTTAAATCATATGTCCATCTACTTTTATAGTAATAGACATACAAGAAAAGAAAAACAAGTACACAAATTTAAAACAATGATACATAAGACAGTACAACGGTTGTATTATTTTCTCTGAACTCCTGTGACCACGGGTGTCTCTTGGTATGTTGGATACCCACGTGAATACCACTGCTTTGGTGCAAATCAGTATAGCGTGATAGTATCCCAGACCACTGTCTGGCACTCAGCCTACAGAAGGAAAGAGTCACAAGGCAAGCCCTAAGAGTTTTGAGTCTGAGAAATCTGAGGCAAGCAAACTCACATGGCATAAACTGAAATAACTGAGAACCCTGAGGGAGATGTCCACAGAGGGAAGTGGCTGTCGGTGCTAAGAGCAGGCACACTGCACAGGGTCAGGCTTCGTTCACCTTCTCTCCCTGGGTCTCCTGAAAAGGACATTGTCGCTACCCCAGCTCTCTCCTGAATGGAATTCTTTGAACCCTCAAAGTGCTTCAGCCATCCCAATCCCATGGCACCAGTGGACTGTGGCTTAAAGATCATGTTTGATTTGACTACCAAGATGTTCTGATGCTTCTGTCCCATTTTGAAAAGGATCTGAGAAAGTATATGAGTCTAATTATATATACATATTTATACATGTGTATTTTTGTTTATTGTTACATTTTGACATTGGACTTTCTATTAAATAATTTTTAACAGTTGCCCTGGCTCTGTTCTTTCTTATGTCTCTCTGCCTACCTGGGTCTGGGTTGGAGTGGGTGGACTCATCTATCTATATGAGACCCTGTGATCAATTTTGTCCTTCCTTTTCTCTCTTCTGGACTCTCCACTTGGGAGGGTGTCTGCTTTCCTTCCTTACATGAACTCTTGACTCTGCAGGACACTCATCCAATCAGGTACCCCATTGGGAGCCCCCAACCTTCCTGCCATCTCCAGTCTTGCCCACTCACTTCCGAAAGTTCATAAATCCACACAGCTGCTCCTAATGCACACATGGGGAATGACCCCAAAATGATACCTTGAGCTTTATCTCTTGTGTAGTTCCTAACACACATGCACACACATACTCACACGCACACATACACGGGCACACACACACACACACACACACACACACACACATACACAGTTCTACCTGTGAGACCTTGGACAAGTTACTTAACCTTCTGGAGCGCAGTAAAACAGAGTCTCCTCATAAGTTTGGCCGGTGGCAATCCCCTGGAAACCACCTAACAAAAAACCATCTGTTTCCCAAAGACTTATTTATGTGTTCTCGTCGTTTTGCCAGCTGACACATGCTATTTGTTCATTGTGTGCTAAGCTCTAGAGTCCCCCCAAGAAGAGAGCCAGGGGTTTGAGGACTTGCAGAGTTTGCTCCTCCAAAGTTAAAGGTGCCAGTGGATCAGCATGAATGAATCGGCCTGTGACTTGCATGCCCAGCTCAACCCTGCGACCGCCTGACTGGCTTTGGGGTCTCCATGGCACCAGCTGGCCCAGCAGCCTTTGGCTCGTAGAAGCAGGGTACCTTCATGATTTCCCGATGGTATCGTGGTAGGAGAAAGGGTCAGCTGTTAGGGATAAGGGATCAATAACCAGTTGCCCCCATCCCGGGCATTTTTCTCCCAGCCATAAAGTTGGAAGCTCAAATTATTCACTGCTGAGTTTCATGAGCTGTCACACGAGGCCAGTGCTTAAGCCCAGAGTGATCCAGAGTCCAGCTGGATCTTTCAGAAACAAACCTGTTTCTTCCAGTACAGACCCACTTAGACTCGCAAAGGCCACTCCCTCCCCCACCACCCAGCCCCCCACCCCTCCCCCCACCCCCTACCCTGGACAGCAGTGGTCAGTGTAATTCTCCTTCCTGCCCTGTTTGCCTAATCATTAGGAGTACAGGATGAATAGCCTCCAGTCGCCCCTGCTTGCTCACCGGGAAACAGCACTCAGCTTGGGGAGCTTTCCAAACCTCTGCTTCACATCATGTGTCTATAACCTTTCCTCTAGTTTCTCAGTGTAGATGACAGGTTCCCCTAAAGCCCCTGGAGGCTTTGGAATTCCAGACAACGGGTAAGCTACTCGGTGTGCTTCGAATGCCTGCCAGTAACTCTAGCTCCCCTTCTAAACATGTTTGACCCCAGGCGTTCATAGAACAAACAGGTGCTAGCAGTAGGTGGGGGTGAGAATCTGTCACCTTGTAAACATTAGATAAATAATAAATAAATAATAGAAAGTATGGTGTCAGTTTGGCAAAGCTTGCTCCTAAGTCCATGAACAGTGTGCTCTAACTGGCCCCCACCACGTTCATACATTGGGCTAACTGGAGACCTCTCCTTAATACCTCAGGTCAAGTCAATCAGTATCCCTGGGGGATGGAGCTAGACCTAGCACTTTCATATCTTCCTGGAAGTTGGAGGAGGTCCATTTGTGTCAGAAAACCAGGGAGAGCAAATCCCCACTCCTGGAAAAGCCTCCGCGTGAAGGACAGTGGGTTTTATCGGACTCAGACTCCCTGCTGCTGTGTCTCCTTAGCTGCCTGAACAGAAAAGCAAGGTTTACACACACAGTGCCTTTTGGGGAAAGGGCCCATGATTGCTAATATTGTGGCTGCAGTGGTTGAGTTTCTGGCAAAAGAAGACCATCTTGGTAAGTTTGGGAATTGCCCGCTGATGTATGACCCAAAACGGATCAGCCAGGCTCGTGGCCGGAATGCCAAGCCCTCACTCCAATTGTTTGCAGAGCTCTGGTCATCGGTATGCTCGGCGCTTGGCCATGAGTCTGGTGCTGGGCTCTGCAGCTAGCTGTCCTGTGGAGGACTGAAAGCCTCGATGCAAGGGCACAGAAAAGATCCAATAACCAGGAGCCGTAAAGACTTGCCTTTCTCCTCTTGGCATGAGGGGAGGCTGGAAACTGGGGGGGAGGGGGGTACAGGGTGGGTGGTGGCTGATCCCTCAATGTCTTCTTATGTCAGCTGAAGATCATAAGGGATGCTTACCAATCACAAACTCAGGCTGGGTGCCCAGAGGGATGTCAGTGCCCCATGATCGGACTGGAATACAAATAAATGAGGTTTGGGGTTTAATGACGTGGCTGGGTAGCGTGTGGGGAGCAGGGCACAGGAAATGTTCTTCTCAAGGTCCGTTGTGCTAGGAGTGAAACAAATCACTCACCTTGTCTGCTATTAGCTCCCTCCCTCAACTCACAGGCTTTGCCACCACCACCACCACCCCAGGAATCACTAGCAGAAACTTGACATCGCGCCTTCCCAAAGCCTCCTATATTTTTGAAATGATGGGTCTGGCATCCGTGTCTCTGCTGACACAATGGTGTTCTGGTGTCCCAGACCCTTTAGAGAGCACTGATGAAGGCTACAGAGGTCACCTTAAGTATCTCTCCCTACTCCCAAGCACAAGGAAGGGGAGCGCTTGAGGCACCTCCAAAACGTAAATACCAAGTAAGGATTGGAAAGACGACTGGAGCCCCCTCACTCAATAGCACGAGGTCTTCCGTCTTTTCCTGGTTTCCACAACAGTAGCTTGAACAACGGACAGAGCCCACAGCACACAGGCCCAGAGCCATCCCCTAGCAAGTACGACCCACCCCCTAACTCCTGGAAATGGCTGACCCTTTGTTTTAGAGTTAAAGAAACTAGGCCTCAAAGAGATTAGTTCAGTTCACCCGAGGTCACGCAGCAGTAAGCGGTAGAAATACAGTACCAACTCAGGTTGGTTCTACTCAGAGGCCTGGCTTAGAGCCAGCTCTAGCGTCCTTCGTGTTGCCACCTCAGGATGACATGCCGTTGGTACCACATTGGCTCCAGTCTTTGCCGGAGCCACGCAGAACCACCTCATCTGCCTTTTTTCCAGGATATTCTGCCCATCCCTCTGCAGAAGCTGGTGTCCTAAGTGTCCCTCCTGCCTTGAATACCACCAGCAGCCCAGCCCTGTGCTGGTAGAGCCACACTGCCTTGAGGCACAGGTATGGGACCACCCAGTTTCTACCCCTCAGGCAGCCCTTCTCACAGCATCTACAATAGCCTACTAATTCCTAGCTTTCTCTTCTTCGCCCTAGTTCTCCCTCACTGCTTTCCCTGAGGCATTGCTCTCTTGTCAACCTTTTAGGCCCACTTGCCAGATGCGTGGGAAACAATGGCAATTTGCACGTATGATCTGACGTCTCAGGCATTTTACTTGGTTCTGCCCAGACCATTCCTGGCAACTAGTCCCATAAAAGAAAAGCCACTGTCACCCGCTAGGGCCCTGTCTGCCCAAGGTCTCCTGGAGCTCCCAACAGCACATGAGCCCTTCTAACCATGGAAGTGCGAATCTGTATTCGCTAGATGCTGTACCAGGGGCATCTGTATTCGCTAGATGCTGTACCAGGGGCAGTGAAGAATGGTGCCCATTACCCACAGGGCCATCTCTGTCAGACTCCTCCCTCACCAGAGCTCCATTCTGAATTGCTCGATTGGCTGTGACAGACACTTCTGGCAGCCCATGACAACTAGTGGCCAATCAGTACTCCCCACACCTAGCCGACGGATCTATTTCTTGAGGCAGAGAGAAGATGGAGGCCTTTGGGAAGATAGCTTCCATCAATCGATGGCAGTAGGCCCCCCAGCATCTAAGAGCAAGAGGCCCCTGTCCCCTATGTATTCTGGTTTCCAGGCTAGTGGGTGGTTGTTTTTCCTCCAAAGTCCTTCCTCTTACCAGAGGGCTGTGGTCTGAGGAATGTTTTGACTTGAAACATTCAGGTCCTTGGTGGTATTTGGAGCTGTGAGACCCTTCTGTGCTAAAAGGAAAAAGAAGATGAATGGACTATTTAGAGACCGCTAACAATCCACAGCCTAAGAACAGCCTACAGCTCTGTAGCTGAAATGCTAGCTTTCAGAGAGAAGCCCCAGGGGAGCTGCTAGCCTTGCAGCAACCGTGGCCTCAACTCTTGTTAGTCCTGCTTGGAGCGCCCTGCCCTAAAGTGTCACAAAGCTTCCAGAATATTATGCCTTTGTTCTGGCTTTTTCTCCACCCCCACCCCACCCCGTCAACCTCTTCCCAGAAAACTCCCATCCTGGAGCCTGTGGCATTCTTTCTCGGTGACTTAGAATGCTTCTAAACCAAATGACCTTTGCACAGGGAAAGGGACCTGTGTTTGAGAAAGCCTCAGACTGCTTTGCTTGCGAGTGAGTGGTTCAGTTTGACTTCCCCATCACGAGATGTGTGCTCAACCTGTGGGAGAACGTTAGCTTTCTCCGCAGAACTTAATGGAAGCCCCTAGAGCCTGGCGTGCCCGCCTGTGTGTTTCCATCACCAGAAAATGGTGCTGGCATTGAATCCTGAGATCCAAAGAGACCGACAGCCACAGGGTTCTAAATGTTCACGTCTATTTAAAACCTGACCAGTTGACAGAAATAACAAAGGCTTGTTTCTAAGATTGCCATAATTAGGAGCAAGAGTCCAAAAACAGACCCACCCATTCATGATCGATTGCTTCCAAACAAAGGTGTCACAGTAATTCACTGGGGGGCAGGGGGAGTGGTACCTTTTGTTTTTCATTTGTTTTGAGACAAAGTAATCATTGTTTCTGAAGCTATCAGGAAACTCACTAATAGCGTGTGCGTGGGCTGTCTTCTAACTCACCATTCTCCTACCTCAGCCTCTGGAGCCCTAAGGTCACAAATGAATGCCAACACACCCAGCACAGATTGTCTTTTCAGTAAATGGTGCTGCTGCTAGATGTGGCAAGTCCAGACCTGTAATTCCAGCACAGAAGGTAGAGCCAGGAAGTCACCCTCAGCTATCTAGCAAGGCTCACATAAAACCTTGTCTTGAAAAATAAAATCATGGGCTGGGAGATGGCTCAGTGGATAACATCATTTGCTGAACAATCATGAGGAGTTTGAACCCCAGCACCCACATACAATCTTGGTGTGGTCACAAGTACCCCAGAATTGGGGGATATCTTCCCAACATGTTACTCAAAAATCCCACATTCAAGAGAAGGACTCCCACCCACCCAAGACTTGTATCCTGTCCATGGCAATTCTACTCATGAGCTCCAAAAGGCATACACTTCCCAGACGTCTGTTGCCTGGAGAATGACTTAGCAGTCATGGTAGAGCCATATGACACAACAAAAGTGACAGAAAGGATAGATGCAACAAGGGAGAATACCTTCAGCATTTGGCGAAGCGAAGGGTGCCAGTCACCAGTTCCCATTCTGTGACATAATGGAAAATTACAATGACAAAAACAAAAAACAGATTGGTGCTGCAAAGGAGTTGAGCTGAGAAAGTTACAAAGGGATACAAAGTCAATCCTAGAGTAATTTTTAAATACAAAAATGAAATATAAGATAAATATGAAGTATAAAATATGTGCCACAAAACATACATGATATGGAGAAGTTTATTATAGTGGTAGAGGTACCCCAGAGAGAAAGAGAGAAAGAGGATTGTGTGTGTGTGTGAGAGAGAGAGAGACAGAGACAGAGACACAGAGACACAGAGACACACACACAGAGAGAGAGAGAGAGAGAGAGAGAGAGAGAGAGAGAAAGAGAGAGAGAGAGAAGGTGGATTTGTCCTTTTATGTACTCCTGGGCAGGGAGACTGCTGGTGGCAGGTAGGTTGCTAGGCAGACTGAGGCAGTATACTAACAGTAAGGATACATCAAATACTTTTAAAAGATGTATTTTGTGTTGTTTAATTATACCTTAATAAACGTAACTAAAATGAATCTTCAAAACCAGCTTAGCTCATAGAAACTCATAAACTTGGATGGTTTTATTTATAATTAGTGACAATTTATACCTACAAGGTATAAATTTTACATTTACTCTATAAAGCTAGGTGTGGTGGCTCATACTTATAACCCCAGCACTCTAGCAGGGTACTGAAGCAGGAGGATTATCATGAATTCAAAGTCAGCCTAGGTAACAGCTACACACACACACACACACACACACACACACACACACATATACACACACATTTTCTGTATAAATCCCTTACCCTGTTGGGGTTCCTCTACAGATCACTAGAGTCTTCCCAGTAACTTGGCTACAACAGACCAGAGAAAAAGCCCCATCCTTCACAATGTAATCACTTTTCTAAAATGAAATTCTGGGAAGGGGCGTCCCCTCCAACGCCCACCGGAAGCCTTTCTCCTTCTCAGTCTTCCAGACTCATTCAGCAGGGGCGTCCTGCTTCAGAAGGTGACCCGACGACCCTAGCTTAGCTCCCTGATCCTCGTTCTTTTAGACCTCACATATATTCTGCCCGCCACACTGGCCTGTAAGTACCTAAGAAGTTTTGTCTTCCCACCCACAGTTTCTTGGGTGGCAGCCATCCTAAGGGCCTCACCTCAACCCCTGCATTTATCCTAGTCCCTAGGGCAAAAGTGGAGAAATGAATCCCAGCACTCAGGAGGCAGAGGCAGGTAGATCGCTGTGAGTTCGAGGCCAGCCTGGTCTACAAAGGAAGTCCAGGACAGCCAAGGCTACACAGAGACAGAGAAACCCTGTCTCTAAAAAAAAGAAAGAAAGAAAGAAAGAGAAGTGGAGAAATGTACGAAGGGAGGTAAGTAGAAAAGGAGGGAGGGAAGAAAAGAAAAATGGAGAACTAGCCTGAACAATGTCTGTATATGATGACATAGTAACCAGAGTTCCCCTGTCCTGCCTTAGCTAACTTTTTTTCATCTATGTGGTCAACTTGGCTCACCAGTAAGCCCCATGGTCTCTTTATTTCTTATTCCAAGGGCCCCAACGGTCTCCCGGCATGGGAACCTCACCTCCCAGAAATGCCCACCCAGGGCCTCCAGCATTTGTCCTTCTCCGAGCTCTGCTGTTCCCAAGCTCCCCAACAACAGCATCCCTGACTGTACCAGCCCCCTGCCATGGATCCCACTGAACAGTTCTGCTCGGCTCCACCTATTGTCTGGGTCCAGGGCTTTCTTTCTCAAATAGCTGAAGTCTGGATGGCCATGTGTTGGGATAATCTTTATCTTCTTTTAAGGTTTGTCACACTCCTCTTCATACCCTCTGACGGGGACATCCCAGGGGGATGATTACCATCCCAGTGGACTTTAGGGAGGGCCAGCTCGTCCTTCCACAGGCGATGTCTCCTACCTGGGCAGCTGGATGGCATCTTCCATAGGAAAGGCACCATGTCCTCGGTGAAAGATGAAGGATGATGCTCTCTCCTCACACTCGTCACAGGCTAGTGGGAAAAGAACGTCATCTTATTCATTTGCCTGAGGGTTCCCTCCACCCAATGCTGTGACTGGAACATAGGAAAAAGCTAAACGTGGCCTTCTTTTATTATTATTATTATTATTATTATTATTATTATTATTATTATTATGCTTTTCTTTTTTTTCTTTTTTAAAATATATTTTATTAATTTATTCATATTACATCTCAATTGTTATCCCATCCCTTGTATCCTCCCATTCCTCCCTCCCTCCCATTTTCCCCTTATTCCCCTCCCCTATGACTGTGACTGAGGGGGACCTCCTCCCCCTGTATATGCTCATAGGGTATCAAGTCTCTTCTTGGTAGCCTGCTATCCTTCCTCTGAGTGACACCAGGCCTACCATCCAGGGACGCCTTCTGAATGAATGGGTGCGCGGCGTGTCCTCTGTATGTTCTCCAGTTCTTTACCCAACCCTTGGCAACTACTGAGGAGTAAAAGAAGGCAAAAGGAACAAAGCAATGTTGAATAGGCGTTCTCCAGACAAAAGACAGAAAATGAGCCAGGCACAATGGTGCACACCTATAATCTCAGCACTCAGAGAGGCAGAGGTGAGTTCAAAGCCAGCCTGGTCTATAAAGTGAGTCCAGGACAGCCAAGGCTACAGAGAGAAACCCTGTATTAAAAAAAAAAGCCGAGGGGGGGGGAATGAATGAATGAATGAATGAATGAATGAATGAATATGAGACCCAGAGCTCCCAAGAGCAGAGAGAATGACATCTACCCAAGTATGGAGCTTTCAGGAAACACAGCTTGTTGAAAATGGTCTGCAATTTTACCTGAAATTATTTTAAAGATTTACAAGAAAATGTCAGAAGGCCATCTTGGTTTTCTCACATCTTTCCCTTTTAGTTCTATTTCTGTTGCTCTGATTAAATGCCTGTCAAATGCAATTTAAGGGAGGACGTGGTTTCTTTTAGCTCACAATTCCGAGGTTCCATTCCGGAACTGTGGAGATGTCAGAGCGGGAACTTCAAACCGCTAGTTACATCGCATCCACAGCCAAGAGCAGAGAGAAATGAATTATGACCAATAAGCACACTTGCTTGACTGCTCCTATATAACTCAGGGACCCTTGTTAGGGGATGTTGCTACCTACAGTGGGCTGGATCCTCCCATATAGATTAACAAGAAAAACCTCCACAGACCCACAGGCCAAAGTGATCTAGGCAATGTCTTGAGACCCTCTTCCCAGGTGATTCTAGCTTATATCAAGTTGACAAAATTAATTGTCACACCCTTCTACTATCAGTTTATCTGTTTCGGAATATCAGAGTCCTTATACTTTCATTATACTGTGTCCCTTTGTTTGCAAGAGTAATACTTTGGTCAAACTAGCTGAAAAGAACCAGCAAGTTCTCTAAGTGTTTCTATGCATAGATGTCTTTATGGCTAACCAGTGTTCTAGTTTGTCTTCTGCTGCTGGGATAGAACACCATGACCAAAGCAGCCTGGGAAGGAAAGAGTTTATCTGATTTACAGATTACAGGCCATCATTGAGGCAAGCCAAGGTCAAGGAAGTCACAGCAGGAACAGGGCGAGGCTGCTTCCTGGCCTGCTCCCTGGCTTGCTCCACCAGGCTTTTGTATACAGCCCAGGCCTCCCTGCCCAGGGATGGCACCATTTGACGTGTGTGTGTGTGTGTGTGTGTGTGTGTGTGTGTGTGTTTACCTATGTGTTGATGTGTTTTCTAAAAGGGGAACAAATCTTAGTAAAGTTCTGAGCAATACAAAACGCAGCCTTTCCCTGATTCTACAACAGACATCTTTCTGGAAAACTTCCTGCATTTGAAAATATGCTACAAATCCTCCATGTTCCTATGCCAAGAGGAGTTCAGTTTTATTTGATCAAGAGTCCAGACGGAGCATCCAGCAGGTATGTGGGAAGAGGCAGTTCTCCCAATGGTCACTGCCCAGAACTCAGTAGAGGTTGTCCGACATGTTCCCCTTTCTCCTATTAAGTGCTGAGACCATCCTAGATAGGCCAAACCTCCAAACTCTGCTTCAGAGAGAATCAATGCCCCAAAGCTTGCAGACTTGGAGAGATGAACAGCATATTGGGATCAGCTCTGTTTCATCGGGCACAGTGAAAATGAAACATTATGTCAATGTGATTCCCTGTGACTATCAGATTTGTTGAGGTTTTGTTCCAAAAGATCAGAAGTGACTGGGCCCTGGAGGAAGGGTCTGGGCATGGCGGCTCAAAAGGCAAAGCCCTTTACCCCAGGGACCTTTAAGACTAACTTTGCCTCTTAGTTTCTTTGTAAAAGGAGGAAAGAGAGCTGGGGAGATAGCTCCGTTGACAAGCATAAATCCTGAGCCAGATTGCAAGAACCCAGGTTAAAAAGCCAGGTGTGGTAGTGTTATGGTTGTTGTTGTTGTTGTTGTTTTAAGGTGAATTGCACCTGAGAAATGACACCCAAGGCCTTCCTTTGGCCTCCACACACCTGCACAGGTACCTGCACACATACACATGGTAACTCTCTCTCTCTCTCTCTCTCTCTCTCTCTCTCTCTCTCTCTCTCTCTCTCTCTCTCTCTCTCTCTCTCCCTCCCCCCTCTGTCTTCCCCTCCCCTCTCTCTCACACACACACACATACACACACACACACACACACACACACACACACACACACACACACGGAGGAATAAAGGGAGAAACTGAAAATGAATGGAATTTAGCTCTGCCCCTTTCATTTCCTGCCTACTAATAGCATATGAATGAGTCACAATGAAACATTTATTAGCTGTCTCTGCAAGTGCTTTTACTTAAAATAGTCCCCGGCCATTTTTCTTTGCTACTCTGACACTGGGCAGCCAAGATGGTGGACACTGTTTCCAAAGAAATGTGCCTGGAAAAATCAGGTCTCATTGGGACTATCTGGTTGGGACCCTGAGTCAAAGCACCACTAGCCTCTTCTCAAATTCAGAAACCAAAGAGACAGGAATGCATTACCCGCTGCTAGGAACATCCAGGCTGCAGCCTGGGGTCTACACACAGACAGCTGTGAATGCAGACTAACAGAAATCCATAAATTTACCCAAGACAGCATTGGCTTTATTTTTCTTTTCTAACTCAATTGTGTAGTCCTCTTGTGTGAAGTTTGCATCACAATGTCAAAAACTGAATGAACCCGCAACCCTCTTCCCCAGATCCCGCCTTACCAATATTTCATTGAAGACACCTAACTGCCTAAATCCCAACATAGTTTCTTAACGGACTGGGGGGCGGGGAATAAATAAAAAAGCACTGAGCACTTCCACGTGTATAAAAAAAGAACAGAGCGACAAAAACGAGTGAGATGTCTGCCTCCCAGGACCCCAGTGTCAGCAATGTCTCCTCCTCCATGTCTCTGAGATGGTCACCCACTCTGGGCCAGCCCCTCACTCTTTTCATTTCCTGAGGCCCCACGACTTCATCTCCTCCTCTATCCCAAGCCATTTTTAACCATCAGACTGGGAAGGATCTGACCTGACAGGACAATTAAATATTAATACCTTGATTGAAGAGTCTGTGTCAAATCAATTAAAAATAGGACATGTGGGGGCTGAGGCATCTTTCATCTTTTTTTCTGTCAGGGCAACTCTTGCTTTCCTGGGGACTGGAGACTGATTCCGGGGAGGCGTAGGGGCCCCCACTGTGTGGTGGGTCACTGTCCCTCTCAATGAGCCCATGTACCTGAGCTGATGTGGTCCTTGTCCTCCAGAGAGGATGGGAAGGGACCCTACGGGCCGTTCCCCACTCCTCCATCAAAATCTTCCTGGGAGAAGCTGCCACACCCTGGGCCGTGTACATCACACATCTGCGATTGTTTGCCTTTTTAAAAAATGTGTGCTGCATCATAGCGTGTGATGGGGCACACTGAGGGTGGGTTCTTTCTACACAGCTCCTGACCTGGCCTGGAATAGTCTGGGCATTTTTAACCAGCTGATGAGATCTGCCTCCGTGAACAGCAGCAAAAACACAGAGCTCACAGGCATTGCATGGCAACTCGAGGTGGCACAGGGGCGGGGGAGAAGGCACAGCATATGTGGGAAAAGTTGAGGGCAAATGGGAATGTATACGCTCGTTCATTTTCTAGAAAGAAGCTAAGTGCCAACGACTTCGGCCCCTGAGATACACTGGTGGCCTCTTCAGTGGAGGGCAAAAGATGCTGAATTTGGCTTTCTGGAAATAGCCAGGCCTAACAGCAGACACTGTAAGCTACCTACTTCTCATGAGTATCTGACTAAAAGTGCACAAGCGATCTGTGGAGATGGTTTTTCTAAAGCTCTGTAACCCGGGGATTTGTCATATGAACCCTTACGCAGAAACCCTCGTGTGCCTTTCCTCTTCTTCCACGCCGCCATTAACTCTACCACAGCACGAGTCCTCATCCTGCAGTGTGTCAGTGTTTGCCTTTCTGTTCAAAGGACCCCTCCAAAACCATGCTACTCTGCCTGCCTACCACAGTGCACTGCTCCCTTTATGCTCCCTTATAGCCCTCCGCTGCATTTTCCCTGTGTGTGTGTGTGTGTGTGTGTGTGTGTGTGTGTGTGTGTGTGTAAATGATTGCTTTAACCCGTCCTGTCCACATCATCTGTCTCATATATCAGGGGCCTCAGCAAGATTTGGCAAGCCTTTGCTCACTCAGAATAGATGGAGTTTTTCCCCCTTTAATTTAGGTTTATGAGGGTTGCACGCATGTTCTAGTGTGGGGGTGTATCGTGCGAAGGTATCATCTGTGTGTTCGCACATGCGGAGGCCGGAAGCTGACAGCAGGTATTTCCTCTTTTCAAGGAGGGAGAGTCTCTCGCTGAATCCGAACCGCACTGATTGATTCGACCACTTTAGCTGACCAGATCCATACGCGGAGGCTCTGTCTCAGCTTCCCTAGAAGAAGTTCGTGACCAGCTTGCAAGTACGGGCTGGCTCAGAGAGCACTTTATCTACTGAGCCATCCCTGCCGCCCCAGGCCAGGCCTTCTAATTGGACTTCCCTCCCACGTTCTCACGCGTCTGGGTTACTTAGCATGAGAGCCAGATAAAGAGAAAAAGCAGCGCTCCCCTGCCCTGTTGTGTTTGACAGCCATGGGCAACATAAACTAAGCTGAGTAGAAACAAGGAAGCAGGAATAGCTACAGGCAAAGCCCTAGCAGCCACTGCCAAGAACGTTCACAAAGCCCGGGGGCAAAGGCTTCCAGTACCACGTGGTCTATAGCACCTGTCCGTAACAAGTCACCCCGGCACTAGCAGGCATAAAAAGATAACCAAACATCCACAGTACCTGCGGGCCAGGAATTGAAGGCTAGGTGGGCTGATGGTTCTGGCTTAGATGTCTCCTAAGGTAGAAGCCAGAGCGGACATCACCTGTGAGCTTGACCTGGACTGGAGGGTCCACACTTCCACACATGCGACTCTCGACAGTTTCTCACTGCCTATCCGCAGAAGGTCTCAACTTCACCATCGCTGAGAGTCCTCATAATGTGGTAGCTGACCACCACCACCACCACCCACCCCACCCCCGCGCGCATCAAAGAGACAGTTGCGAGGCACTTCAGGCTGATCTCGGAAGTCGCTCTGTCCTTTCCTCTCTATATTCTGTTTTCTGGAAGTGAGTTGCTACATTCAAATTACAATCCACTATAGAATTCAACTGTCTCTTAGAGGGGAGAAAAAAAAAAAGCCAAAGGGTGTGTGGACATATTTTAAAGTCAACACAGCAGCTGGTATGGTGGCCTTCGCGGCCATTGCCGGATACAGTTTGGTAGGTGAGGTTGCATGATACACAAAACAGCTGGTGAGCCGAAGAGTCAGACCTCCCAGACACTAATAGCTCAAGGCCATCACTCGCCAGCTGGATGAATTCAAAGAAAATGTACTTGCTCTGGGCTTCACTTTTCCCTTAAGATAGAAACAAACGCTGTGAGAACCGGAAATTGATGCCAGTCAGTCCCTCTTCTGCGCCACATGGCTGAGTGCTCGAGAAGTGATGCTGTTATTAAATTATCCAGCGTGTCTCTTAGTCTTTAATCTTCTAGTAATTCAAAATTATTAGGGCAGTCAGGGGGGCTACAATCAGAATGTAAAGTGAACAAATTAAAAATTAAAATAAATTATTAGGGCAAGGTAAACTGCCTTATATAAACTATATAAATAACAATAAATGCTACCTAACCTAGTGATCTTTTTATATTCACTTTAGTTTAGCAACATTCACCTTATCAACATTCATCTACTTCTGGTGTGTGTGTGTGTGTGCGTGTGTGTGTGTGTGTAAGAGAGGGGTCTCTAAAGATTTAAAATTCATTTGTGTTTTTATTCATTAATTTTTTATGTGTATGGGTGCTTTGCTTGTATGATTGTACACTACACACATGTAGTTCCCACAGAAGAAAAGGGAGGTGGAGCCCCTGGAACTGGAGTTACAAATGGTTGTTAGCCACCGTGTGGATGCTGGGACTCAGCCCCAGTTCCTTTGGAAGAGCAATCAGCGTTCTTAAGTGCTGAGCCATCTCTCCAGCCTCCCCCAAAGACATTTTAAACAGCTTACAATATTACCAATCGCAAACCAAAGACACTAAAAATATAACTTTAAAAATACACAAGAAGAAATGAACACAAATGCATGAATATGCAAAGCACACTCCAATGAGAAAAGAAGTCTAAAATGAAGAAGAAAATAACAAATTGAGACAAAATTGGGATGTAACCCGGGGAGCAGATTACCATGACGAGTGCCTTTAGGAGATGCTGAACTTGATTCTAGAGGAATATCTCCAAGAAAGTTGCCACAGAGGGATGGAGAGCCGTCGCTGAGAAAGTATGACACTGTTTTTATAGCTTGTTACATCCCGTGAGTGGGTGACGTTGTGATCTCATACTTCAAATCCGGGAGTCTCGATTCAGAGACACTAGAGTGACCGGATTCTCCCTAAGAGTATTTAAGCAGGCATCAAGCAAGGCTAACAACATTGACTTCATAATAGGTCTTCAGCCAGTACCCTTTGATGTTTTCCCCTTTTTACATGATTGGAGCTGTGCTGGAGCTGCTGGAATATTTGATTGACAGCTGTCAGACACTCCCCCTTGCCTGAGTGCTTTGAACAATTCATGGACTCCATTTGAGGCTTAAAATCTGCTGCCTCCTCAGGGAATCCTGTGGAAGAGTAGTGGGGAGGGAGGATAAGAAGGGAAAGAACGCCGCAAGAAGACCAACAGAGTCAACCAACCTGGGCCCATGGGAGCTTACAGAGCTAGAAGCACCAACCAAAGAGCATGCGTGGACCAGACCTAGGACCCCCTTCACATATGTAACCAATGGGCAGCTTGATCTTCATGTGGGTCGCCTAATAAAGGGAGCAGGTGCTGTCTATGACAGGGACTCTTTGGAAGTTGCCTGCTTTTCAGTCACTTCCCCCTAATGAGAATGCCTTGCCAGCCCTCAGTGGCTGAGGATGAGCTTAGTCCTGATGCAACTTGATGTGGTGGGGTGGGTTGGTAGGGTGGGGGCTCCCCTTTTCTAAGGGGGCAGGAGGCTGGGGGAGGAGGCTGGGAGGAGAGGAGGAAGAGGGCTATGATTGGGATGTAAAGTAAATACATAAATTAAAAATGAATCACCTGGCTGGTGGTGGCACACGCCTTTAATCCCAGAAGGCTGATCTCTGTGAGTTCAAGGGCAGCCAAGGCTACACACAGAGAAACACTTTCTCGAAAAACTGAAAAAAGAAAGAAAGAAAGATTAAATCTGTTGTTTCCATGTCTACTGCTAAAGCTGCAACATCTGTCTGAGGAGGCCTGGCTGTAGTTGGTCCAGACAGCTTGTACCAGCTCTGAGAGGCTTCACCTCAGCAATGACAAAGCTCAGTATCCTCCTGATGACTCCAACCCTCTTGGGAAGATTCTCACGGGAGTACCTGCTTCTCTCCCACTCCAGTGACAGAACAAGCCCATGAGCGGTGTGTGTTTGGAAGAGCTAGAAGCCATGCGCATGGGCAGCTGTGTGTTAGCTGTAGGTTCAGAAGCCACGCACGAACTTGCCATCCAGCCTCTCCAGCTATAGAAGCAGCTTGTTTCTCAGGCTCTTTGTGTGGAGCTGGGAGCCTTGCCTTCCATTGCCCGTCAGTGTTACCTTAGGCCCTAGTAAAGCTATGGTGGTTTGTATGAGACTGTGCCCCATGAGCTCAGACACTTGAACACTTGCTCCCCAGCTGGGTAGCTACAAGTAAAATGCTTTGCGTGCTCTCTCTCTCTCTCTCTCTCTCTCTCTCTCTCTCTCTCTCTCTCTCTCTCTCTTCCCTCTCTCTCTCTCTCTCTCTCTTCCCCCCCCCCCTCTCTCTCTGCTATCACGTCTCCACATCATGATGGACTCCTAGTCCTTCGAAAACTGTAGGCTAAAAAGAAACTTTTCCTTTTATAAGTCACCTTAATCAAAAAACAAACAAACAAAACAAAAAACCAACTAATACAAAAGTTCTCTCCTGAGCAAGCTTTTCATTGCTTGTTTGTGAACTACTGAGGAGGGGGGAGAGGAAGGGAACGCAAAACCCTGGGACTTCCCACTCAACAACAACAGAAAAAAAGACAGCCAAGGAGCTCCAGAGACTACATGGGAACAGAAAACTACAGAGAGCTGAGATGGCAGAGCATGAGACTCTGAAAGTCAAAGGTAAATGAGTATGAAGACCCAAGACCGCAAAGGCTGCATGCCCCTCAGAGAGCCGCCAGGAGCTGACAGGGGTCCCAGAAGCTGAACATCAAGAGGGTTGGAGACTTAAATCCCAGAGCAATCTCCGACCTGAGCACCCAGAGCTATAAGCCTATGATTTTAAAAGCTCAGAGCAATGAGCCTGTCATTCTCAGGACCTAGAGCCACAAGCCTTTAGCTGTGAAAGCCCAGCGCTTGCTCTGACCTGAGCGCCTAGAAAACCTGAAGTAATAAGCATCTAATTTTCAGGTGATAAGTCTCTGGGTCGAAAAGCCTGGCCATTAAGTCTCTGGTGTTCCACAACTCAGAGCTCTGAGCTGGCATTCCCAAACGTTTTAATGAAATATGTTAAGATTCTGCAAGAACTAAATAACTTCTAGCCTAGAAGGTCCCTTTAAGAACTTTCACCTCAAGGACCTATGATTTTGTCTTCATTTAAACCAAATAATAAGGCCAGGAGGATGGCTCAGTAGGTAAAATGCTGCCTAGATCCACAGAATCTGTGAAAAAATGTTGGGGTTGTAGTAGTGTGTGGTCCCAGTGATGGAGAGGCACAGACAGGCTCCTTGGGGCTCTTGGCCAGCCAGTCCTGCCTGATTGGTAAGCTCCAGGTTAATGAGAGACCCTGTGCCTTATATTTTTGGCTGTGAACCTAACCTTTAGCCATCTCTTCAGCCTGAGAGATGCTGTCTCAAGACTTTGTTCTTGAAGATAGCAATCAAGGCTGCACATTCCCTCATGCACTCAAACATGCACACATGCACAACAATAGATGATAGATAGATAGATAGATAGATAGATGATAGATAGATAGATAGACAGACAGATAGATAACTGCACCCTCTCGTGCATACAGGTAGTAGTAGATGCACACATGAATGACAGTCCCCTAAACATATTTCTTTGGAAAAAGGAAAATTTCCTAAGCCACCCCGAGCATCTATCTGTTTTCCTTGTAGAATGTCTTTCTCTCTGCCATGCTGGTAGCTAGCAAGACAGTCATCCAGGCCCCAATAACATATTCCTGTCTTAGACATTTATGTCATGAAAGTGTATACATTTATGTAATGAAAAATATCTCTCTCCAAATTCTCCTACCCATTTGTTTACCTTCTTGTTCTTTACCCAAGCTGTGAGTCTCTCTGTATTCAAAATAGCTTCCATTTACACATTACTTTCAGTATTTTATGGTTTTTAAAATTTACCATACAGAGTGAATAATTGTAAAATTTCCAATTTTAAAGAATTGTATCTTGCCAGGACCCAGAGGCAAGAGGATCATGAGTCTGAGACTGGGCTACATTGTGAGATCCTGTCTCAATACAAAGAAAAACAACAAAAGAATTGTCTCTTTTGTTACAGCTCATATACACTGAAGGGTCAATATTGAATCTGCATGATGAAACTTTCTAATGATTGTTGTTGTTGTTGTTGTTGTTGTTGTTGTTGTTGTTTAGTAAGACTGTTCCAGAATCTGGCCGATTCACTGGCTTCACCCGGAAGTAGTCTCAGCAGTAACTGGGATTCCTCAAAGTCTGAGCTGAGAACTTCACTTTTCCTTCCTGGGGCAGGATACAAAGCAATGGTGACTCGCAGGGCAAAAAATGCTTTCTCGCATTTCGTTCTCTTTCAGTGCAAAGTTCAGCCTTTACATTTCTAAAATGTCCCTTGACGTGGAGCATTGGCACTGGGGAGAGACACGCCCACTCTTCTCTCCCTTAAACCAGAGGCCGGCTTCAGAAGCACCTGCTCGGATGGCGCAGTGCGAACCTCTCTAACACAGACCGGTTCCATCTAGCTGCTCAGGAGATCGAAAGCACAGACCTGAGCCCAGAGAAGGCTGCAGAGTTATGCTGCTGGTCCATCGCTGCCTTGTTTTCTCCTCATTGAATTTCATGCCCTATTTTTAAACTGTTTCACCTTATGGTAACAAAGTCACCCTCTGAAGATTATATAAGGTATGTTGTTTAATTTGTTTACTTCAAACAGCTTCACTTATTTTAGCATTAATTAGAAAACAAGTGCTGCTGTGCATATTTTCATATGCATATACAGATGCATATATGCATGTGTTCATAAAACATAAGCTATGCATATGATCACTGAATGTTATATAATATATAGTAATACAAAATGTATATACTATGCATGTAAATAAGCAATATGATTTATTTACAAATCATATGATTTACCCGATAATACATATATACACGTGCATTCATCCGTACTTACATACATGTATACGTATGTATGTATGTATGCCTCATGACTTGTATTTTTTTTCTTTAAACTCTCTTTTAGACTTACTCACTTTATTTTATCTGTCTGCGGGCATGTCTGTGCACTTCTTGCATGCCTGGCACTCAGAAGAGGGCATCAGATCCCTGGAACTGGAGTTACAAACAGCTGTAAGCCTCTATGTGGGTGATAAGACCTAAACCCAGGTCCTCCGCAAGAAAAAGTGCTCTTCACTGCTAAGCCAACTGTCTGGGCCAATCTACCTATATTTTCCGATCAGTCTTTACAGCTCTGCAGTGTAATAGCTAATGTTCCATTTCTTGAGCAAGGAACCCTCCACCCAAGGATGTGCTGTAATACCAAGGGGTACTTCACCTCGGCGCTGTCTCTTCAGTCTGCATCTTCCTTCTGGCATATTATTCTGACTTTCCTACAGGCACTTGACTCTCCGCACCATGGACTGCTAGAGCAGAAGGAAAGTGCAGAGGTCAGAGGTCATCCACCTAACCCTCCTGTTACAGGGGGGCTCGGAGCCCAGAGCACTTGTTCAGATTCATGTCACTAGTTTAATGACCACCATGTCTCAATACCTCCTGACGTTAGTCCAGAACTTTACCCATGCAATAAGCCCTCAGTGTGAGGTTGTGTTGAGATTTTTTTTCCCCACAAAATGAGACTAGCTTTGATGTATTTTGTCTATAAAGGAGTACGTGATTTAAAAGGCCAGCCTTTGTTTCATTTATGAGACACTGTGAGTATACATAAAGAAATGTATGAAAGATAAATCTAAGACATTACTGGTGATTATTTACAAGCAGCAGGATGTCAGAGCACTTCATTTAGCTTCCTATATTTCTTTGTGCTTGAATTGATTCCACACACACACACACACATGACCTGACCACAAGGCAGGTAGGAAACCAGCAGCAGCCCTGTATTTACTTGTTCTCGAATTCCTGTTTCCACTTAACAATATGCAAATGCATATACACATATTTAAGTGTTGTCAATATGTGTTATGCAAATATATCCTCCCCCACTGTATGAGTTCCTTTTCTATTGCTGCAAAGACACCATGGTTAAGGCAATGTACAGAAGAAAGTTTATTGGGGGTTACTGTGGTGAATGTAAACATGTTTTTGTTTTTATCTCAAGTGTGGAATGGGGAACAGACTTGTGAGAGATCAGGTGATGTTAATCCACTAGAAGATGAACCACCTTGTGTAGGGGCTTGGTTTTTGCCAGCTGAAATACATCTTAGTACAGATTCTGAGAGAGATACATACATGAGCCCAAAAAAGGAGGCGGGGCTTTTTGGGTCTTCATATTGTTTGGCTGTTCATCCCAAGACGCTCCTGAGAGACCGCTCTAGAGAACACTTCGGGCTGTGGGTTCCAGCTGCTGTTCCAGGTTCCAGCAGCAACTTTGGTTGAATTTTGGTTGAATTGCTGGTCTGCTGAAATCCTGACAACTATGCCAGGGAGCATGACAGCAGGTAAGCAAGTGTGGTGCTGGAGCAGGAGCAGGAACTGAGCGCTCGCATCCTGACCCACAAGCACAGGGCAGAGGACAGAGGGAGAAAGTAGTCATGAGAGGGGGAGGGAGAGAGGAGGGGGAGGAAGGGAGAAAGGGAGAGGGAGAGAGACAGACAGACAGACAGACAGACAGACAGACAGACACAGAGATAGAGTCGGAGACAAAGAGAGCTACTGAGAATGGCATAGGCTTTTGAAACCTTAACTCCTGCCATTGGTGACACTTCTTCCAACAAGGTCACACCTTCTCAAACCATTCTACCAACTGGGGACCAAGCATACAAATATATGAGCCTATGGGAGTCACTCTCATTGAAATGAAGACACCCATGTTTTCTGAAATTTGTTTTTATCACTAAAAATCATATTGTCAAAAATTTCTCCCCAAGAAAACGAATAAAACACTAAAGATGGCATAATATTACAATATTAGGACTACGCCTAGTTGCTCATCTTCCTCTCCTTACATTTCCACCCTGTTTCCTGCTGTTTGAGGTCACTATCCCTGTACAGGCAGCCTTATTTCTGCAAAACACACCCTTGGAGTTGAAGTGATGAGTCAAAGGATGTTGTAGCTCTGACGTGCTAAGTGGTAACTGCCAGAACACACCCTCGAAAGGATGGTGCCACACTGTTTCCACATCTCAGCTGCGGTTCCCAACCAGCTGCGCACTCTGTGTTTGCCAGATCCATGGGTGAGGTTACCCTAATTTGCATTTTTCCTGATTCACAACTTCAGCAAACATGTATCTAATGCTTTGCTACGCACCAGGCTTGGCGTGTGTGCAGGCTGCAGATGGCACCCTTGTCATGTGCTAGGCCTTCACCTTTCCGGCAACCCAGGATTCAGGTAGTGTGAGCATCTCCATCAGTAAGACCATGAGCATCTCCATCAGTAAGATCATGGCACCAAAGCGTGGGGATGGTCCATAACTGGCCAAGGTCACCGTGGCAGCCTCTGTCTCTGCAGGTGCTCTCTATCTCAGCCACCCCACCAGCCTCCAGGATATACAGCGCACCCATCTGTTTGTGGACATTTGGAGACATTTCCAATAAAGTGCTCATTTGCTTATTTTACTTACACCACTTGTGTTAGATTGTCTTTTGAGTCTCAATATGAAGGCCTCTTTGATATGCAGATATTAACTATAAAAAATCTTTTACTTATAGTTCTCATGGGATTTCTTCTGCATTTTGTTTTGTTTTAGGTTTTTGAGACAGGGTTTCTCTGTGTAGCCTTGGCTGCCCTGGACTCCCTCTGTAAACCAGGCTGGGCTCGAACTCACAGAGATCCACCTGCCTCTGCCTCCCAGAGTGCTGGGATTGCAGGTGTTCACCACTATGCCCAGCTGTGGATTGTGTGTGTGTGTGTGTGTGTGTGTGTGTGTGTGTGTGTGTGTGTGCGTGGTTTTTGTTTGTTTGTTTTAGATTTATTTTTATTTTATGTGCATGGATGTTTTATCTGCAGCTAAGTATGTGTTCCCCTGCATATAATACCCAAGGAGGGCAGAAGATAGATAGATAGATAGATAGATAGATAGATAGATAGATAGATAGATCAGTTGGTCAATTGATGGATGGATTGATAGGTAGAGGGATATGGGGATATCTTCTGGCCTTCCTGTTTTAGTAAAAATGTTCTCTGCAATAAGAAATTTGTCATATACATACATGTATCTAAGTAAATATAATTGTGTATATATACTTATATCTATATTTTTATCATTTTAAGGTTATAATCAGTCAAAACTATTTTTTACTATAGTACAAGGTAAGACTCCAGCTTTAATTTCTTCTGATGGGTTTCACATGGAGCCAATATCATTTAGTACAGTATAGAAATTTCTTATTAGATTAGACGTTCTCTTTTCCACACAGTATACTACTGTTGAGATTTATTTTTAAGCTATATATGCTGTTTGGGGGATTTTATTTTAAAATTTTAAAGCTCTATACCACACTGTACCAAATGTATTACAATGACGTTAGTAAGTGGTTTATTTCCTGGTAGGAGATTTTCCTTCCCCACTCTTCCTCATCAGTGTCTGACTGCTCTTGGATATATAATATTCCACATAAATCCTAGAATCTTGTGCCTAACTTAAAGACTCTGCTTAGATTCTAATTAGACTTCCACTAATTATACTTGTTATTTGGAAAATTATATTTTATAACATGAAACGTTCCTTTCCTTCCTGTATGTTTTCACTATTTTTTTCTCATCTAACAGATACTTTAATAAAGTATCACTTTATATGCCCCTGGGGCTTCCTTCTTTATATTAATCCTTTAAAACTTGTCTTAGTTCTAGTATTGTGCTATCTCTGGGATTCTCCAGGTATAAAATTACATTGGCAAAATTTCTTACATGTTGCCCCTTCTTTTCCAGTATTTATAGAAAATATTTCAATTCAGCGCTTTCTTGCATTTATTAGAACCTCTAAGTAGTACTGGTTTGTAGGGTGGTAGTGTGACGCCTTTCTCATTGCTGGTCTTAATTTCCCACTTCCTCACTCACACCAATGCTTGCTACTGACATCCGCTCACGCCGATCACATGCACACGTTTTACTTACATTTGTACTCCAGGGTCTTAAGGAATAATAATGTGCTTTAATATACTAACATGATGAATTACATGGACACACTTATTGATTCAGAACCGTCTTCACATTCCTAAACTAAAACCTCCTTGGTCCAGCACTGTTCTTCTGATACAACATCTTATTTGCTCGTTTGAAGTTCAGCCTTTTTGCAGCCACATTATTGGTATGATTAGATTATAGTTTTCTTCTGATTTTAATTTGCAAAGCTTTCTCACATAAACTATTGTCAATCTATTCACTGGCTCTTTTTTTCTTTCTCTCTCTCTCTCTTATTTTTAAAGTTATTTGTACCTTTATGGTATCGCGTGGCTATAATTTGCTCTCTAATTTTAATTGGTCCAGTGAAAGCTGGGGTAAGCAGTGATTTCAACCCTGAAAGGCATTTTTTCTTGAAAAGATGGCAATTCAGATGAGTTCTGGTGACTTCCCTTTCTACTCTGGGGAACCGTGAATAAGCCCTTTGTCCTCAAGAATTTCATTCAGAGAAAGTCGTAAAATCATCCCTATTCCAAAAAAGGAATATCTTGGCCTATGAAGCAGGGCACTGGGCAGACTGTGGCAAACACATATGTCTGCCTGTGCCAAAGACCAATTCATATAGAATTAGTTAGCTTTACTTTCTGCCTGGTGCGTGTGTGTGTGTGTGTGTGTGTGTGTGTGTGTGTGTGTGTGTGTGTTGTTTTGTTTTTTATAGTGTGAAAGAAAAGAGAAAACAGAAGAGAAATGTTTCCCTTTTTTCTAAATCTGGAATGTGATAGAGTGAAAAGCATAGACCATGAAGCATTGTTTGCAAGATGACGTAGCTAAAAAACAAAAGCAACAGAAGCTGGCCGATAGCAGCTGCGTAACAATGGCTATTCTGAAAGAGTAAACAGACCAAAATCTGCTGAGAAACCCGGAGATAGATGTCTTTCCCCCAAGTGCCACCTTGTGGTGCAAAGTGACATCTCCAGAAAGAGGGTCATTAGCCCCTGTTGAATGTGTTGCTAAGAATGGGAGCCCCTGGGACAAGGAACAAAGCCTGGGAAAGGCGGCCATGTGCTCTGCTGGTAGCCTTTTCTTCTATCCCGGCCTTGGGTAGTGAGTAGACATGAGCAGCTGTTGGAGCTAGGCCTGAATTGAGGCCTCTGAGAGCCCCCAGGACCAAAGCACCTCACACTAAGCGTTACACACATTCACCGCCTCTCCAGTCCTTTTCCATGTCCCAGCCCTTTGGAAAACCTTCCTAAGAGCAGCAAGGCTGATGGGAATTGAGGAGGCTGCTCCCTCCCTGAGGAATCCTGAGAGCTCATGGCCACCTCCCTTCAAGGCACACAGGTGGTTCTTGAGGGTTCCTCTCAGCTCCAGAGGTCCACTCTCCCTTCTAGGCGAGCCTTCCTATGGGGACTAAGGAGTCTGGTGTCTAGAATCCTGGCCCGAGTGGTGCATGACACGTAAAAGGCAATACTGGACAACGTTGTTGTTAACTGAAGTATGGAACTCTGTCTTTGGGCCATCCCTTCCAGGGTGCCTTAAGTCTCTGTAAAGTAAATAAACAGGAAAACAAATAGCACCTGATGATGTCAGATTTCTGGGATGTGCAAGGCTCCCAGCAAAGCAGATTTCGAGCTGCCAATAAACGTTTACACTGCTTCGCAGCAAGCTTGCAAAGCCCCTGCTTATGGAGTCAGTAGCCTCTGAGATGCTGAGGAGCTGGCTCCAGCGCACAGTAGACAGGGGTGTCTTCCAAGTCTCCAGGTCACCGTTAGCAAGCATGCATCTTGTTCCCTTTGCAGTGTCTGCTCCTGGCTCTGTCATTACTGACCACAGCCCCCACAGTCTTACAGACACCCTCACCCAGCCAACCATGCCTTGTTGTTTTATGTGTCCTGACTATTCCTAAAGAACTGTCCCCTTCTGCAGAGGCCTGTGCTACACAGAAAACATTAGGCATTCTACCCACTTGGCAAAGTACCGTACCCATTTCTCTGTTGCTCTTTTGAGCATGGATGCTTTGTCTGCACTATGTTTGCACACCTCTTGCATCCCTGGTGCCTTTGGGAGTCCAGAAGACGGTACGAGATCCCCTGGAAGTGGAATTACAGTCACTTATGTTTATAAGTGGTCTGCATACATGTGTGTATATGTAGCACATATGTGCCTACTGACCTCCATGGTCAGAGGAAGGAATTGGACCCTCTTCCCTGTCCCCCTGGAACTGGAGTTACAGACAGTTGTGAGGCACCATATGGGTGCTGGGAACCTAACCCTACTTCTCCGCAAGAATAAGTACTCTTACCCATTGAGCCGTCTTCCCAGCTGCCTAGATACTTGCAGCTGTACTTGGAGATCTCTCACTGAATCCGACACCCACTGATTGGCTAGCCTGGCTGAGCAGAGAGCTCTAGGGGGTCACCTTTCTCTGCCCTGTCCTGTGTGCATGGTTGCAAACACACACAAACATGCCTGGCTCCTTTCTGTTGATGCTGAAGGTCCAGACTTGGGGCTTCATATTGTTAAAAGTGAAGGTGTTTTGCCCAGAAAACACTGAAAAATGTTTTTTATGTTCAATTATTTAATGGGGGGGGGGCATGCTACCACATGCATGGAAGTCAGAGGACAATTTGCAAGAATTGGTTGTCTCTTTCCACCATGTGGGCTCTGGGAATTTCACTCTGGTCATTATTAGGCTTGATGCTAAGTCATGATAGCCAAGAAAATACTTTTTTTTTTAAAGCATGTCTGCTTTAAGCATATATAGCATTTTTAATGTATTATTCACTGTGCAATGTAGTATAGCAGCCGTTTATTTGCATTTACATTGTATTGGGTATTAGGAGTAATCTAGAGATGTTTTAAGGTATAAGGGAAGATGTGTGCAGGTTACATGCAAGTACTACAGCATTTTATAGAAAAGACGGGAATAGCCACGAAGGGTGAAGCATTGAATTTTAAGAGCAGAAGGCAGGATAACAACCTACAGGATGAGACCAAGTCTGCAAAATGGTAAACGCACTAATGGATCATGGTAAGAAAATGAAAAACAAAAACAAACAAACAAAACTAACAATAGTCTTCTTCGAACACTGGCAAATGGACTACTTTTCCCAGTTCCTTTTTTAAAGTATCTTTATTTTTCATGGGTAATACATAAATGAATACTACTGTTATAATAAGAACACAGTATATTCTTTTCATTCAGAAAGTTCAAAAATAAAAACAAAAACCCATACCCATTCTGCCTCAACAATTGTTTCATCTTGGCTTAATGCATGTTTCTGGAAAAGATTTAATTTAAAATAAATAGCAACTGTTGCATGGGCTCTGAGCATCATCCCCCAGGCCAGGTCGGGTCTACACAAACCCTCTGGGCGCCATGGAATCCCTCTGTACACTTCTCTATGCACCTTTCATGTGTACGTTACCTCCAGTCCTCACAAAAGCCCTTCAGCTGACTGGTATGTGACTTGTCCAGTTCTAGAGCGCTAAGAAACTCACTGATTGTGAGGACCAGGGCTATCCCCAAACTAGAGCATCTTTTCATTTTATCTAATGGAGAAAATGTGGCCTTCCCCTAAAACTAAGTTGTGGGCTAAGGACTGTGTCCAGAAGCAAGGAGTTGACCTAGCTACGTAACTCTCTCTTTCTCTCTCCCTCCTTCCCTCCCTCCCTCCCCCCCCCCCACTCTCTCAGTTTTTTGAGACAGGGCTTTTCTGTGTAGCCTTGGCTGTCCTGGACTCGCTTTGTAGACCAGGCTGGTCTCGAACTCACAGTGATCCACCTGCCTCTGCCTCCCAAGTGCTGGTGGTGCACGCCTGTAGTCCCATAACTTTCTCTCAAAGGGTTGCTATGAACATTAAATGGCACAATAAATAGAAACGCCTTCCCACAATGACGGGTACAAATTAACCACACTCCGAAGCAGAGCTATGACTTGCACACAAAGCTGTCTGGACTCTAAAATCCATGTGCTGCGCACAAATCTCTACTAAGCCAGACCGCATGCTCCTGTCCAAAGCCCCTGTGCCCTCAGATTTCTTGGCTAAATCCAGCACCTGTGCTTTAGATTGGAGCAGTGTCTCCAGCCCAGTAAGCTCCATCATCCCTGAGGTGTGGTGCAGCGGGGAGCTGTGGTCCCCCACTGGGCGGCTGGGAGGCCCACGGTCCTTCTGCTTGGAAGGTAACTGGACCTTGAGCTCAGTTCCTTACTCCAGGGACTCCTCAAGAATCACAAGAGGCAGGGTTTCAGCTGCAGACCTCCCTGGGGATGGTCCCTGCCAAACTGCCAGTCCCTAGGTTTTCCTGTTGCCACATAGGACAGGTGGCTTTGCCCAGGATCTGGATGATGCCAGCAGGCAGACTGGGGACAATCGACAGAAGAGCTCTTTGCTAAGAGCTGCCATGTGCTTACTCATGCCCGGATCCTTCGACTGGAGCACTGCTAGACCCTGGAGATGTGGGTGGCAGAGCCCCTGCTGTTTGCTCCTTCTAGGCTGAACCTTATCCGGCAGTGAGGCTGGGAGGGTCCTGCTGTGCCTTGAGCGCATGGAGTTCTTCCTCCACGTTTGCAGCTGGGGCACTAAACTGGCCGCCCACGGGAGGGAGGCCGCCCTGCTCTGTGCTGAAATCTCTCCAAGTACAGGCAGGGCTGCGGTTTCTCTCCCCATTGTGTACCCTATTTAGTACCTCCGTACTCTTAAGTGATGGCCACCTGGAGTCCCCGAAGGGTGATTGTTGAGGATGACAATTTATAGAGAAGTAAAAACAGGGCTCCTTTTCCATCTCCTTGGCTCACTCACCCAGTTGTAACTCAGCTACCACACTTCTCAGGGAAGGCTTCTTTCCCTACCTTATCTCTGCCTTATGAGGTACCTTGTGAGGCCGTACAGAAACGAAATGTTCGATCTATGTAGATTGCATTTACAGTGTCACTGGCTTCTAATGGAATGTAGAAAAATTGGGCCATAGAATGACAATGTTTTATTTCTAAGGTTAACTGAGATGCCGGAAGGGAAGCCGGTACCGAGACAGGGTAGGTAGGTGATGAACGCGTCTCAAGGGTCTCCCAAGGTGTCAAGCACGGACTGGGCTAGGTGTCTTCTGGGTGTTAGCTTGTTTCATAAAAGAATCCTACTCTGCTCAAAGGCAGGCAGCTCGCTGGCACATTAAAGAAAAAGGAATGTTCAGGACTGGAACGCCTGCAGTGTCAAGACACCTAATTAGAAAACAGCGCCACAGTGAGTTAGTAAGGAGGCCTCCTGTTGCACCAGAGGAGTGAAAATAAATGTGTCACCACAGGAACCGCGGAGCCAAGCATGTTATCATCTGGATGACGGCTCGATGCAGCAGGCAGAGTCAGCCGGGAACTGGGCATGCGCACCTGAGTGTACTGCGAGCAGCAAGCCTGGATCAATAAGAGAATCCATTGCCGTCAGAAACCTTCACTCACTTGAACTTGTCTAACGGTCATGAGGCTGCACTAAACCAACAAAACAAAGCACTTTGACAACAACAAGATTTACCAATTTTAATTTACTTTCTCTAATTAAATTATTTAATTAATAACAACTGACAACTTTAACCACCAACAAAAGATAGAGATTTTTGCAAGGGGAGAAAGTTCTATGGTGTAGTGAGACAAGAGTAGGCCAGGCTAGTCTAGAACTTAACAATCCTCCTGCCTCTGCTTCTCAAATGCTGGGGTTACAGACCTGTGTTACCACTGCCAGCAAGAGAGTTCTTACGTAATCTCTGACACAGCAGTTTCTTCCTGTTCCACCCCTCACTTGTTTTTTCACATTCAACCACATGAGTTGAGGACCATCTCATAATGGCTGAGGGGAGTGGCGATGTGGAATTCCAAACAAGAAATGACGCCCAGTTTAGGCGACACTGTCTCAGCTGGGTGCAAGCCTTTAATCCCAGCACTCGGGAGGCAGAGGCAGTGAATCTCTGAGTATGAGGCCAGCCTGGTCTACAATGTGAGTCCAGGACAGCCAGGGCTACACAGAGAGACCCTGTCTCGAAAAAAGGAAAAAGAGAGAGAGAGAGAGAGAGAGAGAGAGAGAGAGAGAGAGAGAGAGAGAGAGAGAGTGGGGTGGGGTGGGGGGAAATTCTGTCTCTTAGGGGATAATCCAGTGGTAAAGACTGATCGTAAAGGAACTACAGCCCAGGCTTGGACCTGCATGCCGCCATGTTTCCCGCCTTGGTGATAATGGACTAAGCCTCTAAAACTGAAAGCCATTCCCAGTTAAATGTTTTCCTTTAAAAGAGTTGCTGCAGTCATGGTGTCTCTTCACAGCAATGAAACCCTAACTAAGACAGATGGTTTGTGAGTGTTAAGAAGTTGGTCACTTATTGTTTGGGTCAAGTTGGGGCTATTGAAGAAAGTTGAGCCTGGGGGTGGATATCCAGGGGTTAGTGGTTGTGTAATAAAGGATGATTACAGGACCTTTCTTGGAGACCCCTACTTCCCTTGCCACTCACCATGCTCTTCCACACAACCTCTCCCTCAACCCTATGGGTGAAACCATTCTTTCCTTTGGCACCAACATGTTTCAGATGACTAAGGCTCATTTTTTTTTTTTAAATCACGTAAGATGTCTCTAATCTACCTGTCATCTGGACACCAACTCTAGCTGGAAATATCTCTGAAACACAGTCTCTCTTTAGCCTGTGTTTTTGCCTGTGTTTAGCCTGGAATTTGCTATGTAGACAAGGTCAGCCCTCACAGATAATCTCCTGCCTCTGCCCTCACCACCCACCCACCCACCCACCCACCAAAGTGTTAGGATTAAAGGTGTTCTACCATCCCTGTCTGACTGTGTTTACCTCCATTTCCAAGGCAGCTGTTCTGATGGGTCCCACCTGCCAGTCAATTGTTGATGGTAGTACTGATATTAGTGCCCACCCCACTTCTGCTCTGAAAGGCTCCCTGGGAAATGCCGTGTGTGTTTGTGACTTCTACAGCTAAAAAAAGAAAAAAAAAATCCCTCTTCCATAGCATATGTCTTGATAAATAGCTCCTGAACAGGGGGCACAGAGGTAGGGAGGGTTATCACTGGAGCTGCTGTCAACATTATGTTGTAATTAATCTGTCTTTGAGATGAAGAGGTGGAGACAGATAAATAAGGTCCCCTTTCCTTTAGTCACATTACAGTTGTGTTAGGACCTGTTTGCACTCACAAAAGTCACTCAGATCTGGCCCATCACAGATCTGACTCATCTCCATCAGTCAAGCGTTCACTAAAGAAGAAGGGTGGGGCTGGGGAGACGGTTTGGTGGGTACGAAGCAGAACTTGCTGCACAAGCATAAGGATCTAAGTTGGGATCCCCAGAACTCATGTGGTAAGCTGGGTGTGTCCACATGTGCCTGGAACCCCAACATTGTGTTGAGGGCACACAAGAGCATCGCTGGGGCGTGCTGGCTGCCAGTCTAGTGTGAGACTCTGTCTCCAAGGAGTCAAGGGAGGAATGATAGCACAGGATACCAACCCTCCTCCTCTGGTCACCAACTGTGATTCCCGACACAAACACACACACACACAAAATGAATAAATAAAATATTCCCTGAATTTGACTTTCTTCCTTCCTGTATGCTCAGGGCCTAGAAAAGTGCCCGGAACCAGCTAAGAAATCAGAAATTATAACACGAGGCAGCGAGTGGCTCCTCCTCCCTCTTTCATGTTTGGATGGATGTCAGCTGTCCACATATGTTGCTGCCTTGCTGGGGCGGGCCGATCAAAACAAAAAACTTTGGCTAAACTGCTGAGATCATGAAGTAAGAGCACTCAGGAGCGGCCACTTCAGGACTCCCCAGCTTCAGGGTTTATATAAACTGCTTATCATATCCAAAGTAGTAAATACTTCTTTAAAGGAGGTTGGGGCCTGGGTTAAGCAGTTACACTCGTAAGCGAGGAAGGTTCAGGCCATCATCAGCCAGCTGTGAACTCACTATCTGGGAACACAGACGCTCAAGTCTCAACCGTCATGACTCTCCCTCAGTTGTTCATCCTCTGCGTGAATGTCTTAAAATTTGTGGCTGATGTATTCCTTTCCGATAGGCTTTGGGCTATATTTTCACAAAGTTTCATTTAAACTTCAAAAAAAAATTCCACTTTATTAAAGACCTTATTAAAAATCTTTATTAAAATTAATAAAGACTTCTTCCCTGAAGGTGTGTTTGTTGCCTAAGGAAGTGGAGGAAGGGGGCCTGTGCAGTTTGTATATCAGCCTGAATCCATGGGGAAATGCACCGATTGTCCACTTCCTTTGAATTACCGCCCAGTCATTTTACTAAGAAATACTTAAATGCTCCCTCCCCGGGGAGGGCTGAAATTTCCAGAGCCGCTCTGCCTGAGATCTTCAGGAGAGGGTACCCCTAGGATGTCCCAGGGACACTGGTCCATTCATACAGGAGCTCATCAATGAGAGGCCAGGTCACCTGCTGTGTACCCTGAACTTTCCCCAACACCACATTCTGAGCATTGAAATGAATTTTGCATTCATCTGCTTATCTTCAATGCTGGTCAATAACTGGTCGATGTAGCCAGCCGGCACCAGTTACTGCCTTCAGCTGGAGTCAGTTCAGTTCGGTTCTCTGAACCACACACACTTTTCCCCCAATGAGCGGTACTGTCTGCAGCCTGCCTTGTGCCCTGGGTTTAACACATATGATGATGATTTCCACCTGGTGACCTTTGGTCTGTCTACCCAACCCTTCTTGCTGTGAGGACAGAAAGGAGAGTGGTCTCCTGAGCAGAGGATGACCTCCCCCCACCCCCACCCCAACACTTCCCGGCCCCAGGGTGAGAATCAGGGACCAAGAATGGAGCTTCGAGCTCTCTGCTGGCAACCACGGAGGTTGGAACCAGCCACTGCTAAGCTAAAGTCCCTTTTGGCAGAGGTTCCTATGGTGAGTCTGTGTGTTTCTCACTACAGAGCATAAGCGAGCTAGCTCATTTAGTTCTGCTTCGTCTCCTGGCCAATTCCCACTGGAGGGGTCACGGAAACAGGCGTGTTTAATGTGTGATTGCATTTAATGTGCGTTTAGCATTTGCCTGCTAGCTATTATCCTCAGTTATTCCTTACCACGCTCACTGCTGAAAAGCAGGAAAACTTCTTTTATGTGTAGGCCAAGTACATCATGATGATGAGGGTGAACTCGGAAGAAAGATAGTATCTTGAGCTAGGATTCAGAGGCCACAGGAGAGCCCAGGCTTGTTCCTTTTCTAACAACCCTCTAGGGAAAGACCTATGAACGCCAAACTAGGTCTCATCTTTTGAACATCCCGTGACTTCCCAGAACTGCCCCCTGGAGACCAAGCCTCAAATCTCATGACGTTTTAGGGAGGGCACAACTAAATCTCATTCAAATCATAGCACCCTTGTTACTCTTTTGTCATACTGAACCCCAGAAGTTGGATTTAGCTGCTTAGTTTTTGTGAGATGATGTGGGCCTGTCCTTCTTGGTTGCTTTTGAAATCACATGGGTTAAGCTTCGGTGGCCTACAGCCTCATGCTGCACTTCTCTGCTATCTTAAAGGGGTCGCAGATCAATACCCTGTCACTCTTTTTCCCATTAGGGTCCCAAGGCCCATTGCTGGTTTCCAAACTTTTTTAAACAAAAGTCTTTTCTTCAGAGGATGTTTAGCTTGGAAACAAAATATGTCGAATAGGCTATTTGAGGCTACTCTATTTTGGTCTAAAATACAACAGAATGCTAATGCTTCTCCAACTGTCTTCTATTCTCCAGAACCCTGAGAAAATTCTGCTAAGCCCACTGTGAAAACCACCACCCATTGGTGGCAAGGCACTGAGAGTGAAAGGCGACCTGCATCTCAGTCCCTGACAGCCATCCTTTGGGCTGGCTGACAATTCCAGGCTGAGCAGTCAGTCTATTTTCAAGTGGGCTACCTACCTGGCTCAGAGTGCACGGACGAAATCACACATCCTCCTGTCTAGCTGGTGCTGCACATCATGTCCCAGGTGACAGAAGCTAAGGCTCAGTTTTGAAACCACAGACAAGCAGGGTGCCACCATTGAATCTGCTGCCCATTTGCTGGACTGTGAATTTCTTACTCTCTGCTGGTCTTGAGGAGACCTCCTGACTTGCCAGCTCTGAAAACAACTACACCAGGAGGACAGGTCTCAGATACACGGAAAGAAGGTCGCAAAGAGTAGAGATCCAGTGTACACACACACACACACAGACACACACACACACACACACACACAGACACACACACAGACACACACACACACACACACACACACACACACACAGCACTCTAACTCAGACCTACAGTACAGTTTCGCCATCCCATAGAAAACAGTTTCCCTGCCTTCTCCCACCCATCTGAAGCTTCCTGGAAGAGGGAAATTTGAGCTGCTGTGGGTTTCAGCCAGCACCTGCCCCTGTACCCCAACTCTTTCCCAGCATCCAGGGAAAAGGATATAACAAGGCCCTCGTGTCTTTAGGACCACTCCTCTCCTTGAATCTAAAGGCAGTACATCTCAACAGAATCAAATGCTGGAAGACAACGCCATTTGTCACAACATAGGATCTCTCAGGGGCTGTGGTGGGACCATCTATTGCCTGCTGCAAACACTATGGAGAAATGGTTCAACATTATCTTTTCAAGAGGCGTTAACTGGCAGGTTACAATTGTATGCATTATGGGGGTTCAGTGTGGTCTAGGTCAAATGTATAACAGGAAATTAAATGAAACAAATTAGCATACTCATCACCCAAATATTTAATTTCGAATGGTAAGGATGGGTAGAGGCTAATCTCTTAGCAACTCTGAAGTAGCAACACATTGCCGTTGTCATCAGCCCGCTGTGAAATGGACCTCAGAGACCTCCCCCTGCTGTCTTATTGAACGCTCCACACACTGTAAAACACGTCCCTGTGTCCCCTGACCCCAGCGTCTGTCTGGTTGTTACAATTCCATTCTCTGCTTCTGCGGGTAGGGTTGTTCTCTCTTCCACATGAGAGCGGGAAAACGCTCTATTTGTCTTTCTGGATCGGACTTATTGCCTTTAGCACAGTGCTCTCTTGGTTTACTTACGTTGTGACAAATGACAGTTCCATACTGTTTCTCGTCAAGGCTGTACAAACTTGCACTCCGACCAGCCCTTGTGACAGATAATAGCCACCCTGATAATCAGAGTTTACACCTTGCTGTGCTGTCAATTTGCAAGTTCCTTAGTCCTTAGCGATGTTGAGAGGTTTTCATGTGTCTACTGGTGGGACAGTATCAAACTGATACACTTCAGCACGACAGAGCTAGTAAAGAGGCAACCTACGGGCTGAAGAACACATTTGGGACAGATAAAACTAGCAAGGGCTAACATCCAAACCACACAAATAGTTTAAGCAACTCAGATCTCTGAATTCCAAGGCCAGCCTGGTCTACAAAAGGATTCCAGGACAGCCAGGGCTGTTACACAGAGACACCCTGTCTCCAAAAACAAAGACAAACAAACAAAAGTGCTAAGCCTCTACTAGCTAGATTGGTAGTAATTTTTAAAAAATCAATATTCAGAAAGAGGAAATACCATTATAAATTGAATTGTATAAGAAGAGAGGAAGAAATTATTGTTAATAACTTCATTGCTATAAATTCAACAACTCTACTTCTATAGAAATTCAATAATTCTATATAACTTCAACAATTCAAATAAATATTACACAGGGTTTGAAAAAGTACAAATTTTCAAAGCCAAAAAGGGGAAAATAGAAATTTGCATAAGTATCTATTTTTTTAATTATTTTAGATTTAATTTTTTTCCCTTTACATGCAGGAGTGTTTTGCTTACATCAGATTGGTAATTGGTTGGCTTTTATGTGGGTTTTATTTTTTGTTTTTGTTTTTGGTTTTTGGCTTTTTGAGACAAGGTTTCTCTGTGTAGCCTTGGCTGTCCTGGACTTACTATGTAGACCAGGCTGGCCTCGAACTCACAGCGATCCGCCTGCCTCTGCCTCCCAGGTGCTGGGATTAAAGGTGTGCGCCACCACCATGCCTGGCTTAATGTGAGTTTTAAAGGTACTAGGATTAGAGTAGCTCAGAATCTGCCCAGCATAGTGCTTACAGCTTAAAACTAAATCATAGTCTCTCTGTGCTATTTTCTTTAATAATTTACTGCATTAATTACTTTAGAAAGAATAATTACTATAAGGTGCTTCTTTTTTTTTCTCCCTTATTAACGTTTCCCATCCCAGCCCCCTTCCTCCTCTCCTCCCAATTCCACCCTTCATTAGACAATTCTATCAAACATTTAAAAAAGAAACTATGTAATTCATTGTAGCAACAGTATGAAGAAGAAAATGTGCACTCGAGGAGGCAGAGGCAGGTGAATCTCTTTGAGTTTGAGACCAGCCTGTTCTACAAGTCCAGGACAGCCAAGGCTACACAGAGAAACCCTGTCTTGAAGAAGAAGAAGAAGAAGAAGAAGAAGAAGAAGAAGAAGAAGAGGAGGAGGAGGAGGAGGAGGAGGAGGAGGAGGAGGAGGAGGAAGAAAAGTTATACAATTTAGGTTGTAAATGCACCATATAAATTGTTTTCCTAAATATAATAGCCATTCATAAAAACGTTTTCATTAAAGTAGGAATAGAGAGCAATTACTCAACCTGGAAAGGGGCATTTCTGAAGATCATACAGCTAACAACATATATAATAATGAAGTATTTCTAGCAGGTACTAAGAAACTATGTCTGCTAAAAGGCACTGACTCCTCACATGGGCCCCCAAGGTAACTCAAATAGGTTAAATGGCTGCAAGGCAGAGTGGCACATGCCTTTAGTCCCAGCACTGGAGAGACAGAAGTAAGTGGATCTCTGAGTTCAAGGCCAGCCTGGACTGCATAACAGGAGGAAACCAGGCATCCTCCCCTTGGCTGTGTATTGGTCTCCTTTAAGGAGTCTGTGTTAAGACCTGGTCACACCCAATCCATCTAATCTCCTTTAAGGCCAAAGGCAGAAAGGTAAGAGTGACCGAGACATCTATGTGACTGTCAGTTTTTATGACGCCCTGTTCCAGATACGCTAAAGGATTCTGGAAAACCTTCCGTTGTTGTCTTGAACTTGCAGTCACCTTGGATCCCAGGAACAGCAGACCCACACAGACAGATGTCAAAAATCACCCTCAAGTAGGAGTGATGATCTCCCAGGCACCAGAGTGTCCCCACGGGCAAGCAGTAATGACTTCCAGAGGTCTCCTTGCAGAACCAGAGCTGACATCATGACAAATCAGGTCACAGCTTGACTAAGACAGTTTGAGGCTGAATTACTCCTCTCACACATCCCAATTCCTTCTCCGTTTGAAACAAACTCCTGTCACTATTTTAGGGATGGAATGCGTAATTTCCATCTTCTTAAAGTGTCACTTTTTACTAACGCCCTTTCTTGCCTTTTTATCATTACTTTTGCCTGTTTCCTCCAGGCATGTACCAAGAGCTGCGGTGTCACAGCCCCTGGAGTCAGGGCCCTGGCTGAGGGCACCAGTTTTATGAATAAGACACGAGTGGCTACTCTCCACATTGTACTAGTTCTCCAAGCCAGTTCTATAAGGCCAAAGTCTGAAACAGTAGCATCAATAAGCATGAGCAGGAAAAAAAAAATAACATAGTCTTTTCTTCACAAGACAGCATCACTGTGTAAAGGAAACTATTGACAACCTACCAAAAAATGCTAGAACTAGGAAAGTAATCTAACAAGGTTTAAGACATCAGTCAATATTTAAGAAAACTGGTTTTATGTCTATATTTAAGCATTAAATATATTATGCTTGAAAATTAAGTGTCAGCTTAACAAAAGACACTCAAAATTGTTACATCAGAAGTTCTGAGATATTGTTTGTGGACACTGGAGAGGAATTTTTTTAAATGAGCAAACACGCCATAACTATAGTCTGTGTAGCTTGGTGCTGTCCATGGTTTGATGTCCACAGTCAACATCTCCGCAAAAGCTAGCCAGTCATTTTTGAAGTAACTGACAAGTCTATTCTGAGATTTATAAAAACAAACAAACAAAAACATGAAGGACCTAGAACAGGCTAGAAAAAGAGCGTCAGATTGAAAATAACAACTTAAAATCACAAAATCAGAGGGTTCACACTGCCCAACCTCAATTCCTGCTGGTAGACAACAGCAATCGACACAGGAATGTGTGAATGGTTTACGTGACTGTTCACTAATGTGATGTAACTGTAAGTATTGCTCAGGGTTCCTCTCAATGTGGCCAATAGCCTCTTACCTCAGGATGCTAATAAGCTGTCTTCCAGCAAACAAAACAGACCACACAGCACGTGTTTATTCCCAAATAAAAACTCATACATCACTGGTCTGAAGATGAGTTAAGTAGGACACAGAGAAATATGGTTTGTTTTTAAAGCAATTGTGCTTTTTAAAGGTTACTCTGCATTTAATATTTCTAAGACCCAAGTTCCTTTAAAGATGATCGTAATCAATCATGCTGGGGCTGGGGAGAGCCCTCGGTTCGTAGTGTTTGCCATGCATGTTTGCAGACTTGGGTTAGATTGCCATCAGCCATGTTAAAAAAAAAAAAAAGGTGGGCTGGAGAAATGGCTCAGTGGTCAAGAGCACTGGCTGCTCTTCCAGAGGACAGGGGTTCAATCCCCAGCAGCCACATGGCAGCTCATACCTGTCTGTAACTCCAGTTCCAGGGAATCCCACACCCTCACACAGACAGACATGCAGGCAACATACCAATGTACATGAAATAAAAATTAAAGAAAAAAAACAGGCATGGTTGTGCATACTTGAATGCCATGCTGGGGAGGCAGAGCAGAGGCAGGGGGATTCCTGGAGCTAGACAGCCAACCTAGCCAAACCAGTAAGCTCTAGGTTCAGAGAGAGACCTTGTCCCAAAATTAAGATGGAGCACATACAGAGCGGCGCTGAAATGAAGTATCTTTATCAGAGCCCTCCCCTCAAAGCTCAGGGACCCTCGTGGAAGAGGATGCAGAAAGATTTTATGAGCCAAAGGTGGCGGATGACTCCAGAGAAATGGAGTCTTCCAGACACAAGGCTGATGTACATTTGAATTTACAGAGTCTGTGGCAGCACACACAGCACCCACACAAGTGCACACCAGACAGAGAGAAGAGAGAGGAGGAACAGCGGATACAAAATGCCACCCCCAACCCAGAAACCATTCCCAACTGATACTTTTTTTTCTTTCTTTCTTGTTTTTGTTTTTTAAGAAAGACAGAGCTTCTGTGGTGGCCCACACTTTTAATCCCAGCACTCGGGAGGCAGAGGCAGGCAGATCGCTGTGAGTTCAAGGCCAGCCTGGCCTACTAAGTGAGTCTAGGATAGACAAGGCTACACAGAGAAACCCTGTCTCAGGAAAAAAAAAAAGGACAGAGTTTCTCTATGCAGCCTTGGCTGTCTTGGAACTCACTCTGAAGACCAGACTGGCCTCAACTCAGAGATCCACCTGCCTCTGCCTCCCCAGTGCTGAGCTTCCAACACCTAGCCTTAGAGAAATTTCTGTATGCCTACTGCCCATGGCTGAGATCTATTAATACTCATAGCATTTAGCCGGGCGTGGTGGCGCACGCCTTTAATCCCAGCACTCGGGAGGCAGAGGCAGGTGGATCGCTGTGAGTTTGAGGCCAGCCTGGTCTACAAAGTGAGTCCAGGATGGCCAAGCTACACAGAGAAACCCTGTCTCGAAAAAACCAAAAAAAAAAAAAAATACTCATACCATTTGCTCTTTTGTTTGTTTGGTTTTTGAGAGAAGATTTCTCTGTGCAACCCCGGATGTCCTGGAACTCACTCTGTAGACCAGGCTGGGCTTGAACTCAGAGATCTTCCTGCCTTTGTCTCCTGAGTGCTGGAACTAAAGCAGGTGTCATTATCACCTGGCTGATACCTTCTGAGAAAGGAAAAACTGATTTTCTTCAATAGAACCTCAACATAACTTTGAGACAGGCCCCATACCCAGGAGCAGTTGGCCAACACAAAACAGACTCCATATTTTGTGTGTGTGTGCTTTTGTTTTGTTTTTGGTATTTTTTTTTTGTATTATTGAGGTTTTTTGGTTGTTTATTTTTAAGAGGGAAAGAACATGAAGTTGAGTAGGTAATAAAGTGGGGGGGCTCTGGAAGGAGTTGGTGGAAAAAAGAATGTGGTTAAAATATATTGAATGTAAAATGTTTTAAAATATATACATATATATGCATATATATGTATATGCATCTGTATATATGTATGTGTATCTTTATGTATGTATATGTATGTATATATTTAAGGTGGAAGGCTACTGAGAAAGACATTTGTTGCTGACTCCTACCTCCAAATGTACATATAAACACGCATGCTGGGCTATATACAAACAATCACACATGCACAAAACCAAAACCAATCTCCTCCTGAAATCATGCCTTTTTTAAAGCCTCTGGATGCATTGACAAGTCCAAGAGTGTTAACACACGTTCTAGCATCCAGTGGCTCCCTCCTCTGCCTCTACTCTGACAGCGATATAACAGAACACTCGGGCCTTTCCCATGCTGTCCTGATGACTGGTTTACCTTAGGGTGTGCCCTATTTTATTCCGAGATTCAATTTATTACTTTGGTCAGCCATTCCTTCCCCCTCATGTGACTCAAAAAAGTTCCTCATTGTTTCATGGGATCTTTCTCTGCAATTTGATGAGAGTTCAAGATGGTGAAGCTGGTTTCAACTGGTGGGATTCTCTCCCTGCCTCTCTACTTGGTCCAGTTAGAAGTCAAGGGATTTATTAGCTACCAAAGGCTACATGCAATGAATACATGTAGGACTTACAGGCAAATCTCAAGAGCAGATCTACAGGGAGAAAATACAGAGGGCAGGTGTTGAAGGCTTGTGTGCACCCAGAGCTTTACAGTGAGTGGATTGTGGCAGCAACTGTACTGGGGTCTCTCTCTCTCTCTCTCTCTCTCTCTCTCTCTCTCTCTCTCTCTCTGTGTGTGTGTGTGTGTGTGTGTGTCTCTCAATTATTTAATTTTATTTTATGTGCATTGGTGTGGTGGTGTCAGATCCCTTGGAACTGGAATTACAGAAAGTTGAGAGATGCCATGTGGGTACTAGGAATTGAACCCGGGTCCTTCAGAAAAGCAGACAGTGCTCTTAACCACTGAGCCATCTCTCCAGCCCCCTGTACTGGGATCTCAATGAGCCAACAGCTTGAAAACTTCTGTCCTTCCACATAGGTTCTCTTATGCCCACTTCACAGGTGAGGGAGTTGAGAGGTCCAGTTCAAGATGAGGTCATTAGAAGCTGACCTGGGATTCTTATGCAGCAGTCTGGCTCCTGGGGCTGGACTCCTTTTTTAAAGATTTATTTATTGATTATGTATACACTGTTCTACCTGCATGTACATCTACACACCAGAAGAGGGCACCAGATCTCATTCTAGATGGTTGTGAGCCACCATGTGGGGAATTGAACTCAGGACCTTAGGAAGAGCAGCCAGTGCTCTTAACCTCTGAGCCATCTCTCTGGGGCTGGACTCTTGACTTGTAGTTTGTAAATAATGAAGACGGAGAAAATCTCAAAGGCCTCATTCCAACTTCAAGTCCCCTGGTTGCCACCACTAGGACTGTCCAAGAGACTTCTCCCTCTTTCTAGTACCAACCAGAGCCTATGTCTACTAACGAGCAAAACAGATCATATGGCACGTGTTAGTTCCCAAATCACTGCTGTAAAGCTGAGTTAAAAAACAAAAACAAACAACAACAACCAAAAAAAAAAAACCCAAACAACAAAACCACACATGTGTGCACACATGCAAGTGTGTGAGCGCACACAGATACAGAGCAAAATATGTTTAATCTTTAAAAGAATCATACATTTAAAGGTTACCCTACACTTAACAGTACTAAGACTTGTTTTTCTTTACAGATGGTCATATAGGGCTGACCAGACAAAACAAAGAGAAAGACCTGAATTTGAGCCCCAGCAACCAAGCAAAAGCCAAGTACAAACATTTGTGATCTCAGAGCTGGGGAGGCAGAGACAGGAGGATCGCTCGGAAGAGGTGATCAGCCAATCTATTCAAATCAGCAGCTTCCAGGTTCAGTGACAGATCTGGTCTCAGACAGGCCTCCAAGCCCAAGAGGATCTGGCCTACACAAAACAAACTCAGTGCTATTCTTGTGAACTTTTTGTTTCCTTTTGCTTTGTTTTGACACACATTTTCTTTCCTCTTATTAGTCTTTGCTTGTTTGTGTTTATTTTCATTTTTGTAGAATGTTTTTGTTTTGTTTTTATTTGCTTGTTTGATGTTATCTCTTTGTGTTTGTGTGTAGTGTGTGTGTGTGAGAGAGAGAGAGACAGAGAGACAGAGAGACAGAGACAGAGAGACAGAGACAGAGAGACAGAGAACATAAAGTTTTTTCAGTAGGGAGGTGGGGAAGATCTGGGAGGAACTGGGGGAGGGAAAAACATGATCACAATATATTGTGTGATTTTTTTAAATAAAAAAATTTACAGAGACAGAGAGAAAAAAAATAAGGTGGAGTAATTGGCATTAGAATCCCAACTATAAGCGTTCTACTTTTCTCAGTGGTAAAATGGGAATGGCAAAGGTATGTATCGGGTACACGCCCCAGAAATGACGTCATTATTACATTACAGAGCTTCATGGAGATGTGCACATTGGGAGCCTGGGAGTGCAGGTCAATGACAGAGTGCAAGGAGCTGTTCTCCATCTCCAACACACACACACACACACACACACACACACACACACACACACACACACACCACGCACAGGATAGGGGCGTTATTCTTATTCTTTCCTGCATCAGCATTCTATGAGAGCCACAGTTTCACATTTGGAAGTGCCAGATACAGGGATTCGGGTCTAAAGAGAAGCGATTCCGCAATCACCGCAAAGCTCGGACGCCCTTGAGCTTGAGACCCAGCCAGCTAAGGATCTGACTCTCGCTCTTTCCACTGAACTCTGCCCACACATGAGCTAATTGGGACAAATGACAGTACAGAAAAGCACAGAATGTATTCTTTCATGAATGGATTTATTCACCAAGAAAAGAAGTACAGATACTGCCAGAGAGGAGAGCCAGTTTCTAGTGAATTTAAGGGCATTTTTGTTCAAATGTGCTTTAGGTTTAAATAATGAGCAACGCTATCCACGTTGGTCGATGGTACCACAGGGTGGTGACGCCCTGCCTGCAAGGGCGTTGCGGGACAGCTTTGAAGCTAGTAATGATCTCACTAGCTGGATAACTTTTGAAGGAGGGATGAACAAGATGAGTCAGACAGATGAAGCCATGACCCCAAGGCACATGTACAGAATCTTCTTGCTGCAGAAAGCTTGGAGGGGTCAGGTCCACACAGGAGTGACCCTGAGGGTATCACTTCCCACATCGCACCTCTGTTTCCAGCCCACTTAAGAGAATGGACGATAGGATGTTCTCGAGAATGCTTTGGCTCTGAAAGCCCAAGAGTCCCATGAGAGCTGTGTTCTCTTCCAGGGCTACTTCAAAAAGACCACAGAAGCGTCTCCAGCTTTGTCTTGACGCAAAGTCGTTGCGCCATTTCTTTGACATTTCCCAAACCCTTGCTCCTTCCGAATAAACGTGATCTGGGGAGGTGCCAAACACCCCCACAATCTAGACTAAGCACTCCATCCGGCTCAACAAGGCCCCAAGGCTAGTGACTGTCCGTCTTGAGTGCCCCATTCGGGCCCAAACCTGATGAAAGCCAATCGGCCACTTTTCGTTCCCTTCCAGGGGCTCTCAATCTAGTGACAAGTCCGCAAAACCGAACACCAGTGAGGGTTATTTATAATTTATAGGTGTCTCTTGGGTCAGACAGTGAGGACGTAGGTGCTGAAAGATCAGCGAGACTGGCCGTTTCCTTGGAAAGAAGAAAACCTAGCTCACTCGTCTACGGTTTCGAAGGCCTTGTTGAATATTCCCTGACTTTGAAACCAGAGGCTTGAGCCTGTACGCAGTGTCTTTCCCCGTTACCACTCTTTTGGTAAGTACAAGGCCCTTCCATTCCAGGACGCCTCAGTAGCTGGCTGGTTGGCCACAGAGACTGCTTGGAAGCACAGCTGTAAACTACAGTTCCAACTTGCCAAGCTACCACATGGACAAAGATTCTCCCACACAGCCAGGCCCACACCGGTAATCCCAGCACTCAGGAAGGCAGAGGCAGGTGGTCCTCTGTGAATTCGAGGCCAGCCTGGTCTACTAAGCGAGTCCAGGAAAGCCAATACTACAAAGGAAAACCCTGTCTCGAATCTCCCCTCCCCTCCCCTCCCCATCCCCCCCCCCCATAAGATATCACCTCTGTTTCCAGGCCTTTTCAAAGGGTACCCAATGTATCCACTCTGTACTGTTATCTACCTGGAAGTCACTTAGTACCGGTATCAGCTATTAGATGGATTGATACTGTATTGACAGTGCTCATGTTTCTAACCCTGTGTCATAGTGACCACTTCATTCACCCTCACTCCATGTCTTCCTAATGGGCATTCCATGATCTCACATTGTCACAAGGAAGGTATGTGCAGTACAGTTGAAGTAGAAACTACTACATACAACAAGAACGAGCAGCTGCCTACTATCCAGAGATGACCACAGATATTTCAGTGTGTTAATATCTTATTAACATATTAATTTAAAATAGAATCTCAGCCTATGTTGATTTCCAGCATTCTCTATTGCTTAACATACTTTCCCCCTTAAACTAATTGCTCTACTTTGTTTGTTTACCTTCTATAGCCTTTTGGTTGATTGTTAATATCTCAGGTTTGGAATGTCCTGACACACAAAAGGTAGTCAGTGTTTGTTAAGTATAAGTCAAGGCCATGACTATGTGCACCTGTGTGTGTATTTAGTTATCAGAGCTAAGTTCATATATGATAGATAATTCTAGATTTTTTTTCATTATTTAGCCTTATAGTTCAGCAAGCCATTGATTTCTTTAAAACCCTTCAGCAATTTCTCATTATCCTTAGAACAAAATCCAAAAATCCTTATTATATATGAGAACCCTTTAGCCTTTAGAAAGACACAGTCCTAATCTTTGGAGCGCAGGTATCTCAGAACCCTCAGCACCTACCACATCACCAGCTCCGGGTTTCACTCCTCACGGGGCTGAATCCTCGAGCCATTGACCCCCATAGTATCAAGCCCATCCAGTCCCAAAACCCACTGCTCTGGACACTCTTGTTCAGTGCCTTCTGGATTTGACCATAAAGTCTTTTTTTAAAAAAATTTAATTAATTTATTCAGATTACAACTCAATTGTTATCCCATTCCATGTATCCTCCCATTCCTCCCTCTCTCCCGCTTTCACCCTATTCCCCTCCCCTATGTCCGTGACTGAGGGGGACCTCCTTCCCCTCTATATGCTCATAGGGTGTCAAGTCTCATCTTGTTAGCCTGCTATCCTTTCTCTGAGTGCCACCAGGCCTCCCCATCATGGGGACATGTTGACTGTAAAATCTCATAAAGACAAATCTGAAATGGTCCTGAGTCTCACTCTCGGGTTCCCAGAGCCTAGTTCAGCATCTGAAGAAGAATAAATGGATACTACAGTGAGCAACCCTGAGAAGCAAACCCTTGGACACTCAGCATTCCTTACACATGCTTCAACAGATGTACATTATTCCTTTCTGCTCTGCCTTGGCATAGCATACTGTTATAAACATTCACCTGTCAATCTTTAGACATGTCCACATTTCCATTCTTTTTCCCAGGATTTGGATGGAGATGCATGGGTTTGTTTTGCTAGCTATTGTTTTTGGTTCCTGAAGCAGATGATAAAGTTAAAAAAAGAAATAAACAGACTTTGTTGTATGTTGTTATAGACAAAAATTCTTTCTCTGTCTCTCCCTCTCTTTTGGGTCCCACTTGCAGTTTGACTAGCAGTAGAAATACAACAAAAATAAGACTGAGAACAGCTTAGCCTCAGTGACTGGATGAGGTGTCTTATTGTAATTTAACAGCCAACATTTCTATTCACAGGGCTCAGTGATGGAGGCCATGTGATGTGCCTGATCCATGTGGAGCAGAGGGCCAGGGTTCCTTCACTCTTGAACTCCAATGGAGTCTAATAGTCGGATCTGTTTTTTCACATTTCGGTACATCTGGTTCATTTGAGGTTCCAGTTCTAGTGTGAGGGTAGAAAAAATCCTTGGATTCCTTCCAGGAGTCATCTGTGTAAGCAAGTGCACACAATGATGGGCTGGTGAATGTTGAAACCTCATCTGCATCTGTTTTCTTTGGTGATAAGGATGAGCCTAGTGGATACAAATGTGTTTTTGTTTTGATCCCAAGTGTGGGATGGGGAACAGACTTGTGAGAAATCAGATGATGTTTATCCACTAGAGAACTAACCACCTTGTGTGGGGGCTTGATTTTTGCCAGCTGAAACATATCTTAGTGCAGAATCTGACAGAGATACATATATATATAAACCCCAAACAGGAGGCAGGGCTTTTTGGGTCTTGGTATTGTTTGGCTGCTCATTGCTCCACTTTGCAGGTTCCTAGAGAGACCGCACCGAAGAATGCTGCAGGGCTGTGGGGTCTGGCGGCTGTTCCAGGTTCCAGCAGCAATCCAGGGGAATTGCTCTCAGGAACTGAGTCCAAAAAGGTCTACTTCTCCTGTTCCCATTAACCTTTTTTCTTTCCTATCTAGGGTAGGTGGGTTGGAAGGGAGGTATAAGCATTAAAGAACCCAAGTAAAGTAAGCTTGGAAAAGGTCAAAGCCTACAGGTGGTACCCAATGTGCTTTGGGCACAATGGGTAACATAACTTCTAATGTTGTGGAGGAAGATACAGGTTTTAAAGATGTACAGATGCTATTTCAGGGTGTCAGCAAAATTGCAGCTGCTGTTGCAAAGTTCTTTCCTGCTTTATACCCAGAGGGAATGTTTTGTTTTGTTTTTCTTTGTCTTTTTACTGTATTACATTTTTTTAAAGATTGGAAGAAAGACCAACAAGATATGAAAACCAGAAGAGTCAGGAAATTCTATCAGTCTGGAAAGGATTGTGGAGTTGGTTGTACGACTAGAGAATTTGCCGGTAGAGGTTGAAGCATTTGGAAAGCAAAAAATGCAGTTGGTAAAGGGAAGACACCTGGTAACTGAGAGCCAGTGTGTCCCACAACCCTGCAGTGCTCCACCAGCCAGGTGTCCAGAGCACCAGCATGCGGAAGGGGGCGGAGAAAAACAGGAAGCCAGAGAGGCTGTAAAGATTCTAGAGGAATGGGAAAGCAGATAGGCCAAAGGGCTTTGGAGACAAGTGCTCCAATAGAGGAATTCTCTAGGGCTGCACAGACACCATCAGCTTTTCCAGTCCTTGTGAAACCTTAAGAGCTTGGGACATGGTTGATGAGCCTGGTAAAACAACCACTTCATTTACTAAGGTATTTCAAGGCCCTGGAGAAGCCTTCAGAGAATTCTTACAGAGATTGGGTTCAGCTCCAGATAGAGCCACACCAGATTCTGAGACCAAACAGGCCTTAAAACTGATCATGGTGTATGAGAATGCAAATACTGAATGTAAGAGAGCAATTAGACCATTAAAGGCATAAGCAGCCCCATTAAATGAATAGGTAAGAGAGACAGTAAACATTAGCTCTCAGGAGCATCAAAACAATAGGATAGGACAAGCTGTAGCTAGAGGTCTCCGATATCAAAACACCCAGTGCTTTAATTGTGGTAAATTGGGCCATTTACAAAGAAACTGTAAGGTTAAAAGTTCCAGACCTCAAAATAACAGGTGCCCTCACTTTGGAGTAAATGGTACTCATAGAAGAGTACAAGGAGCTTCTGGCCTGGCCGTGGTGGTGATGATGTGCCAATACTTCCAGGGCATTGTAGCCACTGTGGGAAGGGAAAACATTGGTCTAGGGATTGTCAATCCAAGAGAGACATATGAGGTAATCTCTTGTCATCTGGAAAGGAAAGGAGGGGCCTGTTAGCTCGAAGCCCCGCAGCAAACAATAAGAGCCGTCTTTCTTTGGTCAAGCAGGAGGTAACAAAACTTGCAGGAAGACGAAGACTAGGTATCGATGATTTAATGCATGCTACTGGAGGCAGCGCAGCTTTGAATCTCACCTCAGATAAATCTCTTACACCATCCCCACAGGTCGAATGTTACCAAATAACCACTGGCTTTTACGGTCCTTTACTTTCAGGGACAGTAGGAATAATCTTGGGAAGAAGTGGGTTAACTCCTCAAGGCTTTATTGTGCATCCCGGTATTATAGGTGGGGATTGTAAGGAAGAAATTAAAATCATGGCATATGTAAAAGAGGAGACGCAAATTAATGTAGGGAATAGAATTGCTCAGCTGTTGCTGGTTCCTTACATCAAGGGCAAAGCCACTCCAATAGAAAGAACAGGTGCACTTGGGAGTACTGGAAGATGTCTGTTCTGGCAAACAATGGCTAATGATCAGAGACCTAAATTAATGGTACAAATGAATGGTGTTGAAGTAGAAGGTGTGATGGATGCAGGAGCAGATGTCATGATCCTTTCTCAAAAGTACTAGAAGCCCAATTGGCCACTTCAGAAGGTTTAGACACAATATATAGGACTTGGTAAGTTATCTCAAATAAGACAAAGTATACAGTGGATTAAGTGTGTGGGACCAGAAAGGCAAACAGGGAAGCTGAGACCCTATGTGGCTGACATACCCATAAACTTATGAGGAAGGGATCTTTTACAATGGAGCACTCAAATTAATATTCCTGCAATCACAGAGACAGACAATGATGAAATTAGGGGTGAAAAGGTAGATGCTCCTGGGGAAGGTATTGATATGTGTAATCAAGAGCTATCACAAGCTGCACCCATTATCCAAACACAGAACTTCACAGGTGTTGAGTTTCCAAGTTTATAAACAGGGCCGCTGCTGATAAACCAACAGCCTTGCCCCTAAAATGGATATCAAACAGACCTGTGTGGCAAGAGCAATAGCCCATAACAAAAGAAAAAACTGCAGGCATTTCAACAACTGGTACAAGAACAGCTGGGGGCTCACCATATAGAAGAGTCTACCAGCCCATGGAATTCCCCTGTGATTGTTGGAAAGAAGAAATCAGGAAAATGTAGGATGGTAATGGATTTAAGAGCAGTGAATAGAGTAATTCAACCAGTGAGTCCTTCACAGCCTGGAATTCCTTTACATTCTTTGTTACCTAGGTCATGGCCTACAATTGTAATTGACTTAAAAGATTGTTGTTGTTGTTTTCACAATACCGTTGCATGAGCAGGATAGGGAAAGGCTTGCTTTCTCAGTACCTACTCTGAACAGTTGGGGTACAATGAAGAGATACCATTGGAAGGCACTTCCACAGGGAATGTTGAATAGTCCAACTTTATGTCAATACTTTGTGTGGCAGTCATTAGAAATAATTCATAGGCAATTTCCTCAATCTATCATTTACCATTAAATGGATGACATTTTGTTGGTTGATTCTGAATGCAGATACTTTAGAGAAAATGGCAGAATTCTTTGTGTTTCTGTAAACATTTTCTCTAAAGTATCCTCATCAGATCACCTTAGTTATTTTACCTGACTTATAACCTGCCATTCCCACCCTGTTTGCATCAATATAGAAGATTGGTGCCTCTGGAATAATGACATGATCTCAGCATTTGTAAGAGGCACTACAATTTCCACTGGGTCTGTTCCTGACAGTTGACACAGCCTTATTCTGCCTTTTATAATTAATTCAGAAATTTTTCTATGTATGTCATTATGGATAATCAATGAAGATTGGCAAAGAGTTTGTAGTAACTATTTGGGAGAAATTAATAACAAATATCCAAAAAGGAAATGTATACAGTTCATAAAAAGAATGAATTGGATCCTTGCTCATATTGTAAAGAGAACACCAATTCCATATACCTCCGTACAAAAATCAGAATCGTATTCAAGTCTTAATGGTGCTGTTAGATTTTCCTGAATCTCTTAATATAATTACTCTCAATATGCAGAAAGAGCTGTTTTGCATATAGAAACTGCTGAATTTACACCTGATAACTCAGAATTGACTTTTTTATTTATGGAATTGCAACAGGCCATCAGAAGTAGAAACTATCCCTTGTATATTACTCATATTCAGCCTCATACAGGATTACCAGGTCCCATTGGCACACAGAAATAAGGAAATTGACCAATTACTAGTAGGAAATGTGTTAGAAGCCTCAATTTCATGAAAAGCATCATGTTAACAGTAAAGGTTTAAAGAAAAACTTTTCTATTGCTTGGCAACAAGCCAAAGACATAATTAAAAAGTGTCCTACATGTTCTTTGTATAACCAAACTCCATTGCCTGCTGAAAGTAACCCTAAGGGTACCAAAAAGAATAAAATCTAGCACATTACAGATGTCTGTCATTTTGCAGAATTTGGAAAACAACGGTATGTACATTATACCATTGATACATACTCAGGGTTTCAGTGGACATCTGCTTTAAGTTCTGAAAAGGCTGATTGTGTAATTACACACTTACTGGAAATAATGGCAATTATGGGAATACCTGCATAAATTAAGGCTGACAATGCTCCTGCTTAGGTATCCAATAAGATGAAAATTTTGCATATTATAATATAAAGAACATTATTGGTATACCACACAATTCTACAGGAAAAGCAGTTGTAGAAAGAGCTAATCATACCTTAAAAGAGATGCTTATTAAACAAAAAGGAAGTGTAAAGATCTCCAGGGTCAGATTAAATAATGCTTTGTTGACTTTAAATTTTTTAAATGTTGATGAAAAAGGAGCAACAGCAGCTGAGAGACATTGAATTATAGAAAAAAACTGAGGAACTAGGACAAGCAATATATTATAAGGGTCTGTGGACAATGGACTGAACACCTGCAATAGTTTTGAGATGGGGATCTGGTTATGTTTACATATCTACAAGGAGTGAAAAAAATATGGTTACTGACAAAACTTAAAGAGCTTAGATCTGACCAGGAAGACCTCCTACTACCTGAAACATGAATGTATTTGTTTACTAAGGGAATCTCAAGGGCTACCTGGTCCTTATGACATGCCATTCTTTCATACAGCAAGGATATTACAGCTCAAACAGATATATAAAATTGATGGCTTACAACTGCTCAAAAATAAGGCAGTCATTTATCTTTAGATAATTTGTACACCTTGTATATTCCATATATATGTAGAAATGTACCTCTACTAATACTTTTGAAAGTTTGCTTATTTTCAGAGCAAAAAACCAGATAATAATGATGACAAATTAGGTAGCCCAGGTGATTCAACCTCAAAGACTGCCTCAGCTACTGTTTCCTCAAGAATTTGCATGTGTATTAACTTTAAAGGGGCTAGCCCAAAGGATCGATCCCAAAAAGACTGGACAAAAACAGATACAGCTAGCTTTTTCAATGCTTGGCCAATATCCTATTTTTCTAAGGGTACCGAAAAGCAATTTTGAGAACACGATGTCCTCATTCCCAATAAGTGGGGTGGGTGGTTTTGGTGGGTTACCAATGTTTGTTATTGTCTAGGGGGATTGGTTATAAGTTAGTAAAGATTCCATTTAGGGATTTATTTATTTCTTCCCTCTATCCTTTCTCTCTTATCTTTCTATCCTATCTAGTGTTATGGGAAAGGAGGAAAAAAGGGAAGGATATATAATTATAGGATAAAAGGTAGATTATTGAATCTATTACACTCAAATATTTTACATTGGTATTGTAGATTGATAGAAATTTAAATGATTTTGTTCAACTTTTGCTTTATGTATTGTACATATTATATATTGATAGATTTTTGTTCAATGTTTGCTTAATATATTGTACGTATGCAATTCATTTAAAAATGTGATGCAAAGTTCTAGTCTTATGAGAGCTAGCCAGAATAAACTGCTTAGGATGGTTGGATATACAAGTTAATAGTTAGGCACCTATAAATCTTATTTGTAGTCTTGTTATATACTAGTTTAGTTAATTACAGAAGAAGCTTTATTTAGTCTCTTGTGTATATTTTCAAGGTTAAGCAGATAGTGCGTAGCTAGAAACAAGCAATCTTTGTCTATTTAGATATACTGAGATAGATAAGTCAATCAATCAATAGAATAGATATGATTATGCACTATAGTGAATACATAGATGGTCTTCAAACACTTCAGGGATCTACAGAATGTGGCATTTAATAATAAAGGGCTTTTCTGACAGAGAGACACATCTGCTACTGGCAGCACCTCCAATCTACGTCAGTGAAGATGATGGACATCAAAGAAACAAGTGTGGCAGAACAGCCACTGGACCGAGGAACTGTTCTTATCTCTACTGCTGATAGCAGACTGACTGTCCAAACTGCGGTGACACTGAAAAATTGGCTGTCCCGCTTTTCAGAGAGTAGATAGGCCAGTCCTTCCTTCAAAATTCTTGCTTCACAGAACAGTCTGTCAGATATTTTGGGCTGGCTGGCTGAAGACTAGATGGCTGAGAGATGGAGAAAAACCTGTGACTGCCCAGGCAGTCAACTCTCTCCGTCCTGTCTATACTTTTGGAAGTTGCTTGCCTGTACTTCCCTTATATTAGATAGTATTTCCTTAAGTCTCTGATGGGATTGAAGACTAGATAGCCATAGTATTACAATAAGCATTAGCTTAAGAGCTAAAAACATGTTTAGAGGGTGATAAATGTAAATTATAATAAAGTGATTTAGGAAAACTTTGGACACTATGATAAGACTTCGGATAGGACAGATAGTGGAATAATTTCTCCAAGATTGTCAACTACAGATGGACTGGTCCTTGTAAGCGTAACTTTTCCTGGATAATTTTCATAATTATTTTTATTGTAAATAGTTCATTATTTTTTTAATAGTAAGGGGACTATGTAGTGGTTATAAACATGTTTTTGTTTTGATCCCAAGTGTGGGATGGGGAACAGACTTGTGAGAAATCAGGTGATGTTTATCCACTAGAAGACGCACCACCTCGTGTGGGGGCTTGGTTTTTGCCAGCTGAAACACATCCTAGTACAGACTCTGAGAGGAGATATATTTATGAGGCCCAAACAGGAGGCGGGGCTTTGTGTGTCTTGGTATTGTTTGGCTGTTCATCGCTCCACTTCGAGATGCTCCTAGAGAGATCGCTCCAGAGAACACTTTGGGGCTCTGGGTTCCAGCTGCTGTTCCAGGTTCCAGCAGCAACTTTGGTGGAATTGCTGGTCTGCTGAAATCCTGCCGACTACTCCAGGGGAATTGCTCCCAGGAACTGAGTCCAAAAAGGTCTACTTCTCCTGTTCCCATTAACTTCGTTTCTCTCCTATCTAGGGTAGGTGGGTTGGAAGGAAGGTATAAGCATTAAAGAGCCTCAAATAAAGTAGGTTTGGAAAAGGTCGGAGCCTACAAATGAATGTGGGAGATTTAGAATGAAAGGATGAAACTTTATTGCAAGGTGCAAGCACGTATCAGAGAACTAAGCCTAGAAACTGAGAAGTCCTGAGTCTCACCTGGGATGTGTAGCCATGACTGCAGGTGAGAGGCTGATCGGCAGTCGGATTTGATTTCCTCCAGTTCCAAAAGCTGTTCATGTATACAGGCACAGTCAGTGGGCAGGTTGCCTTAAGATTTAAGGTTTTGCCAATTTTGTTCAACAGGAGAAAAAAAGTTTAAGTAGTGATGAGATGGGAAGGCAGGCTGGGAGTGATTCTGATTCTGGGAAATTTGGTGGAGCCAAATGGACAGGGCGTGGAGGGGGCAGGTCTTGATGCTCTTCAAGCCGGTGACCAAAGGCGAGGAATAGGAGGCGATGACTACAGACTGAGATCACATCACATAAAAATGGCTTTTGTTTATGCAGTATAATAACCAAACTCAGTGAACGGACACATCTTAATGAGTAAGAGCCAAAAAGTCATACCCAAGATATACAAGAGATTTCTTTTGCCTGAAGGCATGCGAACACAGACTGTAGCTCCCCCAAACAGCAAGTCTCCTATGACAAAGGATGGATGGGGAATTTTCTTCAGAAAGCCTATCATATTCGTATGGCAAAAGCACTTCTGGGTGGGTACATGGCTGGTTTAGGATGTACACTACGGGCCACGTTCAGTTTAAGCGCATGCTCAAAAAAGGGATTATGTCAGATAGCAATGCCCTCTCCAAGATGGCTGGGAGCCTGACCAGGTTGTTTGGCTTCTCAAGATCCTGAATGGGAAATCAGTCACATTTGGTTTGTGTCACAGTGGTCACTGGAATTGCAGTAGCTTGAGGTCGGAGGAATCAAATAGCACTCTAGGCCAGCCAGGCAAGAGTCATAGAGGGGCACAGAGCAGTGTCTGTAAATGTGACCCCCCTACCCCACCCCCATGTCCCTGCTCCTGCCCTGAGGCTCCTATAGCCAACCTCTTTGCTGAAATCCCTTCTTCCCTCAAAGCTGCCTAGGCCACTAAAACATGCCTGTGTGGAGTGGCCTGGACTTTTGCCCTCCTGGACCTGCTCCACACTCAGAAAACCTTCCCCCAGATTTCCATCTGTGTTCAAGTCAAAGGGCTCTTTCAAAGGCCGGTCAAGAGGAATCTGGCTTTGAAACGGTCTATCCCTGTGGCTGCTAGCAAAAAGACAGGCTAGAATTGACTAGTTTAATAGCATGGCTTAGCATTTCTAGTTGTAGCAGCTGTCTGGGGCTATTTGTAGGGGGAGCTTTGATTAGCTTACACATGGAAAAAGCTGGAAAGAGTGAGCAGAGAAAGCGGAGGAAGGCAGTTAGCTGGAGATGGCCCAGTGATTCCTGTGGAAACAGCCCTCTAGACTGAAGGTCCTCTAAGTTTGGTCTCTTTGGTTCTCGGATCAAGCACACGAAGAAGCTATGACTCTGAGAAGTCACGTGCTAGTGTAATGTTGCCTCAGCATCACCTGCTGCTGTCAGTAAGATGGAACTGGTGGTACAGGTCCCAGCCCTGCAGAGCACCACAGGACTTCTAACAGAACTCTCCCACCTTAACCTAGAAACGTGCATTCTTTTACAGATCAGGAGTCTTCAAGAGGTCCATCAGTGGCATTCCCTTTGAAGAGAGTGGATGGTAGTTATGCCCAACACAAGAGCAAGGCTAACAGTTAGGTCTGCTAAGCACCCAATAGCAGGTAGGTCCTGGTATTTACTCTTCTCCATTAGCCTTTAAAGGACTCACCCTCTTAGTAGATGGATCTCTGAAGTTTGCTTTACCTAACCTCATAGTCTAGCAGTGATACCTTGACTGTCCTGGAAGAGTGGGGGACATAGTGAGGCTGGACTAATTAATTGCTCAGACAAGGCCAGAACAGATGCTATCACTCCTAACCTTCAATTTCCAAAGGGAGACACACCAAGTAGGAAGAGAGTGCGACTGAGCAAAGAGCAAGCAGAAACTGGAGGAAGAAACCTTCAGCACGGAAGAGGGTGACCTACTGGGACAGCTCAGGTTGGCTTGTGGAGTTAACCCTCTACTGCCCAGTCACTGCACTTGGCACTTTGAATAAGATGCTTGGAACTTGTTCAAGTCTTACAATTGATAATAATCATTATGCAGTCTTTATATATCTGCTTAGAGATCCTGAGACAGGACAATCGTTCAGCATCATTGTAGAGTTTGACCAAAAGAAAATGGCTTCTTTGGGATGAAAGGAAAAGGGCCAGGGCTACTATGGTGGTTTTAATGAGATGTACCACCACCCGTGTCCTTTATTTGAATACTTGATTCCCCAGTTGGTGACACTGTTTGTGGAGGTTCAGGGGGTGTGGCCTTGTTAGAGGAAGTGCTACTGTGGGGGCATACTTTGAGGCTTCAAAAGCCTCCTGTCCACTCACCCCATTTTGCCATTTTCTATCTGTGAGCTCTCAGTTGTCCTGCTGCCCTGTCTGATGGGTGACACTCCGGGCCATGATGACAATGGACTCTGACCCTGGAGAATCATAAACCCAAAGCTGCCGTTGGTCATGCTCTTCAATATAGCAACAGAGAAGTAACTAATAAAGCTACTTTTGATGATGACATTAAAAGAGGGCAAGTCATTTTATTAAATATAAGTAAATTCAAGACATGAACACTACTAATATCAACACAGAATTATTAGTATTTTTTAAACTCTAGTTTGAACCAGACACTGAGCTTTAGAACGGATGTTTGCTTGGGTTTCTATATTCCAAAAGGCCCCAAAATCACAACCCTGGGGTAAAGAGAAAAGGAAAGCAGAGATATCAAATTCTAGACATTTTTTAACAATGATTCTAAAAATTCAAAATTTAAAACTAGACCAGAATATTTACATGGTTTATTAAATTTACAATCAGTAATATAATCAAATACACAATTATATACAAGGATTATATACATTTTGCCCAGACTTTTACATCACAGTACATAGTTTCCATTAGAAATATTGTATACATTTATCACCAAACAATAAAACCCAACAACAGTAGTGTTACAGCACCTGTTAGTACAGACAGCTTTTTCATAAATTACATCATAAGAAAATATACGGCTGTAAATTGGGCTTTTAAAAATGTCTTTTATAAAATCTGCACATACAATGTTTCATTCACAGAATGTTTTTTTCTATGTTCTGACTGTAGCCTTGTGCATAAAACGACCAGTTGGAATATTTACTAAATTCTACCCACCCCTCTAAAATTATAAGCACTATTTGAATTACTTAGGCTGAGCTTTCTTTATGATGAATCTGGCATGGGGTTTGGTGAAAGAACAAATGCTAGCTTTGCTCTAAGAAAGGTTTATAGGATGATAATTTAAATCTAAAGAATTCCCAGGAAAATTGTTACGATAGTGAAATTAATATCAGAGAGTGCATAATTTTTCCATTTAAAAATATCTAGCACTGCAAAGAAAAAGGAAAAGTAAATTACAAAATAATTTGTTCTGAAACAATTATACTCTTTTTTGGAAGCTTATTACATAGGATAAAAAGAAAACCTGCCTACAAATACCCCACCCCAAACATATCTAGTAAATTACAGACCTTTCACACTTAAATTTTATGGGAGAAACATTGCAATTTAGGGCATATAATTTCAATGGATTTTTTTATGTGAGGAAAAAAAGTATACCTAATTTTACTAGGTAAACAAGTTTTAAACTTGAAAATACCTGAATTAAATACTTGCTCTAACAGCTAACTTTCAGCTTTCAGGTAAGATCCGTACTTGATTCCAGGTTTGTAAACATTATATAAATCTTTCTTAGTCAAACAATTTTATGGCTGTGGTGATCATTTCAGCTCTATTTCTAAGCAGTCAACATTTAACTGAGGTAGACCAGATGTTTCTAAATTCAGGGTCTCAGAATTCCCTGAATCTTCAGCAAGTAAATAAAATATCTATGAAAGATTTTTAACAAACAACAACAATAAAAAACATTTAAAAAAAAAAACAAAACCCTATGTTGTTGGAATTTTCTAATGAACTGAAAGACTATTTTGTGGCAGTATGTCAAATAAGAAAATGAATGTGGAATCAGACTGTTCTGACGCTGGACAAACGCCTTCTTTCTTAAGTAGGGGAAAGCTGGTATTATCCCTTCTAGATAGTAAGTAAAATATCTTAAAATTATTTCTTTAAAGTACTTAGTTTTCTGAATAACTCAATAGGTGCGTTTAAATCTTAATGGAGGGCAACAGCGCCTTCTAGCGGCCAAAGGAATGGTAAGTGGGAGTAAGTTGGCTTTTCCTAGTGTGCCATGGGATTCTTCATGCCGTTAAGTTTTCAAGGGGAAACAATGCTATTTTGATAACTAAATGAGTTAGAGTTAGACAACAATGGCTTTGAGCTACAAATAGAAAATCAATACATATAAGGCTTCTGTAATCAAAGACTCAGAGGAGCATCTGTTCCTTTTCTCCAAGCCCCAGTCCTATAAATCAAGTCAAGTTATTAAGCTTCAGCTATTTTGGCAGCTTTGCAATGAAGAAGAAAGCACATCTACCCTTCTGTATACTCTACGTATTACGGTTCTATCTTCTCGCACCAAACTTCACATGCAGAGAGACTTAAAATACCCATTTTGGTGTCAGTTTTAACTACAAGCCAATAAAGGCCTTGTTTCCTATTCCCGTCTTCAGTGAATTCTCTAAGATTTATTACTTACTCACAAAATTTGTTTAGCTGGAATTTTTGAAAGCAGGTATTTATCTCCTTATAAAAGGGCATGTTTCCCTAGGACCTAAGACATACTGTACAGGAATACACACAACTACCACACAGCACTGCTGTCTTTAACAGCTCCACATATAATCTAACTCAGTACCTCAAAACCATGTTTTAGAGAAAGGTTATTGTGTAATGCCATGGTAAAAAGGAATTAAGTCTTTTAAATATTCCTTTAGAAGTAATTAAAACAAGTTTAAAAATAAATAAAATTAATAAAACCATGATTTCAATGTAGAACTATTAATAAACAAAACCAAAAATAATTAAATGTGGCCAGCTACAAACTGCCACCAAGAAGAAAAAAAAAAGGAAAATCTTTTTCTTTTACTTATATGGCTATATAGTTTTTTTACACAGGTCACCAGAGACTGATTTTCAAGTCCACATCAGGAGGAATATTTGTTAAAACAAAACTAAACAAACCTAAATCCATGATTTAACAGAAAATGTGACAGACTCCTCAGGTGTGATGTCAGAAACCAGCTTCAAAAGGGAAAGACAGTAGTCACCTGGGGTCACCGGCCACTACCACGGTTGACCACGCTCGGTGCGATAGACCAGGACGTGGAGAGGAGCCTTCTGGGACGGAGTAAGGCTGATGGCTAGAGTATCTGCGTAAGAGACCTGAACCAAAGGACAATCTACCCCACAGGGATCTAGTGCTGATTTAGAGTAGTCACAGCTTCCCCTACGGTGGCCCAATGGGAAGTTGACATTGCGAAACCATAGTCACCCCAAGTAGTAAGCAACCAGTTCCAACAATAGCTACACGACCTTCTCCTGGCCCTGTAGTAGGTCTTCACAGAGAAAACTCACTGGGAAAAGTACACTGACTTCACCTTTGGTTTAAATGCTAAGGACATTGTTGGGAGAGAAAAAGAAATCAAGTGGTCTTGGCCATTTGTCACTGAATGAAGCAGGTGAAAGTGATGAGCAGAAACTGTTGTTACCATGAATGCATCTGCTTCATAAGCCATAAGTCTGTGACAGCAGCAAAGCTAGAATGCCACAATCTTCCCCAAAGGGCTTCCAACCCCAAAACCCAAGGGCAATGAAGCTTCCTTCAGTAAGAAAGCTGCACTGACTCCTGTCCTCACTTTCCACTAGCTGATTTGTTTCTTGCCTACCTAGGATTGGCTGGTCATCTTCCCCCGGCCTCGGAGCTGCAGGGTATGTGATACCATCATGTGAGGGGTGTGAGTTTCAGTCAGGTCAGCTCTAACACAGCATGCTCCAGATTCCTATGGTAACTACTTACCCCAGTCAGAACGCGCTTGAGCAATGCTCTGAGCCTCCCGGGAGAGCCTGCTTGGTACAGGGTGTCAAAAACCACAGTTCACCGCTTCTTTTTAAATATCTACCAGCAGCGTCTTTACAGAGAGTCATAGTTCATCCTTCTCCATCATTTCAAAGGCTTCTATGTCTTCATTCCAGTCTGCTAATATGGAGTCTATAGGCTGGGCCTTTGTGCCCCAGCTGACATTAGGAGTGGAATCTTCCTCGGTTTCGGGTTGTTCTTGAAGTTGGTTATCTAAGTCTGTACATTCACCATCAAGACTTGTAGTCTCATGGCTTTCTGTGGAACTAAGTATCTGTTCAGAAGGGGAGAAGCCGGCAGCTTCCTCAGTGTCTGCTGGAGCTGGTGACTCTGAGTGAGAATCCTGAGGGTTTTCAGGGGTCTCCTGATCAACCAAGTCCACTGCCTGAGAAAGCGACAGCATCTGCTCCACACTTTGATTCTGAGAATCATTTTCTGAAGACGACTGGTCTTCATTTTCCATTTCAGGATCTGTACAGGAAAGAAACAAATGCGTCACTCTCCCTCTTTGGAAGTCGCCTGTCTTTGCAGAGTCACATCAATGAAGAACAATAAACAGTGGCCCTGAAGTCAAGGTCTTACAGTCAGAGTTTCTGTGTGGCTATGGTAGAACGTGCTGGCAATGAAAATAAATGTCACTCCAAATGGAAAGGAATAATAATATTTAATAGCATAATGCTGACTTGGTTAACTATTAGTAACAAAAGCACTAAATAAAAAATTTTAAATCCGTATAAAATTTTAACACATGATTAAAATTGATTGAACATTGTGGCTAGAGGTGGCTCAGTGGCTAATTGTGCTTGCTGGGCAACTATTAGGACAAGAGTTTGGATCCCAGCACCAGTGTAACAAGCTACTGCCTCACAGACAGCTGTCACTCCAATTACAAAGGATCCTATGGTCTCATGCACTAGTATGAACACACATGTACACACCTGCACATATGATCAGGCACACACACACAGACACAGGCACACACACACACACACACAATTTATTAATACTTAAATTCAAGAAAGCTTGTACACAAGAACATCCTAAATAAATAACATTTAATATTTTAATAGCATAAATCATTGCTAAAATTTGAAATCATATTTCTTAGAAAAGTAAAATTACCACTCAGTAATCCACATAGATTCAAATTAAAAAAAAACAAAACCCTGAATGGTTACAGGTATTAATATGACTCATCAAATAAAATATTTCATAAAGAACTGAGATTGTTAATAAAACTATTACTGCATATCTATGAACTTTAAACAAGCATTCTAAAATTCTCTAGGAACCTGAGTAGGTAAAGTTTTGTAATGAATAAAATATAAACACCCTCAAAGCTGTTTACATCGGGTTCCTACAATGAAGAACTTAAACAGCCTTGTCACCCACAGGCCACATCCTGTTTGGACCGTTTCTGCAGTGCAGCAAGAAGAACTCACCCTGACGCCCACTGTGCCTACTGTGCCTGGTACCAGAGAGAAAGGAGGAGCGAACACTGACACTATGCCTGTCTTTAAGCATCTTACAGTCCAAAAAGAACATAATTCCACCAAAACTAGATGTAGTATGCATACACACATGTATACAGTAAACAAAATCCATGTTTAAAAAAGGGAGCCAGGCATGTGCTACCAGAAAAGCTTGGGGTAACAACATCTGAGGGATCCTTTAGAAAGTAAGCTGAGCTCAGGGTCAGAGCAGGAGAGAAGACAGACCAAACAAAATCAAACTAACCCTTGAAGGAGAGGTGGACAAGCAGCCACATGCTTGTGAGTATGTACAATCACCCTCTCAGAGAAGACTGCTTTCTAGAGAAGTTTCTGGACATGCATGCGCACACACGCTTACTCTCCCCAGTGTAGGTAGGCTCTTAGTCTTTGGATGGTGTGATAGTTTAAGTAAGAATGGTCACACACAGGATTAGGCACTGACACTTGGTCCCAGCTGCCCGTGGTAGTGCTATTGGAAATGTAATCCTAACCAAACTCTCCTGTAAGTTGCCTTTGTTGTGGTAGTTACCACAGCAGCAGAAACATAACCAACACAGTTGGCTTTCTGGTTTTGTTTGTTTGTTTGCAAAGGAGGCTGAAGGTTCAGACATCTTAGTTTTCTTTCTTTTAAAAAAAATGTATTTCCTTTTTTCATTATTATTTTACTATCTTGGTTTTCTGGGCTGTGAAAGAGACACAGTTAAGTAATAAGTTAGGAACCATGGGGGTGAGATAAGAAAAGGGAGCTCAGAACTCACTGCGCTAGGCTAGGTTAAGTTCAAAGAGCACAATAAACTCCTCAGTTCCTCTCTGAATTGTATCTTTCTATTCTAGAAGGATGGGACAGGGACAGGGCTGTCCCGTCTAGTAATAAAGACCCTCCCGAGGTTACATGTCATATATTATTACTCTGCTGTCTAGCTAATGCCACAAATAACAGAATTAGCAGGGGAGGTCAGAAAAAGGAAATATAACTATTACCTTCATTTCTAGGCTGTGACTGTGACTAAGACTAAAGTGTGCTGGTCTGAATGAAAATGGCCCCAGAGACCCATAGAGAGTGGCACTATCAGGAGGTGAGGCCCGGTTGGAGGAAGTGTGTCACTGGGAGCGGGCTTTGAGGTTTCACACGCTCAAAGCAGGCCCAGCGTGACTCTCTCTTCCTGCTGCCTGCTGATGTGAACTGTCAGCTCCCTCGGCAGCAGCACGTCGGTGTGCCGCCATGCTTCCTGCCATGACGATATCGGAGAAGCCTCTGAAACTGTAAGCCAGCCCCAATCAGATGCTTTCCTTTATAAGAGTTGCCATGGTCATGGTGTCTCTTCACAGCAATAGAAACTCTAAAACATAGAGCAACTCTAATTTTAAGAAATACTACCAAAGTTAACAAAGTTAGTGAAGAAAACTAAAATAAGTGCAAGAATCAGTAACTTCTCAACAGAAGAGCCAGCAGTTAACACCTTTCATTCTCTCATAGCATAAATAAAAACCCTACAAAACCAAATGATGACAGGTACAAGGCTCTTATTGCTTAAAAAATAGTTATAATAACAGTAAAAAATAAGAGCCGAATAATTGTACAGATGCATTCCAGTACAGGAAGTTGTCACACTTAACAGTTTTCTATTCTCTATAAAAAGTATGCAAATACATGATTCCAAAATGAATCTCATTTCTACTTCTTTTAGTTTGTGAACTACACAAAATTAAAATTTAAACTGAGTCAGTAAGGGAAGAGCTATCATAGGAAATGTATCCAAAAGAAAACTTTTACATTACTTGCACAGAAATAAGCAAATAGGTTAGAAGAGCAGAAGTGAGGCTTCTGTGGAGCCACAGAACAAACAGGCAGGAGCAGCAGCCGCACCAGCCCGGGCTGCGAGAGGAACCACTCTCAGAGGAGCTGGGGTTACCACGTAGTTACGCCTTCACTGCAAGGCGCCTGTTACCAGTCTTAAGGGCTGAAACATTGATTCAGAAATGGCATATCAGAAACAAAGAGACAAAAAGACTGAGAAAAGCCCAAAGACCATCAGTGGGTCTGGCTAATAAAAGAAGACAAGGTTGGTAAGAGTCTGAGTGTTCCACCATCACTCACTCACCAGCGCTTTCTGTGATAGCTGAAAGCAATGCTTACACAGGTAAGAAGAGCAATGTAACTAACAGTCATGCAATACAGTCATTAAAGTACACAGAAAAAAACCATACATTCTGACAAGAATGAGAAAAGAAACAGTACACAGAAGGTGGCATTTGATTTGGGATTAGAATGGATCAACTTCTCAAAGAGGAAAAGGGACATAGGGTGTGAAAAACAGGTCAGGTAAATCCAGAGGCAGGCAAGCAAGGCTCCCTCACACAGGCGGCTGCTTTCCTCCAGGCAGAGGGCGGGCTGCCTGTGCAGGCAATCCTCACTGGGATCAGTCCAACGCTAGGACAGCGCACTGCAGCTACTTTCGATGGGGTTATTTGGGGACTGATGCTGCTTGGCTTAAATTAGGGCAGTATAAGATGGGACTCTTTTTCATTTTAATCTTTCCTCCATTTTCTGTCTGCCTTTCTACCAGACAAACATGAATCCATTAGTAGCCTTGAAAGCATTTGCTCCAGCCCACAGGGCACAGAGGCCTGTTCTGTAGGCCGCAAGTATAACGTGCAGGGACTTCAAAATGCTCATGTGTTCCTCCATAGTGCTGAGGGGAGGTGGAAAACTGACTCTAAACTGTAAACTGTCTCAATTGAAAGGTAACCAATACAGGTTTTGTTTGTGAGATGGGGGAAATTATTAAATATCTTTTAAAATTCAAAATTTAAAGCAATGAGACATTAAGAGCCACAGTGTTCAAAGTTTTCTTTATGAACAGAGTGTGAAGCTGGGCATGGTAGCCCACGTCTTTAATCCCAGTACTTGGGAGGCAGAGGCAGGTGGATCATTGTGAGTTCGAGGACAGCCTGGGCTACCAAGCAAGTCTAGGACAGCCAAGGACAGAGAAACCTTGTCTCAAAACAAACAAACAAACAAACAAAAAACCTGAGTGTGAGCACCTTAATTTTTAGAAGTGTCAACAGATTCCCCAAGGAAGCAACGTTTCTGCTAGTGCTTCAGCCTCTGAAGATGTGTAAGATCTGAGCACGGTATCGGATATTCACGTTGGAATAGTCAAACCTACCAGAAGAGGTTGTTGTTGGGTCTGAGAGGGAGCCTGTAGGGGCTTCTATTTCCTGTATTATACGTGCAAAGGACTTCTCAATCGGCAAGCCATGCGACTTCATTTTCAAGGATGATTTGAAGATACTTTGCTGCTTAGATTGGGTGCTTATTATTTGAGGGCTCTTGCATAATTCTAACCAGAACTCATGATGCAGAGCTGGGAGACAGAAAGGTCTTCGAGGTCTCCTTTGGTGTCTGTCAAGTACAGATGAGGAACTGCGGCACACAATGGCCTGCGAGCATGTCTAAGTGGGGACTCTCTTCTGGGCCTCAGACTCTAACTCAGCACTGCGGGGACCGCAGGCGCCTCTACTCTAACAAAGCATCACCCACTCCTCGATGCAGGGAAGCGTGATGGCCCATGGCATGGGACAAATTAATGAGATCCACTACAGTCTTTAACTTCTTAGGTTATTATCCTAAGTGAATAAAGTGGCTGACCCAACTGAATTAGTTGCTGATTTACCTTACAGTGATAAACGTTAGTAATTATAACGTGTTGGTTTGGCTAACACAGTTGTACATCTCTCAAAGGGCTACCATATACACAAACTTTAAAACCTTTCATCAAAAGAGCAATGTAAGATTAACAGCCCAATAAAGTCATGGCCCATCCAAGTGCTTTAAATATCACTTGCATAATGTCTTCTTCTTGCAGAGTTTTTAAGGGAATACTATTCCTTAGCAAGTTTTTTCTAGTAGAACTGACTGTTCTTCCTACCCTTTTCCTGGTATGGAGAGCACTTTCCTTACCTTAATCATACAGTCTTAACCCATGTGTGCCCCTCACCTCCACAGGAGCTTAAAAATCAAGCTAATATTTTAAATATTTTATTTTGTATGTAAATAAAAAATTATCCAAAGTAATAATTTCTTATACAACAATGCTGCTGTTAGAGTGACTCTTGTGCAGACATGGATTAGTGAACTCATCTAGAGTATAGAATATATAATTAATAGAATTGATTACGGTAGGATTGATAAATAATTATTATGGGATAACTGACTACATATAAAAGTTACTAATACATATATTATCATGGTACTCAGTGAAACAAAATTATATATATAATTGGTTTATTAAAACAAAATTATATATGTATGTGTGTGTAGTACACACACATACATATGTAATTGTTTTTAATGTAAGATACTTACTACTGTTAATAATGTAGCTTGGAATCATTTTACCTTTTAATATGGCTGCTGAAATTCCAATGGTAGCACAAAACAGGGGAAAAGCAAAGGCATTACAGTTATACCGAGTAATATTAATTTGTCTGTGTTTGATGCACAGCAGAATAGGAAGGGTGTCAATTTTGAAAAAGGGCCCCAGGAAAAAAGAAATCAAGTACACGGAGGGGTTGAAAAGATGCGGAGCTGTTCGTATTCTGTCTCGTCTACACACCCTTACACACCCCACTCACTCATTCCACTGCTCGTAAGCAGCTCACAGTTCAGACTCTCAAAGAGCAAAGCAATACAAGAAGCCAAAACGCTGATTAGGCTAGCACTGTACTGTTAGCATTTAAAAAAAGATGTTTCAAAAACAAATAAAAAACAAAAGATGTTTCATTTGGAGGTCACACTGAATTAAGATGGTGTTTAAATATCTGGGCTTACTACCACGCCACACATACCATACCTTCCTGTACGGGGATGGGAGAGCACAGTCCCTCCACAGCTGACCACTCGCTTCACCTAGCCTCCCATAGCCTCAGCTGTGAAAACCGTACAGCCTTTACACAGTGGTTTCAAACTACTAACAACACTTCAGCCTGACAAGAGTATAAATTCCTGTGGATTAAGGTAGGTCTGTAGCTCTTCAGGAAAGCCATCTGCAACTCCTACAGTACAAAAGCCCATGTGCTAGCGAGGCGGCAGCAGGGAGAAGCTGCTGAATGCCTAATGCCTTCACAAGAGTGGACGTGACAGTACAGGCTGCTGGTAAGACTGCTTCTATCATATTGTACAGCACACTCCACATACAAAACATGTGATTCTCAAAGTATTCTAATTCAGCCAGCAAAAAGTTTTACTATTTATGTTAATAAATTACTATTAATATTTTACAACATTAATAGTAAATTATAAAAAGATCTTATTTAGTATTTAATTTATAACATATACTTTAATTATAAAACCAGTAAAATTAAATGGTAAATTCTAATAATATTAATAAAATAAAAATAATAAATTACTATTATTTCCTAAGAGAAAAATTCTAAACCACTGTCAGAAATTTTTACTTGCTTTATCAGTGAACCAAAAATAAAAAAAAAGCCTATGTCACTTTTGTTCAGATTTTTGCTACTGGGCTAACAGTAGCCCCAGCTGTTACCTCGGTCTCTTGCTTTGTCAGAAAGGAGCACCTCCACCTCCTGGTGCTCCCGGATGGCGTCCAGTATGATGCTTCCTTCTTTGCTGAACAAGAACAGCATGGGGATCTTGATGTCATCTGTGTCTTTCCCGTCACCTGCCATCTGGAACAGGGGGGCAGTGTCACTACTGCTCCCCTCATTGTCATCTAGCCAAGGAACAAACACAGCAGTCAGGGCATCTGCCCACTGCAAAGACGCAATATTGTCATTGCTTTTCCCTATTCATAGAAATACTTTCATGCACCAGAAAAACAAATATAACCTTTAGATCAACTAATTTTATGTTTTATTCTAAGGAAATAATTGAGCTGGGCATGGTGGCACACACTTTTAATCCCAGCACTTGGGAGGCAGAGGCAGGCGAATCTGTGAATTCAAAGCCAGCCTGGTCTACAAAGTGAGTACAGGACAGCCCGGGTTACACAAAGAAACCCTGTCTCAACAACAAACAAACAAACAAGGAAATAATTGAAAGTAGAAACTAACCTCAAAGAAATTTACTGGACTACACAATTAAAAACCACTCCCAATAAATTATAATGAATTACATGCACACAGAAAATAGTATATGAAAAACACAGAACACAAATTTCTATGATTAACTGTAAGAAAAAGCCTACAAAAGGCTTCAGTGACCAGGATCACACAGTACAACTAAGAATGAACTTTCAGATTTCCTCTAATGGATTTGTTACAGTTTGAGCACTCCTAATTAAAAAATCTTAAATGCTCTGAAATCACACGCCAGCGTCCCTGAGGACAAGGACAATCCCATCCCACATCTCTTGCTTCATAGGCCTGGCTAGGTGGCAAACACAATGTGTCCTCCTCTTAGTAATGACTAACAAAGGATGGCCGTCTGACTCCTGACCCTTAGGATCCTAGAATCTGTTAGTGGGTAACAGTCCACATAAGTGATGTAGACTGAGAGCTTGGCTGCCTTTTGGGGAGTGTAAGCAGAGCGGGAGAGGGAGCAGGTGCCTGAAGAGCTAAAAAGGAGGCAGCTGCAGAAGACTCAGAGATCAGACAGCACCAGGTGAAGAGCACTGTGAGGACCGTCAGCTATGGCAACTGCAGGTCACGTACAGCTTTATGTCTCACTCTTGGGCTGAGTGAGAATCATCCTTTCCATAGAATAAACAACTTCCCTTCTTAAAATAACAAGTAAATTATTACCTCCTGCAGCCAAATGATTTCTATGGTAATTGTTTTTCTTTCTTTCTTTCCTATTTTTTTCGGGAGGTGGGGGGCTTGAGACAGGGTTTCTCTGTGTAATAGAGCCCTGGCTATCCTGGACTTGCTTTGCAGATTAGGCTGGCCTCGAACTCACAGAGGTCCACAGTGCTGGGATTAAAGATATGCACCACCATGCACGCTTCAGAGAACAAAAATCCATCACCTTATTCTTACTGCACAGAACCCAGTGCAGGACTCTGTACCAGTAGCTACTAAAGCAAGTGTCTGACCTGAAAGTATTTACATATCATAGAACATCATGAAGACCCTGCCCAGAACCCAGGACAATCTCACACAGAGAAAGGTACTTTAAAACATCGACGCACTTACCCCACACTATGTTTTATACTTTAAATCAGTTTTTAAGTCTTGGTAAGTAAGAAATGCTCAAAACCAAAGTGACAATAAGCTACTAAGTCTTCAATAGGAGGAGCCTCGCTGTGAGAGTAGCCAAAGATAAACAGAATGACTTCTGGGCTGGGAAATGGTTCAGTAAGTACAGCGTCTACCAGGCAAGAATGAGGACCCAAATTTGGATCCCTAGTGTCTGCATAAAAGCTGCTGATGCACAGTCAGCACAGGAGGTAGGGAGTTAGGGGAACAAGCAGACCTTCACAGCTCACTCGCCAGTCAGTCTAGCCGATCCATGAGTTCTGTGCTCAGTGAAGACTCGGTTTCAAAAAATAAGGTGATGGAACACTGGGAAGACACTAACATTGACCTCTGACCTCCACACACATGTGCACATAAATGTGTATACACACACAAACCTGTACACATACATACTTAAAAGAAAAGATTTAAGTCAGGAGTCTAAGTGGCCACACAGTGAGTGCTGCCAGCTTTGCCGTTCTCTGTTGGAAGTACCCAACTCTGCAGCTCAAAGCACTCAGGGACAACATGGATCAGTATGACACAAGCTGGAGCTGCTCCACACCCAGTATTTTGCCAAATGTGGGTTTAAATTATTAGCGCAGTGTCTCCTGAAGCTTTTTAACTAATAAATGTATTCACTTAAACCAATATTTTAGTACCCATATAGAATAAACAAAGGGAATAGTAAATACTTTTTGCTAAAATAAATCCTAATATTTAAATGCTCATATCTTGTTTTATGTTAGAATAAAAAACAGGACCACTGAGCTACAACCCCAGCCACTTAAATGTCTTATGCATTCTCAGTGAAGAAAAACTGCAAAATGGGCTTTTCTGACCACTTCACAACTGATGTGGATTCCAGTCTTTCAGTTCTTTCTAAACGCAAATGCCTTTTTACCTAAAACACACAAGATTCTATATTCCTGCTGTCATGAAACCATGGCTTGTTAGGAGAAAAATAAAAGGGGGGTTGGAGAACAGCAAAACTCACAGGTAGAACTACATGGGTAAAATGAGCTAAAGCTGGTATTTTGTAATTTAAGTGAAAAAAAAAATCCATTGGGATAAAATGTTCTAGCAACTGGTGCTTATGTGTTCTTCAGTTATGTAACTCAATCTTTTCAGAAGGAAAAGATAACAAATAAGTAAATCTAGGCCAACGTTGCGCTGACATTCTGTGGCAGAGCCACTAACTGTACCCATATATCTGTGATTCCCAAAGCTGCCTGCCACCTGTGGAGGGACAGTCTCTAAAGGCTGCCCACTCCAGGCAGCTGGGTCTAATTCTTACCTGGAGACATTAGGTCTCAAGGGCAGATTCTTTTCCAGAGTGTGGGACATTTTCACAACACTCTGACTCCACCCTCATACTTTCCCCAAATATTTTCACTGATATCAAATAGAAAAACCAGTATTGGGATTTTCAAGAAAGCTAATAAATTTATAGAAATGATCACGTCATCAAATCATCTATCCTTTATGTTGTTAAAATACAAATAGCCTGATAACCCCTTGACAGCATTTTAAGGGAGAAAAGGGCCCCAATCACCTCTCCTAGTCACGACACTGACCCAGAGGTTACTCACCGATGACAATGCCACCAATGGCTCCAGCGTTCTGGATGTTGCGTGCCTTCTCTGCAAACATGCACTGTCCTCTTTGTATCAAGGCAATTTTTCCCATCACTGCCTCAGGGTTAGTGAGCTCTGAACAACCATTATATGGTTTACTGCTTGCAACAAATCCTCTCGTCTGTCAGAAATAAAAAGCAACCTAAATCTTTTATCTTCTTCAGTTATAACCTAGACACTTAACTTTAGACTTTAAGGGAAGGAAATTATAATTATTTCTCTGTGTCTCTGTCTCTCATTCGTGTGTGTGTGTGTGTGTGTGTGTGTGTGTGTGTGTGTGTGTGTGTGCGCGCGCGCGCGAGCGCGCATATGCAGAAGCTACAGATTAAGCAATCTCATCTATGGTCAAGAGTCATTTGCTTTATCTTTTGATATTGGGTTCGTCACGGAACTTTGGGGAATCACAGATTAGGCTGGGCTGGCTGGCCAGGAATCCTCAAGGATCCTCATGTCTTTCCTCCCCAGTGCTGGGATTAAAAGAGTACCATAACAGGCCTGGCTTCTCTGTGGGTGCATGGGGCTGATCTCGAGTCCTCAAGAGTGCACGGCAAGCCCTCTAAGGACTCAGCCGTCTTTAACTAAAATGCAGGAGGCCGGATGTTTAGGAGATGATTTGTTTTGTTGTACTGGGGACGGAAGCCAGGTCTCACACAGTTGAGTATGTGTTTCTACCCTGAAATGTATACCGAACTCCCAGCTTCTAAACATAAAGCTCCTAAGTTGGAGGCAAATCAATCACACACTTACTACTCCATAAGCTGATACTGGTGTGCACATACCTCTTTGTGTTTAGACAGATCCAGCCCAAACTGAGCTGGCCCAGCAGTTAAGACTACCCTGCCAAAAAACGGGTGGGAGATGATTTGTACGGCCCGTGGAGGCAGCTGCTGCTCTTTCTGTTGCTGACTGGACAGCTCAATCATCTCCTGCATGAACCGCAGCCCATCTTCAGCATCAATCGAGCTAGCAGCCTATGAAGGAAACAACCTGGTTTAGCTTAGCTTTCCTCCCACAAACTTTCCCATCTTTTTGACTTCCTAAATAACAGACTTCCACATGGAATTTCTCTCCTTTTAGTTTAGATCCCTACTAAATATTTGTGACCTAACTTGCTCTCAATACACCACTTGCAGGAACTAAATTTTCTGAAAACAATTATCTGTAACTTTTCCCAGCGTCTCTTTTCCACTATGTAAACCACCTTTGACGGAGACTTGAAGCTGTACTTGTGTCAAATGCTCAAGTCCCCTTTAGCTTGTTTACCTCCACTGGCTTCCCCTTTGAAGGGGGAAAAAAGCTTCTTGCTTGACCCTCATCTTTCCTCTTTGAAACTCTGAACAAGCAGATTCAGTAAGGTTCCAAACATGCAGTGAGCACCTATTCTGTCCCCACATGGAGGCTGAAGTAGTGTTCAAGTTCGTGTCTAGTGGAGAAAGACATGCAAAAGCTAGCTATGCTACACAACTACCGTGAAAAGGCACAGATAACTGATTCTGCACGTGGGTAACTGAGATCGGAGTCTCAACCAAGAAGCTGAAGACTATCCATCACAGGAAAAAGAAAATGCACTTGAAGCACTTTGCAAAACACGGCAGGGGGTCGATGTAGGGAGCTGGGGGACAGAAAGACACTGAGAGTTCAATCCCCCACTCTGAAATTTCTAGCACTGGAAAAGGTGCGGAGAATGACAAGTTTATTGACATGGAGGACAGAGAAGAGAGCTGAGGTGAGGACAGGAAGCAGCAGAGAAAGGCACAGTTCTAGTGAGGGCGGATGGAGGCTGGGAGGTAGACACATGTGGCATAGACATACACACACACATACACACATACATACATACACACACACACACACAGACACACATACACACATACATACATATACACACACACACATACACACATACACCCACCCACAGACACACACACATACACACACACACACATACACCCACCCACACACACATACACACATACATACATACACACACACACACACACACACACAGACACACATACACACATACATACATATACACACACACACATACACACATACACCCACCCACAGACACACACACATACACACACACACACATACACCTACCCACACACACATACACACACACACACACACACTCGTGCATTAAAGCTGGGTTTGGGATTAAAGTTCGGAACGAGTGCTATATGCATGTGCCCAAGCAGGCACCTGTTAAAGCTCGTAGCCGAAGCAGACGACTGCTGGAGGAGAGAACAGAGAGGAAAGAGTGTCACTTAGAGTCTTGTGCCATCCTACACCCCTGAGTGGGTGTGCCAGGGAGCAAGGCTGAGAGAACTACGCTGCTGGAACACCCTGGGAGCCAAAGAGAAACAAGTGTTTTAAGAAGGGGAAGATTAAGAGCCACAGCAAAGCTAAATTGTATTAGTGATCAGGAGACCACCACGTAAAAGCATTAGAGAGGCCACGCTCCCAACCAGGGATCATGGAACACAGGAATACTCTTAACTGGAAGATGGGAATGGCAGGAAAATGGGCAGACTGGAGGGAAAGGTAACGCTGTGGGAAAACTGAATTTGAGAGTAAACACACATTGTCTGAGTGTGGTTCTAGCTTACAATTATTCAGAATACTGTGTTGTTCAGAATCAATTTGCTAATAAGGTAAATAACTTAAAGGGTTCGTGTTATAAAAACTTTTAAAACCAGTAAAACTTTATCTAAGGTGGCTGGAGAGATGGCGCAGTGATTACTAGCATGAAGACCTGGGTTCGATTCCCAACACCTACAAGACAGCTCACAATTGTCTGTAATGCCAGTTCCAGGGATCTGACAGCCTCGCACCAATGCACATAACTAATTATTGAAAAAAATTTATCCAAAAGGTATGTCATCTTTTTCATGTACATAAAAGCTTCATTACTGTGATGAATGAAATACGTAGATTCAGGGTTTTTTTTTTAACTACAATAATGTGAAATATTATTATATAAATATTAAAATCAACCACTAACTCAAAATAAAACAATGGAAAGACGATGAAATGAGAAAGAAAATTTAATTTATGTCCTATATTTGACTATATTGATATAAACAAATTATCTCAACCTATGGAATTAGCATCTTTCCAAAAGACCTGTGTGTATGTTTATTCTGAAAGTTCACACCACAAATGCCATCACCCTATCCAAGCTACAGCACAAGAGACAGTACCTAGCCCATACAGCAATGTCTTACTTGGATTGCATGTTGGACCAGCTGGACTCGCCCATCTTTGAGGTGAATCAAACTCACCCCCATCTTCTTCAGGATTTCTAAATGTTCAGGGTTAGTGGCCATGAAATCTCTGGCTCTCAGAGGAGGTTGAGCTCCACTTCTCAAACTCTCCTCTCTGCTGGAAGGAATCAGAGGTGAGGCTTACAACTACACATCACAAGCAGTGACATATAGAAACCAAGTGACAGTAATCTTAGTAGATATTCGCAAAACTGCTCATTTTATAACTGGTGACGCTGAACTAATTTATTTTCCTACGCATAATTCTTATTATTAACAAACTGCAACTTTCATGTCTGCGAGCATGTGTGTGTGTGTGTTTCCAGTAAACTAGATTGTGTCTGCTGTCTTTTTCTATAAGCTTTTCTACCATTTTTTTGTTTTAATTTTTAAAAATTTTCTGTGTATGGGTATTTTGTCTGCATGTACGTGGTCTGTGCACCTTGTGCATGAAGTACCCTTTGAAGCCAGAAGAGGGTATCACATCCCCTGGAACTGAAGTTACAGATAGCTGTGCGCTGGCAGGTGGGTGCAGGAAATTGAACCTGGGTCTTCAGAAAGGGCAGCCAGTGTTCCTAACTGCCGAACCACCTCGCCATCCTTCACAGCATTTTAAAAGCAAAACAATACTTTCATCAGTGGATAATAATACCTATTTCATTCTTTTAGCTCCCTTGTAGTCAGTGGCTTTTCTAATAGCTATCTAGATAATTAAGACTAAAAGAAATTCTAAAAAGAATATAACACAAGTGAAGCATACAAAAACTGTCTCTCCACTAGGCAGAAACTACAAGCAAATGGAGAAAAGCATTTTCTTATACATATAAGACACAAGGAAATAGTCGATGAGTCTCATGTCTAAAAATGAGCTAGAGAAATTAAAAAAGTGTTATATCTTATCTCCTATTAAACAAAAATACATAAAAGTTCACATAATAATTTTTATTAAATAAAAACTACACACCCCAGTATCTCCGGCCTAGGTGAAAGTCTTTTTGACTATTGTCATAGATCCTTAAGCACAGTTACTTATTGGGAATTAACTGGGTATTAACAAATAGAAAACAATGTATCTTACACTCTGATGATGCCTCTTGGACAGCTCTTATCCACCACATTTTTCAAGGGTTCACGGATGCTCTGAGCATACAATGGATCATTAGGAAAAAGAATCTGGGTGTTTGGACAAGTCCAATCAAAATTACTATCATCCAGTTCTGTGTATTCTGAAGTCTAGAACATAAAAATATTATGTAACCAATAATAATAGTGTTACTTAGTATTATGGGTAAAAAACAAGTATTTTTTATAAAACATAAGTAATGCCCCAAAAGAAAATGAGACAACACTGCAAGCACTTCCCTCCTCCATGCATAGAGTAACTGAAATCTAACTATGGGTTATTGCATACTTAACAAAATAAAGCAAATATACAGAAGTGAAAAAGTGAGGGAGGCAGTGAATTTAGAACTCACTGTGTTCTTCTTCGAGATGCTTCGATTTGTGGTAGAGAGCCAGAGAGGTAACAGATGAGCTTCTGTTGTAAAGATGTAGTCTTCTATGTCAAAAATAATGTCTTCTTTGTCAGCAAATAACAGGTAGAGATATTTAAACATTTCAGCCAAGAAGAAAGAATCCATTCTAAATCGAAAGTCACAAATAAATATTTAAAAATCCAAATATCAATTATAGAGTCAGTATAATTCAAACAGCCAAAGAACTATAGAGTGTTTCAATCCTCCACTTTCAAAATAACCTAAACTCAAGTATAATGCAATGGCACAGAAGACCACAGGTGCTGCCTCCACACAGGCCACTAACCCTATCAGAAATCCACACGAGACTCCTGACAGGCTTCCTACTATGGCGAATACGGCACACAGCAGTCTAGAGGAAGCGTGCTGATGGATGAGTCCCACAGAAGAATCTTAATGTCATGGTAACACACGGATAAAGTACATCACTTAGATGACATTTGTTATGCAGACATTTAAGTAATGAAGAAGGCTTTAAAGGTGAAGGAATCATTTATAAAAAGGTTCCATGAAAATGAATACAAAGCCATATGACTGCAGGCATAGCTTTGTAAATTCTTATTTCCCAGAACTGTAAGCTATCTGTTTATTCACATAATTGAGGGGAGAAAGGGTGGGGGAAGAGTGCACATGCCTTTACAAATAGTTTAATGTTACGACATCTTAAAGAGAAATTTAAATAAGATGGCATGTCAGGAAAAAAGTAAATAGGGAGTAGACAGAATTGTAACATCAAATTTAAGTAAATTTACTACCTCCCACAACAAGGCACCTGAGGCTCTGATGATGCTAAATGCCTGCAGCTTACTTACAGGCTGTATCGTAGGCTCTCAACAGATGCTTACTAAATTGACTGCAAGTTGAAAGGGCATTTCTAAAGACCTAGGCTTTGAAGACGAAGGTCTTCCACTAAGGAGGTCTCTGGCTACTGGGACATTACCTAAAGCCTGTGGCTTCTGCTTCCTGTTCCTCAAAGAGAACAAAGAACAAAATAGCAGACTTAGGCATGAGAGTGAAACCACAGCCCGGCTTTTGCCTGTATCCGAACAAGTGTGTGAGTATACATGTGGGGTCAGAGGCTGACACGGGTGTCTGCTATCACTCCTCACACATGTGGGGTCAGAGGCTGACACGGGTGTGTTCTATCACTCCTCACACATGTGGGGTGAGAGGCTGACACGGGTGTCTTCTATCACTCTCCACACTATTTTTGAAACAAAGTCTTGCACTGCACCTGGGACTAGTCAGGTGGTAAGATGGGGTGGCCCGTGAGTTCTGGGTGTCTGGCTTCTGGCCCTGCAACTCTGGGCTTACAGACACACATGGCCATGCCTGGCCTGTTCCGTGGTGCTGGGAATCACACTCGGATCCTCTCATTGTGTAGCAAGCACTTTACCCACTGAGCCATCTCCTGGATATAATACTTTAAAACTCTGTGGCCCATTTTATATATAAATCTTGTTAGAAAAACACTGTCCTGCTAGTCTGCAGCTCACTTATTGTAATTCAGCTTTCCTGATGCTACTTTGATAACTGCAGACTGATGGGTAGACTATAAGTAACAATAGTGATCCTGAACAAATCTGTGAACTGATTATAACACATGCTCTGGAAACATCTAGAAAAGAGTAAGACATAGACAGAACAGTCATCTATAAGGTCCAGATGATCTAGTTGTATTTAAAGCCATAAGCATATGCACAAATGCAAATGCAAAGGGATTACTACCTATGTCTCAAATGACCACCAAATAGCTCAGGGTTATTTTAGGCCTTTCTTTTCTTTTTTTGTGGGAGGATGGGGGAGGGGGGAAGGGTGTCATTTGAATTTTTAGTAATCACATATTCACATGTTACTAGGAAAATACAAATATTTTCCTTTTGAAAAATTTGTGTCTATGTGTCTGAGTGTGTGTGTGTGTGTGTGTTGTATGAGAACACTTGTGACTTACAGAATAATGTCAATAGATCTGCAGGGAGTACACACCTCAAAACAAACAGCCTGTCAATAAAAGTTCTCAAGTGTCATGTAGGGAGGGGAGCCTGGTCACAATCCTAACCCAAAATTCTTCTTCATTATTTGGATGGAAATTAATTGTATTTTTTAAGCTGCAAGATACTAAAAAGTGGCAGTTTAGCCAAGACTCCTGAGACAGGAACAAAAATGAAAATTCCCTAAGACAAATATGAAATTCTAAATTTATGCTTTAAAAAAAAAAAATCAGCCTGTCGTGGTGGCGCAAGCCTGTAATCCCAGTACTCACGGGGACAGAGGCAGGCAGATCTCTCTGAGTTCAAGGCCAGCCTGGTCTAGGCCAAGGCAGAAAATATGTTTATTAGCAGCCTGAGACTAGCTGGGATTAACAAAATATAGCTACTGAAATAAAAACAAAACGCAAGGGCAGCTCTTCATCTTTAAAATGTGGGTGAGGATGAATGTATATATACTGGCTGCACGTTAAGCATACGCACTGCTCAAAAGAGCACCTGGAGTGTGGGGACCAGTGTTTGCCTGCCTCCTGCTGTTACTTGTATGTTCACTTGCAAATGCCTCTCCTCTCCTCCTCAGCTACAGTCAAGGGAGCCCCAAGCCCATAACTATCTCAGAAACATTCGAGAGGGACCAAGGCCAGTGCTGTGGGATTGTGAGTACTGTCCTTCTCATCACTTCAGTCCCTTTGCCTAAGATGATTTTTCACTTTGTCCTCTAACTCTGGCTTATCTGTCAGGACTCAGCGTTCTCCAGAAACATTTCAGTGACGTCACATGCCCCCTTGGATCTCACGCCCCTTCCGAATGTCTGCAGCACATTGGAAAGTGTGCTTATATGTGCTTGTCTGCACTGACTCAAAGGCTCAAAGCCTTTATAAACCTAATTTGTAAAGCGAGTATAATACTGGCACATAATGTGGTCTCAGGAGTAGTTAGGAAATGGACATTCGCTAGCCACATGGCCACTCAGATATATGAAGACTGTGTAAGTGATGTTGAGACAGCGGGCATGTTAGGGATGACCACTGATCAATGTGTGTGCCCTTATCACTTGAGGACTTTACAGGACCACAATGAAACAGACACCAGCACTGGTCTCCCTACCAGGACAGACTCAAAGCCCATGATAATGTTGTTGAATAACTCTTAACTGGATACAGAACAATCCAGCTCTTTCACTATTTTGATCATTTCTCTTACATAATATTTAAGGAACCATTACAGCACAGGAGACAGTGTTTTAGCTGTGCCTAGTAACAAGGTTTGATACTTAATACTCACATATCTACTTAAAAATCATCTGAGTACCTACTACAAAACAGGCATTATGACAAAAAACAAAAAACCATGACTTTTCAAACGATTGTAAATGAGTGGATCCAAGAGTTTAAAACACACACACCAAAGCACATGACCCGAAGTTTGATCCTCGGAGGCCCTAACACTCAGCTCCCTGAGCCCTCAAGTGGCCGTACGTTGCACTGTACGTTGCACTGTACGTTGCACTGTATGTTGCACTGTACGTTGCGCTGTATGTTGCACTGTATGTTGCGCTGTGTCCCTAGCTAAGAAAAGGGGCCCAGTGCTTGTTCACCTGTCCTCATGACTCCCGGTGCGAACATCCTTCATGGCAGCAAATCCGCAAGGCACTCGAGCATACTTATTCAGATTCTCAATGAGTGTTTTCCCTACTTCAAGGTAGTAAGGGTCTCCTGTAGCCTATGAAAAAGGAGAATATATGTATATATAGACATAGATTACATGCCACCACACACCTGCTCATTCATCCGGTAATTGCTGTGTGCCCACTAGACCAGGCCCTGTGCTGGGCCCTAGCACACGTGCTGCACAGGCAGAGGTTTGGAAGTACGCCTCAGATGTGTCTTACAGAATTTCAGACAATTGGAACTGTGAACCTCGGCCGCTAAGGTACACTTCTCAATGCTCAAAGAGTTCCCTGGCTGAAGGGAGGAGACATGCCTTAGGATGCAGATCCACAATATAACATTTCCCTTTAAAGAAACCCTGACAGAAGCTGGGTGTGGTGTTGTTTGTTTGAGTTTCCTTGTTTGCTCATGTCGCCCTTCTTCACAGCAGAAGAGCTCACAGTGCTCAGAGGGGCTCATTTATACCATACTTGGTATCTCAATTTCCTATGTCTGCTGTTGGGAGCCAAGCCTCTACCTCAGGTCTTCAGAACTATATCTGAAAAGGCTTTATGTCAACATCAAATCTAATCTCTTCTGTAGTTTCATGGACTAAATGAATGCAAATCATGATATATCAATCATTATAACTAAATACTAATTTTTATTATAAAGGAGCAAGAGAGACAACAAAAAGTAGGGGAAAGCCAGAAGTGTTGTCAGCTTACTTTATATAAGAAGTAGGTGCTCTCTGCAAACTCTGGCCTTAAAGGATGCTGAGCCCAATGGACCCTGAAGTCTGTAGTAAATGCCTGTACAGAACAACATATAAGCAAGCATAAACATGTTACTGAAAAATACAGAATACAAAGTAATATGTACAAACGGTAAAAGGAATTCATATACAAGTCATGGAACATTTTCCCCCATAAAATACTATTGTTACTAAAATACTACTGCTTAAGCAAGTGTAATGAGCTATTGTTACTGTGTGAACATGTTCACGTATGTGTGTGTTCACATAAGTTCTTGTGGAAGTCAACCCTGTCCTTGGTATATTCCATCCTGTTTCCTGAGATGGCCTCACTGGCCTGGGGCTGGCCAAGGAGGTTGGGCTGGCTGAGCAGTGACTCCTCAGCTCTGGGGTGACAGGCACATTTCCCTGGGCTCTAGGACTGAACTCAGGTCTCCATGCCTGCATGGCAAGCATGCCACCAACTGAACCATCTCCCCAGCCCTACATTAGCTTTTAAATAGCTGATTGGGCCAACAGTGAACTCAGAAGCCCTCAGTAATGACATTTAATAATGACAAGAAATACAGCTACGCTATGAGTAGCTGAGTTTTCCTTTGCCTCTTTCCTTTTCCCTCTGAAGTAGTGCTTCTCTGGTGTTCCGAATTCCTTTTAACCTCGTTAATTGACAAAACTGTTTATGGTACACTCTGCTCTGTTTTCATATACCTACACTCAGTAATATTTAGTGAAATCAAGTCAACTGACACTTAATGTCTCTTCTATCTGTTTTCTTCTGTGTATTTTTATTGTATGTACTTTCAAGCACGTATTTTTATTGTAGCTTTTTTATGAATGTCAAATCCTCTGTGAAATTAATAAAGGAATTATTTAAAATTAAAATTAGTTCATTCAAAACTTACTCAATAACAGTCAGCAGTGTGTAGGAGAATTTCAGTCATTATTTGCTTACCTCTGGTAGAAAATTGTGTTTTTTAATCACCTGGTATAACATTTCATGAGTTTCAATAGCAGGTCTAATATCACCCTTTAAAACCTAGAAGTTAACAACAAAATCACTTAGTAAACCATGAATTAATACAACCTTGAAACTATAACTTTATCATTTGATTTTAGAGATAACAAATGCACTTAATTAAAATAATTTTATTCTAATATTAAAAAAATGAGTTTGGGGCTGGGCGTGGTGGCTCATGCCTTTAATCCCAACACTTGGGAGGCAGAGGCAGGTGATCTCTGTGAGTTTGAGGCCACACTGGTCTACAAAGTGAATCCAGGGCAGCCAAGGCTACACAGAGAAACCCCATCTTGAAAACAAAAACAAAAAACAACAAACAAAAAAAGAAAGAAAGAAAAAGTGTCTTTACCTGCAAACCTGGAAAAAAGGCAAGCAGTGCGTCCATCCAGGTCCTAGCGTTCAGCATTGGCTTGTGGATGTGCACATCAAGCAGGAGAGGCGGCTGACTAATATATCTCATTATGGCATCGTAATGCTGGAAGACCATAACAACATGTTCACTAAAGTAGATGTAAACACATATCTAACACAGTAAGTAAATTCAGAATATACATATAAATTCCCTATATGTCAACTGATTATGTAAATATGGAAGAGGTTATATATACTATATACTTTTCCAGTCAGATGCAGAAGTATGGGTATAGCTCAACGGGAGGATATTTGTCCAGCATGTGCAAGGTTTCAAACCTAAGACATGTGGACATGCCATATAAGAACATACACACCTCTATAAGAAGGCATTTGTCTCGTCTTATTGTATCTTACTTCGCAGTGTTTTGTTGTTGTCTCTTGGAGGCCTGCTCCTTTCTTATCTGGTGAGAGGGGAGGTGGAGAGGAGCTGGGAGGACAGAGGGAGGGGAAACTGTGGTCGGGATGTATTGTGTTAGAGAAGAATCTATCTTGAGTTAAAAATGGCTGTATCCTCATAACTCTTATTGTAAGGGTCTTACATCTTATTGAAAATAATATTTAATGGCTTAGAATGCTGCTTAACATCTGTATTAAGATTCTCTAGGGGAACAGAATCAATGGAATCCATATGTAATTGTAATAGGGAATTTATTAGATTGCATCACATGATCAGAGTGCAGATGATAAAAACGTGACTTGAAATTTCATCACATTTAATTTTCTATTAAAAGAGGTTTTAATGTAAAAAAAAAAGGACATAAACACATATGCGCACACACATACACACACACACACATACACAGAGACAGACAGACAGACAGACAGACAGACAGACAGACATCGATCATAGTTCATACAAATAGCTACTAAGATGGTAAACTGATTAAAAGAAAACGAGGCTGGGTGCAATGGTATTGCCCACAATGCCAGCACTGGGAGGCTGAGGGACAAGAGTTTACCGGTACCCTAAGGCACACACAAGATCCTGTATCTTTGGAAGGCAGAATATTAAAGACTACAATTAATACGAAGCTTCCTAGGGCTGGGAAGGCTGATCAGTTGATAAAGTGCTTGCTGCACAAGCCTGAGGACCTGAGTTCGGTCACCCAGCATCCAAGTAAAAAAGCCAGGCACAGCAGCGCTCTCTAACCCCAGTGGCTCAGCAGGTAGACAGGAAGGTCCCTAGGGCTTGCTGGTCCAGCCAGTCTAGCCAAATCCCTCTAGGTTTGGTGAAGAGATTCTGTCTCACTAAGGTAAGGCATACATATACCAATTGAAGACGACTCAACATCAGTTTCTGGCCTCCACATACATGCACACACACATGACAATATATGAACACACATACAGAGCAAAAGCAGGGTAAGGTCTTCTGAGAGAAGCAGATCTAAACATCTCTATCTACTGTGTGATGAGCTCATGGTTAGGATGCCTGTGTGGACCAGTGATGCTCTCTGGTCCCCTTGGAACAAAAGCACAGCCTCCACCTTTACAGAGTTTAGTTTTCCTCCGTTATCTAGGACATGTGATCCCTTCTTGGCTAACCCAATATTACAGTACTCACTACTACCAAAACTAATGCACACGATCACTGTTAACTGCTCTCATGGTTTGCTATCTCTGCCTTTTCTGTTCTTGAAACACCTTTTCCTCTTTTTAAACTGCGTCTCCTATATACACCTCAGCTTTGAAAACAGGACAAACTGGTATTAATGAAGCAACAAAAATAAGTTACTGTCCTAATTCATCTCTAAAAAGATAAAAATCTTACTATTAGCAAATAATATACTTTAGAGTTTTTAAGTATTCAAAAATTTACTAGGACTTAATTTTTTATTTATTTTTACTTTATATGTATGTGTGAGTGTCTACATGCAAATTTGGGTGCCATATGCATGCCTGGTGCCTGAAAAGGCCAGAAGACAGCATCGGATTGCCTAGAACTGAGGTTAAGGGGATTGTGAGCCTCCACATGGGTGTCAGGAACTGAACCAAAGTCCTCTGCCAAAGTAGCAAGTGCTGTTAACCACTGAGCCATCTCTCCAGCCCCAATTCAACAGGACTTTAAATAAGCTCTTTTGCTAGATTACCTGGTATTTAACCACTATTATTGACAATGTGTCATATGTTTAGCCATGTTCTAATCATAGTGTAAATAAAAACTCTAAATAAAGGCAACCAGAGATGCTTACAAAATCAGCATGCTACCCAAACAGGATGAAACCATGAGCTCTCTCCTACTTTTCACTACACTATCAGAACATATCACATATGAAATACAAGTGAACTGGTGGGTGGCAGAAAAAAACGAAACTGTTTAAACAAATATCATGACACAGCTGCTAAGTTCGCTACATTAACCTTAGCTTGCTTCAGTTACAAAAGCAACCAGGATGAGGCTAGTGATCTCCTTTCCCAGAGCTTCTATGTGCACTTCTTGAGGTCCAGCCTCGAGATGCCACGTTTGAACAAGTATGACCTAGTCAAACCTTGCTTGTGTGGTGTGTGCAGAGACTAGGCCAAACTTCCAACATTTCAAATAGAATCAGAACCGAAGAGAAAGGCAGCTGTAACCCATTCCAGCAATTGCCTTCTTTGTTCAAACAAAATTAGGAGAACCCAAACCTACCTATTGTGCCACACACTGCCAGATTTAGAAATTTCTGATAAAAGATAAGAAGGGAACTATTTTTTGGATTTATTTCACTCACACATTGCCTTGTCCAACGTCATCAGAGAGTGCCGACAAGACACTACACCACATTTAAAGACATGGTGCTTAAAAACGTCAAAAGTTGTTAAGTTTTCATCAAACTTGGACTCAAACAGAATTAGCTACAGAATTAATAGAAAAATAAATCAACTTACTGTATTAAATCTTTCCAGAAAACTGTCATCTCCAAGCAAGACATAGGCTTTCAACAGATACTCATAGTAAGAGTCGATCCCTGCTCCAACTCCACTATCTATAGGGAATACACACAAACACAAATGTGGTCCTTTATTGACATGTCTCAGCATCACAGAGCACACAGGAGGGCACTAGTACAGCAGAATAAAGTCAATGCTAACATGAAACTCTCCAATGTAAAAACTGCACCTCTCTAGAAACACAGCTCAGTAGATCTGCTACGCAGAGAGTAGCTCCTGAGAGGATAATAGTTTGTTTTTAAAAGTTGCTATATAAAATTGGTTACAATTTTTCTTATTTAGGAAAAGAGATACCAGCATATCTAAGATATATAAAGGATAAGATAACAGTGATTTAGCCAACACAAATTGAAAAAGTACAATCTCTAAAAAAACAAAGAAATAGAAACCAAATTTTAGTAATTAAAAGTATTTTAAGTTTAAAAGACCCCCAAAAAATGCTAAAAGGAAAAAAGAAAACTTATACCTAAAAATGTAAAACACTTTTTTTTACCACATATTAGAGCACAGAAATAAGAACAATACCACATTTAACAGGATGTTTGAAAACAAAAGAACTGCATTTTAGAAACTGGATGGAAAGTAACTTAAGCTGAGAATGACAGCCCGCTAAGCCACCACTCCAGTATTAAAGCAATGACTGCCAGGGAAATGAATTTTCGGTGCCTAGGGAACACTACTGCACACAGTTTGGTAGCACACACAATCACCTCTGCTATCTGAACAACACTGGCTTCAGGACTCCTGGGGATGCCAGAATCCAAAGATGCTCAAGTGCCATTTGAATGGTGTAAACTGTCACAGCCTCACATGCTTTGAGCCATCTCCAAATTCATGTTAACATAAAGTACAACGTAAAAGCTATATACATGCTTATTATGCTGTATTGTTTAGAGACAATAAATCTATATATGTTTAGAATAGATGCAACTTTTCTTCCCTAAATATTCTCCATGTGCAGGTGATTGAATACTGGAAGCAGAATCCATACCCTCAGGGATTAGTTAATTAAGAGACAGACCATATATTTTAAGTGATATGTAAAGTACAAGTAAGTAAACACCTCAAATGAAGCTTGCTACTATGCACATAGTGAGGAAGGGAGTAAAAGAGGGGAGAGACAGAGAAAGAAAACAAGCCCCTCCCCCCCAAAAAATGGAGACACCATGTAGACGGTTGATATAACAGAAAGGGTTGGGGAGGAGGAGGCACAGGGATAAGAGAGCACATTTTGTGTTTGTCTTTAGAGACAAAGATACCAATCAGAAACCAAAGGATGAAAAAAATCTAGAAAAGACGCAACATATTGAAATAACAAAAAGTAGCATAAGCCTACATGTATTCAAAATATCAACAGATTAACCTGGGAAAATGGTAGAATCCATCTCGTTATGTGCAAATCTTATAAACACACATTTACAGCATAAGCACCTGCAAGGCGTGAAAGAAGGGTGGGGAAAGGTGCATCTGGTCAACACTGAGAGATACAGTGGAGATAGCGACTTAGAGACAGAGGGCTGGAAACCAGGACCACTACATAGTGACGAGGAGATCAACTAAGAAGAGACAGCAACTTAAAACGAATGTACCCATAGTACCGAATGAGACATAAAGCAAAAGTGGAATGATGGGAAAACCAATGTTGGAAATCATCTACTTTACTTCTTGACAGGTTAAGCAAGCAAAAAAATCAGTTGACTCTATACATTATGATAATTGAGTAGAAATGTAAACTAGCCCAACCACTATGAAACTCAGTATGGATTTTAAAATTGTTTTAATTCCATTCTTCTTACCAGAAGAAAACATCTTTCCCTTAATGGGCCTCCAATACCACTGTAACATTTCCCTCTCTGAAGACATAACCCTAAAATCATTTAGGGGACAGCTGAAACTGGGGAACAGAGACAGCCCATCTCCACCATGAAAACCCAGAGGTCCAGTTTCAAAGCTGTTCACCAGAAGGGATGAGTGCCTGGGCTGGAGTTCCAGTCCCACCCACATGTCTACAAGACAGGGGTGCTCACTTAGAAAGAAATAAGAAGTCAGAGCTCCCTTCAGACACTTCCTGGCTATATCTGGAATTGCTGCTTTTGGGTTTCCTGGACTGAGCTGCCTGTGCACAGTCTCTTCCCTTAAGAGTTAATCCAGTCCAGTCCTGCTCAGTGGCTTTAGCCCTTTAACACCAGCACTCAGGAGGCAGAGAAGATGGATCTCTGTGAGTTCAGGGCCAGCCTGGCCTACCAAGTGAGTCCAGAACAGCCAAGGCTGCACAAAGAATCCCCTGTCTCAAAAAAAAAAAAAAAAAAAAGTTAATCCAGTTGGGTTGGTCAGTCACCTGAGGAAGGAGAGGCAGGCTTGCCTTAAGCCGTACTAAAGGGATGGGAGGAATCATTATCCTTTTAATGAGACAATGTGCCCTCCCTAGAATTCCTGCTGCCTGTACAGTCACTTACTGCACCACAGCTTTTTAAATGTACCTGCTCTTCTGAGTTCTTCTATCTCTTTTCAGCATGCTGTCCCTAACATCTTGGGCTTCATTCTTTCTTTAAAGCTCCCCTTCTCACCAGGTGGCTGCTGCTGGATTAACTCAAATGGCACAGCCTTTTCTCTTTACCTTCAAAATCTTCCTCTGTAATTAAGCTGTGTGGCAGTTTGAATAAGAATGACAGAATCCCATTGGCTTCTGTATTTGAATGCTTAGTCATTAGGTACTATTTTAAAAAGATAAGGAGGTTGTGGCCTTGTTAAGAGTAGGTGTGGCCTTCTTGTGTAAGTAGGGGTAGGCCTTAACGTTTCAAAAGCCCAAGCCAGACCCATTGTGTCTCTCTTCTGCTGCCTGTGGCTCAGGATATAGAAGTCTTATCTATTTCTTCAGCACTAGGTCTGCTTGGGTGCCTCCATGTTCCCCAACTAAATGCCTTCTTTCACAAGCAGTACCTTGGCCACGGTTTCTCTCCACAGCGATAGAACACTAAGACATGCTACTTAGAAAGTAAGAATCATATGTTTTCGGTCACATGTAGAAATTAGGTGTGTGCAGAGTGGAAGAGCACCCTGCAAGTAAAAGGGAGACTACCAGGGGTAGAGAAGGAGGAAGAGGGAGAAGGGGTAAGCGAGAGAAACAGGCAGAGTGAATAAGATACTGCACATGCCTGTGACAATGTCATAATGAAGCCCATTACTTTTGCAATTAATATGCACTAATAAACCAAAAATATTAACAGATAAAACTGGCATGTACAGAACTCTACAAATAACAATAGGAAATATTCTTTCTTAAACCTGCAAGAAACATTTATAAAAACTGTCCATGTTTTAGGCCAAAAAAGAACACTTCAATAATTTTCATAATAGGAACCACCATACATATACTAGATAGACCACTGAATCACAAATATAATTGAAAAAAATTGTAAAGTCAAAACAATCAACTTCAGATAGTCAAACAAACACCAATTTTAGTAACAAAATTTTGAAAATATTACTATTATGTTAAGGAGATGTTCTTAAAACAAAATACGGTTAATTAGAAAAAAACCTGATGAATGTGACATAAATTAAAGAACCTAAAGAGAAAGCACGAGCCATAAACTGGAAGAGAATACACAGAATACACACAACTCACGAATACACACAAACTCATCTCCTAAAGCGGAGAACATTAATTTATACTATTATCTAAAACGTCTACTCCTATATAGCCAAAAGAAACTTATGCATGGGCAAGGAGTAACCTCAAAACATTACTAATATCAATGATCACATTAGGAAAATCTTTAAAAACAACTTGAATGTCTATAAATTGGTTTATTATTGTTATGTCACCCTGCAGTAAGGATGGATCTTAGTAATGTATTGTTAAGTGAAAAAGTCTCAAAAGAACATACAATGTATTATACTTTGTATATACACAACAGTATATACTGTTATTGTTTATACTTTGTACGTTGTCTATACAATGTATATATACTTTGTATATACACAACAACAATATATAATGTTGTTGTGTATATACACAATAACAACAACAAATACTCTTTTTAGGAATAGCTGGATATGAAAATGTCTCAATGTAAGAATTAAGGGTTCTTCACCTGGGTGGGGCAGCGTTATAAAGTTGGAAGGAGCATCAAGGATCACAGACACCAGGGCTGTGTCCAAGGTCACTGCCGTGGGTGCTGCTTCACAGTGCTTCTTACTGAAAGGGACTAATTAAGTGGGTTGTGCCTGAACCAATGGTCATGTCATACATCAGGAATTACAATGAATTCAAGGTGGTTATAATTACTATTTTTAACACACAATAGATTAAAGGTGAGTTAAGAACCTAAAAAATGTTAAGAAAAACTGCAGAATTATGAAATTCTCTCAGAAACCATTTAGGAAACTTAGAAAAACTTGAATAACACTAAATATAAGCATTATATTTATTTTAGTTGTCAGATTAGTGATTATAGATTTTAATTCTTTAAATGCAGGTAATTATTTTTATAGACACAAAGAAAGATAACCCAGGGCAGGTCACAAATGCTCATAAGCAGTTAAAGAAATAATGGACTACACAGTTTTTTAGTGTCCTTTTATTTTGTTACTTTTTTTTTCTTTTTGAGTGGTAGGGTATTTGTTTTCTAGGTTTTGTTATGGTATTGGGTTTGAGGGTTTTGTTTTGTTTTGAGAAAGAACTTAAAGTTGGGTGAGCACGGAGGAGGAGAGGGTCTGCAAGAACCCGAGGGGAGGCGGAGGATACGAGAAAAACATCTAAATTGAAAATTCATTTTCAATAACAAAAAATATAATTAAAAAGAAAATACAGAGAAGAAAATTATCATTCCCGCCCGGCAGTGCAGAGATACATATTATAAATGTATGTGCGGCACAGGAATAATGAGGGCGTATTTGTGTGGGGGTGTGCACTTCCACACTGCTTCCTGCCCGCCCATCTCTGGGTTCCAGAAGAGTAATAGTGCAGGTCCTGCCAGCTCTTGCCATAGCCTACTTACGTCGCCTTGCTGTGCCAGCAGTCATCTACAGATTCAGGAGGGAGTTTATGAAACACCTGCCACTTAGCAGCCCCCAGGAGCTCTCCATGCATGACACCCTGGCCACAACCCTGTAACCACCACCATCACTGGCAAAGCTGTCATCCCTGCCTCTCCCCTGCTTCCGGAATGAGCTGCCATGGTGGAGTGATGTGCCCTACTGGTTTGCAGGACGTACACTTCTCATAGCTGTTTCTCCCGCTACATGATTTGGAGCAGAGTCTAACGGAAGCCACGCAGGGAACCCAGGGCTCTTCCTGCTTCCTGGACCAAGCCACTCCCACTAGGTAGACGTCTTACTCGTGGCTCGTGGGATAGGGGTTCATCCCACAAACTTGTGCAAAGACTCTGAAACCACTGCTGCAAATGTAAGATGAAGGAACTTTCAGAGAAAAACAAAATCACAACACTGAATATAAATAAAATTACTGGCACATTGCCTGAGACACAGCAAACATCAACATACTCAGAAAGCTGACAGATACTCAAATTATTTTAAATATTTCTCTTTAAAATATTATAGTATGTATATTTTATATACATTTTATTAATTATTCTTTTTAAAAAATCATCTGAATGAGGTAACCCAGATTCAAATACATCAAATATAAATAAGGTATGTGGATGTTAGCTGCTAAGTCTTCCATAGAGGTTAGGTATGGAGTAAGGGACTGGTTGGAAAATTGGATCACCCTAGAAAGGGGAAATAGTGTAAAGAGTTACGGATGAAAGGATGAAGGGGGGGGGTGATAGGGCAGGACCAAATGGGGAGGAGGACAGAAGAGGAAAATAAGGGAAGGAACATAAAAATTGTATAATATTAAATATATGCATATATATTTTTAACTGTCAGATTAATAACTATATAATTTTTATTTATACACAAGTACTTATTTTTATTTATAGATAAACAAGACAAGCCTTTTGGGAAACAAAGAAACATATATAAGATAACCTCAAAAAAAAAAAAAAAAAGATAGGAACATCCCAGTGTATTTCCATTCTCCAGTACTTGTATTTTAGGGAAGTTTTAAAACATAAAATATTCTTTATCTGATATCTGATACCATATACTATTTGCTCATAACATTGTTATGTTTCTTTCCCTAATTCCAATCAATTTTAAAAACTTAATACTACAACATGTAGAATATAACTTTTTAAGCTCTTATGTTGCTGATCATCTGTTTTCTAGGATTGAAAGTAAATATGTGGTGAGTGTCTTTAAAAACTAATTTCCTGTGGTTTGCATTATTTCCTCAGGTTAGATTCCAGAAGTAAATAATCTCAGAGAAATTATCAGTGACTCTTCACAGTAAGTGCACACATGCCAGGACTGCCCTCAGACCTCCAAGCTAAGCCAGCTAACCTTCATAGGAACTCTGAAGCAACACTAAAGCCTCATCTCACAGCAGTCATTACACACAAACACAGTGACATTGTTTGCCCAAGATCTCACAGCTTAAATATCCAACAATATGACTCCAGAGTCTATGTACCAGTGTCTTTCCAGAGGTAGAAAACACACACAAACACACAAAGGGGTGAGAGAGACCCTGATAACGTATCAAATAGCCTCTAAACCATGAGGTGAGGTGGAGTATTCTGACTCCTCAGTCGTCAAGGAAACCAGTTCCCGTGTCTGTATCTCCCTGCCCCTGTTAACGTCATCCACACTAAGGCACAGAACAATACCTGGCTTGCATACCTTTGCGCACCCAGTCTCCAGTATGAATATTGATAGTCACGCCTACTAAATTGCTACTTCGCTGTCTTTTCTCCCAGAGAAAATCAAGAGCTTTTCTTGCATATTCCTGTAATTAAAAAACAAAAGCATATTTGAAGAACTTTGCTTTTGGCAAAGAGGGGAAAATCCATAAATCAAAGGGCCACAGAACCTTTTAAGAATTAAGCAAAATTCTTAAAACAACCTCTTATAAATTTCCTTCAACTCTTGCCTTGGTGCTTTTTCAGCTACTCCCTGGAGAATGTCACTTACTCTTGTAGCCTGAGTCACACCCCACATGGATCATTATACTAACTGCTGACAGAGTTACATGCACTTGTTAATTCTCACCACCTCAGCGCAAAGTGGAAATCTCCTAAGGTGTTCACCCATTCTCACGTAGCAAACTTGAAGAAGATTCACAGTTGGTATGCTGTCTTTGAAAGTCATTTCAGATACTGTTTTTTTTTAAGTGACACATAATTTTATTAGTGGAAAATTAGCAAATCAACCAGGCTACTGAGGACCATTTGTATATTAATGTACACACACACACACACACACACACACATAAAACTTAAAACAATTTCTTTCTTTTATTTGTATTCATTAGATATTAAGTTGAAATTATTCCATATAAAATTCTTAGCTTTGGACAAAAAGATTTTACAAGTGGAATAGCAAAGGATAGCTATTGTTAAAATTCTAAATTAATTTTAGGGCATGAATTTATTTAGCATTGTAAAAAAAATCATTAAACCTAATTTGTTACTTTGTAGGTTTGGCAATTGAGAACAAAATCACTTACATTTCTTGATGCAAATGATACACGGTAATTATACTTCAGTAAAGTGGATCACCACTGTAATTAAGTGGTGAATTTTCAAATCTGGAAAGCTTGATACTGATTATATTTCCCTATGCCTATTGCACAGCTTTAAAAAGCAGGCACAGTAAAAGTATGGGTTTATCCAATGTTTAAAATTGAATTATAGGGCACTAATACAAGAACTCTATTATGTTTGAATATTGGTCTCCATATGTTAGGGTCAGCAAACTTTTTCTGACAAGGGTCAAATGGAAAATGGTTTGGGTGTTGTGGGTCATACTGTCACTGGTCACAATTTCTCAACTTGTGACTAAAAGAGAGGGAGACAAAAATTAAGCCATGTGATTTCACATAAACTTTATCGGGCGCGGGGGAGGAGGGGCTATAGCTCAAAACCCTGTTAAGAGCAATGCTCTGTCAAAGGATATTACAAGACTTTTTAAAAATCATGATTTTTGAACAGATTTACTTAGAAAAACAAAATAAGCTAATGGAAAGAGTAAAGACACGGCCTCTAAATCCAACTGCACTTGTTCACCCACAGGCTGCACATTTCTCTTACTGAGATATATGGGGTAATATAAGTCTGAATAATGGATATTTCCTTTGAAATAAACAAATTTATACATTAGACTCTTGATCAAGGCTTAAACACAAACACTTTACTATTAAATGATTTGTGCAGGTTTCAGAGATACAACCAGCCATTTGGAAGTCTAACAAATAAAACAGATACAAGGATATCTGTGCTACCAAGGAGTCATCAGATTTCATGATGCAGTTAAACAATCTTCTAAGAAGGAAGCTAAAATTGTCCTTTATGATCTGTATTTAATAGAGATGCTTCACAATGATTTCCATGCCTGTAACACTAAACTCTGATTAAAAATACATTAAAGTAACAGTAATCCTACAGTGAAGAATCCTAATCCTCAGCCAAAGGAAACAAATACAAAGGTAGCTCTTCCCAAACCCCAGGACATCAAAGGCCATGAAAAGCAGACCTCAAATATTGTTGCTCCTGTGAATCGACTCAAAGCAGCAAACTCAAGGATCAAGGTCCCCGCGCAGGCTGTACAGGTGTCTGTCTCAGTTCCTGTCCGAGCTTCTGGTTTTCTGATGCCAAACTTTAAGTTAATCTAAACACAATGAAAATGTTACCAAGAGCAAGTACAAAGAGATAAATGAGCTTGTGCTCTCTCACTGTAAACCAGGGCTTATCAGACTATGAAAACAACCCATGAAGTGAATGAACAGTGAGCTGAAGCCAAGGATCGCTGAGGCTCTCCAGTGATCCTCTAGGAAAATATATTCTGAGCATACAGAATTTATGGGGTAAGGAAGTTCTCCCTGATTTTCTTTCTTGACAATGTAATAATGCAACATCATTATAACAATACAATCATTAAAAGAATACAGAGTAGGATCAGCCTTAGGAGAAATTAAGCTTAATTGAGAATTTATGAAACCAGTACAATGTTAAATACCTCACAGGGAAAAATCTGATTGTTACAGTCTATATTTAGAAGAGATTAATTTTTATAGGTTTTGAGAATTAACCTATTCTTTGACAATTTCTGCATGTATACAATACATGCTGATCACACTCCTCACTCCTCCCCTCTGGTCCTCCTTTCCCGCCATAAAGTCCTCCTCCCACTAGCACGCTTTCTTTAATTACATTTATTATTTATTGTGTGTGGAGGAGGTACAGCATGCTAATCATGGAAAGTCAGTTCTCTCTCCTACTAAGTGGGCCTGAGGCTCGAACTCAGGTCATTGAGCTTGATGGCAGGGGCCTTTATTCACTGATTCATCTCACCAGGCCCTATCATTTTTGTTTTTATTTTTCTGTGACTCACTGAGTTTAGCTGGGGCTGCCCATATGGATATGAGGCTACCCTCTGGAGCATGGGAACTCACCAGTGGCTACATCACTGAGGACAGTGACTCCCCACCTCCAGTGTCCTGATCAATACTTAATACCTATTATGGCAGTGGTTCTCAGCCTTCCTAATGCTAATGTCCTTTAATATAGTTCCTCATGTTGTGCTAACACACAACCATAAAACTTCTTTAGTTACTATTTCATAACTATAACTTTGCTACTGTCATGAATTGTAATATAAGTATCTGATATGCAATCCCAATAAAAAGGTTGTTCAACCCACCAGGGGTCACAAGCCACAGGTTGAGAACTATTGTATTATATAGTAGATATTACGGTAAGATATAAAGAAATAGACCTTTGCCTTTAAGGAGCTTAAAATCCAGACAGAATCATTAGGCTAGATATAAAAATAAACAATTAATAATAATGAAAGTCACAAATAACTGCAAAGAAAGAGCAACTGACAAAAATAATACTAAAATTGAGGTGATAAAATATCACTGGGTTGGGAGAGTACCTGCAAATTAAGAAGGATAGCTAATCAGGCCATGGACAGTAAAAAAGAACCTATTACTGCCACTTTCCTAACCAGTGACACTCCCTAAAGCACTCTAAATGCTATCCTACCCCACGGACAAGCATCACTCTCGCTCTCATCAAGAAGCTTTTTCTGCAGCAGCTTGAGGCCATTACAGGGAGCCACAGCTCGTCACAATGCAGAGAACAACCGACCGTGGGGTGCCCACACCTGCCACATAACCCTACACAAGGTTCAAGAACATCGTGGAAGAAGAGGCGGAAAGACTGTAAGAGTCAGAGGACCAGGATGCCCGCTGTGGGACAGTGTCTTCTATATATAACAGGGAGCTACACTCATGAAATCTCAAAAATGCAGTTACCTAACCAAGACCCACACATCTACTGACATTCCAACATAGATAGGAACATCTCACAAACTACAGAAAAGTAACAGCTGCCAAGGGAGGTTATTCAATCCAAGTGGTCAGACCTAATAAAAAACACTGGACTCAACAGAGTGTGTGTGTGTGTTGCGCGCGTGCGCACGTGTATGTGCGTATGTGCGTGCGTGCATGTGTGTGTGTGTGTGTGTGTGTGTGTGTGTGTGTGTGTGAGAAAATAATTTAAAAGATCATGAGTTTGAGAGGGAGTAGGGGCATGAAAGGTGCTGCAGAGGGCAGAAGGAGAGGTGGAAATAATGTAAATAGAACACTCATGTGTGAAATTCTCAAAAAAAAAAAAAGATGATAAAATCCAAGTCATAGTCAAACAATAAGATCTGAGAATTGGTACTGAAGATATTTAATCAGCTTTGAAGAAATGATATTTAAAAGTATGGATAAAGTTTCTATGTGAGTTGTTTTGTTTTGTTTTCGCTGGTTTTTCGAGACAGGGTGTCTCTGTGTAGTCCTGGCTATCCTGGAACTCTCTTTGTAGACCAGACTGGCCTTGAACTCACAGAAATCCGCCTGCCTCTGCCTCCCAAGCGCTGGGGTTAAAGGCATACACCACCACTACCTGGCTCCTATGTGAGTTTTTAATAGCCACTGCACTCAGGAACTCACAGAAGTACAAGTACAGTACGAGACTGGAGCCATCACCATGTCATCTTGGGGAGGGGAGGGGTAAGTTGTTCATGCTCCAATAAACAACCTCCCACCCATGCTCACAGCAGCAACCCTAGTTAAACCCAGTGAGAGACACACACTAGAAAATCATGAAAGTAGCAGGGCAAGTCTCACTTGTTGAGGAAAAGACGTATTTCAGCAGAAGAGATGAAGGAGGAAAAGAGGTAACAGAGATGAAAATGATAAAACTTCCTTATATACATGTATGAGATGGTTAAAAAAATTTAAGAACATTCTAGACTGGGATGCAGCAAGGGTACAGCACTTGCCTAGCATGCAAAAGGCCCCACAAAAAGAAAAGGGGGGTAAAGACCAATAAATCATACAAAAGTATTTCTGTCTAGCAAATTCTTCTGACTTAGAGCCACTAATGCAGAGTCTATCATGTATCATGAGATCCAAGAGAAACTGATCATATCATTTCCATGAACCAAAGTAATTGATCAATAAGTGTGCATTAGGAAGGGAGGAAAGCTAGTCCTCTTCTAAAATAATCATTTCAAACTCTCTTGACATACAAGGAATAGAAAAATAACAAGTCTCTTTGATTACACTAAAACTTGCAGCACCTTCTGCTTCAATGTAACGCCTGCCTCTAGTGTTACAGCAGCATGAAATCAGGAGGTGCTAGGGAGATGGGTCTGTTGGTAAAGTGCTTAGAGAGCAAGCATTAGGGCTCGAGTTCAACCCTGTTACTCATGTAAAAAAGCCAGGTTTGGCAGTGTGTAGCTGTAGCCCAGTGCTAGCGAGGCAGAGGCAGATTCCTAGAGCTTCAGGTTCAATAGGAGACTACGTCTCAAAAAAATACTGTGGACCACTAAGGAAGACACCCAGTGTTGAGCTGCCGTACACATACACACATGCACAACACACACAGATACCAACATGTACATACATATATACATACAGAGAGAGAAAGAGATGCTAGACTCCTCAAATTCTAAAACTCTGTTTAAAACAAAAACTAGGGTTAACAGAGATGGTTAAGAGCTCCAACTGCTCTTGAGAGAATCCAAGGTCAACTCCAAGCACCCACATCAGGTGGCTCACAGCCCCTAACTCCAGCTCCATGGGACCCAGCGACACCTTCTCTGGTCTCTGTGGATACCTGCACTGGTGCACATACCCACAGGTAAACGCAGGCATATGCGTGCATGTGCACACACATACACAACACACACATGCACGCATGCACTCGATTGAGCGCTCTTAAAAAACAGCTCGGGGCTTGAGAGATGGAGCACTGGCTGCTCTTCCAGAAGACCCAGGTTCGTTTCCCAGCGTCCACATGGTGCCTCTCAGCTGTCTGAAATTCCAGTTCCAGATAATCCAATGCCCTCTTCTAGGCTCTGTGAGCATCAACAGGCAGGTAGCACACATACACACATGCAGGCAAAACACCCACACACATAATTTTTTTAAGTTAAAAAACATAAATGGAAGTAAAACAACTAAAAATACTAAAAGTAAATTCAAATGTATACATACTGCTTTAAATAGTTTCACATCTATTTTAATAAACTAAGGGGAAATGACCAGTTAACAATGCAAACATACTAGCAAGCCAAGGCATTCTCATTTAAAATGACTCCAGTGTCCCCCTCACAATACTGAGGAAAGAATGACACTGAACAGTGTTGGAATCACACGTTCTGCCATCGAGGGAATATCAAAGTATCTTTCTGGCAGCAAGTGAGTACTCAGAGTCTTTAAAAGCATTCCATACTTCTTTCTTCTAGTGATTCATCCGAAAAATTTAAAATAAAATTCAGAACAATGTAAAAAGATGTATGTAAGATTGTCTGTTGACAGAAAAGATATTTAAACACTAAAGCTGGAGCCAGGGAGATGTCTCAGTACGGTGCTGCCGCCTAGGCACACGTCCTTGTCTGGGGCTGGCTGCATGCTCTATAACCCCTGTACTGTGGGACCCAGAGGAAGGCCTGAAGCTCATTAGTGAGCCAGCATGGAGGACCCAACGAGCTCCCACATCAGTGAGACCCTAGCTCAAAAACCTAAGATTGAAAACAGACAGCTGACTACCTCGGGTCTCTCTACCCATCCTCACCCCCAACACACACACACACACACACACACACACACACACACACACACACTGACACATATGTATATATACTCACACTAACAAGTACATATAACATGCACATATAGAAGAAAAAAAAGGAAAAACTACCCAAACTGAAAAGTTAAATAATATGGGATTTAATTCTAATATTTCATTAGAGAAAACGTACCAGTCATGACATACTGAACAGGTGGGGAAATGAATGGGTGTGACCTCTGGTTTGGGAAGCACCTACCCAGTCAACAATGACTTAATAAATGAGCCTTGCCTAACTAACTTTCAGAGAAGTTATAGTATGCAGTAGAGACGGTAGGCCTAAAAGCATGCAGTACAGAAATCCCTAGGCGGGCGTGAGAGCACTGCTCACGGTTGTGGATGGAAAGGTCGTTTCCCTGGGTTACAGGGGTATATTAGTTTGAATGAGAATGGCCCCACTGGCTTATGTTCCAATGCTTAGTCCCCAGCTGGAGAATTATTTGGGAAGGATTAGGAGGTGTGGCCTTGCTGTGAGAGCACTATGTGCTGTTTTGGATGGAAAGGTGTGTTGCAGGGCTGAGCTTAGAAGATTTAAAATCCTCCTACCAATGTGCTCTCTGCTGCCTGCTTGCAGTTTGGGATGGGAGGTCTCAGCTGTGACTGCTGTCGGGCCTTCCCTCACCTGCAATGGACTCTAACCCTTTGAAACCATCAGCCTAACTAACCCCTTCCTTTCATGTTACCTTGGCCATGGTGTCTTGTCAGGGCGATAGAAAGGTAACTAAGCACTATGATAGAACACTAGAAAGCCTATTGCTGAGCTGTAACAAGTTCTGAATGTTAAGGGCCAGCCAATGGGGCAAGGAGAATGTTAAAGTTTTGAAAGCAATTCAGTATCAAATGTTTTAGTCCCAGTATTTTCCTAATAATAAGCCTGAGGAGAGAATAACCACATTAAGATATAGTAGTTTATGAATGAAATTAAATTGGCTTTATTTTTGGTTGTAAGCCTAGCCTTTAAAGGCTGAGCCATCTCTCCAACCCTTAAGTTGGTTTTAATAGCACAGCAGCAAAATCAAAAAGGAAAGTGACAGACCTCAAGTCTGACTTAGACAAATGGGAGGGAAACAGTGTTCGTGAAGAATAAGAGAGCTCACGCCACCCTCAGTGGCTTCTTCCTCCTCTGTTTTAAATATAAAATATTCTTGGAGGACAAAACCATAGCGAAGCTCCCTCAAGAACTCTACAGCTGGGTCTCAGAGCTCTAATGCCAGCAAAGCAGGAACCCAGGGCAGCCAGCAACCCACACTGTAGCCTCCTTCCCCCACTGGTCTGCCCCACAGCACCCTGCAGGGCGTCACACCTAGACACTCCCCTTCTGGAGCCTTATTCTTATGATTTTATCACACTGCCCACTGGGCGATGTTTGCTCCTGAATCTCTGAATGCATTCTTCTCCAGCAGCTCCACTTCCGCCTCACCCTCTCCTCGGAGAGTAACACCTTCCTACTCTCCCAGCTTCTGCCTCATCTTAGCACCAACAACTCTGGCCCACACTGCAGTCTGGCAGTCTCCTCTTCTGCAGCATTATCTAGCCTGACACACTGAGGCCGAAGAAAGCTTGCATAAATTTTCACATTGCTCAAATGTGACTTAGCAGAAATGTCAAAACAAATTTGCTGTCAGCTTTGACGCATCTTCTTTGAGGCTCACGTGGGTGAGAAACACCTCTGATCACAGGAACTCACTCTGTTAACAGCAAAGGAAGTGCCAATGAACTACGTGTTCGCAGTGACTTACCCTGGGATAGGGAAGGCCGCTGGTAGTGTTGAAAGCGGGTAAGAGTTTGTAACCCAGCTGCTTTGCCATTTGGAGAAGTTCGTCGTTATACCACTGCATGTATTCACCTTTCTCTTTCAGCATGATTGCAAGCGAATGTCCACCCAAAAGACCCCTAGGATCATAGAGACAAAACATTGCCTGCAATTTAACTACAGATATTTACAAGCTACTACCTAAGAAGGTGTGAGCAATTGTTCTCAACAATCTGCAAACATAGGAAAGGCTACAGATCAATTTAATTCTTTTTTACTGACTACTCGTTTTGTGACAAGCTATTATAATCACATAGCTAACATATTAAAACCAACAAACAAATAAAAATATTAGGGGATGGCAAGAAGGCTCAGTGGGTAAAGGGATTTGCTACCAAGGCTGCAGACTAGAGTTCAAACTCCAAACTCCACTTACTACAAGTACAGAACTTGTTCCTTCCTACACACTGTCCTACGGGCTACTCCGGCACATAACAAATAAACAAATACTTGACATTCTTAAGTATCTTACTTTTTCTTAAACCAAAGTACACCCTGGATATCACATGTATTTTAACAAACAAGATAAATGTTTTAAAAATGAATTTAAAGTTTTATCACCCTGAAAATCTCTGCCTCTTATTATAACATTTAAAAATTTAAATGTTAGTTAAAAATTAGTCCTCATTAAAGGACTAATAATCTCTAAGAAGCTATGTCAGGCTTGTTACATTTCATTGAAGAGTAGCTCACTTGACAAGGAGACAGGACAGAGGACTACACAAGCTATCAAACATAAACTTACCTAATGCTGGAATGAATTAATTTTATCTCATACTTTAGCTAGCTGTCAAGGGTAGTATTACTGTGTAAGGAGCAAGACTGTAAACTGAGTCTCACGTGGCTTCTCTGCAGAGGCTTCTGGCTAATGCTGGCCAACTATGTAGACTTCTGGAAACCGCTGACGTGACTAAGAGAAAATGCAGTGAACCTACAACTCCTTCTCACACTTGGATCACCTGTGACGTGAATCTCTTTCCAAAGACTGTTGTGTCTGTTACACCATAATATGCGGTTATCCCCATGGCCTACTTAAAGTTTTGTTTTGTTTTGTTTGTTTGAGAAAAGCTCACTCTAGCTTGGGCTGGGATGGGTTTGGGACTTACTGTGTGGCCAGGTTGGTTTTGAACTTCTTACAATCCTCCTGCCATAGCTTTCTAAGGGTCAGAATCACAAGTCTGAGCCACCATGCCTGGATTCCATTTTTTTTTTTAATGTGTATGGGTGTTTGGGTGGCTGATGAATGTCTGTCTGCCTGTCCACCACGTGCATGCAGCACCCTTGGAGGCCAGAGAGGGATGGGATCCCCTGGAACTAGACTTTCAGTGACTGTGAGCAGCCATGTGGGAGCTGGGAATTCCACCTGGGTCTTCCGCAAGAGCAGCTGGTGCTCTTGACTGTTGAGCCATCTCTCCCGCACCCCCAAATTTTGTATTTCAGGCGAAAGAAACAGCTTTACTACATTCAAGAAACAATCAGCCGGAAGCTTTTCCAGTGTTATCATTACATCCTTAGTGTTGTGCACTTACCCAAGAACTCTGATGTTTGTTTCAAAGACTGACACAACTACATCATTATCTAAGTTAACATCTCTTAAAACTTTTCTCACTGCATCTTCAAATTCCTTAGTTTTGTTTAATACCTAGGGGAAGAAAGGAATGAGATAAAATTCTTTTCTTTCAAGTCAAGAAAAAAACTATACTTAGAATTAGATACTAGAATCAATGTTAGCATACTTTAAGAGTCAGAAAGATGAGGCATACAAAATAAAATATCCCTTAAGTATATTATAAAAATGGGATGTACAAAACTGAAAAGTTAAGTACAAACAACAGAACATCTTTACACACTGACATACTTTCAGGACTTTAAAACACCCATGAAAAGGAATTCAGACTGGGTTTATACCACAGGTTGACACATCTCTAAGCCCAAATCTAAAGTCCAAAGTGCTTCAAAATCTGAAATGTTTAGGTTTTAAATACCTTGTTGGCACCACTCAAAATGTTACAGATTTCCAGTATTTTAGATTTTGGATTAGGAACGCCAAGCCTGTAAAGCTTATGACATATTCTAAAATACAAAGTTATGAACCCAAGTGATTCAGATAAGAAGATTCTTTTTTATACTTCAACAGATGACAGGCAGGGATATAGAGAACCTTTTCTTCCCTACTTCAGTTCCTCTACTTCAACTACTGTTCATATGTGTCCATATATTGCCCAGGACCTACAGTTAAGCTACATGAGGTGTGCTCTGCAGGGATTTTGGCTTCTATGTCAGAACACAGTCAACAGCCATCCTGCTCATCAAGCAGCGTCTTAGACACCAGGCTCTTGGGCTCGCCCAGTGGGTGGAGGCACCTGCTGCCAACCCGCTGGCCTGAATTCAATCCCTGAGACCTATACAATAGAAGGAGAAATTCAGCCCTTGCAAGTTGCACTCCGTGCAGTGTGGTACATGCACCCACATACACACACACACACAAAATAGACAAATATGTAACTATGTAAAATGAGACACTGCCTACTCCAGAAGAAGTACTGTCTTCATCTGACTGAGCCTCAGCCCTTACCCGATGCCACCCGTATCCCACGCACATCCCACTGGCAAAGGAAGCGGGGTGACACTACAGTCAAGAACAGGCCCTGATTTGAGGTCTAGTTCTCTCACTTCAGTCACTTGTGAGTCATATCTGAGCATATTCCTTCATCAATACAGGAGGGAGACCCTGCTCTACATAGTGGCGCTTGCTTAAGTGAGATCGTGTGTGCAAAGTACTTTAACCAGAGTGCCTGATACAAGTGTTTAATATCATTACTATTCTAATCAAGCAAGTCTAGACTTGTGACTCAACTGAAACCTCAGTGAGTTCTTGGAATGAGCTCCATGAAAAAGGGTCACTGTCATTACAAAAGCTGCCTTGGAGGCTGCAGAGATGGCTCAGCGGTTAAGAGCAACTGTTTGCTCTTCCAAAGGTCCTGAGTTCAATCCCTGGCAAGCACATGGTGGCTCACAACCATCTATAATGAGATATGGTGCCCTCTTCTGGCTTGCTGGCACATATGTAGGCAGAATACTATATACATAATAAATAAATAAATCTTTAAAAAAATTAAAAACAAAAACAAGAAAACAAAAGCTGCCCTGGGTTTTCCATCTAAATTACAGACATGATTAGATTTTATTTAGAGACCAGATGCAGTAGAAGAGGTTTGCCTTTAGCTGTTGACTCCTTTGGTTTAACAATACTCTGAATGTTAGAGGCACCCTCTCTGAGCTGCTCTCACAGAGCGATTCTGTCCCAAAATTAAGAAATATGCTGCAAGGGAAATATAGACAATAGCAGAAAACTTTCTGCTACTTGAAAGATGTTTTAAATCTTGATTCATTTTTAGTATTAATCAGCACTTGGAATAATTTAAAATACAGGACTGACCCTTAAAGATAACCCTTAAACAAGCCCATTTCCACAGGGCCTAATGGCAAAAACATCGAGAAGACAGTACTTCAGAATCATAGCATTTGGAACACAATGCTGCTCCTCCACCACCACAAACAACTCTAAAACTTAATACGAATTAACACAAGCTCTACAGTGTACGGGTTGAAAGGAAAAGCCAAAAATGCCTGCTGGGAAAAACAATTTTTGTTTGTGCGTAAGTGTGAGTATCATGTGGCATACCACCATGGGTCAAGAACAGCAAAGCATTTTTCCAAATTACCTTTTTTCAAAAGCGTCAACCTCCTCACCCCAAGGCAGGGGAGACATGTAAGCCAGACATCTTGATAAACCATTTGAGTATCTCCATTCTGCTACATGATTGCATTTGACAGTAACTTGACATAACGTAACCAAGCTTTTATTACGAAGCAAAGATCTGAACATCTTAAATTGTTACAGCTTCTATTCCATACATAGTAATATTTGAGTGTGGATATCAGGAAACTTATAAAATACATAACTCCAGGAAAAATGGAACTTACCACAAGGGTATCCAGAGAATCAATCAGTGTTAGGGAAAACCTAAGAAACAAGTGTAACAAGATATAACACGCTATAAGCAGCTCTCCCATGTATCTACATTACAATGTGATCTACACAACAACCAAGCCATCTGAAGCAGCTATGCACCGCTGAAGATGCATAGAAACTTCACTGGCTCCTTTAAAAACAAATAAAACTTTAAAGCTCAATGCGAAGGGCCCAACCCCAGCCACACAAATAAATTAGTAGTTATACATCAAAACACACCACATAATACATGCATGTATACATCATACATACATACATACATATGCAGTGACCTTATAACATGGTGATGGCTTCATGTGCATTTTAAAGATTACATCAAAGTTACGTACTTTTTATTTTTTTATTTTTATTTTTATTTTTTTTAGTTACGTACTTTTAAAATATTTATTTATTTATTACACATATAGTGTTCTGGCTACATGTGTGCCTGCAGGGCAGAAGAGGATACCACATCTCATTATAGATGGTTTGTGAGCCACGATGTGGTTGCTGGGAATTGAACTCAGGATCTTTGGAAGAACAGCCAGTGCTCTTAACCTCTGAGCCATCTCTCCAGCCTCTGTTACATATTTTTTCAAAGTTATACCTAGTTTAATAAGCTACATTATTTTTTTTCAGAGTAGGAAAGAATAAAGGACCTTAATATAAAGCTTAAGGTAGGTTTCCTTTTTCTTTCTTTTTTAAGACATTCTTTAAAACCTGGTCAACTGTGCTAGTAAGAGGGCTCGATGGGTCAAAGTGTTTCAGTCCCTAGGATCCACGTGGTGAAAGGAGAAGACCAGCTCTTGCGAGTTGTCCTCTGACCTCCACATGCAAATTGTAAACATATAAACAAATAAATGAAAAAAGAACTTAAGTTGGGAAAGCCCCAGAAATGTGACCATGAAGGGATTGACCACTCTGAAGTGCCTTATGCTCATACTCACTTTCCCAAGGCGTCATCCACGTCACCCCGGCTCGGCTCCTGGCCTCTGACGCGTCCTCTACAGGTTAAAGGCATGAGTTCATCAGCTGGGTAAGCATGTTCCTACAGGAAAATCTTAGTAAGTCACTGAAGAAAGTGAGAGGAACAGACATCATTTAGAGCATAGGATGGGTACTTAAAAGGTGGACTATCTATACAATTTATAGACAATTTAAATTTAACGCATGCTTGAAAAAATATTAAAATTTCTTTTAAAAACTGTTAAGCTGGGCAGTGGTGGTGCATGCTTTCAAATCCCAGCATTCAGGAGGCAGAAGCAGGCAAATCTCTATGAGGCCAGCCTGGTCTACAGAGTGAGTTCAAGGACAATGAAACTCTGTCTTAAAAAACAAAAAGCAAACAACAACAAAAACCCTGACAATCTGATTGCCTCTTTGATTCTCACTCTCCACCATTAAAACCAGATTCTGGCATTTTAATTTTACTCATGTGTTAGTAGGTCAAAAGCATGTACGTGTATGACTTATAATACTTGTTTTTGAAACATAGGCTCACTATTATATCCTGTTACTGGCAATGCTCCTGCCTTAGCCTTCTGAAAACTGGGATTCCAAGTGCATGCTGCTCAGATAAGAGCTGGGACATGAACACCCAGATCTGCTCAGTGGATCTTACTGGATGCAGTCCTTTCTCCTAGTGGTGGATAATAGCAGAGATATTCCAGGTTCCCATACAGCTGTGTACATGCATTGTTTTGTGTGCAGAGCTAGGGCCTCAGTGACTGACCTACATCCAGAAAGTTTTTCAAGGTACTTCTATTGCCAAAGGAGACTCAATAAACATGGTTTGTTATACACAATAAAATATCTTTTATCCTTTCCTTGTTTAGTTTTTTAGTTCTGTTTGTAGCATTTTTACTACAAGCTTTAATTAAGTATGTAAGTAAATCTATTCATTTCTTCCTTCATGGTCTCTGGATTTCAGGAATGCTGCACCAGGCTACTGTGGGCCCTAGAAACATCACTCATATGCATACACACACACATATGTACACATACATACACACTACAATTAAGTGTTTTCTCTATCTGGAATTTACTTTGTTTCTAATGTTTAATGATATTTGTTCCACCAAAGGTCAATCTTCTAAAGTCTACTTTTTAAAGAATCCATTCTTTCTCAATTATATGAAACATTGGCCAAATTATCAACATAACTTAAGAAACTGGTTATGACATGGGACTAAAGATGTCACAGAGAAAGTAAAGTAACCCTGCATACTTCATGACACTAAGAGAGCAAAGTATCAAATGCTTGATGCTCATCTGGAATTAGCATGTGCGCGTGCACACCCTGCCTAAGAAGGCGTTTATCCTGCATCTGAGGAGAGCAGCGCTGCCAAGCACCTGCAGGAAACTTTTCATACAAACAGCAAATGCCTTACTTTCCATTTTTAATACTTTAAATATTAAAAATACTAAATATTAGCTTTGTCAGCTTTCAATTTTACCCATAACCACCAGGGAATTTTGAGAAAGGCCATGTGTTGGAGTTCCTGGCCTCTACTTTTCTTCTGCTACACACTACGTACCTGGAGTTCAGGTACCCGAGCTGCACGAGCTGCACACAGGGACTCATACATACACGTGGGATATTTCTGCTCAACTTTAGGAATTGAGAACTGAATGGCAATTGAGTAATAAACAAGTCACACACAGCATAGGCATCAGACTACTCCTGGGAACTTTCCAGAGAAATACCCAGCAAGCGGAAAGACGGCAGAACTGCCTTCAAGTGTCTGGAGGAAAGAAAACATGTCTGTCGCAAGCATTCCAGGCTGCTCAGCTGTTCTCCAAGTCAAGTAAGGGAGGAGACAACTGAGCAGAGACACAGAATACCTACGACCCTTTCAGACCCAGGAAACTTCCTGAGGATCTCAGGCAGCCAAGACAAACACCAAAATCAAAACTCAGGAATGAAGGAACCGAGGAAGGAGGAACAGAAGTATGGTGTGGGTCAACTCCGCGCACAAGACTCCTTGCACAAGACTCCCCGCGCAAGCACTCTGGGGTGTTCCCAGAGCACAGTGCAAACGTTATGAACCTTCAAAGCTCCTCGTCAAAAGTCTCGATTTTGGAAGATGGTGAAATGGAAGAGCAGTTAAAGCACCCGCTGTTTGTTCTGGTACATTTTTGCCAACCTGGCACAAGCTCCAGTCATTTGGTATGAGGGATTCTCAATGACAATGTCTCTGTAAGATTTGCTTTTACATGTTCGCAGGTCACTTTCTGTTTCATGATTGGTATGTGTGAGCCCAGCCCACTAGGGATGCTATCACTCATGGGCAGGTGCTCCTGGGTGTGTAAGAAAGCAGGCTGGGCAAGCCATGGGAGAGCAAGCCCGTAAGTAGCACCCTTCTGAGCCCTGCATCAGTTCCCACCGCCAGGCCCTGCCCTGACTTCCTGGATGATACGCTCCTCTCCAAATTATTTGTGGTCATAGTGTTTTCAGAGCAACAGAACCGGACTAGATAACAGCTTTTCCAAAGGCCCCAGGTGCAGTTCCTGGCATCTAGAAAGTGGCTCAGCACCACTTTTAAGTCCACTTCCAGGGATCTGACACCTCTTTTGGCCTCCAAGGACCCTGTATGCTGATGCTGCACTCAGATACACATGGGGAAACACTTAAGACAGAGAAACATGAATAAATCTTTTTGTTGTTGTTGTTTTTGTTTTTTTGAGACAGGGTTTCTTTGTGCAGTTTTGGTTGTTCCTGAACTCGCTTTGTAGATCAGGCTGGCTTCGAACTCACAGAGATCCACCTGCCTCTGCCTCCCAAGTGCTGGGATTAAAGGAGTGCACCACAGCCGTAAATCATTTTTTTAATTCTTATTTTTCCTCTACACTTGAGTAATGGTTACAGTCATCAACACTGTCTGTATTTCTTAGCCTACTTTTTAGAAAACTGAATGTTCCATAATGATTCATCCTGAGATATTTTGACATAATTAGAATCCATATCTAGCCACCACATTCTGAATTTTATGCTATATTTTTAAAATTTTAATAATACACATTTTCAGCATAAATTCCTCATTATTATTATGTGTCAATCTTACAACAACTGATTCCCCAGAGTGCTTATAATTTTATTGCTTTGTTTTATATTTAATACATGTAAATTATAAAAGCAAAAAAATTTAAAGTTGCTTTAATATTTTAAAAGTTATTTTGTAAAAAGACAAAATATTAATCTGATGGTAAAAGTTCCTTAGTATTTTTACCTACTGTTTAGAAACCTCATACTGCTATTTTTTGAGTTCTATAAAGCAAAATCACAAATGCTTTTATCTGAAATTAAATGTAAATCTAAACTCCAAATTATATATGAAAATTCAAACCCTGAACCTATCTAGATAATAAAAATATCCACATCAAGTACAAAACAGAATAATCAAAGTAACTTGGAGGTAAAGTATAAAAATACTTCATACTCTTTGTCTCAAGGTTAAAGATAAAATAAAGCCAGAGCCTTCCTTCAGGTTAACCACAAAGTGCACTCCAGAGAGTTTGCATACTGCCAGAGCAAAGCATACGTGGCAGCAAACAGCTGCAGCAGGTTCCAGACAGGCCGGCTGTGTGACGCACAGTAATGTCTCCTCTCCACGTGTTGCCAGAAAAGGGGAAACAATCATGTTGACAAAACAAAGAGTCACGAAAACATTGAATAACTAATTATAACTCAGAAGTGGAACTCAGGTGATAAAAAGAGTCTTGCAGGAACCACAAAGAAAAGGTACCTGACTAAATGCAAAAGGGGAAAAGTAAGTTAAGATACAAACTAGTATTCTCCATATTAGACTTTCAATTTACTATGGCTTGAGGTGACAAACTCAGCTATAGAGAGTCAAGTCAAAACGCCAGCCTGAAGACTTTTTAGTAGCACTTATTACATATTAGGTGGAGGGAAAACATTTCACCCTAGTAAAATACAACAACTAAAATCATAACCATATTATTGAGCCTAAGTAGGTAGAACAACATTCATAAAGACTTAATATTAAGAATCAGTTCTCAGCCTGGTGCAGTGGTGCACACCTTTAATCCCAGCACTAAGGAGGCAGAGGCAGGAGGATCTGTGTTCCAAGACAATCAGTGCTGTTACACAGAGAAACTGTCTGGGAAAACAAGAAAGAAAGAAAGAAAGAAAGAAAGGAAGGAAAAAAGGAAGGAAAAAAGGCAGGAAGAAAGAGAAAGAGAAAGAAATGGAAGGAAAAGAAAAGAAAAAAGAAAAAGGGAGGAAGGAAGGAGAGAAAGAAAGAAAGGAAGGAAGGAAGGAAGAAAGAGGGAAATCAGGTCTCTCCATAAAGCCAGGCAGGTACCAGGGTGCACAGCTGAGATCACAGCACAACACTTGGATGAGGGAGAGGAGGATCAGGAGTTCAAGGTGATTTCTGCCTACACAATAAGTTCAAGACTGTTTCAGGGGCGAAAAAACAGAAAAAAGAAATTCTCTGCAAATTGTTCTATTGATTCAACATAACACCAAACAAAAGCTGGTGATTGAGCAGAAGCTGGCGATATGGTCTTGATTTTACATAGAAATGCAAAAAAAAAAAAAAATCTAAAATAGCCAGAAACAATCCTGGAAAAGGAAAACAAAGCTAGCAGATTGACAATGCTGAGCTGAGAATGTGTCACAAGGTTACAAAAATTGGGCCAATGTGACAGTGGTGTAAAGAAGCAGGAAACAAAGCACAGAGCCTAGAGAGCCCCATCTACCTACCCATCTATCTATCTGCTCACCCACCTACCTACCCACCTACCCACCCACCCACCCACCTACCTACCCACCCACCCACCCACCTACCCACCCACCCACCTACCTACTACCTACCTATCTGCTCACCTACCCACCCACCTACCTACCCACCTACCTACTACCTACTATCTGCCCACCTACCTACTACCTACCCACCTACCTACTATCTGCCCACCTACCTACTATCTGCCCACCTACCCACTCAGCCACCCACAGTCAAATCTTTCTTTCTACATAGGTGTCAAGGTAATTGTGCAGGAACAGGCCAGTCATTACAACAATAGTGCCATAATAACTACATATGCACACATGAAAAGAAAACCTTTATGTCATAATATGCAAATATTAACTCAAAATGAGTCACAAGTCTAAGAGAATAAACTAAAGTTATATATATATCATCCAGGAGCAAAAAAAGGAAAGTTTTGTGTGCTTGGATTAGGAAAGTATTTTTTAGGAAACAATAAAAGCATGAAAAATGTTCAAATACAAGATTAAATCAGACTTGATAACATTTTAAATTATTCCTACTTCAAACATCACTGTTAGAAAAATTAAAATTCAAAATACAAACTAAAAAAAAAAATCCATAGAACATGACAAAGGTCTCATATCCAGGATATAAAATAATTTTCACAACTTAGCAATAATAAGACAAAGGACTTGAGTTTAAAATGAAAAAAAAAAACCTATAACAGATGATTCTTCAAAAAAAGATGCATAAATATAAAATAAATGCACAGGAAGACTTTTCAATAGCATTAGTCACCAGGGAAAATGAAATTTAAGTCAGCGAGACACTACCGCACACCCACTAGAACAGCTAAAATTAAAGGCTTGGTCATGCCAGCCTGTGAGAGGATGTGTAGTATCTGAGCGCATGCACTGCTGGTGGGAAATGCAAACCAAAGAAAAGTCTGGCTGTTTGTTCTAAACTCAAACTCTCACTCCCCAGATGACCTAGGACCCATCTGAGACATTCTGTTTCTAGATTACTCTTCTTGGTGAGTAGGCGATTAAAAAGAAAAATCCAGTGCAGAGCTTCAGATGGGAGAGGGACTGATGCTCTGGACCAGTGGTTCAAAACCTTCCTTACGCTGTGACCCTTTAACACTGTCCTTTACGCTGTGGGCGCCCCTAGCCAGAGAAGTTTTTGTTGCTACTTGATAACTGTAATTTTGCTACTGTATATGAATCATAGTGTAACTATCTGATATGCAGGATATCTGATATGTGACCCTTGTGAAAGGGTCATTTAACCCCCAAAGGGGTTGCTACCCACATGCTGAGAACCAGTGTTCTAGAGACAAATGCCACAGAGCTGTTTTTCTTAAAATGACTAAAATGGTAAATTGTGTGTTGTGGATATTTTGTAAAATAAAGTTTTGAAGGGGGAGAGGCATTACTAAATAAATGGACATAAATCTGGAAATCCAATGTTGTTGCATTTTAAAATCACTCCTATGGTTTAGCAATGAAAACTAATCAGCTGGGTGTGATGGTGCACAGCTGTAATCTTGGCGCTTGAGAGGCTGATGCAGGAGGATAACGAGTTTTAGGTCAGCCTGTGCTATATAGTGAGTTCATACAGAGGCTGTCTCAAAATGAAGAAAAAGACTATTTCCTTGCAGGATATTTGATGACACTGTGAACCCAGAGATTGTGTTATTTACTGGAAAAGCCTTTTTAGCTGTGGTGTGGCTCATCCTTAGCACACACATCATTAATGCAAGAGCTTTCTGCTTGAATATTGTAAAGAGGATTAAAGTAAGTCAACCATAGGTCAAGAGGCGGAGCAAGCAACCAGTGGACAGGAAGTGAACACAGGAGTATTAAGAAAAATACCATAGAGAGGAAGAGGAAGTCAGGAGGACGACAACAGGTAGAAACACACAGGAAGTAAAAGGGAAGGACATTCCTTCTGGGACATGAGCCTAGGAGGAAGGTCGGCTGTGTGCAGCCTCTCTGAGCTAGCGGGCTTTCACCCCAGCTTCTGGCTCGGTGTCTTTATTGGTAAAATCGAACAATAGAGAGATTCTGTTAAAAACAACACTATTTATTTCAGGAAACCAAACATAAAGTGACTATAGTACTAGGAAGATTCTACTCGTTGAAGAAAGTATCCAACTCCTTCCAATTTTATCTGTAATATTTGGGGGTCTACAAAGTACATCTTTTGCTAACAACAGTTTGATTGCCCAGAGTAGCCAGGATAAAACACCAGGAATCAAATAGCATAATCCTCCTCCTCCCTTGGTCCCCAAGGAATGGCCCTGACAGACACCATTTTATCATTTGCATTAATTTGTAAACTCAACTCAGCATAGATATGCAAAACCTGTTACTAGAAGCCTTACAGTGACTATGGTCTAGGGCTAAGTTAGATTATGCAAGAACTGCCAAAATAAACATCAAATTGCATGCGATCTGGGGAAAAGAGAAAGCCATCTGTGCAATTAGTTCACTGAGAATACGTCACAGTCTGGTGGGGACTAGAGATCTGTCGCATAATCATCAACATAACGTTAAGAGCTATGGCAATAACACAAAAGTCAGAGAACCTCCATTCAGGGGCCACAGAGAGGTAGTAACACCTGGCATGACATTCTGTGGCGAGGCAGTACCCAGAGACTGCAGCATCAGCAGACAGAGCAGTAAGCTCAAGAGCACATGCCTCACACTGGAGGAAGTACACGCTCGCAGGAAGTTCTCCGTTCAATCTAGAAACACATTTGGGTTCCAACCTACATGAATTTTAGGAGAGAATTTTCTCCCTTTCTGGTTTTTGTTTTGATTTTGGTTTACTTAAGACAGGGTCTTGGTCCTGATTGACCTAAAACTTGCTATATAGACCAGGATGCCTGGAACTGGTGGTAATCCTCCTGCCTCTACCAAAAAGTGCTGGGATTAGAGGGTGTGTGGCACTACATTCAGCTTACAGGAGAAATTTCCATCTTCAGCAAATAATACATAACAGTTGTAATTATCAGTCGCAGTTACACACAGTGCTCCCTACTTGTCAGACACTGTTCTAACTAGGCAGTCGTATAAAATGAAGACAGCCTTGCACAACTCTGTAAGGCAGGTGAAGGACTGACTTCACTTTATACTGATGAGCAAAAGGCTCTGACATCAGCTCAGCCTTCCCTTCCTAACCAGGATGGAAGGTGGCAGTCTCCTCAGGAACCCTCTTCCAGGTCCCAAGGCCGTGCTCCTAACTACTTTATATTGGCCACCTTTTGAAAACACCATTTTCTTTCCCCCAGGGCCAAGTAGACTCAAGCAAACTGCTGTAGAACAGACTGACAAACAACACTGCAAACAACTAGTGAGAAACAGGACAAGCGCTACATTATTAAAAGCTTATCATGGAGCAGGCACTCTCCATCCAACACGGACAGCCAATATGAGGAAGTTTATAGACCCTGAAATCCTCCAGAGCTTCCCATTTTAAAGGAAGTTTATGAAGTTGTTTCTTTAAAAGGCAAGATGTATAAAAATAATCAAATGCAAAAAAAGTTTCATTTCATTTTCACAAGAATTCAATTTAGTTCTTTAAAAAAAGACTTAAGTGCTTAGGTGTTCAAGTACCATGCTAAGCACAAGACATACAAAAGCTGACTTTATCAAAAATTAAAAATAAAGAAGTGTCTCTCTGTTTTTAAAAAAATCTTATGGTCTACAGTAATCCTCTGCAGTTATCCCCATTTTACAAGACCTGACTTAAATGAGTTAACTGATCAGTCTAGGATCTAAGTGAATAAAAATGCAGAACTGCCATCCAACCGCAATCTACACAGCGGACACACAACTGCCATCCAACCGCAATCTACACAGCGGACACACAACTGCCATCCAACCGCAATCTACACAGCAGACACAGAACTGCCATCCAACCGCAATCTACACAGCAGACACAGAACTGCCATCCAACCGCAATCTACACAGCAGACACAGAACTACCATCCAACACAATCTACACAGTGGACACAGAACTGCCATCCAACCGCAATCTACACAGCGGACACAGAACTACCATCCAACCGCAATCTACACAGCGGACACACAACTGCCATCCAACCACAATCTACACAGCAGACACACAACTGCCATCCAACCGCAATCTACACAGTGGACACACAACTGCCATCCAACCACAATCTACACAGAGGACACAGAACTGCCATCCAACCGCAATCTACACAGCGGACACACAACTGCCATCCAACCACAATCTACACAGCGGACACAGAACTGCCATCCAACCGCAATCTACACAGCGGACACACAACTGCCATCCAACCGCAATCTACACAGCGGACACACAACTGCCATCCAACCGCAATCTACACAGCGGACACAGAACTGCCATCCAACCGCAATCTACACAGCGGACACACAACTGCCATCCAACCGCAATCTACACAGCGGACACAGAACTACCATCCAACCACAATCTACACAGCGGACACACAACTGCCATCCAACCACAATCTACACAGCGGACAAAGAACTGCCATCCAACCACAATCTACACAGCGGACAAAGAACTGCCATCCAACCACAATCTACACAGCGGACACAGAACCACCATCCAACCACAATCTACACAGAGGACACAGAACTACCATCCAACCACAATCTACACAGCGGACACAGAACTGCCATCCAACCACAATCTACACAGCGGACACAGAACTACCATCCAACCACAATCTACACAGCGGACACACAACTGCCATCCAACCGCAATCTACACAGCGGACACTTGGCTCGCTTCAATCTTCTATGTAGTTATTATAGCAAAGTCACCCAGCCAGCTTACGTTAGTAATTGGGTCAGAGAATCTTGTGAGGGCTACCCTTGGTACCCACTGTGTCACAAACCTCACTGAGTACGCATTGGCAGGACTTTAACTAAGAGGGAGAAATATTAAACATAACATACTTTATAAAACAGGTTCCCAAGACTGGGGAGATGGCTCAGTCAACAAAGTGCTTGTCCCACAAGCATAAAGATCTGAGCTCAGACTCCCCAGAGCCTACACAAAAGTCAGACATGACAATTCATGTCAACGATCCCAGCACTGCGGACACAGAGAAAGGATGCTGGGCCTGCCAGTCTAGCCACGCCAGGAGCTTCAGGGTCAGTGAGAGACTCTGTGGCAAAAATGAAGGTGAACAGTGACTAAGGAAGATACCCAACACTGATGTCCGCCTTCCATGCACACATGCCAACACACACACAAACACATACACACAGCAAATAAAATCTTTAAAGAGAGGGCCCTGTTTAGAGCAAAATGTGGTAAAGCCATCTAGCTGTCTCCTATTTTACTCAACTTTGGAATCAAACTTTACCTATATGAGCTGGCTACAATTGGAGGGCCTTGCTAGGGTCCATTTGGCTATTTCTATACCATAACTAGCCTAAACATGTTAAACTAAGCTTCTGTCAAGCAAAACAAATGAGGAGTAAATGATTTTGAAAGCAATACTAAAGGAATAGCTACAGTCATACTGAGTAGTAAGTTTACAATTATGTTTTCAGTGTTTGCACACAAAGCTTCAAAACCATCAGAGTCTAGAAATATTACTGAAAGGCAAACCTCACTCTAATCAAGTGATAAGAAAAGAGAACAGGGCTATCAAATATGAAACATGTTTAAAATATAAAAACAGAGCCTGGAAAGGTAACTGGGGGTTGGGCGGGGGGTTAGGAGCAATTACTGCTCTTCCAGAAGACCTGATTTTGCCTCTTGGTACCCACCTTTGGCAGCTCACAACCTCCTGCGCCTAGCGATGGGATACTCTCTTCTGGCCTCTGTGAGTACTCACATAGCATGTACTCACAGACATATAAATTTTTTTAAAAATATAAAATACAAGAAAATTTAAGAGGATCTAATGATATTGATATTTAATGATATCTGTCCTATATAAAAATGGATTTACTGAGTCAGATGAAAAGTATCTTTAAAAGACTTAGCACCCGCTCTCTGCCAAATTTTGCTAACTATACTTTCTGGCTATCATAAGAGAAAGTCTCTTGGCATATTTTAAATGTAAAAACAACGAAAGGAGAAGAAATTCTCAGTTTAACTTCATTAAACACTTTACAAAATAACAGAAATTTTTTATGCAAAACTTTCTTTTGAACTCTTAAAATTTGCTTGCTGTTTTATCTACCTTTTTGTGTGCTAGATCCCTAGAGCTTTCATCCTTGACAGTGGAAGCCGCTTCTTCATCTTACAGTGGCTCTGAAGCACTGGCCCAGCAGAAAGCAAACGTCACTCAATTCAGAGGCCACATGGTAGCATCTGGACAGAAGCTGAGTGGTATTAGCTCCTACTTGACTTATGCGATGGTGTCTTCATAGGCTTGTAAAGTGGTGCTGTAGTGTTTCCTAAAAACAGCCCTTAAAGCCACACACAACCTTGTCCTCCTGTTTACCTATGTACACTAGCACCTGCCACAGCCACCGGCACCTAATAAACTGCTTACAAACAACAGTTCATGATCTGGTTTCAGTTTCTTACCTATTCAATCAACTGGTTCCCTAAGAATCACTACCAGGAATATTTTGCTAGCTTACGTTTGTCCTGTTTTTTAAAAGCTTTCTCAAAAAATGTACAGTAGTAATTCAGGGTTCAAAACTTCCCAGCTGTGTCCAGTCAGCTCCTATACACAGTGTGCACAGGTGAGCTTCATACTTACCATATAGTTGCCATAAGCGTGATCAAACATTTCCAGGACTTGATTTCTAATTGTGAAAAAACAGAGAGGGAGAAAAATTATGAATAGTCTATCTATTGTACTTCAGGAACATAATTCTCCTTCATAAAGGCACACTAATAAAATAAATAAATAAAACAAGTTAGGATACCAGAGAGTAAGTAGAGTCTTGATTACCTCACCACATAGAGCTGGGCCAAACCTTCACTACCTTAGTCCTAGCAATTTATATAAAACTTCTGTTTGGCCAGGCATGGCGTTGCATGCCTTTAATCCCAGCACTCAGGAGGCAGAGGCAGGTGGACCGCTCTGAGTTCGAGGCCAGCCTGGTCTACAAAGTGAGTCTAGGACAGCCAAAGCCACACAGAGAAACCTTGTCTCGAAAAACCAAAAAAAGAAAAAAAAAAAAGAAAAAAAACCCTTCTGTTTGCTTTTTGTTTTGTTTTGTTTTTTTTTCTAAGAAGACTATTGACTGATCCATGTCATGACAGCAGAGAAGTAAAGCTGGTCTTGAAGGGAATACTACAGCTATTAACATAATTATGTAACTAATTCTTGGGGTAGGATGTTTCCAGACAACTCCTCAAAGCAATGATTTTCAGTATCATTTATTGCTTAGCGAATTCTATATATTTTACTAAGGGTAGTGGGGTGTGTATACTAATATGAAATAAAAATATTTTCTCAAGCCTGAGCCTTTCCCATTAAACTGAGTAAACCCACTAATGCCTAGTTAAATACATACTATGCTTCTCTCATTTCAAATGATACACTTTTTGATGTACACTGCTTTCTTAAAACTACTCTTTAAAAAATAGAATTCACTTCAAAAATAAAAACTCTAAAGCTCAAAGGGAGACTTCCATCTTTCAGGAGGCTGGGGCTGCAAGATCGCAAGTGCCCAAACCAGATTCACTAATCAAACCCCACCAGGTCTCAGAAACTAAGGAATAAGTCTCACAATGAACCATCTCATGGCCAGGACTTGAGTGCTACTGCGAAGGCTAATCATGTGAGAGCCAGACAGGGCCAAACTTAATAATCAGCTAAGAAAGACAACGAACAAGTCTTTTACTAATACTTCTCCTCCCAAAGTTCCAGTTACTAAAGTCAGGAATAGAAAAAGTAGTAAAAAAAATGTTTTTAAATGTTAATGCTTTATTTCTTTTCCTTCCTATTATGCTACATTGTCGTTTTCAGAACAATGGATGATGAGCTGCTGTTAATAACAAAGTTAACAGGCAGAGAGACCTCATAGCCAGGCCCTGGCTGTAATGACCAGCCAGGCCAAGTTCTTCATTCTGTGACCTAAATAAGTCCTGACTTTTTATAACTATTTTGAAACGCCTAACCATCAAAAACAAGACCTTGCTTGGCTACCAAGGTGGTTCACTGGGTAATGGCACTCGCAAAGAGCCTGGCAGGCTGAGGTTAATCCCAAGAACCCATGTGGTAGAAGGAGATAAACTGAATTCTCCACGCTGCTCTGTGACTCCACAGGCCACAGCACACACACCACACACACACACACACACACACACACACACACACACACACACACGTAATTTAAAAAAAACAAAAACAAAAAACAAAAAACCCACCACTGGTTTAAAAGATTGTACATTTACACAGATCCAAAGAATTTCAGAAAATTAAGGAGTATCTTACAGAATCTTTCATCTTGCAAACAATAAAGATTTCTCAAACAGCAGCCACGTCAAGGCCCCACAAACCTGCTAACATAAAATGGGCTATGCCAACTCTTCCCTCCCTGACATAGGATAAACGATTAATATCAAGAAAGGAAAGTTCTCGTCTCTGGGAACGCTAGAGTCTACACATGCTCACAAATGAAAAAAAAATTCTAACTTGCTAACTCAATATTGAGAGCTTTGAATTTTCCAAATCATGAGCAAACTGTGGTTGTATTCAAGAGCCCGCTCGCACCTCTGCAGCACACGGCCAGTCCCACAACAGGAGCTTCAAAGTGGACATAACTACAGAATGACACAGTGACTGTATTAAACAGTTACAAAGTTTCTATAGTTTTTTTTTATCAACTTAGCAACTGTATAAGATATATTGGAAATCTGACTCCCCCATGGAAAAAATGTTTTTCATTCTTAAATAATTTCTATAAATGGTTTTCTAAAGTCCCACTGCCTCCCAACATAATAATAGCTGTGTTGATCTATATTCTCTGCTAGTGAAAAATATTAACAAAATCTACCGTCCTGAAAAAAAAAAATTCCAGGGAAGATAAGACTGCATATGATCAAGCATTTAAGTGCAAGCAACTGAGCAACTGTTCACAACAACTGGGGGTCGGGGGAGCTCTACATCTTATTTTTTGATACTGAACCTAGGGCTCACCGATTTGTCATATACAATTTTAATAAGAAAGACAAATAAAATATTTGCAAACATAATAGAAATAATACTGTTCTCCGCCCCAAATCTTAAGGAAGTAGAGCACTGTGAAGAGTAAGAGCTCTGCATATGCCATAGCTTAAAAAACATACAGGAACAAAACCACAGCAACAAGCCTGGCTCCGCCTATTGCCAGCTTTGAGACTCTGAGCAAGTTAACCTTGAATCTCAGTTTCTTCATTTGCCCAATGGAGACAGCACTCACCTCCTGATGAAATAACGATTTTAGCGATGGCTTGTGTCAAGTGCCAACAAAGTGGGGAAGTCATTAAAACGTCACAAAACAATACATTAAACTTATAAAGAAAAAAAAAAAGGCAAGGTACCAGAATTCACTGGTAATTTTGTTTGGATAGCTGACACTTCATCTTCTTTTCCTCAGATTTTTATTTGCTTTTTTATTAAAAAAGAAAAAAAAACTAGCCAGGTGTGGTGGCACATGCCCATAATCCCAGCACTCGGGGAGGCAGAGGCGGGCAGATCGCTGTGAGTTCGAGGCCAGCCTGGTCTACAAAGTGAGTCCAGGACAGCCAAGGCTACACAGAGAAACCCTGTCTCGAAAAACCAAAAACAGAAACAAAAAACAAAATGAATACAGTTCTTTCGCAATGACTGCAATAAAGAAGCATATGTATGAGATATAGTAGAACCTAAGGCCCCACTTCCCTTTCATCTGATCATTATGGGATAAGTGACCTTTTTTTTCCCCTGTAAGTTCAGACAATTTTTTCTTATAAAATGGTATGCTTACTATTTATATCTTACCTTACAACTTCCTTTAGTATAGAACTCTTTCCAAATGTATAAACATTATTCCATAATATAAAACAAAACATCATACTCAACCATTTCCCTCCCAGGACCCTTTCTGTTCCTGAAAAGGTGCCCCTTTACACACTTGTCTCTAACCGTGCTTTGATTTCTGTAGGATAGATTCCCAGAGGGGGAAAAAAATGAACCATAGAACAAGCACAATTTAAAATTCAGGAATTGGTGTCAATAAATCACACAATTTACACTCCTAGCCAGTTTTTAGTATCTTCACTAGCCAGTGCTGCAGCCTGGTGTCTTGTGCAAAAGCCACCCACCCCACTGTTTTAAATAAGCATCTCTCACAATTAACTGTCTGTGCTACTGACATACACGAATTTCCTCTTCTCTCACTTAACTGTTCACGGTTTTGCCAATTTCCAGATTCTCCACTTTGTTTTTTATTTATTTGTGCCACTCCGGATGTGATTAGAATCACTGGATTAAGCGCTACAAATAGAGTTTTGTAACACTTTTAAGACTCACAAAACTACTCCTAAGGGGGTACATTTAATTGAGGCCTTTGAATAACATCAAATCGCCTGCTCCGTTTCACAAATGCAGTGAAGGAAAGAAAACATAACAAGGGGACAGCGAAATCGGAAAAGTTCAAGTTCCAGTGAACGCCCCTTTCCTTTAACAGGTGTAAACACCACAACATTTTCCCGCTGGGAGCTTACTTGGCTGAGAACTCTAACCCTGCCCCCGCCAAAAGGCACCCCACCCCCAGGACTCCGCTACCCGGGTGCTAAGCCCCTCCACCAGCCCCTGACATGGCAGCGGCGCTGACACACCACCACACATGTCACAGGCGGCCCGGGAGACACCCGACAGCCCCCGAGGTCACGTCCCGGGCATCGTCTCCCATCCTCCTGGACCCTGTCCACAGCACCGAGGTCGTCCAGCCTTACCAGCTGTTCCAGTCACCAGAGAAAAAGTCCACTGCACGCCGGGGCGCAATGACAGGCGACTGCTGCCAGCCTCGCTAGGAACCCACCCGGGCAGCCACGCACCCTTACCCAAGCTTCTGCTTCTCTTCCCTACTCATGGGCGCGGCCCCCGCCGTGCACACAGACGTGGCCAACACCAGGCAGAGCGCGGTCGTCGCTGCCACCAGGCTCCATGACGCTCGCTGGGGGACCCGGCACCCACAGCCCCGGCCGCCGCCGGCTTCGCTCATGGCCCCGCGGTTCCGCGCACGCGCAGCTGCTACACCCGCACGGTGGGCCACATTGCGGGCTGCAGGCGGCGAGGAGGCTGCGAGCCGTGGTCGAGGGCGGGCTGTGGATTGAGGCTGGCGGCCGCCGGCGCCAAACTGTTTGCCGAAGCCACCGAGCCGGTCCCCAGCGCCAGCGCTGCCACCACCCTCCGCCCTCCACGACTCGGAGCACCGCCCCCAGCTTTCCGGTGTCGTAGTCTAGGAAACCGCCTCCCCACGGCTACTTCCGGGTAGAGCCGAAGTGGGATAGCCTCAGGACCAATGGAGACAGCCTCAGAGAGGGGCTGGCCTCAGCTACAGGACGGGGCATTGGCCAGGAGAAGCGGGACGTGGACAAAAGGCGGGACTGGGCAGGGAGCTGTCCCCCCTGGACCCACCGCCGACCCCAGGAGTTGCCTCCTGGGGACTACTAGTCCCAAAGTGCACTGCTTTCTCGGGCTTGCCTACAGCCCCATGCACAGGCGCCTTGCTAGTTTCGTCCTGATGGCGCGCTGCGTTCTGGGGCTTGTAGTCCTGTCCTGTAAAGGCCACACAAGTTCTAAGCGTTCTGCGTTCTACAAGACTTTCGGGCAGCCCTAGTAGATGGGCTTCCCAGTCCTGGGGACTTGTCAGTTATTTGCCCTTCTCTCCCCGAAAATGTTTCGCTGAGAGATGACAGAATGAGACTTATCCCCAGGTCGTATCGTATGCCTTGAGGAATAGTGGGAATAGTCTTCTGCCCTCGAGGAAATGACCAACAAAATAAAACAAGCGAACGAAAATACAGCAAAATGAATCCAATGTTTGACCACTGAACCATGTGAGGATTTTACTTTCATTAGCGCATATACTCGACTCTACTATACAGATACCGTCGTTCTCCGTTTGCATACGTGGAAGCCAAGGGTTGAGGAAGTTAGCAAACATTAATCTCGTTCCTGGCTTACACCTCTTAGTCAGAAGCCCCAGCAGCTAAGCAGTACTCCCAAAATCAAGGGGAGGAAGTAAAGCTAAGGACGTGATTAAGAGTAGTTGTCTAAAAAGCCCGAGGAAGGAAAGAAGTGTAGAATGCAAAAGTGATTTTTTTTTTTCAAAGTTTAGCAAAGACTGGATGTTGTAATGAGTTGCGATGGCTGATTGGCAGACTAACCACCGGTAAAATAACAAGTGGGTTTCTCTTGCAAAGCGCATATTTCTTTCTTTTATAATACTTCAACAGGTGGCTGCAGAATTGAGGAACTTGGATATGACCTCTGTGGTCACAGGAAATTTCATATTTGTTCATTCGGTAGTACTGAACTGTCTGAAACCTCTTTATTTTAATGCCTTACCGCTGTGTCTTATCTCTCTGACCACTCGGGTTACAAAACAACCTTTCTTCCTTCACTCCTCCTTCTCTTTCAAAAAATGCAGGTGTTTCCTGAAGGTTTTGTTTTTACCCACTAGCTCTTGGTCTGACACAGATTAAGCAACCTTATCTCTCTGGTTGATTTCTAGATTTGTATCTGTCCTGATCTTCAGAGCCACATTCCCATCCAGTTTCCCTTATGTCTGCTCCAAGAGAAACTCAGATGGAAAATTATTTAATGTTTCGGAGCTGTGCTTCCTCGTCCTCTTCTCTCATAGCTAGTGTCCAACCAGTTGCTTAATTACACAGATTCCTAGTCCGCTTTAGCTCAGTCCCAGCTCTCACCATCTCTTCACTGAACCATTTCAACAGCCTAAGTGATTGCACTGCCACCCTTTTCTCCTCTGCACTGCCACAGAGTAAGCATTTAAGGGCATTTGCAAGCCCTCTGAATTCCTCCTCACTGCCTTCTGTCTCACACAATGTCTTTTCTGTATCTTGGCTCTTCTAGCTCCTCTGTTACCCTGAAATCTTTGTCTAACACCCACAAGCAGTTAAGACTTGGCTTAGATTCCTTCTCCACAAAATGGTTCTAAGCCGTTTCAGAGCGCACAAGTCACCCTCCTCCCTGTTCTTCCGCTGTGCTCTGTGTCTTTATTAGTGCGATTCCACGTGCACTACATTGTGATCATCTGAAGGGTATTTATTAGCCAGAGTGTTATTAAATAATAACCGGTTTGTTCTAAAATGCCCAGTGCTGTGTCTCTCCTACTCTAGATGCTCAAGAAGTATTGGATGTGTTTGTTTTCTTATTCCTTCCGTTTCTTTACTCTAAAGTGGAAATAATATGACCCTTCCATGTACTCATATGGATGCTGTAAAAACACATGAGCTCATTTCTGAATGGTGTTTATCCCTTTTACAAGCCTGCAAGCCAGCATTACTGCCATCCCAGATCCTCTTTGGCAGCCTTCATGATGAAGTTGGCTAAGTAAATAAGTACCTCTGAGTTGGTCTTGGCTGTGCCATAGAGAACAAGCCAAGCCAAAGGTCAACACCAATCATCCAGTGTTTGAACACTAAGAACAAAGACAATAAAAAAATACTTAATGACTTTCAGATATATTTTCAAGTCAGTAATCTGGATTGGCTTATTGACAATAATCCAGCTGGTTGTATTATTATTATTATTATTATTATTATTATTATTATTATTATTATCATAAGTCTTCTTGATGCTCTAATCATAAAGACTTCTGAGCTTTTGGCTCTCAATAAGACATTAGTGATCTTGTTAAGAAACAGTACACTAAAGAGAAAGTACTGGCCACAGTGTCATTTTCTGCATTTTTGTTTGTCTCCAAGCTCACACTGCATTTTTAAAGGGTGTAATGAGCAGCCAGAACACATTCTTTGTTGACTCACTGAATAATAAGCATCTTTTTCTCCCTACTGTGATTCAACTTCTAGCCAACCTTTGAGTCTATTTTTTTTTCACCAGCCTCTGCAAAAATCATAAACTGGAAAATCTGGTGTGACCTAAAAAGTATTGGAAGTTAACATCTCTAAGCCAAAGCTCACACGCATGGTGGAAATACACGCACAAAGTGCATTTTGAAGTAGATCCCACTAATGGAAATAAGAAATATTAGCTAATTGGAAATGTATGGACTCCTGGAAAAGTTTTACATTCATTACTTTAAACACATACATGAGTAATTTTAAAAAATGGTATGGAAGTTAATTTGGAGAGCTTGGGGTTGGACAGGGGGAAATGTTGGAAAGAAACCAAGGGGAATAAGAGAGGAGTTTTGTTTTTTAAAGAACAGGGAGATGATTTTTAGATGTGCAGAGCCCATTAAAAATAATAACACGGGTATTTTATAAAGTGGTGCCCTCTAACCGGCTAAGAGTCTGTTTACACAACCTTGTATCTTATGCAAATATATATGTGCGGTTTCCTGCCTGGATGTGTCAGAGGTGAGGAGGAATTGTGGGAAGAGGCCGTATGGACACAAGGGAGAGGCTCTGCTTCAACTGTTATGACTCAGGAGGCGTCCCGAAAGGCTGAGGCCAGCTGTACAAGACTGGTCACAGAACAGCAGTTGCTCTCAGATTCTTTAATTCATCAGGTCTCTTTACTCCTAAAATGGAATTTGGAAGTGGCCATTTTGCCATTCTTCAAATGACTTCCCATTTTGTTCCCCTTTCAAGATGGTCATCAGCTGATACTGGGGAATTTACAGGGCACTTTTCTTCTTGGGAACCCAAGCCTGAGTATGTTAAATCAAGCAACATTTATTCTGCATTCACATCCTGGGATGCTAAGGCTCCAACAGGAGTATTTCATGAAAAGTCCTCAGTAAATATTATGGATTGTCTCCCGGAATGGCTGACTGGCTTATCCAAATTCCGGAAAGGAAGTGAGGAATTTGGATGACTCATTCTCAGCAATAATTTGAGATCTTCAAAGCACTTCAGATGGTTCTTATGTATGTCTGTTTCCCTGGAGGTCAGAAGAGGGCATGGGATTCCCCCTGGAACTGGAGTTATAGATGTTTGTGAGCCATCATGTGGGTACTGGGAGCCAAGCTCGGGTCCTCTGGAAGAGCAGTTAGTGCTTTGAACTATTCAGCCATCTCTCTAGCCTATACATGAGGTTTTTTCATTCTCGTATATATATGTTGCATGCTTGTATATGTGTGCGTGCATGCATGCATGCATGGGTGTGTATTCATATGCAGACCAGAGGTTGACACCAGATGCTTTCTTTCCTCCATTGTTTCCACCTTATTTTTTGAGGCACCATCTTTAAATGTACACTGAGCTCAGACTGACCAAGGCTGACCAGCAAGCACCAGGGTTCCATCTCCCTCACACCACAGCCAGGCCCACACCACAGGCAGGCTAATGCCACAGCCAGGCCCACGTCTCAGCTATGCCCACACCACAGGCAGGCCAACGCCACAGCCAGGCCCACGCCTCAGCTATGCCCACACCACAGGCAGGCCAACGCCACAGCCAGGCCCACGCCTCAGCTATGCCCACACCACAGCCAGGCCCACACCACAGCCAGGCCAACGCCACAGCCAGGCCCACACCTCAGCTATGCCCACACCACAGCCAGGCCCATACCACAGCCAGGCCAACGCCACAGCCAGGCCCACACCACAGCCAGGCCCACACCTCAGCTATGCCCACACCACAGCCAGGCCCACGCCACAGCCAGGCCCACGCCTCAGCTATGCTCACTCTTTTCCTTGGGTACTGGGATCTGAACTCAAGTCCTCACGTGTGTGCAGCTGTCTCTTTACCAACTCAACCATCTTTTCCCAGCCTTGCTTTGTTTTTGTAAAAGCACATCATGGGGTTGGAGAGATGGGTCAGCAGTTAAGAACTCATACTGCTCCTACTGAGGACCCAAATTCAATTCCCAGCACCGCGCGCGCGCACACACACACACGCATAAATATAAACAAGTCCTCATACTTGTCAAATATTTGAAGCTTACTATTTTTCACTTTCTTCTTCAGCTTTAAGTTATATGAAAGTACTGCTTTTCCTATTTCTTTTCCAAATATATTATTGAAAAATTGAGCTGGGCATGATGGCAAACACCTTTAATCCCAGCACTTGAGAGGCAGAGGCAGGTGGATCACTGTGAGTTCCAGGCCAGCCTGGTCTACAAAGCCAGTCTAGGACAGCCAAGGCTACACAGAGAAACCCTGTCTCGAAAAACCAAAAAAAAGAAAAAAAGAAAAAAAAAAAAAGAAAGAAAAGATAAATTGAGTTGTTTTTGTTACAATTTGCTTTTTGTTTGTTTGTTTTAACAATTAAGTAAAGCTTTTGGTATTTTAGGTAATAGCCAGGAGTATAGAAAAACGTTCATGATAAAAAACAAATAAGGGAGCCTCCCCTGTCCTAGAGATACCCCACACAGATTTCTGTTCTCTCTCCTGGTCCTCTCCTCTACTCCTCAGCCCCGCCCCCCACTCTGCCCACATCTGATTCCCACCTTCATTTCCCTCCCTTCTTCCCCTCCCTCCATCCCCTTCAGCAGTGATTTCCATTTCTCCCTCTGAGTGAGAGTCAAGCATCCTCCCTTGGGCCCTCCTTATCACTTAGCTTCTTTGGGTCTGTGGATTGTAGCGTGGTTGTCCTGTACTTTATGGCTAATATCCACTTATAAGTGAGTCCCTACCATATATGTCTTCCTGAGTATGAGTTACCTCACTCGGGATGATCTTTTATAGTTCCATCCATTTCCCTGCAAACTGCATGATGTCTTTGTTTTTAATAGCTGAGAGGGATTCCATTGTATAAACGTACCACATTTTCTTTATCCATTCTTTGGTTGAGGGTCATCTAGGTTGTGTCCAGTTTCTGGCTATCATGAATAAAGCTGCTATGAACACAGCTGATCAAGTGTCCCTGTGGTATCGTGGCATCTTTTGGGTATATGCTCAGCGTCGAGAGTCTATGGGCATGACCCTAGCTGAGACTCCTAGCAGCTAGGGATATGGAGTCTGAAGGTGCCACCTCCTGTGGCCAGGGGGGACTTCCAATGAAGGGAGGGGGACACAAATCCACCCTTAGAACCTTCCACACAAAATTTGTCTTGCCTACAAGAAGTGTAGGGATGAAGATGGAGCCGAGATTGACAGAATGGGAAACCAAAGACTGGTCCAGCTCGAGACCCACCCCATGGGAGAGAGCCAACCCCTGACACTATTAATAATACTGTGCTATGCTTGCAGACAGGAGCCTAGCGTAACTGTCATCGGAGAGGCTTCATCCAGCGGGTGATGGAAACAGATGCAGAGACCCACAGCCAAACAATGGGCCAAGCTTGGGGAGTTATGTAGAAGAATGGAGGTAGGACTGAGGGAGCCTGAAGGGTCAGGAACACCACAGAAAGACCTACAGAGTGAGCAGTTCAGGGCCTATGGGGTGGGGGAGGGGTGGGCTCACAGAGACTGAACCACCAGCTGAAGAGCATGCATGGGCTGGAGTAGGCCCCCTACACATGTGTAGCAGATGTGCAGCTTGGTCATCATGTGGGTCCCCTAAGAGTGGCAATAGGGCCTATCTCTGACTCTGTTACCTACCTTTGGATTCCTTTCCCCTAGCTGCCTTGCCAGGCCTCAGTGGGAGAGCATGCGTTTAGCCCTGCTGTGACTTGGTGTGCAGGTTGGGTTGGTACCCATTGGGGGCTTACTCTGCTCTGAGAAGAAGGGGCAGAGGGTGGGTTATGAGGGTGGGACTGGGAGGAGAGGGGAAGGGGGCTGTGATCAGACTATAAAGTGGTTAAATAAATAAGTAAATAAACGGAAGGAAGAAAAAAAATTTTAAGTGGGGAGGGGCTGGAAAGATGGATCAGCAGCTAAGAACACTGCTATTCTTCCAGAGGTCCTGGAGTTCAATTCCCAGCAACCACATGGTGGTTCATAACCATCTATAATGAGATCCAGTGCCCTTTTCTGGCATGTAGGTGCACATGCAGACAGAGCACTCTTGCATTAAAAAAAAAACATAAATAGATACATTTTAAAAATAATAAGACCAGCCTGGTCTACAGAGAGAGTTCCAGGACAGCCAGGGCTATACGGATAAACCATGTCTTTAAAAACCAAAAGAAGCCAGGTGTAGTGGCACACGCCTTTAATCCCAGCACTTGGGAGGCAGAGGCAGGTTGACCACTGTGAGATCGAGACCACCCTGGTCTACACAGGACCAGGAGACAGTCTAGGACAGCCAAGGCTACACAGAGAAACCTTGTCTCAAAAAACAAAAACAAAAAACCAAAAAACAAACAAAAAAAAAAAGAGGAAAGAAAGAAGGAAGAAAAACCAAAAGGGAAAAAAAATAGCATGTCTCAGGCATAGTGGCTCACAACTGTAATACTAACACTTAGAATGCTGAGGCAGGAAAACTGCTATGCGTTCTAGCCCAGTGTGGGCTACATAGTGAGTTCTAGGTCCTATATGCATCTTTGCTGGGGAGGTATGAACAAACATCTGTTCACCCATATTAGAGGACCAATAACACACAAAAGGAATGATTCTCCCCCTACCCCCCAAACCAGCTGAGTGAGGTTATTGGGCTTACTTCCGAGAACATGAAGAAAGGATTCTGCTCCAATCCATCTTGGTGAGTTTGCTAGGCTTTCTTCCAAGAGTGACCCTTAAAGCGCTATGTGCCTTGAAGCATTACAACTCAGCATGGCTGACGATCTCCCAGAGTGCCCCTGTAGTTAACCTTCCATCCGCACCCCACCCCCGCCCCCAGGACCATATGCAGCTGGGGAAGGTATGTAGGAAGGAGGAAGTAGTGGAAGTCCCAGGTGAAGGTATCCTCACCTTCCCCAACCTTCCTATGAGGCCCCGCCTTGGGAGTGTGTCTCTAGTGAGTATCACAGCTGCTTTAAGGTGACGATGGCTATTAAGGTGTCAGGACCGCAGTCCACAACACTGGGCTCCAGAAAGGACCCTGTCTCGAGAAACAAAAACAAACAAAAGCTTGTACCTAGTTCCCAGTCTCTTTACAGATCGATCGATCTCCTTGTGAGATCTCAGCTTACCACCTCCAAAAACAGGAGCTGTGCTTCAAACTTTGAGATGCGTGGTTTTTAGATCCCACCCACCCGTTTAAAGTCCATCGCCTCTTTCTGTGCATCAGATGATGAGCTAAGCACGAAGGCACAAAGATATGACTATCGACTCATCGCTAAAGACTGGTGGATTGTATTGCATAGGCGTACAACTAATTGATAAGCAAAATTTACCTTCGGAACCTTCCTAGCTTTTCTGTGCGGGCTTGCAGCCCGTTCTGGAGCCAAGGGCTCCCAGGATCCTGTTTGTCCTGAACCACTTGAGTTCATTTCCAATTTGTGAGTCATGCCTGTTCACAGACCCGTACATTGTGCCTACTCCTGACTGTTGAACTTTGAATAGTGTGTGAATGAGACGTGTTGTACATCTGAGACCTAGATATAACATTTATATTGTAAATGAACCAATTTCTCTATGATTCAGCTTTAGGTTGTATTCTTCCTAACGGAAGTTACCAAATTAAGTGAGCAGAGGTTCCAGATGTGAAGCTGATTAGTTTAAAGGTGGGGACTAACTGAACAACACAACGTTGGTGCTGGCTAGTTTTCCGTGAATTTGTCACAATCTGGAGCCATTTGAGAAGAGGGAACTTCAACTGAAAAAATAACCGGCCAGATTAGTGCAAAAGCTGGCATGTTGGAGGTTTTTGTTTGGTTTGGTTTTCTGTTTGGTTTGGTTTGGTTTGTTCGAATTAGATCTGCCTGCCTCTGCTGAGATGGAGGTGTGCACCACGAACTGCATTTTCTTGATTAATGATTGATGGGTGAGGGCCCAGCCCACTGAAGGTGGTACCACGCCTGGGCTAGTGGTCCTGGGTGGTATAGGGAATCAGGCTGAGCAAGCCAGGAAGCAGCGCCCCTCCACGGCCTCTGCATCAGCTCCTGACTCCAGGCTCCTGCCTTTAGTTTCTGCCCTGAATGACAGACTATAAGCCGAAGAGAAAATAAGTCCCTTTCTCCTCAAGTTGCTTTTGCTCACGGTAATTTTTGTTTGTTTGTTTGGTTTTTTGTTCGTTTGTTTTACAGCAATAGAAACCCTAACTAGGACACAGTTTAATCATACAAAACTTCTAGCTTGCTTTCAGCAAATAATTATAGCGGCCAAATTACAGGAGTTGGGAGAAAATTAACTGTTATCTGACCACCTTGGAGTGAGTTAACAAGGCAAGTCTCAGGCTAATTTCTCTTGGCAAGAAGTGACAAGGTAACACATCCAACCTATTTGAGTTTGGTTCAGTTCCAGCTTCTGTTCTTTCAGGATCACAACCATGACCTGCGTGAAACAATTACTTGAGGCAGGTGGAACGCACAAGAGCCTGTCAATCCAGACTCAGGGCTTTGCCAGGACCTTCTCCTGCCTTCTTCAGGCTCCCATGCTTTCATGTGTATATCCTCACCCCCACCACAGACATACACATAATTAAAAATATATCTTTTAAAAGAGGGGACAGTATTACCACTGGTCAGCAAGGTCAACTGGACAACCCGGAACACTTTGGCTGTAATGGTTTGTTTTGTTTTGTTTTGTTTTTTACCTTGGACCTTAGATTTGGTTAGACCCATTCTCTTTTCGTAAACTGCAGGAAGGTTTTGGGTGGCTGGGAACAAGCCAGTGGCAAGAGCATGAAGGAGAATTACTAATCAGAGTTACTTAACATGGTGTGCAAGGGAAAACAAGTTTCTTGAGCAAAGAATACTAAAAAAATATAGAGCGCAATGTTGTGTGAAATGTATGCCTGTTTGACTCTAAATCACGAGTCTCCGTAATAAAATCCTTCCCAAGGGCCAAGAAGTAAAAAACATTTTCTAATAAAATTGCTTTCTACAGTTTAATGAATAATAAATACTAATGAGTCTACCATTCGCTTCAGAGGATCAGAAAACACCGTTAGAAACAAAAATGTGTGCAGAGATATTACTGTACTGCAGACTCTACCATGTAAATGGTTGTGGAAAAGCTCCTTTTTGTTACTGTTTGCTAAAACAATATTTATATACATAAATCACTTAATAAACATTTACTAGTCCAGGCATGATACCTTACATCTATAATCTCCACCCTTAGAAGGCAGAGAGACAGGAAGACCACCACCAGCTAGGCTGGTCTTCATAGAAGTGAGTTCTAAGGCAGCCAGGGCTACACAGTGAGATCATTGTCTCAGAAAACCATAAATAAATAAATATTAATGAAATAAGCTTGATGTACACAGTGAAAACACCTGCTGGTTATCTGTGGTGTGATGGACAACATGGTGGTCATGGGAGTGTTTTCTCCTGGGAAGATGAAAGATTGTTCTCTTTCCACGTCTTCCGTTTTTCCCCTCGTCTACAGGAGCACTCCCCTGGCCGTCTACTCCTGTGTTTTCTTCCTGAAGAGTAATAAGAAAATAACGGTTTGTGTTCAATGAACTTGAAAGTAGTTCTGCGTGGTGTACTTTGGTTCTATCCACTAACAGCATCTTGGTAACTACTTCTGTGAGTCTCAGTTCCAGAAGGAGAGGAAAAAATAAATAAAAGAAAGAAAAAAGAAAAAGAAAAAGAAAATCAAAGTGGCAGGAGTCCCTCATCTCCCATAGTAGGAGCAGTGTCAACGCATGCAGTCGAGCCTTGAGGCAGCGTTCACCCACCCAGGCCCTGGCCTCCTCAACACTTCCCATGACGAGTTGGCCTGTTCCTTCTGCCTCGTTGATTAAAGCAAAACTCTAATGTTTCTTTAAACACTGAGCTTGCTGCTCTCATATTGAAAAGGATAGAATGGAGGCTGGAGAGATGTAACTAGTTAAGATCATTTCTTGTTCTTGCAGAGGGCTGGGGCTTAATTCCCAGCACCAATGTAGTCCCTCACATCCATCTGTAATTCTAGGCCCTGGAGGATCCAACACCCTTTTCTGGCCTCCAGGGCACTGTGCACATGGGGGGGGGGCACAAAATACATGCAGAGGAGACACTCACACACATGAAATTCTGAGATCAATACAAGCTTTATACACTCATAATACTTACTTGACTTACAGGATATTTACACTGCCCCTAAATGAGATTTTTTTTTAACATAATGAACTATTAACCCAATTAGGGACTACTTACTCTCCTCTTCAGAGTCTGCAGTAGGGTCAGGGAAGGATCTCTTTGATAGGGTATATGATAGACATAGAAACCATAAAGCAGTCAATATCTGCCACCAGCAAAATGTTTTGGTTTTGTTTTCTGAGACAGGGATTCTCTGTAGCCTTGGCTGTCCTGGCACTCTCTTTGTAGACCAGGCTGGCCTCGAACTCACAGCAATCTGCCTGCTTGCCTCTGCCTCCCAAGTGCTGGGATTAAAGGCATGCGCCACCACGCCCGACTGCCACCAGCAAAATGTAATAAAAAAACAAGAGTCCATGGAGGTGATGCTGCCAAATTTAATGACCTAAAACTCAAAAGAGTGCCCCACGTTCCCAAATATTCCTTAATAGCTACTATGCATAAGCCATGCTGAGACCCTTGGGTGACATAAGGAACAAGATCCTAGAGGAGCTATTAATAATTGAGCATGTCATAGCCGGGCATGGTGGCACACACCTATAATCCCGGCACTCTGGGAGGCAGAGGCAGGTGGATCTCGGTGAATTCCAGGCCAGCCTGGTATACAAAGCAAGTCCAGGACAGCCAAGGCTACACAGAGAAACCTTGTCTCAAACAAGCAAAGAAACAAATAAATAATTGAGCATGTCTTATTCATGTGGTAAAATTAATAAGCTTTCATAAATTATATTTATATCACCTGAAACATTATTTTCTGACCAACTCTGTTCCTTAATTTCCTGAAAATATGGTCAAATTTCAATCTTTAATGGAATCAATGCCTTAAGTTAGTAAATACTTAAAAAATACTCAACAGTGTGAAGAGTTAAAAATAGGCTCACTTAGCCAGGGGATAGTGGCACACACCTTTAATCCCAGCACTTGGGAGGCAGAGGCAGATGGGTTACTGTAAGTTCAAGGCCAGCCTGGTCTACAAAGAGAGTTCCAGGACAGCCAGGGTTATTACATAGAGAAACCAAAAAGGGGGGGGGGGGGGGAAAGGAGGCTCCCTTGCATCACTCTCAGTAGCGATCGACTATGATCTTCAGATTTGATCAATTTTCCCACTTGCTTATTACTTCAGGTATTCAACACACATTTGTTGATTAGTAGCAGTTCGGGATAAATCCCTTACTTCTTTATTACACAGGCAAGTGATTAAATGGTTTCCTCACTCACTACAGTGGAAGCCATAGGGTAAATGGCCATAGCAGAAAAAGAGGGGCCAGGTGAGCTCAACTGGGCATGATGACTTTCAGGTTCCTGTAAACAAGCTCAACCGGCAGTTGTGTGTGCATGACTCTGAGGCCAATTAGAAAAGGCTCGAGTGTTACCAGTCACCACAAGCTTTACTCATAGCAGTAAGAAAATCGTTTTTTCCAGCCAGTGGTGGCGCACGCCTTTAATCCCAGCGGTTTGACGCCAGCCTGGCCTACAAAGCTAGTTCTAGGAGAGCCAAGGCTATGCAAAGAAACTGTCTTGAGAAACCAAAAAGAAAGAAAGGGAGGGAAGGAGTAGGGAGGGGGAAAAAAAAAAGGCAAAAGAAAAGAACTAACGCCCAGACAAAGCATTGTGAGAGCAGCGACTAGGAACATTCAAAAATTCCACTGAGTTCGTTTTGTGTTGGCCATCTAGTGCTGGGCATGGGGTCTGTCCTTAAGTGCGGTTTGTATACCCAGTGAGACTCCACTGTAAAGGTTGTATGTAACCCAGGATTGCCCACTCAGGGAACAGTTCCACTCAGAGTCAATGCGTCTTCCTACACAAATGAGTGTAACCCAGATAAGCCCCCACAGACATCCTCAGAGACTAGCGTTCATCTAGACATCGCCTCACAGGCGAGCCTCGCGAGAGGCGGTTAGTTTTGACCATCACAGAAAGACTTAGCATTTCAGCTGTTTCCTTTTCGTGTGAATTAAATGTAAATGACATTAGACTCATCTCTGTTAGCCAGTGCTGACTTAGAAGCTACCTGAGAGAAATGAGAGATGGCCGCCTTTACAAGTTTCCATTGGCCTAAGCCACGGCGCTTTGTCTTGTCCCAAAGGCTATAGCGGTTTAAGCTTTTTCCACCGTAAAATCCTTTAGAGTCCAAATCAGTGCACTACTCAGGAGCGAGTGGCAAATCTGTTCCATGATCATCTGGGAACTCAGGTTGCTGTTTCATCAACTGAAAGGCTCACCAATGTTGTAAAACACCCAGGCTGCCTGAAGGTAGAAAGCGGGGTGGGGTGGGGGGTGCGGGGGAGGAAAGGAAGCCACTTCCTTTGAAAGGGGTGTGAACAGGAAGTTGAGCATGTCTCATTCCTCACGTCCTTTTCGAATGGAGTTATGAATCGCTCACACCTAGTTACAAGGCTTGGGATTTGCTTCTCAGTGAGCATAAATGTGCCCGACCTTAAACGCAAGGGATTCTATAACTTGAAAGGAGAACAATAGTCACTGGGAGTCACTTGGCATTCGGTGCCAAGTCCTTGCCCGCTGTCCTGCTTGCCTAGTAGAGTGCAAGTAAGAATTTTGGATACATCCGTAGATGCATTTATTTATTTTAATATTTTATTAATTTATTCACATTATATCTCAATTGTTAACCCATCCCTTGTATCCTCCCATTCCTCCCTCCCTCCCATTTTCCCCTTACTCCCTTCCCCTATGTCTGTGACTGAGGGGGACCTCCTCCCCCTGTGTATGCTCCTAGGGTATCAAGTCTCTTCTTGGTAGCCTGCTATCCTTCCTCTGAGTGCCACCAGCATCCGTAGACTTTAAGAAATGGATTAGTTGTGAAAAGCAAGCCCGTTAAAATATTATTATTATATATAGTTTATTGGTTGAAACTCCTAGCACAAGTTCACGGGGAAGTACTGGCATATGCATCACTTGTTATTTTTACTGGGAAAACCTAATCATTGCATAAGGAGCCATTTTTAACCTCATGTCTTTCCTTTCCTTGTCTGTGTGAGATGTGCAGAGATAATGTTACTGTAAGTGCCACGAGGCAGCTTCCCCTGTGAGTTTCCACGTCCCATGGTGATGAGAGCGGCAGTCAGTAAACAGTAAAAGCTGTAATATCAGTAACTGCAGGGGCTCCTAGAGCGGCACATTAGCATAAACAACCTGCAGGACAGATATTTACTATTCCACCTTTGGAAAGGAGGAGCCTGTTAGAAGTCAATAAGAAAGCTTAGTTGTTTGCAAAACTGACTGATATATTTAATAATAGGTTTGGGGAGAAAGCGTGGGAATTAGCAGTGCTGTCAACCATGGAAGCAAGGATGCGTATTTGTTAAACAGAAGCTCTTCTTTGCCATAGTCACTCCCCTAGGATGCCAGGGAACCTGGAGTTTAGAAATCATTTGTATGCATTTGTGAAGATTTCTTCCCTCCTGCCCCCCCCAACTCCTGCAAAACCGATTTATGGTTTTATCAATGGTACATGCTAGAACTATGCAGATCAGAACAGTGGGTACTAACAAATATACTTTGGGATTTTCTTCCAGGATACAAGATTTTTTTATTTTTCGAGACAGGGTTTCTCTGTGTAGCCTTGGCTGTCCTGGACTCACTTTGTAGACCAGGCTGGCCTCGAACTCACAGCGATCCGCCTGCCTCTGCCTCCCGAGTGCTGGGATTAAAGGCATGTGCCACCACGCCCGGCTCAGGATACTAGATTTTAAAGACTTGTTTAAACGTGTAAAATAAGGCCACTGGCGTGGCTCAGCAGGTAAAGTCACCTGTTTCCAAGCCTAATGACCTAAGTTCGAGTCCCAGAACCCACTTGGTAGAAGAGCGCTAGCTCCCAAAAATTGTCCTGTGCCCTCCACAGTCACGCCATGGTATGTGCAAACTCATTCACTCATCTCATAAAACGAATAAATAAAAAGTAAGCTCAAAAAAGAGAGAAATAGGGCTGGAGAGATGGCTCAGAGGTTAAGAGCTCTGCCTGCTCTTCCAAAGGTCCTGAGTTCAATTCCCAACAGCCACATGGTGGCTCACAACCCTCTATATAATAGATCTGGTGCCCTCTTCTGGCCTGCAGGTGTACATTCAGGCAGAGTACTGCATACATAATAAATAAATAAACCTTTAAAACATACTTATTTTAAAAAGAGAGTAAAATAACGATTTTAATGTTGATTAAATATGTAAATGACCACTTCAGATATATTGGGTTACATAAATATCATCACTAACTTTTACCTGTTTCTTTTTACTTTTCATGTGAAATAAATTAAATTTTAGAGTATGGAAGATGCAGTTCTGTTGGGCAGTGCTGATTTTAGAAGCTACATGAGAGAAGATGGCCACATGTACAAATTTGAATGGGCCTATTCTACAGCACTTTGTCTTAGCCTGAAGGCTATACAGATTTAAGCTTTTCCACCCCAAAATCTTTTAGGCTCCAAACCAATGCAAGACTACTGCTAGCGTTTCCAGGATTACTGACATTGGGGTGCGCTTTCTCCAATGGTGAATGTTTTACTATTCTGTTAAATACTCCCCATTTCCAACTATTCTAATTATCAGAAAGCCTTTCCTCACACTGGGACGAAATTTGTCCTTTGTCCTTTTAATGTCTGAGACTTTTTTCTCAAACATACTTAAGTCTAATCCTTGCATTGTTTAGACTTTTTGTTAGGTGACAAGAACCCAAGACAAGCAGTTTAAAGAAATGATTTATTTTGGCTCCTGCGTTTGGAGGTTTGGTCAGCGGTCTCTGTCTCTGTCTCTGTTTCTGTCTCTTTTAGGCCTGTGGTGAGGCAGAAGCCTTGGGGACTTCCTTCAGATGATTAACTCTCTAGGAGGTGACCTCTGTATAGAGTTTTATAATTATTTATTAATTTTTGTGTTGGAGGCATTGGGCCCATGAGTTGCGTAGTGCACACGGAGGTGAGTGGATAACTTTTGGGAGCAGGCTTAATTAAGAACGGCAAAGTCACTGCTTCCATGGTAGGTACTGTGTAACTATGAGGAGAAAGAGAGGGAAGGGAAGATTTCTCCCATTTCTATGGGCTTGCTGAATTATAAAGAGCATCTTTGAACCTATTCTGTTCATACAAATGTACTTCAATGCTTTTTGCTTATATGTTTAATCCCATTTACTACTAAAGTCTAGTAACTTTATCTTCTTTGGTTTTTTTTTTTTTATTGTTTTTTGTTTTTGTTTTTGTTTTTTTCTGAGATAGGGTTTCTCTGTGTAGCCTTGGCTGTCCTGGACTTGCTTTGTAGACCAGGCTGGCCTCGAACTCACATTGATCCGTCTGCCTTTGCCTCCCAAGTACTGGGATTATAGGCATGTGCTGCCTGCTGTTTCCACTACCACCATCTAGCTTAGTAACTTTATCTTAAGGTAACTTTTTCCCCAGAAAGAAGAAATTTCTGTTTTTGTGCCTTTAAGCATTATTTGATATTTTTTAAAAAATCATTTAGACACCAAAAGATGTGCAAGTGAAAAATTTTAAAACTCAGTATGTTTTTTCAGACTTCAAACGCCATCTGTTGTGTTTTCTCAGCATGGGCTGGCACCTTTCTGAATATGAGAGCTCTCATGTCTTTAACTTATTAAAGTGTATCGAGGAATGGGACCGGGCTAGACTGTTGGGAGGCCTTTCTTAGCAGGCCTGTTGGGAGAGGCCTCAGTAATACACAGCTGAAAACACACCTCAGATGTTTCTTATTCGCACCTGGGCAGTCTGTCATCTTACTATGTTTAGATGCCTGGCTTCCCATGGAGGAAGGAGAGTGCCAGCAAAGTGGCTTGGAAGCCCAATAGGGAAATCTTCATTTAAAAAGATCCAAGGCAACATCAGAATGTCATCCACACTTTAAACAAACATATTACTTATTCCTTGAAAAGTCCATAGATGCATAGGAAGAATTCTGATCAGATCTACCCTAACTTCCCTCCTCCAATTCTCCCATGGCTTCCCCTAACACATCTCCCTCCCAAATTCACATCTTCCTCCTCCTCCTCTTCCTCCTCTTCTTCCTCCTCCTCTGCCTCCTCCTCCCTTAATAATTCACTGAGACGGGCTGGAGAGATGGCTCAGAGGTTAAGAGCACTGGCTGCTCTTCTAAAGGTTCTGAGTTCAATTCCTAGCAACCACATGTTGGCTCTTACCATCTATAATGAGATCTGGTGCCCTCTTCTGGTGGTCACGCACACATGCAGGCAGGATGTTGTATACATAATAAATAAATAAGTCTTGAAAAAAAATAATTCACTGAGTCAAACTCATGCTGTTCCCATGCACAAGGGTACATGGGTGTGAGGTCATCTACCAGAGCAAGAGTAACCTACGCCCCCCCCCCAAAAAAGCTGACTCTGCTTCCTCCAGAAGCCATCAACTGCCAATGGTTCCTCAGGCGCAAGCGGCCCTCAGGAGCCCCTCTTCCATCTGCACAGGAACTCACTGGCTTGATCTTGGTCAGGTCTTCTCGTGCAAGTAACCACAGCTGCCGTGAACCCCTAAGTTCACCCCACTCCTGCCCAACTTTGGGCTCTTATGCTCTTCCTGTTTCTTCCTCCAAAGAGCAGAGCAGTGGCGGCCTTCCGGAATAGTATTGCCAAGTGATTCTTCATGAAACCACATGTCCATTTGTCCTTTGTCTGTTTCTGCGGTGCTGGGCATCTAACACACGGCCCTAGGCAAGTGTTCCATCTCTAAGCCGTATCACTAATAGCAGGGACCCAACATTAAGTTGTCAAAGCTTTCTGTGACTTCTTCCCTTCGCTTGTCAGTCATTCCCAATTATGTTTTGTTGTTAAAGGGACAGCACTTGGGAGGCAGAGGCAGATGGATCTCTGTGAGTTCGAGGCTATCCTGGTGTACAGAGTGAGTTCCAGAACAGCCAGGGTTCACAGAGAAACCTTGCTTTAAAAACCAAACCAAACCAAAACAAATGCACCAAAAGAGTCCCTTAACCCATGGGATTCTTGGAAAACAGGACAGTTTTGCAAAATTTGTATTTTAATTATTTTTAATGTTCTTTTTTCTGATTTGAAATTGTAATATACATTATATTAGTAAGTTGTGTTTGCTTGAGCTCACCAGGAAGTGGGTTTTGGAAGCAGGATTACACACAGCCTCCCATCTCAGCCCTAAGTGTATTTATCTCAAAATGTCCTTCTAAGCCCTTTGTCTGGGGACAGGCTAGCCCCTCTAAACTCTGTGTCAGGGAGGAAAAAGCCCAGGAGTAAAAATATAATATCCTCAAAAATAGCTAAATGGGGGTGGGTATGGTGGCGCACGCCGTTGATCCCAGCACTCAGGAGGCCGAAGCAGGCCGATCGATGTGAGTTCAAGGCCAGCCTGGTCTACAAAGCGAGTCCAGGACAGCCAAGGCTACACAGAGAAACCTTGTCTCAAAACAAGCAAACAAATAGCTAGATTGTAAGCCATTTGCAACAGAGGGTACTCTGTCCTTCTTTTCTTGCTTTCCTTGTGGCACGCATCACCTTGAAAATGGGCGGAGACTATGAATCAAGTACAGACAAGTAATGAGGTGAATCTGGAGTTGCTCACCTGAGCATCCACACAGAGGTTATAAGGCCCTGGCCCTTAGAGAGGAGCCAGGGGCCTGTCTTATATCATGCCTTTGTTTTTTTTTTTTCTTTTTAACCCAAAAGCCCTTGGGATTTTTGAAGGACTCGAGCCTTTGCCTATGGAAAAGAGGAAATAAAAGCCAGCTTGTGCATTCTCTCCACTGAGCCCGCCATGTCTTTGGATGGTCCTTTACTTTGTCTAGATTCTAGATCTGTCCTTTGTATTAAATCTCTTCACGTAGGTTGTGACCTGGCTCTGTTCCTGGGTCCCACGCCATTCCTTCACCGCCGCCCTTCCCCTCCTCAAACAACTCTGGTACCAAAGCAATTCCCCTAGCTCTCCGCCTGCTGATGTCAGCATTTTGACGCTTGTTATTGGCCTCGGACCCAGGCATGTCTTCCACCTTCCACCCCCAGCTCTTCTGCCTGGGGGGTATGGGAACTGACATTGTCGGTAACTTGGATAGAAACAACAGTAGGTGAATCTGGTATAAGCAGGAGAATAGCTACTATAGCAAATGACAGAATTATGCTGACAATTTCCACCAGCCAGAACAAAGAGCTGAAAGTGGCCATCAGAAGTCGGAGCAGAGTAGGAGTCTATGTAAGCACAGCATAGGAAGTCATGCGTTTCTCCTGCTGTGGATGAAAGTGTCACATAAGAGACAGGAAAGCAGATTATATTGGATATGAATCTGTTGGATGGTGTACTGAATGGTATTGTCCCCAAAACCACAATAATTAAAATAATCCTCGTCTCCAACTTTAATATGGTGTGATGTTCTATTCATAGAGACAAAGCAGATCACCAAGTGAGATGACCTGAGCTTACTGTACCAGTCAGACCACACATAGCACTTAAAACATGAGCTTCAGTTGGGGTGTAACACACATCAAGACAGATAAAGAGAAACCACCATGTCTGCCCTCCACCCACCCCCCACCGCCTCCATCCTACCAAGGTACTGATGGCTTTTTTAGAACAAACAATGGACAAACTTCCTCCCTTATCAAACCTAAGCTGTCCAAAGCACTTGACACATTGATTGCTTCTTCCTTCAGGTTGTGTTCTCTGGCTTTTCATCCTTACACTTAAAAAAAAAAAAACCCCAACTTGTCTTTTTTCCCTCTTCATTTCACAAATGCTGTTGCGGAAAGTACCATGGATCACTTGTCTATAGATTTTCCATCTATTCCCCAAGAGCTTCAATCACCAAACTCTTATTTTCAGACTGACCTTTTTTTTTTGGATTCTTGAACTCTTGTACTATTTAATTTATGGAGCTTAAAGTATTTGGTCAATAAACATCCATTAAAAAACAAAGAAGTCTCAACGGGGAACAGGAAAATGTCAAAAGCAGATTGACAAGACAAACTTAGTAGAGATTTATTGCATTCTGGAAGCCTTGTAGATGACACCATGAAAGCCCTTGTTTTGTCTGAATTGCATTCTGGTAACAATTATTTTCTTCAAAGAGTAGATGTCTACAATCTGAGGTCAGAAAGAGAAGGGGGCATGGGGAGAGAGAAAGCTCAAAGCTCAGTCAGTGAAGTGCTTGCTGAGGAAGCATGTACACTTGAGTTCAATTCCCTGAACTGACATAAAAAAGCCAGGTGTGTTGCCACATGTTTGCAGTCCCAACCACTGGAGTCAAAGACAGATCCCCAAGGCTCCCTACAGGGCTAACCTGCCTCGCCTAGTGGGCAAGCCCCAGACCTATAAGAGACCATGTCTCAAAAACATGTTTCTGAGGAAGGAGAGTTGAGGTTGTCTTCTGATCTCCACACTCACGTGTACACATGTGCATGTGTACCTGCACACCTAAACACACATACAAACAACAGTAGTGGTAATTGTAGCAGTGGTAAAGACGTGGAAAGCATATGTTTGGTGAGTTCCACGTGTGTAGAAATAAGTAGTAAGCTGACAAGCAACCACTTTTCCCTTACTTTCTCCGGAGACAAAAACGGTTGCCTTGGAAACATAAGTGTAAATGTTTACTCTTGTAATTTTAGAGTTTTCAATCATTTCCCCTCCCTGGGCTTTTTTTTTTCCCATAGTGTTTGAAAACAAAAGCTATAGCAAGGAGGAGGAGGAGGAGGAGGAAGAGGTAGGTGAACAAAAGAGGAAGAAGGGAGAGGAAATCCTGTGAAGGGGAAGAAGCCAGGTTTGTGGGGGAGGCAAGCCTCAAGAGCAAAGGACTTAAACTAGGGCACTAGGGCACTGATGGGATCAGTGTTAGGAGGAACTTCAAAAAGGAAAACACAAAAAATTAGTTTATCTGGAAGGGAGGGAGGCAGGGGGCAGGGGAGGTTGATTTAAGATAGGAATTCAAAGCCAAAGAAGGGCTGGTAGAGAGAGTGTTGCAGGATATTTGATCCCATTGTGAACCCCAAGGTTGCGAACTATGAAAACCTGTTTCTTGTTTGGTGTGGCTCAGCCCTAGCACACACCTTTAATCCAAGAGTTTTCTGTATGCAGGATTTAATAAAGTTGACCCTAGGTCAAGAGATGGAGGAATAAACAAGCCGACAGGGATTAAGTGCTCAGGAGGGACTTTGAGAGAGAAGGGACTTTGAGAGAAGGGTAATTAAGACAGCGTAGAGAAGGAGCTCCTTAGCTCTGTGGCTTTTGGCTTTCCATGTTTGCCTTCTGGGATATGAGCTGAGTGGGAAGGTGAGCTGGGTACGTTCTCTGCCTCTCTGAGCTGGCAGGTTGTCAGCCCAGCATTTGGCCCGAGTCTTCATTGGTAAAAATCAAACAGTTTGGGATTTTCATTCTTTATAACACCGAGAGAGTGTGTGTGAGTTAGGGGTCTCCAGCCATTTGAGATGTTTGAGAGCTGTCATGAGGAAAGGTCTAGAATGCTGAGCACAGCCTGGATGGACAGAATCGAACCCGTAGGTAGAAATTATGGGCGTGGGGGGTTTGAGAGGAAAAGGAGACAGAGTGTCTTTCTGCTCTAAGTGAAGCTGTCTGGAAATGGAGTGCACTCCCCGGGGAGACGGTGAGTTTCCCACGCCTGGTAAATGACAGTATAACAGAAAAGGTGTAGAAAGGAACGCAGGCACAATGGACGGGTCTTCACTGCATGGCTCCCACCCCATGAATGCATGGTTTGCTGTACGTTGCCAGGCATTTGTAGAAAAGTCTCTCCTCTGAAAGCTGTCCCTCTGGTTATGAGTCAGAACACGCAGGAAATCATTAAAAGGTTCTGGGAGCTGTGGTGGTTTAATAGGGACGGCCCCCATAGACTCATGTGTTTAAGTGCTTGGCCGTAGGGAGTGGCATTATTAGGAGATGTGACCTTATGTCACTGTGGGGGTGGGCTTTGAGGTCATATATGCTCAGGGTGGCATACAACAGTTTCCTTCTGCTGCCTGCAGATCAAGATGTAAAACTCACCCAGCGTGGTGGTGGCACACACCTTTAATCCCAGCACTTGGGAGGCAGAGGCAGGCAGATCGCTGTGAGTTCGAGGCCAGCCTGGTCTACAAAGTGAGTCCAGGATAGCCAAGGCTAACACAAAACTCTCAGCTCCTTCTCCGGATCTGCCTACATGCTATGACAAGAATGGACTAAGCCTCTGAAACTGGAAGGCAGCCCCAAACTAAATGTGTTCCTTTCTAAGAGTCGCCGTGGCCATGGTGTCTCTTCACAGCAATAAAACCCTAACTAAGAGTATCACACGCTTAAATCCCGAAGCCAGTGTCCTCAGCAGTAACAGCTGAGAGAATGCGCAGCCAGGAGGCTTGAAGGCGTTGGGAACAACAGTGTTGAGTCTTACTACATCTTTATGGAAGGGGAAGAACATTCCTGGTGCCATAGCATGTTCTCTGTGAGGAAGTAGGACCAGGCTTGTACCCCCATGGTAGAGTGCTGGCCCTACCTAGCACCACAAGCAAAGTGGTATTCTATAGGTCTCGAAACCAAATTTTAAACAGTAAGGAAGGGCAGCACCTGCCTTGGGTGCTGTAAAGAACTGGGGCTCACACTTAGGAGGTGGGTAGTGGATATTTGCAGAGCAGCGACCGAGAGTACAAAGAATACAAAACGGTAAATGCCGTGAGATCTGTGTTTGGCCGTGGGAAGCTGAGTTTCTAGCTAACCTTTTGGGGCGAGGAGGTTGTTTTAATTAGAGCAGTGGTCCTCTACCCACAGGGGGTCCCATATCAGATATCCTGCAAATCAGATACGTACTTACATTTTCACTCCTAATAGTAGTAGCAAAATTACAGTTATGAAAGTAGTAGTGAAATAACTTTATGGTTGGGGGGAGGGTCACCACAACACAAGGAACTGTATTAAAGGGAGGTTGAGAACCACTGATCAGAGAGAGGAAGAGAGCTTCCTTTAAAGAGGATACAGATTTAAAGTTAATCCACCCCCGCCCCATAGGCGGCAGCCTTTCTAAAGACTGTGGTTAGTTGCTACAGAAAAACATGTCTGCATCTGAAATTATAAAATGTGTTCGTCACAGGTGATGTTTTGTCACTCATCTGGAGATGATAAACAAGTTGGCCATGGCCCCTGACTGTCTTGTGGTTAACCTCATGGTATAGAAGCAATGCAGATTTTGTTGCTTAGTTCCAGAGGGAAGCCTCATATTTTTAAAGAGATGGCTCAGTGGTTAAGAGCAGTTTCTGCTCTTTTCAAGGACCCAGATTTAGTTCCCGGCACCACACATAGCAGCTGATAGCTGTCCCTAAGTCCAGGTCAGGGGATTCAGAGCCCTCTCCTGGCCTCCCCCTGCACCAGGCATACATAAACCACACATACATACATGCAAGCAAAATACACATGCACATTCAAAAATACAAATAAACACATTTTTAAATATCTTAAACCTTAACTAAGCAAAGAATCATTTTATTTTTATTATCATCTCAAATGACAATAATTTCATTTTAATTTTAAAATTAAATTTAAAACTTAAATTCAAAAATAAAAAATTCAATTAAAAAATTTTTTTAACAGAGCATGGTGATGCACACCTGTAATCCCAGTACTCGGGAAGGCAGCCAGGCAGATCTCTGTGAGTTTGAGGGCAGCTTGGTCCACAAAGCGAATCCAGGGCAGTCAAGGCTACACAGAGAAACCCAAATCAAAAACAACAAAAATCTTTTTTGTATAGGCGGGGGGTTCGTGTGCATGAAGCTGGCCTGGGCCTCCGTGTGAGCTGAGGATGACCTTGAACTTTCGATCCTCCTGTTTCCATCTACCAGGTGCTGGGACTACAGGCATAAACCACCATGAGGGATTGCTTTTGTCTTTTAATTTCCTTGGTTTTTAAAATTTTTTTAATTATTAATTTTTTTTTTAATGTTGGGTTTTTTGAGACAGGGTTTCTTTGTGTTGCCCTGGCTGTCCTGGAATTTGCTCTGTAGATCAGGCTGGCCTTGAACTCACGGAGATCCATCTGCCTTTGCCTCCCCGGTGCTGGGTGCCACAGTTCAACCTGACTTTCTCTTTCAGGAAGGGAGGTTTCATTGTGTTGCTCACGCTGTTATCCAGCTCCTCGGCTCAAGTGATCTTCCTGTTGCAGCCTCTCCATATGGAGGACACCACTAGGCCTGACCCAAAAGTCTCATTTGCATCTTCAAAAATGTTTATTTATTGATTATGTGTACAGTGCTCTGTCTGCATTTATACCTGCACACAAGAAGAGGGCACCAGATCTCATCATAGATGGTTGTGAGCCATCATGTGGTTGCTGGGAACTGAATTCAGGACCTTTGGAAGAGCAGCCAGTGCTGTTAACCTCTGAGCCATCTCTCCAGCCCCTGCATCTTTCTTACAGGATTTAAAAAGCAGGAATAGCACACTCCCTTCACACAAAGGGGGCACCCAGCTGAGTCTGCAGAAGGCTGGAGCAACATTCATGGAAGACCTAGCTTTCAGGAAGAGCTTAGGTAGGGGTTGGGTAGATGAACCTTCGGAAGCTTTTCCTGTCTCTGCAAAACTGGGACTGCCTCCTCTTCCCTGCCCCACCCCGAAAAGAGCGCTGTCCCCATAGTAATGCTGCCCTGTGGTCCATTGCTCATGTTTTGCAGACCTGATTGCACTGCAAGGGCAAATTCTTAACCTTTTTGTGTAGTTTACATGCAAGAGACCTTAGGAAAATCCAGTAATGGCTGCCTACTACCCTGAAAACTGTGCTTATAGTGGGTAGCTTGTTTGTTTGTTTGTTTGTTTGTTTGTTTGTTTGTTTTAATGACAAGGCTCTCAGCTCTCTCCCAGAGATGTGAGTAATTTCATTACTGCAACAGAAGTATCTGGGAAGGTTAAGGATGTGTGAATAAAGTTGCCAGCGTCAGAAGCCCTGTGCTGAAGGGACAGCATCTGTCCTACCTCCTCTTGTCTCTGTCCGGGATGGAGGGTCTTTTTCGATTCACCCAGTCAATGTGTGTTGGGCATTTTCTGTGTGCAAGCTGCTCTGCTAGAGACGCAAAGATTAAATACTGAAGGATCTCTTCCCCAGAGGCATAGGGAAAGTAGATGGCTGCAGTGGACATGGAGAAGATGACCAGTAGGCTGCAGTGGACACGGATAGGTGGGCCAGAAGGCTGCGGTGGACACACACAGATAGGATGACCAGAAGGCTGCGGTGGACACACACAGATAGGATGACCAGAAGGCTGCGGTGGACACACACAGATAGGATGACCAGAAGGCTGCGGTGGACACAGGCAAGTGACTAAAGGTTGGCAAGTAAATTAGGATCAAAGCTCAGAAGATGATGCTGAGTGGTGTGGGAACCGAGTAGAGTGTAACCTGACTTTTCATGACTCTTGGGGGTTGGGGGATGGGAATTGGCCAGCTGGAGAAGGGACAGTCAGTTGTTTTCGACAGGTGAAGAATGTGACAAAGACTCTGGGCTGTTCAAACAGAGGCAGAGCCAAGTGGCCCCTCCAAGGCCTCCATCTTCCCTTCCTATGTCACACTCAACAACCATCTCGCCGAAGAACGACCTGCAAGCATAGTTTTAAGTCACCTCCCTCACCCCCATCTCCTGGAGAGGCCACTCTAAATGACCTTTATACACCGGAAGTCTGACAGGCAAGAAGGGGGAGTGATGATGTAGCAACCACTTTGAGCGCCTCCCATCCCTACCGGACTGGATATCTCCTCTGTATTTTTTTTTCCTCCTGAATTTAGCTGTTGTTACAGAGTTAATACTGACATCATAGACGAGGTTTACATCATTAGAGGAAACAGATTTGTGCTTTAAGTTCTCCCTGGCTATATCCACCCTGAGAAATTGAGGTTGAAAATGTCCAGGGGGCTGCTTACTGCCGTCACTTCTATTTCTCTGCCATTCATGGCAGTGTCTGCATCTAAGAGACACACGGCGACTAGTTTTTGGGTTTTTTTTTTTAATGAGTAAATTCATGGGTAAATGAGCAACTGTGAAATTAGTAAGTAAACACTGGTTTATTTATAATCACAGAAGGAAGGAATGCTTTACTCAATCTCGCCCACTGAAAATATACCGAAGTTTGAACAGCCGTTCAATTACATTAAGAACCATTGCCCATTGCTGGATTATGGATTCGATCCAAGTCCTTGAAAAACAAGTGTGTTATTTATCAAAGCAGACTTTCACTGGACATTAAGTGGCACCCCAGCAGATTTCTCCCCAACAACGGAGAAGTTGGTCTCTGAAGCAAGCAAGAGTGACTTGCTTTTTCATTTCTTTCTTTTTAAAAATTTTATCTTATTTGATTTTTCGAGACAGGGTTTCTCTGTGTAGCCCTGGCTGTCCTAGACTTTCTTTGTAGACCAGGCTGGCCTCAAACTTACAGAGATCCACCTATCTCTGCCTCCCAAATACTGGGATTAAAAGTGTGCGCCACACTGCCCGGCCCCAACTTTTCATTTCTAAATATTGTTCCTTGCAGCTTGAGTATGACATTTGCTTAAAAGATAAAGCCAGCCCCATTCCAAATAAAAGGTTATCTGGACAGTCCTTCAAGGGAGAATGTTTTATTGAAATATAGGCACTTGGCAGAGTAAACACATGGTTACAAAGTATTCTTAGTTTACTTGCTTTATATAATGAGTGCAAAAATAAAACACAGTGTAGAAGTCCTTTTCACAAAGTCCTGGACTTCAGAAAGCAAATCCTCAGTCTTATGTGTGTTTGTGCAAAGAAGGCACACGTCACCAGTATCCTCACATAATGAAACTATATTATGGTTTATAGCAATGATGACATTCTGTCCACCATACTGAAATGACCGATGACTACTCAGCACATATAGCATATAGCTTTCCTCAACTCCAACCACAACTTTTGAGTTGAACTAGGGCCTCCAGCCTGCTAGGCACATACTCTATCTGAAACCATGCCCTCAGCTCATGTCACACTTTACAAAAATAACAAATTTCAATCACTTTTGTCTAGGAGAACTGTGAAATCATCTGAAGTCATTGGCTTCAATCTGAAGAATTGCAAGGGAAAACGTGAGGTCTGTATAATAACATACACAGAGGGTCAAACCTAATGACTTGCCGTTCTTCACACTCAACCGCTCTGAAAAAGACAGCTGGAATCTGAGCGTACAGTCTCCAGTGTCCTTCTCTCTCTCTCTCTCTCTCTCTCTCTCTCTCTCTCTCTCTCTCTCTCTCTCTCTCTCTGTGTGTGTGTGTGTGTTGAGCTTACTGCATAATTTCATACACTGCACCAAATTACATGGGATAAAATGACAAGTCATTTTTTTTTTCCCCAATGAAAATCCCTTTCTTTGTAAAAGGTCAGTAAGCAACATAACTAGTTTAAGGTCCTGGAGTTTTGGCCAAGACCCAGGAGTCTGTAACAGCTTTGCCCAAGGCAGAGATGGCCCACTCAGATCACAAGCACCTTGCTCCCCTGTGGAAACACTAGAACACACACAAGTCTATGAGAAGTGTTACCACACATACAGACTATTTTAACGCACTGCAGGTTCCTTGTCCATCTTCCAGTGTAACAGTTGTCTTGCCTATTTTGGAGAACTTGGTTATGTGGAATACACATGGAAGGGTTCTCGGTGTTTTCTAGAATGTCTTGCTGCTTAGTGCCAATTCTTCTCTGGCTTTCCTGACTGGCACTCATACTCACCCTGGCAGTTCAGTGACACAAACCCTCGTTTATTCTTAGCTTCTGGTGGAGGCATGACAGGTGACCAAAAGCAGGAGGGATGGGAGGCTCTGGAGTGGAGTTAGCATGGGCTGAGACTCCTTAGTTAGATAGACATGGCTCTCCAAGAAAGAAGGGCAGTATTTGTGGGACTAGACCCTGCTCTCTTGGCTCCCTGCCTTACTGGGCTGTGCTGCTGGCCATTTGGCCATCTGCCTCTTTAGCACTGGGCTTTATTCAACAAGGGAATATTCAACAAGGTCAGAAAGCTTAATTTAAAACATCTCCCTGCCTAGAAGCCAACCATCGTGCCCCCTCCACCCCCGTCCAGTAGTGTGCCAGGTGTTCAGGACCCACATTTCCGGAGCATCGTGAAAGTTACCTGGTCTTATGCTAGGCCCTGGGATGGTAACGTTACTTGGCTTGCAGGAAGCCATTATCCAGGGCTCTGGGTTTCCAGGAGAAAGACCAAGAGATGATTAATGCCCAGTTTCAGTCCTTGAAGGAAGGAGGAGGTTATGGAAGAGTCGGGAAGTAAACATAGTTTTGGTGCACCATGTTGAAGGCCATGGGCAAGATAAACAGAAACCACAGGAGCCTGAGTAGAGCTTCCTCACTTCGTGGTGTGATATCTCAAGGACACCGAGGATATACAAACATTCTAAGAAAAGGTGAAATGACTCAATATGAGCCCGTGCTGACGTGATTATTACTCATCCTTTATGACTTAGAAGTCTTTGTGGGAGAGGGTGGGAGGGAAATAGCTCGGTTGCTGCTTAAATGGCTGAAGTGTGGGGTGACGTCTCTGAAGGCCGTGTTTGACAGTGATGACTGAGACAAACTCTGAAGACAACGCGTGAGGTTCTAACGTTAAGATCTGAGAGGAAGCTTCTGTCTCACTACCTGGGCCTGAAACTTTCAGGGAACAGTCTGGGATTTATTATTTTTTTTTCTGAAACACTATGAGATTTGTTTTATTGTAACTGAGTATGCCCATCTCTTATACCAACAGTTCCAGGTTGCAGTCTATTTTATGGGTGACGTTCTTTCTGTCTCCTTCAGAAGGAAGGAACATCTTTCATCATGGCATTCCCCAGGCTTGGCACCTGAGAAGGTCCCTAAGAAAATAATCTGATGAGTGATCACACAGTTGCTACTTTTGGGAGAGTCCGTGGTAATGCCATAGACTTGAATGATTTCATTCATTGCTTCGTTTATTCATGCACCTAATTCACTCACTTGTTCCCTTCTGAGAATAAACCAGGACCGTGTGAGTGGGAAGAGTGAGAACTGTCATGGTTCAAAACTCAAAAATTGGAGGAAGAAATATTCTTTTCTTCTAGTCTAAGTTCTCATGAGCCTTTTAATGTGTATGAATCAAAGCACTTGATCTTCCACTTATCACTGTGACTAATAGAGCGTGCAGTAGCTGTTCAAATAATGTCTGTGTAATTGGTAGGTTTGGGGATAGAAAATTTAGCCATGTACTTTGCACAACCTACGGCTACTTTGCGCCAGTGAAATCTCTTGCCCCATCTGAATTTCCCTAAAAGGTGATTAAGTAATATAACTCAACAAAATTAACCAGCAAGGAATTGATAGCAGGATTAGGAGCAGGCCTAGAAGTTCCATAGACCTCTACCTTGGATTTCTGTTCTTTGTCACCTGAAATCTATCAGCCATGACAGCACTGAGCATGTCACAGGGCAGGGGAGCCTGGCTCGTGACTTCCTCTTTTTTATGACCTGACTGTGGACAAATGCTACTTAAGAGACAGTGGAGGTGAAAACTGGGCTTGGTGGCACACACTTGTAATCCCTGCACTCGGGAGGCAGAGGCAGATGGATCGATGTTAGTTCAAGGCCAGCCTCGTCTACAAAGTGAATCCAGGACAGTCAAGGCTTCACGGAGAAACCCTGTCTTGAAAAACAACAACAACAACAACAACAAAGAGACAGTGGAGGTGACTGAGCGGGTGGTGAGGCTGGAGTCCTTTGGGCTCTTGCTAAAAATGCCTTAAAGTGCAGCACAAGCTTTGTACCACATTTCAGTGATGAGAGTATTGAGGTGCCATTTCCTGCTCTTTCAGTCTCTGCTGCCTTATTGCCCCCTCTCTGGAGCCCCTTTAACTGCTTTTCACCCCAATGCTCCAGCTCTCTCTTACATTTCTATCAAATGCTATAGTGATCGATGATTCACAAAGAACAGTCCAGCTCCCCAAAGCCAGCGTCAGTGCTCACACCCTGTATACATTTCCCCCTGGCTTTATCATTCGTACTAAGGAAATATTTTTTATCATCTTTCATAGCAAACCGCATGCAATCCCCTATGGATACCCATAACTAAAACCCTTTGACTGACAGTTTCAAAAAAGAAAAAGGACTGGCAAACCGTTCCTACCAGTCCTCTGAGGGCTGCTCTGAGGAGCTCACATCATAATCGTGTGCATCGATGATGTCAGTGCTTGGAGCATCCTCTACCACCCACTGGCACTCATGCACATGCAGAGCATGGACTGGCTCTGAATCCACAGCAAGAGCTGGGCTTTCATTCCCTCCCGGCACATCTTGATGTGCAGAAACCTGGGGCATCTCATTGCTCTCCACAGGACAGACGGGATTAGAACTTAACATGGCCTCTTCTTGGAGTGCGACAGCCACAGCAGGCACAGCCTCACCTCCTGCATGGGTGGTGTCCTGTGTGGAAATGACAGCTGGGGACACCTCCTCAGTGGTATCTGGAGCCTCAGGTGGCTTCTCTACGGGGCTTAGACAGCTTGTGTCCTCAGTGGGACCCCCACCGGTGGACTGAGAGGTAGGACAGCTACCTTCTGGCAATGTCCCCAGCTCCACCCCAGGACCCTCAACCTCCGAAGCTCTGGCTTCACGTTCTTTACAGGTGTCCTGCTGGATGGCAGCTAGACAGCTGGCTTCTGGGCAGGTCTTGTTCTCTTTTTCTTTCTCATCTTCTTGGGGAACAGGCGCATCGTTTTCAATCACCAGGGCAGACTCTTCGAACACTGTCACAGTCAGCAACTCTTTCAGCTCCTTCAGGGATCCTGGAGTGGTGTTGGACTCTGGCTTTTCACAGATTGGCTCCTCATCTTTAAGGGTCTCCCCAACTTCCGCCTCTGACAAGTGTGAGGTAAGGGGCACTGCTGTATTCTCTACAGTGAGAGGATTGCCAGCAGAGTTACCCACACTGGACACAGATGCCTGCCCATCCCCACCTGAAGGAAGACTGGACCCAGGAATGGCGAGACTTTCTTCTCTGGCCAACAAGGCAGGTGCCTCAGGCTGCTGCTGCTTTTCCTCTGGCTCAGGGAACACTTCGTTACTCGATGGCTCACTATCTGGAGCTCCAGGAAGAACAGCAGATGCTCTTTTGGCTGGGCTGGCCTGATTCGACCCCATGGAGGTTTTAAGATCTGTCAGGCTGGATACACTTTCACTGGGCAAGGCCATGTTGTCTTCAAATAAGTTGTGTTTCTTCAAGACAGCAGCCTCCGTTATCACTGAGAGAGACCAGAAAACACAACATGGCATTAGCACTCTGTCCATCAAACCTGGATTTTTTTGGCTTTACCCAGAAGCCAGAACCCATTCCTGTCAATTCCTCTGGCTCTCCAAATTCTTAGTTTCGGGACCCAGCTTATGACCACCCTGTTGCAGGTGCCTGTCCTGATGATCAAGACCTGCAAACTTAGGCTGGGTATTGTGGCACACGCCTTTAATCCCAGCACTCAGGAGGCAGAGGCAGGTGGATTGATGTGAGTTCGAGGCCAGCCTGGTCTACAAAGTGAGTCCAGGACAGCCAAGGCTACACAGAGAACCCCTGTCTTGAAAAACCAAAACAACCAAACCAAAACAAAACTCTGCAAACTTTCCAGACATGGAATCTTGGTAGTGTCTTTAACAAATTTCTTCAACCAAGAAACACTTGCCAGGCATCTAATCTGAGACCAGTTCAATCAAGAGGGAGAAAAAAAAAAACAAATCCTCTATTTCAAAGAGCTCAAGGTCTACAGGAGTACCACATTTGTTGGTGTCACCAGTTGCTAAAAGGAATGGCTAATTTGGAACACCAGTAGGACAGGGGCAGGGCTTTCCACTTCCTCACTTCAGCCTTCCCTGTGGTCCTGACTATATAGTGAGTATTCAGTGTTCCCTGTAAGGCTGAGAGCTTGTTTGGCCTGGAGTGTTCAAGACGAGCATTATGTGCACCTAGCTCAGTCTCAAAGGCATGGAGAGGACCAACCGGAAGTGACAACAGAAACAATAGTGCCTGACAATCTGGCCACAGACCTGTGCAGGGCTGTGGTGTCCAACAATGCCATCTCAAACAGGGTGTCGCTAACGACAGAGCTGCTGAGGGCAGGCAGCACGACTGTCCTGCTGTAACAGATGGCATCGTACAGCACACTTCAGGCAGAGGGGACGCTGCAGAGGACGAGAATCTTCTTGCAACTTACTTAGACATGTCTGAGGTGGGCTTTGTGCACCATGGCCTCTGTGCACAGGCCGTGTCAGCACTTTTGCTCTCCTCATCTCCTGGCCTTCCTGTGATTAGCCACTGTGACCCGAGGCTTGTGCTGGACAAGCTTTCTCATTGGAGGCAGACCTCCTGCAGGGTATTTTCAAAGTCTAACTACTCACACTGTAATCCCAGACAAGGCCCCGCTGCACAGTGCAGTGGATGCCAGAGTGCTAACTACACTCTCAGAGTGCTGTGCCATTGTCTTGTGTCTCTGTCTGGCTGAGAGTAGGGGAGGAAAGCGCTGAGAGAGCCACTGTTGCGCCTCACTGCTACTGGAGTCACCTCTGTCCAGCCCTGAAAGCCTTTCGTTGTTCTGACACAGAGCAGCAAAGACAGATCTTCACGGCAGATCCACTAAGCCCTGGTTTCCTTCCTCTTCGACGATAAAGCTTATACCCTCATTCTACAGAATTCATGCACATGGCGCAGGCCACATTGTGAGTGAGTCAAGGTTGGTCCTCCCTCCCTTCCTTCCTTTCCGCTCTCCCCTTGCTGTTTCCGGAGCACCCCCAGTTATGGAGAGTCCTCTCCAGGGCGGGGCAAGCCGTCCTCCTCACCTTTCAGCGTTTCATCAAGGAGGATCTGATACAAAATCTCTTCATAGACGTTCTCAACATGAATCATGTGGGTGTGGTCTGCGAAGATGAACTGCTCGTACTTCTGAAGCTCCTGGAGAATGAGAGATAAAAGGACGAAGAAGAAAAGACAGAATGTCAGACGAGTGCAACTCAAAGCTGCATTGAAATTCCACCTAACGCTATCATTGTGGCAAGAAAATCAATGCTGGGGAGAATGGGGAGAAAAGGCAACTTTATACATGGCTAGTAGGGATGGGAGTCAGTTGAGGCATCACAAAAATTACAATGGTCTTTTCTCAGAAAACTAAAATCATGACTACCATGTTCTGGCTACCACTCTGACAGATGTACCTGAAGGGACTGTTCAAAGCAGCCAAGACATGGAACCTAGCTACACGCCCATCAATAAATGAATAGATAAAAAAGTATGTTATATATACAATAAATGAGATTATGTCATTTGCAGGAAAATGGATCAAATGGAGATCATTATCTTTAGTGAAATAATCCACACCCAGAAGGATAAATTCACTCATTTCTTCTCACATGCAGAATCCAGATTTAGGGGGAAAAATTAAGAAGACATAAAAGGAGAAGGCAGGACATCTGGGAAGAAGAATGACAGGAGGGAAGAGTGGGAACAAGAGCAGGTGATGAGGTGAAGACAATCGAAGTGCATTATGCACACATGTAAAAATATAAAGGAACTCAGTTATTTTTTGAAATTAATGTATGGCGATAAAAATAAAGGAAAGAAAAAGGTACAAAACCTAATTTCAAAAGAAATAAGGAAAAGGAAGACTCTCACTTACGACCTCCTCCTTGAGAAGTGTGGGAGGACAGTAGCTGGTCCTTCAGGGTAAAGATGCTTAGATAACAATGTAGCCAGCATTGGCTCCTGTGTCCTCTTTGCCTCAAGCCTATGTACTAAGCACCTAATAGGTACTAAGGTACCTATTAATTGTCTGTGATAAGGAGGCATCCAGCCACTGGTCATTCCCTTCCCTTTCTGTGTATTGGGAACACATCAAACTGTACACTTCAAATGAGAAGAGAATAGAGATTTTCTCCCTCCTTTTCTCAATAATAATCAATGTTTCCTTCTTGATTAAAAAAAATTATTTATTTATTTATTTATTTATTTATTTATTTATTTAGATGACTGCTCTATTTGCATGTGTGCCTGTATAACAGAAGAGGGCATCAGATTCCATTATAGATAGTTGTGAGCCAATATATGGTTGGTTGCTGGGAATTGAACTCAGGACCTCTGGAAGAGTAGCCAGTGCTCTTAACCACTGAACCATCTCTCCAGCCCTCCATCTTCATTTTTCATCTGATGTAAACAATACTTTACCAAAGTACAAGTTATATGCAGTGAAATGCAGATTTTATAAATATAACTTGATGACATTCAACGTGAATATATTCATGCGACTATAACTTAGGTCCTCTTCCAGACCTCACTCCTCCACGAAATAAGGCCTGATCTGACCTCTTCACAATAGGCTGGATTTTGCATGAAAATGAGACCATATATTGTTTTGTGTTTGTTTTTCAGATTTTTCCATATTGCTACATGGGTTAGCAGCTCATTCCTCTTTATTGATGGATAAGTTGGAATTGTTCATCCATATTCATTTAACATTGGCTATCGTGGTATGAATAAGAATGCCCCGTAGGGTCATTATTTGAATGCTTGATCACCAGGGAGTGGCACTATTTGATAAGGAGGTGTGGCCTTGTTGGAGTAGGCGTGTCACTGGGGTGGGCTATGAGGTTTCACAAGTCAACACCAGGCCTAGTCTGTCTGTCAGTCTGTCTCTCTCCCTCTCTCTCTCTCTCTCCCTGCCCCCTCCCCTCTGCCCTCTCCCACTCCAGATCAGGATATAGTTCTTAAATACATCCTCAGCATCATGCTGGCCTGCCTGACACCATGATGGTTATGGACTCACCCTCTGAAACTGTAAGCAAGTCCCTATTTAAGTGCTTTCTCTTATAAGAGATGCCTTGGTCATGGTGTCTCTTCACAGCAGTAGGACAGTGACTAAGACGTTGACTTTTTGACTGATGAACATTTTTGTGTGTGTGTGCATATTCCATTCTGTATGGATGACTTAAGGACTCACTTCTCTTAGTAGATACTGAGAAGTGAGGTTGCTGGATCGGGCATGGATATGTGTTCAGCACTATTGGCCCAGGTGCCCTTTACCACCTGAAGAATCAAGGAGTCTTCTTCCTCTTCACCTGGCACTGACAATCTCCAGTTCCAACAGCTCAGATATGATACAAAACCCCTCGACTTCCCAGCCCCACAAGGCCTTCCAAGTGCCTTGTTACCAGCATGAAGGCCAGACAGGGATAAATGGTACCAATCATATGCCAGAGATGAGTTAGGCTATCCAGGCGCATGACAGAGCAGGAGGGGGCTCCCTGCATGCAGGAAACTACCACATTTAGACAGTGTTCAGTGCTAAAACATGGGGGTGCCGAGGCCCAGGATCTTATTGTACCATCAATGGATAACAATGGGGTCTCGTTACGCCCACCTGAGAAGAAAGGTGAAAGACTAAACAGACAGGAGCCTCAGTGATGTCTACAAGGTGTAATAGGCAAGAGCCATGAAGTAATGGACCAGACCTGACCAGGAAACTGGACATTGCTCATGGGAGCCTGGGTAAGCCAGGACACCACTTTGCGCCTTTGTATTTACTTCTATTACATGAGGGGCGCTAGCAGAGGCCTTAACACCCCTTTATCTTCCCTTGTTGGTCCTCACTCCACTGTCCTTCATCCTCCGGCATCAAGTTAAAGCAGGACTCTGGGAAGACCCTGGGAAGACCCCATGCACTGCCACAGCTCAGCTAGCAAAGCTGGTACCTTCCCTAGAAGGCTTCCCTGTGCAGCCATTGCTGTGCTGCCATCTTGTGCACCTCGCCTCTGCCCCTACACTGTGAACTCCAGGACAGCAGCGACAGTAACCTGGATCATGTTTGATACATTTTTGAGGTGCGTTTGCTGAATAAATACAAAACATTTTCATCCAGTTAAAGAATTCTGTGGGAAGGGAATAAGGGGTCATTTGTGTGGCTGGGATGTGTCTCACTTTACAGAGCACACCTTCCATGCTGAGACAATTGAGCTGGGTCGTACGGTTAATTTTCTGGATCAACTAAAATAGACTCCTGACATTGGGACTTGGAGAGTGGCTAATAAAAAGGAAACATACCATAGGCAGTTTACTACACAGCTAGGGCAACGTCAAACGTCACAGGTCTAGGAAGCTTGTTATTGAAAGAAAGAAAGAAAGAAAGAAAGAAAGAAAGAAAGAAAGACTCACTTTAGGAAATTAAACTCTCTTATGAAGCAGAGAATCTCCTAATATGTTTACTTATGAACCCAGGGTTTCCAAAAACACTCTTGACACCAATCCACAATATCCTTTATCATTGAAAACTCAGGGTTACTGGCTTTTGAAAACAACCTCTTTCAGCTAAAAGTGGCAAGAGCCATGGCTGGTACAAATGGTTCACTGGATAAAGCACCATCTTTGCTTGTATTCAGATCCCTAATAACCTCAATAAAGGTGGGGGTTGGGGTGGGAGGATTCGACTGCCTGTAAACCCAGTGCTTAGGAAGCAGAGACAGGACCCCTAAGCCATGCTGGCTAGCTGGCCTAGCTGACTGGCAAGCTCCACACTCAGAAAGATGGAAGAAGACACGCTGTGTCAACCTCTGCCCTCCACATACGCAGACATACATGCCTGAGAACATATGCACACCCACACCTACAAAACACATGTTGCATACATGCCACTCACACATGTGCAAAAACAAAACCAAACGGCTACAAGAGCTGCACAGACTGGGCACAATTCATTCCTTTAATGTTAGGAAACAGAGGCAGAGTAAGAAAAGGAGGCCTCTTTCCTCTCCTCAAACAAAGGAAGCCGTGAGGCCTCCGTGCTCTCCTCAGGAGTGAAAAACAAACCGTTTCTGAGGTGGATTGGTAACCCGCCAGGCCACGGAGTCATCCATCACATACAGCCAAGGACACTCCTTTGCTTTTGTCAGAACCTTTCCCCAAAGAAATACTTCAGGACAGGACTGGGTATGTCAATGACTAGCTGAAGAAAAACAGCACTTATAGACTATGAAAACAATAGTGTAATAACCCAGACAATGGATTTTAGTGTTCAGTGCTTGGAGACTCTCCAAACTGTCAAAAAGCCATTGAAGCATTCCGTGGTGCTCTTTCCTATTGGCTCCAAGGGGGAACAGGCCTTCCAGAAGGCTAAACTCCTAAGTCATTTTTTTTTTTTTTTTTTGGAATACAGGAACAGTCATAGTAACAGTTGTAGGTGTGGCTGATGCCATTTGCTGAGTGTCTGCTATGTCATAGGTAAATACAAACTGGATTCAGCTGGTGATAACCAGCTTTGTGACCTTGGGTCTGCTACTACTTGACCGATTAGCTTCCCTCATTAGCACAGTGAGTATGTGAACAGACTCTCTCCTCCTCCAAGGGCTGCTGTGAAATTCATTTTGATGACCCATAAGACTCCTAGTAGCAAGGGCCATAGAGACTGAAGAGGACTCCCCTTAACTAGACAAGACTCCTAGTAGACAGAGGGAAACACCAACCCACCCACAGAAACTATGGCCCAAAATTTACCCTGCCTACAAGATGTGCAAGGACAAAGATAGAGCAGAGGCTGAGGGAATGCCCAACCAATGCCTGCCCCAAGCCAAAGCCACCCCATAGGAGAGAACCACCCCTGACGCTAGTCACGATACTCTGCTATGCTTGCAGACAGGAGCCTAGCAGAGTTGTCCTCTGAGACGCTCCACCCAGCTGTGCTTTGAAACAAATGGACTCACAGTCAAACATTGGGCGATGCGTAGGGAGTCTTGTGGGAAAGTTGGCAGGGATGGGGGGTATGGAGAGGTGTTGGGGGGTGGGGACAGGACCTGGAGGATACAGGAGCTCCACAAGAAGACCAACCAGGGCCCAGAGGGGCTTACTGAGACTGAAGCACCAACCAAGAACCATACATGGACTAGACTTAGGCCCCCTCCACAGATGTTGCTTATGGACATCATGTGGGGTCATCTAGTAATGGGAGCAGGGGGGCAGGGGGTACAGGGAGGGGCAGGGGCTGTCTCTGACATGGACTTTGTTGCTAGCATTTTGATCACTTCCCCCTGGCGGGGCTGCCATGCCAGGCCACAGGGAAGAGGACACGCTCAGTCCTGATGCCACTTGATGACATGGGGTGGATGGGAAGGGGGGCTCCCCTTTTTCTGAGGAATATGGGAGGGGGTGAGGGAGAGGGAGAGAAAATGGGATTGGGAGGAGAGGAGGGATGGGGCTACGACCAGCAAGTAAAGTGAATAAACAAAAAAAGAAAAAAAAAAGATAGAAAAAGAAATGTTTACTTCTATGCCTGGCATATGATATGAACTTAATCAGACGACAAATACATCATTCTAATTTTCTCAGTCTTGAGACAAATAATCCAAGCCAGGTGTGGAAGTGTAATTTTAGTGTGTGTGTGTGTGTGTGTGTGTGTGTGTGTGTGTGTGTGTTTGTGCTGAGCCAGATGGATCAAAAGTTCAATGCCTAGCTTAGGATACACAGCAGGGTGCTATCAAAAACATAAATAAAAATAAGGAATTTGCTGAAGGGGGGAGGTAAAAGAAAAATAAAAAGGAAGATACACATTATTAGATAAATTTTATAAATGATGAAAGTTGATCAAAACTAGGAAAGCAGCTTGCCCAGCGGCCCAGAGCAGAGCACAGGGAGCCGGGACTTAAACAGAAACCTTGAAGCAGCTCCCAGATACTTCCGGCCTGTTGCTCTACTCACACCTCACACCCATACCTGCTCTGGAGCATCATGCTCACAAGGGCTTATGGCAGAGATTTCAGTAAACTGAAGTGGCTAAACACAGGAGAACAAACATCTCTCTGTGATCACGCTTAAGATCTCTTCTGGGCGTAGTGGCCGACTCTGAGTGTGCATGCTGAACAAGACGGGCAATAAAACGGGAGAGCATCTCTCCTTTTGCCAGCCATGACAGCCCTTAGAGCTCAGCTCAAGGCCAAGATTCTGACTTCCCATAGTCCAGGAGTCACAAATCCTGGGCTTCCCGTGTGTGCACCCACGTGCTCGCACCCACGTGTGCGTGTGCGTAGGTGCTAGTGTGCTTGTTAAATTTATCGAAACGCACACTTTGATGATATATTTATGCATTATCTCTGGCTGCTGTAGTACACAGCAGAGCTGAGGGGTTGCAACAGCAACAGAGCCGTGAAGCCTAAAACATCTACTACCTGACCACGTACAGAGAATCTGCCAGCCCCTGGTTTAGTCTACTATTTGTCAGTGCAGGAGTGCAAAATAAAGCATTTGAACGTCAAAGTCAACCGGAGCAGGCTCGCAGGAACAGCCATCTCCTTACTGGTTTGCATGTGGATGCCAGGGCCTTCTGCACAGTGGGCAGTGTGATTTGAATCAACGCCTCCTGAAAGATCTTCTTCCGGATGGTGCTGCTGTCATAATCGTATTGCTGTGAACACAGAGATGCACGCTAAGTGAGCTTCCACTTCAACAAGAAAGCAATGCAGCCACCCACACCATCGCCCTCCCTCAGCCTTCACTAATTTCTGAGGACTCTCATACATATAGGGGCTCAGGGATTTTTTTTCTGGAACTTTTGCACAAACTGGGTATGGGCAGAGAACTCAGGACCCATTTCACCACCCCTTTCGCAAGTCCGGAAACCTAGGCAAGATCAAAACAAAGAAGTGAGATCTGATTTATAAAGATCGGGTCAAACTGGTGAATGAGTCTGTGCTTCGTTATACCGGGCTGGGCAGACACAGGGGCTCCACAGATGTCAATTACTCGCTGTCCTGTAAGTAGGTAGCTTTGTAAAGATGTCCACAGGGAGAGAGGCCATGGCTCAAAACTCCGTCAACACAGAGGGTGATGGTTAACCAAAGACGTTTACTATCCCAAACTGGAGAGCACACAGCAGAAACAGGCCCATGAAGACTAAGCCATCTACACCTGACACCTACAAAAGACCTCACCCACTCCTCTCTGGGTTAGTCTAGTATTTTTGAGTACAGGAGCATGTGTGCACGCGTGTGCATGCGCGCACACACACACACACACACCAATTTTGAACTTAAGAGTCCACAAGAGCGGGCTCTTGGGAGCAGCCCATTCTTTACTGGTTTGCATATGAACACCAGTGCCTACTGCACTGGCGTGCTGGAGAATGCTGTGGGCATTGTAGGCGCAATGGTTCAGCCGAAAGAAGAATGGCTGGAGAGGGGAGCACTCGCACTGGAGATCATAAACGGGAGCACTCGCACTGGAGATCATAAATGGGAGCAGCATCTCTATTCAAGCCACCAGAGGCAAACCAGGCAGAGAAGGCTCCGAAGCAGGGTATAAGACGTAGGATCACCAGTTTGGAGAGCCTGGATCTGACATCGGAAAGCGTGCTCCTGTAGGCAAGTTTGTGAAAGGCAGAACCGGCTGTCTTGGGAGGTGGAATCTCTTCTGATTTTAGAGGTGTCTGAGTACTCGAGGGACTACCACTTTTTATTGTATTGTATTTTATTTTATTTTTTGGAGCAGCAAGTGGTTTAACTGCAGTAATAAGTTCATTTGAATAGGGAACAATAATAAAGGTCAAATAAAATAAATGCTTGCTGATCACCAGAAAACCTTTGGGCTGTCACACAGAAATCCGAAATCTCTGAGAAGCAAATTCTTGAAGATGTGTGCTCTCAGGAGTCCAGATGGTGCGGGTTCATGGTACTTGGCATCTGTAGCAGTTTTAAGTTGTCACCTTCTATCTAGACATATAAACACGGCTTTTAAAGATACCCGATGGACCAGTGCTGCCGGTTGTGGTCTCCTTCCAAACAAATTACTCTTTTACAAGTATTTGATTTTCGTATCGCTTGGGCTCTTCGTAATTACAATGGTAAAATACAGCCAGTCATCTCAGGATGTTTGAGTTCAGAAATGTGAAACCATCCATAGCTAGACCCTGTCACATAGGTCTGTTCTATGGCCCATTCAACCTTTAGGATGGCCCCAAGGTTTCCAGGAAAGCCTTGGCCTAAAGCAGGCCTCAAAGTGAATGTGAGTAAACCATGGTTGCATATTCCTGCAGCCCCAAACTACACCAGAAGTTCCCCACCCAGGACTCAGGAACTTTTGTTTTTGTTTTTGTTTTCCCAAGACAGGGCTTCTCTGTGTAGCCCTGGCTGTCCTAGTTTCACTTAGTAGACCAGGCTGGCCTTGAAACTCACAGAAATCCACCTGCCTCTGCCTCCCGAGTGCTGGGATTAAAGGCGCGGGCCACCACGCCCAGCTGGGCAGGAACATTTTTAATGCAGGCTACTTTAAAGTTGAACTTAGGATACTAAGTTCCTTTAAATCCCAAACCAAAGATTGGAACCCCTTTCTACTGCCTCTTCTGCCTTCTGAAGAAGGCAGTTTGTAGTTTGACTATCTCCTTCAACACAACTGCTAATGTATTTTTATTTGTTTTTTTCCCCCCTATGATCAACATTGCTTTTTATCTCAACAGTTTGGTTGCCACAGTAGCACCAAAATAAGGTCTGAAACTCTGGGGCATCCATCCCTTAGACGCTGGGGGGGGGGGGCTTTAACCTTCTGTCCTGAGGCACTGTGTTGGGAAGCACAGGCAGCAGAAGTGAGCGGGCCAGGTGTAAATATGCTTCTGCCTCAAGCTCATTGTCTCACTAGCCTGCTGAGCCAGAGTGAGTCCGACTCTTTCATCCGCTGTGCGGTGTGGTCCAGTCCTCTCCTAAGCTCTGCAGGAGCCAGTCGAAGTGGTAGTTCTGGGGTCTTTTCCTTAAAAGACTTTGAAATAAGCATGGAGAGATGGCTCTGTGAGTAAGAACGCTTCCTGCTCTTTCAGAGGACCCCCATTCTGGTTCTAGGACCTGCAGGCTGGCTGACTCAAAGCCACCTGTACCTCCAGCTCCAAAGGATCTGATGCCCTCTTCTGGCCTTCATGGGAACCCACACACACAGGTGGCATTCATTTACACAGACAAATGCAAACACATATAAATAATAAGAACCACAAATATAAACCCTTAGAATGACAACTTAGGAACAACCCATCTTAGGAACATAAATTTCAAAAAGGTTTTAAGTAAATGCTAAATATGTGCCAGGTCCTGTTATCATAACAGCTTTATTGCACGTTTCTACATAAAGTCCATTAAAAACTACCTCATGTGGCAGGCATAGTTTCCCTTGGGGTAGTTCCTTTGGCTCTAAGCGTTGATTTTTATTTAAAACGTTGACTAATTTAGTGAATTTTATTGTTCTTGGAGAGCTCGGCTGCAGCTGGCCTATTGTCATATACCACACACCCTGTTTGCAGCAGCCAGCCAATAAACATTTGTCAAGTTGCTAAAGTCACACCTAACTGGGTCTTAGTGCAGATGACATGCAGTTCCCTAAAAAGCCACTAGATGGCAGACGAAGCATGCGAGCCAAGCTGGGGAAACTGCTGGGAACAATGGTTATCTGTGTTTGGGGAAGGGGGTAGGACGTGGTAAAAGGGAGGTCAGGGAGGTTCCCACTGAGGAACAGGAACAAGGGGGTCACAGTTTTGTCAGACGCTCCCCACAAAGGAAGACAAAGCTCTTACCTTTAAAACACGGAGTTTAACCTTCTCGACGGCCGCTTCTGTTCTGGAAGCCTCTCCTTGGAGATGTGGGGAGAGCAACTGCTCAAACGTGAACACAGCGTTCTCCATGAGCTGCCCATCAAGCCAACACAGAAAAGAGACGCCAGTCAGAGGCTGGGAACAAGGGCCCCGGTCGGCCTGCCTGGGCTCTGAAGGAGGAGATGCACCGCAGCTGTGGGCTGACCCAGGGCTCCCCCTAACTCCCCGGAGTGTGAAATAAGAAACCTGGAGGCCACTGTGAGATAGGAAGAGGGTGGAAAACGCCCTTCTCTATACATGTGTGCATGTCTGTCTGTCTGTCTGTCTGTCTGCATTAATGGTATCCCTTTGTCCCCTCTTCCACCCATCATTCTTAACGGGAAAGGAACTCCGGTGCAGAGGCGCTCAGAGCCGTGGTCCTCCTCCGTGCTCTGGCAATGCAGACACAGATCACATGACAAGGTGGGAGCAGGCTGCACCGTGAGTCACCCTGTAGCACATCCTCCCTGTTTTCCATCCCGCCATCCCATAGCCCCTTCCTCCTCTGCCAGGCTAGCGTTCCAGTTTCAATAGGAAATGGTCCCTAGTAGGCTCATTCGTGTATTTGAACACTTGGCCTCTGGCTGGCTGCACTGTTCTGGGCGGTTATTGAATCTCCAGGAGGTGGCTCCTTGCCGGGGGAGGTGGGAGGCTTAAGGAATATAGCTGGCTTCATCTCGCTTCCAGCTTGAGGCCTCTCTGCTCCCTGCGCACTAACCTTCGAGGGGTCCCACCCCCTATGAACTCCACCATGATCTCTTGCGTTGTTGCACTGTCTCCATCTCAAGCCATAGGGCAAAAGGAAGCCTCCCTTCCTCAGATATTCTGTCTTGGCAATAGGGAAGGATATCGCCAAGGCTGAGGGGAGAGGCAGGGGCAGGCTCCTTGGCACTGGTCGTGATCACACTGGGGACAGGGCTTTTATTGCTCAGAAAACTAATGCAGCTCAGACGTCTTAGGCTGTCGTTGTGACTGTGCCTGCTTCTCCAGGATCCAGACTTAGCCAAGGTACTGTTGTCACATTGTTGCCGAGTTCTGTCATTTATCCTTTAGATTTTTTTTTAGGGAGGGTCTCATTCAGCCTAGGCTGGCCTTGAACTTGAAATCCAGACAAAGAAGGCCTTAAGCTCCTGATGCGATCCTCCTGCCTCTACCTCCTCGATTCTGGAATTCTAGCCGTGCACTACCACATCCAGCTCCCTGAATCATCTTCAACCACCCATAATTTAGAGGTTAGGTAATAAAACCCAAAAACTAACCCTGCCTGTCATTTTTAAGTAAAATACTTTATCACGGCACTTTCAACGCTACTGAATTTACCTAAGATTTGGTCTTACTTAGAATTTGTCATAACTCTAGATCCCTGAAGTGGCATCCGATTCAGTGTTTAGATGCAGCAAGCTCCGCACAGAACATGTGAGGAATATAAGTGTGTCCAATCAGGACCTTTCCTTCACTTAGGGAATACTATTATATGAAGGAATCTATACTATTTACTCATTTTTGTCTCTTTTGGATAGGGACCTCCTTATAAGGGAAAAAATCTATAGTATGGACTCAAGAAATTCAAATATCAGGGCTGGAAACATGGCTTAGCAGTTAATACTTGCTGCTCTTCCAGGAGACCCGAGTTCTCTCCCCAGCACCCACAGGGAGGCTCACGGCCATCTATAACTCCATCTCTAATTGTGTAACACCCTCTTCTAGTCTCCTCAGGAACCTGCATGCACATGGTGGACAAGCATGCATATAATAAGTTAAACAAATAAAAGTCAGCTACGAGGCTGGAAACAGGTCTTCTCTAGTGAGGTGGGGATTTGTTTGGCAAGTGTTTCTAGATCCTAGCTGCATATTAGAAACAGTGGGATAGGAGAAGAGAGAGTTCTCTGAGACTTTCAATTATATTGTAACACACACACACACACACACACACACACACACACACACACACACTCACACACGTGTTTGAAGCCATTAGGGGTGAGGCAACACATTGGTAGTTCTTTCGCTGCTGTAGTTTTAGTTTTGGTTTTTGGTTTTTTGAGACAGGGTTTCTCTGTGTAGACTTGGCTGTCCTGTACTCTATTTGTAGGACAGGGTGGCCCCAACCTCACAGCAATCTGTCTGCCTCTACTTCCTAAGTGCTGGGATTACAGGTGTGTGCCACTATCACCCAGCTACGTCAGGAGATCTTAAATTTTCCCTATGTGTTTCTAATGTGCAGTCAAAGTTTGAAGCTTTGACTCAACCGTCAAATAATTACCAGCTAATACTACATATTTTCTGAGGAAAGACGAAGCTGGAAGTACACTATGTGTCCTCAGTCAGCATGACTCTGGAAACAGGTCTCAATTCCCTGAGCTGCAGAGCACTCACTCCAGCCACATCTGCAGGCATGCATTTCTCCTCTTCTTCCTCTCTCTTCTCTTCTTTCTCATCTCACCCTCACCCTCACCTTCATCCTCACCCTCACCTTCATCCTCACCCTCACCCTCACCCTCACCTTCATCCTCACCCTCACCTTCATCCTCACCCTCACACTCACCCTCATCCTCAGCCTCACCCTCATCCTCATCCTCACCTTCATCCTCACCCTCACCTTCATCCTCACCCTCACACTCACCCTCATCCTCAGCCTCACCCTCACCCTCATCCTCATCCTCACCTTCATCCTCACCCTCATCTTCATCCTCACCCTCACACTCACCCTCATCCTCACCTTTATCCTCACCCTCACCTTTATCCTCACCCTCACCCTCATCCTCACCTTCATCCTCACCCTCACCCTCACCCTCACCCTCAACCTCACCCTCACCCTCACCCTCACCCTCAGCCTCCCTGAGTACCCTTCTGGCTCCCACCTCTTGCATGTAGTTCTGAGTCCTCTGGACCACCAGGTCAGCGTGAGGGAATCTGAAGCGGCTCTGAAGGTCCTGCAGGCCCTCAGGAAGCTGGGTGACTTTAGCGTAACAAGGTTCCATCTTCACAGAATCCAGAGGAAGCTTTGCAAGCTGGTTTAGATGCTGCATTTGGCGAAGGAGAAAAGCAAACACCCTTGACTTTGAAGTATTTCCTCTACAGTACATCACATGTATTAGGAAGCAATCACATGCATGGTGTTTTCATTACTACTTAGAGCACTGCATCTGAGGTGTCCTCAGTTGTCTTCTTTCTTTCTGTGATTCTCTGGGGCAGCGCTACTGCCAGGAAGGAGACACAGAAGAGCCAGAGGAAGACTCAGAGGCACACTCAGCACGGCTTTCCCATCTTCTTAAGCCTTCAGTAGCCTCTCAGCCCCCAGTTCTTGAACTCAAGACCAGCCAGGCAGGAAACTTGCTCCACTTTCTAAGCTTAATGTAAATGCTTTCAAACTTAAACACTGTAATCTTAAATAGGAGAATGGGTGAAGACAGAAAAAAAAAATGCTGATAATGCAAGATCTCTGGAGAAGCTGTGAGAAGGCAGGTGAGTGGGAGTGACGTAAGAGACGCTGTCAGTCATGAATTTTCAAGGGCCCCTTCCCATTGTGCTTTAAAGGGGAAAAGCATTCACTTTAAGAAGTGAACAACAGGTACTGGAGGGATGGCTCAGAGGTTAAGAGCACTGGCTGCTCTTCCAGAGGTCCTGAGTTCAATTCCCAGCAACCACATGGTGGCTCACAGCCATCTATGCTCTCTAATGCCCTCCTGGCCTGCAGGTGTACACACAGATACAGCACTCATACATAAATAAAATCTAAAAATAAAGTGAATAATGGAGATGTCTCCTGAAGGGGAATTAAACATTTAAAAAGGAAAAGGGGTACATTGTTACATTTTCTTTTGTCTTACCATTATAAGTATATCACTTTCTTTTTTAAAGATTTATTTTTAATCATGAGGGAGAGAGAGAGAGAGAGAGAGAGAGAGAGAGAGAGAGAGAGAGAGAGAGAGAGAGAGAATACGAATGTAGGTATGCATGAAGGCCAGAAGAGGGGTCAGATCCCCTGGATCTGGAGTTACAGGTGGTTGGGAGTCACCTGACATGGGTGCTGGGAACTAACTGTGGGTCCTGTGGAAGAGTAGCAAGTGCACTTAAGTGCTGAGCCATTGCTCCAGCAACAACAATGTATTACTTAAAAAAAAAAAAAGCTGGGTATTGTGATGTACACCTATAATCCCAGCACTCGGGAGGCAGAGGCAGGCAGATCTCTGTGAGTCCGAGGTCAGCCTGGTTTACAAAGTGAGTCCAGGAAGCCAAGGTTACACAGAGAAACCCTGTCTCAAAACGACAACAGCAAAAAAAAAAAAAAAAAAAAAAAAAAAAAAAAATCAAATAAGCAAAAGAGGAAACATGGGTGCCAGTTTTACTACTAGCAAATTGTTTAGAGTTTAAATAAGTGATGACAGCATCACAAATGGTAACATGGGGAGAAGGCTGCCTGCCACAAACAAATCAGTACAATGCAAAATTTAAAATCTTTTAAAATTTAATGGGAACATCTGTTAACATGAAAATATTTTTTTAACCTAGGAATCTTGGCTACTGAAATAAAAGCATCAAGATATAAGGACTGTATATGTATACACATATACATGTATCTATAATATGACAGGATATATGTACAAAGTTATTTATTATGGCTTTGCTGGTGATGTCCCCAATAAAGGAATGGCTGAATAAACCATGGCATTTCTAAACATGAAGTACTATGCTGTCATTATGAAATGTGATTTATAACTACAGCAGTTACCTTGGAAACAGTTTCATGAAATCATTTTGAAGAAGAAACATGATAAGCAGCACACTGTATAAAATAACTGTATATTTTAACAAGCAAACAATGTAAGACAACAGCTCTGAAGTGTGTTTGTTTTATATATCTTCTTGGAGGAAAGTACAGAACAGCATAAGCCAAGTTGGTGGTAATAGTTATTTGCAGAGAAGTGAGTGGTACCAGGAAACAGAAGGGACTAAAGGCAAGTTAACACACACACACACACACACACACACACACACACACACACACACACACCACAGGTACCCATGTACATATAGCCATGTACACACCCACCCATCCCCATGCAGGCATGTGCATGCACACACGCCACTGTAATAAGAAACATCTAGGCATTTTGGAAACGATCTTGGTTTTGTGCAATCATGCATGCGGGTATGCACATAAAGAAATAAGGAAAATGCAGCTCGGGAGGGTAACTACGGCTTACCACAATCTATCATGTATTCTATAATGAGCTCGAAGAGCTGCCAACACACAGAAATGAAAAACGTTTAAGGGAATAGAAGTGGTAATTACTGACTCCATCATTCTGCGCCATCGACATGTATAAACCGCTGAAACAGGCACGTGGAAGCTGCTTTTGCTAAATAAAAAAAAAGCACCGACTCCTCAGGTGGGTCCACAGGTAAACAGAGCAGGGCGAAAGGCTGGCATCTCTACCTTCACTTAGCATCTGCCTGTCTACTTTATTTTGGCCAAAGGCACAGAGATAAGTCATTGATCTAAAGCTACAGTCAATGCTGGGTCCTAGGAGGAGAAGAATCTCCCAGGATACACCCACAGTACAGATGAGGGCAGTCACCGTCGCAGGCCAGCCTACACCTGGAGCAGAAGGGATCATCCCACAGGACCCAGATGGGTCTCCTTAAAGGTTAATGATGGAGACTACATGGAACCTCAAGAGTTAGAGCTGGGGCAGTGCTCAAGGAGACCAGGAGCTCCGATCAAGGCCCCGCCCCAGCTCTCCCTCCATCTAAGCCTGAAGCTCATGTCAGCACTGGGAAGACAGACTTGGGTCTCTGGACCCCTGTATCTGTTCTTCTTCCCAAGATGGGCACATTGAACAGACCTCTTTCCTCTGCCTCTCACCATTACTCATTTCTTTTATTGGCATGTTGTGACAGGTGGCTGAGCGTAGCTTCTGCCAATCAAAGCTCTGGGTAACAGTGTCACACTGTAGCCACTAACTGTGTATAATTGCAACGCGCCAATTAAAAAGAAAAACACTTTAACTGATTATTAGGAAGGGAAGGGGAAAAACAGTCACCCCAACACCTTAGTGGTATGGAGAGTGTAAAACAAGCTGTCAGTGTCTGTGCCGGCAGATTCCAGCTCCTCCGGAGTTCATAGTCGAGCAGATTACAGGCCTCCCCTACGTGCTGATTCAGTAGACTGAGGTGCCACTGCTGCTTGACAGCATAGGCTTATATTAGGAGTCTAAAGCTGGGGAAACTAAGCAGCAACTGTTACTTAAAATACGAAGATATGCTTATATATGAACAAATTAAGCAAGCAGGAAAACGCACACCAGACTGTTTATATCAGTCAATTCAATGGCTTGGGAATAGAGGCGGAGGGACTAGGGGCAGTAGGTATCAATTCTGGCTACTAATTTTGCCTCTTTACGGACACAGAATTATATATTTGAGTTGGTTGCTTCACTTGTACAAGCATTATTTTTGCAACTTAAAACCATGAGTAAAGAAAATTAGGCGGATTTAGTCATGAACGGATGGATGGATGAGTCTGTTGGGTTGATGGCAGAAATGCCACATACATGGGTGGAAGGGAAAAGAAAAGAGGAGAGGCAGGCTGCGGCTCCTCTGCCCTCCATTGCTTTCCTACCTCCTTCAGCTGGGCGCCATCCTGGCTGGCATGGAAGCTCTGGCTGACTTCGTCTACTTCTTTTTCGAAAAGGGCTCGGACTTCACTGAAGCCTGAGCTCACCGGCCCCATTAGCTCCTCCAGAATGGACGCCAGGAACGGCTGCACACTCTCCCCACAGCTCTTCTCAGCTGGCTCAGCCACCATTGCTGAGGAAGGACAAGGTCAAAGGAAAACATGACTTAGGGCAAAACTGGGTCCACAGGCCATGTCCCAGCTATATGGCCACATGGGCACGTTGAGAAGGGCAGAGCAGGTCTAGATCCTTTGCCGGCAATCATCAGGCTGGAAACCCAATGGATGCTCTGAGACCCAAAGCATCTCCAGGATGTCTGCTTCCCCAAGCTTCATCCTGCCTTGGGAAGGACGCGGTCCTGGGCTCCTCAGGTGTCAACTCTAAGCACCATAATAACCCAAAGAACAATTCTATGATTTCCATTTTATAGACAGCAAAACTTAGACCATGGTTAAGGAGTTTTCCTGTCACCCTGAGGTGGCATGCAGAGGCTTATGACCTCAGCCCCACCAGCCCCAGCCTTCTAGGCTTCTCAAAAGCTGCCATATGTCAAGGAGGCTCTTTACTTAGTGTCACACCCATCTCGGCCATCACAACCTCCTCCCTGTGGGTAGCGCTGGGGCTATATCCCTCAGCTTTCTCTGCCTGCTCCTGACTGCAGTGTGCTCCACCCTGACTCCCCATCCTGTCATCCAGTGCCCTTTCACCTGGGCCTGCCTCCCTCCCCTTCTGCTTGTGAGCAACCCTTCAGGGACCAGTTCAAATGTCACATACCTGGGGACAATCTAATGACCCCACCATCAAACTGTGACAAGTCACTGCAGAAACTCAGTGGGTCACACAGCTCTGTCACATGTCACAGAACTAAAAAGGGAAGAGCCAACGGGCCTGGATGTCCATCCCTTCCACTTTACATATGGAAAAAAAGAGAAAGCTGGCCACCTTTTGTCCCATTCGTGAACTCACTGTGCTGTAGTTACCTGCTCAAGACCTGTACGGAGGCCAGCAAGATGGTTCAGTGGACGAAGGCACTTCCTGTCATACCTGACGACCTGTGTTTGATCACCCAGGACCCACATGGCAGAAAGAGAGAACTGACTCCTGAAAGATGTTCTTTGACCTCCACACATGTGAAATGCGCATACCTGTGCACACGCGTGTGCACACACACACACACATATGCACACACACTCACAAATAAATGGTGTCAAAAAAAAAAGAACTGCATAAGACCAGCCAACATTGTAGCAGGTAGCACTAACTGGATTCAGTGGTTTACTGGGAGGGAGGGAGGGAAGGAGGGAGGGAGGGAGGGAAGGAGGGAGGGAGGGAGGGAGGGAGAGAGGGAGGACAAATGAAGATGGAGGTGGGAGGGGGATGCAGAGGGAGAGTGAAAGAGGGCAGTTGGATGTAGATAAAATCAAGATATATTGTTTACATGTACGAAATAATCAAAGAATAAATGAAAGATCCTTTTGATGATATATTCAAACATGAAACCATTTGAGTTTTGTAAATTTAAAAAAGGACTCGTTTGAAACCAAATTGCAAAAGTGCTTGCCAAGAAAAGAAACTGTCAGTTAATTAACTTCGTGAGAGGAACTGTTTGAAAGGCATCTAATTGGAGGTCCAGAATAATCCTGAGCACTGACAACACACAGTAATGATCTGCAGTGCTGGGATGTCCTTGGTGAGGTGGGTAGTGATGGGGCCATATTCCTCAGCTTTCCCTGCCTGCTCCACCCCGACTCCATCCTGTCATCCAGTGCCCTTTCACCTGGGCCTGCCTTCCTTCTGCTTGTGAGCATCTGTTTCCTCATGTCCTCAGGGTCTAATTCATAAGTCACATACCTGGGGACAACCTAATGACCCCACCACCAAACTTCCTGAATCGTGGCCTTCAGGTGTTCCCTCCCAGGCCGAATCAAACCTGAATCTCCTATATATACACTGTGCCCTCTTTCAAGTACACAGGGATGAGGTCGTGATGACCCAGGTGGGTATGACACTAAGTAAAGAGCCTCCTTGCATATGGCAGCTTTTGAGAAGTCTAGAAGGCTGGGGCTGGTGGGGCTGAGGTCAGAACCCACTGCATGTCAGGAATACACCTTAACCACGGTCTCAGTTTTGTCACCTGTGAAATGGCAATCATTGAAGTCATTATCCTTGGGGTGATGAGGAGGAGGAAACAAGTTTACCATTTTCAGAGTGCTTAGATTAATACCTGAAGAGGCCAGGACTGAGGACTTCTCATACTTTCTAACCCACCTCACTCTAAAACAGTACCCTCCTGAAGAGTTCCTCTGTCCTTTCTGTTCTGGTTTTTCTGGGAGCATTTATCATGTCTTCCATCTGTCTCAGCATCTACAAAATGCTTCGTGTCCTCCGTGTGTAAGTGCGTTGACCTGGAGCCTCTCAGTCCTCGGCTCAGCTTGAGCAGATTAAGTCCTTGCTGAACAGACACTTGTAGAACAGAACTGCAGATCAATGGCTTTACTCCCGAGTGCCATATGGGGGGAAATGGAGGGACGACCCACTGTGGTGGCTTGAATAAGAACGGCCCCCATAGGCTCATATATTTTAATGCTTAGTCATCAGGGAGTGGCACCACTTGAGAAGGATTAGGAGGTGTGGCCTTGTCAGAGAAGGTGTGTCATGGGAGCAAGCTTTGAGATTTCAATAGTCCAAGTCAGACCCAGGGCCTCTCTCTTCCTGGCACCTTCGGATCTGAATGAAGACCTGTGGGCTGCTTCTCCAGCACCATGTCTGCCTGGGAGCTGCCCTGCTCCCCAGCATGATAATGGACGAAACCTCCAAAACTGTAAGCCAGCCCCAATGAAATGCTTTCCTCTACGAGTTGCTGGGATCATGTCTACTACTTAAAGCCCCCAAACCTTTCCTGAAATCTACTCCTCTTCGTCAATGCAGCTGGCCTCCTTCTTTGTTTTAAAGGGGGAGAACCAGAGGCCGAGTTAAAATGTGTCTGACATGTTTTTGTTTTTCTCTGCCTTTCTCACCTCCCTCCCTCCCTTTTCTCCCTCTTTTTTTCTCTCCAATGTCACACTTTCTTTCCCATCCCCCACACACCTGGAACTTACCATCCTCCCTCCTGACCACAGTGCTAAAAATGACTGTTAATTCCACTGAACCTGCCTGATACTTTGTTTTAAAAAAGGTTTGTCTGCTACTTTCTTGCCAGATTTCTTTTAGGGAACTACTACTAGTCTGGGAGCCACAGAGGATGATGTGAAAGAGATAGGTCTAATTTCAGCCTGGGTAGTTAGGCCCAGATGGGTCTGAGAGAACAGAATGTTGGCAGTTTTAGGTATAATATATTGCAACAGACACTCATCCTAGATTGGCCGTGAGGCTGGACCATATCTAACAGAAATCACACTGATGCTAATCTGTATCTGGCCTTGGAGGCACTGCAGAAACAGGCACACGGACATCACACTTGCATAGCTAAGCATCTTCTAATCTCCTCTTAGTGGTACCCATCCCAAGAGCTCTAAAACATGATGGGCTGTCATATAAAGAAGATGTGAACTGCAAAAGATAGCATGCCAGGCAGCCTCAGGAGCACAGGAACTCAAGCTCCATCACTAGCTCAGAGGGTACTCAGCAAATGTTCAATGTGTGAGTAATCACCTGAGCTATTCAGAAATACGGCTGAGAAGCAACTATCACTGAGGAGCTTACATGCCCTTCCTCCGCAGCAACATTGGCATACTCCCTGCACTGGGTACAGGACAACAGGGAACCTCAGAAAGTATCCTATAGACCCCTCCAAGCAACCCAAGGCTTTGGGGAGGTGGGGGTGGGGGTGGGGTATGGGTGGAGTGGGCCAGCCATTGTCTGTCAAGGGTCAGACAATAAGTATCTGTGGTTACGTGGTCCTTAAGCTTCCACTTAAGGTTCCAACAGCTCAGGTCTGATGTGGTAACACAAAGCAGCTTAGTCCATGAACACATGAATGAACACGGCTGTGTTCAATATGACGTCACCTACAAAGTCTAGGGGGCCAGATCCATCTTGATGGCCACAGTTCGCCACCCACACTTTAAACTGCAGATTAGGAGTCTAAGGCAAATAAAAGCCCAGTGGCCTCCAAGGGCACTTGACTGGCCAATATGCACACTGACTTGGCACCACAAACACAGATTTACTGATCCTAAGCCAAAATTGGGGGCTTGTGTCATCAAAATACACAGGCACATTATGAAACAGGAAGCAAGATTCCATCCACCTTGAGTCTACGAAGCATCCAGGGTAAAAAAAAAAAAAAAGAAAAAGGCCCTTACTAATACCACAGCATGCTCCTACTGTCTCTCATCAAGGCCCTCAGCTTAATTCTCCTCTGAAGCCAATATACTATCTGAGGGCAATCAGTTCTGATATTGCCCCCCAACCCTACTTCAGAGGAGGCCAAAATCCTGGGACACTAAAATTCCTGCTATCAAATGATACAGTCTTTTAACATAACCTGTGTACACCCAACTATATACCTCCTATGGTTTAAGACATCTTTAGTTTACTTATAATACAATATAGACGTCACCTAGTTGTCACACTGTATTGTTTGGGGAATAACAGAGGAGTTGGCACCTGATCACTGCAAACGTGTTTTCCTTGGGCATTTTCAGTCTGCGGTTGGTTGCATCCACACATGTGAGACTCATGGACACACAGGGGCAGCACAGTCTCTCGGTGTGCACATCTCTATAGGAGCAGGAAGGGGGTGTTCCACCAACCTCTGATCTTCCCGGTTAGAAAGTTCTTTGAGTTCACAATCTGATCCATGTCTGAGCGGATGGTCCCTTCCAGGCCCTTCGTCAGAGCTCTGCACTCCTCCTTCAAGGCACTTAATCCCTCTGACACCTGATGCTGAACCAGACTGTAGGCTTCCTCCAGGAGCTGCAAAAGGGAACAGCACATGATCTACAACTGAGTAAGTTACGGCTGGGAGGGAGGCGGACCCGTCACAGTCTCGCGCATGAACAAAACAGAGCACACGCTCAAATCTCAGGTTCAACTCTGACATCATTAGTTCGGATGTCAGTGGGGTTGAGTTGCCTCAAGGTAGACATTTTTTTCTACCTAAGAAGAACACCACCACCAAACACCCTAAAAAAAAAAAAAAAAAAAGGTAAAGAGATGATAACGTTCATTTTGACAGCGCGGTTGCCAAGCAGCCTTGTCACTTACTCCGAACCAGGCCCTCTTCCTGTCATTCTTCTTCCCCTTCAGCTTAGGCAGCAGGTCAGTCTGAAGGGTGGGCACGAGCTCCTCCATCACCAGATTGCTCAGGACCTGCAGAGTAAACGAGACGCCCAATGGGCATCAGCGGATGGTGGCCAACTAGAGACCTCACAGGCTCTGAAGTAAACAGAGGTGGGGGCGGAGGCGGAGAATGAGAGGCCTTGAGTGTTGACGCTGGGAACAGAACTCAGGGCTGTGCATATGATCAGCGCATAAAATCTTGGTTCCCGGTCTCGGAGGTGACTGTCCCCCAACGTTCCCCTGGGGACAGGAGTGTGCCTGCCGGCGTTCTCTATTGCTGTTATCTCAACAGGAAAGGCAATTTCCTCAAATTCACGCTCCTCATGTTCACACTAAAAAGACCTCACGCATTTGGAACGAGAGGAGAGCTTTCAATGGCAGATAAGGCATCGTTAAACGAGAGAATCCAGTCTGAACGCGATGGCTTGAGCCTGGTCTGGGGTCCTAGGCCCCCACTCTTCCTCAAGCCTCCACATGCCTCATTCTCTCTACTCCTACTGTTCCTTAGACACGCTTCCCATCCTCTGATGCTTACAGAAGGGAGGGACAAAAATGGAGGAACAGAGCGAGGAAGAGCTGAGAGCATGCCGGAGCACTCCAAGCCCTCTCTGCACTGCCTTCCATCGATGCTACTGTGCCAAGGGCTGGAGGGGCTGGTACGGGAGATAAAGCCAAGGTAATGGACAAAACCAGAGACGCTCTCCAAGGTGGCTGGCTAAACGTCTTCTGACGAGACCAAGCTGGCTAACGGGTCCTGTAAAGAAGGAAAAGATGGTACCAACGTGGCAAGAGAGAAGCTGATGCTGGCAAAAGTGGGAACAGCCTGCAGGAAACAGAGATGCCAAAACAAAGCAGGCTCAGAAAGCCAAAGGCACTGTTGATGCCAGGGAGAAAGTGGGGGTGGACGGGGGTGGGAGGGTGGGGTGCAGGGGCCGAGGAAGAATATAACTGTGCATACCTGGGGTGCTGCCTAGATATTTTTAAAATAAATGTTATTTTTAAAAGAAGTTTTATAAAAACGCAGATTTTTGCTGGGTGAGGTTGCACATGCCTATAATCCCAATACTTAAGAGGTTAAGCTGGGTGTGGTGGCGCATGCTTTTAATTCCAGCTCTCCCAAGGCAGAAGCAAGCTGATCAATGTGAGTTCGAGGCCAGCCTGGTCTACAAAGTGAGTCTAGGACAGCCAAGGCTACACAGAGAAACCCTGTCTGGAAAAAACCAAAAAACAAAAACAAAAACAAAACAAAACAAAACAAAAAACCACAAAACAACAACAAAAGTTAAGGCAGGAGGATCCCCAGGTCAGTGTGAGCTACATGGCAAATCCTGTCTCAAAACAAAACCAACCAAGACAAAGCTGCAGTTTTCTTGTTTTGAAGCTTACCACGGTAAGCAAAATATTTCACTGTTTCATTGTGTCTTAAAGGGGAGTGGCATATGTCATAAAGAAACATCTCCTAGGCTGGAGACCTAGGTGGGAGAAATATTTTTGCTTTATAGTTTAGAAGGCTCCCAGGAGAAGAGATTTCCTTCTGGGGACACACGGCTACCTGGGCTAATGCCTATGGCATTAAAAACCAAAACCAAACCAACAAAAAATTGCTAAAATTATTTTTTATGTTCTCTTCTCTCACTCTTCTTTCTGCAGTTAACAACACTAAACCCAGAGACCTGTTAGAACATGACCCTCCCCGCCCCACCGCCCCAAACTGGCTACCGGTATCCAGCTTTGCAGCAATGCCATGAAGATGGAGTCCCTTAAGAGAGCAAGTGGCTCCTTTGCTCTAGATCATCAGATGGATAATTCTGCCATTTCCCACTGCTTCCTGAAAGCCAGGCTAGGCTGGTGAAAACGTGTTCAATAGCATGCCAACTGTGAAGTGCCAACCTGTGAAATGCCAACCTGTGATATGCCAACCTTCACTTTAACCGTTCCTGTCCACGGGATGAAGAGAATATTGTGTTTTACAGTAACTTTCTGCTGCAGCCATGAGCTGAAGAAAGGGGCTAGAGAGTTGCTATGCACTGTTCATTACCCATGTACTGTCTGGTATACTGTGACTGTCTAGGAAAGGTATCATTAGGAAATCTCTCCAAGCTGGCTCGACAGTTAAAAAAATCTGGACCCTGCTAGGCAAGCAAAAAGAAAGATAAACTAGCACCAAATACTATGAAACAATTCAGCATCTGTGAGCTGAGCAGAATTGAGGGCACACTGAAAGTTTTCGGAGTGCTTTGTAGGAATGTCCCCAAATCTATCCTAAAACTTTGTGCTGCTCGGCGCTCATGCTCGCTCGGATCTGAACAGTACTCCACATGTCCACTCGTAATGGCCCCACCCTTCCTTCGCTGCCCCTGGCCCTGCCTTGGGGTAGCTCTGCTGCCCAGACTCAAGACCACAGCTCAGCAGCTACAGCAGGCTGCAGGCTGCAGGCTGAGGTCTGCAAAAGTGTTAAGGACAACACGGTTGAGAACGGCAGCAGGCAGCAGAGCACACAACCACTCAAGACATCTGGTCTGTGAAGTTGAAATGATATTTATCCAAAACAACTGACCTCCTCCTTCCATAAAAATTCAGATTACCCTTTGGGGATTAAGGAAGCTCTCTCTGAGCTCACTGCTCAGCCACAAGCCAGTGGAAACCCCCACAAGCTCACTGGCCTTGGCCGGTCTCCAGAGCGCCATTATGGCGGGGTGTGACGGGCTAGCTGGACTGAACAGGAATGCATTCAGGCTGGAAAGGACAAGCAGGCTGGTCCCCTGGGCCTGTGAGCTCCTGGGAAAGGAGCTGTGAGGCAAGGCTCAGACTGAAGGGCTGTCATCTGCTTCACTGTGGATCCACCTCGCAGATTGAAGAAAATGCACAGGTCTTGAAAGTTCACTAAGAGACTTGTGTTCATCTTTCTTAATCACTCTCCATGTCCAATTAAGAGATGAGTCACTATTTCTGGGGAATCTTATAAGGGACTTGACATATTCTGTTCAGTAGGTAACTGATGGTCCCCAGGCCCCATCCTGCCCAGGTGGGTAAGTTCTTGTTAGGAACCTATGCCCAAAACTTATCAAGTATGGCATAAAGAAAGAGAGCTACAAGGGATGGAGACTAAACCGAACAGGAAATGCTGTCACGGTTGAAAAGCCTTGAGCTCAAGAATCACAGTTATCCTAATTCATCTTCCTCAGGAGACTGGGTTGGTTTTGAGCTTGAGTGTGAATTGATCTGAGAAGAGCCAGAGAAGCAACATTCCATTTGGGTGGGCTTTCATATTCCTCTGGTCTTTCCCACACGACGTTCCAAGAAATTTGCTTCTATTTTACAGCTTAGGGACTTGAAAAGAAAATATGTCTGGGAAAAAGAAAAGAAAAGAAAAGAAAGGGGGAAGGGGACAAGAGGCTGCAAGGGTGGTGGGGGGTAGGGGTCGGGAATAACCCTGAAGCTGGCAGAGCCCTTGGTGCCAAAGCCCAGCCACATCTCATGCCAACACTATCTCCTTCGTCCTCTCATCTTGACTCCTCTGTGTCCCTCTCCTGGCCTTTCTGGTGTTACCTGCCCTGGCCAGCTCTCTTTATGGAAAAGAGAAGCCTGTGGGATTTTTGAGGGAAGGTAGCTAATCAAATAAATAAATAAACAAAACAATTAAGGTCCTCTTACTTCCTTGTAAAACAGGGCACACTGAGTTTTACCATAAGGAATCTAAAAAAATATAATGTTTATAATTTTGAATTTTTTCTTTATTACTTTTGTTTTTTCAAGACAGGGTTTCCTCTGTGTAGCCTTGGCTGTCCTGGACTCGCTTTATAGACCAGGCTGTCCTCGAACTCACAGAACTTACTTGCCTCTGCCTCCCCCGAGTGCTGGGATTACAGGTATATACCAACGTGCCTGGCTTAATTTTGTATTTTGAAAAGGAAGAGAAGATGGTAGGAAACCAAGTGTGTCATCAGATTAATCAAAATGAACACACCAAGCAGGGCATGGTGGTGTCTGCCTCCATTATGTGACTAAGGAAGCTGAGACCCACTCTCCCAAACCAACCAGAGCACACACACTGAGGTCACACCACTGCGCTTCCTTTCTGACTGGCAGCCGTGAAAAGGGGGTGAGGCTAGGCAAGGATGCCCCTTCTGACTGCACGCTGGGTCCATGGCCCCTGTGCTACTGAAGGGCTGTAGGTGAGCGTATCCACTTAGAGGGTCAAAGCTCTTTTAAATAAAAATGAGTCAATAAGGAATAGGCAAGGCCTCAAACGTGGGACATTTTCTGGTCTTAGAACCAGGCAGCACTGGGAAGCATGTGCCGTTCTCACCCACCTGGCTAATTTAAAGGCGAATAATAAATACACCTGTACCTGCAGCTACTTGACATTTTTTTGCGGATTGCTTTCTCTCGTGATTTCATTTGACAGTGCTCATAGCTCATATTGACAAGCAAAAAATACGTTGATGCTTTTACCAGCAGTCAAATATTTTCACCTGAACAGTCTCCCAGGCAAGTTACTCTGAGACACGGCTCTGCCTGGACCTTTGCCTAAAACAGCCATCACCAGGAAGGCCTGCCATCCTAGCATGAGTCATGACTGCCAAGAGAACAACGTGGAAAGGGCCATGCAGGTCTCTGGTGCTTTAAGTAGCACCTAGCACAGGTTAGCCTAAAGGAAAAAGTGGATAGAAAACACAAAAAAAAAATCCCTGAAACACTCAACCCCAGAAAAGACCTACTAAATTCTTGTTTTCGGTGGAAAGGAACTGACGTTGGATTAAAATTTTTAAGTGAAAGGAAACATGAAGCAAGTGGCATAGCCAAACCCCAGGAGATGATAACGGTGTTAGGCCATCTCCGGGGTTTGCATTAGTCTCCTGGATCGGGAGCAGAGGACAGCTTTCCTTTGTCATCTGTGTCCTCTGTCCACTCACATGTAACCCACATGAAACCACCATCTGTGCCGGCACGAACTATTGTCTCTCATGAGCTCTGAGCCACAAGCACCCAGCACGAAGCCTGGCCTGGAGCGGGCGCCCAGTGGAGTTCCTGAATGCACAGGGCTGCACAAGTCACTTAGCTGTTCTATGCTTAGCCCAGTTCCCTCGTACTACCTGCCCTTCCCACTCCTTCTGACGACTGTCAGCAGACTTAGGATTTGAACATTTTTAACACCCACAAGAGCATCTGGACACAGGTCTCTCTACTAAATATCTGTTAAACATTAAATGCTGTCTATTTGCTAGGTTTCCACTTCTTATGCTTTGGGGCATAAAATACTGTAAATTTTTCATCTACTCAAAGTTTCAAATAGACGCACTTCTGCAAAATATCAGAGAGGGGAAGCCTTCTGAACACTAAAACAACAAAGAACACTTCCGTCGCTGTGAGCAATCTTCTGGCTTACAGATTCAGAGACCTAAGCAAAGCGTTGTGAGGTGCCCTACTGAGCGCCAGGTCTGGTGGTTTTCATACTAGGTACGCAACAACGCACTGACTAGATGCTTTTAGATAGCTTAGGGACATGGCCTGGAAACCACATCATCTGTTTATATAACTTTCTGTGGACCATGCGATGCGTTAAATGGCTGGACCTCTACCGCGCAGATGAGGGAGGAGCCATGGCTCTGAGCCCTGCGTTACCTGGACTTCATCCCCAGCCATCGTTTCCCATGCTCCGTAGTGACCCTTCTCCTGCCGGAAGGACTGCACGGCTTGTAAAAAGGCTTGGGCTTCAAATGTCATCTGCTTCGTGTAATCTGAAAGAAAGAAAAGGGGCGTTTAATAAAGACGAGCGGTATTTTGCATTTTTCTGTGGTTCTTCAAGTGTGATGGGCCATTGGGGGAACATTTTCTATTATGAGGCATGAAACTATGAGAACACAGAAGGATAAGCGGGTGGTCCACCAGGAGCTCGGCTGAGGTGTACCTCACACTGCTTACTCACCTTCCAAGCTGCTAATTCCATCACTTACTGAGCAAAGTGGTCAGGACCACCATTGCCTTCCTTCCTTCCCTCCCTCCCTCCCTCCCTCCCTCCCTCCCTCCCTCCCTCCCTCCTTCCCTCTCTGTTGCCTCAAATGCTTTCCCCAGGTACCCAGTGACTGCAAGCCACCAAAAACAAACTTCTCATATGAGCCATCCATTGTGATGCATCTGAATTCAAACTAAAGCCCAATTTCTTTGTGAGCTGATATTAGCCCTTTCTGTCAAAGGCAAGTCTACATAGTATGCTAATTTATGCAAATGAAACGGTAAATTGATGGCTCATAGCAGTCTACTGTTTATTTAAACGCATCACCTATTTCATTCAGGACTGACAAAAATCCCAGAGGAAAGTATCGTTATCACCTCACTTAGCAGATGAGACTGACAAGGCCAAGCAAGCTGAATTAACTGCCTAAGGTCAGACAGACAGTGAGTGGAGGACCCAGGTGAGAACTGGTAGGCGTCCTACTCCACATCCTAACTTGACTGAGTTTGCCCCTCCAAAGATATTGCACGTTAATGGTGTCAAATCTGAGAAATAATCTATCAGAGGAATGGAATGACTGCCCAGCAGAGGGATTTAAAGTATGGAGAGGGCAGCTGGGGTTGAATAATGCCTGAAACTCCATAAGTCACATTGTGTGCCTTCCTGCTGGCCGGTGGTGGCACATGCCTTTAGTTCCAACACTGTCCTGAAAAACAGAGAGAGAGAGAGAGAGAGAGAGAGAGAGAGAGAGAGAGAGAGAGAGAGAGAAAGAGAGAAAGAGAGAGAAAGAGAATGAATTATGTACCTTCCTACCCAACACATAAAACTAGCCTGTGGTCTTTTGCTTGGGGTTTGCTGAGGGGCGCACACTGAAGCCCAGCACACGCAGAGCCCAGTGTAGGCTGTCCTGGAACCCATAATCCTGCCCCGGCCTCCTGAGTGCTAGGATTACAGGCATGTGTCACCACACCAGCTAAAACTAGCTCTTGATAGAGGAAATGATAACAAATGTGGAGATTTTCACTTGGGAAATGAACTTTAAAAATAATCTTGGAGTAGCAAGATGGCTTAGAGGAGTGGTTCTCAACTTTCCTGATGCTGTAACCCTTCAATACAGCTCCTCATGTTGTGGTGACCCCAACCATAATACTATTTTTGTTGCTACTCCATAACGGTAATGTTGCTACTGTTATGAATTGTAAAGTAAATGTTTCTGGAGATAGAGGTTTGCTGAAGGGGTCTTGACCCACAGGCTGAAAACCACTGGCTTACAGGGTGAAGGTGTTTGCTGCTGCCAAGCTTGATGACCTGAGTTCAATCCGTGAGACTTACTCGGTTGAAGGAAAGAACAAACTCTTTCAAGTTGTCCCCTTACCCATGTCATGGCACATACACAGTCACACCTAAACACACAATAAATCGATAAGTAAATGTAATTAAAATTTAAAAAATAATCTAACTAGGCATTTTCAGAGTACAGCTCACTTAGCATGCATTAGTCCCAAATTTAATTATGTTTCATGCCCAACACACACACACACACACACACACACACACACACACACACACACACATCTAATCCACTTGTAAAGAAATCCACACCTAGAAAGGAGACGTGAAGGGAGGTAAATGGCAAGCTTCCATTACTATATAGCACATAGCTCCTTGCTAGAAACTATAATCTAGAATCTGTATGTGTAGATGCTATTAGAATGAAGGCAGCCATTTCACTGCGGAGATGGGTGGCATCATAGCTTTAGCCCAGCAGAATTACTCAGTCAAAGTGAAATGGTTGTTATGGGGACTGGACGTAACTTAAGTGAATCCGTCTGCCCTGGCAGGTGACAACCAACTAGCAGGCTGTGAATTACCTTCTTTGAGGTTTACCAGATTATAAAGTACCAGGCACCTAAAGGAGAAAACACAGCTCAGGCCACAGCATCTACAAGAGCTAAACATTCTTTATAAATGAGAGGACCACGGAGCAAGCCTAGGAGCGACACCTTCAAAACCATAGAAGAAGAACTGACATCTCTAACATCAACACAGAGATTTGCTCAAAAATGGAAAATTGGGGAAAAAAAAAAACCTGGCCCATCCCACAAATCAAGTTTTCAAATTGAAGTATCTCCTTTCTTGTTATTTTTCTTGGCTTGGCAACTCATTCAGTGTTTAACCTCAGAGGATTAGAAAAAAATTTTAAATTAAGGTTGTCCTATAGACTTGCCAATACCAGCAGTGGTCCTCTGTCTCCCCACAGCGGGATTGCGATGTGGGCCTCAGCACACTGGGGAAGGACTGGACAGAGTGGCATGGGGACTGTAATTACCACGTGGAGCTTCAAGATGACTCATACGCTCCGATTTTTAACAGCTGGTTTCATTTCCAACCGAAGGAAACAAAGAGATGAGAGAAAATTTGACTCTGTTCGGATGGAGTAAGGATGGCCAGGCTTCAATTCCTCGGTGCTTTACAAGCAGAGTGACTTCGCTTTCTTCTTCCCCTGCTGACCTCAGTAATCGGAGGAGATATTTATATCCTGCCTGTTGCCTTCTGTGTCTACATCAAGACAAACTGACATGTGTACTGATGGGTACCTTGCTGAAGATCTTTGGGGTGGGGAGACTGGAAGGAAATGGGATTTGGAGACAATGATAATAACTTTAGACAAAAGCCAAAGAAGGGTGTCAGAAAGTGAGCATGGAATGGGGTGGGAATGAAGCGCCTTACCTCAGGCAGAAGAAGAGAAGGGACAGGAAACCACATGGGCCACAGGAGAAGCCACAGTCAGTCAGAAACGGAATCCGAGAGACACAGCGCTTTTACCATTAGGAAAATGAAAATTTTAAATCCCCTTTCCTATAGTGGGAGAAAGATGTACGTTGCTAATTTGTTGCTAGATTTTCAGCCTATAAACTAAGTAAACAAAGTGATTGATGAAAAACATGAAGAAGAAATCTGTTACAGAATAAAGTTCTCTGGGAGTGTCTGTTCTGGTGATCAGAAACGAAGCTGAAAAGGCAGTCACCACCAGCTCAGTGAGCAAACCAAGGACAGAGCTGTGCGGCACAGTGGGAGCGTGACCTCCGTTTCTCTTCGGCTGTTTGCAGAGGCTGAACTCGGTACAGGTGTGCGAGAGAAAACAGATGACCAGTTATTTGATCAGCTTCCTGGTTGAGTTCTCAGGAGAACATATAGTCTCCTCACAACTGCCTTTTTTCCTGCCAATAAGCAAACCAAAGGCCTCCAGGACCTCCCTGCTGCTCCATGAAGCTGTCCCTTTGCAGGAAGACTTACGGCAGGTAGCAAGCAGTCCAGAATTTCCTTTTTCCCACATGCTATAATTTTAAGACTATACAAGGGATCAGATAACAACTTAGCAACTGAGCCATTTGTTAAAGCCAGATGAGGAAGCTGGGGGGGGGGCGTGAGTTGGGGGGAAGGAGTCAATTTCTTAGCTGAAGGTCACACAGCTGGCCAGAGTCAGAGCCAAGTGGCCTTGGCATTCACACTTACTTAGATCATAGACTATGAGAATCAGGTGTGACCCTCATGGTCCCTGACCCAGAGTTCTTCTTCAGTGCTGAGAACCTTTAGAATGTCAGAGCAAATGCTCTCTCGGCCTTGGCTCAAATAGTTCCAGTGGCAGGAAGCTCAGAACGGTAAGGAAATGGTTCTTTCCATTCCTGAATGGTTCTAATTATTTTAAAATTTTTAAATTGCCCCCTTCTTTCAAGTGACTATGTTTCCACGCGCACACACGCCATCTGATCTCTCCCTTACAGAGGGAGGCAGTTGTCCTCACTCTCCTGCCATATGGAAGGGCTAAATCCCAGGTGGACTGACCCTCCTTCAAGGACTCTTTAAACAGTTTACCCTTTGGATCTTTTTAATTTGACCCTCTTTTCTCCTCAATGGTGCCCTCTAAATTCATCATCCTCTTGGCCCCAGCTCTCAGAGGAAGGGATAGCGCCTTGCCCTCTTTCTGGTTTCTCCTTTAATGGGGCCACAGCATCCGGGTGACTCATGCCTTTCTTGAAATCCAATAAAATCCATAAACTTTTTTTTTTTTCATATGAGATGCTTGCCAACCTAAGCGTCTCCGAACTTGCACTTCTCCTTTTGAGTTTAGGACAGCCTTTAAAGCGCATCCATATGAAGTGACAACTTGCTGTGATCAGGCCCCGCTAGCCCAACCATTTAAAAACAGCAATTCTGTCCCATAGCCCCTTTCACCCAGGAACCAGAAAATCTGCTAGATTTGCTTTCTTCGTTTCTATCCAGTTGGCAGTTAAACCATTCATGGAGTCCAGGGCACAGACAAACCCTGGGAAACCGTAAGCATCTGAGGAGACATGTGGGAGACACATTGTTCATTCAACACTCAGTATCCCCTGGGCCAAGGAATGTGTAGGAATGCACTGCCGGCCTTAGTCTCTCCCTGGGTCTTCATCCGTGCAGCTGCAAGGAAAACTCCTATTTGAAAGAAGTGAGTAAGGATTTTGCAAGGGGAGCTTTGCTTTCCTAGGCCTCTCGGGCACAGTTATTCAGGGGTCCAGCCAGAGACACATCATTTTTTTGTTTCTTCCGCTTCTACAGATTTACAACATGCCTGAGTTAGCCTAAACCCCAAAGCTCCCAGGCCTGTGGAGTCAGTGTGTGCTGGGACTCCTGCTGCTCGGCCAGAGCTGGGCTTGGAAGCCACCTTCTAATTCTATTTTATGGACAACCTGTACCAAGTCATGCTAGCTGATCTGCCTAGTGATTTTGGCCAAGTTATGTAATAGCATTTCCAGGGCTGCTGTGGTTCCCTTAGCCACAGACCCTTCTAAACTGTCCTCAGTGGCAGTTCCCAGGGTCCTGCTAGGTGAGCTCCAGTGAGGACGCTTGTCCTGTGTTTTATCTAGAACAAGGAAGAGCTGCTGTGTGGTGAAGAAGACCACGATCTGTTGAGTCACTACTGTGGATTAGAAACTGTCTTATAAAACCCCCAGCTTGCAAAAGATTAGGCTTAGAGGATGGACAAGGCCCACCCACCTCTGGATCCTTTTCTTTTCTTTTTTTTCCTTCTTTTTTTTCCAGATCCTTTTCTAAGCTTATATTTTACTGCTTCAAAACTACTTTGAGATAATTCACACACTATTATGTAATATATATTCTATATAATACATAGTGTGTATGTGTGTGTGTTGTAGTTTAATGTTTGAAGGCCTTTTTTTTTTTCCCCAAGACAGGGTTTCTCTGTGTAGCTTTGGTTGTCCCGGACTTACTTTGTATACCAGGCTGCCCTCAAACTCACAGAGATCCACCTGCCTCTGCCTCCCTGTTGCTGGATTAAAGGCCTGTGCCACCACATCCAGCTGACGTTATTTTCAAGGGGTGTTTCATTGCAAAGTTTAGAATCATATAATTCAGGAATTTGATCACATGCCAGACATTATCTACCCTAAACTCTTCATTTTACAACTGTCCAATCAAGGTCTAAACAGACCATGAATTTATATTATTAAAATTAAAGACAAATTAATATAAAGTTCCTCACTAGAACTAATAATAGCTGGTGCTCACTCTAATAATGGCAGTGAGTGCTTTTTGCTTTAAAAACTATTTATATATGACCAGCCTAAAAGGATATCCATTGCTACATTATAGGGGCTAACCTCAGGTACTGAGAAGAAATTCTTAAATTACCAGACATCCTTGAAGCATATCCTAGAAAAGCATTAGATTAACTGGGCGTGGTTGCACGCGCCTTTAATCCCAGCACTTGGGGAGGCAGAGGCAGGCGGATCTCTGTGAGTTCCAAGCCATCCTGGTCTACAAAGTGAGCCCAGGACAGCCAAGGCCACACAGAGAAACCCTGTTTCAAAACAAAAACAAAAACAAAAACAAAAAAAAAAAAAAAAGGAAGGAAGGAAGGAAGGAAGGAAGGAAGGGAGAAATTACACTAAAATGTAAGTCCAATGTTAGTTGCTCTAGGTGAGAATACAAAAACACAAGAACTCGGAGAAGATAAAATACTTCTCAACCAATTAAAAAAAAATCATCTCCAGTGAAGAAAATTGTTTTGTGAAAACTCTTAACCACACAGAAGAAAACCACATAGATGAACCATGAGCAGTCACCTCATGAATTCTTGGCTTGTCAATAAAAACTAAGAGGCTGTCAAACAGAGAAAAGGAAACAGCGGTCTTGAAAAGAAGCGAAGGCAGACCGGCCTCATTTCCTTCAGATAAACATATCAGATCAGCTGATTGGAAGGCTGTTGAAGACTTCTTGTGTCTAGACTCCAGCAAGGCACTTACCAACGGCTTGCATGACTTTGATTGACACACTGAAGGAGTTCAGGTTGGCTGATGATGCCAATGGACCCAGCAAAACCCATTAAAACAAGTGATGAGTGCTTGTTAAGGAGCCGAGTTTATTAACATCATAGAGGGAAATCTGAAGCGTACCTTCACGCATTGTCAGCTCCTTGGAAACGTCTACATCTATCTACATAATACAGCAAATATCAAATCTTATTTGCCCACTAACACATCACGAATTGCATTGCGGTAGGCCCAGAGGATATAAAGGCAAAATGGAGATAGTTTTTAACTCCAAGGTTTCCACAGTTGACTAGATGACAGAATCTGAATCTAAATATAATATGGAGAAGTGAACTTAAAACTTACTCCAAAAACACAACCACAAAATCATGTGGCACGTGTCCTACAACTTGTAGGTTTGCAACAAAAGACTGGTTAAGTGCATTCTTTTTTTTTTGGTGAAATCCTAATCTTTAATTTCTCTTCTATTTCTGGCATGTTGTATATCTGTGCACATTTGAACATTCTACAAGAAGAGGAAATCTTGTCTTCAAACACACACTAGTCTGCCAGGTAAGGTATGAACACTGTAAAGTGCTAAATTTGAAGACTGCCCGTAGTCTGGCTTTCGTGAGATCAGTGTGAGTCAGAGGCCCAACACAAAGCAAGTGAGGCTGGGCTTCAGACGTGTGGGTTACAACAAAGACATAGGTTGGTTCTGAGATTTGCTTCCCCAAGCTTATCATGCCATACGATCTCTTTTGCAAAACACCCAGATATATTGCAAATATTTTAAAATAAAGAGGAAAAAAAAAACTGGGCAGAGTATTTCTGAATTTGACTAACATAATGCAGAAATCTCACAGCCTCGGAGAGAGAAATCCAGAAGGAAGGTACCCTTGTGAATGAGATTTGCTTTGGCCTTGCTGTGCCTAGACTCAGATCCTAGAGCCAGGATGGCAGAATTAGATAGAGTGTGGCTGACTCTCACTCAGCACAAGGAATGAATTCCTAACACCTAGGCTTAGCTCAAAGTGAAATAGGCCTCAGTAGGATGTCAAACATTCCCCAAAGGGGAGCTGTTATGTCATCGCTGGGCTACTCTGGAGAAGACTCACTCAGATCCCTTTAGCAAATCCTCTGTGGCATCACAGAGCACAGCGGTTATCCTTTTATAGCTAGTATGAGCATGTCAGGCGTGCCCCTCTTTCATCCAGCAAGCTCCGAGAAGATGAGGGCTACCTACTGTCTGGGTTAACCGTGGCTTCCTCCGTCCCCAGTGCACAGGACTTAGCACAGAAAGACGAATGAGAGAAAGGAGGGAGCAAAATGGGTGAGGGAGTATTAGAGTAAATCTCCTATAAAGTCCCATCTAATCTGAAATTTCACAGTTACAATCAAAACCCAGGAGATGAAAATAATGAGATTGTCTTAATGAGTCCCTCCCGTACTGTTTCAAAGAGCCACCGAGGGAATATAGCTCTACCGTAGTGCCACCCCCTCCCCAGATGTCAGGAAGCATCAGCATACCCTAAGTGACTTGTTCAATAAATTGCCGAACGTTGCACTCCCTCAGGTCTGACTCGGTGGAGCTGAAGTGGGGCCAAGAGTTTGCATACGTAATAAGCTACTGGGTGATGCTCATGCTGCAGGCTCGGGGACACCCTGCTGCCCCATTTGGTTGTGACTCTCTCTAACAGAAGAAGCACCAGTGGTTGATATTTCCCAGCTGTAGTCTAGCACATCCGGGATTAGAGAGAGGGTGACTCCGTACCAGGGGTTTACAGACACACATGGGGGATACACAGAAGAAATACACATAGAAAATTGTGATGCTTGAATACTTAGGGTCTCGATAACTTTGTTCCCCCATCAGCTGGTTAAGAACTGTCCCTTTTGTCAGATGCCCAGCCACTTAAAGAAATGAAAACTTGTAGCTACCAAAGCTAATATTTAAAAAATTGGTACAAGGATGAGATTGATCTGAGAATATACAAAAACAAAACAAACAAAGAACAACAACAACAACAAAACAGAAACAAAACTGTCACTCAAGGCTCTAACAACTCCTTATTTCATCAAGACACTAACAGGGCTTCTCTGTCCTGCCCTCTCTTTGTAGACTATGCTGGCCTTGAACTCACAAAGGCCCACCATCTCTGCCTCCCTGAGTGCTGGGATTACTGTGTGGAACACAGTGCCTGGCTTCGTTCCCTTTTTAAAAGGTGAGTTTCACAGTGTCTACCATCACGTTTTATCCTAGAGAAGGCAGGTGTGGTGGTGCACACACTTGCTTGCCTTTCAGCCCCAATCACAGATGCTGGGTCATATGTCTCTCTGTGACATCGTGGTAAGTGGTATTGCTAACCCTTTGCAAGCAAACTTTTTCCATACAACCCAGACCACATGTAGTGCATGCCTGTGCTTTTAAATAAATGAGGAAGATGCTCTCCTGGTCTCAGACTTGACTTTGGTCCATGGAAATGGTTGCTTACAAACTAGTATAATGTGTTCCAATAGCACAGGAGATGTGGGAGGGACTCTTCCTACCTGCTTCTGTGGACAGTCTTCCCTTGTGAACCTAGAACACCAGTTTTAGCTACACAGCAGCAGGCAGTATAATGACGTCAGAGAACAAATCACTGGCATGAACTGGCATCACTTCATCAAATCCCAGCCTGACACACCCACAGGGTCCAGCGCAGATGTGTGAGGCTATCTGGCAGTATTCCAAGCATCGTCATTACCAGTGATTGATAGCTGCATCTACCTTAAACTTATCAGATTTTATAGTTTACAACATCTCATTTGATTCCCATAGCAATCTCAAGAGGCAGGCAGGCCAGACATAATCATTCTAGGTTTAAAAAAAAAATGGGAAAAGCTGAAAAGCAAAGAAATTTATATCATGGCCCAGGGTCAGAGCAATAAATAACTCCTTCTATCAGGCCATCAAGTGAGAATAAAACACTGGGCAGACAATGAATTTCTAGCCTCATGTAGGTTCAACTTCAGAATGGACCTAACCTTACTTAGAACCTTTAACTATGGTCTAGCTATCTAGATAATAGATTTCACTATCCTCATTCATAACTTTCCCCCAAAGACCTAGAAAATCCAGTCAAGCCACACTTTTCTTTTTTCTTAAGAACAACAGCCCCACACACCCCGAAATCTATCACCTGCCCTGACTAGGAAAGTAAGAACTCGGGCCAATTCATGGCATCCTCCTTAGGTTTAGAGGGACAGTAAACTATTTAAGGGCTCAAATTCTTAGGGACCAAGTCCTTTTAAAATAATGGGAACCCCAGCAATCGTGACCAAAAAAAAAAAAAAAGTACTGTCTACATTCCTGACCCATGACGAGGAGCAATTCTGCTAACATAGTAGTGTTTAATTTCTGGTTTAGCTAGTCCCACATAGTATACCAATTTTCATAACTGCTCTAAGCCAAAAGACACTTGGCAAGCATTTTACTGCTAGGGGTTTTTTGTAGGCCTGGGGCTCTGTATCCATATGTGGTGTCTCCCAGAGTAGCCACTTACTAAGGCTTTTCACTTGGGCTCAGCTGTATGCTTTGTGAAAACTTTAAGTACTTTTGAGATACTTTCAGGAAAGGCCAAAGATGTCTTGTTAAATAACTAACTTACAGCAAGTTTAGGCAAAGCAAGATAGAGCTCCAGGCTGTATATAGTACCCTTAATCTATAGAAAGTCATGGAAAGCAACACCACTTTCCACGCTGTCACAGAGAGGCATATGACTCAGCATCTGTGATTGGGGCTGAAAGACAACCCGAGTGTGTGCACCACACCTGACTTCTCTAGGATAAAACATGATGGTAGACACTGTGAAACTCACCTTTTAAAAAGGGAATGAAGCCAGGCACTGTGTCCCACACCTGTAATCCATCACTCAAGGAGGCAGCGTGTAATGACTAAACAAACAGTTGAGCTAGGAAGGTCATGGAAAAGTAGTCTAGGATCATTTTAATTGCAAAACTTACAAAATTATGTACCCATTCTGATTTAGCAATGTAAAATGTACAGTGAAAGAAAATAAATACGAAATGGAAAGAGTTGTGGGGAATTTTGTATTTCTGACTTAACATTTATAAAAATGTATTAACTGTCCTTTGGAAGATACCTATCGATTTTAAAAACATTTAAAATGTACTAGGCGCCCTCAGGAGACAGAAGAGGCTAAGGCTGAGGCAGAAGATTGCTAAGAACGAGAAGCCAGTGTGTATTCCAGGCCAGTCTGGGGTAGACTGAGACCCTGTCTCAAAAAAAAAAAAAAAAAAAAAAAAAAGAAAACATGGAGTCAAAGTAGCCCCATGGCACTTTGCAGCTTAGAATAAGAGAGCTCCCAGGAGCACCACCAGTTGCTAGCTCGTAGCCGGATGTGCTTGCCCCCCCCCTGCCCCCCCTGCCCCCCCCCCCCCCCCGCCGGGGCTGTGCCCAGGAGCCAGAAAGTAATTAACATTAATGAGTGGGACGTTACAGATAGAGCTAGCTTTCTAACCCTGGAGACAGGCAGTGCTTGGGCCCAGCTCTCTCTTTCGCCCTCCCAGCAGTTACTTAAGGAGGTCATTCTCGGCTGCTCTCCTTATCTGCTTAGTGGGGTTCACTCAGAGGGCCCCACTGCTCCCTTCCAGGCCAGGGCTTAGCTCTTCTTGAAGAGAGAACAAACCTAAACATCATGTGGTACTTCAGGGCTTCTTTACAAATGTCTGTCAAAGCATGACTAGCGTCAGGTTCCTGGTCAAAGCTGAGCAAGGTGAGAGAATGTGTACACACATCAGCAGGTAAAGATGTCATCTGCAATAACACCAGTTGCATTGGTTTTTTTTTGGGGGGGGATTGTTTTTCTTTTTTTGAGACAGGGTTTCACTGTGTTATCTTGGCTATCCTAGACTCGCTTTGTAGATCAGGTTGGCCTCAAACTCACAGAGATCTGCCTGCCTCTGTCTCCTGAGTGCTGGGATTAAAAGCGTGCGTCACCACGCCCGCCAGTAGGATTTTCATGTGGCATTACTACCGCCTCCTTAGGGGCAAGGCCTGTCCTGTTTATATGGTACCCTTAATCTATAGAACAGTTGTGACGGCCACTTCTATTGTGGGGCTTGAGGTAAGTTACTTTGCTTCCACGAGTCTAGTTTCAAGTGAGAGGCTGACTAAGCCGCCTAAAGGGCAGCTAGTTTGTTATCATCATACAGATAGTGATTTCCATGGCTGTATTCTTACTTGGGGACAGACAGTTCTAGAGTCAAAGCCACATCTCCCTTTTCTTTCCTCACCTTCTTGCCCACCCCCCAAGCTCGTCTGTCTCTGGGCTGCAGGAGGTTACCAGTGTGGCCATAAGAATGCACCAAATGACAGATGTGCTTTCTGAATGCGTCCACTGACGGTTTGTATACCTCTGCCCTCTACTTCCCTGAACAACAGTTCATGCTATTTCCTTCTCTGAGCTCATCAAATGGGCAGTCTAATTAACTGAGCTCATAAAACAGTGAAAATATTTCAGCCTGCCACTTTATGCTCTATGACGAGGTTATAGTAAAACTGACACACAGAACATTAAATCATTAACTTACTCACATGGGCTTGGTTGTTTAAGTGCCTTTTCTTTTTTTCCTTTGCAAAAAATTAGACTGTCTAATAGAAGCCATTTAACATCAATCTAGGATGCCGAAATTAACGGAATCATCCAGTTCTTCAGAAAAGCTATCACATGTCTTTACATGTAACTGTTAGACTATTGAACCCGTCTATTTCATTGAGCCAGAAGTTTTTCGTTAATAAAATGCTATAGAAACAAATTAGTTTAAGCACGTTGTTCGAACCAGAACTATCAACTAGTGTGTCTGTGTGTGTGGTGTATGTGTGTGTTTGTATGTGTCTGTGTATCAACTAGGACACAGGGCGGTCTTTGATCATCCATGTTAACCAAGAAAAGGGATGACACTAACTCTTAGAACTTCCTTGGATCTGTGTGTGTGTGTGTGTGTGTGTGTGTGTGTGTGTGTGTGTGTGTTTCTGTGTATGCATGTGGGTGATTTATGTGTGTCTGTGTCTGTGTGTGTCTCTATGTCTATCTATGTGTTTGTATGTATCTGTATATGTCTATGTTTACATTTGAATGATGCTGATTCTGTGCTCCAGTAACCCCACTTACTTTAAAACAAAGAGCAAATCTGCCCAATGGAAAGCCAATTTGTGCTTAGCTAATCTTTGTTCTTCAAGTGACATCCTAGACCAATGCCCAATCAACTTGCTTCTTCTCCCCTCCTTTGCCCTTTAACTTCTCATGCAGCTTTCTCCCACTTCTCATGCTTGTACAACACACACACACACACACACACACACACACACACACACACTCACACACTCACATTCACATAGGTACATATACATACACATGCACTTATCCAGGATGCATAAAATAATGAATACTTAGTTCTAAAGACTTTCTATAGGGAATAAGAGGAGAAATGAGAAAGCAAAGAGATTCTAGCTTCTGTCATTCAATAGACAGATCATGGAAACTACATATTCCATTTTAAATTCATTAATAGCTGTAGCCACACCAAAAGGTAAAATAGATAAAAGTTAACTTTAATAGCACACTGCATTTGCACACAAGTATCTAAAATATGTAACCAGTAAATAATGCTTAATTTTATTTATTTAGATTTATTTAATTGTGTAGGGTTTCAGGGGAGGGGGGCATGTTTTGCCAGCATGCATATGTGTGTACCATGTGCGTGTCTGGTACTGTTGGGGTCAGTAGGGCGTCAGATCCTATGGAATTGGAGTTAGGATGGCTGTGAGTCATCATGTGGCTGGGTCCTCTGTAAAAGCAACAAGTGCTCTTAACGTCTGAGCAGGCTCTCCAGCACCACAATGTTTTATCTTGATTGTCACCTACTTGGAAAGTGCCTGGGACGTTAGTGAAGCACTCCTCTCTCAGAGGGCATGGCCTCACAGGATTAACCCAGGAGGAAGACCTGCCCTAAATATGAGCAGTGCTGACCCACAGGCCAGGGTCAGCAAAGGGATGGAGGCAGGTGGCAGTGGCGCACTCTCTCCTGGCTTTCTGGATGCCATGATGTGAGCTGCCCTGGCCCATCCTCCTTGCACGATGGTTAAAATCATGAACAAAATAGACCCTTCCTTAGCTGTTTCATCAGGTATTTCATCACTAAGACAAAAGTATGGCTAAAAGGACAAGTGCTATCAAGGAAACATCTCTCATCTTTTTTAGTTCTAAGCCTCTGGGATCGGATGCAACTGTCACACATACAGTGTCTCAGTCCAGATACTTCAAGTGGTCAGTGGCCATGTGTGACTAGCGTCTGCCTTAGGAATCAGCAGAACTCAGGGTATAAGAGGGAGTTTGCTTATCCCAGTGAGTACAGAGGTAGAAAGAACATCTAACCACTGTACACCTGGTGAAGTTCAAACAGCATCATCAAAAATGGACCTACTCTACGCCAATAAAGGGGGCTCTGAGTCATTGTCACACACACAGCACAGCTCACCTCATAGATAAGTAAGCAAAATGACTTGCGACAAATGCCTCTGTAAATTAAGCTTGGCTCAAGCTTCACACCCTTGACAGGTAGGTGTCTCTTGCACTCCCTGCTGATGGACAGCTTTAACTCTGAGGGCTGTCCGCCAGCCAACGCTGAGTCATAATAGCCCTGCTCGGTGTATTAAACTTAGTAGAAAACTACTAAGTACCAAAGGACACGGGAGATGAAGTCAACTTCCAAACAGGATGCAAGCCTCACAACAACCTGCTTTATTTATAGCAACAACTTGTTCACCTAATCCTTACCCTCCGCCAAGTAGAAAACCAGCCAAAGCATTCATTAAATGTAGGCGTCTCTGGTACCTGTTGGCGGTGGTGGCTAAAACTCAGAGTTACATGGTCTAATTACATCCCTTGGAACTTATCAAGGAAAGAAGGTCCCCATCCCTGATGGACAGGCCAAAGGTTTGACTAGATGAGCACATGTGCCTTGCTTCCTATACGAGTGTGGTTTTGGAAGCCAGCAAGTGCCTCCTGTGAATTCATAGTTCCGGGCGATATTTTCGTGATGAAGGAAGACATAGTGGAATTGCAGAATTAGACCGGGCTCTTGATGTCTCCTCAATTACTCTTCAACACAGCAGTGTTTACTTATTAAATGACTATGATAGCATATAAATTATTCCAGGCCTATTATCATTACTGATAATGGTGGAAAAAAAACAACAAAACAAAACAAACTACTGTATATTATAAATAGCGTGGGTTTACAGATCAAAACTAATCAAATGGAAGTCATACAGGTAGCCTGGCTTTAACCCTTCCACATTTCACTTACTAAGCCCATGGACACTCTCGTTATCAAGCCGGTCTCCTCATCGTACCCTACACTGCTTAGGCTGCATGTGACAACATTTCTACAGGTCACATCTTGAAGGCAGAGGGACACGTCACCGGAAAATCACCATGTCTTCCCAGTACTCTCTCTGCAGCTGAGTGCTATGGGCTGGATACTCGTTGACTAGACTCCCATGCCCCAGATTCCACACAGTGCTGTGCAGGCCCCATTGTGAGGAAGTGAGAGGTGGAACTCAATATGGCTGCACTGTTGTTGATCGAGGCCTTCGGGAGGCAGTCAGGACTAGAGAGGGGCAGTGGTTAAGAGCACTGACTGCTCTTCCAGAGGACCCAGACCCACTCCCAGCCACCACATGGTGCCTCACAACTGCCTACAAGTCCAGTCCCAGGGGATCTGATACCCTCTTCTGGCCTCTGTAGGCACCAGGCATGCACACGATACACTGACATACAGGCAGGCAAAACCCATACACATAAGATAAATTAATTGGTAATGCAACATGTCTACAGCTCCACGTTTCTTTCAAGCTCTAGGCTGGGTACAGCTCTCCCTAGCTAAGTGTGCAAATGTAATACAATTTATTACACATTTCAGCCTGCCATCACTCCTCTACCCAGCATGCCCGGACTCCCTTAATCTATTGTTTTTCACGGTGTTTATGACATTTATCCAAATTAATCACTTGTTCTTAGATTTATGGTTAATTTTCATTTCAGACATTGGCTCCTAACTATACCATACACTCAATAAATATCTGTTAAATGAATGTTGGTGTGATGCGTACAGACAAAATTAATGTGAAACTTTTCATCTAGGCCAATATTTCTAGTTGGCTAGTAAGTGTTTTAGGCAAGACAACAGTTAGTGCCTAAATTAAAAACAAACATTACCATAGTCAAGAAAGCAGCCAGGAACAGCAGCAGCAGTGGTGAAATAAGGCCACAGATGTTCATGGCCGGATCCCTGGAGCCGCGAGGAAACGCACAGCAACTGCTTACGCTGTGTTTGGCAAAAGAACGCACAGCTACTTACTCTACAGTGTGTAGTTGCGGAACAGTGAGGTAACACAAGTGTAGGCTGAACTGTAGCAGGTGGGAGGTGTTCAAGGCAAAGGGAGGGGTACGCCTCAGCACAGAGGCAGAGCACGTACACAACCTCCCCATCCGTGCCAAATGGCATTTATCGCTTCAGATACCCAAGCTATGGAGCTTTCAAGCCCGCCTGGAGTAGACACTTCGATTTATGTTCTATTCAGATGCAGAGACCTCCAACGGAGGTCCATGGGGTGGGTTCCCAGGCTTAGCAACTACCTGACTGTGATCACAGTGGGGCGTGTGAGGTGACACACGATGAGTAAGGGACCGGAGACAGAGCCTGCCATGTGGTAGGCTCTCTACAGACACTCTTTCCTTCCTCTCTTTCACTCAGACCCCAACTGTGGCCTCAGACTCTACCAGGGCAGGGAAAACACCCAGCACCCAGGCTAGCCCATGAGTGGGAGTCTAGTCTTCAAAGTGAATTTCTAATAGCACCGGTAGACTATGTCATGTGATCACTCAAATTGTTTTTCAAAAATAATGTATAGCTTAATGAGCTTGCAATTAGCCTCCCAGCAGGCATTAGGAGATAATTAGCTACAATGAAGACAAGTTCACAAATTATAATATATGCTTAAAATAGTCAAGAAAGTATGATGTGAAACAATTATAAGGGGAAATCTTTCACGTCAGGTGTAATATTGTACAACAAAAACCTATAATCTATCTGGGTAGTGGTGGTGCATTCTTTTAATTCCAGCACTCAGGAGGCAGAGGCAGGTGGATCGCTGTGAGTTCGAGGCCAGCCTGGCCTACAAAGTAAGTCCAGGACAACCAAGGCTACACAGAGAAACCTTGTCTTGAAAAACCAAAACAACAAAACAAACAAACAAACCTTATAATCTACCATAAGTCAAAATTGCAACCATGTGGGAATAATTATTTGTCTTAGTGGAGAAAAGAATGCCCTGATAACCTCAAGATATATGTATATCATCTTAATATTCAGTGGAAAAGTTATATTAGTTCATAAATGGTGCTGATACAATGGTTTGTCCACTTAAGGAAAAGCAGTAGAGCACAGGTGTACAGTACACGTAAACATGATCCCCACACAGATGAGAGACTTTAGGGTAAAGACATAGCAATACAGGGTGCTGCAGAGATGGCTGGGTGGTAAGAGAGCACCAGCTGCTCTTCCAGAGGACCCAGGTTCCATTCCCAGCACCCACAAAGAATTCACAACCATCTATGAAATCAGGTGCCCTCCTCTGTTCTCTGCAAGCACCAGACATGCATGTGGGTGTATAGCCATACATGCAGGCAAAGCACTTATGCATATAAAATAAAATAATTAAAAATGCATGTAGCAATATAATTTTTTAAACAAATAAGAAAATTACCCATATAATCCAAGGTTAAGGAAACTCTCAACAAAAGAAGAAAAAAATCCACAAAAATATAGACATATTTGACTATATAAAAATTAGATAGCTTCACATGGCAAAGTATATTCTAATTAAAGGCTAACATAATGAGCTAATAGTAACAGATAAGTGATGAACTTAAATAAAATGCAATGGGGGGATAAACAAAGGGTTATTATTTAAATGTTCATAGAACTCTTATAGAACAGTAATAAAACAAAAGAACTGGAGAATGAATGGGTGAAAATGGAAATGGAAAATTCAGGGAAAATAAATCTAAATGTCTACTAGGTAAGATGCTCAGACCCCACATCAGTCAGGGAAGGTCCATCGACATGAAGAAGAAATTCACTTTAACCTGTCGGCTATTGGTACAGATAAAGATCAGAAACCCCTATTGAAAAGATCCTGCTAGTGGTTTGAAACAGACACTGAGACTCAGCCAAACACTGGGCAAAGCATAGGGAGTCTTGTGAAAAAGTGGGGGGAAGGAGAACAGGACCTGGAGGTGACAGGAGCTCCACAGGAGACCAACAGAGCCAACTAAGCATGGCCCAGGGAGGCCTGCTGAGACTGCAGCACCAATCAAGGGCCATGCATGGACTAGACCTAGACTTTTTACATAGACATAGCCCATGGGCATCACGGGGGGGGGGGGGGGGGGAGGGGGACTATGACCAGGATGTAAAGTCAATTAATTATTTAATTAATTGATTAAAAAAAGAAAAGAAAAGATGCTGCTACAAGAGCACTCTTGGGTACTGTAGAGATGTGAAACTTTACAGTCCATTTGAACATTAACCTGGTAGAATTTATTACGTTAAAATGTCATTTTACTCAGCAATCATACTTCCTGGGCCCGGCTTCCTAGAAATAAGAAGGTGGGGACATATGCACAAGGATGTTAATATGACTGTGGAGTTTAATAGCTGAGCGAGAACAAAGGAAAGGCTATTGCTAAGAGCATAGTTAACCAATGTGGAATACAAGCCACAGGATCTTACAATCTGCTCATCAATGCGTTAAAAGGGTGCTGACTCATGGAAGAGGTTCCCGCGAGGCTGCGCTCGGTAAGAGAAAGGAAGGCGGAAGAAGAAGAAGAAGAAGAAGAAGAAGAAGAAGAAGAAGAAGAAGAAGAAGAAGAAGATGAAGAAGAAGAAGAAGAAGAAGAAGAAGAAAAAGAAGAAGAAGAAAAAGAAGAAGAAGAAGAAGAAGAAAAGAAGAAGAAGAAGAAGAAGAGAAGAAGAGAAGAAGAAGAAGAAGAAGAAGAAGAAAAAGAAGAAGAAGAAAAAGAAGAAGAAGAAGAAGAAGAAGAAGAAGAAGAAGAAGAAGATGAAGAAGAAGAAGAAGAAGAAGAAGAAGAAAAAGAAGAAGAAGAAAAAGAAGAAGAAGAAGAAGAAGAAGAAAAGAAGAAGAAGAAGAAGAGAAGAAGAGAAGAAGAAGAAGAAGAAGAAGAAGAAGAAGAAGAAGAAGAAAAAGAAGAAGAAGAAAAAGAAGAAGAAGAAAAAGAAGAAGAAAAAGAAGAAGAAGAAGAAGAAGAAGAAGAAGAAGAAGAAGAAGAGGGATGAGACGCTCTGACTTTTCAAACAGTGACCAAAGAACAAACCTTATCATGGGTGTCTGTACACGGGAAAGCACACAGAAGATACAGGGTTTAAATATGGTTATGGAGGAACGGAAGGAGAGAACAAGGAAAAATAGCCTCACTGTTATGATATGAGCTGATTTATGCATTCATGTAGACTGTGTGCATTTGTCTATACTATATGAAACTTTAGAATCAAACAAAGAAGGGGAAACACGTGACTCAAAAGAGACCACTGGCTTCGTACTTCTTAGGTGCAGGCCCTAGTCTACGGCTCTTATCAATACCTGTGTTCCCCGTGCCCTCCCATAGGCCACTCTGCCTCCCAGCCTTCCCACAGCCAGCTATCAAATGACAGCCACGGGGCACACCATCTGTAAGATAATTCCCAGGTCCGGCGTCCTTTTTTCAATGCGCTTTCTTCCATGGCTGTTACGGTTGGAGAACACCAGTCTGATTTCTGTTTCCCCAGTAAACACTGTATGTAGGTTGTGGAAACTAGGCAACGGGGTCCAAAACAGAAACTGAGCAAATTCCACTACCTGTTTTCTGTTTCAACCACTCTGACTTTTGTTTTCTTGGCCTGGCCACGCTTATTTTCATGACGCTGTGACACTGTCACAGCGCATGAGCCATATGTTGGCCACATGGATACCCCACAATGCAACTGGAAAGTCTCGGTGCCAGTTGCGTGGACAGAAGAGTGGGGATGCCACTGCTCCGGAAATTGAGGTCTGGGTGAGGAAAGGGGACAGTTAGTGCTGGGGAGCAAAGGAGTCGGTCCCCACTGTCACACCCCTTCACCTCAGATCCTCCCTATAGCTTTTAGAATCTTGGTCAATCAGCAACCACAATCAGTCAGCAACCACGCACTTCTACAAGCCAGGAAGAAACCAAAGCCGGAACTTCAGGAAAGAACAGGCTAAAAGGAGAGAAAGGCATGGCGCTAAGATCAATGCAGGGGCTGTGGGAAATAAAGTGACAGAAAGCCAGAGACGATACAAGGAAGATACAGAGTCCCCAGCCAGGTGGTGGTGGCACACGCCTTTAATGCCAGCACTTGGGAGGCAGAGGCAGGCGGATTGCTGTGAGTTTGAGGCCAGCCTGGTCTACAAAGTGAGTCCAGGATAGTCAAGGCTACACCAAAACAAAACAAAACAAACAAAAACAAACAAACAAACACCAGAGTCTCCCCTGAACCAGCTGGGGAATTGAACTTTAACCGTGGGATTAATTCAGGGCTGGAGCCCAAGATGGTGACAAGGAAAAAGACATGCATCGGTGGTCCCCCACGAACGCCAAGGCTGTAGGAAGACGGGCCTAAGAAGGGCAAGGCTTCGGTGGGATGTGTAATCCCCTGCTAAACGGGAGTGAGAGGTGCGGAGACAAACACCTCAAACTTAACAGAGGAAGTATAATTTTGTAAACATACTGAAATTTTCCAAATATTGTGAAATCACCTTCAGAGGACTGTGGAATAGTAATTTATATCCCAGTTAGCTTTAGTTATCAGCTTGTCACAGCACAGCACCATCTGAGAAGAAATCCTCATTTGAGGAACTGCCTAGATTGGGCTATGGGCGTGTGAATAGGGGCTGCAAGAGGGTCCAGCCCACTGTGGGTGGTACCAGCCCTAGGTAGGTGGCCTTGGGCTGTATAAGAAAGCTTTGTAAGCATGAGGCTATGAGAGAACCAGGAGGCAGCATCCCTCCATGCTCTCTGCTTCAAGTTCCTGCCCTGACTCCCATCAAGGATGAGCTGTGGCCTGGGAATATAAGCTATACAAACCCTTTTTCTCCCCGAGTTGCTTTTGGTCAGTGTGTATGTGTGTGTGTGTGTGTGTGTGTGTGTGTGTGTGTGTGTGTGTGTGTGTGTGTGTAACAGCAGTAGAATGGAACTAGAGCAATTTACAAGCTACCATTTTTATGTGAGATTAAGCATCGTGAAAAAAAAAGCTGGGTTAGTAGGATAGAAAATGAGACAGAAGCAATGATCATTTCGTGAGATAATCTATCAACTGGGGTGTTATTTTTATGAAGTTATTTTTGTACTTACTAATAATGTCTATGGCCTATGAGGCATTTGCTCTGGGTCAGCCATCTGTAATGGCTACCTTACATCATTTGTGGAGTAAGCGTGCAGGTGGGCACTCAGTGTCTCTCTGTCTTTCCCCTGAGGACAGTGAGGAACGATGAAATTAAGTAACACAGGCTCTAAGTGTCAGCGTCGACATTTGAGTCCAGCGCAGCCTGACCCCACACACAGCTCACACCCACTGCACCTGACACTTTTCTTCACACAGAGAACATTCCTTTGAAATGTGTAATCTGACTTCAGGAAATGCCTCCTACCTGCTTCGAGTCTACTTCAGGAGACATTCACTATCCCTTCCAAGTGTTACACACACACACACACACACACACACACCTCAGTCTCCCAGAGTCTGTGCCTTACTTTGTGGCAGGGTCTCCCTCTGTAGCCCAGGCTGGCCTGGAATTTATAACAGTTCCCCTGCCTCAGCTTCCCAAATTCTAGGACTCTGGTTGTGAGCCACCACAGCTGGCATATAGATCTTCTTCTCCTGTGTTTTCTGGACCAAAGGTCAGAAAGATTTTCTGTGCAAGGCACAGCATTATAGTATTTCAGGCTCTGCTGGTCACAGTTTCTGCCGTGACTGCTTCTCTCTGCCCTTCATTCACAAAAGCAGGTGAGAACACCTGGGCTGAACACACACAGAACACTTGGATAAGAACACACACTGAACACCTGGGTAAGAACACACACTGAACACCTGGGCTGAACACACACTGAACACCTGGGTAAGAACACACACTGAACACCTGGGCTGAACACACACTGAACACCTGGGTAAGAACACACACTGAACAACACCTGGGTAAGAACACACACTGTGGCTGAGCTCCACACAAAAGAGCGGACATCCAGGCTGAGCCTACAGGCCACATATGTCAAGTCTTGCTCTAGCCCACATGATTTTCAGGGTAATATTTGTATAATTGCCTCACAGATTCCTTGTCTAAAGCAGTGTAATCTGATCCATCTCCTGCAACTTTTTGGTACATGGCTTACACACACCGCAGTCTGTAATTACTTTTTCCTGGTTATTACTAGCCTGTGACATCCAAACTGGATTCCCAACAATCGCCTGGGATAAAAAGATGCCCAGTTGGTATTTGTTGGCAGAACAAATGTGGGCAATGGAGAGAGAGGGGGAGAGAAGGAGGGAGGTGTCATGAAGGGGAGGTAGGCCAGTCCTCATATTTAACCCGATTCTGTGTTCCACAGTGGGGCTCATCAGAAAGCCGCTTTCTCCAGCACCCCTCTCACTAGGACTGTGAATTCCTTTTCTTTCATTAAAAGAATTATTTTCTGTGTATCTGTGTTTTGCCTGCATATGTGCCCGAGTACCGTGTTCATGCCTGGTGCCAGCAAAGGCCAGGCAGGATATTGGCTCCCCTGGAACTGGAGCTCTAGACTGCTGTGAGCCACCATGAATGCCAGGAATGGAACTCCAGAAGAGCAAGTGCTCTCGACAGCTGAGTCACCTCTCCAGCCCCGCTGCTGACCATTCTTAAGGTAGCATTAGAAAGCAAATGTCCCAATGTCCTTCGTCAGTGGCCAGGGATAGAGATGTGCCTGTGAGCTATCACTGGCCCACAACAGCCTGAGGAGTTCCCTACATCTTTTAGGACCTCAGTTCCAGTGAAACCACATCCTTGGCTTTAATGCACAAAAGGATTTCAGGACATCCCAATATGAAGCAGAGTTAGAATTTATTAAAAATAAAAGAGAGGGCTGGAGAGATAGCTCAGCAGTTAAGAGCACTGTCTGCTCATCCAGAGGCCCTGAGTTCAATTCCTAGAAACCATATGGTGGCTCATAACCATCTATAATGTAATCTGATACCTTCTTCTGGCCTGCAGGTGCATATGCAGGCAGAACACTATATACATAATAATAAATAAGTTTTTAAAAATTAATTTAAAAAATAAAAAATAAAAGAGAGACTCAAGGAAAGGATAGAGTAGAGGTGTGTGCTTCTGAAAGAAGGGTTACAACTACAGGTCTAAACATCAGCCATAGTTAATGTCTTAGTAGCTCAAGTTACATCTCAAAGGGTGGCTAAGAAACCTCTCTCTGGTCTGGTGCAGTGAAACACGCCAGTAATCCCAACTTCTGGAAGGCAGAGGCAGGCAGATCGCTGTGAGTTCAAGGCCAGCCTGGTCTGCAAAGTGAGTCCAGGACAGCCAAGGCTACACAAAGAAATTCTGTCTCAAAAAAAAATAAAAAAATAAAAAAATAAAAATAAATAAAAGAAAGAAAAGAAAAAAGAAAAAAGAAAGAAAGAAAGAAAACAGTCTCTCCCTCTTTGTGATAATAAGATTACAGGCAGCTCCAGAGAAGCCTTGGATGAAAGTACAATATAAAGCCAGGAGCGACACAAGAGTTAAAAAGAGAACTTTCTGGAAAGATCCTAGATAATTGTGGGTTTACAGCAGGGAAGGAGGAAAAAGCCTCGGTGGCTACTGATAACCCTTGACTGTCAATAGCAGAGGCTTCAACCAGATTGCTAGGTGAGGAGTCCTTTTCCCTGACATGTCCTTAAGGGATACTGTCTTTTTATCCTGTCTTGCTTCTACATAAAAATCACTTTTTGCTGGGCAGTGGTGGTGTATGTCTTACACAGGCAGATCTTTGAGTTCAAGGCCAGCCTAGTCTACAGAGCAAGTTCCAGGACAGCCAGGACTATACAGAGACACCGTGTCTCAAAAAAACCAACCACCCCCCAAAAAAGTTCCTATCATTTTCTTGGTGTATTCAAGAGTACCTGCAGATAGTGTGCCATTCAAAGAGAGTAGAAAACAGTTGTTTTCTTACAAAACATCAGCATGAGACCATGCTCAACACATATTACAAAACTGCCTACTATCCTGGCTTGCTTTTCTGTTGCTGGAATGTAGAATGTGTTTATTTGGCTTACCAGTTACAGTCATCGGCGAGGAGTGCCAAGGCAGGAACCTGGAGGCAGGAACTGAAACACAGTCCATAGAAGAACAGTGCTCGCTGGCTTGCTTCCCCTGACTTGCTCAGCTATCTTTTTTACACAGCAGAAGGCTTTCCTGATCAGGAATGGCCCTGCCCAGAGTGGCCTCAGCCAAACATACCACATTAATTAGCAATCAATAAAATACCCCCCACAGAGGTGCCCACAGGCCAATGGGATGGAGACAACTCCTCCATTGCCTTGTCTTCTCGCCAGGTGCATGAGGTACCAACCCGCAGTAGCCACCACACCTCGACTTGACACCTGAAGACCCTCCTTGTTCCTCTCTGAAGTCTCTCCCACCTCTCTCTGCTGCAACCTTCTAAGTCTGACAACAGCTATTGTAATGGGGGTGGAGCAACTGATGGGCTAACCTGTGTGATCCCCCTCCTCCCTGTGGTGGTCCTCTTGCCGGCCAGTACTGCATCTCTCACCAGGTTCTATCAGTTTCACATCACCTGCCTCCTCTGAGCAGTGACAGGAACTTCCTGCTTAGTGATACAATCTCTTACGCCTTCTCCACAATGCTCACACAGCTGGTACTAGCCGATGTGTCTGAAGCTGTCTGTGTCCTCTTCATCCCCCCTCCTCTCCCCCCGCCCTCATCCCTCTCATCCCCGCACCATCACTTGACCTTAGATTTCTCTAAAACAACTGACACTATGCCCTTAAGTGGACTTCTTTTCACCTGGCAAGTTGAGGAGCAGCCTAAGGCTTTTCACCTCTAGTGTTCAGGAAGCGCCATTCCTTTAAGACATGTGTGACAGAAGCCACCCAAGGGCTTTAACTAAGTTCATAGCTGGTTTTCTTCATTTTAAATGGTAGATCCACTTCAAATGACAACCGACTCCCTCTGTTCATCCATCCAGTTAAAAAAAGAGAGTGAATGCACGTCCACCACGCACACGTGCAGGTCCAGTGCTAGGTCTGAGGCACAGGGAGAAAGAAAGCAGGCAGGAGGCACAGCCTCTAGTCACAGAGAGATAAGCAGTCAGTGATGAAATTATGTAATTAGTGCTGGGATAAAAGGAAGAGGGAAAGAAAGACAAACAGGGCGCCAGATGCCTACCCCTGACAGATGAAAGGCTTGGAAGAGCCTGGAGAAACTTCTCAGAGCTTAAGAGGACTTGCTGCCCTCCCAGAAAACCCACGTTCAGATCCCAGCACCCATGTCGGGCAGCTCACAACCGTCTGCATCTCCAGCTCCAGGAGAGCCTTCTTCTGGTGTCTGCAGGAACCCACAGCCACGTGGCATATACATATACACGCATGCACACACATTCACACTCACGCATATGTTTTTAAAAATAAAGTTTTTTGAGGAAATCACATAGATCCTCAGGCCTTCAGAAAAGTAAAGAACACCAAAGTGAGTCACTAGCCTAAGATTTAGTTCCAAAGGGAGGGAAAAAAAAAAAACAAAGAATAGTGAAGAAAATAGTAAATGAGAAGATAAAGATTATAGTATGTAACAATCCTTTAAAAATAATTGTTAGCTCCCTATTATACGGTATTTTGATTTCAAATATGCTGTCTTCTTTTTGGTTATGATTTTTTTTTGTTTTTTGTTTTTGTTTTTGTTTTTAAAACCAGGCAAGGCGGCACAAACCTTTATTTATTTATTTATTTAATTTATTTATTATACAGTGCTCTGCCTGCAAGTATACCTGCAGACAGAAAGAGGGCATCAGATCATGTTATAGATGACTGTGAGCCACCATGAGGTTGCTGGGAATTGAACTCAGGACCTCTAGAAGAACAGTCAGCGTTCTTAACCTCTGAGCCATGTCTCCAGCTCTGGTTTTGTTTGTTTGTTTGTTGTTTTTTGTTTTGTTTTGTTTTGTTTTAGACAGGGTTTCTCTGTGTAGCCTTGGCTGTCCTGGACTTATTTTGTAGAACAGGCTGGCCTCAATCTCACAGAGATCTGCCTGCCTCTGCATCTGCCTCCCTGAGTGCTGGGATTAGAGGCATGCACCACCAGACCCGGCTCTCAGTTATGAAATGTGTATTTCCAGAGACATCTTCATTAGTCCATAAACTGGTAGAAGGAACGATACAGTGTTAATTTTAAGCCATCAAATGTGAAACTAGAAATGAGAAGCGAATCTAGACATGGCTGCTGGCAAATTAAGTCATCATTGCTGGGGATTTCCCTGTTCTTCATCATGACCAAACCCAACTATAAAAATCAGCCAAGCTATCAGATGAGCAGGTGTTTATAGCCACCCTTGACAGTCTACCTTAGGAATCTTTAGCTCATGAGGTATCTGCAGAAGAAAGAACCGAAGTTTTTCACTTCTTCCAGATAACCAGAATCCACGACTCTTTAAATGTACTGGTGGCCAGATGTTAGATCAGTGGGCTAAAACAAAATGGAGAAGCTTCTACAACCCTCCCTTACTGGCCATTGGTCAGCACCCCACCCACGTCAGCAAGGTGATTCATTTCAAACAGCAAACATTCTTGTCGTATCTGTTGCTGGTTTCTCTTCTTTTCCAAGCCCTTTCCATGGTGAGGATGAAGCCAGAGGAAGGCTCCCCCGTGGCTGGAGATGCAGCAGTTGTGAGCTGCCTGATGTGGGGGCTGGGGACTGAGTGTGGCACACATCTACACAACAACCATGAGGCACAGGACTGAGAGTAACGCGCACCCGGAGCACGCGTAGCAGAAGTTGCTCTCCTGCCACACTGACCATCCTCGGCAGCCTTGCTGCAGAGTACTGCAGGTTGCAGTTACGGCGCACAGTTCCAGACCACACAGCTCATACTCCACTAAGATTCTTCAGGCAAGACGCGCTGGCCAGATGCAAACAACCTTTGCTCTCAGCGAGGATGACTCACCGATGCTGCCGACGGGAGTCAACAACTTCACGGAAAACACTGCTGACCTCTCAAATTTGAAAAAAAAAAAAACACGTTGAATCCAATATCTCGACACTTGGAAAAGGGAGCTTGGGCCCGTCACAGAGCACTGGCCTAATATGTGTGAGGCCTTGGGCTCAATCCGAAGCCTGGGGAGGGGTCTTGGAAAAGAAAGACGGAAAGGAACCATCAACAATTGTTCTCCTTGTGGGGATCAGAAAGGACCAGGCTGTGATCAGAAATGTCCCCAGGAGGACATCCGGCCTGATTCAACATGTTTTCTGGAACAGAACCACTCGGGGCTGGCCAAGATGGACCAGGCAGAAATGACTTGCCTACTTCATGTGTCTTTTATCCCACCTCTCCTTCAACACCAGGAGATAATTCCACAAATTCTCCACTGTTGACAGGATGGACTGGCTTCACAAACGCAGCCTATGTCTCTGTTTTGCACTCCCGCCCCACCCCCACCCCACCCCCAGGATCTAAGACAATGGTCTAGACAAGACATCCATTAATGAAGGTTCTTTTTTTAAAAAATATTTATTTACTATATATACATTGTTTTGCCTGCATGTACCCCTGCATGCCAGAAGAGGGCACCAGATCTCATAGATGGTTGTGAGCCACCATGTGGTTGCTGGGAATTGAACTCAGGACCTTGGGAAGAGCAGGTGGCGCCCTTAACCTCTGAACCATCTCTCCAGCCCCTTAATAAAGGTTCTTTTGTTCAATTTTTGTCTCTCTCAGTGACGGCCACTATCGTGAGCGGCCACCTAATTCAGATGATGCAGGAGGCCTCAGCTCTTCTCTCAGCTTCTCCCAGCAGAGGCCACACCCTAACCTCCCACAGGAAAGGAAGTTGGCAGGGAGTGACATGGTCTGGTAAGGTGTGAAAGTGGGTCTTAAGATGTGGCTTCTCCCCAACTTCCCTCTCCTTCACTCCCTTTTCTAAGCCCCGGAAAGCAGAAGTGCCTCCTTGGCTTCTGGATGTTGGTGACTTCAAGCATGCCTTTTACTCTCCTGAAGAAATCACTAAAGGAACAAACTCAGGTCAAGGCAGGGCCTGCTTCCTCTCGGCAGCAGCCAAGACTCTACCTAACAAGCTGAGCATGGTGCCTCAGAGCAGTAGTCCCAGCTCTCAGCAGGCCGAGGCAGGCAGATTAGAAACCCAAGGCTAGCCTGGCCATCGTAATGAGTTAGAGGCCAGCCTGAGCTATGTGTGATGCTGTCTTAAGCAAATAGGCAGTCCAGTTAACAGGAAAAAAAAGTTCTGAAGGGAAGACAAAGTAAATGATAAGATATTTAAAACATAAGTAGTTTATGTTTCATGTAGAAGCACCAGAAGTCCTCAAACCCCGTGCGTGCAATAGATCTGGCAAAATTATTCTCATCTATCCATTCACATGAGCAAAGCAATTCAAGCACTGGAGAGCAATGTTATGGTATGCAGTTGACCACAGAAACCCCCATTTGGGTTAAGGCACAACTTCATGTTTCAAAGCGAAGACTTCTGCATCTCCATCACCACCCGAATTTCAACAGATGCACAGCGATTCACTTCCTCTCAAACCAATACTAAGAAAGCATCCGTGCCAGGCTTACTATGAAATGACTAACCTCAAGTCACCAGGCCCCAAGCAGGAACTGGATTAGATTTTTCTCTGAAATACCAGCTCGTCAAAGACTGGCTTACAAGAGGTGCTTAATAAGTACCTGCCAATGAAGAATGTTCACACACACACTATAGCGCTCACCTCAGAGGAGTTTATTCTTAAGCGAAATATGAGCAACCGTGGCCTGGGATCATGGATTCAGGTTGCCCCAAGCAGTATGTTCCAATGTGGAAACAGTAAAGGCGTTCATAGTTACAGAACAAAAAAAGTCTTAAGTCACGACTCTTTAAATGTACTGGTGGCCAGATGTCAGATCGGTGGGCTAAAACAAAATGGAGACGCTTCTACAATAGGTTTCAGATGCCACCCCACAACATTATTAGTTCTTGGGTGGAGGAAGCCAGTGGCATGTTTGAGTGCATTCCAAAAGGCTCCTCACGCCAGCCACAAGGTTGTTAACCCACCCGCAGAGGTGGATAACAAGTGGTCATGAAGGAGCCTCAAGGTATCTCAAGAGTCTGGTCCTGCAACATTCCAACTCTCCACAAGGTTTTAATCAGTCTTGGAAAACAGAAGGCTGGGGTATGGCTTTTCTCTGCAAACTCCAATTCACAGGAGCATGAATTTTGATGGCAAACTGTCTAGGTTTAGAACCTTGTATTGAACCAGCCGTCATCACTGAACTGCTGCATGGGAGTCTTCATTCATACAGTAAGAAGGAAGCGGCACCCAGGCATGCTTTGGAGACACCAACAGAGTGGTTTCCCAAGTACAGCATCCTAGGCCAGTAGGAAACAAAGCCCTTGCAGACGCCCTTAGTTAAATCGAGGTCATTCTGGGATAGGTTAGGTCCATCATCTGGTGTGGCTGGTGTTTTTAAAGGGGAAATTTGAGGTCAGCAAGATGGCTCAGTATGTAAACATACTTGCTAAATACCCTGAGTCTCATCCCCAGGACCCACTTGGAAGGAGAGCCCCAACTACTGTCTTCTGACCTCCACGCTACCCCCCACATATAAATAAATATATAAATAAATGCAAGTGTTAAAGGTGAAGGAAGGGGACATTCAGCCACAGACACAGTCACAGACACAGGGGAGATGCCACACCACGTCAAGACAAAGGCAGGTCTCAGGGAAGTGGCTAAAAGCCAAGGAGAAAAAAAGCCTGCGGTGGGGCCCCTCTCACTGTCCTCAGAAGAAACGGCCATTGCCTGCATCACGACATAGGGCTCCCAGCCTCTAAAACTAGGAATAAATTTCGAGTACTGAGGTCACTCGGCCACAGCAACCCTGGCAAACCAACTCAGAAACCCAACTCAAAAAGGACCTTGAAGCGATTTGAAAGTGTTACTAGCGCCCAAGGAAACTCACAGCTGGATTTGAAAGTGTTATCAGCGCCCAAGGAAATGCACAGTCGAGATGCATTTCTCATAAAATCCCAGGATACCAAGGGTGAAGAGAGACTTTGTGTTTCTTTTTGAAACAGGCTAACTTCAAACTTGCTATGTAACAGAAGTTGGCCTTGAACTCTTGACACCCCTGCCTCTACCCTCCCAAGTGCTGCGATTACAGGCATGCGTCTCCACAGCCAGCTGAGAAAATGTTTTTGAAATAGTTCAAATTATTCCCAAAGGAGCAATTAAGCTGACAGCAAATATTTCAACTTCAGTGACGGAAGCTAATGATCACCGAGGACAGTGATGACAGAAAGATAGTGGCCGCCCTAGAATTTCATATGCACTGTAAAGAAATAGAACCCTGTTATAGTCCTAAAACAATTTATAAATACAAGTCACTAGTTTAAAATCTTCCCTCAGAAAAAGCCCCAAGAGGGGCTTACTCGCAGGTCCCAGCCCTGAGGAGCTGTTAGCATTCGGTGGCTTGCTGAGGGGGCGTTGCTTTTCTGGGGCTGGGCAGATGGTGTCCACTGGTAGATGACACACACTACAGGGCCTGAGCTCACAGCATGCCCACATGGGCAGCACCGATTGGACTCGGTGGATTAAAATAAATAAATAAGGACATGAAGTTGGGGCAGAAATGGGATAAAGGGACCCAGGAGAAGGTGAAGGGGGAGAAGAGGGCAGAAATTATCAAGACATTACACTTGTCAAAAAATTGTTATTTTTTTTAAAAAGAGCCTTTAAGCTAAGATACATTTATGTGAAATTTCTAGCAAATACTAAACATAAGAACAATTCCAGCCTTACCTAAACTACTTCCTGTTATAAAAATAGGATGAGAACATTCTGTACATGTCTTCAGGATCCAACCCAGGGCCTCATGCGTGCTAGGGACGTGCTTGACCACTAAGCTACATGTCCAACCCTCCAATCCATTTTATAAAATATGAATGATCTTAATAGCAAGGTCTGAGAAAGCCATTAACCAGCAGGAAACTTACATACAAAACACACTCATCAATTCATAACAGATGAGAAAACTCCTTAAAGATATTGATAAACAAAATAAAAATCAAATTCCTATAAGCAAGCAACAAACAGAACGTGCTCACAGTGGCACTGTGAGTAACAAATTCTGGAAGCAGCCCAGGTCCCCGTCAACAGCAAACTGAGGCTTAGAAATTACAGCACATTAGTACGATGGAATAGATTTAGCACTGAAAGGCAGTGGCTGACAACTTGTACAAGTGAGGCACAGGAACAGAATATTAATACAGAGGTCATGGGAAAAGACATGGTTAGATTTTAAGTGGATAAAGTTTGAAAATATGGTAGACAATCACTCATACATGATAAAACTGCAGAAAAAGAGCAACACAAAAACATCTAAGATGGCCAGGTGTGGTGGCGCACGCCTTTAATCCCAGCACTCGGGAGGCAGCGGCAGGCGGATCACTTTAAGTTTGAGGCCAGCCTGGTCTACAAAGCAACTCTAGAACAGCCAAGGCTACACAGGGAAACCCTGTCTCAAAAAACAACAACAACAACAACAACAAAATCCAAGATGGCATGTTATCAAAGGAAGGATGGAGAAAAGGCTGGAAGAGGTTTCAGAGGTAACTAATGCTCATTACACCTGATAAATATTTCATAAGTATTCTTTTGTATCTACTCAATATTTAACTTAAGAACCTCGAAACAGCTAATAGAATGAAGCCACTGCTCCTGGTTGGGGCTCTTCCTCTCTCATCCTGCGAATCTATTCACACCATGGGATACAGGACACACTGCTCATCTTTCTACACTGTGTCAGAATTTCCTCCAAATTCTCCTGTGTGCTGACTTTGAAAAGACTCATAGGCCCGGGCGGTGGTGGCACACGCCTTTAATCCTAGCACTTGGGAGGCAGAGGCTGGTGGATCGCTGTAAGTTCAAGGCCAGCCTGGACTACAAAGTGAGTCTAGGCCACCTAAGGCTACACAGAAAAACCCAGTCTTGAAAAACCAAAAAAAAAAAAAAAAGAAAAAAAAAAAAAAAAAAAAAGAAAGAAAGAAAGAAAGAAAAAGACACATAGCACATAGGCCAAGTAGAATCCTCCCATATTAAAGCAGCCATCACACAACGTCTCTCACTCTAAGTGAGTTTCAATCTTAACATAGCCTAACTACAAGTTAAAAAAAATAAAAATAAAACTTGAAAGCTATTCAAATTTCCCCACAGGCAATAATAATATATTTTAAAGATCCAGTGATTTTGGAGCATACCCAATCTTAATGATACAGATCTTACATTATTGCATGAATTAACTCTACAATTCTTTGCTTGCATAACTGCTTTCCGTTATTGGTCTGACTGGCTAGCCCTTAAGTATTATAGCTATATTATTTTTAGACCTCTACGCCAAAATAACTATTTAGCCCAGCAGAAGCGGGAAAGGGAGTGGGTGCTGGTGTCACAGAAACATCATTGTTTGGCAAGAAGTATTCAACTGTATGTAGTTCCCTGGCAACGTGGTTTTAAGCACCAAAAGACCTAAGACTGTGCTGGGGTGATGAACCCAAATGCCTGAGAGGCACGATTTCCCATACTCTAGCCTCTGGGGGCACCCCTCTCCCACGTCCACCTCTTAGGCTGCATTGAGAACACTAAGTAACCTAAGTAGAACCAAAGGGTTAAGTATTATAAAGGCATGTTTTAGTTCAATGACGTCTACAGTGTTTCAGCCCATGTACTCATGCGCAATAAATTCTTTAAATTTAAATAGTATAAATTCATATGCATTTACATTTTAATTACATATAATTTAGCCAACTTACAATCTACACTATCAAACACTTTATATTCTAGGTCTATCTAAGGTAAGTGATCTGGTCATGTTTAGCCAGTAGGCAGAACAGCAAGGTCAGCTTTAGATAATAGCACTAATCAAGAAACCTACACATCTGAGGTCTCCAAGGACCTTGTGTGACTGCTTTAGATCTGTTTCACTGTGGAGCACGGCACGGGATCATGAGAGGAGTTTAAGAGTCACGTGTTCAAAATGTCCGCAAGATTGCTTGTTCTTATATAAAGTAATGTCGAGGGCTGGAGAGATGGCTCAGTGGTTAAGAGCACTGCTTGCCCTTCCAAAGGACCTGGGTTCAATTCTCAGCACCCACATGGCAGCTCACAACTGTCTGTAACTCCAAGATCTGACACCCTCACACCAATGCACATAAATTAAAATTAAATAAAATATTTTAAAAAATAATGTCAAGAATCAGTAGGCGATGTCTACCTGAAATAGATGTCCAGGGGCCTGTCAGAGCATCCAGGACAAGCGGTGTCCTACCTAAGCTTTATCATGACCAAAGTCTAAGGTATAGAATAGGTGACCACAAAGTTTCTTTCCAAATCTGGGGTCTTATATATAATCAGCAAGGTTCAGAAAAGGAGGTGATGGCTTTGGAGAAACCCTCTCTCACACTCACAGAGGACAAAGGGAAATACTTGCTATTATAGAAAGTATTGGCCACATTACACAGTAAGCACAGGCGACAATCAGAGAGAAGCAGTCTGTGCACAGAGAACGAGTTTAAGGGATGTCCTTTACGCTTATCCCTTCTAAAACAAGATGCTGACATGTCATTAATTAGGAAACACTAGTTACCAAACGCTTTGGTATGTGTTTGTGTGTTTTTTTTTTGGGGGGGGGTCACAGCTGTGTGCTTGCAAGTTAAAGCATTCAAAGAGCTGTTTATAAAAATTGCAGTTTTTACGTTTTGCTATCTTCCAATATTGTTTATTTGTAGTACACTAGCCAAAAATGATTAGGCATAAGTTAGAATTTTCCAGCTCCTAGATCTGTTGTCCACAGACATGCATGCCACAAATTCAGAAGTGTGTTCTCATATATTACGTAATAAAAGTCACTCTGTATTTTCAGTTGGAATTGATTGGTGCTCATGCCAGACAGTCCCTCAAGTAATAAATTTGCTTTGGAGGTATTGCTAGACTACGTGTAGATATTAAGTTGGTGAAAATAAACCCCAAGACCTGCTGCCGAGTGCTGAAGACCATAAAACACTAGGTTGAGGTAAACACATTAAAGGGATCGGCTGCATATCATTTGAATCGTAAAGTCTTTTTCTGTTCTGAAATCCAATTTAGCTCGGCAACGTGTTCTGAACACCTAAAAACGTGAAGTGTCAGAATCAAATTTAATCAGAGTGTTTGCTTTCACGTGAGCGTTCTGGCTAAGAGCTCAGGGCACCCAGCACTGACAAAGGAACCACTTCTAAAATGTGACCGCCTGATGGCTTCACATCCAGCCTGGCTCACCCCACCAAAGCCCCTGGAGGTTACAAGCGCGATGGAATTGCTTTCAGGGTGGCCTCCGTTACATCGCCGTGATCTCTCAGCCTGAGTCCTCTGGGGTCTTGTGGGTGTTCTCAACCCATTGCCCTCCTCTTCCCTGGAGATTCTACTGTCGCTCTTCCTGAGTGAATGCACCAGCACTTGCTTAGTGGGAGCCCTGGCTGTCCTTCAGGCGAGCGCAGCAACCCTGCCCAGCTTTCACTTCTATCACAGAATCACCAACCACTCCAGCCGTACTACTCTGTCAATCTCACCCTCTCCACTTTCCAAATCCCTTAAGGCAAGAACAATGCCTATCTGGTGACGGATTCTCTCACTAATTCATGCCCTCTGTCTGGGCAGGCTATCTGTTGTCGCCTGCCCAGACTTCCTAAACGGCCTCCTGGCACCAACAAAATGTTACTCTCCCATCCAGGCTGCTGACGCTGCAGTCACGCGACCCCCCTGAAAGTAAGTGAAGATCAGGCCACTTATCTGCTTGCAGCTCCTGCAGGGAAAGTCCAAGTTCCTAACACAGAACACAGAGCCCCTTTCTAGCTGGATCTAATCCATCCCCCCCCCCCCCGTTGTCTCCTCTTCCTGATCTGCACCCTCCAGATCACAGAGCCCCTTTGGTTCCTCTGAGAGTCCATAATCTGCGTTGCTTCCCAGCTCTTGGGTATCCTATTCCTCCCAGAGGAACACGGTCTCTCTCTCTCTCTTTTCCTGCATCTTCGCTGCAGGAGAAGCAGGCATTCATGGATACTGGCCATCATGTTCGGCTCTGTATTCATGAAGCACAGGGCTGAGTTTTGGAGAAGAAAGATGCCTCAGAATATCCTGGAAATATAAACCCCACCACTGTGTGCGCCCCCCCCCCCCACATGGTCAGGGACTATGGGCTGCAGTGTGAATTCTAAATGGGCAGGTGATGGCAGCTACTGTACACAGATGCCACGTGAGAACTGAGTTGGGATGCGACGGTCTACAAAGATCTATCTTGTGAGGCCGTCTTACGTTTACCCAGCACACTTGGAGCTCCTTAGTGAAAACAATCCTAGTGGCTGCTCCCTGCTCCTGAAGAGCGAAGGACCGCGGATCTCTCCACTTGTCCTCATCCATCTGCAGACAGCCATACTATGTAAGAAGAGGCTAGTGACGGGACCTCTGTCAAGCTTTGAGAGGAAATACATACACCTCTTAAGTACAACAGAAGTGCTTCTGGATTCCGAATGAATGGATATGAATACGTAGAACAATTTGTACATTTTTGGGACAAGCGGGCTGGGCTCTTGTTGGCCTGAGCACTAGGGGATGTATCTTAAGAAAACCCAAGTGGGACCGACAGTGGCTGACTTCACGGACTCAAACATCTAGGACCCCGTCCTCAATGGGGCTGTACAGTGGCCTGAGAGCCAATGGAGCAGTGACAATAGCAGACTGAGTCCCTTCTGCTTGCTTGAGGCAGAAGGCAAGAGTGGCAGAAGCCCCTTCAGAGTCTCAGGCCCTAGTCACAGGCAGTATTTTCTAGCCCTTTCTGAACAACTCTGGCAGCTACAGTGAACTGGCAGCGCGAGAGAGCCTCTTAATAGCTTATTCAAGGCCACACAATGAATAATAGGTAGAGGCTTGGGACAGAAAAACTGCTTCAGTAAAGACAGTGGTACATTGTGCCATCAAATACAAGGGGGGGAAAAACCAGGGGGTGGGGCAAGATGGGAAAACCCCATGAGCTCATTGGTGTGCAACAACCAAGGACTGCTCTCTGTGGTGCCGTGATGGCCTATGCCCAGTTGTCTGCAGAAAGACTCAATGGGCGAACAAATGCTCTTTGGTTTGAAGAGTCCAGGGAAATATAACTAGACTCCATTGTCTTCATGTCTTGACAACATCCCAGAGAGCAGAGCTGGCTTCTGAACGGACTGAGATCTTCCATAAATGGTGTCTAAATGCAGACTACACACCATCCAAAACTCCTCAGAGAAATTCCTATTATGTACAAGGAATGGGGAATGCAGCGAGTCCCTTTAACTGGGCAGAGCACATCCTCTGTTCAGCGCAACTTTGTATTTCTTGGGTTCTATGCCAGCCATGTGCTCTCACTAGACCAAGACCCCAAAGTACAGAGGTTCTAAGTATATTGAAAACTGAGTCAATGGCAGGCAAGTTTCTGTCTCTCACACACTAAAGACACAAGGCATGATATTCACAAGGGAATCGTTTCCATAAAGGCTCTAGTTAAGAGACAGGATTATGTTCCTCGGAGCTGGTGTAGCAAAACAGAGTTGCATCTTTTATTAGCTTCCACTGACACACACGTTTAAACCCAGAATTAGGAACTGGCAAGAGGGCTCGCCAGTAATGGCGCTTGCTGCCAAGCCTGACAAAATGAGTTTGATCCTCAGAACCTGCACAGTAGGAGGAAAGAACAAATTCCCAAAATTATTATCTCATCTCCATATGCATGCCACGGCATGTGTACACATACATGCACACCCATATACATACATACATATATATATTCATGCATGTGTGCATACATATATACATGTATGCATATACATACACACAAACACATACAAAAATACATATATACATGCATGCATACATATATACCAAGAACTGGCTGAGTTGTAGCACCAGTAACTGTCACTCCATGAAACTGATAGTTTCAAGGAAATCTCCAAACATGAAAATAGGTGTACGATAAAATTAGCTGCAGTGTGTGTGGTGGGGTACTTTTTTACTGTGACTCAGCTCAAAACTAATGTGTTCAGAGGCCTCCCCCACAAAACAAACTTAAAATTCTGTACAAGGCTGGAGGTATGGCTCAGTATTTGACAAAGTGCTTACTTAGCATGTCCTCAGCACTACACATGGACAAATGCTTGTTGACTTACATCATGTGCACCATAATTTGAAAATGCATCTAATATAGCCATGCGGTGGTGACACACAGCTTTAATCCAAGCACTGAGGAGGCAGAGGCAGATGGATCTCTGTGAATTAGTTCAAGGCCAGTCTGGTCTACAAAGTGAGTTCCAGAACAGCCAAGGCTACACAAAGAAACACTATCTCAGGAAAAAGAAAAGAAAGGAGAGGAGAGAGAGAGAGAGAGAGAGAGAGAGAGAGAGAGAGAGAGAGAGAGAGAAGGAAAGAAAAAGAAAATGCCTTAAACATGCTCAAACACATACCTAACCCTACAGTTGTGTAAAATCATCTGCTGCAAAGCCAGTTTTACAATAAAGTATTGGATTCTCCCCCCACCCCCCTACAGTGACAGGTGGGCGTTTTGTAGGCTGGTCAACTGCAAAGCCACAAACCACAAAATGCAACACAGCAGAGAGAGAGAGCTCTTGTTACACATCAAGGGGGAGCATCACACTGCACATAGCCATCCCAGATGGGAACCACTTTTGCACCATCATGATCTGGAAGATTCTGCAGTTGAGCTATTTCAGGGCTGGGAGCGTCTGTACACACTTCTCTTGGCAATGTCTTCTCGTTACTCTGTAATGCATTAGCTTTGCCAGCTGTCGAATTAGAACTTGTGGGTGTACTTGTTCTTCCATCCTGTTTGCATTTGGGCTGCAAAAGAGAGGAACTTCCTGTGCTTCATTACTCTACAGCCATACAGGGCTGGCACAGACCAAGCCTCTTCTGTGACATTTGACTGCCTGCCTTTCCAAGTGCCAAGGAACACAAAGTTCAGTCACCTGCAAGCCCAGACAAGCATACATCCATATAAAAATGTCACAAATGACACACTGGAATAAAAAAAAAATCCTTTAAAAATTTTTATTTACTCATAGATGAATGAGTAAATCCATACCTAGAAGCAAAATAATGCTATCTAAAGCAGTGCCACTCTGAGTGTGCCCAGTAACAAGACTTCTTAGTTTGTCAGAAAAGCAAACACTTCCTCCCACCAGTCACAGTGACTCAGACTGAGGGTAGAAACCAAGTTCCTGTGTTTTAGTTAAAATGTAAGGTTAGTTTTCTTAGCCAGGCGTGATGACTCAACGCTTTTAATGCCAACACTGGGGGGGGGGGGTAGGGGCTGGAGGGTGGTGGCTGGGGCCGAGGCAGGCGGATCTCTGTGAGTTCGAAGCCAGCCTGGTCTACAGAGCAAGTGCAGGACAGCCAAGGCTACATAGAGAAACCTTGTTGGGGGCGGGGGGAGAATTAGTTTTCTTTTAAATTATGTGTGTTGAGTATGCTCACATGAATGCCGGTGTCCACCGTGGCCAGAGAAGGGTATCAGATCTCCCTGGAGCTGATATTACAGGCAGTTGTGAGCTACCTGACGTGGGTGCTAGGAACTGCCCTCTAGTTCTCTGTGAGTGTAGCAAGCACTCATGACCACCAAGCTACCAGACTTTAATCGGGTTTTCCCTTCAACTTTTAAGAACTGCCTCTGTGGGTTAGGTGAAGTCCTCCTAAGGGCAGCATGTGAAAGGCTTGGTCCCCTGCTTTGTGCTTGTGGTAGAATCTTGAAAGGGATGCAGTGTGGTGGAAACACTTGAAGATGATTGAGGACCGGCCCTTGAAGTAGATTATGGGCCCCTAGCCGCCTCCTCCCTCTTGCTTCCCTCTTGCTGAGACGTGCAGCCCTATCATAGGCCCAGAGCAACAGGACCAACTAACTACATGCAGCAACCTCCAAAATGTAAGCCAACATAAACTTCCTTCGTTACAGCGATAGGAGGCTAAGCAAGAGGACCGCTAATTGAAAAACAAATATTAGATTACAGTGAACCGTGCCACTGATCTTTACTGAGTAACTGTTACACAGAAATAAACGAGGAAATAAATGAGAAGTGATGTAAAGACTAGGGCCAGCCAGGGTCAATTGGCACATTCTTGCTGGCATATAATTAAAAACACCAGGGAAGCTGGGCACGGTGGCACATGCTCATAACCCCGGTGCTCGAGAGCCTGAGGCAGGAGGTTCACTATGAGTTCAAGACCAACCTGGGCTGCACAGCTAGTATTACATAGCAAGACCCTGTATTCAAAACCAAACAATCCTCCAAAATGGACAAACCAACAAAATAAAAACAGCAGGAGAAAGGAGCAGGGGGAATCATAGGAATAACAGAATGGGCAGGATAATGGCTCACCAGAGAACAGCTTAGAGCTGGCCCGAACCAGCCATCAAGTAACTGCTCTATGCTCCACTGACACTCCAGGCTCCCTGTGCTCAAAATTCACTGCCCGCGCCCACCTTTCCCTCCCTAGGACAATGCCCTCTGGGGCTCTAAGAATTATGGTAGCGGATGACTGACCAAGGCAGTCCGGAAGAAAAGTGGCCATCGGGGGAAGAGAGCAGCTGAGCCTACCGTGGTTCAGGTGTCTGATGCAGTCATTCAGAAGAGCGCTGAACTTCTGCTGTTCCGCGGCCTCGTGGAAACAGAAGTAGCCATGCCTGAGGTACGGCTGCCACAGGTACACCGGGAATGCCTTGGGCAGGACCACAAAGGGCTGAGAGCTCTTCTCACTGGGAGCTGGAGAAATAGTGGAAACACGGGTTGTTTCTAGGCACGAGTCTCGTGTCTTAAGTACATATTTCAATGTGCAACAGTATCTGCAGCAGCCACAGGTAGCGAGGTGGGAGGGAAATGGGTTCATAGCCCCTTCAACATGCTGCCAACACAGCCTTTCTTCCCGCAGGTATAGAGTATGCCTCTCCAGGGAGAGACACAGACAGGCAGCACATCTTCCTCACCTGCCTACTGTCAAGCGCATCTCCAAAGCCACGCACACACACGGGGCTCCCTTCTCATGTCCCTGTGGAGCTCCCTTGCTCCTTGCAGGCTCCGGTTCCCCAGGTTTCTTCCTCCACGGCAAAGCTGAGCAGCATCTGCTGACCTCACAGTCTATTCCTATTCTTACTTCAGTCCGTTCCCCGCCCCTCCAGCTCCTGAACCCAATGACTGAAGTCACTAGTGCCATCCTGGCCAGCAGCCCATGGTTTATCTACTCACTATAGATAAGTGTTTCTTTAATCTCACCTGTAACACTTGTGGCTGCTGCTGGCAACCTGTTCTTTGGACAACAGTTCCTCGCACTGAGTGCATCTCTCCTGGTTCTCATCATGCCTTTTTTTTTTTTTTAAATATTCTATTATACCTTATGGCTTCCTTTGCCAGCCTTCCATCTCCCTGCTAAACAGACGCATGTTTGGCTCCCCTCTCCTCTTGGTCTGTCTGTATCCCTCCAAACGATGTCCATCCATCCCACAACCTGAAGTTATTCCCATAATCCTTATCACCTTCCTTCTTTTTCCATCATGCTATTTTAGAAAAAAACCATTTCTCCCTTTATGGGGTGGTTTAAAAGTCTCCTTTTCTGGGAAGCCTTCGCTGGCACCTGCCATGGATACGGAACTCTGCATTCTCTATGTTCTCCTAAAATATGGCAGTGGCGGATTTCCCTGCCTGGTACCCCCTGGAGATGAAGGGGGGGTAGATGAGCCCTGCTTCTTGATTCTTAAGGGTACACCCTTCCCTGAACAGTGGCTCCCAGAGGACGGAGACCACTTCTGACATATCTTTGTATCCGCAGCCCACAGCAGAGTTGTAGAGCCTCGAAGACATTCAACTGAATGAGCTGGTCTGCTCTGCTGGTCTGGAAAAAATTTAGAAGCTCCTACACCAGACACCTAGCCCCACACTCATTTTCTGTCACTGTCGCTTGGAGGTTGCAGAGTAGTTACCCAATATCTGGGCTCAATTCTAGACACACACACATACACACACATACACACAGACATACACACTAAAATGGTTAACTATTTCTTCAAAATCAAATGTTAGAAATTCGTGTGAAACCATGTCTGTCTTGGAAGCCATACCCCAGGCCATGCATGGTGATGCACACCTTTAATCCCAGCCCTTGGGAGGCAGAGGCAGGCAGATCTCTGTGAGTTCGAGGCCAGCCTGGTCTACTAAGTGAGTCCAGGACAGCCAGGACTACACACAGAGAAACCTTGTCTTGAAAAAAAAAACCAGAAAAAAAACAAAAAAAGAAACTGCATCCTCCTCTTCCTCCCCTTCCTCCTTCACACTATCCGCGGCACCCATGTTGTTGTTAGAATAGTAGGTGCTAATAAGTGCCCAAGCCTAGAAATGAAAGAGGAGAAAGGAAGACGAGCCACGCTAACCCTGGGGCACACTCAAATGTTTGTAAGAGGATAATAACGCCTTGCACATTTAACTTGAATTACATTGTGTTCAGCAAACCAGACTCCAACCCATGAAGTGCCAAATACATGACTCACCGTAGTGAAGAGCGGGGACACTTTTGACCAATCACCCTGGCTGAACATTCCACAAAAGACATATATAATTACCCATTAGGCTCCAGTGCTTTCCTCAACCGAAGTCAATCCCTCCCATTTTTATGTGTTTAAATTTGTTCTTTTGGGTAGAAAGTAGCACCACGGGATAGGGCTGATTAATGTGGCTTCTGAAGCAAAGTCTTCGTGCCCTTTCCAAGACATCCTGATTTTATACAAACAACAGAAAGTAACACTGTCTCTCTATACTCAAAAGCTTCAACAGTCCCCCCAAAATTCAAAATTAGCCTCTAGCTACCGCTCGATAAACCTCCCATAACAATTTTCTAGATTCCATCCATCTCCGTTTTTTTTTTTTCCTGAGTTGAAATGCACAAATGGTCTACTGTGGAATATTCTATATTTAAAACTCATCAGGCCGCAACATACAATAAAAATAGTCATGGAAATGCTGTGTGTGAAGCCCTGGGCTATCTCGGTGTGAGTCACACAGGCCCTGTGCCTCTCATTCCTTCTGATATGATCTCATCAATAAATCCATAAGAGCATCATCTGTTCTGGCAGATTACATTGCGAAGTTCTGGAAAGACTCTCCAATGCCAACACACTGGTATTCCTATTTTCAGCTGCAGGTACACAGCCAACATGGCAGATCGGTAGATGTTGGAAGAAAATATCATGTATAATACTAGTTACTAGGCACATAAAACATTGCTTCAGCCTGAATTATTTAGTAATAATTTGATAATCCAGGTTTATGGTCCATGTACTACCTATAATTGTATTATTAAAGCACCACACTAAGCAATCTACACCAGAATAACAACCAATAGAATGATTATATAGTTCTCCATAAATTCTAATGAAATGATGGTGCCCATTAATAAGATCCAAGGCTGTCTTCAAGGAGGCAGGTGATGAATGTGTGCTGTGATTTACCAGCACGGAGGGAGTTATTACATTATGCACAGTTCATGAATTCCTATGAAATGCCCTATTTAGCCTATACAGTCCCATCATCTTCTCTACATAAAAATAAGTAAAATGAATAGGAACCATAGAATTTTAAAGCTGGCAAGATTCTCCCAAATTTTTCAAGTTCAAAGCTCCATGTTAAAGCAGAAGGAACAGAAACCATAGATGCTCAGAGCCCGCTACCCTGAAAGCATTCCCTACGTGGCACAGTGGGGAGCTGCAGCTCCCCAGCTCTCAGGCCAATGCTCTCGGCAGCAGCACTCCGCGCGGTTATTTATAGACTGGTGAACAGAGGCAATGCTCTCTTTGACTCAGTAGCTATGAGTCCCTGTAACCTTTATTTTATGTATTTAGATGATGATCCCTAACAAATCAAGAGCTGCTTACTGAGAAACGAAATCGTACATGTCCCCCGGGATGCCTAACCTGTTCGTTTCTGCTGTCTTGAGTGTCGTTATTAAAGTCTACAGCGTAGCCCTGAAGCTCCAAGACACCCGACCAAGAACACCACACTCCATGTGCCAGGAACGCAGCAGCTGCCTGGGTGACTGAGTGGACGGGAGGTAACGGGAACAGTATAATGTGGACTCAGAGTAAAGTAATTCCAGTTTCCAGCTGATGGTGGAGTGTAAGGAATCAGCACCGGGTTTCTCCACCCTGGCATTACTGGCACCTTAAACCACTCATCTCTTATGGTCACGGTCACCCTGTGTACTGTGGGTTGTTTAACAGCATCGTCTACAGCAAACATCTTCCAAGTCTTCAGCTACCACCAACTGGCCCTGGAAGGGGACCGTTCTCCCTCTTTGAGGGCTGCTTGTCTAGCTATACAAAGTAACTTTAGAAAAAGACAGAGCGACTCACCAGTGGGGTCTGGGAAATGCTTATCAGATAAGAGGCTATATTCCTCTTCTGAGGTTAACACCTTGCCGCCTGCTGGAAGAATCCTGCTTTTAGGAACAGCTCCTCTCTGATAGGCCTGAGAAGAAAAGGGAGGAATGAATGATTTCCCCCAATATATATTTTTGGAAAATGTTAGAAATATTTTTTAAAAAAAAACAAACAAGTCCAGACACATATACCCAGTGTCGTCACCATGCTATGTCATTTATTTACTTTTTTTTTCTTTTTTTCTTTTGGTTTTCATTCTTGCTGCTTACAAGGTGGTATGTTTTTACTTCTGTTTGATGGTCATTCCCAGCATGGGAAACCAAAACCTCTAATCTCAGGGAGATTCCCAGGAGGTGTGTTCTTAAACAGAAGGACAGAATATCAGTAGCATCTAATGGTCCATTTCAGATGCTGATGTCTCTGGCTCATCCTGATAACCAAAAGCTTGGCAATCTTCTCTCTTTCTCTGTGTGTGTGTGGGGGGGGGGGAAGGGGGGAGAGAGGGAGAGAGAGAGAGAGAAGAGAGAGGAGAGAGGAGAGAGGAGAGAGGAGAGAGAGAAAGACACACTGCACAAAGTACTCAGCTGGCGTGGGCATATGATACTGAGCCAAACTGTGGAACGTGTAACTACAATAATAGTTACTATGGAGTTTCAGCAAAAACACAAAAAATGTTACCATAATAAAATGTGCAATCATTGCCCTGAAATGTGACTGGATTTTCTACAGTGGAGTCATCAGAATAGAAGTGCAGTTTTATGACATCAGAGGACATTCTGGCTGGCAGATAAGACATTTTGCTGTCTGAGAAACCCGAATGACATCCAGTGCCCCGCTAAGTGCCTGTGCCGACACGCCCCAGGGACAAACAAATGAGACGCAGTGCAAACGTGTGCATCCGATGGGTGTCCAACGGACAAGCTGACTGTCAAGGCAAATTATTGAAAGTGGCAACTTGGGGGCAAGTTGAGAATTGAAACCAAGAAACTGTGGGACCCAAACTCTGAAGTGTGCCTTTGGGAATAACTAAAATAACATTGATCTGGGCAACAAACTCAAAATAGCAATAACACAGTCTCCATCTGTAAGACGGTGCCTGGAGAGGCCAGAACAAAACAGACACTCAGAGTGCTAAGGAACCGTCTTACCACTTGGAAGAAGCACTGGCCAGCTGCTTAAACACACTGGCACCCAGAGCATAGCAGGACAACCTGTCTTCATGTGATGTTGAGATAGGTGTGAAGTGGTGTGATTCAGACAGGACTCAACTGTGAACTTTGTCTGGGGTCCTAATAAGCGTCTATGCACATCCTGTCATTTGATCTTCAAACAGCACCACGGCATTATCTCCATTTTACAAGTGAGAACCTAAAACTCACTGAGGTCAATTAAAGTGCAATGACCCAGCGGTGAGGGACAGACTCCAGACACATCCTCGTATCTGTCAGGTCCCCAGGAAACGTGAGGGAATTTGGGATGGACTATGAAATGAGAACACTCTGATGTCCCTGTGCTCAACAGCAGTTGTTGGACTTTTAATAAGATAACAAGGCATTTATAAACAGTTAATATCTAACTCTTACATGTGATTTAAAAAAAAACTTTGATAAATTAACAAAAAGGACCTTTCTATAATGTCAAACAATGACCATAAACCACATAGACTTTTCATTTCAATACCCAGGTGGCTGTTAGAAATATTTCACCATTTTCAAACTTACTCATCCTATCTTTATAACTTAAATAAATTAGTTGAAAATAATGAGCAAAGGAAAGAAAGAATAAATTTCTAATTAAGGGAGAGCATCTTTAAAAGTAAAAATAAAAAAATGAAGGAAAAAATCACCAAAATTTAATTCACAAAGAAATTTAATTTACTGTCAAAAGTGGGGAAAAAAACTCAATAAATCTAATAACAAGATCTCCCAGCTCATTAGTAGCAATCATATCAACAATTGCTCTGTCCTGGACTAAACCATGGGCCGGATGCTCGGATGCTCAGCGCTTCAACGCACTTATTTACTTTCACTCCGAGGAGTTACACTTGCCAGCCTGAAGAAGAGAAAGCTGAGACTAGAGGAGATGCAGGAGATGCATAAGGTAGCTAAAGGAACTGTCAAAGATGTAATTCAAAGCCCGGTAATGTTACTGAGATGCCCCACCTCTCCTCAGCCTTGTAAGGGGACATTGCAGCACATCTGTGAAACGTCTATGATAATTTGTTGCCGTTGTTCAACTGGGAGTGTGGGCTAAGGGTGGAATGAAATTCTAATATGGTAAGCATTTCAAAGGGTACTTGAGAACGCATCCGGATGAGAAATGTGTATGGTGTGAGGTCACAAGGGTCGCCTGGGACCATTTGAGTCATTCCTCGGTTCAGCTGAGACCTGGAGACAGGTAAGTCCTTCTAATTACTTCTAATTAGCGACACAACTTGACTGAACCTTAGCTTTCCAAATTCACTGCCCGGTGTCCTTTCTGCTCTAGCTGAACGCAGCCTCTACAGAGGGAGGGAAGCAGAAACAGTAAAACCTGAAGGCCTCTAGGTATAGACGCTTTAAGCACCCAAGCTCATTTTTTTTTCCCACTTGGTGAAGTCAAGACAATCAGGAAAAAGTCTAACTAAATAAAAATCCCAAAGTCTAGGTGGAATGACGCATTCAGAGTGCTCTAAGTTTGTAGGAAAGCCTGCGAATGCAGCCGCTGTCATACTGACAACAACTCTTCAGCCATGCCTCACATGTGACACTCAAGAGCAGAGGAAGAGCGGCAAGCCAGTGGCCGCCAGGAGCCTTGGGGTTGAATGAATGATGACTGAAAAAGCTCCTACACCGGACACCAAGCCCCACGCTCATCTTCCGTCACTGTCGCCAAGCCTGTCTGCTCCCTAGACTGCAGCGTCTGCTTAGCCAGCTACTGCCCATTCTGGTCGATGTAAGACACGGACAATGCTTTAAGAGTACCACAAGAGCCGGGCGGTGGTGGCGCACGCCTTTAATCCCAGCACTCGGGAGGCAGAGGCAGGCGGATCTCTGTGAGTTCAAGGCCAGCCTGGTCTACAAAGAGAGTTCCAGGACAGCGAGGGCTGTTACACAGAGAAACCCTGTCTTGAAAAAAAATAAAACAAAACAAAACGAAAGCAAAAAAAAATACTGCGAGAACTGGTGCTAACAGGAGCATGTCTTACCTCTTTGTTCTCATAGCTTTCCACAGCAAAATCATTCTTAACCACAACGTATCTGTCCTTCCATTTCCTGATGTCTTCAGCGAACTGTGAGAGCTCGGCTTCATACAACACGGTTCCCGGTTCCAGCGGGGGCTTAGAGAAGATGAATATGGTTAACTGTCACCACAAGAGATAATATGCCTTAATACCACTGCACTATTCATGTGTAATTTAGGAAATGATGGTGTGATCAATCCTGGGGAAACTGTTGCTTTCCCCTGGCTACCACGAATGTCCCTTCCTAGTCCTTCAAAGGAAATGGAGACATTTGTTGCATGGTATTGCCCTGATTTTCATTTCCTCTGTATAGATTAGGAAGGGGGCGTATGGTAGAAGGTATTGCAGAAATATCGTTGGCATGCGCGCAGCACTTACTACATCCTCCATCAACTGCAGGCAGGAATGAGTGAGACAGTGTAATGCGCTCACATTAGGGCATCTACCACAGCTCACTGACAGGCCCCAAGCATCAGCCAGCTGCTTTCCCGTTGTCACACCTAGTGTCATTTCTGTTATCATGATAAAAAAAAAAAAATCTTGACTTCCAAAAGCAACTTTGAGAGAGGCTGTTTGGCTTGTAACTCCAGGCCACAGCCCATCATTTCAAAGAACTCTAGCAGCTAGTCATGTCAAAGCCAATCTCCCCAGACACAATGTGGTGGTTTGGATGAGAATGACCCCCATGGACTCATATGCTTGCATGCTTGGCTCCACGTTGGTTGAACCGTTTGGGAAGGATTGGGAGGTGTGGCCTTGTTGGAGGAAGTGTGTGGCTTTGAGGTGTGTTGGAGGGGGCAAGCTTTGAGGTTTTAAAAGGCGTGCACCATTCTAAGTCTCTCTTTATCTGTGGTTGTATCTCAAGATGGGAGCTCTCAGCTCCACTCTCCCGCCAAGCCCATGTGCCTGCTGCCATACTTCTTGCCATGGTGATCATGGACAACAGTACCCTGGAACTGTACGCCCCAAATAAACTCTTTCTTCCGTAAGTTGCTTTGGTCAGGGTGTCATATTGTAACAATAAGAAAGTACCTAAGACACATGTCCACAGGCCAACTTGATGTGGATAATTCCTCACTAAGACTCTCTGCCCAGGTAATTCTGGAGTGTATCAAATTGACAGTCTTGCCAGATGTGTTAACACATGCCTTTAGTCCCAGCACTTGGAAGGCAGAGGCTGGTGCATCTTTGTGAGTTCCAGGCCATCCAGGGCTACACAGAGACATACTGACTCAAACTACTACAACAAAACAATTACTACTACTACTGCTGCTGCTGCTGATGATAATAATAATAATAATAATAATAATAATAATAATAATAATAATAGACAGTTCAAGACAGCCACCTAGTCATCATACATTTTCACACACAGTGTGGATCCAGGCTGTGAACACTTTGCCCATCTTCCTGCTTTTTGTTTTGTTTTGATTGTGGTTTTGGTTTTTTGAGACAGGGTTCCTTTGTGTAGCCTTGGCTGTCCTGGAACTCACAGAGATCACTTGCCTTTGCCTCCCGAGCACTGGGATTAAAGGTGTGCTCCACCACTGCCAGACTTCATCGTCCTGCTTTTTAGAAGTGCAAATTTTGGTTGAAGGAGAAGGCAAGTCAGCAGCCATCAGCTCTATCTCTTATATTCATGAGCCTCTCTCACTAACCTTGATGTGTGTGGTAGAGGAATTTCTATTAGGTTCTTCATTAGGCTTTTATTGAGCTTTCGGTATAAGGAGAACACATCCTGCTTTGCGGTACAATTTCCATATTATTGGGCTTATATAAGAATGTGCTTCTTGCCTTACATGTCACCGACATTACGTTAATTTCTCCCTTTTAAACAAACATGCTTTGCCTTCAAAACTTATCACTTTACTTTAAAGCAAAAAGTTAGATGTATAATACAGAAGAGATAGGCCTATTTCCTTTAAGACTCATCTAAAGGATGAGATAAATTCCATTCCAAATTCCAGGCCTTAAAAACTGTCCTGACAGATAATGAGAAAACCTTCTATCTTGCCTCATTAAAAGATAAAAAGGACCTCACTCATCTCTTTAAATGAGGCTGAAAGCAACTTTATAGTGCTTATGTGCAGCTTTTCTCAAACTCGGGCCACTTAATCAGAACTGTGGTCTGTTGACAGGCTTACTGTGTCTGGGTTCGGGAAAGAGAATTTGGGTTGGTTTTGCTTAAGGTAAGGAGTCTGTTGCCCAGGCTGGTCCCAGCTTGGGGGAGCAAGTGGCCTTCCCTTCACTGCTCCCCAGGGCTGAGGCTATGGCCACATCCCACCATACATGGTTGGAACTTGATTTCTTTTCTCTCTTTAAGTTTATTTGTGTATTTTATGTGTATAAGTGTATTCCCTGTGTGAATATATATGCACCACATGCATGTGTGTGGTGCCCACAAAGGACAGAAGAGGGCATTAGGTCACTGGGAACTTGAGATCTGAAGTTCTGAATGTTTGTGAGCCACCATTTGGTGCTGGGACCCAAACTTAAGACCTCTGTGAGAGCAGCAGGTGCTCTTAACTGCTGAGCATCTCTCTAGCTCCCAACCTTGCATCCTTAATATGCTCCCTAAATTCTGAGACTATTTTGTGGGATACCTATGCTGCTAAATTCCCTGGCCAACTCAGACTTTCAACCGTAGCTGGCCCATTTATCACTCATTCCTTCCTTTCCTGACTCACTTCTACTCCTCAGGGTGTTTCTTCCTAGTGTTTTTTTCTGGACTCTCTCTCCTCCTTAGGATCTGAAAATGCTGCTGAGGCTGGGGCTTCTCCACTCTGTCTCTGCCCTCCTCCCATCATACCTCACTGTTCCTCTGCATTATTAGCTAACAGTTGCAGACTACATCTGTCTACTACTGGGCTCCAGATCAGAACAACCAACCCCTGGTCAACCTATCCACAGACAATTGTAAAAATCACAGTCACCATCATCATTACCACCACCATCATCACCACCACCGCCACCATTACCACCACCGCCACCATTACCACCACCACCATCACCATCACCACCACCACCATCATCACCACCACCACCATCATCACCACCACCACCATTACCACCACCACCATCATCACCACCACCACCATCATCACCACCACCACCACCACCACCACCACCACCATCTCAGGCTAGAGAACTGGCTCAGTGGTTAAGAGTGCTTGCTGCTCTTGCAGAGGATCCAAATTCAGTTCCCAGCACCCCCATCAGGTGGCTCAAAGCCACTTGTAAGTCCAGCCCTAGGGAATCTAACATCATTTCTCTACTCCCTAAGCACTTATGCATATAAGTGCACACACACGCGCGCGCGCACACACACGCACACGCGCACACACACACACACACACACACACACACACACACACACACTGACCACCACACCTTTCCTTTCCTCATGGTCTAGTCCAAAAAGCCCATTAAAAAATTTTTTTAAGAACAACAGCAACAGACTAGACAGTTAGAGCTCTGTGTCAGTCTGTATTTGGTGCCCTGTCATGGAACTTCCCATCCCACTTAAAATCAAGCCCTTACAGTGTTCCTACAGCTTCTAGTCCCTACCTATGTCCCTGCAGTCGCTGCCTACCACTCTCCCTCACTCACAGAGCTCTGGGCAAGCTGGTAGAGGGTTTTTTTTGGGGCGGGGGAGGGCTCAGGCCTAAAGGGACTTTGCACTTCCTGCTCCATCTTCTCGGGACATTTTTTTCTTTTCTTTTTTTTTTATTTAATTAATTTATTCAGATTACACCTCCATTGTTATCCCATCCCTTGTATCCTCCCATTCCTCCCTCCTTCCAGCTTTCACCCCTATTCCCCTCCCCTGTGTCAGTGACCTAGGGGGAACTCCACCCCCACTATATGGTCATAGGCTATCAAGTCTCATCTTGGTAGCCGGCTTATTCTTTCTCGGAGTGCCACCAGGCCTCCCCACCAAGGAGAAGTGGTCAAATATGGGGCACCAGAGTTTGTGTCAGAGTCAGTTGCCTCTCTCCACTCAAGTGTGGAGAAGGTCCTGTCCATAGGCTAGATCTGAGTAGGGGTTTGCTGTTTACTGCATGTACTGTCCATGGTTGGTGCAGTAGTTTGAGCAGAACCCCTGGGCCCAGTTCTGTCTCGGGACACTTCTTTCCACAGCTGTTCTTTGCCACCTGTTCCTATTCCATCATCAGATGCGATGCCATCTCTACGAGGGCTTCCTTCCCAGTCAGCTTCCCCCAAACAAGACTCTGGCTCAGTTTTCTCTGTAGCTTTGTCATTATCTTGCTATCGGTTTCTTCCACTGTTTACTGTCTGTCTCCCACATTTGAACATACACTCCAGGAAGGGAGGGAGTTTTGAAACGCGCATACCAGATCAAAGACAACTCAGGGGAAATTGTGTTTGATCGTTGACCAAAACAAACCTGATTGTGAGGTTTTTGTTTTTGTTTTTAGACTGAACTTCACAACATCAAGCTAAATTTCCTGGTATCAAAATATCAGTGACGAAAAACACATAGTGAGATTTGAACTCTTCTAGGTTTCTTTTCATTATACAATCAACAAGAAATCACATATATTCTCACTTTAAGGCAGCTTTTTTATAAAAAGCATGAGACAATTTTAGTATAGTTTTAAAAACTGCATTCAAACTATTGAAATATTAGCATTTATAACCCCTTCTCCAGTGAGGGAAAGCTCTAAATCAAATGTCCATGGTTACCTTGGTCTTCAGAAGTTGTGACGTCAAATCTCTTTGCTGTTCCACCTCGCTGCGCACATGATTGCAGAAAGCCACAGAATATTGGCGGCTGTAGTAGGGACTGAAGTTTTTGATAGAAACCTCAGTTTTCCCTGGAAAAATATGAAAATAAGAATTTTGAAATGAAGCACACCTCGCTGAATAGACATCAAATTACTTGGAACATCCCCCCATCTCGCAGACCCCACTGCTGACCAGGGGTTGTTAGCAACCTGCATTCTCCAGAAATGCTGCGCCTGCCTTGAACCCTCTCTCACCACATCTGTACAGCATCACTCTGAAGAGCTCAGGGTCCCCAGGTAGTCAGTATTAAGAGGAGTCTTTTTCGGGGTACATTTTACTCACTACTATGACTGTAACATCAGTCTAGCCACTCCAGCTTGTTATTTATTCTCCTACATGTCACTGGTCTCGGAGTCCACCCCTCCAAACTCTGTATGCACATCTCTCATTTGTCTTCAGGGCCTGGAAGCTGAACCTCTAGTCTTTCACCTCCGCGGTCTCGGATAGAAACACAATACTGAGGTGGGAGGACGGCTCAGTTGGTAACGTGTTGGTGACGCAAGCACAAAGAGATGAAATTAGACCCCCAACGTCCATGCAAAACTCCTGGTCCTGGGAAGGTGGAGACAGGGGGATTTTGGGTATTGACGGCTGGAAGGCTAGCTAAATTAATGAGATTCAGGTTCAATGAGAGATCCTGTCTTAAGTGAGAGCAACGGAGAAAGTTACTTGACATCAACCTCTGGCCTACACACACACACACACACACACACACACACAAACACACACAGAGTGGGGATGGGGGGAGGGAGGGACTGACTTAATAGTCTAGAGACCTGGACTGTGGGCCCCTCTAACTGTGAGACAGAAATCACCCATCTAATAACTGCCAACTCTCTCTGATCTCCTGGCCCTGATTGTGAAGGGAGGTAAACTTGGAGCCATGATGTTCTCTGAGTTTAGCTCACACTCAAGTGTGATCTTGAAGGTACAACTACATCGCCACACTGACCAGCAGTGACATTTTGGTCTCTTGGTACAGGGGTAAATCTTGCTGTCAATCGTGTAGGACCTGAAGCTAGAGAAAGGGAAAAGACCCACTTGCCTTTCCAGGCCCTGCTTAGACAGGAGAACGGAGAGCAAGTGGGCTCTGAACCAGACTGGAAAGCCTCTCAGCAGTTGCATCCTTGTTCCCAAGTGTATCAGTAAATGTCCGTTTTACCATCTATTCTGACCAGCAGTTACAGCATAGAATAGGTAGGACAGGAGCTTGAGAAAACATAAACCAGGTATAACATTCCAAAATATTTCTAAATACTTCCAGAGAGGCCTGGCTAAACTTTTATTTTGAAAATATGATTTTTTTCTTTTGAGACAGGGTTTCTCTGTGTAACAGCTCTAGCTGTCCTGAAACTCGCTCTGTATACCAGGCTAGCCTCCTCTGTCTGTCTCCCAAGTGCTGGGATTAAAGGCATGCACCACGACCACGCGGTTGAATCTGATGTTTGGGTTGACAGAGAAATGTTAAAATATAGCTTACTGGCAAGATCTGCATAGGGCTATTATGTATGTAAAAATTTCAGAAACAAATGAAGAATTTGATCCAGGTATATGGAGATGTTCGGTAGAACGCCTGTTTGTACACCTATGAAATCACAGCCAAACATCCATGCACACCAATACCCTCTACAGGCAACACGCCTACTTTAGCGTTGGCATTTTTCAGTCTTATAATGTGTATGAGAAAGGGGAGGTCTTTTGTATTCCCTTAATAAAATGACATTTATGGGTTATATTTATGGGCTTTAGTAATTATTACTTGTAAGGTCCTTTGAGACCCACTAATAACAGATTCTGTAGAAATGCAAATGAAAGCCCCTATAATTTGAATCAAGCATGCTTTTGCTTGCTCCCCGAGTTTATGGTATTACAATTAATCAGCATTTGCATAATACTTTAATATACTCTGGCTTTATAAGCATCTAATTGGTTATTATTTTATTAGCTTTTATTACAACGCAAAGGCAGTAATCCTATATCCTTGTCTATAATTTTCTTACATAGGAGTGGGACATCTTTGAGAATTCCCACAATGAGAGTCTTACTTTATAGAAACATGTAAATGATGTGCAAACTTTGCCCTTTGCTTCCAGGTAAATGCTGTTCGGTCGGTCTGAAGAGTACCACGCTAATTATTGGTACTGATTTTGGTTCTCTTAGAAGCACTGGAGTGAAATGAAAGGAGGTAGCCGTGCTTTTATGATGATTTCTGTGACGCTCTCAAAGCCATTTTTCTATTACCTCATCAAGCCTCCTGCAGGTGTGCCCTGCTTCTACCCAGGTGCCTCAATGCCACCCCTCCCTGGGTATGAGAAAAATGATTCTGAGATTTGAACATCCACACGTGGCACCATCAACACACCACTAACAAGTGACTCTTACAAAGAAAAGATTGCAGACTTTTTGCATTCACTTAATGACTGGTTCAAATGTAAGTAAAATGGCATCAAAAGATCCAGGAAGAAAAAAAAAAAAACCAAAACTGGTCTAAAATGCATCCAGACATTAGATTAAACCTGTCTGGACCTACATAAGGGAGCACCCAATGTAAAGACTTTGAGGCTAAAAAAAAAGTCTTGTCTGGCTGGGGTTGGGACAACATACCCGTGCCGTAGGATGGTGACCAGCAGCACGGGGTGGGTGCTGGGAGCTGCACTCAGGTCCTCCGAACAGCAGTGAGTGCTCTTAACTGCTGAGCCCCTTTGCACTATTTCTTAAACCCGTGCCCTTTTCCCCATCTCAAGCCCCATATCATCTACTGAGCCTTTGTTAACTCTCCACATCAAAAGAATCCCTTAATTTGCTCTGTGCAGGCAGCACAGCTCTCTCTGCTCTAAAATTTGTAACCAAAACATGTAAAGCAGAAGAGGGGAATGCTCGCCTGAGTCACAGATCCCCGAGACGACCTCAGAAGCAAAGCCAACACTCCACTCATGGAGTAGCAGCAGATTCTAAGAAGGGCTGGAGTCTAGGATAAGAGGACAGGATAGGAGAGGCAATGACAACCAGCCACTAGGACCCAGTCAAGATAAAGCTGCCGCAAGCTGCAAAAGACCAGATGCTAAACTGGGGGGGAGGGGGAGTCTGCCCAGCAGAACGGAGTCCTGGCACCAAGACTCCGGGAACATTCTTTTGAATGCTGTAAGTCACAGACCTCATTAGTTGTAGAAGTCACAGATCTCTGGGTCCTGGCCTGCCAAGTTCCAGTGACAGGGAGCTGTCAGATCATGTCACTTCTTGTGTGACATCCCTCAATAAGTCTCCAATGCCTGTAACTCCTCAACCTGCCACCAAAGGAACCTGTGACCCCACCTGCCTTCTATCAGGCCACCTTCACTCAACCCAAACCTTGCCAGGTGCATGTCCAGGCCTTATTTATCCCTTTCTCCCCATAAGTGTTTCATCAGTCATTTCACACTCTTTGTGCCCAGAGGCCAATGCCAACCCAAAGGGATCCTTTTCAGATCTGACCAGCTGGAAACAATCTCACCAATGTTTCACATTCTCCCAAACTGTGTGCCACTTTTGCTACAACTGTTTAAATATGGCTTATCTCTCCTCCAAGGGTATACTGTGTTTGCACACTCAACAAATATTTGGTGAATGGATGGGACAACAGCTGAGTAAATACTCAAGACTAAAGAAAGTATCAAAGCATAATAATAATGACCCATGTCACCATTACAAGAAGGAGGGTTTAGGGCTCAATGACCGTATATTCTGGCATATAAGACAACCCCCAACTTTAACTTTTCCAGTTACAATACAGAGTTTGGAATATACTTGCCATATAAGACTACCCCTCTTCCAGTGCACACCCTGTGCAGCAGAATCAGCCTTGCAAACTCTATATTTTAACTGGAAAAGTTAAAAGTTTAAGTTGTGGGTCATCTTATATGCTAAAAAAAATACGGTACTTATTATTAAGGTCTATACCATGAAGCCCAATGCATATTTGTTTACAGAAATCAGAATCTTACGGGCTAATTCCTCTTAGTTTTTGAGTAAGTTTTGCCCATGAAAATATCTGAAATTATTAACAAGTCCTGGCTTGTTTGACTCGATCAGTTTATAAAGATGGCAAACGTGTGACAGTCTGGCTGAAATTTACCTAAAGCCCAAAGAGCTTGAATTTTCAGTGCCCACACCTGCAAAGGTCCACTCAAACCCATTTACCTGTGATATATTAGTCTTCACTGCCCATCATTCCCAGTGTGACTTCAGTAACTGAATACTCTTAAACCAGCGGTTCTCAGCCTGTGGGTCTTGACACCTTTGAGGGGGGAGGATTGAATGACCCTTTCACAGGGGTCACCTAAGACCATTGGAAATATCAGATATTTATATTTCTATTCATAAAAGTAGCAAATGTACAGTTATAAAGTATCAATGAAAATTATTTTATGATTGGGGTCACCACAACATGATGAACTATATTAAAGAGTTGCAGTGTTAGGAAGGCTGAGAACCACTGCTCTAAAATCTAAAATTGTTTTAAAAGATTTTTCCTCTATTTCAACTCCTTTCAGAAAGCTAGTTCATAAGGAAAAGAGAGCCTGCTCGGTGGCGCACACCTGTAATCCCAGCACTCAGAAAGGCAGAGTTCGAGGCCAGCCTGGTCTACAGAGTGAATCTAGAAAAGCCAAGGCTGCACAGAGAAACCCTACCTCAAAAAAACAAAACAAACACAAGAACAATAAAAAACAAACAAACATATACAAGAAATTAAAACACTATCTTATGTCACAAGACACAAAACAATTCAAACACTATCGTTGTTTTATTCTTTTCCAGTTTTTATCCAAAGTTATTTATTTAGCCCTTGATCTGTGCCTTTTCCTGTGAAATAGAAAAAACAAAAACAAAAATCATTGTTTTGAAGATTTCTATTATGAAAGGTAAAAGTATAAATATCAAAAAGGTTTTAACGAGATGGCCATTTCACAGGTACTGAGGAGAAAAGCCAGTGAGCTTTCCGTGCCACTTCTTCAGACCCGCTGAGGTTGCAGGTGAAGATTAACTTTGGAAAACAAGAAAAATGCCTCCAAAAAGTTCAATAATTTTAAGGTATAATATATGCCAATATGCATTTCTCCTGGGTGTCTAAAATTGTGGAGATTTATAAGCCCTCATGAATTATAGCACCAGCTATGATCTGGGGTTGGGAGGCCCCATTACTTCACACCTTAGGGTGGAAAACTGGAAATCCCAATTCACAATACAGAGGTGCAAAAATCTAATTACATACAATGATGCCCAAGGACTCTCTTTCTTCATGGAAATGCCTTAGAGAATGAGGATAAATTGGCTTCCCCATAATTGAACTAAAGAAAGAAAGGGAGGGAGGGAAGGAGGGAGGGAAAAGGGAGGAAGAGAGAGAGAGAGAGAGAGGGAGAGAGAGGCGGGGGAGGGAATAAGAACACATTTATTACTAGTGCTTGGGTGACAGGCTTTTAACAGACTCCACTAAGAAATGGCAGGATGATTCATGGGCAGCCTTGACTCTGCAGATTCCACAGGCTCCTTGCAAAAACTCCAGCATGAGTTAAAAGGTGAGAGGTATATAAACCAACTTAAGCTAGCTGTGATTTACTCTGGATGTTAATCCACAGAGAAATACACAAATACGTATGCTTCCAGGAGCCGACGTTAAGTATATTGAAGTCACGAGAAGCTGCTCCGGGCTCAGCGTACATCTGGATAAAGCAGGCATATTAGGAATAAACAACACAACCCAGGTTCCTGGGTTTCCAAACTCGGTACTCAAGAGGTCCAAAATGGTGAGGGCGGTGTGCAGTGAACGTGCCCTCAGACTACCAGAGACCCTGATGTTTCATAATCCCTGTCCACAGAGCAAGCCCCCGTGTCTTACAATGTGACAACAGAGCTCAGCCCTTTAAAGACGCGTAGACACTGTCTAAGGGGGCACCGGCCAGCTCCAGAGACAAAGACAGTGTTTCCTGCAAAGGGCCACAGTCACTCAAGTAAATGAAGGTTTCATCTGCGCCACATGTTTGCAAAACAACCGGCTCGTGAGTTAATACAAATACATGAAGCAGGAGAAAACATAACAGAGTGGGTACTCTACCACTCTACGAGTTTCGATTTACTAGCCCATTCTACAGGAAAATAAAAGCCCGACCTCGGCCAGCTTTCCCAGGTTAAAAAAAAGAATCTGGGGCAGATGTATAAAACTCAACCCGAAGCCTGACCTGGCCTGAGCTCTGGTTTGGTGGTGTTTGTCTTTTAGTGTGGTTTAAAAAGCCCACATGTTCTCTCTCTTTCTCTGTCTCTGTCTCTGTCTCTGTGTCTCTGTCTGTCTGTCTGTCTGTCTGTCTGTCTGTCTGTCTGTCTGTCTGTCTCTCTCTCTCTCTCTCACACACACACACACACACACCTTTTTTTTTTTTTTTTAAGCCATACTTAGGTAGAGGTGATAATGTGGCCCCTATTTTGTTTTGGGTTTTTTCCCCCTCTTCATTTGGCTAAAGAGCCTGGAAACTTCCAAGCTCACTTTGCCATTTCCCACGGCTTGCTTGCTTCCAGTTGTCTCGAGACAACATCTGATGAGAATAAATCTTATTTATTTGGCCAGTTCTCTAAGTTGCCTAATGCTCTCTACGGAGCAAAAAAGAATTTAAGCTGCTCTGACAGCTGACTTTCCAGACTTTACACAGGGAATAAATGCTTTCGTCCGTCAGACACCTGAAGACAGCATATTACTGCGTCAGGATCACAGAGGAGAGTCTCGTGGTTGTTTGGGGCGGGGTGTCTAATCATGATTTTTAAAGCTTTTTTTCTACACATTTTTTATTATAGGCTTTCAAAGTATTCTGAAATCATTACAATATTCCTTGCAGGTGAATGTAACGTACACATTGAAAGAAGTCAGAGCCCGCTCAAAACAAATCGGAAGCCAAGCCTTGTGACTTCCCTGGCTTCCCCTTCAAATGTTCTCTGCTACCTCTTAAAGGCTTCTCACGCTCTTTTTCTTTTTTAACTGTGCCCTTCATTTTCTTATTTCACTTTTCTTGTCTCCACAGACGTTTATCAGCTTAATATACTTTATATTTTCTATCTCTTCTGTCTCTAGAGTCTATGCTGAGCTGGCAAGATAGCTTTTTTTTTCCCCCAAGGCAGGGTTTCTCTGTGTAGCCTTGGCTGTCCTGGACTTGCTTTGTATACCAGGCTGGCCTCAAACTCACAGAGATCCACCTGCCTCTACCTTCCTCCCAAGTGCTAGGGTTAAAGGCGCATGCCACCACACCTGGTGCAAAATAGCATATCAGGAAAAGGCACTTGTGCCGAAAGGCTGGGGACCTGAGTTCAACCTGCAGAATCCGTGTAAAGGTGAACAGAGAGAACCGAGTCCACAAAGCTGTCCTCTGATTGCTACCTGTGCAGCATGCCATATGCAAGACCCCTCCAATGTGGAAAATACATTTTTATTTACTTATTTGAATAATTCATGTCACTGATGTGAAAAAATCATCTATGGGTAAGTGCTTGGGGCCAGTTATACCTGTATTTGCTCATCTAGGATAAGGCTATCAGTAAGGCGGTGGCAGTAACAAACTTCAGGAAAAACTTTGTAAAACATTCAGCATTTCTGTGGGCAGCCAATTTTTGAAACCATTTACAAGGCTGGTAGGGTACTCATTAATAAAAATTATTTTTGCATGCCTTAATTTGTAAAATTTGAGAGCTGCCAAAATGATTCAGACCCACTTGAATTTAGTAGGTGCCAAACCTCTGTGTTCAGCTTTTTTCCTTTCTTTCTTTCTTCCTTCCTTCCTTTCTTTCTTTCTTTCCTTCTTTCTTTTTGGTTTTTCAAGACAGGGTTTCTCTGTGTAGCCTTGGCTGTCCTGGACTTGCTTTGTAGACCAGGCTAGCCTCAAATTCAGAGCAATCCACCTGCCTCTGCCTCCTGGGTGCTGGGATTAAAGGTGTGTGCCACCGTGCCCGGCTTCAGCTTTCTTGATAACAACCCAAACATCATCCAAAATGGAATGTGCCTGATGACAGTCTAGGACACAGCTCAGCGAAGGAGTCAAACTTTATTTATTTATTCATTCATTCATTCATTCATTCATTCATTTATTTTGGAGACTCAACAGATGCCAGCTGGTCACATGGCTCAACCAATCAACACTGTGCTTAACCTTCCCTGAGTGACACACAACTGAAAAGCAGAAAGAATGTATAAAGTGTGATGCTCTAAACATAGAAATTGCTTAGAATCACACAAATTCCTAGAGTATCCCTATTTAGATGGTACTAGGTTGTCCCATATCGTCTCCCTTTTCTATGGAAATTGTAAATTAAGTTCACATGCCAGTTAATAGCTGTTCTGGGGCCTCATGACCCCAGCCCCTACTTGGACTCCAGCCCTCACAGGTGAAATTTACAGACCTCCAGGATGCAATGGATGACGGTAGTCTCAAACGCTCTCCTCTTTACAAGTAAAGAACTTGCCAGTCCTGAGGACATAGCATCTAGTCAGTAATAGAGCATTTGTGAAATTTGTAGGACATCGGTGCCAAGGTGTTAAGAGAATTTTCCTGTGTTAATACGACATCAATTTACGGAGGAACTCAAACATTTCTCTTTACTATGAAGGACTGTAAGCAGCCCTTGGTGATACGGAGAACTCGGTCAGGGAGCCTGGTGGAGCGATGTGCAGGCTAAGTTGTGTTAGCCTGACCCAGACAGTCCTATCCTGAGTGTGTCCGTCAGAGCATCTATGCTTGAGCCCTTCTCACGTGGCCAGGCAAGTTTCTCCTGCCTGCCTGCTCTGAGCTCGGACAGTAGTCCTTTCCAGCCTCTGGACTCTTCCACAGTCTGCAGCCCTTCAGTGTTTGGACTGAAATCCCCTGTTAGCTCTCCTGAGTCTCTAGCTTGCCAACTGCAGACTTTGAAACTTGTCAGCCGCCACAGCGGCACGGGCCAATTCTTTATACTACATATATGTATCAGTCAGATACAACGGATTGAGGCACATTATTGAACCCCAAACAACCATCCATTTATTTCATTTAATAGGCATCACAAGGTTAGATCAATAACAAGTTAAAAGCAATGCAAATGTCAAGTGCCTCTATCTATAGTTCTAATCCTCATCAGTTAAAAAAAAAACACTCTGTAAAACATGGCATCTATACTTAAAGCATTTCATCAAATCATCTGTGAAAGAGAATTAAAGCGTTTGGCTCAAGCTGGATGCGGTGGCACAAGCCTGTGATTCCAGCACTTGGGGAGGCAGAGGCCAGCCTGGTCTACAAAGAGAGTCCAGGACAGGCAAGACTACACAGAGAAACCCTATCTCAGGGGGAACGAAAATTGGCTCAGCTTCTTCCCGGTTGGCAGAATTTGGCATAAGAAAAGACAGAGAAAGCCAGGGAAGTTCTGGGTACCAGGGGAACCGGCTACCCTGACTGAACCCTCTTTAATCCTACTCAGGTGTTCCAATTAAGTGGCATCACCGTCTCAATTAAAGCTGCAGTCTTTGCTGACTGAGACTAGAAGGTCCCCTGGGAAAGGCACTAATTAAGTCAGTTCTCTTATCTAGTGACTACAAATTTGTTTGGCACCAATCAGGGTTAAGAGGTGTCAGCATGGACGGACTCCGCCATCTGCATATTGGAAATGGGCTCTAAGAATGCTTCTCCAGCTGCTGACGGGCACCCAACTTTATTCCAGCTAAGAGGTGAGGTAGGCTAGCCGCTAGCACAGTGTTTGTCTATTTGTGAGTTTTCTTTAACCATGAGGTATTTCCAACATATACAATAGTATGTTGGATAATACATATGGAAAGCCTGCCTGGATAAGTAAAACGCTAATACTACACACACTACAGTGAACTTAATAATTTTTAAAAACAAAATGTTGTAACTCCATCTGTAGGCTTTATCATGCACCACAACTTCACTTGGCACCATTATGTTGAACTTAGTGTTTATTTCTATAAATTATCTTAGACTCCTACAATGTATGTGGTGCCTATATATAATTAATAGCATTGTCATGCACAGTCTCATACTTGACTCTGCCTATCATTCTGCTCCCTGAGTTCTGACATACATTTTGTTTTATTTATATGCGTACATGTATATATAATAATATTATAATATAAATTACTCCACCATTATAATCGATATAGTATTGTACTACTAGTAACCAGATGAACATCAGACCACTGGAATACAACAGAAAAATTCAAAACAATGAGTTTAAAAATGGAAATTTGATATCAGTCAAACACACCACACCACACACACACACAGAATGATTTACCATATTCTTTTTTTTTTTTTTTTTTGAGGCAAGGTTTCTCTGTGTAACAGCTCTGACTGTCCTGGACTCTTTGTAGACCAGGCTGACCATGAACTCACAGCGATCTGCCTGCCTCTGCCTCCTGAGTACTGGGATTAAAGGCATGTTCCACCATGCCTGGCACTTTTTTTTTTTTCTGAGACAAGGTTTCTCTGTGTAGCCTTGGCTGTCCTAGACTCATTCCGTAGACCAGGCTGGCCTCGAACTCACAGTGATCTGCCTGCCTCTGCCTCCCGAGTGGCTGGGATTAAAGGCGTGTGCCACCATGCCCGGCTACCATATTCATTTTAACTGCAATCTCTAACAGTTTAGTTTAGTTTCTTTTGCCTCTCACTTATTTCCTCTTTGGCCCTTGCAATCAATGCTGATGTGAACATTGGTGCCCAAACCACCCCGTGCATATGTGTGAGTTCCTCTAAGTGTTCTTCTAAGTCCAGAGAACTGGGCAAAGCTGTAAGTCTCCCAGTGCCCTCAATATTGCCAAACTACTCACCAACGTGACAGTAACTTATATCCCAATTTTTAAGAAATATTGACATTGTCTATTTTAACAGGTGAAAAAATACACTTATTAGTAAGGCTGAGCGTCCCTTTAGAGGTCCCCGGCCGTTTAGTTTTCCTTTTCCATAAATGGGTTGTCCTTTCCCCATATGTGTTTCCACTGACATACGAACATTGTTTATAAATTTCAAGAAAGAATCCTTCTCAGACATAAACATTAAAAGTGTCATTTCCCACTCTGTGGCTTTTTTTTTTTTTCCACTCCTATTACGGTGCTCTCTTGAGCAAAAGTTGTAGAGTTTAGTGAAGTAAGACTTAAGCCGTGTCTGCATTAGGAAACCTCTTCTCCCTCCTTGGCTCACAAGGCTAGTATCCTACACTTTCATTTAAAGGTGCTTTGACATGAAGGCCTTTCACAGCCTGGAATTTATTTTTATGTATGGCTTGAGACTCCATATTTTCCTTGTGTAACATGTGCATGCATGCACACACAAACACAAAGACAGACAGACAGACAGACAGACAGACAGACACACACACACACACACACACTTTCCATACTTGAGTGTTTTGCGAGGAGCTCTCAGCTTTGTCCAGTGGCCAGATATTAACCTCAGAAGTATCAGTACCACACCGTCTCAATTATTGTAATATTAGATTTCTTTCTGGAGAGCACTGTCTTCCCATATGGTGGTTCGCTAAATGTTCACGTTCTTCCACATGAATCCAGGGCAAGTTATGCCAAGTCCAGTGGAGAGCATAGTAGCATTGTAATCAGAACATCAATGAGCTTATGTTTGCTGTGGTCCGGAGGGTTTTATGATACAGTATGAACTAGCAGAGTCTCCTGGCCCCACATGAATGGAGAATACAGCAGGGGCCGAGCTCTAACTCTGCTTGCCCTTGAACCCTAGATCTACTGAGTGGCAAATTCTGGGGGTGTAAGTCAGCCAAGTGAGCTTGAGCAAGCCCTCCAGGCCACAATGATAGAGTCCCAAGTGAAATACCCAGTTACCAGCTCCCTGCTGAGGATGCCTGCAGTTTGCTGTTATAAGCAATGCAGGTCATAGGCACCTTTTGTATCCATGCACAGGTACACAGAGAAACATGGGATAAGCTTGCAGAATGGAATGACAGTCCACAGAGCAACCGCATCTCATTTTAGTTGAAGTGGACCCTCCCTGCCACTGTATCAAATGAGATTGCCAGTGGCCCATGGATGGATCAGAAACATGCCCTCAAACTCCTGTAACCTTGTCGACAAGAGGTGCCTATTGAGTAGCTACAGAGTTAATGAACAATCACCCAAACTACCTGAGATTAGATTGTGTCTGCCATCAGTGACGCACAGTTAACACAGACTAAGAATTTCTCCAGGATAGGGACTTGGAATGCGTATTTATAGTTCAATCATAGAAGAGCTATAAATGGCCTTTACATATAACTAATATTGTGGTCATGATTACATATTATTAACTCGGGTATACTGTTCTTTTCATGTACATTGCAGATTTTTGCAAGCCAGCCTGGGTGACGCCTTCTTTTTTTTGCTCCTTGGTAAAGGTACTTGCCTCTAAGTGTGACAACTTGAGATGGCTCTCTGGGGCCCACGTGGTAGGGCAAGAGAAGTGCCACAAATTGTCCTATGACCCCCACAAGTATATAAAGGCATGTGGTCATGTGGACACACACACCAAGTAAGTGAGTAAATACAACTGTACATATTGAAAATTTGGAGTACAAGAAAGACTGTGGATATGAGAAAATGAATTGCTGTTTCCACTTGGCCAAGAGTCACATTTAAAAATAGTCGCCTTTGGGGGTAGGTGGGACTTTATATTGGATACAGGAGAGCTCCATTGCTTTTGTGAAGTGTGACTTTCTATGCACCAGAATTCTGGCTGTCATCTGTTTGCCTTCCTCTGAGCATGTCACCCCTAGATGCTCCTTGGAGCCTCTCTCGAGGAGCCCAAGGAGCTTAGGCACTGACACACCAAACGGGAGGCTCCTGGGGTCTCAAATGCATCAGAAAAGAGCAGTTCCTTCTTATCTCATGGCAGGGCCTCCGCCGTCTCCCTGCTGACGGAGCTGGGCTTACGGCTGCACCAAAGTGTACTCCACAGAGCTGCCGGTCCAAACCCCACGACGTTGGCTCCGCCGCTCGCTGGTAACACAACCTTGAGCTTGTTCTTTTTACCTCTAGAACCCACTCAGCAGATGTGGAAGCCATCTGCTCATCCACTTTGCTAAAGGGAATATAATGGCGTCCCTTCAGAACACACGAAGGTCTCCAGATAGAAGATGGAAACATTACAAGAAAGGCAATTACTTACACATGAAGAACTGTCCCGGGCTTATCTGAGTGTGCTGCCTAATAGAAGCACCGCTGTGAAGCAGGTCAGCGGATCCAGCACCTCATCAGTTACTTGTCTGAGATTAATTCTACTTAAGTTTTAATTAACTTTCATCTTAACAGTCTGCAGAAAAGCCTTCATGTTTTCATCTTCAAAATGAGAATATGGGCCATGTTTCCCTTCTCTCTTACTGCTAGTAAGATTCTCCTCAGTGGTCTGATTAAAAAGCAGAAAACTCTCCTCCCTGCTCCAGACCTACTGAACCCAAGACTGCCTGAGAGAGGCCAGTGGATCTCAGGGAGTCTGTTAGGATACAGCCAGTTCAGTGTATTCAACAGCACTATAATGAACAATAGAAATGGACATTCAAAAGCCTTAGCAAGATGCCTGAAAATGAACACACTCGGGAGGGAGGGGCCACTGACCTAACACACCAGCTCACGAACATCCAGGATCCTCCTCAAGACTCTCTAAAGACTAGAGATGCACACAGGTGCTCCAGGGAGCCAGTCCATTGTTATATGTGTGTGTGTGTTGGGGTGGGGGTGGGGACACGTCCCATGTTTTGCGTGTGGGCACGCAAGTGCTGTAGCACACCTATGGAGGTCAGAGGACAACGAAGGGCACTTAGTTCTCTCCTCTACCACCTGGGCCCCAGGTTTTGTCAGGCCTGGAGGCCACCACGTTCACCCACTGAGCCATCTCTCCAGCCTGAAAATTATTGTTTTAAATCAGATGAGTTAATTAGGGATGGGAGGTAAGAAAAAACAAATCACAAATATGTAACTGCCATGAGATGTAAACGACAGACAGACAGCTGTAGGAAGAAGAGCCTGGTCCTCATTGATGGTAAGGTAACTGGCTTCATAAAACAGAGGGGAAAGATCTCTGGGTTAAAGGATGCTTTTGGACACATGGCCTGCATGCTAGTCCATTCCTGAGTCTGCTGCTGCTTTGGAGGCCTGTTACATAGCATCCGTGGAGAATTCCAAAGCTTTGTCATCCCTGGGCATCCCTTCCTCATAGATATTTTTCTTAAGGGATGGATTGTAATGGGGGTTGTCTCAGAGTTCATGAAGCTCCCCAGCGCAGGATGCAGACGATGCAGGAAAAGTGACCACTTGCAGAAATGCCCTGCGCTAGTGAATGCTTCCATGGTCCTACTCATCCAGAGAGCTGATCTGATAATAGTAGTAAAAATCACTGTGCCTGCTTTACAGCAAACACCAAACAGAAAGTTGCAGCAAATAATTTATTTACATGCAAATCTAAAAACCCTTGGGCTGGAAGCATCACTTGAGCTTTGCATTTAAACATTTCAATTTATTTAATTGTAACATTTACATGACACTGTTGGTCTAACTACAAATGTTTGATTCTTGTTTGCTACTGCAATAAGTGGAGGACAATGCAAAATAGAAAATGGCACATTAAATTCCTTGTTTTGCCTTTGTATAACTAATATATACATATAAGTACATATACACATATGGACATGTGTTGACGGTCTTTTTTCTTTTTTAAAGATAATCAGCCAGGTATGGAGGCACACACCTTTAATCTCAGCACTCAGGGAGGCAGAGCAGGTGGATCTCTATGAGTTCAAGATCAGCCTGGTCTACAAATCGAGTCTAAGACAGCCAAGACTACACAGAGAAATCCTGTCTCAGAAAAAACAACAAAAAAAGAAAACTATTCAATTTTCAGGATAAGATTAAAAGTTGCCTTTAGCTGGGCATGATGGCACATGCCTTTAACCTCAGCACTTGGGAGGCAGAGGCAGGGGATCTCTGTGAGTTCAAGGCCAGCCTGGTATACAAAGCGAGTCTAGTACAGCCAGGACTACAAAAGAAATCCTGTCTCATAAAACCAAAAAGAAAGAAAGAAAGAAAGAAAGAAAGAAAGAAAGAAAGAAAGAAAGAAAGAAAGGAAGGAAGGTTGTCTTTAAATTTTTCACTCTAACACAGGAAGATAAGTACTTCATATACATAAAACATCACAAAAAGTGATGTCATCTCCTTCTCCTTCAGATTTTGTTGTTTGTTTGGGGTTTGGTTTGGGGTTTGGTTTTGAAACAGTATATCAATCACTATGTGGCCCACATTGGCCTTGAACACGCCGCCATGCTTCAGCTTCTTGAGTGTTTTCCATTACAGTTGTGATTCTCTCTTTCTCTCCCCCGCGCCCCACACACACCCCCACCCTGGCTTCTCTCTATCTCTGTCTGTCTGTCTGTCTCTCTCCCTCCCCCACCCCCCTCTCTCTCACACACTGGCGTATGTTTTAATATCTCAGTCAACATTAACATCAATCTTCTTATCTCTCATTATATTTTTCAAACCTTCCCCAGTGTGTAACCCTGATCAAACTATCTGCCTGTTTTTCTCACAGCTTCTTGTGAGTTTCCCAGCTACACAGCAAATCGTGGCCAAAAAAAAATGAGCTCAGCCTTGGCTGGACTGTCACTATTCATCAACCCTTTCCTCGTCCCCAACTCCACTTCTACTGTTCAGAGCGTTACTACATCTTTGCAAGTGTCCTTGGCCCTCATAAGTACCCTTTCTTTACTCTTGGAAGACTTTTTCTTTCTTTCTTTCTTTTTTTTTTTAAGGAAATAGAAGTTTCATTTCTCTCCTACCCAGCTCCAAGTTCATCTCACAACCAACTATATACTTTCTTCCTTCATGTTTGACTAAAAAGAGAAGTGTGACACGATACTGATCATCTTCTCTGTCTTGGATCCTCATTTACAAACAATTTTCTTCAAGTCCTGACAGAAAATAAAGCAAAGCAAAGTCAACCTCCCTCTCGGTCAACAATGGCCCTTTTTCTTCTTTCCTAAGTAAATCTCCTGAATCGGTACTTTTAAATCCCCTGTTCCTTCATCCACTACTTTTATTGTCTACTGCTCTGTCAACTACTCCTTGCCCGAGTGACACAAGGGCCACTGGGCAGGCTGCACACCCAAATGAACCCTCCCTGCACACCTGCTGCCCCAGGCTCTCTAGAACCCTCATATGTATGTCCAACTGCTAAGTAATTCCATATGAAGCCTGCCCTTCAGGAACTACAAAACTGTTCTCCAGCTCAGTGAAAAAAAAAAATATCACTACCTGGGTATCTGAAGTGGAAACCTCAAAAATATTTTTCCCCTTTATTTTCCACCTTCTAGGGCTATACTCACCAAATCCTACCCATTTGACCTCAACTATTGTCTCTGAAATGCAGCCTTGCTACCAATATTTGATACAGATGTTCATCTATTCCAACAGACACTACATCAATGAGCCTCTACTCAAATCAAGTTGGGCACAGGGGTGAGGCAAGGGGTCTGCTGCATCGGTTTGAGGTCATCTTTGGTTATATATGAGTTCCAAGCCAGCCTCCTCTATACAGTGAGACTTGTCTCAAACACCCTACTAAGTAAATCTGACCTTCACCCACCAGTAGAGGTGACATGCTATTCAGTGCATAACTGAGCAGGCTCCTCTTCTGGTTAAAATCACCTCTACTCTGGCCTCAGCTCCTATCTCTAGCTCCTCCTCTACCCACAGAGCGCACCTGACACCTGATGACAAGGTGACATCATCTTCCAAGGTGCTCTGGTGATGTCACCTTGCTCATGGCTTTTAAGCACAACAAATCTCCAACCTTCTGCTGATACTGTCCACTTTCCTGAAACCCACAGACCCAGACAAAGTCCAATTCGTCTTCAAAATCACATTGAAAACCTGCCCAGAAGGTTCTGCTGACTCCTGGCCAGCCACCACTTGTGCTGACATGAAATGCTTTCTTCCCTCTACCTTTGCGTTCACACAGCCCTTCCCCTAAAGTCCCAGCATATCTATTTCTACCCTGCAGTTGGTGACATGTTTAGTTGCCCTTTCTCTCTGGCACAGCAGCTCATTAAAAATACATTCCTCTTGTTGGTTCCTGGGAATAAGAGGCCAGCACACAGCACATCAATAAGACTTCATAAATATTTGTTGGTTTACCATTTAGATATCGGCTCTATATCATGTATATTTTCCCCGCACACTGTTCCAGACTCCCCCATAGGACTCCAGAGAAAGCAAACGTAAAACTAATTTTCCACACACACAGAGCTCACACATGCCATTAAACTTGGAACTCATACCTCTGAAATTCTCTAGGAAATTCCATTTCAAAACCACTCTGTTTTTCATGCCCCGTGCATTTATTTTCCCTTCATTAGAGTCCCAGAGAGTTCAAATAAATAATAATTTGTCGCAAGGCTCATCCTAAAGAAATGTGTTTAATTATGTGGTCACTGAGCTTGAGACCAACTGGGAAAAGGTGAGTGAGTGTTTACAAATCTAGGACAAAGAGGTATAAGTGAATCAAGCTAAGCTTCTGGCAGCACCCTGAGGCTAAGGCGAGGTGATGTGAGGTGACCAATTCCCTTCCTTTTTGCTCAGTCCCAGCTAAAGCTCTCTCTTCCTCTGGGAGTATCAGAGGAAACATCACAAAAGCACATTTGCAACAGTGGCTTCAAGGTGGAACATACATAGGACCAGGCTTATGTGGCACAAAAATACTTAATTGATTTAATCCAGCTCCGTGTGAGGCAAAAAAAGGCAACGGTTAGCAGTCTGGATATCAGAAGCTGTTTACTTACTGGAAAGAAAGATAAGAGTCAGATTTACTTTGCAAATCATTCACAGAGAGAGAAGCCCTCAGGAGGAAAGAGGTGAGTGGCCGTCTTGTCATCTTATGCTTGGCTGGTTTTCATTGGGACCTCTGTGGTTCTGTGGCACCGTATCTGGGAAGGGTGGCAGGTGAGGAAGGAGAGGGAGGCAGCTGTTCACATGTCACCTCCCAGAGGAACAGGCTCTGTAAACATCCTCAGAGCGCAACTGCACATGAGTGGACAATGCCTTCTCTGAGTCACAGGCTCCTCAACAATCTCCATATTAGTAACTAACTATACAAACCATGAATAAAAGCCCAAATACATGTTTGTCCTACATTCTCAGAAACAATCACTAGATTGAAGGAAATGCCCTTACAAGGAAAACTGGTAAAACAAACAAACAAACAAACAAACTTTTCTCATTCAAGCAACTAGGCACAGACAGAAAAACAAAAAACATAGCATCGTTATTAATATTATGGGTAAGACATGCCAACCAAAGGAAGGGAAGTAAGCGGGAAGCAAATGAGGCAAACAATACAAAGGAAGTGGAACTGAGCTTTCATCTCTGGGGCACTGGGACCAGGACACGGCAGTGTGCAAACACGGAGGACCAACAGCAGGCATTGTCTTAAGAACAACACTCAGAGCCTGTAAGCGCACAACCAAAGGGGCATCAAGTGCATCCCAATTAGCCTTTTGTGACCATGTGAAAAGACTAAGAGAAAGTGATCAAGAAAGATCAGGAAAAGAGAAAACAATTATTTAGAAAGCCCTTTAAATTTGCCATCAAATGCACACAAATTATTAAATAATAATCTAAAGGAAACATTTTAAATACAAAACCAATGTTTTTATATACACAATCATCTGAGATCATCCATTTTTTTTCAATTACTCCGTGTGTGTGTGTGTGTGTGTGTGTGTGTGTGTGTGTGTGTGTGTAGAGATCAGAAGGCAATTTATAGTAATCTGTTTTCTTCTTCTACCATGTAGGTCCTGGAGGAGGGATTCAGGTGGTAAGGTTTGGTATCCGGCAACTTTATTCACAGAGTCTTCTCACCCAGCCAAGCTTATATAGCTTAATTGCAAACATTGGTAATTTACCTACTGCTATGTTATAATATAAAAATCGAAGCAAATAAAAAGTTTATCACATGCCAGGCGGTGTGATAATCCCAGCACTCAGGAGGCAGAGGCAGGCAGATCTCTGTGAGTTCAAGGACAGCCTGGTCTACAAAGTGAGTCTAGGACAGCCAAGGCTACACTGAGAAACCCTGTCTCAAAACCCCCTCACCCAAAAAGTTTATCCTATCAAAAATGTGTCTCTTGATTTAGTCAAGCACAATACATGATAAAGCACAGTGATGTTAAAGTGAGTGTAATTTGTACTCATAAAAAAGGATCGAGGTGTAAAAATGTGCCAGTAAAGGAAATAAAAACGCCGCAAATATAAAGTTTCTCCTATAGAGGGATCACAAAGAAATAAAAAGTAAAACCCACTGAGCAGAATAAAATGCCCAGGAGGAGACATGTCAGAAGCTATAGGTGACCTTTTCCCTCTATGTTCAGACAGAACTATATATACTTTATAGACATCCTTCATTTTATAACAAGAAAGATTTTAGTCAAAAATTGGTACCAAATAATCTGCTTAGAAAACACACAATATTTGCCCAAATTAAAACGGTTGTATGATAACCATGTAATCATGACATAAACTATTTTTGTGACACCAAAAACCCAACCTGAAATAAACAATTCAGGATGTCTAACTACTTTTCTTCTCATTTAAACACTTGTGTACCCTAAAATCACCATGTTTTAAATACTTCCAAACAGGGCTGTCCTTTGACTTCCTACATGATAAATACAAATCTCGTTTTCTAAAACTTGATTTTTGTGAACAGTAACTGTCTGGGGTACTTTCTTCTCTCTCTCTCTCTCTCTCTCTCTCTCTCTGTGTGTGTGTGTGTGTGTGTGTGTGTGTGTGTGTGTGTTAAATAATCAAAACTTACTTTTATGAGAATTTCCATTTAAAGTAGGCCTCATTATTTTTTAATCCATCAGATGGAGCATACATTTAAATTTGAATTGTATGTTTCCCATAGCAACAGCACAAGCGCTGGCTAACTGTGTTAGCTGCTCGACGCCTAGTCATTGTGTTTATCTAATTGATAAGTTATCTCGAAATGCTGAGAGGGAGATGTCTGTTGCTGAGGTTGTGCTTGGGGTTTTAAACACGGTTGTATTCCATCATCTACCAGACTGGCATTGTCCTCTCAAAACAATAATCAGAGGAAATCGAAAACAGGAATTAATTCTGCCACCTCTGAGTTCGAGACCAACCTGGTCTTTAGATCCAGTTCTAGGACAGGCAGGACTACACAGAGAAAAACAAAACCCTGTCTTGAAAAACAAAACAACAACAACAAAAACAAAAAACCCCTATTCCTCCCCGTGGGAACTCGTGAAAAATCGGATCTGTCCACTCCGTTCCATGGTGCAACACGTCCTGCTCTTGTGCCGGTGACCCTGGTGCTGGAAACAGAAGCAACCAGGCTGGCACTTAGTCCCGCACAGACTCCTCGGGGCTACCTACAGAAAAAAAGCTTTTCCTTATCCTCTTCCACAACTTCCCTCGGTCTTGTTCTAGTCAGCGACTGGAGTAAAAGGGATGGAGTAAAGCTCATAGCGACCCGTCTTGCAAGTCATGAGCAACGAAGAGAAAAGCCTGCAGAGATTATTAACCTCAAGGCACTCTGCCGAGGAGAAAGTACAAAGCCTGCTCAATCCAGAGTGATGGCTGCCAAAACAGAGACAGCAGAGACTTCTTCACCAGGCAAGGAAAGAACAGCAGCTTAACTTCCCTTGGCAGGGTGCCCACATCTCTATTTGTAGGGTGCACTCTGTAATATGGGGGTCCCTGAGACGAGCGTGCTCAAACTGAGATGAATGAGATTCACGCACGGAGGAGTAAAGCGAGTTAGAGACAGCGATAGATTAGTTATGAAATGTGGGATTTCGGGAAGTGAGGCATACAAAAACACCGCAAAATAACTCATTCAATAGACTTCGGACTGTAGCCATCAGCAAAGGCAAGTCCTTGCTTCTTCACATCCTCGTTTGGAGAAACGCAGTTCCAGTGTGCAGATGCTCAGTATATCTACCTCCCACTCTTTGCTAAGGTGAACGTGGCCAGGGTCTACGCAGATTGGCACAGGGCACATGTTCGATGCATCAGGAAGCCAGGGCCTCCAAGGGAGGCAATTCTAGCTCAAGCAACTTGGTCCTTTAAAAATAACAGAGCTGGACAGAGTAGTGCATGCCTGTAATCCTAGCACCTGGGAGAAGAGGCGGAATGATTAAGAGTTCAGGGCTGGCCTTGGCTACGTAGCAAGTTTAAGTCCAACCTGGGCTAAATGAAACACACACATGCTCTCTCTCCAATAAAGAGGGGGGGGTGGTTCCAGGAGGTGGCTCAGCCTGTAAAGGGCCTGGAGGGCAAGCACAGCGACCTCAGCATAGAAGCCCGGCACCATACACAACCTGGGTCCAGCAGAACACTTAACATGGGACCCCTGGCTCCCACGTGGGCACACAAACATATGTGCACACAACATGTGCATACAACACAGCAGGGGGGGGAGGGAAAGAGAGGGTAAGAGGAGTGCGTCAGCACAACTTAGGCTGGCCCACAGTCATATTTTAGCTAGTGTATTCCACTGTTTCTTAGGTGCACATTTTCTTCTCATCTTAGTATCTATAAATTTTGGAGTGTGACAGGCCGGGTGTGGTGGCCCACACTTTTAATCCCAGCACTCAGGAGGCAGAGGCAGGTGGATCTCTGTGAGTTCAAGGCCAACCTGGTCTACAAAGAGAGCCTAGGATAGAGGATGCTGTTACACAGAGAAACCCTGTCTCGGAAAACAAAGAAAGAAAAAACAAAAACAAAAAATTTGGAGTGTGCCTTTAAAAGGAGGGGTCTCATGTACCCCTGGCTGGCCTGGAGCACACTAAGTAGCCCAGAAGGACCTTGGACTTCTGATCCTCTGTCTCCCACTTTTGCCAGCATGCCCAGCGTTCTGCAGTACTGGGGATCAAGCTTATCATGCGTGGGTAGGCAAGCACTCGACCCCCTGAGGTACAACCCCAGAGTGTGTCTTATAAACAATGAAACCATCCTCCAGCTGCCATCAGAATGTGGCCATGCATGCATTAACTTGGTCATAGCTGTTCATTATCCTGTCACTTAAAGCCTTGTATATAAATTCCAGCCAGAAACAAACAAACAAAACCTATGGTGTATGTAGAAAAGGATGAAATGGAGTTGCAGCGTACGTTCAGTACGGGCGGAGCAAGTTCCGAAGGGTGCCTACAAACCCTTGCTATTGTCTGAAGCCACCTTCAGTTGTTTTCTCCTACCTAAATAATAGGGAAAGGAAGCCGAGTTGCCTTTTACTACAGAGAAACAAACAAAGGACGGCCTGTCTCATGCCAAGCAATACAGGAAAGCAGGCAAAGGTGCGAAGTCTCAGGAGAGATGCAAGAAGTGTCGAAGCAGTAAGAAGTCAGGTGGCCCGTCTGGATGTAGTACAGGGCGCCCCTTAAGCACAGCTGGCAGAACATCTTCCTAAGGGCCGTGAATCCCTGAAGCACTTGCAGCTGAGGTCACGGTCAAGTCCACAAAAGCCCAGGGTTCGTTCTGTCCTAGTGCCCTCTCTGTGGCTCTCTCTTCATGCAGATATGACACCGCCCCAGCTATGTCTGCATATGCAGTCTATCTAGCGGGAACGAGGAATGGTTGAAACGGAGCAGCTAGCTATGAAAGAAGTGGTGAGCAAAGTTGGTTGACACTATAAGACTGTGGTGTCGGTTTGTTTGTTTGTTTTTTCTAGACAAGGTTTCTCGGTGTAGCCTTGGCTAGCCTGGACTCACTTTGTAAACCAGGCTGGCCTCGAACTTACAATGATCCACCTCCTTCTGCCTCCTGAGCGCTGGGATTAAAAGCGTGCACCACCACACCCAGCTTCAAGACTATGATTTTTAACTCTGGTGTGTGTGTGTGTGTGTGTGTGTGTGTGCGCGTGCGTGCCTCTCCCAAATGCTGCATCTCCCATAAGCTCTTTTGGATCCACTTTCTTCTTGCGTTTCACTGCCTTCTCTGACATTTAAGAACCCCTGACAACCCCCAACTGTAAACTGGAGGTCATGCTGGGCACTTCCCCATATGTTTATATTAATTTCACACTCACATTTTCAAACAGGAGTCTCCATAGGGCCACTGGGCACATGAAAAACTAGTGCTCATAAATTCACATTCAGGGCAAGAGTTCCACTCATGACCATAGCCTAGATTTATTAACTTTTGCATCTGGGGCTATTTCCATCAATATTTCAGCAGCTCCTATTTAATGTTATTATTATTTATATCTCTATTATAACAGGACAGGACTGGGATCTTACTCTATTTTATGTAGAGTTTTAACATTGGCTACAGAAATGTCTGGTCTAAATATGGCGCAGGTCTGTCACTTTTGGGTATATATGCAAAGGACTCTAAGTCAACACATCACAGAGATACTTACACATCTATGTTGATGGCTGCACTATTCACAATAGCCAGGAAATGGAACCAGCCTACATGCTTATCATAAAAAAAAAAACTAGATTTTTTTTTTAAATGTGGCATGCATACAACATGGAAGTTTATTCTGTGGAAAAGAAATTTACAACCCACCACATTTCCAGGAAAATGGATGGAATTTATGTTAAGTATAATGAAACAGATGGAAAAGAAGACAAATGCTGAAAGTTTTCTCCCATATGTTGAACCTAGATTTACAGTTAAATATACATGTGTGTGTGTGTGTGTGTGTGTGTGTGTGTGTGTGTGTGTGTGTAGGTTATGAAACTAGCAAGGTGGTCAAGATTGTTACTTTAGGTAATTAATATACCATAAACAAGAATTTATTTATTATTGTGTGTGGTTTGTGTCTGTGTGGTGTATGTAAAGTGCACACGTGTGTGCATGCACATGTGGAAACCAGAGGTCAACTTTGGATGTTGTCTTTAGCCACTCTCCATCTCATTTTTAAAGACAGAGTCTCAGCCGGGTGTGGTGGCACATGCCTTTAATCCCAGCACTTGGGAGGCAGAGGCAAGAGGATCTCTGTGAGTTCAAGGCCAGCCTGGTCTACAAAGTGAGTCCAGGATAGCCAAGACTACAAAAGAAACCCATCTCAAAAAACCAAAATAAATAAAATAAATAAAGACAGAGTCTCTCCCTGAACCTGGGGCTTGCTGATTTGCTGGCCAGTGAGCCTGTGAGATCAACCTGTTTCTGCTCCCTAAACAATGGCGTTTTGTTTAGAAAAAATCCACTTAAATTATGAGCCAGCTTTGGAACAGAATTTTTACTAAATATAGTGCCCCTAGACTCAAGTTGATCTCTTGGCACGTAACAGTTCCTGGGGAAGAAGTATGTTTTGTTTTAGAACTGAGGTTAATACTTTAGAGACTCTTGATTCAATTGATGTGCCTAGAACCCATGATTGATCCATACACACTGTGAAGTCCTCCTCCCTTCTCCTCCTGGTCTCCAGTAAGAGTTTAGTACATGCCCGTGTCACACAATGTCAAGGGATCAATGCGTAGAACTGCTGGAATGTTGCTTCTCTTTGGCCTTTGTACATAATATTCGGATCTTCCTAAATCCATTCACACTCAAGCTCAAGACCAACCCAGTCTCTGGAGGAGGATGAATTAGGATAACTGTGATTCTTGAGCTCAAGGCTTTTCAACCGTGACAGTGACAGCATTTCCCACTAGGTTTAGTCTCCATCCCTCGTAGCTTTCTTTATGCCACACTTGGTAAGTCTTGGGCTTAGGTTCCTAACAAGAACTTACCCACCTGGGCAGGATGGGGCCTGGGGACCATCAGTTACCTACTGAACAGAATATGTCAAGTCTCTTATAAGATTCCCCAGAAATAGTGACTCATCTCTTCATTGGCCATGGAGAGTGATTAGGAATAGAAACACAAGTCCATCAGTGGATTTTCAAGGCATGTGAAAATCCTGCCTCTGTTATCATCACCACTTGAGGTAGATTTGAATGCTCCAAATTCAAAACTTTTTGAGCATCAATGTGACCACAAGTAGAAAATTCTATAACCCAAAGCTATTTGGGCAAGATTAATGAAAATACTGCATAAGTTATTTTTGGTCATTATGCATAAAGCATATATGAAACAATGAATTCTATGCTTGTATTATGGGCCTCATCCCAAAGATATCTCATTATGTAGTATCCATAAATACCCCAAATTCCAGACTCCCTGGTCCCATGCATTTCAAGCAAGTGAAATGAACTCAAACTGTTCTCCCATACTACTGAGACTTGACATGTTTCCTGCAGCTGATGGAATGAATCAATACACTCTTAGTTGCTTCAAATGATAGAAACATAGTTTCCTGTTGCTCTGGAAGTCAGACATCTAAGCCAGAAACTCTGGGATGAAGAACAAGACAGTAGCATACTTAAGACAAATGGTTACTATTCCTCACATCTTCCACGTCTGGTGACTGCTGGCACTTCTTGGCTTGGGAGTGTCTCACGTCACACTGCCACAGCCTTCACATTTCCTCTGTGTGCACAGCACAAGGGCACAGGTCGGCCCAGCCTCCTCTACCTTTCTCTTATCAGGATTCACGCAGTTATATGAATAACTGCATCTCAACGTTTGATTTAGATTCTTTTGACTTCTGGGGACTTGACTGCATGTAACCCAGGCTGGCCTTGAACTCCTTATGTAGCTAAGGATGGCCCGAACTTCTGAGCTTCCTGCCTCTTCCTCTCAAGTGCTTGGAACACATGCCTGGGCAAATTAGTACATCCAGCTTTCACCTCAAGATCTTTAATCAGAACTGGAAAAGAAACTTTTCCAAATAAGGTAGGTAATGTTGGAAGGATCTGGCAACCAAGACCATCTCTGGGGGTAATATTCTATAGCCTTTTATATTGCAGCAACAACTCACATGACCACTGTGAACATAAAGAATATTCTCGAATAAAGAAACCAAGGTTCTCTCTCAGGCGGCATTATGGAGCGAGCACTTCGCCTTATTTCTGCCTCCTCTTCCCCCTTCTCTGTCCACAGGAATGTTTATTTATAAGGAATAGTCCTCATCCAAGAAAGCAATAAATGTTAAGTAATGTAAACATCCAAAGGCAAGCTAATAAAAGCACCTAGCTGTTTCCTCCTCATTTCCTCAAGTAGTCAACATTCAAATCTCTCTTAACTTGGTTCTGGAGGTCACACAACAGTCATTGTCCCATTTCTGCTTAAGAAAGTGGCCCCATTATTTTTCTTTTTGTCTGCTCCTTCACACAAAGGCCAAGATGTATGAGTCCCTTGTAAGTGGGCAGCATTGGTATATTGTTGAATTACCCACTGGTTATATCAATAAATAGTATTTAACTCCTCTCATGAATTAGACACCATGGTAATCAATGAAGATGTAAAGAACAAACATGGGGCAGTGAGTAGACTGTAAATGGAAAACAGCAATCAATCAATGGAGCGCCACAGTGAAGGTAAGTGTCATGGTGCTAGGGGGAGCTGCTGTGGCTGAGCAAGGTGATGAGGTATGAGGTGGGGCTCTTGAATGATTTAAGAATGTGGTCCCAGCCAGGTGTGGTGGCGCACACCTTTAATCCCAGCACACTTGGGAGGCAGAGGCAGGCGGATCACTGTGAGTTCAAGGCCAGCCTGGTCTACAAAGTGAGTCCAGGGCAGCCAAGGCTACACAGAGAAACCCTGTCTCAAAAAACAAACAAACAAACAAACAAACAAACAAAAAAGAATGTGGTCCCAATCCCGGTGCACCGCTCCTTACTGTGTGACCTTTGGAATATTGTGTAAGTTTTTTTTTTCCTTTACCTGTAAGGTACAGCCAAAGGCTGCTCACTCTAAACAGCTGCTGTGATAACTGAGCAACAGGATGTACTATGTACATATACCAGAAGCATCTAGCTCTGCAGGTGGGCCCAAGGCGGCTTGACGCAGAAAAAGAGCCTGAATTCAAATGCTTCAAGAATGTACAGACTTGTGAGCAGTCCATGGCGTAATCGGGAGGGTCAGGAGATGAGGCTAAGGGGGTAGACAGGACGCCTTTTAATAGGTCAATAAGGATTCATTTCTAATGGCAAAGTCACATGCTCAAGTTTTATAGACATATCAAAGGTGGTCTGGGGAACACCCACACCCACACGCACGCACACTTGTCTTAGGAAGTCAGTGGTGCAATAGCCCTAGCAAAAGGATATTAGTTAGCACAAAGTTGGGCAATGACCCAGAAACAGATAAAAGGGAGTCAAGAGAAGTTAGAATTTACCATGTAGGTCATGGGTTGTCGGGAACAGAGGGAAGAGACAGGATGGCCTAAAATGTCTCAAGTTATAGCTGCACTAAAAGCAGCTAAGAGAATCAGTTTCCCTCCTCCCTCCCTCTCTCCACCTCTCTCTGTCCTCCTCTCTCTCTTCCTCCCTTTATCATCGTTGCAGCTTTTCTTTCTTTCTAAGAAAACCAATCGTTCCTTGTAAAACTAAAAAGAAAGTCAAGCTGGGGCACAAATAGTAGTGTATGTCAGACATATTTTTCAGTGTCCAACTGGTCATTTTGGCATCATGAAGCCACTGTAAATGTATCCCTAAGTCCTGCTAAGCTTTTACATTCAGAAAAAGCAACAATTCTGATGGCCTTCTCAAATTAAAGCATACTTCCGGCCAATAAGAAATTAGAGTGTCAACTGGACTTAGATGCCAATACACACAAAACTTTAAACATAGAATTTTAAATTCCGCCGGGCAGCCATGAGGAACATCCCAAGGCCAGAGGCTGAACAGCATCTTCAAAAGCCAAGCCAGACCAGTCAATCACTACTTGGGTAGGTTACGTCACTGAGCAAGCATCGGCTGATTTGCTTCTGAGGCAAACTGATTGCCATTTCACCCAGGAAGGATGGCTGGGCATTTTGGACTTCATGCAAAGTTTGCATGTCGCCTGCAGACTAGCATCATTTGAGATCCAGGGCCTGTGATGCGCTCTCTCGTTCTATGGCAGTGGGACTAGAAACCACAGAATTCTGAAGAAGAGTTTGGTGCAAAGCTGAAGAACAGCAAGTTCGTCCAGGGCAGAACACACTGGACACTGTACAAGTTCTATAAGCAAGGCTCGGAGTTCAGAGTTCAGTCTCGGTCTCCCGGGGAGTGATGGAAGGCAAACACAAAGGAGAGAAAAAAAAAATCATAGGCAGACAGACTGCATGGAAAAGAAGCAGGAAAATGACAGGGTCAAGACTGGTCCCTTTACTGACTGAACCCAGAAAAGCATTCTCCTCTCAGCCAGGCTCCTTTCCCTAAAATACTTCACCTCCTTTCTTATTCTCCTGGCCTCTTCTCCCCCATACTGGTCTCAACTCAGAGCTTACTTCCTCTGGAAGCTTTCTTGTCCTCTTTGGGTAAAATTTAAAGTTTCCTTTTGGAGAATTCACAAAGCCACTGGCAGCATATTTTAAACATATCTAGTGTGCTAGTGATGTATGCACAAAGCCATGTGCTAGATCTCCAGCTCAAAATAAACCTCAGGGTACTAGTGCACTCCTATAATCCTAGCACTTGGGAAGCATTACAAGTATGCAGCCAGCTTAGGCTACAGGAAGTCCTGTCTCAAAATATAAAATACATTTATCACTGAATATCTCAGAACGACTGATAAATGTTACTTACCTGTATACAACTAGGCTCAGCCTAGCACTTGGAAAGAAGTTGACTCAACTAAAATTGGTTGAAAGTATCTTGGAAGGGAAAAAAAATTAGGAGAAAATATCCAATAAGTGAATGATTGTTTTAAGTTTTAAAGTTGGGTTCAAACGCAAATCGTTCCTGTGTAAGTTTCAAGAGTTGAGCGCACAGTGGGAAATCTCAGGAGTGAGACTAAAAAGACAGGCAGGATGGGAAAGAAGTGATGGAACGCACAACGATCTCGCACGTCCCCATCCGGAGAAGGACAACCAGGGACATCTTGAGGATCAAAGATGGAGGAAACTCGAGGACCACAGGAAGTGAGGGCTTCAGGTGAAGGCTGCTGCCCCCAACACAACAAACACTGGACGGAAAGAGGAGGAAGCGGGGGAAAATGAGATCTCATGAACAAAAGCCACTGGTAATATGAAAGCACTGGTTTTCATAACCAAATGACAGAGCCAGGTGTACAGGGCAGTGTGTATAGCAGTGAAACGCAAGAATCAGTGCAATAAAATCCTTATCTGGACAAAACATGGAGGCTGGCGATGGGGGGCCATGGCGGCGTCCACTGGTCCTCTGAACGGTGATCAGTCGTCAGAGCAAAATAAGAGGCACCTGGCCATGGGGAGGGGAGTGGGATGGAGATACACAGACACGTAGAGGGGTACACGTCGAGGGGTGCACATTGAGGGGTGCACATTGTTGGTTCTTCCCATAAGGAGAAACCACAAGGCAGCAGGATCTTTAGATGCCCAAGGGTGGTAACTGATGAAGACCCATGCTGAGTTGCATCATGGGGCAGCAGGAGTGAGCAAGCGGCTGTTTAGAGGAAGTGCTACTAAGACACCCTGGCAGCCAAGCCCCCAGAAGTATGGCTTGACCCCAAGGCTAGCCAAGAGTCTCCTATCTGTGGCCCGATACCCAGTTTTGAAGAAATGATCATACAAAAAAGTTATATTCTAGTGAATAAATTCCCTCAAATTACTTTAGCAGGCCCGGCTACCACTCAGAACTCTTACCACAAACTTCTGTCACACCACTTAACAATACAGCTTTAAAATACAGTGGGAGAAAAAAGTAATTTCTGATTGGTTGCTTCAAAATGCTTTCCTGCTGAAAGCACAGTGATTTAGTTTCTGCTGTCTTAATTAGCACAAATTAGCATAGCCTCATTTATTTTAGTAGGGACCTGGAGAGAGGACTCCCTATTGTCTTATAAATCCCGTGACAATAATGCAATTTCTTATTAACTTATTTATTTGTTTGGTTTGGTTTTCTTTGAGACAGGGTTTCTCTGTGTAGCCTTGGCTGTCCTAGACTCACTTTGTAGACCAAGCTGACCTCAAACTCACAGAGATCCGCCTGCCTCTGCCTCCCGAGTACTGGGATTAAAGGCGTGCACCACCATGCCCAGCTTCTTATTAACTTATAAGGCATCTCACCAATAAGCAAGTTAAACAAAGCTCTTATGTAATAACCTAACGTTTCCCATTCTGTGGGGGAAAACACTCAGGCATATTCACATGCTCAGTTAGCAGACAAAATAATCTTTGTAAGAACGTGACCAGCTCTTCCTAAATATGAAAAGAAGGACATTCTGTCGCTCATTCTGTGTGAGAGGGAACTTCCTTCATCCCTCAGTGGGCTAAAGAGCAACATAAGTGCGGACACAGCAGAAAAGGCGTCCAAACACCGTTTGGATGAGCCTTTCTTCTGGCTCAATTATTTTCTGGTTCACATGATGGGAAACTCCAATACAGAGTTTATCAACAAAACATCACCCAACAATAACACCCAAACCATACAGGGATTCCGTACACCAGAGGAGGGAAGGGAAAGGAAGCAGGCAGGGCTTTAAAAGGGAGAAAAGACAAATAAACGAAAGCCACGGGAAGGTATTTGGCATTCCTCCCTTCCCAATTCCAACAAGTCTTGTGCTAAATTAGGAAACCTACATGTCTAAAATGTCAACACTTTCACTTAAAGAATCTGGGCGAGAGGCCCATGGGTCCCCTGGATTCCGATCCCAGAGGGAGGCGTACAGAGCAACACAGCATATCCCTTTGATACCAGTTGTTTTACTCTGGTTGCTAAAATATGCTAAATAATATCACAAATGGGGCCTGTTGCCCATGCTCCAGAAGCATACCTAGAGGTGGGTCTGTAAGTGGACTGAGCATCACCCTGGCCACTCAGAGATAAGTAAGGGAGATCATATTTGCCTGAATTGGCAGCAAGCGAGCCCTGAAGGTCTGGTCCCCACAGCGTGTGGAAGTATTAGTCCCGTCGCAGACTGGTCTCTAGGACCCGGGGAAGACAGACAAGAGCACCACGCACTTCTATAATAGGTTTGGAGGTTGTTTCTGAGTTCAAGGGTTTGGGTGCTCTACTAGAAACACAGGGTCCAGGTGCACATCCGACCAGAGGATGCTCACAGGTCCCAGGAGAAGACGGAAGCTTTTAACCCAAGGAAGGACATGGAGACCACCACGCAGACAGGTGATGACAAAACAGAGGACACGCTTTGATGCAACTTCCCACAGCTCATCCCTGAGCAACAAAAGGCAAAGAGAAGGTGCAGTGGTGGCTCATCACAAAATAAAAGACCAACTCAGTAGAGGAGTGTAAAGCTCACTAGGGTCAGGAGCCACTTATTCAAATCCATACAAACTACTGGATGTAGTCTAATTTCTGAGGAAGCCAAGAAAGTTCACGACGACCATAAGATAGAGAACTGTTGGAAGGCCCCTGCTGTCTGAGGTTGCAGTCCTCCCAGTCTGAATAACCATTCTGAGCTTGGCATTGGGTGCAGGACTCCCTCTCCGCAGCACGGCCTCCAGCTCTCTGCCTGACTCCATCTGGACAGTGTCTTTAGACACAGATGCCCCTAACCACACTTGATATATGGCCCTTGACACAGTTCCCTGCAAGCTCGCCCCTCCCTGCTCCTATAGGATAATTAGGTGCTGTGTTCCTGTTCATTTGATAGGATTGTGCTGCCAAATGCACAAGCATCCTAAAAGTGCCTGGATTCAACCAATTCTGTACACCTATCCAGGAAGCACCCCACCCATTCCCCAAGGCTTATATAGCCTTTGTTCTCCCAGAGTAGAGTTGAACTAGTTCCTGGAGTGGTTCCCGGACTTGGTTGTGCTGATGGCCTTCCAAGCCTCACCTCTGCTCTGCTTGCCATCAGCCCCCCCCCCACGACCCCCAGGGAAGAGGAGAACCACAGAGAACAAAGTAACTACTCTAATTTCTGTTTCCTGTATGCAAAAAGTGATTTTTAAAGTCCTTTTTAGCGGTTTCCACCTTAAAGGAGGACATGCATGTGGCAAAAATATAAAACACAAAAGCAAAACATGACGTTTAGCTTCAGAGCAAATCTCTATCAGTACAGGGAAAGTGCAAGTGAAATTGAGAGGAGCCTTAACTTTCACCGCCTGTTTGCAGAAAATCTTTACAAGTGTATTTAATGGAAAACTTGAGCCTCAGATGTATGTGCAGTGGAAACGCACGGCTGACAGCCATTTTCAGAAGGATCCAGTTCCTCCGATAGGCTGGCTGCTGATGGACCTGACGGGCAGCTCACACTTAGCACTGGGGTAGTGACTGCTGAGAGCCATCCCTCGCCGTGACTCTGTACACTGGCACTTCAGCCTGTCCCCATCACTAGTCACGCTGAGTATGAAAAGGGCACCTCCTCGAGACTTGAAAAAAAAAATCAACGTTATTTCCGAGACGTCTTCAACAGGGACAAGAAAATGTCATGCGTGAATATAAGAATATCACTGAAGATATAAGCAAAGTGTTTTGCTTATTTTGTAGAGAAAGCGATTTGTCATAATCTAAGAAAACGGGTATGAGTTGTGGTTTGTGAGCCACTTTATTAACCTGAGGAAAGCACTGGATGCCAGGGGGGCCAATGTGTAACAGACATAGAACTCTGCTGTGTCAATGTCCCAACAGACTTGATTTAGATGACTATGGTGAGTCCTTCTAAAGCTAACAAGGCTGATGGTCTCAGCTCTACCTTAGATCAGGAGTCCCATTGAAAGCCTGTTGTTATCATTTGAATTTCAAATACCAGCCAAACTTCCAAAAACTCACACTGGAGACTTGGTCTCCCACCTGATGGTCTACTGTAGTTCTTGACCTGTGGGATGTAACCCCTTTGGGGCTTGAACTCTTTGGGGTTCGAATGACCCTTTCACAGGGGTTGATATCAGATATTTACATTACAATTCATAACAGCACCCAAATTACAGTTATGAAGTAGCAACAGAATAATTTACGGTTGAGGGTCACCACAACATGAGGAACTGTGTTAAAGGGTTGAGAACCATTGGCCTACTGCAAAGTGGTCCCCACCTGATGATCTACTGAGAAGTGGTATGAACTTCAGGAGATGGCCCTAATTCATGGAAGGTAACTGGGGGTGTGTCTTAGCCCTTTCTCATCCCTGTTCATCCCTCTCTCTTCTTTTGCGCTCTCTCTCTCTCTCTCTCTCTCTCTCTCTCTCTCCTTCTCTCTCTTCCCGAGACAGGGTTTCTCTGTGTATCTCTGGCTGTACTGTACTCACTTGTAGACCAGGCTGGCCTCGAACTCACAGAGATCCGCCTGCCTCTGCCTCCTGAGGGCTGGGATCATAGGTGTGCGCCACTACACCCAGCCTTTTGGTCTCTTAAAATGAGAAACTTCCTTTCATCTCATTCCCATCACGCTTTACTACCTCACCCCAGGACTTAAAGGCCGACCTAAAGACCAAACTACACGTCACCTCCTCTACAAGTTGTCTATTTCAGGCATTTTGTCACAGCGATAGAAAGTTGACGGACATCCTTGTGTGCTGACAAATAGAAAAACAGTGATCTCAGCCAGGAAGGAAAAAAAGAGGAGACTGTGTCTGAATTATTTTATTCTATAAATTTTAATTTTTAAAGTGACAATCCTTGGGATTAATATTAATATTTACACTTTAATATGTGTGCTAATCCCACTTTTAGGGATAAATTTCTATTTCTCTTTCTTTCTTTCTTTCTTTCTTTTTCTTTCTTTCTTTCCTTCCCCCCCCCCCCGCCCCCTTTTTGCTTTTTTTGAGACAGTTTCTCTATGTAACAGCCCTGGCTAGCCTGGACTTGCTTTGTAGACCAGGCTGGCCTCAAACTCACAGAGATCCTCCTGAGTGCTGTGTTTAAAGCTGTGTGCCACCATGCCTGGCTAGAAATTTCTATTTCTAATAGAGGCAAAGAGGATCTATGTGAAGCTAATAGTCTGGATGGCACAGGAAAAAATACTATTAAGACATTGACTGTGTATCCATACACTGCCCAAATATCTGCAGTGTGCTAATGAAACTGTAAGGCAAGACCAAAGCTCAGAAGCTAACTACCTAGCAGTCAAAAACAACTTCGCACATCTCAGCTTTATACATGCTGGGGTCTTCTAAGAAGTGATTAACTTTGAAATGTTTATTAACCACTAAATTTTCCAGACACTGGGAATGATATCCACCCAATGGGGAAACATGGTAGTTCAAGAGGTTAGCCCATCATTTAAAAGCATGCCATAAGATAATTTTCCAAGGGAAGTGTATATTCATTTGCCCCTGGCCCTGGAAAGATGGTTCAATGGTTAGTAGCACTTACTACTCTTATAGAGGACATGAGTTCAATTCCCAGAACCCATGTCATGTGAACTATAAATTTAACTCCAGGGGACCCCATGCCCTCTGCTCCATGGGCACCTGTACTCACAGGTACATACCCCTACACAGACACATTCTCATGTAAATAAATAAATAAACCATTTGACCCTGGCTCACTGGGCAGCCACAGCTATGTAGTTCTGGACATCCCTGGCTGCTGTCTTTATGTGTATGGACCTCTGAGAAGCCACACCCAGAAGACAGCTAAAGTATCACCACATATCATAGAGTCAGGACATCTTTCTAGTGACTAGTTCTAGAATGTAATAGTTTACAACACACAAAACACTAACCCATGACCCAGGCTTTGGGTCTTCACAAGAATGCCTATACTGCTAGAAATAAAAAAGAATGCTGTTGTCTTTTAAGAAACCACAGGGAGAAGTCTTGTGGCCTCTTCCCTTCCGTGTGCAGGGCTGGGGAAAGCAGCTTTTGGGGAAGCAATGGGCAGTGAAGAGGTGAATGGTGAACAGCGCGCCACTTCCTGTTTGATGCTGTGGGGCAATTCAGTGGTGAACTTTAGACAGTCCAGTACATCTCACGAGGACAGTGAAGAGGGCCTTCGAGAATGTTCGTATGACTTTAAGTTGAATATTAAAAATAAAAACAAAAATAAAACTAATGATCACATAAAATCCTAAGGCTAGTTATCATAAAAACCTATGGAAAAGATTCCAAGATTATAATCTGGGGTTGCGGGGACGGGGGGAGAGCCTAACAGTTATATAGGAGCAGTACAAAGCCAGAGAACTTGAGAAATAGATTATAAACACAACCACCTTATCATATGTACTAGGATTTGGTTATACTACAAAATATCACACACAAGCAGAGAGGTAAGTCACTGTGTGGACGTTCACGTACCTTGGTGGTAAGGATGGTGAAGAGTTGTTCAAACAAGGATTGAGTGAGCAAAGCCAGAAAATATACACCAATGCTTTAGAGATGAATAAACCAATCGGCCAAATGGCTGGGTGCTGTGTTACTAATTTAATACACAGGAGACAGTATGATGGAAAACTTCAGTTACATTTGATTGCATCCCAAAATCAGAAAGTCTGGCAAAGTTAATGCTTGGGCTAAACAGCAACTTTATGTTTCTTCAGAGAGGAAGTAACCAAGGGAACTGCTACTTGGAGAGGGGGGGAACAGAGAGAGAAACTTGGGTGAAATCAATGACACCATCACAGCCGTGGCAGAGCTGTCTTAGCTCGACCCACCCCCACCGCACTGTTCATCACCTCTGTAAAATGTGCCTGCCAACACCCAGAGAGCAGAGGAGGCAGCTCAACACACCACTCTCCAAGATCTCTTTTCCATCTGCCAGGTGATGTATTTATCAACCTCCAGCCTATGTCAGTCCTGGATATGGCGGATACATTGTTTACACTATTTCAAGCTGAATAAATATTAGTGCAGAAAGAAAAAAAAAGCTGTTATGAATTGAATGTTTCAGAGTTTGATAGCTACTAAAAAGAACTGCTACTAAATTCTATGTAGGCAAGACAGCTGTATAGGTTGTTTGAAAACTTAAAACCTGCAAAGAATGCAGATACAGGTGGAGTGTGTTGCCACATTTCTTCATGAAGTCTTATCAAACTTAAAGAAACAAAATGTGGGTCACAGGCTGGCCATGCCCCTGTGAATGGCGTGTACTCACACATCTATGGGCGGCAGTAGCTGGGCTTAGCAGGATATTTGTACAAGGGGAAGAGGGGAAGCATGGGGAGGGGGCAGACAGGATATTTTATCTGGGAGGAGGTAGAAGGAGAACTGGAATGTTGTATGCATGTATGAAATTCTCGCTGGGCGTGGTGGCGCATGCCTTTAATCCCAGCACTTGGGAGGCAGAGGCAGGTGGATCTCTGTGAGTTCGAGGCCAGCCTGGTCTACAAAGTGAGTCCAGGACAGCCAAGGCTAAACAGAGAAACCCTGTCTCAAACCCCCGCCACCCCAAAAAAAGAAAGAAGGAAGGAAAGAAAGAAAGAAAGAAAGAAGAAAAGAAATTCTCAAAAATAAATTTAAAATATTATATTAAAATCTAGATTCAAGATAATATTTCAAAACTTACAACTCTATTCTAACAACAGCGTTAAAAGCTTCTATCCAGGTAGGTCAGGGTTGACAATGTGACAACAAAGCCCTAACTTCAGGAAAGCAGACTTCAAATGGCTAAGTAGAAACAGAACCAAGCAGCACACACCGTCATCACCCGGCCTGCCTTTCTGTGTGCAGTCACTGACTGTGTGTGTCAAGACAGCAGAGGCTCAGAGCCACTCACGTCCACTGTGACTTTCAAATGGGCTGAGGTGGAAAAGACAAACAGGGGTTCTCCTCAGAAGCAAACGGATAAGTGTGGGACATTCCTCCCCACCACCACCACCATCATCACCCACAAAAAAAGGTGTCAGGTAGATTAACAGCTATAACTCACAGAAGCCACAAAAGGGGGCTGGGGTGGCTGGAGGGATAGCTCAGGGGTAAAAGCATCGTCTATTCTTCCGGGAGACCAGGGTTCAATTCCCAGCAGCCACATGGCAGATCACAACCATCCGTAACTCCAGTTCCAGAGGATCTGAAGCCTTCATCTGGTCTCCGCTGGCACCAGGAATGCACATGGTACATAGACGTACGGGCAGGCAAAACATCCATACACATAAAATAAAAATAAATAAATCTTTAAAACGCACACACAAAAGGACCATCAGGAAGAGGACACGGTGGTGCTGGAAGGGCAAGCTCTGCGCGTTCTTCTTCACTGGTAGAAACAGAAACAGAATAGAAATAGAAATAGAAAACAGAATAGCAGTTAGATGTGATTAGGAAGGGAGTGGAAGGGACGGAGAGGATGGGACGTGGGCCTGAGAGCAGGGGTGGGATGTGGGGCTGCAGACAGGGCACGCTCTGTCCCATTAACACATTAAGTCACTATGTGATAATAAAAATATATAAATAATACAGTGGGGGAAAACAATTATAATCTAGTGCACTAGAGAATCTACTGGAAAGATTGCTAAGCTGCTGTCAACCAGTACAGGTACAGGGAGGGCTGAATGGTCAGGTTTAAATCTGATTTCCCCAAAACATGAAAAGGGAATAAATGGAGAGTTGTGCATAACATGTGCAAGACTTGAGCTTATTTCTAATGCCAGGAAGGAAATAAGGGAGTTGGTGCTAATACAGGGTTTGAAACTTCGTGATTTAAAGAAATGCATCATAAGCAGTGTTTCTTTCTTTCTTTTTTCGTTTTGTTTGTTTGGCTGATTGGTTGGTTTTTTTGAGACAGGGTTGCTCTGTGTATCTCTTGTGTATCCCTGGCTGTCCTGGATTTGCTTTGTAGACCAGGCTGACCTCAAACTTGCAGAGATCCACCTGCCTCTGCCTTCCGAGTACTGGGATTAAAGGCGTGCGCCACCATTGCCCGGGTTAGTAGTGTTTCTTTCTAAGCGAACAGTTGCTATCAAATTTATTAGAGGAATAATAGAAACATGTAGCTTAAAGAGTATGAGAATTAGAATGACTGCTTACTGGGCAGGAGGAGCACTGATTCTCTACTCTGGTATCTTTTTTTTTTTTTTAATAGAAATCTGGCTGAACAGGACGAAATTGCCTAAAAGGAACAGAGCGCAAAGCAAAGGAACGCAATGTTTCTCCAGCCTTGCTGTCTGTTGGATCCAAGTGACACGCAATCACAGAGCCCCTGCCCCCATCTCTGTAAAAGTGTGGCAAACCTTGGGCCCCAGATCGGTTAAAAGGGTTGGGTCCTCAGGTCAGGGGCTGCTACAGAGGCGATAGTAGGGGTGCTGGTCTCTTCCACTTCCGTAAGGTCCCACAAACAGGCAAACTCCCACAAAAAGCATAGGAGAAGCAAGAGGCTGGGAGAGGAGAGGGGAGGCAATGATTTACTAGCGGTAGGGCTTGTACTCTGGACTGCTATGATTTGGGTATGGCTTGACTGTGTCCCCATGTAAAGGCCCATAGGTTGGAAACTTGGTCCCCACTGTGGCAATGTGACATCTTTAGAAGGGGGAATCTAGCATGAGGCGATTAGGCTATTAGGGTTACCAGCCTCAGAAAGGATGAATGGAGCACTCAGGGGACCACAATGAGTTCCACTAGAGAGGGCTCCTACAAAGGCGGAAGCCTGGCCCCCGGGCTCCCTGGCTTCCTGGTCTGCTACATGGGGTGCTCAGTCTGCATGTGCTCTGACTACTATGGTGCCATCCAGTCTGAGGTCCTCACCAAAGGCCAAACAGATGTGGCTGTTTAAATTTGGACTTTACAACACCATGAGCTCCATAAATCTCTTTTCTTTATATACTACATGGTCTCAGGTATTTTGTTATAGCAACAGAAAACTGGCTAAGACAAGCATGATGAAAAGGTGGGTTTAGACAGTATAAATGGTTTTTTTTACGATATTATGGATTCATTTAATGCCACTAAATTGCACATATATCAAATCATTAAAATGGTAAATATTGTGACGTATGTGTTTTACCACAGCAATGAAACAAAAAGGCCTGCTTTTGACCAGAAACCAACCATGCAGACGTAGATTTGAATTACAGATTCTTGTCATTTGGGCTACCTTCCTACATAGCCTTGGTATGGACTAGGGCTAATGACCAGAAGTAGCTGGGCCTGGGCAAGACAGAGTGGTGGAGGACTTGGCATGAAAGCCAAGCATGAGATAAGTGACAAGGGCGGGAAATACCAAGAGCTCGGCCCTGGCAAAACTCACTGACAGGATAACTTCCTAAGTACTGATCGACTCACTGTAGGAGACGTGAGTTCCCACTACTGGGAAGATGGAAGCTACTCATGTCTTTGGTAAGAGCATTCACACATGGGGCAACTTTGTGTTGTTGTTGTTTGTGTGTTTGTTATTTGTTTGTTTGCTTGCTTGCTTGTTTTGAAATACAGGGTTTCTCTGTTTAGCTTGGCTCTCCTGGACTTGGTTTTTGTAGACCTGGCTGGCCTCGAACTTAGAACTTTCAGAGACTCTTCCTGGAATTAAAAGAGTGAGCCACCACGCCTGGTCCACAGGGTGACTTCTAATGACCTTTCGGTTCCCTCCCAAAAGGGCAAGCGGGTAATGTTTACTCCTCTACCATGATCTCCTAGAACCATAGGGCATTTTTTTGGAAATGTCCCCACTGATAAAGTAGAAAAATAAGAGAGGTGGGAGGGAATTTAGCTACTCCATCTGCTCTTGGCGAAGCACGGTTGGGATTTTAGAGCAGGCAATAAAAGGAAAGAATTCTAAACAATGAGATTGCCAAGCAAGGCAGTCATCAAGTCATAAATTTATGGGATTGGTTTTTGAGAATCCCTCAGTTTCCCAGAAAGGACCATTTGGGTACATTTCTATCTTAGAAAGATCTAAAGGCCCAGGGAGATGCTCAGTCAGGGAAGTGCTTGCCCTGCAAACAGAAGGCCCTGAGGTGGATTCCCCAGATTCCATGTAAAAAACGAATAAACCACACCAACAAGCCAACAAAACACAGGAGCACATTCCTGTAACCACAGCCCCCAGCCTGGGGAGCAGACAGTCCCCTGGGGCTCATTGGCCATTGCTTGCCTTCTTGCCCAGCTCCAGACCCATGAGAGGCCCTTTCAAAAAGAGAGCAATAGTGGGCAGAATCCAAGGACCTGTATGTAAGGTAAAGTCCTGTAGCCTCCTCAGCACATGCTCAGGCCTGTAATCCCAGCACTCAGACACTGAGGTGGAAAAACAGCTGAGGGCAGCCTGGGTTACATAGTGAGCTCCGTGGGCCAGCATGAACTGAGAGTGAGACTTTGTCTCTAAAAACTAAAATAAAACTGTTTAGGATTTTGAAAATGCCCAACAAGAGAAAGATGGGTAACTAAGTTACAGTATGTATAGGATCTAGCCCTCTCCTCACTGGGAACGTTTAGGCATTCCGTGGCTGAAGAGACGCTTCAGCAGTTAAAAGCTAACGCTCCCCTAGAAAAGAATGAGAGTTCAGTTCCCAGCGCTGGGGAGGTGACTCACAACTGCCTGTAGCTCCAGCTCCACGGAGGTCTATCTTCCAGAGCACTGTACTCACATGACTCACATGAGGAGACACACACACACACACACACACACACACACACACACACACACACACACCTAAAATGAACAGCCAGAGCTATGTAGAGAGACCCTGTCTTTAAAAAATAAAATAAATCGTGGTGGTGGTGGCACACCCCTTTAATCCCGGCGCCTGGGAGGCATAAGCAGGAGACTCTCTGAGCAGGAGGCCAGCCTGGTCTACAGAGTTTCAGGATAGCCAGGGCTACGTAAAGAAACTCTGTCTCAAACATTAGAAGAACAGTTAGCAATAAGGAACTTATATGCAATAACCATGGTGTATACATGGTGCATTGAATATAACATATGACACAAATTTTTTATTTTATGTGTGAAGATATAGAAATGTATATGAAATAGAAGAACAGAGAGGCAGGTATAAAGGGAGAGAAGGAAAAGAAAATACTTAAGAATATACCAAATGATTGTGGATAATTTGGTTTTTTTCCTTCTATATTTTCCTTTATGCTTCATGGGGTGATGAATATTGAGAATTACTTGTTAGTGAAAATATTCTAAATAAAAGTGATGGCCTTTGGTTCTTTCTCCTAATTTTGTTCTAAAGTTTTCTGGGTGTGCTAGAGTCCTGATATTTAATGAGAAAGTGTTGAAATTGGATTATTGCTCAAAGAAATAGAAGTATCGCAATAAGAGACACAAAAGCCTTTGAGAGTGTTTATGCAAAGCACACATGGGCTGACCCTCATAGCAAAACCAAGTTGACTGCTATTTTCCATTTTACATATTGAATCCTGAGGCCCGATAAACAGAATATGCAAGGTTTTCTGAATGGGACCCAATTACAAGCTGCTCTGAACCCCTGTGATTCTCTTTCCGACTGGTCACATGACCGCCCAAATCTCCTCTGTGAGGGTCAAACCTACTCAAAGACAAGGGAAAGCCTAGGCCGCTCCCTTCTTTCTTGAGATAAGATTATGTCATAATTCTCTCTTGAATCTATGAACACTAAACTGGGGCAATCAATGTCTTACACATATTCAAGTAAAAAAAAAAAAAGAAAAGAAAAAAGAAACCTAGAATTTAAGTCAGATCCTAATTTGGAAATTGAGGATGACGTTATCCACAGAAAATTACACAGGATGAGGCTGGGCCCCTGCTCTGCCACAGACTAGCTATCGGCCAGCGACCACACATCACCAGGTGGTCCGCAAACTCAGTGTCATCACTACCAAGCTGAGACCAAGAAAGTCTCAAATCTCGGGGCTGGAGAGATGGCTTGGTGGTTAAGAGCACTGACTACTCTTCCAGAGGACCAGGATTCAATTCCCAGCACCCACATGGCAGCTCACAACTGTTTGTAACCCCAAGATCCGACACCCTCACACAGACATACATGCAGGCAAATCACCAATTCACATTTTTTAAAAATTAATGAATTAAGAAAGAAAGTCTCAAATCTACTTCAATCCAGTACTCTTACCATGCCTGCAACTCCAGTGATCAGGAGGTTGACATGGAAGAATTCCAAGTTCCAGACCAGCCTGGGCTACATAGTGAGTTAATGTGAGACAGGATATATTATGAGACCCTGACCTTTCCTGCTCGCCCCTCCCCCCCAAAACCCGCTACCTTATAGTGAATAAGAACCTCTCCCAGTCTCACCCACGTGAACACACTGGTCCGGTTCACTCATGCCTTGTCTTTGTTAACTCACAGGCAGGTCTCCAGATGTAATGGCATTGGTCTCAATATATTATCATGACTCTGAGGGGATCAGAGTCTGCTATGAGAAAGTGACTCCCCTCCCCCCGCCCCACCCACCCAGGCACCCAAGATTGTTTAGCCCACCGAGATGAAATTTTCAAAAGGTAACTGAATGATGAGAAAGAGTTAATATAATTTCTTCCGCCAGAGTAATTTACTTCCCATGCTCAGGCAGACAGGCCCTGGCCACACGGTCTTTTCACTCCATTATCCCCCCTGCAGCATAGCAGGGGCCATTAAGCTAGGTAAAAAAAAAAAAAAGATGAATTGCTAGAGATGATTATGCACGCCTCCAGCAGTCCAGGAAATGTACTCAAGGACAATAAAAATACCCGATGACCTGTCAGGGAGATGCTTATGCAAATGAGGGCATCACCATTCGGCTCGTGCTTGTTCATCGAACTCCTATCGCAAAATATAGAAGGGGAAAACTGTAGCACTGCAAAATAAGAAGCTAGCTTCCGAGTAGGGTGCACTAAAAATGAAAATTCATGCCCCCAAACGCCTAATTCAGCTATAAAAGGAGACAATGACGGACACAGATTGGCGCCCATGCTCACATCCTTTGGAAACAATAACTCCATGAGATGACAGCTCTTGTTGCTCTCCTGAATGATACTGCTAGGTGCTGAAAATTCTTTTTTTTTTTTAGTATGTTTTTACTTTTTAAAAAAGATTATAGTATATCATATCATTTCTCCTTTATCTTTTTTTATTGTTAAAAAAATATTTATTTATTTATTTATTTATTTATTTATTTATTCCTGTTACATCTCAATGGTTATCCCATCCTTTGTATCCTCCCATTCTTCCCTCCCTCCCATTTTCCCCTTATTCCCCTCCCCTATGACTGTTCCTGAGAGGGATTTCCTCCCCCTGTATATGCTCATAGGCTATCAAGTCTCTTCTTGGTAACCTGCTGTCCTTCCTCTGAGTGCCACCAGGTCTCCCCCTCCAGGGGACATGGTCAAATTTGTCACCTTGCACAAAACTCAAATCCAAGTGGATTAAAGACCTCAACATAAAACCAGAGACACTAAGTCACTTAGAAGAAAAGGTGGGGAAGAGCCTGGAACATATTGGCACAGGAGACAACTTCCTGAACAGAACACCAACAGCCACGGCCTTAATGTCAACAATTAATAAATGGGACCTCATGAGGCTGAGAAGCTTCTGTAAGGCAGGAGACACAGTCAAGAGAACAAAGCGACAGCCTACAGACTGGGAAAAGATCTTCACCAACCCTACATCTGAAAATTCTTTGTGATCCTCAGATGTATGATACATTGTAAATCTACATCGACAGAATCTTTCAGCTCTTAATCAGTAAACGGTATTTCTTTTTTGTTGTTGTTGTTGTTTTGTTTTTGTTTTTTGAGACAGGGTTTCTCTGTGTAGCCTTGGCTATCCTGGACTCACTTTGTAGACCAGGCTGGCCTCGAACTCACAGTAATCCACTTGCCTCTGCCTCCTGAGTGCTGGGATTAAAGGCATGAGCCACCACCGCTGGGCTGGTAAATGGTGTTTCTAACCCATGGTGCAATAACCTTCAACAGATCCACAGGAACCAACAAAGAAAGAAGTCGAGGCCACTGATGTAAAGGCAAGGAGCGATGCGCTTGTGGACACTGGAGCTGAGCTCTGTGGCTCAGCCTCTTCCTTTCAGAGCTGCAAAGCAGAGAGCTCGGTAGGTAAGAGCCAGGCTACGTCTTCCAAGCACAGCTTTGTGGGTTACGTGGGAGGCCAGTGGTCTTCACCACAGCTTCCATGGGGGCTTGGGCTTGCCCTCTGCAAAAATAAGCATAACGGCACCTATGGAAGAGGGTTGTGGCGAGAATTTAAATGACGTTTTATGAAGTTCCTGGTAAGGAGCTAAGGTCTCACTTAGCACATGCTATCAGATAAGACACCCACCTGCCATGCCCACTAGAACCACTGTCTGTAGGACTGAAAAAGAACCTGACGCCTGGCGGTGGTGGCCCTTGCCTTTAATCCCAGCAGTAGGGAAGCAGAGGCAGGTGGATTGCTGTGAGTTCGAGGCCAGTCTGGTCTACAAAGTGAGTCCAGGACAGCCAAGGCTACACAGAGAAACTCTATCTTAAAAAAAACTTTTTGAAAGAAAGAAAGAACACAAAAAGACTTGTCACTTGCACCCTTCAGTGTCTCCCCTAGTCTCCCCGCTCCAGTAAGCTGTGCTGAGCAGAAGCTTCGGAATTATTCTACCCCCCTCCTTAATGGAAATCACGTTCTTTTCTTACACAGTATATCCCATTACAATTTCCCCCCCTCTACTCCCCCCCACGTCCCCTCCCACTGGGATCCACTCCCTTTCTGTCTCTCATTAGCAAAGGATGGGCTTCTATAGTAAGATAAAACAACAACAGCAAATCACATCAAAGTTGGACAGGCAAACCAACCAACCAACCAACAGAAGGAAAAGAGCCCAAAAGAAGTCAGAAAAATCAGACACACACACACACACACACACACACACACACACACACAGTCCGGTAAAAAGACTAAACTGAAAGCTGTAATATTACGAATAATTCTTTGTTTGTCTTTTTGTTTTTGTTTTGCTGTTTTTGAGACACAAGTTTCTCTGTGTAGCCTTGGCTGTTCTGGACTCGCTTTGTAGACCAGGCTAGCCTCGAACTCACAGAGATCCCGCCCACCTCTGCCTCCCGAGTGCGGGGATTGAAGGCCACATCGTGCAGGCTCTATCTCCCATACACACTGTAACGCCACTCCTTCCTACAGCCTGCAGCTCCCACACAGACCAAACCGCCGCCGTCGACCTTGAGTGCCTGCCTGATAGCACTGCTTCCTTCTGGTCCCTGTTAAGAATCTGTCCCCCACTGCACAGTTACAAGAACCACTCTGCGCGGCGTGAAGACTCTATGTCCGTGTGAGCCTGTGAACCCCTCTGGGCTGTGACTTCGCCTCTCTCCCGGTGCCCTGGCCCCTGCCCAAGCCTCCATTGCTCATTCTCCTGTAGCCATGCTGGCTGTGTGTCAGGGCGCTATTATCACATGCCATCCTGCCGCTTCTTCATTTCCCCCCACCACTGCTTTCCCGATAAGAGTCCCTTTTTTGTTCACCGCATCTCATAAAACAGGGCACATACTCTATGTTGCGACCACAATGAATGACAGACAGTGAATGCCTCACTGTGAGAAATAAAGTATAAAAGTGAATATAAATTGATTTGTTTCCAAATGGCTGACTAAGGACTTTTCTTAAAGGAAGAGATTTAATATAGTGTAAAATTAATTTGCAACCTTTGAGTCTGAGGTTGGGGAGACAGTTGAGTGAGACCTCAATATGATCTGAAGAGCCACGTCAAAAGCTGGGCATGGTGGTGCATGCTAGGAGCAGCCCTGCCGGCTGAGCCTCGCTGTGAGCACCAGATAGCAAGAAACCCTATCAAAAGAAAAAAAGGAAGAGAGGGAGAGAGGGAGGGAGGAGGCAGGGAGGAAGAGAGGGAAGGAGGGAGGGAGAGAGGGAGGACTGTGTTCTGACCTCCAAGCGTACACATGCACAAACAAAATAAAACAATAAAAATTTTGACTGTAGTTAAACTGATATAGTATGCTAATACAAATGATAAAATGGCAGCCAGCGACTGAAGTTCATGTCCGGCTCACAGCATTAAGAACCATATAAGGACGGGCATGGTGGATCTCTGCAAACACCTTCTGAGATATTGTGGCTCCATTTTGCAAACGCGGAAAGGCTGCACTTGTAGCCAGTGACTGAACATGAGACGAAGCTCAGTAGTGAGAGAAAGCGACACAGCCATTTAACCATGAGGATAAATGCTTTATAGGCATTCGCCTGCTCTGCAGGGTTCTTGTATTTTGTGTGCTTTTCTGAAAGCAAGACAGACATGTCGTGTATATTATTTTGAAAATTCTTAGTACAAATCTTTACAAAATTTGTAAAATATGGCATACCTATATATTTCTCCTTTTAACTAACAACACAACTAAGAAAAAGTTCTAAGAAGAACTGATGAGCTTGGGATTATTTAACACATTTTGGGGGGTGGAGTTAAAACAAGGAAGGTATCACTATATAATCCAAGCTGGTCCAGAACTTGAGATCCTCCTGCCTCAGCCCACTAACTGCTGGAATTACAGGTGTTCACCGCTATGCTCAGCCGCTTCAGATACTTTTAGAAAACCATATCCTAGAAGGAAGGACCAAAAGGATGGCTCAGCAGTTAGCAGCACTTTCTACTCTTCCAGAGGACCAGAATTGGTTCCCATCAAGCATCCCTCTTCTGACTTCTACAGGTACCCACTGAATTAGTAAGGGTTCCCTGGAGGAACAGAACTGATAAAATGAATATATATATATGGGATTCATTAGAATGGGCTACTGGCTGTGGTCCAGCTAGCCCAACAGTGGCTGTCTACTGACAGAAGATTCAGGAATCAAGCAGTTGTTGAGGCTAGATGTCTCCACTGGTCTTTAGTAGTTGCTGGAATCCCAAAGAAGTAGGCTCTAAGGAAGGAATCAACTTGCCAGAGAGCAAGAGCACGCAGGCAAAGAGAGAAGCTTCCTCCTTCCATGTCCTTTATATGGGCTTCCAGCAGAAGGTGTGGCTCAGACTCTTCCTACCTCAAACGATGCAGGATAAGAGTGGATCCTCCTGCTGGGTGGTGGTGCGTTCCTTTAACCCCAGCACTCGAGAGGCAGAGGCAGGTGGATCACTGTGCATTTGAGGCCAGCCTGGTCTACAGGTCGAGTCCAGGACAGCTAAGGCTACACAGAGAAACCCTGTCTCAAAAACTCAAGAAGAAGAAGAAGAAGAAGAAGAAGAAGAAGAAGAAGAAGAAGAAGAAGAAGAAGAAGAAGAAGAAGAAGAAGAAGAAGAGGCAGGTGGATCACTGTGCATTTGAGGCCAGCCTGGTCTACAGGTCGAGTCCAGGACAGCTAAGGCTACACAGAGAAACCCTGTCTCAAAAACTCAAGAAGAAGAAGAAGAAGAAGAAGAAGAAGAAGAAGAAGAAGAAGAAGAAGAAGAAAAAGAAGAAAAAGATGATGATCACTCACAGGTGTACAGGCTGCTTAGGTTTTAGTTCATTCCAGATGTAGTCAAGTTGACATCCAACAATAACCATCTCATATATACATACGTGGAACACACTCACACACACAACACATGCACACACACATGTGTATAAAAATAAATCATTTCTAGCCGGGTGGTGGTGGCGCACACCTTTAATCCCAGCACTTGGGAGGCAGAGGCAGGTGGATCTCTGTGAGTTTGAGGCCAGCCTGGTCTAGAAAGTGAGTCCAGGAAAGCCAAGGCTACACAGAGAAACCTTGTCTTGAAAAACCAAAAAATAAAAATAATAAAATAAATTATTTCTAAATGAGCAATAATATGAAAGGTTTGAGCCCCCCCCCCTTTTTTTTTCATAAATCCATGATGCCGGGGCCTGTGATGATCTGTGGGGAACAGTTAAGTTTACAGGAAATGGAGAGGTCCTCATGAAAGTGCCAAATAACGATATAAAAAAGCACAGACACCAAGATGTGAGGTGTGTCAGTCATGGTTCACTGACGTCATCACAGGTCAGCAGGCATTCCTTATGGCTCATTTCAGAACTTTAGAGTTCCCACAATCACTGAGGACTCAGAGAGCTCAGAGAAGATGGGACAGCCCCAGCGTCTTAGGGGACATATGATCTTTTCAAACAATGCTGAGTAGGGGGTTGATGCTAGTCAATTTCAACAGCATTTTTTTTTTTTAATTTTTCTAACACAAGGTTTCCGTATGTAGCCTTGGCTGTCCTGAACTCACTTTTGTAGACCAGGCTGGCCTCAAACTCACAGAGATCCACCTGCCTCTGCCTCCCAAGTGCTGGGATTAAAGGCGTGGGCCACCACCGCCGGGCCTCAACAGCACTTTTATGTGATTCGTAGCACATTTTGTGGTAACCTGCTTAAACTCTATGGCTCCTCTGTAGAGGTCTACTTTAATTCCTAGTTTAGCTCCTCTGCTAACACCAGCTCTTAGCATAAAGAAACCATTTTTACTCCAAGTCTCCATTTTGGTTATAAGGTGAAATCCAGTTCAAGTTCTCAGGCCCTATATGCCTGAAACCAGGAAGATCAATACTTGCTTCTTAGAATGAAACAACAGATGATAAATGCATGTTCCGCTTGGGTTAAAGATAAATGATGTTCTAAGGACACACAACATCCTGCTGTGTTCCTTACTCCCAGAGAGCTGGAAAGCCTCCAAGAGCTCTCCTACCCTAAATCCTAGCCAATCAGCTTAAAATGCTTTGTCTAGCTACCTGGACATTGTGCTCAGAACAAAATCAATTCTTCCTGTGTTTAATTGGTCAAAATTATGTAATGCTGCCTTCCCCTTTGCTTTCAACCTAGTTACCTGGTTACAGCTTTTCTTATAAAAAGCCTGCCTTAGAAGCATACCAGTGTCACAGTTAGGCTCCCAAGTTCTTTCTGTGTCCCTGGCCATGGTCAGTCTTGGGGTGTGGCATTCTAATAAACCATCAATATTTCACCGAGATTGGTGCTAGAGAGGTTTGTGTGGCAATTCTTGTATTAGAACAGTTTACTTTATGTAATATTTCTGAGAGGAAACCATAAGTGGTAGTAGCAATTCGATGTTTAAGATGAAGACCTTATTGTCTGCATGTTTTTACCTTACCAGTTACCTAAATACACATGGCTCGAGTGTGGTCCTGTGGAAATTGAGGTGCTATGGTTGGGGGTCAGAGGGGATGAGGAAACCCATGGGAAGCCCGGGGTAATTGTGTGTGTGTGTTTGTGTGTGTGTGTATGTGTGTGTGTGTGTATGTGTGTGTAATCCCAGCACTCAGGAGGTTGAGGCAGGAGAATTGCCAAGAGTTCAATGCAATGATGGTTGACACAGCAAATAACAGTCCAGCTACATTGCAAGACCTCAACCCAAACAACTAAACAACTCCACCTCACTCATATGAAGAAATATTCTGGGACCAAAAGGTAAAAAAAAAAAAAAAATCAGAGACATTTTCCTATATGTGACTGCAGACTCTAACATGAAAGGGAAAAAATGTTTAAAAGAAAGAGAAACCCTGCTGAGTGGTGATGACACACACCTTTAATCCCAGCACTCGAGAGGCAGAGGCAGAGGCAGGCAGATCTCTGAGTTCGAGGCCAGCCTAGTCTGCAAAGTGAGTCCAGGACAGCCATGACTGTTACACAGAGAAATCCTGTCTCGAAAAAACAAAACAACAGCAACAACAAAATGAAATCCTTCTTTTATTGCTCTTGGTTGTTATCTACCTGTATCTATTTTGCCATTACCTGGCTAGAAGAAAGTAATGTTAAATACTATTGATCCAGACATTTCTGTTCCCTGAAGACAAAATCCTGCAAAGATAAGGACAGCTTATATCTTGGGCTTTTTGCAGAGGTGGATATAGGGTTAAAGACTGTGTGTGCGTGCGTGCGTGTGTGTGTGTGTGTGTGTGTGTGTGTGTGTGTGTGTGTGTGTGTGTGTGTGTGTGTGAGAGAGAGAGGGGGGGGGAGGGGCCTCTGTATGAGTACCCAAAGAGGCTAGAACACAGTGTCAGATTCTGGAGGCAGAGTTAGAGGTGGCTGTAAGTTACCCAGTGTGGTTGCTGGAGTTGAACTCAGGTCCTCTGGAAGAGCAGAATGAGCTCATAACCACTGAACCCTCTCTCCAGCCCTGACATTAGAGGCTGACCTCAGGCCTCTCTTATCAGGGCTGAGAGGAGCCATGCTCCCACCAGCCTGCTTGCCTGCGCCTTAGACAACAAGGAGTTATAGTAGACTTTACATCTGGGACTGAAGAATAGGTCAGACTAGGGAAAAAAGAAAAGGCTTGTTATTTTAGGCTTCCTATTTATAACTCTGAATTAGAGTAATATTCTGATCTGGGCTGGAAACTTCCATTTTGGGGTTTGGGGTTTGGTTTGGCTTGGTTTGATTTGGTTGGAAACCACAGATTGCTACGGGGTGGGGTGGGGTGGAGTGGGGGAAGAACCAAAAACATGACCACCTAAATTTCAGTCCTGCATCTGCCACTACGAGCATTGCAGGTAGAATTAGTTCATTCACCCTCTCACTTACAGTGAGTAAAACCCTGTAAGGCCCTGAGACTTTTGGCATCACTGTGAATCCTCTACATATCTTTATACAAATACAACAGTATAAAAAAATGGCACATGAAAAATAGGCATGAGCCACAAATGTAATTTTTTAATTTTTTTTTTTAGCTTTTACTTTATTTTATGTATGAGTATATTTGCCTTCATATATCTGTGTGCACCGTGTGAGTGCCTGGTTGTAGAAGAATTTTAATCCAGCAGCATGGCTGCTCTGACGAGGGATCACAACTAAAGACCTCCTAGGGCTATGTGATCCAGCTAGAATACAGACATGCCCTTAGTAAAGCCTTTAATCCCAAATCATGAAGGTAAGGTTAGTTTATAGAAGGAAGCAACTCTGTTGGAAAGTGATGTCTAATCGAGGGGCAGACAGAGTGATGTGTCAGAGAAAGATTTGACAGTGAGTCAGAGCTACGATACGCCCAACTCTCATGAGAAGAGACAGGAAAGAGAAGCTACCTGAGTGTAGTGCAGGGAGAGAAAGAGGAGTAGTAGGAAGTAGTATAGTGTGAGCGTGTGTGTGTGTGTGGCAGTTTTACAGAGACAGATTGCAGAGAGAGTGAGCCAGAGAATGAGAAGGATCCAGAAGATTAGAAATATAATGCCAGAGTTAGTTTGAGGCCAAACAGAGCAGTTTAGTCAGAAGCCAAAAGAAGCCATTTTGAGTCAGTCAGCTTGGTGAGGAGTTTGGGCCAGAGCAACTGAACTGAACCGCCCAGCTAGAGTTCTGAAAAGGCTAGAAAAGGTGAGTTTATTCAGCAGTAAGTCTTGAAGGTTGAAGCATTGTAGGCCTAGGTTAGCAGACAGAGACTGGAAGCTGAAGCCTTCAAGGTTCAGGTTACAGACGATTAGGTTGTAGGGAGGCTGGAAGCTTCCAGGCCTCAGCCTAGGGATAGCTAGGACAGAGATAGAAACGCTCTGGGCTTGGCCCAAACCGTGTATTTGTACACCTTGGGTATGGCTCTCATCCTATGTCCTCATCTGAGAAAATAAAGGCAACATTTATACTGGTGTCTGTAGAGGTCAGAAAAGGGTGTCATATTTCTGGAACTGGAATGCTAGGATTTCTTTCCTTCATTCTTAATACTTCAAAAATTGGTATAGTTTGAATTTACATCTTTGAATTTCACAGTAAATCATCAAGAGGACATCATGTTTTAATTCTAGCTCCCTCTTTCCCCCTCCCCCACCCCACCCCCTGCCCCAACTTACATAGAAATGATACATAGCACCTTCAAACCTGGCTCACACTTCCCTCTCACCTTAGCTGCAAACCCACATACAAGATTCATTAGAAGTTTCTGTGACCCTGAGAATAACAGAGCCAGCAGGGCAGGGTTCTTAAATTGAGATCCAAGGAGCACCACGGATTCTGTGGATAGGATTCAGTGGCTCCAGAAAGTGAATAGGGGAAAATAGCATCTTCATTTCTATTAATCTCCAACTGCAACTCAGTATCCTGCTCAGTTATGAGTAAAGGCAATGAAACACTGTAGAACTAGCCGATCCTGTCATCCAGATCACACATGTTTTTACAGTACAGTTTAATTCCCACGTATCCTAGAATAGCACTTGCTCAAAGTGACAGTAGTTAATTAGCCTACATAAGACCTTTGTCACTGAATAAATGAATAAAGAAGCAATATCTTACTATAGCACAGGACTTTAAAAATATTTTGATTAAAGTATTTTTTAGTAAAAGTGGTTCCTTTTTTTAAATCCTGCGATAATGTCCTTTTTTTTTTTAATTTAAAAATGTCATTCTGACAAAAATAAATAAATAAATAAATAAAATGTCATTCCAAGAGGAGGTCTAAAGGAATCCATGTTGCGCTTGTACTAGCGAAAGAACGTTTGTCCCCAAACAATGGCAACTTCCATTCATCTGGTCACGTGCATCGCTGAGATCTGAGGTGGCTCCCTCAACTCCAAGCCCATTCTGCCTACTGCATACATGAAATGCAGCGTCAGGCCACTGCCCAGTGGCTCCCACTTCAAGTGCATAAGCACTGAAAAGAAAGGAATTGGCATGGTAGTGCATGCCTGTAATCTCCTAACATTTGGGTGCTGGAGGCCAAAGGATCGAGAGTTCAAAGTCATACCCAGCTATATAGTAAATCTGATGTCAGTCTGGACTACACAAGATTCTGTTTCAAAAAAAAAAAGCATAGAAATTAATAATATAATGTAATAAATGTAATGTGGTCCTCACATCTTCCATCCCTACAATTATGCTAATCAATGTATTTTCCTATCAGTAATGACATCGGGCCTTTGCAGAATAAGTAATTGGCTTTCACATTCTGCCATATAGTACCTAGCTCGCACATTTGTTCTGCAGACTAATTAATGTTTGAGTGTTTAAACACAATGCCTCCACAGAAGCAATGGCATTATAATGTGTTGGGACACTCTAGCATTGTAATTAGTACTAATTAGGTTCTTTTCAACAGCTTGTTGAATTTACAAATTACTGCATGTAAGGTATTCCGCTTTACTTGTTCACTATGAGAGTCAGACACAATAGTTTAAGCAGAAACCTTTAAGTAACTGTTCTCAAGGTTTGACACCAACTTCTCCTCTAAAGCCAGGAAGGGCATTAGGAGGAGACTTTTGTAGGGCAGACCAAGCCATTGCAGTGGTATGCCAGGACCTGCCAAGCCATTGCATGCTGGGACCCGCCAAGCCATTGCAGGAGTATGCCGGGACCTGCCGAGCCATTGCAGGAGTATGCTGAGACCCGCCAAGACAGTGCAGGAGTATGCTGAGACCCGCCAAGCCAGTGCAGGAGTATGCCGGGACCTGCCGAGCCAGTGCAGCGGTATTCCTGGGCCCAGCTCTTGGGGGTTGGAGGAGTGGGATGGGAGAAGTGGCTTTGGGCTTCCTCTTTAAATCTAGAGATCACTGATACCATATTGTAATTGAAGCAGCCATTGTAGGAGTGGCTTCTCTTCATCGTGATTCCCTTTCTCCTTCCCTCTGTCCCTTCCTCCTTCCCTCTCTCCTTTACTTCTTCCTTTCTCCCATTCTCTCTTCCCACGTTCCTGAGAGTCCTTTCTCTCTCTCTCTCTCTCTCTCTCTCTCTCTCTCTCTCTCTCTCTCTCTCTCTCTCTCTCTCTGTTTTTTGTTTTTAGAGACAGGGTTTCTCTGTGTAGCCTTGGCTGTCCTGGGCTCACTTTGTAGATCAGGCTGGCCTCAAACTCACAGCGATCCGCCTGCCTCTGCCTCCCGAGTGCTGGGATTAAAGGCGTGCGCCACCACTGCCAGGCCCCTGGGCGCCCTTTCAATCCCACCCAGCACTAACGCTCTCCCCATGTTACTCATGAGGAACTCAAGGCAGACAAGTTCACAAAGAATTCAGCTTTAGACTCAGCAAGTCCTCAGGAGACTGTCATATTCGTTCTTAACATTTGACGGCTCCATTCATTAGCCATTTGTACCTTGCTCCTCAGATATAAATAGTTCCTTTATAATGGAGAAACTGCCTAAAGTCATCATTTTCTTTACAGTAAAAAAAAAAAAAAAAAAAAAAAAGGTGGTAGGGGTGAAACGCTTCTTTCACCTGGTTGTAAATTTCACAATGCTAGTATCTGGATGAATTTTAGATTCTGGATTAAGCTATTTATGATCTAACATCCCATCGGTAGCCCCCCACAGTCAGGCCATCGTGCTCCTTGGCTGGGCAGGTGTGCCTGTAACCCCAGTGCTGGGGGTAGGGCAGGGTGCAGGGACAAGAAAACCACTGGGCCTGCGGGCCTTCAGTCTAACCAGGAAAACAAGCTCCAGGTTCAGGGGGGAGACTCTGCCTCAAAGAAATAAGGCTGAGTGGTAGAGGGGGACACTCAGTGTCCCTTGTACTGGTTAGTTTTTACACAAAGTGCCCACCTCCAGGTCCTGCCTTGAGTTCCTGCCCTGACTTCCCTTAGCGGTGGACTCAGACTGGGATATGGAACCAAATACATCCTTTCCTGCCCAAGCTGCTTTTGCTCATGACATCACACAATAAAAAAAAAAAATCAAAATAAGACACCTCCATGGCCTGAGTGCACAAACCACAGGCATTTTACAGTACACTCACGCATGCATATGGACATACACATCTAAACTTGGTTTAAATTAAAAAAATAAAAAGCAGATCACTTAGAGTTGAGATATCAAACCGAAAGCTCGGTAAATGTTTTAGTTTCTACCCTGGGATAAGTTATAGGAATGAATTTACAGAAGGCAGCCTCAGAAATCTAGAAGAACATTAGCTATCACAGTTTCCCCCTCTGAGACATTTACTTGCTAGGCGCATAGTAGGCACTTAATAAATGTCAATTTTACTATTGCCCTTATCAGGCCTCACAGGGAGAGTTATTCTGAATTAAGAGCTGACATCTCAGTTGCTTTGCACGGGTCTTAGTCATGCTCCAAAACTCTTATTTACTTTAAATTTAAACAAGACATTTCAATTCGTGTCACTCATTTAATCCTCCTCTCCAACACAGACATTTTAAATATTTATCCTCTAGATATTACACACTAGCCATTGTTGCTAATAAAACCTGTCATTATCCTAATGCTAAGCCTGTTTCTCTTTGTTTGGGCAATTACTCAGACAGATCATCTCACACATTCAGCATGACTTGCATAGGAAATAATTCTTTAAACAAACACATTCGATCCAAATTTGGAAAATGCTCTGGATTCTTTTGAGAAAAACACAGACATTTTGCCCTATGTGAGCCCTTGGAGAATCCAAACTTTGCCTTCACTTCTGAACTGACCCCTCACCTGCCCAGGCCCAGACCAGCCCTGGGGCCTCAACAGCTCCCTCCCAACCCCCTCCCTGGCCCCACCCCCACCCCCTCCCCCCCCCCCCAGTCCTCAGAGGGACAGAGAAGACTGCCAGTGGGTGGGGACAGCTTGTCTCCCCCAGAGGTTCCAACAGGGAACAGAAACACAGAAATCATGCCGTCTTCCAAAATACTGGCAACTGCAGGCATGACTTCTATTTTCATTTCTCTTCTCGTGGCATTTATGTCTTCCTCTGTCATATGGAGCATGCTCCTAAATTACTATCTTAATGTCACCATTAAATTTATTGCACCTGGAAACTCTGAGTGTCTCTCTATCTCTCTCTCTCTGTCTCTCTGTCTCTGTCTCTCTCTCTCTCTCTCTCTCTCTCTCTCTCTCTCCCCCTCCCTTATAGTTATGGACATTTTGTGTGTGTGTGTGTTTCTTCAGTTTGCCCAGTGATTTTCAAATGAATGTTGAACTTTATGGGTTGCACGTGTTGGGAGTGTGCTTGCTGAGTCCTATAAGGAATCAGGCATTTGGTTAGGTGTACAGTTAAGTTACTCTGGATGAGCTCTGTAGTTGGCTTCTGACTTTGCACTAGCCAGGTGCAAAAGTCCAGACTGGCCTGTGCTTCAGGGCTCACTTCTGCTCACCAAGGACTCTGCTTGTGTATCACGAGGTCATTCTCCCTTTGTAAGATGGAAGCATGACCAACCTCTATGAGCCCCAGAAATCGTCTGGCCCTAAAAATCCACAAGCATGTGTTCTTCTATTCTAGAAGACAGCTTTCTGTTACTACTTTGGTAATTTTCCTCTCTTATTTTCTTTATTCTCTAGTCAGATGTTAAAATTTTTATTGAGTCTTCCTTAATATTGTCTTCTTAATTTTTCCATCTTTTGATGTCTGTGCTGTTTACTAAAATATTTCAATTTTGTTATCCAAGAAACAATAAAAGTAATTTTTGATCACAGGATTTGTTTTGTTTTGTTTTCTGAGACAGGGTCTCTCTGTGTAGCCTTGGGTGTCCTAGACTCGCTTTGTAGACTGGGCTGGCCTCAAACTCACAGCTATCCGCCTGCCTCTGCCTCCCAAGTGCTGGGATTAAAGGTATGTGCCACCTCACCCGGCTTCTATTTTTTTTAATTTTTAAGCGTTCTTTTTTTAAAGTTTTTCTGATTGTATATGTATATTATGCGGGGTTCTCACACTCCTGCACATGCGCAGCTGCCGTGACGTAAGTGTGCAGAGATCCCAGGACGACTCTGTGGAGTTGGTTCTCTCTTTCCACCTTCACATGGGCTCTGGAGATTGAACTCAGGCCAGGCAGCAGCCGCCTTGTCTCCCCAGCCCCAAGAGCTCTCCCTTATTCTAGTGTCACTGTTACTTGATCACATCCTAAGCTTGTTTTTACAAACTCAATACTTCCTTTACCCTGTGAGGAAGTCATTACATGTTTTAAGTCTTCTCCTTTCATTCACTTATTACGGGTACAGAATCATGCTCTAGAGACTGACCTATTGCAATTGTCACAGTGAAGCAAAGGCGAGACCCTGCTTTCACAATGCAAAGGCTTCAGTGGACACTAGGACAGCAACAAACTGCTGCGACCAGGAACTCCCTCCCACTTCTCACTATTCCAAACACACCAGCACACACCCTTCTTCAGCCCCTTCAAGCCCCTCCCTCCCTGTCTTCCCCTCCCATGAAAACCCAACAGGCCCTCGCCCTGGTGTTCTGGTAGACAGCAGCCATGATCATCTTCTTCTTCTTCTTCTTCTTCTTCTTCTTCTTCTTCTTCTTCTTCTTCTTCTTCTTCTTCTTCTTCCTCTTCTTCCTCTTCCTCTTCCTCTTCTTCTTCTTCCTCTTCCTCTTCTTCTTCTTCTTTTTTTTCGGTTTTTCCAAGACAAGGTTTCTCTGTGTAGCCTTGACTGCCCTGGACTCAATTGTAGACCAGGCTGGCCTCGAACTCACAGCAATCCGCCTGCCTCTGCCTCCCAAGTGCTGGGATTAAAGGCGTGTGCCACCACCACCCAGCCAGCCATGATCTTCTTAAACACCATATGTAACATACACCTCATCACCCTCCTTAGCAACACCATGGATCCTGTCATTAGCCCCTTCTATTCCCTTCATGACCCTTATCAAATGTGTAATGTATTTGCCTACCCAGTTGCCACTTCCTTCTTGTAACTCCACCTGATTTTGTTCAAGAATCCCATGATCCTGCTGCTCACCATATGCTTCCCAGAAGCACTGGGCCAGGAGCGACCTTGACCAGTTTAGCCAACCATGCTAATTGCACGATCTTGCCAGTTGTAGTGGTTTGAATAAGAATGACCCCCGCCCCTGGATTCATGTGTGTAAATGTTTAGCCCATAGAGAGAGGCTCTATAAGGAGGCATGGCCTTGTTAGAACAGGTGTGGCTGTGTTGGAGGAAGTGTGTCACTGTGGGGGCGGGCTTTGAGATCTTATATGCTCAAGCCAAGCCCAGTGTGACAGACAGTCTCCTGCTGCTTGCTGCCTGTGGATCAAGATGTAGAACTCTCAGCTCCTTCTCCAGCACCATGTCTGCCTATGTGCTGCCATGCTTCCCGCCATGACAGTAATGGACTAAACCTCTGAAACTGTAAGCCAGACCCAATTAAATGTCCTTTATAAGAGTTGCTGTGGTCACGGTGTCTCTTCACAGCAATAAGACTCTTACAAAGACACCAGTGATAACTTAGGAAGGGATGTGTGACTTGCCTCTGACCAGTGGGGCTATCAGAGAAGTCTCAGAAGACAGTGAACTAATGAGTCCTGGAAAAGAGCACCACAGCTTCCTGCATTGTGTAAAGCGAGGCAACCACACACACAGCAATCAGCCTTCCAATAAAGACCCCAGCACTGTCTCTGTGCTGTAGAAAATACAGAAGTGGATGGGCGTGGTTGCGCATGCCTTTGTTCCCAGCACTTGGGAGGCAGAGGCAGGCGGATTGCTGTGAATTCAAGGCCAGTCTGGTCTACAAAATGCGTCTAGGACAGCCAAGGCTACACAGAGAAACCTGTCTCGAAAAAACAAACAAACAAACAAACAAACACAAAAAAAAGAAAGGAAGGAAGAAAATACAGAAGTATGTGTGGAATTGCACCATGAACAAACTGCAGACGATGGAAAATTCCATCTGTTAAACAGATAACTGGCAAGCAAAAGAAAGATTTAGAGGAAAACTTCAACTTCAAGGAGACTTGAAAGAAGACATGCATTTAAGTATATAAGATAATAGTGATTCCACTAGGAAATATGAAGAGGCTATTACAAACTCTGAGATTAGCGGCCTGGTAGACTGTGATTGGCAGCCCTACACAGCCTGTGTGTAGTCCTTCCTCGAATCTGGGATGACTGGGACATCCCCTGATCATCAGAGTACAGCAGAACAGTGGCGTGCATCTCCATGCCTCCACTTTTTACTTTTCTTGTTGCCATGGCAAAGCACCCGACAATCAACTTAAGGAAAGAAAGATCTTCTCTGACCCACAGTGTGAGGGCTTCAGGATGTCAGAGCGGAAGGCTCTCACTAGCAGGGGCAGGAGGCTTTGGTCACACTCACCCACGGGTAGAGAGCAGAAGATGGGTGCTCACTCACCTTCTTTTATTCAGTCTGGTGTACCAGCCCATGAGGCAGGCATGCCCACAGTCACTTTTCTAGAAACTCAGAAACGTGTTTCCACAGTGATTCTAAACCCGATGATTACCCATTACAAGGCCTAAGCCATATGTGATGGCCACTCTGAATTGTCAACTTGACGTTGACTGGAATTACCTAAAACCCAAGCATCTGGGCTCACCTAGGAGGGATTTTTTTTTCCCTTAATAAAATCATTTGAAGAAGCAGTTGATTCGATTTCAGATCTTTGAAGTGGGAAAATACTCCTATAAGCCAGATCTTGTAAGGTAGGAAGATTCGCCTTGAGCCTGGGCCACACCTTCTACTGGCAACCCATATAAAGGACATGGAGGAAGCTCTCCCTCTGCCTGCTCGCTCTTGCCCTCCCTGCAAGTCCATCCCATCACTGGCATTAGAGCCGACTTCTTTGTGATTCCTGCATATACTGAAGAGCAGCTGAGACATCCAGCCTTGTGGACTGAACAACTATTGGATCCTTGGACCTTCCATAGGTAGACAGCAATTGTTGCGTTAGCTGGACCACAGTCCTAAGGCCATTCTAATAAATCCTATGTAGACAGATAGACAGAAGATGGTATACATAGATGATAGAAGACAGATAGAGATAGATGACAGATAGATAGATAGATAGATAGATAGATAGATAGATAGATAGATAGAGAGTCTATAACTTCTGTTCCTCTAGGGGACCCTGACTAATACACCATAAGAAGTCCTAGCAGCTTCTAGGGGTTCTGGGAAGTCTGGTACCCTACTGAAGAGACCACGGAGAAAGGTCACCTGGAGAGAAAGCGCTCCTCTGGTAACTTCAATCACCAGCTGACATGCCAGCCAAACAGCCACAAGAATAACCTCCAACGAAGACCACTAGAACCAGCCATCTGGACCCAGCTGAGATAGCAGGCTTATAAGCAAATAAATATAAGTGCCAGCATCTCGAAGGTTGTTTGTTGGGCGGCCATAGAGTGCTGCTAAAGATGCGGCTGTTCTGGAGAAGCAAGGACACATAGAGGCTTCTGCATGGCCAGTGAGGTCTGTCCTTCAATCTAGATGGTGGCTGCACGCAGACTGTGACTTATAATGATCTGCCGAGCTACGCATCTGCTCTGTGTGTTTTTCTGCATCTGTGTTTTATTTTAAAATAAAAATAGTGTTTAAGAAGGAAAGGGAAATAAATATCCACGTGGTTTGGCAAAGAGAAATAGGCTTTTCTTCCAACATTCCTTCAAACCTTTTAAACACCATTTCTGAGATCCTAGGAAAAACTACTCTTTAATTCCCACTTCACAGACTCACTCCACACAGCATCAAGCACGAAAAACAAGTTTCTTTGGGTCCTGGTCCTGGCAATTTGCAGAACAGAATTAACTGTTTTTGTCTCTGTTAAACCGCCCCCCCCCCTTTTTTTTTCCACAGTGAGAACAACCATGCAATACCAAAGAAAAGGACACGTTTGAAAGCTGGCTTGCACTTTTCCTATTGGCAACAATTTGCTATTCTTTTTTAAATGTATTTCCCAGTTTCAGAGAACAAAATCCGTATTGCACTTGTATGCACATGTGTGGCTGCGCCTGTGTGTGTGTGTGCTGCATCTAACAAGCACTAACCCTGAGCTTAAAGCTCTTAGAATCTTAGCCTTTGTGTCTGATATTTTCTACAAATGTCTTAAGCAAATGAAGAGATTAATCATGCTTTATTCTTGTCTTCCCTCCACTGTCCTCCACTCTCCTCACATCTGATTTCATTCCCCATCTCCATGGCAAATTGTTGGCCTATGTATGTTACCTCGCTTTACTAACAACAACAACAAAGAGTAATCAAGGTTTCTGTTTAGGAGATTAAAATTCCCTGCCATAATTCACACTGCATATTTTATAACATGTTCACAGTACATGTATTTTAATTAAATTATAAATTCCTGCTAAGCTTCTGTTCCTTCTGTTGCATTTTCTACCTGCAAGCCCAGTCAGACCTTTCCAAGGATTACAGGTGAGCAAAACTACCATTGATCAGACAATCCAGAGCAAAATTCAAATAATAGGGGCCGGGGTATAGCCCGGTTGGTAGAGTGCTTTCCTGGTAGAGTTTGAGGCCAGCCTGGTCTACAAAGTGAGTCCAGAATGGCCAAGGCTACACAGAGAAACCCTGTCTCGAAAAACAAACAAATAAATAAATAATAAGAATAATTAAAATTGCTACTGTCACCTTAGTAGTGATGAGCACTAGCAACCTTGTTGCTGTGGTCCTCTCACAATCAATGTCTACATAAAGGGAAAAGTTTTATTAAGACCAGGCCTTAAATTTATTTATTTGTGGTGTGTGTGTGTGTGTGTATGTGTGTGTGTGTGTGTGTACTTGGTGCAGCATACTTGTGAAAGTCAGAAGACAACCGGAGGAGTTCTTGCTTTTCACCATGTGGGTCATGGGATTTGAATTCATGTCATCAAGCTCGGTGACAGGTGCCTGTACCTGCTGAGGCATCTCACCAGCAAAAACTCAGGTCTTGATTAAGCATCGTACTCTTATGAAGTTCAAAGCTCTCGGGAGGCAGAAGCAGGTGGATCACCTGTGAGTTCGAGGCCAGCTTGGTCTACAAAGTGAGTCCAGGACAGCCAAGGCTACACAGAGAGACCTTGTCTCAAAAAACCAAAACCCAAAAACCAAACCAAAACAAAACAAAAAGTTCATATTAGGATTCACATATAGTAAAAAAAACAAAATGTTCATCTCAATCTGTCTTTATATGATTTTTTTAATGGAATCAAAAATTAAAACAAACCCTTCTCAAGTCACAGAATCTTTTCTGATTTTGTACATTAGACTCGGGGTTCCTTAAAGAATATCTTTCCATTCCTGGTGTCTTCGTTTCCGCTCGTTAAAATGGGTAGAAGCAGAACGAATTGTTGACACTATTCCAAGTCTTCTGTAATTAATGTTCCTTACTTATAATTTTCTATTTTGAATTTCTATTTCAAAATTTATATTTGCTTCATCAGTAGTTTGGAATTTTTAAAAATATTTTTTAGGCCAGAACAAATTTATATTGAGCTCTCCCCTTCTTTTTGTTACACCTCTCTATTCTTTTCTGGGAGCTGCAATTCCTCACTTCTTAGAAAGAGGCTGTTCTAGGCTGGGGAGAGAAGTGAACAATGTCTTTAATCCCAGCACTTGGGAGGCAGAGGCAGGTGGATCGCTGTAAGTTCAAGGCTACCCTGGTCTACAAAGTGAGTCCAGGACAGCTAAGGCTACACAGAGAAACCCTGTCTCGAAAATCAAAAACAAAACAAAAGACAAAGAATGAAGAGTGCAGCTGGGCACAGTGGCACACGCCTATAATCCCAACACTCAGGCAGGCAGAGGTAGGAGGACCTCTGTGAGTTCGAGGCCAGCCTGGTCTACAAAGCAAGTCCAGGACAGCCAAGGCTACACAGAGAGATGCTGTCCTGGAAAAAGGAAAGAAAGAAAGAAAAGGAGGAGAAAAAGGAGGAGGAGGAAGAGGAGGAAAAGGAGGAGAAAGAAGAAGAAGGAGGAGGAGGAAGAGGAGGAAAAGGAGGAGAAAGAAGAAGAAGGAGGAGGAGAAAGAAGAAGGAGGAGGAGGAGGAAGAAGAGGAGGAGGAGGACAGTGAGCCTGGTCTCTGTGGTGCACGCTGTTAATCTCAAGCCCTGGAGGCAGAGGTAGGGGGACCTAAGGCTGATACTAAGGACACAATCATTACCATTTACTGCTGTCTTTGGATTACTTTGCCTTAAAGAAGACTTTGAACTCCAGTTTCTCCTGCCTCCACCTCCCTGATGCTGGGATCGAAGAAAGCCAGCAATCATTACGATTCCAAATCAAAGAGGATTTAGCTTCTCACACAAGAGGTACCCAAGCCATAGTCAGGCCGGCTGTTAACAATTTCAGAGAGTCCGGCCTTTTCTGAGAGGTGCCCTCAGCTTTGCGGTTCAGTGCCAAGTGGGACGACATTTAAACGGGAGAACACCATTCTCCCTGTCACCTTTTATTTTAGTTTTAGTTCTTGGTTTTTATTTGTATTAATTTTGAGATAGGGTCTCCCTGTTTATCCCTGGCAGGCCAGAAACCTGGCTAAGTTAGCATGTGGCCATCATCCTGTCTCTGCCTCCCTAGTACAAGGATTATAGGAATTTGGCCCAGCCTTCTCTCCCTTTGTATGGACGCATATCTCCGTGTGTTAGTGTATGTACGAGTACAATGTGAATGTGTGTGTGAGTACAACAGAGGTCAGTGTTGGGTGTTGTTTTTTTAATCACTCTTTTTTTTTTTTTTTTTTTTGAGGCAGGGTCTTTCACAGAACCTAGACCTCATAGATTCAGCTAGACCCGAGAGCAAGGCCACAGGAACTCCTCCACTCCACACAAGTAACAGGCAGGTGTGCGCCCCAGCACCCAGTTCTTTACATGGCTGCTGTAGATCAAGGTCAGGTCCTCCCAATTGAATAGCAAGCACTTTCAGCTGAGTAGAGGGAAAAAAAAAAAAACTCCCTCCAGCATCACTGGCTAGGCTCCATCACAATCCCGCCCCTAATATAATCACTGGCTAGACTACATCATAATCCCGCCCCCAATATAATATCACTGGCTAGACTACATCATAATCCCGCCCCTAATATAATATCACTGGCTAGACTACATCATAATCCCGCCCCTAATATAGCCACTGGCTAGACTACATCATAATCCCGCCCCTAATATAATATCACTGGCTAGACTACATCATAATCCTGCCCCTAATATAATATCACTGGCTAGACTACATCATAATCCCGCCCCTAATATAGCCACTGGCTAGACTACATCATAATCCCGCCCCTAATATAGTCACTGGCTACTTCTCAAAAAATATAAGAGCATTGTCCTGAGGAAAAATATTTTAAAGAGTTGGGGAGTTGGTTCACTAGTTAAGAGTACACTGTTCGAGGGCGAGCATAAATCCTACAAGTCGTCCTTTGACCTCCACATGTATACTATGGTACACACACACCATCCTCCCACACACTCACACAAAATAAATAAAAATAAATACTTTAAAAAAAAAAAAAGAGTACGCTGCTCATGCAGAGGATCTGGGCTCAGTTCCCAGCACCCTAATCAGGCGGCTCACAACTACCCGTAAATCCAATTCTGGGAGGCACTACTGCTCTCTTCTGGCTTCCAGGGGCACCCACATAAACATGACACACAGAAACCCACAAAGGTATACAGTGATCCATATAAGTCTTAAAAATAAACCCGAAACTCATTAAAGGCATCAACTCATTGATGAATACTTCAACGGAAGTCATTGAGCCCTCCTCGGGCTGCCATTTGCGTAACAGTTAGTTCAGGGAACGATCTCCTTCTCCCGCTCTCCCTCCTTCCCTCCATCCCTCCACTCACACAGGCTAAGCTGGCTTTACCATCCTGATGCTCCTGACCTCCTGAGTGCTAGCAGCACACGTACATCACTGCCCCCAACTGAAGAACAGTTCCCTTTACCATTTGCTTCGCTGTTTCCCCCACTCAGGTCACCAGGTTAGCGGCAGGCACCTTTAACCACTGAGCCATCTTGCAGGCCCTAAGTAGGTCAGCAACCGTTTCCTTAACTACTTTCTGGTAGCAGGCCTATGTGCGTCTACCACACCATGCAGGGGCTGTGTCACCCCGGTTCTTGGCTGCCACACTGTTTTTTTGCCATAACTTTCACACTCCTCTGAGGATATCTTATGTGAGGGAGTTCCGATTTGCTCTCCTTTTATCCTTTAAAAAAATCCAATACTATTTTTTATTGTCTACACTTACTTGTTCTTTGTAGAGGCAGGAGTGTAATGTCACTGCATGAGGGTGAAGGTTGAAGGACATTCCGTGGGAGTTGGCTTTCTCCTTCCACTCATGTGAATCCTGGGAACTGAACTCAGCTCACCAAGTTTAACAACAAGTGTGTTTACCTGCTGAGCCATTTTGCCAGGCCTTCCTGTAAAGTTTGTATTGCAATTATTTGTTTGTTTGTCGAGGGAGCATGTGTGCCACAGTGTGGTGTTTCAGGGTAACTGTGGAGGTCAGTTCCTCCTTCATCAAGTGGATTCCAAGGATCCAACTCGAGGCCTTGGTGAGTGGCTTTACCTACTATGCTATGTCATCAACCTGCAATTGTCTATTTTTAAAGGAAATAAGGTTATTGTTTCAACAAGAAAATATATTGTACATGTGATTTTTGTTTGTTTGTTTGTTTGTTTTTGTTTTTCTCTTTCATCTAAAGCAGTAGTTCTCAACCTTCCTGGTTCTTTGGCCTTTCAATAGAATTCATCATGTGGTAGTGACCCCCAACCATGAAATTATTTTGTTGCTACTTCATAACTCTATTTTTGCTAGTGTTGTAAATCACAGTGTAAATATCTGATATGCAGTATATCTGATATACGACTCCCAAAGGGGTCACAACCCACAGGTTGAGAACCATTGATCTAAAATTTTAACAATGCCAATTTTGTGGGGGGTTATTTTGTTGTTGTTGTTGTTGTTGCTTGTTGGGGGGTTAGTAGTTTTAGGGGGATGTTGTTTTCTGTTTTTAAAACTTTGATTTATTAATTTTTTTTCGACACAGAGTTTCTCTGTGTAGCCTTGGCTGTCCTGGACTCTGTAGACTAGGCTGGCCTTGAACTCACAGCGATCCGCCTGCCTCTGCCTCCCACGTGTTGGGATTAAAGGCACGCGCCACCACCGCCCGGGTTGTTTTTTGTTTTTTAAGACAGGGTTTCTCTGTGTAGCCTTGGCTGTCCTGGACTTACTTTGTAGACCAGGCTGGCCTGGAACTCACAGTGATCTGCCTGTCTCTGCCTCCCAAGTGCTGGGATTAAGGGTATGTGCTACCATAGCTGATTGCTTTTTGTTTTCTTATAAATGGCACAAAAAGGGCCAATAAGATGTCTCAGTGAGTAAAGCAGCTGTCTTGTGAGCCTGGTAATGTCAGCTCAACATCTGGAACTCACATAAAGATCAAAGGAGAGGATCAGCTCTACACAGTTGCCCTCTGACCTCTGCATGCCTGCAAGGGCACACTCCTCCTCACACATCATACACACAATAATAATTATAAATAGCTTTAATGCATACAAAGAAAAGAATATCTTAAGCTGACCACTAATACCCAGACTCAATGAGCCTCATTCCTCATTAAGGGAAAATATAATACTTGAACACAAATAGTAAAATAATCACTAGAGCCTAACAGGTGGCATTGTGACTACGTGTCTCTGCACTACTTATTAATAAAACGGCCTCATCGTGGGAAGTTACTAGAAGTCCTTTAAGCTATCCTAAAATGAGTCCCTTTTAGGAAACCTGGGGGCATTGGTAATATTCAAAACTGGCACATCAGGAATGAAGTAATTTGTTTAGTACACCTGGCACCGATTTATCTGAAGACTGACTGAATTCGAAGCCACAAAGTCTTTTCAAGACATCCAACATTTTGAGGCACACAAACCAAACGGTACTTGCTAAATGACTGGCCTGAGAGTGAGCAGGGCTGGAGTGTTAGCATGCTAAAAGTAAGTACAGCTGCTTCAAACAGATACAAAGTTAGCACACCTTAAAATGTGTAGACCAGTTATGGCAAAGTATATCAAGGGCGAAAAAAAGTTACTGCCTTGGCAGCAGCTTTCAAATCCATCTTTCACTGCGGCTACTTTATGGCAAGCAGATCATAAAACCGTATTTAAACTCGACCTTCAAGCCTCCGATTGTTTTACTTCCAATTAAATCAAAGCTTGAAGATATTTATGGGCTAAAGGATGGGCAGAGGGATAAATGCAGGGTTATGGTTTTATTCAGGGACCTGAAGCTTCAAACCCGCTGGGAAATCAGAGCCCCGTGATCTGCCCTTGCTCATGCAGGAACAATTCCCAGTGCCCCAGCATTTTTCCAAGGCTCTTTTCCCTTTTGGCATGATTGGTGCCGTCACGTGAAGATGAAGGCTCATTTTCCCTGGAGGCATTTTAACTCTTTTCTTCCCTCCCCAATACACACACACAGTGGTTTGGATGTGTAATGGTTATTTCAGAACAAAGAGGGGTAGCACACATAACACTTTTTTTTTTTTAATTTATCGAGACAGAGTTTTTCTGTGTAGCCTTGACTAACCTGGACTAGCTTTGTGGACCAGGCTGGCCTCAAACTCACAACGATCCACCTGCCTCTGCCTCCCAAGTGCTGGGATTAAAGGCATGTGCCACCACACCCAGCCTAACACTTTCTTATTTAAGGGCAGTACTTTTATGAAATCACAACAAAGGTTATGACCTTGAGGTTTGTAAACCAGGTGTGTAAGCCAGCTCATCTCCCATCTTGCCGGTTCCTGATACCTGTAGCTGGCTATACAGCAACTTTGCTTCTTAAGAACTCCAAAAGCACGATTTTGCTCACTGGACAAAAAGCAAACACAAGCCCCTTGTTAGTGTTCTGTGACATCTCTGACGCCAGGACTAGGGAAAATAACAAATAATAGCTTAGTCTTCAGCTAAATAAAAATCCATCTTTTCTCCCATTTCCAGAGGGACAAGTCCCCCACAGAGGGACAAGTGACTGAGTTTTATGCCATGCCATTGTCAGTTGTTGAGGATTCCCTATCTCGAAGAGTACAGAAGCAAGGATCTGGAAAATCAATTATAGCCCTTGCCCTTAAAGTCTCTGCATATGGTATACTTTAAAAAGATTTTTTTTTTAAAATCGTTTTTGGAAACAGGGTTTCTCTTGTAGCCCTGGCTGTCCTGGGCTCGCTTTATAGACCAGGCTGACCTTGAATTCACAGAGATCCGCCTGCCTCTGCCTCTCTCTGCCCGGCTAAAAATATTTTTGAAACACTGTAACTGAGAACAAATTTAGAGTAAAGAAATGGATAGATGCTTTTCTTTTAGGCATAACCTCAATGTCCAGAAAAACTTCATTGTTTCTTTTAAAGAGTTACAGTAAAACTTGGAGCTTGGTACATACTAAATCGCAAGGAGCTGAAGTCAAGATTGGGGTGGGTGGGGCAGGAGCCAAATACACCCATGATAAGGAGTCAGGACTTCCTGCAGTTCGTTTGGTTTTGGTTTCTTCTGCTTGTCTCTCTTTACTGAGTCACTCCGTATCTCAAGATCTCCTAAAAAGAAGAGGTTACCCATCTACAACTTTAACAGCAGTTGCAAAACCCGCCAGGCTTCCTCTTTTGTTTTCCTCCCTCTCTGGGGAAGGAAGGGAACCATCCAACCTGAAATGGTAAAGACTTCATCCTTTCTGCTTCTGGCGAAATCGCCCAGCAACTGGCGTGAAGTTCAAGGGAAGGTGTGGCCTGCCCTGCACTTTACAAAACCAGGCCAATGTAAACCGGAGGGAAATTCTGAGAGCCCAGGAATCCCCCGCTGCTTCACCAAGGAAATCTCTAAACTCCAGGGGATATCCCCAGCAACCTTTGCAGCCACTTTTAGAAACCACTCAAGCCAAGCACAAGCAAGCCAGGTGTTTCCCCAGCAGGGAAAGAACACATCCTGAAGCAAGAGGGGCGGGCACGGCGGGAGTGGGGGGGAAGAGGGGGCGAGGGAGGCACAAGAAAATCGTCTGAGAATCCACCCTGAGAGTACCTGCCCTCCCCTCACTCCCGTGCGTCCTGAGGGGTTCTACACCATCCCATCCCTAGTCCCCACCCCACCGACACGGCGCGGGTGCTGGAAACAAGACAGGGGTTCCAGGAGACCAGCGCTTGTCTGGACTAATGCCTGGACTAACGCTGCGCTCCCTCGGGGGACCCGTGCGCAGGTGACCAGGCTGGCCCCGGCTCTGGGCCACCCTGCAGGCCCGGCCTTCTTACCTCGGATGTAGGCGCACTTGCCCTCGTCCAGCTGGCTGGAGGTCGAGCCGCCCATGGCCGCGGTACTGCACCCGAGTCAGAGGACTGACTGTGCCTGCTGTTCGCCGCTGAAAGTGGCTGCGACAGGGAACTGGCTCTGTAATTAAAGCGCCAACTTCCTCGAGAGGCGTCGCCGGTCCGGGCGCCTCCTCCGGGCCCCGCGCCCTCAGAAGATGTGTGGGCTGGCCCGGGGGACTGTCTTCCCGCCCCCGCTGCGAAGTTGAGCCCTGGGAGCTGTCCAAGGAGCTCCAAGGACTGTCAGAGGTAGAAGGGCGTCTCTCCTTCTCAAGGCTGACTTTCCTCTAGTTTGGGAACTGCGCAGGCAAGTCCTAGAGAGGGTGGAGAGAGTGGACCACTTCCAGGTGATGGTAAACTTCTGCCTGCAGGAAGCTTTTTAACCCGGGTCCCACCAGCGGAGATCAAGAGCCTATTCGCCTTCCTGTTCTCCAACCACCTGTCTGCAAAGCCTTCCAGGGAATTCCCTTGCCCGGAAGTATGGGACCCATGGCGACCCATACCTTCTTTGAGCAGTCAAAAGGCTGTTAGAATAGAAGGGAAAGCACTCGGTGGATGGGGTTAGGGGTGGGGGCGGGCGGGAGGGGGGAGATGATGGAGAAGCCTAGAAAACACCAAGACCAGACCCCATACCCTCTAAACCTTTCCCCACAACTGCTCTTCAGCTTGGCAAGCCTCAGGCAAGATCAGCCTGGGCGGGTGAGGGGGAGGGGGGGGGCAATCTTCCTGATTTCTTTCTGTTCTTAGTGGCCAGATTTTGAGCTATTCCTACCAGCTTAATTAGATCTGAAGAGGACTTCGAGGGTTCTCCACACCTGCTACTAAAGGGGATTCGCCTGAACTTTTAACACAAATATTTCTCACAACTCACACGCCCAGTCTCCCACACCCTGCATAGCAGCAGTTCACCAATAAGTCCTGTCAAGTCTAATTTCAAATTATGTCCAATGTCCAGCGAGTTCTTACCTCCTCCACTGCCCTCGTTTCTCACACTGAGTATTACAACAGCCTAATAGGTCTCCTTGCTTTAAAGAAAAAGCCAAGGGCCTATTATGGCCTTGGGGCGGGGGGTTCAGGAAAGGGGCCTCCTCTCTCACTTCATACCAGCAGTCTTATTTTGTTTTGTTTTGTTGAGTTTCTTTTTTGTTTATTTGTTTGTTTTGTTTTTTTTCCAGACAGGGTCTCTCTGTGTTAGCCTTGGCTGTCCTGGAGTCTCTTTGTAGACCAGGCTGGCCTCGAACTCACAGCGATCCGCCTGCCTCTGCCTCCTGAGGGCTGGGATTAAAGGCGTGCGCCACCACAGCCTGCACCATACCAGCAGTCTTGTTCTTGCTTTCGAGGTTCCAGCCCAGCAGCGCTCACACTGTGAGAGGTACCAAGGGGAAGCACTCATGTTAGGCTCTGGGTTCCTGTTTCGTTCAAGTCAACCCTTAGATGCTAAGATCTCAGGCCCGGTGGGCAGAGTCCTGGCAGAGTGTCCTGTCAGCTTGAGTCTCAGCACTCAAACCAGGCCTGTCAGTGCTCACCTGTAATTCCAGCTCTGTGGGAGGCGAATGCGGGAGGAGTGGGCGGGCCACGCAGAGAGTCAGAGGCCAGCTTGAACTATGTGAAACCTGTAGCAAAAAGAGGAGCAAGAGAAACTAATCTCAAAGACACTTCTCTTGAATCCTCCCTAAACAGCCATCTCTCTTTTCTCCTTGCTTTTCCATTTCTAGTCCCAAACTTTTTAAAATTTTTTTATTTTATTTTATTTTTATTTTTCAGGAGAGGGTTTCTCTGTGTAACAGCTCTGGCTCTCCTGCACTCTCTTTGTAGACAGAGCTGGTTTCGAACTCATGGAGACCTGCCTGTCTCTGCCTTGCGAGTGCTGGGATTAAAGGCATGTGCCACCTGGCCGGCATTATTCCTAACATTTAACGTCATTCATCCTGCCTTTATTTCTTCGGTTGGCTCTGTTCCTCCACTGAGACACTGAGGGTGAGGGATTCTCTGTTGTTGACCGTGCTGTTTTCCTGGTTGTTGTTTTTGGTTTTTGTGTTGTGTTGTTGTTTTCTCTTAAGTATTTGTTTTCTTGTTTTCTCTCTCTCTCTCCCTCTCTCTCTCTCCCCCTCTCCCTCTCCCTTCCCTCCTCCCTTCCTTCTCTCATGGCATGTTTTCTCATCTATTCTCCTCGCTGATACATCCCGAATGCCTGTACTGGTGTCTCACATACAGTGGGCGCTCAATACCTAGCCACAGCAAAATGCCAGGCAGTGGTGGCTCATGCCTTTAATCCCAGCAGAGGCAGAAGCAGGCAGATCTGTGAGTTGAAGACCAGCCTGTTCTGTAGAATGAGTTCCAGGATAGCCAGGGCTACACAGTGAAACCCTATCTCAAAACAACAACATACAAACAAACACAAAGTTGAAGGGCTTGTGCTTAGTGAAAGCTGAGAGCTCCATGAATGAGGAGTATTTCTGGGTACTACTCAGAGATTTAAACTGTTTAGTTTCAACTCTTCTGTCAGAACCATAGCTGCCAGGGCTAGAGAGATGTTAGCAGTCCAAGCATGGGTTACTCTTCAGAGGACCCAGATTCAGTTCTCAGCCTCCACATGACAGGTCTCAACCTTGTATAACTCCAGTTCCAGGGAACCCAGCGCTCTCCTCTGCCCTCCTCTGGCACTGCATGCACATAGCAGACAGACAGACATGTAGACAAAACACCTATACACGTAAAGTAAAATCTTTTAAAAAATCAAAAAACAAAAGTCTGGCACTTGCAGTATATTTTTTTCTGAGTAGCATTAATTCCTTCCATTACATAAATTCATCTAATTGCACCTCAGAATTCTGCTCTTGTTGTTAAGGAATACAGATTTGGATCTCCTGCCAAAAGCAGTTTTAGTTTGCCACTACTAGTATAGTTTATTTGAGTGTGAAACAAGTGGTTGATCTGATTCATCGCTCTTCCGTCTTTGGGGCATTCCCAGGTGGAAAGATTTGTGTGGGGGTATTAACACGTTTATAACCTGGCAAACTCAGCTTGGACTCACAGACTGCCATGTGACCTCATCAGGTTGCCTAACTGCCCAGTTGTGTTAGTCGGCTTTCCTCGCTGTGAAAAGGGACTCAGGATAATCAGCTTATAAGAATTAGGGTTTATTTGGCCCGCAGTTCAGACGTTCAGATCAAAGCCTGGTGGGCACATTGCCTTCAAGCTTGTGTCAGCACAGTATATCAGGAGGTGGTTTGGGTTTTGGTTTTTACTTATTTATTTGGCTTTTTCCCACCCCACCCCATCCCTTGGTGTTTTTTTTTTTTTTTAAGACAAGGCTTTGTTATGTAACCCTGGCTGTCCTGGTACGTACAGTCCTCCTGCCCTGCTTCTTTAGTGCTAGACTGGCACCTGGCTCAAATACATCATGTGTGTACATCATGTCTGGAGCATGTATACTACTCATCTGGGAATGGGCCAGAAGGCAGGAGGAAGTAAGTCCTAGAATCTTCTTCAAGAACAAACTTCTCATGACTTAATTTCCCTTAAATCTAAGTGGATTTAGACTCCACTTCCTGAATGTCCCACCACTTTTCTGTAGTTCTTCTGCTGAGGGCTAAGGTTTCAATACATGGGCATGTTGGGAAAATCTCTATGTGGGTATCTTCATCAATTATGTAGAGCTAGCTATAGATGCTTTATGGACCATTATCAAAATCAAGTTTCCTCAGGTCTTGAATCACTTAATGTATTCCAAGGAGCGTAATAAGGATGCAGTGGCTGGATGCTGCTGGTATTTATCAGCAGGAGAAAGGCTGGAACTAAAGGAAGTTGCTAGAATTTTAATTGAGCCTTCAAATCACTCTCATGCTACATCAAGAAAAAACAGGTGTTTCCCCCTCCTTCTGCCCAAAAACCAAAGACATTTTTCTCTCAATGGCTATAAGAAAAAGTAAGATTCAATTCTTTGAATATTTTTTACACTTATTTATTTCAGGTGGGGAGCACACGCAACACAGTGATCACATGGACCACAGAGGATTGTTTGCCAGAGTTAGTTCTTTCCTGATCAATTATGTGATCCCAGGAATTGAACTCAGGTCCTCAGGCTTGGCATCCTTACCCATTAAACTCTGGCTGGCCCCCTGAATTCTTTTTTTTTTTTTTAATTTCAGTCATAGTATTTAATATTCGCAAATCCTGTGTGAGTGTTATTTTATTAGTTACACTCTAAAATGAGCCTCCAAGGAATTCAATAGTTTTATGAACCGAATTCATACAACTCAAACCAGCTAGTTTAGAAATCTCCTGTGTAGCGGGGCGTGGGGCCCACACCTTTAATCCCAGCACTCGGGAGGCAGAGACAGGCGGATCACTGTGAGTTCGAGGCCAGCCTGGTCTACAGAGAGAGTCCAGGAACAGCCAAGATAACATAGAGAAAACCTATCTCAAAAAACAAAAAAAGAAATCTCCTGTGTAAGGTTAGTTTCTGCCTGCTTTGAAATATTTGGGGGGCGGAGGCGGGCAGGGCTTTCAAAACATGGTTTCTCTGTGTAGTCTTGGGTGACCTAGAAGTTACTCTGTGGACCAGGGTGGCCTTGAACTCAGAGATCCACCTGCCTCTGCCTCCTCAGTGCTAGGACTGAAGGTGTGACAACTTTGAAATATTCTTGAGACTTCTTTCAGATCAGTATCACAAACTAAAATGATTCACATATTCATTAAGATATAAGTCAAATGCTATAAAATTCATTCATTTGGATTATCTTTTTTATTTATTTATTTTTCAAGATTTATTTATTTATACAGTGTTCTGCCTGCATGTATACCCACACACCAGAAGAGGATACCAGACCTCATTATAGATGGTTGTGCACCAGCATGTGGTTGCTGGGAATTGAACTCAGGATCTCTGGAAGAGCAGCCAGGGCTCTTAACCTCTGAGCCATCTCTCCAGCCACCTGGATTATCTTTTTGAGAAGAGAAAAAATTTAATACATATTTAATACCCTTGTTTGGTTGCTTTTTTGTTTGTTTGTTTTTGAGACAGGACTTCTCTGTATAGCCCTGGAACTCACTCTGTAGACCAGGCTGGCCTCCCAATTAAAATGCTGGGATTAAAGGCATGAGTCACTACCCCCCCCAGTGTGGAGAGAGAGAGAGAGAGAGAGAGAGAGAGAGAGAGAGAGAGAGAGAGAGAGAGAGAGAGAATTTCTCTATGTAGCCCTGGCTGTCCTGGAACTCACTTTGTAGATCTGGCTGGCCTCAAACTCATAGACATCTGTCTGCCTCTGCCTCTCAAGTGCTGGGATTAAAGGCATGCGCCACCAGGCCTACCCACCCAGCCTATATTTAATGGTCTTAAAGCCTATGTGCTTGAGGCCTTCCTTGCATGTCATACAACCCCTTATTTTCTGTGTTCCTATTTGGGATAGAGGACTCTGCCTCTTGGATATTTAATTGCTTGCACAGCAAGTCACAGGCTTCTTTGTATTTCTTCAAGTACCTCACTCTGCTGGGTGATATTAAAGCTGGAACTCTGTAATTGCATGATTGCTAAGTACCCGGGTGTTATATCAGTGATCCAATTTAACCTCCACAAACACTGCTGTTACTACCATTTTTGCAGATGAGGCTAACAACAGTAGCAAGTAACCTAGGTTACTTATAAAACAAACAAAATCAAGATTTAGGGCAAAAGAATCAGCACAGGGGTTAAAAAAGATGAACTGTGACTTCTGGTAACCCGGAACACAGGTGACCTTAGATACACTCCTTAAACTTCTTACTGTCAGTAAATGACAGGATAAAGATCACCCCCCCCACACACACACACAAGCCAGTATCAGTATATTCACATAAACCCAATTATCAGCTTGATGTAACTTCTCACAGATTCATGGAGTATGAATGTATGTGCAGCTATGATTTATAATTATATATAAATTTACAATAGTTACAGTTGTATCAGGAATATTTCTACTTAAATCAATATCTAGCCAGGCAATGGTAGCACACACCTTTAATCCTAGCACTTGAGAGGCAGAGGCAGGCAGATTGCTGTGGGTTCGAGACCAGCCTGGTCTACAAAGTGAGTTCAGGACAGCCAAGGCTATACAGAGAAACTCTGTCTCAAAAAACCAAAAAACCAAAAAGAAGAAGAAGAAGAAGAAGAAGAAGAAGAAGAAGAAGAAGAAGAAGAAGAAGAAGAAGAAAGAAAGAAGTCCACCTGCCACTCTAAGTCCACCTGCCTCAGTTTACCCTGACCTGTAGTGTTGAAACTGATCGGCAACACAACATAACTCCAGCTTTCTAAGGTTCGTATTTCAGACCTTTAAACTGGCATATGAAAATTAAATAATTAAGCCAGGTGGTGGTGGCACACACCTTTAATCCCAGCACTCAGGAGGCAGAGGCAGGTGGATCTCTGTGAGTTCAAGGCCAGTCTGGTCTACAAAGAGAGTCCAGGACAGTCAAGGCTCCACAGAGAAACCTTGTCTTGAAAAACCAAAAGAAGAAAGAAAAGAAAAAATTAAATAATTATATATAATACATTTTACATATCATGTTAGCATATATTCTTTAATTGAAGCTAGTGTGATAATAGTCATGAAAAGATACTCTGACTGGCTTTTGGTTTTTTTTGTGTTTTGTTTTTTGTTTTAAATCAATGTTGGTTCTTTCTCTTCATGTGTTTATCACAATACTTATGTGGCCAGCTTCTAAGACTAGAGGGAAGAGCAATATTAGTAGAATGGAAAAGCAAGTCTGTCTTCTAAAATTACTTATTATCATTGTGTATACATGTATGTGTGTGCAAGGTAGAGTGCAGCCCTTGCTGTGTGTGCATGTGCACTGGTGCCACAGCATTTGCTTGGAGGTCAGAGGGCAACTAGGGGAGCAGGTTCCCTCCATCTACCTTTATGTGGGTCCCAGGGGATGAGCCAGGCTTTCATGACAAGTGCTAGTACTTTTAGCCATTAAGCCATCTCACTGGGCTTTATATTTTAATTTTATATCTGAAATTATACACACACACACACACACAGACATGTGGGCGAGTAGTGGCATACACTTTTTTTTGGTGGGGGGCACAGTTTCAAGACAGGGTCTCCCTATGGTGGCATACACTTTTAAATCTTCATTCAGGATGCAGAGGCAGGTGGATCTCTGTGAGTTCAAGGTAAACCTAGTCTACATAGTGAGGTCCCAGCCAGCTGGGTTACATAGTTAGACCTTGTCTCAAAAACAAACAAATGAGAAAAAGAAAAAACAGATTTTTTTAAATTTTCCAGTGAAGAAACACTGTGCTTTTCAGATAGCAAATAAAGGCTTAGGGCTAGAGATGGCTGACTCTAGAACCAGAGACATTTAAAGGTGCTTACTACATCTTCAAACACTCTGAAGACCAGAGTAGCCCAGATTCCCTCGGGGAAAGCTATAGCCATGTTGCTGCCAGAGGTAGCCAGATTCTACTGAAAGCCAAGCTCTACCCCATCCTGGAGTTGGGGGCGGAAGCTGTTGAGTTAGTTTAGTGCACAAAGGGCAGAGCGCCACCTGCTGGGCTGCCAATGATACTCTGTGCCTGGGCGGGGCCGCCAGGCAGAGTGAGAAATGTTGATTCCATCCTAATGGGTTTCACCTAAGCTGCGTCCATCCAGCTAGAGCTGTTTAACAATCATTTGACACCACCATGGATTTCTTACAAACGTTTCTTTTTCTCAGTTCACCAATGAATTACTGTCTAGAAGGCCGTTTCCCGGAGGTCCAGTCTATTATTTAACAGTGCAAGCCTGTCCTCACTGTGTGTAACATCCATTTTAATATCCGTTTAATATTTATCAGTTTATAAAGAACAGAGCCCTGTGTTCTTTATAGTACAAATCACCAACTCATTAATTCTCCCAGTCAGGTGTCAGTCGTTGCTGGAAAGTGGCTTGCCAGGTCTCTGAGTTTGAGTCTGATGTGCTTACGTGGAGAACAGGGAAGACTCGTTGGCTGGAGAACCTGGAGGCCACGGGACCAGCGGGAACCTGGAGGCTACGGAACCAGTGGGGCTGGCTCGTCGAAGTGATGAGGGATATTACGGCCCTAGCATCGTGTAGTTTCTCTGTGCGGTGGTTTCAAAATACAGAGTGGGTTTTATTATTGCAGACCACATCCACCCAGCAGTCCCCCCGCTAAGTTTCTGTATATTTGCGTTCACGAATGGTCTGAGGATGGGGACAAGATGTCCAGATACTGATGATGTCTGTGCAGGAGGAGCATCCTCATTCCTAGCTGCCATGGCCATGTATGCCTGATTAAAACTGTCTTAATCCACACCTCTTTAAATTCTTTCTCCTGCATTGATAGTGTACCACTTATTCCTCTTATGGTAACACTACCATATCAAATAGAATCCTATTTAATCAGATTGTTTTCCACTTAAAATTTCGCTGAGATCAGCTCACTGACAGAATCATTTTTGACGGGCAAGGATGACTGCCTCAACCTGAGTATTTGCATAAGGACATTATGATAATCTATTCCTAGCCCAGGCCAAGCACGATCTCGACCAAGATGGTGGCTGTTAAGAAAGGACGGCAACCCATGTGCTTGCTAAGCTGGTAGGTACGCTATGAGTCCTGAGCTGCCAAATGGGTACTCCTCAACCACAGGGACAGCCGAGCCACCGATTGAAAGAAAAAAAATATTCTGGTGACATCATGTTAGTTTCACCCCCAGCTTATGCAGTTCCACAAGATGATAACTCTGCCTGAGTTTTTGTTCATTGTTGTTGCTTGTCTTGTTTTGCTTTTTACTTTGATTAAGGAAGTTTGAGGTGGACTTCTGTCTTCCTTCCCACCCTCGTAGTAAGTGTAGGGCTTGAATAGTTCTTAGTTGCAAGACACAATCATTCTGACAGGCGGTGGTGGTGCTCGCCTTTAATCCTAGCACCAGGGAGGCAGACGCAGGCAGATTGCTGTGAGTTCGAGGCCAATCTGGTCTACAAAGCGAGTCAAGGACAGCCAGGGCTAACACACAGAGACTCGTGTCTCCCAGGTTCCGCTGGTCCCGTGGCCTCCAGGTTCTCCAGCCAACGAGTCTTCCCTGTTCTCCACGTAAGTACATCAGACTCAAACTCAGAGACCTGGCAAGCCACTTTCCAGCAACGACTGACACCTGACTGGGAGAATTAATGAGTTGGTGATTTGTACTATAAAGAACACAGGGCTCTGTTCTTTATAAACTGATAAATATTAAACGGATATTAAAATGGATGTTACACACAGTGAGGACAACTTTGCACCGTTAAATAATAGAATGGACCTCCAGGAAATGTCCTTCTAGATAGTAATTCATTGGTGAACTGAGAAAAAGAAATGTTTGTAAGAAATCCGTGGTGGTGTCAAATGATTGTTAAACAGCTCTAGCTGGATGGATGCAAGCTTAGGTGAAACCCATTAGGATGGAATCAACATTTCTCACTCTGCTTGGCGGCCCCGCCCAGACATGGAGTATCATTGGCAGCCCAGCAGGTGGTGGTCCTGAAAAACAAACAAACAAACAAACAAACAAACAATACACTCATTCTACACCTCTACTATATATTTTTATATATGGTGAGTTACAACCGATGTAAGTGGGCAGCATTTTCTATGACTGACTGACAGTATATACTATCGAGGGTCAGTTCTTACAGTATATGGCCATTTATTTTTCTTTGTGATTTGTCATTTTTTTTAATCTATTTTATTATTATGTATACAGTGCTCTGCCTGCACATACACCTGCAGGCCAGAAGAGGGCATCAGATCACTTTATAGATGGTTGTGAGCCACCATGTGGTTGCTGGGAATTGAACTCAGGACCTCTGGAAGAGCAGTCAGTGCTCTTAACCTCTGAGCCATCTCTCCAGTCCCAATTTGTCCTTCTTTATAGGACGTTCAGAAAGTGCTTTTCTTTCATCCAAGACATTAGCTTTATTGTCAATTGCATTGTACACCAATTCCAACTTGGATTTAAAGATAGCTGGCTCAAATTTTGGCAAGAGACTCAGAGTCCTTCTACAAATCATGACCTTTGTGTACACGCACGCATACACACACACATACACACACACAATTTCCATTTGACTCCTTTTTTTGGGGGGGTGATTTCGAGACAGGGTCTCTCTGTGTTAGGCTTGGCTGTCCTGGACTCGCTTTGTAGACCAGGCTGGCCTCGAACTCACAGCGATCCACCTGCCTCTGCCTCCCGAGTGCTGGGGTTAAAGGCATGCTCCACCACACCCAGCCCCATTTGACTCCTTTTTTAATTAGATTTAAGAAATTGTGATTTTTTTTTTTTATCTCCAGTCACAATACAAGGAGAGAGCCACTGCAGACTTTTGAGTTTCAGCCAAATCAGACAGGCAGACTGTCTGATGCCTTAACGGCTATGCTTTACACAGTATTATTAAAGTTAGAGCCATATAAGTCACATCACTTCCTCCTCGGGTGGTTGGGAATTACTGCTGTAGGAGCTATGAAGCCTTAGTTCAGGGAGTACCTATGTGGGAAAACTAAGAAAAACTTCCCTGAGCATTAGTAGCAGCCCTGCCGAAAACAAGACAGCATCCACATCCTGGGTTGCCTTGTTTTGTTGCTGCTGATGGCATCGTTTTTACTTGCTTGTTTTTTGCTGCTGAAACCCATGCACTGTTATCTTAATGGCTATTACTAACACTGGGCTTTTGTTAAGTACTCAGTAAAGGTTTTGTTGAGTGTGTGAATGTTTTACACCAAATACAGACTGGTATAACACTTTATTTTGTGTTGCTTCAGATTCTGAGCTGGAAGGAATACAAGGTCATTTTTCCAAACTGTGTTATCCTAGTATTGAAGAAATGGAGACAAGAAGTGAAGTGACTGACCAAAACAGAGCTAGTGCTAACAAATCAGTTAACAGATATTAAGCAGTTTCCTTTTTGGGGGGGAAGGGGGCACTGTTTCAGATAACAGAGACACCAGCAAAATCTTGCCTTCAAAGAGCTTATGTGTGAATGGCAAGAATCAGGCAAATGAACAAACTATGGAAACACTAATGCTGGAAGATGGAAGGGAAACAGGTGATTTGACTAGATTCTGCAGCCTGGAGCTGTCCTAGGGACCGAGTGGTGAGGAGACACTACACCCAGACGTGGAAGAGAGGCATTTGAAATACAAGCCCAGGACTCGGGAGGTGACTCAGTGCTTAAAACGCTTGTCACGAAAGTGTGAGGTTCAGATCTCCAGAGCCACGTAGAAGCAGAGTAGCCATGGCAGCCGCTTGTCATCCCAGCACTCAGGAGGTAGACACAGAATCCGCACCATCACCCCACCCCATCCCACCCCCACCCCCAGGTAAGCTGGCTTGTGAGATTAGCTGGAATTGGCCACCTTTGGGTTCAGTAAAAGACCCTGCCACAAAAAGAAAAAGAAAGAACAGATAGGTGGAGAAAGACACTAGATATCAACTTCGGGCCTCTACGTGCATTCACACACACGTGTGCATAGCTGTACACACACGCACCTAAATACATGCAAAATATACATTTGAACATGCACTCACATCACACACATACACATGAGATACCAGAAGAACTAAAATTGGATTTCAGGGTTACTGGGGCAAAGGTTAAGAGATAGGCCTACAGGATTTAATCTGGCCAGCTGCAGAGAAGAGCCTCACTAGAGAGAGCGTTGCCTAGTGATTGACCAGAAGGGTCCCACCAGAGATAGAGTTGATAAGAGATCCAGTTTTATGGCCACATTCCTTCCTGCCCACCGGAGATAGGGTTAATAAGAAACCAGACACTTCCCTGGACAAGGCAGTGAACAAAGGGAACAAAGAAAGCTAAGCCACGGGCGGTCTTGGCGCCTTTTACTGTAGCTTTTCACCTTTATAGACAGTGGACCTCCTTATGTTTCTCAACCAATAGATGCTTGCCAGGTTGGAACTCCCCTGTTTGAGGGCACTAGGAGAGATAGGAACCTATAAATGTATCCTTAGCTCAGAGATTGAGGCTCTTTCTAGGTACCACTGTGTTGGTGACATGTCAGAGCCCGGCTTGAGTTGATTAAAGGTCCTCATGTGTTGAGTCCTGGTGGTCTTATTTGGGGGTCTTGCAATCTGGGTACAGCACACACACCAAAAACTGATGATGGTGCTGGTGGTGCTGATGATAACTGCAGAAGTGAGACAGGAACAACATTTGACCTGTTTAATAAAAAGAAAAACATTTAGCCAAGTATGGTAGCACACGCCGTTAATCCCAGCACTTGGGAGGCAGAGGCAGGTGGGTCACTGTGAGTTCAAGGCCAGCTTAGTCTACAAAGTGTCTCAAAAAAACAAAACCAACCAAAAAAAAAAAAAAAAAAAAAAAAAGGAAAACTTCTAAAGTGCTTCTACTTGAATGAAGAGGGGAAAACAAAGACTAGGACAGATGAGGACATGGGATTGCATTAGTTTAGTTTTAGTTTCCTAGTACATTAGTAGCAGTTTAGATTCTGCCCAGCCATAGTCCTTACAGCTTTGAATTACATTTTGGTCTCTTTGTGTCAGTTCTTGGCATCCTAAGTCATACAGATACAATTAACAGCAACAAAATTTACTGCAACAACAGCCTGTCACACTCTGTGAGCTGGGAAAGGAACTGGCTTTTTATTACAGAATGTGTTGAGACACTGTTAAAAAGGATTTTGAAGTTGGGTGTGGTGGCACAAGCCTGTAATCCCAGCACTTGGGAGGCAGAGGCAGGCAGATCTCTGTGAGTTCAAGGCCAGCCTGGTCTACAAAGAGAGTGCCAGGACAGCCAGGGCCATTACACAGAGTAATGCTGTTTCAAAAATAAAATATTTTGAGTCAGAGCTGGAGATGTGGTTTGGTTGGTAGAGTGCTGCCTTAGCATGCATCAGACCACAGATTCTATCCCCTACAGCACATAAACTACACGCAGTGATACATTCCTGTAATCTCAGACCTCTGAAAGTGGAGGCAACGCTACCAGAAGTTGAAGATTATCCTCAGCTTTTTTTTTTTTTTTTTTTTTTTTTTTGGTTTTCCAAGACAGGGTCTTTCTGTGTAGCCTTGGCTGTCCTGGACTCACTTTGTAGACCAGGCTGGCCTTCAACTCACAGCAATCCACCTGCCTCTGCCTCTGAGTGCTAAGATCAAAGGCGTGCGCCACCACGCCCAATTATCCTCAACAAGCTCTAGGCCACCCTGGGAAATATAAGACTGTCTAAACATAAATGAGTTCATTAAAAAGATTTTGAGGAGGGGAGCTATATAATTTGAGTTTCATTGTCTTTTTTGTTGTTGTTTTTGCAGGGATGGTGAGCAAAGCCAAGGCCTTGGAAGTGCTAAGCACGTGTGTCACCACTGCCCGACACCTCTTACCCTTCACTGTCATTTTAGAAAAATCACTCTGACTGACCAGAGAGGAGAATGGACGAGGAGTAAAGGGAGCGATGTGCCTGGGTGTTGGTGTCGGCGCTGGGGCGCGGGGCGGTGGCCAGCAGAAGGCATGAGATTCACAGTAGGGAAAAGAGCTTCCGGAGGAAGAGTCAGCCAGGAAACTGTACAACTGGTAAGCCAGCCCAGCATCCTGTGCAGAGGTACAAGTAGTCACTGACAGGCCTGGGACTCTGGCTTCTAGGGGAGAGGAGTATGGGTGAGAACACGTCCTTAGCAAACTGGATGAGTCACCACAGGGAGGGGGCCAGTGTGGGTGAGAGGGAGCTGCTTGCAGAAAGGTGTGGAAGGTCAAGGAAGGAGGAAAGTGATTGACGTTCTATAGCAACCATTGTTTTAAGCCTTGAGCTGGGCTGTGGTGGCGCACGCCTTTAATCCCAGCACTCGGGAGGCAGAGGCAGGTGGATCGATGTGAGTTCGAGGCCAGCCTGGTCTACAAAGCGAGTCCAGGACAGCCAAGGCTACACAGAGAAACCCTGTCCCGAAAAACAAACAAACAAAAGGATTATGAAGTGTGCAAGTCACCATATTTTGTTTTATCATTATCATTTTATCACTATTGTTGTAAATACCATTGCTATTCTCACTTTTCCCGTAGACACAAACAGAAATTTCATGGTCACTAGGCAGGAGCCTACCATCCCGTCTCTCCATAGCTTTGAAGCTACCTTCTGTCACTGTGAATATGCCTAGTCTGGGTTCCTCATCACAGCAGAACTGGAATATTTCTCCCTTTTGTTTCCATAATATTTCTTCTTTATTTTTAATCATGCCTATGTGTGTGGGCATGTGTACCTGAGTGTGGATGCTGGCAAAGGCCAGAGGAGGGTGTCAGATCCCCCACAACTGCAGTTACATGTGGGTGTCAGCTCCCTGACATGGGTGCTGGGAACAGAACTCAGGTCCTCTGCTCTTCACCACTGAGCCATCTCACCAGACGACCCCCTCACCTTTTCTAACATATTATTTCACTGATCACAATGTCTTCAAGTTTCAAATCCAGCATGTGTCAGAATGTCATTCCTTTTTATATACTGCGCCATGTTGTTTGTTTTGTTTTGCTTTAAGACAGGGTCGCATGGAGCCCCGGCTGGCCTCATACTCATTATGAGGGTGGCTTTGAACATCTGCTCTTCCTGCCTCCGTCTCCTGAGTGCTGTTGTTACAGCTCTGTGCCCTCACACCTGATTTTGTGTAAGGCTAGGGACTGAATCCAGGCTCGTTATCAGCTAAACTACATCTCAAGCTGCCTGGTACCTATTGTGATCAGGAAACTAAAGCAAGAATAGTAACAGTTGTGGGCACATCAGGATTGAACCCAAGGTTCCAACCACAGAGTTTTCTGGGGGATGAAGGAAGGAAGGAAGGAAGGGAGGGAAGGAAGGAAGAAAGGAAGGAAGAAGGAAGGAAGGAAAGAAGGAAGGAGGGAAAGGAAGAAGGGAAGGAGGGAAGAAGGAAAGAGACTGGTGAGCCGGGAGGCTGGACCTGACAGCTGACTGCAGAAGCAGAGACATTTGAAAAGAGCAGTCAGGCATCTTGGAGTTGGAAACTGCTACACAAGTATCAATCTGAGAAGCAGGTAGAAAGCTTCATTCACAGGCATGGGAAGGTCCGGCGGGCACTAGCTCTCCTTGAACAGTTGAGGGAGATGCAGGCTAGATGAGGGCACCCGTGGAAATGGGCTCTTGTTCCTTTACTATCGAAAGAGGAGTGGTTAGAGAGGCACATCAGTAGGAGGACCCCACGCAAGGGAGGACGGAGAAGAAGCTGAGGGGCAGGATCGACCCACACGGCAGAGGAGCGTGCAGATGGAAGGAGAGAGATCCCGGTTATGTAAAACAAACAAAAACCTAGATTCCGTGAGCTTTGTTGGAGATACAGAGACTGGAGAGACCACACGGATGAATTCAAGAGAATTCAAACAGTTGGAACTAAAGTACCCTGTACATCCAGAGCCATGGCCCCCAAATCCTTACGGCAGGTGGGTCACCTACCTATTAGTTCTTGACTGCTCCTGTGCTGGCGTTTATGCTTCTGAAACCTCAGAAGACATCAGTGCAACCTCCGCACAAAAGAAAAGCGTTCCAGCTGGACGTAGAGGTGTAAGCTTAACCCCAGCATGTGAGAGGCTGGGGTAGGAGGCACGAGTTCAAGGCTAGCCTATATTACATAGCAAGACCCTGTCTCAAAATGAAAGGAGACCTGAATGCTTTCAGTTTCTGAGGTGAGCACTGTGCATGTCTCCCCACCCAAATGGTTACGTTATTAAACAAGAAGTCAAGTCTCTCGCTAAACAGCATCTACCTACAATAATTGGGCCTCGTCGTAAATACATCCACTAAGCTCCTAGACCTTAGAATTTACTACTTCTGATGAAAACATCCAAGAACAGGGCCAGCAAGATGCCTCAGCGGATATAGGCACTTACCACCAAGCACAGAAGAAACCTCTGTTTCATTCCTGAGATGCACAGTGGAAGGAAGGCTACATAGAGAGACCCTGTCTGAGGGGGAGGAGGGGACAGCAGGAGCTGCAAGATGGCTCCGAGAGTAAAGTGCCTGCTGTGCAAACCCAGCAACCAAACTTTCAGCCCTTGGAATCCATTCAAAGGTGGTGGAGAGAGAGAGAGCCAGTTCCACAAAGCTGTCCCCTGACCTCTACATGTACACCGTGATGTGCTTGCCTTGCATACACATCACAGGCACGTGCACATGTACACATCACATACATGTGCACACCACATACACACATGTACACACACAAATAATGATGAAGACAAATGTATGGTTTTAAAGAGAAGCACTTACACAACTTCATTTTTGCTGCATAATATATATATATATATATATATATATATATAAAACCACCTAGCCAATTACTCTACTATGAGAGTGTCAAATTAAATAGATTCAAGGATTTAGCATTCAAGCACTATTCAAGGTATAAGATACCGTGGTCATATCTAGTACTGTTTTTATTTTCAAATCAGCCAGTCTTGAAACAGTTTATTCTTTCTGAATCCTCCGAGAGTTACTCGTAGTCTAGTGCCCTTGGACCTTTTGTTTGTTTCCTTCTTTTATCTTCTGGAAACTGGCTTGGATCAGCCTTAGCAGGAACTAACAAGCTACGGATTGTTTATTTTGCACCTCCTGGTACCCTCCAACGAGAACGACAGCTTGTAATAACTAACCAAATTAAATTACAGGAAGGTCAGCTTATGATGGGGCCACGCTAGCTAGATAATTAACAGATATGGGTCACCTGCCTGTCTGCCAAAAATACACTTAATAATGAGATAAGTAACACTTATTAGCATCTAGGATGCCTAGCATGCCAAATACATGCTCCCCTTTAACCCTTACAGACCGGCCGCAAGGTGAGTCTAAACTTTTTTTATTTTGTAATCTGGGAGATGAAGCTAAAAGAAGTTAATAATGGTCCCCACCCCAAATTAAGCAGCTAGGAAGCCAGGCAGAGTGGCACTCACCTATAACTCCAGCATGTGGGACACTGAGGAAGAAAGATTGTGACTGGAGGCCAGCCTGAGCTACATAGCGAGATAGAGGTTGGAGGTTAGCATGACGGCTTAGAGCATAAAGGCTGTTACGGCCAAGCTTGGTAGCTTGTGTTCAGGCCCTAGAAACCACGTGGTAGATGGAGGGAACCCACTCCTACAAGTTGTGCTTTGACCTCCACATGCATGCCGCATCACATCTGTCCTCAGTGAATTAATAAAGAAAAACTCCTTAAAGATCTGCCTGGGCTACAGAATGAGACACTGTCTCAAAATAAATAAATGATAACGAGGAAGGGACAGAACTTTATATAAACTCAATATTTTCCTGACTCAAAAATCTATATGCTTTTCTTTGTAAACATACTTTTTGTTCTTGTTTTTTAGCGTCAGGAAGGGCCTTGAAAATATTAGGCATAAGCCGGATGTGACGCCTCATACCTTTAATCCCAGCACTCAGGGAGGCAGAGGCATGCAGATCGCTGTGAGTTCGAGGCCAGCTGGTCTACAAAGTGAGCCCCGGACAGCCAAGGTTACACAGAGAACCTGTTTCAAAAAACCAAAACAACAACAACAACAAAAAAAACCAGGCATATACTCTCCATTGAGCTATAATCTCAGCCTTTGTATGCCCTGAATACTATGTTTTGTCCCATGAGGATGCTGTTTATTTTAACACATTCACTCACAGTTGGTATCTCATCTGAAATTGGGCATTAGAACAACTTCCTTGCTGCTACTGTAGCTCTGATGAGCAAATGCTGATCAGGTTGCATTGGCATTGGACTTAGAAAATCTGTACTTCTAATTTTAAGTAATTTAAAGCCTTTCAAGAAAGCATTTAAAATGTTTTTCAAAGAGTAATCTTACTGTGTTTGAGGGGAGTTTTACATATTTCCTGAATTATTTACTGAATTTCGGCAGGAGTTTATTTCCCCCAACATATAAAGCAAAATATTAAAATATACACAAACAGTCTTGGAAAGCTAGCTAATCTTTTTTTTGGGGGGGGGGTTGGGTTTTTTTGTTTGTTTGTTTTGTTTTTTTTTTTTGTTTTTTGGTTTTTTGAGACAATGTAGCCTTGGCTGTCCTGGACTCACTTTGTAGACCTGGTTGGCCTGGGACTCACAGCAATCCACCAGCCTCAAGCTAGCTGTTAGTATGTTTGCTTGTTTTTGTTCTCTGTTTTGTTTTGTTTTTCAAGACAGGGTTTCTCTGTGTAGCCTTGGCTGTCCTGGACTCACTTTGTAGACCTGGTTGGCCTGGGACTCACAGCAATCCACCAGCCTCAAGCTAGCTGTTAGTAAGTTTGCTTGTTTTTGTTCTCTGTTTTGTTTTGTTTTTCAAGACAGGGTTTCTTTGTGTAGCCTTGGCTGTCCTGGACTCACTTTGTAGACCAGGCTGGCCGTGAACTCACATGGATTCTCCTGCCTCTGCCTCCTGACTGCTAGGATTAAAGGTGTGTACTATGCCCAACTTTGTTATTTGTTTTTTCTTTCTTTCTTTCTTTCTTTCTTTTTTTTTTCGGTTTTTCAAGACAGGATTTCTCTGTGTAGTCTTGGCTGTCCTGAACTCCCTTTATAGACTAGGCTGGCCTGGAACTCACAGCAATCCACCTGCCTCTGCCTCCTGAATGCTAAGATTAAAGGCATGTGTCACCACCACCCAGCTTGTTGTTTGTTTTTTGAGAGAGGGTCTCATTATGTAGCTCAGGCTGGCCTGGAAGTCACTGTATAGACCATGCTGGCCTGGAACTCACAGTAATCTGCCTGCTTCTGCCTCCTGAGTGTTAGGATTAAAGGTGTGCACCACCATGGCCAGCCAAAATCCTCCTTTCTTATAGTTACTATCATAAAGTGTATTTTCACATTCACCGCTCCTTCATTTCCCTAAATCTAATTTAAAGTGCACAGCTGCACTTTGTTTTCTTCCTCCTGCAAAGACACCACATGCCCATACCCAGGATAGACAAGAGCCCTTGATGACTTTATGTCAATAAAGAAAAATTTTAAAAATGGCTTCTTTTCCTTTCCTCTATATAAAATGAATTTTAGATATGGATCATATCAGATTTAGATATAATAAAACTTCATATTCATTCAAACATGGTGACATAGGTCCGTAACCCTTATACTCAGAAGCTAAAACAGGAGAACTAAGTTTAAAAAAAAAAATCTCCAAATAGGACCTGGGGGATGGGAAGAATATGATCAAATTATATTTAAATTTAAAATTTGTTTAAAAAACTAAAATATATTTTTTTAAAAATCTCCAAATAAGGGCTGTAAGATGTCTCAGTAGATAAAGGTGCTTGGGAGTCTGATGACCTAAGTTTGATCCCCAGACCCCAGAACCCATATGGGAGGAAAGTACTGACTTCTCCAAGTTGTTCTCTAGTCCCAGATGTGTGCCATGGCCCGTGCAGTATACACACACACACACACACACACACACACACACACACACACTCACACACACACACACTTACACGCACTCACACATACACAGGCATACATACACAGGCACACACTCACTTGCTCGCTCCCTTGTTTGCATACTTGCTCACATAAGCACACACAGAAGGCTGCAATAAAAACTTTTAATTAAAAGAAATCTCCAGATGGATAGAGCAATAGTCTTTGGCAGAATCATGCTGCCAACCCACACTAAATAAACCCCAGAGACAAATAGTTTTTTTGTTTTTGAGACAAAGTCCCTGTGTGGTCCAGGCTGGCCTCAGACACCTTCATGATCATCGGGTTCACACCCAGTGGAGTCAATTTTGTTGTTGTTGTTGACTGTTTCTCTCTTCCTCCTTTCTTCCCTGCCTTCCTTCCTTTTTCACTTTCTTTGTTTCTTTTTGTTGTAGTGCTTTTCTTTTCTTTTCTTTTCTTTTCTTTTGTTTTTGTTTTTCGAGACAGGGTTTTTCTGTGTAGCCTTGGCTGTCCTGCACTCCCTTTGTAGACCAGGTTGGCCTCGAACTTACAAAGATCCGCCTGCCTCTGCCTCCTGAGTGCTGGGATTAACGCCGTGTGCCACCATGCCTGGCTTGTAGTTGTTGTTTTCAAGGCAAGGTTTCTCTGTGTAGCACTGGCTGTCCTGGAACTCATGTTGTAGACCAGGCTGCCCTCAAACTCAGAGATGCCCCTGCCTCTGCCTTCAAAAGTGCTGGGATTAAAGGGATGTGCCACCACTGCTTGGCTGATTGTTTATTTTATTTTTTCCTGAGACAAGGTTTCTCTGTGTAATAACCGTGCTGTCCCGGAACTTTCTTTGTAGACCAGGCTGGCCTTCGAACTCACAGAGATCTCCCTGCCTCTGCTTCCCAAGTGCTGGGATTAAAGGCATGCGCCACCATGCCCAGCTGTTTATTTTTTTTTAATTAATTAACTTATTTTAATTACTTTTCATTCTGGTCGCAGCTTCACCGCTCTCCTCTCCTCCCAGTCCCTCCCCTCCCTCCATCCCCTTTCTCCTCAGAGAATGGGAGAGCTTTCCGTGGATATCAACCCACCCTGGCATATCAAGTTGCAGTAGGACTAGGTACATTCATTGAGGTTAGACAAGGCAGCCCAGTTAGGGAAAAGGCATGCAAAGGCAGGCAACAGAGTCAGAGGCAGCCCCTGCTCCTGCTGCTAGGGGTCCCACATGAGGGAGGACCAAGCTGCACATGTGTTGTTACCTATGTATAGGGGACCTAGGTCCGTCCCATGCATGATCTCTGGTCTGTAATTCAGTCTCTGTGAGCCCCTATGGGCCCCGGGTAGTTGATTCTGTAGATTTTCGGGTGGTTTCCCTGACCTCTCTGGCTCCTTCAATTCTTCCTCTCCTGCTTTTACAGGATACGCCAAGCTCTACCTAATGTTTGGCTGTGGATCTCTGTAACTGTTTGTGCGTCTCTGCATCTGTTTCCATAGCGAAGTCACTCAGATGACAGTTATGCTAGACTTCTGTCTGCAAATATAGCAGAGTATCATTAATAGTATCATGGGTTGACTTGCTCTCATGGCATGAGTCTCAAGTTGGGCCAGTCATTGGTTGGCCATTCCTTCCATTTCTGCTGCTTTTTTATTTTATTTTATTTTTCGAGACAGGGTTTCTCTGTGTAGCCTTGACTGTCCTGGACACTCCCTTTGTAGACCAGGCTGGCCTCGAACTCACAGCAATTCGCCTGCCTCTGCCTCCCAAGTGCTGGGGCTAAAGGCGCACGCCACCACACCCAGCCCCTGCACATCTTATAGGCAAGAAAAATTGTGGCTTGAAAGTTTCGTGGCTGGGTTAGTGTCCCCATACTTCTGTTGAAAGTCTTGCCTGGTTACAGGACATGGCCATTTCAGGTTCCATATTGCCCATTGCTCCATTGCTAGGAGTGTTAGCTAGGATCACTCTCATAAGAATCTTGGGAGTTTCCCTTGTCCTAGGTTTCTAGCTCGTCCCAGAGATCCCTCCCCACCCAGACTGATTCCAGTTCTCCATCCCCCACCCCACTCCCCACCCCCCCTCCCGTAGCCTTCCTACACTTGATCCTCCTGTTCCCCCTCCCCTTGGGGCTAGAGAGCCGGCTCAGAGGCTAAGAGCACTGATGGTTTACTCTTCAAGACTAGGTCTAGCTCTGATGACCTAGATCTCACTATGCAAACTAGGCTGGCTTGAATTCACGGGGGCTCTTCCTGTCTCTGCCTCCTGAGGATTGTGGTCACTAGTTTTGCCACTTTACTGGCTTTAGTTAATATTCTTCAGGGTCGATTTGCATCTGTGGTTAAAATTAAATATGTAAATGAATTACAACAAATTAATATAACATCCTTCATTGAACTAGACACCAGTACGAGTGAGAAAAAAAAAACAAAGACTGCTAGGGCACCACTGATCTTGTCAATTGTTGGGCTTTTGACAGTTTCCCATGAAATTGAAAATAGGGTCTGGAGAGATGGCTCAAAGGTTAAGAGCACTGACTGCTCTTCCAGAGGTCTTGAGTTCAATTCCCAGCAACCATATGGTGACTCACAACCATCTATAATGTAATCTAATCCCCTCTTTTGGCCTGCAGGCCTACATGCAGGCAGAACACTGTGTAATTAATTAATTAATATAATTAATAATAAATAATAAAAACGTTATAGTGCCTAGTTAGAAGATATCAGGAAAAAGGTGTGTGTGTGTGTGTGTGTGTTAGGCACTGGGGAACCCAGGGCTTTGCTGTGAATGCCCAACAGGAAAACATTCATTTTAATACATAATTATTTGAACTATGATTGTATTTTTTTCAGTTGAAAAATTGAATAATATTCATTTTCAGGCAGGCATGAATCCTAGCACCCAGGAGGTCCAAGAAAGAAGGTAAGGATTTCAAAGCCAGCCTTGGATATATTTTTTAAAAATTATGTGTATGAATATTGTCTGTGTACATAAGTGTAGTGCCCTGTGGAGGTGAGAAGAGAGCATCATATCCCATGAAGCTGCAGTCACAGGCAGTTGTTAGTTATCTAACGTGAGTGCTGGGAACTGAACTTGGGTCCTCCGGGAGAGCAGGAAGTGTTTTGTTTTGTTTTGTTGGTTGAGACAGGGTTTCTGTGTGTAGCCTTGGCTGTCCTGGACTCCCTTTGTAGACCAGACTGGCCTCGAACTCACAGCGATCCACTTGCCTCTGCCTCCTGGGTGCTGGGATTAAAGGTGTGCGCCACCGCCGCCGGGCCAGCAGGAAGTGTTCTTGATCATGTAACTCACAAGGATTATGAGCCACTCTCCAGCCCCTGAAAAATTGTTTTTATTTTCAACATTGTAACTATTTGGGTGTAGCCAGGCATGGTGGCTCATACCTTTAATCCCAGCACCAGGGAGGCAGAGGCAGGCAGATCGCTGTGAATTCGAGGCCAGCCTGGTCTACAAGACAGGACAGCCAAGGCTACATAGAGAAACCTTGTCTTGAAAAAAAACTTTTTTTTGGGTTACTAGTAGTATTTCCATATGAAGGGGTACCTCCTACAGAGGTATTCAGTGCTGATAAAATGTATTTATAAGGATGTGTATGAATCTTACACAGGAAACGTGTGAAACCCTATTTCAAAAGAAGAAGGAGGAGGAGGAGGAGGAGGAGAAGAAGAAGAAGGAGAAGGAGAAGGAGAAGGAGAAGGAGAAGGAGAAGAAGCAGCCAGGAAGCTAGAAAGAAGCCATTAGGGAGGGTGCATGGTAAAGGCCTTCAGGTGACAATACAATAGGCGTGTTATGAAAACAAGAGGAGGAGGAAGACTGAGGCTGTAGAGGGTAGGTGGTGATAGATGTACAGATTACTCCAAACTAAGGACGTATGTAAATGAGACAGGATACCTGCTCAAAGCATGCTCATCACCCACGGGAGAGGCAAGATTAATATTCTTCAAACATGACGCCAATAGGGGGATGGATGTGACTTAGTAGTAAAGTGCTTGCCCAGAAAAATACAAGACCCGTGGACTAAAGCTCTAGCACTGAAAAGAAAGACGTGTGCTCTAGATCATGGCTACATGACTTTTACATCCATGAAACCGATGTAAAAATGGCAATTCTTTGGAGGTGTCTGATAAGCCACCCACTGATCTGTTGGATTCTATCGATAATATACATTGTTTTGAATTCCCTAGAGATTTCCCTGGATGAGGGAAACTGCTACCCTGTGCTGGATGTTGCCACCCAGGCCTTGAAAGGCTGAGGCCCATGGAGTACGTGTTCAAGGCCAGCCTGGTGCTACCATGGGCTTGTTCTGGGAAAGTCATTTGCTGAATTCATTGAGAGCTCACACAAGCTCCTGGCCTCGAGGTTCTAAGTGCCCTCTTTGAAGAGAAGACACTGGCAGTATTTTTGTTTGTTTGTTTGTTTTGGTCCAGGTTGTTTGGTCTCTTGCTTTCACTTTCAAAGAGATCTGTGTTGGTTGTTTGCTTTGGGGGAGGTCATTAGCAAGCAGCAGCCCACAGATTCTAGACCATGTAGTACACATGTGAGTTTAATTTAGAGCCTGCTTTTTGGTCTAGACACACATTTGCTTTGTAATGACAGGGGACACCGTCTCTATGTGGGACTACGATTTTCCTAGACACACTTGTGGCTGAAAGCACAGTGTTTTGGGGAAATACTGCAGAAAGAGTTCTGCCTGCACGGTGGGGTTGGGGGTGGGGTCACGGGAGAAGGAATGATGTATTTCTTCCATAGGTTATCATAATTAGAGATATTTGTGTGAAAATAGTATGTCTGTTGCTTAAGTGTTGCTCAGCTCCCACTGACGGGTTCTCACTCACAGGCAGCGTCCTTTGTGATATAATAGTTAGTTGCTGTGGAGATGATTATCCTGTCATGGCAAAAAGAGACTTATGAATTTAAATGAAGAATGAGCAGCCGTAGCAGAGGAAGCCAAGCACTTCATCTAATTTAATTTTCTCTTGCCTTTTTAATATATGTTACATCATAAAGTTGGATGTATCTGCTTAAATAATAGTTTCAGGGCTAATGATGAATAATGTTGAAAGAAATTTTAAAAGAAAAGGCGAGCTAGAATGCCGCCATCCTACGTAGAGGCAAAGATCAGTTCAAATCATAAAAAACACCCGACTATAAGAAGCATTTGCTATCAAGCCATATACCAATGTATAAACAAACAAGCGATTTAGGTAGTTCTATTGTTGTTGAACCTTTGATGAGTTAGTTGTTGAGGTGATTTAGGCTGTAGCCATCAAGTAGGAAGCAAAGGTTACTAGTGACGATGGGATTTATATCTGTAACAGAGCTGGGTAAAGTCTCTACTGCACCCTTGACGGGTAGTTGTCTTGGGCGGCCCAATTGCCACACTATGAACTTTAGTTTCATTAATTCTAAAGCTGAGATAAATTTGTAGGGTGTTTTTAAAAACAACTCAAGTGATATAGTGCCTATGATGGTAGCTCTTTATAGCTATGCTGATGTAACAAATTATGAAACCCAGTGAGCTTGTGAAATTGTCTGTCTGTCTGTCTGCCTGTCTTTCTTTCTTAAAGGGGAGGATGTATTTCAAGACAGGGTGTTGATTAATATTAATAATTAACATTTACTCACATATTTAGTAAAACCTTATTTATTCATTAATCAATAATTTCCTCAAATAACTATACATTGAGACTATGATTCACTCAAAATTAAGCAAAGAAGTGAACATAGTAACTAATCTATTGTCCCACTATTAATTCATTTTTCTCTCACCCAAGTACTTGCATTATCATCTTCTGTAGAATCCGACCATTCTCCACCTCTCCTGCACCTTCTCCTTGAGTTCCCGGACCTCCAGCCCTGGAACCTCAAAGCTCCACCCCTTTCTCTTCTGCCACATCCCAAGCTTCAGCATTTTTCAAAAATTTATTTTTGGTGTTTTGACTACACGCCCGTCTATGTGAGGGTGTCGGGTCTTGGAGTTACAGTTGTGAGCTGTCACGTGGGTGCTGAGCATTGAACCCAGGTCCTCTGGAAGGGCAGCCAGTGCTCTTAAACACGGACCCATATCTCCAGCCCCAGCATTTTAAAAAATTAACCAATCAACTTTAAATTAGGTGGATCAAGGCTTACATAACAAGGACAGGTATATGTAAGAATGTCTGAGTGGGAACCAGATCTTGGGGGCCAGTAATTAAGATTAAAATACATGGCACCAGACAAACCCCCAACAACAGGGTTTTTCTCTGTGTACCCTGGGTGTCTTGGAACTCACTCTGTAGACTAAACTGGCCTTGAGCTCAGAGATCTGCCTGCCTCTGCCTCCCGGAGTGCTGGGATTAAGCCATCACCAGCATCCAGGTGAAATTGTCCAATATAGGTCAGGCTGACTTCCTTCCTTTGAGGCTAATGGCTTTCTATAGTACGGGGAGGGAGAGATGAGAGAGGTACATCAGCTTTTTGACTCCCCGCACTCCAAATAGGCTGTTTCTATCTATAGACCATGGGTCAGAGCTATCTACACACAGTGGACCGGCTTCCCCCATCCGTTAGGGAGGCTCGGAAATGAAGTGGGAGTTACAAAGTTGTCTGTGAGTAGGAAGCATCTTGCTACATTGTTACTTGGATGAGACAGTGAATACCAAGGAGTTACAGTTTTGCGGATGATTGCTGGGTTTCTTTTGTTTGTTTTGTTTTTGTTTTTCAACACAGGGTTTCTCTGTGTAGCCTTGGCTGTCCTGGACTTCCTTTGTAGGCCTTTGTAGACCATGCTGGCCTCCGACTCACAGTGATACGCCTGCCTCTTCCTCCTTAGTGCTGGGATTAAAGGCGTGCGCCACCACGCCCGGCTAATTGCTGGGTTTCTGACTGAAGCTTGTCTCAGACTCAGCAGCCTTCGCTCCAAAACCAAAGAAATAAAGTGCCTTTTCTTCAAAACTTCTGATGGGCTTTACAGTGTAAAACTCAACCCCCAGGCCTTGTGTCTACCAAGGCCCACAAAACGCAGCAGTGACGAATGTCTTCAGTCCCTTATTTCGTCACAGCTTTTTCATTATCCACCACTGACCACTTACAACTCCCCAGCCACACCGTGCAGTTAGACTCTGCTCGTGTGCCCACTTGGAACATCTGGAATGTTCCATTCTCTGTTTATCAAAGAATCTTGCTTTTCCTTCAAGAACCGAGCCTCAGGTCTCCTTACCTGAAACCGTCTTCTCCTCTCAAAAACCACAGCATTTCGCTTACATGAGGCTTTGGGATGGCTTCGCTATGTTCCTCTCTGCCAGAAAAGTATGGTTCCTGAGAGAACACATGCCACATAGCATATTTGTTTTTAATGAAAAAACAAAAAACATTGAAGAGCCTGAAAATACTTTATCCTCCTTCTCCCACTTGCAGACATTTTATTTGCCCTTACAGGTGACAAAGTGTTCTGTTGAATGATTGTTAATATTTAATATTGATAATAATTTTAGTAAATCGGCTGTTATTCCTTAACCAGCTTTATACCCAAACAACCACAGAGAGGAGGATCTATTTAATTATCCTAAAGCACAATGCTGCGCAAAAATTACTCCATCCTAAACCTCCAAGCTAATATAGCTTCCTCCCATTCACATTCCTAACATTATACTTGCTTTTTACCCACATCCTAGGTCTGGCTCATTCCTCCTGGTGTTTCCCAAGTCCTCTCCACTGCATCCCTCCTTTCCTTCCTGCTCTTTCTCCTCCACTCACTGGACCAGGATGTCCCACCCTGTTCTCTGTCTTGTTCAGCATTGGCTAGTTGGTTTTTGATTGGCAATACAGAGAACAAATGGTGACGTGTTTACACAAACTTGAGACAGGAGATACTTAGAATAAACATCACAGTGTAATGTTCCATTGAAACCAGATAGTGGGGAAGAGAAATCAGCATTTGAATGAACATAGGTAAACTGTACAAAGTCCACAAGAACATTATATCAACAGTGTTCTTATATTAATTGTTAATAAAACATGCAGTTCTCTAAACTAGTACTTGAAGGTACTAGTTTGAAATCGTGGTACAGATCTTGTCTTAGAGCTGAAGAGTGATTAACGGTTACAGCACAGCTTCATCCTGGCACAGGACTAACGTCTGCTACCCTGTCCCCCAGCACTTTCCTCTTGGAGCCTTCATGGGAAACATGGTTCCGCCCATTCTTTCTGAAAGCTGAGCTCTGACAGTCTTATCATTGCAAGGGCTACCTCGTGCTCTTTACAATAAAACTGCTTTTCCACAATCGGCTAAGCCAGCTGATAACCAAGGACCCTGAGGGAGAAAGATATTTTCCTTGAGTCTCATGGACCTACTAAGTCAAGTCCAGTGCTTCTTTTAGTGGTCGGTGCTGGCGTAATAAATCCATAGCTGGTGTGCGGGGTGGTGGTGAACGTCTGTAGTCCTGGAACTCAGGAAGAAGGCATGGAAGGACCACCCCAAGCCCAACGCCACCCTGGTCTACATAGTGAGTACCAGGCCAGTCAAGTCCACAAAGTGACATCCTATTTAAAAAATAATACAAGGGGTCAGGCATGGTGGCGCAGGCCTTTAATCTTAGCACTCAGGAGGCAGAAGCAGGCAGATATCTGTGAGTTTGAGGCCAGCCTGGTCTACAAAGGGAGTCCAGGACAGCCAGGGCTACACAAAAAATCCTGTCTCAAAACCAAACCAAGGGGCTGGAGAGATGGCTCAGAGGTTAAAAGCACTGACTGCTCTTCCAGAGGTCCTGAGTTCAATTCTCAGCAACCACATGGTGGCTCACACCCATCTATAATGTGATCTGATGCCCTCAGAGGTACACACAGGCGGAGCACTGTATACATAATAATAAATAAATAAATATTTTTTAAAAATGTAAAAACCAAACCAAACCAAAAATAATACATGGACAAATAAACAAATTAAATCCCCAAATACCATCAACTGGATAGAAAATGAAATTTATTTCTCATGGTTCTGAAAGGAATCTGGTTTCGGGTTCCTATTTTCTTGTACCCTTACATGGCAAAACATGGGCAAGAAAGTTTTTTTGGGTCCCTTTATTAAGGGCAATCATCCTAGTCATAAGCCTTTAGTCCTTATAATTGAATTGCCTAACAAAGGCACCACTTCTTAATGTCCTCTGGGGCTGGGATAACAGCATGTGAATGAAGAAAGATAGAGCCACAGTGCTTTACAATAGTCAAGGAGACCTCACTGAAGGCTCTGGATAAAAAGACAGAGACAAAGTGCCACTGCTAGTAACCTCTGAACCCTGGTTTCTAATGTGTCAGTTCTTGCTAACTTGGTCTAAAGATTTAATGCAACCTCAATAATTTACCTTGTGGATAATACAAGAATGAATCCTGAGCAGAGGCACAAAACACAAAATAACTGGCACAGAACTGATGGAGAGGATAAGTTTGTTGGCTGTTGCCGGACACTACGCAACTTCAGGATTACTATTAAACTCTAGTAATCAATAAAAACAGAGCAGTGGAGCCAGTGAGAAAGCTCAATGGTAAAGGTGCTTGCTACCAAGCATGGCAACCTCAATGTGATCCCCAAGACCTGCAGGATAGAAGGTGAGAACCAACTCTAGAAAGCTACACACACACACACACACACACACACACACACACACACACACACGCAAGCATGCATGCACACAGGCAAGGTTTTTATTAAAAAGTAAATAAACGCAACAAAATAGGGAATCCAGAAGTCAATTCCTATAAATATAGTAAACTAATCTTTGACAAGACATCAAAATCAAAGCCAGTGCCGGGTGCTGGTGGCACACGCCTTTAATCCCAGTCCTTGGGAGGCAGAGACAGGCAGATCATTGTGAGTTCGAGGCCAGCCTGGTCTAAAAAGCAAGTCCAGGACAGCCTGGACTACAAGAGAAACCCTGTCTTGAAAAACCAGAAAGAAAAAGAAGGAGGAGGAGGAGGAGGAGGAGGAGGAAGAGGAGGAGGAGGAGGAGGAAAGAAATAAAAATCAATACAATGCAAAGGTAGTTTGTTTTGTGTTTATTTTTTGTTTTGTCAAGATAGTGTTTCTCTGGGTAACAGCCCTGGCTATCCTGGACTCACTTTGTAGATCAGGCTGGCCTCAAACTGACAGAGCTCCACCTGCCTCTGCCTGCCTGAGTGTTGAGATTAAATGTCTGCACCACCACGACTGGGTCAAAGGTAGTTTTTTTATATAGCATTTTTGTTTGTTTTTTTACATTTTCACTAATCTGTTTTTTGTTTTAGTTTTTAATGGGGTCTCACATAGTTCGTGCAAGCCTCAAACATCCTGTCTAAGAGAGCTAGCCTTGACATCACTATCCTACTGAGATTAACGGCATCTGCCACCACGCCCGGCTTACATCTTGTTTTATGAGACAGAGTCCTACAATGAAGCTATCACCTTATAACTCACTGCATAGCTCAGTGCTGAGTTACAGGAATGAACTACTAACAATGTAGCCTTTTCATCAGATGAAACTAAGAAAACTGGACAGCCAAGCCAGGCAATGGTGTTGCACACCTTTGATCCCAGCACTTGGGATGGGGCAGAGGCCTGTGGATCTCTGTGAGTTTGAGGCTAGCCTGGTCCATAGAAAAAGTTTCAGGACAGCCAGGGCTACACAGAGAAACCCTGTCTCAAAACAAAACAGAACAACCCAAAACACTGGACTGCAGCTTGAAAAAAAAAAGTGTGTGTGTGTGTGTGTGTGTGTGTGTGTGTGTGTGTGTGTGTGTGTAGACACTGATCTTGTACCAAATAAATAAATGCACATGCACACTAACAAAAACTCAAAGTGAGGCACATATGAATGTGCCTGGGTAAATTAAAATCTTACTGCAAACCAACTATGATGCTCCTAGAGGATAAATGAGAGAAAGCATGAATGTCCATGTGTGAGGATGGCTTTTTATTTTTATTTTTTTATTTTGTTTTTCGAGACAGGGTTTCTCTGTGTAGCCCTGACTGTCCTGGACTTGCTTTGGAGACCAAGTGTAAGACTTGGAGGCTAGGTCCTACTTCCTGCTTGGGTCCTACTTCCCAGAGCCCAATGAGTCTAGTCTGATGTAATCAGCAATCAGCAAAGGATGCTTTATTGATTCATCCAAGTTCTATTGAGCTGGAGACCCTGAATAAGCAAAGCCTGGGTTTTTTTATACCCGTACAGAAGCAGAATTGGCAGTTAAGTAGAGTTGTTGGACCATGATTGGTTCTTAAGAATGCCCTTTAAAATGATTGGTTACTAGTTATTTTATCCCTGAGGGGGCAAGAGCTCAGCTTGAGACATCACGTGCTGTCAGGTGTTCGGGACAGGCTGAGCTTGGGAAATCATGTGCTGTCAGGTGTTCGGAACAGGCATGAGGGTGTGGTTTTTCTTGGAAATTATAGAACAGCCCTGAGGCCATCTCGGAAGCTACTGAGTAGCCAGAGTTGAAAAATAACTTTTTTATCTTTTCATTCCCCCATCTCTTATGTTAGTCTTTTAATCTTAAAAGACTGAGGCCATCACAACAATTCATGTTCTTAGAGGGCCGCTCCATCATTGAGCCTTGAGTATTGTTGTCTAACTATCATGACCTGAACCATATTTATACATTCCCTAATAAAGGATAGCAAGCGGTTAAGAACGCAGGGTCCAGGTACTTTGTCCTCATAACTATTAGCTGGATGGCACCCAATCGACACAAAGCATGACTGGTTTAAACAGCACTAAGAGTCTAATTTTTGTAACCATTTGTATCTCATGCCAGAGAGTTGCCCTTGATTTAACATTTCAGCCTATAAAGTGGGAAAATGGGCGGAGTCACTCTTTTCTTCTGTAGCTTCTTTTTGCTGACATTAGCAGTCTGTTATCAGTGGCCCCAGGGAGGCTGAAAAGCTAGTCAAAGGCTTCGGCAATGGGGCACTCATCAAAGCATCTGCTTAGCAGATCCAGTTGAAGAGACAGGGAGTAGTCACATCTGTGGAACTGGTTTACATCAGCTTCCAGCAGGTCCAGATCTCAGCAGCTCTGGATGGAGTCTGTTAGCCAGGTAAAATCTGCTGAGATAAAATCAGACTAGGCACAGAAGTTAACATCATGTCTATAAGACAGCTGCAGTAGGCTTATGCCTTTGAAACCCAGTAAAAGCATGAGCATTCTTTTCCCAGTCCAGAAGACTTGATATACAGATTGGACAGACTCATTTTTAGCTTGATGAGAAACACCCCTAAGTCTGTATTCAGAATATAACCAAAGGGATATTGAATCTTGAGCTTGGGACTGATTAATAAGCAACCAGTACCAACCAGCTTATTGATCTCATTTTAAATCTATAATTTGCACTTATGTACTTTAAAACTTTTCTTAAGATCCTTTTACTTTTATAACTTGCACTTACCAACATTTAAACACTTTCTTAGACCCTCAAATAATAAACACTTTCTCAGACTCTCAAATACATGTATTTCCACTTGAAATACTTTCTTATTAACATTTTTATCTTGCAATTATCAACCTTTAAACACTTTCTCAAACCCTCAAATGCTTTACTTGTCCAACTTAAATTTCAGATCCCCAGACCTTATATAAACTACACCTTTTTCTATCCAGTTATTCAGAGACCTGAGAAGGATAAATTGTAACCTAGACGATTTTATGTACCAATTAAAATGACAGAAGTAACTAGCTGTATCCTGGTACCTAGACAGTTGTCCCAGCCATCTCCTGTGGTAACATGGCACCATGGGCAGACACAGTCTGGCCGTCAGGTACAGAGGCACAGAAGATGAGAGGCTATTTCTGTGGAATGAGAATTCAGCAATGTGAGACAATGACTCTCTGGGTGTCTAGTTTGTCCACAGTACATGCTGGGCCCTAGTAGCAATTGAAGCATTGGGGCAGTTTTTCCCAGTGGTTAGGAACCACAATCCAGAGTTGGAGTCCTCTGCTATATCAAATCTTTTCAGAGATCATGGGTGTTACTGCTAGGATGTAGGATTCTCTGTCATAATTAGTTTAAATATTTAATGCCCATATTCAGCAGATCTCTGATAAGCTTGAGGACCAGCATATCTGTGCTCAATCCTTGTCTGTCTTTAGCTCTCTGCTCTAAACTACATCTTACAAACATAAAACAGAATGTTATCTATAATCTGCAAACAGATGGTAGAGGACCACATCTGTCTAATTTTAGTATATCCGAATTCCTTGTTTTTAGCTATATATTGGCTTATTATTCTAGAAAATACCTGTGATTAACTGAACTAGTCCCTAACAAAACCATAAGCTTCAATTATCCTAAACAGTTTGTGATAGCAGCTTTTTAAAAGGAATGGAACTGCACATAGCATTTTAAGACTTACATAGGCCCAGCACTCGGGAGGCAGAGGCAGGTGGATCACTGTGAGTTTGAGGCCAGCCTGGTATACAAAGTGAGTCCAGGATAGCCAAGGCTACACAGAGAAACCCTGTCTTGGAAAAAAAACAAAACAAAAACAAAAGCAAACAAATAAACAAAAAAGACTTACATAGGTACAATAGCTTAAAAGAGTTGATACATAGTATGTTGTAATCAAAATATAACCTTAATTTTTATCAATATACAAAGATTTTAACAACCAAAAACCATCTATCCCACCAAGGGGATGAGGCATCATTCTCTTGGAATTGTTTCATTAACTATCAGGCAACTGATTCACTGATATAGCTGATCATAAATTGTATCAGTTATTAGTACAACTTTAAATGTATTTCTGAACTAATATCAAAGCAAACTTTTAATCATAGATATAGTTCATTGATGGACTGTCAATCTTGCTGATTCTGTCACATTTTCTCATTAAGACTAAATAGCAAAAGCTAGCTTAAAGGACAGAGGTTGTTTTTGGTGCTGAGCAAGGCAACTGAGTGCAGTTGGCAGCCTTTAATAGAGAGGCTTGAGTCTCCCACAACCAAACTCTCTGCCAGCCTTGTGACTACCCTTAGCCAAGATGGTGGAGAGGTTACAGCAAGGTGGATCCCAGCCATGTGACTGTCCTTAGCCAAGATGGTGGTGAGGCTATGGCAAGGTGGATCCCAGCCATTCCACATGCAAACAGTCCTAGGAAGAGGTGCTGCTAAGAGAGCACTAGGGCAGCCTGTTCAGAAGGACTGGGAAGCCTTTCTCTAAAGTTCCAAGTGTTGTGACTCAAGTCTTTCCTGGTACTTGGGCCCCACCCCTAGTCTCAGCATTACATGGTTAGGACCCCAGGAGACTTTCTGAAAGACATGCTGCACACACACGGAAAGTTTTCTCCCTAGTTCATTAGCTTCCCTTGTAGTAAAGGTTACAGGTAAAAAGCCACACTTAAGTCAGAAAAAGCCTATTACACAAATGTACAAACCTGTACAAAGCTCATACAATGGTTCCTGCCTTGTCTCCTGTTAGCCAGGTCTAACCTAGAGCTCTGTACAACCAGAACTCTTCATGGGGGAGGGGGCTGAGAGGGGAGCCTCCAAACCAACAGGTAAGCATGTCCTCTTACCACAGACCTGCTCCTTGCAAAGTAGTCTTCCTGTTCAACAGGAACTGCCCCAACTGGTCACTCCCTGAAACACTGCCTGAGCACACAAAAGGTGTTGCCACAGGGAGAACAGCAGTTCTTGAACTAAATGAGAACTGGGCAAGTAGAGGATTCAATATGGACAAGGAAAATAGGCAAAGTCCAACAATACTGTAAAACCTATAACCCTGTGCCTGTGACAATGGCCATATACAAAAGGAACTCAAAATGACTCACTCCACCAGAAAGGACAGAGCAGAGAGGCCTAACTATTGGACCTCAAAACCATGGACCCAAGACAACACTTGAGTTTACACCTTGGTTTAGATGAACAAGGTCAACCAACCTGGGATCCACGGCAACCGCTTCGCTACCTGGGACTCACTAGGGGAGGGGAATGGATGCAAATGAGGCTCCTGCCCCTCCATAGCCCTGGATTTCACCCATTTTATCACTGAATCAACATGGCAGCCAGTCAAGTGGTGTTAGAGACTACGGCGGGCAATTAAAAACACAGCCATATTCAGAAAATAAAGCCAAACATATTCTTAAGGCAGCAACTTTTACCTTTTTGGGTGAAGGTAGAACATAATAATCATAAATTTAAAAGACAAAACCCACATTTTAAACAATTCAGTTGAATAGCTCTAAAATTAATATTTTTTAACTTAAAAGTATCTTTTAAAATTACCCATTTCCAAAGTCTACAGTACAGCAGTCTGTTCACCTGAATAGACCTTCATAACAAGCACAGAGCTCATTAGGACCAAGAGGCTCTAAAATTATTGCCAAATACCATGTGGCCATCTCAAGATGGTGGAATCACATGGAAGGCTACAGAATCACATGGTTGTTGTTTAAAAACATCTGTGTTACAAACACATATATGTTTTAAACAAGCATTTGCACTTAAATTTTAAGCATCATATCCAATAAGCAAATTACAAATCTTTAGATAAGAGTTCACAGTATACTCTTAAGCTATATAGCCTGGATATGCAGCTTTAATACCTTATTAAAGAAACATTGTTTTAAATCTTATCTTTTATAAGTATAGTTTTAAATACAGGAAAATAATTAAACAAAAACCTTAATTTAAAAGTACCTTTAGAGACCTGTTGGCTTATGCCATTTGCTTCTTAGAATGGCTCCAAATAGAACTTAAAAGTTTAAGTTACCCTGTTGTTACCAATGTTAAAGAATTTTTTGTTAACCGTCTTCTATAACCAGTAATTTACAAGCCAGGTGTGCAGAACATAATAAATTTGTACATTTAAAATCAAACATATATTGGCCACATACAATATTACACTTTAGGATAGGCAGACAAACTACGTTTGGAGGGCCAGGCTTGCAACCAGACTACGAGCTGGAAAAAGCCTTCACCAAGGCCAAACAGCAGCCGCCCCCAAAACTCTGCAGTTCCAGTGTCGTCTTGGTGCTTGTTCAGCCCAAATGGTGGGACAATTTAAAAGACAAGGAGGAAGTACCAATCCTTAGCAATCCTATTTCCACCAGGTGGGGAGCAGGGTGTGCCTCTGCTAGCTGAGGGCTCAGGTGTTTTGAACCAATAAAAATTTAATAGCCTCAGGGGTCCCCAGAGGGCTTTTCGTGTTTGGGACAAGCCTCTTTACCACTGCCATGCTTGAGACCTGGCCCATTTCTAGAACCGAGATGGTTACAGGCAAACAGAATGTTACAAGCAAACAGAAAGACAAAACAAATGTACTGGTATGGTGAGAGTAAAGGACCAAAATTCAGAAATGCCACTGTCCTGAGAGTCAGCATCCTCTCTTGTGCCGAAAACCAAACTCCAAGCAGCCTGTCCCGTAATCAGGCTCTGCCTGAATCAGAAAACCAGACTTGGTCTGGAATTCCTACAAAAGATTCTTAGTCACAAGAGTCACACAAAGACAAAAAATAAAACAAAGTACAAACTGACAAAATCAGACTGCGGGAGCGACCTGCTTTGTCTCCCAAGCTTGAGGTTGTCTGTCCCTCCTTCTGTCTGTCAGTCTCATCAACACTACACATACACATCAGTCATTGGACACACAAGCATGTTCATCTGGCTGATTTACTACCATCAAGGGGGTAGATTCCTTCTGTCCCATGTTTCTGACATAAACAAACGAGTAGACAAACACAAAAACAGAGGCACCTAAAACCAAAACCAAATCTTCTTCACAGGGGCCAAATCAGGAGACTGGATTGCTCCAGTTGCCTGTGAGTGGGGATACAGGTCCCTACCCGAACCCTGGAGAAAGGGACATCCCCGATCTCCCCAACAGGGGGAGTACACCATCCCCGGGCACCACTGCGATTTCCACGAGCACGGACCGGTCCAACCAAAATGAAACCAAGAGACAGACGATAGACACAACACAACATTCAACAAAGTGGTGGCCGCCTTACCTTTCCCTAGCTTGAGTCTCAGTTCTCAGGTAGGCTCTTATCTCCCTGGGACCTCCAAAATGTAAGACCCGGAGGCTAGGTCCTACTTCCTGCCTCGGTCCTACTTCCCAAAGCCCAATGAGACATGAGAGTCCAGTCAGATGCAATCAGCAAGGGATGCTTTATTGATTCATCCAAGCTCTATTGAGCTGGAGACCCTGAATAAGCAAAGCCTGGGGTTTTTATACCCTTACAGAAGCTGAATTGGCAGTTAAATAGAGTTGTTGGACCATGATTGGCTCTTAAGAATGCCCTTTAAAATGATTGGTTACTAGTTATTTTATCCCTGAGGGGGCAAGAGCTCAGCTTGGGACATCATGTGCTGTCAGGTGTTCGGAACAGGCATGAGGGTGTGGTTTTTCTTGGAAATTATAGAACAGCCCTGAGGCCATCTCAGAAAGTACTGAGTGGCCAGGGTTGAAAAACAACTTTTTAATCTTTTCACAAGGTAGCTTTGAACTCACAGTGATCTGCCTGCCTCTGCTGAGTGCTAGGATTAATGGCATGTGCCATCATGCCAGCTGAGGATGACCTTTTAAATACAGCACCAAAAACATGAAAGAAGTCAGTGGTGACCTTCACTAAATTCAAAACGTAGTTCTAAAAGACACTGTCAAGAGCAGGAGAGCTGGCTCAGCAGTTAAAAACACTGGCTACTCTCCCAAAAGACCTGAATTCCATTCCCAGCAACCACATGGCAGCTCAAAACCATTGATAATTCAGTTCTGAAGCCTCTTCTGGCCTCCTCCAGTAACGCATGTTGCAGTCCAAGACTAGGTGTACAATCAACCCCAACACCAATCTCTGTGATGTATTGATGGTTTATTGAACACAACACCCCAAGACTGACCATGGTCAGGGACACAAGCGCTCAAGAGATACCCGTCTGCTCCTAAAGCAGGCTCTTTATAAGAAAAACTGCATGGTGGTGCACGCCGCAGCACTTGGGAGGCAGAGGCAGGCAAATCGCTGTGAGTTGGAGGCCAGCCTGATCTACAAAGCAAGTCCAGGACAGCCAATATTACACAGAGAAACCCTGTCTTGAAAAAAAAGGAGGGTGGGGAGAAAGAAAGAAAGAAAAACTGCAACCAAGTAACAACCGTGTAACAAAACCATAAGCAGGTGCAGGAAACAAACAAAACTAGGTAACAACCAGACAACCAGGTAGCAAGGAGAGGGCAACATTATGTCTTTTTGACTAGCTAGATAAAGCCTTTCTTTTGTTATTGTTGCTGTTTTGCTTTGTTTTGTTTGAGACAGGGTTTCTCTGTGTAGCCATTGCTGTCCTGGACTCACTTTGTAGACCAGGCTGGCCTCAAACTCAGAGATTCAGCTGCCTCTGCCTCCCCAGTGCTGGGATTAAAGGTGTGCACCACCATGGTGACCTGATAAAGTGTTTCTAACTGACCTTTAATTTGACTAGTTATTCAGTTGAGGGACTTAACAAGGTGTCCAGGCAACAAAGTTTAAAAATCTTGAGAAATGAAACTGTAAAGACTCAATCGCTGGAAGGCAGAACCTGGAAACTTGAACTTAATTTCCCATTATAATCAAGATGGAGACCAGCAGGGCTCTGGTGGCGCATGACTTTAATCCCAGCTCTCAGGAGGCAGAGGCAGGTGGATCACTGTGAGTTCAAGACCAGCCTGGTCTACAGAGCGAGTTCCAGGACAGCCATTGATGTTATACAGAGAAACCCTGTGTCTAAAAACAGGGAAAAAAACAGATGGAGACCAAAACCAAAACGGCTACAATATGCTATGCTAAAAGCTGAAGCAGGTCTCAACACACACACACACACACACACACACACACACACACACACACACACCCCATACAGACATACATGCAGGCAAAACACTCATTCTGTGATAAAATAATTGAAATAATTTTAAAAAGATAATGTCAAGGGAATGAGAAGCTGAGCTACAGACTGAAAAAATATGGCATCATTTGCAAACTGTATGCCTGCTAAAATGCTATTGGTTATTGTATAAAGAACGTTAATAGTTCAATGAGAGGAAAATAAACAGCCCAATGAAAAGTGGACAGAATACCTGAGCAGGCATCTCTTTTCAAAGAGCATATGCTCAATATTGTATCTAACTTAAAATTAAAACACAAATGAGATACTAGTTGGGCGTGGTGGCGCATGCCTTTAATCTCAGCACTTGGGGGACAGAGGCAGGCAGATCTCTGTGAGTTCGAGGCCAGCCTGGTCTACAAAGCCAGTCCAGGAGAGCCAGGGCTATACAGAGAAACTCTGTCTTGAAAAAAAGAAAGAAAGAAAGAGAAGGAGAGAGAGAAATACTATCGCACATCTTAGGATGCCCGATATCCCAAATACCAATGCCATGAAATGCTAGTTGGACACCCAGAAATGGGAATTCTTCCTAAGGCAAAACAATGAAGCCATTGTGAAAGACAGAGGATAGCATGTTACAACACTGGATGTGCTCTCACCTTATAAGAGAGAAGTTGTATTTACAGTGTATATTTACACAAATGAAATGAAAATGTGCATTCATACAAAAGCCTGCCCACAGCTGGGCATGTTGGCACATGCCTTTAATCCTAGCACTCAGGAGGCAGAGGCAGGCGGATTGCTGTGAATTTGAGGCCAGCCTGGTCTACAAAGTGAGTCCAGGACATCCATGGCTACACAGAGAAACCCTGTCTTGAAAATAAAAAACAAAAACAAACCTGCCTACAAACATTTACAACAGCTTTGTTCACAATTACCAAAACTTATTCTTGTTTTGTTTTGAGACAGAGCTTCTTTATATAGTCCCTGGCTGTCCTGGAACTTGCTATGTAGACCAGACTAGCCTCCAACTCACAAAAATCCTCCTGCCTCTGCTTCCCAGAGCGCTATGATTAAAGGCGTGCGTCATTCAGCATCTAGAGGCCTAGCTTTTGCATCAGGAGGCCCAGAGGTCCAGGTGCTGCTTGCTTCTGGACAAGATCAGACAGACTTTGAGGTCAAAGGTCTGGTTCCTCTCTCAGGAACAGCTAGAGCACATTAAGGTGAGGCCCATGCACTAGGCCAGGGTGCGCCAAGAGGTTTTTTTCCCCACAGAGTGTTACAGTTTAGCTCTTTTAGAATGAGATTGCTGGCATCAGACGGCAGTGGAGATACTTGGAGAGGCTGGAGCGCCATAAGCCGGCGGTAATATCAAAAGTGTTACAGCTCTTCATTTAGCGGCTGTGCTAACATGGCAAAGGGAGCAAGTGAATGGCCGAAGCCAATCAGAAAGCAGGTCCAGTTAAGACCCAGGCTGGCAGTCAAGGCCTGGGTGTCCAGTGGTGGCTCTTCCCCAGAATAAATGGAGTCTCAGACGGTCATGGTGGAGGAATGGCGTGAGCCTGAGAGAGCAAGCCAGCCAGCCTTTATTTATAAACCTTGGCAGTGGGGAGGGGTTTGTGGGTAAATGTATCTGGTTTGCTGGGGCTACAGGATGCCAGAATACTTAATCTAGGTGTAGCAATACAGCACCTCATTTACATGCAATAACACGGGGTCCTATCACCAGAAGGAAAGCACAGTACTTAATTATCCTATGGGTGGGGAAAGAACTTCCAGTTAAAATTAGAAGTCATTGCCTGAAGGCTAGGATCTCCTTAGCAGAGGGTGGAGTAGTTACAGGAATCCCCAGGTGCTTGTTGAACAGGTTCTGTCAGGAAAGAGTCTGGGCCTATAATCTTTCCGGAGTGCTATGTGATGCTCCTTAGAGAATCTGGGGGTCCCCAGATTATAGGAAGAAAACCCCCCACTAAGAGAAGGAGTTCATCTAATAGACCAAGCTCAGTTGACTATCCAGATACTCCAGACTTCCGACCTCTCCAGCAGGGCCCCACAGGCATGCACCACCACATCCAGCAATTACCAAAAGGGGGGGAAAACCACCCAAAAATTCCCTTCAGTGGATGAAAGGATAAACCAACCACAGCATATCCAGATAGCAGACTGTTCAACACTAGGATAAATGAGCTGTCAAGCCACAGAAAGATGTTGGAGCTAGGAGGAAAGCTCAGCAGAGCCAGGTGGTGGTGGCGCATGCTTCTAATCCCAGCACTCAGGAGGCAGAGGCCGGTGGATCTCTGTGAGTTCGAGGCCAGCCTGGTCTACAAAGCGAGTCCAGGACAGCCAAGGCTACACAGAGAAACCCTGTCTTGAAAAAAAGCAAAAAACAAAAAACAAACAGAGAGAGAGAGAAAGAAAAAAAACAACACGGGTAATCTCCAGGTATTTATTGTTTAGCCGTTGCTAGGGGTGACCGTTAAATGTTACCAGAGGTGGGTGGCCAGCATTTGTTGAGAAGAACATCTGGGCTATGCGGTAATCTCCAGGTATTTACTGATTAGACGGTTGCCAGGGTGATGGTTAAACATTATCAGAGGTGAGTGGTCAAAGCACATTTTTGTGAGTTTTTTTAATTTTTATTTTTTTTCCGAGACAGGGTTTCTCTGTGTAGCTTTGACTGTCCTAGACTCACTTTGTAGGCCAGGCTGGCCTCAAACTCACATCGGTCTGCTTGCCTCTGCCTCCCTAGTGCTGGGATTAAAGGCGTGTGCCACCAGGGTTTGTGGGTTTTTTAAAAACTGGAGTTCATGCCCAGGCTATTTTCCCTTAAAAATGGAGTTTCCTTTTCAGAAATGGGGTTACACAGGCCTCACATAACATCTCGTCAGTTCTAGTCCTCTAGAGAACCCCGCCTAAGGAAGGTCTATAACTGCCATTTCATGCCATGAAGGCTGAAGCTCAGAAAGCTCTGGATTTTGGTTGCTGGTGGGCGGCATAGATCCATCATGCGTGTCACTCTGGTTTTTGTTTTTTGAGTTTTTTGTTTTTTTTTCAAGACAGAGTTTCTCTATGTTATCTTAGCCGGCTGGACTTGCTTTGTAGACCAGGCTGGCCTTGAACTCACAGTGATCCATCTACCTCTGCCTCCTAAATGCTGGGATTAAAGGCTTGCGCCACCATGCCTGGCTATGCATGTCACTCTACTGTTGAAAGTGGTGAGGATAAGCCTGCCTGAGGGTAAGATCAAGGGGGAGCTGGCCCTGATATTTGTCTGTGCATTTATGAGGTGGGGCCCAAACTGGAAATCAGCATCTTCAGCTTGACTTTGCTGTGAACCTAAAAATAAAAAAAAATTTAAAAATACTGCTTAAAAATCAAGGCATAGAGCCTGGTGGTCACCCAGAACCCACCAGCCACATGGCTGCCTGCAACAGGAACCACCACAGTGTGCAAGTATGTAGTGGACAGATGGAAGAAAAAGAGAAGAGGAGTCTGAGGAAGAACAACAGAAGAGGAAGAGAGCGGGTCAGTGCTGATGCCTGAGGCTCGTGTTACCACTAGAGACCATGGGGACCTCCCTAGTCTGGACTGCCACCTGGGACTACATAGATGTTCAAGGGCTGTGCAGAACTGGCCTTGCCTGCCACTGGCTGTAGCACTCTGGAGAGCTGGCTCCACCTCTCACTGACAGCAGATTCAGGAGAGTGGCCCCTGCACCTTGCCCAGGTAATACAATGGAGCTATCCCTGGTGGTGCGGGCCCAGGTGAGCCTACAGCAAGGGTGTGAGTGTGGCAGAGCTGACCCCACCACTCATCTGCTGTGAGGTGACACAGGCATGGAGGGGATGACTCACCCTTCCCTCGATACCTCCAGCAGTCAAGAGAGCTGGTCCTGCCCCTCACTGGCTGTAGCACTTGGGAGAGCGGACCTTGCAACTCACCTGGGCAGCACAGTAGAGCTAGCTCTAGTGGCAGAGGCAAGGATAAGCCTGCCCGAGGGTAAGATCAAGGGAGAGCTGGCCCTGATACTTCTGCCATGAGGTGGCATGGGCTCATGATGCCTTGTCTCTCATCACCTGTGGCAGTCAGAAGAGCTGACCCTGGGCTCATGAGATCATGAGCTGGTCTGTCCCTTCCCTTCACTGCCTACAGCAATTGAGAGAGCAGACCCTGCACCTTGCCTGGGCAGCACAGTGGAGCTGGCCTTGCAGGAGGGGGTACAGGTGAGCCGGCCCTGAGGGCATGAGTGCAGGAGAGCTGGCCCTGCCTCCTGCCATTGGGTGGCCTAGCTGGAGCAGTGCTGGAGAGTTCACCCTTGTGGTAAGGATAAGGGAGAGCCTGTTGGGCTGACCAGCTCAGCTACCACCTGGGCCCAGATCAAGGGCTTTGAGTTGGTCCAAAATCTACATCATCCGTCAACTGTTGGGGCACATGAAAGGGCTAGTCCTACTGATCCAAATCTGCAGACTCTCCATGACACAGGCAAACAACAGGAGAACCCGGAAGACACCTGGTGAGGCTCCAGGATTGATGGTATCACAGAATCCAGAGGCCAGATGACTCACTGCAGACCAATGACTCATTGCAGACCAATGGCTCATTGCAGACCAATGGCTCGTTGCAATGAGCATTTGCAAGAGAAGATGTGTGGACAGAGGGATATACTGCGTGGCACCCTACAGCTTCCATGGTGTTTTCTGCGCTTTGCTTTGGGGTGGAGGGGGGATGGGAGGTGGGAGGGTGAGGGGGGAGAAGTAGGTGTGTTTTTTATTTTCTTTTTTTTGGGAGAAATTGCAAAGGTAAATGGCAGACAGCAGGGGACAGGGTGAAGAGCAGGACTGGTGTGCATGGTGTCAAACTCACAAAGAATCAATAAAAAGTTATTTTTTTAAATAGACAGGAAAAAAAACCTTTGAACAGATATCTTTAAGATTTCACTTCAGTTTAGTATTATTTAATGTTTTTAATACATTATGTTTTAATCATACCATTTCCCCTCTCTAGAGTCCTTCCAGATTCTCCCCACGTCCCTCCCAAATTCACGCTTGTTCTCAAAATAAAACAGACAGAAAGAAAAGCATCAAACTATACAAAAAAGCATACATACACACAAAGCCGTGGAGTCTGTTTTGTGTTAGTCAACTTCCTATGGTATGGTTGGTCTTGGAGTGTAGTTAATACACCCAATGCCACTCTGTTGAAGACAACTGAGTCTTCCCTTTTCCAGCATGTATCAATTCACCATTTTCTTCCTCTTCCACTCAGAACCCTGAGCCCATGAGGGGCAGAGTTTGATATACACATTCCATTCTGGGCTGAGTGCTCCAAGGTCTCTCACTGTCTGCACATTTTGAACAAACATGTTGGAAAAGAAGACATGTCCAATAAGTACATAAAAAGTTGTTCAACTTTCTTACTCATCAGGAAAACATTAATTAAAACCACAGTGAAATTCCACTTCACACCCACTAAAACGGTTAAAATTGAAAACAATAACAAGTGTTATTGAGGGTGCGGTGGAACTGGAATTCTTACAAGTTATTGATATTGTCTAAAGTGACAAAATCACATTATAAATCCACCTAATGGCTAGCAGTCCCTTTTCTTTTTTTTTGTTTTTGTTGCTTGTGGTTTTTTTTGCTTTTCAAGACAGAGTTTCTCAGTGTAGTCTTGGCTGTCCTGGACTCTCTTTGTAGAACAGGCTGGCCTTGAACTCACAGCAATTCACCTGCCTCTGACTCCTGAGTGCTGGGATTCAAGGCATGTGCCACCACGCCTGGCTCTTAGCAGTCCCTTTTCTAACCATTTCCCCAGGTTAGCAAGATGCCTTAGTGGATAAAAGCACTTGAAACCCAAGCCTTAAAACCCAAGTTTGCTGGGCCGTGACACACTGTGACTACACTCATACACAGCATGTTATATACACACAATAATAGCAAGTAAAAATTTAAAAATATCAAAACTAAAGTATTTACCCAAATAAATAAAGATACATATTCACAAAAAAGACTTGAGATGAGATGCCTCTAGTTTTTAATGTTTATTTATGTTAGGAGGTGTAGCTTTATTGTATATACTGCATTAGGGCATCAGCTAGCTAGAAACTACCGAGTTCCATTTGATGTTTCTAGTTTTGTTGTTGTGTTGTTTTTCAAGACAGAGTTTCTCTGTGTAACCTTGGCTGTCCTGGACTCACTTTGTAGACCAGGCTAGCCTCGAACTCACAGGGATTCACCTGCCTCTGCCTCCCGAGTGCTGGTATTAAAGGTGTATGCCACCACTGCCTGGCTAAATGTCACATTTTCAAACCTTAACATTCCATCCCTGGAATGATCTCATGGTCATCTTAGAATGCAAAATTTGCCTTCTATCTGTGTAGAAGCCTCGGTGATCTTTTAACTCTAGCATTCTGTGTGTCTGCAAAGTCAGCATCACATGTACAACACCAAAACCTGCAAGGTGTAGGGTTCCTTTGAACCATGGTGGCAGCAGCCTCAGAGTACCGGGACAGCTGAATTGGAGAGACACTTTCCTAGGCAGCCCTGAATGAACAGCTTGTCCCAGAGGCACGCTCTTCTCCGGATAAAGGCCTTGGAAGGAGGTCGCCCCTGACTCTGTGAAGGGCAGGGTCTGGCTGATTCCTGGGTTGACCTGAAACCATCTTTCAATTGTGCTGATGCAAAATAGTTAATGCTATTAATCTCTTTAATAACCACACAATCCTTGGTTACAACTTTCAATATACTCCATTTCTGGCCAGACTGAATATTTCTTCTCCATGTCCTTTGTTTTTGACTCCAACTTTAATTCTTTTTTTTTTTTCTCCTTTAACTTTAAACCTGGTAAAAGGAGCCGGCAATAACTGCCACGGCCTAAATGCTGAGCTGTGGTCTAGTTCATGCCTTTCAAACTCTGCCTCCGAGGAAGCCTAGAGGCTTGGACAAAGCATTGTGAAGTTTTTTGCCACAGTTAAGAGTGTTTCTCGTTAAAGTCCTGAATCCTCAGAGGACACTTTTCTTTAGGTGTTCCTATCTGCGTCCCTCACACAACTGCCCATGCAACTCAACAAACCCCCTTTTAGGGCTTCTCTAGCGCATGACTCCAAAGTTCACTGTGAGATGGAGTCTTGCTAGGTAGGCCTGGCTGGCCAGGAACTGACTGTGAAGGCCAGCCGGGCCTTGGGAAGATTAGACAGAATGAGTCAGAGACAGGATATGCCGGACTCTTACAGTGAACAAACAGGAAAGAGGGGAGAGGGAGGTGGAGGAGGGAGAGAGAGAGTTTTCATGGAGACAGCACAGTAGATTTGAGGCGTACAGTTCAGTGCAGTTCAGCTTGTGGAATTCAGAGGCCGTTTTTTTTCTTTCCCCCCCAGCAGAGAAATTCAGTGAGAAGTGAGAGGAGCCAATTTGAACTAGTCAGCTTGGAGAGGAGTTTTGAGCCAGAACAGCTGAGTTGAACCAGCCAGCAGGAGTTCAGAAAGAACTAGAAAGGGCGAGCTTATTCGGCAGTGAGTCTCGAAGGCTGAAACCATTCTAGGCGTAGGTTAGCAGACAGAGACTGGAAGATGAAGCCTTCAAGTTCCAGGCTTGCAGAAGACTAGATTGTACGGAGGCAGAGAGCGTCCAGGCTTATGGATTGTTAGACAGAAATGCTTTGGGTTCCGCCCAAGCCATTTAGTAGTAAAACTTGGGTACGCCTCTCATCTCATTCCATTATCTGAGAAAATCAAAAAGCATTTGCCCTCCTGTCTGCTTTCCAAATGGTGGTTATCACAGGCATGTGCCACCTTGACCAGATGCCCAGACTTCCACTGAGTTGTTAGTTGTAGTACTAGTAGTGGTATTGGTTTTTCGAGGCAGGGCTTCTCTGTGTAGACCTTGGCTGACATGGGACTTTCTCTGTAGAGCAGGCTGGCCTCAGACTCGCAGAGATCCACCTGCCTCTGCCTCCCTAGTGCTAGGATTAAAGGCATGTGCCACCACTGCATGGCTTTAAGTTAGTTCTTAATAATGCTCTCTTGGGGCCAGCTGTATAACTCTTTATTTCTTCTTAATTTCATCTTTATCAATATTTTCTTTATCTGATTATTTCTTAATAACCATTAAATTTTTTTCACCTTCTTGGGTATTTTCATGTTAGTTTGTTGGTTGATTTAATGTTTTCATTAGCATCTATAAATTCCATGAGAGCAGATAGAAGATGCATCCCAAACTGTCTTTCCATTTTGCTTCAGCAAAAATTTAATTTAATGTGTATACCCGTAACCATAGCATTTACCATGTTAAGTAAAAGTATATTCATTAGTCAAATATTGTGCTGGCTACTCTTTTTGTTTGTTTTCGAGACAGGGTCTCTCTGTATTAGCCTTGGCTGTCTTGGATTGGCTTTGTAGACCAGGCTGCCCTCGAACTCACGGCGATCCGCCTACCTCTGCCTCCCAAGTGCTGGGATTAAAGGTGTGCACCACCATGCCCGGCTGTGCTGGATACTCTTATATCAACTTGATACACAAAGTAGAGTGATCTGAAAAGAGGCAACCTCAATTGAGAAATGCCTCCATGAGACTGGGCTGTAGACAAGCCTGTAGGACATTTTCTTAATTAGTGATGGATAGGGGTGGGCCCAGCCTATGATGTGTGTTGTCATCCCTGGGCTGATGGTCCTGGGAATTATAAGGCAGAAGGCTGAGCAAGCCATGGGAAGCAAGCCAGTAGACAAGTCACCTCTATGGCCTTGGCATCAGCTCCTGCATCCAGATTCCTGTCCTGTTTGAGTTCTGGTCTTGACTTCTTCTCTGATGGACAGCACTGTGGAAGTGTAAGACAAATTAACCCTTTCTTCTCTAATTTGCTTTTGGTCATGGTGTCTCATTGAAGCATTAGAAACTCTAAGACAAATACCCTAGTCATATAAAAGCTAGTCCCCAAACCATGCGGCTCAAACACGGCATGCGTTTGCTGCATTTATCTGAAATGTTACACATGCCATGTAAAAGGAAAAAAATTGCAAAGATGATCCTTTTGCAGATTTTAATTGGCTTTTTTTTTTCCAAGTTCTCAAATGAGACATCAGTCTAGACCAAAAATGGTTCAGAATGTTCCACTTCACTGTTTAGGCAGGTTGTATTTATAGCCAGAGGAATGGAAATAATATACAGAAAACGGAAATGAAGTGCAGACAGCCCAGCTGTATACAGCTTTCCTGTCTCATTTTGAGCAGTTGGCCACTTGTGAGTGAGGCTCAGCTAGTTTTTGTAAGAGTCGGCAGCAATGCCTTTACATGGTGCACTGTGCATGGAAACTGCTTTAAGTGAAACTGAACTATATACAGAGGCTGCTTCAGACTAAGCTTCACAGGGGCGAGCCTTTTTCTTAACATAAACATTCTTTACAGGGGCTTCCATCTAGCCTCTTAAGCTGGCTGTTCCTTCTGTGTGTGAGCATTAAATCCAGCCTTCCGAGATGTCAATCTAAAAGATATGCTGAGGCACAGCAAATATGAGAACAGAGAGTTTGTTAGAGCTACAGTGAGGAGAGAGGGAAAGAAAGGGAAGAAAACAAGAAAAAAGGCAGAGCTGGGAGAGCTGGCTCCGTGGATAAAGTGTGTGCTACACAACCATGGGACCTGAGTTTAGACCCTCAGCACCCACTATGGTCTTGTAACTCTAGTGCTGGCCGGCAGAGGCAAGAGGACCCCTGGATCTTACTGGCCAACCATTCTAGCCAGCTGGCAAGCTCAACATCAGTAAGAGACCTGTTTAAGAAATTAGACAGAGGTGGGCGTGATGGCGCGCATCTTTAATCCCAGCACTTGGGAGGCAGAGACAGGTGGATCACTGTGAGTTCAAGGCCAGCCTGGTCTACAAAGTGAGTCCAAGATGGCCATGCTAACATAGAGAAACCCTGGCTCCTGTGTTGGTTAGTTTTCTACTGCTGTGATAAGACACCATGACCAAGGTGATCTATAGAACAAAGCATTTATTTGCTCTTATGCTTCCAGGAGTGCGTGATGGCAGTGAAGGCATGGTGGCAGGGGCAGGAAGCCGAGGGATCGGAAGTGGAACAGCAAGTGTGGAGCACAGAGAATGAACCAGACATGGAATATGCTTTCCAACTCTCAACGGCTACTTCCAGGAGCATGCTTCTTCCAGCAAGGCTGGGCCTCCAAAACCTCCCCAAAGAGCACTGCCAACTGGGACTTTGGGGAGCATCTCATTCAGACCCCCACACTTTCTAAAATATCTATGCTTATAGCTATAGATTTGTGTTGCTGTCAACTTTGGTCAGCAACTTAAAAAGCTGCTTTTTAAGCACAGCAGTTATGGTGGAGACTCATATCTGGTCAAAATGGCTCCATAGATAAACTGTCAGATATTACTATGTGAATTGTCCATACCAACCTTCCTCCTGCAAGGCTCAGAGAATGTCTCAGAGGAGCAAGCAGAAAAAATGTAAGAGCTGACAGATGAGGAGAGCTGTTAAGTGCAGGCTTCTGGGTGTGACATGGCCACTGCACACATCATCTCACAGCCCCTTGGGTCCTGCACAAGGCCAAACCAATCAGAATGCCAGCATGGATAACGGAAGGGGCCCAAGCTTCCACCCTTGCTAGAGGAGCTAATAGCAATTGATGGCTTCTGGGGGAAACTGATTTTCCTTTGGGGAAGTAGGTTGCCTGTGCCTCACTGGACAGCCCTATACCCACGCACAAATGGGTAACACTAATTGGACTCAGGGGGTTATTAATACCAATCCAAAAAGGGAGGCCATGAAGTTGGGAGAGTGGCAGGTTCGGGGCCGGGGGACACTAGAGTGTGTTAACTGATGCCATGATGCCATGGCTGCTCATGGTATGGTGAAGGCGAAGCTTTTTGTTGTAGATCTGAGAGAGAGGAGACAGAGAGAGAGAGAGAGAGAGAGAGAGAGAGAGAGGGAGAGAGAGAGAGAGGGAGAGAGAGAGGGGGGAAAGAGACAGAGAGAGAGGGGGGAGAGAGAGAAAGAGAGAGAGAGAGAGAGAGAGAGAGAGAGAGAGAAGAGAGAGAGAGAGAGAGAGAGAGAGAGAGAGAGAGAGAGAGAGAGAGAGAGAGAGAGAGAGAGAGAGAGGTGGGGGGAGGGAGGGAAGGAGAGAGAGGAGACAGAGAAAGACAGAGACAGAGACAGAGAGACAGAGACAGAGAGACAGGGAGGGAGAGAGAGAGAGGGAGGGAGAGAGGGAGGGAGGGAGGGAGGGAGGGAGGAGGATGAACAGCCAGAGGCATGTGGAAGAGTCCAGAGCAGAGAGAGAAAGTAGTAGACTTAATATGGGCAGCAGACTGGAGCTGGCCATGAGGAACCAGGAGCCAGAAGAAAGGGGTTGGGAACTGAGGAAGAGAGAGACAGAGAGAACACTGTATATATAATAAACAAATCTCTAAAAAACAAACAACAACAACAATAACTGGCACAGAAGAGGCAGAGCAACCATCGGGTGTCTTGACATCCCTGTGTGTTTTAATCCTGGCCTGCCATATTTTGACCATGCTCAGGGTAACAGCATGCCCCACAGAAATTAGTCTGACAGTCTTTGACCTGAACATCCTCAGTAATGAGCTTGGATTTTCAAAAAGCAACTCTGTTACTCTGTCCCTCAAGAAGGCTCACTTTATGGCCAGCATGTGCCATTTTGTTCCTCAAGTCCTGTGATGACTCTTTTTCCAATGTTTCTAATAATGAATATAGCTGGGATTTTCACAGCAAACTGATCTTCCTTAGAAAGTGGATCAGCTGGACCTGGGGACAAATGCTTTTTATCTCAGCACTTGCAGAGGCAGAGGCAGAGGCAGAGGCAGAGGCAGAGGCACGTGGATCTCTGAGTTCCAGGCCAGCCTGGTTTATAGAGGGAGTTCTCAAATAGTCAGGAATACATAGTGAGAGCCTGTCTCAAAAACAAATACAAAAAAATAAAGCAAAACCAAAGAAAAAACCTGGGTGGTGGGGTTGCATGGCTTTAATCTCTACACTTGCACTCTGGAGGCAGGCAAATGGAGGCTAGACAAAGCAAGTTCCAGGCTGGCCAGGGCTACACAGAGAAACTCTGTCTCTATTTAAAAAAAAAAAAAAAAAGCAACACCTGGTGGTACATGCCTTTAATGCTAGCACTTGGGAGCCAGAGGCAGGCGGATCACTGTGAATTTGAGGCCAGCTTGGTCTACAAAGTGAGCCCAGGACAGACAAGGCTCCACAGAGAAACTCTGTCTTGAAAAAATAACAAAACAAAGTTAGGAAGGAAGAAAATGGGTCCAACCATGTTCTTCTTGGCTCCCTTCTTGTCACTTTTGTTAGGCACTTGTTCTTGCTGACTGACAGTGCCACTCAGACAGCCAAAAGAACTTGTTTGTTTGTTTGTTTGTTTGTTTGATACAGGGTCATCTAGGAGCCCTGGCTAGCTTGGAATTTATGATATAGACCAGGTTGGTCTTGAAATTGTGGTGAACTATGAATTGTGGTGGTCCTCCTGTTTCTGCCTTCAAAGAGCTAGTCTTCCAGGTATGTGCCACTAAGCCAGGCTTCAGAATGCAAACTTTAATGCATTCTTTTGGTCTTTCAGACACATGCTAGTTCATTACTTTAATAAAACACACTAACAGATATTAGGCAGAAACAGTCACATCTGGGACATGTAAAGCACCATTCTAGGTCTCCAGGGGAAGCAAAAGCAATATTGACTCATCCTCCCGCAAAGCTGCTCTTGCTAGCCCATCCCACTTAGCCTTTTTAACTCCTTAAGCTGAGTATTTTGAGCATAAGAGAAGCACCAATTATTTTAGTTGTCTTGGGAATATTAAAAAGAGCTACAAGACCAAGGGGAGTGTTGCAAACAGAAACTCACTATGCTAAAATACAAGAAAAACTTCACTAAGGCTTGTGGCTAGAATTATAATTTTTCATCTGATGGGTGATAAATCTTGAATTGCCTGTTCCTTGAAGCCACTTTGAATTATGGGTCTCTTTGGGCCTTTCTACAATTTTAACTTAACTCAGTTCTTTCAGAAAAAGGAGGACACATCTTACGGATAGCAAATAAAGACTTGGTTGAGGCAGTCTCCTGACAGCAGCACGTTCACAGGTGAGTGGGTAAGCCCCGAGCTATTCCAGTCTTCTGCATACCTTTTATTTTTAATTTTGTTTTATTTTCCTAAGCCAAGTTTTCTAAGAAAACAAAAACAAAACCTGCCGGTTTCCTGTCAATGAACACATTATTATTATATTTGCATTATGTCTAGCCTCTTTCTTATTATATTTATTTAGTGTGTGTGTTTTTGTGTGTGCACATGTGTGGATATTAGAGGTTAATTTTAGGAAGTGTGCTCTCTCCCTCTACTGTTGATGTCTTGGGGATGGAACTCAGCTCATCAGCCTTGGTGGCGGGCATCTTTACCTGCTAAATTATCTTGCTAGCTTCTTAGGAATAGACCAAACTGGGGATATAGGCAAAGTCCTTGCTGTGCAAGCAACGAGGACCTGAGCTTTGATCTCTAGCACCCATGTAAAAGCTGGGCAAGGTGACACCTATTTGTAATCCAGTGATGGAGGGTGGGGGAAAATGAAAAGGAGAGGATCCTTGAACTTGGTGAGCAGCCAAGCTAGCCAAAAGGGCGGGCTCCAGGCTCAGTGAGAGACACTGTCTCAACAAACAAAGTGGATAGTGGTAAAGGAAGACATGTAACATGACTTCTGACCTCCACATGTGCAGACACATTTATACACACAAACATACAACACATATACACACACCAATAAGTACATAGAAATGTAACCATGGAGCTGGAGAGATGGCTCAGAGGTTAAGAGAACAGTCTGCTCTTCAAAAGGTCCTGAGCTCAATTCCCAGCAACCACATGGTGGCTCACAACTGTCTATAATGAGATCTGGTGCCCTCTTCTAGTGTGCAGGTGCATATGTAGGTCGAATACTACACAATAAATAAATAAATAGATAAAAATAAAAAAAAAGTAACCACACTGCTGATTAAAACAATAGCTGTGGTGGTTTGTCTCATCAAACACACTGTACAGTGAGCCAAGTCATCCCCTAACAGGTGAGGCCAGTGTGGCATCAGGAAGAGGGTAATGGCAGATCTTCATTGTCAACTTGGCTACAGCTAGAGTCAACTACAGCCCAATATATGGGGCATACATGTGAGGGCGATCTCCCTCTTCTTCCTCCTCCTTCTCCTCCTTTTCTTCTTCTTCTTCTCCTCCTCTTCTTTTTCTCCCCCTCCCCCTCTCTGTCTCTCTCTTCAAGACAGGGTTTCAAGACAGGCCCTGGTTGTCCTGGAACTCTGTAGACTAGGCTGGACTCAAATTCACAGAGCCCTGCCTGCCTCTGAGTGCTGCGATTAAAGGAGTATGCCACCAATGCCTGGCATTAAAACCAAAACAACAACAACAACAACAAACCAGATTATTTAAGGCATGAAGACCCATCCTCCTGGTGGCTGCCCACATAAACAGACTTGAAAGGATACTGCTTTTTGCCTGCTTATCTTCACTCCCCCCACCCCAGACAAGGTTTCTCTGTGGAGCCTAGGCTATCCTAGACTCACTTTGTAGACCAGGCTGGCCTTGAACTCACATTGATCTACCTGCCTCTGCCTCCCAAGTGATGGCATTACAGGTTGAACCACCATGCCCGGCTCAGCCTCTTTCTTCAGAGACCCTTGGCTAATACAAAGAACATCTTACACTGGGAGTCAAATGGCCCAGGATTGAGCCTCAGCTGTTCCATTTCCAAACCCAATGTTTGGGACAGTTATTGAGCCGCAAGCATCATTCTATAATCTTCAGATGAGGAATAAGCTGTGTGTTGCGGCTCTTATCAGTAATTCTAGCTCTCAGGGGGATCACTATAAGAGTAACTGGCTCGTTGTCATCTGGGAGGTTTACTACCTCCTTCTGCTAACCTAAGCCTAGTCCTAGAGGCTTTTAACCTCTGTACAGTCTAACCTAGGCTTAGAACATTTTCAGCCTCTGAGACTTCCTGCTTAATGAGCTCACCCTTACTTGTTCTTACTGAGCTCTGGGCTGCCTGGTTCAACTCAGCTGTTCTCGATCAATCTCTTCTCTCAGCTGATTTACTTAATCTAACTTCTCTCTCTTGGCCTGGAATTGCTCTGCTTGGCTTCAAATTAACTCAGCAATCTGCTCTAATTTTTTGGCTTCTTCTCATTTTCTGATTCACTCTGGCTTCACCTGAGTTCTCCCTCCCTCCCCCCCCCCTCTCCAACCATCTAGCACTGTCCTGATAAAAACTGTCTACTTTCTCTCTGAAAAACTGCCTCTTACGGAGCTTCCCTTTCCTCTCTCTTCTCGTGAGAGTTGGTGTATCCTATTCTGTCAAATCTTCTCTGATTCATCACCTTTTCTGCCATTCAGTTAAACATCACTTTCAAACATGCGTCCTTCACTGTTTGGGATTAAAAGCTTGTAGCACCACCCCTGGACCTAAGCTTTTCTTTACCTGATACTTGCTCTATACCAGGCTGGCCTGGAACTCAGATCTGTTTGCCTCTGTCTCCTGGATTAAAGGCGTGTTTGTATTCCAGCCAGATCACACAGACCTAGAAGACCTTTGGGTGTGATCTCTTGCCAGATTAACATTCCTCTACAGATCACTGCCATTTTGAGGCCAGCCTCAGCTACATAGCGAGTTCCAGGCAAGCCTAGGCTACAGAATAAAGTCTGTTTTGTTTGTTTGTTTAAGAGAAAGGAAGAGCCTTGGTGCTCTGTGAGCAGTGACGCATGGTAACAATAACCTGCTTGGAGTACGGCTGATGAGACCTCCGTGGGGTAGATGCATAGCAGGCTATCGTAAGGGAATTTCTGCTGCTAAGTAATGAAGTCAAGACAAAGCAAGCACGTGTGGGCTACTCTGTCTCACATACTCACTTAGACCAAAGGGTCTCCATCTGCTGTTATCTGAGCACGTATCTAAGTTTCTAAGTACCAAGCACTCTGCGGGTTCTCTAGGCATCCAAGACGCAGCTCCTTAAGGGTTGTATAGTGTAAACACATTAGTATTTATACTCAAAACACTTAACAAAGTGCATATTAGGTTCTCAGGAAAGCTTGGCTGAGCTAAACTAATCTCATTTTGTCATATAACCATAGAATAAAGCCACTAAAGAGGCGATTTTAAAAAATGACTCATCAACACTACCCAGCTCATAATGTGATTAGGTTGATTTTACTTCTAAAGTCTCTGGGGGAAAATACTATTTTGTCCAGAGTTAATCTAGTTACCCACCTATAATACTTACATATAGTACTAATGTGATATCCTCCAACTAAAATCCTGATGTCGATTTTAACCTGGTGTTATTAAAAATATTATTTCAGGATTTTATTTTGAGACAGGGTTTCAAAAATCTCAGGCTGGCCTCAAACTCCCTATGTTCCACTTGCCTCTACCTAGTGCTGGGTTACATGGTACAAATATGAGCTACCAAACACGGCTGTACGCAGGGCTAGGGATCAACCCAAGGCTTTGGGCATGCGAGGCAAGTACTGTCCCGGCTGAGTTACAGCCCTAGTCCTGATATTAGTTTTCAATTTTGTTGCTTTGTTCTTGAGACAAGGTCTTGCTATTCCAAAGGTTTGCCACCTTCCCGGTCTCAAGGTGCTGGGATTACAAGTGTGCATCACCATGTCCAGCTGCAGGATGGTATTCTTTACACGAAATGAGAAACATTAGCAACAAGAATGAAGCTTCCATATGGCAAACCACAGTGGGTGCACTGACCTGGATTGCGTGTTTATTAGTACGCAGATGCTCCCCTGTTGGTCAGGTTATTTCAGTAAGCCCACACTTAATGTTTATAACTGTGGAACGTTGTAACCTAGTCTCTCTTAACCACGCTCATAACACGTATGTAGTCCCAACGCTTCACAGCAGTATCTTGCATGTTATCTTAAAGCACTGACTACATCTTCTAATTTAATAAGCACTGTACCAGAAATGCAAACAGACAGACAGAACGGTTCTATGGGTATGCTTCCTTAGTGAGGCTGAAAAGATGGCTCACGGTTAAGCACGCTTGCTGCTCCTGCACAAAGAACCAGGGTTTGGTTTCCAGCACTCATATGGTGGCTTACAACTGCGCATAACTCCAGTTCCAAAGGATCGGATGCTCGATTCTCATTTCCACAGGTACCAGGCTGCACGTTGTGCCCTATATACATTCAGGCAGAACACTCATTCACATAAAATGGATAAATCTAAAAAAAATTAGAGTAAAAAAATTGTAGGTTAGTTATTATAAGGTGGTGGTCTGTATTGTACAACTAAAACAAAGGAGGAACCAGACACGGGGAGGTTGTTCATAATTCTAGAATTTAGGATGTTAAGGCAGAAAATTATGAGTTTGAGGCTACCTTTCTTTTTCTTTTTCTTTTTCTTTTTTTTTTTTTTTTGAGACACGGTTTCTTTGTGCAGCCTTGGCTGTCCTGGACTTGATTTGTAGACCAGGCTGGCCTCAAATTCACAGAGATCCACCTGCCTCTGCCTCTCCATGTGCTGGGATTCAAGGCATGAGCTACCACACCTGGCTTACCCTGGGCTTCTTAATGGTTTAGCTTTAAACAAAACAAAATCCTTGTATGGGCCGTGGTGTGAACTGTAGTCCAAGGATCTAGGTGATAAAGATAGTATTGTCTGTGAGGCTGTCCAAGACTACATAGCAAGACCCTGTCTCAAACAAAGCAAAAAGAAACTAAACAAATCCTAACAACAACAAAAAGCCAGGTGTGGTGGCGCATGCCTTTAATCCCAGTACTCGGGAGGCAGAGGCAGGCAGATCACTGTGAGTTCGAGGCCAGCCTGGTGTACAAAGTGAGTCTAGGACAGCCAAGGCTACACAGAGAAACCCTGTCTCAAAAAACAAACAAAAACCAAAAACAACAAAAAGCTAAACCAACCAACCAAGTCTGCAAACCCACAGATCGCCCCCAAACAAGCAAACAAGAAGAACGGGGAAGAAGTTGAAAAGTCTACATCAGGTGACAGGAAACAAGCACAGAGTTTATCTTTGAAAGGATAACTTTCAGGAACTCTCCCAAGAACTAGAGTTATAGAGTAAGGCTTCTTGGAGTGTTCTTCATAGCAATCAGCAGCCAACTAGCAGCATCTCCACAGCTAACATTGTAACTGTTCTCCCATATCCCCACTTTTCTTCCTAAACTCAGTTCACGTGCTCGCTCTCCTTGTAGACACATGGAATTTGGTAACTAGTTCTGGCCGGTGAAATTTGATCAGCCATCTGTGCCCCTTCCTTCCAAATTAAGCCTTTGAAAGCTCCTGGTTATTCTTCACTTTCTTTCTTTTCTTTTTTTGGGCGGGGGGGGGGTTGTTTTTTGAGTCAGGGTTTTTTTTTTCTTCTTTCCTTTCTTTCTCCCCCCCCCCCGGGGGCGGGGGGTAGAATCTGCTGTTCTTGGAACTAGCTCTGTAGATTCCTGCCTCTCTCTGCCTTCCGAGTGCTGGGATTAAAGGTGAGAGCCACCATAGTCTGGCCTCACATCAAGTTTTGTTGGAGTGAAGAGATAAAAATAGATTAAAGAAGTTACACTAATTTGTCAGAAGTGTCTTTCCATTAAAAGAGTTTTAGTTCAAGGTCTAACTTTTTTTCCCCCCTAAGACAGGGTTTCTCTGAGTAGTGCTGGCTGCCCTGGACTTACTCTGTAGACTATGCTGACCTCAAACTCAAGGTCTAATTTTTAAAACAACTTTGACTCTAAGTATCCCATTAGTTTTCTATTTTAAAAACAATCCTGTGACTCTAAACACAATATTAAATTTACCCCAAAGTTTCTATGCTGCCTATAAATGATCGCTGTCCTCAACATTAATGACTTGCTTAACCTAGTCAAACATGATTTCCAAAAGCATTTGGAGCAGAGCAAAAGGTTCTAAGTCATGAACATTCTGCTTTGACGGAAGGAAGATGGTTGTCCTGCGGACTCTCAGGAGGGCGGAGGAACAGCATTCCGGATTAGTCGGGTTTTTGTTAACGTGTGAGGAAAACTTGAGGGGCTTTTTTAAAGTCAGAGAATTGCTTGGACGGACAGTAAGTGTGATGACGAATCCTGGCTTTCAACTTGACCACATCTGGAATCAACAAAACTCATGCATCTGGGCACATCTGTGAAATATTTTCTCGATTGAAACATTCGATGAGAGAAGACTCACCCCAAATCTTTGCCACACCTTCTGGTGGCAGCCTATAGGAAAGGAAGTGAGGCTGGCCACGTTTGCTTTTTGCCTGCTTCCCCTCACTTTGCCTGTAAGCTCACGTATCCTGCCGCTGAAGCATTACTTTCCTGATATTATAACCTACTTCTCTGGATTCCAACAAAGACTGAAGACCAGCTGACACATCTAGCCCCGGGACTTAACAATGACTAGGCTCTGGGCCTTTCAGTTTGGAGACATATAGTCACCGTCTGACTAGCCAGATAGCCTGAAGGACACTCTAATACATCCCCTTTAAAGATATATATATCTCCTTAATGATATATATTATTGTATATTTTAATATATTTATTTTATTGTTCTGTTCCCATAGAAAACCCTGAATAATACAGCAAGTAAGAAAAACTTAAGCCACAGAAAAGGAATAATGCCCTAATAATGTTACCGGAAGCTACAAACCAGCTTGCCCAATTTCCAGTACTGTTTATTCTCTCACGGGGCAAGTGCCTTCCAATCTATCATCTGCTATTCTTGATTATCTTTCAAGAGAACATGACCGAGGCAACATTTTGAAGTTAGGGGCCTTTCATTTATTTATTTATTTATTTTGGTTTTTTGAGGCAGGGTTTCTCTGTGTAGTCTTGGACTCACTTTATAGACCAGGCTGGCCTCATACGGGACCTTTTTGAAAATTTATTTTAAAAAATTTAACTTGTTACATCTTCAGCTCAAAATTTAAATGCAGTAATAACTGAATAATTTCTTGAAGGCTACCTGGTTTTGTTTTGGGGAATGATTGTAGTTTTAGGTTTGTAATATAATATTTACTGAAAGAGATAAGGAGGTTGACATAAAAACAGCCACAAGAGAACCAGAAGGAACAACTGAACTTGGTGGCCCACATCTTTAATCCCAGCACTCAGGAAGCAGAGGCAGTTGGATCTTTGTGAGTTCAAGGCCAGCCTGGTCTACAAAGAGAGCCCAGGACAGCCAAGAAACCCTGTCTCGAAAACCAAAAAAAAAAAAAACCAAAAAACAAAAAACAAAAAAACAAACTAACAGGCACACCAGCTTCCAGAGTTGAAGGTCACTTTCCTTAGATCTTGCGGGTTTTACTCAGCAAGGATGAAGGCTCTACCAGACTGGGACGCCGAAGACCCAAAGTCTGGAAAGTTCTGCGGCTGAAAATTTTGAGGATTTCGAGTGCTGGGATGCCTAAGAGGACGAAGTCAGGGGCTGAAAGGCCAAGTCCAAACCTCCGCAGCGCGCGGGAAGGCGCAACCCGTGGGGCCTAGGCAGGCCCAGGAAGGCTCCAGGGAGTGGGGGGGATGCAGACTGGGAGGAGGCGCCCCGTCAGCAGGCGCGGGCTGAGGGCTGCGCGGGCGCTGCGGGCGTTTGGCGTGGCCTGGCCGCGGGCGGGCGGGCGCCTGGCCAGGATGTGGGCGTGGCCTGGCGGTCGGGGCCTGCACGAGGCACCGCCCCCTCCCCTACGCCGGGGGCCTCCCCGCGCGGAGCACGTCCGCGTCCCGCGCCTCCTCCGCCTCCTCCTCTCTTGCTCGCTCGCTCGCTCGCTCGCTCGCTCCTTCCCGCCCTCCCCGCAGCTCAGGCCGAGCCGGCTCCCCCCCCCCGCCCGCCCCCTCCAGCTCCCGCCCCCCCACCCCCCGCCCCCGCTCCCTCCCAGTCTCTCATGAATATTGAGCGGCCCCTGTTGTATTTCCCGAGCTCCATTGCGGAAGCCGAGGCTCGCCATATTGTGCGGCGGCGCCGGCGGTTGATCCTCGAGTCTCTCTCCGGCCGCGGCCAGCGCACCCCCGAGGTGGGGCAGGAGCCGGTGAGGCGGGCAGGCGGGACGGCGAGGGGTGCCGGGGCGGCGGGCTGCTGTAGCGGGGGAACGCGGGACGGGCTGCGGCCGGAGCGGCGGCGAGGCTGGGGGCGTGTGTGTGTATGTGTGTGTATGTGTGTGTGTGTGTCCACGGGCCGCGAGGGGCCGTAAGGCGATGGCGCCGCCGCCCCCGGCCGCTCGCGGCCCGCCCGTGAGGGCTCATTGTTCGCGGCCCGGGAGCAGTAGGCGGGAGAAGCGTCCGGAGCTCTTCCAGGGAAGCGCACCCGCGCCGCCCTCGGCTCACGGCGGCCGGGGGCCTCGAGGGCGGCTCCGGACCGAGACGCGAACTTACCCCCGGGCCTCCCGGTTGGGATGGGAGGTCCGCGCCGTGAGGGCGGGGCGCCCGGGGCAGACAGCTCTCCTTCCTTTGGGACTCGGGACCGGGGTGAGCTTGGGACTCCCCACTCACGGCCCCGCATTCCTGAAGAGCCGCCGCCTGCCCCGGAGTATCTGTTGCTGCCTCCGCTCACCCCCGAGGCGGCGTTGGGGGAGGGGGCGGCCGACTCGGTCTGCTCTGCTGGCAGCTTCGCGTTTTGAACCCCCCGGGATGGTTGGTGTTTGCCGAAATCCTTGGTCCGCTGTCGGCTCCCCAGTCCCCGGTCCTCGTTGTTAGAATCACTTCCTTGCTACAGAAGTCGCCTTTCTACTCTCAGAGATACTGTTGGTAAAAATCGGTCTCGCAAACTTCGATTTCGATTATTTTGCCCAGTGAAACAAATTACCGGTTCGTCTCCCCGGTGTCCCCACTGGGTGTCTTTAAGAGGCTGTCGGAAGTCTGTATGCCTTGTAACGTATTGTGAAAATGACAGACTTTCTATGCGGTGTGCGAGAAATCTTAGGTGTGCGTTTATTTCTTTTGAAACAAAAAAGCTGTGTGTCAGTAACGTAAGCTGATGATTTAATTAAAAGTACCATGAGCCATTTGCATTACATTATTTTTGGTAGCTTCCGAGATGATCAACTGGAGTACTTAGTGGAATTGGTAGCTGATGTTTTTAATTATTTGTAGTTGCTGAGTAATTTAGTAATTCAGATTGACGTTTGGTCTTGAGGTAGATTAATTTATTTTTCAGCTAACCATTCAGTACAGTCCTGGCGAGCTGGCAACCTCCTGCTTCAGTTTTTCTGGTGATGAGATTAAGGACATTCAACACCACAGCTGGCTTACTTTTTTGTGTGTCTTAAGTTGAAATTTGAGCCTTTGATTGATAAAGGACTTAAGTGGCAGTGATATTAATATTAACTCCTGGACATACCTCTTCGCCCTCGGAGGTTTCTCCATGTCACAACAGTTACCTACCAACAGCAAATACGGCTTTTTTTTTTTTTTTTTTTTACTTTTTTCAAGTGTGGAATGCACACTTGACATTAGTTATAGATGAAGACTAAAATGGAGCCTTTAGGTACACAGCTAGCTCTAACAGCTGTTAGGAGTAAAGACAGGATGATCAGGAGTTCAAGGTCATCATCCCTGGCTACATAAACGCATGGGCTTTATGAGACTGCCTCAAACAAACACAATCAAGCAAAAACAGAACAAAACCCTCTAAAAGGAGACTGTGAAGGATAATTGCCTGAGTCTTGCTAGGCTTTGATTTGAAAAATAAGATAATGGTACTCAAATGAGCTGCACAGAAAGCTTCAAATTAGAACAAGTAATATAAGGGACACCGCAGACATGCAAAATACTGGGAAGTTAGTGGACTTTGTTATTGTTTAATTTTGTTTTCTCTGTGCTGCTCATTCAAGGAAGTGCTGAGGTAGAGTATATGGAAACACAGACTTAAGTGCACAAATGTGTTTGGAATTTCATTAGTCTATTACTGATCTTAGGTTTCTGATGTCAGCTCTATACTGTGTAATCTGATTTACTCAAGGTTTATGTTCATACTGTACAGTTTTTTGAATAAAAGTGGTGCATGCCTAACGTAATGTATAACCAGATGTTTAGGCACAGTTTAGTTTCTATCTTATTAGCAAAGAAACAGGTTCTTCTAGTAAGAGAAATTAGTTCACATTAAAATGCACTTTACAGCCAGGTGTGGTGGCGCACGCCTTTAGTCCCAGCATTCAGGAGGCAGAGGCAGGTGGATCTCTGTGAGTTCGATGCCAGCCTGGTCTACAAAGTGAGTCCAAGACAGCCAAGGCTACACAGAGAAACCCTGTCTTGACAAACAAAAAAAACCACCACTTTATTAAAATTATGGGAGTGTATCTAGTATGATGTAAAAATAACTTCAAAGTTTTGAAACAATTCATTCACTGAATTCTGGAGAAAAGAAAAATGTACCGCAGTTTGAGGTAGGATTTTATTCCGTAATCTAGGTTTTCCTTGGACTTCTACAAGTCTTGTTGAGATTATAGGTATGAGCCACTGTGCCCTGGCACAATACTATTTCAGTCTCAACAGTACCTCCCCAATGGTAGCTTTTCCACCCAGGTATCTACCCAGCCCTAGGTTGTGTACATTCTGCAAACATATAAACCTGCTACTGATTTGGTGGATCTCTGAGTTCTGAGGCCAGCCTGGTCTACAAAATGAGTCCAGGACAGCCAGGGCTGTTACACAGAGAAACCTTGTCTCGAAAAACCAAAACCAAACCAAATAAAATTCAGAGTCAGTGTGTAAAATGTAAAAATTATTCTGAGGGGCTGGAGAGATGGCTCAGAGGTTAAGAGCACACTGTCTGTTCTTTCAAAGGTCCTGAGTTCAATTCCTAGCAACCACATGGTGGCTCACAACCATCTATACTGTGATCTAATGTCCTCTTCTGAACCTGCAGGTGTACATGTGGGCAGAATACTGTATAAATAATAAATAAATAAATCTTTTAAAATAATTCTGGGAGTATGGCTGAGCGGTGGAGATTGTGGTTAGCATGTGCAGGGCCCTGGACTTAGTCCCCAGAACTGAGGAAAATCAGCTTGAAAATATCCAGTCAGTTCAGGCCTGCCAGGGTTGTAACAGATTGCTGTTTCTTTCCTTGAACACTAGATGCTCTGGGGGCATTTCTGGGTCACTTGGAACAACAGCAAAAACAAAACAAAACCCGCATATTCAGCAGTCTCATCTCACACTTAGACTGAGAACAGTGGGGACTAGATCAACTCCACTGTGTCCTGGTTATCTTTGACTGTGTGGTGTAGCAGTAACAAGAGGGCAGTGAATATGTTTGAAGTATCCTGTACTATTTAAGTTATGTTTTTGTTTTTTATTCAAAAGCTTGATAGCTTGGATCACAAGAACAAAAATTCAGTGGCTTTTATGCTTCATGTTACAGAAACAAATGATTGATTTCACGTTACCTTTGTAAAATGGATTTTATAAAACAACTTCAAGTTTATTGAAGCAACAAGGCGTCTCAGGAGAGAGCAGTTAGACTCACTAGGTTTAGAGGACTGGAGAGATGGCTCAGCAAGTCTCTTCCAGTTCTCAGACTTCTCTTCAGAGGCCTTTGGTTTGATTCCCAGACCCACAAGGTGGCCACAGCATGACATACCGCCAATCCTAGCATATTTGGTGCCCTCTTCTGGCTTCTGCTGGCACTGCATGCATGTCGCACACAGACACACGTGTAAGCAAAACATCCATATATATATATATATATTTTTAAAAAACCACTGTCTAGCAGTGTGCTAAGTCCCAGTACAAATTTCAGGGCTGGAGAGATAGCTCGCAGGTTAAGACCACTTCCAGAGGTCCTGAGTTGTATTCCCAGCAACCACATGGTGGCTCCCAACCGCCCATAAAGGGGTCAGTCATTCAGGTATACATGCAGATAGAGTACTCATATACATAAATAAATCTCATGAGTTCTGAGAAGAGGATTTATGGAGTTGATGCTGGATTTTGGTAGAGGTCAACTGTTTATAAGGATACGTGGTGACTAGTTCTGGAAGTACTCAAAGATGAGCCTGTTTGCTGCCACCTCCACCAGGGACTGGCTACAGTTTTCAACTTAACAGCAACTTAAAAGGTTTCTCTCCTTGCCTTCCAATCTCCATTTTACTACCTTTTTAGCAGCCGGGAGTGATGGTACACCCCTTTAATCCCAGCACTTGGGAGGCAGAGGCAGGCAGATCCGCTGTATCTGCTGTGAGTTCGAGGCCAGTCTGGTCTACAAAGTTAGTCCAGGACAGTCAAAGCTACACAGAGAAACCTTGTCTCAAAAAACAAACAAACAATCCCAAACTATATTAGCAAAACCTAACAGAGATCCTACTGATAGGAATCATGAAATATCGGTGAATAATTTTGCTGTCACCATAGACTATTTTAGGAGGGTAGTGTTAGAATTGAGACAGTGAATAAAGGACCTGTGCAAATGGTACATGATAAAATACAGTGATGTTAATAGGAAACCATGCTCTTATCTTCCCTTTCAAAAAACATTATTTTCTGTGTGCCAGACCATTTTGCTCAGAATTAGAAATAGAAAAATACATTAAGGGCTCTGTCTTAAGGGAGTTCAGCTTAAGTGGGCATGGCAAATAAACTACTGTACAGTGTGTTACATGCAGTAACAGATGAGTGGTGGGTTTTGGGAGCCCAAAGGACATAGCAGCCAAGTTGCTGTTTCTTTGCTGAGCTCAGTTTAATGACTGTTATCTTATATTTTGGTCAGAGCCCCCTTTATTTCTGTGTCCATCTCCTGTGAAGGATGCTTTTGTGAGCTGTCTCAATTTTGTCATAATTATTGTTAAGTATTTTTGTGCCTTATTTATCCGAATTATAAAAACTCTTGTTTCCTTGTACTTTAAGTCTAGTGCTATGTATATAGATTGCTTAGTAATTTATTTTTTACTGGATAATGGGAATAAACTGTTATAGACGTATTTCCTCCTTCCAAGGTCATTCAAAAGTAGTTTGGGTAGTCAGTTTTTCTGGAGGTGACAATTCACTTTAGTTAATTGAAGCAGTTACAGCATCAGCAAATGATAGAAAAGCAACTTTAGATTTCTGATAGGCTATATCTCAGAACTTGTAGCATTTATTTTTTTATTGGCTAAAATAAGCCTTTCTTACCTTAAAAAGACATATTTTTATTCTGTGAGAGTTTCACATCATACAACCTATGACATTCACTTCCCAGCCCTTCCCCTTTTGACTCCTCACAAAAATATAAAAATAAGAATTTAAAAAACTCCAGTTTGTGTTATCTGTATATTCACTGGAGCATGGTCAAACTTTCAGTGGCCTGCCCCTTAAATAGAATGGAGTCCCTCCTTCCCCTCCCGCACCTCTTCCAGAAGCCAGCAGTACAGTTGTGGAGAGCTACTCTTCAGCATCCCATCACACTTTTTAAGAGTTCTTTTCAGTGGTTTCCTATCTAGGCTCTTACCTCTGTTTAATTTATGCTATTTCTGGAAGAGAAAACAAATTCCTCATTTGTTTTTGGCATATTTTATCATCAACTCTCCTCTATGTCCTTATTGTTGTATTGATGACTGATCTTTGGTAGCTGTTGTGAAATGTATAGATCCTACATAGTAGTTTGACTTTCTACCTGCTTCCTCCACCATACACATACCTATTGATTTAAAACTAATTGTTTACTTTTTAAAATATGTATGTATCCAAGCCAGTAATTGCATTAAACTTTCACTGTTTACATTACTTTCTGTGCAGAATTTAATTCAGCGTATGAGGGCTGTCTTGGAACTCAGCCAGATGTCTTCTAAAAGGCTTACTATATACTTCAGCATGAGTAGTGGGTATAGTAGAAGGAGCTTTAGAGTTGAGGGTAAGAGACCTGGTTTGTAAGGCTAGGATTGTATAGCTCAGGGAGAATGCTAGCCTTCCTTGCATATGGCCCTAGGCTCAGTCACCAGCCAGCACTTACAAAAGATGGGGAGGGAACAGACTCACTTCGTTTCTAGGTCCTGCTCCAATTACAAGCAGATCTTGAGCTGAATATGTTTGTGTATTCATGTGTCTTTATGCCCACCCAATTGACCTGATGGAGTATTTGTAAAGATAGTAAGAGATAACATAGGTAGATGACAGGGTTTTTGTTTGTTTGTTTTTCTTTTTGTTTTTTAAGTCAACAAAGCCAATTGAAAGGAATGTATGTGAAGAAAGAAACATTGATTTGTGGCTGGTGATAACTTTATGACTACATTTAAGTTTTTGAATTGCCATATTTGTAGACAGTTGTAAAGTTGAAACAGGACAGGGTTTCTCTGTGTAATAGAGCCCTGGCTGTCTTGGACTCTATTGGTAGACCAGGCTGGCCTTGAGCTCGTGGAGATCTACCTGCCTCTGCCTCCCAACTGCTGGGATTAAAGGCGTGCACCACCATCACCCGGCTGCTTCCATAAAATTTTCATTCATTACAGGATTATTATAGTCTTCTCTTTTAAAGTTTTTGTTTGTGATTTGTTAGTTTAAAACATTATGTAACCCTCCCTAACTGCCCCAGAACTTGCTGGATAGATCAGACTGGCCTTGAATTTATAGAAATCCATCTGCGTCTGCCTCTAGTGCTGGCGTTAAAGCTGTGCCACACCCAGCTAAAAAGAACTTGTCAAGATTACAAAAACCTCTCCTGGCTACTGAAATACAGACCTGTAATCTCTGTACTCAAAAGGCTGAGGCAAGAGGATCAAAAGTTCAAGACTGACCTACCTAGTAAGATCCTGAGCCAAAAAACTAAAGTAGGAGGGAAAAAAGTTATAAAAGCCTGAGCTGGGGATGTGTGTCATACAAGGTCGCTTGCCTAATGTGCTGTTCTGTGTTGTGCAGCAGTAGCACCACACATACCTAATTGATTATACAGAGCTTTGCTTTAGTAGGCATCACAAATATATAAACATATATGCTTGATATACACACTCATGGAGCTTTTTGCACTATTTCTACATCATTTTATCTTTTTCCTGAGATTATGAGATTATAGTCTTAAAGAATATGACTTTTTATCATAAATTTTAATTATTAGCTGCTTTTCAAAAGGATTGTTTAACCAGGCTGGCTTCAAACTGACAGAGATCACCTGCCTATGCCTCCCTGAGTGTGTCACCGCGCCCAGCTTCCCCTTAGCTTTTCAAACTGAACTATTTTTTAGGTCTTCTTCTTCTTCTCCTCCTCTTCCTCCGCCTCCTCCTTCTCCCCCTCCTCCTATTTTTTAGGTCTTCTTCTTCTTCTTCTTCTTCTTCTTCTTCTTCTTTTTAGGTCTTCTTCTTCTTCATCATCATCATCATCATCACCATCATCATCAATGGTTATTCAAGACACGTTTTCTCTGTGTCTCTAGTTGTCCTGAAATTCATGCAGTAGACTAGGCTGGCCTTGAACTTAAAGGTCTACCTGCTTCTTCCTGGGACTAAAGATATGACACACACACACACACACACACACACACACACACACACACAAAGTGTCACCATGCCCAGTTTCATTATTCTTTTATTACAAATATAATTTTCAACAATCTATACCGTCTCCAGAAACTTAAAACAGTTAGTGTATTTTTCTGCCTTGTTAGACTTTACTTGGTGGATCTGGGTGTCTCCCACCTAAGACTGCTGCTGCTACCCACCCTGCTGCTCTGGGTGTTGAAGTCAGGGCTTTGTGTGTGTTAGGTAGGACGTCTCCCAGCTGATCTATAATCCTAGCCCCTTAGTGCACATTCCTCTTGCTGTCACAAATACTGCGGTGGACTGGCTCAGTAGTTTGATTTGATTTTGAAGAGATAAAAAATTTTTAATTGCAGATGAGAACTGGGTGGTACCAGGTTTAAAGAATGTGACTTGTCATGTTGGAGAGATGGCTCAGAGGTTAAGGTTAAGCTGCTCTTCCTGAGGTCCTGAGTTTAATTCCCAGCAACCACATGGTGGCTCACAACCGTCTGTACTGAGATCTGGTGCCCTCTTCTGGTGTGCAGGTGTACATGCAGGCAGAACACTATATATAATAAATAAATATTAAAGAAGTAAAAAGAATGTGAGTGGTTGAAAGGATAGACATATGCTATGAACTAAATAAAACTAGATGGTTCTGGTCAAATTAAGCAAAACCCCTCCAAATTGCAGAAAGACCCTCATATAGTCTGTGGCACTAAGGATACTAATTCAGGTAAAACCTATGACTACAATTTCTTTAAATCTAAATTTAGATTTAGACAGACATGGAGAAGTATAGGATGATTATTCTCTTTCAGGTGAAAGTGTAGAAAGCCTTAAGTGCAGAAAGACTTAAAAGCTCTACATACATGCACACTTTCCCTCCTTTCTTGAGATAGAGTTTCTCTGTGTAGCCTTGGCTGTCCTGGACTCACTTTGTAGACCAAGCTGGCCTCGAACTCACAGAGATCCTCTTGCCTCTGCCTCCCTGAGTGCTGAGGTTACAGGCATGCACTACCAGGTTGCATACATATTGATCTTCTGATCTCCTGCCTCTACATCCTTGGGTTTGGATTACAGGTATGAGCTACTGTGTCTGCCTTCTTTGTAAAGACTAATGTATTATTTGCTTCTTTTTGTCTTGCTTTAGACAGAAAAGATAGCAGGTAATGATTGTGATAATGTTGTGACAAATGGTTGGAGTATTCAAGTTAGAAGAAAGTGTCAAAGATCAATCATAGCTCAGGAGAACGAGGCAAATTCTGTTGCTTAGAACATTGAATAATACTTTTAAGCTCTGTGTTGGTGGTACACGCCTTTAATTGCAGTGCTCAGAGAGACAGGCAGGCAGTTCTCTGTGGGTTCCAGGCCAGCCTGGTCTACAGAATGAGTTCCAGGATAGCCAAGGCTACCCAGAGAAACCCTGTCTCAAAAAACCAAAAGGAAAAAAAAAGCTTTTGATTCTACTTAACGTAAGTGTGTGAACAAGGAGACTGGATCTTCAGCTAGAATGATTAGCCTTAGTTCACCCTAGAGCGTAGAAGCTGGGCTTCTTTCCTTTTGGCGTGGAAGTTTGTCCTTCTATTTCTGAAGCCAGCGTTCTTGTTACCAGATTGTTTCCACCTTGTGGCAGCAGTGCTTTAGAAGCTGAATACAAATAGGCAGGAAGCAAAGGGATACCTTCACTGCTTTCTCTGTGTAAGCTGTTCTGGAACCACTATATTGAACAGGCTGGCCTTGAACTCACAGAGAGCTGCCTGCCACTGCCTCCTGAGTGCTGGGACTAAAGGCCTGCACCACCATGCCTTTTTTTTTTTTTCTTCTTGGTCTTAGAACATCCATTAATATGTTTAGAATAGAAATTGTAAAAATACCATTTCCTGTTCTAATCAGCACCTACATAGTCACAAGTTTTGGAGCCCTTTACTATTTTCTTCCTCATTTTCTATATAGTATTTTTAACAATCCAAAGGTTTCTTTTTTGTTTTGTTTTTAGTTCTGCTTTACCTAATTGGTCGTTGTTACTAATAGCTCTAACACAGCAATTTCTGGTCCTTTGAATATTATTGCATGCCTGTTTTAATTAGGAGTCTTACCTTTCTTAATTTGTCCTCTACTTTGGCCAGAGGTGTTTTCATTTTTATTTCTTTTTGCCTAAACTGCGTCTGACCATGTTATTGTGCTGTGGATCTTTTTTACATGGAGCCGCCTTACAGTCCTCTGGTTTACACGTCCAGCTTTACTACCTCTACTCTCCCTTCCTCTTTTGACACATTTCTTGTTGCTAAGTTTGGCCACAGCCTCACAAGCGCTGGGACTGTGTCGGCACACAGTCTCCCTGAGCTTTTGACTCAGACGCGGTGAGTGCCCTGAAACGTTGCTGAGCGTTGCTTTGCTGCTGCTTGTCCTGCCTTCTCTCTTCACTTAATTACTTAGTTACGCTTCTCCAAGGAGGAGTCCTTTCGCCTAGGGAGCCTTGTCTGGTTTCCCCCTCCTGTTTGACTGTGTCTTTGTGCTCTTGTAGTATTTATCAGGTGTGTGAAAACATATATTGGAGTTGTCATTTTCTATCGCAGTGAAGGCCTCTAGTAAATGTTTGCCCACTTTTGTTTTGGTTTTTGCTTTTTCAAGACAGGGTTTCTTTGTGGTTTTTTGGCTGTCCTGGACTCACTTTGTAGACCAGGCTGGCCTTGACCTCAGGGAGATCTGCCTGCCTCTGCCTCCCAAGTGCAGGGATTAAAGGCATGGGCCGCCGCCGCCGCCGCCACCACCACCAGGCCCTACCCACTGTTTTTATTATGGGTCTGCTAGCTAACTTACCATCAGGCAAAGAGAAGGAAAATAAAACTGCTGCTGAGGCAACTAGTGCTGATCATTGAAGGACCTTGAACCTGAAACCAGAGAGAAAGACTGAATTAGGAGCCATCAATAAAGCATCTTTGTGTATAGGCTTAGCGTTAGAGCATGAGATGAGATAACCACGGCAGGAGGATAGTGGGATACTGTATCCAGAATACTATGTTATATAAGTGTACATTTAAGTGAAATCTTTAAAATATTTATTTTCCTTGTAACGAGTAACTTACTTGTGGAGAGCCTAAAAAAATTAAGGTCTGCCAGTACCCAGAAAACAATACTGGATAATAAAGATTTGGAAAGTCAATCTGAATAGTTTTTTCTGTGTTCCATCATGTACAAAAAAATTACAATCCAATTAAGCATTAACGCTACTGCTTACAAAGTACTAGCTAACATAGTGAGTGTCCCAGATGTTTAGTACAATAGCTTTTCAATTAAAAAATGAAGAGCACTTTCTTTTTGTCTTTGGAAGCTTATAGAGATTGGTGTCTGCTTACAGACATAGCTTTAGTTTATAGTACTGAAAGTGGTGTGTATGAGGTGACAGCCACTGCAGTCAGGGTTAAGATGACAGTTTGCTTACTTGGACTTTCTTATTCTTTGGCTTGCCTAGTTTTGAGTACATTTCTAAAATCTAGCATCTTTATCCTGTTACCAAACATTACTTTAAGGAAGAAATTGTTGCTCTTTTGCATGTTATAATATAATGCAAGACATAACATGTAAAGCAAATGTTTAGAGATCGGACAGTGGATTTGAAGTGACCTTTATTTTGCTCTATTCAGAAAGGACACTAACCATGGAATAAAGTCATGAATATCTTTGTTAAAAATGAGGATATCCTGTTTTATTTTTTAGTGTTTAAATGAGCAAACGCTGGATGGTTTTAAGTGCTGTTTGTGGGGAATTAGTTCTATTGTTGTGTGTTACTTTTGACAGGTGTGATGGCTGAAAAATAGCCTCCAAAATCTATCTATGTTAGTTTCTGAAGGTATAAATGTTACTTTACTCAGAGAGAAGGCTTTTGCATATGTAATTAAATCAACAATTTTGAAATGGAGATTATACTGGATTACCCAAGTAGGCTCAAAATGTCAGCACATGTTCTTATAAGAAGGGGCCACTGAGGGACTAGGACCACAGAAAAGAAGGCATTGTGACCACAGAAACCAAAATTGAAATGATGTGGCCACACACCAAACAATGTGTTCATCTGAACAGAAACTTTCATAGAGCTCCCCTGCCCCCCTGCCCCCATGTGCTCCATGCAACCCAAGATAGATTTGAATGTGGGACAGTACAAAATCACAGATTTGAACAGTTAAAAAAGTATATATATAAAACACTTCAATTCTGCAGTTCTGCAGTGTAAACTTTGTAGATGACAATGTCAAAAGTGAGAAAGAGTAGCCCTGCCAACACCTTAGTTTATAGAACTGAAGTAGAATTTCTGGCTTCCAGATCTGTGAGAGATGTTTTGATGTACTAAAAGTATAGAAATGTCCTTTGACAGCTAGACAAATGCTAGGATAGCAGCCATTCTTCCAAGCATTTCTCAATAACCTCATTTATTCATTTATTCATATTTCTCCTATTGTAAAGGGAGTGTGATTATTGCTTACTTACTGGACTATAGTTTAACTTCATGTGTTGAAAATACGTTTCACAATTTGTATCATTGAAGCCCCTGGTAAACATTTATAGGCATTGAACGTATGAGACTTTAGCATAGTGTTTTCTCCCTCTCTCTCTCTCTCTCTCTCTCTCTCTCTCTCTCTCCCCCCTCCCTCCCTCCCTCCCTCCCTCTCATTTATTTATTTGGTTCCCTAGTTAGAGGGAAAAACCTTGCTTGTATTTGCTGTTTCCCAAGTGCTTGAGGATAATTGAACTCTGAAGGGGCATATTTTGAGATACTGATTTCTAAGCCATAAAATTTGAACACCAATTTGGGGACTACATATATGTTTGTACTATAATACCTCGTTTTCAAATACTAAAACTTTTTGTCTCCTTTTTATTCCTAGCAATGTCTCAGGCTGTGCAGACAAACGGAACTCAACCATTAAGCAAAACATGGGAACTCAGTTTGTACGAATTACAACGAACACCTCAGGTAATACAGACGACTGTAAGTTAGGGAAATGGGAGAAAAGGAAAGCGTAAAGAGAATTTGGCAGTAATTGTAAACTTACATGATAGCAGTCCTGAATCATGTGTTTGGCTGACGCTTCGGCCAACATTACATACTCCCATACCAGCCTCTGTTAGGCACTAGGGGAGCAATATTGAATATACTTCATGTGGGCTTAGCTTAAAAAATATTTAGAGACGAAACAACTTAATATTCATAAAATTACATGCATGAGAATGAATAAGGGGAAAGTCTCCTTTGTAGTAATAGGAAATATGGGGCAATTTGAAAGTTGGGGGAGGAATGGACACTTGTAAGAAAGCAAACATGCCAAGAATTGGAGGGATGGCAGGTTTGAGGCAAAGATGCTTAAAACTGTTCATTTTTAACATTTTTGTCCATGGATTGGACAGGCAGAGGAGCTCACTGGAGTCTGGAAAAAATATAAGATATTTAGGATTGTCAGTACATTTTAACCTGGATATGAGAATTAAGAGAAAAATCATCCAGAGACGTTCACCTCTTAGAAATTAAGTAATGGAGGGACTCCAGACTTATATTGCTGCCCGAGAGCCGGATACAGCTGTGCTGCGGCCGTACTGCGCCCAGTCTCCAACTAGAGGACCTGGAGAAAGAATGTTAATAGGAGCCAAGTGGTGTGGCACATGCTTTTAATCCCCACCACTCAGGAGACAGAGCCAGGTGGATCTCTGTGAGTTCAAGGCCAGCCTGGTCTACAGAGTGAGTTCAGGACAGCCAGGACTGTCACACAGAGAAACCCTGTCTCCAAATTAGACAAGAACAACAACAAAAAATGTTAATAGGAAAATATAGTTCCTTGGGCCACTTGCACTCTGCGTTGTCAGGATGGATACCAGCAGTCCAGTCTAATAGCCAACACCAAACAGCAGCAGGAATCTGAAGCCGTGGCACGATCCAGCAGAAATAGTATGGTTCTGCCAAATCAGCACAAGTCAGGGGAAGTGGCCAGAATGAGCCAGACCACCGTGAGAAGTTCTCTGGAAGTGAAGACCCATGAAGACCAGCGGAGAGTTACAAGGCGTAGCAGTGTGTAGCAACGCAAAAAGCGTCCTCCTACTGTCCATGATGTTCTATTTATACTTTACAAATATTATGTGCCCTCTCTGTTCACAGCAAAACATCACATGTCCCATCCAAGACTTCGTCTAGAAAAACACCACGATACAACTTAGTCTTCAAAGAAATCAGAAACTTTCACTTCATATTCTCCTTTCTGTTTAAAAAAACTTGTCTTTTTCTAACGTTAACAATCTATACATAATAGAAATGATTATGAGAACCATAAAACTAGAACTTTATATCACATTTTAAATAAGCTGCTTATATACAAAATATTAAACAATAGTCAGAACAACTTTAATTTTCTGTGAAGATATATATTTCAATATATAACAGTTTTTAAAAGCCCTCATTTTTCTAACAATATACAATAATTAAACAAAATAACTTTAAATTTCTATCAGTATACATTAGTCCGTACCAAAGTAAAATATTTAAGACTAGTAGATTCCACTTTATTTTTTAAAATTTTTACTCAATAATATAATGATGATCATGATATTATTCCCTTTCCCCCCATGTTTATATAAGAAAGATAAGAGAAAAAGAAAAATAGAAGAGAGAGATCCTTGATTTACACTTATTTTGAAGCCAGGTGTGGTGGCGCACAACTTTAATCCTAGCACTTAGAGGCAGAGGCAGGCAGATCGATGTGAGTTCAAGGCCAGCCTGGTCTACAAAGCGAGTCCAGGGCAGCAAAGACTACACAGAGAAACCCGGTCTTGAAAAATTAAAACAAAAAACAAACAAAGCCTTTATTTTGTTTCCTTTCTGACCATAACTAATAACAACCTACCACCCTAGATGATAACAAACACCTATAACACATCAAACAACCATAAACATCCATCCTACTTTTTGGGAGTGGGGGAGTTATGTTCTTAAAATTATTTGGGAGCAAAGATATCTTTTGCGTACCCTATGAAAATAGAGATAATGGCCAATTGCTGGGAAAGCTAGCTGTATCTTTCCAGTCTCTGTTTGACCAGTCTCTGTGTCGTTCGTCATTTGCACTAGCCCTTTTGAAGTTGATTTGTGTAAATGGTTTGGAGAACTGTGTGTGAGTAAATCACCTGAGCTATTTGCTTTGTGAAGCCATTGATGTCTCAACTGATAATTCCCAGCTTATTCCTTACCAGATTATTCCTGGTAAAATGTAATTCCCTGTAGATACACCAATCCTTTACAATCTTGGGGAATAACTCTGTGCTGCATAGCTCAGTTACTTAACATTTCTTTAATGAATGGAGAATGCAAGCCATACAATACAACAGCCTCTTTAACATGTTTTAGGTCTAGCATGTCTATTGGATGCCATGTCAACTCACAAGCATGGCTACTCTCATTACCAGGCATATGCTGCACAAAGACTAGGAAGGCTGATGGTGCCTGTGTAGCCCCAGGCATCTCCTGGTGGCACACTTGGCTCAGCACTAACCCCTTGTTTCTTGTACAGACTCCTGCTCTTCCTGGCCCCTTGCCTCACAGAGGTGTTCAGGACACCTGGTGTCGAAAGTGGGTGGGGCAGTCTGCCTTTCGGCCTAGTTTGCTTCCTCTTTCATTATGTGGGCAATGCCCTGTATTGGACACCAAGCCTGAACCCTGCTGTTCTCCCACTGGCTTCTTTTGTTCTCCAAGCACTTCAACCTCTGTTCACAGACTTTCTAAGTGCATAGCCAACTCTTCACACCTTTCTAACACAGGAGAATTGAGTGAACCTTCAGAGTGTTCAGCTTTCCCTCCAAAGTCTATTTCAACATGATATATATGAAGACTTAAGACGCAAAAACAGAAAAAAACCCCTCTGGGAGCAAGGCAGATCATCCAGCAACAGTATTGCCACCCCATCAAAACCTGCCGATTTCTCTACTGCATTAGAAGTGAAGTAACCCACTGTGCCTAAACCACCGCTGGGCGCCACATACAGGCTTAGGTTTTTGTTTTTGTTTTTTTAATTGACATTTATTATCATGTATTAGTATCCTGCCTGCATGTACACCTGCAGGCCAGAAGAGGGCATCAGATCACATTATAGATGGTTGTGAGCCACTATGTGGTTGCTGGGAATTGAACTCAGGATCTCTGGAAGAGCAGCCTTAACCTCTGAGCCGTCTCTCCAGCCCTAGGCTTAGATTTTTTTTAAAACCTACTTTATTTAGAGTTCTTAAACTTCACTTGTAACCCACTAACCAGAGGAAGGGGAAAAAGAATATTAAAGAAAAAAGGGTTGTGGACCTGTTTAGACATAGTTCCTTGGGCCAATTCCACTCTGTGTTGTCAGGACACCAGCAGTCCAGTCCAGTAGCCAACACCAAACAGCAACGGGAGTCTGAAGAGGCAGAAGGATCCAGCAGAAACAGCAAGGCTCTGCTGAATTGGCATGAGTCAGTAGAAGAGGCCAGAATCGGCCAGAGTATCAAGAGAAGTTCTCTGGAACAATTCTCTCTGCAAAGTGAAGACCATTGAAAACCAGCCAAGAGTTGGACGGCATAGCAGTGTAGCAAGCAAAAAGTGTTTTCCCATAGTTCGTGGTGTTTTATTTTGTACTCCTTCCAAACATCACACACCATCTCACAAGACTTCTGTAAAAACATTAAGTGCCCTCGCATGCCCTCTCAAAGACAGCCCCCAGAAAAATATCACATATACAACTGAGTCTCAAATCAATAATTTCCACACTTCATTTCTCCCTCTCTCCCTCCCTCCCTCCTTCCTTCCCTCCCTCACACCTACCTTTAGGGTTAAGGGCATTTAAATAATGCAGTGGTGTTAGGGTTTAAGAGCCTACAGGAATATTTTAGCTAAGAGAATATTGACTATGAGTTGGCCATAGTAGTGATTTGGATGATAGGTACATAGATGTTCACTTTTATGATCTTCAGTACTTTTGTGTGTTTGAGTTTGTAGACAATTTAAAAAAAAAGATTAAATAGTCATTCTTTTCCAGGAGGCAATAACAGATGGCTTGGAAATTGTGGTTTCACCTAGAAGTCTTCACAGTGAATTAATGTGCCCAATTTGTCTGGATATGTTGAAGAACACCATGACTACAAAGGAGTGTTTACATCGGTTTTGTGCAGATTGCATTATCACAGCCCTTAGAAGTGGGTATGTTGGAATGAGTTCTTACTGGACCCTTAGATTACAAGACAGTAGTTTTTTCTGGAGTTTGAAAAATATATTGCCCATAAGTGTTTGAGAACTAGAACCTTTCCTAGAGAGCGTACAGAATAGGTTTTAATTATTGGAGGGCTTTTGTCCTTCTTTTAAGATAGGATATTTCTTACATTGTGCCCATGCTAGTTGCCATGTGGTTCACACTTGCCTTGGGTTCCTATGTAGTCTCCTGCCTTAGCCTCCCAAGTGCTGACATTACGTGGGTGAGCCGCCATGCCCTGCTCTCAGGTGTCTCCCTGTCTCTCCTCACCCCACCCTTACCAATCAAATCAACTAAGGTTTCTGAAATCCTGATAAACATCTTTATTTGCTTTTCAAGGGGAGTTTGGTTAGCCATTTGACATTTTTTGTGTGATAGTAAAAATAACTGTTTAGAAATTGGACATTTTTCTTTTTAGCCCAACAATATTGTCATGATTACATTTTCTTTCTTTTTGTTTAGCAACAAAGAATGCCCTACCTGCCGGAAAAAACTAGTTTCTAAAAGATCACTAAGGCCGGACCCAAACTTTGATGCACTCATTAGCAAGATTTATCCGAGTCGTGATGAGTATGAGGCTCATCAGGAGAGGGTGTTAGCCAGGATCAATAAACACAACAATCAGCAGGCGCTCAGCCACAGCATTGAGGAAGGGCTGAAGATCCAGGCCCTGAACAGGTATGTGAGAAGGAGGACTACCTGACGAGCAAGGTGAAGTGATAAATAGCTGTTCTGTACCGCTGCCTTCTCTGACAGAGATTATACACACTCTAGGGAGTTGTGTTTAAAATGCTAGAACCTTGGCCTGTGACATCTGCTGAACCCATAGTGGGAGGAGAGAGCCAACCTCTAACAGGTAACCTTTGGCTTGGACACACATTCCCGTTCCCACAGATGTAACACACGCGCACGCGCACATGCGCGCGCGCGCACACACACACACACACACACTGAAAATAATAAATGTGAAAACCATCTTCTTGTGCCTCTTCGGCATGGAATAATTATATTGAGAGGGGAGTCTGTATATATCCCTGATTGTTTTTAAGGTCCCTTTTTAGTGAAGTTTTCATCATAATGGTTTGTTATAATGTCCTTGTGAAAGTTATTAGTGACCTTTACGTTAATTATACAATACAATGGTTGATTGAGCTGAAGACTTCATTGTGCCCAGCAACATTTAATGCAATTTATTTCTCTTTCCTCATGTAATAGTTTCTTGTCTGGATTTCAGGAGAGACTACTTGCCCTTTTTGTTGTTGTTATTAGCTATTCTTTCAAAATTAATTTATTAAGTGTTCATTTCTCTAATTCTTACAAATGGAGTGTTTCCAGCATCATTCTTTGTCCAGCTTTCAGTACAATAGCTTTTCTGCAGATCATTTCCTTTAGTTTCATGCTTTAATTACCATCCATTTCATACCTAGGCTGGACTGCTGGATTTTAGCCTGAATTTATTTCATCTTCAGTAGCTGAGAGATTGTTCTTTGTATTTAAGACAGGGTCTCACTATGGAGCCTTGGCTGGAACTTGAGCTCACAGAGATGGGCCTGCTTCTGCCCTCTGTGTGTTGGGATTAAATGTGAATACAGCCATAGGTGGCCTCCTCTTGCATAATTAAAAAGCATTTCAGAATTAGCATATTCAGCACAAAGACTGTATCAGGACCCTGCTTATTTCCGTTGTTTCCCTGCTTTTAGCTAATAGTTTAGCCAGCTTTCAGGGATAGTCCTCGTTTTTCAAATAGGAGATGCACTGGGCATGGTGGCGCCGCCTTTAATCCCAGCACTTGGGAGGCAGAGGCAGGTAGATCTCTGTGAGTTTGAGGCCAGACTCTACAAAGTTAAGTCTAGGACAGCTACACAGAGAAACCCTGTCTCAGAAAAACAAACAAACAAATCTCAAATAGGAGGTGCTAGTAAAATGGCTGTCATATGACTCAACAGCAGAACGGCTTGTAAAGTTTTTTTTTACCTCTCCATCTTCAGGTGTCATCCCAGATCAAGTAATTGGAGCCTCCACATACTACTGTTTCTGTGTTACAAATGATTCTGATGTGGTCAAAAACCCCTCTGTCAGCTGGGTGTGGTGGCGCACGCCTTTAATCCCAGCACTTGGGAGGCAGAGGTGGGCGGATCGCTGTGAGTTTGAGGCCAGCCTGGTCTACAAAGTGAGTCCAGGACAGCCAAGGCTACACAGAGAAACCCTGTCTCAAAAAACAAAAAACAAAACAAAAAAAACCAACCCTATGTCAGGCTGGAGAGATGACTCAGAGGTTAAGAGCACTGTCTGCTCTCCCAAAGGTCCTGAGTTCAATTCCTAGCACCCACATGGTAGTTCACAGCCATCTATAAATGAGATCTGGTGTACTCTCTTGGGGGGCAGGCAGAACACTGTATACATAGTAAATAAATATTAAAAAAAAACTCTGCTGTAAATGTTAAAAGATGAGTTCCATTCTGTGAATACAACTATATGTCTGAAAGTAAGATGCAGAGTTAAATGTTCATTGCACTTCTTTTTAGAGGATTGCACAATCCTGAGTTGTTAAGGCTTACTAGTTTTTTACTTTAGTTTCACGAGGAACACACTTTTCCTTGGTAAAATATTTCTATAGATAGCTTCTGGTTTTGCCTAACCCTTTGGAGATTAGAGGGTAATTTGTGGGTGTCAGTTCTTTGCTTCCATCAGATTGGTTCTGAGGTTGGAACCTAGATGTCAGGTGACCACAGGGCCCTTTTCTGTACCATCTGCATCGCCTGGCCTGTGCGATATACAGACTCTTGATTGGGAGCTACTTTGTAGTTTCCTTACTGTTCCTCAGTGCAGCCCCCTGTCTGCCTTCCGCCCTGGGCTATCCAGGCTTCAGGCTCGATGCTCACCAAGCTGAACTTGGGGAGGGAAGCTTAGTGGGGCTAGTGGGACTCTGTTGGTGAGTGCATGAGAAACAGCCTTTGGTTTAATTGAGGGGTACAAAGGCTATTTTTAAACCTTGGGGGAATGGGTAGAGGGTTTCGAGGTGAGTGTACATCATTGGCCAGGCCCACGGTGCTGGGAATACCTTATTTGCATGAAGAGGATTCCGGGTGCTTGCTGGCATAACCTTTTAAGGAGAGAAGAAGTTTAGTCTCTTTGGCCATCAGGCTATGTGACCAAGGGTGGCAAAGGTAGGCCTCATAAAGCTACATGCTCTGGGACCTGCAGGTTCAGGTAGGGAGAGAATGGTCCTGTTCCTGCCCTTGCCAGTCTCAAGATTCTGGGGGTTTGGACACAGCTTGACCTCATTCTTGCTCCCCTAGTCAAAAGGCTCCCCAGCCCCACACTTCATCTTAGCTTCTGCCTCTCAGGGCACTTGAGTGTGTTCATTCTTTCAGAGACCCTGTCCCAGATGAGGCATATGGTACAGCTCTTTCACTTACTTTGACAGTCTCTGCTGAGTGCTGTATATACTAAGACTCCATTCCATCCTTCCTGCCTGCCTTTCTTCTACAGCACTTACTTTCTGACATGGGTTCCCTGCTGCACTAAGAGAATGAGCCTTTAGGGAGTAGAGAACATCAGAATACCAACTCCTACAATCCCAGTACTTAGAACCAGGCTTAGTTTAAAATAACTAACTGCTCAGTAAATACCTCGAATATGTGAATTTAAAAAAATTTTGATAATGTGAAGTAAAATTATTTTCTGTGCAAAGTTTTGGTGTATCCACTGCTGGCATATTTACTTTGGAGTCTAGATTCCACTTTGAAATGTTTTTCCCTTGAATTTTTAAAATACGTTCATACACTGGGAGGTGGTGGCGCACGCTTCTAATCCCAGCACTTCAGAGGCAGAGGCAGGCAGATCCCCATGAGTCCGAGGCCAGCCTCGTCTACAAAGTAAGGCCAGGACAGCCAAAGCTACACAGAGAGACCCTGTCTTGAAAAACCAAAACCAACCAACCAAACAACTTTCATATAGATCTATTTTATGTAGTAAGTAGCTAAGTATTTATAATTTCATCCTCCATTCTAACTCTGTCCTTTTGTCATTTTGTGAGATAGGGTCTTGTCATATAATTCTGCTATATGAACTATAGAACTAACAGTATAGAGCAGGCTGGCCTCAAGTGTGTGGCAATCCTCATGCCTCAGTCTCTCAAGTACTGAGATTACAGTGGTGAGCCACTACCCCTAGCCACAATTTTAAGTTGTTTATTGCTCTTCATATACTAGTCAAGACTTGTAAAATTTTACCGTCAGGACAATGCATCCTACTTAGATGTCACTTATTTTTTCTTACCTGAACATCTTTTTTTTTGTTTGTTTGTTTTTTTGTTTTCTTGAGACAGCGTTGGCTGTCCTGGACTCACTTTGTAGACCAAACTGGGGTGGAACTCATAGTAATCCACCTGCCTCTGCCTCCCGAGTGCTGGGATTAAAGGTGTGCGCCACCACCACCCGGCTCCTGAATATCATTCTTCAAATGCTGCCTAACATGTTACAGCAGCTTTGCTGCTTTGGCTTCACATAGTCATTTGTTGCTGTTGAGTTAGTTTTTTGGTTCTTTTTCCATCATGTGGGTCTTTCCATATATTTAATAAATTATGTTAACCATATTTAAATATTAAGAGAGCTTATTTAACAGAATTCTTTTCATCTTATAAAACAAACTCAGCTGGGCATGGCAGCTCAGCCCTTTAATCCTGGGGGGCGGGGCAGCAAATGGACCGCTGTCTGTCTGTCTCCTCCTCTTCCTCCTCTTCAACTTTTTTTTTTTCTGAGACAGGGTTTCTCTGTGTAGCCTTAGCTGTCCTGGGCTTGCTTTGTAGACCGGGCTGACAATTTACAGCGATCTGCCTGCCTCTGCCTCCCAAGTGCTAGGATTAATGGCATGCGCCACCACACCCGGCCTCCTCTTTTTTTTTTTTTTTTTTTTTAAATAAGGTTAAGCAAACAAATGTCAAGGTATCAAAAAACAAACAACACCCAAATTCTGAACTTGAGTAGAAAACTTGGCTTGAAGTTTGATGCTTTAAAGATCCTAACGAAAGCTTTATTACTTTTCTCTTCTTAATTAGATTACAGCGTGGCAAAAAGCAACAGATTGAAAATGGCAGTGGTGCAGAAGATAATGGCGACAGTTCACATTGTAGTAATGCATCCACACACAGCAATCAGGAAGCGGGCCCTAGTAACAAGCGGACCAAAACATCGGATGATTCTGGGCTTGAGCTTGATAACAACAATGCAGCAGTGGCCATTGACCCGGTGATGGATGGTGCTAGTGAGATAGAGTTGGTATTCAGGCCCCATCCAACACTTATGGAGAAGGATGACAGTGCGCAGACAAGGTAAGTGTGTGAATTAGTTACCTGATTTCAGAGGGTTTAATTTGGAGTGTAGTAGGACAGTTTGTATATGAAATAAAATCAGTATTTGCCATCCTAGTTTTATGGTTCGATTTGAATGAGATAGCTTGTTTGCCCATTCCTCCTCCCTCCCTTCCTCTCTTTGTATGAAATGTTGTTCTTCATAAAGGAACAAACCTCATAGGCGATGAAGAAAAAGGTAATCCAGAGTAGGTGCTGAACTAACACTGGTAAGGGTGAGCTCCAGTGAGTGCAAAGAAACATCAGGTGTTTGTTGAATGAGTAATTGAATAGTATACCTTGTTAAAAAATCCTAAGGTCAGCACTTCTGTGTTCACCTTCATCCTTCAAAACCAGAATAATTCTTTTCTTTTTTTCTTTCTTCTGTTTGTTTTTTTGTTTTTTCTTTTTCTTTTTCCCCCTTTTTTTGTTTTGTTTAGTTTTAGACAGGGCTTCTCTGTGTAACCTTGGTTGTCCTGGACTCACTTTGTAGACCAGGCTGCCTTGAATTCACAGCAATCCACCTGCCTCTGCCTCCTGAGTGCTGGGATTAAAGGCGTGCGCCACCACGCCCGGCTGAAATGTTAATTCTTAGACAATTCTTATTCTTTTTTTTTTTTTTTAAGATTTATTTGTTTATTGTATATGAGTGCTTTATCTGCAAAAGAGGACATCAGACCACATTATAGATGGCTGTGAGCCACCATGTGGTTGCTGGGAATTGAACTCAGGAGCTCTGGAAGAGCAGGTGGAGCTCTTAATCACTGAGCCATCTCTCCAGCCCCAACAATTCTTATTCTTAATATTCGTCGTGTTGCATCCAACAGATTCTTGTAATTGGGTTTGAAAGGTTTGCTGATTGATTTATTTTTTAAAATTGTAAAATTGTTTGATTTTTTTGTTGTTGTTGCTTTGTATTTTAGAAGGTAAAGGTGATGAACTTTCATGTCTTTTCTTTTTATAAAGCAGTTAATTTCTAATGTTTTTAGAAATTGGGACATGTTTTACATGGCTTTTTGGCTATATAATTTAGGAACATTTTTGTTATAGTCAACAAATTGAATTTTTGATGCTTTATTCTTTTAGATACATAAAGACTTCGGGTAATGCTACTGTTGATCACTTATCCAAGTATCTGGCTGTGAGGTTAGCTTTAGAAGAGCTTCGAAGCAAAGGAGAATCAAACCAGATGAACCTCGATACAGCCAGCGAGAAGCAATACACCATCTATATAGCGACAGCCAGTGGCCAGTTCACCGTGAGTATTTACATTAATGGGCTGTTGAATGTGTGAGCTCCTTGACCAAGTGGCCAGTAGTGGTGTGGGGTCTGTTTGGAATAAGAACCCTGAGGCCCCGAAAGGAAAAGTAGCAGATAAGTGGCTTGTGGTGCCCTTTGTTCTGCTGTGGCCTTTGCATTAGTTTCCCTATTACTGAGCACAGTACACTCTCATGACATCACCTCTCTTTTGTTACAGGTATTAAATGGCTCTTTTTCTCTGGAATTGGTCAGTGAGAAATACTGGAAAGTGAACAAACCCATGGAACTTTACTATGCACCCACCAAGGAGCACAAATGAGCTTTTAAAAATCAATCCTGAGACTGAACTTTTTATAGCCTATTTCTTTAATATTAAAGATGTTCCATCATTGCCGTTAGGGACAGATCTGGGATAATGTTCAGTTTTCTTTCTGAGCCAGACTTGTTTACACTATTAGATTCATTTCCCCTTAATTTAAGACTTACTTTTTGGAAGGGACTCTAGTAACTTAGTAGTCCCTTGCCCCTTTAAGAGTATAACTAAGTTATATACTTACAGGAAGTGTGGTTCCTTTGGGGAGGACACTTAGACTTGGAGTGTTTCCTAGTTCTCTATTTTTTCCTTCCTTCCAGTTTTTGATCTTTTGAGACAGGCTCTCATTATAAAGCCCTGGCTAGCCTGGAACTCATTGAGTAGACCAGGCTGGCCTTGAATTTGGAGTGATAACTCCTGCCTGAGTCCTGGGGTTTAGGCATGGATTACCATGCCTGGCTTAAGATTCATTTGGCCATCAGCCATCTTTCCCCTCTCAAAAGTTTTTTAGCCTAAAGAGTGTTAGACAATATGTATTCTGACTTTTTCCCTTGGAGTCTTGTATATTTATAGTTTTCTATATAAACTGTAGTATCTTCATGAAGACCGAGGCTCAAATTTACTGTGCTTAAAACAATTCTCATAGGATTATTATTTTCATGGTATTTTCTTACATAATATCTCATTTAAAAAGAGGTTCTTTATGAACTTGGTGTCCATTGTCATGCAATGTCTTTTGTTTCTTCATTTGTTTTCACTATAAGCTTAGGATTTCTGGTCATGGGAAAGAAAACTAAAGTTCTCTGAGAACATGGTTCATTACAGGTTTCACTCAAGACAGAAAAGTTGGAGATAATATGTATTGCTCTGTGCAGTTGAGAGTTCATTTCTTCTGTATTAGTTCTGCTGTTCAGTTCCTTTATTATGTATGTTTAATGCTTTTCTTTATTAAAATACCAGAGATAACGGAGATATTTTGCACTTTAGCCTTGATGAAAAAGTACAAGATATGTTCAAAGCTTCCCTTAATTTCTTATTAATTCTAGAATAACATGACACCTAGAGTTAAAAAAGGGAAAAGAAAGGTTGCTTTTGTTGGAAGAGTTCTTTGTATTTTGAGTTGCTATGTTTTTATAAATTTAGTGTGCTGCTAATTACACTCTAGAAGCAGGTTATGGAGTGTGTGAACATTGCTCTGATACATAATGAGACAGTCCTGTAGAGAATTTCTGCCAGTTGAGTAGTCATTCAAATATTCTTAGTTTTGTATTAAGAAAGTATTGATAGTTTGGGAGCCACAAGGCTTTATGCTGACCAGTCAGACTTAAGTCTTATTTTTCATTTCTGTCCTGATTCTACATATGTCTCCAAGTTTATATTCTCACAGTATTTACAAAGTCATGTTTGCATTGAGAAATTTCACCCAAAAGGGGTTTGATAGGAGGAAGTAGACCTCCAGTACCATTTGTAACTCAAGTCTGTCTAGTCGTTAAAACTACTTATCTGTCAGTATAGACAGTTGGGGGCTAGCTTGATGCTTTCAATCTTGAGCCAAGTATGAAAACTTACAGGCATACTCAATTTTTTACAATTTTATTGAAAATATTTGAAATCTGTTTTTACAATTTTTTTGGTAATCTGTGCCATAAGATTTGAAAACCACCAAAAATTATAAGAACTTTTCTATCTAATTCCTTTTCTGGGTTAATGTTAGGTTGTATACATTATTAATGCATGTTTGCTGAATATAACTCTTGTTTTGTGATGTAATGGCTTAGATTTTATTGGTGACATATTAGATTAGTAGTTGTATTAAATGATTAAATTCTCCTTGTGGTTATTGTGAAATTTATATAAGCTTTGTGCTTAGAGAATGTATGTTTCTGCCTGTCAGTATGGGAGCACATAAACTGTTTGCATCATGTAGTGAAGTTATTAGATGTGGACTCCTTTGCCAAATACATAGGTCATTGGTAGAACACTGAGTGCAGAGTGAGCGTGTGTCTGTGTCTGTTTATGTGGGGCTGGTGGCTAGATTGGCAGGAGAATATAGATGGCAGAAGAAATGCTGTTACCAACCAAGGATTCCAGGGACATTCATCTCCTCCCTGCAATCACTGATACAACCAAATCTACAGATCTTCCTTGTTTGGGGAACTTAGAAGTCAAAAGGTGTACTTGTGTTGCATAGCCACCCTTGAGCTCCAGGGCTCAATTAATTCTCCTGCCTCAGTCTCCTAAGTAATGAGGTGCTAACTATAGAGCATAATGCTCATTTTAAACCCTCTTCCTGGGAATGGGGTGGTATCTAGTGACTGTATGTACATCTGTACTATATGTTAGAATTACCTCTATTTCCAAAACTTTGAACTTCCCAAACAGAAACTTTACACACTAACCAGTCACCCTCATAAACTCCTCCGCCCTATTTGATCATTTCTGTTCCACTGAGCCCTCTTTCCAGCTTCTAGTTTGGATTTTGTTGTTGATGATGATGTTGTTTTTCAAGACAGGGTTTCTCTGTGTAATAACCCTGGCTGGCCTGGAAGCCACTTGTAGATCAGGCTGGCCTTGAACTCAGAAGAGATCTGTCTGCCTCTGCCTCCCTAGTGCGGGGATTTCAGGAGAATACCACCACACCTAGCTTCTAGTTTGGGTTTTTTTGTTTTGTTTTGTTTTGTTTTGTTTTGTTTTGTTTTGTTTTGTTTTGTTTTGAGACAGGGTTTCTCCGAGTAACAGCTCTGGCTGTCCTGGAACTCGCTCTGTAATCCAGGCTGGCCTTGAGCTCACTGAGATAGATCCACCTGTCTCTGCCTCCCGAGTGCTGGGATCAAAGGTGTGCGCCACTACCACCTGCCTAGTTTGGGTTTTTATACATTAAGGACCACCTCTTCAGGACAGCCCAGGCTACACAAAACACAGTAAAACCTTGTCTGGAAAAACAAAAAAGTAATGCACACTTTGAGTATGTAACGAGCAGTCACATCTGTGTGTGGGAGCGTGGGTTTTAGCCACACTTTCCTGTAGATGGAAGGTTCAAGAGTATCTTTAAGACCTAGAATTAACCAAAGGCTTCTGACAGTTTTAAGAATATTCACAAACTTAGCATTTACATAGTATTTCAAATTGACCCTTCCCTACTTTCCTTAGCTTTCAAATACATGGTTTCACAGAGATAAGAAAACCAACTGCCCTGTATAAGCAAAAGTTGAAAACTGAGGCACAGCACGAAGTGCCTTACTAGAGTGTTAAGGGCATAACTTATCCAAATAGTAAGTGACCAATAAAGTAATGAAGGAAAGATGTGTGTGATCTGGACAACAGATGAATACGCTACAAACTTCAATGAGGTCATTAAGCAGGAAACACATGGAGAGTAAACTCTGATACCCAATGTTGTTAGTGTCAAAAGTTTGAGACAGCATTTCCGGTAGCCCAGGCTGGCCTTGAATTAGTTTAAAGAGTGACTTTGAACTTTTAAATCTTCTGCCTTTACCTCCTCTAAGTACTGGGATTACAAATGTGCACCAAGACCACACCCAGTTTTATGCTGACTCTGGATTGCATTCTTAGCCAAAAAGTCTAGTTGCTGACAACAGTATATTAAAAGACATGGAGGGCTGGAGAGATGGCTCAGCAGTAAAGAGCGCTGGCTGCTCCTCCAAAGGTCCTGAGTTCAAGTCCCAGCAATCACATGGTAGCTTACCACCATCTATAATGTGATCTGATGCCCTTTGGCATGCATGTGTACATGCAGATAGAGCACTCCTACATTAAGCAAATAGTTAAATCTTTAAAAAATGTTTAAAAATTGTTTTTATAAAAGACATGGAAAGGTACAGGCAGGGAAGCATCTATGAGGAATTAAAGATGTTGAACTTGTATTCAGGTTTTGTGAACCTGCCCAAATAGCAGAGATGCTATGGTTAAGTAAGTTGTGAAAATATGGAAAAATGTCTTGCCAAATAGGAAATACCAATAAAGAGATAATTAGGGGAATCTCAATAGAGATTTTGATTGAAAAATAAATTCGGGGACCAGGGAGCAGAAAGGTGACTCAAGTGTTGAGAGTCCACTGTTTTGTGCAGGGCCGTGGTTTTGTTCACAGTAGCTGCATTAAGATGGCTAACAATGGTTCTAGGTGATCTGATGTCTGATTCCAGTCTTTGAAGGCACTCACATGACACATGTAACTCATGCAGGTACATACATAAATTAAGGGGGGCGGGAACTGTTTGGGCCACTGGTGGTATTGCATACCTTAAATCCTAGCACTCAGGAAGCAGAGGCAGGCAGATATCCAAGTTTGAGGCTAGCCTAGTCTACAGAATAAGTTCCAGGACAGCCAGGGCTACAAAACCCTGTCTTTAAAAAAAGAAAAAAGAAAAAAAAAAAAAACAGCTAACACAGAATGAAAAGAGTATTTGGAGAAACCATTTCTGCAGACTTTAAACTTGGACAACAAAACAACAGGGGGTTGGAGAGATGACTCAAGAGTCTTCCAGGGGACCTGAGTTTAATTCCCAGCAATCACAGGGTGGGATCTGGTGCCCTATTTTGATGCGCAGGTGTATATAAAGACAGCACTCGTATACAATACATCTTTAAAAACCTAACAAAACCCCATCAACCTTCACATCTGCATTGCAAACTACACTCTACAGTAGACTGAACCTTGTCTTCCAAACACTTGTAACTAGCAAGAGAAAAGGAATTCACATTCAAAGACTCCTTAACAAGTTTCCCATCAAACCATGGGTGTGGGGAGTTTGTGGTGGGGATACCATGGCAGCCCCATGCCAAGATATGCCCCTGAGGAATTAGACCACATAACAGATATGGTATAAGAAGGCTTATTGGGGGAAAGGGTGAGGCAGTGAGCAAGACAGAAAATAGGGGGAGCTGGGCGGCAGGGAGTACTCTTATTTGGTAGTCATACCTAGTGGGCAGAAGGTGATGTAAGATGTTGAAAGGGCCCTGCGGGCAGACCAGCTTAATCTAGCAGTAGCGAATGGCATTTTAAAGGACTAAACAATAATAATAAAAAATTTCATGCTTAAGATGGTTATACAAAAATACAATTAAGGCATTCTCACACTAGGCCAGAATGTATAATATAAAAAAGACAGAACAGTACAACAGGCTATATGGTGACATTTATCTTTTCAGTTTGAAGGGCAAAAGGTCTTAAGGTCAAATAGCTAGCAATAGATCTGAAAACCTTAGTTCCTCACCCTGGGCACCAAAATATGGAGATGGACCACATTAAGGATTCCTTACATGATCTTAAATGTTCCTCACATAGAGCACCAAATTGTAGTTGATGTGAATAATATTAAAAAATAATAAACTGAGCAATCAATATGAAGAGTTAAGGAAACAACACTCTTATTCTATTGCTGTGAGGAGACACCATGACCAATGCAACTCTTACTAGAGAAAGCGTATAGTTGGGAACTTGCTTACAGTTTCAGAGGATTAGTTTGAAAGCATGGCAGCAGGTTTGGTTTTATAGTAGTTGAGAGCTACATCCTGATTCACAGAGGGGACAAGGACTTTTGAAACCTCAAAGCCCACTCTCAGTGACACATTTTCTCCAACAAGGCCACACCCCCTAATCCTTCTATGTAAGCCTGTGGAGGCTGTTCTTACTCAAACCACCACAAACAGTTAACCCTTGGTGTCAATTAACCAAGAAAGTTCTCTACTTGGATCTCTGTGTCTTCCACTGTTTCCTGTCTGTTGCTTGAATCTGAATCTGCTTGCCTGAATGCTATCTTGTGTATCTGTCCCTGTGTTGGAGTGTGCCCATCTGTTGGCTTATCCTTAACAAAAGGTTTTGCAAAAATACAAAAAACAACAAAAAACCCCCAAAAGTTTTGCTCTTTCTTTTTGAACAGCACAGAACAAGCTGCTTCAACTTTATGATGGGGTTGAAGGAGATGGCTTCGTGGTTAAGAGCACTGGTGGTTCTTGGAGAGGACCTGGGTTTGATTCCCAGCACCCACATCATGACTTACAACCATCTGTGACTCTAGGTCCAAGGAATCTAATGCCTTTTTCTGAACTCCTTGGGCACCAGGTATGCATGTGGTGCTTATACATATCTATAGCCAAAACCTTAATACACAAAACAAAACAACATGATGGATATTCATTTTTAAAACTGCTTTCAGTGGGGCTGGTGAGATGGCTCAGTGGTTGAGAGAGAGCACTTGGTTTTGCACAGCATCCATGTGGTGGCTCACAATTGCAGTTCCAGGGGACACCAACCCTCTTCTGATCTTCAAGCATGTACATGGTGTACATAAATACATGGGAATGAAACACAAAATTAACAAATCTAATTAAAAATGTAAAGACTACTTTCAGTCTATTTGCTGTTTGCAGCAAATGATTATTCTGGCACATGTATTTCTCTGGGTCAGGGGCATGGAAGAATACATATTTAAGATTATAGCTATGCATTGGTTTAGACCAGAAAAGAAGCTCCTCGTGGCAATACATTATGGTAAAAATATAAGAGACTAGAACTTTTGCTGGATTTCACTGCCATCCACATGTTAAATAACACCGCTGGTTTGTGCAATCTGCCTCCAAGACAGCAGTTTTCAACCTTTCTAACACTGCAACTCTTTAACAGTTCCTCATGTTATGCTGACCTCAACCATAAAATTATTTTTGTTGCTACCTCATACCTGTAATTTTTGTTATGAATCTGATGTGTGACCCCTAAGGGGGTCTAATCCCCAATTCTAAGAGAACATTATGGCCACTATTTTTTGCCTTGGGGTTCCATGTTAAACCTTTACAATCTAAACCACGGCCAAATGTAAAGAGGACCCACATAATGTTCCCAGCACCCACTTGGAGGCTCACAGCCATCTGTAACTCTAGTTCTAGAGAATCTGGTGCACTCTTCTGACCTCCAAGGGCACTGGACACACATGTGGTGCACATACATACATTGAGGCTTAACACTCATATGAAAACAAATAAAATTTCCAAAAAGTGTGGGGGTTGGAATTTGTGGGGTTGGTTTTGTTCTGAGGTATACATATATTTTGTTATGTAGCACAGGATAACACAACCATAAGATCAGTAGGGTCCTCTGCAAGAGTAGCCAATGCTTGCAACTGCTGAGCCATCTCTAGCTCCACGCCTCTCCTGACATGGCAAATTTACTTCTGAGTGGTGTGGTGACACACTAAGCTAGTGGGTATTGGTGTATACATTAACCAAGGTACCTGAGGAGCACCTAAATTGTTTAATTAATAAAACCTCTGTGATTTCATACGTGTGGACATTATAACAGTGACATCAGTTATTTTGACAAAAATCTTACTCTGAAGTTTAGTCATCTAGAATATAAACTTGTAAAAAATATAGTACTGTAGCAGGCAAGTACTGAATTTCTCAAAAGCTACAAGGAAAACAATGAAAAGTACTGTTTCTCAAAAGTAGGAAAATATTTTGTAACTGTATTTTAAACAAGTCATCTAGAAGAACACTGTTATTATTAATTTACTATTGCTGTTATTATTTTAGTTTTTTTCAAGACAGGGTTTCTTTGTGTTACCTTGGCTGACCAGGACTCACTGGCCTCAAACTCACAGTGATCCTGCTTCTGCCTCCAAGTGCTGAGATAAAGATGTGCACCACCACACCTGACTTTAGAAGAACATTTTTTTATATTTTATACAGGGCCATTTTAGTATATAAAAGCTTTATTCTGTATGTTGGATACAAGAAGGAAATACCACACACACTATAGAGACACTATAATAAATGCTCAGCTGAGCACCGGGCGCATGCCTGCATTACAGCTACCTGAGAACCTGACCTGTAGGTTTAATCCCTGGTAACAGAAAAGGAAAAGGATGACTTTTAGAATATGCTACCATTTCTAAGAGATGCATGTGAAAAATGTGAAAAATTTCTAAATTACTAAACAGTAGTGTGAGCCCAGGCAGAAACTTGGCTTCATCATGAAATGTTTTTATTAATTTTCTTCTTTAAAATAATAAAAACTTAAAAAGCAAAGCTCTCACACTAGCCAAGTCCAAACAGCCAATTTTCTGAATGAAAACAGTGCTTTTTAAATTTTTAAAAAAATCTTATATCACTAAGTTGAAAGAATAAAAAAAGGATTACAGGTGGTACAGAGCCATCAGGCCCTTGAACAGAACCCTGAGGAGAAACGCTTTTCGAGTTTACCATCTTCTGCAGCCGCTTGCTTCTGCTTTGTCATTCATGGACATTTCCACCCTGTCAGCCACTGTATCCTCTGACACGGATTGCATGTGGCCTTCTGATTGTCCTCCAGTGTAGGTGGGGGTGCTGTGCTTTAACAGGATAGATTTAAACTGCATCAGAGGGGCATCTGTACGCACACCCATTGGGTCAAAGTGAGTTCGGCTTACTCGAAAGCCTGCTTGGGAAAGACAGCACAGAAACTTTTTTAACCTAGAATAAGGAAAGAAAGTTTATTAGGCTCTTGTGCTTCTACTTAAATCACAATGATGTAAAATATGAAGTAAGTTTTACCACTGGCTGTCTTACTTTGGCATATTCATTCCTTTGATGCTGTGTCTGTGGATGTTGTAATAAAAGGGAGGATGTACAGAGCTGGCGTCACTCTTCTGCTTCTTGGCTACGTTACTGGCCGTTTCATTACTTTTTCTCTTCCCTGGAGCACACACACAAATGAGCACACTCTCAGAAATGCAGGTGAATGCGCTTGTTGACTGCACTACTCCCCCTGCCCATCACTCACAGCACCTGTCCTGCTTCTGCTTGACTCAGGGCTTCCTTCTATGTCCTTCTAAGGCGCCACTGTTCGCACTACCTGTATGTAGCCTGTTTACGAAGCTACCACTTCACCGTCCAGTACAGTCCACACACCACCACTCGACAGCCTGGCCAACTTCTGTAATTCTTTTTCCTTGTTTCTTGTATACAGGTCTTAGAATGTGTTAAGTCCTTTCTCCCTAAATTACAATCTAAATTCCTAGAGACAATGTCATTCTTTTTTTTTTTTTTAAACTCTTGAATGTTCTACTGATACATGTTTAGTTTTCAATGATGTGAAAAATAACAACAAAACCACCATGTATGAAATTCTCAAGAAATAAAAAATTAGGGGGCTGAAGAGATGGCTCAGCAGTTAAGAGCACTGCTCTTTCAGAGGTTTTGAGTTCAATTCCCAGCAACCACATGGTGGATCACAACCATCTATACTGGGGTCTGATGGGCTCTTCTGGTGTGCAGGTGTACATGTAGGCTGAACACTAAAAATGTAATAAATCTTTTTTTTAAAGTAGAATATATGATCTCCTTGCTGATTTTTCAACACAGTACTTAGGCTTTCCATCTTAAGTGAAAGGAGGCAAACGAGTTATTCCAGTTCTGCAGTTTTCCAAAAGGCATATGTACGCATGTGTGTGTGTGTGCACGCATCAGAGAGACTTCAAATACTAAAAGGAAATGTGACTTGAACTTTCAGCCTGTGAAGTTATATTAGACAGGTCTTCTTCTTGTTCAGGCTAGTTCCAAAGCTGTGAGCTCAAGAGTTCCTCTTGTCAAATCTCCCTCACGGCCAGCACTAAGGAATGTGCTGTGGTGCCAGCTAAGCCTTGATTATATGTAGGTATTACCCTCACATGCTACTTCTGGAGGACAAACAACTGACACCTGCTGAAACATAAGTAATTAGAAGGCAGATATAATGCATGAAAACAGTAAATGATATCCAAAGATAAATTAACTGTTGAACTGTTTCCTTTTTACAATAATATGAAATGGCAACTTACGATTCCCAAATTAAAATTAAACCATTTAAGTAAAATTGATTATATTGTTACATGGAATCAACATGGCACACAGTGAAAGAAAATATTCACATGCACAACAAATTATAAAAAGGTCTTCGATAAACAAGTCGAACAAACTGTCTTAGTAGTAACTATTAGACGCGACCATGGGTTTTCTTTGCCTGTGTTATACTGATAGTCTTCATATAAACATAAAGGCCTGTGGCTATAGAACTGCCCAAAGAGATTAGTTCAACTTTCTTAACCTAGACATAAGAAAAACCTTACAAATTTAACATGTCTGAAAGTATTTTATGTTTTACTTTTTATCCTTAAAACCATTTAAGACATTTCTGCTACAAGTGGAGGATCTGGCAAAGGCTCCAGCACCAACACAATGAGGTTGGACTGATGTGCACTACAGCATGCAGTGCTGCCTGTCAGTCCTCTATTGTTCAGTGCACGGTAGCATTTTCAGGGGTTTGCATTCTACCAAATTAGCTTATGGTGCTAAATTGACAGGACTGGTGATTTTATTTAAAAAAATTTTGTTGTTGTTGTTTTTCTCAAGAAAGGGTTTCTGTGTTACCTTGGCTGTTCTGGAACTCTATCTGTAGATGAGGCTGACCTTGTACTCTCGAACTCAGAGATTGGCCTGTCTTTGCCTCCCAAGTGCTGGTATCAAAGGCATGTGCCACCACACCCGGCTAAACCATGTACTTTTAACAGGAACTGTTAAGTTTTCTTTTCATTGAAGACGAACATTTAAGTGAGCAACTGCTGCTCCACTATTGCAGCTTATAATTACAGGCCTGAATGCTGTGTATACTCTGTTTATACGACATATTTAGAATGCACTGATACTTAATAGTTACATATTACAATATATACATACCCTGTGCACTGTAAATATCTACTGTGGTATCATCGGTAGTTTTAATAAATACACCATTTTCTTCTAAAATAAAAACAAATGGGAAACATATTTATAGATGACATTAACAACTTAATGTTTAAATAAAACCGGAATCCTGTCTACATTTTTGGACATACAAGAATGGTATTTCCAACTTTCTGGGCCAGTGAGACAGCATATCAGGGAAAGGTGCTTGTAATCTGAGTTCAATTCCCAGAACTCATGGAAAGGCAGGACAAACTGTTGTCAGTTGTCCTCTAACGTCCACACATGTGCCTGCACACACACACACACACACACACACACACACACACACACACACACACACACACACACACACACACACACACACTGATACCAATAATGTTAAAATAAATTTTAAAAATCTATTTTCAGCTGGGCATGGTGGCACGCATCTTAAATTTCAGCACTTGGAAGGTACAAGCAGATAGATCACTGTGAGTTCCAGGCCAGCTAAGGCTAAGCCTGTACTCAATACAAAAGCAAAGGACATATTACATCTGCAGCAGCAGCCTGTGATTACCCAGGAAAGCATGAAGACCGGTGTGCACGCTGCCTTCTATCGGTGCCAGTCGCGCTGTACTGCCTGTTTAAGTCTGCACGCTGCCTTCTATCAGAGCCAGTCGCGCTGTACTGCCTGTTTAAGGAGTAAACCTGAGTGCTATGGAAATCAAATTTCTGCATTTCAATGGATATTACCAAAGTTTCTGGCTCTAGTATTCCTATAGTTACCTATAGTTGCTCTTTATAGAAGAGTAAAAGGTGGACAGATGGATGACAGGCACTGCAGTGTGTGCCCAGCACCTTGGAGGTGAAAGCAAAAAGATCAAGAGTTCAAGGCCAGCCTGGGCTATACGTAACCTTGCCTCCAGAAAAAAAAAAGTTACAACCAGAATACAATTGGCCTCACTATGGAGGACCGACTTAAAAGCACATTATCCCATGAATACACATTCTGGCCATCACATAAGAGTAATTCAAGGAGCCAGAGTCACCTTGCTTGCTGGGGTCTGGAGGTGCATGAGCTGAGGAGCGACTCTGGGGAGTACACTCTGACTCAAAGATTAACGTCTTTATCAGGGGCTGAATGTCATCCAAACCATGATGAAGAGATTCAAATAGCATTCTTTTGAGGAATCCAGTATTGAAAAGGGAGCTTGACCTGGAAAAGAAAAACATATAGAAAACTAGGTTTGAGAAATGTTCATTTTTATTAAATTTCCCCCCACAATTATGCAACTAAAGCATATAATAAATTATAAAATAGAGTAATATTGAAATTCAGGAATTTTTGATTTAGGATTATTTATATACTAGTTCTTACCTTTAAAAAAAATCATGTTAGCTCTGTAAATTAAGATTAGCCAAAAAAAATTCATTCACATAAAGCAACAAGAATTTATTGGCCTTCCTAAATTGAAGAGTAGTGTGGAAAATGGAGTGGGTATCTCGAAAACAGTCAGGCAGAAAAGACAATGTTGATTCTATGGAGCCTTTAAAACTCTATAAATGTAAAGAGAACACAATGCGAAGCCTAAGTTTTCACAGTGTGCACCCTAGCCAGTAAAGTTTTGGTGCATATGTGAGAGCTACAGTTTAAAAATGGTCCAGGGCACCATCATACCTTTAAACCTGGCACTGAGGAGGCAGACAGGTAGATCTTTGTGAGTTCAAGGGCAGCCTATTCTACACTCGAAGTTCAGGCCAAGTAGTGAGGCTCTGTTTCAAAAAGGCTCCAGGGCAGAATGCTTCCCTTTACTCTGAGCAGCATATGCATAATTGACAGGATGTGAATTCCAAGACTGAAAAGTCTGGATCCCAGCCTGGCTCTACTTGCTAGCTATCTAGGTCACCTCAAGCAGTAACGACTGCTGTCTTCTCCCACGACTGGGATGTGAGCCTAAAGCCCTAAGCATGCAAGATGAGTACTTTAGCACTCACTCTATGTCCAGCCAATTTTCTTTTACCCCCTCTCTCTAATAGTTTGCCCGACAGTTTCTCACTGACTTGCCCAGGCAAGCTGTGAACTCATAGCTGTAGTAAAAAAAACCTCACTGTATATCAGGCCTGGACCTTGTGACTGTCTTGCCTCAAGAGTAGCTGGGATCACTGGCCTGTACCACTAGGCCCCATTTTTCAAAAACTCTTACTACTCAGACACAAGTTACTGAGTTTGCAGATCCAGCTTACCTTTCATCCTATCAGCTTGTTTAGACAATTGAGAGAAATTGGAAAATACTCAGGTTCACAGAAGGGGAGTCACAAATCATTTTCTTAGACTTTAAAACCTGACAGTAAGCCAAGCCTGAACATGGTGACTAGGTACATACCACAGAGGCCCAAGCTCTATTGCTGTCTTGCCAGGCATGCTCCCATGACAATTACAAGGCAGCTGTCTATATGGGTTTTCTGTAAAAACAAAACATGATAAATGAGAAAATGTGTTATAACTTTACATTAAATGGCTGGGTAGGAGAAATTTAGTTTGTTAACTGCCTGGCTGGCTTCGATTCCTAGTGTAATAAAATAAGTTAGGCCCGGGGACATAGTTCAGTTGGTAGAGTGCTTACCTAGCACACACAAAGCCCTAGGTTATCCAAAGCACCTCACAAAGCAGGCAAGGTAGTTTACTTGTAAACTAAGTACCCAGGGGGCACAGGCAGGAACATCAGACACTCAAGGCTAAGGCCAGTAAGATGGCTCAGAGAGTAAAGGTGCTTGCCACCTTGGTGACAAGCCTGATGACTAGCAGCTGGTTCCTGGGACGCACATGGCTCTAGGAAAGAACTGACTCTCATAGGTTGTGCTCTGATCTTCTCATGCATGCAATCGCAAACTCACACACACACACAGACACACAATAAGTAAATAAAAGCAATTTTTAAAAACCTAAAGAAAAAAGTTCAAGGTCACCATTGGCTGAGATATATGATACACTGTCAAAAATAAAAACATCTGAAAAGCATCCTTTTGCGTGCTAGAGGTGTACGAATAGACACCCTTCCGTGGGGGGCGGGGGACCCAAAAAATCCAGAAACAAAACGTGGGCTTAGTACAAGAAAAAGGATGTATTGTCTAGTAGTGGGGAAGTGCTGGCCTAGTCAATAAAACCTACCCTCCCTGGAAGTACCTAAGAATACCAATGTCTTTACAAACAAAGATAGAATGTAGGTAACTTTACCATCAGCAACAACCAACCACCCCTCAAGCACCCCAAAACCTAAATTAAAAACAACAATAACAACAACAACAAACAAAGCAAAGAAGCAAACTGAAGGAAAAGAAACAAAATTAAAAAAAAAATCTTGTAATTTATACAGCAAGGGGTAAACAACTTCAATTGTAGAGAGCTCTTAAAAATTTGTATCTCATTAGCCTATTAGCCGGGCATGGTGGCACATGCCTTTAATTCCAGCACTCCAGGAAGCAGAGGCAGGTGGATCGCTGTGAGTTTGAGGCCAGCCTGGTCTACAAAGTGAGTCCAGAACAGCCAAGGCTATACAGAGAAACCCTGTCTCGAAACCCACCCCCGACCCACCGCAAAAAAAATGTATCTGAGGGCTGAAGAGATAGACACTTCACCAGTTATGAGCACTGGCTGCTCTTCTAAAGAAATTGGGTTTGATTCCCAGCACTCACAGTGGCTTACAATTGTCTGTAACTTCAGTTCCAGGAGACTCAATGCCCTTTTTGGCCTCTGTGGGTACCAGGCACATACCAAGATATATATATGCAGGTAACTCCCATATACATTAAAAAAAAAAAATCAAGGGCTGGGCATGGTGGCACACGCCTTTAATCCCAGCACTCGGGAGGCAGAGGCAGGCAGATCACTGCGAGTTCGAGGACAACCTGGTCTATAGCCAAGGCTACATAAAGAAACCCTATCTCAATAACAACCCTCTCCCGAAAAATATCAAGAACTTAATAGACAAACAACAGGCAACACTGTTGCTCTGTCCTGAGAAAGCAAGCAGTTTTCCCTGTGTGTCCTAAGGCCTGGAATACAGCAGGGACTAAATGTTTACTGAATGAATTTAATAACTGGTAGCATTTATGTTTGACCAGAAACATAAAATATTTTTTATTAAAAAATTATAATAATTTATAATAGTCTAGACACATAGACTATTTATGTTCCTAAAATTAGCTGATAGTGCCAAAACTACGTTAACTCTAGATGTTTCCATAAAAGGCAGGGCAGGAGTGCTTTAACCCTGCAGCAGAGTCACTGTGAAATACCAGCAGAACTTAGCGTACCTTCTACCATGTTCCCATCCTTCTGAAAAATCCTTTCTTCACACCACTGGCAGTGGATCAGGTACTGGATTTTCTTGGCAGTCTCATCAGCTGAAGTCGGCCCTCTTAAGACCCTCACCACTACCAACACGAAGTGTTCCAGAGCCACTGCAAACAGCACTTCTATACCTTTGTTGCACCTCGCTGCAGCTCTGTTGAAAAACAAAAAAACAAAAAAACAAAAAAACCACAAGCTATTTTGACGGCTTGTCATTTCCTTTGTATAGCACTGTATTGACATAATTAACCTGGACAGCACACCAAGGGTGGGTTGTGGGAAAGTCCGTCTTCTGTAGCAGTGCTTTCAAAGGACTGTTACCACAACTGCACACAAACTGAAGTGCCGGAGAAACGGCTGCCCGGCGAGGTCGGCAGACTCCAGAGGCGCCTTTAGAACAGCCTTCCAATAGGACTGTAACCTCTGGCTTTCAGCATGATTGTTTCCTGTCTGTAGTCATGATTACTAGTCCGAATTTAATCAGTCTTTTCCCTAAAAAAGCATCTTCCAAACCATCTATATTTACTGAATACTGACCATCTGCAGAATTGTAAGCTAGCTTCTGACTATGTACTGAAGAACAGTCAAAGCTCGTCCGCCCAGTAGTTTCACAAATTCTGTAGGTTAAGTTCTACAAGACACACCACTCCCAAATGTGCTCTTATGAGTGCTCTGAGTACATATAACAAACATCATGTGCAAGTTCTGTATTAGGACTGTTGCTCACTTAACATGTGCTGAAGACCTATAAAGACTAATAACCATGTTACTTTGCTGAGGTAAGAATATCCATCCAAGGGGCTGGAGAGATGGCTCAGAGGTTGAGAGCACTGTCTGCTCTTCCAGAGGTCCTGAGTTCAATTCCCAGCAACCACATGGTGGCTCACAACCATCTATACTAGAATTTGATGCCCTCTTCCGGCCTGCAGGTGTACATGCAAATAGAGCTCTCATACAAAGATACATAAAATCTTTAAAAAAAAAAAAAATCCATCCAAGTGCTGCAGAACTTCTGTTTGGGTTGGCAAATAAATGGGCTAATCATCCATTATCTTGATGTCAAAATGCATTATTAAGTTACTCTTTAGGGGCTAGAAAGATGGCTCAGCACTAAAGAGTGCTTGCTGCTCTTGCAGAAAACTGGGGACCATTTTCCAGCACCCACATGATAGCTTACAACTGCCTGTAACTATAGTTTTAGGGGATCGGAGGCTGTCTGCTGATCCCAGCAGGCTCCTGCATGCATGTGGTGTGTGCATTCCACCACACACGATAAATAAATATTAAAAAATATTTTCTTGTATCATAAAATTCTGTACACAGTAGATATGTTAATCTTCCTTCATTTCAACAGCTTTGAAATCCTGGGGAGACACGGAAAGACCTTCCTGTTTTACATGGTCATTTTCTGAATCGAGATGGAAGTCATCATTTTATTTAGACTATATGAGGATAAAGTGGTCTTTCAAATAGCTTATAAATCTAAAAACAATTTTTGTTTCTCCCGTTTATGTTGCTACCTCTTGCCTATTTCTGTAATTATTGAATTTAGAGAGGTCTGAAATTAATTTTCACTTTTATTGTTTCTTTTGTATATTTCAGATATAAATGTTTAAATAAAGTTATGACAAAACATAAAAATAATAGGCCATCAAAATGGTTCTGTGGGTAAAACTGCTTGCTGCCAGACCTGATAACTGAATTTGATCTCCAGAACCCACATAGTGGAAGGAGAGGACCAATTATTTCAAGTTGTCCTCTGCCCTCCAGACATGAGCCTATACAAATACACACATATAAATGAATACATGTCTAAAAGAAAAAAAGAAAGAAACCCCCCATAACATTAAAACCACTAAATCAAATTAAAATTACATAAGGGATTAGAATTTAAAAGGTCATGTACATTTTGAAAAATAAGAACTCATTCATAGTATTATCTTTTCAAAATTATGAGTCACAGTAAAACATAGTAGGTGCACCATTGGCAATTTGGTACCTTGCCACTGCAGCTACGACAATTCTGGCTGCTAGCTCCTTGTAATACTCTGTTCGGACAATGTTACATCCATAGTGGCGCCGGGCAACATGCTGTGCCTTGGCATACAAGGAACTGATATCTGTAGAAGTCACTGACACTATGCCAAGGTTTCTTACGTTTCTGAATGCAGAGTCTAGATAGTTCACTGATGTTCCAAAAGGATCTAGATGTCTAAGTCAGAAAGAAAACACACAGATTAAGCTTGCATCAGTAATCCACATTATACTAGTATTATTTCTAGTGATGACATTCTGTAGGTTCAAAAGTTTGTAAGGGAGGTGTGATGTAATCCTAGCACTCAAGAGGTAGAGGCAAAGATGGGTGTGGTGGCGCACACCTTTAATCCCAGCACTGGGGAGGCAGAGGCAGGCGGACAGCTGTAAGTTCGAGGCTAGCCTGCTCTACAAAAATGAGTCCAGGACAGCCAGGACTGTTACACAGGAAAACCCTGTCTCAAATAACCAACCAACCAACCAAACAAACAAAAAAACAAACAAACAAAAAAAGGGGGTGGGTGGAGGCAGATCCCTGGCATGGTGACACGTCTGTAATCCCAGCCCTTAGGAAGGCAGAGGCAGGGAGATCTCTGAGTTCAAGGCTAGTCTGATCTACAAAGGGAGTCTAAAACTGTTAAAACAGAAAAAAAATCCTGTTTCAAAAAACAAAGAAACAAAAAAAGGAGGTGGAGGCAGAATTCCCAGTTTGAGGTCAGCTTGGGCTAATATGAATTTACTGTAAGGACTAGACAAATTCCATTTTGAAAAAGAAACTCCATTTTGTGTTAAACCTAGCCAAGGTCCAGAAAAAACTAGTCTAAACAGAAAAATAGCAACACAATCAGTCTAGGATATGTCAAACACATGGAAATAAATTGGCCTAAGAGCAAAAGTTCATTCCCAGGAAGTCTGAAATTTCTCTTATTGGGTATTTCAGGCCAAGGCCAAAAACTGTATTAAAACAAAAACCTGAGCCGGGTGTGGTGGCGCATGCCTTTAATCCCAGTACTTGGGAGGCAGAGGTAGGAGGATCGATGTGAGTTTGAGGCCAGCCTGGTCTACAAAGTGAGTCCAGGACAGCCAAGGCTGTAAAAGGAACTTTCATTCACCTGTTTTGATTGTTGTCTGCTAACCTAGGCCTAGAATGTTTCAGCTTCTGAGACCTCCTGCTTAATGAGCTCACCCTTTCTGGTTCTTACTGAGCTCTAGTTGGCGGGTTCGACTCCGCCTTTCCCGCTCAAACGCTTCTCCCAGCTGACTTACCCAAGCTGGCTTTTCTGTTGGCCTCTTAATTGCTCTGCTTGGCCTTAGCATCTGTCCCGACCTCCTGGTTCCCTCTTATTCCTCAGCTGTTGTCTTCACCTGTGTCGAGCTTGTTCCCTCTTCACCCTCTCGCCGTAAAACTCTCCCCCAAGCTTTACAGTCCTCGCTTAAGTAGCTTCCCTTTCTTCTGTTCTCATGATAATACAGTGTATTCTATTTTGTTAAATCTTTCTCTGATTCGTCACCTTTTCTGCCACTCAATTAGACATCACTTTCAAACATGGGTGCTTCTTTTTACAAACTAATTTTACCTTCACTGTTTGGGATTAAAGGTGTGTACCATCACTCGTGGACCTAAGCTTTTTTTTTACCTGAAACTTGCTTTATATGCCAGGCTGGCCTTGAACTCAGAGCTGCTTGCCTGTCTTCCAGGTTGAGGGTGTTGTTTGTACTTCAGCTGGATCATACAGACCTAGAAGGTCTTGAATGTGTTCTCTTGCCAGAGCGGCCATGTTCTAAGTCAAAATTCCTCCACATAAGCCACCACAAATGTCTTTAATTTTAAAGTGCCCACTTCAAGCCAGGCAGTGGTGGGGCACGTCTTCAATCCAGCACTTGGGAGGCAGAGGCAGGGATCTCTGCATTCAAAGCCAGCCTGGTTTACAAAGTGAGTCCAGGACAGCCAAGGCTCACAGTGTAGGGCATTGCTGGATGGGGTGGAGGTCTATTCCCCTCCAGAAAGCTGGTCTATTGCCCTGGGCGTGGGAGGGGAGGAGGAGGAGGGATTCCCTTTTGATCTCAGCAGGCCCCTAAATCCCATCTGGTGAGAGGTGTCACAGACTTGGTCCTGCTTTAATAAAAAAATTCAAAGCCACCTCCAGATTACCAAGGGGCTGTTCCTCTTTCTGAGATAAGGCCATGTACTGGGATCTCTCCTTTTCCTTTACAACCCTGAGGGCTTAACCCCTACCCGCCAATTCTCGAGTGGGGTCCTTCCCTCTCATCCGTTTGTTCTTCTCTTTAGTCCTTTCATCCTTCTTTCCTTCCTCCTCCTCCTCCTTCCCTTTTTGGTCCCATTTCTCCTTTTAATCTTTTGTCTTTTGGCCTAGCTTAGACTTTCCTCTGCTACACCGAATGCAAGAGACTTAGAATGCACAATGAAGTTTAGTTCTTGGCTTTTCCAACTGTCTCTTTGGCTCTGCAGAGCCACCTAGACTGCCTCCCTGCCTAAAGACACAGTGGTGCCTCCTCCCATAGAGCCGTGAGAGCCTGCAGGAATCCAGGTAAAGGCCTGTACTCCCTCCAGTCACAGTAGTGCTCCCTATAGGCCCTTAGCCTAGGATGCAGTGACCCATGCTGCATCAGTCAGTCTGGTCTTTGGGCAGCTCCCTGAGCAAGTTCTGCTAGAGCTGGGGCAGGGCGGGGGGGGGGGGGTGGGGGGTGGAGAGGGGGGGTGAAGGGCGGTGGGGTGGGTGGGGGTGAGAACACAGAGAAACCCAGTCTCAAAAAAAAAAAAAAGCACCCACTTCCAGGAGATCTGTTTAGGATACACATGTTGGTCACTTACATGAAATCAAAAGCTCTCAGGTGCATCAGTACATTGGCGTCCATCCTGGTCACCTGGATGTCCCCCAGAGTGCCATCGTCTTCAAGGGCATTACCCTCTTCCTTTTCCTCACTGTCTACCACCACTTTCAGTTTGTTTAAGTGGCAGTTTTTCTGAATTAAAGTTACAGAGTTTTCATTCAAGTCGTTAATTGTAACTTTGACTGCATTTCCAAGGTGTTTTGCCCATTGTAATCCCATTATTCCTTGGGAGAAATAGGGAAGATCAATCTTTATATTAAAAAAATTTAATAATAATTCATGACCAAAAAGTGTTTTATAAGCAACACACACACACACACTCTCTCTCTCTCTCTCTCTCTCTCTCTCTCTCTCTCTCTCACACACACACACACACACACACACACACACACTTTTCTTTGTATAGTCTGTTAAGGCTGCAATATAGTCTGCTGCAAAGGAAGCTTCAAGTTCAAAGTCTTGCTGCTCAAGTTTACCCTCAAATATCAGAAAAAAACAAAGACAATGTTTTTTGTTTGTTTGTTTGTTTTGTTTTTTCGAGACAGGGTTTCTCTGTGTAGCCTTGGCTGTCCTGGACCTGCTTTGTAGACCAGGCTGGCCTCGAACTCACAGTGATCCACCTGCCTCTGCCTCCCGAGTGCTGGGATTAAAGGTGTGAGCCACCACGCCCGGCTCGACAATGGTTTTTTAATAAAGATCTTGTTTAGTAGTCCAGGCTGGCCTTGCAATCTCTCTTTTAGGCAGTAGTTTTTTTTTTTGTTTTGTTTTTTTTCCCGAGACAGGGTTTCTCTGTGTAGCCTTGGCTGTCCTGGACTCATTTTGTAGACCAGGCTGGCCTCGGACTTATAGAGATCCGCCTGCCTCTGCCTCCTGAAGTTCTGGGATTAAAGGTGTACACCACCATTCCTGGCTAATTTTTTTTTAGTAGTAGTTTATTATTATTTTTTTAGGTCAGTAGTCCTGGCTGTCCTGGAATTCCTGGCCTTGAACTCCCAGAGATCCACCAGTCTCTGCCTCCCAAGTGTTGCAATCAGAAGCAGGCATCGTCACTCTCAGCCGGCCACGAAGTCTCCATTGTCTTGTGTCTGCCTCCTGCGTGCAGGGATTATAGTCATGCACTAAAACACTCAGCTCTCTAAATGTGAAAAGGAGCTTGCAGGCTTATGAGAGAGCTCAGAAGAAAAACAGTGCTCTCTGAGTAGCCGGACAATCTGACTGTCCGCCCAGAGCACATGGTGGAAGGAGAACAAACTCCCAAAAGTCATCCTTTGACACGCTCCACCCCAAGCTTGTGTGTGCATACACACACACACACACACACACACACACACACACACACACACACACACACACACACACACCCTCATTCTCACACATATAAATGAAATAAAGAAGAAATAACCTTTCTAGGCCCTGTTTTCACACAGCACAGGAAAGCACCACTGTGAAGCCTAAGGAGCAACTCTGTCTGTACTGCAAGAACCCAGGCAGGAAGCGCCCCCTCAAGGCTTTCCATGGGGGCCAGAAAGGTCATGAAGAGCATTTACTAACTTGGCGATGATGACATAAGCCCAACCGATAGGGATTTCTAACACACCATCAGTAACACTGACATCTTCTATACAATTCTACCTCACAAATGGAAATATATCTTACCTACTGTGTAGGACTGTATGTACTTTTTTTTCAGACTGTCACAGTGAACGTGTGGGATGAGCACCAGGCCAGAGTCAAATAACTGCTAGAACTTCACAAAGATATACTGAGAAGGAAGGAAGGGAGAGCTGCTTTAATGATGCTCTTCCAGGATGTCCAATTTCCAGATAATGGTTGAGAAGCCAATAAAAAATGCTGCCAGATACAGCAGCTTATAAAAATGCTGACTATACCTTTTGCAGAATTGGCTTTAATAGTTTCAGATTGTAAAAAGTAAAAAGAATGTGTACAGAAAAACACTGCAATAAATTTGAAAAAAGGATCATATTATTATGAAGGTGACAATGAACTGTGGAGCCCTTTGGCTTTACATGATCAAGATGCATGCTATTGACTGAGAAGTAACACTGAAATAAGTACCTCAGGGAAATGGCTGTTTAGCAGTGCTAAGTATGACACAGTGGACTTGTCATTAAGTTGGTAGATAAGGAATGGGAAAGGAGTGTGAGTTACATGACAAGCGAAGTCAGGGTGGGCATGGGGACATATGCCTTTAATCCTAGCACTTGGGAGACAGAATAAGGCAGATGTCTGTGAGTTCAAGACCAGCCTGGTGTACATAGAGTTCTAGATCAGCCAGAACAAAACAGTAAGATGCTGTTTCAAAACAAAACAAAACACACAAGCAAACCCAAATCAGAACAAAGCTCCTCTGATATGGAATTGGTGATGGAAAAGAATGAATAAAAACAGAGTTTGGAGATAGCTCAGTCAGTAAAATGTATGTATACAAACATTAGGATTTGAGTTTTGATCCTCAGTGTCCACATGAAAAGCCAAGTGTACAAGTATCTGTAATGTGAACTCTGGAAAGGAGGAGGAGATAGGATTCCTGGGCTTGTTCACCAATCTAGTCAGATCAATGAGCTCCACCCAAGGTCAGTGAGACAGCGAGGAAGACATCCAGTGCTGACCTCTGGCTTACACACACACACACACACACACACACACACACACACACACACACACACATTTAAATGGCTCAGCTTGGAAGGATTTCCTCATTACTGCTACCATTTAAATGGATGTATTATTAAAGGTGATAATGATAGTTAAAGTGCTAATAATACAATGAAGATGAAGCCTAATACTTCTATAGCATTTCCTGCATAATAAGCACTGTTTTGATGACTTTAACTGTGCTGAGGCTTAAATCTTCAGTACTGTAAGGGTGTTTGTGCACCCTTGCTTTAATACATGAAAAAAAATCAGACACAATTTCCTATGGTCATAAAACTAGCATGTGATGACGGCAGGACTTAAACTCAGGGACTCTGGCCCCAAAGTCCATGCTTTTACCGACACCAGCAGCTTAGAAAGCACAGCTTTTAATGCTTCCACTCTCAGTACTCACTTCTGAAGGGTGCAATTTGGTTCGTCTTTATGAAGATTTGGGACAAGCACAAATGGCCTTTCAGAAATTCCTGTCTCTATTTTCTTTTTTCTGTTGTTAAAAGTCTTTTGAGAAAAAGGTGCTGAGTTTCAGTGCAGGCTGACAATAGGCATGGTGGCAGGGGGCAGCAGCAAGAGGAGCAGCAGCTCAAGGCAGGCTCGTGCTCAAGGTCAACGCTAGGCCGACCTGAGCTACAGAGGGAGTGTGAGTCTCAGGACACCAAACCAAACCACAATGCTGAAGGCTAGGCAACACGCATCCAAATACACAAAGGCTGGGAAAACACAGGGCGCAGCAGGTAAAAGCACTTGCCCAGAAAGCCAAACTGTCTGCGCCTGGTTCCCAGCAACCATGGTGGGATGGGGGAAGCAGCTCTTGACAGTGTCTTCTGACCTATGCACACATACATGTGCACTCTCTGCCTCTCACTCTCATAATAATAAACAATTAACACAAAAAAGAGTTATTAGATATTACCTAATTTCAGTGAACAAATATTCTCCACACACACAAAAAAATGTTCTGGCTGGGTGTGGTGGTGCATGCCTTTAATTCCAGCACTTGAGGGACAGAGGCAAATAAATCTCTGAGTTCAAAGCCAGCTTGATCTTCAGCTTATTTAACAAAACAAAACAAAACAAAACACCAACATTTCCCCCTTCCTGCCAGATAGGTAGCATATACTTGTAATCCCAGTGCTTGGGAGATGGAGGCCCGAGAATCAGGAGTTCAAGGTCATACTCAGTCATATACAGCCAGTTGAAGGCCAGCCTGTGCCACATGAGAATCAGAGCAATCTGGAAAAATACAGGCTATGAGTATGTTACAGAGCTGTGGTGAGACACTCAATAAAAATCCAGATGGCCAGAGACTACATGTCAAAAAATCAATTATGGGAAAAAATAATTACCATGCATACGCACGCACACGTATGCACATGCACACAATACACCCACATACACACGGTGCACCATGCCCCCTCACATACTTATGCACATATACTCTCAGAATGACATGGCATCATATTAAGAAGAGTGTTAGCTGGGCATGGTGGTGCAGAGGCAGGTGGAATTCAGAATTTCTGTGAGTTGGAGGCCAGCCTGGGGTACATAGTGAGTCCAGGTCAGCCAAAGCTACACAATAAGACTGTCTCAAAAGAATAACAACAAAAAAGAAGAGGCTTAGACTTGAAACAATGGAAATATATACTCCTCAGATTCTGATTTGAATTTTAAAAAATGTTTAAATATCTAAACAATTATTGATATTAGTGAATTAAAGTTTCATTTTCTAGGTATAATAATGCTACCATATCTTTACTTAAAAAATTTTCTGCCTGGCATGGTGGCACACATCTGTAATCCCAGCACTCTGCGAGGCAGATGTGAGTTTGAGGCCAACCTAGTCTACAAAGTGAGGCCAGGACAGCCAAGGCTACACAGAGAAACCCTGTCTCGAAATACAAAAAAGTCCTTATAGCTGAGTAGGAAGGAATAGTTCTGTAATCGCAGCTTGTGGAAGCTGAGGCAAGAGGATCAGGAGTGCAAGGAGTTGAAAGCTAGCCACACACTGATACCTCAGTGGGGAAAAACCTCATTTTTAAGTAATCCAACTTAAGTATTTACAAAAAATAATGTGTCTAGAATTTGCTTTCAATCAACAGGACTAAGGAGACTAATGTATGAAATCTGAACTGTGGAGATATTGATAAAATAAGACTGAACATGAGTGAATTAGTTTTGAAGTGATACATAAGAATCAATTCATTATAGACTTTTGTATACAATCTTTTTGAAAAGTTTCATAAAAAACTGTAAAACCTTACCTTGAATCTTAAATCTTTTCTTTACATGAAAATATTTTCCCCCCAAGTCTTACTATGTAGCTCTGGCCATCTAGGAACTCACTCTGTAGACCAGGCTGGCCTTGGACTCCCAGAGATCCGCCTGCCTCTGCTTCCTGAGGGCTGAGACTAGAGGTGTACACCACCACATGCGGCTCATGAAAACATTTGGCCAGACATGGTATCCATGTAAGTTTTCTAAGAAAATACACTGTATAGGGGCTGGAGAGATGAATTATACGTTAAGAGCACTGGCTGCTTTTCCAGAGGCCCTGGGCTAAATTCCCAGCACCCACACTATGGCTCATCCATTTCTAACTCCAGTTCCAGGAGATCAGATGCTCTCTTCTAGTCTCTGAAGGTACTGCACGGATTTGATACACAGACATCCATGCAGATAAAATACACACTAAAAGAACTTTTAAAAAGTGGTAGCACACGCCTTTAATTCCAGCACTTGGGAGGCAGAGGCAGGCGGATCACTGTGCATTTGAGGCCAGCCTGGTCTACAAAGTGAGTCTAGGGCAGCCAAGGCTACACAGAGAGACCCTGTTTCAAAAAACCAAATCAAACAAACCCAAAAAACAAAAAAGCATATATGTACAAATTAATTTTTTTTTTAACTTACCTGTGGCTCCAAAGGCATCTAAACACTCCAAAGGTTTTCGTTCCTTAGCCAAAGCAGCCAACGTACAGAATATTATCTGACTAGAAAGAAAGAACAAGCTAAAATAACTTTACTGCACTATGATTTTATCTTGGTGGAATTGTAAACAGACATACCTACTTAATATACATTCCCAAATTAGTTCAAGACCTTTAAGTTTTGTGAAGTAAAACCATGAATCTAATTGAATTTTATTTAACAAGCCCCAATTATTTAATGAAACTTTTCCTCCACCAGTCTGTTCAGGGCTAACTACATAAAGTTGGGCCTATTTTAGTCTTTGGAAGAAAAAAAAATATTTTGAGAAAATGTTAAAATAGATGACTTAAATCATCATCTTCTTCTTCTTTTCTCTTTTTTTGGTTTTCAAGACAGGGTTTTTCTGTGTAGTCTTGGCTGTTCTGGACTTACGTTGTACACTGGCTTGAACTCACAGAGATCCCTCTGCCTTTGCCTCCCTGAGTGCTGGGATTACAGGTGTACAGCACCATGCCCAAAGACTTTAATCTTAACACATGTGAACACAGAGCTTAAAAGAGGTACTAAAACTCTGTTCCCTACCCCCCCACCCAAAAAAAAGAGGTCCTAAAATATTTCAATCTATCTTACCGATTTAGTTTCATTTTGGGATTAAAATATGAATCTGTTTTCTGAGGTATAGAGTAGTTAGGAAAAACTTGTATATCTGTGTCTGTTTCCTTCAAAATTTCATTAGATGATTTGGTAGAAGAAGCTAAAATGGAAGGGAAAAAAGATTATTAAAAGGTAATTGAAAATAATGATAAATATCCAACATAATCCATTAAAAACACTATATATTATTTTATGCTAAAGCAGGTAGCTTGGTAGCTATAAAAACAAAACAAAAGGAAAGAAAACCACAGGGTAAATTTATTCAACTGTCTGGAGAAAGACTTGTGCCCAGGTAAGTAGTTGGTGAATGTAAGGACTTAAATTCTGACTGTGTATCACTATTATCAGTATTATAAAACCTAAGTATGCCACTGATAGCATAGAATCCTAAAATATGTTTATGATTCAGTAAGTACTATATGATGCTCTTATAGGTTGGCTAGGGGGGTGTCTTGTAATATTATAGAAATTGATTATTTATATGTTTGCTTTCCATTAGTTGGCTGAATAAGAATCTCAGTATTTTTCCGAACATATTGAATTTAAGCACAGCCTTGGGAGTCAGTTTCCCCCTGCTACCTTGGGGGTCCAGGGATGGAGCTTCGCTCATAGGCATCTGCAGAAGGACTTCTACCCATTAAGCAACCCGTGGGCCCCACTTTCCCATAATTACACTTTTAAACTAAGTGCTGCATTCAAAAGGCTATTAAGTAATGACAGGAACATTTTATATTTAGTATGTATTATAATCCTTTAGCTATAAACTCAAATGGAATATTGATGTGAAAACATATGAATATATATTTTAAACACTAAAGAAATAAGACATACAATTTGGAAAAATAATTAGATATTTTTTAGTTAATATTATATTCAGAACATTAAATACACTCCTATTTCCCCTTCTATACTATCAACCTTTTCTACTGTTGTATGCCTTTCTATACTCACTGGAGAGGCATGTCTTAAATCAGCCTTTGCAAATGATACCCTGTGAGAAAATGAAATGTATGCTCTTGGTCCTAGGCATTAACTTAATCTTTGTCATTTTACATCCCGCAGAATAAAGGTCTGCATTCTGGGTATCCTTTTCCCAAAATAAGTACAGCAGTTACTGCAATAGGACTACAGTTCTATGTATGACTATAATTCTATAATTTTTCATTATAGATAATTCTAAACTCATTAAGAAACCTATTTTGGCACAAGTGTCATTTGCAGTACTTATAACATTTGTTAATATCTGTTGAGGATAATTGAATATTATTGGAAACTTCATAGAAAAGATGTGAAGTGATGGATTACTTGTCAATCAAATTATTTATTTAGTTAAATCAGTATGTTTTAATTGCTTACGTGTAAAAAGAGTAATTGGACCATTTTGTTTAAGGAGCTAATTATTATTGTTAACAAGATTGCTTAACTTACCAGCAATATACCTGGATTTAGTTTCTCCTTTATTCACATGGCGATTAACATGCCCTAGCATGTCAGTCCTTCTGGTGATTGTTGCTGAACAAATGATGCAATGGTAATGGGCACCCAATTTACTGGACATCTATCAAACAGAGCATTTAATTTAAACAGGTTATCAAGGCAATGAGATGCAAGTTCCAAGCTGCATTATGTGAGTGAGTACTAGATTTAGTAGTATGAAAGGAGATGTTAACTTGAAGGATAACATCATCAGTGATGCTTATATATATACTTTGTTACAGCAGGCCACAACTTAGCTGTCCTGTTCAGTAAATCACTGCATTGTTACTTTGTATATGCTGATATTGACAGTACTGCTGCTAACTTAGTGGCCTTCTTAGAAAATAAGACCTGATCTCAAGTATTTGTAGACTTGTTGGTATAAATACTCTACTAAACTCAGTTTCACGGTATGACCATGACAGATTTAAATTACCAATAGTACCACTAAGCTTGTGCCTTTGGAGAGAGACGAACACTACCATGCCATTAGAGTACTGACCTCACGCAGATAGAAATAGATGTAAATACAGTAAGGACACAGATTAATTGTAACAATATCCATATTTAGCAACCAGCTCTTTAGATTTTTTTAAAAATCTGGGCCAAGTCCAGTATTCTATTTGAATATTAGGTACAGAGTGAGAAGTCTGTTTTTCAGGACTAAACCAGGTAAAGTACAGCCTGGTTTAATTTTTGAAATCCAGGTGGGAGGAGAGAACTGACTCCTGAAAATTGCCCTCCAGCCTACCCAGGTGCGCTGCAGAAGAAACATATTCTCCTCTTCCTCTTCCTCCCTCCGTCTCTGTCTCTGTGTCTCTGTGTGTGTTTCTCTCTCTCTCTCTCTCTCTCTCTCTCTCTCTCTCTCTCTCTCACACACACACACACTCTTACTTAAATAAAAAAAAAAATCCTAGCTTCATAATTTTTCTTATATCTGGAAACCAAAGACTATTCTACTCTAGTGAGTCTTTATTAGTGTGTATGTCTTTAGTGCTAGCACCTCTTTCTTACGTGACGCACAGCTAGTGTGGGATAATAAAAACACTACATTGTTTCTTAAAATACATGACAATCATATTAAAAAATATGACTTGGTGCCTTTCTATTTCGTTTTCCTGGCGCTCACATATGCTAGGCAAGTACTATGCTACTGGATTACATCTACAGCTTAAGGAACACTTTTTCTCTCACACTTTATTATCAGCAAAAGAAAGAAGGAAAGGAAGGAAGGAAGGAAGGAAGGAAGGAAAGAAGGAAGAAAGATCCAAAATAAGAATTCCCACTGAGGATTCAGTAGGGAGCTAGGGAAATGGCTCAGTGTATAGAGTGCCTGCTGCACAAGCATGAGGAATTGAACCTGGATCCCTAGCAGCCACATGAGAGTCCAGCTATGCTGCTGTGTTACTAGCATCCTGGAACTGGCAAGGTAGAGACAGGCAGACTCGTAGAGGTCAATGGCTGTGCAGCCTAGCCAATCAGTTAGCTTCAGGCTCAGGGTGAGACTCTGTCTCAAAAAAGGAAGTGGACTATGACTGAAGAAGACACCAATGTCAAACTCTTTGGCCTCTACATATACATGCGCACACACAAACATACACACTCCCACACAGAATTTAAGAAATCGTTTTCCGAGTAGCATCACTAAAACAATCTTCTAGGTAGTATTCCCTGTTGGCCAAATCAATCCTGGCCTACAGAGCATGTTCAAGGCCAGACTGGCCTGTATACCGAGACATTATCTCAACAACCAAAAGTCAAGCCAAAAAACTCCTCAGGTTCCTGGGTGTTTAAAATTAAGCCTAAAAAGAACAGGCCTGGGCATGGTAGTGCACGCCTGTGATCCCAGCACTCTGGGAGGCAGAGGTAGGTATTATGATCTCTGTACGTTCGAGGCCAGCCTGGCTTACAAAGTGAGACCAGGACAGCCAGTGCTACACAGAGAAACCCTGTCTCAAAAATCAAAAGATGAACAGAGGGAAGGAGAACATGAAATTGAAAAAAATGAAGGTATTTACTAGCTCAGATATTAGAAGGTCCTTCACCAAAATTTATTACCAAGGCAAAAATTATCTACTGAAATTTTCATCTTAATTAATTGTTAATTTTCATTTTGATCATAAAAATAATTTACCTAACAGAAATAAAGAACTATAAAATGAGGCCCAGAGAGGTGGCCTTGCAGGTAAGAGCATTAGCTGCAGACTCCAGGTTTGGTTCCTGTCACCCACATGGTAGCTTATAACCATCTGTTACTCCTGTTCCAGGGGACCTAATGCCCTCTTCAGACCTCAATGGGCACTGGCCATGGAAGTGGTACATACAGGCAGGCAAAACAGCAACACACATAAAATAAAATGGAAAAAAAAAAAAGGATCAACAGTGTTTTTTCTGTACATATTATATTATTCCTTTATAATCACCTGAAAGCACTGAGGTAAAGATTTTAGAGTAACAGGGACTAAGGATGGTAGAGTACTTGAACACGCACAAAGCTCCGGGGTTCAATCCCCAGTACTGTGTAACTGGAAGTGAGGGCACATGCCTACCATCCCAGAACTCAAGAAGTAAAGATCAGGCTTAGCTACATAGTTAATTTGAGGTCAGTATGAGCTATAGAAGATTCTGTCCCCAAAATAAAGAAATTAAAGACCCATACTGCTGAACATGTTCTTAAAAATTTTAAATCTAGACTAGATTCCTGGCTTTCGGCAAAGGGTAGTTTTTTAAAATGTTGCTTTCTTTACATCATCTAAATTTAAAAATAAGAATCTAGTATCTGATTACCTGCTCTCCAACAATGGTTGGCTTCACTGGCCGACAAGCTAAGTGACAGATGCACATCCTGTAGCCTAGAATGATAAAGGGCTCGCTGTGTTATTATCATCCACCAAACAGCCGAGTGACACACAAAGTTGTAACTGTATGTTTAATTTTCTAAAAATAATTAGATCACCAGGTATGCTGGCCCATGCCTTTAATCCCAGCATTCAGGAAGCAGAGGCAGGTGGGTGAATTTCTGTGAGTTTGAGGCCAGCCTGATCTACACAGTGAGTTCCAGGTCAGCCAGGGCTGTGTACTGAGACCCTGTCTCAAAGAGAGAGAGAAAAAAAGAATAATTAGGATTATTCTTCTATTTGTAACATAATTACTTCAAGAACATTTGTGTTATAAACAAGACAAAGCAGACATATCAATATAAACAAATAGAGATGTGTGTTCACTTTCTAGTTCTGCTACGATGGCTGTTCCTAGTCACTTAGCTTCTTGAGCGACATCTTCCTGCTTCATGCTTTGTCACTAACCACACCAGATGATCTTGCTTTTCCTCTTATCTGTTCAAAAATCTTTACTTTGTTTTTTGATTTTATTATTCTAAGTTTTGGGTGTTGATCTTTAGATTTTTTTCCCTCTACACCCTAAAATTTGTCCTATACCCAAGATATTTGTCTGGCTTGGATGGTGGCTATGTAGTTTTTCCTCTGGGAACTTTAACTTTTTTCATGGTTTCAATGATCTCCTAAGGGAAGGAATCTTAAATTATAGTGTTAGTAACTAACTTGTTCTTGACACCAAGACCCCGAATTCTAAATGCCCGTTAAGGAATTTTAATTGATTACTGGTCATCTCAAAACTCCTATGTCAAAATACCAGGTACTGTGTAGCATGCCTGTAAACCCTTCACTTGGGAAGTAGGGGCAGGAAAATGATGTCATTCTTAGCTTTAGAGCTCCTTATAGCCAGCCTGGACTATTTGAGATCCTGTCTTACAACAAATCATTATTCCTTTTCTTCCATTCATTCATTTGTTTTCTTTATTTCTTTCTTTTTTTCGGTAATTCTAGGGATATATTCTAGAGCTTTCTCCATGTTAAGGAATTACTCTATCATTGACCTATATCTCAGTCCCTATGAATTTTCTTGAACCAGATCTCTTTAGTTTTATTTTGCTTATGAAATAACTTATAGTTTTTCCTAATTCAAAGCTTCTAACTTATCTCTCCTTTATTCTAATGCTTTGCCCGAGACCTCAGCTCCAGCTGGGTTTTTTCTGCTGATTGTATGTGCCATCTCGTTACATCTCATGGCTTTAAATACTATCTACAGTCTGCCACCTCCCAAATGCGTATCTACCCCCAACTACTCCCTTACGTTTCACATTCATACAGCCTTATAGGATACTGGATGTCTCCACTTGGACAATTCTCAGCTTTATACGCCTAAGGCTGAGGTCCGGGCCTTGCACCCCATACATTTTCCAATTGCAGTTGCTATTGGCTCATAAGGGCAACTCCATTTTTCTAGTTACCCGAGTCCGAAACCCCAGCATTCGTGGCTTTTCTCACATGTCTCATTCCTTCTGCACGATCTCCCTTTAAAATATTGCCCCGTACTTTAGAACCTTCTAATTAGGACGAAAACGATCATATCTCGATCCCATCTCACTCCTGCTGACCCCTTCCTCTTCCCAACTAGCCCCTTTTAACCTTACGTCTTAAAAAAAAGATTATGACCATTAGTTATTTATAGGAGCGTAGGGGAGGGTTTGCTTTCATCAGCACAGGCACCTTACCAGTGGCTAAGCTACTGAAGAAAATGTCTCTTCCCTCCCGAGCAACCATTAACTCAGTGAGAGAATGCTGACTGGCCCACATAGTCAGCATTTTCTGTCTGCAGCCCCTGCTTCAGTCCCTGTCTCCAGGTTCCTGCCCGGACTTCCCTGGATCCCTGGATGATGGGCTACAAGGCGTAATATGAAAAAAACTTCTTTCCTCCCCACGTTGCTTTTTATCATAACAATAGGAACCTAACTAAGACTGTGGAAATAAAACTTTGAAGTTAACTTGGGCAGTGATGTAGCATTTCTTTAACCCTAGCACTCAGGAGGCAGAGGCAGGCGGATCTCTGTGAATTCGAGGCCAGCCTAGACTACAAAGTGAGTTCAGGACAGGCAGAATGACACAGAGAAACCTTGTCTCAAAAAAACCAAAATAAATCATAATACAAAGTAAAAATACTTAATTACATCTACAATAAAATTGTAATTTAACAAATGTTAAATTTCATGTACTCTAGGAAAGCAGAAAAATACTAACCTTCAAATTCAACTGAGATTTTCCAGTGTAAATTCTGAAGGTGTCGACGAAGCTTATGACTACTATAAGCTCTGAACTTTTCCTTAGGGCACAGTGGGCAACTTTGACAGTTTTCTTCAAAAGAAGAAAAAGCACAGAGTGTCATCTATGAATGCCTAAAACCAGCTACAGAGTAGCAGGGAACCCCCATGTACTCATCACCTTCCAAGGTAGAGCTTCCTTAACTGTAAGAAGAAAGTAATTATTTCTTATCTGGATGCCCTTCGTAAGAACTGCAGCATATAAACACAGGGCCATCTTTTAGCCTTGAAACTCTGCTATCTGTGGCTAGCTAATGATAGTTGTTGCCAGTAGGAACAGAGGAATTAAAAAAGTGATATTCCCCTCAGCTGAACTTTTGTCAGAGAGACCACACTCAGCACCTTAGAATGAAAATCAATACAGTGCCATTTCTGCAGGGGCACAGTTTGGGCAGAGATGCCTGAACAACCTGCCATGGTACTTCCCTACTACCCTGGCAGCGGGGAAGGAAACCTAAACACTGGGCAAGAAAAACAGAAGACAGAACATAATACATTGCTATTCCAAAATCAGGGACCTGGTAAAACCATCATATTCTGAATTTGAGTGTATTACTACATTTATATATTTACACATTGAATATATATTTTCATATTACTACACTTATATAATACACATGTATTCTCTTATTTAGGAAGTACTCCTGAAAAGACTATATGGAGCATCAAAATACAGCATTAACATAGTAATATAGTACACTTCAAATAACAATTCCGATAAAGTGTCAAAAACTAAAACCTCATGCTGGCAAAGATAGCTTAATGGTAAAGGCATTTACTTGCTGCCAAGTCTGACAACCTGTGTTCAATGTCCAGGACCCACACACTGCTTGCTGCCCTGTCCATACCAATAAGCAGGGAAACAAGAATTATTTCTGCTTAAAGTAGTAAATTATACACAAATTTATGCTTAAAGTAGTAAAATATACACAAAGAGCAAATCAATAATGATATTTTAAATTCAGCAAATATCTCTTACATATAGAACAATACAAGAGTAAGCATCATTAAATTTTCTATATCCATCGCTTATTTTCAAACAAACATGAAAACTAAGCACTTAGAGTAGTGGACCAGAAGGAGATGAGACGGTTGGGTGGGAAAGGCACTCACCATCCAGCCTTAGTTTGATCTCTGGAACTCACATGGAAGGAAAGAATTGACATCCACAAATTGCCCTCTGACTTCCACATATATGTTATGGCATGCTCTTTTGACCAAATAAATAAAATATTATTAAAGAAAGAATGATTAAGCGCTGGGCATGGTGGAACATGCCTGTAATCCCAGCACTCAGGAGGCAGAGGCAGGCAGATTACTGTAAGTTTGAGGCCAGCCTGGTCCACAAAGTGAGTCCAGGATAGCCAAGAATACACAAAGAAACCCTGTCTTGAAACAATTAACAGCAGGGTAGAGGCAGGAGGGCTGACAACAGTTTAGAACTTTTGTACTAACTATGCTGCCTCCCTTTTATGCCAGGGAATTTTGATTGCTGTTATTTCTTTTTATTTTAAGGGTCTATGTTTTGCCTATGTGTGTCTATATACTGTGGACATTCCTGGTGCCTACAGTGGCCAGAAGAGGGCACTGGATCACTTGGAACCGGAGTTATAGATGGTTGTCACCCATCAGGTGGATGTTGGGAATTGAACCCAGGGCCTCTGGAAGAGCAGCCAGCCCTCTAACCACCGAGCCACCTCTCCAGTCCCTGCTATGTGATTTAAAATACTGTTTTGGAATGTCTAAAACTTGTTGCTAATTCAATTACCACCGTATAGAAACACAGTCCTTAAAAATGAAATTGTAATCTCAAGGATATTATTTTACTACTGTTTTAGTTCAGTGGGAATACATTTATTCTTAAACTGTTTTCATGAGGTGAAAATGGTAATCCATTAGAAGTTAAACGAATGTCTCAAAATAAAGAGAAAAAAGAAAAAACAGAACATTGACAACAAAAATGTATGAGATCTTGTCTCAAGAAATCAAAAACAAAAAGAACAAAACAGAAATTAAGTCTGTGTGTATGTAGGCCCCAACAAGGAAATACCTGTATCCAGGTTATCTGAATTGAGAGAAGTAGCAGTGTCAACATCTCCTTCAGTCGCCAAAGCTAACTTCTCCAGATCAGCAAGCCGCCTCTGAATTGAGATGTGTCTCTCTGAGAAGAAATTTTAAGAGTTAGAAGATGGTTTGAGCAACTCCCTGCCCCCATTCCAATTTTAGTTATTCCCAGCATACGGAAGCTTATTATCCTTCTGCTTTCTGTAGTGTAGAGTCTAGTTCCCTTCGGGGGCTGCTACAACTCAGTTTAGACAACGGCAACTCTACTCCAATGTGCAAAAGTTCTAGAGAAAAACTCCACTTGTACTGTTCAGCTTTCAAAGCTTATTTAGTCAAGGTAATTCCATGGAAAACGTTTCTCCCCTAGGGCTGGAGGTGGAGCTCAGTTGGCACAGTACTTGCCCAGCATCCAGGAAACTGCTCCTGATCATCAGTACCACAGAAATGGGGCATGGTGGTGCACACCTGTAATTTTAGCACACAGCGGTACACGCAGGAAGACAGAAGTTCAGAGTCACCCTCAACTGCAAAGTATATTCAAAGCCAGACTGTGATATATAAAACCATGTCAAAAAACAAAAACAAAAACAAAAAACCCCAACAACAAAATTCTATCCTGCACAAAAGAGCTTGACAGCTACAATTTATGTTTTGTGTCTTCAAAGCACTCTAACCACATGCAAGAGAATAACATGCTTATTTTTAACAGTAATAGGTAAAATGAAATGAGTGTCAGATGTAAAGGTAATATGATACCAAGGAATGACTAGTTAATTCCAGCAAGTGGCTAACAATGGTACTTTTCAGAATTACCAAATCATAAACATAATTTCATAACTTAGGTTATAAACAGAATTTCAATTAAGTAGACATGGTGACTAGTCTTTTTTTAAATAATTTGTTTATTTTGATTTCATGTGTATTGGTGTCTTACCTGCATGTATGTCTGTGCAAGGGTGTGCATTACATAGTTGTGAGCTGCGATGTGGGTGCTGGGATTTGAACCCGGATCCTCTGGAAGAGCACCCAGTGTTCTTAACCCCTGAGCCATCTCTCCAGCCCTGGTGACTAGTCTTAGAAATCCATGAACAAAAAAGCTAGTAGTCTAGAACTTCCAGCTCTCCCAACCCTTGTCTACACTGTAATATATTTGGGGGTGGGTAGGATGGGTGGAAGATACACAAGGGAAGCATAGGTCAGAGGAGAACTGAAGTCTGCTGGAGTTAGCTTAGCCTTTATTCTTTTGAGAATGGGAAGTCATCTCAGGTTTTGGGGGAGCAAATGATCTGGATATGAAGGCTTCAAGAAAGTATCTGGAAGCTGTAGGATCATCAGGAAGGTGAGAAAATGAAAATGGAGCGGTAGGAGAGAACAGAGTGACAACGAAACAAGGAACAGAGCCTGGGACAGAAGTCAGGGTGGAAGGCAAAGTGAAGACAATCCTGAGATTCTGACTTTATGTGGCTGTGAAGAACAACAGTGCCATAGCCACAGCCAGGGAAGGAAAGAGACTCTTCTGGTAGAAAGACAGAGGACAAGGGAAAAAAAGGAAGTTTGACTTTCATCATGGTATGTTTTATATACTATTCAGAGTAATGATGCCCAATAGGCACTTGAAAATTGTGTCTGGAGCTCAGAAATGATTAAGAAAGTTTTATGATAAATATACACATTTGATAATGCCATGAGACGAGAAGAGCCTACAGAAAAATGATGTAAAAAAGAGAAAATAATAAGAAGCAGTCTTAACCAGTTATGGATATAGTCAAATAGCTAGATCATCTAAAATTAATTCTTTTTGTTTATTTTGGAGACAGGGTTTCTCTGTGAAATAGCCCTGGCTGTCCTGGAACTTTGTAGAGCAGGGCTGTTCTCGAACTCACAGAAGTCCACCTGCCTCTGCCTCCGGAGTGCTGACATTAAAGGCATGTGTATTTACATCTGGCTGTAAAATTAATTCATTCTAAAAAATTACATTTACTTATTTCTTTTGTATGTCTGGGTGGCAGAGCAAGAGTGTGAAGGCCAGAGGGCAAGCTGAGGTAGGAGGTTCTCTCTACCAAGTGGATTCCAGGGAGTGAACTCAGGCTTAGGAGGGCAGTGAGAGCCTTTACCCACAGGGACACCTCATCTCAGGCCCAAGTTAGTTCTTATGCAATTAATATATAGTTTAGTTTTCTTAATCCTTCCTTTTTGTCTCAGTCATGCACTTTCAGATTTCTTTTTTTCTTTCTTTCTTTTCTTCTCTTTTTGAGACAGGTTTTTTTTTTTTTAAGTTAAACTTCCCAGAATATATCTGACCATGTGACCATGTTCTTGCTCTGGTGTGCGTGTTTGGCAGAAGCAGTCCCAAACTTTTACTCAGTAAAGTAAAAGTCATCTAGAAGCAAGTGGAAAGATACAGATAAGAGAAGTTGAGTCAAAAGAATCAGGAAAGTAGAGTCAGAAAGACAGACAGACAGACAGACAGACAGACAGACAGATGGGCAGGGGAACCGAGGAGGAGCCAAAAGAGAAGAGTATATGAAAGTAATGCACTAAACTAAGCACTGCAGCTGGGAAGATTAAGAGAAGACTACTGTATTGAGTACATAGTCTCCATGCCTTTTTTTTTTTTTTTTTTAAAGACAAGCTTTCTCTGTATGGAACTGGATGTCCTGGAACTTGGCTCTATAGACCAGAGATCCACCTGTCTCTGCCTCCTGAGATTAAGGTGTGTGCCACACTGCCCAACCTTCCTGATCTTTAAAAACTGCAGAGACTTGATAATCAAACAGAAAGAGAAAGTAAACGCAGAAAACCAAAGTGTATGTTTTTACAGGAACTTTGGTAGAGCAGTGTTTTTCTTCCTAAGGATGAAGAGTTCTGAATGCATGTGCATTCCAAAGGAAAGGCAAATTTACAAAGCGGGAGCCTGAATAAATCAGACAAGGTATTGCTAACTGACAGGCAAACATCTCCAAAAAGGAAGAGATACTGAAATAAACCTCAAGGCTCAGTCAACATGCTCAATAACTTAAAGCCTTGAACTTTTTACTTCAAGGGCTGGAGAGATGGCTCAGAGGTTAAGAGCACTGACTGTTCTTCTAGAGGTCCTGAGTTCGATTTACAGCAACTACATGGTGGCTCACAACCATCTGTAATGTGATCTGATGCCCTCTTCTGGCATACAGGCATGCATGCAGACAGAAAACTGTATACATATTAAATAAATCTTGAAAATTTTTTAAAATTAAAATTTGGATGCTGCCATCTTCCTGTCTATCCTCCCAGCTCTGTTCTCAGTACAAGCATTCACTTGTGAGCATAACCTGTGTTTCTTTTGGGTCTTTCTCATAGTAAACAATAAAAAGGCAGTACTTGTACTTGATTCCTGTTCTGGTAGCTAAGTGTCAATTGCAGAAGGCACTAAAGACAGTTAGATAGTTCTTAAAAACCATCAGACTTTTTGAATTTAGTAGCACATTTTCATCACTAAATCTGGAATCTAACACCATCAGACATTTCTGCTCAAAAGACAAGTTTCTGAACAAAAGCAAAGAATAACAAATAACATTGTATTATTATCTTTTTACTCTACTGTTTTGATGGGGGCTCACTGTACAGGTAAGAACCTGTGACGGTTCCAAATTCAATATCCTCCTACTTCAGTCTCCTAAATGCTGGGATTACAGGTATGAGTCACTTCATACACCAGGCCTTGTTTAAAACCTTCTAATGAGATATAGGTGCGCGCGCGTGTGCGCGTGCCCACACACACACACAAAGTATCTTTAGTTTTTAGATCTGATAGTAATGGCTAAAAAGTAATTCCTTTGTACAAACTAAACTACCATATTTGAAATTGCAAAAGGTTTTGTTTCATAGCTCAGACATGTATGCACCACAGGATATATAATGCTGCATAAAGGTATGCTATGGACTATTTTGTTAGGCAGTACAAAATAAGAGAGATCCTACTAAGTTAGAAAAAGAAAACTGAAAATGATCTAGTACACTACTGTCTGAAAATTCATGATATCTACATGGATCTACATGATGTCTACATGGATATGTGAAATCACTTTCCAGTTCAACATGTTAAGATATCACTGTGTACCTGTAACAAGCAGCCGAGGCGTTCTTTATAACATGCTAATAATCAAGAAAGCAAACCTGCTGTTATGTGAGATGAACCCAATACACTAGAAGGCTCTTTTACAAATTCTGTTGCTTTCTCCTCAACTTTCAACTGTAGTTCAGAACCCCCTACATTCATCTTGCCTGGCTGCTGTGACTGACTTCAAAGGACTAACTACATCTGAAAATACATTTTTAAAAAAATGATTATGGGCTGGAGAGATAGCTCAGCCGTTAAAAGCTAGGCTCACAACCAAAAAAAAAAAAAAAAATGATTACTGTGTGCTTAAAGCACACATTTTTCAAACAACACATTTGTAAGTTTTAGCACATATATGCAACAATCTCCAACCCCCTTCCTCCAACACTTGACACACCTTTGAGACACTCTCTTCTCAGGCAGCCCAGGCTGACCTGCTAAGAGTCTCTGGAGCACTAGATTACAGAAATGCACTACCATGCTGCTATAGTAAGGCATTACAATGGTGAGAAAGTGAAGGCGTGCACTCCCCAAACTCCCGAACCAACTTCTGATTTAAACGTAATCAGGAAGGCACCAGCTACTCCCTCAACAGTGTAAAACTCCCTGTCCATCAGACTGCAGGTAAAAAAGGGGGTGGGGGTGAGGAAGGCCTTGTTTTGTACTATAAACTGTGACTGAAAATGAGGGGGGGGCCTGCAGGCTGATTTTTCCTGTGACTTCCCGCCCCCCCTGTTTTGTGAGACAGGTTGCTCTGTTACCCAGCCCCATGTAGCTCAGGCTGGCCTCTAGAGATACTTCTGCCTCAGCCTCCCATGTGCTGGGATTAAAGGCGTGCGCCACCACGCCTGGCTCGCTCCTGCTACTCTTAAATGTGGTTTTAGAACTGCAAAATAAATCTCTTGGAATATGACTGTTTTATATACATCAAACTCCAAATTGGCTTAGAAATACTAAATATGACTTAATTTCTTATAAGTGATAACTCAGAAGGAGTATAAAGATGAATTTACGGACCACAAGATTTGTTAAAAGAACTTGTTGAAATTTTCTTACGCCCGTTGTACAAAGTATTAAGAAGATCATTAGGGTGTTACTACTATTATTGTGTTTCCTGTATGATCAAATAAACCACCACTCAGAACGCATATAAACACATCCGGTTAACAAAAATATGGGCTATCAAGTTTTCAGGATCGCCTTCCTATGGAATGAAGTACAAAGCTCAACTGGTACTAAGCAGATTCTTCTCCACGCAAGACATGGATTTTCACGTTCTAATCGGATGTAAAATACACTACAGAAGATTTAGTAAGTTCACCTATGTGTGTTAGCCCTGACTGAAAAATTACTTTATAGTTTCTAAATCTTGACAGCATCTTAGAGGCTGTCTGCGTTTCCTGTAACACAGTTCAGTTGTTGTTAACTATTGTAGACAGGGCTGAGATGGTTTACTACTAAAGACACTAACCGACACAGCTACTACTAATCTCGTTGTTTATTTTTCATCTGCATCACCCCTGGCCTTCATATATCCTTCACGATGATGTCCTTGAGGTTTATCGCAGTATCCCTTTCCATTCTGTACTCCTTTCTTACCTACCTCTCTGGTTCCTCCCCCCCCCCCCCCCCCCCATTTCCCTAAGTTTGCCTTTCCACATTAAAAACCACCCCGGAGAAGGGCCTCCCCTACTCCCCAGCAAGGCACGGTTTCTCGCTTCTCTGCAGCAGAAACATCAGGCCGTCTGCACTTACTGCTTTCAGCCTCCTCGGGGACAGAGGCTAGGGACGGGGACAGGGCCGGAGCCGGGGCCGGGGCAAGGGCTGGGGCTGGAGCCGAGTCCGGCGTCCGAGCCGAGTCCAGAGCCGAATCTGCGGCCGGAGCTGGGACCGGAGCCGAATCCGGGGCTGGGGTCGGGACCCTGACCTGGGCCTCCTCCTCCTCCTGGGGTAGCAGCTCCTCCTCCGCCATATTCTCCATAGTTACGGCCTCCGTGCCAGGGGACGCGGAGAGGACTCGCGGCGGAGTGGGATAATTGACGTTAATGCCCACAGGGCTGGATCCAAGCGCGGGGAAGCAAATGGGAAGGCTGTACGCGCGCCACAGGCAAACGGCGAAGCGCCTGTGACCCAACCCTGTCAGCAGAAAAACTGAAAGCCAGAGGAAACAGTTCGAGCCTTCGCCCGCTTCCCCTTCCCCGAGGCGTTACGCCGCCACCACAGACTGCGCAGAAGCGTGCGGCGGACAGTGTCCAATGAGGAGAAAGAGTTCCGATTCCTCGGTACGTCTCCGCAGCGCTGGCCGCCACCAAACAGAACTAAGACTACAACACCCAGGAGGTATCGCGCCTCCTAGGCGGAGCTCATTTCCGGTCCTTGGAGGAAGTACATACGGATCTCCGCGAACTCTAGAACTTCCTGGAGGGTTCGGCGCCTGGCTGGGTCCAAGCACAGACTACATTTCCCAGAGTGCAGTGAGCTCTGGGAAGGCGCTTGTGGCTTCCGCCCGGACTGGGGAGTCGCCGCTGTTGGCGCCGCCGCCGCCACCGCTGCCGCCGCCGCTGGTAAGTTAAGGTATTCGGGGTGCGTGGTGTTTTCGGTGGGTGACAGACTTTCACTCCTGGCCTCAGGAACCTCGACGCCGGTCGGGCTCGGGAGGCGCGAGCTGAGGTCTGGGCCGGAGGACTCTGTGGACTCTGTGTGGAGGGTGTGGCCGGGAGCCAGGTTGCTCTAGCTGGACCTGAGGCGGGGATGGCGGCTTCTGAGGGGGTGGGCCGGGGCAGTTTACGAGTTGCCGCAGCGCTTTCCTGTCAGTCCCTGTGAAGTAGGGGTCCTGGCTCTGAGCCTTCTCCCAACTTCACTCACACGTGTGACCCGGACACTCTTCACTTCATATTTTGCTTCAGTCCGAACGTTACCAGCGCCGTGGCTGCAGGAGATTGTTTTTGCTGTTTTGATCTGTTTTTAGGCTTTTACTGACAAAGGTCTGCCCTTCCGGACGCTTTGGTGCTTTTCAGATTCTCCAAGGTATATATGACTAGGGAATCCTCTGCGCCTCAGGTTTTATATTTTTTATCCTGGACTTGTTTGGCACCGAAGCTTTTCTCCTTATTTATTTATTTTTTTTTTAAAGATTTATTTATTTATCATGTATACAGTGTTGTCTGCATGTAACGCCTGCAGTCCAGAAGAGGACACCAGATCTCATTACAGATGGTTGTGAGCCACCATGTGGTAACTGGGAATTGAACTCAGGACCTTTGGAAGAGCAGTCAGTGCTCTTAACCTCTGAGCCATCTCTCCAGCCCGTTTTCTCCTTATTTTTAATAAGCGCTCTGAAGCAGACGAAGAAAGAAAACCAAGACAGTTTGAATTTTCTTTTTGTTTGCCCCGCTTGGGACTGTCTTGAACGTTAAAGGAAGTTCTCAGGTACAAACCTCACACTTCCAGTTAATAAAGCCAAGTCCTTGCTCACGGGTCCTTTTCCTCCTCTTTTGGGAAACCATAAGAGACAGTGCATGATTATTGGCACTTTGAAATGCTGTCTGGAAGTTTGCTTTCTCCTTGCCCTTCCTAGTTGGAGTGTTTGAAGGCTTTTTTTCCCCTTCCCCAGTTTAATATAAATACATTGTCTCCACTAATCTTTTGCAAGTTCTAAAGGTCCTAAGGGCTTCATTGTGTTGGTCTCTGTGGGAAGTGTTTGCTTAGCTGTTGAGTACATTCTTGTAGGTTAGAGAGCTGATACCCCAATACAACTAAAGCCCTTTTAAGCCATCACTTTTTTTTTTTTACTACTAGTATACCTATATGCAGAGTTGACTATTTAGCAGTCTATTTAAAGTGAGATAATAGCACCGATTACACTTTATAGAAATGGTAACTAGGACTGGAGAGGTTGCTCAGTGGTTAGATCACTGGCTACTCTTCCAGAGGACCCAGTTTCATTCCCAGCACCCACATAGCAGTTCACAACCATCTGTAACTTTAGTTCCAGGAGATCCATTGCCCTCACACAGACATGAATTCAGAGAAAACACCAATGCACATAAAATAAAAATAAGTTTATTATATAAGAAAGAAATGGTATTATTTTTAATTTCTGGAGCACCCATCTCACCCCTTACACCTCCACTCTTGTCACTCTTGTCAGCCTTTGTGGTGTTGAGGGTGAAACCCAGACTTTGGGTATGGATAACAAACAAGCACTGTGTCTTATCTGCCTTCCAGAGTGCTGAGATTAAAGCCATGCACCACCACTGTTATGTTGTTATCTCATATTTTTAAAAAAGATTTATTTATTATTTTGTATACAATGTTCTGCCTGCATGTACACCTGCAGGCCAGAAAAAGGGCATCAGATCATGTTAGAGGGAATTGAAGTCAGGACCTCTGGAAGAACAGTCAGTGCTTTTAACCTCTGAGCCGTCTCACCAGCCCAATTCCTTCATATCTTAAAGCAACAGTAAACATTAACTCCCACAGTTTTTGTGGATCAGGAATTAAAATTTAACTTCCTTGGTAGATCTGGCTTTTTTTTTTTTTTTAACATATACAGTGTTCTCCTGCAGGTAACAACTGCAGGCCAGAAGAGGACACCAGAACCAGACTCGATATAGGTGGCTGTGAGCCACCATGTGGTTGCTGGGAATTGAACTCAGGACCTTTGGAAGAACAGCAAGTGCTCTTAACCTCTGAGCCATCTCTCCAGACCCTGGCTTTGGGTCTTTAATGAGTATACAGTATGATATCTACTAGGCCCACTGTCATGTAAAAACTTGACAGGAGTCAGCTTCAAAGTCATGTGCTTGAAACTTGGCTTTGGTTGCTGGGTATGACTTTCTGTGGGCTGCTTGAGTGTCATTTAGGACTTGGTGTATCTGGCTTTCCCTAGAATGAGTAATATAAGACAAAAAGACAGAAGCCACATGACTTCTATGAGGTAACTACATGCCATCTATGCTGGTTGGTTGTTTTGTCAGATTGACACCTAGACATACCTGGGAAGAAAGAATCTTGAGAAAATGGCTCCACAAGCCTGGGCTGTAGGCAAGCTGATAGGGCATTTTCTTAATTAGTGATCAATGTGGGAGGGCCCTGCCCATTTTGAGTGGTGCCACCCTGGCCAGGTGGTCCTGTGGTCTATAAGAAAACAGGCTCAGGAAGCCATGGGGAACAAGCCAGTAAGCAATATTCCTCCATAGCCTCTGCATCAGTTCTTGCCTCCAGATCTCTATCCTGCTTGGCTTCTTGACCTGACCTTCCTCAGTGATGGATTATGATGTGGAAGTGTTAGTGAAATAGCCCTTTCCTCGCCAAGTTACTTTTGCTCATGACCTTTTTTACAGCGATAGAAATCCTAGCTAATGCACACTATGCAGTGATGTCCTATTAATTTTATAGGTTGTCCCTGTTCACTGTGGAAGATACCATATAACTATTAGAGTCCTAAGATGCAGTGCTTTTGGGGAACCAGCTATAGCTGGGCTTCTTAGAATTTTCTACCTTTGATCCCTTTTTGCTTGAGAAGTTTTTATTGGACCCAGGGATAAAGGATGGATGGACACACACATACACACACACACACACACACACACACACACACACACACACACACTTAAATATTTGCTGAAAATAATCTTGAATGGCCTGGTGGCGCATGCCTTTAATTCCAGCACTTGGGAGGCAGAGGCAGGTGGATCACTGTGTGTTTGAGGTCCAGGACAGCTAAGGCTACACAGAGGAAACCCTCTCTTGGAAGAAAAAAAAATCTTGAATTTATTTTAAAATAATCCATATATATATATATATATATATATATATATATATATATACACACACACACACATACACACATATGTATATATATTTTTTACCATTTATTAAAGGTAAAAGTAATTTTGCATGCCAATGAAATAGGCATATTTTATATGAATATATTATATTTTTATACTGCAAGAACATCTTCAACTTCTCAGATTTGATTGATTGATAGTTTGATTTATCTAATCATCAGTGCTAGGAACATTTTTTCACATAATATGTCATGCATAGCAGCAGAAGTATATCTAGGATCATTTAAAAAATTGTAAAGTTTTTCCTAATCTCAAACCAAAATTCATTTAACTTTGTAAAAATAGGAAACTAAAGTCATCAACTCAGACAGCAATTTGCACACAAATATTCTAAAACAGTACAGTCCAAAGATAAAGTAACTGAATGCTGTAGGAAGACACTAAAATTCTGTTTTCTGTAATCAAGCCATTATTAATATTTTATAAGAGTGAAAATTTGCATATCCAGTAAAAACACTGCAGTTCATGACATACAGTAGTCATGAATATGAGCCAGGATGGGTATGAAGAAGATGTGAAATGCAAAGTGCAAGGCTGCAGTGAAGTCACAGATAGAGTACTGGTGAGGATGGCCAGAAACACCTAGGATTCATTACACATGACTTTCAATGTTTTATTCTTTCTGTGATCAGAATCCTTTTAATGTTGCTAATATAGGGAGATAACCCATAGTTTAAAAAGCTAGAATATAGAGAACTGCTCGCACAAGAAGTCCTTCTTAGTTAGTTTGTTAGTTTGCATAAAAGGAATGTGAACTTTATGCTCATATGAATATGTCGTAGCACACATGAATGCTGTGCTTGTTAGTTTTATGTCAAGTTGATAGTCTAGAGACATCTGGGAAGAGGAAATCTTAATTGAGAAAATGCCTACATACATACGATTGGCCTGTAGTCAAGTCTTGGGCCATTCCTTTTGAGACAGGGTCTTATCATGTAGCCTCGGTTGGCCTGGAACTCTTAAGAGCTGCCTGCCTATTCCTTTGGAGTTCTTGCATTAAATGCGTGTACTACCACTCCTGGCTAGGGCACTTTCTTAATTATTGGTTGATGTGGAAAGGCCAAACCCATTGTGAGTGGTGTCATTCTTGCTCAGGAAGTCCTGGAGTGTGTGAGGAAGCCAACTGAGCAAATTAGTAAGTAGCTTCTTAACTTCTGCATCAGCTCTTGTCTCCAGGGTCCTGCCCTGCCTTCCTTGAGTGATAGACTGTGTGATATGGAAGTACAAGCCTCTTCCTTCCCAGCTTGTTTTTGGTCATGGACTTTGTTACAGCAATAGAAGTCCCAAGACAGACTATTCAAAGTAGCTCATTGGCAGAGAAGTTTCAGATAGTGTTGGTGTGACCAAAACAACAACATCAGGCGAACATGGATCAACATAAATGTCACCGGCAGTCTCATACCCTGTAATCAATGTCTTAGAAGAAGAAACGATCCAGGTTGACTTAGAACTCCTAGACTCAGTCTTTCTTCTCTTAGCCTTTAAGTAGCTGAGACTACAGCTAGGCATGGGCCACTAAGCCAGCTAGAAGGTTTTTTCTTTTTCTTCTCTTTTTCTGCCTTCCACTCTACTGGAATGAAATCCTTTAAACAAGAGAATAACAAACTACTATAATAAACCAAAAGGTTTAGCATGAATTCAGCTGTTACCATAAACTCCCTTTGAAGGCAATTATTTTTGATACTTAAAAGATTGTTCTTAGAAGTTTGTTGATTGTTCATATGTTGATGTTTAAACTCCCCCCCTCCTTCAGCATTTTTCTTCAAGTTCATTAAATCTTACTTATTTTATTTGGTTTGGTTTCCTTGAGACAGGGTCTCACTGTGTAGCCTGTCACTGCCTCCCAAACGCTGGGAGATCATATTTTATACTTCAACTATTTAGATCACAAATAAACAGGAACAATTGGAATTACTTGGTTTATAGCCTTTCCTATATTAATATTGTTGCTGCCAGCTATTACCTGTTCTTTGGACTTGACTTTCATGTTGTCCTGCCCTGACAGATCTGGTGATGCTTCCAGTCTTTGGCCACCATATCCCAGCACAGGATGCTGCTCTGTACTGCCAGTGCCCACAAGCTTGAGACTGTTTATGACCATAAGGTATGACTATGCTTGTCTTACAATTTCCTGTGTTTTTTGGGGGGGTGTGTTTTGTTGGTCATCTGCTAATGGTATTGACTTGGTCTAAAGCAGGGCTGGAAAAGTAAAGGAAATGGACAGAGAACCTGTGATTTAGGAAAGAGTTGGAAATAGCTCAGAATAAAAAGGTTGATACAGCGAGGAGGATGAATTCATGCATCCGTTCACCCAGTCATTCCTGAATATTTCTCTAGTTTTTGCTTTGTTCTTTTATATAGTCTTACTCTGAAGAACTTAGTATGTAGCTGTCTGGTCTAGGACTTGTAGCCATCCCCTTGCTGTAGCTTCCGAAGTGCTGGGATTCTAGGCTTGTTCTATCTCTTCAGCCTGTCGCTACTTTCCAAATTTTTAATGCAGCACAATTTTCAAGGAACTCTAGGTCTGGTAGAAAGCTAACCATATAGGTATTTCTTTAGATCCTACCATATACAGCCTTGTTCAAAGTATTTAAAAATTTTTATTACTTATTGTGAGTGCATAAGTGTGGGAGCATGCGTGTCACAGTGTGTAGAAATGAGAGGACCCTCCAACCATGGGTTTAGTAGATGAAACTCAGGTCATCAGGCTTGTACAGGAAACACTTTTATCCACTTAAGCCATCTCATCAGCCTAAAAGTAGTTTTCATATCTACTGTACTCTTCAGCTCCTTAAAAATTGTTCTAGTATATGTTGTCTCTAATCTACATAAGATGAAACTGGGGCTTAGGAAAATGTATACAGCTTGTTAGAAGCGTCACATAGAGAGAGACAGTATGTTGAGAAATGAAGAATTATGGTTATTCTGATTTCAGGTGTGGGTAGGGCAAAATAAGCAGTCTTTTAGGCGGCAAAAAATGCTGATCTGATGCTTAAGGGAGAAGGCAGGGGTTCAAGGCATTGTCCTGAGGACCTTTCTGAAAGTTGACTGGTGAAGCCGAATGGGCAGATCTTCATGCAAGAGAGTGTAAGTAAACACTGAGAAACAGTGAGAGAATCATGTCTTGAGAGTGACTAGAAATTTTTGCTATGTAGAGTGCCTTTAAAGCTCCCATCAAGGGCTGGAGAGATGGCTCAGCAGTTAAGAGCACTGGCTGCTCTTCCAGAGGTCCTGAGTTCAATTCCCAGCACCCACATGGCAGCTCACAACTGTCTAACTCCAGTTCCAGAGGATCTGACACCCTCTCACAGACACACATAGAGGCAAAACACCATGTAAATAAGATAAATAAATTATTTTAAAAAGAAATAAAGCTTCCATCAAGGGCAGAGCTTGTGATTCAGATAAGCCTCCCTCCCCTTAGAGCTCACTGTCTTTGGAAACTGTAGGGCCGTCTGATAGCCAGAAGAAAAAACGCCCTTAGGTGTGTTTTTTGGGGGAAGTGTTGTCTTACAGAAGATCTGACCCTTAGTGTCATAAAGCTCTAGATAAGCCTGACCCTCCCAGTGAAACAGAGCTGTTGCCTTTCCTCAGTGACAGGAACCAGGGTCCCTGTGAGGCCCAGTTCACTGCTCTTTTCCAGAACCTCCAAGTTTTAGCTTTTGCTGCGCTGGATGTGGCAAGGAAATGAAAATCATTTTGTAAAATTTTCGTCCTGTATAACTAAGGGAGGAGTGGCTTGTGATATACTTTTTATTGTGGTAAAAAATGTTTTGAATGTTTATTTTAGTTTCTCAAGATGTCTACTAAAGAATCTTGTGGGAAAGAAGAAAAGTCTCAGAAAAAACAGACCACCTCTTCACTAACTTTTGATGAAGTAAGAATTTTAATTTGCTGACTTAATGATACCTTATTTTTAAAAACTATGTAATTTTTAAAAAGCACCTTAATTTTACAGTGAGATATAAAAATTTATTGCAGACCTGTGAGGTAGTTACTTTTATTGTCCAAGTCACAGATGAGAACTTGAGGCTTGGAGTAGTTTCCCTGCCATTCCTCCTGAGTGTGCTCTCTGCAAGGCTCCATCAGCTAACCAGGAGAGCCTTGACGTCCCAGCCGTGTTTGCTGTAGTTGATTATGCCTTTTGCTTGAAACACTTTCCAGACTTGACTTCTGAGATACTTTGCTTTATTAGTTTTCCTCTATCTTTGATGACTGTTTCTCAGATTTCTTTTTTTAAAATTAATTATTATTCACTTTATATTCCAATTGTAGCCCCTTCCCTCCTCTCTTGGTCCCACCTCCCTCCCTTCCCCCATCCCCCTTCCCTGTTCCTCAGAAAAGGGGAGCCCCCACCTGCCTCAGCCCGCTAAGTTGCATTAGGACTGAGCATGCTCTCTTCCTTTGACCTGGCAAGGCAAGTTCCTTGCTGGTTCCTCCATATTTTTTTTCCTTGAAGCAGGATCTTTAAGGCATTGTTAGTGTAGCACAGTCTAGGCCCCCCTACCCCCAACACCTTAGACCCTTTCTCCTATTTTAGTTGTCCTAAGAGCTGGGGTTATGAGTGTGTGTCACTACACACAGCTCTTAGTCATTTTCTCTCTTTCCTTTTTTCTTTCTTTCCTTCCTTTATTTCCTCCTCCCACCCCCATCCCCCAAGACAGAGTGTTTTTACATATAGCCTGACTCTCCTGGAACTCTGTGTGTAGACCAGGCTGATTTTGAACCCTCTGCCTCCCAAGTACTGGGATTAAAGGGGTGTACCAGTACTGGAAGCAGCTTTCTTACTCATTTTGTTAAGCTATAACCTTTCAAGTACCCAAGTTCAGCTTTCCTAATATAGTAAATTACAGTTCCATTCTTTTGGCTTAGGAAAACTTGGTAGTTAGCCTGCATCTGCAGCTAGTGTGTAATCAGTTTCTGTCAGTTTTCTCTTTTTAACATATTCAGAGTCTCATTAATTCCTTTCTTGCTGTTACTTTGATCTAAGCAAAGAATTTCTTTTCCTTAGTTATTTCACTGGTTCCTAAATTCCTCTCCTTGTCACTGCCTTGGCTTCCTCATGGTTTTTTCATAACACCTATGTGGCCTATGTGGTCCTGTTACAATATAAGTCAGGTTATGTCACTCCTTTCTCTGTACTTTTTGGAGGTTTTCCATGTTAAAAACCCCTCTGGGACTGGGAAGGCCATCTACTCTCCTGACTTACTTTATCATTACTTTCTGCAGTGTTTGGATTACAAGTGTGGACCACTATGTTGGTGTGTGTGCTGCTAGACAAGCAGTCTACTGCCTGAGCTATGCTCCTGGCCCTTGCTTTCTCGTTTAGGTCTCCATTCACCTGTCAGCTTATCAGTGGAGCTTTTTAATGAACACATTCAAAAATTGCTGATCTCCCTACCAATAGCTCTTCACCTTCCTTGTCCACCTTTTCTATTTCATCTGAGGTGTCATCTAACATGCTAACATATAGTTATGTTTCTGTATTAGATCTTAACCTTTATGGAGGCAAGAATTTAGGGGTTTTGTTTTTTGTTTTTGTTTTTTTAAAGACTTAGCTCATGATCTGCTATATCTTTGGTAAAATAGAAGATAGTTCATACAACGTTGTCTTTTTCAGCCTTTTGAGTTCAAGATCCACTGAAAATGGGACGTAAGTTGTGTCTAATGGACTGAACCCCGCTGTGGCAGTGCTGTCCACACTGACTGTACACAGCTCACCCGAGGCGTCTAACTTCTCCTTGAGTCCTCCTTCTGGTTGAATCTACTGCCTCTCAGTGTTCTCAGAGCTCAGCTTTGAATGAGAATATCAGTTTTTGATAGTGATGAAGTCCGGCTTTATTTTGTGCTTTTCTGTTAATTTTTCTCCTGAATGGCATTCTTAGGACAAGAAGGAGGAAGAGATCTCAGCAGGCTCCTCTAGTTCAGTGCACTGTGTTAAACCTGCTCCAACCAAGAAGAGAAAACTGGTTAGTGTTTAGATACCATAACTGAATATTATTTTTCTCATGGTTTCAATTTTTTTTTTTCAAGAGATTGACTTTCACTGTATTGCTGAAGCTGGCTTTGAACTCTTGGGTGAATCAGTCCTTCTGCTTTACTCTTTAGGTAGTTGATTTGAGGCACTCAGTACACTTGGACATAGTAAAGTTTTATGGTAGAAAATTTCTCTTTGTATTTTTCTGTAATTTTTTTCTATTGTGTTTACTTAGTGAAAACCAATAGAAAACCAGTGTTTTTGTTTTATTTTTTAACTTTCCAAAAGTTATTTATCAGGGTTTTACTTTTTTGTTCATGTGGGTGTGTGCATATGTGTGTGAAGGCAGGAAGTCAACACTGCGTACATTGCTCAGTCATTCTCGTCTTACTGTCTGAAGCAGTCTCTCAGTAAACCGAGAGCTCATTGGTTGGCCAGTGAGCTCCCAGGATTCACTTGTCTTCACCTCTACAGTGCTAGGTCACACTTGGTGCAAATTTGAGGTTAGCCTGGCTACACAGCTATAGTTCAGCCTGGGGTATAGAGTGAGATTGCCAGTTCCAAAGAAAAGAAGGAAAGAAAGAAGGAGGGAAGGAGAGGGAAGGAAACAGTAAAAAATATGTTACAAAAGATTAAATTGTTGTTGTTGTTTTTCCAAGACAGGGTTTCTCTGTGTAGCCTTGGCTGTCCTAGACTTGCTTTGTAGACCAGACTGGCCTCGAACTCACAGTGATCCTCCTGCCTCTGCCTCCTGAGTGCTGGGATTAAAGGTGTGCGCCACCACCGCCCGGCCCCTATGATAGCAGTTTAAAACACACATTATTGAATGTACAAAGTAACATTTTTGTGGTTTTCTATGAATTTTTACTATATAACTTAAATTTTTTTCCTTAAAAGTTTTTGTTAAAAACCAAGACACCTTGGTGGTGCACGCCTTTAGTCTGAGCACTTGGGAGGCAAAGGCAGGCGAATCTCTGTGAGTTTGAGGCCAACCTGGTATACAAAGCAAGTCCAGAATAGCCAAGGCTACGGCAGAGAAGCCTTGTCTCAAAACAAAACAAAATATAAAAACAAAAAAGAAAAAAACAAAACAAAAACCTAAACTAAACCAAAAATTCTAAGACTCATGGACGTACACAGACATACTAGCCAGTCCCATGCGGGAACAGGAGTCAGAAGTAGCACAGGGCACCTGCCAACGTCTGTGATATCAGTGTTTTCTTCTGCCACACCTCCAGAGACTTGCCTGAGACTTTTCTTGAGGGTTATCACTTTTAGAAATTTGTTTGTAGTTAGCAGACAAAATATTGCATGCAGCATGAACATTTTTTATTAATGGAAACATTTTGGTATTGTGGGCTGTGTTTTTTAAAGCTTTTATGTAGATTGTTGAGGTCTGCAAAAGCTGCTGCTGTATCCTTCACTGAGCATTTTCTTGAGAGTTGTTTGTATTTTTCTGAGGTTTCCTTTTCTCGTGCCTTTTTGCAGCTATGCATTCTCTTCCAGTTTCATCATGGAGTAACTGTAAAATGTGTGGTCTGTTACTGATGAAAAATATGTGGCATATGACTGATTAAATTTGTTTCAGTTTATTGTTTTTTATATCATTGTTAGTGCTGGGAATCAGACCCAAGGTCTTGCACATGCTGCATGTACACACTGCCAGGCTCAATGTTCTTATTTGTCCCCTGCCAACTTAAATTTGGTCTAATCTTAACTATAAAACTTATCCCCTCCTCACTGCCCTTTCCCCTCTCCATTGCTTCTTGACGGACTCCCTCTCCCTCTAGCTTGGCTGATTGAGTTTTTTTTTTTTCTGCTGAATTCATATTACTTACTGCTTTCAATCTTTCCCAAATGTTCTACTAATCTTTTCCTATGACTATCTTCTGTCTTTTAATGGTGGATGTTTTAAACTTTTAGAACATACTGTTATTTTACTTTGATATTTAGTTATATCCTTATAATTAGGCTATTTGTATATTCTTTATGTCTTTATCTTTTTGTGCCTGGATCCTCTGATGGGATGGTAGAATTGAGTCAGACAGATGTGTTTCAGATCATGACAGTGCTACTAACTTCCACTGTGATGATCAGAAAGATGCCAAACTCAGCCAGGCATGGTGGCTCTCATCTGTAAGCCCAGAACTCAGGAAGGTAGAGGCAGGCAGATCTGTGAGTTTGAGGCTATCCTGGTCTACAAAGCGAGCCCAAGACAGCCAAGGCTATACAGAGAAACCTTGTCTCGAAAAACCAATACACGAATGAATGAATGAGAGAAAGAAAGAAAGAAAATACCAAACTCTGTAAACTTTGGGTGCTTTGTCTGTAATAAAGATGATAATGTCTGCTCCAAGATGATTAGAAAGGTTAAGTACATTATTATGGTCGCCTACTCACGAGCACAGATGTCTCCATTCTTCTTCCTGCTAACTGTAGCAACATACACAATTTATATTTTCTAAATATTTTTTAATTTCAGAAACCTGATGATACAGACATTGTATATTATAATACAAACAGAAAGCAAGGTCTGAAAAGGTAAATTCTCTCTCTCTCTTTTTTTTTTTAATATCTTTACACAGTTTTAGCTCAGAATTAGTGAGACTAAAAAGTTTATTTTCAGTATTGGGGATTGAACCCCAGTATCTTTTGTATGCTAGGCAAGCACTCTATTGTTGGGCTGTATCCCCACCCTTGGGATTTAGGGACAGAGTGTTGCTATGTACATAGATCAGGCTGGCCTGGATCGTTCCGTGTAGCCTAGGTTAAATCTTGAACTCAAGATTCTCTTTCCTTATCTTGAGCCACCATGATAAAAATCAGGACTAAATATTTGTTTATTTAAATTTTAATTACTTTTATATTTATTCATTTTATGTTGGGGGCATGTATGTGTTCCTTGGTGTGTATGTGAAGGTCAGAGAACAACTTGCAGGAACAGTTTGTTTTCCCTCACTATGTGAGTTCCAGGCATTGAACTCAAGTTGTCAGACTTGGTGGTGGCAAGTATCCTCACCCACTGAGCCACATTGCTGGCCCTAGACTAAATGTTTAAATTTGGAAAACATTTTATTTACTTTGATTACTACTGTTCTGCAGGCAAATATTTCTGGTAATATCATAGATTCTAGAATTTTAAGAAAAAATTGAGTGAAATGAAAAACCATCAAAACTGTTTTATAATTCCCTCAAACACAGTATAGATTATTATTAACTCTAGGGACTTGGTTTTGATACATAATTATAAAATACATACCTTTATCATATGTATAAGTAGAGAATTTGTGAAGCTAATTTGAAAATTATATATAGATTATATGTTAAGTTAATTTAACCATCATGTGGTTACAACTAAAGATGTGAAGAATGATGGCAGAGACAAGGAAATTAGGTTTTTAAAAAAATTTCTTCATTCTTCTGATAAAAATTTCCAAAAAATTTATAGTTAAGAAATTTGTTAGCCAGACTTGGTGCTGCAAGCCTGTAATCCCAACACTTGGGAGGCAGAGGCAGGCAGATCTCTGTCAGTTCAAGGCCAGCCTGGTCTACAAAGCAAGTCTGTTTCCAAAAACAAAAAACAAAAACAAACCTCCCCCCCCAAAAAAAAACCAAAAAAGAAAGAAAGAAAAAGAAAAAAGAAATTTCTTGTTAATGAGAGGATAAATATAAAAAGTATTATATGCACATTAAGTTAAAGACAGTTATGAGCTATTCAGTATGGGTACTGGGAATGAAGCTCAGGCCCTCTGTGTGAACAATATGAACTCTTAAGCACTGAGCTATCTTTCCAGCCCTGTTTCTTACATTTTTAAGAAGTCTAGAACCAGCCCAGCTAACTGTAATATAATGACACATTGTAACAGTATGTATAACAAATATAACTAATCCAAGTTTCTGTACTGCTTTATAGATTGAATGTGGAAGTTGACACACCTAGAAAGAGACCAAAATTCAGTTCTTCAACCGGTGTAGCATCGTATTCAAATAATAATCAAATTGCTTCACAGAGTTGTTCATCAAGTGGAACTAAAGATACTAAACTTAAAGATAGTAAATTGACAAATATTGGAAGTAAGCTTGATTATGAGATAAAAAACTGTAACAGCTTTAAAATTACCGAAGATATAAAATCTAAAGCTGAAGGCCAGACAAAGGAAAAGAATTGGTCTCATTCACTTATTCAGAAGAAGATGAAAGAACTGAAAGAAAAGAGCAATAAGCTTAAAGAGAGTTCTGAAGGATTGGAGAAATGCAAGAAAAATCAACTTCCTCCGAATTACAATTTCAGCAATATAATCAAGGAACCGTTTGAATCTGAAAGAAAGAAGATCAGTTTCAAAATTCCAAAAAAATCTCCTAGCACCCTCCAGAAGCTTGTAGAAGAAAATGTCTTCAGTGTAGGTTCTAGTAAGTCAAAGACTAAGCAGGAAGAAAAGCAATGCTTGCAGAGTTACCAGATGTCATCACATCTGTCCAGGCATAAAACAGAAACCTTGTTTTCAGATTCCACACATAAGCAGCAGGCTGTTTGTGAACAGAAAAGAAAGTATCATCGTGAGCACCAAGAAGTGAAAGGTTCAGATGCTCAGGAAAACAGTACCCAGGTAATGTATAACATGAAGGGTTTGGTTTTAGTAAGATTATTTAAAATTACCAGGTTTTAGTTGTTTCTGTTATTGATGATAATCATAGAAGACTGGTTCAAGTTTAGTCATGCAGGTAGTGTATCCATGTCTGATAATCTCTTTCAGTCTGCTCCCTTAGGATGACATTGATAGCACCTGGATTTGGAATCATAGGGCAGTACTCAGGTTCTTGTGTTCTGGGACAAAGAACTGAACAGAGACATGTAGGTAGACTTAAGCAAAGGGAGAGAATTTATTCAGAAAGGATATCATTCCGGGCAGTGACAGTTTATTTGGAGAGGATAGATTTCCAAAGGGAGGAAGCTGGCCAGGACAGAGAGGAACTTTAGCAACTCAACTTCCTACCTACTGCACAAATTACACATTTTTCTTACTCTTCTGTGGAATTTCTGGCTTATTTTTAGCGCTGGACTTCTCTGTGGGTACTCTGTTACTTGTGGTTCTGTATACAGCTTTATGCATTGCATTATCACACCTTAAATTAAAATCGTAAATCTCTACCCATATATTCATGGTACTCACCTTCTCCCACATTTGTATGTCACAAGCTTTTCTTGTGCATGTGTTGATCTTACATGTAACCCTGGTGGAGGTATGTTTCTAGTCTTTGTGAGCTGGCTTCTTTCGTGTACTAATCTTGATGTCTCTCTCTTGCCACAACATGAGCAGAATCCAGGCTAGAAACCTTGGCACATTCTTGCTTCTGGACTACATAATAGATTGGCATTTGTGGACCACTTTAATAACCTTTCTCTGACCTTTTCTATGGTGAATAAATTTATTTACATTTAAGAGAACTTTTAGAACTTTGAGTTATTACAACTCTAGCATTTTAAAATCTGGGTGTAGTAGCACACAACTGGGAGTTGGAGGCAGAAGTTCAGGAATTTAAGCTCACTTTCACTAATGTAGTGAATTCAAAGCCAGCCTGGACTGAACTACAATATGCTTTGTCCTTAAAAATAAAACATACAGAAAATCTGTGGCATTGCATGCCTACATAATCCCAGCACTCTGGAGGCTGAGGCAGGAGGATTGTTACAAGTTTGAGGCTATCATGTTCTGCATAGCAAAAGAAAAGAAAAAACTGAGACACACAGAGACCTAGAAAAGAGAGTGTTGGCTGGAAACCCAGGGTTCAGAAATAGATGTGGTTTGTTTTGTTTTGTTTTGTTTTGTTTTGTTTTTGTTTTTTTTGTTTTGTTTTTTTGGTTTTTTGAGACAGGGTTTCTCTGTGTAGCCTTGGCTGTCCTGGACTCGCTTTGTAGACCAGGCTGGCCTCGAACTCACAGCGATCCGCCTGCCTCTGCCTCCTGAGTGCTGGGATTAAAGGCGTGCGCCACCACGCCCGGCTAGAAATAGATGGTTTTATGCCTGTATTGGCTTGAGTGAGAATGCCTGCCATAGACTCACATGTCTGCATGCTTAGTCCCCAGTTGATGAACTGTTTACAGGGATTAGAGGTGTGTTGCTATGGGTGGGCTTTAAAATTTCTAAAGCCCACGCTAGGCCCAGTGTGTCTGCCTGCAGCCTGTGGATAGGATGTAGGTCTCAGCTGCTGCTCCAGTGCTCTGCCTGTCAGCCATGATGATCATGGACTAACCCTCTGAAACTGTAAGCAAGCCCTCAGTTGAATGTTTCCTTTTATAAGAGTTGCCTTGGTCACAGTGCTGTTTCATAGCAGTAGAACAGTAACTAAGACTGTCTCATAGGAAAGCCTAGTGTTTTGTTTTTCATCTTGTAGATGGAAGAGAGGGAGTGAGCAAGATAGTCACATCTTCCTATTTAGAGTCACTAATTTAGATAAACTGTTATCCTCATTTAGTGTATTTAATAAAGCATAGTATAGTGCAGCACCAGTTAAATGCCCACTAATGTTTCCATTTGTAATACTCTTAGGACGTTTCAAAGACAGTTAACATGAGTGTCCTGCATTGTTAGGTGGTAGACTCACTGACCTCTCTAGAAGTGATATGAAGTCAGAGAACAGTAGGTAGAACCGCCCTAAAGATGAAAGAAAACATGGGTACTTAGAATGTCTAGTTACAAGCAGTTCTGATCATTCTAGCTTCCATGACACTCTTAAGAAAACCTTAAAGAAATTTTAATAAGATTTAAAGTAAAAAAGTTTTTTAATATAATAAATAAAAAAATTAAAGTAAGAGGAAAAAGGAATTATAACTCTTGTCAAAATATTAAAGTGCTGGAACAGAGTTAGGGTTTTTGGAAAGATATTTTGTCTCTATTAGAAGACAGAAACTAAGCCAGACCCTTGGTGCTCTCACTGTAGAATACAGCTTGCTGCCTTTCTCTTATTTTTTTTTTTTCTTAGCTGTAATGGTCCTTGGATTTCTCTGGTTGTTTTGTCAGATCACTTGTAAAAATGGATCGTAGCCAAAGGGCTGTGAAGCAATTCGGTGATTTCTGAATACAGTTTTTCTGCCACTGAAAACCTACTTGTTTATCTTTATGATGGAGATTCCTTAGAGTGATATATAATTGTTGGAAGATGAATATTTTAATAACTAAAAGCCCTAAAGGATATGACTCACATTTTATGACTTGGTAGCACAGGACTTTTCTCTTCTAGAAATGATTTCTCATAGGGGGTCAGCTGGAGACTTTTTGTCACTGTGATGGGGGGCTGGCAAGATGGCTCAGTGGAAGAATGCACTTGCCACCAAACCTAACGACCTGGTTTTGATCCCTGGGACCCACATGGTGGAAGGAGAGAGCCGATTCTCCCAAGTTGTCCTCTGATTATCACACACACACACACACACACACACACAGAAACACACACGCACGCGTTAACATGTTGGGTACCAGTTCTGGTAGCTGATCACCTGAGTCCAGAGATGCTGTTATATATCATGCAAGGTTTAACTCCAAACCCTTTCTCATTTCAGAGTTTTGAAACACCATGTTCTTCAGTGTCACCTGAGAATATCCAAGATACAGATGAAGAGGTTACCAATGCACTTATTTACTTTGATAATTTTAAAGAAATTCAAAGTTCTTTCTTCCTTTTTGGGGGTGTATGAAGGTATGGGAGAGGGTCTCACTATAGCCCAGGCTGATCTCAAATTTGTGATCCTCCTGAATGCTGGAGTTACAGGTATAGATGCCAGGGTGCTTAGCTAAGCAGTTCCTGCTTTTAATAAAATATTTTTTAAAACCTTGGCAGTGTGAAAATATGTCTCTACTTAAACTCCATAAAAGTCCTATACATCAATTTATTAGGAAGTTCAGTTTCTAAGTTTTAATTAGGTCATCAAACACCCTTTGGAGGGACTAGGGATGTAGAGTGTTTGTGTAGCAGTGTAAGGCTCTGGATTTGATCTCTGGTACTGGGAGAAGTTTACATTTACTTGTCTTTTGCCTTTGCTTCTAATAAGCTAATCTGTTTTAAACAGAGGGTGGTGTTCATGGGCCAGAAGTTACTTTTATTTTGGTTTAATGTTATGCTTTTGCATGTGTATACCTAGAGTTGCCAAAGTGCAATGTGACACACCATGTTTTTTGTCTTCTCAGAAATAAGATGAAATTGTTATTGAGTGAAAAATGAAAGTCCACAGTATTTCACCTTTTTGCCTATTGCTTTATTTTCTACCTGGAGTCTTGTGGTTTATATTCATAAAATTATTGTGTATGATTTTATGTCGTCTTAGTAAATTAAAATTTGCTAACTTTTTTTCTCTTCAAACAATAGTGAATAATGTTTGTTTATAATAGTTAATTGTATTTTTTGTCTTATGAGTCAGTGCTCCTTGATAGAAGACTGTTCGTGTATTCTTTAAAGAGAATATATTCTCATTTCTTCTTTCTTTTAAAAATTTAAATCTGACACAGTTTCCAACTGTGTAACTCAGACTGGCCTTGTCCTTGTTGTGTAAAGAAGACTGGCCTTGAACTCATGATCTTCCAGCCTTAGCCTTCTGAGTGCTGGAATTATAGGTATGTAACACCAGCCCCAGCCATAGTTTTAATATTTTGTATCTGAATACCATCAGAGAGATACTTCTAAAGTGAGAAGGATCTTAGGATTTATAGTTCAGAGCCAACAAGGTGGCTTGTAGGTAAAGATGTCTGGGTACATGCACTCCTGTATTCTTCTAGTACAAAATAAAGTTTTCCACCACCATCTTTCATTTATTTTAAATATATATATATGTACATTATTGCATATGTATGTATGTATATGAGTACTCTGTCTTCATGCATATCAGAAGAGGGAATTAGATCCCATGTGGTTGCTGGGAACTGAACTCAGGACTTCTGGAAGAGCAGCCAATGCTCTTAACCGCTGAGACATCTCTCCAGCCCTTTTTTGGTTTTGATTTGTTTTTAAGGTTTATTTATTTATTATGTATACAGTGTTCTGCTTGCCTGTATACCAGCAGGTGACAAGAGGGCACCAGATCTCATTACAGATAGTTGTGAGCTACCATGTGGTTGCTGGGAATTAAACTCAAGACCTCTAGAAAAACAGACAATGCTCTTAACCTCTGAGCCATCTCTTCAGCCCCACAAAATAAAATTTTAAAGTGTAATACAATTAATAATAAAATATTTAGTGTTTAGCTTCTGATAGTTGATAAATAATATTAGACATCTCAAGGACACTGGACAAGACATTCTTGATTTGTAGTGGAGACAGATTGAATCCAGGACCTTACACGTGCTAGGCAAGCTTTCTAGCACTCAACTATAGCCTCAGCTCACATGCAGTAAAAGAAAGGTGACTCTTTAAAGTACTTTGAAATGAGAAGAGAAACAAGAATGAATTTATTTTGTTGCATGTGTACTAGGTTTTATATAAGGAACATTACACGACTTACTTTAATAATATATAAAAATCCTTGATGGGTAGTGGTGGCTCACAGCTCTAATCCCAGCACTCAGGAGGCAGAGGCAGTCGGCTCTCTGTGAGTTTGAGGCCAGCCTGGTGTACAAAGTTCCAGGAGAACCAGGGCTACTCAGAGAAACCCTGTCTCAGGAAAATAAAATAAAACAAAAAGTATTAAAGAAAATAGATAAAATTTAATATTCTTTATAGATGGGCAAATTAAGTTCTAAAGTAGTAAAACAGTTTGCCTGAGGCTACAGAAAGGAATTGATTTTATAACTGTGGTTATAAATCCATATGTTTTACTGTGCTATCTCTGTCGGTAAAGCGTTTCCATGATGTATTGCTTTCCTTTCTTAGCAAATATCTGCAGAAAGTAACTCAGATTCTTCACTGGGGTCTTTTACAATTCAGATGCAGATAGTAGAAGAGCTCCATGCTGCACGCGTGGGAAAAAGTGTGGATTTACCTGTGGTTCCACCGTCTGGAGAGTTAATGAGTATGGAAATTGACTTGGTGGAAGATGATGTACATTCTTCTGGTATACTCTATGATCTGTCCTTCTCTAACAATTGATGTGCCAGTATTCAATTTTTATAGTGAAAATGTTAAATGTGCTTATGTAAAATCATAATGGCTTATCTTTTATCCTATTAGACCATTGCTAGGATTTCTCTTTCTCAAGAAGTAATATTAGGCACTGTCTTTTATTCTTGCTCTTAATTATAACTTTCAGTTCTTTTAATCTATGAAGCACTGATCAGATAGAGGACAGTTTGCATAAAGGTTTTATTTTCATGGTTTTCTTGTTAATATAGTAAAATTTTTACTTCTGAGTCTTATATATTCCTTGTCACAAAATAAAGAAAATGAGATTACCCTAATTAGTATACTAATTTGAATTCTCTATAAAGAATATAGTGCTACCTTTTATTCATATTTAAAATACTCATCTTTCATCAATTTCTAAGCATTTTTCTATATTATTGAGTAGGAAACTCACTAGATCTTCCCAATAGTCCTATGGAATAACACTGCTACTTTTATACATATTTAAGTTTTCAATGATATTTTATTGAGGGTATAATAAAATTAATTGATACTTCTTGAGTGTATAACTACCAGGGATGCAGGGCAGGATTTAGAACCATAGTCATTGCTGGGACAGGTCAGTTTGTGATTAAAATATGTCCCCAAAATTGATGATAGCTTACTAGGGTGGGAACTTACTGTTTTTCCCTTAAGAATTGCAGTTACAGGAGTTTTGGAGTGCTGTTGAAAGGGCTTCTTCCCATAGGTATGCTCCCTAAAATACTTTAGTTCTCTAGTCTTGACCCTGTTTGTTCCTGGGCTCCTACTTCACCAGGCTTCACCTCCTCTGACCTAGACGAGGCTTCCTCCACCCTCTTCTGTCCAGATTCTCTGCCTTAAACAAGCTTGTGGGTCCTACCCAGGGAACCCTTGGCTGGGGAGAAAGTCACACAGCAGCAAGTGATAGGTCAGATAATTCGCAACCTTGAGGATCCTTTGATTGATTCTTCTTTTATACCATTAAGCCTTCAAGACAGAGAAGTCTTAAATAAAATGAATAACCTGTACTTTGATGATACCCAAATTTAGTCATAATTTAATATCAAGTAATGAAATACTGACTTTGCTCTTCTTCTCTAGCAAATACTGCCTCAGACAAAAAGCTTCTAATTGTTATTGACACAAATGTTCTGATGAATCATCTCAAATTTGTTAACATTTTGAAGACAACAGAAATACCAGGTATTTATAAAATTCACAGATCCTGATTTTCTTTGGGGGTTGATACTTTATATTAACAGTTGTTTTTCTCAGTCATACTCCATCATCTGAAGTTTTTAAGATAATATCTTTAATAGTGTAACCTAGAAATCTAAAACACTTTGGATGGCATTTACTATATTTTAAAATTGTTTATTGTGAAATTGTTTACATTGTAAACCGTGATTATAGGAGTCATTTCTGCTAAATTCATTCTTTTTATAATCTGGTAGTTTTTAATGTTTAAATTCTTTAAAAAAAAAACTATTTGTATATGAATGTTTTATCTGCCAAAAAGGGCATCAGATCACATTATGGATGGTTGTGAGCCATCGTGTGGTTGCTGGGAATTGAACTCAGGACCTCTGGAAGAGCAGGCAGCACTCTTAACCACTGTGCCATCTCTCCAGCCTCTTAAATTCTTTTTTTTATATATATAATTTATTGACTTTTTAAAGAAATTTTATGTGCATTAGTGTGAAGGTATCAGATCCTTTGGAACTGGAGTTGCAGACAGGTGTGAACTGCCATGTGGGTGCTGGAAATTGAACCTGAGCCATCTCTTCAGCCCCATGTTTAAATTCTTAACATTCTTTTGGCTTTTGGATCCTTTTTAGTTTCCATATCTTAGGTATATCATTTATTTGTGTACTTTATTTTTTACATTTATTTGTGTGTGTGCACATTCGTGCATGCCACAGCATATGTGTAGCAGTTAGAGAACAACTTATAGACAACTTGTAGGAGTCTGTTTTTCTCTTGCCACCATATGAGTCATCAGGCCTGGCAGCAAATGTACTTGTTGCCGAGCCATTTCTGTGGCCCAGAGACCGTACTTTAAAACTTTGGCTTTTAGAAACTGATGTTGGATTCTAAAAAAAATCTTTCTGTTTTTTAGGCTTTGACACACTTGTGTTAATAATTCCCTGGGTGGTTATGCAAGAGTTAGATCGTATGAAGGCAGGAAAATTACTAAAACATGTCCAACATAAAGCTGTACCTGCAATTCATTTCATTAACGACAGCCTCAAAAATCAAGATAGAAAGCTATGGGGTCAGTCATTACAGCTGGCATCCCAAAAACTTTGTAAGTATTGTTCTCTTGGATATGCCTTGATACAGATTTGTTTGTGTGCTTGCTTAATTTTTGGAAGGAAATGGTTTAAAAATTAAGTGTGTTGCCCTTAGACTGTGAAATGTAAAGGGTGTTGTGATAATTGTGGCTTATGATGGGAATCTTTGGTTTTGTTTTAATGTCTTTCTTATCCTTTCTTAGGCTATGTTAGTATTTCACACTTAGTGATTATATAGTTTTATACATACTTGGCTATACTCTAGACTTTGGATTGCCCCTTCTCTTTTGATGTACATTTCCATTCTATTGCCTCCTCTCCTTCCCTTGTCCGTCTCCTTTCTCTTCTCTGCCTAGCCCTTTCCTTCCTTCTCTTTCTTTTTCTGTCTTCCCTTCTTACTTTTTGTGTTTTCTGCCAAGGGCCCGTGTTTCTTTTCTTGCCCTTCTCTAAATGCAGTGTTTTAGAGGTTAAGGAAAAGCAGACACAAGAAATTTTGTTACAGACTTTATAAATTGAGAAAATTTCAAACATGATGCAATTATATATTTTACTGATAGTATTTGAGTGATTGAATTGAGACTAGAACACAGCTTTTGGTAACCAGATATTTAACATTCTGATCACATTTCTCTCCTTTGAATCCAGGCAATGTCCAATTTAAGTGAAGTCTGGATTCACAGTTGTGAGGACACTGTTTTGCTGTCTTCATTTTATTTAATGAGTTTTCTGCTTTTCAGATATATTTTTAAAAAATAGATACTTAGGCAAGTTTTAGCTTTACAACAAAACTGAGCAGAAGTTATGGAAATTTCTCATATCCTTCTTAGTTCCATACATAACAAATCTCTTATAATCAATACCACCTGCCAGAATAAGAAGTATACTGCAGTCACATGTGTGGTGCATGCCTTTAATCCAGAATAAGAAGTATACTGCAGTCACATGTGTGGTGCATGCCTTTAATCCAGAATAAGAAGTATACTGCAGTCACATGTGTGGTGCATGCCTTTAATCCAGAATAAGAAGTATACTGCAGTCACATGTGTGGTGCATGCCTTTAATCCAGAATAAGAAGTATACTGCAGTCACATGTGTGGTGTATGCCTTTAATCCAGAATAAGAAGTATACTGCAGTCACATGTGTGGTGCATGCCTTTAATCCTTGCCGTTGGGAGGCAGAGGCCCCTCCTAAGTACTGGGATTACAAGCATGTGCCACCATGTCCGGCCATGTTTTTAATTTGTAAATATTGCCTAGATTAATCAGGTGATATGAGATTTCTTTCTTATCTTCGTGTGGGAATATTTTTCTGGTTTGTGTGTGTGTGCGCACGCGCGCGTGCGCCTAGGCCTATTCCTGTGCGTGGGAGTCAGAGGTTGATGTTTGGTGTCTTCCTCAGTTGTCCTGAGGAAACAGGCACTTTTTGACTAAGCTGTTGTCACAGCCCGCCCTGTCCCTACCCCAGCTTTTTCCTCCTATTTTCTGGGTCTCACTCTAGCCCAGGCTAGCCTTGAATTTGTAGCAATCTTCCTGCCTCAGCCTCTTGAAAACAGGAATGACAGGCATGGGTCAACATGCTCAAGCCATGTCTAGATTATTGATGGTTGCCTCTGCTTGATTTACAGATGGATTGAGTGATGAGAACAATGATGATCGAGTATTAAAGTGCTGCCTTCAGTACCAGGAATTATTCCCATGTTCTCTTGTCATTCTGTGCACGTGAGTTTCACAGTATTGTGATTTTTAAAAAAAATAATAGCGTATGGCAAAGAATTTTTGGAAATCATATTTACCAAATCAACAATTATTTTCTAAATCTACCACTAATCATATTCAGCTATTATTTTTTTGTGATAGATGATTCAAGAGGAATAAGATAAAGATACTAAATAGATAAACTTTTTTTGATAAACTTTTATTTAGTTTAATTTAGATAGTATTCAGAATACTTTTAAGAGAGGAAGAGGAAAAGTTAGTATCAAAATCTTAAAGACTTTGTTAGTTATATGAGGTAAGAAGTTGGTTATTTGTTTGTATACAAGAAGAGCGTGAAGCCTAGGAGCTGGAGAGATGGCTTAGCAGGTAAAAAGCATGTACTGCTTTTCCAGAGGACCTGAGTTTGGTTTCCAAGCGAGCATCAGGCAGCTTATGACTACCTAGACCTTCAGCTCCAGGGAATGTGACAGCCTCTTCTGGCCTCTCCGTGCACCTGTGCATGTGATGTGCGCATGTGTGAACACACATACACAGATATTGACAGAAAATTAAAAGGCAGAAAATAAAATTATACAGGTGTTAAAGAGAAGTTTATAGAAGCTTCAAATAATACAAGCTTTAATCTTTTTTAGGTTTGATTTTTGTAATTTTAAATTATGCATATATTATGTGGGTATGTGCACGTGAGTGCAGGTACTCTCAGAAGCCAGGGGCGTCTGGTAATGTGAATGAATAAGAAGCACTCTGAACCACTGAGTGACCTCTCCAGTCCCATATAAATGTTTTTATCCAGTTCATTTCTAAACTTTTAAACTATTTTTATTGTTTATATTGGTAATTAATCATTCTTTGATTAGATCTGTGTTTGAATTGACACATAGTTGATCTTTTAAATATATAATTGATTTCTCTAAAAATTTTTTTTTCACTAACTGGACCTTTAGGGATGATAGAAATTTAAGAAGTAAAGGCATTATAAGTGGTGTGAAGTCACTCAGTAAAGAAGAATTGGATGCAGAGATACTAAATTTAACTCTGAACACAGATATGTGCCATCAGCCTTGTATTTCTAAGCAACAGTTGAAAGCAGGTAATATTTTTACTATGAATAATTAGAAATACGTATTATGCACTAGTATTTCTTGGGGACATTTGAAACTAATTATACAATTTTCATTTGTACATTTAAAATAATAGTATGTTTGGAACACTTGCCCATATATATTAAGTAAAAATTATAAAATGCAAAAGCAAACTTTACTGTTATTGCTGTCCATGTCCATATACTTTTACCAATTATTTTCTTTTTATCCATTTCTCACATTTTTAATAATCATTATGGACATGATAACTTGTTCCTTGCAAAATATATCTTTTAAATTATTAATAGCAAATACTCTTTGTTTTGTTTTGTTTCAAAACAGGGTTTCTTCTGTGTAGCCTTGGCTGTCCTGGAACTCTCTTTGTAGACCAGCTGGCTTCAAACTCAAAGAGATCTGCCTGTCTCAGTCTCCCCGAGTGTTAGGATTAAAGGCGTGCGCCTCCACTCCTGGCTGGAAATACTCTTTTGAAGTGGAGCATTCTAATGTTTTTGTTAAATTAGCTTCATATTCCTAATCCCTTATTAATATGGAAAAAGCAAATATCATATAACTCTAGTAATATAGTTTTTTCTTAAAATTTAAACCAATAAAAAAATAAAGGCAAATCTGCTTTTTAAAAATTTACTTTTATTTTATGTGCATTAGTGTGAAGGTATCAGATCCTTTGGAACTGGAGTTATAGACAGCTGTTAGCTGCCATGTGGGTGCTGGGAATTGAACCTGGGTCCTTTGGAAGAGCAGACAGTGCTCTTAACCACTGAGCCATCTCTCCAGCCCTGCAATGTTGCTTTTTTATTAGAATGAACTGTTTGTTCTGTGACTTGATATTTGATGGACTGTTAAATTGCATGGCATTATTTATAAATGTATGTAAACTTTCCCTCCTGGGGGAACACTTTCCTTCAGTGCTTAGTGGGGCTTCCTACGTTTTCACAGGACCAGAGTTCAGTTCTCAGCATTCACATTAGGTAGCTTACAACCATGTAGAACTCTAGGTTCAGGGGTCTGACCACCTTTTCTGGCCTCTTCTCCCCTGTGGGGAAAGTAATTGTTGAGGTATTTAAAATTTAGTTATACTTTTATAGGTAGTTGTATAAATATTAATATACTCATATATATTGCTTCCTTCCCTTTTTGAGAATAGTATATCTTTATCTTGGTATTCAAAATGACATTTGGGAGGCATTACAGCATATTTTAGTGTATGTTCTTTTAGCAGTAAGCTTTCACTTTGCACATTATATTATGCTCATCTTAAATCCTTAGCCAGTATTTGTAGAGATAAGAAAGGCCTTTAATATTTGAATTTGCCATAAGAAAATTGCAGTTATTTTTAGATGTAAAAGATATTAATGAAGCTGGGCATGGTGGCACACGCCTGTAGTGCCAGCACTCATGAAAGCAGAGGCAGGCTGGTCTCTGAATTCAAGGCCAGCCTGATCTACAGTGTGAATCCAGGACAGCCAAGGCTACACAGAGAAACCTTGTCTCGAAAAACAAAGCAATAACAGCTAAAAAGATACTAATGAGATGGTAGCAACTCAATTTACGAAAGCTTATTTTGAAAGAGGATGGCATGAATATAGATAAGCTAGAAGCTTACTTTATTCATATAGATTGAATATGTACTGTTTTGGGGAAGAAGAACATTTTTGATGTAACTGCTAGGTGTTTAAAAAACAAACAGAAAGCAAGGTAGTCTTCTAATTCTTCCGGTTGAAAATAATAAAATTTGTCTCAGCATTGAGAAGGGAAGTCCCTCTCCTAATTGTTTCATTTTTGTTTTTGGTTTTTTGCTTGTTTTTTTTTTTGTAATCATAATAAAAGAAATACTTTAATGTTAAGAGATGGGCAATATAAAAATATGTAAAATGAGGCCAGCACCATTGCTTACGGCACAAAAAGAAAATAGTAAAATTCAATTTAGTTAAAATAACGTTTTTCTCATATTTCTATTTAAGTTTAAAAAAAATCATAGGGTTTTTGTTTCGGTCAAAAACCTTAAGTGGGGATTGGGGATGTCACTCAGCTGGTAAAGCGTTCCTAGCATGAGCATAGCTCTACCTTTTGATCCAGGTACTGAATAAACTGTGCATGGTTGTCCATGGTCGCAAGCTCAGCACTGGCAAGTAGCAACAAGAGGATTCGAAGGTCAGGGTCATCCTTAGGAACATAGCAACTTTGAGGTCAACCTGCTTGTACTGCTTGAAACCCTGTCCCAAAGTAACAAAACCTGTTTTAGTAAGGCCTGAAACTTTGTTTTAAAGCAGTAGCACCTGTAAAAGAAACATCTAAGGACGAGTCTACAAATTCTGGGCTGTCCATTCTACTTGAACGCATTATATGTGATCTTGAAAAATCTCTTGGGACAGCTTTATCTTCAATATTAGAAACAGAAATGAAAATTGCCTTTGGAGATCTTTGGATGGAGGTACTTATTTAACTATATTAGTTGAGATCTCTTTCTACTATTGATGATTTGTTGTCTTAGAAGATATTTGTGTAAATTAAAAGGTTTTACAGTAATCCATAGCTCACATTTCCTCTGAATTTTGATAACTTAAAATTTTAAAAATAGATTTTATATATTTATTTTGTGTATGTGTGTGTACAAGTATGTGTATGTGTGCATGCATGTGTTTATCATGGTGCTCCTTTGGAAGTCAAAGGACAAGTTGGCAGGAATTGGTTCTCCTAACATGTGGATCATCTTGATAAAGGCCATGTTGGTGGCAAGTGCCTTAGTGAACCAAACCATCTTGCCCACCTTGTAATAACTTTTTGATAATTATATGATGAACATTTCTTACAGGTTAGGACTGTATAGCCTTTCTTTATTTTGAACAGAGCAAAAGGAGGTATATTTAGGAAAAATGAGAAAGATGAGGTACTCCAAGGGAAGATTCTGTGTTTTTTTTTAATTAACTAATCGTTATTGTGCATCTACTATGAATATTGGCTACATTGATCTCCAAGAGCTTAAATTGAATCCTTAAGAGTCTCCCACAAGGACCAGGGATATAACTCACTTGGTAGAATGGTTGCCTAGCATGCATGAAGCCACAAGGTTTTTTCCCTAGTGCTACATAAAGCTTGTGTAATGGCACATGCTGACAATCCTAGCACTTGAAGATAGAAGTAAGAGGATCAGGAGTTCAGGATAATTTCTGGCTATGTAGTAAGCTTAGGTTACAAGAGACCCTGTCTCCAAACAGAAGAAACAAACAACTACTTGGCTCATTAAATTTGATTTGGTCAAAATGTTTGACAAAAATATCTGTATATTTGACCTTTATGCCATGTAAATATGAAAGTAAAAAATGATCATAATAAGATATTTTGAATTTCGTAAGTGCTGTGTCTTTTCTACAGTTAAATGAAACACCAAATTTAGCAAACATGATTTTAAAACATTTAATGTTTGTTTTAAATCAAATTTGTAATTAGGAGAAATGCTACAGCTCATTAATTGTAGCTAAAATCTTTATTCCAGTTATTATAAGATTCTAAACCTTGCGATTGTGATGTTTGGTGCTTAACAATATTCTCAACTGCTGATCCAAAAATAATAATGAATAATAAGAAAAGATCTAGGAGGATTGGTATAAATTAGATATTTCATAGAAATATGAATGATTCAGAAAAAGGCATTGGCATCTTCCTGAATTATCTGTAAATACCTATATTTATCTATTTATAAATATATCCTCTTTTCATTATCTATAAATATGTCTCTGTAAGAATGTAGCAAATGAGTAACATTTGATTTTTTTCCTATATAGATTTTCCCTTGGGTAGTATGAAATATTTAGATTATTTTGCTTATAGAAATGACCATATAGAAAAGTAGATTAAGAGGCTGGAGTGATTACTCAGTGGTCAAGAGCACTTGCTGTTCTTGCAAAGGACTCATGTTCAGGTCCCAGCACCCACATGGCCACCCACAACTGAATCCTCAATTCTAAGGAATCTGATGTTTTCTTCTGGCCTCTGTGGTGACCAGGTGCACTCATGCACATTAAAAAAGCATTCATTTAAAGAAAGGAAAAAAGTAGATTGAAGTACCTTTCTGATAAAAAACTATGCTACTTCTATAATTAGAGTTTGCTTTCTTTGTATACTTAAAAGTTATGAAACTAATGATTAATAATGTGAATTTTATAAAAATCAATCTGTAATAGACTCATCACTTTAAAATTGTGATTAGTACCTCTTACTTTACAAATAGTCTGACTAGCTATAGTTTTGTTAGGGGTATGTATGGAAGTTCCTATATTGGTATGTTTAAATAATAGGTAAAGTAAATGAGTAGATGATGATTTTATAATACTTTCTAGGTACTGTACTTGAAACCACCATGGACTCTAATAAATCTGTTACAGTGCTTTAAAAAACATTGGATGGCTGTATTTGGATTAGTTATGGAAAATAAGTTGCTTCTAACTATTGAGAGCCTATATGAAAATCTCTCTAAAGGTATGAGTCTTCTTTTTTACTTTCACAATAATCTGTTAAAGCATTAAGTCAACCTAGTGTGGTGGCACATGCTTGTAATCCCAGCACTTGGGAGGTGGAGGCAAAAAAGTCAGAAGTTCAAGGCAAACTTCTGTTACATAGTGAGTGCAAGGCCAGCCTAAATTATATGGAACTTTTTCTAAAAATAGACAGACAAGCACAAACCAACCAAAATGGATGGAGGAGATGGCTCAGTAGGTAAAGTACTTGCTGTGTAAGCATAGTGACCTCTCTTCAGATCCCTAGAGCCCGGTAAAAGCAGTGTGCAGCAGTGTGCTCTAATCCAGAGTTTGGGAGATGGAGACAGGTCGATTGCACACCCACCATGCACTTCTGGGGATTTGAAGTCTGGTCCTCATGGTTGTGCAGCAAGCACTTGAACTATTAATTGAGCCATCTCTTCAGCTCCAAAAGTAGCTTTTAAAGTACATATTATTTAAAAGTATATATTCACAGTGTCTAGAAACATTAACAATGACACCAGTTATGTGACGGCTTAAAAAATTCATTTAGCTGCTTTTGTGTGATTATCTTCCTAAAGGTGAGCAGTATTCTGCCCTAACATGTAAGTAGAAAGGTGATAGGTAGTAGTTGTTACTGGAAGTAGGGAGAAAAACTAAAGATCCAATGGCTATATCTTCTTTGTTTTGGTTTTTCCAGACAGAGTTTCTCCATGTAGACTTGGCTGTCCTAGAGCTAGCTCTGTAGATCAGGCTGGCCTGGAAGTAACAGAGATCCACCTGTCTCTGTCTCCCTCCTGCTGGGATCAAAGTTGTGTGCTACCACTTCCTGACTTGGCTGTATGTTCTATTAAAAATTAGTTTTCCAGTCATTGGGTACCTAATTATTAGTCCTTGATCTAGATGAATCTGATACCTCTTGTTTAGTGGCTTGTGGAGAATATATAACTCCTGGTCTATGGTTAACTTTGTTTTGAGACAGGGTCTTTTAAAAAAAAAAGATTTATTTATTGATTGATTGTGTATACAATGTTCTGCTGCATGTGTGCCTCCCCGCCTGAAGAGGGCATCAGATCACATTATAGATGGTTATGAGCCACCATGTGGTTGCTGGGAATTGAACTCAGGACTGGAAGAGTAGCCAGTGCTCTTAACCTCTCAGCCATCTCTCCAGTCCAAGACAAGAACTTATGTCCTAGGCTTGTCTTGAAATCAATATGTATCTTAGGATGACCTTGAACCCATGAGTCTCCTGCCTCTCCCTCAAGCGCTAGGATTAAAGACATGTGCCACCACGCCCGGCTGTTTACTGTTTTTTAATAGCAGTGTCCATAGTTGTTATATTGTACATGTGTTTGACTTCAGTATACCAAGCTTAATATCCTTGTATTAGTTCATGGAGAAGTGTTTGTAAATGACTGCATAGAATTCATCATTCTTATTTTGCTTTTATTTCTTTCTTTTAGTTTTTTGAGACAGCTTCTCTCTCATGTAACCCAGGCTTGCCTTGAATGTGCTTGTATAGTTGAAGCTGACCTTAAAAGTATTATTCCTCTAATTTTTTTTTATTATTTTTTTTTTATTTTTGGTTTTTCAAGACAGGGTTTCTCTGTGGAGCCTTGGCCATCCTGGACTCTCTTTGTAGACCAGGCTGGCCTTGAACTCAGAAATACACCTGCCTCTGCCTCTCCAGTGCTGGGATTAAAAGCGTGTGCCACCATGCCTGGCTTTTCTTCCTCTTTAGCCTCTCAGGTTCTGCGGTTGCAGTGTGCAACTTTACCCAGCGATAAGACCTTTTTAGTGGGATTCGAATTGATTCAAGGATAAACACAGGCTACCTGGGGGAAGTGTTCTTTAAAGTGTTAGGGTCCAGAAAAGACCCCAGGCTCAAATAGTATGCAAACAACAAAGAGCATTTATTCTGTAGAAATCCAGCATGCTGGGGTCACCTGACAACCCCGGCATGAGCTTCTAGGCTCTTTTTAAAGACTTTTAGGGGAATTCCTAAGTCGGGGGTAGGTAGTCATTAGCATGTTGTGATCACTACTCAGACATGTTGGTGACCCTTGTGAGCTTGTGAGCTCACAGGCTCTTTTTACAAGCACTTAAGTTACAAAGATGGTTAAGTAATCATTTAAACTAGAAAGGGCAAATTGAGTAAACACGGCTACTCTGGCCAGGTCATGAGTACACCAGTCTGTACCACATGTAGTATATTTCATTTCCTCCCCAGAGAAATGTAAACTAGTCATTGCCTTTAAAAAGAACTAAAAGTGTTCCTGTCAGGAAAGGTGCTGTTTGGTGTGGGAAGTAGAGATCCATCGAGGAGTCTTGACTATAGCCATCCTAGTCAGCTAGAGTCACCAAGTGTGGCTGGGCGTGGCGGCGCACACCTTTAACCCTGGTACTTGAATTCAAAGCCAGCCTGCTCTATGTAGCTAGTTGCAGCTCAGCCCAGTTACATGGTAAGACCCTGTATTGAAATATAAAGTTTAAAAAATTACTGAATAATTATTTAAATGTTTTTTCCTTCTTTAAAAAGGACATTATTATTCATTTTTATTTTGTGTGAATATTTTGCCGATGTGTCATTCTGTACCACATAGATGGAGGCCATAAAAGGACAGCAGATCACCTGGATCTGGAGTTAGGGTTGTTGACCACCATGTAGGTGCTGGGAATCAAATCCAAGTCCTCTGTGAGTACAAATGCTCTTAACGGCTGAACCATCCCTCCAGCCTTTAAAAGTATTTTTAAAATTTCATTTGACTCTTCAGAATCCCATGAGCAAATTCTTATATATAATACATGGGGATGCTATATTTGATTTTAACTCATTTTTCCAATGGAAAGCCATGGTCAAATTTAAATATAATAGTTTCTGAAGTGAGCATATAGCTCAATCAGTAAAATGCTTCCAGACACTCTTCAGGACCTGAGTTCAATCCCCAGAACTCATGTAAGAAAGCTAGGTGCAGTAGTGGGTATTTGAATACAAGGATAAGGGTAGGAGAGAAGACAGGTGGGCCTCGGGACCTGCTGGCCAGCAACCTAACCTAACTAGGCAAGCTCTAGTCTAGTCCAGTGAGGGACCTGCGAGGAGGAATACCTGAGGTTCTCTGCTTCCTCGAGTGTGAGTGTGTGTGTGTGGGGGGGGGGAGGCGGGAGGATGGGGCAGAGCCTCCAAAGCCATGAACATTAAAACAGAAGCAAAGCAAATATTACAGCATAATGATTCTGCCTTTGGGAAGCAACTACCTTGTATTTTGGTTTAACGACGGAAAGATTTATCTTTTCCCTCTTTTGTTTTGTGACATTAGAAATTTACTTTATTTCATTTTCAAATTTTTTGTTTTTGTTTTTGTTTTTGGAGACAGGGTTTCTCCGTGTAGCACTGGCTGTCCTGGAACTCACTTTGTAGACCAGGCTGGTCACGAACTCAGAGATCTCCCTACCTCTGCCTCTCAAGTGCTGGGAGCAAAGGTGTGCATCACCATGTCCTGCTTTTCAAATGTTTTTTGTTTGTTTCAGGCATTCCCTCACTATGTAGACAAGACTGGCCTTGAACTTGTAGCAATTTCCCTGCCTCTGCCTCTTGAGTACTGGAATTACAGGCATGAACCACTATGGCTTCTTCATAACTTTTTAAACCTTTGAAATGATTGTCACCAACAACTTGGGAATTTAGTGGAAATTTTTTAGCCTAATGAGAAAAAGTTATTATGGTAGGTTGTCTTAATTTAGAGGAGGAAATTTTTAGCTTCTTTTGTTTCTTACTGTTGTTCAAAGTCTGTTTATTAGCTGAACTCTTTTGTATATAAAGAGATAATATATTATTTTCAATTTTACTTCTCACGTGATGAAATTTCAGGTATGGTTTTGCATGATAGTTGTTTAATCATGTCAGGAGCCACCTCTAATTCACTTGCTCGCCTCTAACATTCCTGTGTAATAGTTTATGTGGATGTGACAGCTTCAGCTTTGAAGACACGACACTAGGTTTTTTTCTAGTGATTAGTCCTTTTCAACTGAGGAGTGCAATATTCCACTTTCCTTTCCTTTGAAGTTGGCTGTGTTCAAAGAACTCCTAGAATCTGAAAACAGAGGGGCTGAGAGATGGCTCAGCAGTTTAAAAATACTGGTTGTTTCTTCCAGAGAACTTCAGTTCAATTCTCAGCACCCACATGGCAGCTCACAACTATCTGTAACTCCTGTTCTGGAGAATCCAACACTGTCACACAGACATACATGCAGGCAAAAGACCAATGCTCATAACATAAAAACAAATATATAAAAGAATCCAAAAACAGAAATCCAGAGTCAACATGAATACTTTGCCATGAAAAATGTGTTCAGTTGTTGCTTTTGATACCACAGACATATTAGTTGTGTCATGTGTGTCTAATCTGTTTAAATGGCAGAAATAATACTTGATTAGTATTTCAAGGGACTGTTGCATTGTATGCCTGTTCTTTCATAGTTTTTTCTTTAATTTTCTCTTAACTAGCTAATAATTCAGTGGATTTTACAACAGTGAAGTTCCTGCTTCAGGATTCTAAAAGTCTGTTACATGCCTTCAGTACAAGGTCGAATTATGATGGCATTCTTCCCCAGACCTTTGCTCAAGTAAACAAACTCCTCCAAGTACTTGCAGAGGTAAGATGCCCAGAGATGACTAAGGGTAGCTGATCACATGCATTTCAAACAGGAATTTTGTGGACAGAAGTGAAAGGATCCTATTACCCTGACTTATTCTAATTTAGGTCCCAGCATTCACATGGTAGCTTACAACTGTCCTTAACTTCATTTCAGGGCTTCAGGTACCATCTTCTGACCTCTTTAGGCACCAGGCATGCACGTGGTGCACATACATACATGCATCCAAACAATACATTCATACACACAAATAATTAAAAAACAAAAACAATGTAAATTTTGGGATTTTTGTGCATGTGTGTATGTTTTAGTTTTCTTAAATTTTTATTTAAGTAATGTATTCCTATTATATCTAAATTGTTATCTCCTTACTTGTATCTTCTTGTTCCCTCTCCCTCCCTTCTCCATCCTATTCCCCTCCCCTAGGTCTGTGACAGAAGGGGAATTTGTCCCCATCTATAAAGTCACAGCCTATCAGGTCTCTTCCTGGTGGCCTGCTTACTCTTCCTCTGAGTGTTACCAGGCCTCTCTACCAAGAAGAAGTGGTCAAATAGGGGGTAGCATAGTTCATGTCCGAATCAGTCCCTGCTGTCCATATAACTGTGGAGAATGTGATGTCCATTGGCAAGATCTGGGTAGGAGTTCTAGGTTTACTGCATGCATTGCCCTTGGTTGGTACAGTAGTTTGAGCTGACCTGCCTGGGGTGTTTTAGTTTTTTGACACAGGGTTTTTCTATGTAACCTTGACTGTCCTGGACTTGATTTGTAGACGAGGCTGGCCTAGAACTCAGAGAGATCCACCTGCCTCTGCCTCCTGAATGCTGGGATTAAAGGCATGAGCCACTACCGCCTGTCCACAAAATTTATATTTTAAGAAGAAAAAAATTATGTATATTTATATATGTCCATTATTTGTGTCTATGAAGTTCATAATTTAATATAAATAGACAAAATGAGGGGATGATCTCTTTTTGCTTTCTGCCCCACAAAATAGAGAATGATAATACCTGTGCACTTGGTGTGGGATCATAACCTCTTTTATAGATTGCTGAGAGTCAAATCTTCGTTAGGCTTCTTACTATCTTGCATAAGTTTTTAAAATCTATTTATTAGTTTGCTCCACTTAAAAATCTAAATTGGGCCTAGAGAGATGGCTCAGAGGTTAAGAGCACTTCCTGTTCTTCCAAAGGTCTTGAGTTCAATTCCCAGCAACCACATGGTGGCTCAGAACCATCTACAATGAGATCTGATACCCTTGTCTGGTGTGTAGATACATATTCAGGCAGAATAATAAATAAATAAATAAATCTTAAAAAAAACCCTAAATTGTTTCTGTTTCATAGGATTTCAGTTCTGTGTCATAATACTGGGTAGTCATGAGGATTGAGCTAATATGAAATCTTTTTTTAAAAAAAGATTTATATATTATTTTGTATACAGTGCTTTGCCTGCATGTTCACCTCCCGGCCAGAAGAGGGCATTAGTTCACATTATAGATGGTTGTGAGCCACCATGTGGTTGCTGGGAATTGAACTCAGGACCTCTGGAAGAGCAGTCAGCGCTCTTAACCTCTGGGCCATCTCTTAGAAAGCTCCTGTGCATGGCATGTTTGCATAAATAGTAACAGTTACTATTTACAGTATCTGAAATTTTGTTTAGAGGCTGGAGAGAGAACTCAGAAGTTAAGAGCAGGCTGTTCTTTCAAAGGTCCTGAGTTTAATACCTACCTAACTACATGGTGGTTCATAACCATCTATACATGAGATCTGGTATCCTCTTCTGGTGGGCAGGCACGTTGCAGGCAGAATATTGTATAAATAATAAATCTTTTTTAAAAAGAAGAAATTTTGTTTAAAACACTTTAAAGCATAAAAATATTAAGACATGAAGCTAACTTTTGAAATTATTCTTTATTAATATGGAAATTTAACTCTAGAGAAATAAGTATTGTTTGTGTTGGCCACCTACTCCTGGACATTGGGGTCAACCTTAAAAGTATGGTTAACATACCTAGTGAGACTCTATTGGAAAACTAATTTTGCCTTTGCAAGCGGGTATCAATTGCAAATATCTTTTTGGTTTTAGGCATAAGAGCCTGTGTCTGTTTGATCCTCTCAGTGCTGGAATCCTAACTATAAATGGCTAGCTCTTTTAGAACACTAATTATTCTTTTATCTCCCTGCCATCCCTCCTCCCAGTTTCCAGCCCAGCCCCTTCAGATGTTATTCTCAACTGTTCAATTCCCTAACAGTTTGCTTAAACAGTCCCTTCCCCCCAGTTTTCCTAACTACTAGCAGCTCCAAACTATAACAGCTGTTCTAGCCTATCTGCTCAGTTCAGCTTCTCCTGGCTCTACTGTCTCCTAACAAACTACTCTTCTCCAACTGTCTTCTCTTCTCACACTGCCAGCCATCCCCTCCCAACTCCCCAAGCCTCAGCTGGTTTTTATAACCTATCTTATTCCCAGAAATCCAAGAGGTAATGAACATCAAAGATGGTAGGGTCAAGCAGTTCTAACAGCTAAGAATTCTTAAAGAGCCAGCTGACTAGCAACTGTGGATCCTTTGTTTGTTTGTTTGTTTGTTTTTGTTTTTGAGACAGTGTCTCTCTGTGTAGCCTTGGCTGTCCTGGATTTGCTTTGTAGACTAGGCTGGCCTCGAACTCACAGATATCCACCTGCCTCTACCTCCTGACTGCTGGGATTAAAGGCATGTGCCACTACTCCTGGCTCGCAAGTGGGGTTCCTTTAAAGGGCTAGGCGCACAAGATAATTTACACTAGACCCATCTGGCTTGAAGCAGTGCAGGCCTTCTGTGTCCTGCTGCTGCTTTTGTGAATTCATATGTGCTTCAATCTTGTGTCTGGAAGACATTGTTTCCTTGGAGTCATCTATCACATCTGGCTCTTAGAGTCTTTCCATCTATTCTTCCATATAGATCCCTGAGCCGTCAAGGGAGGACTTTGATGAAGACATCCCATTTACGACTAAGTGTTCCAGTCTCCCACTATCTGTACATTGTCCAGTTGTGGGTCTCTGTGTTAGTTCCCATCTACTGCAGGAAGCTTCTGATGAGGGCTGAGCAAGGCACTGAACTATGAGTATAGCAGCATGTCGTTAGGCGCCATTTTATTGCTATGTTCCTCTAGTAGAATAGTATTAGGTTTTCCCTAGGCCCATGACCTATCTAGTCTCAGGTTCTTGGCCTCTTTAGTAGTGCCAGATATGGATTCCATCTTAAGAGTGGGCCTTAGGAGCTGGTCATAGTGGCACACACCTTTATTCCCAGCACTTGGGAGGCAGAGGCAGGCGGCTAACTGTGAGTTTGAGGCCAGCCTGGTCTACAAAGTGAGTCAGGACAGCCAAGGCTACACAGAGAGATCCTGTCTTGAAAAACAAACAAACAAACAAACAAAAGAGTGGGCCTTAAATTCAATCAGAAAGGGATTGGTTATTCCCATAGCGTTTAACTATTGTGCCAGTGTTTCTTGCAGGCTAGTTAATCTTGTAGGTCACAAGGCTTGTTTCTGAGAAATACTGATGATTACCTTTCTCTTCTGCTAGCATGGCAATGAACCTTCCAGTACCATGAACACTAGTCAGTTGTAGTGAAGTCTCTAAAGTTAGACACCAACTCAACTTCTGTGTGTTACATGGTATGTGTAAGGTTTGTCTTCAGCAGTAATGCCTTACTATCAGGTTGTGGTGGTAATCAATAGCCTTGGCAATAATCTGTGATGTTTGAGTGTTTCCAACAACTCAACAAAATATAACCCATTCCTAGCACTGGAGGTTTCCCTTGGTGGCATGAGATGTCTAGTTGGGGTATTGTCTCCCCTATTATTTGGCTACTCCATTTAGATTCCCTTCATGTATGTATGTATGTATGTATTTTAGGAAGCTTCTACAGTAGTAGGTTTCCATATGGATTTTCAGGCCTTTAGTGTTAGTAGTCCCTTCCTAGATTTCCTTCTTTGCCCTCTTCTTCCATCCCCCTCCCTATTTAACCATCCTAGTTTGTCCTTTGTCTCTATGTAATAATATATCGAACAGTATTCTTAATTGACATTCATATATTAGGTAAAAACAGTTACTATAGTAAATAAACTGAACATATTTGATTTAAATAGGAAAGAAAAATATCTTTTCTAAGTCTAATGCTTTTCTAGGAATATTCTATACATATGAAAGAAAAGAAGAGCCAGCATGTCTGGAAAGCTAGTAACTGTTTTCTCAATTGCTAGTGAAGGGTTGGGTGTGCATTTTATGTAATTCTTATGTCACAGGCCAAGACAAAATTTAAGCCAAACTCTTCAGGAAGCACAGTGAGTAAAAAGCAGGACGACCCTTCTTTGACGAAGCTTCATAACCAAGACGTCAGTGTTTTTTTGGATTCTCCAGTTCACCAGCTTCCTCAGTTCACCAGGCATCAAGAAATCTGGTCTGTCCTGGAGAATGTTTGGACTTCAATATATCAGAACAGGTACTAAATTCCCAAGACATTTTTCAACTTTATCATGACAAATTTGCTTTTTGTAGTGTTTCTATTATTACCACTTCTACTGTTATTGTTTTGGCTATGAGTTTATTGTGCTAGATTGTCATATTAAGAGCCCTTTGTCAAATTGGTACATTAGAAATAGTTAAGTTTAAATAGAGGTAAAAATCAGAATTACCTGGAAAATGTTAAAGTTTCTATATCTAAACACTATTTTTAGAAATTTGGATTCAGTAGGAGCAACATGAATCTGAGAGTGCATTTTCTTCAGGTGATTCTGATGTAATCAAGATGAGGAGTGGTGGGTGGTGGTGGCACATGCCTTTAATCCCAGCACTTTGAAAGCAGAGGCAGGTGGATATCTGTGAGTTTGAGGACAGCCAGGACAGCCAGGGCTACACAAAGAAACCCTGTCTTGAAAGTTCAAAAAGAAAAAAGAAATGAGAAAAAAAGATGAGGAGCATTGCTTGCATAGGTCACAACCAGTGACGCTGTGACTCTGTAATTAAACTGGAACTAACTTGAGAAAAGTTTCTTTGATTACAGAGAATTCATATAAAGGTTTTAAAGGTTGATAAATAACTGTTATTTAAAAGAAAAAATACTATTTATTATATAAACATAATACACTGAATTTAGAATTCTGAAATGAATAGATACAGAGATCATTCTTGGGTAGTTTTTATTTTATATTTATTTGTGTGTTTGTGGGTGTGGGGGTGTCATAGTGTGGAGGTCAGAGGACAATTTACAGGTGTGTGTTCCCCCCCCCCCCCTTCTTTTTTTCTTTTTTTCTTTTCCAAGGCAGGATTTCTCAGTGTAGTAATTCTGGTTGTCCTGGACTCTCTTTGTAGACTAGGCCTGCCTCTGCCTCTTGAGTGCTGGCATTAAAGGCGTGTGCCACCATGCCTGGCTCAGAAGTGGGTTCTTTGCCTCTCTGCTTTGTGATTTCCTGGGATCAAACTCAGGTCATCAGGTTAGCAGCAAGAATCTTTAACTGTTAAGCCATTTTGCTGCCCTCTCTCCTCCACCCCCCAGGATTTAGGAGCACTTGTATTTTAGACAGGTGTACTGACACTGGGCTACATTCCCTTTGAATAGTTTTTCAAATAAGGTACTGTTATCATAGCTTACATAAAAACCACTGATTTTAAAATAGATGAACACCTATACTTTTGCCTAAGCCCATTGTCTTTATAATATGACTTTGGCTCAAGCTCCAGTGTGACAGTTGTTTTAGATTAAGGTCATCTGTTTTAAAATCACCAGACTAATATTAGCAGTATTTTCTCTCCTTTTTTTTTAAAAAAAATTATTTATTTATTTATTTATTTATTTATTTATTTTATGTATGTGAGTGCTCTAACTGCATGTACACCTGCAGGCCAGAAGAGAGCATCAGATCACATTATAGATGGTAGTGAGCTACCATGTGGTTGCTAGGAATTGAACGCAGGACCTTTGGAAGAGCAGTCAGTGCCTTTATCCTCTGAGCCATCTCTCCAGCCTGAAATATCTATTCTCAATTGACTATTACAACATTGGATATTAGGAACTCATTTATTTATTTATTTACTTGTATATCTATTTTTAAATTTAATACAAGTATATGTTTATGTTGTATATTTCCCTGTGCCTCATTCTCATCTGTCTTTCCTTTTCTCTACCATCCCATTTGTCTCATTTGTTCTTTGAGCTCATTTGTTTAGTTCTTGGCTTTAATTAAACATATTTCAACAAATTATGGCTTGCTATTTGGCTTTCTAACCCATCACACTAGAATACATAAACTATGAAATATATGAACTAAAGATTATATTACAAACTTATAATTTTAATGTATCAATTTGTTTTTCTAGTCAACATTATTTTTGGTGTTTTGGCTAATCCAATATTCTGGTTTACAGAAAATTACCATATATAGGAGACAATCCTGGTGTACAGAAAATTACCACATATAGGAGGCAAGAATATAAATATAAATATAAATATTTATTATATATATATATTTATAAATATAAATATATATTTATATTAAATATAAAACCACATCGAAGATATTAGAAAACATAGGAGTTGATCTATAATATTCAGGCATTTGTATTGCATGCTAAAGAACTCTGTACTATTTCTGGATAATAGACTTTATATATAATAGCATTTCAGTAAGTAACACTATTTATATTACCTTAACAATACATATTTATTTAGCCTAGTTTTTTTTTTCACAAGTCAAGCTGTATACCAGAATTGCAATAGAACTCATTGACTATAATTCATTTAAAAATGCTCATTTGGAGGTCTGGTAAGTCTATTCTTAATTACTCATATAAGTTACTAGAACATGCTTTTGATTAGTGTTATCAACTTGGCAGAGTCGAGAAACATCTGAGTGATGGGCCTATGAGTATGCTTATTGCAGGTTATCTTGATTGCTTAACTGAAGTGAAAAGATGCACTGGCTGTGAACAGCAGCATGCATTCATCCACTCCTGTGGATGCAGTGTGACTGGCTGCCTCCAGCTCTGGTGGCTCAAAGCCCCACCATGAATTGTATCTTGAACTGTCAACTAAAATAAACTCTTTCCTTCTTAAATTGCTTTTGTCAAAGTATTTTATTTAACAATAGGAAAAGAAACAGACAAGTCCTTCTTCACAGCTATGAATGTCATTGTTTTTATGGCTTGATAATCAGTTTTGAACTTATGTCATATCAGGTCAGGTTTTTATTGTCTATTTATGAGAAAATTGTATGTTGAGTGCTTTGTATTGCTGATTCAGGTCAAAAATAATCTTTTATCTGGGCATGGTGACATAGGCTTGTAATCCTACTTATTGTTCAGGAGGGTGAGACAGAATGGCTGTGACTTGGAGGCCAGCTTGGGCCACATAGGATCCTGTCTCAAAACAAAACAAAGCAAGGCTCTTCTGAAATTCATTACTCAAGTGTTTGAGGCACTTGTCTATATGTGTATTTTTGAATTTTCAGAATGATTTATATTTATAATTTATTACCTTTGTCATTATTATTCAAAATGACTCAACTTTATTAATACTGTGCAGGAAAAAGCAATAAAGAAACTGCTTTTGGTCATTGATAATTTTATATAAACTGACCACTTAACCAGGTGAATAGCTTATTTCATAATGTTGAATCTAATGGGTCTGACAGTAGATTGCAGCTTTTATATATAACTGATTTGAAATGTTCCTAACCAGAACCAACTCATTCAGGGTGACTATATTTATAAGGAATTATATTAGTAATATTTATTTAGTCTATTTTCCCATGTTTTATTTTGTATAAAAATAACGTAAAGAAAAATGTTTCACTACCTTTTTCTTTTCTTTCTTTCTTTTTTTCCCCCCTTCTTTTTTTCTTTTTTCTTTTTGAGGCATGGTCTTACTACATAGCCCTGTCTGGCCTGGAAGATCCACTTGTCTCTGCCTCTTGAGTGCTGGGGTTAATGACGTGGGTCACCATCTCAACTTAGTATTTTTGCTATGTAAAAAACTGTACCACAGTTCCTGTTGGGAGAATAAAGACAATGACTTTAGGAAAGCTATCTAGTCTTTGTGACACTCAGTTTGTTTATCTTGAGGCAGAATAGGATCACATAGTTTTTAAGGTCTACAGACTCCGATATCTTATCTTATCTTCCTTCCTTCCTTCCTTCCTTCCTTCCTTCCTTCCTTCCTTCCTTCCTTCCTTCTTCCCCCCACCCCCTCCTCTTTCTTCTTGAGACAGGCTCTCTTTGTGTAGTCCTGGAGTTCACTGTATAGACAAGGCTCACCTCAAACTCACAGAGATCCTCTTGCCTCTGTGGTGATCACAGGCATGTGCCATGATATTCAGCTTTATGTTTTCTTTAATGCTGTTACCTAAAGGGTATCACAGTTAATGTTTTTAATATACTATAGGTACATCTTTGCTTCTAGTCATATGTATTTGTTTCCCAGAGGTATCGCAATGAATCACCATAAAACTATATATCTTAAAGCAGTAAAATTTATTTGTGAACAGTTATGAAGGCCCCAAACTGGAAAAGCAAAAGACTGGAGGGAATTTTAATTGAGAATCTGCTCTGTGCCTTTCTGTCTTCCAGTGGTCAACCTCAATGCTTGCCTAGTAAATGCATCTCTCCAGTCTCTACTTTTGTCTTCATGGAGAGGGCATAGCTTATTCTACTCCAACCTTCTTTTAGCTCAACCATTTATATTTGCCAAAGCACTGTTTAAAATGAGGTCCATACTGAGGCTCTAGATCAGTAGTTTTCAACTGCCCTAATGCTGCGATCCTCTAATACAGTTCCTCATGTTGTAGTGACCCTCCAACCTTAAAATTATTTTCATTGCTACTTCTTAGCTGTAGTTTTGCTACTGTTGTGAATCATAATATAAATATCTGTTTTCCGATGGTCTTAGGTGACCCCCATGAAAGGGTCCTATGACCACCAAAAGGGCCAGGCCCCACAGGTTGAGAACCACTGCTCTAGATGAATGTGAATTTGGAGGACACCATTCATATACAAAGTGTTTTGATTTTTAATATAGTTACTGTTACCTAATAAATATTTACTTATTTATTTAGAGACAGGGTCTCACTATGTAGCTCTGGCTGATCTGAGCTTGCTACATACACCAGGCTGACTCTGAATTTAGTCTGTCTGCTTTTGACTCTCAACTGTACCATAATACCTAGTCTTATTTTTGATCCATATATGCATAAACATTTAAAAATATCTTAGTAGTTTATTAAGTAGACATTAAAAGTTTCAGTATCTATTGCCATCACAATAGCTTTCTGGAAATAGGATTACAAGGATGAACTTCTAATTTTGTTTTGTTTTTTTAAGATTTATTTATTTATTGTTTCTACAGTATTCTGCCTGCATATGATCCAGAAGCCAGAGGACGGCACCAGATCTCATTGTAGATGGTTGCGAGCCACCATGTGGGTGCTGGGAATAGAGCTTAGGTTCTTTGGACGAACAGCTAGTGTTCTTAACCTCTAAGCCATCTTTTTAGCCCCTGAACTTCCAGGTTTTTATTTACTCTGATACCTAGTTCTTTCTTCATGTTTATGTTCTTGAGTACTGACTTAAATGTATATTTTAGAGTGAAATGTATCTAGCTTTTATATTAGTTCCTTTAAATTACATCTGTATGGTGTGTGGCTAATATCCCTTGTGTGGATGTTAGCCCAGATTTCTTTCATGTTGTCTTTTATTTCTAATTTAAATAGATAACCATTGCAAAAGATTAATCATATTGTTACTTTTTTATATGTCTTCAATGAAGAAAAGACCTAAATACTAAGTAAGTACATACTTCTTTTTCATTTTTTAGCACAGATGTGTTTCAAACACTGGACTCAAGTTCAACTTTGACCACTTCAAAAATAGCATCATTTGAAGAAGCATTTATATATCTTCAAAAATTAATGGCAGCTGTGAAGGATATTCTTGAAGGAATTCAAAGGTAAACATATTAAACTTAAAATTTATAAATTCTATATTTATCAGCTTAATTTAGACCTGTTAGAAGTCTTCTAGAAAGTTATATATATATTGGCTTGTATTGAAACAGGGTCTCACTATTCAGCCTTGGCAGATCAGGTATAGACCAGGCTGGCCTCAAACTCACAGAGCTTTGCCTGCCTCTGCCTCCTGAGTGCTAAGATTGAAGGTGTACACCATCACACCTAACAAATGATTGGCTTTTAGATTTACCTTTCTCTTTTTCCTGCAGATAATATGGATTTCTAGTTTGGAACACAAAAATTTTTTTCCTTTTCCTTTTATAGGAAAAAAAACCTAGATACTCTGTTTTTATCTCATATATTACAGCTTCTGGGACAGTACCAGGCACATTTGGGCACTTAGTAATTACCCTGGAGAAATATGTTAATTATCACTGCCCCTCTTAAACAAATACGTTTTGTTTTTGTTTTTGTTTCTTTGGTTTTGCGAGACAGGGTTTCTCTGTGTAGCCTTGGCTGTCCTGGACTCTCTTTGTAGACCAGGCTGGCCTCGAACTCACAGCGACCCGCCTGCTTCTGCCTCCCGAGTGCTGGGATTAAAGGTGTGCGCCACCACGCCTGGCCCAAATATGTTAATATTTAACATGATTAAATTCCTAAAATAGGGAGCTGGAGAGATGGCTCAGTGGTTAAGAATACTGTCCGCTCTTCCAAAGGTCCATCTACAATGGGATCTGATGCCCTCTTCTGGCATGCAAGTGTATATGCAGATAGGGCACTCATATACAAAATAAATAAATAAATCTTAAAAAAAAAATCTAAAAGGAGTTTCACCATACTACAAACTGAAATACAGTATAAGAGGCAATGTGGTCTTATGATGGTTGAGATTTTATACATGTCTGATTTAAATATTCGTCATATAGAGGAAATAATAGTTTTTCCTTTTATAGCTTTTAAAAATTCGTATCATACTGTGCATGGTGGCACACACCTTTAATCCCAGCAATCAGGAGGCAGAGGCAGGTGGATTGCTGTGAGTTCGAGGCCAGCCTGGTCTACAAAGAGAGTCCAGGACAGCCAAGGCTACACAGAGAAACCTTGTCTTGAAAAACCAAAAATAAAAAATAAAAATTCATATCATTATTAATATTTAGACAGTATTTTACCTCAGTTTGTCTGAGTGATTTTTAGAATGAACAGTTATTAAAGTCTTGACAATATTGTTATTTGAAATACAGCTTCTATATTGCAGTAAATCCTTTAACTTCAAGTAATATGAAATAATAAATATTAATAAATATTAAAGTGACTATGGTTCACTTTGAGTATATAAATCTATACTTTATAACATCTGCAGAAAGCAAGGATATAAATTTGTCTAAGTGCTTACTGAGCACCAGCTGGGGTTGGCATCATACTAGGCATCAGGGAAACAAAGATAAATATGGTTCAACCTCTGACTCCAACATGGGTATAGTCATGTTAAAAGACACAGTAGTGGCTGGGGATTAGGGAAGAGTGTGTGTGTATGCCTTTAATCCTAGCATTTGGGAAGCAGAGGCAGGAGGATCTCTGAGTTCGATGACAGCTAGGGCTACATAGAGAAACCCTGTCTCAAAAAAACAAAACAAAATAAAAAAACCAAAACAACAACAAAAAAACCCAGCAATGGTGCCTTCTTGTGTGCTGGATGTGCACTCCAATATTCACAGAGTATCCCTGAAACCACATACATAAGAGTTCCTTGACAGAGTGTTTCTGATTAAAAAAAAAAAAAAAAAAAAAAAAAAAAGCTTTGGAAAAACTGTATAGTATGCTAGTCTCTTGAAATCATTTTACACCCACTAACATATTAATAACTTTATAAACTAAGCTATAAGTTGTTTTAAAATAACTCTAGTATTTGAGAGTCTAGGTCAAGAACAATTCAAACTTGAGGTGAGACTGGGCTACATCATGAACTTAAGGCCAGCATGGGCCATGTCAAGGGACTCTTGTCTCAGCCAGGCGTGGTGGTGCACGTTTGTAATCCCAGCACTTGGGAGGCAGAGGCAGGTGGATCACTGTGAGTTCAAGGACAGCCTGGTCTACAAAGCGAGTCCAGGACAGCCAAGGCTACACTTAAAAGAAAGAAAGAAAAAGAAGGAACGAAAGAAAGAGTCCAGGACAGCCAGGGCTACTTAGAGAAACTCTGTGTCAAAAATCCAAAGAAAAATAAAATAAAGAGAGAGAGAGAGAGAGAGAGAGAGAGAGAGAGAGAGAGAGAGAGAGAGAGAGAGAGAGAGGACTGACTCTGTCTCAAGGGAAGATATAAGTAAGAAGATAATATTCTCAGTTTTATATATTTTTTGTGCTTTGAAAATAAGGTGTTGGGTTGGACATAGTTCTGCTTTGAAAATGAGGTGCTGGGCCAGCCATGATGGCATACTTCTGTAATCACAGCACTCGGAGAGGCAGAGGCAGTTGGATCTCTGTGAAGTTGAGGCCAGCCTGGTCTATAAAGCAAGCCTAGGACAGCCAGGGCTACATATATACATAGTGAGACATTGTCTTGAAAAACCAAAAAGGAAGGAAGGGAGGGAGGGAGGGAAGAAGGGAGGGAGGAGTTGGTATCAGTAACTAACCCAGTGATTCTTAACTTGTTTATAAGAGAACTTCTTGGGGCTAGAGAGATGACTCGATGGTTAAGAACACTGACTGCTCTTCCAAAGGACCTGGGTTCAATTCCCAGCACCCACATGGCAGGTTAACAACTGTCTGTAACTCCAAGATCTGACAACCTCACACAGACATACATGCAGGCAAAGCACCAATGCACATTAAAAAAAAAGAGAGAGAAAACTTCTTTAAAATGTAATCTTAATCTAAACTTACTTAAGTAAAAATAACCAGACATTTTTATGCAGAAAGGAGGTTGTATATTTAATAAGTTTCCTAGAGGATTTATACACAGGTAGTTAAAAAATTATGTGCAATGGTACATTCTAGCCTTTTTATCTCTTGAGCTACCAGTAAACAGTAGTGTGAATAAAAAGTTTAATACTCATCTCACCATTCACTGATCAAAAGGAACTACGAAAATTACAACGTTTTGTTTTGATGTAGGATTTCACTGTGTATCCTGACCTGGCCTTGAACTCAGGTTTCTTTTGCCATAGTCTTTTGAGTGCTGGAATTGCAGGCACCAGCCACTATGCCATAAGTTCTCATCACCATTGTCATTATTATTATGTCATTAATCTGTTTCTTTTATGTGTATGAGTACTTTGTCTGCATGTAAGTTATGTGGGTGCCTGATGGCTAGAAGAAAACTTCAGATTCCCTGGAACTGATATTTCAGACAGTTGTGAGCTGCCATGTGGGTGCTGGGAAATGAACCTGGCTTCTCTCCAAGAACACCCCGTCAGTGCTTGTAACCGCTGAACTATTGCTCCAGTCCCCATTATTCTTCTAATTCTTCAGAAAATGTAATGACAACTTCAGGGCTGAGCGCTGGCTCAGTGGTGAAGACCTCTTGTTGCTCTTACAGGGGGCCTTGCTTTGGTTCCTAGTATCTACAGGGCAGCTCACAACCATCTGGATGTAACTCTTGTTCTAGAGGATCTGGCGCCTTCTTCTGGCCGCTTCAGGGGCCAGGAATGCTTATGGTCCATATATAAATGCAGACAAAACACATAAAATAAAAATAAATAAATCTTTTTAAAAAGAGTAAATAAAGATGTAACTATTATATGAAAATTAGTAATAACATGTTTGTAACTAGACATGTAGTGCTTGAAATATTCCTAAAAACAGAATCAAATTAAGTCAAATTAAGCCCAGCTAGCTAAATTTAGTGGTACAAACCTGTAATTCCAGGGAGGCTGAGGCAGGACCACGGAAAGTTCAAGACCAGCCTAGGCTGTTGCAAGACATTTTTCTAAAAAACAAACCAAAATATTTTTAAGATTTATTTATTTTGTTTATGAGTACACTTATGCACACCAGAAAAAGGCATTGTATTACAGATGGTTGTGAGCCACCATGGGGTTGCTGGGAATTGAACTCAGGACCTTCAGAAGAGCAGTCAGTGCTCTTAACCACTGAACCATCTCTCCAGCCCCCAAAATATTTTTTTTTAAAGAAATCTGTTTAAAAGTTTTCTTTTGAACAGTAGGGATATATTTAAAAAATTAAACCTGGATAATGGTTTTGTAATGATTGAAATTCATTAGCATTTGTTGTGCTTATTGAAATAGCATAGTTCCATTTTGTTTTGACACACATGCTCACATTTTACCTTTATTTCCCTTTATCTTAAAAGTAGTACAATATCACTTGGCTTGATAGTGCACGCCTTTAATTTCAGCACTTGAGAGGCAGGCAGTTCACTGTGAGTTCAAGACTAGCCTGGTCTATAAAGCGAGTCCAGGACAGCCAATACTACACAGAGAAACCCTTTCTCGAAAAAAAAAAAGTAGTACAATATATGGTACTATTGGAACTCTATGATAGATGACTTGATAACCCAGTTCATGAGTTAAAAAGGCAAATAAGATAAAGCTTGGGTTCTAATTCCAGATTTATCTTTTACAATCTGATTTTGGGCATATGAACTACTCGGTCAGTTTTGTTTGTTGTCTTTTGACCTGGCTGAACATTATAGAAGGAAATCTACAGCTTAAAAGATACAGAGTGTAAATTCATATTTGTGTCTTCCTTTTCAGGAATGCACAAATGCATAATGCAATGTGTGAATTATAATTTACATATATGGCAGATAGGCACAATGGTGTATGCCTGTAATCTCAGTACTTAGGAGGATTATGCGTTCAGGGCCTGACTTGGCTATATTTCCAGTTTGAGGCCAATCTGGCTACATAGGACTTGTCTCAGTAAGCTAAAAAGAAAAATGTTTGTAATTGTTAATTTGTAGGTATTAAGCTAAAATATATTAATAAATTGATCTCATTAAGTTAATGTTTTTATAAACCTTTAATAAACCTTATAAACATGAATACATATAAGTTTGAAGGAGAAAATTAAAGTTAATTTTCATAGTCCTTTTGTTTGTTTCATTTTAGGATTTTGGCTCCTAATAGTAATTACCAAGATATTGAGACTCTCTATAACTTCTTAATCAAGTATGAGGTATGAAAAGTACTTATATTGTTTGATATAAATAAGTACAGTAAGATTAACACTGACATTTTCTTCAAATGAAGATTTTGTTTGTTGTTTGTTTTTGAGCCAGGATCTTGCTGTCTTGTACAGGCTGTGTAGGCTGACCTAAATTAAAGCTTCTGAGTGTCATAAAAATTTGCCAGTGACATTTGTTTTTCTACTTGTTTTTTAAAAGTGTATATTTAAGCTATACAAGATAGCCTGCAGCACAGAGAGCTGGCCCCACCCCTTGCTGGGTTAGGCACTCGGATAAGCTACTGGGACCAGTACTGGAGAGCTGGAGGGCTTACCAAGTCAGCTACCATCCAGCACAGATCCAGGGCTTTGAGTTGGCCCACCCAATATCTACCCCATCTATGAGCTGCTGACATGAAGAGGTCAGTCCTGCAGATCTGAAGCTGTAGGATCTCTGTAACACAGGACAAAAATGGGACAGCTGAGAGAAGTCTCAGTGAAGATCTAGTATTGATAGTGTAGCAGAAGCCTTGAAACAGACTCATTGCACATAAATAGAACATTGTCTGCATCAGTAGTAGTAAGTTCCAAAAAATAAAAATTTCTAGGCTTAGCTGGTAAAAGAGTGCAAGCTGTATAAACGTGGTGATGTTAGTTTCATTCCTGGAACCCACTGACTCTCAAATTTGTCCTCTGACCCTGACACTTGAACCGTGGCATAAAACCACCACACTAACACATACACTCACACATTAATGATAATAAAACTTCAAAAAAGATTTTTAAATTTTGTGTTCCAAGTATACAACAACTTGAGTGGCTTTATAAATTATGTCTCTGGGCTTTTAAGGTACAGATTTTTAAAAAGTTTTCATGCGTTGGGGCATAGCACTAGGGTAGAGAACTTATTTAGCATGCATGAAGTTCTGAGTTTGATTCCTAAGACCATAAGGAAGCGGGGAGGGAGGAAGAAAATGACGCAGTGAATGAATGAATGAAGGTGGGGGAAGGAAAGAGCGAGGGACAGAAATACCTGTGGGGCAAGCCCTTTTCATTCCGCTTATAGAAGTATTTTTTTTTCTGTCCAGCTGAACGCCAAAGTAATCTGCTTTTTAAAGATTCTACTATGTTTAGGCCCATTTCATTTCTAGTATTTCTAGTTCGATGAATAGATTGAGTTGTAAATAGGACTAAAGTTTGCACATAGTTCACTAAACTTCTTCCTTTTACTGTTTTAGTTGTCTTTTATGCAGTGACTGAAGATTGGAGATTCTGCTCTCAGGATATGCCCCATTCTAACTCTACGTTCATCACCCATTTTATTTACCATATCTCCTTAATAACTGTATTTTGGTTCTTTTTAGGTAAATAAAAATGTCAAATTTACTGCCCAGGAACTTTATGATTGTGTTTCTCAGACTGAGTATCGGTAAGCACATCTATATGTAGATAATGAGACATCTGTCACAAGCTTTTACCCTATTTGCTATCACTGTGGAGGTGAAGCCATTTTTTAAAAATGGGGTGTGTGTGTGTTTGTGTGTGTGTGTGTACACATGCATGTGTAAGCTCGTAAAGGAGTCATCTGTCTTCCTCAGTCACTCTGCACCTTATTTTTGAGATAGGGTCTGGCCAGTGAACTCTGGGGATCTGCCTGTCTCTGCCTCCATAGCATGAAGATTACAGGCAGATGCTGTTATGCCTGACTTTTTGTGTGGAAGCTGGGAATCTGAATTTAGGTCCTCATGCTTTCATGGCACACACTTTATTGAAGTGATTTCCCTAACCCCTTTTACACCTTTTTAAACCTTTGTTAATATGGAATATTTCATATCTGTAAAATGCCTCTGTTAATTTATCACCTATATGGCTTAAAGTGGTTTTAACATATTTGACCTCAAGATTCTTTCATGTGTGCATGTATGTACAATCTTATTTATTTACTCTGAGGCAAGGTGGTGTTGTATTGCCCAGATTGGTTTTGAACTTGGGAGAGCCAGCAACTCCTCTTGTCTCAGCCTGCCTATTAGCTGGGACTATAGACATGTTCCACATTCTATTTTTATAGATTATTGAAGACTCTAAAGAGCTTTTGTTCATGTGGGCCATATCTATCTATTCTATGTGAATTCAGAATGTGCTAGGTAGGTGTGTGGTGGTGCATTCCTGTAATCTCAGCTGCTTGCAAAGCTGAGACATGAAGATCACATATTTAAGGCACTCTAGACAATAAGACTGTCAGGAAGAAAGTAGAAATATTTTTCATTTTAACTTAGACTCAGATAAATGGCTTTTATGGGCCTCAAGGAAGAGCTTTCTTGTAGTTAGGTAGTACCTAAGAATGTATTGAGCTGCTTCTCGTCTTTGTGAGGGTCCTATTACCAAGAGGTGAGTGCTCAAGGAAGATGGCTCACTGGAGATGCTGGAGAGACAAAGTCAGAGGTTGGTCATCTATACAATAGACAAATCTTGAGGAAAGGAACTCAAGTTCTATCACCACACCAGCTACAATGAACAGCCTGCACTGATAGCTTGCTGAAGGAAATGACTGAACACTCATTGCCACAATGCTGACTCACATGAAGGGAAGGAACTCAGGGCTACTAGGCTGAAGAGAGGGAGCCCTTCTTAACCTTGAGGGTGGGGAAGGGAGGAAAAAGGAAGGAGAGAGAGAAAGATTCAGTTACTGAAAGATAGTTCAGCTTGTTTGCAGCTGTAGAATAAATGGCGAAAGATAGGAATGTAGACATGCCTAATTTTTGTTTTATTTTAGAATTTATAAGAAAACATTTTTATCTCTATTTTGAACCTTGTGCAAGGCTATTCTGAAAATCTTTATTTTTGAGTAGTTGTTTAAATAGGCCTAGAGTAACTCTAAAATAATATTTTTATTAATTCTTTGAGAATTTCAAACAATGTATTTTGATCATACTCACCCCTCCCACCTTCCTACCCACCCAACTTCATGCGTTTCTCTCTCCCTCTCCCTCACCCTCTCCTTTTCCCATCAAGTCCAGTTTGTGTTGGCCAACTACTGTTGAATGTGGGACTTATCATGGAATGTGGTAATATAGAGGTCACACCATTAAAGAAATACTGGCTTTGTCTTTCCTGACTGCTATCAAATGCCAACAACTCCTCATGGAAGGGTGAGACTGTGTGCCCATACCTCTCTCTCCACATACTTCGATTTTGTCTGACTTCAGCTTGTGTAAGTCTTATCTATGCTGTCACATCTCAGTGAGTTTGTGTGTGCATCTATCTGCCCTGGCATATACAGAAAATACCATTTTTTGACATCATCAGGCTCGTACAGTCGTCCCATCTTCTTCCTCAAAGATCCATGAGCCTTAAAGGGGAGGGTATGATATATATGTCTTGTTTAGGATTAAGTGTGTCTAAGGTCTTTTACTGTCTACATATTAACTGGTGTGGTTTTCCGTGTTGATCACCATTTCCTGCAAGGTTCTCTGATGAAGTCTGAGACAAGCAATGATCAATGGTATAGCAGTAAGTCATTAGGAGTCATTTTAATGCTGTGTCCATTGAGTAGAATTAATAGGTTTTCTACAAGGGCCTATGGCCTATCAAGTCACAAGTTCTCATTGGCCTCATTAACAATGCCAGGTCTGGGTTCATTTTGTGGAACAGGCCTTAAATCCAGCCATAATTTGGTTAACCCCACAACATTCATGCCACTGTTGTGCCAGTGGGCATATCTTGCAGGCAAGTTGTGGGTCATGGCTGAGTGAGATTGAAGATTAGTTTTCTTCAGTTTGTTTTCTGGTACCATTCCTAGCACCTTCCAGCTCTGTAAAAGCTAGCCAGCTGGATGAAACTTCCAGGTCAATACCCACTTGATCTCTCCATGTTAATGACTCAATTATGTGGTGTTTCCTACAATAGGATCTACTGTCAAGTTCTGGAAGCTAACCAAAGAACAGAACCAGTTGTCTATGTTTGGGGGTCTATTTGATCAAATTGACTAACAGCTCAAAAAGAAGTAACTTATTCCTGGTACTACTGGGTTTTTATTTGGTGGTCATGATATCTAGTTTGGTTGTTGTGTTCTGATTATAGGATAACTCCCTCTAAATTCCTTTTACATGTATATATGTTTATCTATATAGTCTTAGGAAGCTTTCACTGTAGTAGGTGTCCATATGGCTTTTTCAAAAGTTGTTAGTGTTAGTTATCCTCCCATTATTCCTTCTTTCCCATCCCCACACTAAAATTGGGTTTTAGTCAGTCTCTGAGAAGACATATCCTCCAGAAATGAGGATATTTGTATATAGTGTATTTACTTTTTTCTTGTCTCGTCTTTCTCATGGGTTCCTGAGTAGCTCTTTTCCCTTGGTATCCTACCTACGTCAAGGGATGTGTTGTGTGGGAGGAGAGTAGCTATAGTCCTTGCTAACATTGTGGACATGGCTTTGAGCCATTCTGGAAACCCAGGAAGTAATGACATTCTTAGTATAATGAGGATAACTACCCTTTCCTGAATATCTAACATGTCAGACTGTACTAGATACTGAGTGTCCTTCCTGAGCTTAGAGATACCTTCTCTTAGGTGGAAATACATTAAAGGTAATAATGCTTTGCTGTCCTAGAACTGGGGCTGTCATAATTTGTAGGCCCCTATTGCTTTTGACAGTCAACTGAATTAATCTCATTTCTTAAAAAAGTAATTGGAGCCAGAAAGATGGCTTAGAGGTTAAGAGTACTCACTGCTCTTCTAGAGGACCTGATTTTTATTTTCAGCACCTAAGTTGGGTGGTTTAGAACCTCTTGTTAACTCCATCAGCATCTTCCTTTGGCCTTTGGGCTCCAACACAGAATAAACTTTTTAAAACAGTAATTAAAAAAATCATGATATAGGCAATGGAGTATATTAGGCATGCCTTCCTACTTTCTGACATTATTTTGAGACAGGGTCTTACTGTGTAGCCTTGGCTAGCCTCAAAATCAAATAGATCCATTGGCCTCAGCCTCTGCCTCTCAAATGCTGGGATTAAAGGTATGTGCCATCACTCCCAGTATATCCCACCTTTGGTTTGGAGTTATGAATATTCACTTAATTGCTGGTTGTGGACATGTATAGGTCAGATAGTAGTTTGCTGGAATTGGTTCTCTTCTTACCATGTGGATTCTGAAGACCAAACTCAGGTCATCAGGCTTAGCAACAAGCACTTTTACCCAACCACCAGCCTTTTTTAAAGAGCAGCAGCATGGCACCTTGCCTTTTCTGAAGTGTCCATTCCTTCAGGATAGTGATCTCTACAGTCCCCCTTTCTTTAACTCTCCAACTGAAGTAGATACAGTATAGCCATCTGTCCTACAGATGTCACTTACTCCTTGGTGACATCTAAACATAACCTCACCTCCTGCTAGGAGAGGTCCTTCAGAGAGTAAGATTGAAATTTAGGCTGTTCAACTCACGGTGTTCTACTTAAACATTAAACTTTGCCTATTTACAGAGAGTTCTGCCATGGGAAGCTTTATTTTTGAATTCTAGGAATCAACAGCTGGAAGTCTCTCCATTGTTGGGTATCTAAGGATCTGTGCTCAGCTCCCCAAATTTACCTTTGTGAAGAAGAACATTTTCTCTCCAAATTGTCACGTAATATTAAGACGATTGGCTGGTGGAACACTTATTTCACATGCATAAAGTCTTAGGTTTTATCCTCAGGACTGCCAAAAACGAGAAAATGTTTAATATATCAAACAGAAATAGACATAATATGCTTATAAGATTTCTGCACTTCCATTTTCAGTGTAGCATTGATCATAGTAGCCAAGATTAGGGATCAGTCTAAAGTATATCTAATAAATAGATAAGGGAAATGCTGTATGGAATATTGTTTAGCCTTTGAAAAGAAGCAAGTTCTGTTTTGTAGACATATGGACAAGCCTTGATGTCATTATTCTATGATCTTGCTTTTATGCAGAACCAAGATAGTGGAATTCAGAAATAGGCCTGGAGGTGGTAGTAGAAAGATTGGGTGGATGTTAAAGGACACAAAATTTCAGTTATGAGTAGTAGTTCAAGAGATGCTTAGGAGGTAATAGGTATTGATCACCTCAACCCAGCCAATTCAATAATGTACACATATTGCAAACCATGCTGTATACAGTAAATATATGCAATTCCTATTTTTGTTGTGTGTTTTGAGATTGTTCGCTCCAGTCCATGCTGGTCTAGAACTCACTATGTATGGGAGACTGGCCTTGAATTGGAGGATTTTCCTGCTTTAGCCTCCTAAGAGCCACCACATTCAGCTGCATAGCTACTTCTTATTTTAAAAGTGTGTGTGTGTGTACATGTGTACCACAGCATACATGTGAAGGTAGAGGACAATTTGGAGATTTACTTCGTTGCTTCTCTTATGTCAAATGTAGGTGGAAGGCTGGAGGATGGCTCAGGGGTTAAGAGGATATACTCCTTTTGGAGAGGACCTTTAATCACAGCACTTGGGTGGGAGAGGCAGGCGGATCTTTATGAGTTCGAGGTCAGCCTGATCTACAGAGTGAGTTCCAGAACAGCCAAGGCTACACAGAGAAACCCTGTCTCAAAAAACCAAAACCAACCAACCAAATAATTGTTGAAACAGGGTGTGTAGCCCTGGCAAGACTGGAACTCACTTCATAGACTAGGTTGCCTTGAACTCACAGATACCTGCCTGCCTCTACTTCCGGAGTCCAGTGATATTTTGACTGTTTTGTGGTGATTTACCACTTCTTTTTCCCATAGGGAAAAATTAACCATTGGATGCCGCCAGCTCATTGAGATGGAATATACCATGCAGCAGTGCAGTGCATCTGTCTATATGGAGGCCAAAAACAGAGGATGGTGTGAAGACATGCTCAACAACAGGACTTAAGGTCTTAGGACGAATGGCATCTCTCTTCATGAATAGCCCAACTTTCAACCTGGTTGCTTTTTTGGAGCCAAACCTAGAATTGCAAAAAAAAAAAAAAGAAAGAAAAAAATTCATAGATACAAAAAAATTGTATTGACCATCTTATTGAATCTACTATAAGATGAACTGTAGACCTAGCTTTTCTGGAGTGGCAATATTTCCTACCTCTAAGGAGAAGAGAGCCATCTTCTCAGTGTTCCTGAGGCAGGAATCACTGTGAAATGATGGCAGCCCGCAGCCTTAGTATCTCTCCTAACTCTGAATGTGGGCACATGAGCAGACACTGCCAAGCCCCAAGACATGACCATGCTACCACATTCCATGAATGGGCTGCTTTCATGAACAAAGTGTCAATTATATAAAACTGGTGGGGAAAGCTACCACCTCCTTCAGGGATATGAAGTAGAATTTTGAGCTAGCTAGCGCCTTCTCTGTAGCTTTCGGGATGTATCATTTTTCTGTGCATTTCCAGTGGAGAAGAGCACCTTAAATGTGAAGCTGTTTGGATTTTGGGAATTACATGGCAGTGGCTTGTTTGCCCCTGCCTAAAAGTATTTAATTGACTTAGTTACACATTAAGTTGGAAATCCTTGTTTACTGGAGTGTATTATGCTTTTGTTAATATTAGATTAAATCAAATTTGATACTTTCTAATAAATGTTAATTTATTTTTAAAATAGCAATAAATAACTTATTTTAATAATATTTTGCTTTTCAGTTTACTTCCAAAGTCTGTCTCTGAAATGAGTACAGTGTGATTATGAAAGTGAGTCTTTTCAGTATAAATAATTGATTCTGGACATTCAGTAGTAGTTGGTAAAAGATCTGCTCAGCTGTATGGTTGCAAGGTGAGAAAACCCACACATTAAAGGTTATGGAGAGAGATGAGTATCCAGCAGGGCTATGAGCCTCACAACCACTAGAAGCTTGAGCATGTCAGGATGTCTTCCTCCTCCTTGCCTGGCATGATAGCTCAGTTTGGCCTTGAACTTGTGGCAGTCTCACTGCTTGGGCTTTCTCACTTGGGTGCAGGTATCACACACTGGTCCTCAAGCCTTTACTAACTGAGCTCTATCTCACTGTCCAGCCTCCTACCCTGGATATTTTTAATGTGGCACATATAGTATTAAATCCCTTTGGAAAGGGATTTTTGGCTCAAGAAGAATGTCTTTATGGGGCATATTTCAAGGGGCTAATGGAAATTCAAGGGTTTGGATTTGTTAAGTAGCTTGTTGTCCAATGCACAGCACAGAGCTTTCAAGTCTAAGCAAAGGTAGAGCCCCAATACTGAATTAAACATGATAGTGTAGTTCCTGCTTACATAGAGGTCCAGTTACTCAGGTAGATGAACAAAAGATCCTAAGAGCAATGAAAATGCAGGGTGGCTAGTTTGTCCAGTCTCTGGATTTCAGGTACTCTGAGTGGCACTCTGGAGAGTTCGGATTGGTCTGAATACTTAGGGAAGGTCATTCATCCCAGCCTATTGTGATGAGTCAAGATTGAAAAGCACTCCTCAGACAGGTGGTCCAGGCAGTTGGCAAGTCGGGAATGTGAACACTATGACCTGGGCTCGCTAAGAGTTGGCCAAGACACTACAAAAATATAGACTGACTCTGAGAAGACTGTTTTCCATTAAGATGACATTCTGAACATCAAGACAGTAGCATTTAGGTCTGTCTTGTGATGGTCTTCTATGAGATAAGCAAAGACCTACAATGTCAAAGTGAAACAGAACTATAAAATTCTAATCTGCAGTCAACAGTTGTCCACTGCAAGCGTTAGTGAAGTAGTATATATACTTCAATTCTTTAGTCAGTTTTCCTTGGCCCCACAAAATAGAGTGCCAGGGACCCACCACACCAGAATATCCTCTCCTAGGAAGAAACAGATCAGTTTTTATAAAATTAGGCTGGGAAAAAATTATAAATTTTCCAAAATATCTTCGTGTATAATAACAACTGTTCTGCCCACATGTGTGTGTACCCTCTCTTGTTTCTCCACTTTATTTAAAATATGAAAATCATTTTACATCTAGATGCCCGGGAGCTGGTCACCCCAGCATCCAGTATGTTCCAGTGGTCACGCCATATGGTATCAAAGGCTGCTATGCCACTGCCCTGCTGTGTCTAAACAGAGTAAGCTGAGCCAAGTAGAAATAGGGGGTTGTGTGTCCCTTCAAAGTGAAAAGCCTGAATGACATCAAAGCAAAGGAAGTTTCCTATTAAGAATTTACTTGCTGGAAACAGTCACCTAAGCAACACCCAGGAAGTCACTTTTGTCTCTTCCACCATCATGTGTGTCCATCATTGCACAATAACTACCACATCTACTTAAAGACCATCCTCAAGCTGGACGGTGGTGGCACATGCCTTTAATCCCAGCACTTAGGAGGCAGAGGCAGGCAGGTCTCTGTGAGTTCAAAGCCAGCCTGGTCTACAAAGCCAATCCGCCCAGATAACAGAGAAACCCTGTCTCAAAAAAACCAAAACAAAACAAAAAGAGGGAGTGGGAGAAAGAAAGCCATTCTCAAGAGCTTTTCTAAGTCAAGGCCAAGCACTGAGACTGGCCTGCCAAAAATGAGTTGAATGGTTGTATTAGAGAAAGTTATGTCACGATTCAGAAGCTCAGACAGACTGCTAGATGCTCTCAAAAGTTTCTGTCTTCTGCCAAGAGTAGAAGTTTTCACAGTTGGAGCAGCTGACATTCTTTAAAAGACAACAGAAGATTTTTATCTCTTACAGTGTCCTCCTAGTGTCAAGAGGAAAATGTCCTTTGGGTTGGAGGAGACTCATTACAAATTTGCACGTCATCCTTGTGTTGGTCCATACTGATAATCTGTATAGCTCCAATTTTAGTATGTGTTTCAAAGCAAGGGCAGAATTTTACTTCTCAATGCTTGCAGTACATCAGTACCATCATTCTTTTTATCCTGCAGTATTCTAGAATACACCATTAGCCAGTTGGTAGGCTACTATGGCTTTAGTTTGGGAATCCCAAATGAACCTAATCCCATACAGGTCTGTGTGCGAACAAATACCACTTTTATAATTAACCATCAATGTGATTACTTTGTCCCAGGCATTTCTGAACTGTACTTTTCAAAGTGTCTACATGAGCATGCACCTTAGGAATTCCAGTTTCTGCATGTTCTAACAACTTGGGTGGTTTGCTATGTCAGTATCACTCCTAGTAAGGTGTAGAGTTTTTAGCAGCAAGGTTAAGGGTCACAGGCAGAACACTTGTGTGTCTTGTGTGAGGCCCTAACAATCTTGAGTACAGATGAAATGTTGGGTTTTATTTTCCTTAGGTAAAGTTTATGTAGCCCTAGCTGGCCTGAAACTCATGAAGTATAAAATAGGTTATCTCTGCCTCCTCAGTGCTGGGACAAAAGGCTTATGCCACTGTAAATATGGTACTTTTATTAACCATTGTGCAAATACTTGTCATTTAAAGTGTATCATTTTAACTTCTGATAAACTTAAGGATTGATGGCAGTTGTTCCTTTGTATTCCATCCACTCTGAACTTTGTAAGGGTAGATTTGTTATTTGGCTGTACTAGACTTAACATTCATTTTGAGTTTCCCTTTTGATTCAGTTAAATCACTTTGTGCTTTGTTCCCCTTCTTGTTAATGTTACTATTCAGTTAATTCTTCTCAGTTAATGTATATTAAGATTGACTTAGATCCTTCTAGTCCAGAGAAATACTAGATACTTTGCTGTAACTGAGACTCCTGGGGCAACCCTGCAATGGCAGGACTGTTTTACCTGGACCATTCAGCCTCTGCCTCTGTCTCTGTCCAGTTAAAGGTTAGATAAAAACACTGACTTGTTAATAAAGATTCTGGCATTCTAGCACACCCTTCCCAGTTATCTTTAGAGAATTGTAGAACACTTTGAGCAATGGCAAACTACTCTAAACATGATATTCATTAGAAATCATAATAAATGAAAACTCAGTTGGGTGTGGGGGCTGCTGAACCCTAGCATTTGGGAGGCAGAGACAGGAGAATCTATGTTAGAGGCCAGCAAGTGCTACATGATGAGATCCTGATCCCATGTTAAAAAAAGAAAACTCATGCTTGAGAATGGCTAAATATTTTGTTGAAGTTTAAGTTTTTTTTTAAATGTTGTGTGCTATCACAATTGATCAAATAGTGTGGAATTGAGTCAGGCAGAAGCAGGCAGGCAGATCTCTGAGAATTTGAGGGCCAGCTATGTCTAAAAAGTGAGTCCAGGACAGCCAGGGCTGTTACATATAAACAAATAAATAAAATGTAGAATGGGGCTGGAAACATGGGCAGCAGTACTTGCTCTTGCAGAAGCCCCAAATCTGGCTGGCTCCCAGGACCCATGTGGTGGCCCACAACCATCCATAAATAAGTGTAGTTCCAGGTGATGTGACACGGTCTTTTGACTTCTGTGGGCGCAGCATACACCCACTGCATGTACATACTCGTACATATAAAATAAGTCTAAAAATTTTTTAAAAGTTAAAAAGCTATTGGTGCCAGGCATGGTAATCCGTATGTGCATTTAATCCTGGCACTCATGAGGCAAAGGCAGACAGATCTCGAGTTCAAGACCACCCTGGATTTGTATAGTTAGTTCCAGGCCAGCCAGACATAGAGACCTTTTGTTTGTTTTGAAAGAGCTTTAAAAAAAAAAAGGCATTGCAAATTGTAATTTTTAAATCACTCCAATTTTTAAAATAACCTCTAATTTTTAAAAGGTATGCAGACAATGCCCCTCTCTCCTTCCTGGAAGGAAACACAACTTTTAGATGGAGATAAACACTAATTGTCTGTGGTTTGTTTGTTTGTTTGTTTTGGTATTGAGATAGGCTATTTCCTATTTTGTGACAACTTTGAACTCAGGCAAATTTCCATATCAAGTATTCTCACACTATTTGCATTAAGCATGTGACTTATGCATGAAAAGTGATTTTCAAGATCCTCAACTCAAACTTTATTTCATGGCTGAACAGAATACAGAGATCTGTATAAGGAACAGTCACTAGGCTGTATTAAATCCACCAACCTGCCAAACTAGTTTAATCCAACACCAAACCAGGGAAATAAGAACTACACAGCAGGCAAACTGTTTTTCTTTCTTGGTGGTTGTACACCAAAGAAATGGGGTAGAAAGGACCAGTCCAACACCCACAGCCCATGCCAGCCACTTAGTCATCTTATGCCAGCTGGCTGACTTGGTTCCTGTAAAACACTAACCTTATAGCAGATGTAGCAGATGAGTAAGTATTTTCCACTGATACTGTAAATTCACCCTTACTGGAGAAAAAACAACCCACATTATAAGCAATATATCAACATTTAGACATTAATCCCACAGTGCAAGAATTTACTGCAAAGTACCTTTAATGTGTTTGCATCTGCAGAAAGCATTAGGATTTGCTTATTTGGGCACCATAAATTAAGTGTGTAGCACTACACATCAGACACTGAGTCACCCCAACCAGTATTAATCCAGGTGAGTAAGAAAGCTGAACAAAACACTTCTGAAAAAGGGTGCATTCACAAACCCAATACAGTTTTAATTTCTTTCAACCAAAGGCTTCCACTTAACAATTGTTTTGTTAACGATAAATAAAGATAGGCTAAATGTTCTACTCAGTAAGTTAAGTAATTCATCAAACCCAGGTTTGAATTATTATGACGTTACTGTTCAGCAACCCCATCAAAATAAACATTGATACTGCATTGTCAAATAGAAAAAGAAAAAAAAGTACAGCTGCGGCAATGCATTCTGAGCATTTAAAAGAAAACACCCGACTCTGCATCCTTCCGACTGCCACTCTGCTTTGATAACTTGAATGTCACATTTTTACTTCAACAGATAAAGCACTCTGCTGAGAATATAAAAAGTTATAAAAATGTAATCATAAAAGACTAAATATTGGTAGGCATGTCAACTTTCTTTTAATAAAAACAAAAATAGTCATTGTTATCTATTTAAATAAGTATTTTGTTATAGAGTGTTCCAGTTATTGAAAAAGGGCCCTTAAAAAACCCAACTGCCTACGTTTAAACCCTACCCCTCTTGCCCCTTAAGACAGAACTGAGGGAAGAGTCATTTAATGTGCAAATTGGCAAAACAAATGTGGAGGAGCAGGGACTTCTTGAAATGATGTTCCCAATCAATTCATGGTTTATTCTTTTACAGTATCAACCTTCAAAAAGTAAAACAACCAAAGACGTCTAAAGAATACACAAACAGACCTTCATCTTCGCATTCCTTTCCAAACACAAAAATTATGTACAGCATGTTTAATAATATGCAATATGCAAAAGCTCTGTGTTGCTGTTGGCAACATCTACCCACCCACCCTCCTTATTCACAAGTGTACCTCTACTAAGCACAATTACATCACTAAGCCTGTTAGTTTGGGGGGAATCTTAAATTTGTTAAAACTGAAAAATCTTGGTGTAAGGGCTCCACTCATTCGACTCAAGGTTATAGACTTCCACCGTGTTCAGAAACTCATTGCCATCAAATCCTCCCACTGCATAAATGGTATTCCCTACAGTTGTGATCCCAGCATTGCTCCTCGGAGAAGTCATGTTTCCCATCACCTTCCATTCATTTCTAGCTGGATCATACATCTCCACACAACTGATAGCATGAGAGCCATCAAAGCCGCCACCTACAAACAGTTTGCCTAAAAAGAGAAACACGACAGTCAGTTGAAACGGGCTCAGAAAAACAAATTTTAAAAACCTCCAAAACTCTGGGTAAGTTGTAAGTAGAAATGCCTGGGTTTTTCTTTCTTTTGTTTTGTTTTACAGTTTTAATTAAATACCTATGTAGGCAAGGCATAGTAATGCATACTTGTACTGTCACCATTCAGGAAGCCACGACTGAGGGCCCAGGTCTGCCTGGGCTACATAGTGAGATCTTATCTTACAAAAAGAAGAAAAGGTCTGTGTGACTGGGGCAAGGGTCCTAGAAACCATGGTATAAGATACAGTAAATGGACAAGAATGCATTCCTTTGGAGACTCAGGCAACTACAGGGAGAAAAGGAAACTGTATCATCTTAAGTACATCTCCCATGGCTGTCTAGCAACTATTACTGTGATCATTTCACAGATGAAGAATTAAGAGATATAAAGGTAGAAATTTGCTTAAGGATGTGACCAAGAAGTTATAGGAGGAGTTGGGGTGTGTATGTGCGTGTGAACACTTGCCCAGTAAAAGTGAGGCCCTAGTTCAAACTAGCACCACAAAGGAAAAATTACAGAAAAAAGATCAGTGACTGAACTTCTAGAGCTTTCACCTGCATTTTTGGTACAGATGTCTCTTCCAGAAATACTTATGACTACTTTTAAGTACCTATGCAATAGCTAAATACTATAACAGAAATGTCAGCAATAAACTCCATGGGGGAGGAAAAACACTAATTCTCAGATTGATTTTGTGTGCATAAAGCTTGTATACACACAGCTGTAACTATACTGACAGGGCTCACACAGGTTGGAGATCCTGGGTCAGGAGGCTGCTAATTATTGTCAGCGCACTTATATGCTCACTAGCTGAGCCACAAAGCCTTGCTAAGACTCAGCTTTGTTCCCAATGATGTTAACTTACCAATCCAAGACTGGTTTGTGGATACGGCTCACAGAGGGAAACTTAGAACTTGGTTAAGAACACCCACCAAGAGGTGGGTGAATGAATGTACTTCGCTTACTTTTGGACACTTGGGGTGGGGGAGGGGGGCATTTTTAATCCTTTTGTGTCACAAGAGACACTGGATCTGAATTTTAAAAAATTATTCATAATTGTATGACACGGATATGGGTATGTACATGGTAACAGAGGACAACTCTGCAGAGTCAGTTCCTTCCTTCCACTTTTACGTGGGTCCTGGGGATCCCAAACTCATGGCTGTTTCCAGTAAGGCAGGCATTTTACCTGCTGAGCCATTTCACCAGGCCCCACGATCCGTACGCGAGTGTTTAAGTAACCCTTCTTGGAATTTTCGAACTAGCTCTTGCTATTTTGTACTATTCACCTCTCCAAACTCACCATCAAGAACAGCAACTCCAGCTCCTCGCCTCGCCACATTCATGGGTGCAATTAAAGTCCAGGTGTTATTTTCAGGATTGTATCGTTCTACTGTGTTCAAACAATTCCAAGATTCTGCACCTCCAATAATATACAAATAACCACCAAGTTCACAAACTGCAGACTGATGTCTACCTATAAAAATCAAGGCAAATCAGAATTATTACTAAAGCTATTGAAACTGTAAATGTGGGTTACAATCTATTAATTCAAAGAACTGCCAATCTATTAATTCACAGGTCTTTTAAAGAACTGCCAAGTTCAAGGCCAATCAGTTTTACCTATACAAAAAGCTCTAAGCTAGCCAGGGATACGTAGCAAAACCATACCCCAAAACACAACAGAGACCAATCAGCTTACGAATGTTAAGAGGCGCACAGCTTGTCCACGACTTTGTGACAGGATCAAACACATCACAATTTTTCAGGCCTTTTTGACCATACGGATCGGAGCCACCAACAATGTACAATTTCCCAGCCAGAGCACACACTCCTAGGAAGGTGTAAAACATGTCAATAATTGAATTACCATAATTAACCACTGGCCTTCTCAGTTAAAAGGGAAGTATCATTTTATTACCTGCATTACAACGGTTAGTTCTCAACTCTGGAACAGGAGTCCAGTCATCAATACTTGGGTCATACATTTCTCCACAACTCAGGTCATCTGAGTGTCCATTTGATCCACCCACCACATAGAGTTGTCCCTATGTCAAAAGTGATAAGTGAGAATTTCCCTAGGAAAGTCTAGGAAAAAAAAAGTTAACACGATTGTTTTGCAGCGTACTGTGCTTACCATCAGCACAGCCATTTGGAAGCGGGCTCTTGGTGTCCTCATGGGAGCAAGGAAAGACCAATGATCTGTTCGTGGATCATAGCATTCAACTGTTCGAAGACATTCTTCTCTGTTATAACCACCTGGCAAAAGAATCACAAGTTTGCTTAAAATGTGAAACAGGATCAGAATGGCTGCATTTGATCCCTAGTGGCAGTGGGCATATTACAATGTCTCCTAGGCTGGTCTTAGAGTTGTGAGCCTCTTATTTCACCTCCCAAGTGCTAAGATTAAAAACTGTATTTTTGGCTGGAGAGATGGCTCAGTGGTTAAGAGCGCTGCCTGCTATTCCAGAGGTCCCGAGTTCAATTCCTAGCAACCACATGGTAGCTCACAACCATCTATAATGGGATCTGATGCCCTCTTCTGGCATGCAGGTGAACATGCAGATAGAGCACTCACATACATTAAATAAGTAAAAAGAAGAAAAAAAATTTTTTTAAACTATATTTCACCAGGACCCTGACAGAATGTCTTTAAGTAGCGTACCCAACAAGAAAAATATTTAACTAAATGTTCCTAGTAGTCAAGGAGTAACATTGTCTATATGAGCCAACTGCTTATTCTGGCTTGAAAATTAAGTTTATTTGCTCTGTATTCTAACATACAGGTGTACTATATAGAGAGAGCACTTGGCCTAGCAAGCACTGAGGCACTGTGCATCCAAGCCCTAGCACACCACCATGTAACTTAAACAGCTAATGACCTCCTCTAGTCAAAGGCAGGGATATTCAACAGCAATGGTTTTCTGTATTGAAACAAAGCATACTGAGTCCTCTCGCCCCAAATCTGCATGTCATAAGTCAATATAAACGCTCATCTACAGGACTGTCTGTCCCACTCATCGTTCTGCTCTTACCTGCAGCTATGAGTTTGCCATTCATCTCTGCTGTCCCTAGCCCAGACCGCGCATACTGCATGGGAGACATGGGCTTTTCTAGGAGCTCGTCTGGCTGCATCTCAAAGCTTAAACTCTTGCTCAGTTTTGGAGTACTTGTTGGCGAGCTCTGTGGACTGTTCCGCCCGTGAAGGAAAATGACACAGAATGTACCGTCCAGCACAGCCAGGCACAAGTAAGTGTTATCTGTGAACACAAGAGCTCTGTGTTTACCATGGAACTGCTAATACTTGGGGTGGTTAGAGGATTCTGAATTGCACTCCAGTCTCCAGATCGGAACCGTCTGCTACGGCTTTCCATATGTCATTGCCGAGTTTTTCCTTAGTCATCTCAAAGTATTAAACTGACAGCTATCCTTACAAATAGATAAACTGAAGGCAAACTTACTTGAAGTCTTTTCTGAAGCAACGATTTTCCATTCATGCTTAGGATTTTGCATTGAAGCATTTGGAGAAGAGAGACATCCAGTGGAACTGCCACTTATCTGCTTATGGCCATTCTCACGGGGTGGCTTTTTCTGCAAAATCAAAAGGTAGCTACAGACACCTAGCCAGAGAGCATTCCTGCTGTACCTTTGTTCCTGAGCTATTGTGCAACACTGCTGATACACTGAGCGCCTTCTACCTACACAACACACTCATAGAACACAAACCAACACTTCCCAGCCAAATTCCTGCCACACATCCACTATCATTTAAAAGTGAAACAGCTACATCTACACAATTGGCTGCTCAGAAAAAGATCAATTTAAGCAACTCAAAAACATGTCACAGATCAAGCAGCAGAATGATATCTCAATGTGGGAACAGGAAGGAGAAAAAAATACATCTCATCTGCTCTATGCAAGAAACTGTCAGCCTAACGAAACTTTCTAAAATTGTATCCTTCATACAAATGCCAACAAGGAGTGAGTACACACAGATTCTGCCAATCTCTCTAAAAGCATTTGCATATCAGAAGCATGTGTGTGTACATTTTAGGGCTGCTTATTGATACTGTAAAAGCTCAACACAAAGAGTAATAAATGAAGTAATACTAAAAGAACCATTCACAAAATTGTAATACGGGAGAGGCAACAAAGGATTTTTTGTAGCTTCTTTCAGTTACCTTAGCCCTTGCCATTCCAAGAGAAAAGATCATATAGAATCCTGAGTGCTGGGTTTGATGGTGGTGCACACCTGCCATCACAGCCTGAGCTAAAGTGATACTGAGCCTTAAAAGGTCTACCATGAAAAGAACAGGCACTACAAGTCAACACCTGGCAAACCCTGCTTAGCCACTTATCCTAGTCTCGAGGGACAGACTGCACAAACAAGTACAGTTTCCAATAGAAACTTGTACTGCTGGTGGAAAGAAAAAGCAACAGAAAAACGTCAAAGAAAGATTCTGATTTTTAAATTATTACAAGACATATTAATATCTCTACCTCAGTCTGTGGAAAAGAGTCCCAAAATAAGAAATAGATGATGCTTATACTAAATAGGCTTAGCAGCAATAAATCCTGCTCTAAATGTATGAATGATAACTGAAGAAAATGAACGAATGTGACCAACACTATACCACTAAAGACTACAGGCATTATTTAATGAACACACCTGATATGAGAGCCTATAATTTCTTTGGCTTCCACACTTTCTTCTTAGGTAGCTTTTACAGCTTGAGCAGGCTCTAATCACACTTCTACTTTCCAGGATTCCTCTCAACCTGCGTTTTCAGTTTCTGAAGTCTATGTTATGGCCCTGCATCTTTTCTGCTCCATGATCTCTACTCAGGCCATTTTAACAAGAAAGGTCAGAATGACACACATCCTAACGATCTTTTCAAACTTTCCTTCAAACTTCTCAAACCACTATTAAGACCTACCTCAACATTTGGAGGATGGAGTCCATCCTCTCTCCTCTATACTCTTAGATTGTTAAACTCATCATTCTTGAAACTGTAAACTATTACCTGCAGTGTCTACAAACTGTTCTCACAAGCTTTAATCTACCATCTGTGTCTGACCATAAAAAAAGCAAAGTCCAAGCCAACAATTTTGGAAAGCTAAAAAATGGAAACTCGTTGGATCATATAGCCCAGACACAACCACCTAGCCGTTAGCCACTTGCTATGATTAACAAATGCCACCTAGAAACAGAAGTGACACAGCTGTCTAAATTGTTTCAAAGTGTTTCACTAGTAACTTTCTTTAATGTGTATATTCTTACCGCCAGTATTCTTCCTAAATTCTCCTTGCCATGCATGTAGCTCAGTGGTGGAACATTTGTCTGTCATATGCAAAGACCCTAGGTTTGATCCCAAGCTCCACACAAAATAAGTACAATTAAACTTCTTGCCACTGACAGGAAAAAGCATCAGCTGTACGCCTACTTTCCAAACTGGATTGCCACCACAGAGCAGCATCCTTGCACAGATAATCTTCTACCACTTGTCTAAGAAAAGTCCTCTCAGTCCTAAGCCTGCTGTCATGATGCCCTCCACCTCACATCTCCATGGCCTCCCTCAGGGCCTCTTCTCAGACTGTATTGTTTACCACTGAAACAATACAGCCGTAGGGTCTATAACAGAAGCTGTCTATGCTTCTTTAGCATATATAAGGTAGTACACATATAAATGTGGCTTCAAGACCCCAAATTCTTTAGAAATGCCACGGACTGCCACAGGATACCAGACAGCTGTAACCTGACAACGTAAGCACACAAGTCAGGATAGGGCCACTGACCCAACTGTTAAAGGAAACCCTCCGCAACCTGGGTTTGCTCTCTATCATAGCCTTTCACAATACTGAGCTACATGCCAAGTAAAAATAATGCATATTGCACGACTATTACTTGAAAACTCCAAATATAGGCAAAATATGTCTGTATCTCAAGTTAGGGCAATGTTTCTTTGGACAGCATAGGCAATGATTGAAAAATGGTTAAGAGGAAAGCTCCAGGGCACTTCTTAATAAGAGCATGGTTTAGTGAGCGGCTCACTGTGATATTCACAATTTGTACGGCTACCAGGGTGTTGCTTGGCGTTGGAGGGCATGAAGTACATGCAGAACACTGGGTTTAATTTACAATATACAAAGTAACAAGAGAAGGTGTTTTTTTTTTATATTATCAGTTGTCCATAAGTTAAAATTGTTTATACATCTCAATGTTTGTTCTCTACAGTTAAAAAACTATGACTTAAGTATGTGTTTAATAAAGGCTACAAAAGAAACTCAGTCAGCACAATGAAGCTATACTGCGTTAATACATTTTGCCTCAGAAATATCCAGATCACATTGTAACACATGATCAACCATTTCTGAGTTCAACAGTGTGTAAACTTAACATTATATATAAATCATGATGCTGTTTCTATTTCTTGAGAGTTCAGTAATTAAAGAAATAGTCAAAATTTCTTTCACAGCCATCAGCAATGTAAATCAACTGTATTTTTTAAAAAACTGGTCCTATTAGTCATGTGTGTTACAAATAACTTTTTTAAAAAAACCTAGCCAAAATAACAAAAACCTAATATATTGCTTCATTTTACTGTTATTACTAGTTGTGAACCATATTTTAAAAGGTGTAAATGGCGTCGATCTAATTTGCTGAGTTAGCTTCTATTTGGTGTGGCAAAAATGCTGGAAGCTCTAAAATATGCTTGTTTTATCCCCCCAAAAATGTCTCTGTCGAGTTATAACAACGAAGTTCGTCCACTTTCCTTTATTAAAGGAAAATTTAAGTATGCTATTAGTCTCCAGTTACATTTAACCTGAGGTTACCTCAGACTGTGCAATGTGTACCTGCACAAACTGAATGTGGTCATCATCACTGCCAAACACCTCAGCCTGTCCATCTAGTGGGTTCCCATCAAGCAGCTTGTGATCAGCTGAGTAGTACAAGGTTTGAACCTGCAAAACAGCAACAGAACACCCATGTGGCTACTGTCACCATGGCTACTCGCTAGCATGAGATTACACAACCGCCTCAAGGTAACCTCCAGTGTGCTTCTTGACATCTTTCTCTGGCAGGATCCCGAAGTAAAGAAAAACACATGTCATGGTGGTAAAAATGTAAAAAGCAAAACAAAAACAAAAATCAAAATCAAATACAAAATCTTCTAATACTGGCTGAAGAATCCTTGGCTTGATTGGCTTGAAAGAAATCTTCATTGTTCCCATAGCTTCTATTATATGACATTAAGAGAAAAGGGCATAGTACAGCAGATTCTTAAATACATATATTTACAATAAAATACTGAATAGTTTACACCTTTAATGATAAATGGTACTGTCTGAATAAACATACTTCTCTCCTATAGGAAATGTCAAGAAAAGCACATAACAAAAAACAAATGCAAAACTTCAAGCAAACTGCAATCTTCCTGCATGGATGCAAGTACACGACTATTGCATCTGACTCCCATGTAGGAAGTCACAGAATTCAAAGAGCATCTGCTAGCCCTTTTATAATGCAGCAATGGTGGTGAGTCAGCCTAACAGTAGGTAAGCTTTACTGAGCGTGGAGGGCTTCTGTGGAATGACACACTCCAAGTTACTCCACTGCTCCAACACATGGACTAGTCCCAACTTCTCCATTAAATTTTGTTTTTCTTGTGTACTTTTTAAAAACAGCCCCAAGTTAACTGACTAGATGTATGAACAACACCATTGAAAACCACAAAGCTTTAGCGGTAAGAACCCTGTAAAGGAGTAAACACCATTAAATCATCATCGTTCTCTGCCCACAGCGGACTTTTCTTAGGAGAACTGGGGCAGGACTGCTGCTTCTTTACGTGTCAATACACTGGAGGTTTCTTCTCGCTTCTTCAGTCTTGGGGATCCTAGTTTTGTTAATAAACCTATGGGGAGATAAACCAATGGGGAGGAACAACCATTAGAAGCTTTACCTACTTGTCAAACTTAAAGCAAAAACCTGTGAAGAAAATTTAAGAATCTACAGAAAATGTCAGTACCACCTCCCATTTCTAAAGCAAGTTACACGTTACTTTAAAGAGAGCACGTAATAAGCAAAGGAAAAAGAAAAAAAAAAAAAAGAAAAGCAGAAGAGCAAACTGAGCGGTTCGTTCAGCTCACCTGGACACCCCCCCTGTCTCTCAGCTTAGGGGTACCTATAGCAAAATTTAAATCCTTCAGGGTCATGGTTATAAAATAAAAGTGAGAGGGAATCCTTCATGTTATAGCAAAAATGGTTTGTAAGAACTGTTGGATCCCATTTACTCTAAAACTAACCTCTTCCATGAGCTCTTCCAGGTTGTCTCCATTCTCCCAGATGCTACGCTGCACCCAGTTGATTACCTTTGTGTACAATTTGCCATTGCTGGGCAAGCAAACATTATCTTCAAGCATTACCTCCAACTAGAATTATAAACAATAAAACAAAAACCAATGACACCCACACATCAGCTTTGAAGAAATTCTAGCTCTCAGGTTCATGTTCAGTTTTATAATAAAAATTTTATTCCCGGGGGGGAGGAAGGGGGGGGTTAGGGTCAGGAGTTCCGCCACTAGCTGAGGTGCTACCAATAGTTGTCGATTTCTGGGAAGCAAGGTTTCTTTTGGGTGTGGCTCTTGGTAGGTCCACCGGTTTAGTGGGTTGTTCCATACCCATCAGTAACAAGCAGCACACAGGGCCAAAAAAGTTTGAGAGAACATGAAGTTGAGTGTGGATCCGGGAGTTAATACGGTTAAAATACACTGTACACTTTCTTTACGTTCTCGACAACATTGTATTTTAAAAGTTGCATTCCATGAACTTTCTGTAATTTGCAAGGAAATCAGTAAGCCTAAATAAAGGAAGTAAACAAACTGAGAGGCACTAGGAGCAACCCCGTAAATGTATCACACTATTGTAAGCCCTATTCACCAGACAAAGACTGTGCCTGCTGCTATAGAGTGCCAGTCCATTTGTGTGGCCTAGCTGGCCTATTCCTTACCTTTAGTCTCGGAAGCTTCAGAAATTCCTCCTCTTCTGAAATTTGTAACAAATGCTCCTGAATATAAGCATCAACCTTATTCAACAAACGGGAGTCTCCCATACAACTTGCAAAATTTCGGTATGAGATGCAGCTAGTAACATCCATTCTAGATAGTAAGTAATCTCCACAGACCTTAGAAAAGAAATACAGCATGCCAATATTTGCATACAGTTTACTGGGTATTTAACGTCAATACATAAACACCACCTGAAATACAAGGATGCACCAGAAATCAAATTAACAATGGGATAGCATCAGACTTTACAACCTGCCAACACATGTCCTAATGACATTACCCGGGCGTGGTGCGCGCCGATGCCTAGAATCTGGGGCACCTGGGAGGCTGAGACCAGAGAAGTCTAAATTCACACCCATCCTGAGCTACATAGCAAGATGTCTCAAAATAAAACCAAACAACGAAATGCAAATGAGAAACATCAAAGATAAAATAAAAATGTATAAAAATGTAACCTGTTTAGTAGCAGATGTGACAAATGGAAATGCAATGTACAGGTTCTGGGTGTTTCAACAGTAGCAGTCAGGTAAGGCTCTCTAAAAGGTTACATAAATGGGGCTATACTAAAAAAGTCAAGTGTACAGCACATGCAGAATGTAGCACAAGGTTAAGAAAATTAGAAAATAATTTTGGAAAAATAGCATCTGTATTAGGAAGAAGCTGGAATGTCAACGTGTATCTGCATCATAGGATTTCTGTTAAAATGTGTGGTGTGTACAGGTGTCATCTGTAGGGTAGGCGCATGTGTGGAGATGAGAAGGCAGCACTGTAGATAGCTTCTCCTTTTCTGCGTGAGACAGAATCAGGTCGCCATGCTTGACACAGCAAACACCTTTATCTGCTGAGCCACCTTGCTGGCCTAATCATAGGATTCTTTTTTTTTAAGATTCACTTATTTTCATTTTATGTGTATGGGTATTTTGTCTGCATGTCTGTCTGTCTGTGCAATATACACAATGTGCATGCAGTGTCTGCAGAGGCCAGGAGAGCACGTTAGATATTCTGGAACCCGAGTTACAGACGGTTGTGAGTCATCATGTGCTTAGAACAAACTGAACCTGGGTCTTCGGCAAAAGCAAGAAGTGCTTTAGGCTTATGGGCCATATTGTCTGTCACAATTGTTTAACTCAGCAGTTCTCAATCCGTTGGTTAAAACCCCTATGGAGGTCAAATGACCCTTTCACATGGGTCACCTAAGGCCACTGGAAATATCAGGCATTTATATTACAATTCATAATAGCAAAATTAATTATGAAATAATAAAAATAATTTTATGGTTGGGGGTCACTACAACACGAGGAACTGTATTAAAGGGTCATGGCATTAGGAAGTTTGAGAACCAATGGCTTCACTTTTGTTACTGTAACTACAAAGTATAGCTTAAATCTACACAGCTATTCTTTATAAAACTTTATTTAAAAAAAAAAAAGCCTGGCCTGGCCTGGCCTGGCCTGTAATCCCAGCACTCAGGGAGGCAGAGGCAGGTGGATCTCTATGAGTTGGAGGCCAGCCTAGTCTACAAGAGTCCAGGACAGCCAAGGTTACAGAGGAAAACCTTGTCTCAAAAAACCAACAAACCAGGCAGCCAAAAAAGCCTGGCCCTTTAAGAAAATATTTGGTTTCCTGGCCCTTATTCAAAGCTGCAGTCTCTGGTTAAAAATCTTACAACTGGGGGTGCTGGAGAAATGGTGGGTCAGAGTACTGGCCGCTTTTCTAAGTGATAAATGCTGTTCCAGAGGACCTGAGCTAGGTTTCCACAGCCACATCAGGCAGGTCGCTCACATCCACTGCTAACTCCAGCTGCTCAGGACTCAATGCCTTCTCGTGGTCTCTGCAGGCACTTTCCCACACGCATGCAGAACATATGCACACATTAACTCATGCTCTCAGATACTGTGAGCATGTCACTTTAATCCCTTAACATATTTCCTTTGCATTGCTCTAGGGTGAACACGCAGTTTTGAAATTGATCTCAGCTTATGCTTAAGCTAAAAGGTTCATGTCAAGGCCAAGCTACAGTTCCATGTAGTAACCTTACAGTATCACTAATGTTATTTAATGTCCTATCAGAAATAAATGTATCTATCCATCAAAGGCGTGTAGCATTTTGTGTAACTTCATTTCCTAATACTATCTGTCATCATCGCAGAAAAATATAAAAGTAGTTTAAATATAAAAATATTGAATGCAAAAATCACTGAGAAAGACTCTGACATCGCCATTATGCCAGAGGAGACTGCCAGTCAAGAGAACAGGTGACCCTCCCACATGACTAGAGCCCGAGGGTCAAAACCAGACGCTCAGATGAGAGGAAGGGATGGAATTTCCAAAGTCTTGGGCCTAATTAATGTTTCATGCTAACGTCTACATTCTAACCCCACAGAACACCCTCCAATCTACTCTGTCACCATGTGCAATACACTACCTGCTTTACTCGGTCCATCTTCAGCTTCTTTGCGGCAGAATAAACATCTTTTACTAACTCCTTATCCGCTTTCAACCTATTGAAAAAAAAAGAATAAAGTCTTTTTTTTTTTTAAGTTATAATACCAGGCTCTAAAATTCAGACACTTGGTATTCTGATTTTCTGGATCACGTGGAGGTACTCACTGAGCAGTGTATGCATAATTCAGCAAGACTTCAACAGCTTCTGGATTGAGATCATCCAACTTCACGTGAGAAACTCCGTGAGGGTCACTGTCACTGTTAAAGATTTCAAACAGATAGGGGCTGCAGCAGGCCAGGACCGCCCTGTGTGCCAGCATCTCATGGCCGCAGACCTGAGATAACAGAACCAGAGTCAGGCTCCCGGAGACCTCGCGCTTCTCCAGCCGATGGACACATCAGCCTCCTCTGTCTCCCGTTTCTGGCTAAGTCTTTTAAAAAATGAGAAAGGTGGCATCTCACAACTGAGAGGTTGGCTCAATGGTTCAGAGAACCTTCCAGAGAACTAGCACCCACATGGTCGCTCACAACAGTCTGTAACTGCAGTTCCAGGGGATCCTGTGTCCTCTTCTCTCCTCCATGGGCACTACACACGTGGTACACAGAGATGCATGCAAGCAAAACACCCATACACATAAAAGAAAAGTAAATAAAATCTCAAAAAAACCTAGTCATCTCATTAAACACTTGTTTGGAGGGTAAAATCCAACTTATGGCTTTTATGAGTCACGAATTAACTTTTAAATACCTGAAGCCGAACATCACAGAACTGCCCACTTTTCCTCAGGGCATTCAATTTGGCAACAGAAGATTCAATGAAATTTTCATCTTCAAACATCAAATATCCATTGGGAATCATTTTTCCTTATAAATTTGGCTAAACAGAAAAAAAAAAAAAGAAAGCTAAGTTACTTTACATGCAAATTGTTTTTTTTCAAGAGGGTGTGGTGATACATGCCTTTAATATCAGTCAGCATTTGGGAGGCAGAGACAAGAAGAAACCCTGTTTCAAAAAAGAATGTTTGGGTGTATTTTTTCAAACATAATATAGTATCTTCTTTATACTGAAATCTATCCTACCAACACACCAAAAATTTAATCTAGCAGAAATAATAATGGTTCAAGATGCTCATTTATTTTTTATTTTTCAAGACAAGAGTTTCTCCGTGTAGCTAGCCTTGGTTGTCCTGGACTCACTTTGTAGACCAGGCTGGCCACGAACTCACAGGGATCTGCCTGCCTCTGCCTCCCTGGGTGCTGGGATTAATAGGTGTGCGCCACCATGGCCAGGATGCTCATGTTTTTATCCCAACTTCAATCCTAGGTTTTTTGTAACCAGTCATACTGTCGTGAAAATCCCAACAACCTGAACCAGGTTTCCATGTCTGACGGACACTCCTTCTGAAGGGAGGGAAATGAAGTACTTTCCTCCCAAACCTAGTCAACGAGTGACTTAACAGCTACGTCTAGAGGTTCCTGCTGGGCTTTCTTTACTCCCAAATAGAAATAAATTAATCTTCTTTTATTGTTTGTTTTGGTTTTTGAGACAAGGTTTCTTTGGGTAGTCTTGAACTCACAAGAGATCCGCCTGCCTGTTTCCCTGAGTGCTGGGACTGCAGGCATGTACCACCAGGCCCAGCTCTCAATGTTCATTTTTTGAGACATCTTATATAGCCCAGTCTGGCTTTAAATTCAGAACACAGTTGAGACTGGCCCTGAACTCCTCAATGCCCCTTCCTTTACCAGAGGGCTGACATTACAGGCATGTACTCCTACCCCTGGCAAAACTAACATTCTTTGTGAAGACACATGTTCCATATACAACACTGGGAACAGAACATAGGGCCTCAAATATACTAGGCAAGCACAACCACATCTCCAGCCTATTGTTCTCAAAACATGTTTTCAACCTAACTTATAAAATGTAAAACGCACTGTTAAAAAGCAGTGGTATGGGGCTGGGCGTGGTGGTGCACGCCTTTAATCCCAACACTCGGGAGGCAGAGGCAGGTGGATCGCTGTGAGTTTGAGACCAGCCTAGTCTACAAAGCGAGTCCAGGATAACCAAGGCTACACAGAAGAGACCCTGTCTCGAAAAACAAAACAAGCAAACAAACAAAAAAGAAGTGGTATGAGATTTCATTTTAAAGTAACTTAAAACTCAAAATAGTTCACAGAAAGGGACACTAAGGGAAGAAAGAAAAGGGAAGAAATAATTACATTTTAATTAAAAAGAGCCAGGTGTGGTAGCACATGCCTTTAATTCTAGCACTGGGGAGGAAGAAGCAGGTGGATCTTTGTGAGTTCAAGGCCAGCATGGTCTACACAGCAAGTCCTGGACAGCCAAGGCTACATAGAGAAATCCAGTCTCAAAAAAATGGAAGCGGGGGAGGGGAGATAAAGATGTTTTTCAGGATGGGGTGGTTACCACCAAGCTGGTTAATGTTAGACATGCATAATATTCACTTACCAACTTTTCCTGATGAGAAATGTGTCACTGAGAACGCAAATGATGCAAAGACAAAAGCACTTCGTTTCGGTATGAAGGTGGGTGGCGGAGTGAAGGTAGCTGTCTTAGGCTTTAATGGTGGTTCCAAAACTAGCAGGCTTGAAAATGATGTAATCAAGTCCTTAAAAGCTATAGACATGAATTTCTTCTGTGATAATCATGCATCATAATCTGTAACAACAGCATATCTAAATTAGATATTCACACGAACCAATCTCTCCTTCATGTAGGTAGAACAGGTCATACAAAATAAATCAGTCTTTGACGTAAAAAAATTGGCAAAAAATATTCATACTACATTTTAAAAAAACATAAACTACTAGCAGTTCTTTATTGAACATGCAAATAGTGATTTAAAAAAATCCTAGCCAGGCGTGGTGGTGCACACCTTTAATCCCAGCACTCAGGAGGCAGAGGCAGGTGGATTAACTGTGAGTTCAAGGCCAGCCTGGCCTACAAAGAGTCTAAGACAGCCAAGGTTACACAGAGAAACCTTGTCTTGAAAAACAAAACAAAAAAACAAAATCCTTTCTCATTGTTCAAGAGGCATATGCTAGCCTGAGAAGTAAAGGACAAATTAAAAATATTAACTCTCGAATTTTTTATGATTAGATTCCAGCTAATAGGCAAACACAAGATGTCTGCTTTGGGAGTCAGGAAACCACCTTTGGGCACTATTTCCAGAGATACACACTGCTATAAGCCAGACATCCCACTCTCCAAGTGTGCTTGGCATTTCACCCCTGCCCTTTTTCAAGTTGCCTCTCTACCTGGAAAACCTTAGGCCAACCTCTGACAGGTAAACTCTTCTGCCCGTTCCCTAGAGCTAGAAAGCAGAGACCCCGGGTCTCCGCACTCAGAACCTCCTCTGGAGACATGCATGGGGTCCAGAACTAACTGTTCTGTGCTCGGCTTCCAGGTTCATTTTTAGGCCAGCCTGTGTTACACGAGATACTCTTTTTTGTTTGTTTTTCAAGACTGTTTCTCTGTGTAGCCCTGGCTGTCCTGGACTCACTTTGTAGACCAGGCTGGCCTCAAACTCAGAGATCGCCTGTCTCTGTCTCCTGAGTGCAACATATCCCATCCCATGTACACAGAGAACACACTGGAGATTTACAATCACTTAAGTTGCGTTTTGCCTGTACATGTCTGTGTACCATGCTGCAGTGCCCTTAGAGTCCAGAAGGAGGCAGTGACTATGCTAGACCTGGAGTTAGGAGTGATCAGCTACTGCTACAAACTGAACTGAGTCCTAGAAGAGCCAACCTCCCACCAAATGTCTATTATTTTTGACAGCTTGGATGTTCTAACTTGGATTTACTTGGGGAAGGGGCACTACCTTACTATAGTCTTTAAGGAGAAAACTTTGTAGAGAATTTTGGGGGTAATTCTGGCACATGCACTTGTGCATTACGTACTTGCACAATATTGTTTTGAATGTTGTTAAAAGAATACAGCTTTTTTTATTTAATATCTGACTTTCTGCCTATTAAGATCTTAACATATTCTGGGTTGTAGTGGTACGCGCCTTTAATCCTAGCACTCAGGAGGCAGAGGCAGGTAGATCTCTGTAAGTTCAAGGCCAGCCTGGTCTACAAAGCGAGTCCACGACAGCAAAGGCTACAGAGAGAAGCCTTGTCTTGGAAAAAAAAAAAAACTTAACATATGAGACACACAAGTCAATAGTCTTAGCACTTGGGAGTGAGATGGGAGTATTAAGAGTTCAAAGCCAGCCGGGCGTAGTGGCACACGCCTTTAATCCCAGCACTCGGGAGGCAGAGGCAGGCGGATCGCTGTGAGTTCAAGGCCAGCCTGGTCTACAAAGCAAGTCTAGGACAGCCAAGGCTACACAGAAACCTTGTCTCAAAAAAACCAAGAGTTCAAAGCCAACTTGAGTTACATAATGAGTTTCAAGGCTGACCTAGGTTACATGAGACTGTCAAAAGAAAAAAAGAAAAAATTAAGACAAACTTCACCTTTACCATCACTTACCCATTATTACAACTCTATTTGACTTAAAAAGCTAACCCATGTCCAAATGATGTTTAAGTTAGTGTAAACTTGTTTTTAAAATTCATGTTCACTTTCATTAAGGTAAGCTTGGGTATATCAGACGCCACGCAGGCAAAACAGCCACACACACACAATACTTTTAAAAACTTAAAGTATTCTCAAATGTCATGTTTCTTATTTGATATATAAAACTAATGCACAATCATAACATTTTAAAATGGAGAGAAATTTTGTCATTCAAAAGCCAGACCAAGGTTCAAACATCCCAAAGTCATACAAGAATATAAAATTTAAAATACAGTTTGAACTAGTCCATTTTTATGACTGAAACGGGTCAAAAGGAATATATACTAAACACATTCCAGTTCCTTAGTGTGGCCAGCATGAGAAATGGAAGGCAGCGGGCTTCCTTTTACTACCAGAACATAAGAATCACTAGAGCCTAGAAGATTAGCTTAAGTGAAATATAATCCAGCAGGTCTTACAGGCTGTGAAAACAACAGGCCTGGCAGTCCCCACCCTCCATTAAGCAAAAGGAAACATCACGTTTTCAAAACATTACCAAGGTAAACTACAAATATTTAAGTTTAAAGGTAATTTCTTTTTCTTCAAGGAAGTCAATTATGAAGTAATTTAAGAACTCCCAAGCCAGGCGTGGTGGTGCACGCCTTTGATCCCATCACGCAGGAGGTAGAGCCAGGTGGATCTCTGTGAGTTTGAGGCCAGCCTGGGCTACAAAGCTACTCCAGGACAGCCAGGGCTGTTAGAGAGAAACTCTATCTTGAAAAACCAAAAAGAACTCCCTCCCTAGTGCTAGAGTAAACCGAGGCCTTGTGCATATCGGACAAGCACTTAACCACAAACGTCTGTGGCACTAAACATGGCACACTCGAACTGGAATGAAACACTTAGAACTGAATGGAATTAGCTCAATTTCCCAGCCTTAAACATTTCAGAGGCCAAAGAAAGCAGAGAAAACAGCTCAAGCTGAGGGGAAGGGAAGGCATGACAGCACATATTCCAGAAACTGTAGCTATTTTGGTTTCAATAGATGGTAGATTGCAGGATGCACATGGTACATGGTGCGAGAGGAAGTAACCAACTTATTTTAAGGTTTTAACAACGCTAAATATAGAGACCAAATGAAGTATTTAAAAAGGGTGTTTGAGAAGGGGTATGGTAGGGCATGCCTGGGAAAACCACGGCACAGGACATTTAAATGAAGATTCTGTACACCCATGCTTGCTTGGTCCTGAGTGAGGACTTAAGGTATTTTGGCATGGATGCTCTGCTATCGACACATCACTTTTTGATATTGCATCGAGAAAAACGGGAAGGAGAAAGAACAGAGTCTGAGATGTTCTAATATTGAGGTACCTGTTGGATATCCAGGCTGACAACCGAAGTTGACGGGTTAGAAACATTAACAAGTAGTAACTGGCATTACAAGTTAAGTATAAAATCCCAGAAATCACTTCAATAATACTTTTAACACCAACAGAAGGTAGGAAGATACTCAACCTGCAAGAATACTTTCCTGCAGGATCTGACCATACCACCACTCTGATAAAAAGCTAACAATTCTTTCAGGTTTGCATTAGTATCACTGGATAAGACATTCAAAGAAACATATTTGGAAAAACTACACTCACATGGTGCCTAAAACATCTAAACAAGAAAAGCAAAATCTCACCATTTAAAAGCAAAAGACCAACCCCCCACTAATTTAATCCTAAAATAAAACCCGAAATGCTTTATCTTCGGAAAGAACAAAGAAGACAACTATAAATTAAGACAATGGCTACAGAAACAGGTCTATTAATTAACCCAGTATTTCACATATTAGAAATCACAGAGGAAAGACACTCCCTGACTCTGTGAAGCGAAGCCACCAAAGTACAGAGGTTTGACCTTATGCCCGGCTAGGTAGCGTTAGAACTTACTAGTTTCAATCTAATTCAACTCAACACACTCAGTGTTCATTCCTAGGCTTACAAAATAGTCCTTTAATTTTTTTTCTTGATTTTTCGAGACACGGTTTCTCTGTGTAGCCTTGGCTGTCCTGGACTCAATTTGTAGACTAAGCTGACCCCGAATTCAGAGAGATCCTCCTGTGCCTTTTGAGTGCTGGGATTACAGGCTTGTGCCACCTCACCCAGCTTCCTTTAACATTTTTAATATGTTAAGTTTTAGCAGGATTCAACCTCCTGTTTCTCATCAGTATTTTTCTTTCATGCCACTGGTGTTAGCATGAAAGAAAATATGGCCATTGTGATCTAGGCCATGTTGCCCTTGTGTACCAGACTTTCAGAACTATGGTGCATTGCCAAAACAGGAGACCACAACAAAAACTCCTAAGAACCTGACGTCGGGAGTTTCCAACCTCCACGGCCGACAGTCGACATCAAACAAAACGTTCTCTTTTAGGCAGTCTGATGTTTTTTTTTAATTGAAATGTCTGCTGTCCAAAATCATTTGTCTACAATGTATTGGGAGAAAAAGGCAAAAATATTTCTCAAGTTTGGGGGTGGATGGGGAGTGTTCATGTTTCTTTATGTTCATCTCCAGTTGGAAATTTCTCGGTGTCTTCCTTTCAGGAATATACAACGAGGTCCTTCACAAAAAAGGGTGAAGGGACAAAAAGCATGCTCTCCACTTATTTCAGAGTGCAGGGACCCCGCGCCGCAGGCCTATAACGCGCTCTCGGAAGGCACAGAGAGCCACCCGCGCCCCGCACACCCCCGGCAACGATTGGCCGGCGGCGCAGTCACTCAGGACTGACACGTCAGGGCAGCCGCTCCCTCGCTCCTCCCGCCTCCTTCTCCCCGCGCTTGGCAAGAAAAGCGGGCAACGTGGAGCTGGAACAAAGGACCCCGCGGTCCACGGCGACCAGGGACTCCGTGCCACCCTACGCCAAGTCCCGGGAACCGATGCGCTCTGAAGCCAGCCCCATGTCCCTAGCTGCGGGCTGCGGGGAGTCTTAGCACAGAGAGTCCCGACCCGCAGCCGGCACCCGCTCTTGACAGCGGGGAACCATGCCCACAGTCCGCGGTGGTGGCCGCCGCTCTCTTCCGGCGAGCCATCCTTCCTAGCGGTCCTCAGGGCTAGGTCCGGAGAACCTCCGTCACCCTGCGCTGAAGCCTGACGGTCCCCGCCCCGGCGCAGGAAGGTTTTGGACCACGGCGCTCGTACCACGCGAACCGGCTACAACGCGAGCGCGGGGTGCCCGCGATGCCCGCTCCTCCCGGGAGAAGCCGGACGCTCCGCACAGTCACCATCTTCCCACCCCGCCCTCTTCCTCCCGCGTCCAGCGCGTTACCTGGGTCATCTCTAAAGAGATGGTGAAATTCATCTCCAGAGCTTCGACGGGTGGCAGGCGGAAGGCGCGGGAAGGGGCGCGGGGCGACCGGGATGGAGGCTCCTGGCTCAGGAAGACCTCGGGGTACTCGCAGGAACTCGCTCGCTCGCCGCCACGACGCGCCCAGCAGCTCTGAGCGACCGACCTCCACGCGCGTCCCGGACACACTACCGCCGCCGCTGCCGCCGAGCGCGCTCGCGCCGCACTCCCTTGCACGTCACCACGTGCGCTGGCGCCAACGCTTCCCGGCTGCTTCCGGCTCGGATGCCTGGGCGAATCAGAGGCGAGCTCCGGGGAAGAGCCCGCTCTGAGGCTCCGCCCCCGGACAGAGCCCCACCCACCTCCCTGCGCCCCCTCCTTGGCCGCCCCCTCCTCCCTCCCCCTCTCAACTAGGTCAGCGCAAGGTGATCCGGGGGAACCGGACGGCGGTCGCCGCTCCTCGTGTTACTTATCGGGCGCGCTCCCTCCCGTGCCTCACACCCTCGCTTCGCCCCCCTTTTTTTTTTTTACTGTCCAGGAACCGGTTCCGTCCTGCCTCCTTCACCTGCTCTGCCTTCTCCAGAGATCCGACGTGGCGATTGGAACTCTAGGCGTCACACTTGACTTCTAGGCAACCACCCTAGACTGGATCTACTTGTTGTGGGACAGCCCCCCCCCCCCCCCGCAGTGGTTGGGCGTCAGGTGCTTTCCTTGGAGGTGTAGGGGTGAGGAATGGAGGAAGAAGAGATAAGTCTGAGAGGAGGGCCTGACCAACCAGCCCCTTTTTTGGCCTGGTTTGGGGTGAGGGCTCAGTGAGTGGAGAGACCAGTTGAAGAGATATTATCAGTGTGCCATAAAAACGGGTTCACTTCTACTTTTTGTCCCATGGTAGTCAATTCCTCACTACTGTCGCCTTCTTTGGAAAGTAGGTTGGAGGATTGTTAGTCCCTATCTCTGCCTCCTGGGGCCTTTTAACTCAGGAGCCAAGCTCAATTATCCACCCACCTTGTCCCTGGGAGGCAATCTGTTTAGAAGTCAAATGTGATTAAAGCTGCCCTCCACAACCACTCCGTATGACTCTGAAGGTCACACTGCAAGATGAGGGGATTTGGTGAGATTATATCCAAACGTGTGTAAATTATGCACATACTCGAGTTAGGTAAGGGTTTCTAGGTTAGTTTAAAGAGGGCACTTACACAGTCTAGACCTAACTTTGTATTTCATCATCCCTCTTAGTTTCTACATCGTTTCTCGGAGCTCTTTGTCAATGCTTCCTACTCATCCTTCGTTTATGCTTATGGGGCAGGAAATAAAATTTTGGGGGGGGATGTCTTTATTACTATTTTAAAAATCAGAGCTTGAGGCCTGGAGACTTATTTCCTTTTTGTAGTTGTTGTTTACCGGAAGGAGGGAGTAAGATGTCAACTGGGATTTTTGTGTCTTAAAGAGAAAAAGACTGGCGTATGCACCCGACTTTTCTCTTTCTGCTGGTGCATCACTTGTGTTGCAAAGGAGGAGATTCTTAAGGAACACGGTTGTTGAGCTCTTTCTAGCAGTGAGAGAATATGAACTGCCCACTGGGGACAGGCACATGACTGGCCTGCTGGACACATGCTCCTACTTGCTGTACACTAAATAGCGCCTTTGTAATCTGAAACAGTCAACACTTCTCTTAAAGCTACAGCGTGATCAGAGGCAGTGCATTTGTGCCTTTATGTATTTCCTTCTTTATGAATACTGGCATAACTTATACACTGCATCCGTCTTTCAGGCATCTCAGTCTGTATAATAAGCCACTGACACTTGCAAGTGTGCCATAAGTGATTATTTGTGTTGTGTCTTTAACAACAACAAATGATATAATGTTCTCAGGGCTGAGGATGTAGTTTGGCTGTTGAGTATCTGCATCTCTTTCCTGACACTGCAAACCCACATGCACAGGTTTTCTAAGGGTGCTCATTATTAATTTTTTGAGTGCATCTTTTGTGTCGGCTAAGTTAGGAATTGATGACAATCGTCATCTTCATTTTTTCTCTTTGATCATGCTTCAAATCCTGTCCCATACTGAACTCTGGCCAGCAACTTGTTTATTCTCAATGTGCTTATTTCCTAGGGCCACCGAAACAAGTTACCACAGATTGTTTTAAAGGACAACGTTTGTGTCCAGTAATAAGACGTTAAGTCTGAGGTCAAGGAGCTAAGCAGAGGTTCTCTCTCCGAGACTAGGGAAAGATCTGCTCCGGGCCATGCAGCTAGCATCTGCTAGTGTCCTGGCTTCTACAGCAGTGTGTGTGTGTGTGTGTGTGTGTGTGTGTGTGTGTGTGTGTGTGTGTGTGTGTGCGCGCGCGCGCTCGCGTGTGTGTTTGAGACAGGGTCTTATGTATCCCAGTCTAGCTTTGGGCTTACGATCCTCCTGCCTCAGCCTTCCAAGTACTGGAAATACAGAAGCACACTACCGGCACCAGACTCTAATATGTATTTGATATTTTCTTTATTTGCATGCCAGTAATCCAGATTTTCCCTTTTTAAGAGGTTATCAGTCACATAGGAGTAAGGGCCACTGTGTTCCAGTATGACCCTATTTTAGCTAAATCTTGCAACTGCTCTGTTCCCAAATGAGGTCATGTTTGGACGCCCTGAGAGTTAAAACTTCCACATGAATTTGAAGGGAGAGGACAAGGTTCAACCCCTGAGTGTTGGTCACTGACCACATGTGTAGGAATCGTCCGATTGCTCTTGATAGGCATACAAGTCCCCAGCTTTGCCGGGGACAGGTACTCTTCAAAGGAGCATCCTAGCAACTGTTCCCCGCAACATACTAAAGTTTTAAAACCCACCGCCGCTCCTTTTGAATCTGCTTTGCGCAGTGGGACTGGCTGCACTCCTCTCAGATAACTCTCCAGCTCTCTCACTTAGTGGACATGCTAATTAAGGCAGGCTTGACTTAGTTAAACCTTACCCATTTAGCAATTCTGATGCTCCATAAATCAGAATCAACCTTAACTGTGAGTCCGACTTTTGTTTACATTTTAAGCCATCTGTGCCACGTGACACTATTTTTTGATCGATCGCTGACATTTTCTGTATGTCCTGTGCCTAATGAAAGCTGCCGCTGGTCCAGCTTGGCAGAGCACTGCTTTGTGTCCTCCAATCCGGTTTTCTCCTGTGTTCAGAGTGACTGGCTTGTCTGTTATTTTTCATTCCTTGCAGCTAGTGTTTCCATTTCCTCAGTTTCTTTTTCTTCTTCCCCTTTGGACCTTCAAGGTATGTTCAGGGCACATTAGTGAAATCTTAAGAGCAAGAACTACAAAATAGTGTTATCAAAAAAGGCACAAGAAAGAAGCAGAGGGGAAAAGCCTCCAGCTTCCATGCTCTGAGCATTAAAGTAGGTCACTGGAAATCATTATGTTTTGTAATGCATAAAAATTGAGAGCATGGTGCCTTTCTAAAATATTGTTTCTTTTATCTACATTCCCTGCTATTAAAGATTCCACTTTCCTGGGTAAGACCTCCATAGATTTTTTTTTCACCAGAATAAAGCAAACTTTCATTTACATTTTTATAAATCTGATGATTAGAAAATGCTTTAAGTATAGATCAGAACATCTTAAGTGTGTTAAATTATCTTTACTGGTTGCTACAGTATCCGAAGAGACAGTCTTACTAATGGCGTTGTGCTAGTTTTCTGAAGTCATCGCTGATATAAAGTTTTGGAAATCCACTCGTCTCCTACTCTGACTACAAGGACTCCCTGATGGATTTTTTTTCCTTTTTGACAGTTTCTGAGGAATTAAAACGTTTCATACTAGGACTAGGCTATAGCTCAGCTGATACAGTGCCCCTCCCCCCATTGCTTCTACAAAGCCCTCAGTTCAGGTCTCGGGAGAGGAGGACCATGAAGCCAAGGTCATTCTTGGCTCCACAGGATGTTCCAGGCTGTCCCTGGGATGCAGAAGACCCTGTCTCTAAAAATAGCACAAAAGGAAACTTGTCATATTCTTCCTATGGTAGAACCTCCAAACGTGCTGTTCTTACACCATGTAGCCACAGGTGTTCTGTTCTACCCTGGTACTCTAGGCTTCTATAGCAAAACAAAACAAAACCCAACCAAACCAAAACCAAAAGGCACCCAAAGCATCCTTTTTTGTTTGTTTGAGAAAAGGTCTCGTGTTGCCCAGGCTGGCCTCAAATTTGCTATGTAGCTGAGGAAAACCTTGAAATCCATATCTTTCTGCCTCCACCCTCCATGCACTGCAATTTCAGGCATACCTGTAATGTGCAGTGTGGCCCCCGGACCCAGCACGAGCAAAATCTTTGTTTACTCAGTTTGATTCTTGAAAAGGAAGAACAGCCTGGAAGAAATGCCCTTCGTACTGAGTTTCAATGTCAGGACTCAAGTGTGAAAACAAAGTTACGTTAGCGTGTAGCATGATCTTCACAGTTCAGCCCAGAGAGGTCTTTTCTTGTGATTTCTTTGAAGACTTCATGAATGAAAGTGACACAGTACAGTTCAGTTACAGCAACCAACCGGCTGGTGCTAAGTGTAAACTGACCACTCAGCAAGGGAAGTCAAGAAGTTTTGCGAAAGGAAACGCCAGAAAGGGCAGAGCAGCTGGGGTGGAACGTTCTTCCTCCTTCTTCCAGACCAATCCCTGTGATCTGAAGACAACTAAGAGAAGAATGAGAAAACCGTACAGGACTAGATCTGGGTGTGGTGGCACACGCCTGTAATCCCCGAACTCAAGAGGCAGAGGCAGGAGGATCACTTTTGAGTTTCAGGCCAGCCAGGGCTTTATACTGAGACCTCGTCTGAACAAAGCAAAACAAAAATTTGCATTATCTCGAGAGCCAAGTTTTCCAACTGCTAAAAGACAGAGTCATAATATTATAATCTAGAGGGTTCTGTTCCTTAATGGTCATATCTCTCTGCCATATCTCTCTAAAATTAATACCCTCAGGGACAGAATTATGAAGTGAAATGCATTCTCTCCCAATTGTCTCTCACATCTTACTAGACAGGAAAATGGCGGGATGCTAGGCAAAGTGCCACACACCTGAAATTCAGGCACTCAAGAGGCAGACTCGGGACGAAAAGTGACGGAGATCGTGTGTGTGTGTGTGTGTGTGTGTGTGTGTGTGTGTGTGTGTGTGTGTTTGTGTGTATGTGGTGTGTGTGTGTGTGTGTGTGTGTGTGTGTATGTGTGGTGTGTGTGTGTGTGTGTGTGTGTATGTGGTGTGTGTGTGTGTGTGTGTGTGTGTGTGTGTGTGTGTGTGGTGTGTGTGTGTGTGTGTGTGTGTGTGTGTGTGTGTCTTAAATGTGTACTTGCCCCTATCCTCCATCTATTTTCCTTGTCTTCTTTACTGAAAGCTGTGACTCCCTTTCAGAGTTTTGGTAAGTGAAGTACTGTGTGAGGACTTAACAACAGGACGCCCTTTTCCTGCTGGTTAGAGTTTAAAATGATGGGTCACTTCTCACCCTGCAGCCCCTCACATTCCCAGCAATCCTGGGGCCTCGGCTGCTGGGGTGTTAGAATGACAGGCATGAACCACCGTCCCCCCGCACCTCCAGACTGTCAAGTCATTGTTTTTGACCATGAGTTCACAAGAATGAGCAAGGCAGAAGCCGGGCGTGGTGGCGCACGCCTGTAATCCCAGCACTCGGGAGGCAGAGGCAGGTGGATCGCTATGAGTTCAAGGCCAGCCTGGTCTACAAAGCGAGTCCAGGACAGCTAAGATAACATAGAGAAACCCTGTCTCGAAAAACCAAAAAATAAATAAATAAATAAACAAACAAACAAACAAACAAAAGAATGAGCAAGGCAGTACCATAGGAATGGCCCAGTTCCCACTGACCTTGGGCTGTTGCTCACTTTCTCTGGACTCCTGGGCTGTAGACTTCCATGTGAAAAGGAAGTAAACTTTTACCTTATATAAACCAAAAGGCTAAACCAGGCGGTGGTGGCACATGCCTTTAATCCCAGCACTTGGGAGGCAGAGGCAGGAGGATCACTGTTAGTTCAAGGCCAGCCTGGTCTACAAAGCAAGTCCAGGACAGTCAAGGCCACACAGAGAAACCCTGTCTCAAAAACCCAAAACAAACAAACAAACAAACAAAAACCAAAAGGCTGTAAGAGCAAACTATTAAGCAGGCCTCCTGGGCGATGTTTCTGTTCCGTTTATTTCCCTGTGTAACACCACGGCCACTTGTACTTCCTAGAGCCCACACTGCCCGTGGGAAACTAGCAAGAAGTAACCTTTTCTGTGCAAGGGACTGCTTGCTTCTTGTTTCTGTCCAACAAACACACACAAGCTGTTTGTAGGTGGCTCTGCTGAAAGGTCAGGAGGCCACATGTGAAGGCTGCAACCTTGGTTTTGAAATACACAATTTAGAAAGTCAAGTCTCTCCTCACTTTCTTCATACTGGTTAATGATGTAGGTTACATCGTTCTTATTCTCCCAAATGGCCCACTTGATGCTCCACAGCAGCTCTCTACCAAGTATCTGCTTAATGAAGGCAGGGGAAAAGGCAGGGGGCCTAAACACACAGAACCACCCAAGGAATGCTGGGAGTGGGAGAAATGGTCCTCCCCAGGGAAGAGCACACCTGGCTAACCAATGCCAAATGGTCAGCTCTGAAAACACACGTCACATGCAAGTAACACTGTACAGATTGGGCAGGTTGCATTTATGTATTTAGGAACACATCCTCCGTAATAGTAATAGTAATAGTAATAGTAATAGTAATAGTAATAGTAATAGTATAGGTTTGAAAGAAAGCAAGGAAGAATAAATAAGATTTTGAGGGAAGAAAGGGAAAGCTTGGAAAATTATGTAATTATAATCTCAAAAAATAAAGAAAAATAAAAAAGAGCTAAATTAAAACTTACAGCTAGGTTATTATTTGGGGGTGGGGGAGATAACCAGTTATTGGATGGATAAAATCTCTGCTGTACAAATAGGAAATAGATTGATTTTTATCTAACCTTCAACCATGGACTGCCTATTAACTCTCTTCTATTCCTTTACCTCCTGTATAAACTACCTCCCAGAAATCTCATTGTTTTCTCCTCCTCGGGTATTTAAGCATCACTTTCAGGTATTAAGAGACAAGTAACAATTCCATCTGAATCAAAACTAGCCCCTCATCTATTTCAGCGTTCCCTTCTGCCCGCCCCTATGCTAAGGTCCTTACACTCACCAAGCCAGGGAAGGCTTTTCTCCCAGTCTGTACTCTTGACCCCAAGGTGCTGAATGGCACCTCCATCTTTTCCCCTTGCTTCCTGCCTGTTTTTTTTTCTCTTGCTGGCCTCTTTGCAGGCCCTTATGCCTCTATTTCCATCTCAGAACATATTGCATATGTCCCCACCAAGGGATTTTGGGGCACTGTCCTCCAGGGTGAGTTCTTTTCAGTTCCCAAAACCGAGACAGAAACACAACATGCCACTGCTTCTGAGTTACCAGCAGTTCCTCCTCCCCTCGTTCTCAACTTTCTGTGCAGATGTCACGTTGTCGTTGAGACGGCCTGTCCATGCTATCTCAAGGGACTCAGGCGCATTCCCTTTACTCCTTGATCAGTTCTTTTCATCTCCTATATGATAATTCGTACTTAACATTAATGATAACCTCTTTATGGGAGAGGGTATAAACGCATGAGAGGGGTGTGGTGGAGAGGAGGCCCAGACACTCATTACTCTTGAATTCCTGTCCTGAATTTCTTCAGTGCCTTTCATATTTTGAACTTATGTAGAAGGGAGGTGAAGTTTTCATAGGTACTAGACTGGTCCAAGTGTTGTTATTGTTGCTTTGTTGGTGGTGGTGGTGGTGGTTTTTCGAGACAGGGTTTGCTCTGTTGTTTTTAACTAAGTCTGGCATGTGTATGTGCGAAGCACTTCTCTATAGAATGGGAGGAGTGAGTAATGATTTCCTTATTCGTGGCTTTGAGGCTTCAGATAGAACACAGAACAAACAAGAAGCGCATCATTCAACAACATTTAAGTAAGAGCCTTTCTCAGTCTAGTGTCTTTCTACTGCCATAAAACTTTGAGGTAGTTATGTGAAGTCCTAACATCCAGTTTTCAAAATGACAAGCTTTCATAGCTGAAAAATTGGTTACACGGGGGCTATGGTAGCAACCTACATTTTCCAACCGACTCGTACTCATTCCCCCCTTCCCACCCCACCCCCATCCCCACCCCCCCCCCACAGCCCCCCCCACAGCCCCACAGCCCTCCACTCCCGCTCTGGACTAGGACTCCTTGGTAACTGGCTGCCCAGGAATGTCAAAGATATGTGCCCAATGCTGCCTGGGTCCTCTTCTGCTGCAGAAAGCCTGTCTGGCACAGCAAAGGGGGAGGAGCCAGCAACTGGTGCCCAGGGTGCTGCCGCCTTGGAATCCAGCCCCAGCTGAGGCCAATGGCTCGGACTTAACATGAATCAATTAGTGTTTTGGGGGTTTGTTTGTTTTGTTTTTCCTTTTGGGTACCGGGCAACTTGGCTTTTCATCACTTGTAACCTAGCAGTCTAGCTGCTGCCGGGCCCTTTCTCTACCTAACCAATCCCCTCTGTGTGTATTGTCATCAAAGGAGCTGTGTTCCGGGCATCTTTTCTCAAGGTGGCCTTTTTTTTTTTTCCAGTAAGTGCTTATAATAGGAGAGGCTTAATGGTTCGTGCTGGCATTCAGCGTAGGAAATACCGTCACCCAGAAAGCAGATGTGAAGGCAAGACGGGGAACTTGTAGAGCCAGGCTCCCATTGGGGGGAGGGGTCTGAGAGAAGGGAACGGGAAAGAAAACAATTAAAATTCATCACATGTATGAAGCTCAAACATTCACAAATCATTTTAAAGAAATATTTTTCATAATTTTGACAAATTGAGTAACCTTACATTTGAATAAAGACTGAGTCCAAAGAATAAAAGTGTACTTAATTGTAGTTTAAAGCAGGACAGGTAAAGATTGAGTGGCCACATCTGCTAAGGTCCTTCTTGTTGGCGGGGGACCTTGTAGAGTTCCAAGTGGACACAGGGCGCCGTATGGTGAAGCACTGTCCTAGCTCAGGTCTCAGGTCGCTCCGCTTCATATAAAGTCACAGTTCCGGCCAGACATGGTGGTATACCGGAAATCCCAAGTCTTTGGCGTTACGAAAGGGCAGAAGTTCAAGGCCATTCTTTTCTACACAGCAAATTTATGGCAGTTTGGACTATATATGAGACCCTTGCACCTTACCCCTAAATCCACAGTCCTAGGGCATCAAAGCCCAGCCACCTCCCAAAGATCCCCCTGTCCCCACAGTTATAGTCCCTACCTTCTTTGTATCGCAACACTGTGGGTTACGGGTCAGGAGCTTTGGTGAGGGCATTCAAACCAGAGCAGCGGTTGCGTCTGTGTTTCTGAATTATTCTGCTGTGCCTGTGGCATCACTTTTATGATAATTTTAAATTCTTTATTTTAAAAAGTGCTTATTTGCGGAGAGCGTGGTGGCACACTCCTTTAATCCCAGCACTCGGGAGGTACAGGCAGGAGGATTACTATGAGTTCGAGGCCAGCCTGGTCTACAAAGCGAGTCCAGGACAGCCATGGTTACACAGAGAAACCCTGTCTCAAAAAACCAAACAACAACAACAAAAACCAACCAAACCAACAAAACACACACACACACACACACACACACACACACACACACACACACCCCTGCTTATTTTAAAGACCCTACAAATAAAATAACCATTCCTTGCCCCATAGTGGGATATAAGTCACCTTTCAATGTAGGGTTTGTGAGGACTTGAGTTTTGGCTTTGGAGAGGCAGGCAGGGGCTCCTGTATCCCAGGCTGGCCTAGAATTGACCTTAGACTTGTGATCCTCCTGCCTCTACCTCCTGTTGCTGGAATTCCTGGACTGGGCTACCTGCTGTGATATGTGTATGGATGTCAAAGGACAACTTGCTAGATTGAGAAATGAGTCTCTCTTCACCATATGGGTTCTGTGGTTCAGACGAAGGTTTTCAGGCTTAATGGTATGTGCCTTTACCCTTCTGAGGCATCATACCAATCCATTTAATTACTGGTAAAGGTTTTGCATTTTATTATATAGTGTATATATACAGTATATACACTGTGCATGTATCTGGGTATATATGTGTAATATTTACTTATGTATTTGTTTGTTTGTTTGTTTGTTATTTTGTGGGTAGACGGGACGGGATTTTTCTGTGTAGCCTTGGCTGTCCTAGAACTCAGTCTGTAAATCAGGCTGGCTTTGAACCTAGAGATCCACCTGCAGTTGTCTCGCAAGTGCTGGGATTAAAGGCATGCACCACTACCACCCAGGTATGATGTGTTTTGTTTTGTTTTGGGATTGTTGTTGTTTGGGCTTTTTTTGTGTGGGTTTTTTTTTTTTTTTTTGAGACAGGGTTTCTCTGTGTAGCCTTGGCTGTCCTGGACTCGCTTTGTAGGCCAGGCTGGCCTCGAGGTCACAGAGACCCACCTGCCTCTACCTCCCTGAGTGCTATTACATGTTTTTTAAAAAATTATTATTTTTTTTTTTTTACGTACATTGGTGTTTTGCCTGCATGTATGTCTGTGTAAGGCTGTGGGCTCACCGGGAACTGTTAGAAACAGTTGTGAGCTGCCATGTGGACGATGGGATTGAACCTGGGTTCTCTAGAAGAGCAGCTGGTGCTCTTAACCCCTGAGCCATCTCTCCAGCCCCAGTATCACATGCTTTTAAAAGCAGCATTTCTTATAGGAAAGAGACTTTCAGGTGCAATGACAAACACAAACAAAGCATAGCAGATGAAGAATTTACACAATATTAAAAAACATGTACTATTGTTTTCCTGCTTGCATTATAGTAAATAGCTTCATTAGCTGCTACTGGTGTCCCATGAATATGAACTGTACCAGGGTAACTTGTGACCTGCTACATATATAGTCTAAAGTGACAACTACACCCTGTCCGTGGCCCTCCCCCACCTCTACCCTCCAAAAAACAGTATTCCAAGGAGGTAGTAGGACACACTGGTCAGTTTCCTTTTACTTTAAACTTGAAAAATAATTGTTCTCCCTCTTGGAACATCATTAGAATTATTAGTTAGTAACGGCCATCAGGGCCCACAGGCAGCAGTAATGGGGTACTGACAGGAAACAAAACCCTCTTCAATTCCAGGTACTGGCAGGGAGTCTTTATAAATAAAAGATGTTACAAGTTCAATAGAAGGGAAGGTGAGACAGACTTGTCCTTCAGGTGAGAGCTTCATCAGAGGACCTACAGCGTCACACCACAGGCCGCAGGACGGGGCCCTAAGTGGGAAGAGAGGAAAAGCCTTCCAAGTCTTGTTGTTGTTTATTATATTATTTTATTTTTTGAGACTCTCATATATGCAAACAATATTCACCCACACTCCTCCCCCCAACTCCTACTAGATACAACCCATCTTTCACCCTTCCCAACTCAGCTCTGTTCTCTCTCTCTTCCTCCCTCCCTCCTTCCTTTCCTCCCTCCCTCCCTCCCCCTTCCTCTCATTTCCTTCTCCTCCTCCTCCCTCCTCCCTTTCTCCTCTCAAAACCCAGTTATTCTGACTTGTGATGCTCCTGGATTCATGAGTATGTGCAGCCCATTAGAACACGGTGAACTCTCCGGAGCCACACCCTTAAAGGCAAGTCTTCTTTCAGGCATAGTGGCACAGGCCTGTATTCCCAGCATTCAGGAGGCAGAGGTGGGCAAATCGCTGTGAGTTCAAGGCCAGCCTAAACCAAACCAAACCAAAAACAACAACAACAACAACAACAAAACCCTAATTCTTCCTCCCTCAGAGCCATCATGTTATTAAGATGTCATCTTTGACCTAATAAGTGATTGTGGGTGTGGGGCTGTGAAACAGCAAACTGAAAGCATGCAAACATCTAATGCCTCCTGTAATTAAAAAATTTGTTTTTGGTACAATGCTAGACTAGTACATTTGATCATTACCAAGTCTTTTGTTGTTGTTTGATTTTTGAGACAGGGTTTCTCTTGTAGGCCTGGCTGTCTGCCAGTGGACTTGCTTTGTAGACTAGGCTGGCCTTGAATTCACAGAGATCTGCTTGCCTCTGCCTCCCGAGTGCTGGGATTAAAGACATGTGCCAGCACTCCTGGCTTCATTACCAGGGCTTAAAATTCTTTACTCAGGTTCTGAAATCCTGTAAGCAAGATTTGGAGTTACTTTGTCATACTGCTTATTCATTACCAATGAATGTTAAAGTGCACCTGTCAAGATCTAATAACACGTAGGTAATGATTACTTTTTATAGCTCTCAAGGTTAGATAAATCCAGTAAATAATGAAAACATATAGTGATTACCTTAAACACAAAGGAAACTAAAATCTTAAGGGTCCTTTAACAGAAAATGTGGGAAACCACCGGACTTTTCATCTCACACAATTTACATTTACACACACACACACACACACACACACACACACACACACACACACCACAAACAAATAAGAAAATAAGAGCTAGATTGTGTGTGTGTGTGTGTGTGTGTGTGTGAGAGAGAGAGAGAGAGAGAGAGAGAGAGAGAGAGAGAGAGAGAGAGAGAGAGAGAGAGAGAGAGAGAGAGAGAGAGAGAGAGAGAGAGAGAGAGAGAGAGAGAGAGAGAGAGAGAGAGATTTAATTTAACCCGAGAACTACAAAAATATCACAATGCAGACATTGATTCCAGTTGGCTTGCAAGCTTGCTTTAGAGCATTGCTTCTCAAACCTCCTACGTTGGGACCTTTAATACAATTCCTCATGTTACAGTGACCCCCCCAACCCCCCACCCCCTGGCCATAACTGGTTGCTACTTCATAACTGTAGTTTTGCCATTGCTATGAATAGCAATGAAAATATCTGATATGCAGGATATCTAGTAAACAATTCCTGAAGGGGTCACAAGCCGCAGGTTGAGAACACTACTGCTGAGTGTTAGGTTGAGCAATGCTGAAGCTGATTGCTAATTTGGTGTCCACCTGTTGTCATTAACAAGCCTTATCAGCCTGGGGAGGGGAGGTGACAATAAATTGTTGCAGGATATTTGATCCCATTATGAACTGTAAAAACCAGATTGTTTGGTGTGGCTTGGTTGTGACACACACCTTTAACCCAAGAGCTTTCTGTTTACTGTAAACAAGTAATTGTGGTGTGGCTCATCGCTAACACACACACACACACACACACACACACACACACACACACACACACACACACTTTAATCCAAGAGCTTTCTGTAAACAAGATTTAATAAAGTTAACCCTAGGTTAAGAGATGGAGCAAGAAACCAGCTGACAAGGATTAAGCATAAAGGAACATTGAGAGAATGGTATTTAAGACTGTGTGGAGGAGGAGAAAGGGCTTCTGGGATGTGAGCTGAGTAAGAAGGGCCTTTTCCTTCTGGGATGCTGAGTTCTCTCTCTGCCTCTTTGAGCTCGTAGGCTTTCACCCCAGCATCTGGCTCTTGAGTCCTCATTGGCGAAAATCAAACGGTTGCAATTTTCTTTTCTTATAACAAAGGTAAAACTCTGATTGGTAATTTCCATGCCCTTTCTAAATTCTACCTGGATGTAATGTGAGGTCACAAAAGGTCTTGAGCATCTGGACTGGGGCATAAAAATGTTATTACAAAAATGATTAGACGTTCTCACCAAATTACCCAGAGTGAATATGATCCTATTGGTCTAGAAGAAAATGGAAGGTAACAGAGACTCCGTGTGCCAATTAGGCTAGAAATTCCAACTTTGCAGGCGTATACTATGCAGGGCCGCATAGAAAACAGTCCTTTGCAAAGAAGCCTACGCAATGTAACCTGCAAATTTTGTGCAGTCCATATGTAATAATTTTTGCCATGTATACTTGTTTTTTTTTTTTTTTTTTTTTTTTTTGCCAGACAGGGTTTCTCAGTGTGTAGCCCTGGCTATCCTGGAACTCCCTTTGTAGACTAGGCTGGCAAGCAGGACGGTAAATTCTTTTTTTTTTTTTTTAATAACACATGTTGTGTTTTACTATGCTGAGGGTCTTCACACAATGTTCACACTCTAAATTCCTAACCACAGTCCTATGCGTATCTCCCCAAGGCTGCTCACCTATATATCTTAGGTGAAAGTCCAGTCTCTAGCAGAAGTCTCTGATTCAAGGGTCAGATCCCAGCGAGGGACGCTCCAGCCGCAGGGCAGATCAAGGTGGTGTCTCTCCAGATGTGCAGAGCAGAGCATCGCTCTCGGTCTCTGCTTATATGGTCTCCCGCGGGCGTCATGGGGTGTGAGGACTGTGTCTAGTAATCTTGAGTGAGTGACATCACTGAGTTCTGGTTACCACGTGCAGCCATGGGTGTAGCAGGGGTCCTGACTGAGCTAGTTTTACATGTCTAAAAGGCATCTGTTACTCTGCCCATTACAGAGAGGGAGGAGGCAATGGAGAGAGTGAGGTGAGAGGAGAGGGCTGAGGGAGCTGAGGGCATGCGCAGTAAGACAGGAGGCAGATAGAGGCACTGAGGGAAAATAAGGAGGCTGAGGGAGGCTGAGGGAGGCTGAGGGAGGCTGAGGAGGGTGTGAGCAAAATCCTTTGGGAATTTGTTAGGAACTATTGGCAAATTCTTTTCTTCCTTCAAGGAATCTGCATCTGCAGACTGATGGACTGATTGGAATTTCTGTACTGTGGAGAGATTGGAAGGGCAGGACTGTAAATTCTTAACGAAGTTTTCGACGTAAAGAGTTAGGGATTTTGCTGTTGTTGTTGCAAGATGGTCCAGGGGGTAAAAGCCGGGCAACCTAGAACTCCATCCCCAGAATCCACAGTAGAAAGAGAACCAAGTCTCAAAAGCTGTTCCTAATTGTCACATGACTTTCCTACACACACAATAACAATAAAATATACTTCAAATGATAATTTTCTTTCTTGAGCTAGAACATAATGCTTTTTAGTCATATGAGATGAAGTCCCGCTGAATGCTCAGCAGTGTCAGAGAGAGAGAGAGAGAGAGAGAGAGAGAGAGAGAGAGAGAGAGAGAGAGAGATACCTGGGAATGAAGGGGCAAGAATAGTCATGTGTCCTTGTTTACCACACAGGTTACAGTGCAGGTGAATTGTCGTGTGGTGTTTGACCTCGTTGAGAAGCTGGCTTTGGAAGCAGAGCTGTCCCCACCTTGTTTCAGATATAAGCCTGTTTGTCTCAAGGTCCCATGGCTTGGAATGGGCTGGTCCTTCTAACTCTGTGTCAGGGAGAGAAGAGAACAGCAAAACACTCCCCTCTGGGGGTTGGGGTGGGGCATGGTGTCTTTAAAAACATCTAGGAGAGGCTGGACTTACGGCTTAGCTAGATGGTTCTCAACCTGTGGGTCGTGACCCTGACTCTTGAACAGAGGTTATACGTTAGGTATCTTGCATATCGGATATTTACACTATGACTCATAACTAGCAAAGTTACACATATGAAATAGCAATGAAATTAATTTTATGGTGTGTGTGTGTGTGTGTGTTGGGGAGGGGTCACCACAACAAGAAGAAGTGGATTAAAGGGTCATCACAGCTTTAGGAAGGTTGAGAACCACTGCCTTAGGTGTATGCCTCTACTGCTCTTGCAGAGGACGGAAGCTGAATTCCCAGCACAGGCAGTTCACAGCTCACAGCTCACAGCTCACAGCTCACAGCTCACAGCTCACAGCAGCCTGTAACTGCCGCTCAAGGGCGTCTGCTGCCCTCTTCTGGACTCCAAGGGCACCTGCACTCACATAAGTACATACATTTGAACATACATTTGAAAAGACTGTTTTCATTTTTGTTTTTTTGAGACAGGGTCTCTCTGTGTAGCCTTGACTATCCTGGACTCGCTTTGTAGACCAGGCTGGCCTTGAACTCACAGTGTTCCGCGTGCTTCTGCCTCCCAAGTGCTGGGATTAAAGGCATGCACTACCACGCCTGGCTGTGTATTTCCTTTTTTAAATGCCAGGAATGGTGGCACACATCTTTAATTCTGGCACTCCGGAGGCAGAGGCAGGTGGATCTCTGTGAGTTCAAGTCCTGCCTGGTCTACAAAGCAAGCCCAGGACAGCTAGGATTACACAGAGAGACCCTGTCTCAAAAAACCGGACTGGGGGCGGGGGACAAACACACAGAAGGTAGAACATTTCCAGGGGGGGGGGTGGGGGTTATTATTTCTTCCATGGTATAAAAGTACCTGTGGGAGAGAGGCGCTGGAGGTTCTGCCTTGGGATGGTCATCCAGGGAGAGAAAGCTCAGTCCGGATCTCTAGCTGGCCATCCAGCCACCCGACTCGTTTTCTGCGGCTTGTTGCAAATGCCTTAGTTAAAGGGTTATCTCTTATCTGTTGTTTTAGTTTATCTTGGAGGTCTTGCCCGCCCCACCGGCTCTGCTGTGTCTAGGGAGCTCTTTTTGGAAGTCCCGCTGGCTGGGCTGATCCAGCTTTCTCAGGTAGTTCCTGGTAAGTGTTTGCCCCGCCCCGCCCCGCCCCACCCGACCCCACCATGTATTTGATGATCCTACCTTTCTGCTGTTTCTTGTTCTGTGACTTAGAAGCCACATCCTTTGTATGATAATTGAATTGTATGGGTACAATACTGCATATTAGAGAAGAAATAAAGATAATGTGTGTGAAGAATAATCTTAAATTTGAATTCTATACCAATGTATCTAAAATTAAACTTATTTTGCATCTATATACAAAATTCTATACCAGTAAATTAAAAATAACCGTGTGAGTAACAATTAAAGCCTTAAGTTAGGGAGTAGATTCAATAATCTATTTTTGTCCTATCATCCCTATATATTTCTATATTCACCCTTCTCTCTTTTCAACCCCTATCTCCAAACCTAAGAGTGAAAGATAAAGGAAAAGAGAGACATCACTGAGTCTAACCTTGTTTTTTCTGTAAATAAGACCAATAATAACTTATAACCAACTCCCAATGAAAATAAACATCTATTGCCCAAGAAAGCAACCAAAAACTTACCTAACCTCCCCTTAAGGGAAATGGAGTGTCATTCTCTTAAGGTTTCTTCCAGCTGATTTGGGATGAATACCTTTGTATGGGGCCCAAATAAAATTGGGGAAATGGTTAAACAAGGTAGGAATAGCATTTGTGGTCCAGTTTCTAAATGTCGATAAATTCTAGGCTTAATTAGAGTCCTGTGTAGGACAGACTGAAATGCTGGACCAATTGGGATTGGAAGCTTTCTTCGAAGCTGTCCTATTCTGATGAGGAACAGCAACTGAAGCACTTGGTGCAAGGTTTACTTCCAATACTTTGAAAGTGGTATTGCAGACTGTTTAGGATAAGTAAGTTATACAAGCTCATTGTTAGTTGATCAAATTATGGTCATATCTACTACTAGTCTATTTTTATCACAAGAATATACAACCTAGGTGTAACAGATATAATTCTATAGAGAGATAAGCTAAAATAGTTAGATAAGGTCTTCAAAAACCTCAGCGAAATATAGAACGTGGCATTTAAAGATGTTTTTATTATTTTAAAGATTCATTTACAACGAGACAGGTTAACTCCTGGAAACACCTGACCCACCTCAAAGAAGATGATGAGCATCAAAGAACCTCCTTGTGGAGATGGCTTCAAATGTGTAGCCTTGGCTGTCCTGGACTTGCTTTGTAGACCAGGCTGGCTTCGAACTAAGAGATCCACCTGTCTCTGCCACGCAAGTCTGGGATTAAAGGTATGCACCACCATGCCTGGCTGGTTTATGCTTCTAGTGGGAGGAAGGGTTGAGAATTCAAGAGCTAACCTGGGCCAAATAATGAGATCTTGTCTCAAATTTTTTTTATTAGTTTTAACCAGGAGTCTCAGTAGTAGGGAAGTGGAAGGAAGAAGATTACAAGTTCAAATTCCAGGCTACTAAGCTGGGTTTCATAGCAATCTCTGTCAAACGTCTCCTCCCTCCCTCCCTTTCTCTCTCTCTCTCTCTCTCTCTCTCTCTCTCTCTCTCTCTCTCTCTCTCTCTCTTTCTCTCTCACACACTATATGTATTTATGTGTGTAGTTTTGCTGAATGTATCCTCCTGCATCCTCTTGAGTCAAAAAGTACTCAATTGTACTATTTCTATCTAAAATAAAATGTTCATTATGTTTTTCCAATGTTGCACTTTTGAAATCTCTGTTAGACTTGGTGGCTCATGCTTGTAACCTGTAATTGCAGCACTTAGGAGGCTGAGGCAGAGGGACTGCTTTGAAATGGAGGCCAGAGTGAGAATCTGTCTTAAAACAGAAGCAACAATCCAAACCAAAACAAAAGCCCAAACCAAACCAAACCAACCAGCCAAACAAACGAACAAACAAAAAAGGCAGAACAAAACCAAGCAAGCAAGCAAGCAAGCAAGCAGCAAGCAAGCAAGCAGCAAGCAAGCAAACAAACTCTTTTTTCCGGCGTCTCCAGCACCATCAAGATGGCAGTGCACATGTTCTATCAGAAACTCACTAGACATGATCATTACCTCTAGACTTTGTTTGAGAAGGCCCAACCACAGAGGCTGCTGCTACAGTTCTGGGTAAAGAAGGGACGGGAGCTATGTGACCTCAGTCAGAGATAGGAATGGCAAACAAGATTTTCCCCTGTAGCAGGATGTCCTGACTCTGAGTGAGCCTGCCATTGAGTAAGGGGCCTTCAAGGAGGCCTGGAGAGAAAGCACACGTCTATTTGAGATTGTATTGTTTTAGTCCCATGGTTCTCAACCTCCCCAATGCTGCCACCCTTTAATACAACTCCTCATGTTGTGGTGACTCCCAACCATACAATTATTTCATTGCTACTTCATAACTTAATTTTGCTGTAAATATCTGCTATACAGAATGTCTGATATATAATCCCCAAAGGGGTCATGATTCACAGCTCGAGAAACCCTGCTTTCGTCACTCTGAGGGGTCTCAACTTGTTATTGTTGAAAGCTTTTCTTGAGCTGATAGATGTTGTCGTGCTGTGTCACCTGGGGCTCTGGCACAATCTGCACAATTTCCAGCCTCTCTAAAGAAGATATCCACCAACATGCTGTCAGAAAGCGCTTGAATAGAGCCCAGAAGCCAGGAACCAAAGCCCGAGAGGCCCAGCATCTTGTTTCCATGGATGTGCCTTACATGAATGCCAGCTACTGCTCTGCTTCTTTCTTTCTTTCTTTCTTTCTTTCTTTCTTTCTTTCTTTCTTTCTTTCTTTCTTTCTTTCTGTCTGTCTGTCTTTCTTTTTTTGGTTTTTTGAGACAGGGTTTCTCTGTGTTAGCCTTGCCTGTCCTGGACTCACTTTGTAGACCAGGTTGGCCTTGAACTCACAGTGATCTGTCTGCCTCTGCCTCCCCAGTGCTGGGATTAAAGGCGTGCGCCACCACTGCCCGGCTCTTCCTTCCTTTCTTTCCTTTTCTTTCTTTCTTTCTTTCTAAGAGCTTATATTTCTGAGTCCACTCAAAAAATAAAAAAAATTTTAAACAAATAAATAATCAAACCCTGGGGTAATACTAAGTAGCTTGAGTGGGATCAATGCTTTGTGAGGTGCCTGGTTAGCTATCAGCAGGCTTGACAGAGATGTATGGCTGGACTCCTGCCTGAGTCAGCTGCCTGGTCAGAAGGAGGGATCTGAGGCATACCCTGACAGTCCTTAAATGATTACTGTCTCACGCTGGTTCCAAAGCTCTAGCCGTAAAAGATTGCTGTCAACAGGAGGCTTCCTGGTAACAGGTACACACCATTGCTGCATCCCGTGAGAAGTAGTCCACATAGGCCTGTCAATTCCCAGAGCAGGAAACGCCCCTCAGGGAAGCCATCTATTCAGGAAAGTTAGGCTAAACTGTGACTCTGTGGGACAGAGGTCTTTTGCCCTTGAGAGTGCCCCCACATTACTTTGTAACATTTTGTCTTTCTCTTTGCACTCTGTATGTCTGCCTTAGTTCTTTCCACAGAGACAAGGACTAAGAAGTTGAGGAGGATCCAGAGTGAGGTTCCAGTGTGACTTTTAAAACATACAATCCAGAGCTGGGAGATGCATTTCCAGTGTTTGCCTAGTGTGCACAAAGCCCTGGTTCTGGCCCCAGCACTATGTAAAAACCCAGGGTGGCGGCACAGGCCTGTAATCCCCACCTGTGGGAGGTAGAAGCAGGAAGGTCAGAAGCTCAAGGTCATTCTTGGCTGCATAGTAAATTGAAGGCCAGCCTGGGGTACAGGAAACCATGTCTCAAAAACCAAAACCAACGCAAGCCAACCAATCACCTAACCAACCAAATAGCCAGTCAACCAATTAAACAACCAACCAACCAACAAAACAACAAATAAACAAAGGAAGAACAGGCTGGAGAGATGGCGCAGCAGTTAAGAGTGCATATTACTCTAGCAGAGGATCCGGGTTTGATTCTCAGCACCCATATTAGATGGCTTAGGAACACCTTTGACTCCAGCTCCAAGGGGATCTGGCACCTCTGGCCTCTGGAGGCACCTGTACATGCACACCCCCCCACATACCTAATTAAAAATGTTAACAATACAAATTTTAAAAAATCAGGTACTGGGGCTGGAGAGATGGCTCAGAGGTTAAGAGCCCTGACTGCTCTTCCAGAAGTTCTGAGTTCAATTCCCAGCAACCACATGGTGGCTCACAACCATCTATAATGTGATCTGATGCCCTTTTCTGGCGTGCAGGTGTACAAGCAGGCAGAGCACTGTATACATAATAATAAATAAGTAAATCTTAAAAAAAAAATAGAACAAACCAGGTACTATTCAGTGTGCCTTTTAAAGACATTGCCAGAAGACAAAATCTAACTCATTTAGCTCAATGACTAGGTTAGATTAAGTTGGAGTTCACAAGTCAGAATCATGTGCAGTGCGGGGTGAGATGGGCAGTGAGCTTTAGACAGTAGCCGGAACAACAAGGAAACAACAAAGCAACAAAGCCCATTATTTTCTCTGTCATCTCTCGCCCTTCACTGGCTTCCTCTCCTGACTTGTCTGGAAGTCATGGTCAGATAAGCCACACAGTTTTGGTGTGGTGGGACTTTGCTATCACCTCTTGGGCCATAGTAAAAGGGATCAGTCCACAATGATAGACTCCCATACATTTTGTTAATTAGCAGCTAGGGTTACTTTTTAGAAATGTTTTTTTATTAGCATACATTAATTTTTACATAATATTGGGTTTCATTGTGCATCTTCACAAATACATAATGCATTTCAATTATCTCTATAAGGTTACCATCTTGTTTCTTTTGGGTGCTTGGGATTGAACCTGGAGCCTTGTGTGTACACTTTACACACATTACCACTGTGCTACACTCCCAGCCTCAAAATTTAAAAAAAACTCAAAACGGGTCAGTTATAGTATAGTTCATGTGTGTGTGTGTGTGTGTGTATGTGTGTGTATGTGTGTGTATTTGTGTGTATGTATGTGTGTATATGTGTGCGTATGTATATGTGTGTGTATGTATGTGTGTGTCTGTGTATGTATGTATGTATGTATGTGTGTGTATATGTGTGTGTATGTGTGTATGTGTGTGTCTTTTTCTGCAGAGCCTAGCACAGTGCCTGTTGCTTTATTGGCTCACAGACATGCACGGAATGAAGCTAATGGCTGCCTTTGGTCACTGGGTTGCTCTGGACAAACTTGGGAGTGAATAGCACTGAATGTTTTCAGTTTTCCTTCCAACATACTCACCAGCTGCCTTGGTGGATCATATGGAGGAGGAGCACCAGTGTCCCAGCTGAAGGCCCCTCCTTCATCTGCATGTGAATGATGTCATGTGATCAAATGGCAGGTGCCACTCATCTTCCTTTACTTATTTTCTGTTACACATCTCTTTATAGGTTTTTAAATCATTTCTGCTCATGGAACATGGGCGAGGCAACGTCCAAGAAGCTATCATTTCAGCCCCAGTGAACCACTCTCACAGTAAGTGCATATAATTGCTTGCTGTTTCCTTTCCCAGGAGCCCTCTGGAGTCAGAGCCCAGGGGCAGAGAGCTCGTCAGTGTTTACTGTAAGATCAAGGACAAGGAATTCTGTTTACAGCGTGCACTCGGTAAGAGTCCAGGACAGTGAGGCACAGCTGCCCTGAAAGAAAAAAATATTATATGTTTTGAAATACTTCTGATGTGTTATATTTATTTTGTTTTTTTTTTTTTCAGGGTCTTTCTTTTAAAAGCCAGGCTACTCAGATCATGGATCATACATACCGAAAATGTGTGTGGCTTGGGTGTGTGGCTTCATCTTTTCCAGAAGTTGTATCAATAGCAGTACCACTCAGTATTTGTTTTCATGTCAAGTTCAATGCTGAAAGCAAGTTGTACCGAAGAAAGAACTCTTCCTTTTAGACTAGTCCCTTTAGAATAGCCCCACCCCCACCGAGTGTTAGCTCAGGCTGCCTTGGGGGAGGGCATACTGCAGCCACCCCTCCACTGGCAGATGGGGGCCACTGCTCTCTGAGGTGCATAGCAGAGCCAGCCAGCCACTCCAGGGCTCCGGGTGCAGCCATCATGCAGGTGAAGGAGCACTCTGCACGGTCCCTGATGCTTATAAGGAATTCAAGGGTTGATGATTCAACTCTCCAGTTAAAGTCTTTACAGTTTTACTCTGTTGGGCAAAGGGGCCTTATGAGATGGCTAGTTTCAGGGTTTCCTTCCCTCTTCTTGCCATATAAGTGGCCTGCTTCTAGGTTGCTTAGCAACTTCTGACATCATCTGTGTGCCAGACTATAAAAGGGCTGACCTGCCACCTTGTCTCTTACTTTGTCTCTTACTCTTATACCTCTCCCTTGGACTTTCTCTAAGGGCGCCCCCTTCTCCTCTCTCTCTCTCTCTCTCTCTCTCTCTCTCTCTCTCTCTCTCTCCTCCCCCCCCCTTCATGGCTCACTCAAGTCCCAACTCCTCCCCCCTTTCCTTCCCTCAAATAAATCTCTCCATATCATATCTGTTGCTTGCCATCTCATTTTTAATCCTAACGATTATGTCATAACTAGTATGTCTGTCTCTGTTCTCAGGTGACTCGAACTCTGATTAAGATTGCCACATAAGAGTCATTGGGATGGCTCAGAGGGTAGAGGCTCTTGTCACCATGGCTGGTTACCTGAGTTCAGTCCCTGGAATCCACACAGTGAAAGGAGAGACCAACTCTAGCTCCCCCAACCCCCACAGATACGGTGGCACGTGCACGACACTTCGCTGCAAGGTCGTGAGTTTGAGGACAGTCTTGGCTTCCTTTGTAAGACTGAGCTTCAGATAAGTGACATCATTTGTGGGTTTTTGTTGTTGTTGTTGTTGTTAGTGTGTGCGTGCGTGTGTTTGTGTGCATGTGCGTGTGTTGAGACAGGGTCTTAATGTGAAGACAAGAATGACCTGACTTTGCTGGCCTCAAACTCCTGACCCTCCTACATGAGTCGTCTTAGTGCGAGATTGCAAGTATGCACCACCACACTTTTTTTCTGTTTTTTGTTTGTTAAAAAAAAAAAAATCTGTCCACGTGAGTTCAAGGGCAACCTGGTCTGCAAAACCAGTCTAGGACAGCCAAGGTTATACAGAGAAACCCTGTCTCAAAAAAACCCCAAACAACAAAAAAGAAACTGTTCCCAAACATTATGTGGCATGACTCTACTGTATTATGGGAATTATCACAAAATCCTTCAAAAGTAATTTTTAACATTAGATCTTAATATCCAGCCTTATTGTGCATTCTGAACTGAAAGTCTCCATTTTGATATCTTCAATGCAGCTCATCGTCTCAACTTCAGCCAATACTCAGCTGGCTTCGGGGGCTGCCCTTCACTACTCCTTCTACTTCAAAGATATTAGGTGGGGACCTGGCCTGTATGTTTCTCTCCCCTTTCAGGTCTCACAACCAGCAATAGCTGTAATAGGATTGTACCACACTTCCACTTTCATAAGTGCTTCCTTCTAATGAAGCACATCAACATTTGGATGTGCTTTTACATAGAACCAAATTCCCTTACTTAAAATATGTGGCCATACAGCTATGCTTCCTTCTTTTCAAAGATTTTAAAATGTATTTGTATGTGCATGTGCCTAGGTAAATGTATGTGCACTGTGTGTATGCAGGTGCCCTTGGAAGCCAGAGGGCATCTGGTTCCCTGGAACTGGAGTTGTGAGCTGCTGGGTTGGGAGCCAAGCCCTAGTCTGCTCTAAGAATAGTAAGTGCTCCTAACCTCTGAGCTATCTCTCCAGCCCCTTTTTCTCTTTTGTTAAGGCTTGTTGAAAGCCCCTGAACCAGGTCTGGAGAGATGGCTCAGAGGTTAAGAGCACTGGCTGTTCTTCCAAAGGTCCTGAGTTCAATTCCCAGCAACCACATGGTAGCTCACAACCATCTATAATGAGATCTGGTACCCTCTTCTGGTATGCAGGGACACATGCAGGCAGTATACTGTATAAATGATAAATCTTTGAAAAGAAAGAAAGAAAGCCCCTGAATTAGCCAGCTATGGACAGCCTGTGGTGCTATGGATAGCCTGTGGTACTATGGATAGCCTGTGGTGCTATGGATAGCCTGTGGTGCTATGGATAGCCTGTGGTACTATGGATAGCCTGTGGTGCTATGGATAGCCTGTGGTGCTATGGATAGCCTGTGGTACTATGGATAGCCTGTGGTGCTATGGATAGCCTGTGGTACTATGGATAGCCTGTGGTGCTATGGATAGCCTGTGGTACTATGGATAGCCTGTGGTGCTATGGATAGCCTTTGGTTATCACGTAAGCTAGATGTAGTGGTGGACACTAGTAAACCTAGCAGTTAGAATCCTGAGGCAAAAGAGGCTCAGGCCCAAGGCTAGCCTGAACTGCATAGAACATAAAAGACATAAGGAAATAAGACACAGTGTAGTCTATTTTACAAATAACCTGAGCTGGATATGGCATCAGGGATAATCCTGTAAAATAGAGCCAGCCAGCCAACAAGTTAGATATGCACTGACCAAGGGAGACTGTCTATGTATTTTTATAATCACATCTTCCTGTTTGAGTAGAAGTTAGATGTGATGGACCCAATGTGAAAGTAACTTATTGGTCTGATGGAATTGTCATCTCAGAGGCTTACTGCCTCCATCTGCTAACCTAGACCTGGTCCTGCAAGCTTCTAGCCTCCATATAATCTAATCTAGCCCTAGAATGTTTTCAGCCTCTGAGAGTTACTGCTCAATAAGCTCACCTTTTCTAGCCTTTTCTGAACCTTGGCTGGCTGGTTCAACTCAGGTGTTTTGGCTCAAATTCCTCTCCAATCTGGCCTCTCTCAGCTTCTGACTGAATTATTCTGCTTGGCCTTAAACTAATTCTATTAATCTAGTTCTAATCTTCTGGCTACTTCTAATTCTCTGGACCATCCTGTCTTCACCTGCATCTAGCTTGTTCTCTCTCTGTAACCTGTCTCTGTAAAACTCTCCCAGTAAAACTGCCTCTGAATTCTACAAACTGAACTGCCACAAACTCAACTCCAGTGCACTGTCTCTCACTTCACTGACTCAAGTGAACTGACTGAATAGCACTGAGTGAAACTCAGAGATCTGCCTGCCTCTGTCTCCTGAGTGCTGGGATTAAAGATGTGTACCACCATACCTGGACCTAAGCTTTTCTTTACCTGAAACTTGCTCTCAGAGATCTACCTGTCTCTGTCTCCTGGGATTAAAGGCAAGTCTGTATTCCAAACAGATCACATGAACCTAGAAGGTCTTTGGATGTGATATCTTGCCAGAGCAGCCATATTTTGAATTAAAATCCCTCTACAAGCCAAGGAAACTGCAGCTGTACATGTGTAGCTAAGTCTCCTGGTCTGGCAGGGAGTTAGATGGAAAAAAAGCAAGGGACTGCTACCGATCTTGGTAGCCTCATCTTCCAGTGGTTAGCATACCCCTGTGTGGTCTATCTTCCCTGAAACTTCAGCTGGGCTTTTTTTGCTAAGTCAGAAAATAAGGTTCCCTGGAATTTTTGCAACAACACACATGTTTACTCAAAAGACTCTGCTTTCAGTATAATATCATTTTCTTTGTAGCTTTGCAACCCTCGTCCCTGAGCTCTTCAAGAGGATCATGGGGGTTGGGGGGTAAGAGGAGCTGGGGCAGGGGTGGGGATGGGGGCCAGGGAGATGGGACATAGGGAGTACCCCAAATGGGAGAATGAGTTCACTGTGATGCAGGAGGAGAAAAGGGCTATATTAAGCATGAATATGCTATCCCTTCCTAAGTATTCATAAGACCTTTACTAATTGACAAAGTGGGGGTTTGAGAGACAGGTCAGCAGTTAAAAACATTTGCTGTCCTTGACAAGGACCCAGGTTAGGTTCCCAGCATGCACATGGTGGTTCATAATTCTGTCACTCCAGTTCCAGGAGAACTCATGTGCTCCTCTAGCCCCTGACAGCATCACGCTGCAGGTGGTACCCAGACCTACATTCAGGGAAACACTCATATAAATAAAATATTAAAAACCCACAGAGCAGAATTCAACAGGATGATTGTTCCAGTATCTCTCTGTAGTGTATTCTTTGTCTTGTTTTTCTAAACAAACCTCTGTATGAGCTGTCTGTATCTTTCCAGTGAAATCTTTCCTTTGAGAATCCCAGAACAGAGGGGAGACCTTCAGCTTGGTGACAGTCCCCCACACTCTGGAGGTTTGAGACCAGTCAGTCTGGGAAACAGAGCGGACCCATGTCAAAGATAAATAAAAGTGAGAAATGAGGCTGAGTGTGCTGGTTTACATCTCAGAAGCCCAACACTTTGGGGGGCTAAGTCAGGAACGTAGCCATGCGTTTGAGGCTAGCTTGTCTACACAGCAAGTTCCAGGTCAGGCTACATAGAAAACTCTCACAAAGACAACCAAAAGGATGTGGGGGACTGGTTAGCAGGTGAAGGTACTCTTGGCCAGCCTGATGGTGCCTTTAAGGTTGTGTCATCTGCATGGTCCTTATCAGGCGAGGGTTAGGATTCAAGAGCACAGTACCTCACTGAACAACTTGGGGCCAGCTGCCTGAGACTTGAGATTTTCTGTCTTTCGGAATAAAAGGGAGTATATGAACACTAATTCATTACACACTTAGCAAGCTTGAAGGCCCTGTCCATGGTCTAGCAGGAAAGTCTGGGCCTTTTCCTTCTGGAAAGGTTGAAGAAACACAATAGAGGTGACAAGCAGCCCACATAGTTTCATTCACATTTTAAAAAAGGAGGAAGAAGGTGCCAGCTAGATCTCTCAGTGAGTAAAGGCACCAGCTGCCAAGGCTGATGACCTGAGACCAATCCCTGGGGGTCTACATGCTGTAAGAAGAGAACTGACGGCTGCAAACTGTCCTCTGGTCCCTATACACAACGGTGTGGCATACACAGGTAAGTGCGCATGCGTGAAAAAGAAGTAACTGAAAATGTAATTTTCAAAAGAGCTCTTTGAAAAAGAGCCTTGGCGAAAACTCAGTTTCAGGTCTTCTGAGTTAGTTTTTGGCTGGGGTGTGCCATCTGAGGGTGACGGGGCTCTGAGCTGCGTGGGACAGAGAGGGGCCCTTTGGTGTTTGTTCTGTCCCTGCGCTCAGCTTCAGTCCCCTGCTCCAGGTAACCATGCCTGACTGTGAGTGAGTGGGTGCTGCCACAAACCAGTCTTTTAGCCTGTAGTAATCTGATTAAGTAGAACAAAGGGAGGGAGGGAGGGAGGGAGGAAAGAAGAGGGGGCGAGCAAGCAAGACGTCCTTGCATTTAACACTCTTCTGTTTAACTTCTGGACCTGTGATCCAAAGACCTTAGCCGTGTCGCTTTGGTCTGGTCAGGTAACACTTAGAGTTTATGCTAAGGTTATAAACAAAGCAGGGCTAGTTATCATGGCTAGGTAGTAGGGTTTTAGAATCAGCAGGCATGTGTATGCTCTGCATGCAATTTCCCTATTTTCTGTCCCAACCACCCCCATTTTCTGTCTAGAGGAGGCTGATGAATTGTCAACATGTTAACACGGTCATGCCCGAGGTAACTGGGCATGGCAGCACACACCTGTCATCCAGTACTCAGAACACCGAGGTGGGGGGGTGCGCATCTCTAGTTGGAGTCCACTCTAGGCTGCAGAGTAAGACTCTTATTTCTAAATAAATAAATAACAAGTAAAGCAAGCAAGCAATGCCTAAGGGAAATTCCTAAGGGTTTAAGACAGTGCAGGTCAGGGAGTGCCTAGGACCAGCTCCATGCCCAGCCTTATTTGGGCATTTTGCATAGGAAGAGGAAAGGCTTGCAAATGATGGCAGGAAGCTTTGTGTGATGGACCCTACCTCAAGAAATATTCAAAACTAGTTTTGCATTCTTGTTTTGCATTTAGTATAGCTGATGTCATTTTTTTTTTATCACAACACAAAGATGCTATTTCCAAGGGACTTTAAAGCTCCTGTGACATTTTTCCATTCCAGATATCAAGGCAGATTTAATAGGGTTTGTGTTTTTCTTAACATATATGAAAAACAACAAAAAGGGAAAAAATGATTAGTTGTTAATTTAGCACTTACAGTATGGCTCCTCGCCTTTTCTCAATTAAAGCATTTCCATTTCTTGTTCCTCAGGTTTTCTGTATCTAAAGTAGAGAAATGACATGTGTACTAATTATCTTGAGCCCTTTGAAGTTCTCAGGAGTCTGTATTGTGTCATTAGCGTATGCCTTGAAGACTATTTTTCTCATTATACCAGCGAAGGCTAGCTGAAGATAGAATCGTAATAAACATCCCTTTGGAGACTTTCTCCTGAGAGCAGAGGAGAGAGGCGGCACAGTAATAAGCACCCAGGTGGAGAAAGTGATGCAAGAGGAAGAAAGAGTAATAGTGCTCCTTCACCCTGGCAGGGAGTGCTCCTTCACCAAGGCAAAGAGTGCTCCTTCAGACCAGGTAGAGTATCAGAGTATGAGAGTATTTCAGGAACTGAGCCAATGGCATGTTTGATAGGTTTTTGGGGAAGTCCTTCTTCTTCTTCTTCTTCTTCTTCTTCTTCTTCTTCTTCTTCTTCTTCTTCTTCTTCTTCTCCTTCTTTTTCTTCTTCTTAATGTGGCAATACATAGGAAGAATACCTTTATTACATCTGCCCATCATCGTCCTTGCTTTCTTTCTAATGGAGGTACATGCTTTAAGGTTTTTATTTTCAGTGTATCAGGAACCAATAAATCTGTGGCGGTTAACTTATACATGGCAAAATACATAAAATACATATTCCTTTGTTTCATAATAAATAAACCTGTAGCATGATAAAGACTAGTGCAAATCACCATTGAAAAGTTGTATAAATAAAACAGCTCATTATAGACCAGGAATATCTCGTCCTAACAAGTTTACAGTACAGAAGTTATCCCATCCAAGTTCACACCTTATCTTTTCCATTTGAAAGTGGACTTTAAAAGTGAATAGCAGGAAAAGTCAAATAAACTTTTAAAATGTAGAATTATTTTCTATTCAAGTTGAAGGTCTTTATCTGTAAAGGAGAGTTTGCATGTTTTGTATTTCCTGTAACGATCTGAAGACAACATTGAAGGTGTCCACACAGTAGCACCATGCAACGTACTAGCAATACATCTATAAACTACACAATCTTATCAACATGAAGCAAAGACATGCAGGAAGAGTCTCAAGTTTTTACGTTACCTTGTCCATTCAAATAAGCTTAAAAATATATTTTATATTTCCTCACTTTCTTTCCTTTTCTTTTTCCTTAAATAAACCATGGATTATAAATGACAATCTTTCACCAAAATGCATAATATGTGTCTTTGGTGTGCTTTGAACTCCTCCAGAAAAAGAAAAGGATCTCTAAACATAAATTAATTAAAAACTGTACAAATAAAAGTATTCACAGACAAGTTACTGACAATGGCAAGACTACATTGATCACTCACAGCACACAAAACAAATTCCTACAAATCATGGGGGTTGTTTCTTCAGGATCTCTGAGGGTAAATTAGTACCTTAAGTATATGTGTATGGTGTTTCTGTTGGGCTCGAGTTTACACAGGAGATGTGTGGTACCAACTGGACATAAACTAAGAGTTATTGTCCTGGGACCTTGACCGTTTGTGTCCTGGCTTGACAGCTCTGGCGAAGGTCACACATTTATCAGTATTTGGTGGTAACTATAAACCTTTTAAAAACTTTAACACGCACAGGAACTCCGGGACATGAAGAGGGCCTGGTTGCTGTGTTAATATTCTCTTTTTTCTCTCATTTAATACATACACACACACACATATACACATATTGTATTGGCAGTGCATAACTCAATTTTCTCACTCATTTTCCATGATAGAATCTGCCTCCAAGACTGTCCCCCTGCAGTGTACAAGTCCAGCTTGGTTGCTTTTTATTTGTTTCCTGTTACTTTTTCTCCCCAGTGCTAGAGACTGAACCTAGGGCCTTGTGCACACCAGACAAGTGCTCTACCACTGAGCTACATCCCTCATCCTGTTTTGTTTTACTTTTCTGGGTTTTTGTTTTTTGTTTTTTGTTTTTTTAGGAGAAAGGAAATTAAAAAACAAAACAAAAAACCCACAACCAAATATCTTAATTAAATATACAAACACCATAGGGTTTCATACTGAATAAATAGGGCTAATTAGACCCGGTGGCAAGTCTGAGTCACCAGTTTGTCTCAGCATCTGATCTACGTTGTCCTCATGTAAGGATGTGGTCTAAGCACTCCCACTTATCATCTCACTTATGAATAATAATTCTAATGCATCGTCCGCACAACTTCAGGCTTCCCGTATATTTCCTCGTCTTCAGCCTCAGAGGTGGTTTCATTGCTGGAAGGTGTGTGGAGACGGCTGGGGGCCCAATGGCCTGGCAAATGTACCACACGTTGAGGTTGGTCACCTGAGGGGACAAAGTGCTGGATCGATTCCTGGTTGGGTCCAGCACAGGGAACAAATGGTCACCTATTGGAGTCCCCACTGGTGAGTAGCCCAGGGCTCCTGGAGAAGGTGGGGGTGGAGGCGGGACTTGCAGTGAATCTTCATGTGCTTCCTCAGAGAGTGTGGGTGAGTGTACGATTTGTCACAGCCTTGGATCTTGCAGTAGTAGGGCTTGTCACTGGTTTGCACATGTGAGCGTTTCTTTCGGTCACTGCTGTTGGCAACCTTCCTGTCAGAGCCATCAAATTCACATGTGAAAGCCCCCTCCCCCCCATATGAGTGCGCTTGTGGCTCTCGGAGGTTCTCGGAGTGCGCGAAGACCTTGTGGCAGCCCGGGACCGGGCATAGGAGGGGCTTCTCACCGTGTGCGAGCGGATGTGGTTCATGAGCTTGTACTTGGCCTTGAAGGTCTTGCCCTTGCGGGGACAGTCCTCCCAGAAGCAGACGTGGCTGCTCTGCTCCGGGCCACCCACGTGCTCCACTGTGACTTGGTTCACCAGCTCGTGAATGGTGCTGAAAGGTTTGGAGCAGGGCTTGGCGCTGCTGGCCGCGGGCTGCGGCCTGGCCAGCTCCTCCGAGTGGGGAAGTCTTCTTAATATTACCTTTCCATAAAGAACTATTTCTTTCAATAGTTACCTATTTAAAAAAAATATATCCTTTAGAAAGATATTTCCATAACATGGATCTAGCTCTCCAAAAGAAAGTTCTATAACTTGTGATGTCACATCTTCATTTTGGTTGCAAAATATAGTGGTTAATGTACTTTCCATGACACACTAAGGAATTTTGTTTGTGAAGCCAGGAACTGAAGTGTAAAGTCTGAGAACAGTGGTTACCACTTAACTGTTTCTGACATCTCAACTACAGGTCACCGTCTACATGTATTTCCGCTTAGGGGAGGTATTCCTGGCATTTCTAGTTGGTGTTATAACACACCCCACAAAAAAACCGACTTAAGGAAGGCTCCCAGGACTTAAGTTTTTATGGAGCAGTGCTCAAGATTTTATACAAATACATTAACACGGCTCCCGGAAGAAGATTAGGAGAGAGCGAGGAGCTCAGAACAAAGTAAGACATACCCAAGTGACCCAAGAGGGAAGTGCATGCCTGGCTCACAGTTTGGGGGTGCAGTTCCTCATGGGGGGGGAGTCTGGCAAGCAGGGGGGTGCAGTCAGGAAGCAGAGAGAGGGATGAGTAGTGGGGATCAGCTGTCCTCTCTCCCACCCCAGCCCATGCAAAGGTACTGATCACAGCGTAGGTGGGTTGTTCCTTCTCATTTAGACCTTTCTAGAAATATACTTATAAATACAACCAGAGGTGTGTTTCCATTCACAGACTAGTTGCTGTTTACTTTTATTAAAGAACGACTTAAGCTCTAGGTAATTACTGAAAAATAAAAGGTCTGTGTAAGTGCTTGATGGGACTGTTTCTGGAAGAGGGTTGATTAGAACTCAGAGGCTTAGCTTGATTGACTACTACCCAACAGGCCTGTATCCAGTGCAGTCTCTCTGCCTCCTCCACTTTCTCACACTTCTCTTCACTTTCCTCTCTCTCTCTCTTTCTCTCCCCTCAAGTTTAAAAATGGAAAAAAAAAACCCTCAAAATTTACACAGTATGAAAGTATAGTCAGTGACAGCATATGGACGCCTCTTCAGTCATCCTCCTAAACGCCATCTCCTTTGTCCAGGCAACCGCAGAGTTTGTCTCCTCTCTCCTGTCCCCGCTTTTTCATCTCCCTGTTACGCACATACTTACTGCCAAAGTGTTAATAGAGCTACCTTGTTTTAAATAAAATTTCCAGGGACTACAACAGTAATATTTGTTTGCAACTGAGCATTTGTGAAAAATGCAAAAAATTATCTCATAACCCACAATCGCGTTATCTGGAAATAATGACCATTAATCATATATTTCTACCCGTTATTTTTCCCTTTGCGTGCGTCTGAATATGTGTGTCTGTCTGCAGTTGTGTGATGCATGTGGGTGGGTCGATGTGTGTGCGATTGCCGTGGAAGCCTGGGATTGACTTCAGATGTCTTCCACAATCATTTTTTCACTCTATTAAAAATTTTTTTTCTTTTATTTAATTTTGAGATTACAATATATTATAATTTCATCTCACCTGTCCCTTCATCCCTCTAGTTCTCCCACCTCCCGCTCCTTGGTCTCTTTCAAACGCATGGCCTTTTTATTTTATTAGTTATTGCTATACTCATGTATGTATATGTATTTCTAAATATAACCTGGCCAGTCTATAATTCCACTTGCATGCATATTTTCTGGGCTGACCATCTTGTATTAGGTAACTAATCGATGTACTCTTGCCTGGGAAAGCCTGTTTCCCCCACTTTCGGTATTGTTTAGTTGCCTATAGATCTTTGAACAAGATTGAGGCCTCACAGGCTGACCTCTGTCGACTTTGCCTTGTCTGTTATTGCACGTGTCTGTTATTGCACGTGTCCAGCTCATGCCTAGGCACTCATGTTGGTGAGACTTTATGCGTGTAGCTTCTGGCATTCCTAGGAGACACAATCTCTCAACAAACTCTCTGAACCTCTGGCTTTTACAATCTTTCTATCCCCTCCTCAGCAATGTTCCCTGAGCCTTAGGTACTGGAGTCATTTTGCATATCTTGGTGGTAACTAATACCTCCCTAACTAGACTTAAGATCTACTCAACAAGACGGGACTCATGCCTGGTACTGGAGATTAAGCCAACTTCCCAGGGTGAAGTCATGGATCTTGGTGAAGAACCTACAACCCACCCACTTTACTGAACCAGCATAACCCCGTGTTACACTCTAAATTTCTGTCCTTATACCCACAGATAAGCGTAGTCTTCATCCCTCATCAAGGAAACGTCTTCATAACAGAAGGAGATCACTACTTGGGATGCAGGTGCGTGCTGCTATGCCTGGCTTTTTGCTCAGGAGCTTGGGATCTAAACTTCAGTCCTCAAGATTGTTTTGCAAACTTTACTGACTAAACAAACCATCTCTCAAGATATCTATCCATGTATGTATGTATGTATGTATGTATGTATGTATGTATGTATGTATGATCTATCTATCTATATTGTATGTATGTATCTATCTATCTTTATCTATCTATCTATCTATCTATCTATCTATCTATCTATCTATCATCTTTTGTTTTTCAAGAGGAGTTTCTCTATGTAGCCCTGACTGTCCTGGAACTTCCTATGTAGACCAGGCTGGCCTTGAGCTCAGAAATTTGCTTGCCTCTGCCTCCTGAGAGCTGGGATTAAAGGCATGCACCACCACCGCCCTGCTGACATTAAAATATTTTAAGCGTTGGGATAGCATATGAGTGTTTTCAAGTTTCCTGCTTACTGATTTGTCAACTCTGGACAACCCCTACAGGCTTCCTGCTGTGAAGAAGGCAGGTGAGGGGTGGGGGTGTGGGGGGGGTGAGTGGGTTGGGGGCTGGGGGGCAGTCTAACAAAAACTCCCAACTAAATTGCTGGCTTTCACGCCTGGCATTTGTCTGCTCTGGTGTTTGATTCTCCTAATGGCCATCTTTTAAGGCCATGGGTAACATCAATGGTTTCTATTTTCTGACTGGATTTTAGATGTTTTCATAGACTCCTTGTCATGAAGAAAATGAATAAATCAGAAGTGTGAATGCTTTTCTACTCTCTCTTCCAGTTTTCCATTTGCTTTTTTAGGGGAAGGGGTTTGGGGGAAGGTCTCACTTTGAACTCCGAATCCTTCTACTTGTGAGTGCTGGGATTATAGGCATGCACTTTGACACCAGGCCACCGTTGTTCTTCTATTTTTATGTGGTCACACTATAAAGCCTTCCCATCTCTAGTACATTTCAATGCCTTCTACTACCTCCATCAGTACCTCCTTGCCCTTGGGATAAAGTCCAAAGTCTCCAGTGTAATAAAAAGCAAAAAATAAAATAAAATAAAATAAAATAAATAAATAAAATCCCCCAAGGTCTGGCCCTATGCTATCTCCATAGCCTTATCTCCAGGCCCTGGAGTTCTCACTGTTTTTTACTGGCCTCCTGCCCATCAGGCCTCTTGTCTTCCTTGTGCACATATTGTCAGTTTTAACTCTGAAATTCAAACTTATTTCTTTCTTAGAATTACATTTATTTATTCTCTGCGTGTATGTGTTCATCTGTGTGTGTGTGTGTGTGTGTGTGTGTGTGTGTGTGTGTGTGCATGCTCACATACATGCCCTAGCATGCTTGTGGAGGCCAAGAACAACTTGCAGGAGCCGATTGTCTCCTCCCACCGTGTGTCTTCTGGGAATGGGACTCAGGTTGTCAGGTCTGGTGATGAGTGTCACCTCCTGAGCCTCCAGTTCCTCTTCCTTCCTTTCTTCCTTCCTTTCCTTTTCTTTCGGACAGGGTCTCACTATGTAGCCCAATAGGGCTGGGACTTAACCATGACATAGCAGGCTTTTCTCAGACTCACAGAGATCCCCAGGCCTCTGCCTCCTTAGTGCTTAGCGGGGTTAAAGGTGTGCACAACCATACTAGGTCCCCAAACTTATTTTCTTTGAGAAATTTTGTACTTGGGCCTCAAGAGTCAGATTCACTACACTGTTTTTTTTTGTTTTGTTTTGTTTTGTTTTTGTTTTTAGACAAGCTCTCATGGAACCCAGGCTGGCCTTGAACTTGTTCTGTAGTTAAGGATGACTTTGAACTCTTGATCTTCCTGCCTCTACCTCCCAAATGCTGGGGTAACAGGCACAGCCATCATATTCTGCTTCTCCTTGCATCCTTCTTTTCTTTTTTGAATAGAAGCGTTCTTCCTTCTCCTTTTCCTAGATGGCCAGTGCCTGGCATTGGTCCCTCTTCCTGTTTCTGTTGGAAAACGTTCACAGTAAGCTCCCATTGCAGGCTTGGGTGTCTGCTTCCTCTTCAGTGTGGGAATTGAGACTGTGTGTTTCTGTCTTGTGTGTCTACCATGGGGAGGCTGGAATGCTGCCCACAGAGTGAATGAAACAGAAAAATGAGGTGAGAGGGCTATTTTGTTTGGTTGGTTTGGTTTTTCAAGACAGGACTTCTCTGTGTAGCCCTGGCTGTCCTGGACTCACTTTGTAGACCAGGCTGGCTTTGAACTCAGAGATCTGCCTGCCTCTGTCTCCCTGAGTGCTGGGATTACAGGTTTGTGCCACCACACTTGGTGTTTTTGATTTTTGTTTGTCTGTCTGTCTGTCTGTCTGTTTGCCTGATACATGGTCTTACTCTATAGTCCTGTCTGGACTTACATTTGTAAATTTGTGGCAAGCGTCCTGTGCCTGCTGGGATTACATGTAACCAAACTGCTATGCCTGCCTCAAACACTCAAATAAGAAGTTTTAACAGAGATTAATCAGTGCACTTGTGATTTTTCTTTCTTAAACTGATTTTTACTGTACAACATTTCCCTGGTTTCATTTATGCTTTAAAAAATTATTTACTTATTTTTTATCACCTTGAATGTCTATCTTCTCCTTTGGGGAAACAATTCGAGGGGAAAATAACGTCTGCCAGTACTACAGGTGAGCGAACCTGTAATCCCAGCAGGCACAGGACGGTTGCCACAAATTTACAAATGTAAGTCCAGGCAGGACTATAGAGTAAGACCATGTATCAGGCAAACAGACAGACAGACAAACAAAAATCAAAAACACCGAGTGTGGAGGCAGGTATAAGAATAAAGACCTTGTCAGGAGGTGGTGGCACATGCCTTTAATCCCAGCACTTGGGAGGCAGTGGCAGGTGGATCACTGTGAGTTCGAGGCCAGCCTGGTCTACAAAGTGAGTCCAGGACACTCAAGGCTACACAAAGAAACCCTGTCTCAAAAAGTCAAAAAAAAAAAAAAAAAAAAAAAAAAGAAAAAGAAAAAAAGAAAAAAAGAAAAAAAGAAAAGAAAAGAAAGAAAAAAAGAAAGAGAAGAATAAAGACCTTAATGAATATAATCTAGTTTTAGAATTTTTATTTTTAACTGATTTATTTATTTATTTATTTATTTATTTATTTATTTATTTTTCTCTGTGTATATATCACACACATGCGTGGATGACAAGGCACATCCGGAGGTCAGAGGACAATTTGTGGGCGGTAGTTCTCTTCTTCACCTTGTGAAGTCTGGAGATGGAACTGTGATCACCAGGCTGATAGTGAGTGCCTCTACCAGATAAGCCATCTCATTGGCCTAAAATTTTTGGTTGTTCTTTATTTTTGAGACACAGTCTCATGTAGGCCAGGGTGGCCTCGAACTCACTGTGTAGGCTCCCATTCCCCGATCTCTTGCCTCTACCTCCCGAGTACTGGCTGGGATTACAGACGTGCGCCACACACCCTAGCTGATAGTTGACAGTCTTTAGGAAAAAAAATTTACTATGAAAACTTGGCTTCTATAATTCTTCAGAGCTTTCCAGTAGCAAGAAGATCCTGGAAAGACACGTGTATAGTTACTCACGGATACATAGATCAAATAATTTAAGAATATACAAACTGTTATGAAGTCAACATGACAATTCTGGGCAAACAGCCGAAACTGTGTGTCTTTCTTTAACTTTATATAGTATATGTTATACCTATTAAAAAACGGCCTCCTATGTATTCTATTTCTGGTCAGTGAGCAAAGAGCTGTTGCCTAGCAACCAGTGGCTTCTGCTTGGTTGATATATAAAATGGAAAACAGTGCAGATCAGAGGCAAGTCATTTCAACTACCAGGAGTTCTGAACCACAGCTTTTTTTTTTTTTTCCAGACAAGTTGCTTCCAACTTACTTGGTTTAGAGTTTTTCGTATTCCTAAAATATACAGCTGTATCATGCTATCACTAATTATTTTTAAAGAACACAAACTAAGACATACAATGCAAACTAGAACATAAAAAGGAATACCTTAGAGATTAAATGGCCGCGGAACTTTCTGTTTGTTTTGCACTTGAAAGCAAAGATTATTTGTTCAGTTGTTCTGAGTAACAGCATTTTATAGTTTGAGTACCTTGATTTTGTTTAAACTAAAAAACAAGTTTACTCTACAATTAATCCCATGGATTAATCCCATGGTGGTGCATACCTGTGATTCCAGTACTTGGGAAGTAGAGGTAGGAGACCACGAGTTCAAGGCCAGCCAAGTTTGGAGCTAGCTTCATGAGACTCTGTTTTAAAAAAAAACAAGCAGGAACAACAAAAATAGGCCTGCATTTAGCTATTAAAATTTTTCCAAGCTCTGATTTTAATTCTTTATTCAGGAAGAAAATAATTGTTTATGACAGAAGGAAACGCAAAATTTAATGTTTTAAAATCCTAGTACAGAATTTTAATATCTATCTGTGGAGAAATTGAGGAAAGTGGTTAAGCATACACATGACTGCCCAGGTGCCAGCTTGCGAAAAGTTCCTAAGCTTTGAAGTATTATATTAAAGAGTTTGGATAGAAAAGTTCACATGGAAGAAAGAAGATGAAGAAGAAGAAGAAGATGAAGAAGAAGAAGAAGAAGAAGAAGAAGAAGAAGAAGAAGAAGAAGAAGAAGAAGAAGAAAGAAGAAATTCATATACTGAATTCTTGAGTTGCATACAGCTTATTATTTCTATAAGAAATATTCATTATCTTGGTGTGGGGGATGAGGGTCTCACTATGTTGCCTAGGCTGATCTTGAACTAGAAATTATGTGAGACTGATGTCTTCTCCTCTTAAGAGCTGACACTACAGGTTTGTACCACCATGCCTGGGTAGGTCTTGCCATATTTAGTAAAATGATTATTTGTTTTGGTATTGTATTCATTTAACTAGGTTTTTCACAAAAATTACTTGCTCAAAAAAGAGTAGGTTTTTTTTTTTTCTCCTCATTTTCTCTTCTTTTTTCTTCTCATAGTGGTCGGAGATTCTGTGGTGGTAAGAATTACCTAGCTGCTGCCAATGAAAAAACTAGCCGACCAACTGAACCTAAAGAGTTTTGGGGTAAAGTACTTGTGGTACCGTGGATGTGCTCAGATGAGAGCCAGGTTTGGGGGTGTGTTGGAGCCTTAGGCATTCCATAAGACTTTGTGGGTCTTTCCTTGTCTTCAGAAACTTTCTGTGGTTCTTGTGATGGTCGGGGAGAGTATGTACCAGTGGTTCTCAACCTTCCTGATGCTGTAACCCTTTAAAATAGTCCCTCGTGTTGTGGTGATCCCCCAACCGTCCAACGATTTCATTACTACTTCCCAACTGTAATTTTTCTACTGTTATGAATTATGATGTAAATATCTGATATGCAGGATATCTGATGTGTGACCCCCACAAGAGGTCATGACCCATAGGCTGAGAACCCCTGCTTGATAATCTTGCTCTGTGATTGAGTGAGTTGGGAATTGCGGGGAGAGGTGACTTGGTCTATTCAGCTTCCGTGGTGGGGGCAGCGTGTATGTATTTATAGGACTTTCTCTAAAGGGAAAGAACAAATTCTATGGGTATATATATGGAGCTATAAGCACATGCTCTACAGGCATGACTGAAATACTATATGTTCAAAAGTCTCTACTAAGGTGAATTTCTGGTGTCTACAGCCAGCTCCTCTGTGACATAATTACTTCTTTTGTCTCATGTTTCTCAACTCTAGAACAAATTAAAAGCTCATCAATTCTAATAATTTATTATTCATGGTAAAAAAAATAATTGTTTGGATGCTACTTACATCTTTTGAGCCTGAGTGAATGTGGAAGCCCAGGTAGACTTAATAAAACAGTGGGACATTCCAGAAGTGCCTGTGAAACACCAGTGGCCAACCTCCCTGCATCTCTCCATTAGCGACCAGCTCCTGAAACAAAAGCCCAGAGAGGAATCCTGGGCAAAAATGTAAGTTTCTTTTTCACACATTGTCAAGCTTAAGTAGGCTTTGGCTACTATGGCCTCATAACAGTGCCAGAACAGGCTTTCTCTCCTGGGTCCGCCATGCTCAGTGTGAATTTTCCACGCATGCTCTAAGCTCACGGTGTAGCCAAGGCTGCTCTTGAACGCCTTATTCTTTTGCCTCCACCTCCCGAGTGTTGGCACTGTAACATGCTTAGTTGGCATAGTTAGGACACACACAAACTATGAGCATTTAAATGTGACCAAGTATAGGAAGCTATTGTGATTTTGTCTTTTGTTTTAGAGACATTTAAACACTTTAGATCAATGGGAAATACATGTTTAGAAGAGATTTGGAGGTGGCAGTGTCCTAGGCCTGGGAAAGGGGGTGAGTTGGGATCAAGAGTGCAGGTAGAATGCCTGGTCTAGCAGGAGGTATAGATTTGGGGCCAGCAAGAAGGACAACTAGGAAAGGCTTCTGCTGCCAAGCCTGAAGACCTGGGTTTCATGCCTGGAGCCCACATGGCAGAAGGAAAGAATTGGCTCTGACCTTCATATGTGTGCTGTGGCATGTGCATGCTTATAGGGCACACACACAATAGATAGATAGATAGATAGATAGATAGATAGATAGATAGGCAGATAGGCAGATAACATGTAAAAAGGCATTTAAAATATTATTTTTTCCTTGTTCAGGCAATGACAAAGGAGAAAAAAATGATGAAGAACCAAGGGAACTTCAAGCACAAGAAACTTATTGTCTGTCAGAGGTGCTTAATTTACAGAGGGTGAGCTTGGAAGGCTGAGGATGCGGCTCAGAAGCAGAGTGCTTGCCCAGCATGTGTCAGTGAACCACAACACACACACACACACACACACACACACACACACACACACACACACACACGAGTAAAGCTTGGAATAGCATCTGGAGAATTATGTCCCTCTTTAACAAGGATGGGAGGATGGCCAAGGGTGGTGGCACATGCCTCTAATCTTTGCATTCCCAGGACAATGGAGGTGACACGTAGGAGGTTCTTAAAGGATACCCAGATCCTCTGTCCTCTGTAGGCTGCAAGTGGCAGACCCTGATGAATCAGAGCAGGCACCGTGGCAACCTAATTAGCTCATGGGGTGGAACCAGGAAGGATGCCAGGGGCCTGCAATTGTGAGTGTCAGGACTCCTGTGTCCCTCTCATTACCTCCTGTGTGCTAACCTCAGTCTCTCTAGCCTATTTTTCTCAAGAGGCAAACATGTCCCCAGAGTCTCCACTAGACAGAAGGGAGTCTGTTTTCTCTAGAAACTTAGTTTTTAAATCCTAGGAAAAGAATTCATGTCTGTGAGAGGGGAAGATGGATTTTGTGTGGAAGTACTTTGATTGAGGGTCATTGACCGGGTTTGGAAGGCAGAACCGGGCAGGGGGTGTTCCCCTAAAGAAGTGTGGAGCAAGGTCCCCAAAGCAAAGAGACAACAACAGTATTTGCGTGCTCATCAGCTGCAAAGAGCTTGCAGCAGATGTGAAGCGCTGAACTGTTTGTGTGTATTTACCTGCCACATAAGAAAGGAAATTAAGCAAGTATGAACTTTACCCAGTGAAATTTATAATCAGTCAGGGACTACAGACTGTATAGGTAATGATGATTTAAGATAGACGATATTATTACCAGCGGGCTGTAGAGAGCAGGACTATACTGACTGGAGGGAGAGAGGCAAAGAAGATGCAGTGGACCTTAGGGAGCATCAGGATTCTGCCGGGCAAGGGGTGTTAACTAAAGACTGGTGATAAGAGATGGTCTTTCTGGCTGAAGCATTTGGGGGATGTATACAGAGGGTATTTGGGGGGGGGGCCCAAAGAGGCTAGCTACAAAGAGGTGATATGCATTAAAGTTATGCTGTGGGTCCTTGAGCACCAGATTTTAGGAATTATCCTGACCTTTCTCTAACAGAAACCAGCGGGGGTGTCTCACTGCATGGATCTTAAGGGGGAAGAAAGCTGTCAGTATCTGAAAGGAAAAAGAGTTACCTGTTACACTGATCTATTAGTAGCTCTGATTTGAATACATGCCAGAGATAGACACAAAAGTTGGCAGCATACGGCTTGAGGTGGGAAAATTAAGCAAGAAGTAACACACACACACACACACACACAGAGAGAGAGAGAGAGAGAGAGAGAGAGAGAGAGAGAGAGAGGGAGAGAGAGAGAGAGAGACTCAGTCTGGTCTTGAGGTTGTGATCTTTCTGTTTCAGCCGCCCACGTGCTAGGATTATAGGCATGCTCTGCCCCACCGGGCTAAGAAGATCAATTTGAAATCATGTATAAATTAGTGATGCTTGAAGGAGGACCAGCAGTAGCATTGCTTGGGGATTGGGTAATGATTCAGAATCGTAGACATTAGATTTTCCAAATGAGAAACTCAGCAGGAGGCCCAGCAAGCTGCTGTGGTTTATAGGGTCTCCAGGTGATTCTAGTAGATGCTAAATTTGAGAATCACGTCTCAATTCCTGGAACGTATAAATATTACTCTTTCTGGGGCGGAGGAGGGCATGGGGGAGAGATCTGCAGATGTGATTAACGTCTAGTGACAGATGTTATCCTCGGTTACCTGGTTGGGTCCTAACTTTCATCACATGTGTGCTTATAAGGGACAGAGAGAAGGTGAGAAAGCAGTGTGATCACGGGGATGGGGGGTTGGGGGTGGAGGTAGGGGTGGGGGTAGGGGTAGGGGGGGTGGGGAGGAGGAGGGGAGTGGGGAGGGGGAGGGGATGAGGGGACAGAATCTGCAGTGGTACCATTGTTAGCCACCAGATGCTGAAAGGGAACAGAAGGGATGCAGATGCAGTTGTGAGCTCCTTGGTGTCAGGCCAGTGAAAGTAATTACAAGGGACTGGAAGATAGCTCAGTGCTCAAAGGCACTTGCTGGTCATTATTTTTTTTTAATTTATTTTTGTTATTATTATTTTGCTTCTCAGCATCTATATCAGGAGACAAAAACTACCTGTAATTCCAGTTCCAACGGATCCTACACTCTCTTCTGGCCTCTGTGGGCCCCTGCCTATGTGCATGCAGTACACATATGGTGCACATATAAACAAGCAGGCGCACACACATAGGATGAAAAAAAATCAAAACATTGATTTCAAATTTCTGGGATCTAGAATCATAAGAAAATGAATTTTGGCTGCTTTAAGCCACAGAGCTTGATGCAATTTGTTATTGCAGCTACAAGAAGCAAATACATACTGAAGTAAGGAAGAAAGAATTGTAGGCTAAAATATTTAAAATATTTATATTTGCTGTTATTTTAAGATGCTAAAGGTGGTAATTAATTCCTTTGTGCTAAGTAAAACTTGTCATATCTAAAACATTTTAGTGGTACAATTGGTACAGTGGTACAATTTACCACTGATGTTAAGGTGTAATCAATTTCATGAGGTTGACATCAGAGAGGACCTTTAATTACCTTGATTTCCGCATGATAACTAGTTCCACATGAAAGCAGGCAAAGTCTGTTGACAGGAATCGACAAAGAAAAACAAAATCAGGAGGCATTTCGATTAGAGAAAAAAATTTGCATAAGTTAGCAAGCACAGACAAGTAAGTGGCCTTGGGAAATGAAAGCGGTTTTTATTCATGAGAAAATGCTTCGTAAGAAATATGAAAGAGTTTATATCTATAATGCATGCTACTTGGTAAATAAAGCTTTTTAAAAGCTTCCTGGTAGTTCCCAATGTGCTATTTGTCTTATGTGTAATGTGTCTCAGATGCACCAGAGGCACACACATGTATATATTCCCATTTAATTCTTGGAACTACTCTATGAGCAGAGCAAAATTTAAAAGGACTGTTGTATTGCAGATTAGGAAAATGGTGCCTACAGAAGTTGAGTGAAACAGGTGAATATTAGAACTGAGTGTGGCGCCTGCGCTACCGCGGTACCGAGTCGAGGGCGAGGAACTGCGGATTTAACTCATGCACACACATGTACACACACACACACAATAACACAGCGGGTCCTTCGTGCTAAGAGAGCAGCAGCAGCAGCAGCCGTGGCAGCGGTTTATTATTCTCCTTCCCAGAGTTCCAAAGAGCCTTCTTATAGGCAGCAAAACAGGAATCCTCCTCCCAGGTGAAATCCCTCAAGAGGTGATTGCACACAGGAGGAAAAGTCTCGAGGAAGGGAGGGGCGCGTTCTCAGAGCAGTAAACATGACTAGCTAACCAAGATAGACACAGACATGGAAGCTGCTAGAAACAGGACATGAAACAGCAAGATAGGCAGGCAGCCCCGTCGGGCCTGGTTCCTACAACCGAGAAACTACCAACAATAATTATGATTCCTGGATTGAGGGGGTTATGCTAGTGAGGCAGGGGAGCAGCGTTCTGCCTAAGGCTCTGAACCTTGCTTTGCACAGAAGCTTCAGAATTAGCATATGGAGGAAACTGGCTGAAATCTCCAGCTGGGCTGCACCTGAAGGGGACCTGGGGCTCATTACAACATTAAAATGCTCGCCCCTGGGTAGAAATTCAAGATGCTAATGAGACACGCAATTCATGAAGTTGTCTATGTTATTACACATAGCAGATACAAGCATGTGCAGAAAAGTGCACATAGCCAAAAAACAAAACAAAACAAGAAAACCAACTGTGCCCTGCAAATGATAACCCCAAAGCCTATGTCCTGGGGAGATGGCTCAGTGGTTAAAGTATTTTCCACTCAAGCAGCATAACTGGAGTTTTGATGCCCAGCACATACCTAAATTGATGTGGCTACCAGCCTTCCATTCTGGCTGGCTGTGGAAGACATACAGGAGATAGCCAGTGCAAGCTAGCCAGCAAGACTGCCCAAACTGGTCAAGTCTGGGCGTCACTGAGAAAGCTTGCCTCAAAGAATAAGGTAGAAGAGCGATGGAAAAAGACATCAACCATGCGCCACATCCACACATATGCAGCCGCACCTCTGTGCATGTGTGCCAACAAGCATGCAAGCATGCACACATACACACACACACACACGCACACGCACACACACACATGCATGAGAAGGGTGAAACACCCCCAAAACCAACTGATTGTGTCAGAGGGCAGATGAGCCAAACTATCTTTGCTCCCTCACTTCCGTGTCTCTTTTTCTAACAAATCACCCTGACTTCTGCTATGACTGTGTCTCTGCCAAATTCTTTGCCCTAAAGCACCAGAATTGGAAAACCCAAGGTGCCTACTGATGATGTTTAAGGGTACCAGCAGTCCCTGCTTCCCTATGGGGGATCTATTCCAAGACCCCAGGGAATGTCTGAAACTACAGATAGTACAGAACCAAACCTATGGTTTAAAGCTTCCCCCCCCCCCCCATCTTAACAGCATTTACACACATTTTACAGCATGAGGTGTGAGTGTAAAACAGCACCTTTCCCTCTTAGACTCCCATGGACATATAGATGGCTTGTTCTTGCTGTGAGTCCTAGCAATTACAGCATACATTTTTTTTTCTTTTCTTCTTGATCATTTTTCACTTTTTCAAGAACACATCTTAAGGTTTTTCTTTGCACAGCAGAATCACCAGCATTACTATTCATGTGCTTTAGGGTCACTTGCAGGATATTTTGGGTTTTGTGTCTTGAACACACTCACTGTAATACTGATGCCACTACATTCAAAACAGCTCAGCCGTTCAGTGACCCTCCCAGGTGACCGAGGGCAACTACTCATCTCTAGACTTGACTCACACCTGCAGAGATCCTTCAGGTTTCTATAAAGATTCTATAAAGAATCTATCTAGAGATTCTATAAAACACGGCTTGCTGGGCCCCCTGCTGAGTTTCTCATTTGGAAAAATCTAGAATAAAGCCCAAGATTCTGACAATTAACCAGTTCCCAGGAAATATTGCTCTTGGTCTTCCTTTGAGCCCCTCTAATTTATCTGTGCTTTAAAACTGATCTTCTTAGCCAGGTGTGGTAGAACAGATGCAGGTGGGTATGGTACGCAGGGTGGGTACCTGGGAAAAATCAAGGATCCATGTCCTAGGCAGGGACAGCTGAGATTTCATCAGAATGGCAGGCAAGTTAAAGCTTAATGGTTATTTCTAGAACATTCTTTGTAATGTTTTGAGGTAGTGGAAACCAGGAAAAGTTAAAGTTGGGTAGGGAATGGCTATTGCAACTATGCTGTAGCTCAGAGGCCCTGTGATCTACTTCATTCCACTTGCTAGGTGGCTGCTAAAACTTTCCTGCGTGTTTTGAACAGTGCTTATTAAGTGCCCGACGTGCCACGAAGAGAGAAGAACTGCCCGTGTAGACGGAGTGAACAGGTAGAAGAAAGAGCGTAATACCAAATGCCGCGGTTGGCAACGGTGGCACATGCCTGTGATCCTAGCACTGATAGGTGGAGGCTAGTGGAAGGTCAGGAGTTCAAGGTTATCCTCACCTACATAGTAAATTTGAGGTCAGTTTGAGGTACAAGAAATTTTAGACATACACATATTCAAATGACCAAACAAATGAGAAGTTGTCTTTCTTTAGGGGGAAAATTATGTGTGTGGGGAAAAATCAAAGTTACACATACATAGTAAAATGATATGAATTTGGGAGGCGAGGATTAACTGAAGAAAGAGGCCCAAGAGCACATAGGAAGAAAAGGAGTGGGTGTAGCAAGAAGCCAGACCCTCAGGAACAACAGGCCCCCTGTCCCACAGAAGGCCTCTCTGGTCCATGGAAGTCACCTGGCTGGTGAGCCTGCGCCTGAAGAAGACCGCTTCGCTCAGCTGCCTCAGCGCAGTCTCAGAGGCTGACTCAGGTTTGTCTCTTCTGGCTGCCAGAGCCTATTTTCTATTTACTTAGGCTTAATCAGGGTTTCCAGCGTGGCCTGCCAGGGTGCCAGCAGCCGCTGGTTTAAGGCAGCAGAGGAACTGGCCTTGGGGTTTTTCCATGCCCAGGCTAGTGCTTTTCTGAGGAAGAAAATGAATGGGTGTGTTGTCACCTTTACAGCTGCTCCAAGAATTATTGAAGTCTCCATAACTTGTCTGCTTCTGGTCGCTTGTCTTGGTATAAGCCTAAATTTGTTATTTTCACAGAAATTGGGAAGGAGTCTGAATAGCCTTTACCAGGAGGTTTTGAACTTTTTTTTTTTTAGTTTATTTTTGTTGTTTTGGTGTATGTGTGTGTGCGCGCGCGCGTGCAGGTGTATGTGTGTGTGTTCATGTGGAGGCCGAAGGTCAACATTACGTGTCTTTCTTAGTTGCTATCTGCCTAGTTGAGACATACCCTACACTGTGCACAAAGCTGACTGGTTTGGCTAGGGCAGCTGCCAGCAAACCCCAGTGAGCCACCTGTTTGGTGTCCCCAGTGATAAGATTCAGGGGCACGGGCTCCTGCCTGACTTTTTATGTTTTGTTTTTTAAATCTAACCTCAGTTTTTAATTTGTTTGTTTTATTTTGTTTTTGACACAGTGTATTAATGTGTAATCCTTGGAACATAGATCAGGGTGACCTCAAAGACATAGAAATCTATCTACATCATATTATCCAGGGCTTGAATGAAAGTCACATGCCACCAGGGCCCACAAAGGTGCACGTCATACAGGGTCCCAGTGCTCAGAAGGGGGGAGGGTAGACATGAGCTCCCATCCCTAATAAAGATGCTATCTCCAGTTGACATCCCTTGCAAGGGGAAAATTCATTTTCTCCAATGGAGTCTCGCTGGGTATATAAACCACCTGTAAAGCTAGGCCCCACACCCAGCAATAGACGGCTGACACTAAATGAACTCAATATTTTTGTAGATATTTTGTCTCATGTTGCTTTGTTTGCTTGGGTTTTTTCCCCCCTTAACTTATTGCTGTTCTGCTTGTATATTATGGCTTCCAATTTTTTGCTTTTATAGGTTTTGTTTGTTTGTGTGTTCCTTGTGCCTCCTCTTTGTTATTATTATCTTATTACGGTTTGTTTGTGTGTTTGTTTTCGAAAGAGAGAAATAGAAGGCGTGCAGTCAGGTGGGCTGGGAGGCAGGAGGAACCTGGGAGAAGTTGGGGGAAGGGAACCATAGTCAGAATATACTGCATGGAAAAATTATTTTCAATTAAAAAAAAGTCATGTGTCACCACACCTGGAGTATATTAAGAATAACCTCTAGTGGGAGAAAGCAGGGCTGAGCTCAAAGACCATCTCATGAGGTAGCTCGGGAAGGAGAACCAGTAACGTAATGACTAATGGTGCCCCTGTTAGCAGCACTTGTCACACAATCATGAGGAGCAGAGTCCAGACCCCAGCACCCTCATAATGAGCCTGGCGCCCTGCACATGTCTGTAACTCCGGTTCCAATGGGGGTAGAAACAGGAGGAGCTCTGCAGCTGGCTGGCTTCAGCCTACCCAAGAAAATGTGAACTTCGGGTTCTGGGAGAGTTCCTGTATGGAAACAAATAGTCCAAGATGATAGACAGGGACATCCATGCCTTCTTCTGCCCTGTGTATTATACACAAGCCTGTACCAGTACACATATGTGCACATATGCTCACACAGACATAGGCACATACATATAAATAAGTAAATCTTTAAAATAATTTGCAATACTATTTAAAATAATTTTTTCTTTCCAAGTAGTAAAACAATTTAAATAAATAAATAAATTGTTTTTTAAGTTTTATTTTTATTATTTTAATTATGTGTGTGTGTGTGTGTGTGTGTGTGTGTGTGTGTGTGCGCACATGAATGTGAGAGCTCTCAGAGCTCAGAGGTATCAGATTTCCCCTGTAGCTGGGGTTACAGGCAGTTGTAAGGTGCCTGATGCAAGTGCTGGGAATTGAACTCAGGTCTTCAGGAAAAACAGTGTGTGCTCTTAACCACTGAACTATCTCTCCAGAGCCAAGGAATTGCTTAGCATGTATCAATATATCATATATTTGTGATGTGTTGTTTTCTTAAGTTCTAAGTTCTATCTCTTCTGTGTTTGCTGTGTACAAAGGTTCATATGCAACACATAAGGACTGGCATCCCCACTGTGATAAAGACGTGAAGATGCATAGTGTCCTAGTCAGGGTTTCTACTGCTGCGATGAAACGTCATGACCAAAGCGACTTGGAGAGGAAAGGGTTAAATCATCTTATGCTTCCACATCATTGTTTATCATTAAAGAAAGTCAGGTCAGGAGCTCAATCAGGGCAGGGGCCCGGCGGGGTGCTGCTTACTGGCTTGCTCCTCATGGCTTGCTCAGCCTGCTTTCTTATGGAATCTAGGACCACCAGCCCAGGGATGGCCCCACCCACAATGGGCTGGGCCTTCCCCCATCAATCACTAATTAAGAAAATGTCCTACGGGTTTGCCTACAGCTGGATCTTATGGAGACATTTTTTTCAACAGAAGCTTCCCAGCCGCAGTAGCAAGCTCACCACGCAAGGACGTGGCTTGGGAAGGGGATTCTGGCCCCTTTGATCCTGGACGATACTGTCGGCACATCTTTTTTACCAGCTGAGTCCTGCCTGTCTTAGAGTTTTTTTCTCATTGCTGTGATAAAATACTCTGACAGGCACAATTTAAGGGGGAGGGTTTATTCTTGGGGTACAGCCCACCATGGCACGGAGGTCAAGGCTCTCGAAGCAGCCAACCCTATGCTTTCCACAGTTAAGCATCAGAGGGCCGTCAAGTCGTCCGCGCTGCTACCCTGGATTCCCAGATGATCCATTCACATCTAAGATGTGTCTGTCCGCCGGGCGTGGTGGCGCACGCCTTTAAACTTAGCACTCGGGAGGCAGAGGTAGGCACATCGCTGTGAATTCCAGGCCAGCCTGGTCTACAAAGCAAGTCTAGGACAGGACAGTCAAGGCGACACAGAGAAACTGTCTCGAAAACCTCCCCCCCCAAAAGTGTCTTTCCACATCAATTAATGTAATCGAGATAATCTCTCATAGTCATATGCAGGAGTCCCATCTCCCAGCTGACTGTTGATTTTGTTAAATTGACAATTAACTCTATCATATACCACTAAACCGTATTTCCTGTCTCTGGAGCTTATGGAGAATGAATGTGATAGAATTCTAGGAGTGGATACAAATCATTCTCATTTTGGAAAATGAGACTTTTTTTTTTTTAATTTGGTACTGAGATACCAAAGCCTGGCAGATACCAACTAGAAGGATAGAAGGAGAGGCTGTCTTTTTTTTTTTTTAATTGTGAGTGTTTTGCATGTGTGTACGTTTGTGCACCACATGCTTGCCTGGTGCCTCTGGGGCAGATGCTGCCAAATTCCTTGGAACTGGATTTACAGAATGTTGTGAGCAGCCATGTGGAAGGTGGGAATTGGCCCCAGATCCTCTGGAAGGGCATCCAGAGCTCCTAACTGCTGAATCGTCTCTCCAGCTGCCGGGATAGATAGCACTCTTCAACAAGAAAGGTCTAAAGTCTGAGACACTGTGAGCACACGCGCGCGCGCAGGCGTTATTACTCATTTCCCCCTACGCCAGGCCAATCCAGACCTAACGTGGCTCTGTCTTTCTGTGTTTCCTTCCTGAACACAGAGTGAGGTGACAGGGAGGAGGCTGAGCCACTGACTCACCAGATGTCTGGGCCAGCTTACTTCCCCTTCTGGTTCTCTTCCTTTGTTTACGTTAGAGCCCTCATCCCGTGGAAATCAATGTGTACCCTTGACAGTGTGCTTTAAGACACGGATGAAAAGGAGGCTCACTCTCCCTACAGGAGTACCTGTAGGAGATCCTATCCTGGGAAACAGCAGCTTTCTCAACAGTGGCTTGTTTTCCCATGAGGTGAACATCTTGTACAAATCAAGGCACACCATCCTGTTTGCTCTCTTGTCCACTTCCCTCCTAGCTACTGGACAGGTTGCCAGAGAGCTTATTTCCTGCCCCTGAATAAAGTTGGCATTTCATCCTTGAGTTTATTGCCAAGCATTGCTCTTTTTTTGTTGCTCTTGTCTTGCTTTAAGAGTCAGGGTCAGTGGGGCTGGAGAGATGGCTCAGTGGTTAAGAGCACTAGCTGCTCCTCCAGAGGTCCTGAGTTCAACTCCCAGCATCTACATGATGGTTCACAGCCATCAGAAATGGGAGATGATGCCCTTTTCTGGTGTTCATGAAGACAGAGCACTCATGTACACATACATGAGTGTGTGTGTGTGTGAGAGAGAGAGAAAGAGAGAGAGAGAGAGAGAGAGAGAGAAAGAGAGAAAGAGAGAGAGCACCAGGGTCTTACTCTAGCCCTGGCTGCTTGGAGTTCACACTCTACTGCCTCATTCTTCAAAGTGGTAAGATTACTGATATGCCACCAAATCTGACTTCACAGCATTACTTCTAAAAAAAGTATCTTAATTACATTATATTTTTATGGGAGTATATGTGTGCATGTGTGTGTGGGTCAGAGGGCAGCTTATGGGTTGCTGAGAATGGTCTGTTGGTTCTTTCCTTCTACCACACACATGCTAGGGACAGAAGTCAAATTCTCAGGTCAGTGGCATACTGCTTGGCCTCCTGGGTCATCACTGTATTCTTCTACAGGTGTAGAGGCATCTGTTCTACACTACAGACTGTTCCTAGGACGGGTTTTGTGACTATATAGTATTTAGAAAAAGTAAAATTCCTCCCCTGGCTAAAAATTTATTCCCAAAGAATTTTGCTTTTACTCTGAATTAGATTTCTTTTATTTTGTTTTATTTTGATTATTTTTTTTTTGTTTTTCAAGTCAGGGTTTCTCTGTGAAGCCTTGGCTATTCTGGACTTGCTTTGTAGACCAGGCTGGCCTCGAACTCACATCAATCCGCCTGCCTCTGCCTCCCGAGTGCTGGGATTAAAGGCGTGTGCCGCCACGCCCGGCTGAATTAGATTTCTTAATAAGACAAAAAGGAGGGAGAGTACCAAAGTAAGTAACAATTCATTAGTCCGGGCATGGTGCTGCACACTTTTAATCCCAGCCCTCAGGAAGCAGAAGCAGGTGGGTCCCTGTGAGTTCGAGGCCAGCCTGGTCTACAATGTGAGTCCAGAACAGCCAGGGCTACACAGAGAGAAACCCTGTCTCAAAAAAGAAAAAAAAAAAAAGCTCATTAATCATCCTGTTGTTTTTATGTCTCAGACCTCAGACTAGTTGTGTGACCCTGGGCTAATTACAGACCAGGAAGTTATGTACTTAATACACAAGCATTTAGTCTCCTTTTCTCTAATGTTTGCACACACACACACACACACACACACACACACACACACACACACAATTTATATATACTCCCATTATGGGACTCGTTAGGCAAGCTCCAGGATCTTTGATACTATTACTTTAAAAGCTTTGGCTTTAGCTTTTTCTCTCAGCAAATGATGGCTGCATTGGTTCAGTTTGGGGAATTAGTTTGAAAGATGAATATATATGAAAGTTAAACATTAGCCTTTTGTTTTAGAAGCAGCACTCTGGTGAATAATTACAACATGTCTTTTCTGACATTTGCTACCTCTCGGCCAGTGCAGCCTGTGCCTTCTGTAACTACCAGTCATGACTTCACTCACTGCCTCACTGGCTTTCTATACCTCATGCCTCTGGGTACCATCTTTTCACTGACTTTGATAGATCTTTACAGCCAGTCCATTCTCTTGAACAGTCAGTGCAGTCTTCCTCCGGATTTTTTGGCACATACCTCAAGCTTGGGGTTTTCAGTGGGAAGTGCTTGGTTCTGTTGCCTCCCAAACCTACGTTCCCATAATTCTCCTCTTTGATGCCCAGCCTTTCAGCCTTTCCACTAGCTCAGGTCTGAAACTGGATTGTTACCTAATGTCTCTCTCTCTCCTGTGGTCCACTTGCCCCCAGATACTTTCTCCCTCTGTACTTGTTCACTACGACTTCTTTCCCCAAGGGCAGCTAGAGCAGATTGTTCCATGTAGAAATGGAGTCAGGCCCCAGGTGCTATGGCATACACTGCAATTCTAGCACGTGGGAGTTGGAGGCAGGAGGATCAGCAATTTAAGACCAGCCTTGGCTAGATAGCAAGTTTGAGGCTAGTTTGGGCTCTATGAGGCCCTAATCGTGGAAAAAAACAAACCAAACAGCAACAATAAAAACAACAGAGTCACAAATCATGTCCCTGCCTGTTCCACGTTCCCTAATTGTTTTCTACTCACAGAACATAAGTCAGAACTTGAAATGGCCGGATCCCTGCAAGGTTTTCCAGTTTGCTTGTTCAACTACCACTACTTTAGTCTCTTTGCTCTTTTTGACCTCGCCAAGAAATGCTCTTATGTCTTGGAACAGAACTGAGAGAGTGAATATATATTACACTTGAGATGGATTAGGCTAGCCTTCTTGGTACATACCGAGTAGCCCAGCCGGGCTGTCTGTACACTGTAGAGCCTGGGAACCTGGTAACTGCTCCATCCTAGAAGGCAGATGACCCCCAACCCCACTCTTGTGCCAAAGGCTGGAGGGTTCCTGGAGAGCCACTGTGCTTTTTCAGTCAGTGTTGCAGCAAGTGTGGCATAGCAGGGGCAACAGGGGCAACAGAAGCAACAGCACGGATGCCTTGTAAGCAAGAAGTAAAGACCTGCAGGCAAAAAGCAACACCCCACCCCCAACCTCCTTATCTATGGGCCTTATCTATGAGCTAGAAGGTAGCATTCACTCTGGTGGAGGCCCTATTCCTCTGTTAATACTCAAGAAATAGATACCTATGGGTGTGTCTCTTGGTTGACTCTAGATCCAACTGAGTTGCCGACAAAGATGAGCCACACCCACCCTGCCCTGTGGTGCCGTGGCTCCCTTGTCATCCCCTTTCCAGGTTTGGTTTTGAGACAGTCCTGGCTTCAGAGCTGCTATCATACCTCGGCTTCTCAAACATGGAGGTTTATAGACCGACCACTGTGGCCCACCACGGCCAAGCTTGTCCATAGTTTTGTCTGGATTCCATCTCCCTTGCTAAGTTCTTTCCTCCCTGCCTCTCAGTACTCTTCATTGCCTCCCCCTGGGTCCCTACCCCTGAAATTCTTGTCACCATCTGATTCAAGGTTCCTTTCATTACAGATTTGGGGCTAATTCTTGTTGGATGTGTCCTGCGCAACGTAAGATGTTTAGAGACATCCCTAACTATGGAATACACTTCTTCAAGTTACGATACGCAGAAGCATCTCTAGATAATGACAAATACTTCATGCTCCTCCCTGGTCCTGGTGGAGAATCGTGACAGACACAGCAGGCATTCTGTCAGTTTATTTGCTTAATTTGTTCCCCTGTTCCTCCTCACTGAGATACAAACTTCACGAGAACAGCAATTGTCATCTCTCTTCCTCACTGATCTAGCGCTTGACAGTTCTTCAACAAATATCACAAGGGAAGGAGGCACCCGGCACCCGCCTTCTCTTATTCTCTTATTGCAAGTTGGCCTTTCTTCTGGCTCACTCCATCTGGAGCTCATTCTCTCCCCGTGGGCCTTTTTCTTTCAGCTGACATTCCTGACCAGCTCTCTTTGCAGGTCTCCGATCAAATGTCACTTGTTGCCAGCCTCTTCCCGGCTCACCCTTTCCCACGCCACCCTCCAGGCCTACAGCTACTATTTCTTTATCGTAGTTTCTGATTGCATTTTCATTTGGAATTATCTCCTTTCTTCTTTTAAAAGTATTTATCTTATTATCTTTCGTTACGTGTATGTGTGTTTCTTTGTGTGCAGGCGTGTGCACACGCCTGTGAGTGCCTTCAGAGGACAGAGGGGCTGGATCCCCTGGAGCTGGAGTTACAGGCAGTTGTGAGCTGCCCTATGCAGGCACTGGGAACTGAACACTCTGCAAGAATGCTATGTGCGCTCGACTGCTGAGCCATCTCTTTAGCCTCATCTTATTGTTTTGTCTACCTATTTTTTTTTTTTTAAAAATCAAGTCATCTCCAAGTCTAAGACAGTTTCACATAAATAGTTTGTAGAATCAAGAAGCCTATCTTATAACTATTTCAAGGTGGGATAGATTCCTCGTAGCTGGGCTTACGCCTGTCAAGGAGCGATAGAAAGGAATCCACTCTAGCTTTTCAAGCACAGACCATGGTTCATAAAATCATGTTGAAGGCTGCAAACAGCCTCATGTTGAGTTTTAGCAGCAACTTAGAAAGTCATGAATCAATGGAGCCATATCTCTCCTTTCACTGGACAATATATTGGCGAAGTGGGATATCAAAGTCTTAGTTTTTGGCTCTGGTACCAAACTGCCAGCACCAACCCAGAGGACACTAGGAGAAGCTGGCCAGAACTGTCATGAATTGCCTCATATACACCTGACACTGCCACTAATGTAGGGCTAGCGGAAAGAGCAACAAAGAGAGGCAGAACATTTGACTACTCTCATGTCAGTAACATGCAAGTGGCAGGACAAACCAACACCAAAGTCCTGGACATCTGGACTCTGGATAACGTGGATTTAGCTTTCCTAGCTCTTCAGCACAGAAGAGGCATCTCAAGGGTCTTAAATGGTCTGTGGGGGACAGCCTACCATCTGCAGGCAGGGTGGGAGACAAGGAATTATAGGGGGGAAAAGTAAAGGAATTTTGAACTTGTATCTTCTAGGCAACAATGTCACAGTAAACACAAACCAGTTCAGTTTGTGGAATTCAGAGGCAGTTTTTACTGGGAGAGTTTTACAGAGACAGGTTGAAGAGAACAAGCTAGACACAGGTGAAGACAGAACAAGCTTGAGAATAAGAAGGAGCCAGAAGATTAGAACAGATTGCTAGAGTTAAAGGCCAAGTAGAACAATTCAGTCAGAGGTGGAGACAGAAGCCAGATTGAATCCATCAGCTTGGAGAGGAGTTTGAGCTGGAACAGCTGAGTTGAACCAGCCAGCCAGAGTTCAGAAAGAACTAGAAAGGGTGAGCTTATTCTGCAGTAAGTCTCAGAGGCTGAAATATATTCTGGGCTTAGATTAGATTATATGGAGGCTAGAAGCTTCCAGGGCTAGACCTAGGTTAGCAGACGGAGGCAGTAAGCTTTATAGACTTATATCTATCAGGCAAATAAAAGTTACTTTAAAAATTTTTTATTTATTTTGGTTTTTTGAGACAGGGTTTCTCTGTGTAGCCTTGATGTACAGTGATCATCCTGCCTCTGCTTCCCGAGTGCTGGGATTAAAGGTGTGCGCCACCACGCCAGGCAGAGACAACAACCATGAGGCATACATATGATCAACACTTCCTGATCTTTCCAAAACAGCTCTACCATCTGGGGACCAAGCGTTCTCATTCAAAACACCGCACCAGACATCCAACCTTAGGAATAATTGATTATCCCTCAAATGTAATAACTGGGGCTGGGAATATAAATCCATGCTAGAAGTCATGCCTTAGCATGCGTATACAAGAAGACAGATGCAATAGCGGAAATCTGTGAATTTGTGAACATGGAGCACATTGCCACTCCTGTAGCATCAATCTTACATGCATGGAACCCAACAAAACCCTGAGCCGAGCTCCTGCAGAGAGGGGAGCTAGTCATCCTGTTTGGCTCTATGAGGCTAGGGGGAGACTGGCTAGCCCAGCACTGGTTCCACGGCCGTTCTTCACATTTGCTTCTAACCTAAGGCAGTGGCAGTAAACTGCAGGAGGAATTAAAGCACAGTCTCAGAAGAGGAATTTTTGTGTTGACAAAGGACTACAGTGGTACATGTCTGCACCTGCAGCCTTGTGGGAGGCTGAGCTGGGAGGATCGTGAGTTCTAGGCTAGCCTAGGCTACACAGGAAGACCCTGTCTCACAAGAAAAACAGGAAAAATAAAGACATCCATTACGGGCTTTCACTTTTACTAATGTGTACTCCATTAATATTTATATGAACCTATTTATTTTTAATAAATATGATTTATACTAGATAGTATAATATAGTATATATGACTATCTACACACATATCTACCACATATTACTGGAAGAATAAAATTATATTTTTTTCATTCTGACCCTAGTAGCTACATGTTTGTCAATAATTAAAAAGCTTCTGCTGAGGAGGCAGCTGAGCTGGTAAAATCTTCCCAGTGCAAAACTGATGACCTGAGTTTGGGTTCTTAGACAGGTACGTTTAGATGGGTTTTGCGCTTCTGTCATTCCAGCATTCCTGAAGTGAGATGGGAGGTAGAAACAGGAGAATACCCTCGAAGCTCATGGGCCAGTTAGCCTGGAGTACACAGAACCACAGCAGAAGAGAGACCGTGCCTCAAAACTAAGGTGGAAGGTTAGAACTGATGTCTGAGGTCAACCTCTGACCTCCACACATTGCCATGGGCCAGTCTTGTCCTCATAGACACTCACGCACTCACACAGCTACACACACACACACACACACACACACACACACACACACACACACACGGCACACATCATACTCTTGCACACACATACACTGTATACACACACACTATACACACCACCACACACACTAACATATGTACTCATGCCCTAAGTAAATATAATTAAAGACATTATTATAATCAATGTGAAATGATCATTGAGGACCTCTGCTTGTCTGAAACATAGGCATGGAAAAACCTAAGTTTTAAGATGTGCAATCTAAGAACGCGCCTGAGTCAGTAGGGAGTACCATTCTTTTCTGCATCGTGTGGAGAATCACAATTTCCTCTACGATAAGTGCATGTTTCAGGACTTATGGGTGAGGGAGAACTCCTTGTAAATACGGGTAAGGATATAAACATTAACTAAAAAAGTTAAGTAAGGGACAAGCATTTTATAAATATTTCAATGAGAAAGATTATTAAATTGTTGGTTAATAGGCATAGGCTCTGTGTGTTTGCCTAGAGCCTTAAGGACTTCAAGGTTAATGAAGCTTAGAAATTAACCAGAGAGACTGGAACTGAAGAATTTCCCTGGTGGCCAAGACAAAGTTTATCTGATTTTTACCTTGAGGGGGTGAAAGGGGTGGGGGGTGGGGGCATAGGTTGGGGGATGGGGTGAGGTAGGAGCTGGGATGTTAGCAATTCAGTTCCTGTTAGGAAAAATAAATATGTAAGGTATTTAAAACATTTTTATTAATTTTTTTATTTTTTAACATATACATTTGTATTATCACACATATATACAACAAACTACATAGAGCAAGAAGAACCATGAAACAATCAGGAATTATATAAATGTTACATTCATAGTGTTTTGGCTATTTGTATTTGGCAAACTTGGAGGAAACATATTTCCTATCTTGGTGAGTCTAAAATTCTGAATGTAAATCAATATATATCATATCTTATCATTATCAACTTAAGACATCTATCTAGACCTAAAAAAAAAATCTTAATCACTAAGCAACTAAGCTTAATTATAAAACTAAACTATCTGGTCTTCAATCCCATCAGAGACTTGAGAAGGAATAAAAATTAATTACCCAAGTAAACAGGAAGTGCAGTCTAACAGCTTCCAAAATGAAAAAAATAACAGAGATAGTTTGTTGTCTGAACAGTCACCCAAAACTCTGTATAATGTTGGAGCATTGTCTTCAGCCTTCTGTAAATGAAAAAAATAACAGAGATAGTTTGTTGTCTGAACAGTCACCCAAAACTCTGTATAACGTGGAGCATTGTCTTCAGCCTTCTGTTCCAGTATATCTGACAGACATATTTGTGAGGCAGGAACTATTGCAGACTTGCTTACCCTGTCTGCATGCAAGCTTGCCCTTTTTCAGGCAGAATTCTGTTTGTGGCCGAAATGAGGACATTTTGCTCAGTGGTTAGTTTTCCCACATTTGAAGCCGTCTCCGTAAGGAGGTTCTTTGATGCTCATCATCTTCTTTGAGGTAGGCTGGGTGTTGCCAGGAGTTAACTTGTCTTGTTGTCAAAGAGTATTTAGAATAATAAGAACATCCTTAAACTCCATATTCTGTAGGGCTCTGAGGTTTTTGAAGACTTATCCAACTATTTTACCTTATTTATCTATAGAATCATATCCATCTGTTAAACTTAGGATGTATATTCATGTGATAAAAATAGACTAGTAATTGACATAACCATGATTTGATCAAGTAACAATTAACTTGTATTACTTAATTATCCTAAATAGCCTGCAATAGCACTTTCAAAGTATTGGAAGTAAACCTTGTATTATAATTGAGTTGTATGGGTACAATAACTC